>NC_090444.1:1666631776-1669416776 GCF_031143425.1 Pleurodeles waltl | reverse complement strand
TTTGATCTTACTTCAGGGTACTGGCAGATCGCCCTGACTGAGGGGGCTAAAGAAAGATCTGCATTTTCAACCCCTAATGGCCATTACCAGTTCCGGGTGATGCCGTTTGGATTGAAAAATGCCCCCGCTACCTTCCAACGGTTGGTTAACGGGGTCCTAGCTGGCAAGGATGCCTTCTGTGCAGCCTACCTGGATGACATAGCTGTCTACAGCTCCAGCTGGGAGGAATACCTGCTTCACCTCAAGGAGGTGCTTCAGGCCCTGCAACAGGCAGGCCTGACCATCAAGGCTAGTAAGTGCCAGATTGGGCAGGGTTCCGTGGTGTACTTGGGACACCTAGTGGGTGGTGGCAAGGTGCAGCCACTCCAGGCCAAGATTGAAACTATCAAGGCCTGGCAACCACCTAGAACTCAGACTGAGGTGAGAGCCTTTTTAGGCCTCACAGGATACTACCGCAGATTTGTCAAGGGCTATGGTACCATTGTGACACCCTTGACAGAACTCACTTCCAAGAAACAACCTAGGTTGGTGAATTGGACAGAGGCTTGTCAGAAAGCCTTTGACGCCCTGAAGGAAGCCATGTGCACGGCCCCCGTGCTCAAGGCCCCTGACTACTCCCAGGAATTTATTGTGCAGACAGAAGCTTCAGAGCATGGCATAGGGGCAGTCCTAGCACAGCTAAATGAGGAGGGCCTAGATCAACCAGTAGTCTTTATTAGCAGAAGGCTATTACCACGGGAACAGAGGTGGAGTGCTATTGAGAGAGTAGCTTTTGCTGTGGTATGGGCACTGAAGAAGCTAAGACCCTACCTGTTTGGGACTCACTTCCGGGTTCAGAGAGACCACAGGCCCCTCAGATGGCTCATGCAGATGAGGGGTAAGAATCCAAAACTCTTGAGGTGGTCCATTTCCCTACAGGGGATGGACTTTACGGTGGAACATCGCCCAGGGGTTGACCACGCCAATGCTGATGGTCTCTCCAGATACTTCCGCCTTAGCGATGAGAGCTCCCAGGAAGTCGGGTAGCTCTCCCCACTTTCAGCTGGGGGGGACACATGTTAGACCTGACCGCCTTAGGGTAGTCACCCCTAACTTTTTGCCTGCCTCCCTCCACTTTTTGGACACTGTTTTTGCTGGCTTTTAGACTCTGCGCACTTTACCACTGCTAACCAGTGCTAAAGTGCATATGCTCTCTCCCCTAAAACGTGGTAACCTTGAATCATACCTGATTGGACTATTAATTTACTTATAAGTCCCTAGTAATGTGCACTTTATGTGCATAGGGCCGGTAGATTAAATGCTACTAGTGGGCCTGCAGCACTGGTTGTGCCACCCACTTAAGTAGCCCCTTTTCCTTGTCTCAGGCCTGCCATTGCAGGGCCTGTGTGTGCAGTTTCACTGCCACCTCGCCTTGGCATTTAAAAGTACTTGCCAAGCCTAAACCTCCCCTTTCTCCACATATAAGTCACCTCTAACGTGTGCCCTAGGTAACCCCTAGAGCAGGGTGCTGTGTGGGTGAAAGGCAGGACATGTACCTGTGTAGTTTACATGTCCTGGTAGTGTAAAACTCCTAAATTCATTTTGCACTACTGTGAGGCCTGCTCCCTTCATAGGCTAACATTGGGGCTGCCCTCATACAGTATTAAAGTGGTAGCTGCTGATCTGAAAGGAGTAGGAAGGTCATATTTAGTATGGCCAGAATGGTAATATAAAATCTTGCTGACTGGTGAAGTTGGATTTAATATTACTATTCTAGAAATGCCACTTTTAGAAAGTGAGCCTTTCTTTGCACTTAAATCTTTCTGTGCCTTACAATCCACGTCTGGCTGGGCTTAGTTGACAGCTCCTTGTGCATTCACTCAGACACACCCCAAACACAGGGTACTCAGCCTCACTTGCATACATCTGCATTTTGAATGGGTCTTCCTGGGCTGGGAGGGTGGAGGGCCTGCTCTCACACAAAGGACTGCCACACCCCCTACTGGGACCCTGGCAGACAGGATTGAACTGAAAGGGGACCTGGTGCACTTCTTAGCCACTCTTTGAAGTCTCCCTCACTTCAAAGGCACATTTGGGTATACAACAGAGCCTCTGCCCTACCTCATCAGACACTTGCTGGAGAAGAAACCTGAACCAGAAACTACATCCTGCCAAGAAGGACTGCCTGGCTGCTCAAAGGACTCACCTGTCTGCTTTTCTACAAAGGACTGCTGCCTTGCTGTTGGCCTGCTGCCTTGCTGAACTCTTGTCTGGCTGTGAAAGTGCTCTCCAAGGGCTTGGATAGAGCTTGCCTCCTGTTCCCTGAAGTCTCAGGACCAAAAAGACTTCTCTTTTTCACTTGGACGCTCCGTGCGCCGAAATTTTCGACGCACAGCTTGTTCCGCGGCAAGAAAAACGCCGCACACCGACGCTGACCGACGCAACGCCTTCGGGACGACCGAAACTTTGACGCACGGCCTCGCAAGGACAACGCCGCCCGACTTCCAAGGAGAAATCGACGCAACGCCTGCCGTGAGATCGAAACTTTGACGCACGGCCCCGCAAGGACAACGCCGCCCGACTTCCAAGGAGGAATCAACGCTACACCTGCCGTGAGATCAAAACTTCGACGCGCAGCCCTGCAGAACGACGCACAGCCGGAAAACAAGCAGGAAAATCCACGCACAGACCCGGGACATCTGGTAATCCCCGCGATCCACAGAAAGAGACTGTCTGCGCACAGGAAAACGACGCACGACTTCCCGAGTGAAAAATAACGACGCAAGTCCGTGTGTGCTGGGGAGAAATCGACGTACACACCCTTTTTCCACGCATCTCTTCTTCTGTGGCCCTCTGAGGAGATTTTCCGCTCCAAACCAGGTACTTTTTGCTGAAAGAGACTTGGGGGGTCATTCTGACCCTGGCGGGCGGTGATAAAGCGGCGGCCAACCCGCCAACAGGCAGGCAGTCAAAAAAAAAGAAATTCTGACCCTGGCGGGAACTGCCAACCCAGCCTGCTACTTTAACACTCCGACCGCCACGGTGGGACAGACAAACAGCGCGGCGGTCACCGCCAACAGGCAGCCGGCAGACAATGTACCACCCACCCTATCACAACTCACCAATCCGCCACCTTTTCCGGGGCGGGAGCCCCGCCGATAAAAAGACGGCGGAAACAGACTACGAACGGGAAAACGCTCACCTATACACACTCCACGAGGAAGGAGGACAACATGGAGCCCGAATTAAACATCCTACCAGCTATTGTCTACCTGCTCATCTACCAGGAGTACGAACCCCGGCGCAGACGACAACGGTGAGTACTGCACCTACGACACAGGGGAAGGGGGAGGAGGAAAGCTTACGGGCACACAGATGCGCCATACACCCACCCCCCCACCACAAATACCTACACCCCAATGCCGAGCAACAAGTCAGAGTGACACCACCCAAACCCACCGGAATAATGCAAAGACACAATTAAAATGATCTATAAAATATATGTATAAATAGCTCCATTAAAGGTATGGGAAATATGCTATATAAAAGATACAAAAATAAGGAATGAACATAGTCAACAATATATACATAGGCAATAAGTCCTGCACATTCCGTCAAAGTTCCATAGTCCGTGGGCCAATGTGCACAAACACATGGGCAAAGCCCACACAGGAGACCAGATACCATTGGAGAGAACACTGCTGGGGCATCAGATGATAAAACTACAGGCACCTCAGAGGGAAGGGAAGGGGGGGCACCTCAGCCACATGAGTCCTTGACGCCAGATCCACGAGGGGCCTCCATGCCCACTGTACCATCCTGGGGAGTGCAAAGCCACAGTCTCTCAAGTCCCTACAGTGGGTGGCTTGCCCACTGTCCCATCCTGGGGAGTGCAAAGCCACAGTCTCTCAAGTCCCTACAGTGGGTGGCTTGCCCACTGTCCCATCCTGGGGAGTGCAAAGCCACAGTCTCACAAGTCTCTACAGTGGGTGGCTTGCCCACTGTTCCATCCTGGGGAGTGCAAAGCCACAGTCTCTCAAGTCTCTACAGTGGGTGGGTTGCCCACTGTTCCATCCTGGGAAGTGCCAAGCCACAGTCCATCAGATGGATTACCGACTCCACTGTTAATGGAGGAGGCATGGTGCCCAGAGTGCTTCCTGAAGCCCTGCTCAACACAGAACCGGCACTGTCAATGGGCCAGCGGTGCTTGAGATGAAGGCCCCATCGGAGCGGTGCTTGAGATGAAGGGCCCAGCGGAGCGGTGCAGAGACGGCGGGCCCAGCGGAGCGGTGCAGAGACGGCGGGGCCCAGCGGAGCGGTGCTTGACAGGAAGGGCCCAGCGGAGCGGTGCAGAGACGGCGGGGCCCAGCGGAGCGGTGCTTGAGATGAAGGACCCAGCGGAGCGGTGCTTGAGATGAAGGGCCCAGCGGAGCGGTGCAGAGACGGCGGGGCCCATTGGAGCGGTGCTTGACAGGAAGGGCCCATCGGAGCGGTGCTTGAGACGGCGGGGCCCAGCGGAGCGGTGCTTGACAGGAAGGGCCCAGCGGAGCATTGCTTGAGACGGCGGGGCCCAGCGGAGCGGTGCTTCACAGGAAGGGCCCAGCGGAGCGGTGCTTGAGATGAAGTGCCCAGCGGAGCGGTGCAGAGACGGCGGGGCCCAGCGGAGTGGTGCTTGAGATGAAGGGCCCAGCGGAGCGGTGCAGAGACGGCGGGGCCCAGCGGAGCGGTGCTTGAGCTGAAGGGCCCAGCGGAGCGGTGCAGTGACGGCGGGGCCCAGCGGAGCGGTGCTTGAGCTGAAGGGCCCAGCGGAGCGGTGCAGTGACGGCGGGGCCCAGCGGGGCGGTGCTTGAGATGAAGGGCCCAGCGGAGCGGTGCTTGAGACGGCGGGGCCCAGCGGAGCGGTGCTTGAGATGAAGGACCCAGCGGAGCGGTGCTTGAGATGAAGGGCCCAGCGGAGCGGCGCAGAGACGGCGGGGCCCAGCGGAGCGGTGCTTGACAGGAAGGGCCCATCGGAGCGGTGCTTGAGAGGGCGGGGCCCAGCGGAGCGGTGCTTGAGAGGGCGGGGCCCAGCGGAGCGGTGCTTGACAGGAAGGGCCCAGCGGAGAGGTGCTTGAGACGGGGGCCCAGCGGAGCGGTGCTTCACAGGAAGGGCCCAGTGGAGCGGTGCTTGAGATGAAGTGCCCAGCGGAGCGGTGCAGAGACGGCGGGGCCCAGCGGAGCGGTGCTTGAGATGAAGGGCCCAGCGGAGCGGTGCAGAGACGGCGGGGCCCAGCGGAGCGGTGCTTGAGCTGAAGGGCCCAGCGGAGCGGTGCAGTGACGGCGGGGCCCAGCGGGGCGGTGCTTGAGATGAAGGGCCCAGCGGAGCGGTGCCTGAGACGGCGGGGCCCAGCGGAGCGGTGCTTGACAGGAAGGGCCCAGCGGAGCGGTGCTTGAGATGAAGGGCCCAGCGGAGCGGTGCTCCTGTTCAGCGGTGCTCCTCCCGGCAGGGCCCTGTTCAGCGGTGCTCCTCCCGGCGGGGCCCTGATCAGCGGTGCTCCTCCCGGCGGGCCCTGTCCAGCGGTGCTCCTCCCGGCGGGGCCCTGTTCAGCGGTGCTTGTCCTGTGTTTCTAGGGAGCCAGACCTAAGCAAGGCTTCCCGCTCATTCGCCATCCGACCTTGCGGTCACGGGGCCCTCCTGTGATAGAGTCCTGGGCCCGTGGGTGTCGTCCGTCACAACCGGAATGGGGCTGGTGGGGCCCTCCTGGGCAGCTCGCCTGCTGCCTGACTTCTCCGCCCTGCTGCCCTTGCCCTCCTTCGCTGAAGCTCTGTGGCCCTTGCCTCCCTTGGATGATGTGGCAGGTGACGGGGCAAGGCTACTGTCCTTGGTGGCAGCCGTCTCAGTCTTGTAGCGCCAGGCCTTTTTTTTTTGTCCTCTTCCCAGCGGGTGGGCTGGCTGTCCCCTTGCTGCTGGCCGAAGTTCCTGCCCTAGGATCTGGCGGACTCCAATAGCCCTGCACTATGGTCACAGTAGATGAAGGGCTGGTGGTGGCTGAGGTGCTTTTTTTACTCTCACCAGATGGAGGGGGTGGGTCAGTGATTGGAACGAGCTCAAGGTTGGAAAGGAAAACGACTTGGGAAGGACAGGGACGGGTAGGTGTAGTGGGTATGGGAGTGGAGGAAGAGGATGTGGTTGTAGGAGAGTCAAGTGTGCTGTCTTTGGGTGCAGGTGCTTGTGACGGAGGCTGTCGTGAGGTGGATGGCTGTTGGGTGGGTTGCTGCCTGCGTTTGTGTGGTTTGGAAGAGGGGGTGACAGACACACTGGGAGAGGACACAGGGGACGTGTAAATGGCAGTGGGGGTGTTGACTGCACGTGTGCGGACTGTAATGGAGGGTGTGCTGGTGATGGAAGTACTGGCTGATGGTGGTGTGCATGCAGGTGTGAATGGAGACGTCACAGGGAGGGAGGAGGGAGATGAGGAGGTGGGGGACACAGAGGTGGTAGTGACTGTTGGCATGTCTGCATCTGGATGTTGCTTGGGTGAATGCTTGTGGGATCTGTGGTGCTTATGTCTGGATGAGCTGCCCTTGGGTGTAGAGGTGTGTGCAGGCTGGTCTGATGGTTTGGATGGGATAGGCAGAGGAACAGGAGACTGGGACTGGGTGGAGGGAGTCAGAAGAGGGAGGCTGGAGACAGGGACAATGGCTGCCGTCAGTGCTGAGGCCAGAGCGTTGAAGGATCGCTGATGGGCAGCCTGACCTGAATGAATGCCCTCCAGGTATGCATTGCTCCGATGCACCTCCCTTTCTACACCCTGGATGGCATTCAAAAGGGTAGAATGCCCAACAATGAGTGTCCTGAGGTGGTCAATGACCTTCTCACTGAGGGCAGCAGGGGTAACTGGGGCAGAGCCTGAGGTGCCTGGGGCGAAAGAGATGCCCGCCTTCCTGGGCGAGCGGGCATGGAGCGAAGGCTGAGGGGCTGCTGGGAGGGCGGGGCTGGTGCGCTGGGTGGCGGCTGTACCTGTTGTGGTGGTGGGCACGGATGTTGCCGCCACCGCTAGGGAGCTCCCTTCCGAGGACGTGTCGGTGTCGCTGACGTCTCCACGGGTCCCCGTTGTGGAGCTCCACTCGCCCTCCGTCTCACTGGTGTACTCGGAGTCTGTTGTATGGCCCTCCGGGGCCATGTGAGATGCAGCTCCCTCGTGCGCCGATGCCACTTCTCCTCCGCCTGATGATGCTAATGCTCACATGAACAGGAAGACAAAGAAAATGGGGGGGGGGAGAAATGAAGACAGGTTGAGTGCATGCATTGGCAACACTGTTGTCAGAGAGGACAGACACAGAAGCCCCCTGAACTAGGCCGCGCAATCGGGGTACACTACTCAGTTATTGTGACTAGGCCTACAGGTCTATGGACGACAAATGCACACATGGGTGAGGCCGGACCAAGGATAGCTGTACTTGGCACCCTACAGAGGTGGGGGGCGGGGGCACAGAGCCGTGTCTAACGGAGGGGCCTAGCCTACAGAATGCGCCCTGGCCTGGAGATAGCCACAGCCCTCCTCCCCCACCCAGACACCTTCACTGCGCGCAAAGATAGCAGAATATGCTGATACTCACCCCATCCAAATCGGGGTAGGCCACCGCCAGGATCCGGGACATCAGGGGGGTCAATTGGCGGCTGGCACCCCTCCTATGTTGGGAGGCCATCCCCAGCAGAGACTTGGCTGTCTTTCTGGTCCCGCGGCAGATGTCCTCCCACCTCTTTCGGCAGTGGGTGCCCCGTCTGTTGTGGACCCCCAGGGCCCGGACGTCCTTGGCGATGGCATGCCAAATGTCGATCTTCTGATGGGCGCTGACCTATGTGACATGTACAGGGTGGTAAAGGAAATCGCATCAGTTTTCTGCCTGGTCAATGTGAGTGGCCCCCTCCTCCCCAACCTTGCCATGTGGCACATGCTCTCATCTTTCGTGCGTTGCACTCCTCATTCGCTCCCCTCCCCACCATCTTACATACACCCCACTCAACACAGGCATAGCCCATTCAACGTGCACCCTGTGTACTAACCTGTTTCTCTGGAGGACCGTAGAGTAGCGCATACTGGGGGAGGACCCCATCAACAAGTTTCTCGAATTCTTCGGAAGTGAAGGCAGGGGCCCTTTCCCCAGTTGCAGCAGCCATTGTATCTCCCAGACCGAGGTCACAGCAGCACTTGCAGTATAGGTCCTCTCCTGCGGATGATCAGGTCTCGAGTGATTAATCAGATAGAAAATGGCGGTCACGCCCGCGGCGGTGCGTACCGCGGCGGTGCGTACCGCGACCGCCGGCGCACATCGTCATTGGCTCCTGAGACCCATAGGGTTCAATGTTAACCGATGCTGCTTTGCGCCGCGGTCTTCGACCGCCTACCGCCACGGTGTGCCACGCCAGCGCAGTGACCTCACATCCCACTGTCACACTTCACAGGTCAGGCAGCCGCCATTTCAAGGGCCCACATGGCATGATTTCTACTGCGTCACACAGGCCTAGGCCTTGCATTGCCACTCATACAAGCCTTTCAATGCATAGCGTTTCGTGTACTGTGCAAGCTGTGTGAACTAACCTGTGGGTTGCTTGACTCTGTGCTCCATGTTGTCCTTCCTAGGCACCGTCCGCTGGGACTTGCGAGGAGAAGGATGAATCCTCCCGTGTACCGACCGCTGGTGGACCTGTCGACAATGGAAGAACGACATATCATACTTACATACAGGCTTGACAGAGCAACTATACATGAACTATGTGCCCAGCTGGAGCCAGACCTGATGTCCCCCATCCGCCAACCCACAGGGATTCCCCCTCTGGTGCAGGTTCTGTCAGTACTCAATTTTTTGGCAAGTGGGTCTTTTCAGACAACAGTGGCCATATCATCTGGGATGTCTCAGCCTATGTTTTCTAAGGTTTTGTCCAGAGTGTTGTCTGCCCTGATGAAATACATGCGGAGCTACATTATTTTCCCTGAGGTGGGTGAATTGGCTACAGTGAAGGGTGATTTCTATGCCCTTGGACATATCCCCAACATCATTGGTGCCATTGATGGGACCTATGTGGCTTTGGTTCCCCCCAAAGAAAGTGAGCAGGTGTACAGAAACCGAAAAAGTTATCATTCGATGAATGTCCAGGTGGTCTGTTTGGCTGACCAGTACATCTCCCATGTAAATGCCAAGTTCCCTGGGTCAGTGCATGACGCGTATGTCATGCGAAATAGCAGCATCCCTTATGTGATGGAACAGCTACAGAGACACCGTGTGTGGCTAATTGGTGACTCTGGTTACCCCAACCTGTCGTGGCTACTGACCCCAGTGAGGAATCCCCAGACCAGGGCAGAGGAACGGTACAATGAGGCCCATGGACGAACTAGGAGGATCATAGAAAGGACCTTCGGGGTCCTGAAGGCCAGGTTTAGGTGCCTGCATATGACAGGGGGATCCCTAATGTACTCACCAAAGAAGGTGTGCCAGATCATCGTGGCCTGCTGTATGCTTCACAATCTTGCTTTGCGACGCCAGGTGCCTTTTCTGCAGGAGGATGGTCCAGATGGTGGTGTTGTAGCAGCTGTGGAGCCTGTGGAGAGTGAAGAGAAGGAAGACGACGGGGACGACACGGACAACAGGGATACAGTCATACAACAATATTTTCAGTAGCACACAGGTAAGAATCAGCCACGCCATTTTACATTTACTTAAGGCCTCATGCGTCTCCACTGTCTGTGTTTCCCCCAGTTCCTGTTAACTGATTTGTGACTTTCCCTTCCCTTTTCAGAGCTGTATGACCCACTGCCTGACTTCAGCTTTGTTTGCCCATGGACTAAAGCTTATTGAAATTGGTATGTTGTCATCACAAAGTAACTGGACATTATTGCACTGTTATGTGTAATACATTTGTTAAGAATACAAGCAGACTCCTGTTATTTTAAGTGCAATAAGTGATTTATTTTAAGTGCTACATATAGGTACATGATTGGGAAACGGTGATGGGTGGGGGTGGAGTAATGTCCATGGCAGAGTCCAGTTCTCAGTCGCACAGGTGCATTGTCCATATGCCTGGGGAAGGATGGAGCAGGGGCAGTTCAAGGTTGGACAGGGTGACAATGTGGGACAGTGGGATGACATCAGGGGGTATCTTAGGCTGGCGGGGGTCTTGCAATCCTACTCTGTCTTCTTGTGAGATCTCAGGTTCCGCTTGCGGGGTGGTTCTTCTTCTGCAGGAGGTGGGGTTCTGGTGGCCTGTCATTGTGTGGGGGCCTCCTGTCCACTATCGCCGGCGGAGGTGGTAGGCTGTTCCTGGCCTGGGCTAGTGACAGGGGCCCTTTTGGGTGCCACATGGTCCCGCAATGTGGTGACGATCTGGGTAAGGGCCACGACGATGGTCCCCATTGCGGAACCGATGTTCCTCAGTTCCTCCCTGAACCCCATGTACCTTTCCTCCTGCAGTTCCTGGATCTCCTGGAACCGGGCCAGTACCGTCGCCATCGTCTCCTGGGGGCGGTGGTATGCTCCCATGATGGAGGAGAGGGCCTCTTGGAGAGTCGGTTCCCCGGGCCTGTCCCCCCCCTGTCGCACAGCAGCCCTCCCAGTTCCCCTGTGTTCCTGGGCCTCTGTCCCCTGGACGGTGTGCCCACTACCACTGCCCCCAGGTCCCTGTTATTGTTGGGGTGGTGGGTCAACCTGGGTGCCCTGTAGTGGTGGACACATCGCTGATTTACGTGTCCTGGAGACAGAGGCATGGGCCCGCTGGGTGGGAGCTGTGCTGGTGTTCCCAGAGGGGGTTGGGTCTGGTGTAGCATGTGGCTGTCTGTGGGGAACCGACTGTCCAGAGGTCCCCGATGGGCCGGGCTGGTCATCTGGCTCCAGGGAGACAGAGCTGCTGTCATCGCTGGGGGCCTCTTCTGGGGGTGGGATGGACATCTCTGGACCCTCCGTGGCGGTGTGGTGGCGTTCGGGTCCTGCAGGGGTATAAAGGTATGGTTATTGCTTCTGTGTGTGGCATTTCGTGTGATGGGTGGGTGTCCGTGTACCCAAGTGCAGGCATTTCCTTGTGGGGGCTTTTGTGAGGCTGGCTTGTGGGGGTGATGTGTGTGTGCAGTGGGCATGCTTTGGTGATGGGTGTCCATGCTTTGTGGTCGCATGCAGGGCTTGGTGTTGGGATGGGAGGGTTGTGATGGTGAGCCTTTTGCTAGGTGTTGGTGTGATGGGGGTGGGGGTGAGGGTGGGGGTATGATTTGGCATGCAGGTGGGGTGGGGGTGGGAAGCAGTAGTGAAGATTTGACTTACCAGAGTCCATTCCTCCGCCTACTCCTGCGAGGCCCTCAGGATGCAGGATGTGCAAGACTTCCTCCTCCCAGGCGGTAAATTCGGGGGGAGTAGGTGGGGGTCCGCCGCCAGTCTTCTGCACCGCAATGTTGTGCATTGATACCATGGAACGCACCTTCCCCCGTAGGTCGTTCCATCTCTTCCTGATGTCCTCCCGATTGCGTGGATGCTGTCCCACCGCGTTAACCCTGTCCACTATCCTTTGCCATAGCTCCATCTTCCTGGCAATTGTGGTGTGCTGCACCTGTGCCCCGAAGAGCTGGGGCTCTACACGGACTATTTCCTCCACCATGACTCTGAGTTCGGCGTCACTGAACCTGGGGTGTCTTTGGGGTGCCATGGGGTGGTGTGGTTGAGGTGTGGGGTGGCGTTTGTGGTGATGAGTGTGGTGCGTGTGGTGGTGTGTGGTGTTTGGTGCGTGGATTCTGTGTGGGTGATGGTGTTGTGTGCCTCTGTGTTGTGGGATTGTCTATTCTGTGCTCTCTCTCTAGCCTTCGTCAATAATTTCGGGTCGTAGGGGCTTGTGGGTGATGTGGGTGTGTGTTTTATATTGTGTTGGGTGTGTGGGAGTGGTGTTAGTATGTGTATCAGGTGTGTATATTTCAAACTGACCAATGTGGCTGAGTTTTCTATGTGTGTGTGTATTTTGACCGCGGCGGTGTGTACCGCCAATGGAATACCGCGTTTGAAAGACCGCCGCGTGGATTTGTGGGTCGGAATGGTATGGGCGTATTTCTGTTGGCGTGACGGTGGAGGTTGGTTCATCGCCATTTTTGCGCTGACCTTTGGTGTGGCGGACTTTTGTGGATATCGGGTTTTTGCCGGTTTGCCAGTTGCGGGTCAGAATGACCGTGGCAGTTTACCGCGGCAGTGTTATGGCGGTCTTCTGACCGGCGGTAAGCGCCTTTTACCGCCGAGGTCAGAATGACCCCCTTGGTTTTCTTTTTAAAGACTTAAGACATTCTTATATCACTTTCCAGTGATATCTCTACAAATTCACATTGCAACTTTATTCTTTTTGACCTACAATTATCCTGATAAATATTATATATTTTTCTAAACACTGTGTGGTGTATTTTTGTGGTGCTATATGGTGGTATTGTTTGATTTATTACACAAATACTTTACACATTGCCTTCTAAGTTAAGCCTGACTGCTCGTGCCAAGCTACCAGAGGGTGGGCACAGGATAATCTTGGATTGTGTGTGACTTACCCTGACTAGAGTGAGGGCTTTTGCTTGGACAGGGGGTAACCTGACTGCCAACCAAAAACCCCATTTATAACATTGGTGATCAGCGGTGAGGATAGCACTTGTATTTGTGCAGTGACATACTGTAGCTAAGTATTTCACTACCTACCCACAGTTGAAGGTCAACTTGATTTTTATCTCTTTTTGCAAATTCGTTTTTTCCTGACAATTTTCAAAAACTAAATCCTCACTCAACATGTCTCTGACTGGGTCTCAGATAGGAGACTTTGACCTAGTCCGGTTGGATACATATACGGTCAAACAACTAAGAGGATTCTGCAGGGCAATGAGGGTACCCACCCAAGGGGCCTCCAAAAAGGAGGACTTTCAAGTGGCGCTGAGGGCCTGGGCAGAAGCCCATTTAGAGGATGATGAGGAAGAGGAGCCAGAAAATGGCCCCTCAGAGGATTTTTCACTATCTGTGGATGGTGTTACCACTGCAATTGTGCCCCCTTCCAGACCAGGGAGCAGTGTCTATGTGCAAAGCCTGACCACAGAGGAAAGGAGAGAGGAACGGGAGTTTCAATTGTAAATGGCAAAACTGAAAATTGAGGCTCAACAGGAGGAGAGAAGGGCAGAAAGAGAAGCCAAGCAAGCTGAGGCTGAAAGAGCAGCCCAACAGATTGCAGCTGAGAGAGCCTTGGCTGAAAAGAAACTGTTATTGGCTCATGAACTGAGTCTCAAGGAGCTGGACATCAAGGCAAAACAGTCTGAATCCAGCAATAATGGTGGCAGCATACTGACAGGACCTGCTGGAGAAAAGAAGGTTCATATACCCAAAAATGTGGTGCCCAGTTTTGTGGTGGGAGATGACATGGATAAATGGTTAGCTGCTTATGAAGTTGCACTAAGGGCTCATGAGGTTCCTGAAGGGCAATGAGGGGTAGCTATGTGGGATTATGTACCGCCATTGGGGAGGGATACACTCCTCACATTGGATCAACCTGATCAAAACACATACCCACTTCAGAAAGCCACTTTACTTGCCAAATTTGGGCTGACCCCTGAGGGATACCGTCAGAGGTTCAGGGACAGCACCAAACAAACCACACAAACATGGGTAGATTTCTTTGACTTCTCCAGTAAGGCATTGAATGGATGGGTGCGGGGCAACAAAGTAGCTGATTATAAGGGTTTATATGACTTGATTCTGAGAGAGCATATGCTTAATACTACTTATACAGAGTTGCGCCAGCACTTAGTGGATAGTAAGCTGACTAATCCCAGGAAGCTTGCTGAGGAGGCGGACCTCTGGGTTAGGACCAGAGTGTCCAAGAAGGTACCTGGGGGGGACACCCACAAAGGTGGTCAGGGTTCCCAACAGAAGAAAGAGGGGGGAGATAAACTTACAGATAAGGAACTCTCCAAAGGCCCCCAAAAGAATTCCCAGGGAGGGGGTGGCAACCCTTCCTTTTCCAGATTTGGGAAAAAGCCAGGGACATATGACAGGTCAGGAAAATCCAACCCCAAATGCATGGAGTGTTACCAATATGGTCACTATAAAGGTGACCCCCAGTGCTCCAAGAGAGCACCGTCCACTACCGGACAGGCACCTGGGTTAACTAGTGTAGCGCTCGGGGGGAGATGGACCCAGATAGCTTTGGGGAACAGGTAGAGATTTCCCTAGTGTCCCTGGGAGAAGGAGAAATGGTGCCCAAAGCCCACATGCCCCAAAATACTTCCAAGTACAGGCAGTGGGTCACCATTGATGGGCAGAAGGTGGAGGCTCTGCGTGACACAGGAGACAGTATGACTACTATCAAGAGTCAGCTGGTGTCAACAGAGCAGATAGTCCCTAATACATTCCACCAGGTCATAGTCGCTGACAATCGTGAGAGTCACCTACCGGTGGCTCTGGTTCCCTTTGAGTGGGGGGGGGTCTCTGGTACTCTGAAAGTAGCTGTGAGTCCTGCCATGCCTGTAGATTGTCTGTTAGGCAATGATCTTGAGCATACTGCTTGGAAGGAAGTGGAGCTCAGGTCTCACCTGGAGATGTTAGGGTTACCTGAGTGGGTCTGCATGACCACACGGTCCATGGCTGACCGAGAGGGAAGTCAAGGGCGTCTGGAGCCTGAAACAATGGCCCAGAGAGCTGCCAAGAGGAGGGGCAAGGGGCACGGGAAACCGGCCCCAGAAGTTCCCGCAGTGGCTGACGGGGCTCCTGAGGAGGAGGCTCCCGAGCCAACTGGGGAAGACATTGCCACCCTAGGTGACTTACCTGAGCTTGCTGGCTGGCAAGTTGAGGGTGGACCCACCAGGGAGGAATTCTGCAAGGCGCAGAAAGAATGTCCCACTCTGGAAGGTCTGAGGAAACAAGCCTCAAACCAGGCGGCAGGTGAAGCCTCTGGCGATCACCACATATATTGGGAGAACGATCTCCTCTACAGTGAGCCTAAGGTTCCGGCCTTTGGGGCAGCGCGTATGCTGGTGGTCCCCCACTGTTACCTAACCTTCCTACTGGGTCTGGCTCACGACATTCCCCTGGCAGGACATTTGGGGCAAGGCAAGACCGTTAACAGGCTTGT
Organism: Pleurodeles waltl; assembly: GCF_031143425.1. Lineage (NCBI taxonomy): Eukaryota > Metazoa > Chordata > Amphibia > Caudata > Salamandridae > Pleurodeles > Pleurodeles waltl. The sequence goes on along the minus strand of NC_090444.1, from coordinate 1,669,401,694 downwards.
CACCCACTTTTATTGGCCCAGAATGAGGACAAACTCAGATAAATTTTGCAGATCTTGTCCTACCTGCCAGGCCAGTGGTAAAGCAGGAAAAAGGGTTAAAACCCCCCTGATTCCACTTCCTGTCGTTGGCACCCCCTTTGAAAGGGTGGGCATCGACATTGTTGGTCCATTGGACCCCAAAACTGCCTTAGGCAACAGGTTCATCCTGGTTTTGGTGGACCATGCCACCCGTTACCCAGAGGCAATCCCTCTGAGGACCGTAACTGCACCAATGGTGACCAGAACTCTGATGGGGATATTTACCTGTGTGGGTTTCCCCAAGGAGATAGTGTCTGACAGAGGCACTAACTTCATGTCTGCGTACATGAAGTCTCTGTGGGATGCGTGTGGTGTAACCTACAAGTTCACCAGACCCTATCACCCCCAGACTAATGGTCTTGTGGAGAGATTCAACAAGACCTTGAAAGGCATGATTGGTGGCCTCCCTGAGGCCATGAGGCGTAAGTGGGACATCCTCTTACCATGCCTTCTCTTTGCTTACAGAGAGGTCCCCCAGAGGGGAGTAGGGTTCAGTCCCTTTGAGCTTCTCTATGGGTACCCTGTCAGGGGACCCTTAAGCATTGTCAAGGAGGGATTGGAGAAAGCTCCAAAGGCACCCCCTCAGGATGTGGTCAGCTACATGTTGGCCCTCCGCAACCAGATGACCCGCTTCTGGAAAGAGGCCCAAAGTAACCTTGAGGCCAGTCAAGAGGTAATGAAACACTGGTATGACCAGAAGGCCACCCTGGTAGAGTTTCAACCTGGAGACAAAGTGTGGGTAATGGAGCCAGTAGAGCCCAGAGCTCTCCAGGACCGCTGGTCTGGCCCATTTGAAGTAAAGGAGCGGAAAGGGGAGGCCACTTACCTAGTGGACCTCCAAACCCCTAGGAACCCCCTAAGGGTGCTCCATGTTAACCGCCTAAAGGCTCATTTTGAGAGGTCGGAGATCAACATGCTTCTGGTCACAGATGAAGGAATGGAAGAGGAGAGTGAACCTCTCCCCGACCTCCTCTCTGCCCAAGAAGGTGATGGGTCAGTGAACGGGGTCATTCTTTCTGACTCCCTGGCTCTAAACCAGAAAGGAGACTGCTATGAGCTGTTGGAGCAGTTCCCCTCCCTGTTCTCCCTTACTCCTGGACTGACCCACCTCTGTGTTCATGACATTGACACCGGTGACAGTCTCCCTGTGAAGAACAAAATTTACAGGTTATCGGATAAGGTGAAGGCCAGCATCAAGGAGGAGGTCTCCAAGATGTTAGCCCAAGGGGTTATCGAGAAATCCAGTAGTCCCTGGGCCAGCCCAGTGGTGTTGGTCCCTAAGGCTACTGCCCCAGGTGCGAAGCCAGAACTCCGGTTCTGTGTGGACTACCGGGGTCTCAACTCAGTCACACGGACTGATGCTCACCCCATCTCCCGAGCTGATGAGCTCGTTGACAGGCTGGGGGCTGCTAAGTTCCTGAGTACGTTTGATCTTACTTCAGGGTACTGGCAGATCGCCTGACTGAGGGGGCTAAAGAAAGATCCGCATTTTCAACCCCTAATGGCCATTACCAGTTCCGGGTGATGCCGTTTGGATTGAAAAATGCCCCCGCTACCTTCCAACGGTTGGTTAACGGGGTGCTAGCTGGCAAGGATGCCTTCTGTGCAGCCTACCTGGATGACATAGCTGTCTACAGCTCCAGCTGGGAGGAACACCTGCTTCACCTCAAGGAGGTGCTTCAGGCCCTGCAACAGGCAGGCTTGACCATCAAGGCTAGTAAGTGCCAGATTGGGCAGGGTTCCGTGGTGTACTTGGGACACCTAGTGGGTGGTGGCAAGGTGCAGCCACTCCAGGCCAAGATTGAAACTATCAAGGCCTGGCAACCACCTAGAACTCAGACTGAGGTGAGAGCCTTTTTAGGCCTCACAGGATACTACCGCAGATTTGTCAAGGGCTATGGTACCATTGTGACACCCTTGACAGAACTCACTTCCAAGAAACAACCTAGGTTGGTCAATTGGACAGAGGCTTGTCAGAAAGCCTTTGACGCCCTGAAGGAAGCCATGTGCACGGCCCCCGTGCTCAAGGCCCCTGACTACTCCCAGGAATTTATCGTGCAGACAGACGCTTCAGAGCATGGCATAGGGGCAGTCCTAGCACAGCTAAATGAGGAGGGCCTAGATCAACCAGTAGTCTTTATTAGCAGAAGGCTATTACCACGGGAACAGAGGTGGAGTGCTATTGAGAGAGTAGCTTTTGCTGTGGTCTGGGCACTGAAGAAGCTAAGACCCTACCTGTTTGGGACTCACTTCCGGGTTCAGAGGCCCCTCAGATGGCTCATGCAGATGAGGGGTGAGAATCCAAAACTCTTGAGGTGGTCCATTTCCCTACAGGGGATGGACTTTACGGTGGAACATCGCCCAGGGGTTGACCACGCCAATGCTGATGGTCTCTCCAGATACTTCCGCCTTAGCGATGAGAGCTCCCAGGAGGTCGGGTAGCTCTCCCCACTTTCAGCTGGGGGGGACACATGTTAGACCTGACCGCCTTAGGGTAGTCACCCCTAACTTTTTGCCTGCCTCCCTCCACTTTTTGGACACTGTTTTTGCTGGCTTTTAGACTCTGCGCACTTTACCACTGCTAACCAGTGCTAAAGTGCATATGCTCTCTCCCCTAAAACGTGGTAACCTTGAATCATACCTGATTGGACTATTAATTTACTTATAAGTCCCTAGTAATGTGCACTTTATGTACATAGGGCCGGTAGATTAAATGCTACTAGTGGGCCTGCAGCACTGGTTGTGCCACCCACTTAAGCAGCCCCTTTTCCTTGTCTCAGGCCTGCCATTGCAGGGCCTGTGTGTGCAGTTTCACTGCCACCTCGCTTTGGCATTTAAAAGTACTTGCCAAGCCTAAACCTCCCCTTTCTCCACATATAAGTCACCTCTAACGTGTGCCCTAGGTAACCCCTAGAGCAGGGTGCTGTGTGGGTGAAAGGCAGGACATGTACCTGTGTAGTTTACATGTCCTGGTAGTGTAAAACTCCTAAATTCATTTTGCACTACTGTGAGGCCTGCTCCCTTCATAGGCTAACATTGAGGCTGCCCTCATACAGTATTGAAGTGGTAGCTGCTGATCTGAAAGGAGTAGGAAGGTCATATTTAGTATGGCCAGAATGGTAATATAAAATCCTGCTGACTGGTGAAGTTGGATTTAATATTACTATTCTAGAAATGCCACTTTTAGAAAGTGAGCCTTTCTTTGCACTTAAATATTTCTGTGCCTTACAATCCACGTCTGGCTGGGCTTAGTTGACAGCTCCTTGTGCAGTCACTCAGACACACCCGAAACACAGGGTACTCAGCCTCACTTGCATACATCTGCATTTTGAATGGGTGTTCCTGGGCTGGGAGGGTGGAGGGCCTGCTCTCACACAAAGGACTGCCACACCCCCTACTGGGACCCTGGCAGACAGGATTGAACTGAAAGGGGACCTGGTGCACTTCTTAGCCACTCTTTGAAGTCTCCCCCACTTCAAAGGCACATTTGGGTATAAAACAGGGCCTCTGCCCTACCTCATCAGACACTTGCTGGAGAGGAAACCTGAACCAGAAACTACATCCTGCCAAGAAGAACTGCCTGGCTGCTCAAAGGACTCACCTGTCTGCTTTTCTACAAAGGACTGCTGCCTTGCTGTTGGCCTGCTGCCTTGCTGAACTCTTGTCTGGCTGTGAAAGTGCTCTCCAAGGACTTGGATAGAGCTTGCCTCCTGTTCCCTGAAGTCTCATGACCAAAAAGACTTCTCTTTTTCACTTGGACGCTCCGTGCGCCGAAATGTTCGACGCACAGCTTGTTCCGCGGCAAGAAAAACGCCTCACACCGACGCTGACCGATGCGACGCCTTCGGGACGACCGAAACTTTGACGCACGGCCTCGTTAGGACAACGCTGCCCGACTTCCAAGGAGAAATCGACGCAACGCCTGCCATGAGATCGAAACTTTGACGCACGGCCCCGCAAGGACAACGCTGCCCGACTTCCAAGGAGGAATCGACGCGACGCCTGCCGTGAGATCGAAACTTCGACGCGCAGCCCTGCAGAACGACGCGCAGCCGGAAAACAAGCAGGAAAATCCACGCACAGACCCGGGACATCTGGTAATCCCCGCGATCCATAGAAAGAGACTGTCCGCGCGCCGGAAAACGACGCACGACTTCCCGCGTGAAAAATAACGACGCAAGTCCGTGTGTGCTGGGGAGAAATCGACGCACACACCCTTTTTCCACGCATCTCTTCTTCTGTGGCCCTCTGAGGAGATTTTCCGCTCCAAACAAAGTACTTTTTGCTGAAAGAGACTTGGGCCCATATTTATACTTTTTGACGCTAAACTGCGCTAACGCAGTTTAGCGTCAAAAAGTTTTGCGCCGTCTAACGCCATTCTGAAGCGCCATGCGGGCGCCGTATTTATGGAATGGCGTTAGACGGCGCAATCAGACCGGCGCTGCCTGGTTTGCGTGGGAAAAAACCACGTAGACCAGACAGCGCCGGCGTAGGGGGAAAATGGCGCATGGGCGTCTTAAAATGGGGCAAGTCAGGTTACGTCGAAAAAATCGTCTTAACCCGACTTGCGCCATTTTTTAACTACGCCCATCCACCATCAACATGACTCCTATCATTGTAAAGATAGGAGTCATGCCCCCTTGCCCAATGGCCATGCCCAGGGGACTTCTGTCCCCTGGGCATGGTCATTGGGCATAGTGGCATGTAGGGGGGCACAAATAAGGCCCCCCTATGCCACCAAAAAAAAATATAAAAAATAAAAAATTATACTTACCTGAACTTACCTGAATGTCCCTGGGGTGGGTCCCTCCATCCTTGGGGGTCCTCCTGGGGTGGGCAAGGGTGGCAGGGGGGGTCCCTGGGGGCATGGGAGGGCACCTGTGGGCTCATTTTGAGCCCACAGGCCCCTTAACGCCTGCCCTGAGCAGGCGTTAAAAAGTGGCGCAAATGCGCCGTTTTTAGCCACGCCAACTCCCGGGCGTCTCTTTTGCCCGGGAGTATAAATACCACGTAAAGGCCTGGGAGTCATTTTTTAGACGGGAACGCCTCCCTTGCATATCATTAACGCAAGGAAGGGGTTCACGCTAAAAAATGACGCACATTCCGGGAACTTTGGCGCTATTCGCCTCTAACGCCATAGTATAAATATGGCGTTAGTTGGCGTTAGTTTTGCGTCGAAATTGCGTCAAAAAAAACGACGCAATTTCGGCGCAAACGGAGTATAAATATGGCCCTTGGTTTGCTTTTTAAAGACTTAAGACATTCTTATATCACTTTCCAGTGATATCTCTACAAATTCACATTGCAACTTTATTCTTTTTGACCTACAATTATCCTGATAAATATTATATATTTTTCTAAACACTGTGTGGTGTATTTTTGTGGTGCTATATGGTGGTATTGTATGATTTATTGCACAAATACTTTACACATTGCCTTCTAAGTTAAGCCTGACTGCTCGTGCCAAGCTACCAGAGGGTGGGCACAGGATAATCTTGGCTTGTGTGTGACTTACCCTGACTAGAGTGAGGGCTCTTGCTTGGACAGGGGGTAACCTGACTGCCAACCAAAAACCCCATTTCTAACAGCCAACAACTGGAACAGTTGGCCCCTTCTACGAACAGTGCTTGGGATATACGAAAAAATTAAACACTATGCCTAGATGCCGTAATTAAAAACATTTTTAACCGGACTGATTTAAAACCTTACGACAAAGCTGATCTTCACTCCAGAGTTCTTCAAAACTTTCTACATTATTACAAGCAGTGGCAGTCAGAAAAAAACACGCTGACTCTATATACCCCTGACTCTAATCCGTCACCACCAGCCCTTGCAGTGCCTCAGGCTCAACAGCCCCCACATCCGGTGGTCCCATCACCATCGCCCTCAGACGTCTTTGTTGAAGAACTTTAAAAAAATATGTCAGAGGTACAGAGGTGCGGCACAAATGTTACTAAGTAAAATGGCTGCTTCTAAATATCTAACCTCTTGGAACAATCAAGGTGAATTCCACTACAAAGGACAGCTGATTGTTGGGGCTCATATGTATGACCTCGTCAAAGATTTCACACACCCCAGAACCCTATCACTCCAGAAAGTGCCTAGAGGCTAGGACCAGTTTCTACAGGCTGCTGCAGAACTCAACGTTTCTTCTACGATCATTGGTAATGCTGAACACAGATGGTTGTTTGAAAGTTTGAAAGATCCTACTTACATCCCTCCAAGTACTCCAACTCCTGTTGTTTTTAAATCCGGCCCTACAGTGCCTGCAGCCCCGCTTATCCCTCGGCAATCCCCTCATGGAAGGCCTCTGCCTTTGGAGCCTAAAAAGACATAGTCCAAAAGGAAAAATTGGTTATATGTTTGCTACTTCTACTTTTTGAACCTATGTACATGTTTTACACTGTGTGAGTTTGTGTGTATAGTTTTACACCGATTAATGTATTTATTGGTTTCGTTCATCACTTATTTTCTTTAGTATGTTTGGTTGCTTAATGCTTGTACTAAAATTATATGTAATAAACACTTTTTTCACCACTCTTCTGTCATCTCTTTAACGTGTGGTCCCTTTCAGAACAATGAAAATGCATAGTCTGATTTTGAGTTTACATTCTTTTATTGTAGACAATTATAATTACACACATATACGCATTACACAGCCTTATACTTTTGACACACATCATATTCTGTTTAAACAATGGTTGCCATAGACACCGCATTTTCTTTTACATACTTCACAACCATACGGTCATTATTTACTAGATCGCACGAAGATAGATTTTGAAAATTTCTAAACGTCATGCCCTCAGATATTTTACTAATAAAATATATACAGTGTTCCCCACATGTAACTGATAAATAACCCTGCACCCACATCTTGTTATACTGGACCCTACAGCAGCTTTTTTTTATACTTGAATATGCGTTTTGTATAGATGGTATGCTCAGGGAATGCTGCTGAACTGTCAAACACTGTAACTTTGTCAATTTCCAAAAACATTCACACCCAGTGTGTTCCACCCTTGTGATGCGGATCTGTGTTAAAGACTAGCGAGCATGGTCTTTCTACACCAACTACCTCGGGTAGACGGTTTCTCGGGAAAACATCTAAAAAGTATTTCCTTGCTTATTTATGCCACCTTAAGAACTCATGTATTTGCACAGTGTCCATTGTACAATATTTTAGAGATAGTCAAACGTGATTTGGCGGGCGTGTTTGACCTGGATCACGTTGTCGAACACCGCGAATGCAATCATGTCACATTGGTAACCAAGGGTTGACTAAAACTTATTTCACCTTTTAGATTTCTCTTTTTTATCAGATTATAATGATAATGATCACCGACTTCCATGTCAGGCGTCAGATCGAAAGCGAACAGCGTGTAGCCGTCCCCATATCCTTCTCTTCATACGACGACTCCTGAGTCCCTTAGATGTTTTCCTGTTATCAACACCAGTCCAAGATATTCCCTCATAAAATTCAATATTCCAAAACTGGGCGTGTACGGTTTCGTAGGATTCACCGCCCCCTCGTGTACCAGCACTGTGTAGTTCATGTCGTAGTGTTTGAAATTGAATGGGTTTGAGGTATATTGTCTGCTATAAGCTGTATTGTCCACAAACCCTATAATAATAAGTTTCGGTAGCTGTCCGAGAAAAATATTTTGCTGCTGTGTTAATCTGGTACATTTTGGAATGCTATATATCTTCAGGGCTGCTCTTTCTACTGCGTACTTGGTGTTCGATATTTGTAAGGTCTCGGCGTGAGCCAGTCTGATGCTTGGTGTAACTTTCACTCTCTTTACAAACAAACTGGCGGACAGTATAACTAGTTTGTACTGTTCCGCAACCCCACTGATGAGACAGAATGAGTCTTTGTTGTGGGTTAGTTTGATCTTAAGATTGATGCCGTTGATGAGTAGTTTATCTTGGTAGAAAAGGTCCGAGTGTATGCTACCTAGGAGGTCAAACTGCCAGCGACGAAGCTCGCTGTTTTTACAAAACCCTGGTTGTGGCCGTCCAGAGCAGTAGCTTAAAAATTACTGTAAGTATCTTTGTAGAAAAGCCCAGCTGAAAGCTGTGTGTCTAGGGCATTGCTGCTGTTATTAAGAATACTCTCAATGTATGCCCTATATGCGCACATTATCACTTTGTGTGATAAGGCGATCACCGAGGGTAATGTCCACCTGATTAAACATGGTTGCTACGGTGTAAACGATTGCTGCCACTTTAGCGTCGTTCGCTATATTGGAACCATCAGCTTTTACAATTTTACAGATGAGGTGCAACAGCGTGTTGTTAAAATCCAAATACATATCCATGGACCCTGACACATAAAACTCTATTGGCGCCAAAGGTGTTAAAGCAGCTAGCGGCGATACCTCCATGAAAAAACTGTTTTCGATGCTAGCCTGCATCGGTTTTAGAGAAAACAGGTCTAACTCTGATTTAGCACATTCACCCGATGCGGAATGTACAATGGCCATGTTTACAGGTTGATCGTCTTTTAAAAAAATATTTACATTAGCGACCCTTCTCTTCTTCTTCTTCGAAGCTCTCTTCTGACTTACCGATCTTCGTTTGTGAGTGCTTTTTGAAGATCATCGTCTTTTTTATAAGGGGCTGGTGGGCCCCTGTGCTTTGAAGCACTGTGCTTCCTTTTAAGAGGTGTGCGAGACGTGTACACCCACCCCGCTCCTTCTTGAGGTTACTTATTCATTCGTTCAACAACCGCAGACGTCACCGAACCCACCACGTCCTGCGCAATATTTGTAGCAGCCGCTTTAACCTGTGATTTTGCAATTTCTTAGCCTCTTCTCAAGAATGGCATAGCTCTTCTACACAAACTACGGAAGAAATCACCCAACCCTGCCCGTACATAACCGGGGCCTCTTGAAAGTGCGGTGGCGAGGCTCCATATCCAGCCTGGTTTCTGTAATAATCCCTATACATAGAGGGGTCGCCGTATGTTTTCATAATCTCCATGATGACTCGTAAATAGTTGCTCTCGCGTCACGGTCATAAATGAAGCTTAACAATAATTTTCCAGTATTTAGAGGACATCGGCTCAGCTTGATCATCAAAGATCATGATCATAATGGTGTCAGTCTGGTTTGTTGTATTGTATATTAACCATTGTGTTATTTTCACTCTTTACCTGGACCCATCTCAGCAACGGTGATAAACTATCCCCTATCCTCTGCGACTCTACAATATCGCCATATACATACAGTGTATAGAAACGGTTGTTAATATCGGGGCATGACTGGGCCAGTTCTACATGACTTCTGATGTGCTGCACTGTTCCTAAAACCCTTTTTGATTTACACAAACAGTTAAACACTGCATCACGATTTTGAGCTTCAAGAAACACCTTCCATCTAATGTTACCTAACACTAACTGCATATTTGCACACAACTCAATGTTGGCTATGGTTTTGTTGATGGCTTCGACCACCGAAGCCACAGATGGGTGATATCCGTGAGGAAACCTGGTATGGATGGTCATAGCATCCTGAGCACGCTTTATATTAAATACGGCGTTGTACATTGAAAACGTATTCCATGTTCTGCGGTATTGGATTTCTGTCCTGAGCACGCTTTATATTAAATACGGCGTCGTACATTGAAAACATATTCCATGTTCTGGGGTATTGGATTTTGGGTAGGGCTACCTCCCAATCACCTTTCAGGTCTATGGGTTTAGCCAATTTCACTGTATAATCAGAAATTATATTGCCAGGGAACATGTCCTTTGAGGCGTTGGACGGCAAAGTGATATAAAATGAAGCTGTATCCATCTTTACGTCTACAACGATCCCCCCATCATACTCACACAACCTGCACGGAACTGGCCGGTACCTAACTGTTAAATTTCTCAAGCCACCCCTGCCATTTGACAAAAACCTAGCGGTTAGCTCCGCTACCTTTCCTTTTCAGAATCTTTTCAACCCTGTACACCCTGTGCGGATCATTAGGTACACCCAAAGACACCCGATAGCTTTTCCCCATCATAGTCCTTTAGCCTATAAATATATAATCCTTTTTAAGCTCCTCACTTTCCACTATGAATATCTCATCACTAAAAGTCTGTTGGTAGCCCTTCGTAAAGACCCCTTTCAGTTTTGAAACCCTAACATGGTCACCTTCTTTTAAAACTGGCTTCTTTACATCTGCAGCGATCCGACTCCCATACACAGTCCATACACAGTTCGCCACACCTTTAACGAATTATCAGCCATTACGTCTACGGGGGCAATTTTGATGATTCTGTTGTAAGTGGCGTTATAAACGTCTATAAAAGCCTGTAGAACATCCAAGTACTGGTAGGTGTTATAAGCCATGAAATATCTCCATATCTTGGACTTTAGGGTTCTGTTAAAATGCTCTATAACAGATGTTTTTACCTCCGTGTGCATTACAAAATGTTTAACATTATGCTGCTTCAATTTCTGAAACACTTTGTTTAAAAATTATTTTCCAGCAGCTGTTTGTAGTTTTTGAGGGGTTCACCTTTTCCTGAAGATTGCTTTCAAGGCTTCAGTTACACCGGAACCACTTTTATCCCTTAGCTTAGCGGTTCTACACAGGTGGACTTGGACAATACATCTATAACTGTTAATATGTATCGAGCACCGTTATTATGCTTTGCTAAAACTTGAAGACTGATCATGACCACCTGCAATTGATAATCTACTTGTGTATTAACAATAGTAGGTCTTCTCTTAAAATGTTTCCTGATGGGTTTATGGAGTGAATACGCCTCTTCCCCAGATAACAACGTCTTCACCAGTGCTCTATTTACCAGTTCATTTTCAACTAGAGCGCTTCTAAACAGTGCTTCGGTGCCCCCGAAGCTACCAACCAAGCTCATAATATAGCTTCCTTCATCCATCACTCGACAAGTTGTCATCTGTTACAAACCATGCAATCAAAGACACCGGTTTTGTGTAATGCGTTTTATTAAAAATAAAAAATATTGGCACGGAATAAAACAATATACTTTACATTTCTAGATACAGATCTTATGGTGTGGTATTGCTGGACATTAGGCTGTCTTTTGACTACGTGTACATACTACTACACTCGCTACATAAGTTACTAGGCGCCATGCCGCTAATCGACCTCAGCATCACAAGTTTTGCTATTGTTATAGATATACACTTGATTTCTCTAGACACAACTTCCCTCTCACCTCTCCTATAACTTTGTACACGTAGGATACTGACAGCATTCGTAAGTTCGGACAGTTCAAGGCCCAACAATACTAAACCCTTCTTTGTGAAATAATCATCTGTCAGAAGCTCCAAGGCTGTGCGTAACGCGATTTTCGGCAAAAGTCTTAACTCGCGCATACGCCTTTTGTACACGCTCCAATATTTATCAGCTGTGGGTATCCACGCATTGATACACCATTTGGTTGTACATTGAGGACTGTCGCACATTATCATGGTGGGTGGTTCAGAAATGTTCAAATAATGCAGAGTTACAGGGTGTATTTCAGCTATCCTTTCTTTAATCAGCACATATACCATTCTGCCAATGCATATGTATCCGGGGTGTAACTCATAGACATCTTGCACCTCTACATTCTGATACACGTCCTAAAAGTGAGTAAGTATGTAAGTTAAATAACAGCGTGTTGACCCTCTACCCAAGACTCTACATTTTTTTTTTTAAACACTCTTCGCTCGGGTAATGGACCAATTCTTCTATTTTTAAAATAAACATCACACAAACATTTTCTTATAACCCTTTCTATCATCTTTCTATCAAAATACACACACAACCCCAGCATACGCTCGAGTTTTGCACCTGGTTCATTCGAGTATTGGATCTCTTTGAGCACTGCTGCTACGATTTTAACCATATTGGGGTGTACATTTTTCTTTTCCTCGGACATCCTATACACAACTCTTAACATTTTATACCCCTTGTATGGGTCTAGCCTGCTACAGATATGTCGAATTGTTCTTGGTGTGTACGACTCATATAGACACTTGTGAGTCTCCTGTTGCAATTAGTTAATTTTATGGCCATAACAAAGATTATAGTAGTTGTGTTTCACACAAGTGTTCACAACAGTTGCTGCAAAACCTTTAACAGGTCATACTGCATCTTGCGGGAAGCCCTTATTTTCCTTTTCGAAAACACCACCATTATAGGTACAAAAACAATTCTTACGCGGCTTTTCATTCTGGCTTGTTCTGGCTTGGGGAACTTTCAGACTGTTTTGAACAACATAAGCAGTAAAAATGTACATCGTTAACCTTTGATGATGACCCTTCTCCAGCGGCCCTTTTTGTTGTTGTTTTCTACGGTTCAATCAGAAACAAAAATATACTATTAGTTAAAGGTAGCACAATATATACAAATACGCGTTAAATGTCTATATATCGTACTTTCTACTAACCTCTTAATTTTTTGGACACTCTGCGGTGCCTCTGAACTCTTGAGAATCGCACAGATCTATTGATGCGTAACCGTCGTCTGGTGTTTAGCTGCACAATAACTGCGTTCGTTGCCTTTTCCTCCAGAAACCCCATATCTTCATAGACAGGTGAGTTGGGAGACGCTATAGATCCTTCTACATCATCAATGTCGGTGAAAAAGGTTTCCAACATTTAACTCTTCACTCGATGCATCGCCGCTGCTGCTATCGCACTTAATAGAGAATATCAGCTGTGGTAACTCCTTGAGGCTGAGCTTTTCAAGCGATGGCAAAGGTTCTCTTGAAATCCCGTAACATCGCACCCCTTGTCTTTAGGAGTGCCCTTCTGCGCGTTCTCATCCAATACCGAAGGTTTTAGGGTTTGATAATATTTGTCAATAGTGTTCAAGCTACCCGCTGAGGCTGCCTTTTTGATGAGAGGGTTGTATCTCTTCATAATGACGGAATAATCTCTTCCAGCTAGATACTCTGGGTTTAGCGCAGATCGCTTAGACAGCCCCTTATATGCATTCTAAAGATCAGAAAGGGCATATTCCTCTACAACATGACACATGCTCTCCAAAGGGATTCTTATTCATTGGGGGAATGGGGCATAACCCTCTCCCCCTGTATTAGGACCTAGCCACATGCCTAACAGGTGTTCAGCCTATGTCACAATCCCACTGACCCTCCGACACCTACGTCAGTTCCAGGGTTGTTATGCAAAGCTCTTGGGAGGATGGGTGGGGGCTCTGTAGTTCCACTGCACCGCCCTCTGAGGAGCCACACTGCAGCCCAACAAGCCTGATGCCATGAACATGCCCAGACCTGTCCTCTTAGGCACAGAAACACGGCGCACACCTGCACGGCCGCCATTTTACACAACACATACACCTAGACACTAGGGACAGCAACAGGGCAGGTGATTAACACATCATCACACTATGTCACAACACACGTGACTCACCTACACCTATGTCAGTTCCGAGGCGGGCTCCCAGGGGTCACCGGAAGTCCCGGTAATGGATGTGACATCATTTCCGGGGCGGGACAACTGTCACTTTTTGAATGATGAGGAAAGCTATCCCTGATTACTACTTTGGTAAATCATAAACATACTAGAAAATGTTGTGTCATTTCATAGGCTAAGCTTTTTAAAATGTGATGGGAAAGTTGTGCTGCACAATGCACTTTTTCACCCATATTTTATGTTTTTATGTGAGAAAACACTTCAGCCCACCCTTGAGAATGTGGGACTCAGTTGTGTTACCACTCACTTAGTTTGAGGCAGGTACGACGACCCACCACTTTCAAAGGTTATCAGCCACCACTGACTAATAAGAGGCCAAGAAATTCTGCCATGATCTTATGTTTACCAGAGCGGTGGTAAACACCAAAAGTGCATATCTTTCACATGCTTAGTGCTGTTGGTCCTGTAATCTGTGTGAGTTGAGTGTTGACCAGTTATGTGACAAAGAAGGACAAGATCACAAAATATGCCTCAGATCAGCTCCTTCAGTTTTACAATGTGGGAAGCAGGCATTTACATTTGGTAGTTTTCATTTATTTTATTCGCCAACTGGTAAACCCTATATAGGATACTAAATTGCACGAAATGGAACCTGGTATTCCTATATGTTTTGAATGGTATGGCAGGATTTTCTCTCACTTCATATCATGGAACACCCTGCCCATCTCTGTCTTCCATCTGTCCCGTAGGGTCATGAGAGGAGTGTGTATGTTCACCTATAGCCTTGGCTAGGCAACTAACTAGTTTGTGCCTGTTTCCCATGGTATGGTTAGGGAGTGTGCTTGTGGTGTTGGTTTCATAGTCACTATGTTCCAGTGAACATGAAGGAAGTGAGCCAATGCTGTGTGAGCAAAATTTGACCTCTACGTTTATTAAATTGATGCATAAGTTCATCGAAGGACAGAAGATGTCTCTCACAAAAGAGATCAACTGTTTCCCAGACCCTTAGGTTGACATGTATCCAGGGGAGTGTGTTTCCAGAAGGTCTGTAGCAGGATATCCAGCACATGCAGACCAGCCTTAGCAGCAAGACACAAAGGGGGTGATTCTAACCCTGGCGGTCGGTGTTAAAGCAGCGGCCAACCTGCCAACAGGCTGGCGGTAAAAAATATGGGATTCTGACCCTGGCGGGAACCGCCAACACAGATAGCCACTTTAACACTCCGCCCGCCACGGCGGTACAAACAAACAGCGCGGCGGTCACCGCCAACAGCCAGGCGGCAGACAATGTACCGTCCACACTATCACAACTCACCAATCCGCCACCTTTTCCGGGGCGGGAGCACCGCCGATAAAAACACGGCGGAAACAGACTACGAATGGGAAAACGCTCACCACTACGCACTCCAGGAGGAAGGAGGACAGCATGGAACCCGAATTAAACATCCTACCTGCTCTCGTCTACCTTCTCATCTACCACGAGTACGAAGTCCGGCGCAGACGACAACGGTGAGTACTGCACCTACGACACACGGGAGGGGGGAGGACGAAAGGTTACGGGCACACACATATGCGACCCCCCCCCCCAACTATGTACACACCAATGCAGAGCAACAAGTCACAGTGACACCACCCAAACACCCCAGAAAAATGCTAGGACATAATCAAATTTGGAATAAATATTTATGTACCAAAAAGCTCCAGAAAAATATCGTACAACCATGAAAGATATTCACAAGAAAACAAATGACATACACATCAGTGTATAACTGAAGTAACAAGTCCTGCACATCCTACGAATTCATCATGTCCGTGGGCCAAAGTTTTGAGAAACAAGGGCAAAGCCCACACAGGAGACCTGAGTCCTTTGGAGAGAACACAGCAGGGGCATCAGATGTAAAAACTACAGGCACCTCAGGGGGAAGGGAAGGGGGGGGCACCACAGCCACATGAGTCCACGACGCCAGATCCACGAGGAGCCACCATGCCCACTGGACCATCCTGGGGAGTGCAAAGCCACAGTCTCTCAATGTCTCTACAGTGGGTGGGCTGCCCACTGGACCATCCTGGGGAGTGCAAAGCCACAGTCTCTCAATGTCTCTACAGTGGGTGGGCTGCCCACTGGACCATCCTGGGGAGTGCAAAGCCACAGTCCATCAGGTGGATGACAGTCTCCACTGGTCAAGGAGGAGGCATGGTGGGCACAGTGAACCATAAACAGTGATTGAGACGGCGGTGCCCAGCGGAGCGGTGCTTGAGAAGAAGGGCCCAGCGGAGCGGTGCTTGAGACGGCGGGGCCCAGCGGAGCGGTGCTTGAGAAGAAGGGCCCAGCGGAGCGGTGCTTGACAGGAAGGGCCCAGCGGAGAGGTGGAGAGACAGCGGGGTCCAGCGGAGGGGTGCTTGAGAAGAAGGGCCCAGCGGAGCGGTGCTTGAGATGAAGGGCCCAGCGGAGCGGTGCTTGAGACGGCGGTGCCCAGCGGAGCGGTGCTTGAGATGAAGGGCCCAGCGGAGCGGTGCTTGAGATGAAGGGCCCAGCGGAGCGGTGCTTGAGATGAAGGGCCCAGCGGAGCGGTGCTTGAGACGGCGGTGCCCAGCGGAGCAGTGCTTGAGATGAAGGGCCCAGCGGAGCGGTGCTTGAGATGAAGGGCCCAGTGGAGCGGTGCTTGAGAAGAAGGGCCCAGCGGAGCGGTGCTTGAGACGGCGGGGCCCAGCGGAGCGGTGCTTGAGAAGAAGGGCCCAGCAGAGCGGTGCTTGAGAAGAAGGGCCCAGCGGAGCGGTGCTTGAGACGGCGGGGCCCAGCGGAGCGGTGCTTGAGAAGAAGGGCCCAGCGGAGCGGTGCTTGAGATGAAGGGCCCAGCGGAGAGGCGGAGAGACAGCGGGGTCCAGCGGAGGGGTGCTTGAGATGAAGGGCCCAGCGGAGCGGTGTTTGAGATGAAGGGCCCAGCGGAGCGGTGCTTGAGACGGCGGTGCCCAGCGGAGCGGTGCTTGAGATGAAGGGCCCAGCGGAGCGGTGCTTGAGATGAAGGGCCCAGCGGAGCGGTGCTTGAGATGGCGGGGTCCTGTTCAGCGGTGCCTATCTTCACCGCGGGCCCTGTTCAGCGGTGCCTATCTTCACCGCGGGCCCTGTTCAGCGGTGCTCTTCTCCACGGCGGGCCCTGTTCAGCGGTGCTCTTCTTCACGGCGGGCCCTGTTCAGCGGTGCTCTTCTCCACGGCGGGCCCTGTTCAGCGGTGCCTATCTTCACCGCGGGCCCTGTTCAGCGGTGCCTATCTTCACCGTGGGCCCTGTTCAGCGGTGCTCTTCTCCACGGCGGGCCCTGTTCAGCGGTGCTCTTCTTCACGGCGGGCCCTGTTCAGCGGTGCTCTTCTCCACGGCGGGCCCTGTTCAGCGGTGCTCTTCTGCACGGCGGGCCCTGTTCAGCGGTGCTCTTCTGCACGGCGGGCCCTGTTCAGCGGTGCTCTTCTCCACGCCGGGCCCTGTTCAGCGGTGCTCTTCTGCACGGCGGGCCCTGTTCAGCGGTGCTCTTCTGCACGGCGGGCCCTGTTCAGCGGTGCTCATCCAGCAGGTCAAGGGAGCCAGACCTGGCCTGGACTCCCTGCTCAGTCGCCCTCGGACCGTGACGTTTCTGGACCCTTCGGGGACGGACTCCTGGCCTCCTTAGTGTCCTCCTTCCCAGCTGGGATGTGGCATGTGGGGTCCACCTTCTCCGCGCTCCTGCTGCCCTTCCGCTCCTTTGATGGGGCTCTCGGGCCCTTGCCTCCCCTAGATGGTGTGGGTGGTGAAGTGGCCGCACATTGCTCCTTGGGGGCAGCCCTGTCGGTCCTCGCACGGCGGCCCTTGTTTTTGCGGGTCCTCTTGCCGGGGGGGGGGGGGCTGGACGTGTCCTTGCTGCTGATCGATGTGTCACTGCTGGCAAAGGGTGGGCTCCAGTACCCATGCACAACAGTGACACCCGAAGCTGGGCTGGTGGTGGCTGCGGTGCTCTTGGGACTCTTTGAAGATGGATGGGGGAGCTCATCGGGGGGAAAGAGGTCAAGGTTAGCCATGAAAAGTTTTTTAGGTCCAAGGTAAAGGGTAGGAGAAGTGGAGATGGAAGTGGAGGTAGAGGAGGTGGTTGTAGGAGAGTCAGGTGTGCTGTCATTGGGTGAAGGTGCTGGTGCTGTAGGCTGTCGTGAGGTGGATGGCTGTTGGGTGGGTGGCTGCCTGCGTTTGTGTGTCTTGGAAGAGGGGGTGACAGACACAGTGGGAGAGGACACAGGGGACGTGTAAATGGCAGTGGGGGTGGTGACTGCACGAGTGTGGACTGTACTGGAGGGTGAGGTGGTGATGGAAGCACTGGCTGATGTTGGGGTGCATGCAGGTGTGAGTGTAGACGTCACAGGGAGGGAGGAGGGAGACGAGGGGGAGGGGGACACAGGGGTGGCAGTGGCTGTTGGCATGTCTGCATCTGGGTGTTGCTTGGGTGAGTGTTTGTGGGATCTGTGGTGCTTGTGTTTGGATGAGCTGCTCTTGGGTGTTGAGGTGTGTGCAGGCTGGTCTGATGGTGTGGATGGGATAGGCTGAGGAACAGGAGACAGAGAAAGGCTGGAGGCAGTAAGAAGAGGGAGGCTGGAAACAGGACAATGGCTGCCGTCAGTGCTGAGGCCAGAGCAGTGAACGCTCGTTGATGGGCAGCCTGACCCGAATGAATGCCCTCCAGGTACGCATTGCTCTGTTGCACCTCCCTTTGCACACCCTGGATGGCATTCAAAAGGGTCGTCTGCCCAACAATGAGCGTCCTTACCAGGTCAATGAGCTCCGCACTGAGGGCAGCAGGGGCAACAGGGGCAGGGGCTGAGGTGCCTGGGGCGAAGGAGACGCGCGCCTTCCTGGGCGAACCGGCACGGAGCGAAGACTGAGGGGCTGCTGGGAGGGTGGGGCTGGTGCGCTGGGTGGCGGCTGTACCTGTAGAGGCGGGGGCACGGATGTTGCCGCCACCCCTAGGGAGCTCCCATCCGAGGACGTGTCGCTTTTGCTGCTCTCACCAGCGGTCCCCGTCGTGGTGCTCCCCTCGCCCTCCGGATCACTGGTGCCCTCGGTGTCTGTTCCTGGGCCCACCGGGGCCTTGTGTCCTGCAGCTCCCTCGTGCTCCGATGCCAAATCTCCTCCGCCTGATGATGCTAATGCACACATGCACAAGAAGATGAAGAGAAAGGGTGGGGGGAGAAAAAAGAAGACTAGGTTGAGTGCATGCAATGTCAACACCGTTGGCGGAGAGGACAGACACAGGTGCCTAATGCACTAAGCCGCGCATTCGGGGTACACTACTCAGTACTACTGACTAAGACAACAGGCCAAGAGACGTCAAACGCGCACATGGGAGATGCTGGACCTTCAATGGCTGTACTTGTCACCCTACCGAGGTGGGCGCCGGGGGCATAGGGCCATACCTAAGGGAGAGGACTACACTACAGAAAGCGCCCTGGCCTAATGTCACCCACAGCCCTCCTCCCCCACCCAGACGCCTCCACTGCGCAGAAAGATAGGAGAATGTGCTGATACTCACCCCCTTGTGTCTGCTGTGCTGTCTTAAAGCGCCCATCCAATTCAGGGTAGGCCACCGCCAGGATCCGGGACATCAGGGGGGTCATGGTGCGACTGGCACCCCTCCTAGGTTGGGAGGCCATCCCCAGCAGTGTTTCTGCGGTCTTCCTTGTTCCGCGGCGGATGTCCTCCCACCTCTTGCGGCAGTGGGTGCCCCGTCTGTTGTGGACCCCCAAGTTCCGGACTTCCTTGGCGATGGCACGCCAAATCTCGATCTTCTGAGGGGCGCTGACCTATTTGACATGTACAGGGTGGAAAGGAGGAAATCATCAATGACCTGCATGTTAGATGTAATTGGCCCCCCCACCAACTTTGCCATATGGCACATGCTCTCATCTGTCGGGCGTAGCACTCCTCATTCGCCCCCCACCCCACCAACTGACATCCACCCCAATCCACACAGGCATAGCCCATTCCATGTGCACCCGGTGTACTCACTTGTTGGTCTGGAGGACCGTAGAGTAGCGCATACTGGGGGAGGACCCCATCCACGAGCTTCTCCAACTCTTCAGACGTAAAGGCAGGGGCCCTTTCCCCAGTCGCAGCAGCCATTGTATCTTCCAGACCGAGGTCACAGCAGCACTTGCAGTATAGGTCCTCTCCTGTGGATGATCAGGTCTCGAGTGATTAAGCAGATAGAAAATGGCGGTCACGCCCGCGGCGGTGCGTACCGCAGCGGTGCGTACCGCGACCGCCGGCGCACTTCGTCATTGGCTCCTGAAACCCATAGGCTTCAATGTTAACCAATGCGGCTTTGCGCCGCGGTCTTCGACCGCCTACCGCCACGGTGTGCCCCGCCAGCGCATTGACCTCACATCCCATTGTCCCACTTCACAGGTCAGGCAGCCGCCATTTCAAGGGCCTACATGGCTTAATTTTGACTGCGACACACAGGCCTAGGCCTTGCATTGCCACACATACACGCCTTTCAACCCATTGCCATTCTTTAACTGTGCAAGCTGTCTGTACGTACCTGTGGTTTGGCTGACTCTGTGCTCCATGTTGTCCTTCCTAGGCACCGTCCGCTGGGACTTGCGATGAGAAGGAGGAATCCTCGCGTGTACCGACCGCTGGTGGACCTGTCGACAATGGAAGAACGCCATATAATACTTCGATACAGACTTGACCGTGCCACTATCCATGAACTGTGTGCCCAGCTGGAGCCAGCCCTGATGTCCCCCATCCGCCAACCCACAGGGATTCCCCCTCTGGTGCAGGTTTTGTCAGTCCTCCATTTTTTGGCAAGTGGGTCATTCCAGACCACAGTGGCCATGTCATCTGGAATGTCTCAGCCTATGTTTTCTAAGATTTTGAGCAGAGTGTTGTCTGCCCTGATGAAACTCATGCGGAGCTACATCATTTTCCCAGAGGAGGGTGACTTGCCTACAGTGAAGGGTGAATTCTATGCCCTTGGACATATCCCCAACATCATTGGTGCCATAGATGGGACCCATGTGGCTTTGGTACCCCCAAAAGACGATGAGCAGGTGTACCGAAACAGAAAAAGTTATCATTCAATGAATGTCCAGGTGGTCTGTTTGGCTGACCAGTACATCTCCCATGTAAATGCCAAGTTCCCAGGGTCAGTGCATGACGCGTATGTGATGCGAAATAGCAGCATCCCCTATGTGATGGAGCAGCTACAGAGACAACGTGTGTGGCTAATAGGTGACTCTGGTTACCCCAACCTGCCGTGGCTACTGACCCCAGTGAGGAATCCCCGGACAAGGGCAGAGGAACGCTACAATGAGGCCCATGGGCGTACTAGGAGGGTGATTGAGCGAACCTTTGGCCTCCTGAAGGCCAGGTTTAGGTGCCTGCATATGACAGGTGGATCCCTAATGTACTCACCAAAGAAGGTGTGCCATATCATCGTGGCGTGCTGTATGCTCCACAACCTGGCTTTGCGACGCCAGGTGACTTTCCTGCAGGAGGATGGTCCAGATGGTGGTGTTGTAGAAGCCGTGGAGCCTGTGGAGAGTGAAGAGGAGGAAGACTCAGAGGACGACACAGACAATAGGGACAGAGTGATACAACAGTATTTCCAGTAACACCCAGGTAAGAATCACCCACGCCATTTCACAATTGCTTATAGCCTCCTGCATCTGTACTTTCTGTAGTTCCCACCAGATCTATTTGGGTAATTTTTGTTTTTCCCTTCCCTTCTCAGT
Source organism: Pleurodeles waltl (assembly GCF_031143425.1). Taxonomy (NCBI): domain Eukaryota; kingdom Metazoa; phylum Chordata; class Amphibia; order Caudata; family Salamandridae; genus Pleurodeles; species Pleurodeles waltl. Next base: position 1,669,380,463 of record NC_090444.1, on the reverse strand, counting down.
GCTGTATGACTCAGTGCCTGACTTCTGCTTGGTTTGCCCATGAACTACAGCGTATTGACATTGGTATGTTGTCATCACTAATTGACAGAACAGATATTGAACAGTAATATGTAATACATTTGCTAATAATACAGCATGACTCCAAACTGATTTGTGTGCAATATGTGATTTATTTACAGTGCTAGATATTGGTACATGTGATTATAAGGGTGATGGGTGGGGGTGGAGTAATGTCCATGGCAGAGTCCCGTTCTCAGTCTCACAGGTGCATTGTCCTTTTGCCTGTGGAAGGATGGAGCAGAGGCAGTTCATGGTTGGACAGGGTGGCAATGTGGGACAGTGGGAAGAGTTCAGGGGGTATGTCCTGCTGGCGGGGGTCTTGACATCCTACTCTGTCTTTTTTTTGGATCTCAGGCTCCTCTTATGGGGTGGTTGTTCTTCAGCAGGAGGTGGGGTTCTGGTGGCCTGTCGTGGTGTTGGGGCCTCCTGTCCACTAGCGCCGGCGGAGGTGGTAGGCTGTTCCTGGTCCGGGCTAGTGACAGGGGCCCTGTGTGGTGCCACATGGTCCCGCAACGCGTCTTCTATCCTGTTGAGGGCCAGGACGATGGTCCCCATTGCGGTCCTGATGATTCTCAGCTCCTCCCTGAACCCCATGTAGCGTTCCTCCTGCTGTGCCTGGATCTCCGTGAACCTGGACAGTACCGTCGCCATCGTCTCTTGGGAGTGGTGGTAGGCCCCCATGATGGTGGTGAGGGCCTCTTGGAGAGTGGGTTCCCTGGGCCTCTCCTCCCCCCCCTGTCGCACAGCAGCCCTCCGAGCTGCCCGGTTTCCCCCGGCCTCTGTCTCCTGGACGGTGTGCCCGCTCCCACTGCCCCCAGGTCCCTGTTGTTGTTGGGGTGTTGGGTTAGCCTGGGTGCCCTGTAGTGGCAGACACACCGCTGATTGACGTGTCCTAGAGACAGAGGCATGGGCCCGCTGGGTGGGAGCTGTGCTGGTGTTGGCAGAGGGGGTCGGGTCTGGTGTGGCCTGTGGCTGCCTGAGGGGAACCGACTGCCCAGAGGTCCCCGATGGTCCGGGCTGGTCATCAGGTTCAGTGTCGACAGAGCTGCTGTCCTCACTGTGGGCCTGTTCCGGGGGTGGGATGGACATTTCTGGACCCTCCTGGCTGGTGTGTTGGCGTTCGGGTCCTGCATGGGGTAAGAGAATTTGGTTATTGTTTCTGTGTGTGCAATGGCGTGCGTGTTATGGGTGCCCTCGTCCCCCAGTGCAGGCATTCCCTTGAGGGAGGTGTTGTGAGGGTAGTTAGTGGGGGGGGGGGTAAGTGCAGTGGTCATGCTTGGGTGATGGGTGTCCATGGATTGTGTTGGCATGCAGGAGTTGGTGTTGGGATGGGTGGGTTGTGCTGGTGAGACATTGTCAGGGAGGATGTGTGCTGGGGGGTTGGGGGTGAGGGTGGGGGTGTGGGTTGGCATGCTGGTGGGGTGGGGGGGATATAGTAGTTGAGATTGGACTTACCAGAGTCCATTCCTCCGGCTACTCCTGCGAGGCCCTGAGGATGCAGGATGTTGAAGACCTCTTGCTCCCATGATGTGAATTCGGGAGGGGTGGGTGGGGGTCCGCCGCCAGTCTTCTGGACCGCGATGTTGTGCCTGGAGACCATCGATCGGACCTTCCCCCGTAGGTCGTTCCATCGTTTGCGGATGTCCTCCCTATTCCTGGGATGCTGTCCCACCGCGTTGACCCTGTCCACGATCCGCTGCCATAGCTCCATAGCCTTCCTAGTTATACTGGTGTGCTGCACCTGTGAGCCGAAGAGCTGGGGTTCCACTCTTAGAATTTCCTCCACCATGACCCGGAGTTCTTGGTCCGAAAAGCGTGGGTGCCTTTGGGGTGCCATGGGGTGGTGTGGGTGAGGTGTGGGGTGGTGTATGTGATGATGAGTATGTTGGTGTGTGGTCCTTTGTGCTACTATGTGGTGTGTGTGATGGTGTAGTGTGCCTCAGTGTGTCTTGCTATGGATTGTCTGCTGTGTCTCTCTCTCCTTCTCTCAGTAATTGCGGTCGTAGGGGTTTGTGGGTGATGTGGGGGTGTGTTTTATGGTTGGTTGATTGTGTGGGAGTGGGTTGTGTATGTGTATCAGGTGTGTGTATTTGTAATTGTCCAATGTGCCTGTGTTTCGGTGCTGTGTGTGTATTTTGACCGCGGCGGTGTGTACCGCCAATGGAATACCGCGTTGGAAAGCCCGCCGCGTTGATTCGTGGGTCGAAATGGCATGGGCGTATTTCTGTTGGCGTGACGGTGGAGGTTTGGTCATCTCCAGTTTATCGCTGCCCGCTGATGTGGCGGCCTGCAGTGGAGGTCGGATTTTTGGAGGTTTGGCCGTTGTGGGTCAGAATGACCGTGGCGGCTTTCCGCGGCCGCAGCGGTGTTATGGCGGTCTTCTGACCGGCGGTAAGCGCCTTTTACCGCCGAGGTCAGAATGACCCCCAAAGTGCTTTGATAGCACTGATATGTCCAGCGCAGTAGATGTGAGTTAAATGGGGATCCCTTCGTCAACACAAAGAAAAGACAAATTTGTGCCATCCAGTAAGTCAGCTTCATTGTGACCATGTCTTCTGACTGATTTTCAGCCAGCCATTGGCACACCCACGGTAATTGAGTGCCAGGTAATAATAATTTTCCAAGTTAGGTGCTCCCAAGCCCCCTTTATCCATTCGGAGCCTCAGGGACACTCTATGGTATCCATTGTGCCAAACCAATTCTGCTAACAGGCCGTCTGAGTTGAGAAAGCATTTTGTTGGGATATGTAATGGGAGATCACTAAAATAGTATGGTATCTGGGCAGAACTACCATTTTGGAAGGAGCAATACGGCCGAACATTGATAAAGGGATCGTTGAGTAGATGGACGTTGTGTATGAGGGGTATCATTAGACAGTGCCGATCATCCAACAGCACTCCATTCTATTTCACTGCAGCCCACTGGCGGCCGGCCCTAACCTAGGCAAATGCCCCATGGCATTGTGGGTTCTAGGCAACAACAGCCAGGCAGCCAAACACTCCACAGTCACAAACACCAAGGCCCGTATTTATACTCTGTTTGCCCCGGATTTGCGTCATTTATTTTGGCGCAAATTCAGTGCAAACTTAACTCCATATTTATACTTTTGCTTTAGACCGGTCTAGCGCCAAAGTTATGGAGCGTGCACCATTTTTTGTACGTGAAAACCTACCTTGCGCTAATGACATGCAAGGTAGGCATTCCCGTGCAAAAAATGACTCTAAGGCATGTGTGACTTATTTATCCTCCAACGTCAAAATGATGCACAGGAGGAGGCGGGCCTTAAAACATGGCCCCAAGCCGGATTTGTGCAGTTTTTTAATGCCTGGGTCAGGGCAGGCGTTAGGGGACCTGTGGGCTGATTTCCGTGGTGGGAGGCCATGGAAGCAGTCCACAGGTGCCCTTCCCTGCACCCAGGGACACCCCGTGCCACCCTCGCCCACCCCTGGATGGGGGGACCCATCTATGGTGAGTGCAGGTAAGTATTTTTTCTTTTTTTTTTAAGTGACATGGGGGGCCTAACTTGCCCCCTCCTACATGCCACTGTGCCCAATGGCCATGCTCAGGGTAAACGAGTCCCCAGGACATGGCCACTGGGCAGGGGGGCATGACTCCTGTCTTTGCTAAGACAGAGTCATTTCCATGGGGGTAACGCATCAAAAAATGGCGCTAATCAGGTTAGAGCCAATATTTTTGACTCTAACCTGACTTGCACCATTCTTTCGCGCACAACCCCCAGTCTTCCCTTCACCTCCGCTGCCTGGTTAGAGTAATTTATTTTGACGCTAACCAGGCCTCAGCGCCGGCTACCGTCATTCCATAAATAAGGCACCTGGCTGGCAAGTTGGAATGGCGTTAGCCGGCGTTAAACTTTTTGACGCACATCTGCACTAGCGCTGATTTGCGTCCAAGTATGCCTTTTTAATTCCCACTGCAAGCTGATGAATGCCCCAATCTTTATTATAGGGCTCAGCAGTACTAGAGGTAGTGAAAAGTCCTAAATTCATTTTTCACTACTGTGAGGCCTACCCCTCTCAAATGATAACATTGGGGATTCCTTATTACATGTTATAAACTGTAATTCCTGATTGAGAGGATGTAAACTTGTCATATTAAGTACCTATGGAATTGTAATGATAAATCCTCCTTGATGGTAAAGTCAGATTTATTGTTACAATTTTGAAAATGCCACTTTTAGCAAGTTGACATTTTCCTGCACGTAGCCCTGTGTGCATGCAGACTGTCTCCAATACACGTCTGGAGTGGGTGACAGCTGGGCTTTGTGCATTTCCTCTAGACAGCCACACACAAAGGGAGCTTAGGTGTGACTGACGGACCATCATGGGCAGAATGGGAGGGAGGAGCTGGGCACAGCCTCACACTTTCACCTCAATAGGCTTTGTCCTGTCCTCACACAGAGGGCTGCATACCTCTCTTCCCCCTGTAGTGAGTCTGGAGCCAAGGCAGGAAAAAAGGACCTCTGTGCAAGACCATTCTTGGAAGTCACCCCCACTTTTAAGGCACACCTGGGTATAAGTACTGGACCTCTGACCCTACCAACTCATTACACTTCTGGACCTGAAACCACTCTGCCAGGAAGAAGAACTGCTGTGCATAAGGACTATCAGTCTGCTGGACTGCTGCTCTGGAAGACTGCTGCCTTTCTGTGTTGCCCCACTGCCTGCTGCTCTCTCTGACTGGGTAAGTACTGGACCTCCATCACTAAACTCAGAGTGACTCCAAGGGTTAACTGACTAGCCTCCTGCTGCAAGTTGCAAGACTCAAGAACATCAAAGTCTTCTACCCTGGTCCTGTGCCTGGGACATTGGAAGTGGACCCAGGTGCTTGCCCCAGCAGAACTGATGCTTCCTCTGCTGCGATAGCAGAATTGATACATTACCCCTGTTGCAGGAACAGTACCAGTGCATCGCACTCGTAACTAGCGCATCACCTTTGAAACAGCCACAGCTGAACCACCGCATCACTGTCACTGCAGGGAGACAATTGACGCATCCTTTCGACTGTGTGGAGAAACATGGTACTTCGCCTTCAGAACCGCTGCATCTCAGAACTGACACTTTGTCTTCAGAACCAGCGTATCGCCATTGTTGCAAGGAGAAATTAAACACATCACCTTGACAATGGGATTGATACTAGCACATTGCTTGGCTGCACCCCACATCTCACTGCTGCGACCAGGATCAAGGAAGTTTTTTTCAGTGGTTCTTGCAGGGTCCCTGTATCCAGTCCACACTCAATCGCAGTCGGCCTGAACTCTGGACTGTTCCAGTGCAATCAGATAATGCCAAAGGTGCTTATTGTTTCTAAGTGCTATTTTTACCTTTAATTTTAAAAAATTCATATCTTGACTTCTACTTGTTGTATTTTTATAATTTTTATCTTTTTTATATATTACATTAAGCTCTACCTTTATAACCAGGTGTGGTATCTTTTGTGTGGTGTTTTCACTGTGTTACTGTTTGAAATATTGCACAAAACACATAGGCCCGTATTTATACTTTTTTTAGCACCGCATTTGCGCCACTTTATGACGCAAAAGCGGCGCAAACTTACAAAATACAATTGTATTTTGTAAGTTTGCGCCGCTTTTGGTCAAAAAATGGCGCAAATGTGGCACTAAAAAAGTATAAATATGGACCATTGCCTCTTGAGTTAAGCCTGCCTGCTCTGTCCCAAGCTACCAGAGGGTGAGTATAGGTTAACCTAGGGTGTGTTTGTGACTTACACTGACTGGGATTGTGGTCCCTGCTTCGACAGGCTGCATACCTCTGCCAACCAGAAACCCAATTTCTAACTTAAGTGCAAAAATGGACTGGAGTATTATCAGCTCATATGAGAAATTCTTCATTATGGTAAAACCTTTAGATATTTTGTTCAATTTGTTGCTATCGAAATCATTGAAATTTCAGCTTTATGGGCATTAACACATGTAAATACTAAGGGGCTAAACACCAAAAGCCCTCAGAAGTTGTAATGAAAGCAAGTGTAAAGTATTCAAAATCTGTTTTCTCATTCTGTACACAATTTTTGCAGTACACGTAAACATTACATACATGTAATTTCTGAATGTATTTACAAAACCAAGTGTTCCCTCAGGTAGCTCAATTGATTGGCCAGGAAAACGGAATGAAATTAAAGATATTTATGCAAATTATGTTTCCTTCTACACCATACTATCCTTTTCACATTCACAAACATCTTGCTATGTCCTTGGAACACTTACCAGAACAGCTAACATACTCAGGAGTGGATCTAGTGGAAGTAGTCCTGAGAATGTTGGTGAATGTTTCCTCTGTAAGTGTCAAGGAAGACTTCCAAGTTAAGTATTATTTTTTTGCCGGGCACATCAGTACGGTTAATAAAAACAAATGAAATAACAATGTTCCTGTCCCTATGGAACCAAAATGTACACAATTCGTAATTGCACAAAATGACGCTTTGTAAAAAAAGGCATAAATTGCCAATGTACATGAACTTCATAGACCTAAAGATGTATTGCATGCAATGCACACTTTATCTGTGAGCCATTTGAGGTATGGGGATTACAATACACTACAGTGGTCATTACAACCCTGGCGGTTGGTGTTAAAGCGGCGGTAAGACCGCCAACAGGCCGGCAGACAAAAAAAATGGAATCACGACCATGGTGGAAACTGCCAACAAAGACAGCCACTTTAACACTCCGACTGCCACGGCGGTACAAACATACAGCTTGGCGGTCACCGCCAACAGACAGGCGGAAGACAATGTACCGCCCACCGTATCACAACCTACCAACCCGCCACCTTTTCCGGAGCGGATTCACCACAAACAAAAACACGGCGGAAACAGGACTTAGAAGGGAAAACGCTCACCTCTACACACCCCACGAGGAATCCGGACGCCATGTAACCCGAACTCCACATCCTGCCAGCCCTTATCTTGTTGCTCCTCTACCAGGAGCACGAATGCCGGCGGCGAAGACCACGTGAGTACTGCACCTACGACACAGGGGAGGGGGAGGGAAAAAACAGGGACACACTCACGCAACACCCCCACCCTCACCCACGACAACACACACACTAATACAGCATGATACATAACAGTTACACCCTCCCAACCCCCTGGGAAGAATGCAAGGACAAAAGGAAATGAGTGTAACCATTGTAATATATTAAAATCCAGTACGCAAAAAAAAAATATATATATATACACTATAAACAAAATATACACCAAGAATAGTAGTCCAGGTATTGCTCCATTGAGGTCTGTGTAACACTGGGCTCACACAGTATTGGTGAGGTCCACACTCAATCCCCGAACATGACGGAGAGAACACTGCAGGGGCATCAGATAGCAATAAAACAAGCATCTCAGGGGGAAGGGAAGGGGGGGGCACCTCAGCCGGTTGAGTGCACAACGCCAAATCCATGAGGGGGCCACATGCCCACTGTTCCATCCTGGGGAGTGCAAAGCCACAGTCTCTCAAGTCTCCACAGTGGGTGGGTTGCCCACTGTTCCATCCTGGGGAGAGCAAAGCCACAGTCTCTCAAGTCTCTACAGTGGGTGGGTTGTCCACTGTTCCATCCTGGGGAGTTCAAAGCCACAGTCTCTCAAGGGGATAACAGTCTCCACTGGTTCTGGAGGGGGCATTGTGCCCACAGTGCTTCATCCTGCCAAGGACAGAGGTAGTAGATGTGATACTCCACTGGTTCTGGAGCCGGCATTGTGCCCAGAGTGCTTCATCCTGCCAAGGACAGAGGTAGTGGATGTGATACTCCACTGGTACTGGAGGGGGCATTGTGTCCAGAGTGCTTCATCCTGCCAAGGACAGAGGTAGTGGATGTTTGTCTCCACTGCCTGCTGTGAATCCCTCAAGCGCCCATCCAACTCCGGTTACGCCACCGCCAGGATCCTGAACATCAGGGGGGCCATGGTGCGAGGGGCACCCCTCCCACGTTAGGAGGCCATCCCCAGCTGGGCCTCTGCCGTCTTCTTGCTCCAGTGGCAAATGTCCTCCCATCTCTTACAGCAATGGGTGCTCCGTCTGTGGTGGACCCCCAGGGTCCAGGCTTCCTTGGCGATGGCACGCCAAATATCCTTTTTCTGGTGGGCGCTGACCTGCATGAATTGTGCATGGGGAAAAGAAAAGTTATTACCAACTGCACCGTCACAGTCATTGGCCCCCATCCCTACCCTTGCCCTGTGGCACATGCACTCACCGTCGTTTCATGCACGCCTCAATCTCGCCCCCACCCCATCTTTCATCCACCCCACTCCAAACAGGCATTGCCCATACAGCATGCTCACAGTGTACTCACCTGTTTGTCTGGAGGACTGTATAGTAGCGTGTACTGGGGGAGGACCCCATCCACTAGTTTCTCCAACTCCTCCGATGTGAAGGCAGGGGCCCTTTCCCCAGACGCACAAGCCATTGTCTCTTCCAGACCGAGGTCACAGCAGCACTGGCAATGTAGGTCCTCTCCTGTCGAAGATCAGGTATCGAGTGATTGAACAGATAGAAAATGGCGGTCACATCTGCGGCGGTGCGTACCGTCACTGCCGGCGTATATCGTCATTGGCTCCTGGGACCCATAGGGTCCAATTTTAACCAATGCAGAATTGCGCCGCGGTCTTCGGCCGCCTACCGCGACGGTGTACAACGCCAGTGCAGTTACATCACATCCAATTGTCCCACATTACAGGTCAGGCAGCCGCCATTTCAGGGGCCCACATGGCTTAATTTTTAACTGCATCACACATACCTAGGCCTAGCCTCAACACTCATACAGGCCAAATTTCGGATTATGATTTGTGTTCTGTGTAAGCTGTGGGGAGGTACCTCTGAGTTGGTTGACTCTGTGCTCGCTGTTGTCCTTCATAGGCACCGTCCGCTGGGACATGTGAGGAGATGGCGGCATCCTCTGGTGTACAGACCACTGGTGGACCTGTTGACAATGGAGGAAAGACATGTGATCATCACCTACAGGCTTGATCGTGCCACAATCCTGGAACTGTGTGCCCAGTTGGATCCAGCCCTGATGTCAGCTATCCGCCATCCCACAGGAATCCCCCCTCAAGTGCAGGTGCTGTCAGTACTTCATTTCCTTGTAAGTGGGTCATTTCAAACAACAGTGGCCATAGCATCAGGGATGTCCCAGCCTATGTTTTCCAACGTGTTGTCCAGAGTGTTGTCTGCCCTGCTGAAACACATGCGGAGCTACATCGTTTTCCCTCAGTTGGAGGTTTTGCCTACAGTGAAAGGTGACTTCTATGCCCAGGGACATATCCCCAACATCATAGGTGCCATTGATGGGACACATGTGGCTTTGGTGCCCCCCGCAGGAGTGAACAGGTGTACAGAAACCGGAAGAGTTATCATTCCATGAATGTGCAGATGGTGTGTTTGGCAGACCAGTACATCTCCCATGTGAATGCCAAATTCCCTGGCTCAGTGCATGACGCTTACATCCTGCGGAATAGCAGCATCCCTTATGTGATGAGTCAACTCCAGAGGCACTGTGTGAATGGTTGTCTGGGTCTGGGGATATCCCTACAGGTTAGTGTGTGTCTAACAGTTGTCCCTCGCCATTTGCAGGTGACTCTGGTTACCCCAACCTGTCATGGCTACTGACCCCAGTGAGGAATCCCAGGAAAAGGGCAGAGGAACGCTACAATGAGGCCCATGGGCGAACTCGCCGGGTAATAGAGCGGACCTTCGGCCTCCTGAAGGCCAGGTTCAGGAGCCTCCATATGACAGGTGGATCCCTATTCTACCCACCAAAGAAGGTGTGCCAGATCATCGTGGCCTGCTGTATGCTTCACAACGTAGCTTTGTGACGACAAGTGCCTTTTCTGCAGGAGGATGGTCCAGATGGCGGTGTTGTTGCAGGTGTGGAGCCTGTGGACAGTGAAGATGAGGAAGCAGAAGAAGAGGACATCGACAACAGGACCTCTGTGATCCTGCAATACTTCCAGTGAGACACAGATAAGAATACAAACCTGCCTACTACATGTACTTTTACACTACTACCTCTCTACTGTCTGTCGTTTTCACCCAGTGTATGGTCACTGAGTTGTCACTTTCCCTTAAGATTTCACAGATGTGGGTCCCACTGTGTGACATCTGCTGTGTTTCCTCATGGACTAGAGCTGTGTGACATAGGTATGTTGACATTACATTTGAAAGAGCATTTTGACACTGTAATTGCTAATACACTATTTCCAAATCACAGACTGACTCCAGATTGTGCTGTGCTTCAAGGGTGTTTATTTAAGTGCTCAATATTGGAGGGAGTTGTAAGATGGTGAGGGGTGATGATGGAGGACTGTCCATGGCAGAGTACAGTCTATTAGTCTCACAGGTGCATTGCACAAATGAGCAGAGGAAGTGTAGCTGGGGCAGTTTGAGGATGGACAGGGTGACAAAGTGGGACAAAAGGATGACAATCAGGGTGGTCTCATTTCTTGGCGGGGGTCTTGGCATCGTTCTCTGTCTTTGTCCTGGATCTCAGGGACCGTTTGCGGGGTGGTTCTCCCTCTGCAGGGTGTGGGGTGCTGGTGTGGTGGTCCTGTGGTGGGGCGTCCTGTCCACTAGCGCCGGCGGAGGTGGTGGGCAGTTCATCGGCCAGGCTAGTGTCAGGGGCCCCTTGTTGTGCCACAGTGTCCCTCCTGGTGTTGAGCACTTCCTTCAGCACCCCTACAATGGTGCCCAGGGTGGAATTGAGGGATCTGAGTTCCTCCCTGAAGCCCAAATACTGTTCCTCCTGCAGGCGCTGGCTCTCCTGAAACTTGGCCATTACTGTTGCCATCGTCTCCTGGGAGTGGTGGTAGGCTCCCATGATGTTGGGCTGGGCCTCGTGGAGAGTGGGTTCCCTTGGCCTGTCCTTCCCCTGTCGGACAGCAGCCCTCCCAGTTTCCCTGTTTCCCTGGGCCTCTGTCCCCTGAACGGTGTGCCCACTACCACTGCGCCCAGGTCCCTGGGGTTGTTGGGGTGGTGGGTTAACCTGGGTTCTCTGTAGTGGTGGACACACTGCTGATTGACGTGTCCTGGGGAAAGAGGTCTGGGCCCGCTGGGTGGGTGCTGTGCTGGTGTTTCCAGAGGGGGGAAGCTCTGTAGTGGCCTGTGACTGTGTGAGGGGAACCGACTGTCCCGAGGTCCCCGATGGGCCGGGCTGGTCATCTAGATCCAGTTGGACAGAGCTGCTGTCATCACTGTGAGCCTCTTCTATTGGTGGTGTGGCCATGTGTGGACCCTCCTATCCGGTGACGTTGGGTAGGGGTCCTGCAGGGGTATAAAAGGATGTTTATTACATCTGTGTGTGCTATGGTGTGCAATAAGTGGGTGACCATGTACCCCAGTGCTTGCATTCCTGTGTGGGACCTTGTGTGATGGTGGTTTAGGGGGTGTATGGGTATGTGCAGTGGCCATGCATTGGTGATGGGTGTCCATGCTTTGTTGTTGCATACAGGGCTTGGTGTTGGGATGTGTGGTTTCTGATATTGGGACATGTGAGTTGGAGTGATGGGTGTGAGGGCGAGGGTGGAGGTATGTGATAGCATGCAGGTAGGGTGGGAGATGTAATAGTTCAGATTTGACTTACCAGAGTCCATTCCTCCATCTACTCCTTCGAGGCCCTCAGGATGCAGAATTGGCAAGACTTGCTCCTCCCATGTTGTTAGTTGTTAGTTGTGGGGGAGGAGGTGGGGGTCCGCCGCCAGTCCGCTGAACCGCAAGGCGGTGTCTTGAGACCACGGAGCGCACCTTCCCCCTTAGGTCGTTCCACCTCTTCCTGATGTCATCCCTATTTCTTGGGTGCTGTCCCACTGCGTTGACCCTGTCCACTATTCTTCGCCATAGCTCCATCTTCCTAGCTATGGAGGTGTGCTGCACCTGTGCTCCGAATAGATGTGGCTCTACCCGGACGATTTCCTCCACCATGACCCTGAGCTCCTCCTCAGAGAACCTGGGGTATCTTTGCTGTGCCATGGGGTGGTGTGGGTGATGTGTGGGGTGGGGTGTGTAGTGATAAGTGGGATGATATTTAGTGGTGTTTTGTGTGAGGTGCGTGGAAGTTCTGTGGGTGATAGTATTGTGTGCCTGTGGATGCTTGGTAATTGTTTGTGGTGTCTCTCTCTGGCCTTCTTTCTGTGATTCTGGTCGTAGGGGTTTGTGGGTGATGTGGGTGTGTGTTTTATATTGTATTGGGTGTGTGGGACTGGTGTGTGTATGTGTATCAGGTGTGTGTATTTCGAATTGTCCAATGTGGCTGTGTTTTGTAAAAGTGTGTGTATTTTGAGCGCGTCGGTGTGTACCGCCAATGGAATACCGCGGTTGAAAGACCGCTGCGTGGATTTGTGTGTCATGATAGAGTGGGCGTATTTCTGTTGGTGTGATGGTGGAGGTTTAGTTTTTGCCAGTTTATCACTGACCTTTGGTGTGGCGGACTTGTTGTGTGGGGGTCTGAATATTGGTGGATTCCGAGCTGTGGGTCATAATAACTGTGGCGGATTTCCGCGGCCACGGCGGTGTGTTGGCGGGCTTCTGCACGGCGGTAAGCGCCTTTTACCGCCAATGTTGTAATGAGGGCCTATGTATTTGTGCATAACAGGAGAAACGTACATAAGTGTGATACCAGTTTGGAAAATAAAAATTTGTAATGTGCTGACACTATCCTAAAACAAAAAATCAGTTTTATACCATCACAGCCAGATTTATCATTGGATTACGTTGCCCTTGCGTTACACATAGTGTCACAAGGACAACTCAGTCCTTAATTCAGAGTTACCAAGCCACGCTATGCCACCTTGCGTGGCCCTGTGTTGCTTGGTAAATCTGGAGTATTGCAAGGCAGCACAAGTCGCTGCCTTACAATACTCTGCTCTAGGAAGGCATTCTATGGGTGGAGCACGGATATTTCCCCACAATCACCCATGGATTTTGACACATTCACAGATTTACCAAGACTAGTAAACTCATGAATGTGTCAAAATATTATACCTTCCTGATAGAGGCTGTTAGAACTGACAGCCTTATGGTGGTCACCCCTAACATTTTGCCTGCTTCCCTCCACTTTCTGAATACTGTTTTTGCTGGTTTTAAGACTCTGCACACTTTACCACTGCTAACCAGTGCTAAAGTGCATATGCTCTCTCCATTTAAACATGATAACATTGGATCACACCCAGTTGGATTATTTAATTTACTTATACCTCCCTAGTAAAGTGCACTATGTGTGCCCAGGACCTGTAGATTAAATGCTACTAGTGGGCCTGCAGGTCTGATTGTGCCACCCACTTTAGTAGCTCCTTAACCATGTCTCAGTCCTGCCATTGCAAGGCCTGTGTGTGCAGTTTCACTGCCAATTCGACTTGCCATTTAAAAGTACTTGCCTAGCCTGAAACTTCCCTTTATCTACATATACGTCACCCCTAAGGTATGCCCTAGGTAACCCATAGGGCAGGGTGCTGTGTAGACAAAAGGCAGGACATGTATCTGTATAGTTTACATGTCCTAGTAGTTTAAAACTCCTAAAATCATTTTTACACTACTGTGAGGCCTGCTCCTTTCATGGGCTAACATTAGGGCCACCCTCATATATTGTTTGAGTAGTAGCTGCTGATCTAAAAGGAGTGGGAAGGTCATATTTAGTATGGCCAGAATGGTAATAAAAAATCCTGCTGACTGGTGAAGTTGGATTTAATATTACTATTTTAGAAATGCCACTTTTAAAAAGTGAACATTTCTCTGCACTTAAATCCTTCTGTGCCTTACAATCCACGTCTGGCTAGGTCCGGTTGACAGTTCCCTTGTGCATTCACTCAGACAAACCCCAAACACAGGATGCTCAGCCTCACTTGCATACATCTGCATTTCAAATGGGTCTTCCTGGGCTGGGAGGGTGGAGGGCCTGACACTTACATGACAAAGGACAGTAGCTTGCCCTCACACAAAGGACTGCCACACCCACTACTGGGACCCTGGCAGACAGGATTGAACTGAAAGGGGACCTTGTGCACTTCTAAGCCACTCTTTGAAGTCTCCCCCACTTCAAAGGCACATTTGGGTATTCAAACAGGGCCTCTGCCTCTACCAACTCAGACACTTCCTGGAGAGAAGAACCTGAACCAGAACCTGCAACCTGCCAAGAAGAACTGCCTAGATGCCCAAAGGACTCACCTGACTGCTTTCTGTGAAGGACTGCTGCCTCGCTGCTCTCTAGCTGTGCTGAGAAGTGCTCTCCAAGGGCTTGGACAGAGCTTGCCTCCTGTTCCCTGAAGTCTCAGGACCAAAAATACTTCATCCCTACAAGAAGGACTCCTTGTGCGGCAAAAATCGATGCACAGCCTGCCAGAAACGACGCACAGCCTGCATTGCGGTGAAAAATTCACTGCATGCCAAAGTGGAATAACGCAGCCCGACTTCGCAAGGAGAAGATTGATGCAGCGCCAGCGTAGCGACCGGAAATTCAGCGCACGGCCCACTGGATCGACGCACAGAGAGGAATCGACGTAGCGCCTGCTGTGCGGTAGAAATTTCCACGCAACATCCACCGGATCGACGCAGCCCTGTGACTTTGTCCCGTCAGTGCCGGAAATCCACGCATTGTCCCCGGGGTGTCCGTAAACCCAGCAACCCGAAGAGTATCCAAGACCAGCCGCTGGAAATCACTGCAAAACCTTCCCTGCGTGAAAAATAAAAGACGCATCACCGTGTGCAGCCCGAAAAATCTACGCACACCTCCCTGTTTTCCACACATATCCTCCTCTGCTGTTCTTTGCGGAGATTTGGAACGCAAACCAGGTACTTTGTGCATACAAGAGACATTTATTGCTTTTAAGAGACTACAGACACTTTATATCATTTTTACAGTGATATTCTAAAATATACTTATTGCATTTTAATCGTTTTTGACCTGCATCTTACCAGATAAATATTATATATTTTTCTAAACACTGTGTGGTGTATTTTTGTGGTGTTCTACTGTGTTATTGCATGATTTATTGCACAAATACTTTACACATTGCCTTCTAAGTTAAGCCTGGCTGCTCGGTGCCAAGCTACCAAAGGGTGGGCACAGGATAATTTGGATTGTGTGTGACATATCCTGACTAGAGTGAGGGTCCTTGCTTGGACAGGGGGTAACCTGACCGCAAACCAAAGACCCAATTTCTAACAGAGGTACAACGAGGAGAAATATTTCTCCTCATTGTTTAATTTTTAGGTTTTACCTGCACAGCACCTGCAAAATCTCTTGTAACAATGTTAAAAGAAGCTTAGAGCCCACCCATGACTTACCTTTACCTATCATTGACTGTCTTCCACGTGGCTCCTGCATCACTTTACTTACCATTGGCTGGCTCCCATGTCACTCTTGTTTCCTTTTACTTACTGTTGACAGGCTCCCACATGGCTCCCTCGTCACTCTTGTTTCCTTGATTAATACTGGTCTGCATCTCTTCCTCGCCTCTGTCTTTATCCTGGGCTTTGAGTTTTCATCCTGCCAAACTGCAGTGGAGCCTGGACCAAATACTGTTTCCGGTATCCAGTGTCCTTCCAATGAAGACTCTTTTTAGGTTGAGCTTGCAAGCGCCCCGATGTGTTGTAATCTATTTGTAGGCTTTTAACCACACCCACCGCACGCCCATCATTATCACTCGTTCATGGGCTTGCCTTTAAAAAATCCTTTGTTATCATTGGTAAATGCATTATGCTTGTCCCTCCTTGGGGCAGATTTGTTACTGCCTTGGCCATCAACCCTGTTACATGGATAATTGCACGTTTGCCAATATGTCTGACTGTGACCAAACTTCTTTTGTGTCTCTACTTCGCACTCATGCTCATGGCGGCCATGGCGCTTTGAATTGCCTTGCTTATGTCAACTGTTTTACTTTTCATTTTCAATTTATGTGGCAAGAAATGTCCAGTTAGGAATTTACAACGTTAATAGCTCGAACTCGAGCAAACGCGAGACCCATTGCATTGCAAATACTTGTTTTTACTTTTTGATATGCCCTCTTCTCCTTCACCACCACTTAAAGAAAAAAAAGCGCTTTGACATATTTAGTGGTGTCAGCGTTTTTTTTAACTTTTAGTGATACTCGTAAGTGTGGTGTTGGGGGCCCTAGGCCCTCATGCTACTAGAATAAGGTGCACAGATACATAGCTAGGGTTCGTATAACTGGCCTCGGGCAAGTGCGCCTGGTCCTTTATTTAGCAGGGTCACCTGACTGGTGATGCCTGTGATGGATAGATGTTGGGTGAGTGTAGAAGCCAGTCCTCAGCAGAGTGGCTGGTGTAAACAGTAGCAAATGTCCAGCAGGACACTACAGTAACTATGATCTGGCATCACTTCTGATGACATTTTTTCAAATGTGTTGTTTGTTTATTCGAAGGCTTTCTGTTGAAACCAAGCAAGCAGGGACCGTACTACATTGTTAATACTTTGGAGAGTACCGGTCACCATTCTGGTTGGTAAGCACCGGCCTCTCCATCCATGAGTACAGCTTCACCGCGGGGGTTCAACCTGCTTCCTGTAATTAAAGTCAAAGAAACTGCAAATAATGGGCCATATTTATACTTTTTGACGCACAACTGCGCCAACGCAGTTGTGCGTCAAAAATTTTTACACCGGCTAACGCCATTCCAAAGCGCCATGCGGGTGCCTTATTTATGGAATGACATTAGCCTGCGCAGCTGACTGGTGTGCGTAAAAAAAAATGACCCACACCAGGCTGCGCCGGCGTGGGGGAAAATGGAGCTTGGGCGTCAAAAAATGGGGCAAGTCAGGTCTGAGGCAAAATATTGGCCTCAACCCGATTTGCGCCATTTTTTTTTACTCCCAACCCCCATTGAAATGACTCCTGTCTTAGCACAGACAGGAGTCATGCCCCCTTGCCCAATGGCGATGCCCAGGGGACTTATGTCCCCTGGGCATGGTCATTGGGCATAGTGGCATGTAGGGGGGCACAAATCAGGCCCCCCTATGCCACAAAAAAAAAAAAAAAAAAATACTTACCTGAACTTACCTTAAGTTCCCTGGGATGGGTCCCTCCATCCTTGGGCGTCCTCCTGGGGTGGGCAAGGGTGGCAGGGGGTGTCCCTGGGGGCATGGGAGGGCACCTCTGGGCTCCTTCCGAGCCCACAGGTCCCTTAACGCCTGCCCTGACCAGGCGTTAAAAAATGACGCAAAAGCGGCTGGATGTCATTTTTTTTTACCCGCCCACTCCTGTGCGTCATTTTTGCACGGGAGTTTAAATAAGGCGCACATGCCTTGGAGTCATTTTTTAGATGGGAACGCCTACCTTGCATATCATTAACGCAAGGTAGGTGTCCACGCTAAAAAATGACGCAAACTCCAAGATCTTTGGCGCTAGACGGGTCTAACGCCAAAGTATAAATATGGAGTTAGTTTTGCGTCGGATTTGCGTAAAAAAAAAAAACGCAAATCCGGCGCAAACAGAGTATAAATATGCCCCAATGGCCCATATTTATACTTTTTGACGCTAAACTGCGCTAACGCAGTTTAGCGTCAAAAAGTTTTGCGCCGTCTAACGCCATTCTGAAGCGCCATGCGGGCGCCGTATTTATGGAATGGCGTTAGACGGCGCAATCAGACCGGCGCTGCCTGGTTTGCGTGGGAAAAAACCACGTAGACCAGACAGCGCCGGCGTAGGGGGAAGATGGCGCATGGGCGTCTTAAAATGGGGCAAGTCAGGTTACGTCGAAAAAATCGTCTTAACCCGACTTGCGCCATTTATTTTCGACGCCCATCCCCCATCAACATGACTCCTATCATTGTAAAGATAGGAGTCATGCCCCCTTGCCCAATGGCCATGCCCAGGGGACTTCTGTCCCCTGGGCATGGTCATTGGGCATAGTGGCATGTAGGGGGGCACAAATCAGGCCCCCCTATGCCACAAAAATAAAATATAAAAAATAAAAAATAAAACTTACCTGAACTTACCTGAATGTCCCTGGGGTGGGTCCCTCCATCCTTGGGGGTCCTCCTGGGGTGGGCAAGGGTGGCAGGGGGGGTCCCTGGGGGCATGGGAGGGCACCTGTGGGCTCATTTTGAGCCCACAGGCCCCTTAACGCCTGCCCTGAGCAGGCGTTAAAAAGTGGCGCAAATGCGCCGTTTTTTGCAACGCCAACTCCCGGGCGTCTCTTTTGCCCGGGAGTATAAATACCACGTAAAGGCCTGGGAGTCATTTTTTAGACGGGAACGCCTCCCTTGCATATCATTAACGCAAGGAAGGGGTTCACGCTAAAAAATGACGCACATTCCGGGAACTTTGGCGCTATTCGCCTCTAACGCCATAGTATAAATATGGCGTTAGTTGGCGTTAGTTTTGCGTCGAAATTGCGTCAAAAAAAACGACGCAATTTCGGCGCAAACGGAGTATAAATATGGCCCAATGTGTCTAGTGTGCTGGAACTTCGACCTTCGAGGTTGTCGCTAATGTCGGGGTCATCTTGATTACAACTATGAAACTGATGCAATTGCTACCCCTACCTTCCTCAGCCGAAAAGATTATCCGCAAGAGGGTTGGACGTCACTGCTCATGTTGTTAAACGTTCTGGAGTGGTTCAGTTCGATTTTACAAAGCATACTTTTTACATTGCAAATACCATTTTTTGTAACTCTAACTCTATAGATTTAACATACACCTGCGGTGATGAATGTCTGCTACTTACTGCACCTTGAAACAGTGGCAGCCAAATGTTGATACCACGGCTCTTTGTTTTGTATAATTCTTCAGACTGTGGTGTGCATTTCATCTCAAAAGTGAGCCGTGAGTGCCACCTCGTGGATCAGTTGTAAATTGAACAAAAATGTTAAAACATGGATTGGTTTTGTTCTTCACTTTGTAATGTACTTATTATAGCGCTTATTACCCCTGGGAAGGCGTTGAAGAGCTTTGAGCCCGAAGCACGCCGCTCCAGTACCCAAGGTAAATTGTTAATCAAGTGATTATTGTTGCTTATTGGGATCAGTCACGTGCTCTCAGGGAAAACTATTCTAGACCTTAACTCACGTTTCTTTCTGCAAAATTACATTAACAGGAGTATGGTGTTGTCATCTTTCAGCATGCTCACTACTTGTATGAGGAATGTAAAGAGAGCAGAAATAGTAAATAATACGGAGACACGAGTAAGAAAAAGGATAAAACAGATAATGTAAACTGTTGTCCCACAGAGCTTCTTGGCTTTGTTAATGTTTTTTTTGAAGATGTTGCACAGCAGCGTGGCTGTACTGCAAGATGGCCTAAAGTAAACAAAGCAAGCATTTGCAATGCAAGGGGTCTCACATGTGCCTGAGTTAGAACTATTAATGTTGTAAACTCCTATTTTGCCACATGAATTGAAAGAAAAAACTAGCACGATCACGCTATGTAAAACCCAGTGTAATCGCGCTGCATGGAAAATAAAAGATAAAGTAGTCCAGAAACCAGGCTGAAAACATGGAGCCTCGTATGTTTTCAGTAGTTCGCCGGTGCACTCCAGGAGGGCTAAATACCGGGAAAGGCATTACGTATGCATGCCTTTCACTAATTAAATCAAGCGAATTTTAAAAGGCAAGCCCACGAACCAATGAAAGTGACGGGCGTGCCCTGGGCGTGGTAAAAAGCCCATGGAGGATTACAACAGGGACCAGCGTGCTTGCGTGCTCGACCCTAAAAAGGTTGCATTTTGCATTGAACAGTGCATGGCATGTTCATCTGTAGGAAGCGTTCTGTGGGTCAGAGGTAGAGCCTGAGCATGCAATAAAGGCAAGTACTCGGGAAACGATTAATAAAATGTGTGTGTGCTTTAAAACATGATAACTAAGCTTCTAGTAAATCGTATGAATGACTCTTATTTTTTATGGTTTCATGGGAGGCAGATGACTTGGAGAGTTTGATTATGAAAATTTTGCGTCCCTCTGTATATGTGACCAATGGGGCAGGAATTTGTGCATACATTATTGATACAAAATTGATAAAGCATAATAGTAATTGAATACAATGTAAAATGGCTAACAAAGGCCAGTACTCTATTAGTGCTAGCTAAATCTTATAAGTTCACAATAGATAACTATTTCAACATGGGAACGCGCTTCAATCTATTTAAAAAAAAATATGAGCATGTTTACTTCCGATTGTTTGCTACAGCATCAGCACTACTGTAAATATTTGTGCAATTAGAAGAAATATTATCTTCACGACCTTATACACCTGGCCAAAACAAAAAAATAATCGTCGATTTTCAAATCCTAACGTGGATGTCTCTGCCTTTCACCTTTCCGAGGTCGGTAAAATGAGCTAAAGTGAGGCGGGCAAACACAATGACTATTCTCAAGGCCCAAGAAACAATAGAAACTTACTTAGGTGTTTGAAAGAGCACACAGACTTAGCGCCGGATGGTACAACCTGACCAGGCGCTTGACAGAATGGTTATATCGCGACAGGAGCAGCATAAACATAAGATGCTGTGCAGTGGCATGGTGCAGTGTGGTCCATTTGGTGGGATGGCACTGTTGAGGCCGGATAACAGTAACTACAGTGTGATGGGATTGGGTCGAACTAAACAGAACGCTGTTCTGACGTTTTTAATATTTTATCTATTTACACTTTAATGCCCCGGATAAAGTGATGAACCCAGAATCAAGTACTAATGTTGAATTAGCCCAGGTTTGCAATCACAAAGAGGTCAACAATATAAGCACTCGACACGTCACCTCCCCACATATAACACCACACCTCAAAGACCTGCCTCCGCTTCACTATCCCCCTCACCTCACCAAACTTGGCCACCAACCACGTTTTCATGTAATTTAAGGAATGCATATTGTAGAAATGTTTGATCTCACACGGACACGTTAGCAGTAATTAACAGATGTTGCGTAATTCTATAAAACGCTTAATATTAACTATACACCATGGGGTAGCAATTCACACCCAAAAATGTGAGTTAATTTCAAAAGTGTCCACGTTGTGGGTCTCAGGGAGTGCATGTCGGCGGTGTAAGAGTGACAATTCACAACTGGCTTCGGCAAAGCTTAAGTGCAATACTATCTCTGTACATCTTAGTAACGGGTCGAATTTAAACGCAGCTTGCCCGCCCTTTCCTCTCAGATGTGCAGTGAGTGCATTAGACCAGAGAGCACCGTCCAGTGTTTGAGAGCTCCTCGGAGTGAGCCTCTAGAGAGTGACATGGACCTCCAAACTGACAGGAAGGTGGTGGCTGGGCCAGCTTGGCCCTCCCTACAGCAAATGGGCTATGAATGGAAACAGTAAAGGACGAGAATTGTGAGAACTTTGGCCCTCATTCCGACCCTGGCGGTTTCAAACCGCCAGGGTGGAGGGCAGAGGAAGCACCGCCAACAGGCTGGCAGTGCTTCCCGGGCCATTCTGACCGCGGCGGTAAAGCCGCGGTCAGAAAAGGGGAACCGGCGGTTTCCCGCCGGTTTTCCCCTGGCCCATGGAATCCTCCATGGCGGCGCTGCATGGGGATTCCGACCCCCTTCCCGCCAGCCTGTTCCTGGCGGTTTACACCGCCAGGAAGAGGCTGGCGGGAACGGGTGTCGTGGGGCCCCTGGGGCCCCTGCACTGCCCATGCCACTGGCATGGGCAGTGCAGGGGCCCCCTAACAGGGCCCCACAAAGATTTTCACTGTCTGCTTAGCAGACAGGGAAAATCGCGACGGGTGCCACTGCACCCGTCGCACCCCTGCAAATCCGCCGGCTCCATTCGGAGCCGGCTTCCTCTTTGCAGGGGCTTTCCCGCTGGGCCGGCGGGCGATCTTTTGGAGATAGCCCGCCAGCCCAGCGGGAAAGTTGAAATGACCCCCGCGGTCATTTGACCGCGGTGCGGTCTTTGGGCGGTTTCCGCCCGGGGGGCGGTGCCCGCCGCCCGCCGGGGTCGGAATGACCCCCTTTGATAAAGGTTTGAATGCTGGT
Source organism: Pleurodeles waltl (assembly GCF_031143425.1). NCBI lineage: Eukaryota > Metazoa > Chordata > Amphibia > Caudata > Salamandridae > Pleurodeles > Pleurodeles waltl. Next base: position 1,669,358,462 of record NC_090444.1, on the reverse strand, counting down.
AGGGCCGACTCGGCGTAACATCCTTTTAAGGACAATTAAGTATCGTCGAGTTGGGTGATAACATTAAATTGTAACAGTGTGGTAACAATTACTATATGAAACACGCTAGTAATAAAAAAAAAATAATGGAAGGACTGGAACAGCTAAAAAAAAATGAATTGAAAAAAAAAACGATTGCGCAATGTACAACCCAGCACAATCGCGCTGCGTGGAAAATAAAAAGATAAAGTAGTCCAGAAACTTGTGCACACTCGACCCTAAAAAGCACTATGAGGGGTTCAGCGTTGGCCATGCCATAGAACTTTCTTTTTTACTTTGAGTCATGTTGCAAAGCAGCCTGCGCTGCTGTGCAACATCTTTAAAACACATTGCCAACGCCACTAGAGCTCACATAGATGAAATCTATTGGCTTTGCCAATTCTTGTTCTAAATGTGCTGCATTCTACAGCACACTTAGAAAGAGTAAAAAACCTATAAGGATTGTTTTTGTTCAAGAAGGTGTCCCTTCCTGCAAAAAAATAATAATAATAATCCTGCCTGCACTGCAGGCACCCTTGCACCAGGACATACTTAGCTGCACTGAGTGTGTCAGCGCAAGGAGAGAGCAGGAATGTTGCATATCTGATAGATATGGTGTATTCCTGCACTCTCCATTCGACGTAGCACAGCAAGTTGTCTTGCTGCACTGCATCAAAGTTTGATAAATCTGGCCCTCTGTACCTTTTGAAGTAACAAATGCATCCTCTGTCATTTTCTTAGTAATACGTTTTAGTTTACCACAAATAACACTAAAGATGCAGGAAAGTTGCCTAAAGCAAGCAAGGAAAATGGGACCTGCTATAGTTGACTCCCACAGTCCATTTGTTGTACTCCTCCTCCCCCGAATGAGTTGTTTCTTGGTTTCGTGGCCAGAAATGGTTTTGCTGTTTGATGTGCTGTTTTTTAACTACTTTTAAGGCATTTTTTGTGAAATGTGGCAAAAAAAGCATTTTAAGGCACACTAGGTCATCAAAATTGGTAAGCACTGTTTAGACATTAAAGGCCATTTTACAGGTGGGTGCTACTCACAGAATGCTTAGGAAGAAGTAAGACAAATGTTTTACTTTACACTAGGGTAGTGACATAGACCACAATGAATTATCGTTTGGGAAGAATGAGAGAAACTTTGTGGTGAATTTCATCAAACCCACCCATTAATGACTGTAGAGTGGTGTTCATAGGTACAAGGGGAAAGGGTATTGAGTGTGATATATGGGATAAAGTACTCCCTACTGTACATTATAAGGATATTGCAAATCACTGAGGAGTTGTATGAGCATATAAAGGAGGCCGAAGGCCAAACCATCACCTTTCCCACAAATCACCTAATTCTTTGCTACGTAGGTCTTTTATATAAGAGAGAGCATGTTTGCAAACATGAAAACTAAAAATAGAATCATAGAATCTTTAGTGCAAAATTAAACATATAAAAATCTGTTAGATAATTGTTGCCAAAAGATATTAAAATCAGTTTAATACAAGTAACTAAAATATGCAAAGTAGAAGCATACAGAAAGATTCTAAGGGGCATATTTATACTCCGTTTGCGTCGAATTTGCGTCGTTTTTTTCGACGCAAATTCGACGCAAAACTAACTCCATATTTATACTTTGGCGTTAGACGCGTCTAGCACCAAAGTTCATGGAGTTAGCGTCATTTTTTTGCGTGAACACCTTCCTTGCGTTAATGAGATGCAAGGTAGGCGTTCCCGTCTTAAAAAATGACTCCCAGGCATGTGCGTGGTATTTATACTCCCGGGCAAAAATCACGAGTGGGCGGGGCAAAAAACCCTGCATTTGCGCCTCTTTTTAACGCCTGGGTCAGGGCAGGCGTTAAGGGACCTGTGGGCTCAGAATGAGCCCAGAGGTGCCCTCCCCTGCCCCCAGGGACACCCCCTGTCACCCTTGCCCACCCCAGGAGGACACCCAAGGATGGAGGGACCCATCCCAGGGAAGAAAAGGTAAGTTGGGGTAAGTATATATTTTTTTTTTTTGTGGCATAGGGGGGCCTGATTTGTACCCCCCTACATGCCACTATGCCCAATGACCATGCCCAGGGGACAGAAGTCACCTGGGCATGGCCATTGGGCAAGGGGGCATGACTCCTGTCTTTGCTAAGACAGGAGTCATGTTAATGGCGTCTGGGCGCCCAAAAAAAATGGCGCAAATCGGGTTAAGACGATTTTTTTGCCTCAGCCTGACTTGCCCCATTTTGGGACGCCCAAACGCCATTTTTCCCTACGCCGGCGCTGCCTGGTGTACGTCGTTTTTTTTCACGCACACCTGGCAGCGCCGGTCGGCTAACCCCGGCTAACGCCATTCAATAAATACGGCGCCCGCATGGCGCTTCAGAATGGCGTTAGCCGGCGCTAATTTTTTTGGCGCAAAACTGCGTAAGCGCAGTTTTGCGTCAAAAAGTATAAATATGGGCCTAACTTTTCTATAACTACCTTAGGAAGGTAAAAAATAAACATGTTACCATAAATCTCCTCTTTCAGATTGCCATTGTTTAACTAGACAAACAGAGCAGAAGAAAGAAAAGCAACCTTTTGTTTTCTGTCTGAACAGCTGCTTTAATTATGCTCCATGACCCAACCTGCCTTTCACCTCAGCTCCTGGCAGCAGGCATTGTGACATCAGAAATGATTTCTTTATAATCGGTAACTGACTGTGTCACAAGTTGCAGAATATAAGGAAATTAGAGACAGGGTATCAGTGCATGTATTTCAGAATCCCGTATATCATAGTCAAATATTGCTTGTAACTAGTACACATCACTGTAACTAGCTGCAAGAAGCCTCATAATCAATGATGAGAACCTCTAAAAGAAGGGGAAATAGTGCACGTATTGTCAAATTTCCACATCGCTGTAGTAATACACATATTAAGCCAATTTCCACAGTGCTGCACTAATGCACATATATGCCCTTTGAAAGGAATAGGGACAAAATAATGCTTTGGTTTCCGCAATCGCAATTGGAGCAATGCACAATTTTAGCTAATTTTGACCATGCTGAAGTAGTGTATATTTTGGCCCAGTTTCCAGAATACAAGGTCATGTACACATTTGTTCAGTTTATACAAATGCAGTAATGTAGACAATGCCCCAGTTTCACAATATTGCATATATTTCCCTGATTCCTATTATTCCACTGTACGGAGCATTTTGTCCAGCTTCCCCAATGACACAAAAAGCACTGTGAGACCCTTTTTCCGGATCCGAGGTCTGGAAATGGCTATTGGCCTGTATCCTAATTTATGGGCTTTTGGTGCGCAGGGCAGCGTACCAAGTCACCTTGCTGCTGTGCCCTGCATCACAGGAAAAGGGTAGCAATGCGCCGGATTTATCCAATTTAACGCATTCCTGTCCTTTCCCCCTGCCCTGGTGCCCTTTTGGCTGCCTAGTGCCAATGCAGGCACCCTTGCTCCGTGGTGCAAATGTGCCTGCATTGTATGTAAGATTGTTTTTGTGCAGAATGCAGCACATATAGAAAGAGGAAAATACGTGGAGAAATAAATATATTTCTCCTCTTTACACCTCTCCTGGGAGGCGTATCTTTTTAGTGCATTCCCAGGTTTACAAGTTCTTGTAAACCTGGGAATGTGTCAAAGTCCACGGATATTGCATGGGGACACCCATGGAAATGCCTCTCTAGTGCAGAGTAATGTAACGCAGCGATTTGCGCTGTGTAACATTAGTCAAAATTTATGAAACCATGCGGGCCATGCAAGGTGGCCTTGTGTGGCTTCATAAATCTCACTTAAGGTTTGCGTCACTCTTGCACTATGTTGTGTGGTGCAAGAGCGATGCAATCCAGGCCATAAATATGGCCCTAAGTGTGTCTTCTCATTTATAGCTAGTGTTCTAGATTCTTGGTTATGGTTGCACTACAAAGGGGTTGTCAAAGCTCCCTTCATGTATGTGGCTGTCGAATGGGAGGTTGGTCAAGCTGCCAATGCTCTCTCTCTGAGGTAACATTGGTTTGGGTCCACTAGTCACACGCAATAAAAATCAATGTCCAGTCTGTTATATTCCTTAGAATGAATGTAACTTTATTTACAAACAACACAAGCCAGGGCACCGAAATTAGAGATGAGAGTAGGTCCTAAAGAAATGAAAAAAACAAACCAGGTGCTAGCATCTTCGAAGTTGAGATACTGGGACATGGAGGTGAAGTGGTGGCTTATGGGAAAGTGCGTCTCTTGATGCTCTGTGGTTGAGAGGGTGTGCTTCTTCGTTACTCATGGTCCCCTTCTTAAAAACAACTCATTTCAAGCATTTGTTCCTGTAGTAGCACATCTTTTGAAGACAAAAGACTGCAGAGAAACAATTCTATTTCTGAAATGGGAAAGACTGATAAAAAGAAATGGATGATATTAGACAGGATATCAAGAGCAGAGAGACATGCCAAGGGAAATAAGCCTAGTGGTGGCTGTAGTGCTGAAAGAAAGTTATCAGGTTAAACTGGTCACTTTTAGCTCGAAGTTTGATTTGTCGCAAGACAACTGAGAAGTGACCAATGTTAGGATCTCTGAGGTCTAAAATCAAATCAGTCTGCTTGGGGACACATTGAGCTGCATAGAGGAGTATCTGATGCAACATTCATATGAGAGACTGTATATCATTCACTTATCTACCCATTTTCTTGTAGGGAAAGCTCACCTGTCTTTGTAACCCACCCCAGTTCCAAGGGCTCCACCATGTCTGATGATAGGGAGGGATACAATGTAGGAGGCTGGACTGGCTTGTAGTGAGTACCAAGGGGTACTTGCACCTTGCACCAGGCCCAGTTATCCCTTATTAGTGTATAGGGTGTCTAGCAGCTTAGGCTGATAGATAATGGTAGCTTAGCAGAGCAGCTTAGGCTGAACTAGGAGACGTGTGAAGCTACTACAGTACCACCTAGTGTCATATGCACAATATCATAAGAAAACACAATACACAGTTATACTAAAAATAAAGGTACTTTATTTTTATGACAATATGCCAAAGTATCTCAGAGTGTACCCTCAGTGAGAGGATAGGAAATATACACAAGATATATATACACAATAGCAAAAATAGGCAGTATAGTCTTAGAAAACAGTGCAAACAATGTATAGTTACAATAGGATGCAATGGGGAAACATAGGGATAGGGGCAACACAAACCATATACTCCAAAAGTGGAATGCGAACCACGAATGGACCCCAAACCTATGTGACCTTGTAGAGGGTCGCTGGGACTATTAGAAAATAGTGAGAGTTAGAAAAATAACCCTCCCCAAGACCCTGAAAAGTGAGTGCAAAGTGCAATAAAGTTCCCCTAAGGATAAAGAAGTCGTGTTAGAGGAATAATGCAGGAAAGACACAAACCAACAATGCAACAATGCTGGATTTCCAATCTGGGGTACCTGTGGAACAAGGGGACCAAGTCCAAAAGTCACAAGCAAGTCGGAGATGGGCAGATGCCCAGGAAATGCCAGCTACGGGTGCAAAGAAGCTTCTACTGGACAGAAGAAGCTGCGGTTTCTGCAGGAACGCAAAGGGCTAGAGACTTCCCCTTTGGAGGACGGATCCCTCTCGCCTTGTAGAGTCGTTCAGAATTGTTTTCCCGCCGAAAGAATGCCAACAAGCCTTGCTAGCTGCAAATTGTGCGGTTAGCGTTTTTGGATGCTGCTGTGGCCCAGGAGGTCGCAAATTGGACCAGGAGGTAGAGGGGACGTCGAGCAAGACAAGGAGCCCTCTTAGCAGCAGGTAGCACCCGGAAAAGTGCCAGAAATAGGCACTACAAGGATGCGTGAAACGGTGCTCACCCAAAGTCACACAAAGAAGTCCCACGTCGCCGGAGACCAACTTAGAAAGTCGTGCAATGCAGGTTAGAGTGCCGTTGACCCAGGCTGGACTGTGCACAAAGGATTTCTGCCGGAAGTGCACGGAGGCCGGAGTAGCTGCAAAAGTCGCGGTTCCCAGCAATGCAGTCTAGCGAGGTGAGGCAAGGACTTACCTCCACCAAACTTGGACTGAAGAGTCACTGGACTGTGGGAGTCACTTGGACAGAGATGCTGGATTCGAGGGACCTCGCTCGTCGTGCTGAGAGGAGACCCAAGGGACCGGTAATGCAGCTTTTTGGTGCCTGCGTTTGCAGGGGGAAGATTCCGTCGACCCACGGGAGATTTCTTCGGAGCTTCTAGTGCAGAGAGGAGGCAGACTACCCCCACAGCATGCACCACCAGGAAAACAGTCGAGAAGGCGGCAGGATCAGCGTTACAGAGTTGCAGTAGTCGTCTTTGCTACTTTGTTGCAGTGTTGCAGGCTTCCAGCGCGGTCAGCAGTCGATTCCTTGGCAGAAGCTGAAGAGAGAGATGCAGAGGAACTCGGATGAGCTCTTGCATTCGTTATCTGAAGTTTCCCCAGAGACAGAGACCCTAAATAGCCAGAAAAGAGGGTTTGGCTACTTAGGAGAGAGGATAGGCTAGCAACACCTGAAGGAGCCTATCACAAGGAGTCTCTGACGTCACCTGGTGGCACTGGCCACTCAGAGCAGTCCAGTGTGCCAGCAGCACCTCTGTTTCCAAGATGGCAGTGGTCTGGAGCACACTGGAGGAGCTCTGGACACCTCCCAGGGGAGGTGCAGGTCAGGGGAGTGGTCACTCCCCTTTCCTTTGTCCAGTTTCGCGCCAGAGCAGGGCTAAGGGGTCCCCTGAACCGGTGTAGACTGGCTTATGCAGAATTGGGCACATCTGTGCCCAAGAAAGCATTTCCAGAGGCTGGGGGAGGCTACTCCTCCCCTGCCTTCACACCATTTTCCAAAGGGAGAGGGTGTCACACCCTCTCTCAGAGGAAGTTCTTTGTTCTGCCATCCTGGGCCAGGCCTGGCTGGACCCCAGGAGGGCAGATGCCTGTCTGAGGGGTTGGCAGCAGCAGCAGCTGCAGTGAAACCCCAGGAAGGGCAGTTTGGCAGTACCAGGGTCTGTGCTACAGACCACTGGGATCATGGGATTGTGCCAACTATGCCAGGATGGCATAGAGGGGGCAATTCCATGATCATAGACATGTTACATGGCCATATTCGGAGTTACCATTGTGAAGCTACATATAGGTAGTGACCTATATGTAGTGCACGCGTGTAATGGTGTCCCCGCACTCACAAAGTTAGGGAAATTGGCCCTGAACAATGTGGGGGCACCTTGGCTAGTGCCATGGTGCCCTCACACTAAGTAACTTTGCACCTAACCTTTACCAGGTAAAGGTTAGACATATAGGTGACTTATAAGTTACTTAAGTGCAGTGTAAAATGGCTGTGAAATAACGTGGACGTTATTTCACTCAGGCTGCAGTGGCAGGCCTGTGTAAGAATTGTCAGAGCTCCCTATGGGTGGCAAAAGAAATGCTGCAGCCCATAGGGATCTCCTGGAACCCCAATACCCTGGGTACCTCAGTACCATATACTAGGGAATTATAAGGGTGTTCCAGTAAGCCAATGTAAATTGGTAAAAATGGTCACTAGCCTGTTAGTGACAATTTGGAAAGAAATGAGAGAGCATAACCACTGAGGTTCTGATTAGCAGAGCCTCAGTGAGACAGTTAGTCACTACACAGGTAACACATTCAGGCACACTTATGAGCACTGGGGCCCTGGGTTACCAGGGTCCCAGTGACACATACAACTAAAACAACATATATACAGTGAAAAATGGGGGTAACATGCCAGGCAAGATGGTACTTTCCTACACAACCCCCCCCCAAACGAAGGACAATAAGACTAGCCATGACCTGATGAGTCTTCATTGTCTAAGTGGAAATATCTGGAGAGTCCATCTGCATTGGAGTGGCTACTCCCAGGTCTATGTTCCACTGTATAGTCCATTCCCTGTAGGGATATGGACCACCTCAACAATTTAGGATTTTCACCTTTCATTTGTTTTAGCCAAAGTAGAGGTTTGTGGTCTGTCTGAACAATGAAGTGAGTGCCAAACAGGTATGGCCTCAACTTCTTCAGAGCCCAGACCACAGCAAAGGCCTCCCTCTCTATGGCAGAGCAACGCTTTTCTCTAGGGGTCAACCTCCTACTAATAAAAGCAACAGGTTGATCCTGGCCCTCAGAATTAAGTTGTGATAGGACTGCCCCTACTCCTAATTCAGATGCATCAGTTTGGACATAGAATTTTTTAGAGTAACAAGGGCTTTTCAGGACAGGTGCAGAGCACATGGCCTGCTTCAGCTCCTCAAAAGCTTTCTGAAAGTTTGCTGTCCATAATACCTTTTTAGGCATTTTCTTGGATGTGAGGTCATTAAGAGGGGCTGCAATGGAGCCATAGTTCTTAATGAACCTCCTGTAATACCCAGTGAGGCCTAAGAAGGCTCTCACCTGAGTCTGAGTGGTAGGGGGAACCCAATCAATAATTGTTTGGCTTTTCCCCTGAAGTGGTGCAATCTGTTCCCCACCAACAAGGTGTCCCAGATAAACCACCTTACCCTGCCCTATCTGGCACTTTGAAGCCTTGATAGTGAGGCCTGCCTTTTGCAGGGCCTCCAAAACTTTCCATAGGTGGACCAGGTGATCATCCCAGCTGGAGCTAAAGACAGCTATATCGTCCAAATATGCTGCACTGAAAGCTTCCAGCCCTTGCAGGACTGTGTTCACCAACCTCTGAAAAGTGGCAGGTGCATTTTTCAATCCAAAAGGCATTACAGTAAACTGGTAATGGCCTCCAATGGTTGAAAATGCAGTTTTAGGTTTAGCATCTTCTGACAATTTGATCTGCCAATACCCTGCAGTCAAATCAAAAGTGCTTAGATACTTGGCAGATGCCAGTGTATCTATGAGCTCATCTGCCCTGGGTATAGGGTGAGCATCAGTTTTGGTTACCAGGTTGAGACCTCTATAGTCTACACAAAACCGCATTTCCTTCTTTCCATCTTTGGAATGGGGTTTTGGTACAAGTACCACAGGAGAAGCCCATGGACTTTCAGAGTGCTCAACCACTCCTAGTTCTAACCTTTTCTGCACCTCTTGCTTTATGCAGTCCCTGACATGGTCAGGCTGCCTATAGATCTTACTTTTGACAGGTAAACTGTCTCCAGTATCTATAGTGTGCTCACACCAAGAAGTGGTACCTGGCACAGTAGAGAAGAGTTCAGAGAATTGATCTAGGAGATTTATGCAATGGTCTTTCTGCTCAGCAGTAAGACAATCAGCCAAAACTACACCTTCCACAAGAGCATCTTGTTCTGTGGAAGAGAAGAGATCAGGTAGAGGATCACTGTCTTCTTCCTGTCCCTCATCAGTTGCCATGAGCAGGGTGAGATCAGCCCTGTCATAGTAGGGTTTCAGGCGGTTGACATGGAGCACCCTAAGGGGACTCCTGGCAGTGCCTAAGTCAACTAAATAGGTGACTTCTCCCTTCTTTTCAACAATTGTGTGGGGTCCACTCCATTTATCTTGGAGTGCTCTTGGGGCCACAGGCTCCAAGACCCACACTTTCTGCCCTGGTTGGTACTGAACCAAAACAGCCTTCTGATCATGCCATTGCTTCTGGAGCTCTTGGCTGGCCTGAAGGTTTTTGCTGGCCTTTTTCATGTACTCAGCCATCCTTGATCTGAGGCCAAGTACATAATCCACAATATCCTGCTTAGGAGCTTTTAAAGGTTGTTCCCAACCCTCCTTTACAAGTGTGAGTGGAACCCTAACTGGGTGTCCAAAAAGAAGTTCAAAGGGGCTGAAGCCCACTCCTTTCTGGGGCACCTCCCTGTAGGCAAAAAGGAGGCATGGTAGAAGGATATCCCATCTCCTGCGGAGTTTTTCAGGGAGACCCATAATCATGCCTTTGAGAGTTTTATTAAATCTCTCCACCAGTCCATTTGTTTGTGGATGATAGGGTGTTGTGAACTTGTAAGTTACACCACACTCCTTCCACATGGCCTTTAAGTATGCAGACATGAAATTGCTTCCCCTGTCTGATACTACTTCCTTTGGGAAGCCCACCCTAGAAAATATTCCCAGGAGGGCCTTTGCCACTGCAGGTGCTGTAGTGGTCCTTAAAGGAATTGCTTCAGGGTATCTTGTGGCATGGTCCACTACCACCAAGATAAACATATTGCCTGAAGCAGTAGGAGGGTCAAGGGGGCCAACTATGTCAACCCCTACCCTTTCAAAGGGAACCCCAACCACAGGCAGTGGAATAAGGGGTGCCTTTGGTGTGCCACCTGTTTTGCCACTGGCTTGACAGGTTTCACAGGACTTACAAAGATCTTTTGTGTCCTCAGACATCCTAGGCCAATGAAACAAGGGAACAAGTCTGTCCCAAGTTTTCATTTGTCCCAGGTGCCCAGCTAGGGGAATGTCGTGTGCAAGAGTTAGGAGGAACTTTCTGTACTCCTGAGGAATCACTAATCTCCTGGCAGCTCCAGGTTTAGGATCCCTATGCTCAGTGTACAAGAGGTTGTCCTCCCAGTAAACTCTGTGAGAGTCACTGACATCCCCATTAGCCTGTTTGACAGCTTGCTGTCTTAGACCCTCTAATGTGGGACAGGTTTGCTGTGCCACACTCAGCTCCTCCCTGGCAGGCCCCCCTTCACCCAAAAGCTCAGCAGTGTCTGCTTCCAGCTCCTCTGGTGTAGGTTCTGCACAGGGAGGGAATTCTTCTTCCTCAGAAGTTGAATCCACTGTAGAGGGAGGGGTAGTAGGAAGTGGTTTGCTTCTACTAGCCCTAGCTTTAGGGAGCACTTGGTCCATTGTTCCAGGATCCAAGCTTCCCTGTCCTTTTTGCTTTTTGGCCTGAGCCCTTGTCAAAGCAAAAATATGCCCTGGGATGCCCAGCATTGCTGCATGGGCCTCCAACTCCACATCTGACCAAGCTGATGTCTCCAAATCATTTCCTAGTAGACAGTCTACAGGTAAATCTGTGGCTACCACAACTTTCTTTGGACCAGTAACCCCCCCCCCCCAGTTGAGATTAACAACAGCCATGGGGTGGCTAAGTGTGTTGTTGTGAGCATCGGTTACTTGGTACTGGTGACCAAGTAGGTGTTGTTCAGGGTGGACCAGTTTCTCTATGACCATAGTCACACTGGCTCCAGTGTCCCTGTAGGCCTGAACCTCAACACCATTTATTAGGGGTAGCTGCTTGTATTTATCCATATTAAGGGGACAAGCAACTAAGGTGGCTAAATCAATAGCCCCCTCAGAGACTAACACAGCCTCTGTGGCCTCCCTAACAAGGCCACCCCCCAACTAAGTTACCAATAGTGAGCCCAGCTACCACCTTGGATTGGCTATTAGTAGGTTTGCTCCCACCACCACTGCTATTAGTAGGGACACTAGGGGTAGCAGTAGGGGTTGTAGTGGTAGGAGGCTTGGTGCTTTTCTTTGGACAACTGGGATCTGTTGTCCAATGGCCTTTTACTTTACATAAATAGCACCATGGTTTCTTTTCTTTGTTTTGATTAAAGGAGGATTTGGACCCACCACCCCCACCAGAGTGTTTTTGTGGGCCTGATGAAGACTCATTTTTAGATTTGTCCCCACCCTTGTCAGAAGACTTACCATCCTTCTTTTTGTTGCCATCTTTGTCACCCCCTGTATGAACTTTTCTGTTCACCCTTGTTCTGACCCATTTGTCTGCCTTCTTTCCCAATTCTTGGGGAGAGGTCAGATCAGAGTCCACCAAGTACTGGTGCAACAAATCAGACACACAATTATTAAGAATATGCTCTCTCAGGATCAAGTTATACAGGCTGTCATAATCAGTAACTTTACTGCCATGTAACCACCCCTCCAAGGCCTTCACTGAATGGTCAATGAAATCAACCCAGTCTTGTGAAGACTCCTTTTTGGTCTCTCTGAACTTTATCCTGTACTGTTCAGTGGTTAAGCCATAACCATCCAGGAGTGCATTCTTAAGTACTGTAAAATTATTGGCATCACTTTCTTTCACAGTAAGGAGCCTATCCCTACCTTTTCCACTAAATGGTAGCCATAGGATAGCAGCCCACTGCCTTTGAGGGACATCCTGTACAGCACAGGCCCTCTCAAGTGCAGCAAACCACTTGTTAATGTCATCCCCCTCCTTATAAGGGGGAACTATCTTGTGCAGATTCCTGGAATCATGCTCTTTTGCAGGATGACTATGGGGAATACTGCTGCTGCCACCATGGGTTTCTAAACCCAACTTCTGTCTTTCCTTCTCTAATTCTAAAGACTGTCTATCCAAATCCAGCTGTTGCTTTTTAAGCTTCAGTCTGGTTTGTTCCACCCTCAACTTATTGAGTTCCCTTTCTAACAATCTGTCATCAGGGTTGGTGGGAGGGACATTTCTAGATACAGAGGTATGATGGGAATGAACAGAAGGAGACCTGTCCCTTACAGAGGGCACCCTAACAGCTTGGCTAACAGAAACATCAGTACCACTGTGGTGTGAATAAATGATTTTGCTATGATGTGAGACAACACTATTTGTATGGTGTGGCTCTTCATCATTACCAACTATGCTAGACTGTCTAGTAATGGGCAGGCTAGGAAGTTTCTTTCCTGAATCTTTTCCTGGGGGAGTCCCTGGATCAGATTGGGAACCATTAGCTACTTTTTCAACAGATGGGGCACTTCTAGCCTTATCCTGTTCTCTAAGCATGTTAAGTAACAATTCCAAGGAAGGATTCTTCCCTACACTCAAACCTCTCTCTATGCAGAGACTCCTTGCTCCTTTCCAGCTAAGGTGATCATATGCAAGTTTGGACAGATCAACATTTTGGCCTGTGCCAGACATTTTTAGAGAGAGTTAAAGTGATAGAAAAAGAGAAAACAAGTTTGTCAGAGCTTTTAGAAAGACAGAGAAAAAAAACTTTTAAAACTTTTTAGAACTTTTTAGAAAGTTAGAAGTACTTTTCAGCACTTAGAAAAGAGTGAAAAGAGGAAATGCAAAACTTTTTGGCTATGTGTATATACACTGACCTTGTTTTGTATGTTTTTCTCTTATGAAAAGTACAATGACAAGAGTGGTAAGTAGTCTCAAAGCACTTATCCCACCACTGCACAACCAATGTAGGAGGCTGGACTGGCTTGTAGTGAGTACCAAGGGGTACTTGCACCTTGCACCAGGCCCAGTTATCCCTTATTAGTGTATAGGGTGTCTAGCAGCTTAGGCTGATAGATAATGGTAGCTTAGCAGAGCAGCTTAGGCTGAACTAGGAGACGTGTGAAGCTACTACAGTACCATCTAGTGTCATATGCACAATATCATAAGAAAACACAATACACAGTTATACTAAAAATAAAGGTACTTTATTTTTATGACAATATGCCAAAGTATCTCAGAGTGTACCCTCAGTGAGAGGATAGGAAATATACACAAGATATATATACACAATAGCAAAAATAGGCAGTATAGTCTTAGAAAACAGTGCAAACAATGTATAGTTACAATAGGATGCAATAGGATGCAATGGGGAAACATAGGGATAGGGGCAACACAAACCATATACTCCAAAAGTGGAATGCGAACCACGAATGGACCCCAAACCTATGCGACCTTGTAGAGGGTCGCTGGGACTATTAGAAAATAGTGAGAGTTATTAAAATAACCCTCCCCAAGACCCTGAAAAGTGAGTGCAAAGTGCACTAAAGTTCCCCTAAGGATAAAGAAGTCGTGTTAGAGGAATAATGCAGGAAAGACACAAACCAACAATGCAACAACGCTGGATTTCCAATCTGGGGTACCTGTGGAACAAGGAGACCAAGTCCAAAAGTCACAAGCAAGTCGGAGATGGGCAGATGCCCAGGAAATGCCAGCTGCGGGTGCAAAGAAGCTTCTACTGGACAGAAGAAGCTGTGGTTTCTGCAGGAATGCAAAGGGCTAGAGACTTCCCCTTTGGAGGACGGATTTCTCTCGCCTTGTAGAGTCGTGCAGAAGTGTTTTCCCGCCGAAAGAATGCCAACAAGCCTTGCTAGCTGCAAATCGTGCAGTTAGCGTTTTTGGGTGCTGCTGTAGCCCAGGAGGGACCAGGAGGTCGCAAATTGGACCAGGAGGTAGAGGGGACGTCGAGCAAGACAAAGAGCCCTCTTAGCAGCAGGTAGCACCCGAAGAAGTGCCAGAAACAGGCACTACGAGGATGCGTGAAACGGTGCTCACCCGAAGTCGCACAAAGAAGTCCCACGTCGCCGGAGACCAACTTAGAAAGTCGTGCAATGCAGGTTAGAGTGCCGTGGACCCAGGCTGGACTGTGCACAAAGGATTTCGGCCGGAAGTGCACGGAGGCTGGAGTAGCTGCAAAAGTCGCGGTTCCCAGCAATGCAGTCTAGCGAGGTGAGGCAAGGACTTACCTCCACCAAACTTGGACTGAAGAGTCACTGGACTGTGGGAGTCACTTGGACAGAGTTGCTGGATTCGAGGGACCTCGCTCGTTGTGCTGAGAGGAGACCCAAGGGACCGGTAATGCAGCTTTTTGGTGCCTGCGGTTGCAGGGGGAAGATTCCGTCGACCCACGGGAGATTTCTTCGGAGCTTCTAGTGCAGAGAGGAGGCAGACTACCCCCACAGCATGCACCACCAGGAAAACAGTCGAGAAGGCGGCAGGATCAGCGTTACAGAGTTGCAGTAGTCGTCTTTGCTACTTTGTTGCAGTGTTGCAGGCTTCCAGCGCGGTCAGCAGTCGATTCCTTGGCAGAAGGTGAAGAGAGAGATGCAGAGGAACTCGGATGAGCTTTTGCATTCGTTATCTGAAGTTTCCCCAGAGACAGAGACCCTAAATAGCCAGAAAAGAGGGTTTGGCTACTTAGGAGAGAGGATAGGCTAGCAACACCTGAAGGAGCCTATCACAAGGAGTCTCTGACATCACCTGGTGGCACTGGTCACTCAGAGCAGTCCAGTGTGCCAGCAGCACCTCTGTTTCCAAGATGGCAGTGGTCTGGAGCACACTGGAGGAGCTCTGGACACCTCCCAAGGGAGGTGCAGGTCAGGGGAGTGGTCACTCCCCTTTCCTTTGTCCAGTTTCGCGCCAGAGCAGGGCTAAGGGGTCCCCTGAACCGGTGTAGACTGGCTTATGCAGAATTGGGCACATCTGTGCCCAAGAAAGCATTTCCAGAGGCTGGGGGAGGCTACTCCTCCCCTGCCTTCACACCATTTTCCAAAGGGAGAGGGTGTCACACCCTCTCTCAGAGGAAGTTCTTTGTTCTGCCATCCTGGGCCAGGCCTGGCTGGACCCCAGGAGGGAAGATGCCTGTCTGAGGGGTTGGCAGCAGCAGCAGCTGCAGTGAAACCCCAGGAAGGGCAGTTTGGCAGTACCAGGGTCTGTGCTACAGACCACTGGGATCATGGGATTGTGCCAACTATGCCAGGATGGCATAGAGGGGGCAATTCCATGATCATAGACATGTTACATGGCCATATTCGGAGTTACCATTGTGAAGCTACATATAGGTAGTGACCTATATGTAGTGCACGCGTGTAATGGTGTCCCCGCACTCACAAAGTCAGGGAAATTGGCCCTGAACAATGTGGGGGCACCTTGGCTAGTGCCAGGGTGCCCTCACACTAAGGCCCATATTTATACTTTTTGACGCTAAACTGCGCTAACGCAGTTTAGCGTCAAAAAGTTTTGCGCCGTCTAACGCCATTCTGAAGCGCCATGCGGGCGCCGTATTTATGGAATGGCGTTAGACGGCGCAATCAGACCGGCGCTGCCTGGTTTGCGTGGGAAAAAACCACGTAGACCAGACAGCGCCGGCGTAGGGGGAAAATGGCGCATGGGCGTCTTAAAATGGGGCAAGTCAGGTTACGTCGAAAAAATCGTCTTAACCCGACTTGCGCCATTTTTTAACGACGCCCATCCCCCATCAACATGACTCCTATCATTGTAAAGATAGGAGTCATGCCCCCTTGCCCAATGGCCATGCCCAGGGGACTTCTGTCCCCTGGGCATGGTCATTGGGCATAGTGGCATGTAGGGGGGCACAAATCAGGCCCCCCTATGCCACAAAATATTATTTAAAAAAAAAAAAAAAACTTACCTGAACTTACCTGAATGTCCCTGGGGTGGGTCCCTCCAGCCTTGGGTGTCCTCCTGGGGTGGGCAAGGGTGGCAGGGGGGGTCCCTGGGGGCATGGGAGGGCACCTGTGGGCTCATTTTGAGCCCACAGGCCCCTTAACGCCTGCCCTGAGCAGGCGTTAAAAAGTGGCGCAAATGCGCCGTTTTTTGCCACGCCAACTCCCGGGCGTCTCTTTTGCCCGGGAGTATAAATACCACGTAAAGGCCTGGGAGTCATTTTTTAGACGGGAACGCCTCCCTTGCATATCATTAACGCAAGGAAGGGGTTCACGCTAAAAAATGACGCACATTCCGGGAACTTTGGCGCTATTCGCCTCTAACGCCATAGTATAAATATGGCGTTAGTTGGCGTTAGTTTTGCGTCGAAATTGCGTCAAAAAAAACGACGCAATTTCGGCGCAAACGGAGTATAAATATGGCCCTAAGTAACTTTGCACCTAACCTTTACCAGGTAAAGGTTAGACATATAGGTGACTTATAAGTTACTTAAGTGCAGTGTAAAATGGCTGTGAAAAAACGTGGACGTTATTTCACTCAGGCTGCAGTGGCAGGCCTGTGTAAGAATTGTCAGAGCTCCCTATGGGTGGCAAAAAAAATGCTGCAGCCCATAGGGATCTCCTGGAACCCAAATACCCTGGGTACCTCAGTACCATATACTAGGGAATTATAAGGGTGTTCTAGTAAGCCAATGTAAATTGGTAAAAATGGTCACTAGCCTGTTAGTGACAATTTGGAAAGAAATGAGAGAGCATAACCACTGAGGTTCTGATTAGCAGAGCCTCAGTGAGACAGTTAGTCACTACACAGGTAACACATTCAGGCACACTTATGAGCACTGGGGCCCTGGGTTACCAGGGTCCCAGTGACACATACAACTAAAACAACATATATACAGTGAAAAATGGGGGTAACATGCCAGGCAAGATGGTACTTTACTACATACAATTTTATAGAGATTGGGATGCCATACTTCATTCACCAGGGAGACTATGCTATATGATCTGTGACTGCCAATGTGAGCTATGTTCCTAATTTTACAGTGGGAGTGCAAAAGGCGTGAAGACAGCTGCATGCTGTGAAGCAGGCGCCATGCGCCAATCCGATAAAATATGAAATGCTTCATCTAACTTAACTGAAGATTATTATTAATAAGAAGGCATGATGATTTCACTTGCAGAGGGATCAGAGTCATGACCAGCTTTAGGGCGGTGATACCGTTGCAGCCTCACTAAGAGGCATATTTATACTCCATCTGCGCTGAATGTGCGTCAAAAAGTTTGACGCACATTCGGCGCAAACCTTGCCCCATATTTAAACTTTGATGCCCGAGCCCGTGGACGTCAAAATCCCAGTGTGTGCGTCATTTTCTGGATGCGGGAAACTGCCTTGCATTAATCATATGCAAGGTAGGCGTTCCAGTCCAAAAAATGACTTAAACACCTGTGTGTCGTATTTATGCTACCGGGCAAAAATCTTGCACGGCCTGGAGGTGGAGTCAGAAAATGACGCACAGGCTGATTTGCGTCAAAAATTAACGCCTGGGTCAGGGCAGGCGTTAAAATGGGGCAAACACACCTGTATTTAATCAGAACACACAGAAGCAACAGCAGAGCAGCAAAAGGGAGACATGGGGGTGCTTCTCATCCAGCGTGTAAGCAGACGCAGAGCACAGCAACAACAACAGCAGCTACCACAACACCAACAGGGACCCACAAAGGCAACGCAGAAGGCAGGAGAGGATATTCCGCACCAGGACAACCCTTCATGGCCTCACGGAACATTACATCATCCAGAGGTACAGGTTGAAATGGCAAGCCATTCAGCAGCTGCTGCGAAACATTGAGCCACAGTTGGCACCCAGCTTGCTGACACCCCACACCATCCCAACAGAAACCAAGCTGCTAGCTGTACTACACATGTTGGCTCGTTTCAAACCACTGGGGCCCTGGTTGCTGGGATACCACAGCCATCATTCTCCGCCTTCCTGCCCAAGGTACTCATCATCAGACTCACATCCCGCCACATCTGCTTCCCAAACACACAGCAGAAGCAGCAGGAGACAAAACAGGGGTTTTACCTCATTAATGGATTCCCGCAGGTCCTTGGTGCCATTGACTGCACACATGTACGCCTTGTGCCACCTGCTGCAACTGAACACCTATACCGCGACAGGAAGCACACACATTCCATCAATGTGCAGGCCATTGTGGATCACCAAGGATTGATCACCAACATCGTGGCAAAGTATCCTAGGAGTGTCCATGACTCATTCATCTTCTGTCACTGTACCATAAATCAACACTTCCAGTATGGATGATATGGCAATGGACTACTTGTTGGTAAGTACAGAAACGTACTTATATACACACTGCACAGCAACCCTCTAGGACAAACAACACATACACCACGACATCAACATGTGAACAGGAACACACTGAGATCATGACACCGCTAGGCATGTTTGATAGGTCTGCAGTGAACCTGTCACACATCTGAAATTAGTGTACAGTCTAATGTTAAGATGTCAATGATTACAACGTATGGAGAGGTTTGGCTAATTGTCACCTTGCAAAATGTAAGCGTCTCACTGATGTTTAAATGTATCCATTGCATATGTCTAAAAGTATGAGATGTCCAGGGTACATAGATGCTAACGTGTTACCACCACTGTCAAATTGAATTTGTGTATGGAACTATCATCTCACCCCCAGTGAACACCTGTATCACAAGTCACAATGCTAGGGAGTGCACACTGTACTGCAAATCCCAAAACATACTGCTTACAACCGGTCAGCAGGCAAACACTCGTTCAGCCAAGGAAACAACCCAATGCAGATGGTACATCCTAGAAGCCTAGGAATCAACACAATAACACAAAAGAGTCACAGACAACACAAGACAACTACTGCCATGCAAGGTGATATTAATGGGGAAAGCTACATCAACATGATCCAAATCATTTTCTCTTTCAGCTGATCAGGGGAAAGGGATCCAGCCATGGATTGTGACACCATTTGGCAACCCAAGCACTGCAGCAGAGCGTGCCTACAATGAGGCACATAGGAGGACACGCACCATAGTCGAGAGGACCTTTGGCATCCTCAAGTTGAGATTCAGGTGCCTTGACATCACTGGTGGCAGCCTCCTATACTCACCAGAAATGGTCTGCAAGATCATTTTAACATGTGCCATCCTGCACAACATTTGTGTACGAAGGAACATTCCCTTATTAGAACCAGAGCCACAAATGCCTGAAGATGAGGAAGAGGAGGATGCTAGCCTGCAACATGAGGGGGACCAACAAAACACAGCTGCTGGATTGCGTACGCGCCAACATATTGTGAACAATTTCTTTTGAAACAACTCACCATCACCACTGTATCAACATATGTAAAGAAGCACCTATAATAATCACCATACCATGGTCTGGGTAATCATTTTTGCTCACCTTTATCTCTAACTATCAGAATAAGAGTGTAGCCTCATGGAGCATTGCTGACATACCGATCAGGACACAGAAATTTCCAAAGCAATTGTGATGCGTATTATACAACAGTCACATTCACACACACTGTAAATGACATATATCCTGTACATTTCACCTTTGAAGGGCAATAGCAGAGGACCACACCTATTTCACACATACATGTTGGCAACATGGTTCATCGCAGCATATGGCACGCAAGTAAGACACCATCAGTCAATAAGGGAAAAAAAGCCTTATACATGAGGCAGTGGATGTTCTATTGCATTGGTAACAGGATTGTATGACCAGACCCTTGACAGCAGTAAGTCGTACAGCACCTATCTTTGCAAGGACTATCTGTGACTAGAATTCCATATAAACAGAACATAGACAGCACAAGTGCCACACCTATGACAAGCATTGCGCACATGACATTCCATGTACATGTCAGTCCATGTCCTAAGTCCTGACACACCCATGCTCCTGGTCTCACCCCACCTGTCTTTAGATTTCCCTGGAATGGTAATATGTGTACCCAGATATTCCCTCCTCTACACACACACAGACTAACAATAGTAATCCGGTGTGCTTCACCCTTTCGTATGGTGTGCCATAGTCATAGTACATCTGTCTGCATGGACGTCAGGTTAAATAATACACTGGGTTGTAGTCTCTAAGTCCTTTTCTCACCTGTAGTTTGCTTCCCACGTGAAAGGTACTGTTGGCCATTTGAACTCAAATCTCACCTACAGGACTTGTGAGAAACTGATGCACACACACCTGTGAGCACCTCCATGCAGACCACCCATTTGAACATGCACTGCCCTTGCAGATGCTTGGAACATCATAGAAGCTGCCATTTTGTCGATTACACTGTTATGCATTGCTAGAAAAATAAGCTGTGTAACACAGCCCTTGGGTTTATGTGTCACCTTCCAAAACACAGGACAAACACAGTTTTCCATGTCAACTGTCTTGTTCTTCCTCCGACCAGTCTTAGTCAGACCACTGAGTATGTACCTTGTGAAATTGCTGGGTCCTGATTGACCCTGCATCCTGTCAGCCTGACTGGCACCTGTCTGTGCGTTACCCTAAAGGTTCCTTGTGGCTACATATATATCATACTTGCTTTCCCAACCCTCACATTCCTCTGGGGGTATTTTGTCAGGTGGTTCATCAATGCATACTCAAATAAGTTACTTAGCATAATCTGCTTATTTATCGTACCATAATTGGGAACTTGTCTCCAAATACCCAAATCATGGCCTATCCCTTGTCTGGGTCTCATGTATGCATGAGCGACAAAGTGTGACAGTGTACTATGGCCATATGCAAGGATTGGGTATGGTGCCTCCAGCAGAACCAGCAACTTCAGATAATGTGCATGAAAAGTCCACACATGTTAGGACCCTGATAGTTCACACGCTGAATCACATTGCTCACAACATATTGATGGGTTGTGCGTGCTGAATAGCTGCAAGATTAATCAACACAGAGGCTATGATGTTCCCAGATGCAGTGGGAACTTTACAGGCCAACCTGTGTACAAATGTTGTAATGACGCCTGCAGGAACATGACTCCTGAGATATGATCTCACTCAGCACACCAAGGTTGCCCTGTTGACAGTCTCATAACACGCCTGAAGTGACAGGGTGGGACCATCCCCATGTAGGTTCTTATATCCTCATTGGCTTTACTTCCATTGATCTCCGAAGGATACTCAGTAGATACAGGAATAGCGGCCACTGACTCATGATGAGACCTGGACGTAACTGTGACAACATAGAGCCCTACAAATATACAGGATCAACATTAGACCACACACATGAACCAGACACCTCTGTGCAATTGATCACTGGAAATATGTGGCCACGTGCTGCTTTGTCTGCTGTTCCACCACTGCCACAGGAGAGTTGCGGCTCAGTCATATGACCACAACTGTGGCGGGATATTACATTTGTGGTTCACCTTTTTCTTTCCGTGTCAATAACATGGTACCCACTTAGTCTGTACATGTGTCTGACTCATAGTGGGTTCACCAACAAGTGCCTAGGAAGCAGTATCCAAATTTCCAGGACATGTGATGGGCAAGTTTTGGACCATTGACATGAACAAGCGTCTGCCATCTATCCAGTGCATACTTTGTCATTTGTGGTGTTTACATTACCCAAAAACTAGGAAGTGCACACAACAGATGTTGCTACATGTATGACTAACAGATGTCCTCTCTCATTTCCACACTGACTTGCATCTGAGGGTTGGATACATTGACTTCACATTCATACAAGCATATTTGCAATGATGCATCTTGTGATGCACACACAGTGGGTCAACAACTACATTAATAGCCAATGCACACACATTGAGCCATAGGCATTGAGGTATTGTACTTATGTGTGTCACCTTGCTATCCTCTGCTGACACCAAACATACCCAAATTATGCAATACAGATATGTAGGCCACACGTTTGGCCATCTAGTGCGTCAGTCAAGAGTGAAAATCCTGTAAATGAAGTAGCGGATCATGGTCCGCAGTAGTATGATGTCTCACATGTGCCCATACACCGTCATGACCAAAGTGGGTGCAATCTGCCTATCTCAGTTTTGTCACAAATGTAATAGAACATTAAAATTGTAAAATGACCCAAACCGAGTTAATGCCTGAAATGTTGAAACATATGCATCGAAAAACGACGCACTAGCGTAAAAAAATTACGCTTATGCCAGAAAAACAACACATAATGCCCTGAAAAAATCATTGCCCCTGAGCTGTATCTTCCACACTGTACTTCAGAAAATTGGTTAAGTGTAAAACTATTTCCAAACATATGGATGCGGGCTCATTTCTACTCCTGTGCGTCTGAAAAAATGACGCGCAGACTGTGTGCTTCAATTTTTTTTGACGCATAATGATAAAAACGCCCGCCATTTTAGGCAGGAAGTGATGTAATAGGATATCCTGTTTACACATTAGGTACAGTGGGTGTACTTTCACTTTCACTTTGCAGTCTGTGATACTTCCTGACTGTGCGGCAGTGTGGAGAGTTTTGTCTGGTCAAATAGTGCTTTTGTCTCCTGTGTGGTCTATTTATTGTCTTTTTGTGAATAAATACTTGTTGTTGTATCCTGTCTGAGTGTTTTTTGTGTTGTAAAGTATTGTCTTTGTTTTGTTGGGAGTCTGTTGTGGGTAGTGTTAGTTTGGATATAGTTGGGCTGTGTTAGTTGTTTAGTTTAAGTTTTTCCTAATCTACTTTCCCCCTATTCTCCTTTTTTCCCCTTTATCCCCTAATTATCTTTTGCTGCTAAGATGTTGGGTAGGCCTCGTGTTGGCAAGATGGGTGAGGAGGAGCTGGGTGGTTTTATATGGCTGGTGTGCCATTTCCTACTCCTTATGATTGAGGCTGGTGGGTGGGTGATACATGGGTATCACACTGAGGCACGGAGGCTCCGGTGGGCAAAGGTCTTGCATCACCTGCAACTGATTTATCGGACACCAAGGAATGACCGCCAGCTGAAGCACCGCTGGGCTGACCTTATCTCCAGGGAGCAAGATCTGCTGGACCACCTGGGGCTTGTGATTGGTGGCCCTGTTGGTACAAATCATGTAAATGTGCACAATTAAATGCTCTGTAGTGACATCAGATGATTTTTACAATATCTGCCGGCAATGTTGTTGAGTGCATGGAATGCTTCTGAAACATACAGGGTCATATATCTACTTTGTTAAGGACCATAATTGCTAGCTGTTAGGAAGCAAGAGCTCTGCAAACTTACTGAATACTTTTGCATTATGTAAATTAGTTCCGCCTTTGTGTCAAACAGCAACACAAATCAGGAGCCAATTATGTATAGATATAGGTCACATTTGCCTGTGAGGTATAGAAATTTCCAATTCATTAACAACATTTGTTGACACAACAGCTAGACTGCTTTTGAAACACTACATGAGGCTGAAAATGAGTGCAGGCTTCACGTCAATTGATGATAGCAATGTGGCCCAAACATATGTCTCATGTGTGTCTGGTGAGTGTGTAAGGAAACCGATCACGGAAATTCCAAAAATCTTAGGGATCATTGTGCCCCTCCTTTATTTCGGATACATGTCAGATCTGGATTTGGACACATAGGGAACAAGTTCTAGCTGCGCTCAGCTAACATCTTAGACTGGTATTTGGAGTTTGTTGTTCCACCTTTCGTTTAGGGATGGCTGGCCAAAGGTATGCACATGGGTTCATATCTTTATGGTTGGTGCAACTCAACATAGCTGGGCCACATCAAATGAAGAAACTGTAACAACATGAGGGCTAACAACTGTCCTTGCCCCTCTGTACATTGTACCTGTGTGTCATAAATTTGTCATGGTCACAATGGCTGGTTGACTGGTAATGCAGTCCTCACGGAAAGTGGCTTTAAATATCTCTCTTGGATACACATGATGAGGCAAATACACTCCATTATTATGTCTGCTCACTAATGAAGGAGCATGTTTGCCACCACATGATAGTTAGGGCCTCTGCATGTGTGCAGATATGTGTGTAACACTCACTGGAGACCCATGGTATGTACATGTTAGTCGTGCTATATCGGATGCAGTATCATCATGTCTGAGTGGCTTTACTTACTTATGTAATCTTACACATAGTATTTGTCTTTGGAATTGTTATACAGTGCACAGAAATTGAGCACATTTCTCACTTCCATGCCTTACAGGTGGACCGGCACCCTACACTGTTGGCGAGGTGGCTAGATTCGAGGACCCAGACAACTCCAGTAAGTGTTGATATGTCTGTTATGTGTTGTGTTTGCTGGTGATGTGTGATGGACTTGTGTGTTGGACACATAGCAAGGTGTGATGCGCTGGCCAATCTTTTGTTTTGTTCCATGAGTGGAATTTCACTTTATCACCATCTTTGAGTTGGCCAATCCTTATCCTATTGTCTTATTTAGGGATTCTAGGTCAGTCCTGTAGGCCCCTCAATGTGAATAGGGATGAGTCATGTGGATAACACTTGAATCAGAAAGAGTCACACTGGACCTAATTTGTGATTTAGTCGGTCAGTCAGACCCAAATTCTCCCAGAATGAGGCTGCAAAATGCTTACCCTCAGACTTCTGCTTCCCAATTCACTAATGTACTGATTAAACTGTAGGTTGAACTTCCTAGCAGCATGTAGCTCCACATGTAGTGCTACGGTTATGTGGCACTTGAGTGCAATGGCCTAGGTGTGCATGCAATTCATGGCCAGGGGTGTTCTTGCATCTCTGTGTTCGTTGTAAGTCATGGCTTACTGGTAGTAAATGATGTGGACAAAGGTCTGCATTTCCAAACATGTGTGGCGCTGGGATTGGTCAAGGGTTTGCTGTCTCCTATTTGGAGATACTCCTTACCTGTGGTGTGTGTGTTGAGCCAAACACATGTCCAGCTTTCCTAAGCTTCCTGGGTGTCCTTGTTGTTTGAAATTGTTAGTTGTTAGTCCACCCCCCACCCTCAAACACAGGCATGGGTTTGTGAATAGTGTACCTAGGACTGATGATACAAGTTTGGTACACTGACATGTAAATCAGTGAATCTTTTGTCTGAACCTAGTATACACACTCATGTTTCGCACATGAGTACTATTCTAGCAAGTCCATTTACAACTTGCAGATCATGTGGCCCTAGATTTCCATCCCATACAATGACATTTGTAGCCCTGGCATTGGCAGAGGATGTGCAGCATGATTGTTAGCTGACAACTGGCAGAACATAGATGCCAAAATCATGCCAGTTGTTACCCATCTTGTAGGGTTTGGATATGCTATGTGTGATAGAACCTTTGTAGGCTGGCTTGTCATGTACTTCCTCAGGGACAATCAATGATCTGTATGATGATATGAGCTGTTACAAGTGCAATTGATGTATTGTCTGATTTACTTCGTGTGCCATTTCACACAATGCAGTTCCTAATGATAGATTTTCTATTTGTCTTCACAGTGGCAAATATGACACCCATCCAGGTCAGGGAGTTTCAACGGCGGGCAATGAGGTATCAGCACAAACTTCAAGTAGAGTCTGGGTACCGAAAAATGGCCTGCAGATACCGGTACGAACGGGCCTCCGGAGGGCATTTCCACAAGGCGGCCCTTCTTTGCTCACCACAGCCACCACCAGCACCACCACCACTACCACCCAGGTGGCACCACCAGCATCTGGGACCGTTGCGGCAACATCCTGTGCCACATTACACAGAGACAAAGTGGTTGTGTAAGTGCTATTTCTTGGAAAGTGCTGTAGTGCTATATGTACATTGTCCATGATTGTGAGTTCATTATAGTGACATCTTCCATTGTGATCCTACCCAAGTGCAAAAGGACATTTCATTGGACATGCTGGGGTGAAGTGTCAGACAGTGCAGAGGGACAGGATTTGCCAATGAGTTAGTGAGAGACAATCACAGGGCAGGCTGACAAGATAGACAGTGGTTTGCAGAACAGTGCTTGAGTTCAGTTGTTGCAAGACTGGTATGTTATGATGCGCAGGACCTTGGTAATAGGTGGCCATGAGGCAGGGACTAGTGCTTCCGGGTACCTTTATGTGTGAAGGTGATCTGTTCCTGGTCTTCATCATCTGATGTGTGTGTTGCCTCCTCTGCCCTTGGTGGTGGTGGTTGTGAAGGGGCAACACACCTCAGTATGTGTAGACGTGGAGTCAGACATCCCGCTAGCTGCTACCTGTGGGGGTCATAAGGGCAGTACTGCTGCAAGGAGGATCTGCTAGTTCTTAAGAAAAGCAGCCACATCACAATGGTAGGCAGCCAGGTCGGCCCTGAGGGGTTCATGATTGCATTTGTGCATGCAGTGGAAGGTTTGGGGTGCGAGGTGTTGTGGCAACTCCCTTACTGCAGTGATGAATTCCTTTACAGTTTGTTGTAGTCCTTGCAGGATGGATGTTAGCGCTTGCATGGCTGCTGCCTGATCTGCAGATGACATCATGCACAAACGCATCCCCTCAAGGCTGGCTGCCATTTTTTGCATCTCCACCTGCACCTCCTTGGCCGGTTCCCACTGTACTCCCACTACAGTTTTCTCAAAGCTGGTGCCTGTGTCGTCTGAGTCCTCAGCTGTATTAGAGCTGGCAGGTTGTACAACTGGGGTTGTGGGTGGGTCCTCTGTGACAGCTGCTTGTTCTGTGCTCTTCCTTGTGACTGAAGGTGTGGTCTGGAGGGTTCCAAGGACATCTTGGAGGGTCTGCTGACTGATGTTTGTCAGCTCGTCATCCATGTCATCAGGGTAGTCCTGGACAGGCATATCCGCAGGAGATCCATCGTCCTCTGCAATGAAATAGGGTACGATTAGTGTGTCTGTGTTGTGGCATTAGTGATGTGACATGCCTGCCTTGTGATGATTTCACATTGTGATATTGGTTCCTGTTCATTGATCCAGACTTTCAGATGGGCATTCTCCCTGGCCTATGCCCCACCTGCATGTCACATGTATTGTGGCCAGTTAGTAGACTTGTGAGCATCACATACTCTAGGTGTTGGTTATCGCCAAATAGTGAATTGCCACCTTCATGCCCTACTCAACCCTCCCCCTACTTCCATTCTCATGGTGAGACCTTTCACTGGCTGTGGGTGCTCTGATGGCACTAGCAGCACACTTAACAATCTGGACCTGCCCCAGTCTCTGATCTTTCACATCCACTTATATGTAGTTGAAATGTAGCATATACTATGCTTAGCATTGTTATGGCACGATATGGATGTCAGCATTGGTAATGTGTACAGCTGATGTTGGGGAATGTGTGGTACATTGGATTGCCCTGATTGTTGTAGCAGTGTCCTATTTCTTCCTCTGACTGTGCAGGTGTATTTCAGTGACCAGTTACATGTGTCCTCCCCCTCAATGCTGTTGTCTGAGCAGTATGACATTTGGGATGTTGCATTGTGACCCAGGCACAGGATGGACCCTGATATATGCAGCATGGGTGTGACATTAGTGCTGTGTACCTCCTAATGTTGATGACATTGGCTGATGTTTGCGGCAACTATGGGCATTCACATTTGACAGGACTGGAACATTTGTGTTGTTTCAGGGGATTGTTAACGTTGTCATCTTAAACCCTCTAATTTAGGTGTGTATGATCCATGGGGATGTTACTGCCATTGGCTACTTGACCAGCACACACAGCGGAGGTGGTAGTGGCAACTGTTCTCAATGTTACATTCCAGCTGTCGGTAAGGCTAGAGGTTGTTAATTGGGCCCTAGTTAATGTAGGGGGTATAGTGGCTGACGTGTGACGGGATGTCCGTTTGACGTTGTGCCCTTCCCTCCTGGTGTGGCTTTACCTTTGCAACATCGTTGGCATGGCAGCATACCCCCATGGAAATGTTGTTGGTGTTGTGTTATGGTGTGCTCCAGCTTTTCTCTGTACAGGCCATGCCCCCGTGCCGTACCCCTCTACCCATGCCACTCCATGTATATGATGACTTACATGCATTGTGTAGTAGGTATCCCCCCCCCCGGTTGCAGTTAACATTAGTGCATTTTAGTTTCCCATGCGACTTACCCTGCATCTGTGTTGTCTCCTGGTAGTCTGCGCTGTCCTGTCCTTGAATCCCTGTGACGATCTCCTCAGGGATGACGGCTGCGACCATCTCCTCCATGTGGTCCAGGGGCTTCTGGTGTGCTGGACTCCCACTTCCAGTCTGCAGTGCTGCCTTCCTGTTCCTGGCCATCTTTTCCTTGGTCCTGCGCTTGCAGTCATGCCAGCGTTTCTTGCACTCGATGACTGTTCTGCGTACTTCTGCCACACTGTTAATCTTGTCAACAATTTGTTGCCATATTGCCTCTCTCCTACTGATTGGCAACTTTGAGGTGACAAACAGTTGGTGCTGGTGTTCCGTCACCTCTTTTACCAGAATTTCCTGCTCCTCTGCACTGAAGCGACACTTTCTTTTCTTCTTCTCCCTGTCTTGGTTCTTGTGTGGGTCCTCCTGGCTGGTTCCTGGTCTGTTGTCGTCTTCCTGGGGTCTGTACAAGCATCTGGAGTCCATTGTGGCTCTCCTCTGCTAAAATGGCTGTGTTTGCGGGGAATTTTGACGCTATTGCGTCAAAAAATGCTGCATATCCAGTTTGCGGTGTTGTAAATCGGCTCACAGTAATTTCCGCCTCGTTAACGTCGTTTTACTTCACGACGTGACGCTGCGGTGTGCGTAAAAAAAATGACTTACACCTGTGGTTTGCGCTGCCGTGCGTCAAAGTATAAATTTGATGCCCGCACGGCGCACAGAAATGGCGTTAGCCGGCGGTAATATTTTTTGACGCAAAACTGCGTCAGCGCAGTTTTGTGTCAAAAAGTATAAATATGGCCCTAGGTGCTGACCTGGAAGGGGGGGAGGGCACTGACTTTGAGGAGGAGGGTGCTGTGTTTAGCAATAACTTTGGATTTAAGAGCACCTGCTGCAGAATACTTTGTGCAGTCTGCTTATAAGCAGTAATAAAAATGCCAAACTAATTCTTGTCATTAATGTTCCTCCTAGAGAGAGAGATTGGAGTTTTGTCGAGTGGCAGCTTTTACTCGCCATAAATTAGAAAAGAGGATTAATAGGCCTGCTGCAAAGAACAGATCTGTATTTTATGTGCAGAGCTGAGTGTTTTAGTAAAGCCAGCCTTTACCAGAGCTTTAAAACAAATTAAATGTATGTGAGAGATGGGTTTAGGAGGGATGAGGGGAACTTTTTCCAGTTGTTAGTGAGGGAAACCGGAGGAGGATGTCATTGAGGGGATACCAGAAAAGAATGTTGAACCAGGCATCACCAGTGCTAAAGCCGGCCCTGATCAGGGTCATGACGAAATATGCCAGAGGCAAAAATGTGCCCCTGGGGATAGGTCAGGTAGGATGCTTGCTTAGCTATTAAAAGGTTTTTATTATGCTATTATACTACAAGTTTTTATTATGCTATTAATAATGCAATGTCAAGAGCTAGGATTAAGGTGTTCCATCAGATGGATAAGGACTGTTGTCAATGTGGGTCATACACAGAATAATGTCTTTAATATATACTGATAGCAAGGTGCTATCAACATTGAAAGCTAATGGGCTAGCCACTGAGAATGGCAAACCTAGAACAGATGGGCTTTATTTCAGGTCAACATATGAAAGTTCTATAATGGAATGTATGATGGAACAACGAATGCTGGAACCACTCATGCCTGAACAACGCTGTTGGAACAACAACCGCGTTGTTACCATGAATGCCTTTACCACGCATGCCTTGACAATGATTTTTCATTGTAAAAGCATGCTTAGTAAAGGCATGTGTAGGAATGGCATGCGTGGTTCTAGCATGTGACCCCCACCTGCCCTAAGGCCCAGAAGTACCTTACCCCTAATACTAAAACTACCCTGACCCCCCCAAAACAAAACTACCCCAGATACCTCCCACCCACCCTTCCCCGACCTCCTCCACCTTCCCTAAAAACAACCGCCCCCCCACCTTCCCCTAAAAACAAAACTACCCAGATCCCTCAACCTCCAACCCCCAAAAACCAAAGTACTCCAATCCTGCACCCCCAAACCCAAAAACAAAACTATCCCGATCCCCCCCACCTCTACCCCCAAAACTCAAACTACCCCACCCCCTAAAACAAAACTACCCTGATCCCCTACCCCACTCCCAAAAACCTAATCACCCTGATTCCCCCACCCCCAAAAACAATACTACCCAGATCCGTTCATCCCGCCCCAAAAACAAAACTACCCCACCCCAAAAATAAAACTACTCAGATCCCCCCACCCACACCCCCAAAAACCAAATTACCCCAATCCCCACCCCCTAAAAAGCAAACTACCTCACCCCCAAAAAGAAAAGTAACCCGACCCCCCCACCCCAAAACAAAACTACCCGACCCTGCCACCCTTACCCCTAAAAACCAAACTACCCTGACCCCCCAACCCGCCCCAAGCCCTCAATCCACTCCCACCCCTAAAAACTACCCCCAACCCTGCCCCAGCTCCACTTACCTGACCACATTCTCACCCGATGCACTCTCCCTTTTTCTCTGCCTTAACCACGCATGTGCATTGTTCAGCACACGTGTGGTTAAGGCAGAGTAAAAGGGAGTCGTTGTTCACGCAAGCGTGGTTCTGCTTGCGTTAGCAACGTAATCGTTGTTCCGGAGTCATTGTTCCGGACATTTCCCTCTATAATGTGATGGCCGGGGTGAACTCTAGTTTATCAGTTTGTTCTTTAGGTGCTGGAAAGGCATTTGATTAAGTTTCCTGGGTTTGCATGTTCCAGCCCTTGACAATGAGACATTTGCATCCACAATTAGAGAGGAGGCTTGGTATAAAGGTTAGAAGGGTGGAATCACAGCTGTCTCTGTACTCGCTTGACATATTATAACATGCAAAGGATCAATGTGTTTGGCATCCAGAGGCGCTGGAGATACATTTCCAGTTTGGTTAACTCCCTGGCTTATGTATTAACTGGACCAAATTGGAGGGCTTTACCTTTGGTATTGCAGACCCTAATATGGTGGTTTGACTTCCATATTTAGGCCTATTCCACAATAAATCCTTAGGTATATTGATCTAGAACTGGCAAGGTAAAAAAAAACACATTAAACTCACCATCTCTATGTCTGGAAACATAGCAATTAAAAGGATATTAATTGTCCCAACGCTTCTAAATGGCTCTGGAAACATACCATACACACCCAAAATGTCATTCTGTAAGGCTTGTAACTCTCCAATGACAAAGCTGGCCTGGGCAGGGAAACAGCCTAATGGATACCTTGACTAATAGATCCCGTGGCATGACAGCTTTGTAAAGGGAGTCTAGCAGTTCCGGGTTGTAGCTATGTCTTCTAACAAACAGAACATGTCACTTCATTGGTGGGCAAGGATATCATGGCATTTAATATAGTTAATATTAATGTTGCAATAGTAAAGTTTATTTTTTTACTGTTTCTATATAAATTTATGGTCTGTTAAGTGTTATGTTTTTTTGTTTGTATTTTTGTTATTTTATCATTTTATTAACAGACTGTGGTTCATTTCGGGGTTGGATGAGAAGTGTTTTAATTATAAGTAATACATTATTTTAAATTTAAACTATATTTTGAAATTATTATTTTTCTAAATGTTGGCATTCATATATTTCTGAGGGTATAAGTGTATAAAAATGATTGATTTTCTTTTTATGGTATGTTGTTTTTTTGTTGTGAATATGTTGTGGGCTATTTTGGGGGTACCAATAGATAGTGATTTACATTAAAATTCATAAAAATGTAAATTAAATTCTAATTTTATGTGTTAAGACATTTTTAATTCAATGTGTATTTGTCTACTTTAAAAAACTATAGAGTTCAGGTACTTTGGGATGTATAATTTGATATTTTATTTTGGGTGATCATTTCTTACTGTTGTGTTTGCAGTTTACAAATTTTTATAAAACTACGGCCCATATTTATACTTTTTGACGCAAATCAGCGCCAGGGCAGATTTGCGCCAAAAAGTTTACCACCGGCTAACGGCATTCCAATGCACCAGCCGGGCGCCTAATATATGGAATGACGTTAGCCGGCGCTGCAGCCTGGATTGAGTAAAAAAAAATGACTCAAACAGGGCAGCGGAGGCATAGGGAAGACAGGGGGTTGTGCGTCAAAGAATGGTGCAAGTCAGGTTAGAGTAAAAAAAAAATACTCTAAAAAAAATACTCTAACCTGACTAGCGTCATTTTTTGGCGCACAACCCCATGGAAATGACTCCTGTCTTAGCAAAGACAGAAGTCATGCCCCCCTGTCCAATGGCCATGCCCATGGGACTTCTGTCCACTAGGCATGGCTATTGGGACAGTGGCATGTAGGGGGGCACAAGTTAGGCCCCCCATGCCACTAAAAAAAAAAAAAAAAAAAAAACTTACCTGCACTCACCATGAATGGGTCCCCCCATCCATCTTTGTCCTCCAGGGGTGGGCTAGGGTGGCAGGGGTTGTCCTTGGGTGCAGGGAAGGGCACATGTGGACTGCTTCCATGGTCTCCCACCATGGAAAAGAGCCCACAGGTCCCTTAACGCCTGCCCTGACCCAGACGTTAATTTTTTACGCAAATTGGGATTTACGTCATTTTCCGGCTCGGCCTACCAGCCATGCGCCATTTTTGCCCAGTTGGATAAATATGACGCACAGGTGTTTAAGTCATTTTTTGTACGGGAACGCCTACCTTGCATGTCATTAATGCAAGGCGGTTTCACGCATCCAGAAAATGACGCACACTAAGAAATTTTCATGTTAGCGGGGTCTAAAGTCAAAGTATAAATATGGTCTTAGTTTTGGGCCGATTTTTTGTAAAAATAAATGACGCAAATCCGGCGCAAGCAGAGTATAAATATGCCCATACATTTTTAGCTTAATTACTGTGGGTCTTAAGTTTTTTAAATTACAAAATTTGTACATTTCCCTGCAAACTTACTGGGATGTTGTTATTGGGATACCCAGGTGAAAATAATATCTACCCTTTGACCACACGAATGGGGAAGATTTCATACTTCTTGTTGGCTGCCAGACAGGCTATTATCTATATGGGGAATTACCAACCACCCCCTCGAAGTGTGAACTATTTTTGCAATGGAAAAGTTATCCCTCAATGTACATAATCAAGTTTAAACATTCAAATGGGGGGGCTTCCGGTGGTGGCCCATATGAAGAGTTCTCAGGTATTGAGGTGAGATCCAGGTATAATTTCTAACATACTATGTTGCTCTCAGTTGTGTGAGATGTCCTCTTCTAGAGCTACTGATGATAATACTGCTAAATGGGAGGTGGAGGCTAGAGTGTCCTACGACTGTTGAATAAACCCTTACGTTATATAAACTTGAATTACGAATGAGATTCCCCACCACAAATGATGATCTAACACATTGTATTCTGCGGATCAAAGGAACTGTCCACTGTATTGTTCTCAATAGAAATATAATGCATGGTATGGCTAATATCCATGCCAAAATAGGATTGTTAAAAAATATAAGGTATGTTCAATTGCCATTGTGAGATCTGAAAATGATAGTAATTTAAATAAAATTATTTGATTGGTCTATATTCTATTTCCCAGAGAGTTTACATTTAATTTTGTTTTTATCGTTCGAAAAAAAGTATATTTTTGCAAATGGGTTCTGTCCATTTAGTCCACCAGGATTTTTCTCTTTTGCTCTTTTGATTACTGGGTTTTTGTAGCTTTACTGTGGGCGAGTTTCATTACCTGAGTTTTACACACAATAATTTTATGGTGATGGGACTGAGCATGTTTACCCCTCTTGTCTGCCTTTTAAAATAAGGCCACTGAGGCACAGCTAGGGTAAGGTGCACTGTGCTGTTCACACATGTGCACATGTGTGTCTGTGCACCTTGGACCTCTGAAAGAAGGAGAAACGGAGCACATGGCTCTGCACTGTAATTTCACTTAATGATCCCTGGGCTGGGCCAGGACCCCGGGACCAGGGCCTGGGGTTGATGCAAACCCATTTATCTATCTGAGACACTCTCCCCAGAGGTTCTTTTTATCTGACAGACCGTATTCCCCAGGACCCAGTGCAGTTATGGAGTACAAGGGGAGCCCATGACCCCATGACAAGAGACAAGATGTGGAGTTGGGGCGAGGAGGCACCCTGCCACAGCTCCCTGACTGCGATGTCAGTGGGCCAAGGTGGGAAAGGACATTCAGCAACTGGAGGATCACATGGGTGGGGGAGAGAAGAGAACATAAGGCTGGATCCTGCTTGCAGCACATGAGCTGGGTACAGGGAGTCTTGGGGCACCTCTTTAGATAAAACAAACTAAAGGAGAGGAATGCAGCACAAGGCTGCAAAGAAAACCAAGTGGGCCAAGCCACTAATAAAATGTTCACTGTTCCGAGAAGGAGCACCCCATAATGCCCCACAACTGGGCCTAAAATTGATATTTCTTGGCTCCTGGTGCCCCAGGAGTATGCAGGGGCACAGGGGCACCCCCAACAGGACTAATCAGAGTTGTGTTGGGGGGGATGGAGTACAGTCTCCCCTCCTCCTCAAACATGTTTATTAAAATGTGTCCAAGTCTCTGGGGATCAATCAGGCATGACCACAGGGGAGATTTATGCAGTTTTGAAACACTCCCAGGGCTAGAGCTTTTGTTCTTAGGCTCTGGAGTGCAAGGACTCCTAGTAGGTGGACCAATAGTTCAATGTAAGCAAATGTTTCTATTACATGCTTGTGTTGTTTAAACCCACCCCTTATACTGTGATGTTGCATTTGTTATAAGTGTGGAGTGTTGTGATTATGGGGTCATGACTCACTGGGGGTCAAATGTGAATAAGGGTGTCACCAAAGGGACTTGCATTTACCATATGTATGTATTTGTAATCCATTTCAAAAGTAAAAGCACTGACTTGACAATAATTTATTGAGCATTGTTGTTTGCCAGTGAATGGAGATTCCCAGTCCACACCTCCTCCACTGAGGAGACCTTGGACTGCTCTGCTTTGCTATCCAAAATTACTCAAGGGCTACAAATGGGGTACTTGGCTCTCAGTAAGGAGACAATTGTGGGCTCTTAGACCTGGCATCCTTTGTGTGGTTTCCCCTGACGTTTTGGCTTCTGTCCTCCTTTTTTTCTGACTTAATTGTTTTCTGATTTTAGGATTCTGTGCACTTTACCACTGCTAATCACTGATTGTGCCACCCCCTACAGTGGCCCTTTAAAGATGTCTCAGGCCTGCCATTGCAGAGCCTGTGTGTTCAGTTTTAAACTGCCATTTCAACCTGGTAAGTGCACCCACTTGCCAGGCCCAAAACATTCCTTTTTATTACATGTAAGTCACCCGTAAGGTATGCCTCATCTATTCCCAAGGGTAGGGTGCAGTGTATTAAAAAAGTTGGACACGTTCTTTTAAGCTGAAGTCTCATTTTAAATTGTAAGTCTGAAATTGCCACTTTTAGAAAGTTGCCATTTTCTTACTTTATCCATTCTGTGCCTGTGCCTGTATCTGAATACTTGTCTGGGGTGTGTGAATGCTGGGCTTTCTGCATTCCCTCTAGACAGTCACTCACAAAATGTCAAGAGAGTTTGGGTGTGATATTCGCATCATGCTGACACATCATCAGGTTGCTGGGCCTTCCTGGGCTAGATGGGAGGGAGGAGCTAACACACCTGATTAAGGCTGTCTCTGTACCCACATAAAGATCTGCAAAACCCCCTGTAGAGTGTCTGGAGCCAGGAAGGAAAGGGTAGGGACATTTGGCTCTCTTTGAAGTCTCCCACTTCGAAGGCTCAACTGAGTGTAAGTACTGGACCGCAAATCCCACGAAACCAGTACACTTCTGGATCTGAGGACATTCTGCCAGGAAGAAGGACTGCTGTCCTGCCAGGAGGGACTGCCACTCTACTGAACAGCTTTGCTGTGTTGGTATGCTGCCTGCTGCTTCTTGCCTGGGAGTGAGAAGGAGTGGACTTGCCTCTCTACATCCTCTAAGAAACGTACATGACTCTGAGGGCTTGATGGCTTGCCTCCTGTTCTAAAGTCTCAGGGCCATGAAAGACTTCCTACAACCTTTCTCAGCTGCTGGACTCTGCCAGCTGTGAGTCCTGTCCTGCCAAGAGATGCCAATCCAGTCCTGGGCTTTGAAGGGGGACTCTGCAACTTTGTTTCTGCAAAAATTGATACATCAAAGATGTTGCGCAGATCGTAACCACATCATCCTCCCTTGACACCTACGCATCACCGCTGCCACTGAGGTCGAGGACTTCACATCACTGACTACGTGGCTCAGGATTGATGCTAACCACCAACCCCGACACATTGCCTTTACATCGCAGGGCTCGATGCCACACCTCGAGGACATCACATTGGCAGCTATGGGACCATCCCCCAGACTACATGGATCGGAACTGACGCATCACTTTTGCTTTGCCTCGTAGCCTTCGATGCAACCCTCCATCCAAGGTACTTTTCAGCAGGCCCTGCATGAATGCTGTAGCCAGCCTGCCCTCCATCACAGTCTGCCTGTACTTTGGATCTACACCAGACTGGCGTGACCTCAAGTATCCTGTTAGCGCTATTGACTGCTAAGCACTATATTGTGGTTTATTCTTTACAAAAAACATATCTTGAGTTATACTTATTGGATTTTTGTCATTTTTGGTCTTGTTTTACTCATAAAAATATTCTTTATTTTTCCAATCTAGTGTGGAGTCTTTTGTGGTGTTTTTTTTGTGTTACTGAAATTTAAGTGTTGCACAAGTACTTTACACATTGCCTCTTAAGTTAAGCCTGACTGCTCTGTGGTCCCTACTTGGACAGGGTGCATACCTCTGCCAACTAGGGACCCAGTTACTAACTAGGGCCTATTCTGGTGCAAGCCTCACATCCTGTACAACTAGTATCCAAATTTCTTACATTTACTGTTTGTCCTTTTCGGTCATGAATATTTACAGTTTTAGCAAACCTTAGTAGGCGTCTCGCTTATTAGTATATGTAATCAGAAGACTTTCAGCACATGCACCTGCAGTGTTAACATAATATGGGAGTATTTAATGTAGTAATATAATATTGTATTAAATGAAGGTGTTTTAGGAGCTGTTTCTCTATATCCGTTTTTAACGTTAAAAAATAAATGTGCACTTACATCAGTTTTGATTGTAGTTGTTTCTATTTTGCAGAGTAATGTTCTCTTCTCTATTCAGGCAAG
Organism: Pleurodeles waltl; assembly: GCF_031143425.1. NCBI lineage: Eukaryota > Metazoa > Chordata > Amphibia > Caudata > Salamandridae > Pleurodeles > Pleurodeles waltl. The sequence continues at coordinate 1,669,321,232 of NC_090444.1, read as the reverse complement.
TTTGGAAGCAAGTTTGATTGTTTGGTGACTGTTCTACTTGTACTCCAAAATTGTTAATTGGAGTTTTCTCTTTGCTAACTGTAGTAGTTTTTGTTTTGAATTTTTGCTTTGCATTTTTATGTTTGTAATTAAAATATTTATTTTTGAGATGATATTTATTTTCACGTTCCTTTAATATATTTTATCAATATTTTTGTTCTCAATATGTATGATGTAATTCTTTTGTCTCATTCTATTGTATCTGTTAGAAAAGAATATGTATGTATTCTAAGGCCAGATGTATGAATGCATTTTCTGTTTGCAAACCCCACAGTTCAGTAAGTAGCAGGGTTTGCTACAAGGAAATGTGTTTTTCAAATGTACTAAATTAATTTAGCACTTCAGTAACATATCACTAATGTGCTAAACGGGTTTAGGAAGCCGTTAGGAATCACTATTTGGAAGAGGTGTGTTTAGGGAGTCTCTTCCAAAAAGCTGTTCCCTATGGTATGTATTATTGTTTTTGACCTAATTCTGGATGCGAAACAGTTATTTTACCCACTACTGAAAGACAGTGGCAAACCCTTTTCAAATGGAAAAGCATTCCCAAGTGAATGGTCAACCTTCGTGAATGGTCAAAAACAATTTTTTTAAGTAGGCTGTGGTCAATTGGACCACTGCCTCCTCTTAAAAAATAGTGTTAAAAACCTTTCTTTTTTTTCAAACACATCCTGTTTTCTTTTAAGGAAAATGTGCTCCATTTAAAAAAAAACATGGTTGCTTTATTTAAGAACTATCACAGACATGGTGGCCTGCTGATCCCAGCAGACAACCAACACTGTGATGGAAGCAAATAATTGTGGGTCGGAAGTTGTGACATGCCTCATTATTATTTATGTGGTTGATCGAATAATGAGCAACTGCAATGTTGGTATTTTGTGAACTGACCTATTAGTGTGCATGTTGATTCACAAAATACAAGAGGATCCACTAAATGTTTGTACAGAAATTGCGACCACTTTTGTGACACCTGGCCCCTATATCTTTGTATTAAATATGATTATTTTATTGATGTTTTGTTGTCATTGTTTTCATAGTTTAAATAGGGTGTTCTGAAAGTCTATGTTTTGTAGTTGACACTTAGGCAACCAAATTTTTGTATCACAATATTTTTGTGGTCAATATATATGGGATAAAGTACCTCCCAGCATATGTTATAAGAATATTGGAAGTCACAGAGGAGTTCTGTGACCATATATATGAATGAGTGACTTGCAATACACTTTTAATGCATAGCAAAGGGTATGTTATTTCTTATTTTACATTGTCATACCATCGTCCTTCCCATAAGCCACTTAAATCCCTTCTGCCTTGCTCCTTCATGTTCATTGCAGACAAGAATAAAAGCAGAATTTTAATTGCAAAATAAACACACCAAAAGTCAGTTAGTAATTTTTGCAAAAAGATATTAGAATCAATATAATGTAAGCCAGTTTCAAAAAATGTTGTGGCCAGAATGTGTAGAAACATGTAGAGATTATTTTGTTCTCGTTTGGCCTAAAGTGTGGGGGAAAAAAACTAATCATGTTTTCTCCTAGGACAACTACAACTTGCTCTGCCTTACAGATGTGTCTTAACCATGGCCAGCTGGTTCCTAGAGATACTGAGTAACAACATCTTGTTTACGTGCCATTAAACACCAGTCAAAACATAGCCTAGAGACACTCTGCTTGTGGATGGTAGTGGTACACTTCGGAGATACTGCTTGTTCAAGAGGGTTGAGTTCCCTACAATCTTTCAGGGAGCGGCAAAAATAGATAGATCTTTTAACGATAGACTCAATGATGTGAGGAAAAGTACAGGGAAGTCCAGATCTGCGCAAAAAGAAAAGTGTGAAACACTGAAATGCAGTGTGCAGAGATGTTCATATTTACATTCATAGTCACAGAGGAAACCCACCAGGATTTACTCTATGCCAGCCTATCCGTGTTGTCTTCCCGTGTGACCATTCAAGCTTACGCTCCTCGATCCAAATCTTGCAAGGGAACGGAGTATTGTAGAAGCTAGGAACTCTTGACCACCATGGCCAATGACCACTACACGAGTTTTTTTGGTACATCTGGACTTTGAATGTGGCCAAAAATAAATAGGGAAGAAAGGCCTATAAAGATGAAGCCATAACACACCATCCTTCATGATCCAAGCTTTTCTCTCTGGGCAAGAGGTATCAACTAATGAAAGCTACTGCATGCTCTCAGCCTTTTGTATTGAATGCAGTGTGGAGAGCTAGTCAGGAACCTTCCCTACAAGTGGTTTCCTTGTGGCCTTCTTAAATGTGCCAAATGCCTCCTGACATTCAGCACTCCATGACACCTACTTTCACTTCTTCCTCCAGGTCCGGGCTGTTTACCGGATCAATCGGGCATGATTACAGATGCTTCATAGTCCCTGCAGTAGCCATCTAGATGAGGAATGATGTCAGTCTTGTCCTCGATGAGTACTTTTATGTGCAAAGTTGGAAATTGACTATATTGCAAGTCGGACAGAAAATCTGACTTTTCTGGCTTGTTATCTGACTTGTGCTCCGGCAGAGAAGGACCCTTAAACTCCTGAGATCCAAAAATGTCCTCAATAAGTGCAACATTATACCTTTGACTTTCACTGAGAAAGATCTCTCCTTCGATGTAAACTAATGAAATAATGCGTTGTTTAGCTTTTATTGTGGCTAAGGTAAAACAACCGGTTGTCAACGCCTGCTTATTGGAAGCTATTCCAATTAACTTACATTTTTTCCAGAACCTGATAATACGTGGCTGGATAACTAGGCGCAATGCCTCATTTGTGCCGGAGGGTGTAGGTGGCGGCCACCGGCACTCATTCTTGCGGAATGGGGCTTATTTTATCAGCCCTAGACCCAGAGCACAAGATAAAAGTCACAAAGAACCAGGAAGAGAAAGTGTGAAAAATAGTAGCAAAAGGAGAAAGCAGGGAATGAAAAAGAACCTGCAAGAATGAGCTAAAGAGGCACTTAGTAGTGTAGCAGTGGAAGGAAGAGGCATTAGAGGCAAGAAACAAAAAAATAGTCAGTCCAAACAACAGAAAAACAATCCGGGCGAAATTATACTGTACTTGGTCGGTGCTCCTCCGCCAAGAACAGGAAGCAACGTATTGGCTGCCAAACCAATTAAGTGGCAGGAAAACGAGCCACAATGTCTTCAACCTATGGTAAGCGGCAATCAGTGGCAGGCGGGAGAAACGTCCTTTACTCCATTCCAACAGGTCTTGCAGACTAGGATCGACCTAAAAAGCAGGGATGAAAAAAAAACAGCAAGGGGATGTAAAAGAACCTGCACAGGTGTAATAAAAGGTCAAGGACTGTCTGTTGGTGGATTAAAGACGGATGAGGTGTGATTAATAAGCAGCTTTGGTATTCGGCACGCTGACATTCAGTAGTGCCGGCTGCTGGCTAGAGAAAAAAAATATTGGTCCTAGGAACTTATTCTTTCACAAATTAAGCACTGCTATGAAGTAAAGTACTCAAACGTTTTTGAGCATGAACCTTTGCAACAGCCCCTGTTCTAACTGTGCTACGTTTCATCAGATTCAATTTCAGTTTGTTGGCAATTGTGGAAAAGACGAGGCTTTAGTGCCATCTAGTGGGCAGTACTTTTACTTTTCACAATGCCGGTGAAAAGAAAATGAATAAACTAAACACTGTTATTGTAATGCAATGTGTTGTATAGTTCTATAGTGCTTCGATCCCACGCGAGGTGCATCAACGTAGAGTGGTCTTCACCAAGAACGAGAGCTTATTTCGAATATTGTTGTATTGTGGTGTGGTCTCTGAGGGAAGTGTATGGTGTAGGGTATGTGGTCCAGAGTGGCACTATTATCCCGTGCTTAATGGTGTGCGTGGTGGTTGGAGTCAAAAGGGTGCGATAGAGCACACACAATTTACGTCCATTTGTTGGTGTGAATGATTTTGCACGTTGTTTATAGAGTTCTCAGCTGACATACAATAATCACTCGCACACCTTCTGTGCTAGATACAGCAGCCAAGACAAATGTACTGCATAATCCCAGAGGGACAGGTGATGGACAACCGAAAAGGGGGCAACCCACATAGATAGAGCATATTAGAGTAATTCGTGATACAATCCGCTGTTGTAAAATAAAATTTTATAATGTTTTGAAGTGTCCAATCAGAGTGAAGGTTGGAAGATCTCCTCATGTTTTGGTTGTCAGTTCAGTAATTAATGTAATTGGTTTAGTAGTAGTGAGAGTGGTTTCATGAATATATACGTGCATCCCACGGTCTGGCCTGATTATGGGTTGTTAGGAGAGGAATGCTCTGCGTGTCCCTCGGGGACAGAAAACAACCCTTCGTCTGCTCTCTTTGCAAGCAGGTTGGATACATGTCTTCTTGAGACATCCTGATAGACTCGTCCGTTTGGACGCCTTGTTAGACATAAGTCCAGTCCGTGGCATGCACTGATTAAAGTCAGCTGTGGTAGTGTATTAAGTCACTCCTGTATCTTTCTTTGGCTGCATTTGTCTTTATTCAGATTTGTGGGTGCAGACACTAGTTTAGTTCTGCATCTTTCAGAGATCTTTTGACCTGAGGGAGGGGGTGGTGGGGCACCGGGCAGGCAGGGGCTACTGGGTCACAACCTTGTGGTTGAATTCATTTGCATTTGTGTAGATCTACAAACTAGGCCAAATACACCCTTTCCGTCCTTGTTAGGGTAGCAAGGCAAACCAATGAAAGGACTCCTCAAGGAGGGGGCAAGGGCTCAGAACTCAACAGGCAACTAACAGGTACAATAGCATACTGTCCATCCTAGTGCCAAAAACTGAAGTACATTAATAGCAACGCAAAATTAAGCAGTACACACAGTCATGGAGTTCAGCTACATGGTTCTGTGGCAAAACAAATTTTAAGGGCCGCACACCACTCGCAGTGTCATTGTTCAGTGGTGGCAGTTTCCTCTTTGACACAGTGGCCTGCACAGTGGCTGCAGCTCCCAAGGTCCTAGTATTGCAGGGAAGCTTAGGACAAAATTCGTCTCATGGGTAGGATTACTACTTGGTTTTATAGGAGCAGTCTCTTAAATCAGGGACCCATAGGTCAGTTCAGTTTGTATCTTGTCACCGAGTTCATTTTGGCACCCATTACGCAGTTCAATGTGCAGTTCTAACACATGACTCAGTTTCTCACATAACCATGTCTATTACCTGTCTGTACAAACATAGTTCAGTGTTGCACTGGTTGCAGAGCATCCTTATCGATCACATGGTCAGTTTCTCTGTCAGCAGGAGCAGGATCGTGGTGATGGCCTCTCGGATCATGTCACTGAAGGTAACTGCAGCACAAGCTTGGTTCAGTGGTAGTCCACCTTTGGCATCTGAGACTTCCAGGCCATCAGGAAATCTTTCTGCTATGGCGCTGATTACATCTCGGTCTACAGGCTCTTGGCAAAAGCAGAAGAAGGGGACATTAGGGAAGAAGAGCCCTTAGCACCACCAGAACATCACTTTTCATGACACTCCAGTGGCCCAATGCCCTTTGCCTAGTTACAAGGTGGCGTTAAGCCACTTTTTGTGGCTTAACGCCACCTTGTAAATACTGCCCCTTCACATGCAGCACTTTGCATGGAAGGGGTGTGCAATGGGTGTTGCTGTGGGCTTGCCACAGCAACACCCATAGCATTTTGATGCTGCCCCAGATTTGAGTTTTTGTAAACCTGAGGCAGTGCCAAAATCTAACGCCACCTCAGGGGTGGTATTAGCATGGCACAACAAAGAGAAATGCTTTTATTTTTCCTAATTTTTTGCTCTTTCTATGTGTGCTGCATTGTGCAGCACACATAGAAAGAGCAAATCCCCATTTAAGATTGTTTTTGTGCAGGAAGGTGTTCCTTCCTGCACAATGAAATCTCCCCCTCAACGCAGCTATCGGTTGCTGCATTGGCACACGTCAGCAAATTTAGCGCCGCCACAGGGGGAAACACAGTGGTGTGCAGTATTCTAGTAAATACAGCTCATCCATGCGATGCTGCCATATTTGGAGCAGCGACATGCACCATCCTTTTCTGTTAAATCTGTCCCTAGGTGTTTCCCATTCAAACGTCATTTTCTGTGGCAGTGCAGACATAGCCTTTATACAAGGGGATCACCCTCACAGCAGGTAGTGATGATGCTGGTTCCAAGCATGAGTATTCCAAAGCATGGACACAATGAAGTGTGAAGTCTCAGCACCTGGCTGTCATCAGCCTTCCTGAAATAGCAACCAGGAAAGGCAGAATGGCAAGCACTGCATAGAAACTTCCCCATCTTTAATAACGCAATATGCTGACTGAAGCCTCCTCTACCACCATCTACCAAATAGCAGGGCTCAGAAAGGACTAATCAACAATATCTTGCTAAAATGTGTTGTGATCCATACATCTTGCGTGGTGTGCATGCCACCTGTTACCTATAAATTGTTTATGCCCCTGGTGCCTTCCATCAGTTCTGAACTATGCCCTACAATGACCCCTAACGCACCATCCTTTCACTTCCTTGAATTGGCTTAAGCTAGCGAATAGAAAAGGCCCTAGGAAACCCCACTTGTCAAAACCAAGGTAGGAGCCCAAAAGCTTCAGCCTCTCTCATATTTGGACCGCCTTTCCACCCCGTTTCTCATCTCGCACCATAGCTGGGCCTCCCTTCCACCCCGTTTAACTAAGGCAAGTGGGGGTCAAGATCTTGTGAGACCTCAAGTCCTCCTAGGCTTTGGCTGCCATCTTGGGGGCGATTAATAAAAGCCCGCACCCTAAGCCCCAAGCCTTCTCCTGGCTCCCGAATCTGGCATTCCTGAGACTCCAACAGAATAAGCAGCACCTCTCCGACTCCAAGTCATCAAGGGTCTTCTGCTCCAAACCAGATCAACCTGAAAAAGAAAAGAAGGCATTAGACATATTGACTTTGGCTCTACAACGCATCTCCAGAAACAAATAAGGTCAGTGAACTGAAACGTGATCAGCACATGTCCTATGAAGTGAACAGGATCAAACCCATCTCCCGCCATCCTATGCAACAAATAGGATTACTCTTCACAGAAAAACATGTGGGATTTAAAGAATCATCAAGACTTAATTTTGTTGAGTGAAGGAACAGAACTGGTGGGGAGGGGTCAATGGGGAGAGAAAGACTATGTCAAGAAACCATGATTGTCATGAATAAAGCACCCTCTGTATAATTTAGTTTCTGAAGGAGTGTGTGACGATTGAAGAATAACTGGCCTCAGAAGCCCTGACCCAGAAAAGCTGAGGTGATTGCACACAGATAAAGTGCTGGAAATCCCCAACCTTCTCTCGCCCTCCTTTCCTATCTCCCCCTTTATCCTAAAGGCTAATCACCCACACTTGCTCCTACACCGACTGTTGAGGACTAGTCTGAAGGTGAGTGAGTGGACTTTATTCGTTCCCACAGAACCTGGATTTCAGGTGATTGGTACCTTGACAAAATGGTCCTTATGGAATTTCTAAGGGTAGCACTATCTCCACCCTCCCTCACATCAGTGCTTGTGTCTCCTCCCTTCAACTCCAGAAATGCAGACAATACATATCTACTGTCTGGGAAAACTGCATCACTCTCGCTATATTGTGCCATATCAAACCAGGGACTATCAAAAATTGATGCCACTGCTCACAGCATTTAGGCTCTCAAAACTGCACGGAATCTGGCTACTATCCACATTGTCCACACACACACTAAGCATGCACACAGGATCTCAGCATTGAGATCTAGGGGCCAGATTTAACAAAAGTGGCACCGCACCCAGTGCAGCACCACTTTCCTTGTACCCCCTTAGTGCCCTCCTAACGCCGCCATGTGTGTGCCGTATCTAAGATGCGCCGCACCGTGGCAGCTGTTAGGGAACTAGTATCAACATTTTTGACGCTAGTTCTGAGCTTTGCAGGATTAGCATCAAAAATGTTGACGGGAATCCTGGAAAGCCCATTGTAAATAATGGTGTGTCTCCTTTTAACGCCTGCTCGGAGCAGGCATTAAAAGTGGTGAAAAAAATGACGCAAAGAAATCTCTTAGATTTCGTTGCGCCATTATTTCAGCCCCCAAGTGGGGGAAAGCCCCGTCTGCATATATAATGCCTGGCACAGGCATAATGTAGCGCAAATGGTTACAGAGTGGTGCAATGCATGCATTGTGCCATTTTGTGATTCTTGTGCGGGGAAAAGCCCACCTTAGTACCGCCTTAGGGAAAAAAAACAACACTAAGGCAGCGCTAAAGTGGCGCTAGGCACCTTTAAATGTGGGCCTAGGTGTTACATCTAAGTGAAATGTTACATGAGTGAGGAAGTAGATCACGCTCCTCCTGAAGCAGAAAAAAGGTATGCTCACACCTAAAATTCACAGAAATGTTGGTATGCTGCCATCAATGCTTTATGTCAACAAGCCCGGACTTAGTAGTCTCATACCAGAAAACAGGGCACACATACTGACTGGAAAAGGACTGTTCTAATTTATCTGGCTTAACATGCACCACCCTTGATGTCATTCCTCCTTACAGGATTTCAAGCCGCCGTTTGTGAGGCCTCTTCCTCCATTGCCTCAAAATCTATACTCTGTGTTTCTAGAAAGGGTCTTGCTGTCTCTGTCTGTGAGAATACACATTGTTGTACCAAATGCTGCAACCTACATTTTTGTTAGGAACCTGGACCTCAGTGAACCTGATATAAACTCAGGCTCCCCTCCCCCTTCACTATTGTAAGTGTTGCCAAGGTACAACTCAACACAGTAGGCAATGATGAGAGTATGGGGAAGGGGAAGTGAGAAGACACTGCTCTTCAGGTGAGTCTTCATACTCAATATCATAGGATAGACCCCCGTGTAAAGGAGTTCAGTAGGATTAGATACAAACCCTGTCACCTGTACAGCCAAATCTTGATATTGACACTCACTCAAGAAAACAAGAAGAAATTCGAAGTAACTAATAGAGAAAAGAGGTGCTGGAACCACCAGGAACTGCAGAGGGAGGAAACAGAGACAGCATGCTACAAAAGGCTCTCACAGTCTGAGCAGAAGAGCATGCTGGGAGAATGCCCACCTTCAATAATCTGTGTATCATTCTGGTGAGGATCTCAGCATCTTGCTTGGTAGAAAAATATCCTATCAGGGATAGGGAAGTGACCTCTGCCCACAGGGAGTGGTCACATAGTGGGTTTTCCCAGGAGTCAAATGTTTGGTGCATGTGCTTTTTCCTTCATATACTCGATCTGGGACTAGAAGCGGAGCACCAGCAGCACTACACAGTTATGAAAATCACTGTCTTTCCTTCTTCATCAAGCATTAACACAGAGAATGTCAACCAAGAGATCCTCTTTGTGAGTCCCTGTGTGTCTCGGTTGGTTTTTGTCACACAGTTGACCTTGCATAACAGCATTGCATCTGTAGCGGACACCTTCTCAACAATATCCTGTGTGGTGTTCTGCAGATGGGCCATCTCTAGAGACAAGTCACACCCTACCAGTCTCTGCTTCTCGGTCTTTAGCTCGATCTGCGGGACACAGAAATGAGCTTTCCACAGATTTTGATAGTCTTTAGAGGATCTCTCTTCTGGGTTAAAAAAATATAAAAATAGTACATATTTATTATTTAATTATAAAATATTTAACAGCCTATTTTGAATGTGAAAATGTATTATCAAAACGTATTACATGTGTGTTTATTTGTATTTATATAACATTCATTTATATTTATTTATGTTTTAACTTATTTAAATAATGTAAACATTATTTCCAATGGGGTTTTATCTTAAGTCCCTACCTTCATTATTTTCTCTGAAGTGTGCTGCAATACCAGTGGGTGGCCATGTGTAGAGCTGGACTTACTACAGACTTCAAAAGTATAAGCTACTCCAAAAGTGCAGTTTGTGAATACTGAAAAGTTGTAAACTTATTCAAAAGTGTAAACTTACTCAAAAGTGTAGGTTACCATTGTGAATCAGGCCTAAAGAGTTTGATGCAGAAGTAAACCAGCATTTAGTTGGTTAAGTGAAAGATATTGCATTTCAAAATAAAATTAGGCAAATGGAAGGATTAGTAATGGATATAGTAATGGATATAAGTTGACACCTGTAAGCATTGGAAAGGTTCACAGTCATCACTAAGCTCCCTTTGATTCAGCATATGTAATTGCTTTATACAGTTGGTTCCCCTACTGGGCAATCTCAGCTCCTGCTCTCTACTCCTTAAGAATGCGTGCAAAAGCAATTTTTGTATATAAATGTGTGCTCAAAAGCAAAAAAAGTATGTAAAATGTACTTACTTCGTTACTTTAGGTTACATTATGATCTGTGCTCACAAATCTAAATATATGAGGCCTCATTTGCGTATTGGGCTAATTGTTGGGAGAATTATATTATTGTTTTGGTGGAAGAATACTTTTTGCATGTGATGCGGAGTAGGCAGTAATTTGTTATGCTTGGCAGAAGGACCATAATGATTATTATGAGAAAACATGTTTTGACATATATGTGATCAATTAATGTGACAGGAGATTTTTGTTAGTTGGTCACCTTGGAGCAGTGAAGGTTTTTCCATGCTGATATTTTGGTTTAGTATGTGGCTAGCTAATTAAATATACAAACATTTTAGAACACATTTTTGTGGAGAAGTATTTTAAGACAGAGGATGTTTGAAGGAAGCTGAATATTGATGAGAAAACTGAAGACAGTGTGAGGAAAGCAGTAAATATTACTGTTGGAAACTGGGGGAACAGATGGAGGAGAGATTTAAAAGAATCATGGAAAATATGTTGTCTAGTGTAAGTGGTGAGAAGACAGTTATTGGACAGAAGAAGATGTAGAAACAAATAATGCAGGACCTTCTAGGAGTGGAAGGAAGGATACAGGGAAATGGATATGAAGGGTATGAGATTGAAATAAGACGGGACATGTTGGTCCCATATCTCAAGGTGGATGACTAACAAGAAGCCAGAGTTATCTTTCATGTGACGAGTCATGCTTAAGTAGATATGCAGTTTTAAGTTGTTCATCACATGTTGACTCATATGATGATTTTAAGGTGAAGAGAAGAAAGATGCTAATCATGATGGTGAAAGGAAGTATGGTAAAATGGGCTTGTGGATCTCCTGGGTGATGACATGTTTGATTTGCTCCTCATTCAACATCCAGAGTGAATTCCTTCCCAGCATGCGAGTGTCGAATTTTCTATCTGAGGAGAGATACCTAAAGTGGCATGGGTGTGGTTAAGGTCAGAATGCCACAGATTGTCTGTGTCGAATATGTTTGCAGCGACACTATAATTAGACGTGACAGTTTGGGCATTTTAAAATTAGAATGGCAGAGATCCAGAGATGGTTTTAGAGAAAGAACTGATTTATTACCAGGATCAGTTGTTGGAAGTGTTGGATCCTTTGATAAGAGTTTTTAATATTGTAGAAGTTGCTTATGTTTTTCAGGAACATGAGGATGTAGCAGAGTTGCACTAATGGATGCATAGAGTAGTGTATTTGTTGGGGAATGTACACTTTCTATGGAAAGTATTCTATTTGAGATAGAACCAAAGTTTGTAGCGTGTGTGGATGAAGAAGGAGGCCCACTGGGTAAGAGAATGCTACTTGGCAATGATTTTCTAAAATGAAATGTCAAAATATGCAGGTTAATTCAACACCATTTTAATGGCCCAGAGGGATATGTAAAGAGTTCTCCAAGCTAAGGTTTTTGCTGTTACTGGGAGAAGGGGAGTTTAAAGCCCTGATCTTGAATAAAGTATCGCCAGTGAATTGTTTAAGTAGGGATACGTACCCTCCGGGGGCTGAGAGGAATCTTCAATATTCTATCACCGATGGCAGAGAGTGTGTGGAAGGAATGCTATAGGTAAATGATGAGCCAGAGCTGCTTCAGGTAAGCTTGGTTTGAGATCTTGGTGTATCCCTGCAAAGCTTGATGACAGACTTCAGCAGTACTTAGGAGGATTGCAAGGGATTACTCAAAATTCGTGGATTTTCAAGACGGTAGGGATTCTATATAGATAATATAGGGGTATTAGGGTGGAAGATGATTTCGAAGTGATTTGTTTTCAGTCTGTAGGAGAGAGAACTTGTAGATGAGAAGGTAAAAGAGTTATTGCATGAGGGCACAACAGAGCAGATGCAGAATGCTGATCATCAGCAATATGTTTTCAGTGAAGAGAAAATACAAGGGCATGGGACCAATGATAAACTTAGAGATTTGAACGCCTAAGTTATTTCAAGATGGAAGTAATTCATCTTCTTAAGGATATGCTAAGGATAGAATCTATGGTGTGAAAGTAGTTTGAACCTAAAAATGGACTGACAGAAATATTGTGTCCTAAAGATTGTTTCCAATGATATTGTCCGAGTAATTATTAACACCAGTGGGACAGTATTATTTAGAAACGATAGTTAGGACAGAATATCTATTACACAAGCTATTTTTGTCAAAGATATTCTGACAAGCACCCAGGAAAGAAGATTGCTTCATGTGTGTGGATTTAAAGGATGGCTATTTGACAAATCCAGTTTGCAGGGAGCAATGGGATTTTCTCCATTTTCATCGTGAGAGGAAACTGGGGGGATTCACAAGGGGTAACCTGACTGAGAACCAGAGGTGCAAGGATGACAATCTATTTGTACAACATATTGTTGACAGGCCAAGATAGTGCATAGCTAGTGAAGCATACACTGTTGGCAATTAATCTATTGAAAGTTTAGGTTTTGTGGTGAGCAGGAAGAAGTGTCTCATGCATATGCAGGAGGTTCTGTTTCTGGGTTTTCTGATTCAAACAGCAGATTGTGTTCTGAAGTTAATGTTGGTAATGTTGAAAAAGATTTGCAGAGAGAAAAGTACAGTGTTGAGTTCAAGTAAGGTGTCTTAAAGGATATTAGCACTTATTGTGGGGCTGTTGCCTTCTTTAGTGTACACAATACTCCTAAGACCTCTGCATTATAGCACATTTCAGAGGGTTGAAGGACTCATTTTGGGTACAGATAGAACTAGTTGCAACAATGTTTTATGTTACAGGATGCTCAGGAGGTATTGAGTTGCTCTGTAAAAGAAACCTACTTTTTGCATGATCACCCCACTTTTTACAGAATAGTATAGCTGATTTTGTACTCTGCACACTGGAATACTGCTGCTTGCCCCGCAGTCTATATGCTCTGGCCCTTAATACATGGTAACATTGGTTGATCTCCATAGGAATATTTAACTTTCCAGTAAGGCCATAGTATATTGTGCAGGTAGACACACAAATGACATGGAAAAGTTAAAGATCACCTGAGGACTGCATCACATGTTGTGCCATCCACTAAGCTGACAAAGAAAGCCTATCTTCATGCCCACCTGGGTGCCTCACTGCAGCAGCTTTTAAAACTGAAGGTAAAACTTTCAAAATAACCATTTTTTGTATAGGAAAGAACCATACTTAAAAAAAAAAAATAGGTCACAACTAACTAGGCCTTGTTGCCCTTAAAATAGGATGCCTTGTATTTAAACGTGTTACATACATGAATTCATTGTTGACATGTACCTACAGTGACTTGCTGACAAAGGCTATTTTCATGTTAAAAGGGCTTTAGCTGTTCTATGTGAAAAACTAAAGTTCAGATAAACTGATAATTTTACTATCTTTGGTTTGGGACAAGCTATTATGATGATCCAATTACTGTTTTTTAATATTTATTCAAAATCAAATTCACTGGTAAATATTTAGTGAATGTAATTTTTAAAAATGTAGAGACTGTCTGACTTAACCTTGCATACTCTAATTAGCATTAACCTACCAGTAATTATCAGTGCTTTCTCTTAATGAGGTATGAAATTTGCTTCCAGAGCAGAAACAATGGCTTAGATAATTGGCAGGTAGTCTTAGGTGTGAGGTATCACTTCTTAGCTTAGAAAAGGTGCTGGGAAGGGTTGGGGAACTTCGTTAACTTGAAAGGAGACAGGGTGAGGCCTGGCCATCCATAGTGAAGTATAAAGTGAGGTCCAGGAGAGTGAAACCTTTGTTTCCTAGACCATTTGTGGCTAGCTTGGAACCATCCAAGTTGGTTGGGAGAGCTAGTCCCAGAATACATTAGGTAGGGTTGAGGGGTATGGAACTGCTCATTTCCCTAAACAAACCCTTGAATGGGACACCAAAAACCTCCAAGGGCGGAAGGGTGCTGCCATGGGGAATGTTTCTCAGAATAGTGCACTATGGGTTCATTTGCAGTGAGGCACAGTGTTTGTGCTGGGAAGATTTGTCTGTGGGAACTTTTCACAGTGGTTAGGGAATGTCCAGGAGTTCATCCCACCCACTGGCTAATGAATCCTACAAGTGTTGCACCTTATCCACAACTCATCTGAACCTATGAAAGAACAGAACAGAAGAGAAGTGGACCTGCTGAGAATGATAGTGTGACATGTGTGGAGAGCTAGAAGGCTGGAAATGCTCCCTCTTATACAAATGATTTAGAAGTGGAGTCCAGGGGTCACTTGGCTGACTTTCTGTGTGGCTAGAGGAACACAACAAGCTACAAGAATACTTTTTCCTGGAGTGACCAGCTGGCCAATAGCAACTATACCCTACTGGAGGACCTTGACTAGCACCTTAAGTGCCACCCCTGAGGTCCTGGGTGCCTTTGAAATAACCAAGTCAAGAGTTGCTCCAGAATTTTGAAAAGTTGATATATTTTCGGATTTCCAAGACCTCTAGCGTATCAGGAGGACCTTGCCACAAAGGTGTCCGATAGCTTCAAGGCTTGCTCCACTGGAGTGTATTGAGCGTCACAAAAAAGAGACTAAGGGCCTCATCTAGATATTGGCTGAGGGGAATACTCTGTCACAAACATGACAGATATACCATCCACCATATTACGGTCCCATTATATCCTATGGTGATCGTAATACGGTGGATGGGATGCCCGTCATGTCTGTGACGGATTATCCCCTCCGCCAAGATTTAATCAGGCCCTAAGCCAGAAGACAGAAACCTGGCAAATGCTTGAAAAGTATCTGCCGACATGAGGACGTCAACAGCTGTGGAACTGGAATTGTTCTCGCTCTGAGCTTTTCATGCCAAAATGAATGGCTTCAGCCGGACCTTGTCCAGAGGCTATATGACTTCGAGAAGACTTCACCAGATATAGCATGCAGCCTTTCCCCACTAGAAGATTTCTACTTCTGTTTCAGAGCCTAAATTGAAGTGTACAATCTTTGACCAAGGCGACCTGTTTGATGTATCCTACCTCCTCTTCATCCTGGTAAGCTTGAAATCGCAACTATGTTCCAGTCAACTAAGAACAGTAACTTCTGATTGCCGTTTTAGGTTTTCTTAATGCTTTTTTCCCCTAATACTTTAAAAATTCCCATCTCTAGTTCCCCTCATTGTTTTAGTCGTGTTGGTGTCATTTTTCTTATTACAATTTTTTCTAGTTTTAGAAATTGGCTGTGGAGGGTTTATTGTATTATGTTTTGACATTTAAATTGTTTTGGTGCTGAGAAATAGTTTTCCTTAAGTTAAGCCTGTCTGCTCTGTGCCAGGGCCTCCAGGGGTAAAGCCTAGGTTTAGCTATTGAACTTGTGTATTGACCCCAACAAGATTTTGGATTTATTACTTGAGAAGAACTCACATCCTCTGTAATGAATTGCCCCTTTGTCTTACATGCTGGTTAGAGAATATGCAATATGTGGGAAGGTGATAGGGTCAGACACATATTAGGGTGGTTGGGGTGATGATGTGAAGATGTATCACCAGGGAAGGTAACAGAAGATGAAAATTAACTACATATAAAATATCTGGTGTTACTTGCAGGATCATTTGTGATGAGGAGTCTGAAGAAAGATTGAATCAGTTGTTTTATAATGTTGAAAATAGACAATATCTCAGTATTAAGGTATTTCATCATGGTTGGTTGACTTCAATCAAAGGGATTATCAGTGATAGCTAAGGAGTTCTAGTTATATTGCCTCGACTGTAACATATGAAGCTCAGCACAGGTTTCAACAATTCAGTAGCAGGTTAGAGTTCAAGTGTTGTATGTGGACCGGTGCAATTGAAGGTTGAAGAGGCGTGTGTACTTGAGAATTCAAGATTGTGGGGCTATCCTGAGTGGATATGTTTGGAAGCAGGTTACATGAACAGTTACCCATTTTTTTCACTTGGCAACTGGATCTGAAACAATTAAAGTGGATGTATTTGTTTATGATTCAAAAAGACTGAGGCCATGCTTTTGCCCAGTTCACAATGATACCACAGGTGTTAGCAAGCATTCTGAGAATGAAGTAAAGTATGGTATTGGTGGCAGACACCACAATGAAGGTCTCAAGTCATGAATCCTATAGTGGTGGAGATATTCATTGGATTGTGCAGTGATGTTTTTGCTGTTTCCAGATTTGTTGGAAAGCCCTCAATTGGGATTGCCTGTTGTATTTTGGAGGGACATCTATAGTTGAATGCATGGAGGATATGGGGGGTCCATCATGTGCCATGACTTGCAGCAGAATCTGAGTGAGGGAGAGAGTGAATAAGTGAATGAGTGAGTGAGTGTATTTACAGAGCATACTAGCATTCGGCCAAAAGCACCATACCTATAGAACACATACTTCATAGGCAAAAGGATCAGCAGAAACGGAAGCTTATGGTACTTTTTGTGAAAAGAGGATTTTCAGCCAGCCGAAGATCAAGGGGAAGGGGCTTCCCTAAAATAGGAGCGCAATATTGATGGCTCAATGGGTATTCTAGTTTTTGATAAACACAGGATTTCCAGCTGGGGCAAGGAACTTGTTTTTAAGGATTGCTTCGCAAGAAATATAGGTAACAGTTTTTGAAGAAACAGAGAGCCTGTCTCAAAGTGGGCTTTGTGTCACACACAGAGAGAATTAAACTTTATTTTATTTCTGAGTGGGAGCCAGTATTAATTTTGTCATGCATTTCCCACCCTGTCAAACGTTCACAGATTGCGATTGTGCCTTACAGCCATGTTTTGAATGCTATGCAATCTACAGATTAAGGATACAGGGAGTCCAAAATAGCCAGCATTAGCATGATCCAGTCCAGAGTAGATGAACAAATGTACAACTCATGATTCATTCCTACTAGTTGATCCTGGGCTCCATGCACACCAGGTTCATGGAGAGGGGTGAGACTCCCATTTCGACTGTGATAGTTAATGTGCCAATTTTTTTTGTGGAATTATTTGAGAAGGGCGTAGTGTAGAAATCGTAAATTTGTACCATGCAGCAAATTCAAAGGGTTATGTTTTTGTTGATATCTTTTGGTTTAGATTTTTCAATTGGTTTGTTGATATCTTTTCATTTGGACAGAACATTTATGTGCAAAAATTAATGAGAAGTTTGATCATGGTAAAACAGCCCCCGGTGAGGTATAATGCACTGTGAGATGTCAATAAGGTTTTACTGTTATGGATTCAAAGGGAGAACATTGGGAAAGGGTTTACGACGACTTCTACTCTGTTGTGCTTCATTTCCTATAGGATGTTTCCAGAAGTAAGGGCTTTGGTTGTAATGTCGAGAAACTGTCAACCAGAGAGGTTATGTGTTTTGAACTAAATTAACCAAAACAATGTCTTGCAAGTTGTTTTTGTCCATCATTCCTATGAGAAATTATTAACGGCGGTTGATGGTAGTTGACCACATGTAATAATGTCACTCTTCTTGTTAGGTCCAAAAAAAGGTTTCAGTAAATTAGACCTGAAATCAACCTCTGGTAGATATGGCACAGAGCAGACAGGCTTAACTTAAGGAATATGTGTTAAACATTTAGAAGTACCAAAACAATTAAAAGTCCATTTACAAAAATAGAGAATAATGTAATGAACAAAACAAATGGGATTATTTTGATAGATAGAAATTTCAGTTTCAAAACTTCTCAGAAAGGCTAGAGTGTTAGTACAGTCATGATATTTTGCACTGTCAATCTAATGTGTGCTGCAGTCCACTAGTGACATTTAACTTACAGGCCTTGGGTACACTTTGTACAATATACTAGGGACCTATTAGTAAGTAAAACATGCCAGTTGGGAGCATAGCTAATTTCAACATGTTTTAGGGGTCACAGCACATGCACTGGGGCCTGGTTAGCAGAGTAAAAAAACAGCAGCATCAGTCCAAATAATGGGGGTGATCATGCAAAAAGAAGGCATTTTCTCAAATTCCTCAACAACAAAAAATATGTGAGTTCTAAGATGTTTGAAAGAATAGGAAATAAGGGCTTAAAGTTTGAGGGATGGGCGTGAAGCTGTTGGTTTCATTTAAAATTCCATTCAGACCTCTGTCTTTTCTTACTTTGCCAGCATAGTAGAGAGCGGTGATGAAAGAGGCTGAAGTGGAGTCCATATGTTAAGATTGGATTGAATAATGATGATGTGCACAACAAGACATTTTTATACATGAACAATACATTTTTATACACAAACTAAGTTGAATCACCACTGTTAGATTCCTCCATCATGAAATCTCCATCAACCCCAGCACATAGGTACGTGGTCACTCAGGCTCTGAGATCTAGGCCTGAGGTTAATGACTGACAGGTCACAGGTGAGATAACGCTTAGCAGGCAGCCAAACACAAACAGGAAAACTTAGATCAGATTCCACAGATAGGCAGTAACACAATGTTCCCCGGAGATTGGCCAATAAAACACACAAGGCCAGAAGGATGCGTGCAGTCACCATAAGGTTAGATGCAACATGTAGTCAGCCAATTAGGACACAGCACACACAACACATGCAGTGACCATGCGCCTCTCAGGCTGGAGATCTGGACATGTACTCGCTGGCCCACATTATGTCCATGCCAGGTCGAGGACCACCTGCATTTCCTGCCTGGAAGTGTATCTATGATTGGTGTTATTGCACCCAGAGAAATGTATAAAACTTGTTTCAATCTGATGTACAAGGAGAGACAGTCCCCAGACCC
Source organism: Pleurodeles waltl (assembly GCF_031143425.1). Lineage (NCBI taxonomy): Eukaryota > Metazoa > Chordata > Amphibia > Caudata > Salamandridae > Pleurodeles > Pleurodeles waltl. The sequence goes on along the minus strand of NC_090444.1, from coordinate 1,669,302,286 downwards.
CAGTTCTGTAACTGCTCTCCCAGCCATAATGTTTAATTAAATTATACATTTCCTGTTTTGCCAGATGCCTCTTGTCTTTTGTTTTTTAAGGTAAAGTCTAATTCGAGCAACATTTTGGCACACCATATATGAGGTGATTTGTTCTTTGGACCTGGCTGCAACCAAAGGAAGGGGACCCTGCCCAGACAGATTCACATTTATGCAACAAGAAAGGTGAGCAGATTCCGCAATTGATTGAAAGTTCTGCTGAATCTGTGGGGCAAAGGTCCATCCTGAGGCCACAGTCACAAGGGTAAGAGACTGCATCAGAGCATTAGTCCTAGCATTTGGCATGTGGAAATCTAGGAAAAGCATAATCTGCTGAACTCACTTTCTTGATTGCCAGGAAGGGTGATCACTTGGCCTCCTGGGCGTAACACAAACATTACGCTTGACCCCTGTGTGTGATATAGGGCTTTTGGGTTGCGGGATGCTTGGACCGCCGGACGTGAAACAGATGGTACGCATAAGGCTCTGGGTGTGACATAGGGATAGCTCTCTGTTTTAAGAGGTGCCTTCACTTGGACCGCTGGGCGTGATGCAGACAGTACACATAGGCTCTGGGTGCGATATAGGGCTATCCTGGTTTTCTCAGTGCCACCGGTTTGTTAACACTGGTGATATTTGAAAGAAGTGAGAGGTGTACTTTGCTTGGACCGCTGGGTGTGACACAGATAGTATGCAGCCCCCTGGGGTGTGACATAGGGGGAATTCGGACATTAGGGTACAAGAAGGATTGGGATTCAGGAGATTAGGCACAGCTTGCGTTTTTTCCGAGAAGGGTCTATGGTCACTGAAGTAAGTCATTTCTTTCTCCGCATAAATTGTTGAAAATTTTACCTATGAGCTGATATCGACAGGATCATCAGGTTCCCCTAGTCCCGCACACAGCTTACCTTGGTCCTAGAATAATTAGCGTAGTAGTGGGTAGGCCTAAGGTATTGCGGGCAGGCCATTTCCCTTAGTTTTTTGGGACTTAGTCAGTTTTTCTTGTGCCATTTGAAATTGTGTAATTATGATAGTTTGATGCTGGTAAATCAATGTGACTGTGTTTGTCTTAAATGTTGAATGCTGTGTTTTGTCAATGTTTCAATGTATCATGAAAGTATTGTTGATTCATAGAAATTATTATTTGATGCTAAAGTAAGGTTCACTATTTTGTTGCCAAATTGCAAAATTGCCACGAGTTAACAATTGCACTTTATCCTAGGATTGTGATTCTTCATGCATTTGTTTGATAAATGTTTATTTTGATGCATCTGTGAATAACGTTGAGCTCATTAGATCTAGGAATCCCCATGCGTATATCCTCCACCACCAGATTAGATCCAGTAATTCTCTTGTGTAAAGATTCCCCAATACCGGAGTAGATCCAGTAAAACCCTTGTACATATTTCCCTGTCATCAGAGTAAAACTTAGAAAATCCTACTGAAACAGAAAGTCAGAACGCGTATAACTTAAAAAGCCCTTAAAAAAAAAAAACTAAAAGAGTAACTATCCCCTAAAAGACTACCTAAATTCCATCATGGAATCCCCATTAAACCACATGCAGAGTAAGTTCTATACTCAGGCTAAGAGCTTAGCAGGCTCTACCATGAGTTACACTCACACAGCGAGGCACACACGTTCCCCTGGCCAAAAGAGGGAACCTTCAACACTAATATCATAGAACACACAAGGGGCTCCTACCAAACAGCAGACTGGTAGGTCTAAGCATGGCAGACCAGCAGGCCAACAGGCTGGCACTAGAGCACCCAAAGCTTGTCCTCCGTTGCAGTCGGCGGACCAAGCCTCAGCGGCACAGAGGATACATGGCCCCACTGGTTCCGGGGAGCGAACCCAAGTAAAAGAGAGATTAATAGCAGTCTTGGACAGTGAGACCACTAGCAAGAGTAAGGGAAGAGGCTCCAATCCTTCAAGATCTGGTGGTGAGGAGGGAGCCACAGGGTACGCTCAGGCATCCAAGGAAACCACAGAGAGCAAGCACAAGAGCAGGTCCTGACTTAGAAGGACAGCACGTAGCTCCAAGCAAAGGAGGCAATCTAGATGGGAGTCAGAGGAAATGCACGCATTAACGAGAGAAAGAGAGAGAGCTCACACCCTGGAAGCCCAACAAGAGTAGAGTAGCGCGCCCTCCACCTGAGGAGAGAGGGGTTAGGTACAGAGCCCCAGTCAAGAATCTGTGCTAGAGTCAGAAGGGAAGCTTTTGACTGGGGTCCGTGCTTCACCAGAGCACCAGCGAAGGAGAGGGGCTGACCAGAAAATTAGGGACCAAGGCAGCCTAGTGCAAACCCAACTTAGATATAGGGGGACCAAAATGGTACCTCTGTGTGCATACGCTACTTCCCCCAAACACGGAGGACGGGTAAATGAATCCCAGGGTACATAGTAGCTCAAGGAGACCCTTTCATCACCTGCTGGCCCACTGGACCGAGAGAAGGGATCAATATGATAGACCCTGGCCGAAAGAGGCATCCTTTGAACTGGAGGACATAGTGATTGCGGAAGACTGCATCCAGCACGGAGGGGGAGATCCCAAGTGGAATTTCCCTTACATGTACAGGGAAAACTAGTGGAGCTGCCTGAAATAATCTATGTGCCATGGGCTCAGATTGATAAGGAGGGGCTAAGAGCCAAGCTGCCGCCATTTTTGGATAGGACCGGGAAGTGGATTTCATGCTTGGAGAAGAACAACGCTGGGATCACCCTAGTGATTTGGTGATGTTAAGGGTCTGCTAAGCAGCCTTATCTGTGAGCACACTAACACGGTGTTCACCCACGCTTGGATCCCAAGGGTCATGTTGACCAACTTGGAGCACGACAGGGCCACATTTAATTCATACAGGCACAAGATATGGAGGGCCCTGAGGGAAATGTTGCCTGACTGCCTATTGTAGGTGGGTTTATGGCAGAAACCATGAAGCCTTGGAAGACCGTAACAGATTTCCTAGACAGGATGAGAGAATGTTGGGGACATGAGACAGGACAGCCATGCACTGATACGGGCCCTCAAGTCATCATCTTTTACAACATCCTCAAAAAGGGGCTGCCATCTGAAATACAAAGCAGTTTGGACAGCATGGTAGGGGTAGGCACTAAACCCTGGTGGAAGAAACAAGTGCAAGTACTGCATTTCCACAAAAGGAAACAGGAAAAGGATAAGGAGAAACAGGAGCAGGCCCAGAAGGACAAGGCTAAGTTGATCCAACATAAGCTGAGGAAGACCGCCCTTGAGGGAGCCACAGTGGCTGCAAGGGTACAAATGGCACCAGTTATGAAGGGAACTCCACCGCAGGACCCCAAGAGTTCCAAGATAGCTACAGTGATAGAAACCAGGGTAGCTGGCACCAGCTAATCCCCATACTGTGCTACTACTGGCATAGAATGGGCCACATAGCCGACAGGTTCAGACTAAAGGCACACCACATGCAGAAGTCAATGAGCTGAGGTCAGGCCCTGCAAAATTCCCATACGCAAAATCAAGCCCAGGGAAGCCTGAATGCACCTTATATTCAGTCACAGGGAAGTCAGTCCACTGCTGCACTGAAGCAACACGAGTCAAGTAGCTGGAGCACTGCATGGCATCAGCAAACACAGATAGGGAACCCATCCCAATAAGGACCGGGTCCACAGCTGCAGCAGGGAGGAGTAACTGTTATGGGAAGCAATGCCTTCACACAAACGCAGAACCCAAATGCGTAATAAGCCTTAGAACCCCAATACAAAACATATATTTCGTACACATCTTAAAATCCACAATAGTGAAACTCAGGGAAATACAAGAAAATTTCAGGGATTCAAAACCTTCACTTGCATTTGGGGACAACTCAGGGTTATTATGTGCCTGTCGACAGGGTGTCCTCACTAGAGGCTTCCATTTATGGTTTCTGTGTGGCTGTCAATCGGGTTTCCTCACTAGAGTTCGCCATTTAGGGTACCTGCCAGAGCCTAGGCCCCACTCAGCTGCTGGTCCCCCATGACAGGCTAGTCGGCCATACCCCAAGGGGAAGGCGGTCTGACAAGAGGGACAGGACAGCCCCCCAACCACTGCTTAGAAGTCAGGCATCCCAGGCCCTTGCACCCATAAACAAATGGAACAACTTTCTATAACAAGGTCAAAAGATCCCCAGACTCGGGCTCCCAGCTAGGACCAAAATGTCTCTATCACTTAGTCCCAGCAGCCCCTAGCCAAATGGGGGCCCCTCTTCTTGTTCCAAAATTAAGCTGTCCTCCAGTGTCGGGAGCCAGGCTTCCTGTGCGCTTGGGGGTAGCGATGACCACATAACCCTCACAGCGCATGCATAGTTCCAACAGAGCACAGCATGGCGTTGAGACAGAGGAGGGTTCACCAGGACATCTATCCATCCCAGCCCATTCCCATGATCCAGGTTCCTGGCCTTGCTCCAGACTCTCTTCATACAGCAATGTCTTTTGCCTCCTCCTTTCCCTCAGAACTTCCCAACAGCAGCCAGGTCCCATAGGCCCAAAAATATATTGTCTGCAGGGGGGGGGGAATGCACATGCACGAGAATCACCCTGTAAAGCATACCGTTCAAATGTATACTTGGTCAAACATAGAGAGAGGGGAGCACTGACAACGCATAAAAATAAAATGTTTACAAAATATAACCTATTTTTCCAAAATCAGGAATCCCAAGTGAGGCCACCCTCCGGTGCCACACCCAATTCATGGAAAACACAGGAATTCCTAAGAAAATAATTGGCTACATACAAAGCTGCAATGTTCTTTTCCTTTATAATGTCCAAACATAGATCTTGCCCAACAGGTCTGCAGTTGAGTCGTTAAGTGCACCACCTCTGCAGTGGACCATCGCCTTTACAGCAGTCACACCAGAACCTCCTAAAGGATCAAGAGCAACAACACACCCCAAGGACTTTTACATCCATTTCCCCAACAGGATCCCCTATCACACCTTGCTCCAAAGTCTTTTCTCAAACTGTTTTTTTTTTAACTCTAAAACTCCCATCACCAAGAAGACCATGGACATCTCTGCCGAAATCACCTAAAGACCTACAATGTTTCCTAAGTTATGTGTTTTTATGTATGTACACATTCTCTGTTTGTTAGGAATGCTACCACAGCTATGCATTTCCAAAGAAGAGTCTGATCTAATGGAGTATGTTTAAAAAATGTCACCACGCTTGAGTAGGGGCCTCCCGCATGCCACCTTCAATTACACAGCACCCAACACTAGCATCCCACATGCACTAGACAGCGCTCTTTTACTCAATACGTGGTATCAGCACATGACCGCCATGGCCTCTAAGACATCAGCTGGGTCATGCTATGTCTGTTCGCTGATACCACATACAGTAGAAACAGATCAACTTTACTTATTCCAAAGTAAAAGACCCAAAAAAGCAAAATACCTTCTCCATCTGTACATGTTAGCAGTAGGGCCAAAATACAACATAATAGAGCAGAGCCCTGTGGTAAATCTGACCTGCTCTGAGACCAATCCTACAGCACTGTACCTTCTCACCAAGCCTAGCGATATCCAAACTGAGCTTCACAGGATTCTTTCAGTTCCTAAGGCAGACCAGCAGTGGTTCCAGAGGCCAGGGGCAGAAGATGTCTTGAGTGAAGTGGAGAGTGCAGGTTCTCCGAGCACTTGTTGAATGGAGCGGGCCGGCTCAGAGTCACAGCGCGGAATGGCCTGACTCACCGGGATGAGATGCAGAGCTTGGGTTCACATGGTTGTTAATATCCTTGAGACCATGGGGAAGACAGGGGGCACGCCAGCAAGCCCCTGGAGACACTCTGGGGTTGTTTTAGCTTTTGCAGCAGAGTAGAGGTCAGCAGGCAGCAGGACAGCTCAATCAGGTAGAGCAGTAGTCCCTTGGAACAGTCAAGCCCAGCAAGATGGCAATCCATCAGCACAGCAGCATTTACTTCAGCATAGTTTCTTCCAGGTCCAGTAGTCATCTTATTTTAGGGGGTCAGATACCCAGTACTTATATCCTAAAATGCCTTTGATGTAGGGGATGACTTCAAAGGATCTTTCTTATGTGTGCAGGTCCCCCTTTTTGCCCAGCCCAGGCTCAGTTGAGGAAATCAGCTTCTTTGTGTGGGCTCAGGCTACTACCCTTTGAAGTGTAAGTGTGAGCCCTTCCCAACCTTCTCCCCAGGAATACCCATCGGTATGCAAATGAATGCAGATGCAGTTAAGTATACTGTGTTGTAGGTGTCTGAAGGGAATGCACAAATGTAGCTGTCACCGGGCCCAGATCAGATGTGTATTGGCAAGAGGCTATTGGCACACTGGGCAGTGAGATCAGAGAAATGCCCACTTTCTAAAAGTGGCATTTCTAAAATAGAAATAATAAATCTGACTTTACCAGTAAAAAGGATTTATCATTACAATTCCAATGAGATCAAACACGACACAGCTACTCCTTTCTGATCAGGATTTACAGCTTAAAAGTATATTAAGGAATTTCCAATGCTAGACGATGAAAGGAGCTGGGCTCACAGTAATGAAAAATGACTTTGCAAGTTTTTCATTACCAGGGCATTTAAAACGTAAAAGTACATGTCGTGCCTTTTAGTTACATGGCACCCTGCCCTATGCACTACCTAGGGCCTCCCTTAGGGGTGAACTATATGTAAGAAAAGGGGAATTTAAGGCTTGGCAAGAGGTTTTAAATGTCAAGTCAAAGTAGCAGTGAAACTGCACACACAGGCTCTGCGGCGGCAGACCTGAGACATGTTTACAGGGCTACTTAAGTGGGTGGCACAATCAGTGCTGCAGGCCCACTAGTAGCATTTAATTTACAGGCCCTGGGTATATGGTGTACCACTTTACAGGGGACTTACAAGTAAATTAAATATGCCAATTGTGGATACCCAAACGTTACCATGTTTTAGGGGCAAAGCACATGCACTTTAGCACTGGTTAGCAGTGGTAAATGTTCTGAGTCCTAAGGCCAACAAAACAATTCAGCTAAAAACAGGAAGTGACAGACAAAAGGTCTGGGGTAAGACCACCCTTAGGATGCCAGGTCTAACACACTTAATTAGAACTTCAGTTAAAAATCTGGCAAAATCATCATTCTGACAAGACCCAAAAATGTTGAGAACAAGAAATGCAAACTGTTATGAAACCACTCAGCTCACTCTCCACTGGTGCAGCTTTGGAACTAAGAGGGAAATCTCAAAGGCCAGAAAAGTAAGTCATGAGATAGTGAACTCTGCTACACTAAAGGGGTAAGAGAAAGACCAAGTGGGCATTTTCCGGTGGGGTATCTTGAAGACAATGAGCTCAGAAAAGACAGAAGGCCCATATGCCCCTTTGATTCTGGGCGAGTGGCACCTATCAGCAAAGTCCTCCAAGTGTGGCAAGATGCTAGGCAGTGATGGTCTCCCAGTGGAACCTTATGTTGAAATGTGCAACCTAATCGGGCCAGACTTGTAAAAGCGATAAAAGGAGAAGGCAGAAAAGAGGGGGTATGCCACATTCGCTGATCACACTTTTGCACACACAGAATATGGAGAAAGAAAGGATCTCAAGCACCGGAGACATATTCTGCTCCTGAATGTGGACTACAAAAAATTAACAAAGGCAATAGCCATCTTTCTAAAGCAGGTAATTACGAAAATAGTCTACCTAGACCAGTACTGTGAGATACCAGAAAAACAGATTGTGGACAGTCTGACCCTTCTTCAGGACATGATCGAATGTGTCAAATACCAACAGCCTTGGTCAGTCTAGACCAGGGAAATGTGGCTGATTGTGTCTCTCTTGATCTCATGGGAAGGACACTGAAAATGGACAGAGTGAAGAGTGAAGAAGTTGCACAAGAAAGGAAGCAAAGAAGTGACAGACATTGCAACAATCCTTACAGTGCTCTCAATCTACCACTGCATGGGCAGCACTCTGTAATTTGCCAGTGAAAGACAGGAGGCTTCCTGATGATAACAGAGCGTACATTTTAGCTCTGTTCCTCATGTCACTGAAGTCAGCAGGCTGTAACAAGTTTAAGCTCATAAACTTAAAGAAAGATTTACTAACAGAGAAAGCTCCACTGACACGTATTTTAAAAGTGCTATTTGCTTGTATTTCACAGTTCGACATATGTGCCTTTTAATTTAATCACGTTAGATGGTTAAAGTTGATGTTAAAATGTAATTTGAACTGTAAACTAATAGACAGTGTTGAAACAAATTTAGATTTTTTGTGTTTATGAAAGATTCATGACTTTAAAAATATGTGCAAGTGAGAAAAATGCACTTCTCTGCTATACCTAATGTAATGTAATTACAAAGCTATCTACAATTTATAATGAAATATTTTACTTATGCTGATGAAATATTTATAATGATGAATTTATAAGTTTGTATAATGTGTGTGTTTTATTAACAAGCATTATTTAAATGCATTTTATATTTTCCTTATGTTGGCATAACTGAGGCCTACAGAGCTTGCTTTTCGCAGTAAATACAAATGAATGTAATGCAGGAACATGGTCTGAAACTGCATACAAATTCCTACAACCGTATGGAGTCACACGTAAAGAGGAAATATGCTCATGACAGACCTGGGAGAATGTTGGAATGTTGCAACCTGAACTCTGCAGATGATCCTAATTGGATGATGGACTTTTGTTTTGTAATATGAACTTATCCTGTTAGCCAATCTGACCATTTCATGTGGATTAATATGTCGTTGCTCATCAAACTTTGCTCAGATATAGAGGAGATGCAGAACAGCCCTTGTCTTGTTGTCTTATCCAGGTGACTGGTTGACACCTGTTCGGTATAAGTCAATAAGGAAGCTCAATGAAGGACCACACGCCAATTATAAATACAATTTAGCTTTACTAGAATTGCAGGTAAAATGTAGGCATTTAGCACATTAACAATAGTAGAATAAGAATAGCAATGAAAAGCATCTATTTATATATATGAGCAAAGAGTTCATTGACAGATATAAGTTTTGATTAACTGTATACTAAAATGCATCGCACTACGATATTAAGGAAGCAGAATATAAATGAGTTGAATACTTTAGATAAGCTTTGATTTACTACACACCAAAATGTATGTTTCAATTACTGCAGCAGGCTCTCACTACGATGTTCAGGAGGTAAAATATAAACAAACTGAATACTTCAGATAAGCTTTGATTTACTGCACACCAAAATGCATGTTTCAGTTATTGTGGCAGTTCACACTAATAGGTTTAGAAAGCAAAATATAAACGAGCTGAATACTTCAGGTTCTAAACACAGTGCAAGCATAAATAATCAGTCATAATAATAGAGCAGAGAAACAAAGGTTTTTTATCCCTGTGTGGAAACTTAACTTAGTCCACGACATGCTGGGAAGCCCTCTACCGCCTGCTTGGACCTCTCTCCCCCTCAAGCACCACAAGCAAACAGGGAGGCAGCGCTGGGCCATGGCAGCTTCCACATTTCCATCTGCGAGCTTCCAACTCCCTCACCCACACTTGTCTTGTCTTGACCCGAGACAGATGCTGTTAGAAATGGGGTCTAGGGTTGGCAGTCAGGTTACCCCCGTAAAAGCAAGGACCCTCACTATAGTCAGGATAAAGGAGAATCCCCGCTCACCCCCATGGTAGAATGGCACGAGCAGGCAGGCTTAACCTCAGAGATCATGAGTTAAGTATTTGTACAAACACACACAGTAATACAGTGAACCACTACAAAATGACACAACACCGGTTTAGAAAAATAGTTATTATTTTATCTAAATAAACAAGACCAAATATGAAAAAGCACAAAAGTAGAGCCTAGAGGCATTAATACTGCAACTTGCTACTAAGCGGCGTCGTGATGGAGTCGTTTCCTACAATGCAACACCACTGGCGCCGTTTACGGAGTCGTTCGACCACCAGGTACTGTACCTTAGCAAACAAGTTGAAGACACGCCGGTGCATTGAGTCGGGGAGCAAGGAATCGCTGCATCCGATGCAGCGTTGGTTCTGGTGCTACAGGGCAGAATGGCAGAGCTGACACGCAGTCTCTGTTGTTCACAAGATCCTGCCTTGCCCCGGCCAGGCCCCAGACACACACCAGGGGGTTGGAAACTGCATTGTGAGAGGGCAGGCACAGCCCATTTGGGTGGAGTGACCACCCTCCCATCACTCTAGCACAGATGGCTCATCAGGAGATGCAGGCCACACCCCAGTTCCCTTTGTCCCACTCTCTAGAGAGGATTCACAAACAGCCCAACTGTCAAACTGACCCAGACAGGCAATCCATAAACAGGCAGAGTCACAGAACGGTTTAAGCAATAAAAATACTTACTTTCTAAAAGTGGCATTTTCAAACTAACAATCTCAAAACCAACTTTACTACAAGATGTATTTTTAAATTGTGAGTTCAGAGACCACAAACTCCACATTTCTATCTGCTCTCCAAGGGAATCTGCACTTCAAAGTTATTTAAAGGCAGCCCCCATGTTAACCTATGAGACAGATAGGCCTTGCACCACTAAAAGACTGAATTTAGCAGTATTTGACTGTTAGGACATGTAACACACAGCAGTACATGTCTCACCTTTAACATACACTGCACCCTTCCCATGGAGCTACTTAGGGCCTACCTTAGGGGTGCCTTACATGTATAAAAAGGGAAGGTTTAGGCCTGGCAGGTGGGTACACTTACCAAGTCAACTTGGCAGTTGAAAACTGCACACACAGACACTGCAGTGGCAGGTCTGAGCCATGTTTACAGGGCTACTAGTGTGGGTGGCACAACCAGTGCTGCAGGTCTTATAGTAGCATTTGATTTACAGGCCCTGGCACTTCTAGTACACTTTACTAGGGACTTACTAGTAAATCAAATATGGCAATCATGGATAAGCCAATTACACATACATTTTACATAGGAGCACTTGCACATTAGCACTGGTTAGCAGTGGTAAAGTGCCCAGAGTATCAAAAAACAGCAAAAAAAGAATCCAGCGCACAACAACCTGGGAAGCAGAGGCAAAAGGTTAGGGGAGGCCACGATAAGGATGCCAAGTCTAACACATGTCCCTCCCAGCTGAAAGTGGGGAGAAACTACCCAAACTCATGGGAGTTCTCATCACTAAGGCAAAATAATCTGGACAGACCATCAGCATTGGTGTGCTCTTTACCAGGGTGGTGTTCAACCATAAAGTCCATCACCTGTAGGAAAATGGACCACCTCACCAGTTTTGGATTCTCACCCCTCATCTGCATTAACCATCGAAAGGGTCTGTGGTCCGTCTGAACCTGGAAGTAAGTACCAAACAAGTAGGTTCTTAGCTTCTTCATCACCCAGACCACAGCAAAAGCTTCACGCTCAATAGCACTCCACCTACGTTGCCTGGGGAATAACCTACTGCTAATGAAGGCTACGGGTTGATTTAGGCCCTCTTCATTTAGCTGTGATAACACTGCTCCTATACCTTGCTCTGAAGTGTCAATTTGCACAACAAACTCCTTGGACAAATCAGGTGCCCTCAGCACAGGTGCTGTGCACATCGCAGCCTTCGGAGCATCAAAAGCTGTCTGGCAAGTCTCTGTCCAGATCACCTTCCTTGGTTGCTTCTTGGAAGTCAACTCATTCAAGGGGGCAACAGTGGTGCCATACCCCTTGACAAAACCTCTGTAATAGTCAGTGAGGCCCAAAAAGGCCCTCACCTCAGTCTGGGTGTTGGGAGGCTCCCAAGCCAGAATGGGGTCCATTTTTTCACTGTAGGGGTGCCACCTGGTGTGAGAAAGTAGCCTCTTTCTAGCCTTATTACCCCCACTTTTGGCCTGTTTGTGAGTGTATGTCAGGGTGTTTTCACTGTCTCACTGGGATCCTGCTAGCCAGGGCCCAGTGCTTATAGTGAAAACCCTATGTTTTCAGTATGTTTGTTATGTGTCACTGGGACCCTGCTAGTCAGGACCCCAGTGCTCATAAGTTTGTGGCCTATATGTATGTGTTCCCTGTGTGGTGCCTAACTGTCTCACTGAGGCTCTGCTAACCAGAACCTCAGTGGTTATGCTCTCTCAGTACAAATTGTCACTAACAGGGTAGTGACCAATTTTACCAATTTACATTGGCATACTGGAACACCCTTATAATTCCCTAGTATATGGTACTGAGGTACCCAGGGTATTGGGGTTCCAGGAGATCCCTATGGGCTGCAGCATTTCTTTTGCCACCCATAGGGAACTCTGACAATTCTTACACAGGCCTGCCACTGCAGCCTGAGTGAAATAACGTCCACGTTATTTCACAGCCATTTTACACTGCACTTAAGTAACTTATAAGTCACCTATATGTCTAACCTTTACCTGGTAAAGGTTGGGTGCTAAGTTACTTAGTGTGTGGGCACCCTGGCACTAGCCAAGGTGCCCTCACATTGTTCAGGGCCAATTCCCCGGACTTTGTGAGTGCGGGGACACCATTACACGCGTGCACTACATATAGGTCACTACCTATATGTAGCTTCACAATGGTAACTCCGAATATGGCCATGTAACATGTCTATGATCATGGAATTGCCCCCTCTATACCATCCTGGCATAGTTGGCACAATCCCATGATCCCACGGGTCTCTAGCACAGACCCTGGCACTGCCAAACTGCCTTTCCCGGGGTTTCACTGCAGCTCCTGTTGCTGCCAACCCCTCAGACAGCTTTCTGCCCTCCTGGGGTCCAGCCAGGCCTGGCCCAGGAAGGCAGAACAAAGGACTTCCTCAGAGAGAGGGTGTTACACCCTCTCCCTTTGGAAAATGGTGTTAGGGCTGGGGAGGAGTAGCCTCCCCCAGCCTCTGGAAATGCTTTCATGGGCACAGATGGTGCCCATTTCTGCATAAGCCAGTCTACACCGGTTCAGGGACCCCTCAGCCCTGCTCTGGCGCGAAACTGGACAAAGGAAAGGGGAGTGACCACTCCCCTGACCTGCACCTCCCCTGGGAGGTGCCCAGAGCTCCTCCAGTGTGCTCCAGACCTCTGCCATCTTGGAAACAGAGGTGCTGCTGGCACACTGGACTGCTCTGAGTGGCCAGTGCCAGCAGGTGATGTCAGAGACTCCTTCTGATAGGCTCCTTCAGGTGTTGCTAGCCTATCTTCTCTCCTAAGTAGCCAAACCCTCTTTTCTGGCTATTTAGGGTCTCTGCTTTGGGGAATTCCTTAGATAACGAATGCAAGAGCTCATCCGAGTTCCTCTGCATCTCTCTCTTCACCTTATGCCAAGGAATCGACTGCTGACCGTGCTGGAAGCCTGCAAAACTGCAACAAAGTAGCGAAGACGACTACTGCAACTCTGTAACGCTGATCCTGCCGCCTTCTCGACTGCTTTCCTGGTGGTGCATGCTGTGGGGGTAGTCTGCCTCCTCTCGACGGAATCGTCACCCTGCAACCGCAGGCACCAAAGAACTGCATCACCGGTACCCTGGGTCTCCTCTCAGCACGACGAGCGAGGTCCCTTGAATCCAGCAACTCTGTCCAAGTGACTCCCACAGTCCAGTGACTCTTCAGTCCAAGTTTGGTGGAGGTAAGTCCTTGCCTCCCCACGCCAGACTGCATTGCTGGGAACCGCGACTTTTGCAGCTACTCCGGCCTCTGTGCACTTCCGGCAGAAATCCTTTGTGCACAGCCAAGCCTGGGTCCACAGCACTCTAACCTGCATTGCACGACCTTCTAAGTTGTCCTCCGGCGACGTGGGACTCCTTTGTGCGACTTCGGGTGAGCACCGTTTCACTCCACTTCGTAGTGCCTGTTCCGGCACTTCTGCGGGTGCTGCCTGCTTCTGAGAGGGCTCCTTGTCTTGCTCGACGCCCCCTCTGTCCCCAGACGCAATTGGCGACATCCTGGTCCCTCCTGGGCCACAGCAGCATCCAAAAACCCTAACTGCATGACTTGCAGCTAACAAGACTTGTTTGCGGTCTTTCTTCAGGAAAACACTTCTGCACGACTCTCCACGGCGTGAGGGATCCATCCTCCAAAGGGGAAGTTTCTAGCCCTTGTTGTTCCTGCAGAATCCTCAGCTTCTACTGTCCAGTAGCAGCTTCTTTGCACCCACAGCTGGCATTTCCTGGGCATCTGCCCATCTCCGACTTGCTTGTGACTTTTAGACTTGTTCCCCTTGTTCCACAGGTACCCTCGACTGGAAATCCATTGTTGTTGCATTGCTGGTTTGTGTCTTTCCTGCAGAAATCCCCTATCACGACTTCTGTGCTCTTTGGGGAACTTTAGTGCACTTTGCACTCACTTTTCAGGGTCTTGGGGTGGGCTATTTTTCTAACCCTCACTGTTTTCTTACAGTCCCAGCGACCCTCTACAAGGTCACATAGGTTTGGGGTCCATTCGTGGTTCGCATTCCACTTTTGGAGTATATGGTTTGTGTTACCCCTATGTGTCCCCATTGCATCCTATTGTAACTATACATTGTTTGCACTGTTTTCTAGTACTATACTGCATATTTTTGGTATTGTGTACATATATCTTGTGTATATTTGCTATCCTCATACTGAGGGTACTCACTGAGATACTTTTGGCATATTGTCATAAAAATAAAGTACCTTTATTTTTAGTATATCTGTGTATTGTGTTTTCTTATGATATTGTGCATATGACACTAGTGGTACTGTAGGAGCTTCACTCGTCTCCTAGTTCAGCCTAAGCTGCTCTGCTAAGCTACCATTATCTATCAGCCTAAACTGCTAGACACCCTATACACTAATAAGGGATAACTGGGCCTGGTGCAAGGTGTAAGTACCCCTTGGTACTCACTACAAGCCAGTTCAGCCTCTTACACCTGGCCATTTCCTACCTGGTGTCCCAAGTGCACCACTGAAACATGCCCTATCTGACACTTACGGGCCTTAATAGTAAGGCCTGCATTTTGCAGGATCTCCAACACTCTGCAGATGTGTTGCAAGTATTCCTCCCAAGTGGAACTGAACACTGCAATGTCATCCAGGTAGGATGTGCTGAAATCATCCAGCCCATTCAACACCTGGTTGACCAATCTCTGAAAGGTGGCAGGGGCATTTTTCATCCCAAATGGCATCCCTTTAAATTGGAAGTGCCCATCTGGGGTAGAAAATGCTGACCTCTCCTTGGCCCCTTCAGTTAAGGTAATCTGCCATTACCCAGATGTCAAGTCAAAGGTGGTAAGGTATTTGGCAGCTCTGAACCGATTGATGAGCTCATCAGCTCGGGGGATGGGGTGCGCATCAGTCTTAGGGGGTCATTACAACCCTGGCGGACGGTGTTAAAGCTGCGGTAATACCGCAAACAGTGCAGCGGATAAAAAAATGGAATTATGACCCTGGCGGAAACCGCCAAAAAAGACAGCCACTTTAACACACCGCCTACCACGGCGGTACAGACAAGCAGCGCAGCGGTCACCGCCAACAGACAGGCGGAACCCAATGTACCGGCCATAGTATTACCACCTGCCAATCCGCCACCTTTTCCGGGGCGGATTCACCTAGGATAAAAACACGTCGGAAACAGCTTTTGCAATGGGAAAACGCTCACCTGAACACATCCCACGAGGAACGAGGACTCCATGGACCCGGAACTCCAAATACTCCCTGCCCTTGTGTTTCTTCTCCTCTACGACGAACATCTACGTAGGCGCTGAAGACAACGGTGAGTACTGCACCTACGACATGGGGGAGAGGGGAGGCAAAAGTTAGGGGGACACCCACCAAACACCCCCACCCCCACCCCCAACCTCGCATAATACAACATACACACCAATGCATTCACAAAAATCACAGTAACAACCCACAACCCCCCCCCCGGAAGAATGAAAAGACAAAGCGAAATTCGGTCAAACATTGTAATGTGGCATAATACATGTCATACAAAAATATACAGAGATATATATGAAAATCAGTCATAAATATATACATTACGAGAAGTAGTGCAGATATGTACATAACAATGTCCGTGCACCAACAGTCCAAAAATGCATGGGCGAGGCCCACAAAGGATACCTGACCACAATCGGAGAGAACACTGCCGGGGCATCAGATAGAAATACTACAGGCACCTCAGGGGGAAAGGAAGGGGGGGCACCTCAGCCGGATGACTGCAAAGCCAGATCCACGACGGGGCTCCATGCCCATTGATGTATCCTGGGGAGTGCAAAGCCACAGTCTCTCAAGTCTCTACAGTGGGTGGGGTGCCCACCGTGCCATCCTGGGGAGTGCAAAGCCACAGTTGCAAGTCTCTACAGTGGGTGGCTTGCCCACTGTAACATCCTGGGGAGTGCAAAGCCACAGTCTCTCAAGTCTCTACAGTGGATGGCTTGCCCACTGTGCCATCCTGGGGAGTGCAAAGCCACAGTCTTTCAAGTCTCTACAGTGGGTGGGGTGCCCACCTTGCCATCCTGCGGAGTGCAAAGCCACAGTCTCTCAAGTCTCTACAGTGGGTGGCTTGCCCACTGTGCCATCCTGGGGAGTGCAAAGCCACAGTCTCTCAAGTAGATGCAGGTCTCCACTGGTTCTGGAGGGGGACTGGTGCCCAGACTGGATGAGTCTCCGCGTGAAAGTACTTGTCCTGTCACTGTCCCAGGTGCACATGGGATAAGGGTGGTCTATTCATTCCTACCCGGTGCTTGCCCTGTTCAGCGGTCTTCACCATGGCGGTCTTTGCCCTGTTCAGCGGTGCTTTGCCATGGCGGTCTTTGCCCTGTTCAGCGGTGCTTTGCCATGGCGGTCGTTGCCCTGTTCAGCGGTGCTTTGCCATGGCGGTTCTGGACTGTTCAGCGGTGCTTTGCTGCTTTGCCATGGCGGTCGTTGCCCTGTTCAGCAGTGCTTTGCCATGGCGGTCGTTGCCCTGTTCAGCGGTGCTTTGACATGGCGGTTCTGGACTGTTCAGCTGTGCTTTGCCATGGCGGTCGTTGCCATGGCGGTTCTGGACTATTCAGCGGTGCTTTGACATGGCGGTTCTGGACTGTTCAGCGGTGCTTTGCCATGGCGGTTCTGGACTGTTCAGCGGTGCTTTGACCTGGCGGTTCTGGACTGTTCAGCGGTGCTTTGCCATGGCGGTCGTTGCCCTGTTCAGCGGTGCTTTCCCATGGCGGTCTCTGGACTGTTCAGCGGTGCTTTGACATGGCGGTTCTGGTACGGACATTGGTGTGTGGCATGACGTTCCCTAGACTGGGCATTGGTGTGTGGCATGACGTTCCCTACACTGGGCATTGGTGTGTGGCATGACGTTCCATCATAGCCCACCTGGGCTGTGGCAGCCGGGGCCCTCCTGGGCAATGACTCCGGCGGTGGCGGTGGTCTCTGGACCAGTGATGATACTTGGGCCCTCCTGGGCAATGACTCTGGTGGTGGTCTCTGGACCAGTGACGATACTTGTGCCCTCCTGGGCTGTGACTCCGGCGGTGGTCTCTGGACCAGTGACGATACTTGGGCCCTCCTGGGCTGTGACTCCGGCGGTGGTCTCCTGACCAGTGACGATACTTGTGCCCTCCTGGGCAATGACTCCGGCGGTGGTCTCCTGACCAGTGACGATACTTGGGCCCTCCTGGGCAATGACTCTGGCGGTGGTCTCTGGACCAGTGACAATACTTGGGCCCTCCTGGACTGTGACTCCGGCGGTGGTCTCCTGACCAGTGACGATACTTGTGCCCTCCTGGGCAATGACTCCGGCGGTGGTCTCCTGACCAGTGACGATACATGGGCCCTACTGGGCTGTGACTCTGGCGGTGGTCTCTGGACCAATGACGATACTTGGGCCCTCCTGGGCTGTGACTCTGGCGGTCTCTGCCCTGTTCAGCGGTGGTTTGCCATGGCGGTTCAGGACTGTTCAGCGGTGCTTTGCCATGGCGGTCTTTGCCATGTTCAGCGGTGCTTTGCCATGGCGGTCGTTGCCCTGTTCAGCGGTGCTTTGCCGTGGCGGTTCTGGACTGTTCAGCGGTGCTTTGCCATGGCGGTTCTGGACTGTTCAGCGGTGCTTTGACATGGCGGTTCTGGACTGTTCAGCGGTGCTTTGCCATGGCGGTCGTTGCCCTGTTTAGCGTTGCTTTGCCATGGCGGTCGTTGCCCTGTTCAGCGGTGCTTTGACATGGCGGTTCTGGACTGTTCAGCGGTGCTTTGCCATGGCGGTCGTTGCCCTGTTCAGCGGTGCTTTGCCATGGCGGTCGTTGCCCTGTTCAGCGGTGCTTTGACATGGCGGTTCTGGACTGTTCAGCGGTGCTTTGCCATGGCGGTTCTGGACTGTTCAGCAGTGCTTTGACATGACGGTTCTGGACTGTTCAGCGGTGCTTTGCCATGGCGGTTGTTGCCCTGTTCAGCGGTGCTTTGCCATGGCGGTCTCTGGACTGTTCAGCGGTGCTTTGACATGGCGGCTCTGGTACGGACATTGGTGTGTGGCATGACGTTCCCTAGACTGGGCATTGGTGTGTGGCATGACGTTCCCTACACTGGGCATTGGTGTGTGGCATGACGTTCCATCATAGCCCACCTGGGCTGTGGCAGCCGGGGCCCTCCTGGGCAATGACTCCGGCGGTGGCGGTGGTCTCTGGACCAGTGACGATACTTGGGCCCTCCTGGGCAATGACTCTGGTGGTGGTCTCTGGACCAGTGACGATACTTGTGCCCTCCTGGGCTGTGACTCCGGCGGTGGTCTCTGGACCAGTGACGATACTTGGGCCCTCCTGGGCTGTGACTCCGGCGGTGGTCTCCTGACCAGTGACGATACTTGTGCCCTCCTGGGCAATGACTCCGGCGGTGGTCTCCTGACCAGTGACGATACTTGGGCCCTCCTGGGCAATGACTCTGGCGGTGGTCTCTGGACCAGTGACAATACTTGGGCCCTCCTGGACTGTGACTCCGGCGGTGGTCTCCTGACCAGTGACGATACTTGTGCCCTCCTGGGCAATGACTCCGGCGGTGGTCTCCTGACCAGTGACGATACATGGGCCCTACTGGGCTGTGACTCTGGCGGTGGTCTCTGGACCAATGACGATACTTGGGCCCTCCTGGGCTGTGACTCTGGCGGTCTCTGCCCTGTTCAGCGGTGGTTTGCCATGGCGGTTCAGGACTGTTCAGCGGTGCTTTGCCATGGCGGTCTTTGCCATGTTCAGCGGTGCTTTGCCATGGCGGTCGTTGCCCTGTTCAGCGGTGCTTTGCCGTGGCGGTTCTGGACTGTTCAGCGGTGCTTTGCCATGGCGGTCGTTGCCCTGTTTAGCGTTGCTTTGCCATGGCGGTCGTTGCCCTGTTCAGCGGTGCTTTGACATGGCGGTTCTGGACTGTTCAGCGGTGCTTTGCCATGGCGGTCGTTGCCCTGTTCAGCGGTGCTTTGCCATGGCGGTCGTTGCCCTGTTCAGCGGTGCTTTGACATGGCGGTTCTGGACTGTTCAGCGGTACTTTGCCATGGCGGTTCTGGACTGTTCAGCAGTGCTTTGACATGACGGTTCTGGACTGTTCAGCGGTGCTTTGCCATGGCGGTTGTTGCCCTGTTTAGCGTTGCTTTGCCATGGCGGTCGTTGCCCTGTTCAGCGGTGCTTTGACATGGCGGTTCTGGACTGTTCAGCGGTGCTTTGCCATGGCGGTCGTTGCCCTGTTTAGCGTTGCTTTGCCATGGCGGTCGTTGCCCTGTTCAGCGGTGCTTTGACATGGCGGTTCTGGACTGTTCAGCGGTGCTTTGCCATGGCGGTCGTTGCCCTGTTCAGCGGTGCTTTGCCATGGCGGTCGTTGCCCTGTTCAGCGGTGCTTTGACATGGCGGTTCTGGACTGTTCAGCGGTGCTTTGCCATGGCGGTTCTGGACTGTTCAGCAGTGCTTTGACATGACGGTTCTGGACTGTTCAGCGGTGCTTTGCCATGGCGGTTGTTGCCCTGTTCAGCGGTGCTTTGCCATGGCGGTCTCTGGACTGTTCAGCGGTGCTTTGACATGGCGGCTCTGGTACGGACATTGGTGTGTGGCATGACGTTCCCTAGACTGGGCATTGGTGTGTGGCATGACGTTCCCTACACTGGGCATTGGTGTGTGGCATGACGTTCCATCATAGCCCACCTGGGCTGTGGCAGCCGGGGCCCTCCTGGGCAATGACTCCGGCGGTGGCGGTGGTCTCTGGACCAGTGACGATACTTGGGCCCTCCTGGGCAATGACTCTGGTGGTGGTCTCTGGACCAGTGACGATACTTGTGCCCTCCTGGGCTGTGACTCCGGCGGTGGTCTCTGGACCAGTGACGATACTTGGGCCCTCCTGGGCTGTGACTCCGGCGGTGGTCTCCTGACCAGTGACGATACTTGTGCCCTCCTGGGCAATGACTCCGGCGGTGGTCTCCTGACCAGTGACGATACTTGGGCCCTCCTGGGCAATGACTCTGGCGGTGGTCTCTGGACCAGTGACAATACTTGGGCCCTCCTGGACTGTGACTCCGGCGGTGGTCTCCTGACCAGTGACGATACTTGTGCCCTCCTGGGCAATGACTCCGGCGGTGGTCTCCTGACCAGTGACGATACATGGGCCCTACTGGGCTGTGACTCTGGCGGTGGTCTCTGGACCAATGACGATACTTGGGCCCTCCTGGGCTGTGACTCTGGCGGTCTCTGCCCTGTTCAGCGGTGGTTTGCCATGGCGGTTCAGGACTGTTCAGCGGTGCTTTGCCATGGCGGTCTTTGCCATGTTCAGCGGTGCTTTGCCATGGCGGTCGTTGCCCTGTTCAGCGGTGCTTTGCCGTGGCGGTTCTGGACTGTTCAGCGGTGCTTTGCCATGGCGGTCGTTGCCCTGTTTAGCGTTGCTTTGCCATGGCGGTCGTTGCCCTGTTCAGCGGTGCTTTGACATGGCGGTTCTGGACTGTTCAGCGGTGCTTTGCCATGGCGGTCGTTGCCCTGTTCAGCGGTGCTTTGCCATGGCGGTCGTTGCCCTGTTCAGCGGTGCTTTGACATGGCGGTTCTGGACTGTTCAGCGGTACTTTGCCATGGCGGTTCTGGACTGTTCAGCAGTGCTTTGACATGACGGTTCTGGACTGTTCAGCGGTGCTTTGCCATGGCGGTTGTTGCCCTGTTCAGCGGTGCTTTGCCATGGCGGTCTCTGGACTGTTCAGCGGTGCTTTGACATGGCGGCTCTGGTACGGACATTGGTGTGTGGCATGACGCTCCCTAGACTGGGCATTGGTGTGTGGCATGACGTTCCCTACACTGGGCATTGGTGTGTGGCATGACGTTCCATCATAGCCCACCTGGGCTGTGGCAGCCGGGGCCCTCCTGGGCAATGACTCCGGCGGTGGCGGTGGTCTCTGGACCAGTGACGATACTTGGGCCCTCCTGGGCAATGACTCTGGTGGTGGTCTCTGGACCAGCGACGATACTTGTGCCCTCCTGGGCTGTGACTCTGGCGGTGGTCTCTGGACCAGTGAGGATACTTGGGCCCTCCTGGGCTGTGACTCCGGCGGTGGTCTCCTGACCAGTGACGATACTTGTGCCCTCCTGGGCAATGACTCCGGCGGTGGTCTCCTGACCAGTGACGATACTTGGGCCCTCCTGGGCAATGACTCTGGCGGTGGTCTCTGGACCAGTGATGATACTTGGACCCTCCTGGGCTGTGACTCCAGCGGTGGTCTCCTGACCAGTGACGATACTTGTGCCCTCCTGGGCAGTGACTCTGGCGGTGGTCTCTGGACCAGTGACGATACTTGGGCCCTCCTGGGCTGTGACTCCGGCGGTGGTCTCCTGACCAGTGACGATACTTGTGCCCTCCTGGGCAATGACTCTGGCGGTGGTCTCTGGACCAGTGACGATACTTGGGCCCTTCTGGGCTGTGACTCCGGCGGTGGTCTCCTGACCAGTGACGATACTTGTGCCCTCCTGGGCAATGATTCTGGCGGTGGTCTCTGGACCAGTGAGGATACTTGGGCCCTCCTGGGCTGTGACTCCGGCGGTGGTCTCCTGACCAGTGACGATACTTGTGCCCTCCTGGGCAATGACTCCGGCGGTGGTCTCCTGACCAGTGACGATACTTGGGCCCTCCTGGGCTGTGACTCTGGCGGTGGTCTCTGGACCAGTGACGATACTTGGGCCCTCCTGGGCTGTGACTCTGGCGGTGGTCTCTGGACCAGTGACGACGGTGCTGGCGGTTGTGTCTCGACCGCCGGAAATGATGGCGCACTTCTCCGCCGTGACACTCACAACAGGCTGGGCAGACTTCCTCTGGCCCTTCACCACCTTTGGGGGAGTCACAGCTGACTCTCCAATCCCCTTGGAACCCATGTGAGTTGTTTTCCCACCAGGAGTCTTCACACGGTCCCGTCGTCCACTCTCCAATTTTAGAGCCTTTACAGGGGGTGGGCTGCCAGTGCCTTGGCTCCGGCTCACACTGCCTGCCCTGGTGGCCGGTGCACTCCACAAACCTTGAACAGGCACCACTGGTATTGGAGGCTTTTTGGCTGAGGCGCTACGACGGGACTGATGAATTGGAGGGGGGGGCAAAAAGGTCAACTTTACAGAAGGACAGTTTCTGACGAACACTGGGATGGGTAGTTGGAGGGGGCCTGGGAGTGGAGGAAGAGGAGGTGGTTGTCGGAGGTGTCACTTTAGGTGTTTTGGGTGCAGGTGCAGGTACTGGAGGCTGTCGTGAGGTGGATGGATGTTGGGTGAGTGATTGCCGTTGTTTGTGTACTTTGGGAGGGGACGTCACAGACACACTGGGAGAGGACACAGGGGACGTGTAAATGGCAGTGGAGGTGGTGAGTGCAGGTGAGCGGCTTGTGGTGCTGGGTGTCCTTGTGCGATTCTTGGTGCCTGTAGATGTGGTGCATGCAGGTGTGTGTGTAGACGAGACTGGGAGGGAGGAGGGAGAAGAGGAGGAGGGGGACACACTGGAGGCAGTGGATGTTGCTGTGTCTGTACGTGGGTGAGGCTTGCGTGAGTGCCTATGGGTTGTGTGGTGCCTATGTTTGCTTGAGCTACCTGTGTGTGCTGACTTGTGTGCATGCTGGTCTGTAGGTGTGCTTGGGATGGGCTGGGGTACAGGAGATTGGGTCTGGGTGGAGGAGGTTGGAGAGGGGAGGCTAGACACAGGGACAATGGCTGCCATCAGTGCTGAGGCCAGAGTTTGCAGGGTTCGATGAACGGCAGCCTGACCAGAATGAATGCCCTCCAGGAATGCATTACCGTGTTGCAACTCTCGTTCTACACCCTGGATGGCATACACAATGGTAGACTGCCCAACAGTGAGTGACCTGAGGAGGTCAATGGCCTCCTCACTGAGGGCAGCAGGGGTGACTGGGGCGGGGCCTGAGGTGCCTGGGGCGAAGGTGATGCCCACCCTCCTGGGTGAGCGGGCACGGGGCGAACGCGGAGGGGCTGCTGGGAGGGCGGTGCTGGTGGTGGAGGTGGCGGCTGTACCTGTAGAAGTGGGGCGCACAGATGGTGCCGCCACCACAAGGGAGCCCCCATCGGCGGACGAGTCCGTGTCGCTGCTTGGTGATCCGGTGGCCGACGTGAAGCTCCCCTCTCCCTCCGTCCCACTGGTGCATTCTGAGTCCGTGGTGTGGCCCTCCATGGCCATGTGGGATGCAGCTCCCTCGTGCTCCGGTGCCACTGTACCTCCGCCTGATGATGCTGATGTACAAAAGGACAGGGAGAGCAGAAAAAGGGGGGGAGACAGTAGAAAGAGAGTTTTAGTGCATGGCATACCAATACCGTTGGCGGACAAGACAGACACAGCAGCCTCCTGCATTACGCTGTGCTCCTGCCCTCTGCACATGCAATTTCTGGGATATGGCCTACATGGCAATGGTGGACATCTGCGCACATGGATGCCACGGGGGCAACTACACCTCGACTTGGCACTCTGCTGAGGTGGGGTAGAGTGCCACATGGGCTACATTACGGAGGGGCCTTGCCTACCGAACTCACCCTGGCCTAGGGACACCCACAGCCCACCTCCCCCACCCAGACCCCTCCACTGCACGCAAAGTCCACAGAATGAGAGTGTACTCACCCCCTTGTGTCTGCTGTGATGCCCTCAAGCGCCCATCCAATTCCGGGTAGGGCACCGCCAGGATCCAGAACATCGGGGGGTCATGGTGCGACGGGCACCCCTCCCACGTTGGGAGGCCATCCCCAGCTGAGCCTCCGCCGTCTTCTTGCTGCAGCGGCGAATGTCCTCCCATCTCTTACGGCAGTGGGTGCCCCGTCTCTGGTGGGCCCCCAGGGTCCGGACCTCCTTGGCAATGGCACGCCAAATGTCCCTCTTCTGGTGGGCGCTGACCTACATGACATGCACAAGGAAAGAGGAACAGTCATTACCAACTGCACCGTCGTTGTGAGTGGCCCCCTCCCTACTCTGGCTATGTGGCCCATTCATTCCCATGCATTAATATTCTATGAACTCTGCCCCCTTCCCTCTTCCAACCAGCCCTCTCCACCCAGGCCTAGCCCATACAACGTGCTCCCTCTGTACTAACCTGTTGGTCTGGAGGACCGTAGAGTAGCGTGTACTGGGGGAGGACCCCGTCTACCAGTTTCTCCAACTCCTGTGCAGTGAAGGCAGGGGCCCTTTCCCCAGACGCAGCAGCCATTTTCGCTTCCAGACCGAGGTCACAGCAGCACTTGCAGTGTAGGTCCTCTCCTGTCGAAGGTCAGGTATCTAGTGATTGAACAGATAGAAAATGGCGGTGACTTCCGCGGCGGTGACGTCTGCGGCGGTGCGCATCATCACCGCCGGCGCACCTGTTCATTGGCTCCTGGGACCCATAGGGTCCAATGTTAACCAATGCAGCATTGCGCCGCGGTCTACGACCGCCTACCGCGACGGTGTGCAACGCCAGTGCAGTTACCCCACAATCCCATTGTCCCAGTTTAGAGGTCAGGCAGCCGCCATTTCAGGGGCCCACATGGCTTAATTTACCTCTGCGTCACACATAGCTAGGCCTACACTCAACACATATACAGGAAGGGTTTCGTGAGTGGTGTATTCTTGTGTGTAACTGTGGGTACATACCTGAAGGAATTATGACTGATTCGTCGATGTTGTCCTTCGTAGGCACCGTCAGCTGGGACAGTTGAGAAGATGGCGGAATCCTCCGGTGTACCGACCGCTGGTGGACCTGTTGACAATGGAAGAGCGACATGTCATCGTCACCTACCGGTTTGACCGTGCCACAATCCAGGAACTATATACCCAGTTGGAGCCAGACCTGATGTCACCAATCCGCCATCCAACTGGAATCCCCCCTGACGTGCAGGTGCTGTCAGTGCTCCATTTCCTTGCTAGTGGGTCTTTTCAGACAACAGTGGCCATGGCATCAGGGATGTCCCAGCCTATGTTTTCCAACGTGTTATCCAGAGTGCTGTCTGCCCTGCTGAAACACGTAAGGAGATACATCATTTTCCCTGAGGTGGCAGATTTGCCTACAGTGAAATGTGACTTCTATGCCCTTGGACATATCCCCAACGTCATAGGTGCCATTGATGGGACCCATGTAGCTCTGGTCCCCCCCCCACAGGAGTGAACAGGTGTACAGGAACAGGAAGAGTTATCATTCAATGAATGTCCAGATGGTATGTTTGGCAGACCAGTACATCTTGCAGGTAAATGCTATGTTCCCTGGCTCAGTGCATGACGCCTACATCCTGCGGAATAGCAGCATCCCTGATATGATGGGTCAACTCCAGAGGCACCGTGTATGGCTATTAGGAGACTCTGGTTACCCCAACCTGTCCTGGCTATTGACCCCAGTGAGTAATCCCAGGGCAGAGGAACGGTACAATGAGGCCCATGGGCGGACTAGGAGGGTGATCGAACGCACCTTCTGCCTCCTGAAAGCCAGGTTCAGGTGCCTCCATATGACAGGTGGATCACTATTCTACTCACCGAAGAAGGTGTGCGACATCATCATCGCCTGCTCCATGCTTCATAATCTGGCTTTGCGACGCCAGGTGCCTTTTCTGCAGGAGGATGATCCAGATGACGGTGTTGAAGCAGCTGTGGAGCCTGTGGACAGTGATGAGGAGGAAGCTGAGGAAGAAGACAACGACAACAGGGAGTCAGTCATACAGCAATATTTCCAGTGACACTCAGGTGAGAACATTTTCATGTTTGACATTACATTAACTTTCACAGGTCTACCTCTATCCTGTCTGTCGGTTTCAACCACTATTTGGTAACTGAGTTGTACCTTTCGATTACTGTTTCACAGGTGTGGTTACCAACGTGTCATCTGCTTGCATCCTTCAAGTACTTGTGATGTGTGACATAGGTATGTTAGCTTTACAATGGGAAATGCATTATCACACCGTCGTTGATAATACACATTTTCAAAATCACAGACTGACTCCAGATTGTTTTGTGTTTCAAGGGTGTTTATTGAAGTGCTAATTATTGGAGGGGGTGGTAAAATGGTGATGGGTGATGGTGGAGGAATGTCCATGGCAGAGTCCAGTCTATTAGTCTCACAGGTGCACTGCCCATCTGGGCATAGGAAGTAGAGCTGGGGCTGTTTAAGTATGGACAGGGTAACAAGGTGGGACAGTGGGAGGACAATCAGGGTGGTCTAATTTCCTGGCGGGGGTCTTGCCATCTTGCTCTGTCCTGTTCCTGGATCTCAGGGACCGCTTGCGTGGTGGTTGTCCGTCTGCAGGGGGTGGGGTGCTGGTGTGGTGGTCCTGTGGCGGGGCGACCTGTCCACTAGCGCTGACGGAGGTGGTGGGCAGTTCATCGTCCTGGCTAGTGTCAGGGGCCCCTTGGAGTGCCACGGTGTCCCTCAAGGTCTGCTGTATGTCCTTCAGCACCCCTACGATGGTGCCAAGGGCGGAGCTGATGGTCCTAAGCTCCTCCCTGAACCCCAAATACTATTCCTCCTGCAGGCGCAGGGTCTCCTGCAACTTGTCCAGGACCGTCGCCATCATCTCCTGGGAGTGGTGGTATGCTCCCTGATGGAGGGTGGGTTCTCTAGGCCTGTCCCCCCCTGTCGCACAGCAGCCCTCCCAGTTCCCCTGTGTTCCTGTGCCTCCGTCCCCGGGACCGTGTGCCTACTACCACTGCCCCCAGGTCCCTGTTGTTGTTGGGGTGGTGGGTTAGCCTGGGTTCCCTGTAGTGGTGGACACAACGCTGATTGACCTGTCCTGGGTAGGGAGGTTTGGGCCCGCTGGGTGGGTGCTGTGCTGGTGTTACCAGAGGGTGGAAGGTCGGTGTTGGGCTGTGCCTGTGCAAGGGGAACCGACTGTCCCGAGGCCCACGATGGTCCAGGCTGGTCATCAGGATCCAGTAGGGCAGAGCTGCTATCGTCACTGTGGGCCTCTTCTGGGGGTGGAGTGGTGTTGTCTGGACCCTCTGGTGTAGTGACGGTCCTTCGGGTTCCTGCAGGGGCATAAGAGCATGATTATTGCATGTGTGTGTAATGGTGTGCAATGGGTGGGTGAGCGTGTACCCCAGTGAAAGCATTCCTGTGTGGGAGCTTGCGTGATGGTGGTTTAGGGGGTTGTATAGGTGTGTGCAGTGGGCATGCTTTAGTGCTGGGTGTCCATGCTTAGTTGTGTCATGCAGGGCTTGTTGTTGGTATGTGTGGTTTGTGTTATTAGTACATTAGTGAGGAGTTGGAGTGATAGGGGAGGGTGTGAGGGTAGGAGTGTGTAATAGCATGCAGGTAGGGTGGGGGATATGATAGTTAAGATTTGACTTACCAGTGTCCCATCCTCCACCGACTCCTGCGAGGCCCTCAGGATGCATGATGGTCAAGACTTGCTCCTCCCATGTTGTTAGTTGTGGAGGAGGAGGTGGGGGTCTGCCGCCAGTCCGCTGAACCGCGATGTTGTGCCTGGAGACCGTTGAACGCACCTTCCCCCGTGTGTGGTGATGTGTAGTGGTGTGTGGTGTTTTGTGCATGGATGTGGGTTGTTTGATGGTGTTGTGTGCCTCTGTATGGTGGTGTTGTCTTGGCTGTGCAGTCTGTCTGGCCTTCGTCTCTAATTTGTGGTCGTAGGGGTTTGTGGGTGATGTTGGTGTGTGTTTTATATTGCGTTGGGTGTGTGGGAGTGGTGTTTGTATGTGTATCAGGTGTGTGTATTTTTAATTGTCCAATGTGGCGGTGTTTTGGAGATGTGTGTGTATTTTGAGCGCGGCGGTGTGTACCGCCAATGGATTACCGCGGTTGAAAGACCGCCGCGGAGATTCGTGGGTCGTAATAGCATGGGCGTGTTTCTGTTGGCGTGGAGGTGGTTTTGTTTTCGCCAGTTTATCACTGACCTTTGGTGTGGCGGACTTGTGTGGGTGTCTGAATTTCGGCGGATTCTGAGATGTGGGTCATAATAGCTGTGGCGGGATTCCGCGGCCGTGGCGGTGTATTGGCGGTCTTCTGCACGGCGGTAAGCGCCTTTTACCGCCAATGTTGTAATGACCCCCTTAGTGACCACATTGAAACCCCAGTAGTCCACACAGAAATGGAGTTCTGGTGTGGCACCAGGAGCAGCAGCCTTTGGGATCAAGTCCACAGGGCTGACCCAAGGACTACTAGAAAACTCAATTACCCCTAGGGTTAACATCTTTGATACTTCATCTTTGATGCTAGCCCTGACCCTATCAGTCACCCTGTGAAACTTTAGTTTAACGGGTGGACTGTCCCCAGTGTCCACATCATGTGTACACAAGTGTGTGACCCCCTGGGATCAAGGAGAACAGGGAGGCAAACTGACCCAACACCTGGCGACAGTCCCTCAGTTGTTCTGAGGTCAGAGAGGGGGAGAGGTTCACTCTCTCCACAGACACATCCTTCTCTCCAGCAGGCAGGAGGTTAGGAAGAGGCTCACTCTCTTCCTCCACCCCGTCATCTGTTGCTAGGAGCATGGACAATTCAGTCCGCTCAAAGTGTGGCTTGAGGCGGTTCACATGCAGGACCCTCAAGGGGTTCCCGGGAGTCTGCAAGTTCAGCAGGTAGGTGACTTTGCTCTTGCGTTCTACCACCTCAAATGGCCCAGTCCACTTGTCATGGACCTCCCTAGGCCCCACTGTGCCCTCACCCACACTTTTTGTCCAGGTTACAACTCGACCAGAGTGGAATTCTAGTCATAACACGTTTCATGCCTTCCCGGCTTGCTTCTAGGTTCTCTTGTGCGAGAGCTCTGAAGCGGGCAGTCCAGTTTCTAAAAGCCAGCATGTAACTGAATACATCCTGGGGACGTTTACTAGGGGCTTTCTCTAATCCCTCCTTCACCAGACTCAAAGGTCCCCTGACAGGGTGGCCATACAGCAACTCAAAAGGACTAAAGGCCTCATTACGAGTTTGGTGGAGGGGATAACTCTGTCACAAACGTGATGGATATCCCGTTCGCCGTATTACAAGTTCCATAAGATATAATGGAACTTGTAATACGTATGGTTTTTTGGAGCAATCCCTTCCGCCGAACTCGTAATGAGGCCCTATATCTAAGCCTTTTTTGAGGCACCTCCCTGTAGGCAAACAGAAGGCATGGTAAGAAGACGTACCACTAATGCCACTAGGGCTCTGTCAGGCCCATAATCATGCCCTTCAAGGTGTGTTTGAACCTTTCAACCAGACCATTGCTTTTGGGTTGGGAAGGAGTGGTGAACTTATACGTTACCCCACACTTCTGTCACAGAGACTTCATATAAGTAGTGTTAGAAATGGGGTCTTTGGTTGGCAGTCAGGTTACCCCCTCT
Source organism: Pleurodeles waltl (assembly GCF_031143425.1). Taxonomy (NCBI): domain Eukaryota; kingdom Metazoa; phylum Chordata; class Amphibia; order Caudata; family Salamandridae; genus Pleurodeles; species Pleurodeles waltl. Next base: position 1,669,272,647 of record NC_090444.1, on the reverse strand, counting down.
CCAAGCAAGGACCCTCACTCTAGTCAGGGTAAGTCACACACAATACAAATGATCCTGTGCCCACCCTCTGGTAGCTTGGCACTGAGCAGTCAGGCTTAACTTAGAAGGCAATGTGTAAAGTATTTGTGCAATCAATCATGCAATAACACAGTAGAACACCATAAAAATACACCACACAGTGTTTAGAAAAATATAAAATATTTATCTGGTAAGATGCAGGTCAAAACGATTAAGATGCAATAAGCATATGTTGAACTATCACTGTAAAAATGATATAAAGTGTCTAGAGTCTTTTAAAAGCAACAAATGTCTCTTGCAAGCAAAAAGTACCTGATTTGCTTTCAAATGCTCCGCAAGGGACCGCAGAGGAGGAGATGCGTGGAAAACGATGAGATGTACGTTGATTTTTCCGGTGCACACAGACGATGCGTCGTGAGTTTGCGTCGATCCAGTGGGCTGTGCGTCAAATTTCCAATCGCTATGCTCGCGCTGTGTCGATCTTCTCCTTGCAAAGTCAGGCTGCGTCGTTCCAGTTCGGTGTGCAGTGATTTTCTCAGTGCGATGTGCTGTTGCGGCGCAAGCCGAACATTCGGCTCGGGCCGCGGCGCGCGCCACAGAGAAACGCCGCACCCCCAGCCTATCGTGCAGCATACGAGGCACCAAATTGGGCATGGGGCCTCGTTTCTTCATCGCGCAGCACACATTCGGGCATGTTTAACCCTTCCCCACTCACCTGCTATTGTGTCCTTTTCTTTCTGTTGCCCTCATTTGTGCCTCCCTTTATGTTTTTCCTTCTTTCCCATTATTGCCATCTCTTCCCAGCATGCTTTGGTTCCCTATTTTCAATGGCTCCTTGTCCATTACTTTTTATGTGTTTTTCCCTATCTAATATGGTGTCCTTGCACTTCCTGTTGGTCGCTTCCTGTTTTGGGGTATTTAAGGGCTGTGATTCTTTCCCTCCTTGCGCTGCAGCACTTTCTGTTTGGATGATATCTTCGCTTCTTCTTCCTTGTGTCAGATACTGGTTCACTTCTGTTCCAGTGTTTTTCTTGTTCTTTTTTGATCTTGTATTTACTTTTTTACTTTTGCTCCTGTTCCAGGAAATTTCCTTTTTGGAGGTCTTTTCCCCTTATTAGGGTTTTTTTCCTTCTGGCACTAATTCTGTAGGACATGGCCTGCCCTTGGCGTTCCTATCGCCTGCAGCACCGTGGCTACCAGAAAGAGTCGCCCCTACCTGGGCCAAGGCCAAACATTCAGGAACAAGAACCTCGCCACTCGTTCAGCAGATTCCAGGTTAAAGCAGCGCGTAAGTCGTGACATGTGCAGGCTGTGCGTTGTTTTTTGCAGGCTGTGCGTCAACTTTTGCCGCACAGGCAGGAATTAAGTCTTTTTGGTCCTGAGACTTCAGGGAACAGGAGGCAAGCTCTATCCAAGCCCTTGGAGAGCACTTCTCAGCACAGCCAGGGAGCAGCAAGGCAGCAGGGTAACAGCAAGGCAGCAGTCCTTCGCAGAAAAGCAGCCAGGTGAGTCCTTTTGGCAGACAGGCAGTTCTTCTTGGCAGATTGCAGGTTCTGGTTCAGGTTCTCTTCTCCAGGAAGTGTCTTGATGAAGTAGAGTATCTACCCCATAAGTATCTACATTGGTAGGGTCAGAGACCCTGCTTAAATACCCAAATGTGCCTTTGAAGTGGGGGAGACTTCAAAGAGTGGCTTAGAAGTGCACAAGGTCCCCTTTCAGTTCCATCTTGTCTGCCAAGATCCCAGTAGGGAGTGTGGCAGTCTGTTGTGTGAGGGCAGGCTACTGTCCTTTGACATGTGTCAGGCCCTCCACCCTCCAAGCCAAGGAAGACCCATACAATATGCAGATGTATGCAAGTGTGACTGAGCATCCTCTGTTTGGGGTTGTCTGAGTGAATTCACATGGGAGCTGTCAACTAAACCTAGCCAGACATAGATTGGAAGGCACAGAAGGATTTGAGTGTAGAGAAATGCTCACTTTCTAAAAGTAGCATTTCTAAAATAGTAATATAAATCCAACTTCACCATTAGGCAGGATTTAGTATCACCATTCTGGCCATACTAAATATGACCTGGTTACTCCTTTCACATCAGGATCTACCACTCAAACAGTATATGAGGGTGGCCCTAATGCTATCCTATGAAAGGAGCAGGCCTCACAGCAGTGTAAAAACAAATTTAGGGGGTTTACACTACCAGGACATATAGAACACGCATGTTCATGTCCTGCCTTTTACCTACATAGCACCCTGCCCTATGGGCTACCTAGGGCCTACCTTAGGGGTGACTTATATGTAGAAAAAGGGGAGTTTAAGGATTGGCAAGAACTTTTAAATGCCAAGTCGAAGTGGCAGTGAAACTGCACACACAGGCACTGCAGAGGCAGGCCTGAGACATGGTTAGGGGGCTACTTATGTGGGTGGCACAACCAGTGCTGCAGCCCAGTAGTAGCATTTAATTTACAGGTGGTGTAGTGCACTTGACTAGGGACTTACAAGTAAATTAAATAAGCCAATTGGGTCTGATCCAATGTCACCATGTTTTAAGGAGGGAGCATGCAGTGATAAAGTGTGCAGAGTCCTAAAGCCAGCAAAAATGAGGTCAGAAAAAGAGAGGGAGGAAGGCAAAAAGTTTGGGGGTGACCCTGCAGAAAGGCCACTTCCAACATACCCCCTTCCAGCCTAAAGCCAGGGTAGGCTAATCAACACTCTGATAGACTTCCCTGCTTAAGGCGATAGAACATGGACAATGGCCTACTACTGCAGGGGCACTTGCCAGTTCTATGCCGTTCTGAACTCAGTGACCAGTCCTCCACTTGCGCTGCAGCTAGTGGGCAGGAGGCCAGGACCCATGGGCCACCAGCACCCCTCTCCCTGCAGAAGGAGAACCACCTTGCAAACGTTCCCTGCGACCCAGACAGAAGCCAGAGACACTTGACAAGACCACCGCCAGGAAATGAGACTTACCTCAGTGTCCACCTTGTGTCCCACCCTGTCACCTTGTCCACTTTGAACTGCCTTTGTTCCCCTTCCTATGGCCTCTTGGACAATTCACTTCTGCTACAAACAGACTGGAACAATACCCTGGACTTTCCTCCATCATCACCCCATTCCATTGCACATTCCCCTCAATGTCATAGCACTACAATAAACATCCTTGAACACAACTTGACTACTAGAATTTTATGTGTTGAAAATGTGCATTTATGGAAACAGTCACATCTAGTGCAAATGATCTAAACACTGTGAGAGCATAGAAATAATGACATGTAACTGTCTGTACTCATCATATCACTACACAGTTGTTATCTCACCAACATCTGTAAAATGACAAGCCATAGGTGACAGTAAGTTGAGATGCAATGGAAGTTAATGCCACTTGCTACAGCCATACAGAAAACATCAATACTCAGAGGAATGGTCAGTTGCACTGTCTCACCTGTGTGTCATTGGAAGTATTGACGTATAACTGATGTTCTGTTGTCTTCATCCTCTGCCTCCTCAGCCTCACCCTCACTGTCCTCAGTGTCCACTGCTGCCACAGGGGCATCTCCAGTCTCCTCCTCCTGCAGAAAAGGTCCATGTCATCTGATGGCCAGGTTGTGTAACATGCAGCATGCCACTACTATCTGGCAGACCTTCCCGGGTGAGTAGCACAGGGATCCACCTGTCAGATGGAGGCACAGGAACCTGGCTTTCAGGAGCCCAAAGGTCCTCTCTATGATCCTTCTGGTTCGCCCATGTGCCTCATTATAATGTTCCTCAGCCCCTGTCCTGGCATTCCTCACAGGGGTCAGCAGCCACAATATGTTTGGGTAGCCAGAGTCACCTGCAAGTCTTGAGTGACAACATTTACCTCACACTTTGATACGGGGATGACACCTGAAGGCATACACTAACATGCAGTGGTTGGGTGGGGAACATGGCTCACCTATTAGCCACACCCTGTGCCTCTGTAGTTGGGCCATTACATTTTGGATGCTGCTATTCCTCAGAACAAAGGCATTATGCACCGACCCAGGATACTTAGCATTGACGTGGGAGATGTACTGGTCCGCCAGGCACACCATTTGCACATTCAGGGAGTGGAAACTCTTACGATTCCTGAACACCTGTTCATTCTGGCGGGGAGCTAACACAATATGGGCCTGATTACAACTTTGGAGGAGGTGTTAATCCGTCCCAAAAGTGACTGTAAAGTGACGGATATACCACCAGCCGTATTACGAGTTCCATAGGATATAATGGATAAATGGTGACTGCCTGTCCTGTATGTAGAGACAGGTGGAATTGAGGTAACTCCAACGACGTTGGGCGTCGTGGCGGAAGGCGGTCTTGCACCACAGTGCAATTCTTCATTGGATAATATAGGGCTCTAAGGAGTACAGTAGCCAATGGGGATCTGCCCTGGTATTGACAGTGTACGCAGCCACGGACGTGACTGCCATTTTCTATCTAATTCCTCACTTGTTTCCTGACCTTCAACAGAAGAACACCTACACTGCATGTGGTGCTGTGACCTATGTATGGAACCTACCATGACCCGTGTGACTGGGGAAAGGCCCCCTGCCTTCACTTCGGAGGAGTTGGAGCATTTAGTGGATGGGGTCCTACTCCACTACGGACTGCTGTATGGGCCTCCAGACCAACAGGTGTGCACACTTTGGGCAGGATGTATATGGGAAGGATGCATGGAGATGTGTGGGCAAGCATCGTGTCATGAGGGGGAATGTCTTGTGGTGGTGTACATGGTGTGTGCCGGCCGATGTGTGTGCCAATGGTGACGGAAACGGGGTTGGTGGGCCATATGTGTGACGGGCTGGATTGTATGTAAAATGGTCTCCTTCTGTCTGTATTACCTCTGCAGGTCAGAGCCCAACAAAAGAAGGGATTATGGCGTGACATCAACAAGGACGTGCGGGCCCTGGAGGTCTATGGCAGGCAGAGCACCCACTGTCAAACGGTGGGAGGACCTGAGACGCTGGGCACAGAAGACCGCGGCAGCCCAGCTGGGGATGGCCTCTCAACGAGGAAGGGGTGCCTGTCAGAACCTGAACCTCCTGTTGGCCCGCATACTTGCGGTGGCCTACCCAGAGCTGGATGGGCGTGCTTGAGGGCATCACAGCAGCCACAAGGGGGTGAGTACAGTGGGCATTACTACAATAATTGATAGGTGGCATGGGATCCGGGTGGTGGGTGTGAGTTAGTGGCTGCCCCTTACTGCCAGGCCAGACATTGAGGTGTGATCCAGCTCAAGAGGAATGGGTGTATGGCAAATGCAGGTAACCTAGCTTGTTAGCATTCCATGTCAGTCAGGGCTTTGTGGGTCCCAGGAGGGGTGCAGTTGGCAATGAGTGGCCCTCATTCTGCCACGGCATCTAGCCAAATCGCTGGCAGTGCAATGCATAGTGCTCAAGCCTGATCCCTGTGTGTGATGGTGCTGTATATGCCAACTGTGGTGTTGGTGCAGTAATTGACCCAGTGTTTTCTTTCTCTCTCTCTCTCTCCCCCTTTTTTTCTGTCATCTTGTCCATGTGTGCATTAGCATCATCTGGCGGAGGAGCAGGGGCACTGGCGACAGAGGGAGCTGCATCCCACAGGACCCTGGAGGCAGAATCCATTGACGCCGAGGGAACCAGTGGGACGGAGGATGAGGGGAGCACCATGGCAGAGACAAGAGGCGACAACAAAAACTCAGATACCTCCTCCGATGGAAGCTTCCTGGTGGTGGCGGACACCTCTGTGACCATCCCAGCTACAGGTACAGCTGCCACCCCCATACCAGCACCGCCCTCCAGTAGCCCCTCAGCGAGTTGCTTGTGCTCGCTCACACAGGAGGGTGGGCATCTCCTTCGCCCCAGGCACCTCAGGCCCTGACCCAGTGAGCCCTGCTGCCCTGAGTGAGGAGGCTATTGACCTCCTGAGATCCATCTCTGTAGGGCAGCCAATCATTGTGAATGCCATCCAGGGGCTGGCATCCCAGATGCAGCAATGCAATGCATTCCTGGAGGGCTTCCACAGTGGATTGACTACCCAACAGAGATCGAGTCAGGCTCTGGCCTCCTCTCTGATGGTAGCCATTGTCCCTGTTCCTACCGTCCCCCCTCCAACTACCACTTCCCAGTCCCAGTCTCCTCAACCCCAGCCCAACCCATCCAATGCACACATGCAGACGAGCATGCACACAAGACAACACACAAGAGTGGCACAGTTAAACATAGGCAACCACACTTCATCCCACAAGCACTCACGCAAACACCAGACATTTGTAGACACAATCACATCCACTGCCTCCACTGTCTCCCCCTCCTCCTCCTCCACCTCCCTCACAGTCATGTCCACACTCACACCTGCATGCACTGCATCAACATCTACCACCAGTATCACCACACCAAGCAGCACACACACCTCACTAGCAGACACCTCCACAACATCCATGCACACGTCCCCTGTGCCCTCTCCCACCCTGTCTGTCCCCCCAAAGGACACAAACGCAAACACACCCAAAAGCCATCTACCTCACATCAGCACACTGGCCATGCACCTGCACCCAAGTCCAGCAGACATATACCTCCAACAATTACTCCCTCAACCTCCACTCCCATCCCTCCTCTCTCATCCCGTCCACTGTCCCTAAGAAGCTTTTCCTTGCCAAACTTGACCTCTTCCCTTCCCCTCCCATCCTGCCCGCAAGAGCAGGGTCCCAACGACTCAGCCCAGCACCTCAGCCAAACAGTCCACGCAGACAGTGGTAGCACCACCTAGTCGTGGTGGCAAGTCAGTGAAGGATCCCACTCCACCAGCTAGGAAGGTTAAGGATCCCACACATCCTGCAATGAAGGGGAAGGAGCCTGCACCTCCTGCCATGAAGGGGAAGAAGCCCTTGACTCCTGCCAGGAAGGCTGAGGAGCCCACACATCCTGCCACAAAGGGGAAGAAGCCCTCAACCCCTGCCAGGAAGGGTAAGGATCCAACACCTCCTGCCATGAAGGGGAAGAAGCCCTCAACTCCAGTGGAGGCTGTCAGGGTGACACCACCACCAGTTGTCATGGGGCCCTCTCTGCCAGCTGAGGAAGTGCAGCCCTCACCTCCAGCAGAGGCTGCCCAGGAGGCACCTCCACCTGCAAACACAGTGCAGCCCTCACCTCCAGCACAAGCTGTCAGGGTGACACCACCACCGCCACCACCAGTGGTCACGGGGCCCTCATCACCAGCTGAGGAAGTGCAGCCTACTCTTCCAGCAGAAGATGCCCAGGAGGCACCTTCACCTGCTGAGACAGTGCAGCCATCACCTCCAGCAGAGGCTGTCCAGGAGGCACCTCACCTGGTGAGACAGTGCAGCTCTCACCTCCACATGACACAGTGCAGCCATCACCACTAGCAGAAGCCATGTAGGCCACCCTCCAGGGACTGCTGTACAAGGGGCTCCCTCCAGAAGCAGTGGGAAAGTCACCCACCTGAAAGACTGTGGCCTTGCACTCCCCAGCAGAGAAAAATGGGCATGGGTCCCCCTCCAGAACTAGTGGGAACGTCACCCACTCCAGAGACTGTGGCCTTGCACTCCCCAGCAGAGAGAAATGGGCATGAAGCCCCCTCTAGAAGCAGTGGGAAAGTAACCCACCTGAGAGACTGTGGCCTTGCAATCCCCAGCAGAGAGAAATGGGCATGGAGCCCCCTCCAGAACCAGTGGGAAAGTCACCCACTCCAGAGACTGTGGCCTTGCACTCCCCATCAGAAACAAATGGGCATGGAGCCCCCTCCAGAACCAGTGGGAAAGTCACCCACTCCAGAGACTGTTGCCTTGCACTCCCCAGTAGAGAGAAATGGGCATGGAGCCCCTTACAGAACCAGTGGGCTTGTTCCTGTATTCGGCTGAGGTGCCCCCAACCCCTGAGGTGCCCGCCCACTTGCAAACTGATGCCCCTGCAGAGTTCTATCCGGGTAAATTCAGGATTCGAGTTGGGCCTTGGACTGTGCCCTGTGGCCATGTGGGCCCTTAGTACTTTGGACTGGGCATTGGCCCTTTGTGTACATTTGTACATATCTGCTTTTCGTACAGGTGGTTCTGTTGGTAGCTGTTTACAATCAATACATTCTCATTACTGCATTCTTGTTGTCCTTGCATCATTCTGCTGTGTATCGTGTGCCATTGTTTTTCGTCTGCAGCAGGTTGTGTGTATGGTGTGTGTGTGTTTCAGGTGTGTGTTGTGCTTGTGTGTGCCACTCTAGTTTTCCTCCCTCCCTCCCTTGTGTGCTAGGCGGCTGTACTCACCGTCGTCATCTTCATCGGCGTTAGTGTTCCAGGTGGAGCATGACGTAGATGAGCATCGGGAAGACTTGCAGTTCTGGTTCCATGGCTGCGTTGTTCTTCCCTGTGTATCCGATGGTGAGCCTTTGCTCTTCTGTGATGTGTTTCCACCAGGCTTTTGATGGCGTTGGTACCGCCCCGGAAATCCTGGCAGATTGCAGGGTCAAAATATGGTGGCCGGTACTTTGTCTTCCGCCTGGCTGTTGTTGGCTACCGCCGTGGTCAGTGGTGTTAACGCCCTGGCGGTTGGTGAGGTACATTGGCTGTCTATGGGAGTTATCTCCGCTATGGTCATAATTTGACAGTAATTACCGCCAGCCTGTTGGCAGTATTACTGCCACTTTATCACTCACCGCAAAGGTCATAATGAGGGCCTATGTTCTTTTCCTTGATGGCTCCTGTTTACGAGATTCTGAAGGTACCCTGAGAGCTGATTATGCAGTTTGGACAGTGTCTGGAGTGATAGAAGCCTCTTGGCTTCAAGGAGTCTTTTCTGCCCAAGTAGCTGAATTGATTGCTCATACTAAAGCATGCTGCATTTCTGAACAGCTCAGGGTGACCATATTTACTGATAGTCAATATGGGTTTGGTGTTGTTCATGACTTTGGACAGTTGTGGTCCCAGAGAGGATTCACAACCTCTTCATGATCACCTATCTGAAACGGTGACAAACCTGTGAAAATTGCAGTTGTAAAATGTGCAGCACACCAAGAAGCAAATTATTATATATCATTGGGAAATACTTATGATGACAAAGTTGTGAGGTATTCTTCCTTGCATTGCGCTTCCTTTAATGACGAAGTGAGTTATGGAAGTGACAATGAGACAAATCAAAATTTATTTATGACAGGCATCCATACTTGTGAAAAAGTCAAAAGACTGCAGGCTGGAAGTGACAGATGAAAAGAAGCAGGGATGGACTAGGGCAGGATGTGTCCAGAGGAATGAGGATGATATATGGGGTTCAAGTGAGGGTTAAGCAGTGTTGTCAAATAGCTTATTGTACCCGACGGCAAGATACTACCATGGACATGCTCACATTGGTAAAGATGCAATTATTATAACATTCAGATAAACATGGCACAATCCTAGGTTCAGATTGGTTGCGGAAGCAGTGAGTAACAGATGTGTAACGTGTCAGCAGATTAATGTAGGAAAACGCACAGTTGTTGCAATGAGTCACATAGGCAGATCAGGAGGACCTTTCAACCAAATGCAACATGATCTAATTGAATTGCCAGTGTGCAATGGGCTAAGATATGTGCTGGTGGTGGTGGTGTGTGTGTGTTCTCCCATTGTATTGAAGCTTATCTAACTAAAAGAAATGATAGCCTCACACTTACAAAGCTGCAATTGAGGGAGTTGATGTTGTGACAGACATTGCAACAATCCTTACAGTGCTCTTCGTGTGCCACTGCATGAGGACTACCCTGCAATTTGACAAAGAAGGCCACAAAGGCTTCCTGGTGGCCTGCTCCTTGCTGTCACCAACATGGACACACTTTGAATGGGCAGAATGGGTATTATGCAGAAAAGTAGAAAACTGTGTTGGAGTTCAGACTAGAAGCAGCTGCCACTTATCAAATAGACTCTGAAGATCGTCATTCAGGGATCTGTGTGAAGGATGTCAGTGACCAAATCAACACTCTTTTCTCGATGACAGCAGCACACGTAAGGAAGAATCTGCCTAACAAACACAATGACATTGCCTGGATAGCAGTTCAAGAGGTCTGCCAATGAGAGCATTCCTGCATGACAGATAACTCAACCATCACAAGTCCTGCCTGAGGTGATGCACCGCAGAGGAGATGACCTACCACCTCTTCTGGAGATGCACCTCTGCAAACGACAGAGAGAGAGAGAGAGAGAGAGAGACTTCTATGTTGCTATAAAGATGTTATTCTATTTTCCAGAAACTGTCTTGTGGTTGACTAGGGCACATAAACCACAGCCAGCTGCAAGATGATCCACAGCCTTGACTACTACTAACTAGTGAATGGCTCTGACAACCATAGTGATGAAGGCAGCTGAGCATCCAAAAGGGACTGACCGACCCACTGGAGGAACCCGAAGGGTTACTTATTGTTTGTTACGTTTTCCAGAAACTAAAGGGCACCAGGAAGAGGAACACATTGATGAAGACACATGAGTAAATATACTTTGAACTAATGTGACTTTTCCTCCACAGATAAAACATTGAAGGGACATATTGTGCCCATGTTGTCAAAAATGTTACCAACGGCTTACCGCATAAGTCCTTTTTGTGAAAGATAATGATATACTGTTTATGAATAGAACACGAATCCCAGAGAAAAAATTGCGTTTTATATGTAAAAAGACAAACATGCGTTGTAGCAGAGAAACCCCATTTGCAAAAGTTGCTACTTGTATACGTTGTTTTGGTGGACAATAGGTTTAACTTTTGCTCACATGTTGACCAAACAATTTGAATTGAGCAGGAGTGATTTGATTCAACATATTCCCCAGGTTGAGGCAGCATACCATCTTAGCTCAATAAAAGCAGCTTCACCAAATGTCTACTCGATCACAGTGTTGAACAATCAGCGTGAAGATAGAATATTATTAAGGCTCCCAGATGTGGAAATGTGTTGAAATGTACATTTGTATTTATCAAGATTTGTTTTGCTTGTTTTATTGATATGTACCCATATTTGTATGTGTTGTAACTAGTGCTTTTCCACGTTTTTAAATGATAAATTTACAACTCATACTTTGATCCCGGTCAGGGTTTAGACCTATAAGCAGCCACATACAATACAATTGCATTGTTTTCTCGCTCCTTTTATTTGTAGAACTGGAATAACTGGAACCCTTAAATATATGCGCATTCAGAAAAATTACTATGTCGTGAAACCACAGACATCCTCTACCCTCAACATCAAGGGAGCTCCAATCTAGTAATGGTTTGTTTTGTAATGACAGCTTAAACAGGAGTGGATTTATCAAGATTAAAATACAAAATATTTCCCCATGTAATTATGATATCAGGATATCACAGTAGACCTACCAAGCACTGCATTTCCGTAAAACACAAATATTAAAAAGAACTCGGCACAGGAACCCAACCTTTATGCTTTGGATAATAGTCTTCCACCATATGAAATAGCACACATCCGACATTACTTTCAGGAGGTAGTCGTGGCCGAGTGGTTAAGGCGATGGACTAGAAATCCATTGGGGTCTCCCCGCGCAGGTTCGAATCCTGCCGACTACGGGCTTGTTTCTTTTTTTTCCCCAAAAAAATATTTTTTTTAGGTTAAAGGTTAATGTTTGACACTTTGACAAAATAAACAAAACTGAGAGCGCCTTGTGAAATCCGTACCGCCATGTTGCGAGAGGACAGAGCCGTGTTGATGGAGGGGAGTGACGGCTGCTCCTGTGATTCGCGGTCGGAGCCTCCCCCTCGGCGGAGCTCGTGACGGCCGCTGCACACAGCGCGGCGCAGGAGTCCGAGCGGCCCCGGGAGCTCGGGGTGAGGGTAGCGCCGAGCCAGAGCGGCCGAGGGCGCGGTGCGACCGGGGATTCCCGCAGCCATGCCGGCCGTGATGGTCACCACCAGGTCAGTGCGCCCCGGCAGTGCCTCCGAAGCACCAGCAGAGCCCAGGCTGCTCGCCGCCCCTCCATCCCGTGCTGTTGGTATTTCCTCTGGGAACTTTGTCCCTGGTGACGGCGCTGAGCTGAGTGTGTTACTTGCTTGAAGCAGGCTCGGTTCCCTCGCCGCCGGCGGTTCCGCACCCAGCAGGAGGCTCTCGTCCGTGCCTCCAGCTGCCCATTCTCTTTGCCTAGTGGCCGCCTTGCTCTCCTGTCCATTCACCGTTCTTTTGCTTGCAAATGAGCTCTGTGCCACAAATAAGTTTACCAGGTCCTTTCATGTGTGCTCTCTCTTGCTCCTGGGGGTTTTCCACTACACATCATTATCAGGAAAGGATGTTAGCCTATTTCTTTACATAGTAGCACACGAGCGCTACAACTCCCAGAAGACACTGGTTTGTTTGAAATCTGGTAACTGCAGTCAAGCCACCAAAATATCTGAGACACAGCAACTCGACGTCTGTCCCTGCATGCAGACTGAGTAGTGTGTTAGAGGGCCTGTGTTTTGCTCCCACCTGCAGCCTGAGGTATCTTCTCACCAGCTGCTTAAACCCTGTCTTTTTCTGCGGAACAAACTATGTGCCCACCACGGACTGTGTCCAGTAGCAGAGGTCGCTGCCTGTTAGCAAGGACTTTCTTATCAGTGATCGACAGGAACGTCTTGTCTGAATGCAGAACTCACTACAGTGCCTGCCAAGATTCATGTAAGCAAGTGGTTCCCAATCTTTTGATTTCTGTGGACCCCCACTTAAACATTAATGGAACCCAGGGACCCCCAATGAATCATCATGGGAATCTGGGGACCCCCGCCTGAGTCATTACTGGAAGCTGGGGACCTAATTTGTCAATATTTGTTAATATTTTTTAATTTTTTAGGCTCTCGTGGATGGGTCGCTGGACCGCAGGTTGGAACCACTGATGTAAGCCATTACCTCCTCATCTGTCATCAGTCTGTCAGTCCATCCAGACTGGGCATTAAGGGCCAGAAGTAGGTAGGCTTTTGTGCCTCGCATATGGCAAAAAACGCCGTTTGCGAGGCGCAAAAGCCCTCACGCGATGCAGAAACACATTTTGCGAGTCGGAACACCCCTTCCTATTTGCGTCTCGCACCACAATGTAAGTGTCGCAAATCAACTCGCAGTTACCATCCACTTGAAGTGGATGGTAACTCATTCGCAAACGGGGAGGGGTCCATCACAAAAGTATTTTTTCAGAGCAACAAACAAAAGGTTTCGGTATTTTTTTCTAAGTGCAGCTCATTTTCCTTTAAGGAAAACGGGCTGCAGATAGAAAAAAAAACTGCTTTATTTAAAAGCAGTCACGGACATGGTGGTCTGCTGTCTCCAGCAGGAGACCATCCCCGTGAGTGCCCAGACTCGCTATGGGGTCGCAAACTGCGACCCACCTCATTAATATTGAGGTGGGTCTTTGCGACCCCATAGCGAGTCGCAGAAGGTGTCTGAGACACCTTTCTGCATAGCAAATTGCGAGTTGCAATTTGTGAGTCGGAAGGACTCGCAAATTGCAATTTGCCACCTACCTACATCTGGCCCTAACTCCCTACTGACAGTACCTTTTCCCAAGCCAAAGCTAATTGTTTCCATTCCAAGATGACTTCCTCTCCGTCACTTCCTGTTAGCCTCCAACTCCATGCCCTGTTTTTAGGTTTCCCCTGCACAGCGATTGCGCTGTGCTTGTGAAACCTAATAGATCCCGTCCCCCTTGCTTTCCTTGGTTCCTGTGCTAGTCACTTACTTTCCTCCGTTTCTATTGGCTGTCACACTGTTTTCTTCCATTTACCAATGTTTTTTTTCTCCTTGTGTGTTTGCTGTTATCTACATTCCGAGGCCCAAGTACTGTGTACATCTGCTTTGGTATTGGCACTCACTAGGCCCCCCAGGACAATACGCACTCACCAGTCCTCCCCCAGGCCGAAGCAGGCACCCACTCTAGTGCTCCCTTTTGTTCCAAGGCCGGCGCAGCTGCTCTTGTTGAACTTCTTTGTTCTAAGAGCTCCCTGACGCAGGTTCACCCGAAGAGCAGGACCAGGTCTGTTTACTCTTTCTTTCTTTCTTTTTTTTAATAGTCCGATTGCTGTGTTTCATTTCATTGTATTCTGGGGCACCACATGATGTTTGGAGCGTGATATCAATTAGCTCTTTAAGCCTCCAATTGATCCCTCTCACTGTTTCATGCTTTGTAATTAATAGTCTTCCTTTTGTTTCATTTCGGTGTTACTTCCAGTGTCACATTTTCAAGAGGTAATTAACCACACTCGGCATGAAGACGGCCTGCTTGTAGATGTGGCATTCATCACTGATTCTTATCCGTGTACAGGAAATTATTCCACACAAATGTTATATTGCGAAACCTTCCGCCTCAGCCGTCCAGCCGCAAAAGATAACCTCCAGCTGAATTAAAACATTTTCTGATAATTTTTCAATTTTGGAAAGTAAGCAGATTTAAAACATGGAGAAAGGGGAGCGGGCTGAGATTCTGGGGCTTGATAAGTTATCATTTACCGCAGACCATTCAATATTTAGATGACAGCTGTAACATTTGAGTTACCTTTCCCCCTGCGTTTCTGGTGAACGCCATGAGATGGAGAAAAAGGAAGAAAAAACTCCTTGTGGAAGGGGACAGGCATGTAAGTCCCATACGTTTAGGCTGACTAATATTGCGCTTGATGCGTTTGATTGCTGATGTGGAAGGAGGCAGTCAGATTCCATTTGAGTCCATGTTGTATTTGTAAAGTAACTCAAGACGTGACGGCTACAATAGGGTCAGCCAGAGCTACTTACCTTGCTGTTCCTCGGTCTTCTAAGCGATGCTTAGAAAGCACCGCCCTCTTGAACTCCTCTCTTAAAGTAAGGTTTTGGACTGCGACTAGATGTGAGAGTTACAGCCCTCCGAAGCTCGCTCCGGTGTCTTGCTCATTTTTTCAAGCTGACAGGTTCTTTCATCTCACGGAGGAGAGACCAAAGACCCTTTGAAAGTAAAATGTTTTTTACACAGTACAGACACGGGCTCAGGACCGAGCGGGCTGGCAGCTCAAAGGCTGCGTGTAATGAAAGTACCACATACTCGAGCTCTGTGGCATCTACGCTTTTTATTTTGGATTGTCAAGGTTTTCATGGTTTGTGTTATCTATCTAGATACATCAGACTCTGAACACTGGTACAGGGAACACTGCTGCTAGTTGTCACAGCATGCTACATGTTAGAGTGGATTGTAAAGAAATTTTGGATGAAATCAATGAATCGTGTGGCTCTCTCATAAGTGATGACGTTGAGATTGTCGTTTTTAGGTTTTTCCTGCACAGGGGCTTGGTCTCTCTTCTGTGTGCTTTGGAAACATCGTCATGGGTGTTCTGCAGCTGATCACAGTGGCCGATTCTAAAACACTATCGCATCTGAAGCAATAAATAACAGATACTGGTTTATAAAAATACTACCAAGGAGGGACTTATTAAGACAGCGCTCGGAACAGCGTTAGTGTTTCCCCTGTGTAGGAAAATGGCTCCCTGTTGCAGTTACCCCCCACTTTTTGCCTGATATTGATGCTGACTTGACTAGGAAGTGTGCTTGGACCCTGCTGACCAGGCCCCAGCACCAGTGTTCTTTCACTTAAAAATGTACCATTGTTCCACAATTGGCACAACCCTGGCACCCAGATAAGTCCCTTGTAAAAGGTACCATTGGTACCAAGGGCCCTGTGACCAAGGAAGGTCCCTAAGGGCTACAGCATGAGTTGTGCCACCCTAAGGGACCCCTCACCTAACTCGTGCACACTGCCATTACAGATTGTTTGTGTTGGGGAGAAAAAGGCAAAGTCGACATGGCATCCCCCTAAGGATGCCATGCCCACAAAATACTGCCTGTGGCATAGGTAAGTCACCCCTCTAGCAGGTCTTACACCCCTAAGGCAGAGTGCACTATACCACAGGTGAGGGCATAGCTGCATGAGCAATATGCCCCTACAGTGTCTAAGTCTATTCTTAGACATTGTAAGTGCAGTGTGGCCATATTAAGTATATGGTCTGGGAGTTTGTCAAAACAAACTCTACAGCTCCATAATAGCTACACTGAATACTGGGAAGTTTGGTATCAAACATCTCAGAATAATAAACCCACACTGATGACAGTGTTGGATTTATTACAAAATGCACACAGAGGGCATCTTAGAAGATGCCCCCTGTATTTTACCCAATTCTTCAGTGCAGGTCTGACTGGTGTGTGCCAGCCTGCCACTGAGATGAGTTTCTGCCCCCCTGGAGTGAGAGCCTTTGTGCTCTCTGAGGACAGAAACAAAGCCTGCACTGGGTGGAGGTGCTTCTCACCTCACCCTGCAGGAACTGTAACACCTGTCAGTGAGCCTCAAAGGCTCATGCCTTTTGTTACAGCACCCCAGGGCATCCCAGCTAGTGGAGATGCCCACCCCTCTGGCCACTGCCCCCACTTTTGGCGGCAAGGCTGGAGGAGATAATTAGAAAAACAAGGAGGAGTCACCCACCAGTCAGGACTGCCCTTCAGGTGCCCTGAGCTGAGGTGACCCCTGCCTTTAGAAATCCTCCAACTTGAGATTGGAGGATTCCCCCAATAGGATTAGGGATGTGCCCACTTCCCCTCAGGGAGGAGGCACAAAGAGGGTGTAGCCATCCTCCAGGACAGTAGCCATTGGCTACTGCCCTCCTGACCCAAACACACCCCTAAATCTAGTATTTAGGGGCACCCCAGAACCCAGGAAATCAGATTTCTGCAACCTACATAAAGAAGAAGGACTTCTGACCTGAAAGCCCTGCAGAGACGACTGAGACAACAACTGCTTTGGCCCCAGCCCTACCGGCCTGTCTCTAAACTCAAAGAAAAACTGCACAGTGACGCATCGGACAGGGACCAGCGACTTCTGAAGCCTCAGGGGACTGCCCTGAAACCCAAAGGACTAAGAAACTCCTGAGAACAGCGGCACTGTTCACCCACAGCAACATTTTTGCAACAAAAAATCAACTTTTAAAGAACTCACTCTTCCCGCCTGAAGCGTGAGACTTCACCCTCTGCACCCGACGCCCCCGCTTGAGCTCCAGAGAACCAGCACTACAGGGAGGACTCCCAGGCGACTGCGACCTCGTGAGTAGCCCGAGACGACCCCCCTGGACCAAGCACTGCACCCGCAGCCCCCAGGACCAGAAGGAACCGAACTCCAGTGCAGGAGTGACCACCGGGCGACCCTCTGCCTAGCCCAGTTGTTGGCTGGCCCGAGAAGCCCCCCTGTGCCCTGCCTGCACCGCTAGGGTGACCCCCGGGTCCCTCCATTGATTACTATACAA
Source organism: Pleurodeles waltl (assembly GCF_031143425.1). Lineage (NCBI taxonomy): Eukaryota > Metazoa > Chordata > Amphibia > Caudata > Salamandridae > Pleurodeles > Pleurodeles waltl. The sequence goes on along the minus strand of NC_090444.1, from coordinate 1,669,255,385 downwards.
AACCCGACGCCTGCTTTGCACACTGCACCCGGCCGCCCCTGTGCCGCTAAGGGTGTGTTTTGTGTCCCTACTTGTGTCCCACCCTAGTGCTCTACAAACCCCCCCTGGTCTGCCCTCCGAAGACGCAGGTACTTACCTGTTGGCAGACTGGAACCGGAGCACCCCTGTTCTCCATAGGTGCCTATGTGTTTTGGGCCCTCCTTTGACCTCTGCACCTGACCGGCCCTGTGTTGCTGGTGCAGTGACTTTGGGGTTGCCTTGAACCCCCAACGATGGGCTGCCTATGCCCAGGAACTTGAACTTGTAAGTGCCTTACTTACCTGAAAAACTAACCATTACTTACCTTCCCCACAAACTGTTGATATTTGTACTGTGCCCACTTTTAAAATAGCTTATTGCCATTTTTACTAAAACTGTATGTTACTGCTCAAATTCAAAGTTCCTAACTTACCTGTGTGGAGTACCTTGCATTTTATGTATTTACTTCAGATCTTAAATCTTCTGGTTCTAAAATAAATTAAGAAAATATATTTTTCTGTATAAAAACTATTGGCCTCAAGTTAAGTCTTTGAGTGTGTGTTCCTCATTTAATGCCTGTGTGTGTGTACAACAAATGCTTAACACTACCCTCTGATAAGCCTACTGCTCGACCATACTACCACAAAATAGAGCATTAGAATTATCTAATTTTGCCATTATCTTACCTCTAAGGGGAACCCTGGTACTTTGTGCATGCTATCTCTTACTTTGAGATAGTATATACAGTCAACTTCATACACCCTAAGCTTGAGAGAACTTACCAGACTAATCTCACAGCCACGTTAGTGTTTCCCTCCAAGCTTAGAGAACTTACCAGGCCTTCCTAACTTATATTGAACCACTATTCATCAAACTACAGGGAGTGCAGAATTATTAGGCAAGTTGTATTTTTGAGGATTAATTTTATTATTGAACAACAACCATGTTCTCAATGAACCCAAAAAACTCATTAATATCAAAGCTGAATATTTTTGGAAGTAGTTTTTAGTTTGTTTTTAGTTTTAGCTATGTTAGGGGGATATCTGTGTGTGCAGGTGACTATTACTTTGCATAATTATTAGGCAACTTAACAAAAAAAATATATATACCCATTTAAATTATTTATTATTACCAGTGAAACCAATATAACATCTCAACATTCACAAATATACATTTCTGACATTCAAAAACAAAACAAAAACAAATCAGTGACCAATATAGCCACCTTTCTTTGCAAGGACACTCAAAAGCCTGCCATCCATGGATTCTGTCAGTGTTTTGATCTGTTCACCATCAACATTGCGTGCAGCAGCAACCACAGCCTCCCAGACACTGTTCAGAGAGGTGTACTGTTTTCCCTCCTTGTAAATCTCACATTTGATGATGGACCACAGGTTCTCAATGGGGTTCAGATCAGGTGAACAAGGAGGCCATGTCATTAGATTTCCTCCTTTTATACCCTTTCTTGCAAGCCACGCTGTGGAGTACTTGGACGCGTGTGATGGAGCATTGTCCTGCATGAAAATCATGTTTTTCTTGAAGGATGCAGACTTCTTCCTGTACCACTGCTTGAAGAAGGTGTCTTCCAGGAACTGGCAGTAGGACTGGGAGTTGAGCTTGACTCCATCCTCAACCCGAAAAGGCCCCACAAGCTCATCTTTGATGTAACCAGCCCAAACCAGTACTCCACCTCCACCTTGCTGGCGTCTGAGTCGGACTGGAGCTCTCTGCCCTTTACCAATCCAGCCACGGGCCCATCCATCTGGCCCATCAAGACTCACTCTCATTTCATCAGTCCATAAAACCTTAGAAAAATCAGTCTTGAGATATTTCTTGGCCCAGTCTTGACGTTTCAGCTTGTGTGTCTTGTTCAGTGGTGGTCGTCTTTCAGCCTTTCTTACCTTGGCCATGTCTCTGAGTATTGCACACCTTGTGCTTTTGGGCACTCCAGTGATGTTGCAGCTCTGAAATATGGCCAAACTGGTGGCAAGTGGCATCGTGGCAGCTGCACGCTTCACTTTTCTCAGTTCATGGGCAGTTATTTTGCGCCTTGGTTTTTCCACACGCTTCTTGCGACCCTGTTGACTATTTTGAATTAAACGCTTGATTGTTCGATGATCATGCTTCAGAAGCTTTGCAATTTTAAGAGTGCTGCATCCCTCTGCAAGATATCTCACTATTTTTGACTTTTCTGAGCCTGTCAAGTCCTTCTTTTGACCCATTTTGCCAAAGGAAAGGAAGTTGCCTAATAATTATGCACACCTGATATAGGGTGTTGATGTCATTAGACCACACCCCTTCTCATTACAGAGATGCACATCACCTAATATGCTTAATTGGTAGTAGGCTTTCGAGCCTATACAGCTTGGAGTAAGACAACATGCATAAAGAGGATGATGTGGTCAAAATACTAATTTGCCTAATAATTCTGCACTCCCTGTATAACTAACAACAAAAAAACAAAATATTAATCACATTGGCAAAACCTAATGCATTTACCAATGCTTGTTTTACTTTCCCACTGGTGAGGACAACCTAAAGGGGAGGGGTGTTTCCAGTCCTGATTATTTGCTTTTGAATTCTGGGACTTGTATTTTTGTTTTAAAATGGAATGAACAACAGTCACAAGTTTTAAAATTCACAGAAGAAAACTGAGCTGGAGCAGCGCATCACGGATGGACCTGAGAAATTTGACAGGGCAGGGTTGTTTGCCTTTAATATTTATAGTAGATCAGAGAGTCTTCTGTAGTTACTCAACTCCAGTGGGAGAGCATGGGTGTAAGCAGTCACACCTCAGTGGACCCATCCAGTATTGGCATCTCTGTTTTTTCAACTGTAGTGCTGAGTTTGGCCCTGGTACTTGCTGGGCAGTGCAACGAGGCAAGGGGGCATTTAAAACAAGCATTAGTAAATGCAATAGGTTTCTCCTATGGGATTAATAATATGTTTTTTGTTCTTGTAACTTTTAGCTTGGTGAATCGTTGTGCAATATAAGCTTTCTTTCCCAGCAAAGTTACCAAGGAAACCGTGTAAACACATACAAGTCCCTCCTACTTCCTGCCTCTATGACCCAGTGCTTTAGTGGCAGCTCTGGGTCAAAGGTTACTGTTGGCAGAGCCAGCAGAGATTCCACTAAAAGAAACCAAGCAGTTCCCATACCCCTAAATACCCTCTACCCATCTCATAGCTGAGAGAGCACTGGTTTTACAAGTGTCAGGATACGCAGGGCAGTTAGGAACTTGTAGCCATGCTCCCCTTGTACCACAGCTATAACACGTTAACACAGCAGTGCACAATCAGAGGCCTGTGCTTTTGGGTAGTGTACTTATCATGATGGAGAGGGGCTTTCTTCTCCAGTTAATAACTGAGGAGCAGAGTGTGCAACCACCCACTCAAAATGTTGTCCGTTGTACATCCTTCCCTAACTGCTGACAGGCCATTCACCCTACCTCGCTCCGTTTTCACCCACACAACAGAAAAGCAGTCTTACATCTATCACCTAAAACATAGCAACAGTCAAATCTCCCAGTCACTAAAACAGCCTAGCAACAGTACCTTATATTTTGAAGAAAGGTATTTTGTGTGGGTGAAGCAATGGTTTGGGGGACTGTCTCAGAGATTCATCAAACAGGGGAAAATGAAGCTGACTACTGCATGTTGCAATGAAGCATACAATTTTAATAGAATTCCAACAACATTCATAAGAATAAAATAAACCGATTTTGCTCACACATGATGATTGGACATCATAGGTTCAATTACTTAATATTAAAAGGTTTACATTGCCCAAATGTGAGTCACTACAATCTGCTCATGAGTGGCTGGTTCTAACTATACAATTATCGCTATATTTGGTTTGTTTTCCGATTGGGGCATGGCTTAAGGTTTAGTTGCTGGTAATAGAGCAGTGAAGTAAGAACGTGCTACATAACCAGCTTAGAAGTGGTAAAATTAAAACTAATCGAAACGTGCCGACTTCCAACTCATTTGGGTTACCCATTGGCATTTATTCTGTGATACATGTCAGTTTTTACTGGGGTTAAAAAGTGCATAGAACAACCAGTTTTGAGTTTATCATGACTCAGGATGAGGAAAGTGGCATAGTGGGTCCGGCCCTTCCGTCGATTATTGTATTACCCACTCAGCAGTAAGCCAACACTTTGGGTGATAGTACTGCAGTTTGTGAACACAGGTTTCATAGTGTTGATGATACATTGTCACTTTCTGACCAATCATAACAAAGCAATATGCCACGAAGTAAAGAAAATGACAGAAATGAAACCACAACTTCAAGCACAAGCTTAAAGTAAATGGATAAATCCATGGGTGTATCTGTGACGACCTCAAAACCCCTTGTGAGCAGACGCCGTGGTGAACATCAGCTGTGATTAGTTACTCTGCAAAGGTGAAAGGACATATACATTTCATCTGTTGTAAAACAGAACCGAATACGACTCATGGTGCAACCCACACACCAATATGTGCTTCCATATTATTGTGAGTGGGTGGATCGGTGCATGCGCAGAATGCCCACGGTGCTTGTGGTGAACGTGGTCATATCTACAGCATATTAACGCATTTTTATAGATGTACGTATAAACAAGAAATGCCAATAGCATTCAAAATAAGTGATATCATGTATAATGCTTTCATGTGAATAAGTGGTTAGAAATGGAAGAAGAACAAACACAAGTACTTTCTTTAACGTGCAGTTGTGGGCGGATACAGGTTAGTGTACCTGTATATCATAACCAGAGGGTGCTCCTTAGTTTCAACTATAACAGTGCGTACATGCACGAGCCGCTCACGTGATAATGCAATTAGAAAGGAACTTTTGATTTTATCATGCACACATAGCGTGAAAAATTTGAAACGTCTCTAACGTCTTTGATAGCTGCCATATGGGAAGATTTAAATACCCATATCTTAATATCTTAATACATATTATTAATGTAGTTCCTAGAGGGCACAGATTTTATTCTTTTAGGTCAGTATGGGCTTCATTAAAGATATATAGCAGGGGTTTGCAGGATACTGCTTACTTTGGGACAAACTGGAGTTTCCTCTAATCTATCCTCCAGGAGACATCTTGTCCAGTCAGGGATAGATGTTCTGGGACATAGAGAAAAGGACAGAAATAATAGTGCCAAGTAGGGGGATTTGAGATGGGTTCCGTACATTGGTGTTAGATGTTTTAGCAGAGTGTACCTCACAAAAGATAGTGTTCCCGGTGAGGGATGAACAACCTGGGGCCAGATGAGTTAAGAGGTGTCTAAAAGGGAAGATAACACCCAGGTGGAATTACCTAACTTTGTGGGGTATTTAGTTGTATATTGTCTCTGGGAGCCCTTTGTGGTGTCAGGGGAAAAGTGGAGTATACTTACTTGCACAATAAGTCACAGCTGCAGAACGCTTTTGCAAAGGTGGTGCTGGGTCAGTGAGAGCAGATTGCTCACAGTTTTGTGGGGAGTCTGTGGTCTTCGAATTGAGGCACTGAGAGATGCATAGATAAATGCTGCAAAGGCTGAGAAGAACATCCTCCTGTGAGAATCCAGTAAGTGATCTGGGCCACTGCTCTGGATGGTCCATGGCTAGTGTTGCAGGCACAGGAGCAGTAGCTCTAATTAGTTTTTCACTCCCGATGTTACAGCAGCAGGAGCAAGAAAATACTTAGCAGCACAGTTCTTGGGTTCTTGTATATCTTCCACTTTCCAGGGATGACTGTCAGCAGAAACTGCTTGCCCCTGGGAAAGGTACTGTTTACAATCCACAGAGGGTTTAAGCATCACCTTGAGCTCCTCTTTTCCAGTCAATCACAGTGAGGTCAGTTTACCACCTAACACCTTGGTGCATGACAGCTGCCTCAGGCTCAACACAGACAAAACTGAAGCCATGATCTTCAGAGCACCACCTCACCAAGGGATGACTCCTGGTGGCCTGCCAACCTGGGGCCCATCCCCACCCCTATGGGCCAATCCCAAAACCTTAGCATTATCCTGGACAACAAAGTTGTGGTGACAGCGTATCGCTCTTCTCTGTGCATGCATTTTGCCCCAACCCGTAGCATGACCAAAATAAAAAAAATGTCAGAGTGGCAGCATTTAGCCAATATGGGTTTCCTTCCTAGAAGGACACTGTTGGACATGGCACTACTTGGGGTTTTGCTTCCCCCCCACCCCAGTCTTTACTGGCTCTCTGTGAATGACCTTAGGACTCTGGGCACTTCCCTACTGTAAGGCAGTGGGAAAGTGCGCACCCTTCCTACCTATCTTAGGGTGCATACCCAAGAGGACCCTGTGAAAAAAGGTACCCCACATACCTGAGGCAGGTACGGGTACTAGGGAACGTTGCACTGTGCTTGCGTGCCACCCTGTAGAAAGCTCTGTCAACCATGTCTTAGGCCCGCTTGGAGGGCTGGTAGGGGGGGTGCTAGTGCACCTGTGCTCAAGGTGGTAGCCCCTATGCAGGGGCCAAACATGAACCAGTCCTACGCATCACCTGGAGTGCCCCAAAGACGGCGCAGATGGTAGGCATAGAGCAGGGCAGGTATACGAAGGGTACTCTGATCTGGTCCCCTAGTAGTGGCCTTTGGGCCCTGGGCACTGTCCCCCTGTAGGTGCAGGCTGGAAGTGCGCACACATGTCTTCTACTGGGTAAGAAGTGGCACAGACCAACCATCCCACTGATGAGGTACCACATTAGGAATTGTCTTTAGAATGATCGGTTGGTCCGGGCTGGTTCAGGTCATCGGGCCCTGATGTTGTGCCTCATTTTCTTGGAGGTATGGCACTGAGCACTTTTAACATGAGAGCATAACCGTCTGGTGCAACTCAAGTCTTCATGCATCAGACTGGGTGCCTGCTTCTAAAGTAACCTAGTAACTCGTTATGTACATCTGGAGGTGCCGAAACTGGTAACTATTTTGTAACGCTGACTGTCTGGTGGGGCTGGGTGCCGCCGTGGCTGAGAGGCATCCCAAGTGACTCCTCCCTGTGTGTTGCAGACCTTTGAGTGAACCTTCTACTGGAAGCCCAACCATCTCATTGTTAATTGTTGCCAGATTGGCTGTTGCCTTTCCTTCCCCCTCTCATCTTGTCCCTGGGATCCTGCATAGAGTGACTCGGGCCACAAGCGGCCTAGTATCCAGGGGGAAGTTTGATTCAATCTATGGTTAGAGGTGGGACAGGATAGCTGAAGCTAGTTGGTGGGTGGAGGGCGGTTTGGGACTGGAGGTGCCTGCAAACACAGTGGCATCCACTAGCCAGGTATCAGGGTACCGCATTAGAGTGCTGGGTGTGCGTGCGTACGAGTGTGTGTGTGCCTGAGCCGACTTATACCCCTGGCACTGTGTGGTGGTGCAAAGTGGCTGTGCGGGAGAGAGTGTGGGTAAATGTGAGGGCAGCACCATGGTGTTGCTGGTCACGTTCTTCTGCCAGGGAATTCCTGAGGTTGGCAATTACTTGTTACTAGTGAGGACTAGGCTGCAGTTATATGTGGAAGTGTACAACCCTTGTATTTACACATTGCTGCTAGCGTTGGGAACTGGGGCGCGTCCTGAATTTTATTTTTACATCAAAGTTGGTAAACTAAAGGGTGGGTCTTGTGCTGACAACGTTTGGCACCGCATGAGCTTGCTGTCGTTGGTGTTACACACAGTTGGGCCAAATATTGTGAACGCTATTTCTAAATGTGATTTTTGCCCAGATTTCCATGATGCTCGTGCTGTGTTGACAATGTGTATGTTGAATACAATTTTTATATACCTATGTGGTGTGTGAAATCTCATTTTTGCAGGTCAGAGTGGTTGTGTTGGGGAAGTGCTGTGCCATTGCTTTACACATTGCTTCTATGATAAGCTTGACTGCTCTGTGCCAAGCTACACAAGGGTGAGCGCAGGTTATACAGTGAGTGTAATTCCTGAAGGGATTGGTGAGATTCTGCCTGGCTGAGGCCTTGCTGCAGCCAACCAGAACTTGCCGCCTCCATCAGACACTTTTTTTTTTATTGACTACTTAACAACTACTGACATATCAGGGTATTAATCAAACGGGTCAAGTTTGTAGCACATTACGTTATAAGGAATAAAATGCCTCTGATAATACATAGAAAGGAGTCTACAAATCTCTTCAGAGTTCTGTGACCTTGTGAGCATTTTATCATGTGTATATATTGGTGCTTCAAGCTTTCCAGATGCTCAGGTTGATTACGTCACTTTCGTTACCACAGCAGACAGTGATACAGAAGCACTGACTGCTACATCAGTGGTGTTTCTCACATTTGATAACTTTGCAAAGTGTTGTACTTAAAGAGTTTCCAAGTCAGGTCTCAGTCAACAGAGCAGTTGTGGCTGGTGACATTTGAAAGTGGTGGGGCTTAAAAGTTGGGTATGACTTTTTCGTAGTGAGCGTTTCATGCAGTGTGAGGTCCAGCATGGGTCCTCCTTCTGAGGACAAAAATTGAAAACATAGGCAGATGATGCATTTTAAAGCAAATTAATTTAGTAATAAAGCATGGCTTATAAAGCAATATGAAGGTATAGTCTTGAAATAAAATACACACTAAAACTGCCCCTCTTACTGCTTTAACATGTTCATCAGTTACTGTATTGTGCAAATTGTACTGTGGAACAACTTCAGGCCCTTTAAAGTGTGTGCTTGGCCAGTGTCTTGCACTGCATGCAGCATCAACTTTGTAAGAAAATGCTGTAACCAGGCTTCGGGAAGGACCCGCATCTGCTGGCTGCAATCAGTCATATAAAAATGTGTGCAGCCAGGTCTTTAAGTGGGATGAAAACAGTGGGGGCTCTCTAAAAGGATTCCTGTAAAATACATTTCTGACTCCCATAGAGGGCCACCTGACTGGTATTTTGGTTTCTCTCTGAACTGTAGTTGTATCCAGATATATACCACAACAAGTGAGATACACCTAAAACCTGTCAATACGATTGGCTTTGGCAATGATTGTTAGCTGTTTAAGATAAATGAGTAAGATCAATGATTTTTTTATAAAAAAAATAACTTCGGAAATGTTTCACTTCTGAAATTGTGAGTCTTTTAATTAAATAGTATTGAGGCTTGTGAAGGAGTTTCAGCCTTCATGCACTTTATGTAACATATGTATGCCCTTTTTCTCTGCACATCTCATCCATGTGCACATCTTCAGACACACCTCTTTCCTCTTCAGCACCCTCTTTTCACTCTTCCCCGAATGCACTCCCTCGCATCTCCCTCAATTCACCACTTCCAAACATACACTGCGCTCACTCTCATTTAAATATGATATATTCCTTTACTTTTGACTTGTAAATATTTTGACACCCTTGTACCCCCTTAACACACATTTGCACAGAATTTCAATTGCAAATGGAATATATGACTATTGTTCTGTGTGCTCTGCAGAGAGGCCAAACCACTGACAGGCACTTTGCTTTGCCTTCAGCCTCAGCGCCAGCACTCTCAATCAGAGCCCTTCAAACTCATGGCACGACTCAAAGTATGAACTAAACAAGAGTAATAAGATGCACAAAATAATACAGAAACACAACATGATGAAATAGCTAACACTCTTGGGAAATGCACGATTTAGTAAAACATGAAATAAGAGAGGAAATTATTTGCTGACATGCATTACCTTAATGTTTTGAACATTCATTGTTCGTAAATCAGTCCATGTTTTTGTCATTAATGTTAAGGACATGAAGATAGGTTCAGTTTTATTGCCATAAAGCAAATAATTGACTTTACTATAAGCACATATTTCTCCCTTTGCGCTTGACTGAGATGTTTGGATATTCCCTACACTGCCGCCACACTGGTTTCATTAATAAGAATATGTATGCACATTCACAGACCGGTCGGTCATGTTTTACATATGTAATTTTTTCTTTTAACTACATGTTACAAGCAGCTAATGTTGGTAAAAGGAGGGAAAGGCTGCAGCCATCTTGTGCTAGTTCACTATATTACTTTAACTAACTTCTGGGCTAGAATTCGAGGCTATGGCAGTCATTCACGTTTTTAAAATGTTCAGGTATATACCAACCATTGTCTGTGCCCCGGAAGCATTTTGTGGCTGGCAGATCCTTGTCTCTAAGCTACCTTTGGTTGTCATTTCACTGTAAACGAAACTGGGTGCACAGGTTCAGTTCTCTGAGCAAGCCGATAACTAATGGGGTGAGCGTCTAACTCTCTGTACCACCTACGGTTTAAAAAAAAAAAAAAGCATTTAATTTAATTCTGTGATGCATATTCTGTCAAGATGTTCAGCAAGCATTTACAAACTTCACCCTGCCACTGTTTACCTAGGGTTACTTAGCAGCCTATTAAGTGAAAGAAAAAAAGAGCTGAGGAGAAAGGCATTCTCAACTATTAAGTGCAGATGAGGACATTTGGCCGTGAAATGTGTTCTGCATCGGCCACCTTGCTACCTGTAATCAAACTGGAACTTGGAGGCTGCTGCAAGGGAAGGCCTGACGTATGGGTCCTCATAATAACAGAGAGGGGAATGCAACTCTCAAACAATGAAATAGAAAAAGGGCAAAGTCAGGGTAAATTAAATGCACAGATAACATGCATTCATCAACTAAAGTGATTGCCCACAAGACATTTGGATCAACTTTGCACGGAACAAAAACCCTGCACATCTTTAGGATCAATTTTGCAGGGTAACAAAAACAGCAGCTGCACTTCTAAAGGGGCCAGCAACGTGCAGCCAGGGCCTGGGGTGTCACAGTGGGGGAGGTTAGCATGACGAGGGGCCTTTGCACAATATAAATAACCTAAGAATAGCATTATAGTACTTACCATTACCAAGGACAAGGCACCAAATCACTCAAGTTTGCATTGACTCCTATGTGTGACAGGTGGGATCTATGTGTGTGAATAACGGACGTCTGGTATCAGGCAGGGATGGAGACTCCAACGCCCAAAACCATGACGCTAAAAGCATCACTGGCCTACACTGGATAGTGCCTTAGACCACACTGTAAATGAAGGGCTTTAGAACAGAGCCCTGTGTTGATTTACTGCCCTGATTCCATCTCCTGCTTCAGAGTGAGGTGGGGCAGGCAGCCTGGGACAGACAGCCCAGAATTAAATTAATCGATTTGTTTAGCGATACGATCGCATCTCTAAACAAATTTATCTATTTAATATTTATGTAGAAATGTGTAGGAATTTCAGTGGGGCGCAGCACCGGAGTCCTAATGGAGAAAATGTCCCCGCAACAGAGTAACCAATGAGTCCTTGTTGCAGCAACACCTGCATCACAAAGATATAAAACACATCACTTGAATTGTCTCTTGTAATTCTAACAACATCGACACACTTGTGCAACAAGCAGGAGCAAATCATAAGAAAAATAATATGACGTAAATATAGACACATGCTGCCTATTAGCTGGTTACCGGAGTGTGCGTTGCAACTTCCAATTAAGTTGCGCCAATTCCAAATTAAACCACGCAGTTCCCAAAACCTACTGTGTATCCTGAAACCCATAATCCGTAACAACTACACACTGAGACTATAATTTCTCAAAACACTTTGGTGATCATTATGACCGGTGGCGGTTTCACCGCCAACAGGCTCGCGGTGAAGGCCGCCAGATTATGAATGTGGCAGGTTGGCCACTGCCAAACTGCCACATCTCCACTCATTCTGCCAGGGCGGTCGGAGCTGGTGGGCCGGAGATGAGCATCCACAGAAGACCGCTGGCAGTATTATGAGCCGCCTTTCCACCAGGGTTTCCGCGACGGTAGCACTGCCACAAAAACCCTGGTGGAAATGCTACCTGTAAGAGGAAATTTCTTCCCTGTCACCGGTAGATTAACCCCCCAACCCCCTGCAAGCACAATCCCCCCCACCAAATAAAGCGACACCCTATCCCCCCTGGGTAAAGGGCCCTCCTCCCCGCATATATGCACACAGACACCCACACGCACCACTCATACACTCATTCACCAACACTTCATACACAAATTCACTCATCCCCATCCATACTCGCATTCACCTCAGCACTCATACACACATTCAACCATGCAGGCACACACCCATCTAAACATGCATACACACACGCAGACAAACATGAATACAAACACCCATCCAAACATGCATACACACACCCATCCAAACACGCATACACACACGCAAACAAACACACATTCACAACAACACTAATACTCGCATACACACACTCATACACACTTGCATGCATACACACACTCACTTCTACATTCAGACATGCATACAACCACACATTCACACATTCATGCACACTCGCAGACAACACACACTCACACATGCACACACAACACCTCCCACCGCCCACCCTCACTCCCCTGTCGGATGATCAATTTACCTAATCTGGGGAGGAGGTCATCCTTCTGGAAGCGGCACTTCCACCGCCAGCAGTGCCCCGCCATCAAGACACTGCCACGCCTTATTATTGCTCATAATACGGCGGGCGTTGTCCTTCTGGCAGAGCGGTGCGGGTGGCGAACCGCCCCAGTGCCTCCGCCCGCCAGCACAACTACTGCTGGATTTCCACCCAAAGTGTGGCAGAAATCCAGCAGTACTCATAATATAGTGGGCTGAAGACTGCCAAAGTCATAATGACCACCTTTGTCTTAAAGTTTTTTTAAAAAAAATTAGATTCAGTTTCGGGCACCCTTATCCTGAGGAACCCTTAAAATTACAAACCTGGTGCCCCTAAAGGCCACCATTGATTTCCCATGGGGCACTGGAAATCTAAAATGGTCTCCACATGCAGTAGGCTCCAGGGATTGCATCCCTTGAGCCCTTACCTTGCTTTTACCTGCATAATTAATAGTTTTGGAGTGCAGAAACTACACCGAGCGGTGATGTCTACTGGCCAGTACTAAAATTAGTCCAGTGACTAACAAGATAACAGGGACCCATTTTGTGATTATTTTTTAATTGAGGTTAATGTTTGGAATTATTTTATGGAATGTGGTTACATTAATGTTTGTAAACGTCTGTTCATGTTTGAGAGAAAAGGTGATTGTGTTCATCTTCAGTACGTCCTTCAACATGGTTGAACCAATCGGAACTATAGGAACTCTTAAACTCTTAGAAGTGTAATTGATGCATAAAGCTGGTTGCCTATAGATAATCCACCAAAAGGCTATTGACAGTAAATAAATAAAATGAAGAGAGAAAGAGAGAGAATAAAGAAGTTGAAGCTATCAGGCATAAATTGGTGAGCAGCTCAATCAGTGGTTACTTTTGACTAACACGAAAGTTAATCAGGAAGGCACCAGCCTGTTCAGTTTTTTTTCAAGAGTTTTACATTAGTTTTAACATAGTTATGTAAAGTGTCATTGAAAATATTCTTAGAAATCAATCTGAGGGTGAAAAACCGTTCCATGGGGAACTCATCCTACTTCTAAAAGAACTGTTTGTTACAGATAAAATAGACAGTGAAGACTTCTAATTCTCAGTGCAACCAATATATACCAGTAGTTCTAAACATTATCAGTTATGTAAACTTTCAAGTGTATGTCTATTCCATGACTAACTGGAATAGGGGGGCAGTGGTATAAACAGAATCACCTTCCTTATCAGGTATAAACCTCGAAACATAACTTCAGAGGCCCATCTATCAGATCAAAGAAAGAAAGAAATGGAGAACAAGTTAGATAATTGAACAACCCTAGTATACCATTGTTGTAAAGGAGTCTGTCATTGCACGTATAAACCGTGTGTCCATGACTACAAATAACATTTAATTTCTGCTAGTTATTCTGGAGGGCACGTAAAGGAGCAAAATTAGTTATATAAGTGACCCCATATTGGGGTTGTCCACGTGTGTGCATGTGGTCTAGTCACCTCTGTTCATTAAGCATCCCTGCGTCAAACCATTTGTTGGTCTCAACACATCAAGACTGGTTACAGATCTTTGAACAGACGTCAGAGTTTGACAACTCTCGTTTGTCATTGCTGCAACAGTGAAATAGAGAAGAGGAGGGGTGGAACACCCAGTTATGCATATGACAGTGCACTAATTACAATTAAAGGTAGGCATCCCTGGCTCCACTGTAAAGCTATGCCCTTAAAGTCTTTCATTATGTTGATCTGAAAGAAAAGAGGAAAGTAGTGATTAAAGACCTCAGCTGTAGATTATGGCATCACTCTGCCAATCATACAGGATAGCTAACATGTATAAAAATGTTAAAATAAATACAAAAATATGACCTCTACTGTCATCACAAAAAAAGTGAAAGAGAAGATGTAGTAGCGAGTTGCAGCTTCCTTGTCTCAAAAAAGAAACAAAAATCAATTAAAAAATATAAGGGGCAGAGAAGCAACGTAAGAGCAGCAGAGGGATAGGTAAAGAGCAAGTTACTGTTGTTGAGTGGCAGAAGAAACAGGGAGCGGTGTCCAGGACTACAACCCATGATAATTGAGATAGAAACCTCAACCACTGGAAGACTCTTTGCCTCACCAGTCCTCTTAGCGATTAGCAATGACTTGCTTAATCAACAACCAGAAGAAAGGAGAATCTGGAAAAAACAAAGGAAGTGGGATGTAAAACTCTGAGCCATATTTAGGTATAATGCAGGTGACAGTGGCCTAAAGCCTCGGGAACAATACGTCAAATCATGCAAACTATTGCTTATGTGTGATTGTGTATGGAAGCTGTAATTAATCCGGGATTATTGTACAAATTGTGAAGGACTGTGGTGAAGATGTCCTGTCTAAACTTCTAGCTGTAACAGGGATATAGCTGCACAACTTAAATCTTTTTTAGTGAAACGACTAGGCCATGAGATTTATAGTTAATCCTCGCCTGCATAAAATTCAGTGCAAATCTTCAAACATATTTTGACAATTCTAGATATGAAATGGGTACTGGTCACAAGCAGTAAGTTAAGTTTGTCAATTAAAAGTAGAAAGATTACTCTGTGCACTTCCAGCAGCCCTGTCAAGTGTCACTCATCAGGGGGAAGACTAATGCATTCTGGGAATTTTCCCGCATTGCCGCGAGGCCCCAGAAGACTCATGCATATCAGCTTTTTCAGTTGAGCAGTGTTTTCTGTGTCTCAGACTGCAGCCTCTTGCTGTTTTCCTTTGGGTCGGTTTCCTCTTGTCAGAGGCAGCCAATGGAGTGGCTATTCAGAGCCATGCACGTGATTAGCCCCGCTTTGTGCCTAAATTCTTAGTTGTATGCGTAGGTCGCCTCGCTCCACAGGGCAAGCAATTTACGTACTGCGCAGCTGTTGCAGCTTCCTGCATTTTTTCAGCTTGCTGCTGGCCATGTGCTTTAATATCAGGGAACTTTACAGTACAACCGGGCTGAGCAGACCATAAAACAGGCCTGCAAGGAGCCAGAAAAACAGCCTAAGCTGTGACGTGTCGGACCAGCCCATTGGCCACTGTCTGATTGCCCTGCAGGCCAGTCCATCCCCAGGGGCGAGCGGGGGAGAGAGGAAGTGACGAGGGAGAGAAAAAGACTGAAGGCTCAAGAGGGAGGGGAAGAGTTACAGAAGGAGATACAGGGAAACGGTGTAGGGTGAGAGGTGTAAAGGGACGAGGGATACAAAACGAAAACGTGAGATTGGTGGACAGGGAGAGATAAAAGACAGGAAAGGTGGAGGAACGGAGAGCAGGTGAGGGAGAGATGAAGGAAAGGAGTGGGTAAAATGTCACACACGTACGAAGTAAAAACTTGGCAGCTCTGTAAATAATTTAGAGGAACGTTTTTATGAATAATTTATTATGAATTATCCATCTGTACAGTTCCAAGATATTTAGGGGCACGGTGAGCTATGTTTTTGAAATTCTACCCTATATATACTTGGTTTAGGTTCTTCTTTGTGCAAATGTTTCGTGTCCCCTTCCTTGTTTTGTCCCTCTTGGAGACTCGAAGTGTATAGTATATTGTGGTTCTGTGTGTCTAGATGGAGAACACATTGAACATTATCATAGGTTTAATGCGCAACACCTAATATGTTTTCCTCGTCTTCATTTGCTTGATTTTTGCTCGCAAGAAAGTGTCACTCATACTCGTTCAAATGTCACTAATATTTACTCTGAAATTGTGAAAATGTCACTCGTAAGGAATCTGAAAACCTGGCAGCTATGTGTCGGCTCCTTTGCGCACGATGTTAAGAGAGCGGCCAGGCGGCCGCACATGAGCACATGTAGAGGGAACGTGGGGTTCGAATACATGTTTTATTGTGCTTTGCCAATAAATAATTTCTAACTCCATGCTGACAAGAGAGAGAATAAAATACCTTAATCTCTTCTTCTCTTTATATTACTGGGCGTTGTTGTCAGTTTTCGGCACGTCATGTGACTCGTGCAAACAGAGTTGGATTATTTTGAGTGTTCTGTCAATGAGCGTGGCTCGTAATTTAAGTTTTAGAGGCTGTTGGAGTATTTGTCGGCTTTTTCATGTGGGTGTCATTTTAAGGCTTCTCAGTTAAATATTTTTTTCGTTGCAAGAAGATTTACATTTTAAGCGCTTGTAGAATTGTGAACATATCAGAAGTAAAGACGCATTTACTGTGAGGCAAGCTGATGCCTATAACCTGATATTTGAACTTGCTCAAGTGCAGGCCTGGTTCTAGCAGGGGGACCAGGAGAGACAGGCCCTCCCAACGTCCATGAAGAAGTAGAAAAATATATTTCGTTTTTTTCTTAATCATTCTCAAAGGCCTAAAGACTCGCTTTCTGAACCTAATCGGTACATTTTCTGACAGACACCAGTTGAAGTGGTCTTGCTGGGATAGGTGTGAAGTCCTTAGGGTGGTGGCTGTTACCCCTGCTTTTCCCATGTGCTTGTTATCTGTGACATGTCTATAGTATCAAAAGAGGCCTGTAAGTGCTAATCACACAGTACTTAGAAGAGGACATATGGCAGAGCCACTGTGACCGCTGGGATTTTGTGATTCTGCAGATGTGGTGATTTCCGCTTGTTATGGATTGGCAGCATTTACCACATAATGCCAATAATGTGCAGATTTTAGCAAAATGTTTCTAGTTCAGACGGATCAAAAGTTACTAAAAGCACTACCACACGTTTGGCTGGGCAAAACTTGCAGAGTTTCACTCTGCAGAATCCCACTGAGTGTCACAAAAAGTCAGCAAGATTCTGCAGAGTTTTGCAAGCGGATGGAATTCGGGCACTTCACGCCGATTTTTAGAGCTGGGAGATTGTTCTGCGCTGTAAAATCAGTGTGAATGGCCCCGCGCGGAGTGCTAGAGAGTGCTGCTTCTTTCTGCTGCTCGAGTAGATTTGCTGCTTGAAAGGCAGCTTTCTCAATGTAAACGGTCACGATCTGTCTCACCCACCCGTGTTGAGAAATCTCGCCGGGGTGGGGGGGGGGCGGGGGTGTTCTAGCTCCCAAAATTCGCACAAGGGGTTGCAGATTCTTGCTTACAAACTTAACGTTGGCGAGCTGCACGTGAGAAAAAAATCTGCCACACGGTGGTTAACGGAGTTTTGCCCGAACAATGTGCTCCAAGTGGAACACAAAGAGGGCAAAAATGTACAAATTGTTTCACCCATCCCTAGTGTTGCCTTGCAGTGGAAAACCTTTTGTCATGAATAGGCAGGACACATCTCTGTTGCAGATTGCTGTATTTAGGTGTTAAACTGATATTAGTGAGATGAAATATTTGCCCACACAAAGTTAACATGTAAAAATGAGTAAATGGTGAATACTGCTGTAACTATACCACCCTAGGCCGCACAGTTTGCCTTTCCTTGTCAAATAATTTAGTACACCTTGCTGCATTATTTGGTCCGCCCTTTCCAGATAATTACAGATGACCCTGCATATCACAGAAACAATCTGAAAGGATTTTGCCATACTAAGAAAAGTAATTGAAAATATTCAAACAACCAATTTATAGGTTAGTAATGGTTTGTTTTAGTTTTTTCCTGTTGTGACCCTATTTTCAGCTTGCGCTTTTGGAAAAAAAAAACCCTGCCAAAGCCACATGTTTTGACTTTTCTGAATTTAAAAGACTTTTAGAAGTTTCAGTACCACAACCCAGATGCAGCCTGGGCAGGAGCAGCGCAAGTTCCTGTTATACAAAGAGCAGTGTTGGCAGCTATCTTGTGGCAGCTCTGGCAACATGTACTGCCACTGCCCTGCCTACTCCCAGTCTCCAGGGGGGTGGCTGAGTCTAACATAATTAGAAGGACCTTACGGTGGAGACAGCACCCTTTGGGCACAGGGAACAGTGTATTTATTCTCTCCCAACAAATTCTCTCTTTATGTTACATGGATAGAAATGGGTTATAGGGCTGCTCTAACCCCACAGTCCTAAACCAAAAAGAAAATGTAGTGGGCTAATGCACTTGCTGGTAAGATGTTCCTACAGTCCCTGGAGGTCAAATATTGCTACTCAGCTTTTTCGTTTTCGACTAAAGATTGGGGCAGCAGACTCGGTAAAACATTATGTCTTGCCATCAGTATAAAAAGTCTGAGTTTTTTAGGGGTCTCTGATAAACAACATACTTATTTAACCAGCAAATAATTGTGTTTTGGCACATTTTGAAAGGCTGACCACTAATGTTATTAACTATCAATGAACTCACCGCTTTGGACATTAGTGGGCCTTCTGTCAGAAGTCCTGAAAAACCTGGGTCCACATCTTTCACCACTGTGGCTCTACAGAGCAGGGAACGTAATAAAAAATTCCAGATTCTTGACAAGAGGAAATGGTGAATGTAATGGTACAGAGATGAGAAACGGGGATTAATGAGAGAAGAGTGTGAGGCAAGAAAAGATGAGGGTAAGCAAAAAAAGGATAGCAAAAAAGAATGGTAAGAAACGAGATGGATGAAAGAAGAGTAAAGTAGTGAGTAAAATGGAAGAGAACAAATATGACAGAAGGACTGATCAGGGGGGAGTAGGAGAGTGATGTGTGTCATAAGGTGTAGAATGTGATGAAGATGTGTTAGAGGTGACTGGATAAGGATATAGTAGGAGAACGATGAGCAAAGTGTGTGATGGGAATCAGTCGATTGATAGATCTGAACTAAGAAAAAGGCACATGAGGTGAATAGAGGGAGAGTAGTGAGGAAGGGTGAAGGAGGTGGATGAGGCTGATGAGAAACAAAGGTAAACAGAAGGTGTGATGTGAGCAAATGCTAAATTGTTTTGGCACAGGGAAATAGTGTTAAGAGGAAAGTGGTAGAACAAAAGGAAAAGAAGAGTGCTGGTTGGGGAGGGTGGAAGCAGGGTGATGGAATAGAAGAGACTAGAGCAGTGGTTCCCAACCTTTTGACTTCTGTGGACCCCCCACTTTATCATTACTGGAACTCAGGGACCCTCAATGAATCATTATTGGAATCCGGGGACCCCCCACGGAGTCATTACTGAAAGCTGGGGACCTAATCTGTTAATTTATTTTTTAATTTTCTAAGCAGTCGCTGACCCACTAAGGAGGCTTTGCGGACCTCAAGGGGTCCCCGGACCACAGGTTGGGAACCACTGGACTAGAAGGAGAAAAGGAGAGGAGGAAGGGACATGTCAGTTACAAAGAAAAGACTGTTCAGTCTAGAGGCACTCACAGGAGCCATGCCTTTACACATTGTTCACCTTAAAATACTTGCTACTTTAATTCCTGACAGCTGAATATTGGTTGAAAAGCTATCCACAGATTACAATTCCAGTCTTTATTCTCAGAATCAGTGCCTTGGTGCGGTGGCAACAAAGGGAAGAAACAGGCTTGCGTTTGATGTTTGACCAGTTGCCAACTTTGATTGCTCTTTCAATTGTTTACACATTTATTTAAAGTAAATGGAAGGCAGTAGGATCTTCAAAATGTCACACAGGCCTTTACAATCTCTTTAAAATATGCAGGTCCCCTAAGTCTTTGTAGATCTTCAGCATAAACACACTGTATAATCCAGGCCTTGGTGCTGCTGCTGTCTGAAATGCTGAGAGCTGCCAGTGGAGATCAGGTGCAGGGCAGGCGGGTTACTTATGCAGACCCACACAAGCACAACTGCTTGTGCGGAAACAGTCCAAGCTTCCTTTACATACACAAAATTTTACTCTGAGGGCAGCAGCAGTGAAGGTAAAGCTGACAGAAGAGGGTGAGGTGGAGAGAGTCAAGGTTGAGATGGAGGTAGAGGAGATTATGTTTCAAAGAGGGGATGTTGAATCAGAGAGAGAGAGAGAGGAGGGGAAATAGGTAGGAGTGTTAGAGGGTTAGAGAGAAGGGTAAAGCAAAAAGAATAGGGATAGTGAGGAAGAGTGAGTGAGGCCGGAGAGGGAAGGGAAGAAGCAGGCGGGTGAGGGAGAGGATGAGAAAGGCATGGTAGGGAAAGAAAGGTGAGCAAGAGAGTAGAATTAAGTGGAGACAGAAGAACAAGGTGCAAGTGGAAGCACTGTGAGAGGATAGTTAGGTAAAAAGAGAGAAGATTGTGGCAGAAAAAGAGGAGAGTGATGGGGAAAATAGATTAGAGTGAGGTGGGGGAGACAGAAAGAGGAGGCCACTGCAGAGAGACAAGGGGGTGATATGCCAAAAGATAGGTGAGACAGAGAAAGAGAAGGGTGAGTGAAGAAAACTGACAGTGGGATGAGGGTGCAAGGGGTGACAAGAACAAGATGAGATGGAGGCAGAGGGCGATGAGGTATACAGAAAGGAGGTTGAGATGCAGAGAAAGGAAAGTGCAGTGGAGAGAAAGGAGAGTGAGGCAGAGAGAAGGAAGGGTGATACATGGAGATCAAAAGAGATAAGGAACTTAGGACCAGATTTAGCAAAGGGTTTTACCCATTTTGTGTCTATGGGAAAATGTGTTTGTACATATGGCCCTTAGTTACAAAACAACCCTTAGAAGCAGAGATAGAAGTATTGTAAACACTACCCCCACCGAGTGCAGAGTGTGCAGCTCATCCACCGGGCCCAAGTCGCAGATGCCTGGGAGATGCTGCGCAAATCCATTCATCATCATGGCCCACCCATGGTTAATAATGGCCCTCCCAGATTCCGAATCCTGGAATAAGTTAGAGTGTTGGAACTAATATCGTCTTGTAAATATGATGCGTAAAAAACGCTTAAATAAAACTCGTGCTCTCCGTTGCTTTTAAACTAACATTACAGGACATTGTGATCAAAATAATCGCTTCCCTGGTTCTGTAGGATGTAACTTTGCTGTTGTCATACCACATTATTTAAAAAAAACTGGATTCATCACTCACAAATGTACACACAGTGGCCACGCCCAGACACTGAACACAGAAGGTGGAGGAGCAAGGCTGTGATTTGGTTCACAAGGCATTATTTGTTCTTATACAGTTCCCCTTTTTCTGCTTTTCATTACTCAGAGACATGAGTATCTCATTTTTAGGAATAAAGACCCACATTTCACATGAGTAAAATGCACGAGGAGGGAGGAAAGAGCATCACGGAGAGCACGTGCTCAGTATTTGAGGGAGGAAGCAGCGCACCAGGGAGAGAGCAAGAAAATACATCATGGAGTGCTGGAACAAGAATTAAACAAGTATTTCCCTGGTAGTGAAAGAATGCAAGTCATCCATTCAAAAGGATTTTAAACAGGCTCGGTTCAAAGGGAGGAACAAACACCAAGAAGAAGAAAAGTTACTCAATAACAAGCACTGCCAAAACCAATAGGTCTCTCCTATGCAAGAGCTATTGTCTTTGCCTGTGTCCAGGGCTGGCTTTTGGGCGGTGCGAGCGGTGCAACCGCACTGGGTGCTGACCTCAGGGGGGCGCTGTGTTTATCAATAACTTCTGAAACTTGAGATGTAAAAGCACCTGCTGATAAGTTCCTTGTGCGTTTAGCCTTCAAGAAACAATTAAGATGTCAAGATACCGCTTGTGATTAATGTTCCTGCTAGAGAGAGAGATCGGAGTTTTGCCTAGTGGCAGCTTTGACTCAACATAAAGTAGCATAGAGGGTTAATATGCCTGCTGCAAAAAACAGAACTATGGGGTATATTTACGAAAAGTGGCGCTGCACACAGTGCAGCGCCACTTTTCTTGCACCCCTTAGCGCCCCCCTAACAACACCATGTGTGCGTCATATTTAAAATATGGCGCACCGTGGTGGTAGTTAGGGGATTAGCATCAGAATATTTTACTCTAGTCTGGTGCATTGAGGATTAGCGTAAATATTATTGACACTAATCTTGCAAAGCACCCACAGGCTCATTGTCATTGTAACCAATGGAAGCCTCCTTTTAATGCCTGCTCTGAGCAGGCGTTAAAAGTGCCGCAAAAAAACCACATGTCATTTTTTTCCCCCCCCCCAATGGAGGGATGCCCCCTTTGCATACATTATGCCTGGCACAGGCAAAATATAGCGCAAAGGGTTACAAAGTGCGCAATGCATGCATTGCGCCTCTTTGTAAATATGGCGCAGTGTTTTTGGCCTTCTAATGCCACATTAGTGTAAAAAAAATGACACTAATGTGATGTTAGAATGGCACTAGGGGCTCTTAAATATGCCCCTATGGCAGTGCTTAATTTGTGCTTGATGTTTCTGATGCGGAGCACCAGCACTTATTTTTGAGGGCCCGCACTTATTTTTCTGCCTCAAGCATTTACTGCGTGAAAAAGACATGTATGGGAAAGACAGAGGAAGAGAAAAACGAAAAAGCGTCACAATGGGAAAAGGCAGAAATCCTTAACAGTGAGCTGAAGGGGCAGGGAGTGCCTGTAAATGGATTGAAGAGGCCCGAGATGGCTTGAGGATTGCGCTGCCTCTGTATTCCGTGTTCACACATTTAATTGCAGCAGCTGCGTGTTTAAGAGGAGGGCTTTGGGCACCGGCACCTTTTAATTTACAAATTAAGCACTGCCCTATGGGGCATATTTGAAAAAAGTGGTGCTGCACACAGTGCTGCGCCACTTTTCTTGCTCCCCTTAGTGCTCCCCTGATGCCACCATGTGTGCGCTGTATTTAAAATACTATGCAACATGGCGGTAGTTAGGGGACTAGTATCAGAATTTTTGACGGTAGTCCAGCGCTTTGCAGGATTAGCGTAAAATGTTTTGATGCTAATCCTATAATGCACCCAGAGGCCCATTGTAACCAACTGATGCCTCCTTTTAATGCCTGCTCTGAGCAGGCATTAAAAGTGCTGGGAAAAAATGACGCAAAGAAATCTGTTAGATTTCTTTGCGCCATTCCCTCCCCCCACCCAACGGGGGAATGCCCCCTTTGCATACATTATACCTGCTGGCGCAGGCATAATGTAGCGCAAGGGGATATATTAAGGGGTGCCACTTTGTACAGGGAGTGCAGAATTATTAGGCAAATGAGTATTTTGACCACATCATCCTCTTTATGCATGTTGTCTTACTCCAAGCTGTATAGGCTCGAAAGCCTACTACCAATTAAGCATATTAGGTGATGTGCATCTCTGTAATGAGAAGGGGTGTGGTCTAATGACATCAACACCCTATATCAGGTGTGCATAATTATTAGGCAACTTCCTTTCCTTTGGCAAAATGGGTCAAAAGAAGGACTTGACAGGCTCAGAAAAGTCAAAAATAGTGAGATATCTTGCAGAGGGATGCAGCACTCTTAAAATTGCAAAGCTTCTGAAGCGTGATCATCGAACAATCAAGCGTTTCATTCAAAATAGTCAACAGGGTCGCAAGAAGCGTGTGGAAAAACCAAGGCGCAAAATAACTGCCCATGAACTGAGAAAAGTCAAGCGTGCAGCTGCCACGATGCCACTTGCCACCAGTTTGGCCATATTTCAGAGCTGCAACATCACTGGAGTGCCCAAAAGCACAAGGTGTGCAATACTCAGAGACATGGCCAAGGTAAGAAAGGCTGAAAGACGACCACCACTGAACAAGACACACAAGCTTAAACGTCAAGACTGGGCCAAGAAATATCTCAAGACTGATTTTTCTAAGGTTTTATGGACTGATGAAATGAGAGTGAGTCTTGATGGGCCAGATGGATGGGCCCGTGGCTGGATTGGTAAAGGGCAGAGAGCTCCAGTCCGACTCAGACGCCAGCAAGGTGGAGGTGGAGTACTGGTTTGGGCTGGTATCATCAAAGATGAGCTTGTGGGGCCTTTTCGGGTTGAGGATGGAGTCAAGCTCAACTCCCAGTCCTACTGCCAGTTCCTGGAAGACACCTTCTTCAAGCAGTGGTACAGGAAGAAGTCTGCATCCTTCAAGAAAAACATGATTTTCATGCAGGACAATGCTCCATCACACGCGTCCAAGTACTCCACAGCGTGGCTGGCAAGAAAGGGTATAAAAGAAGGAAATCTAATGACATGGCCTCCTTGTTCACCTGATCTGAACCCCATTGAGAACCTGTGGTCCATCATCAAATGTGAGATTTACAAGGAGGGAAAACAGTACACCTCTCTGAACAGTGTCTGGGAGGCTGTGGTTGCTGCTGCACGCAATGTTGATGGTGAACAGATCAAAACACTGACAGAATCCATGGATGGCAGGCTTTTGAGTGTCCTTGCAAAGAAAGGTGGCTATATTGGTCACTGATTTGTTTTTGTTTTGTTTTTGAATGTCAGAAATGTATATTTGTGAATGTTGAGATGTTATATTGGTTTCACTGGTAATAATAAATAATTGAAATGGGTATATATATTTTTTTGTTAAGTTGCCTAATAATTATGCACAGTGATAGTCACCTGCACACACAGATATCCCCCTAACATAGCTAAAACTAAAAACAAACTAAAAACTACTTCCAAAAATATTCAGCTTTGATATTAATGAGTTTTTTGGGTTCATTGAGAACATGGTTGTTGTTCAATAATAAAATTAATCCTCAAAAATACAACTTGCCTAATAATTCTGCACTCCCTGTAAATATGGCACAGCGTTTTTGACCTTCTAACGCCACATTAGCGGGAAAAAAAACGCTAATATGGCGTTAGAATGGCGCTAGGGGCTCTTAAATATGCCCCTATATCTTATGTGGCTAGCAGAGTGGATTAGTAAAGCCAGCCTTTAAAAGTGCTGTAAAACACTTAAATGTATGTGAAAGGGGAGCAGTGGAGAGATGGGGGGCACAGTTGCCGGGTGATAGTGAGTGAAACCGAGGAGGAGGTCATGGGGTTGGGGGGTGCCACAATAAAGTGTTGCACAGGGTGACACAAGTCCTAAAGACGGCCCTGCCTGTGTCTTTTAGCCATGGTGTCTGCTGCATGGCTAAAAGTTAGTGGCATGACACAGAGTACCGTAGAGTAGAGTGGCATAATGGAGAGTAGCATGGGAGTGGAGGTGAGTTACATAGAGTAGGGTAGAGTGGAGTGGCTTAGAGCAGTGGTTCCCAAACTGTGGTCCAGAGACCCCTGGGGGGTCCTCGAAACATCCTCAGGGGGTCCGCGACTGCTTAGAAATTTAAATAATATTAACAGATAAGGTCCCCAGCTTTCAGTAATGACTCAGTTGGGGGGGCGGATTCCTATGATGATTCAGTGGGGGTCCCCGGGTTCCACTAATGATAAATTGGGTGTTGACAGAAGTCAAAAGGTTGGGAACCACTGGCGTAGAGTGGAGTGGCATAGAGTGCATAAAGTAGAGTGGCGTTGCGTATAGTGGCGTGGAGTGACCTAGAGTACCATAGAATGCAGTGGAGAGTGGTGTTGAGTAAAATGGTGTGGACTAGTACTATTGTGGGTCTAAGTAATTTATACAAGGATCCAAACTTAAAATCAACACAAAAGTCTGAGGTATAACGGAATGCATGGCTGAAATGCAACGAAAGTAGACTTGCGGCGGCAAGCATCAACAAGATGTAAAGTCTGTCATCTGTACATTATAACAGTTTAATCCAACCCACAGAAAATTTATTTTTATTTAAGGTATATGAGTAAGCCAAAAGATACAGGCGTTGATAAAGAATGTCCAAAAATGCATTGGAAAACAGAACGAATGGAGAAAGCGGAGGAAGTGTCCTTAAACTCGGTGATCAGCTGTATAAATATATTTTAAAAAAAGATAGCTATAAAATGTGCAGCAGTGAAAGAAATAGTACCCCGAGTCACAGCAAGGGCGGTGGATGGTAACTAATTAAGATGAATCAATCTGTGCTTGGTCTATGTTCCACACAAAGAAAAGGAAGTGATGCCTAGAACGCTCTAGCCAATCAGAAGGAGCAAAGAATAGTGATCATGATGGAAATTAATGGTAAGCAATGAGCAGGCTCTAACCCCGTTATAGTAAACAATACCCCTCCCAATTGGCAGGCGAGACCTAAAAAGCAAGCTAATGAGATTGTCAAGCAATCCACTAGTAATCAGTGGGATTACTAAAAGCCCACTGTAAGTATTGGTGTAGTGTGCAATAAATCTTCGACTTCAGACAGCTAAACGCTGCTTGTAAACAACACCTAAGAAAAATGTAAACACAATGGATAAACGTCCCCAGTTTTGGACATGTATTGTACATCAGAGAGCGGTCCATAATAGAATGGAACAAATTGTGAAGTTGTAAAAGACTTGTGGAATAATGAGGAAGAGTCCTTGGTCAATGTATATCCACTATTAACGGAATTAGCATGCATGTGTAATATGGTCCTTTAAAACTAAAAATAGTAAAAAGCGAGCACACTAGTAAACAGAACCATTATTAGACATATCACGTCTAGGAAACAACTAATCTTTGTGGTGTTTGAGGCAGTTAGACTTAGTAGGTCTGACTGGTCAGCTACATTGTTCCCATTGAATATGCAAAAAGCATTGTGCCAAGATATGTGTAGGATCCAGTGCAAGTTGCCATTGAGAAGTATGTTCTTCCATATTTTCTTGCAGAATCCTACGTAATTTTGGGCTTGAAGACCAGTGCTTCGGCAGAGCAGGCCACCCCGGGACAGTAGAATAAAGGCAGAGTGCAGTGCACAGTATTGCATGACTAGAAATGATAACAGTTTTGGGAAGATGTTCTTACATGGTTGTACAATGGACCTGACGATTCATTATCTGTGGCGGATTCATGCTTACTGGAGCATGCAGTAATCAAAGGATCATTGTGTACTAGGAATGTATTTCAGGATATAAGATGCTAAAGCAAGAAAGAAGGGGTAGCCATAAAGTTATGTAGCGGTCAGCGAGGGTGGGAGTCCATATTATGCAGTGAAAGGTCTATGAATATATGCAACTCAAAGGAAGAGTGGAGTTCATTTCTGCAGCCAGCACGGAGAAAAGAAGCGATAAGTCAAAATTGGGAATTAATACTTTGGAATGGAATGTTATGTTGATAAAACGGACATTTTAACACATGGTGTAACGTTGAGAAGTCTGAATGATCAGTCACAAGGTTGTACATGAGTGGATGAGAAAACAAGTGACATTAGGAAAGTTCCAAGAAAGATAGTGTTAGAAGACAGAGACAAACCAGAGTTTACTTCAGGGGGAAGCTCGGAGGTGGATATATTGTGGTAGACTCAGAATGCATATAATGTTGTATCTTTATTAAGTCCAAGGCGAACTGTACGTACTCTCTGAATTAAGAAGCTTTCAAGGTGTTACCGTCTCAGTCCCCGTCACCTCCTTAATTAGATGCTGTTTCTTGCTTAAGAGTTTTGAATTGAAGATGTCTTTTCTTCTTGTGCTCTGTTGTACAACATTCTTTAAGAGGGTCTGTGAGTACAGATCAAAGTTTGCCTACTGTTGGATTTACTTGGTGTGATAAACACTTTGTCTGTGAGACAGGTTCTGACAACATTGTTGTTGATTATCCTCCTTATATTGTGATATTTCTATTAAAACCTGTTAATAAAACTTATTTTGATGTTGATTTGGCTGGGTTTTTAACTCTTGATAAGCACTATTTTGCCAGCTGCTGCTTGTTTTGAAGATTGTTGCTCTGCATGTCCACGCTGTTAACAATGAATTTGCATTTTCCTGAAAGATTAGGTCTTCTGAACAGTTCCCTTTGATCCATAATAATTCAGCCTAGGTTCTTAAATTGATGGGTCAGGTGGTTGATGTGGGCATGAGAGATGGTGTGGGAGGCTGTTCTCGTGTGATAATATCGGGACTGTAGAAATCCATCTTGTATGTAGATTTTTATCTCTTTGAAAGCCGCATTACTTTTAGTAGTATAAAAGTTCAGTTCAAAATTGAGTTTGTTTTTAGTCAGGTATCCCAAATGTTTGTGTAGTTTTGGTTCTGCCCATTGCCATACCATGGAGACATCAACAACGTACACATCACAAAAACTTATATAGGGTGGGTACGCTGATGTGTCACCTTTCCAAATTCATTGTTGTTTAAGTGTCTCATCAATAGGTTCTGGCATGCTGGCACACATTTTGCACCCTTTGTGATTCTACATAGCTGTTTAAACAGGATGCCATTAAAATGAAATAAATATTGTCCAGACAGAACTGAATCATGCCAAAGACCATTCGGTTGGGCGCTAAATATTGTGCTGTTCTGGTTTTGAAGAGCAATCGCGCTACAGTGGTTCAGGGATAGGTGTTATGTTATCTACTCCATGTGTAATGACTGGTGATGTTGAGAGTGACCAGCAAATGATCTCCTTCCTTTAGTTTCCTGTTCAGTATGACAAGACTATCCTTTACGCCCCTCATGTTTGTGGGTAACCCCATTACAAATGTTTGTAAATCTATACCAATGTATTTGGAAAGCCTGGAGGTGTTGGAGGTCACAGCAGAAAGTATTTGTCTTCCCCGTGGTGGTCTTTCAGGTTGGGATGCAACGTAGATGTTATAGGTTGAGAATTGATAAGGCAACCTGGCTCATCAGTTAAGAGTACAGATGTTTTCCACTTGTCAGCCGTAATACCCCATTTGCGGGGCCACAGAACAGACATGGGTTACTTGGACCAACAGCAGTGGTTGAGGCTGTTTGCCACTGATCGCCTGGGGTCCTCCTTACTGTGGCTCAGCAAATTGGGCCCATTCCAACCATTTCTGCATTTCAGTCCAATGTAGTGAGTGTGAACAGTCCAATGCTTCCTAAGGAGGCAGTGTGGAAGAAAAGAACTAAGAACCCAACAGTTAACCAACAGACAGAATATTGTATTGTCCATTCCAGTGCTTATGCTTTATAAAAGAAAGCATTTTAATTTCACAGCAAAACAAAATACAGCACTGTCCAGTAGTAATCACAATTTCAATTAAAGGTTTGTAATCTCAGTTACGATCTTTAGAAAAGTGCTGTACCCACTCATGGTACTCTCTCCCTTTGTAAGAGATCTCCAATATCTGCTGTCCCCCAGGATGGTGCTAGCAGAGGAATTAAATAGGTACAGTGGAGATCACTTCTACCTACCCCATTCGTTAGATGTGCAACTCCGATGTATGTGAATTAAAGGAAAAATGAAAACTGAGAAACCACATCGGAGGAAACCATGTTTAGGGGTAATTAGGGTTTTTTCGGAGTCGGGAATCGGTGGAGTTCAGGTATAAAAAAAGGGTTTAGATTTGAGAGTTTTTTTAGGTATCAGTAATGGGTGGAGTTTAGAGTTGATGGTAGGATTTAAGGGTTTATCAATGAGAGGAGTTTATGGCTTTTAAGGTGTGTTTAGGGTTCAGGAGTTGGTAGAGTGTAGGGGTGTTGAGGGGTTTTAGGTTTCATGGATGATTGCAGTTTAGGGTTGGTGAAGGTTTTTAGAGTTCAGGATTAGGTGGAGCTTAGGGTGGGTAAGGGCTTTAAAGATTGTGCATTTTAGATGGAGAAAGGGGTTTTAGGATTCAGGAATGGGTGATGCTTAAGGGCAGTGAAGTTTTTTTTAGGGTTCAGGGATGGCTGGAGTTTGGGTGTTGTGATGGGTTTTAAGGGGTCAGAAATGTTTTTTAGGGATCAGGAGTGGGTAGAGTTAATGATAGAGAGGAGTTCTAAGCTTCAGAAATAGGTGGAGTGTAGGGGCAGAAAGTGCTTTCAGGGTTCAGGGATGGATGTAGTTTAGGGATCAGGGATGGGTGTAGTTTAGACGTAGTAAGGGGATTTTAGGTTTCTGGGATGGGTGGAGTTTACTGGTAGAAAGGGCTTTTAAGGACAGGAATGAGTGTAGTTTAGGTGTTGTGAGGTTTTTTTCAGGGGCAGGGATTAATGGTGTTTAGAGGGTGTGAGAGGTCAGGGATGGATGCTGTTTAGGGGTGGTGATGGGGGTCAGTGAATTGAAAGCATTTGAAGCAATTGTTTGACAGTGTAAAAGATATAAATCTGAAATGATGTCCCCCAAAGTAAGACACGAAAATAAATACCTCCGACAAATCAGTTTCTGTAAGTAAGATCTTTCACCATTGTATTTCACCTTAAATAATAAGCATGCAAAAGCAAATTTTGAACAAAACGGCATTCTATGAAGTGGCTGGTTTCTGTGAAGTGGTAAAGGCCATCCATTCAGAAAATTTCCATTAATCAGTTTAGTTGAAATGGTTTCTCAGTAATGGTATTCCATGAAATCATTTTTCTATGAAATCACATACAGTTATGCAACTCAGTTCAACAGTTCCACCCCCAGACGTTTACTCGGTCAAAAAGTCCCAAGTCCTCCAACCAGGTTCCTCTGAGCACTTTTTGGGCTACATGTACAAACTATTTGTTTTGCGTCTCAGAATTTGTGAGTCGTAAAACCTTATGTTGAACAGTGTCAATGACACTGTTTGCGATTCGCAAGGGGGTCGCAAATGCCCTACCTTATGAATATTCATCAGGTAGGTCGCAATTTGCGACCCCCTTGGGAATGGCCACCCTCACAGGGAAGGTGGCCTGCTGGACACAGCAGACCACCATGTCTGTGACTGCTTTTAAATAAAGCAGTTTTTTTTTAAATGCAGCCCGTTTTCCTTAAAGGAATACGAGATGCATTTCAAGAACAAAAAATGAAACGTTTTTGTTTCATTTTTTCAGAGCAGGAAGTGCCTGCTCTGAAAAAAAATGTTTTTCCTGCCATTCACAGAGGGGAAGGGGTTCCGGTTCGCGAAGGGTTAGCACCAGTGTCACACTGGTGCTAAGTGCGATTGTTTTGCGACCGCATTTGCGGTCACAAACCATCATACATTAGACTGCAACGCACAGTTAGGAAGGGAACAACCCTTCCTAATTGGGCCTCGCAATCCCTTTTTGTGATTCGGTAAATAGTTTATTGAATCGCAAAAATGGGTTCCAACATACCGAAGTGCATTTTGCACATCGCAAACGGCCCGATTTGCTATTTGTGATGTGCAAAATGCTACGTACATGTAGCCCTTTGTCCCTAATCCTATTTGCAGGATAAACCACACTACCTGCTTAATTATTGTTGTAGAGCTACTGGAACAGCAAGTATAGCTTGGTTTCCTGCTGTTTGCAATGGCAACTTCTCACCCAGGTGGCCTCAGCAGCGACATCCCTTTGGAACAGGAACTGCTGGAGGAAGTCTGTGTGCCAGGTCCTGTGCAATGACACAACATCTTTGTTAGTTGCAGCCCTGAGTGCTGAGTGCAGATGAGTTCAGTCTGCCAGATGACACAGTGGTACCTGTACTTGCAAAGTCCTAGTGCAGTTCACACAGGAAGAGAGAAGGGGACACCCTCAAAGAATGGGTAGCTTTTGACTTCCTTTCTAGACCAGTCAGCTTTTTCTGGGTAGTCCTTATATTGAGAGATCGCTGCCCTTCCCCTTCTGGAAGTCTCTCCTCCTGCAGGGCCAGGCACTCTCCTCTTCCCTTTCAGCAGGCAGACAGGCTTCCAGAAACTAGGCAGATCCCCAGTTTCTCCAGCAAAAAGTGCAGACTTAAGGTAATGTCCCCTCAACTCTGGGAGACTGGCTGTCATGCAGACACCGGCTTTGGTCACAGAGTGCTCTTTCGCGTCTTTAGCAGAGCACACCACTCCTTGGTCATGAAGTCTTTGGAACTGGAGCCAAGTAGGGTCGGTTGGATCCCAGACAGGATATGTTGATCCAGTATCTATGGCTTCAAAACTGGTTTGGGGTAGTTCTCTTTCAAATGTAATTTTCTGTGAGGCGATGGCTCTCACAGCCGGGAGCATTGTGGCCTGCTCCAAGCAGGAGAATAAAAAGCAGGGCAAAATGAAGTGTGATATCTCAACATCCAGCTGTCATCAGTCTTCCTGAAGCAGTAATCCGAGGCAGACAGAAGGGCAAGCCCTTCCTAGAAATATTCTCACGTTAAACAACAGAAATTGGTTCCATTCCTCACCCCTACCAACTACCAAGTAGCAGTGCTCAAGAGGATCTAATAGGCAGCCCTTTTGCTAGCACGGTGCTAAGCAAATTTCTGTAGCTTCCCTGTCACATTCTCCTTCCTTCATTGTCTGGCTTGCCACCCTCCAGTCACAGGAATGCATGCAATACACTTCCATTGTCTGGAGAATTTATGTCCAACCTCCAGCTTGTGTTATTTTAAACCAGAGGCACCCAAAATGAATCCCAGCTGCCCTAGTACTCAGGCTCTCACAGCACAGAGTCCTACTCCCATCATGTGGTACACACTCACTACTCATGCCAACATATGTAATGTCAGTGCAAGGTTCTGGGTTTCACATAAGAGCAAACTTTTACATGAGAGTAGCCAGTGGCTTGCTTCCCCATGACACCGAAAATAAGATCCAGTCATACTACTGATTCTCAAAACATGGTGTGCTGAGACCTCTGCTTTATGTGATGCACCAAGGACATCGACAACAGTCCAGTGCCTACTATGCATGCACACTTGTTGCGCATCGCCAGGTCACAGAACACGTTGTGGACCTTACATTATTATTGAATGGCCTAGGTCTCTGTGGGCACAGTAGATATGCATGACACCAGGGCCAAAAAAGGCAGGATACTAGTTTCATATGCAGTCAGGCACTCTGCAAGGGCCACACACTTTTCTTGTAAAGGGGACATCCTGTTCCAATATCAACTTTGTTTGAGTGTCATTAGGGTTTCTTTCCTGAAATCATTATGTAGGTGACCATGGACGTTAGTATCACTGAGTTGGTATTGCACTTCAACAGTGTAATGTACAGTTCTGAGTAGCCCTGTATTGCCACCGTTGCCATCTTTGTCGACGCAGTGAAGTGATCCAGATCATTGGAAGGATCATTTACAACTCATTCTAATGGTAAATTATGTATCAATAGTTGAGATTTTCAGGTTGTGTATTTTGCTTGTGTGATTTTTAGGGTTCAGTTTTATGCTTTACTGTGCACATACTTAAATAGAGGGAGCCACAAAAGGATTGCCTTTTTTAACTAATTATCTCTGACTGGAATTTTAACTTTTTGGGAATTGTTCTGTGTCTAGTCTCAACTTTCACACTATATTGTTTGTGCTAGGATTTGACTAGTCATCCCAGCTTCCCAACAGAGTGAGTGAGGCATTTAGGGAAAACATTCTGTTTGGATGAAGTACTCAGCATCGTGGTTAGTAGAGAACACAATCAGTGTCCTCTTCAATGCTTCTCAGGGGTTCCTGAAACTTCTATAGTCTGGGAAAAAGCATGCAAGCTTGTGATTTCACTGCTGTATATAGCTCAACGTGCATTCATTGTTAAAGAATGCCACTTCAAAACTTGAACCAGCCTTTCAAGCGAAAATTCAAGAATGTAAGTCACACTGGGCAAGATTCCTTACAATATACACCTGCCCAATGAAGATATTATAATATTAGTATCATTTGCAAAGCAGCATGACTCTCATCTAAGTAATTACACCTATGCAGAAATTGCATCTGTTCCCTTAGGCATATTTTTACTATACCTAACGTTGCTCAGAAATTACTTCATCCCACTTTGCGCATGTGAGGAAAGGAAATGCTCCATGTAGTCTGCAGTTGGGATGATATATGTTTGGGGACCACATATTCTGACTGAGGCTCACCCTTAAAGGACATTCGGCTGACAAATAATTTGAAGGCCTGCTGGAATGTATGAGAGATTAAATTCCAAGAGGGTGACCTTTGTACTTATATGCATAGTGTTTTGCCCCACAATTTTTTTGTCACTCTAGATGGATAAATGTTAAGGTATGCTTTGTGGTTTTTATGTGCCACAGGTTAACAATTACTCAGCCACTTACTACTTTTGATGCAGTGTCGGATCTGTGATTGTGGGCTTGCCTTAGAGGACCATCATGGAGGTGAACTACAACAAACCCTGGGTGAATACGTACATGTGGTTTGGTGAGTGAGGTTTTGCTCTATGAGAAGTGGGGGTGTCTCCTGACCTGCCTGGCAAACCCAAGTGGAAGTGATGTGGCTTTTCTCTGAGGGATGAGCTACAGTGGGGATTCAGGTCTTGAGAGCCTCTAACCTACCTTGAGCCAGCTGTGGTGGTGTCTACTGATGTTTTGTATGGTCAAGATAGATTTCAGAGGAATTGTAATACTACTGCACTCTCCTAAGGTCTTGTAGGTGTACATCAGTGTATTACTGCTACACCGTTTGTCTGTGGGTTCTAATGCATCTGGATATTCACTAGTGAACCGACCTCAGTGTGGGGCCTGTGCTAGTTCTTGCACTCTTCTGTATCTTGAATGAAGACTTTTCCCAACTCCATAAATAAATAAATCTCTGTTGCTCCAGGTAGTTAGTGTTCTATGAGGTTGGACCAGGACTTATTTCTCGTTTAACTGCTGATTCTGTGCTCCTGGTTCCCATGTCACCCTCTTCCAGTCAGTCTGCTGCTTGATATTCTGGTTACCAGGTCCCTGCTCCTCAGTACTGTGGACAGACCACCCTGTCCCATCCTTCCTTGCTCCCTGGTTTTGTTTCTTTGAACTTCAATACTATGGTTGTTCTTTTGTAAGTATCCCTCTCTCGAATCTTGTCTGGCCGTGTTCCTCTGAAGAGTGATTCTTTTTAGGACAGTCAGTTATGACTGTAGGCCATCCGCAGGGCTGCATGAGCCATGTGTGATGTGCTTCTGGCACTGATGGTTTGATTATATGCTATAGAGGGTGAGGTGTTAAGTGGAGTGGTGTATTTGATGAAGTGTAGAGTGTGGAATGTAGTACTTAAGGTAAAGGGTGTTGAGTCTGTTCCAAGATCTGTTAAACGGAGTGGTGTAAGATGGTCAGGTAGATAGCAGCAGTGTGATATAGTTTGAAGAGGTCCTGAAATTAAGCCCCTAACTTGGTGAAGAAGTCTTTGTTTTCATAATGTTGACTAACTAGTTAGTTCGTTTAAAGAGTTTATTTTGGGCAGAGCCCATAAAACATATTAGAAAATACAAACACATAAAATGCTGTAAAAAAACTTGAAAGTTTTAAAAATATACAGTGACAACCCACCAATAAGGTACAAATTTAACTTCAGAATAAGATAAGTTATAAAACATTGCACAGCAACAACAATGCATAAGATCACATTGTGAATTTAATCATCTTAACTACTACAACGGTTCACACATTCGAACTGTAGCCCCCTCACACCAATTAAAGAAAACTGAGGTAGTACAACAGCAATTAGTTTAGAACTTCACACCTGCCTTTTTCCTATCCAGCCAGACAGCCCTAAGATACCGACTGACCCTAAAGATGATAACTTGACATGTATCTGTGCGTAAGATCCTACAGGCCTCTTTATAATGTCTCACCACAAGGTTCTTAAACAGAGGTTCGAGCCAAGTCTGCCTCTGCCTTTGCTTGGAGTACTAGGTGCAAAAAAATAGGACCTGTTCAATGTCCTTGCTGGGGTAAATGTACATGCGGCGGTCAATGGTGGATGGAATTTCTAATTTGATATACATTTTATTTACCAGCAGTGTATTGGTGATAGGGGGTTGTATGTCGCCTAAATATGCCTCGTTTGCCAGGAATGGCATGTGGGCTAAAAAAGTATCCATCAAACTCCCCGCCTTTACCTTACAATGGTACGAATAAACATACCTTTCCCAGAATGCAGAGTTGACTCTTTCCTTGGCATCTGATTTTATTGTGGTAGGGTTATTTCAGTAGTCTACCAATGCAAACTCAAGTAATGAAATAGTATTTTACATACTTAAACGATGGAAATGAGTGTGCATTACTCAGGCTCATGTCTTCTTCATCCCCCAGGCTATAATGATGTAACTCACTAGTAGACCACAGCCTCGCCCAGTACAAAAGGGGTCTTAGTCTGACCAAGTCACCGACCCTTTTTTGCCGTGAGCCAAAGAATAATGGCGTAATGGGAGTACTTTGTGAGGGAGTAAGGAGACATCTTTTTAAAGTATTTTCTTTGACAGTCAGCCCCCTAATGTTGGTGATTCCCCCAAACCTCTGCCCCATAAAGTGCTGCAGCCTGGGCTTTTTCTCTATACAGGTCCTCTACTGGTGGGATAGATTTAGCACTAGTTGCTTTTAAACTCTTACTGATGGCTGAGGCAGAATGTGCTAGCATTAGTTAGCTCTGTTCTATTTGAAATTTCCAGGTTTCACACTTGTGTGTTCTAATCCCTAGATAGTCAACATGTCTACAATCTGCAGCAATACCCCTTTCAGAGTAACATTGGCTCGACATGCTCTGTGCACATTAAGGAGCAAAATTTTGGTTTTAGAAGTTTTAATCTCTCAACAACGTGAGTAGCAAAACTCACAAAATCTATTTAAGAGATTTTGAAAGCCACTAGGAGTTCGGGACAACAAAAGAGTATTGTCTGCAAAAAGAAGAAGAGGGATAGGCGACCCCGACAGTTTTGGGGAATAATGTATACACTCGCTCAGTGAACTGACCCGCTCATTTATTTATAAGGAGAAGTGTTGGCGCAAGGACACACCCCTGCCGAACTCCCTGCTGAACTGGGATAAAACTAGTCAAGTTGCCGCCCATGCCCACCTTACTTGAGCAGTGTTATTATTATGAAGTATTGTGAGCACATCTAATAGATTAGGGTCCATGGCTATACTGGCCAGAGTGAACTTCTAACTTGTCCGAAGCCTCATACACGTGATCACATACACAGAACGCCGCCGATGAGGCTTCGGACAAGTTAGAAGTTAGAGATATGTATAAGACATTGCACGCGTAACATAGACCTTGATATAGAGTCTGGAAACCCTGATTAGGGTTGAACAATGGCTAACAAGGAGCCAAATTAGGATATTGAAAAACAAACAAGTAAATAAATAACAAGAGTTGGATTCTATTGAATTTGGAATTTGGAGTTTATTATGAATAGAACATAAGCCTTGATAAAGTCCCGGAATGGGACGAAACATGTGTCGGCTAAACATCGTATGGGCTGAAGCTTACTTCTATTGGTTGAGGATTTATAAAGACTGAACATCTGGGCTCCATTGCCAAACGGAACTTCATACGAATAGACATTAACTTTTTTGCATTTTCAAAAGAATAATTTGTTGTTGGTTTTTATGTGATCTTATAAATCATGGATATGATGAGTCATATATTGTATTTTTTATATATATAAATGTACTATTATTAAATATGTTAATGATCAAGAGAATATTGACACCCATTTGGTTTTGTATTTAATTCTTTAGGTATCCTTTTCTCTTTATTCGTATTTTGATCCAATTTACTCTCCCAGATGGTCCCATTGATCACTATAGTATTAATTTTAATGAGAGTTTTGAGTGCTCCACTATTATTTTTTGCTTTTGATATTAACTGGTTTCTTGATTCCAGTTCACACAGGTGTATTATAGTGTTATTGAGCACCATTAATTGATATATTAGGGTTTGATATATTTTTAGGGATGTGCGGCTATTTTGAAGTCATTGTTGCCATGTTGTTCTTTAATGTTTGTTTTAATATTGGGGAACTCAACCGTAAAAACAGTCCCAGCAGACCATAAAACAGGCCCACAAACAGCCAAAAAAATCAGACCACATTATGACCTGTCAGACCAGCCCATCGGGTACTAACTGATTGTATTATAGGCCAGTACGACCCTGAGTGCCAGCCCTATCTGTACATTTGCTTGTCTTACCTACATATACAAACCATCAAGGGCATTTAAAACAAATAGCAAGACGCATGTCACAAATAGTGTGTGGTTTAAATTTAAACCTTATCCCCTAGTATTATATCTACAGATCTTTAATACTGAGACACTAAAAAGTCCCCTACTTTGAGTCTCTTCTTGTTATGTGGTCTGCGAACATCAGCCTTTGCGAACGCGCGCAGCAGATGCTTAGCATGTCTATAAAAGACCAGAGGAGGTTCTTTCCATACTCACGTCACTCATCTTCATGAGTTAACAGTGACCAGTGGTCTACCACTAACTTTCTCACCATCCTGATGTTTGTATTGAAAGGACTGAGAAACACCAATTTAGGAAAACATTCTCCAGTGGAGCTTTCAGCTAGCACCTTTTTTCAGAAGTAACATGACAATATCTTTTTTTGCCACTAACACAATTTGCTTTATGACTTTCAAGGTCACCACACCTAAGGCTTACACTTAACCTGTCACATCCATCCTATAATGAAAATTCTCTTTCTTTGCCTTCACAGCCTATATGTTCATAGCTTGATGAATCTCGAAAAATTGCATCTGCTTAAGCACTATGCTGTGTAGGTAGTTAAATATAGCACATGGCGCAATAACTTATTTTGTGATTTTAGAAAACTTTTTTTAAATTATGTATTGCATGCAGTTTTTTTTATTTTGCTTTATTTATTTCTTCTGATTCTATTTCCTGTCTGACATCAAGAGTCCTGAAGTCTTTACAGACCAAAGGGACAACCACAAAAGTATATTGAAGTACATAAAGTTGTACGCCTGACAATATTATATTGTTCTTGATGAAAACGTCTTGTAAAAAGAAATAAAAATACGTGTTCAGCATAGAAAGTAAGAGCGAGTTTCTAAACGTTGGCTGGCATATTTTAATTGGCTGGTTTGTCCTCACGCAAAACCTATTTTCTCAGATATTTCCTCCAGCAGTTGTTCTAAAAATTTACAATTTCCTGAAGGCGGAAAAGTGTTTTCAAGAATTTCTTGTAATTTGCAGAAAAGCAGGCAGGCAGTTTCATGGTCAGAACCTTCACACACCCCACACAGTCTTGTATTCTGTAACTCTCTCTGCTGGTGCATGCATCACTACCAATCACCGTCTCTCGTAAGCATTATTTCCTTTTTTGTGGTTGGTCACACTTCAGTATTGTCACAAAGTGAGCTGTCAGTGGACATCATTACAAGATGTTTGTTAATGGGTTGTGTAATTCTGGCCCCCTGGAAATCTTATAACTGGCCAGTATGGTATCTCTTGCAGCTGAGAAAACTGGCTGTGAGGAATTGGGTTGTTGGTTGACTGGGATGTGAGCCCTGGTCAAGCAGCAACCACAATCCTTGTCAGCCAACCTTAAATTAACCTGGGCTCAACCCTCTGGTAGCTTGGTACAGAGCAGTCAAGCTTAACTTAGGGTCAGTGTATAAAGGATTTGTACAACACTTCAAACAGTAATCAAATGAAAAAAAACACACAAAAAGGATCCCACACCAATTTAGAAAAATAAAACGTTGACCAAAATGACAACAACATAATTAGTAGAACCAGAGAAATTCAGTTTTTAAGGGTTTAGTAAAAAATAGCGACAAGAGGCACAAAGAACTAAATGTGGATATTTGGTCACGCCAGACCAGGAGAAACTTACAAGTTCAGGCTGACTGATGGAGCACTGGCCGTATAAAGGGACCCAGTTAGGCTCACTGAACAAAGTACCCTAAGTTTTAGTTTGCGCAGCATTGCAATGATCCACATTGAAGATTTGTTGTGCAGCTAAAGCCATGCATTTGTTCCAAGATGCAGTGAGACTGCAATGCAAATGCCTGCATCGTCGAAGATCCCGTTGATGGGGCTTGCAATGCAAAATCCTGCCTTGAGAATGTGGCACACAGTTGGGTTGATGCATCAGTTCTGAAGAGCTAAGGAGTCCGGCGTTATTGTTAAGTCTTCCATCAATGAAAATGTGAGGGCCAGTGCTGAAGATTTGTTGCGCAGTGGCGGTCACAAAGTCGATGTGGGCTGCGCCCGCGATGCGTGGTCCAATCCACACAGTAGAAGAGATGTGTCATGTGTCAGTTCTGCTCTGGGTTGCACCATGCAGCATAGGAGATGATGGATCAAGAGAGGCTGAGTACCTTAAGTCCACTTCCAAGGGTCCAAGACTGGGCTGGCACCACTTGGCAGGGTAGTCTCACAGATGGCAGAATCCAGGTGCAGATGCAAGGTTGTTTGAAGTCTGTCATGTCCCTGATCAGGAGGCCCACCAACTAGCACTTGGAGTCACTCTGAGTTCAAGAGATGCAGGTCCAGTTCTTCTAATTCGGGAAAGATATCAGCAGGTAAGCAGTGCAGCAGTACCTTCATCTCAGCAGTCCGGCAGAGTAGCAGTCCTTGTAGCTGTACAGCAGTCATTCTTCGTGGCAGAGTATATACAGGTCCAGAATTGTAATGAATTGGTGCTGTCTGAGGTCCAATATTTATACACAGTTGTACCTTTGAAGTGGGGAGAAGCTTCTCAAGGTTTGCCTTTGAAGTGCACAGGTACCATTCCTTCCTGTCCCTGGCATGAGACTAACTAGAGGGGTAAGCAGCCCTTTGTATGGAGACTGAACAACACATAGTCAAGTGTACGTGGGGCTGGCCCCATCTCCTCCCCCCCCCCCCCCCCCACATCCAGCCAGTGATGGCACATCCAGTCACACCTAAGCACCCCATTGTGTGTGGCTGTCTAGCAGGAATACACAAAGCCCAACTGTCACCCACAGCCAATAATGTGACCCAGAGCCAAGCTGCTAGCGCCAAATGGCTAAAGCAAAAAAAAATGCCAACTTTCTAAAAGTGGCATTTTCAAAACTATAATTTAAAATCCAACAACACCATAAGTTAGGATTGTGAATTGTGATTCCAGAGACACCAAACATGAAAGGGTTACCTGTTCCCATTTGGAAACTACACGTGTAATAAGGTAATTCCAATGTTATCCTGTGGGAGAGGTAGGCCTTGCAGTAGTGAACACTTAATTTAAGAGTTTTTCACTACCAGGACACGTAAAACCAAAAAATGCTTGTCCTACTTTTTAAATATATTGCATTCCACTCTCTAGGCTTCCCAGGGCCTACCCTAGGCTTGACTTATATGTGTTAAAAAG
This sequence comes from Pleurodeles waltl, assembly GCF_031143425.1. Lineage (NCBI taxonomy): Eukaryota > Metazoa > Chordata > Amphibia > Caudata > Salamandridae > Pleurodeles > Pleurodeles waltl. The sequence continues at coordinate 1,669,214,368 of NC_090444.1, read as the reverse complement.
GTTAGTTTGGACCTGGCAAAGGGTCTTACTTTGCCAGGTCGAAATGGCAGTTTAAAACCACACACACAGGCTCTATAATGCCAGGCCTTAGACATGTTTAGAATGCTTCTTAAGCACATTTAATGCAGCAGATCCACTTGTAGCATTTAATTTGCACGCCCTGGGCACAGGTAGTGCCAATTTACTAAGGACTTACAAGTAAATTTGAAATGCCAGTTGGTATAAGCCAATGTTACCATGTTTTAGGGAAGGAGCACAAGCACTTAGCACAGGGTGGCAGTAGTAAGTATGCAGAGTGCTAAGCCCAGCAAAAACTAAGTCAGGAAAAACAGGAGGTCTGAAAGCAAATTGTTACGGGAAAACCATGCCAAGGATGCTAGTTCTTACACTGGCCCTTTCAGAAATCGACCCTGAGAGTCCATTTGAGAATGTGGGCATAACCTGGTTTATGATATTGTCAGGTCATTGCTTCTGATTCCCCTCTGTACCACCTTTGCACCTAGAGATTTTATCCACTTTAAATGGGACTGCTCTTTTCCTGCATTATTTTCAATGTCGATACAGCCAGTATCTCTTGCTGTAGGTGCTCATCAGAGATTACAAGTTAATTGCAATGAGGGTCAGTGAGGACTAAATGGTTACTCTGCCAAAGGCACTGATGCCACCAATGCTTAATTTGTTAAAAAGCAGAAAAACAAAAAAACAAAAACTTAATTGCAGGGGCCCATTGTTTTTCTTGGTTGCCTATTTCTGGCACTTCTGAATTAGCTTGCCAAATACCAAGACTTCTGTTCTTGATTCCTCATCATGCCTCCTTCTTCAACCACCCTACACTTCCTGTCTTTTAACTTGCTTTTGTACATTCTTTTTCATCTCTACTTTCTCACTTTGTCACTGTTTTCCTATCTTTCTCCTCTGACTCCCTTTCATATCTTTCTCTCTCTGACTCTGGTCCAATGATGAAGAATGAGTCCTGGACACCTGCAGCCAGTGTCAGTAAAGAACTGTTGTCACCCATAAATGTGCTAATGTAAGGATCCTGGTTCAATAGAAAACCCCCATTGCAAATAAACACTGCAGTCGTTGGACTTCTACACTGAAAAGTGGTTTAAAAAAAAAGTCATGATGTTTGCAAATGTAAGGGAACAAGGTTGGATTGGCCTTGGGGGGCAGTCTGGCGGTGCCGTATAGGACAGTCTGCCACATCAGTTTGTGGGGCGGCTTTGTGGCTGTGTGCAGGATGGATTTGTGGCTGTGTGTGAGCTGTTGGTGTTACCATCATCAAGAATGTGTCCATGTTTTTATCAGTTTCATAGGGAAGGAACAAGGGTCCTTATTTAGAGTTTGGGAGAGGGGGTTACTCCATCACAAACATGTTGGATATCCCATCCGCTATATTACGATCCCATAATATCCTGTGGGGATTGTAATACAGCAGACAGGAGATATGTCATGTTTGTGATGGAGTAACCCCTCTGCCAAACTCTAAATCAGACCCATAGTGAATTTCACTGCCCCATTTCTCTAAAAACACCACTTCAAGCGTTGCTCACAACAAGCAGAAATACCTGTGGCCTCTCACCCTATGACACGACCCAAGCAGCATAGTTTTAAAAGTCCAGAGTTGCAAGTGTGGGTCACCTCTTTTTTTTTTTTTTTTTACTACCCAGTTCATAAATGTGGCCCCTTATTTTGGTGCCTAAGCCCAATTTCTGCTCTAGACCAAAGCTGGAATGCAGTGGTTGCCAACCTATGCTCCAGGGACCCCTGGTAGTCCACAAAGCCTTCTCAGGAGGTCACTGACTGCTTAGAAAATTAACTGATATTAACAGATTAATAAAGTGTATATAAATAAAGTGGATTAATAAAGTGTATATAAAAAAATTGCTAAACGTTCAATTGGAAATCTTAACGCGTACTATAAATGTCAAGGAACTTGAAATTGGAGGCTAAACATTAAATTAGTATCCTCAAATGGATTTGTGTGAACAGCGCAGGTGCCTCAAACAGAATATACTATGGCGATGTGTGGCTTCAACTGAATTTAGAAAAGCTCCAACCTTCCTATTAAATGTACATTTTTTTGTTTGTTTGCAAATTAAATTAAATGTATTATTATTTATGGATGTTTTTGATTGAATGCTTGTTTCTGTAATTTTTGTGTATTGTTTTGCGATTCAAATCATGGACAAGATATATAGGCCTATGTCCCTGGCTTCCGGTAATGACTCAGTGGGGGTGTCCCCAAATAAAAATAATGATTCAGTGGGGGTCCTCGGAATGCACAACAAACTGCAGCAGGTGCTTTTAAATTGTACGTTATTGTTCAAAAGTGCGACTCCCACGCCCTCAGAGGTCATTGGCCCCTCCTCAAAGTCATCCTCCAGTGCGGCCGCTTCCGTTCTAATGCCCTAAGGCCGGCTCTGAGTGGGGGTCCACAGAAGTCAAGAGGTTGGGAACCACTGCTCTAATGGAACACGGAATGACAAGTTCTTAGCTCCTTAAAGAGTTTCGTATTTTTGCCAGAAGATGGCGGTGTTTCCATAAGTTATGAAATTCGAAATCATGGCAGATACTTAGAAGTACCGAAACAGAATTACCACTTTTCAATCACTGTTCAACTGTTCCCCAAAATAATGTTGGCGTTTGTTATCTTTTGTTAAGAAATAAACTCAAAGCTGATGTGTTTTTAATATATCTTAATCTCAGGCGGATTCAGAATTCCCACACCGGGATAGACGTCTCAGTGCCTGAATACCAAGAGATCCGGGGGAAGATGATGTCTGGGCACGTGGAGTATCAAATTTTGGTCGTAACCAGGCTGTCCGCCTTCAAATCTTCAAAGCACAAGCCTGAGGACGTGGTGCAGTTTGTGGTGAGACGTGCTTTCTATATATATTTCGAGAAATGGAGCCGGAGCAATAAAGTGGCAAAATGTTTGACTGAGCAGCATGAAAAATGTGCGCAAAATCTTTCATCCAAGAAACCCATCCAAGTCCAGCTTGTTTTATTGTCAGGGTGCCTGCTTCAGAAGAAAATATAAAAGGAAAAGATTGTGATCCACAGGCACCCCTCGTGTTACACAACAGTTCAAGCAGCACGTCTAAGTTACTGCGTGACAGTGAAAAGTAAACCTTAGGAAAATGTTTTCATCTTGAGTGATAAGTAGGGGTGTGCGGTGAACTTCACTCTTCTCGCGGAGTTTGAGGAGTTTTTCCCACTCCGTGGTCCGCTTAGAGCGCGGAGTTCCGAAAAACTCAGCGTAGTGAAGTTTTTTCCTCGCTTGCGCTCGTCAATAGTGAGATGGTGAGCGCGAGCAAGGAAAATCTTACTCTTACTCAGGACCACCTGCCGGCGAGACTTCTCAACGCAGGCGGTCGCAGATGGTTGTGACTGCTCGCGTTGAGAAACCTTCCGTTCGTGTTGAGGTAGCTGCCGCTCAAGTAGAAACTCAACTCGAGCGGCAAAAAAGAAGCAGCGCCCTCTTGCGCTGCGCAGGGAGCCGTTTGTGCGGATTTTTCAGCACGGGACAAATACCTGGTGCTAAAAATCAGCGTGAACAGCGGGACCTAATGCAGTCCGCCGCCCAGAGTTTTTTGGGCACTTCGCAGAGCTCTGCGTAGTGTAACTCCTCCAACTCCGCCCAGGCCTAGTTATAAGCTCAGTTATATCTTTTACGTTTGAAAGAGATTCATTTGGCTGCGGGTATGCGGAAACAGACATCTAAATGTTCTTTACACACTAAAGAGTGTGGTACTGTGCGTCTAGTGTCTCCATACATTATCTTTTTTTTATTGTTTCCCAGAAGGTCTACAAACAGGGATGAGGTGGCTGCAGACATTAGTGGAGTTCCATGTCCTTTGCAAAATTGTATTATTGGCAGTGCTTCTAGTTTACAATGTGATACGAATCATAAATAAATTGCTAATCGTCGACCGGATTTGTACATGCATTTTAAGGAGATGCAATCGGGTGTACGTGAGCTTTTTTTACTTAGGGCAGGAGAAAATCTAGGTCTGGCTCTGCTATAAGGAAGACTGGAAAACTGAGCTGAAAAGGCTTACAGTGAGTGGCCTAGAGCTTTCCACGAGAAAATGGGATTCACAAAGCTTGTATTTTAATCACACATTTAAGAAATCTATTGTCCACGTCTGGCAAATAGCATTCAAAGAGGGGATGGGGTTTTTCACCCAGAAAGATATTTCCTTTACGTGTTGTTAAAATGTGTTTTTTTTTGTGCTAAATTTATTAATTATATTAGCCACACCAGGATTTTCTATAAAGATGCTTGCAAAGAGAAAGCAGTGGGTATTTTCCGCTGTAAAATAGATGACATGTTCCTGCTTTATAAAGCACATTTTCCTAGTAAAATACACTAATATATTGTAAAAAAAAACAGTCTTAAACTAAGATTTGAGAATCTTCCAGATCACATTTACGATTGTTTGAAAGATTGCATCACTTATACAATTTTTTCAGACTAAAATGGAACATATAAATTGCTAAACATGCACAACATGTGGTAGGTGGAATATAGTTCCAGCAGACGAGGGCACCTGCACACAAACTGCGGAGGAGGAAACCTCTGAGCAACCTTGTGCATTAAGTAAGCAGTGAAACATCAGCTATAGCTGAAAACAGATTTTTGGTACGATGTAATAAATTGCAGCTCTTTTCCTCCTGTAATTCTCTTCCATATTATGATTACATACAGAATAGTCGCCAATGCCTGATCAGCACAATAGTTGCCCTATCTTGGCACAGTAATTACCCAATAGCCACAGGGCAGTGATCCCAAGTAAACATGGGTCCTGGGATATCTGCATGGGCGTGGCCAAAATTAGAAGTTGATATTCTCCCACAAAACAGGTGAATGGCCACACATTGGCACACAAATCAGATAGGTTTACTTGAAATAAGGGTACAAAATGTCCTGAAATGTTAATATATATTAATGTTCCAAATCTCTGCATGTCTTGCGTCCAAAATATCTACACATAAATCGTATTGAAATAGTAGAACAGCAAGCCTTTGACTCACACTGTAATATAATTTTCCTGGAATATTAGCACAGTTGCCCCATTTCCACTGGCGTAACGAAACCTGAGCCCCCCCCCCACACCTACAAAATACATGGAGGGCCCCCTCTGGACTCACTCAGGAGCTCTCATGCCAACTTACTGCGCTGGGGACCTCCCTCCGGACCGCAGGAGCTGCGGGGGTGTTTGTTACGTCCTTTCCCAATTCAATTCAATTCAATTCATAAAGCTTTATTCGGCACATATAAATGACCATAAAAGCATGAACAAAGAAGAGAAAAAAAAAAGACAACAGTACATATTTACAAAGACATTGCAATTAAAACTTACAGTTATTAATTATAGTTAATGGCTCATTGAGTAATACATATGGTCATTCATAAATATATAAAAAGAATAATAAAATACATTAAAAACTCATACTTTTCCTGGAATTGATGCACTGATTTAAAAAGGTGGCAGTATAAAAACAAATATCTGCCGATTGCAGATTAAAAATTAAAGCCATGGCATGTTTAACTGTACGTGTTCCGTATTTAACAAACAGAGGTTTCAAAAATACTATACGAAAACATGTATACAGTTTACAGAACAGCAGAAGGTGCACAGTGCTCTGTGTAGATACATTATCGCACCTACATGGCCCAATCGGGTGTTTCTTAATGTTTGGATGGGCTACTAAACAATGTGCCATCCCAAATCTTAGTCTGGTTAGCACGAATTTATGTGAATTCCTAGTCACCATGGTTAGGTAAGATGGAAAACCCTCCATTAGATTGTATCTATTATAAAAAATGACGGAGGACAATGATCCGGCTATAGTTGCTCGTTTCCTTTCTGCATAAGTTAGAAATATACTTTTCATTTCTGATTTGGAGATCGTGGTTGCTGCACTAGGATTATTTAAAATATTCAGATAAAAAATGTCTGAAAAACAGACAACAACATATTTAACCCAGGGAATATCTCGATATTTATCCAAACGTAGGCAATCCTCAACAATAGTTCTGTTAAGTAGCTTCTCATCGCCAAGCCAAAAAGACCGCCAGACCATCAATGGTTTAAGTGATATCAGATCAGTTAAATAATTAATGGCTAATTCGCGATGGCTTAATTCAGTTGAGGCAGAGATGGGCAAAAACAGGAGCTTTTTTAAAAACATATTTTCCTCCAACTGTAAGTTGTAGGTACAGCTATAACCCCATACTCCTGCCCCATACAGAGCAATAGTCACACATCTAGCTTGGTAAATCTTGAGCATATCCCTGGTTCGACGATCCCCAACTTTTGCAGCAAATCTATAAATACCATAAGCATTTTTTGCCATTTTATTCCGGATGTTATTAAATTCATTGTTCCATTTCCTGTTGTTAGAGAAGGTAATACCTAGGTAACAAAATTTATCCACCTGTTGCACCTTTTCGCCGTCTATAAAGAAGGCATTTAACGTTTTGGCTTTAGCTCCGCAGGTCATGGTATGCGTTTTTCCCTTATTAATTACTAGTTTTCTATCTTTAATAAAGGAGGAAAAACTATCCATTAGTCGTTGTAATCCGACAGGTGTTCGAGAGAGTAAGACAGCGTCGTCGGCATATAGTAACACCGGCACCGGAACACCGTTGATCTGAGGAGCATCAGCATTAACCTTTTTTAAAATATCATCAATTCCATTAATAAATAAAATAAATAAGAGAGGTGCTAAAACACAACCCTGTCTAATTCCTCGTGTAACACAGATTTTTGGAGTACATTCTCCTCTGGTTCCAAAACGTACGTTGGTTTTCAATTTATCGTATAACCTAGCGAGGAAAAAGATTATGCCTTCTGGGGCTCCTAAATTTAACAGAGTTGGCCATAAAATGGAATGATCTACCATATCGAATGCGCTGCTCAGGTCAGCAAAACAAAGATACAGGGAACCGGGTTTCGCTTCAGTATACTTCCTGATCAGTAAATCAAGATTGATTCACTGGTCGAGCGTACCTCGTCCCTTCCTAAAACCATACTGGCTATCAGCCAGTATGCTATCCTGCTCAGCCCATTCCTCTAATCTTACTAACATCACTCTACTCATAACCTTGACTGAAGAGTCAAGGAGAGAGATCGGGCGGTAATTCTTAGCATCAGATCTACTTCCCTTTTTATGATTGATTCACCCCAAGTTACAGGGGCCTCGGCACACACGGCAACATTAAAAACAATGGTTAAAAGGGGGCCCCAGACATCTGGCGCAGCTTTATAAACGTCTATAGGTACCCCGTCCGGGCCCTGAGCTTTCCCTCCTTTGCTAGCCCGTATACCATATTTGACCTCACTAACGGATATATCCAAAGGCAGAATAGGCCACTTATTGGGACTAGGATCATTGTCTTTATCAGAGTCAAAAATGCTGGAGAAATGTGCAATCCAACCCTCGCTAGAAACATTAGAAGTCAACTGTGGTGTTTTTTCATCCCTTAGAAAAGGCGAGTTGACCGTGGCCCAAAATAATGTACAATTTGATAATTCAGCAGCTTGGTTGAGGGAATCCCAAGCCTGTTGCTGCAGTTCACCCTTCCTCTGTTTGAGCGCACATTTATATTCCATTCTTAATTTATTTACCAGTTTTTTGTCCCTGGGCCTAGCTGCTAAAGCCTGCTTGAGGCCAGTTAGTGCGGAAGTGCAAAGGTGATTAAACCATCTCGGTCCGTTCCTACTTTGCCTACTATTGCGACTGGTAAACTTGGCATCAATAGCTTTATTAATTTGGTTAAAACAATATAAAACCCTCTCAGAGTCAGAACTATTTTTTAAAATAGAAGCAATGTCCAGCAGGCTCTCATTAATTATGGAGCTAGTTAAATCATCGGCTCTTTCACCAATCCATCTTAGCCTTACACCGTTAGTCCTATGTGGTTCTACATTAGAAATAATAATTCCCACATCCACCGAACTACCGGCCCAAAGGGTAGTGTCCAGAATAATACGATTGTGGTCACTTAGGGTAGTTACTTTAATTCTTGGTGGATCACAGTAAAAACTAATATTAGAAGATGTGATCACATGGTCAATGACCGAGCTGGTGTGCCAATTTTTAAAAGTGGGAATGGGTAAACCATTAACATCTTTACAGCACTCCACTATTTCCAGGTCATAGCAGCCCATGAACTTATGCAGTGCTTCCCCATAACTATTATGTCCAAAATGCGGGACATCCCAGCCGGCACTGTTAGTAACCCCACAAACCCTTTGTGTAGACAAATCACACAAAGTAGTATTGAAGTCCCCTACCCAGATGAAGTCAAATACAACATTCTGTTCCAGACATAGATTTTCGACAGCGCCGGCTAAGTCTGTTACTACTTTGACCCGGGTAACATCAAAAATGTTATTATAATAGTTAATCAATAAAACATTATGGTCTTTGTCATCCACAAGCCAGAGGATCTGCACAAGGTCCCCTACAGGTATATACTTTTTAACCACAATAGGACGACAGATCGTTACAAGTATAAGGAGACCGCCTTTCGCTCTACCTATACCACCTCCCAACGCCGGTAAATTGTAAGAAACGAATCCCTCATAGTTAACTTCATCTTTACACCGTGTTTCTTGAAGACATAAAATGTCATGGGCATTAACAAACGTTAACCATCCTGGATCCCTCTCCTTCGATTTCAGCCCTGCCACATTCCAACAAACAATAGTAATAGTATCCTTACCCCTAACACAATTACTATCAGGCACCATACCATTGTTTCGTCCCCAATTCGCATTCTGGTTTGAATTGCTTATGTCCCTACAGTCGGGCGGTGCCCTTATATCCACCGCCAATTCAATTTCTGTGTTGTTGGGCATCTCTTGGGCCATGGTATTGTCTATACCAATATCCACACAGGGCATAATAATCACCTGGGGTAAGAACTGCCCTCCCTCATTAAGTCAATCATTTGCATCCAGAGAACTTAGGGGTTGAAACCGGTTTTGCATTGAAATATCAGGGTATAGCCTGTGTGTAGCAGGGCATAATCTACTTCCTCTACTCCCATAAGGGGCATTATTATGATGGCTGTAAAAGAAAGCAAGCGAGCGGGCACACACATTATTATCAGTAATTGGTAATAAGGCAGCTCTTAATAATACAGTGGCAGCATGTTGAGGGTGTTTAAAGTTTATAATGACACTGTCACCACTAAAACTTTTCTTAGAGCTCCCTATCCAATTTACCCTTCTGGTAGTCAGAACTTGATCTGAAAGTTCAGTTGGGAATCCACAATACCTGTGCATCCAGGAAACGTTTTTATTTTTTAAAGACTCGTGGGTTTCCTGATGATTCCCCTTTGCAACAGGGGGAACATTAGCTAAAACTACCACATATGGTGCGCAGTCAGGAGGGAGATTAATGGCGCGCCTTCGCCTTACCTCAGTCCAATCCTCTTTTCTATCAGGTATTAAAACAACCTGGCTATCATTACAGGCTAAGGACTGTGCTGTCGGGTAGTTCTGTACAACACTCCTACTAATATCTAAACCTGTAACATCACCGGGAGGAGCAACCTGAGTATCATGATTGCTTATTGTTATTGGAGCTGACACAATATCTGCTTCCACCAGTGTTTTTTTGAGGAGATCGCCTAATCTATTAACCTCCGCGGTTAGCTGATCAATTTTTACCATAAGAGGTTTGACAATACCCTTAATCTTTAAGTCAATAATACTTACTAAGTTTTTTGTTTTTTCTACATCTAGTTTAACGTCGTCGATATTTGCCGTATTATCCTCATCCTTATCTGGATTCTTGAGGGGGCTAACTAATCTTTTTTTTTGCAGGCCGAGCACCCCCACGTTTAGTCTGGGTCTTTCTACATGCTCTAACCACTCTAGGTAGTGGGGTGGGTGGATGTTGCAGTAGAAACCTCTAGATCGGCTAAGGTAGAAGTATTCTGCATAATCATTTCCCTATCAGGAACACCGGAATTAGTGCAGACACTACTACTGTCATCCAGAGCCAATGGAGCAGGTGAAAGTTGCACACTAGATAATGGGGGGGGGGCTGCTAAGCCCTAGGGATTGTCTCCTCTCGCAGTTAATTTTACTAACAATCTTCACTAAATAATCATCCAATGTCTGGGGTATAGAGGGGACTTTTTGCTTTGACATGCTTAACAGTCACAAATTATCACTTTAAAATCGAATAAGGCTTTTCCAAATTACACACGAATAATAAGATAATAAGGGCTGCTTGAAAACAAAATGTGATATACACAACCTACATACAGTCCAAAAAAAAAAACACTTAATGAACTCTCACAGTGTACAGGTATACAGGTCACAAAAGTCAGCAGCCTGTATAAACCAGAACCTCGTCACAAACTGTCCGCCCTTTATCCGAGCTTCGTCCTGGGCGCAGCTGTAGGCTACCTGCAATATAGGGAGTCAACAACCAATGGGCAGATGGACGTACACGGCTGAGACTCCCCATGCGCTCCTGGGAGCTGTAGTCCCGTGTAGCGCTTCACCAGCTCCTTCCCAGCAGTCTCCAACAATCGCACCCCCTCTAGGGACTACGGCGACACAGGTATCGAGATGCCTCCAAAGCGCTCTGTCCTTTGCCGCCCACCTCGGCTGCTTCCTCACTCTATGCGACTGTCTCGACGGTACACAGACACCGACAGAGCCCGCTCTCGACGGCACACAAACACCGACTGATCCCGCCGCACAGACACCGAAAGAGCCTGGTCTCGGCAGTATACAAACACCGACAGAGCCCCTTGCTCTGCTCCGTCTTGGCTCCGTCTTTGCCTCCACACCTCGTCACTGTCTTGCTTCCCCTGCTCGGAGCCCGCGATCCTCGCAGCCGGCGTCGTCACTTCCTGCTGAGATTGTGCATCCCTCTGCAGCACACCTCTCACTGCTCCTCCTAGCATTCACCCTTCCTGGCTGTGACTCTTCAGCGTTCTGAGTGGCCGATCTACTGAAAAACTGATTTTCTACATCCTTTCCCATTTCAGAATGCAGTTGGCAATATTTTACAATAGAGTGGCCTGGGACTACACATCATGAAATCTGCTAGAAATGTTTTAACATTACGGCTTATAAAATCAGCATGAAATTCAACATGAAATATTAGATGCATATATTTAACTTCTAATTTTTTAGCACCTAATTCGTGATGAAATATCCACAAGCAATTATCCCAAAACAATACAATGGATTCAAAAATAAGACAGAGGAATTGGCTTGAACAGGCACATGAGAGCAGCATATTGTAACGCCAAATATCATCATACCTAGATCATAAATATTAGTATGAATGTGCTCCTAAAAATAGGTCTGTAATTGCCCTCTAAATCATGGCATGTCATTACTTTCCAGCACGGTTTCTGCTATAATACATGCATTATTATAGTATATGGTCAGTTCTAAAAAAAAAAAAAAAACATATTTTGTCGATTACAAACATATTTTTACGTCCAAAAGAGGAGGGTACATATTTTGCCCCAAACCTTCGCATGCACTTTCTCTTGATTCACTTTCCTAATCACCCCAAGTACTCTGGGTTAGACAACCAGGGGCAGGCCCCTGTTTGGGGCCTGAGACAAACTGTGCAGTCTGCCTTCACTGTGCTGCTGAAGTGATCTGGAAAGAACCAGCTGGGCCTCTCACTTCAATCATGATGGGATGGGATTGGCCCTAATTAGGAAGTTTTTGTTGCCTCCTAAAATGAACACTTGTTTTTCTAATATCAGTTTATAGGGTTTTTAAGTCACTCTCAGTGATCTGTCCAGTTTCGGCTTGTCAATGAAGATATAGGTCTTGACGCGCAATAGGAACTGTGGCTGTTTTTTCAGTCCTCTCACCCTCCTGATTGTCCACGTAGAAGTCACTGCTTAGGTCATTTTTGATCATGAAATGCTGCCAGTGTTTTGAAGCCATTAGACTTTGTTCCTCTGCAAAAGCTTATGCCAAACATGCAGGACCTGATATGACCAACTGATTTGCGCTTAAATGTGCACAATAAGTTAGATTTTTGGTCAGAAAAGAGAAATTCTCTTGCACTTAGACGTAATGGTGGAACATCCATTAATGTGGTTGCTAAAAATGTAATCTCTTTTTTTCCCTCACTACCTAAAGTGCAAGAGCTTTCTGATGACCTTAACTCTTTCTTTGTTGTCAGAATTACCTGAATGGGAGCGAGGCTTGCCTGACTGCCTTATGGGAACCCTTGTCAATTACCCTGACCACTAACACGATTTTGATCACTGTAAATGTCAACTCAAACATGCTGCAGAAGATAAACCAAAGTCTTTCTTGAGTGAACTTCCCCCAACATACTTGCCCGCCACACTGTTCCAGCGTTGCTCCTAAAGGAAAGCATTCTAAGTTACTTGGCCCAATCGTCGCAAACCCTAGTGACCAAATCGATTACAACTTTGTTTCTTCTAAAGAAATTGTGAGCACAAGCATCAGTTCGTACAGAAAAACTTCATATGCAAAACAAACCTCATTTGTTTGCACCTTGACACTAATGTACAACTTAATCAGACTGTTCAATGTAAAACACAACATATCTTTGTACCAAAGCCTTTGTATGAGTTTATTCATCATTATGCACTCTGGAGTACATTTACACAAACAAACAAGACATAGGTTAACACATAAACTTGTAAGCACAAGTTAAGTACATATATTCTGTGGTCATTTCTTACAGTCATTTCTTTTCTGTCCAAAGTGTGGACCTGAAGCCAATAGGTAGTGTTATATGTATTTTTCAAAACCTCCACAATCCACCTGGAGGTAGCAGAGGGAGGATCTGTGCAAAAAGACTCATACATGCAGCAATTTCAACCCTTCCCACCAAACAAAACAAAACAGTTCATCTTCTTGAGCTCCTCCACTAAACAAAGAGGTCAATGTATTTCGGCCTTTGCAAATTTCCAGGCCTCCTTAGGACCAATGTTAAACAAATGACCATATTAAAAAAAAAAAAAAAAAAAACATACTGCCGTCATTGTTCCATTCAATATCAAATTGTGCAAAAGCATAAAAATGCCCAAAGCCATTTGTGTTTCAAACTCCGATGTCAGTGCCACCTATGCCCTCCCAATTGTCACACCATTTCATGCTGATGAAAATTTCCATCTATGTGACGTGGTGCGTTTTGTGTTATTGAGAAAGCACCCGTGAATGCTGCCAATGTGCAATTGTCCCCCACAGAGGGTGGCAACCATCTTGCGATTAGTGACTCATAAAGTCCTGTCTTTGGAAGAGTACTTCAAAAAAGAAAGGAAAGTAAAGAGGAGGGGAAAACAAATGTCTTCTTACCCTCAAAGCTGTTGACCTTATTTTTGCAAAGTTAGACGATTATGCCATTTAAACCTCAGTGTAGCTGAGTGTATCCTATAGAGCACATAATTAATATGACCAAAATTAATGATTAGCCTGCAAAATATCTGATGTGGGTGCATGAACCCCACATGCATAAGCAATACTTTCTTACCTAGGTACCCCTTTTTTAATGGATGCTCTTGCTTGTTAACATTTCATGTTTTTATTCTGAAATAAGGGCATATCAAAGCTGCCATCAAACACGAGGTACAATCTCAACTTGGATGAAAGCCCACTGCTTAACATACTCACCCACATGCGTGCTATAGTAAAGGTCTTTTTCCTCATCAAGACGGCTGTCGGGCACATCATATGGTTACTCAGCTGGAAGCCTCTGTTGTAATAATTTAGCACATCCCGCAGCTACGGGTGGATAGAAATACGACAAACATTGATTGTTTCCGCCGTGGCGCCCTAAGGGGATTGTTTTTTTTTTACTCTGTAGCCATCTTGCAACAGCCCTGGTTGTATACCGACCATATAGTTGTTCTAGTCCCTGAATTGGAGTGCAAGCACTTGTATGTTAAATTTTTAAAGTTATCTCTTCCTGAAAAAAGAAGGGACCCATGGTATGAAGAGAACATTAACTACATAAGTGAACATGGAAATAAAACATCCGTAGGTTGTCTAAACCCCTATTGCCCTATAGGGCCCCAGTTCTTACATACAACGGCTATCTTGAAATGGACCCAATTATGTAGGGGTATAAGCTTATACTTGGGAAAGTCATTGGAAACTACAGCTTTACATAACATTGTATAATTGAAATGGATTTATGTCCAAGAAGACACAAACCCCATATTTATAATATATATGTTTGCACCATATGGGGACATCCTTACATCAATAAACACCAAAAAGACTTCATAGTGTATGGAAACATATTCATGCTATACATGTCAATTGTACCTCAACAATTAATCCCCCAATTGATATAAATGAGAGCGAATCTCGCCTCTTGTCTATTTAAGATGGTAGAAATATGTGTGCCTCTTTTGTCTTGTTGTGCTACATAGATGACAGAACATTCCAAATTATTTTCAGAGTGATTCATCGAATTATAGTGCTGTACAAGTGGAGCCTTATGTGTATGGCATCTAGTCCTGGAGTGGTGCTGCAAAATGCGTAATTTGACTGGCTGGTTTGTCTGACCTATATAACCCTCAATACAAGGGCAAACTATACAGTACACAACACTTCTAGTGTTCAGTTCTACCTGCTTTAACTAACCAATCCTTCACATTTTTGCCTCTTTTTAACAAGATTTGGTGTATTGGGAGGTTCAATTGTGACAATGTTTTTGAATTTCTAAGGATAATGCTCTTAACCTTATTCGCCCTTGGATTAAATGTGACCACACACGTTAAAGGGCATGTATCTGTTTTTTGTTTGGGCTCCAAAAGCGTCTCATGTGGAGTGGAGTAAACCATGCTCTTTTCATGGCTGCTTTAACAAGAGATTTAGGACAGCCTCTATCAATCAACTTTTTGCACAAAACATCTCTGTTGGTAATGCTGTCTTCCTTAGAGGTGCAGTTCCGCCAAATGTGGAGAAATTGGCCATACTGTAAGTTTTCACTGAGTGACAACGGATGCCCGCTTGAAAAATGCAGAAAGGTGTTACAGTCAGTTGGTTTGTATATAAATTGACCTCCAGTCTGCCCTGGTGGATTACCACTTTCACATCCAAAAAATTGATTGCTTCCTTGTTATGGGTAATGCTAAACCTAAGGTCCTCTACGTGGTTATTCAGCCATTGATGAAAAATTTTTCAGATAGCTAAATTGATTTTTGAGACACATTCTTGCCAAATCTCCCAGAAATCCTGTTGGGACCTGAAGAAGGGGGTCACAAGTCCATAACCTCCATTATGACTAGTGAGTCTTCATCTTGTGGAATTTTCCTATAAAGAAACTCAATGTCAAATGTAGCCAGAATTCCAGTGTTTTCATTATATTCCTTGTCCTCAATTTATTGATAAAATCCATGGAGTCTCTTACCTTTGGGAGAATGTACATCACAGGCATGTGGGGATCTTTTTGATATAAAAATTCATATTCATTAGTACAAATCCACCCCTCTTCTAGTGTCCGTTGGTAATATGGCCTTTTTCTTGGGCCAATCCCTTTGCATCTGTAAGAGAGATCTTGTGACAATATCTTACATCTTGTAGTTACCGAAGTACTTCCTCATCATATCCTACACTATCAGTGATAGCAATGCCCTCCCCCCTTATCTGCTGGTTTAATTATAATGATTGAGTCAATCAATAGTTGCTTAATTAAACACTCTACCCTTTAGACATGTTGTTGTTAAAGATCATCCTTCGGTTGTTCAATGATTCCATCTCTTTCAGGATCACATTTTCAAAGGAGATTACCTCTGGTGGCATATTTATAGTGGGCAGCAAAAACACAGATCTAATTTTTAGACCCCTCAAATTAGATTCTGCTTGCGGTTCGGAACCCTCAAAGATTACCTTTAGACGTGTTATGAGGCATGTGCATGGACTCACTATAGTTATGCCTCATTTTTTAGAACTCTATAAATCACAATGCTCACTTGCTGTGCAGGCACTTTCCTGGGCTCCGACAGCTCAATGGGCGCAGAAAGTGCCAGGTGTTGTTTCCTGTGCATCCAGCAATCGTTGCCAGGCGCTTATAGACATAACAAAGTAGCTTTTCACAGTCTCAAGCTAACGTTATAAATTAGGACCCGTGGTTTTATTTTTAGAGAGGATGATTCCAGCAGAGCAGACATGTCTGGGAATAGATGCCCTCCGGGGCATGCAGCATGTGTAAACTGGGTTTACACTTTGCTATGAGAACCACTTGATTACGCAAACAGAGGTATGGGATTCTCCACTCCCAGAGATCATAAATAATAATACGCCTTCCTGTGCATACAATTACAAGGTAGGCTCAGGCCACTAGATTTGCATTAGTGTGGCACTATTTGTGTTTTCTAACTGCTATTCTTATCTTCATAATTATTGCCAGTATTGTAATCGCATCTAATATGCTTCATAATAGTCTGTTAGTTGCAGTAAGTTTATTGTGTACTTTCATTGTGTCTTTTTTTACTGTTGGTATGGATATGTATTACTGAGATAATGCATGAAAAGGACTGACCTTATTTCCACTGTTCCCTGAGAGAAGTGGCTAGAGTGTTGTGCCTTTTGGGTTGCCACAATTACTTGCACTCTGCAAGTAAGACACTGTGAGCCAGTCAGGTATTTTGGTATGACAATACTGATTTGGCAGAAGTGGTGCAACCCTGCAAACTGACATTCTGTTGTTCCAAGGCACAGTTCTGCAAAAGCAGACTCCCTGCGACATGACCCTACCAACAATGTGTCTGGTACTTATATAATGGGTCACTTGAGTAGTACTCCTCAGTTTCCATAGTACCCTCACACCTACACCGGAGACGTCCGTGGTGTGTGGGATTTATTCTCCACAGTATTTTTTTAATACTGGTGGTTGTTTGAGCTCAGACTTTTATAAGAAATTACCCATTTTGGGGGTTACCACTTTGTTTCCACTTCTTAAAATGTTGAATCCACCACAGCCGGTCCAAATTGCAGTAAACTGCTTACCAGCTGTTCATGCACATTTAACATTTCATGGCCTTACTAATGCGGGCAGTGATTTTATTTTCATGGTGAAGGCACACACTGCTTACAGAATGGAAGTTTTTGTTTCCTGGGTCAACTTTCCAGATGTGGATGCTAATACAAATCATTTTCATGAATACACTAAAATTGCACCACTTAATACATACAGAGCATGTACACTTTTAGAAATACCTCTTACACATTGGAAACACACTAATTGCTTCTGAGGCACCCTAGAACATGTACTTGCCCAGTTACGCATGAGGCCACTTGGTCACCTTATCCTGATTTACGTAACTTGACTGTTGCTGAATTTCAAGAGTTATATACTACTCTTGTTTAACTCTACTGACACCTAGCTCAATTTGTTAGGTGCACTTTGCTGGCTGCCCCTGTGTGAGTGGCGGCAGGGGTGTACCACAATTGCCTGCTGCTCCAGTAATTAGTCCTGTGATTATCAGTGCCATTATGGGTAAAGTACTTGCAGTAAATTGAGGCTTTGTTTCCCCCTACGGGACCACAGGACAGACATCGAATATTAACTGTGCTTTTACCACATGGGATGGTACCTCAGATAGCGGACTGTAACACAATGGATACAGTCTTTGCAGCTGTCTATACCCTGACTCACGGCAAGCCGTCTTTGGCTGTTTTACCAGATGTCTGAAGCAAGTGCAGGATGAGTATGGGGCTGGCCCGGCCCTAGATTTGGGTATGAAATTAATGGGAAATTTTCCTGTAGTTTCTGAGATGATTCTCTCCAACATCAGAGTGAAGCTGCATCTCTAGCTGTACATCAGAGGCTCAGCGCAGTCGAGGCTGCTGACCGGGAACATTAGCTGCCAACCATTAGAGCTGAAGTTTATGCTTCACTTAGTCGCAGTAATTGGGGGACCAGACCACCTAAAGCACAACTTGGCAAACCGACCATGTGCAAGGATACTGCCAAGCAGAACCCGGAGTTTTGTTAAAAACAATGGGACAAATCTAAATCTAAAGGAAAGGCTAAATCTCGAGGCGGTTCTCCTCCACTGGAGGCCTCTCAGAGAAAATATAATTTGCGTGATCGCACACAGCTTAAACCACCTGAGAGATATCAGCTATCTGATACTTGTCCTTCTCGTTCTTCCAGGGCTCGTCTGACAGACAATACGAGAGAGACGGGTGTTCTGACTAGCAGACAAGAAAAGTATGTGAAATCGAGAAAGGACTCACAGCGCTTGTCTGACGTGAAGATCAAGCAGGAGGAAAACCCTCCTCAGTTCAAACCCCAATTTCAAAGGAAAAATGTTGCTGCTGTAACTGCCAAACATGCCCCAAATCCTGAGAACCCTTATCCTGAATGGGAAATGGGCAGAGGTTCTCCTTGACAGTCCGTCAGAGGTCACCATAGTCCGTCTGACTCTCCAGGAGTTTCTGGCACTGAAAGCAACTGATCAATATGTGACAGTCAAGACCGCGGATAGGCTCGTGGCCCCTCCAGATCAGCTCTATGATTTAGACATCCAAATTGAGGGTGACATACTATGCACTTTTCATGTAATTTTTGGGACAATTTAACATTATCCTATAACATTCTCTTAGCAGAGGTCGATTGGCCCCCAGAGTTTGTCCACTCTTCTCTGCAAGGTGGAGTAGTAATCCTTCCTCCTTTCTCTGCCCTTGTCCCTGAGGAAGTCAAACAAGCTTATGCAGAAAAATTGATTCTTGCTCATGCCCCAGCATTATACCACAGTCATGTAGACTGGGATAAGGACTCTTCCTATCACATAATATCTTTAAGGTCCAGTACGAAAGTGCAACCACAATATCCCATTAAACGGGATGCTAAAGCACCAGTTAGGGATGTCCTATGCCATTTGGAGTATGAGGGAGTACAATCCACTTTTTCCTGTTTTGAAACCGGATCATCCCTCTACTGTAGTCTTAGACTATATACATCTGACTAGTCATACACTCACTTTTGCAATACAAAACACACACAGTACGACACTTTTTAATAATATTATCTGTAAAAAATACAAGACAACCTTGGATATTTCCAATGTTTTTTCAGTCAAAATCTAGCACCTGAGAGTAGGGACTTAAGTGCTTGGCTTCCAGCACCGCTTTGCATGACTGACCATGGGGTACAAGAACAGTCCAGGACTGTTTGCTGCCCATATAGTGTCAATTTCTTCATGTTATTGACCCAGATGCATTGTCTTATGTAGGAGATATCTACCTCACGGACAATGAGTTAGATACACACTTAGACAGAGTGGACCACATTATTTTGTGATTGGCTACAAATTTAATATTAAGAAATCTCACACTGCATTTTTCAGTGTCATATTCTTGGGATATGAACTCACACATTAGGGCAAAAGCCTTGCACCTTACTGCTTAGAAAAGTGTGCACAATTGCAACCACCTAATACTCTTCTGAAGCTTCAGTCACTTTTGGGTTTCCTTAATTTTGGCAGAACATACATTCCTGACTATGCTCAACACATGAAACCTTTGTATTAATTAATGCATTCAGATTTTTCCAGTTTACATTGGACTTCTGAACACACTGACATACTCAGATCACTACAATCTGACTTAATTGCTACTCAGCGTTTAGATATGTGTGTAGATACCATAAACCTTGTCATCTGTATATTTGTGGGTGTCATTGGGTTTACTTACATATCCTTCACTGAAGGTAAAATGGTGCTGATTGCATATAAATCGCATTTATATTCCAATGTGGAAATGCGTTTTGCATCCACTGAGAAAATTCTGATTGCGGTGCATATGGCCATCCTAAAAGAACAGCCTCTTGCACAAGGAAAATGCATAATTGTCGTTACGCCAATTCCAGCCTTAGAGGATGTTACAAAAGCTAGCATTCCGAATGCTAAAGTCCTGCATCCTAGGTAGCATCAATGGGCAACTTCCTTAACAGCCACAGATGTAGACTTTGGGCCTGAATACAACCTTAGCGGAGAGGATTACTCCGTCCCAGACGTGACAGATATCCCATCCGCCATATTAAAAGTTCCATTATATTCTATCGAACGTGGGGCGGGATATCCGTCATGTTTGGGATGGAGTAATATCCTACGCCAAGGTCGTAATCAGGCCCTTTGTCTTTGACCTGTCTTTGAAGACACAATAATTTTTCCAGTATGAGCATGTTTACCCTATGCCTGCTGAAAGTTGTGCCTCTTAAACCGTATAAATTTATAGTTTACACGGATGGTTCAGCTCAAACTGTTATAGGGACTAAGCACCAGTATTCGGCAGCGTGTGCCTCCGTTCATGGTGTTATGTTGGACGGTAAGTTCCCACCCTAGAAAACTCACACACAATCCCCAGTATTGTATTTCCATGTGTAGTTATTGTTCTCTTCATACCAAGAGTCCCCTATTTTCTTGTGAAGAGATGACCTTAAAAATGTATTGTACTAGTGTTCATCCTCCAATCCAGGGACTAGAACAACTATATGGTCTTTATACAACCAGGGCTGTTCCAAGATGGCGGCCAAGTGAAAGAACCCTGTCCCCGTAGAGTGTCTGTGGCGGAGACAACCTGCGCTTGATGTATTTCTATTTACCTGTAGCTGTGGGACGCACTAGATTATTATGACGGCAGCTTCCAGCTGAGTTACAGTATGATACACCCGGCGACCGTCTTGATGAGGAGCAAGACCTTTACTATAGCACTCATGTGGGTCAGTAGGTTGAGCGATGGGCTTTCTTCTAAGTTGGGAATATACCTCATGTTTGATGGCAGCTATGATATGCTCTTATTTCAGAATATAAACATGAAATGTTAACAAGCCAGAGCATCTATTTAAAAAGGTGGCCCTTGGTAAGAACGTATTGCTTATGCATGTGGGGTGGGTGCACCCACATTGGATATTTTGCAGGGTGATCATTCATTTTGGTCAAATTGTTTATGTGCCCATTGGGCACACTCAGTTACATTAGGGTTTAAATGGCATAATCGTCAAAACTTTCCTACAATAAGGGCAACGGCTTTGAGAGTAAGAAGACATTTTGTTTTCTCTTCCTCTTTGCTTTCCTTGCTTTTTTGAAGCACGCTTCCAAAGACAGGATGTTATCAGTCACGAATCGCAAGATGGTTGCCACTCTCTGTGGGGTATAGTTGCACATTGTCAGCATTCACAGGTGTTTTCTCAGTAACACAAAATGCACTGTGTCGCACAGACAGAAATTTTTAGCAGCATGAAATGGTGTGACAATTGGACACATGTAGGTGGCACTGACATCGGAGTTTGAAACGCAAATGGCTTTGGGCATTTTTATGCTTTTACACAATTTGATATAGAATTAAACAATGAAGGCAGTAAGTCTGTTTTTTTAGTATATGGTCATTTGTCCTACATCGGTCATAAAGAGGCCTTGGAGATTGCAAATGCTGAAGCATGTTGCCTTGTTTATTTTGTGGAGGAGCTCAAGGAGGCGAACTGTTTTGCCATGTATGCTGGGAAGGCCTGAAATTGCCACATATATGTCTTTTTGTACAGATCCTTCCTCTGCTACCTCAAGATGGATTTTCAAATCTGCACTTTGGGCAGATAAGAAATGACCACAGAATATATGTATTTCACTTGTTCCTACATGTTTATGTGTTAATATATGTCTTCTGTGAACTTTTGTAATGTTTTTATGAAGTGTGTGTCAATTTACTCCCTACTGCATAGTGATGAATAAACTCATACAAGGCTTTGGTAGAAAGGTACATGGTGTTTCATATTGAACAGTTTAATTAAGTCTTATATTAATGTCAAGATCCAAACAAATGAGGCTTGTTTTGCATATGGAAGTTTTCGGGATGAACTGGTGCTTGCGCTCCCCATCTCTTGTTTTGTACTAGCCCTGGAGCAGCTGGTTTAGGGCGCCCCCTTACTTTGTTGCCACTTTGTTTCTTCTGGCATATCTTAAAGTAGTGACAATTACATTTGAATCGCTTAAATCAGAAAAGACTTCGGTCATAGACACATCCTCTCTAAAGGACCATTGTAATGCCTTTCTAACAACTGCAGTGAGCAAAAAATATACACTATCTGTAATACTGCAGGCCTTAAGAAAAGGTGCAATGTTTTATAGGCCCCAGGAATTGTTTAAGGCAGGTATTACAAAGATGCTTTTATTTGTTCTGAATCACTTCCTGAGCATTAAAGTACAAGCTCTCTTATGACAGGCAACTTTGTTTAACAAATAGTTGCTAATTCTCTGAACATGAAGAGCTGCATTTACTGTACCTTTCTTTTAATGCATATTTAGAATATTTTATAATTCTAACCAGGGATACACGGATATTCGAACTGAGCTACAGGTGAAAGAAGACCACGGTAATTTAGATCTATACATACAGACGTGCTTGCTTTAGAAAGTAAAGTACAAATATCTCAAATATATATATATCAGCAACATGGCAAGTACAATCCGGGCTCTTAAATCAGGTGATGTTGATGTTAGCATTCCCACTGTAAAAACTGTTCCAGCACCAATGCCCTGAGACAGGGTCCCTCATCTCTCCATAACCCACCTCTCACATTTTAATTTATTTTATAGCGCTACCCATTCCATTGTATTGGATCATTACATCACACACTTATAGAACATTGATTTACACACTTGTATGATTTGTTGCCCTTGTATAATAAGGTGTAGGAGTCATGTGATCTATATTGGAAGGCAATAAGTAACAGTGTTTGGTCTGAAGAAACACAATCTCAGAATTTAAAATATAACACAGGGGTTGTGGTTAACTATACTAATCACATTTTATTACTACCTAAATTAACCCAGCAATCTTAAAATAACAAAAGACTGAGAAAAAAGAAGTACAGGTCTAAACCTATGTCTTGCAGTCTGCATGCAGCTCTGTGATATCAGTTCATAGCTCACTGTTCCATTTCTGAAGGACTGTAACTTATCAACCGCAGCTAAATAAAGGATCTCTGTGACAAACTAACCCACTGAGCTATCTTCATAAAACACATATCTGTGATCTAGATAGTGTGCTTTGCAGCAACCCCTGTACTGCATTATGGTGAGTCAAAACTGTGACTATGCAAAAACATAGATTTCTCTAGCAAGTAAACTAACCACCAGAGTTATCTTGCTATTATTATTATCTACTGAATAATGGTGGGCAGTCAAAGTTCTCTGTAGGCTGCTCTTGTATCGTCTGTCATGCGTGTCCTGTCTGCTCCTCCTTTCAAAGCACAAATGGCTGGTGCTCCTCCTGAGGGTGGCATCGGCCACACTGTCCTGAAGCTGGCACTGTGTGGAATTCTGCTCTACCTAACCACAAGTGGGCAGATGTAGCTGCCTCTAGGATTTCCATGAGATGGAGCATCAAACCTGATTTTACCAGGTGGAAAGACGACTAATAAAATCCCTTGAGGTTTTATCTATCTCCATCCCCAATTCGTTTTGTTTTCAGCAAGGAGGGAGCATACAATACTTCTGCCTGCCAGTGCACCTTTTTCCCCCCTTCTCTCCTAACCTCTTGACCACTTCCTCACCCATACTTGCCCAGCATCAACCCAGCTCTTCCAGCATGAGGTAAATGTGAGCCTTAATCTTCCAGTAACAGGTAAAACTATGTGGTGAAACTGTGTGTCAGAACCCCATAGTAGGGTGGGCCCCAGGACATCAGGGATAAAATGTCTCAACATCTTCGGTTGGATCCAGTATCTAAATTGTCAGATCTCCGGCACTTTACTGGACCCATCTGAGGTGGTTGAGGCCTTTTTAGCCCTGATGTTCTGGGGCTCACCCTGCTATGGATCCTTCTCAGCAGGTTCAATCACCCCCTTCTGCACCTGGCTTTCAGGTGGGGAATGTTGCTCGAGCATCCAAGGCTCCTTCAGGGGAAGCTTGGATACAGATCAGTGAACACAATTCATAACTCATAACGTGCAGGCAGTTTGCCAATAAATCAATGAACAGTCATGTACTTGTTTTTGTACAAAAATAGGTATTTTAACTATACACATGCAAAGGTAAATGACATTCAGAAACAATAACCCGGTCCCCTTGAGTTCGGGCTGTAGTAGTTGTCAGGCCACTCCCTGTCCTCCCACCTCTAGTGTAATGGGTTTGATGTTATTCTCATTCAGTGATGGGTGCTCCCTGGGATTGTAAACTAATAAGACATACTCAGGAGTTCTTCCCTCAGACTCTGCTTGTAAGTTCAGTATTTAGAGTCTAAGGATTAGCAGCACCAATGGTGGTATGTCCCCCAGGCCCCCAGAGGGCCAATTCTTGGCTTACCCGCTCCGGCGGCAAAGAACCCAGCAGCAGGTCCTTTTCTGAATTGGCTGGGTCAGGTCACTTGTAATCACATGCGGCAGCACCTGGCAGGCAGGTGCTCTGGCTCCAGCATTCATGCAGTAAGTCCCTTCTCCCTCAGCGGGGATGGGGGTAGGGGTTGGTTTCCTTGCTCTCACAGGGCTTTGTTGGTGCAATCCACAAGATGCGGTTGGGTCCCACCTTGGTCACAGCAGTTTCCCGGTCCTGGATGACGATTCGGACTTCTCTGCTTCAGCGTTTCCGGCAGCCCCTCCTGGCTTACAGGGTCGCCACTTCGGCCTTCATGCTCCAGCCACAATGCCTGATGTGGATGCTCACTGCGGCCCCTCGTTGCATACATGGTCACCAAATGTCTGTGGCACTCTGGGAATGGCCCAATCTGTGCAGTGATGGGTTTCCCCTGTCACATTTGTCATGCAATCAACGGCAGCCCCTACTGGCATATGGGATTGCCAAGTTACTTCAGAACATTGGAAATGGCCCAATTGGTGCAGGGCCGGGTTACTCCTGTCACAATATTCATGCAGTCAATGAGGGCCCCTCCTGGCATACGGGATCACCAAGTTACTGTGGCACACAGACAACATCCCGCTCAGAGCGGGGAGTGGGTATCACCCATCCTGCATCTTTAACTCAGTTCACAGTGACCCATCCTGGCATATGGGGCACCAGTGCAGTCCAGCATATGGGCTACAGCCAAATCTGTGCAGTGATGCATTCCTCACACCTTGCACAGTGAGTCCCAATGCCAGGGCTCCCTACTGGACCTCACTCCCCCCAACTCACTCTTCTTCCTCACGGGCACACCGGTCTTGGCGAGCAGGTAGGCGCGGGTGCTCCAGGCTCCAAGGCTCCAAGGCAGGTGATTTTGGTTTCCTTGCGTGATGCCCTTTCACCCACAGGGATACTAGCAGGCTGGGCCACTAGTCCGGTTCACAGGCAGACGTCTTGCAGAGCTTCCTCACTTCACACAGCCCGGCTGGCTGCTCTGCAGATGACAATGTATGCGGTCTCACTTTCCTACTTACATTTTTTCTCTGGAAACAATTTGTAATTTAGTGTCTGAGACTTTGAAGTTTTATGTTGGGGTTTGGCTTCTTTGAAGTGGATATCTCTCCCCTTTCTCCTGATGGATGTCTGTCACGGCAGGCAGGACTCTGAAGCTGATTAACCCACAACAATATTCATGGGAGTGATCAGAGGTGACACTTAGATGTCAGCCACAGTGATATGTGGATCAAAGGTTAATCCTGAGCCCATCAGCCCTACTCTTTATGAGTTCCCTATCAGACCCATCTCCGTCTTCCTGAGATGTGTCCAGGCCCCTTCCTTGTGATCTGTCACTTGAATCAAAGAGCCCTTTGAAATGCACAAGGAGAGCCGGGCTCGCCCCTCATCCAGTGCTTGTCCTATTCAACTTACAGTGATGCAGCAATACACAAATCTGTCTGGGGGGGCATTCCCCTACTTCTCATGTTTTCACCAGGCAGGCCTGGGCTTCCCAAAATGGAACCCAAGGTCTTCCTTGTTATGAACTAGTGCAGGCGCTTTGGAGCTCAGCGTACATTCACAGCACACTCCACTGTTTAGTACTTCCGTCCTCATGTATTATACTAGCACCAGCATTCCCACATGCAGCACACACACACACTCAGTCTGCTCACACTGTTCAGTACTGCAGTCTCTCTCTACTGCACCAGTGTGTGTTATTTGTAAAGCACACCCTGCCAGCACATACACATTTACATGTGTGAACTGTATCACATTTGACCCTTTGTGTAATGTATTTCTTGCGAGCACACATGCACTCAGCACATATTTTCATCATGCGTGCATGTCCACATCAACCTTGTGTAGGCCAGGAGTGCGTTAAATGCACAGCAGCAAAACTTTTAAAAAGGTGACTGAGCCTGTAGTCCTCACTCCAAGACACAGGGTAAAAAGGACCTCTCACTACTACTGATCGGTACACAGTACGCTGCCACCACAGCGCTTGTGCTGTTTAACTCCTAGGGAAAGCAGTACCCTTCCAGCACTATGAGGGCAGCGCTTTGGGTGTCCCTCCTTGTCCAACAAGACTGCAATCTGTTAAACAGGCCTCTGTCATGGCTCACATGCATGATCTGTGTTCGCCTGCGACAAAAGCATCAGCATTAGGGAATTCAGACAACAATACAGTAGGCCCTCATTGTAGTGGTGCACGTCTCTCACCACGCAGAGGACTTTTCCGTCCCATCACTGAGTGGCACAGTTATTATGAGTTATTCTCCATTCCAGGGGATTAACTCATAATTGCACGTTTATGGAAGAGTGGTACTGCATGGTAACCTTATGTTCGATGGCATCTGTCGCTGTAGATACACATGGTATGCATGAGCTCGCCATCTGGTGTTGGGTCGGAGTGTTACAAGTTGTTTTTCTTCGAAGAAGTGTTTTCGAGTCACGGGGCCGAGTGACTCCACCTTCTGTGCTCATTGCGCATGGGCGTCGACTCCATCTTCGATTGTTTTCTTTCCGCCATCGGGTTCGGACGTGTTCCTGTCGCTCCGAGTTTCGGAACGGAAAGATAGCTGAAGACGGAAGATTTTCGACGGTATCGTTGCGATCCGGTTAGAGATAGACACATACGACGACGCGTTGAACATCGAAGCGCTTCGGTGCCCTTCGGGGTAGATTTCGGCACCCCGTCGGGGCCTAGTCGGCCCGACCGCGTGGAGGACAACGCCGATGGAACGGACCCCGTTTCGATTCTGCCCCGAATGCCACAACAAATATCCTTATACGGACCTACACTCGGTCTGTAATCTGTGCCTGTCACCCGAGCACAGCGAAGAATCCTGTGAGGCCTGTCGGGCGTTCCGGTCCCGAAAAACTCTGCGCGACCGTCGAGCGAGAAGACTGCAGATGGCGTCCACGCCAAAAGAGCGTCGACAGTTAGAGACAGAAGAGGAACAGGAGGAATCCTTTTCCATCCAGGATTCAGACTCCGACGAGCTACACTCTACAAGAACTGTGAGTAAGACGTCGAGATCAAACCTTAAAAAAGGAAAGAAGGCCCAGGGGACGCCACTGCCAACCGGCCATGGCTCCACCCAAATTCTCGGTGACCAACAATCGGCACCGAAAAAGGCCCATTCAGTGTCGAGATCGTCCGACTCCGGTCGAGACACCGGCACGCAGCCTCCTCGAGACCGAGAGAGTGCTAAACAGAAGCATCGACACCGAGATTTCGGTGTCGACACGGATCGACGCCGAGACAGTGGCGCCGAAGACCATAGAGGCCCAGAATTTTCGGCACAGAAAAAGAGGAAGGTTACCTCGGAGCCGAAAAAACAATCGACAGGGTTTTCGGAGCCGAAAAAAGCGACATCAGACCCTGTTTCTGGCTCCTACACTGAAGAGCATTCTATGTCTTCTCAAATGAAGAAACATAGATTTGAACAAGAACTGCAATCCACTGACGTGGATCACACGCAAAAGCGTATCTTTATTCAGCAGGGGACTGGGAGGATCAGTACCCTTCCACCTGTCAAACGAAAGAGAACGCTTCAGTTTACTCCTCAGCAACAAACAGCACAAAAGGTAACACCTCCTCCCTCGCCTCCACCTGTAACTCCGGCTTCGCCAACTTACACCCCGTCACATTCGCCAGCTCACACCGCCATGAGCCACGATGACCAAGATCAGGATGCGTGGGACTTGTACGACGCACCAGTGTCTGATAACAGCCCAGACACATACCCAACTAGGCCATCACCACCGGAAGACAGCACAGCCTACTCACAAGTGGTGGCTAGAGCAGCACTATTCCATAATGTGGAACTACACTCGGAACAAGTAGAGGATGATTTTTTATTTAACACCCTCTCCTCAACCCACAGCTCCTACCAAAGCCTGCCGATGCTCCCAGGCATGCTACGCCATGCAAAGGACATTTTCAAGGAGCCAGTTAAAAGTAGGGCAGTGACGCCTAGGGTGGACAAAAAGTATAAGGCGCCTCCTACGGACCCCGTATTCATCACCTCTCAGCTGCCACCAGACTCTGTGGTGGTAGGGGCTGCCAGAAAACGGGCAAACTCACACACTTCTGGGGATGCACCTCCCCCAGATAAAGAAAGTAGGAAGTTCGATGCAGCCGGGAAGAGGGTTGCTGTCCAAGCAGCAAACCAGTGGCGCATCGCAAATTCACAAGCGCTGCTAGCGCGATACGACAGAGCCCACTGGGATGAGATGCAGCATCTCATTGAACATCTCCCAAAAGATCTGCAAAAAAGAGCAAAACAGGTTGTTGAGGAGGGTCAAAACATTTCCAACAATCAAATACGCTCCTCCATGGATGCAGCAGACACGGCCGCAAGAACCATTAATACGTCGGTTACCATCCGTAGGCACGCATGGCTCAGAACGTCTGGATTCAAGCCAGAAATTCAGCAGGCAGTGCTTAACATGCCAGTAAACGAGAAACTTCTGTTCGGTCCGGAGGTCGACACAGCCATAGAAAAGCTCAAGAAGGACACTGACACTGCCAAGGCCATGGGCGCACTCTACTCCCCGCAGAGCAGAGGATCTTATAACACCTTCCGCAAAACACCTTTTAGAGGAGGGTTTCGGGGTCAGGCCACACAAGCTAGCACCTCACAGTCCGCACCGCCCACCTACCAGGGACAGTACAGGGGAGGTTTTCGGGGCCAGTATAGAGGGGGGCAATTTCCTAGGAATAGAGGAAGATTTCAAAGCCCCAAAACCACTACCAACAAGCAGTGACTCACACGTCACTCACCCCTCCCACACAACACCAGTGGGGGGGAGGATACATCAATATTACGAAGCATGGGACAAAATAACTACAGACACATGGGTCCTAGCAATTATCCAACATGGTTATTGCATAGAATTCATGCAATTCCCTCCAGACATACCACCAAAATCACAAAATTTATCAAAATACCATTCACAGCTTCTAGAGATAGAAGTTCAAGCACTACTGCAAAAAAATGCAATAGAATTAGTACCAAGCACACAAATAAACACAGGAGTTTATTCACTGTACTTCTTGATACCAAAAAAGGACGAAACACTGAGACCAATTCTAGACCTCAGGGTAGTAAACACATTCATCAAATCAGACCACTTTCACATGGTCACACTACAAGAAGTGTTACCATTGCTCAGAAAACACGACTACATGACAACCCTAGACCTCAAGGACGCATATTTCCATATACCAATACATCAATCACACAGGAAATATCTAAGGTTTGTATTCAAAGGAATACATTACCAATTCAAAGTATTGCCTTTTGGTTTAACAACCGCTCCAAGAGTATTCACAAAATGCCTAGCAGTAGTCGCTGCACACATCAGAAGGCAGCAAATACATGTGTTCCCGTATCTAGACGACTGGCTAATCAAAACCAGTTCGCTCACACAATGCTCAAACCACACAAATCAAGTCATACAAACCCTCTACAATCTAGGGTTCACCGTCAACTTTGCAAAATCAAACATTCTGCCAAGCAAAGTACAGCAATATCTAGGAGCCATAATAGACACCACAAAAGGAGTAGCAACGCCAACTCCACAAAGGATCCACAATTTCAACAGGGTCATTCAACACATGTCTCCAAACCAAACAATACAAGCAAGAACAATACTACAGCTCCTAGGCATGATGTCCTCATGCATAGCCATTGTCCCAAACGCAAGACTGCACATGAGGCCCTTACAACAGTGCCTAGCCTCACAGTGGTCTCAAGCACAGGGTCACCTTCTAAATCTGGTGTTGCTAGACCGCCAAACTTACCTATCGCTTCTATGGTGGAACAGTATAAATTTAAACATAGGGCGGCCTTTCAAAGACCCAGTGCCACAGTACGTAATAACAACAGATGCTTCCATGACAGGGTGGGGAGCACATCTCAATCAACACAACATAAGAGGACAATGGAACATACATCAAACAAAACTGCATATAAATCATCTAGAATTATTAGCAGTTTTTCAAGCACTAAAAGCTTTCCAACCAATCATAACCCACAAATACATCCTTGTCAAAACAGACAACATGACAACGATGTATTATCTAAACAAACAAGGAGGAACACATTCAACGCAGTTAAGCTTGTTAGCTCAACAAATATGGAAGTGGGCAATCCACCATCAAATTGGTCTAATAGCACAGTTTATTCCGGGGATCCAGAATCAGCTGGCAGACAATCTCTCTCGAGATCACCAGCAAGTCCACGAATGGGAAATCCACCCACAAATTCTGAACACCTACTTCACACTCTGGGGAACACCACAAATAGACTTATTTGCAACAAAAGAGAACGCAAAATGCCAAAACTTCGCGTCCAGATACCCACACAAGCAATCCCAAGGCAATGCCCTATGGATGAACTGGTCAGGAATATTTGCTTACGCTTTTCCTCCTCTCCCTCTCCTTCCTTACCTAGTAAACAAATTGAGTCAAAACAAACTCAAACTCATTTTAATAGCACCAACGTGGGCAAGACAACCCTGGTACACAACACTGCTAGATCTGTCTGTAGTACCACACATCAAACTGCCCAACAAACCAGATCTGTTAACGCAACACAACCAACAGATCAGACACCCGGACCCAGCATCGCTGAATCTAGCAATCTGGCTCCTGAAATCCTAGAATTCGGACACTTACAACTTAGCCAAGAGTGTATGGAAGTCATAAAGCAGGCCAGAAGGCCATCCACTAGACACTGCTACGCAAGTAAGTGGAAAAGATTTGTTTGGTACTGCCATCATAATCAGATACAACCACTAGAGGCAACTCCAAAACATATAGTAAATTACTTGCTCCATTTACAAAAAGCAAAGCTAGCCTTCTCTTCTATTAAAATACATCTTGCAGCAATATCTGCATACCTGCAAACTACATATTCAACTTCCTTGTATAGGATACCAGTTATCAAAGCATTCATAGAAGGGCTTAAAAGAATTATACCACCAAGAACACCACCTGTTCCTTCATGGAACCTAAACGTGGTTCTAACAAGACTCATGGGCCCACCTTTCGAACCCATGCACTCTTGCGGAATACAATTCCTCACCTGGAAAGTTGCCTTTCTCATCGCCATTACATCTCTAAGAAGAGTAAGTGAAATTCAAGCGTTCACAACACAAGAGCCTTTTATACAAATACATAAAAATAAGGTCGTCCTACGACCTAATCCAAAATTTTTACCAAAAGTTATTTCTCCATTCCATCTAAATCAAACGGTAGAACTACCAGTATTCTTCCCACAGCCAGATTCTGTGGCTGAAAGAGCACTACATACATTAGATGTCAAAAGAGCATTAATGTACTACATTGACAGAACGAAGAACATCAGAAAAACTAAACAGCTATTTATTGCATTCCAAAAACCTCATGCAGGTAACCCAATATCAAAACAAGGTATAGCCAGATGGATAGTTAAATGCATCCAAATCTGCTACCTTAAAGCAAAAAGACAACTGCCCATTACTCCCAGGGCACATTCAACAAGGAAAAAAGGTGCTTCAATGGCCTTTTTAGGAAACATCCCAATGCAAGAAATATGTAAGGCAGCCACTTGGTCTACGCCTCACACATTCACCAAACACTACTGTATAGATGTGCTATCCGCACAACAAGCTACAGTAGGTCAAGCTGTATTAAGAACTCTATTTCAGACAACTTCTACTCCTACAGGCTAAACCACCGCTTATGGGGAACTAACTGCTTACTAGTCTATGCATACCATGTGTATCTACAGCGACAGATGCCATCGAACTGAAAATGTCACTTACCCAGTGTACATCTGTTCGTGGCATCAGTCGCTGAGATTCACATGGACCCACCCACCTCCCCGGAAGCCTGTAGCAGTTCAGAAGTTACCTTCAATTTTGTACATTTGTATATATATTACTTAATCCTTTAATAGATACATACTTACATTTTTCATTGCGCGGGCACTATTACTATAGTACAACTCCTACCTCACCCTCTGCGGGGAAAACAATCGAAGATGGAGTCGACGCCCATGCGCAATGAGCACAGAAGGTGGAGTCACTCGGCCCCGTGACTCGAAAACACTTCTTCGAAGAAAAACAACTTGTAACACTCCGACCCAACACCAGATGGCGAGCTCATGCATACCATGTGAATCTCAGCGACTGATGCCACGAACAGATGTACACTGGGTAAGTGACATTTTCATTTTGTGTGCAGAATTTTCACCCTGCCAGTACACTGCACCTTTTGTAATCGGACCCTAATTGTTTTCACATGAAAGCCCCTTACTGTTGACTTTCAGAGTTCACACATACAGTTCTCCTTAACCTCTTTGGATTGAGATGCTTACCCTTCCAGAGATAGCTCTATTTGAATGACCAAGCTCTCTGCCAGGGAAGGCTGTTGATTCAGTGTATACAAAAATGAATGTGTCCAGGTGTAATGTAAATGGTGCTCATGTAAGGCACTCCAATACCTTTGGATCGAGTTTGGGCTATATAAAACCGCAAAAAATAAAGAGTAGAGACTGTCTCTCCAGGCACCCTGTGTTCATTATGCTGAGTGCCAATGCTCATGCTCCAGTAAGAGCAGCAGGGCCATTCGCATGCGGTGGCCATCTCTCTCCGTCATCATAGACGCAGTGTGTCCAGCCTGGGACTTCCGAGCAATTGTGTACTGACATCCACAACAGCTTCAACTCCCCTCACACTCCGGACGCTCCTACCCTACCCACCACGAACTCCACCCGCTCCAGCCGACTGACCTCCTGGACCACCATCAGCGATGACGAAACTCGCAAGACCATGAACTCCATCCACTCCGGATCACCATCAGACCCCTGCCCACACCACATCTTTAACAAAGCAGACACAGCCATCGCACCACACCTACGGAAAGCCATCAACATCTCCTTCGAAACTGCAAGATTCCCGGAAAGCTGGAAACACGCCGAAATCAACGCCCTTCTCAAGAAACCAAAGGCGGACCCCAAGGACCTGAAAAACTTCCGGCCCATCTCTCTGCTCCCTTTCCCGGCAAAAGTCATCGAGAAAATCGTCAATACCCAGCTCACCCGGTACCTCGAAGACAACAACATCCTCAACCCCTCCCAGTCCGGCTTCAGACGCAACCACAGCACCGAAACCGCCCTCCTCGCCGCCACAGACGACATCAGAAGCCACCTCGACAATGGAGAAACATCAGCCCTCATCCTCCTAGACCTATCAGCCGCCTTTGACACCGTCTGGCACCGCACCCTTAAATCCTGCCTCCACGCAGCAGGAATCCAGGACCAGGCCCTGGAATGGACTGCATCCTTCCTCGCCGGCAGAACCCAAAGAGTCCGCCTTCCCCTGTACCAATCCAAAGCCTTCAACATCATCTGCGGCGTACCCCAGGGCTCATCCTTCAGCCCGACGCTGTTCAACATCTACATGGCCCTCCTCGCACAAGTGGCCCGTCAGCACAACCTCAACATCATCTCCTACGCCGATGACACCCAACTCATCCTCTCCCTCACCAAGGATCCGCACACCGCCAAAACCAACCTCCATGAGGGACTAAAAGCCATCGCCGACTGGATGAGAGACAGCCGGCAAAAACTGAACTCGGACAAAACAGAGGTCCTCATCCTTGGGCGCACCCCCTCCTCCTGGGACAACTCATGGTGGCCGACCACACTGGGTCCCCCACCGACTCCCACCGACAGCGCACGAAACCTCGGCTTCACCCTCGACTCCTCACTCTCCATGTCAAAACAGGTCAGCGCCATCTCCTCCTCCTGCTACAACATCCTCTGCATGCTCCGCAGAGTTTACAAATGGATCCCAACAGAAACAAGAAAAACAGTAACTCCGGCCCTTGTCAGCAGCAGACTCGACTATGGCAACGCCCTCTACACCGGTATCTCAACCAAACTCCTACAACGCCTCCAACGCATCCAAATCACCTCCGCCCGACTCATCCTCAACATCCCTCGCCACTGCCACATCACCCCCCACCTAAGAGACCTGCACTGGCTCCCCGTCAACAAGAGGATCACCTTCAAGCTCCTCACCCACGCACACAAGGCACTCCACAACACCGGACCAACATACCTGAACAACAGACTCAGCTTCTACACCCCCACCCGGCAACTCCGCTCTGCCAACCTCGCCCTCGCCTCCATCCACCACATCCGGAGCAAATCTTCCGGTGGCAGATCATTCTCGTACCTCGCCGCCAAGACCTGGAACACCCTCCTGTCGGATCTACGACAGACCCAGGACGTTCTTTCCTTCAGAAAACTCCTCAAGGCTTGGCTCTTCGAGCAGTAGCAGCACCCTCCTCCACCCCCCCACTCCCCAGTGCCTTGAAACCCTCACGGGTATGTAACGCACTTTACAAATTGATTGATTGATTGATTGATTGATTGTACTGCATACTGGGTGTTGTAATTTTGATTTGATTCTATTGAACTAATTAGACTAGCACACCTGATACTAATGATGTATAAGTGAAAGGGCAAGGAATTGAAAAAAATGGTATCCTTGATGTCCTGGATTGCGTATGTCACCCTATATCTACTCCAGCCTCCCCCTCAAACCCATACATCTACATCCATACAGTAAAAGGGAAGACCGTGACTGTACAAGACAGGCACAAACAGAGAAATGTGCCTGTCTGTTGAAACCTGCTGCATCCCCAGGCACCTTTACTCTTCGCGACCCCGTCCCCAGTACTTAATTTGTGCTTGTTGTTTTCGGTGCGGAGCACCAGCACTTATTTTTGATGGCTGACACTTATTTTTGAGGGCTGGCACTTAATCTTCTGCCTCAAGCATTTCCTGCGAGCAAAGGACACATATGGTAAAGACGGAGGAAGAGGAAAACAAACAAGCATTTGCAATGCAACGGGTCTCGCATTTCTTCGAGTTAGAGGTATTAGCAGTTGTAAACTCCCAACCTGACTTTTCTTGCCACATTCAATGAAAAAAAGAGCGCGATCGCGTTGCTACAGTTCACTCGTAGTGAAACCTATCGGCAAAAGAGCAATTATTTACGTAATCGGCAAAAGTGCAATTAACCATGTAACAGGGTCGATGTCATGCAAAGCGCTCGACTTCTGTCAAGTGAGATCGCGCTGAGAAAAAAGATAAAAAGTAGTCCACATACTGGACGGAAAACAGCGAGCCTCGTATGTTTTCAGTACTTGGTCGCTGCGCTCGAGGAGGGCTAACCACTGGAAAAGGCATGACGTATTCATGCCTTCCACTAATGAAAGCAAGCAGGTTTTAAAAGGCAAGCCCACGAACCAATGAAAGACACTGACGTGACATGGTCGGGGCTCCGAGCCCTTTTCTAACTACTAAAGCGTCTCTCAAGTGATATGCATGGGCAAGCGCATTCTAGCGCAGGCTCGACCCTAAAAAGCGTCACAAAAAGAGAAAGCAGAAAGCTGCAAGAGTGAGCTGAAGGGGCAGGGAGTGGCTTTAAATGCATTAAAGAGGCCTGAGATGGCTTCAGGATTACGCCGCCTCAGTATTCTGTGCTCGCACATTTAATTGCAGCAGCCGCGTGTTTGAGGAGAGTTTTGGACACCGGCACGTTTTATTTACGAATTAACCACTGCCCGGCCCCTCTTTTTTCTCGGGCACTGCAGTCCAGATACACAAACAAATGAAGATCTTTCTCAGTCTCCTTTATTTTGGTCATTCTTAATTGTATCTTCTCTGCGTCCAGCCAGCTCAAAGGCCCGTGCATCACTTCCGCCCCCTTCTGCGGGGCTATTGATTACATGCTGCCAGGGTGCCTGTATTACCAAGCCTTGCTGTGCCTCCCTGGTGGCTAGTTTACACCCAGGGGCTTTACCATCTGCTGTAGCATCCTACACAGCATGATAGCTATGGATTATCACTTATTGATCGACGGTTATGTATGCAGTTTCCGTTTATGTCCAATCACTCAGGCTTGACTTTCCACTTCTCCTCAGTAAATGGCGTTCTCCCCCCTTAATTGCTTTTGGGAATGGATTGGGCAGTTCGTTTGCATCGAAGACCATTGTTCTTGGTTAAAAGCGCAATTATTTCACGGAGGACGTGGGGCAGAATGCAAAGTAGTTCCGAGGCATCGCAAGGAATTAGTGTGTCTTTTCTAGTTGGTTTGCACTCATGTCACTGTATGAGAAACATTGCCTAGCCCTCGTCTCCTGGCTGCACTCTGTACCCTCGTGGCATTAGGCTATTGCTCTGCTGATGTTGGCTTTGCCGCCTGGGTAACGTGTTTGTAGTTTTGGGGTGCTTCACTTGTGACGTTTAGCTGTGTCGCCTAGTATAAGGTATTTGCAGCTTTGGGGAGCTTCGCCGCCTAGTGTAATGTATTTGTAGTTTTGAGGTGCTTTGTTTGTGAGGTTTACCTTTGTGCCTAGGGTAATATACTTGTATTTTTGGGGTGCTTCGCTTGTGATATTTAGCTTTGTCACCTCGTGTAATGTATTTGTAGGTTTCTGGTGCTTCGTCGCTTAGTATAATTTGTTAGTAGTTTTGGGGTGCTTCTTTTGTGAGGTTTAGCTTTGTCGCCTAGTGTAATATATTTGCAATTTTGGGGTGCTTCGCTTGTGATGCTTAGCTTTGTCTCCTAGTGTAATATGTGGTAGCTGTGGGAAGTACAGACGTGGTCCGATTGTTCTGCTAAACCCAGGATAAGTTCCTTTTCGCCGAAGGTAGGTGTGATACAGATGGGGCACTGACTAATCAATACAAACAGCGACCAGCGCGAGCCTCCGCCGGCAGAAGGGGTCATCTGGGGAAACAAGTACACTGGGCTCCCAGCTCCTGCCTCCCTTTAGACATACATATGCAGACGCTTGTCAGAAACACCCTGGGGTGAACCCTTCTTCGTCAAAGAGACAGCTGTCCAGATGCTCGCTGAGGCCTGCAATGGCTTCCTCAGCCATGACCAAAAGAGAAGAATCTGACAAACTAGAGAGCTTTTTACATCAATCAAGCTCTTTTCTGTCGTAAAACGCGCGAACGCTGCATGAATACTCTGTGATATGCATGAATAAACGCACGGGCATTTTAGGGACGTGTTTCTGTTCCCCACAACTGGAACGAATTTGTCACAAAACAGGGTAACAGTTTCTATATTTCACAAGCATCACCCACCTTTATTTTATATGCATATCATAACTGCTACTGTCATAGTTACCTCTGAAAATATTGTGACAAATGACGGATATATGCTAAGCTACAATGGATTGTTTACATGCGAACACAGTCAGTGTATGGTTGACTTTCTGTTTTTAAATGTGCATTGTGGGGCGCTTCGAAATCCTGTCGAATTGAGTTTGCGCTATAAAAGACAGTAATTAAATTAAGCAAATAAACACGTGAGCCGGGCTGCATCTACCTTCTTTGTTCATAAAAGGTACTGAATTCGTACCAGTACTCTTTATTTTAGAGGCACTTTCCACGGCTTGTCTTAGGTGAGACACACAATCATAGGAAATATCCATTCACAGGGCCTGCTGTTCAGAGCGTTTGCCTTTGACTATATTTTACTTCTGGAAATTCAGAAGTAAGTCTGGAGACAGACTTGTTCACAGAAATACCTTTGTGAGTTGGGCCCACATTGAATGCAACTTCCCGTAGCAAAATATTTCAATTCCATAGTGACCATCATATTTCTGCATGACAATAAATGCAGTCAATCCTCTGACACGTTTCGTACTGACAAAGTTTCTTCAGGGCTTCGCGTTTAATGGACAAGTCGCGTATGCTGTCACCATGGACCTCTCTTTCATTGACGAGTGCATGTTGTGATTTACATCTGGAGGACTTTTATTTTGGGGGGTAGCCCATACTTAAGTCAAGCTTCTAGCTATGAAGCATGTAGGAACCAAACACATACATTGCCAGCATGGGTCATTTC
Organism: Pleurodeles waltl; assembly: GCF_031143425.1. Taxonomy (NCBI): domain Eukaryota; kingdom Metazoa; phylum Chordata; class Amphibia; order Caudata; family Salamandridae; genus Pleurodeles; species Pleurodeles waltl. The sequence goes on along the minus strand of NC_090444.1, from coordinate 1,669,176,105 downwards.
CCTTAACTCTAAAGTTGGCATAACCAGATGTCAATGTTGATGTCTTTGAAAACTTGCGTATTCAGAACTTCTTGTTCTGAGCCATTCCGCGGCAACTAAGTGTTTCTAATGTTTTCTGCCACCTCATCCCAGTGCCACAGAAAATATTGACTGTAAACCTACTAAACTCACTTATGAATTTTTCTAAGATAAAAGGATCTGAAGCCCTGGACATTGGGTCAAAGTACTGTATTTTTTCTTCCAAGACTACATAACAGTGCACAATTGGTATTTGTATTTTCTACTTAGCAGCAGTGTGCTCCAGTGCCTAACTCTCTCCATGTTATCACTCATGAATTGTGAGTGACCATCCTAATGCATTCTGGGTGCTGTGGTCTTCGGTTGCGTCTATTGGAGCCATTGTACTGATAAACTGCTAGAAATGATTGGCCTAGGCCAAGGGCTGACTACAGGAAGCGAGTGGACACCCAATGTCTGATACCTTCAGCCAGCCATTTATTGACCTGAGTTTTGCAATCTGCCATTTGATTTATTTTTCAATTAATTTTGAGACAATTAATCAATACCGACATACACCTTCAGCCAGAAAGTCCACTTTAATGTCCAAATTACTTACCAGTAATCTTCATTACTCACGCTCCTACTCTGCCTTGTCCCAGTCATTACTTCTGATGAATACAGTAGCAGGCACAGCGCCTTAGGTGGCCACGGAACAGACCCTCAAGCCACCAAGATTCAACACCAATGCATCCTCTTGCCAACAGCAGAGCGTGCACCAGAGAGAAAATGGTTAAAAAAAAAAACACATAGAACCCTCCCCTTCCTCAAATGTCACGCAGAAGCTCCAAAATTAATGACAGGGACGCGGAAGAGCGGGGTTTTAGGTATTTTCTGCCAAATGCAGCGATAGCAGGTTCCCTTCAGAAAGATGTGACTTTGGACTGCTCTTGAGTACTCCTTTAATTCAGGAGTAAGCTAAACACCAGCTCATGCCAAATTCATTGTGAACTGGACCCGGTATATCTGCTTCTTGGAAACCTACCACTCTATGACATTTTGTATTTGTGCCTCATTAGTGCCACTTGACTGAACACGATTTCCATTTTCCAACGCTTTCTCAGATTCCATGAAAAAAAAAAGTGCAGATGTGTCTCTGCTTCCCTGGAAACTTCCAGCAGGGGGCGGTGAAGCACTTTCTAAACTGAGAACCGCTGTCATTTCTGTTCCCGTCTGGCTGTGTAGATTCTTTGGTGGGATTCGCTGGCTAACTAGCGAGGCTAACATAGCTTGACATAATAGGGCCTCTCTCTTTAGCTCTCTGCACAGTACATGTGCACAACACCCGAAGGCACGTCCCATCCTTCGTGCGTGATTCCTCGTATAGCTATCGGTAAGGGAGTGAAATATATAAATAGCCGTTTTGCTTTTGCACACCTGCAGTTCGCCAAATATCTGAATTTGTGACCGCAAAATGGCTTTTAGGTATGTATGAAACCAATTTTACGAGTCAGAAAGGTATTTTTGACTCGTAAAGTGGGTTTAGAGGCCCATACCAAACCACCATTTGGAAAGGTGTGAAAGGGGCGTCCCTTCCAAATTGCGATTCATATTGTATATAGTATAGAGTTGCGCTCGAGATTACGGTTATCAGATCTAAAAAGCGGTGGTAAACGCAACGCCAGGCTTGAAAGCATGGTTTACTGCCGACATTTAATCGTCGCTTTTGGAAAAATGCACGCTGTGCGTGGGCTCAACAAAGGCACATAAATAAATAAACAAAGGCAGAGGTGCTTGTTTAAGGCTTTGTTGCACAAGGAACATTATTTGTTTAACCTTTATTTAAGACGTTTTGTTGCATAAGAACAAAGAAAGCATATCGAGTATGAATGTGCAAACAATGTGAGCAGAAGCACACAAATTCAATCAGGCACAATAAACCAGACCAATTATGATACATTGAGAAGCAGGAAGAATTGCACAGGAATAACATTCTTAACTTTGTTTCCTAGATACCAAGCTGAGGCATTTGTAGGCTTGAATTATTGGTTGCAAATCACACGATTTAAAACACACAGTTGCATGTTTTTTTTTGCTTTGAAATATCTGTTATTAAGCAACATTTTCTTGGAGCAAAATGCACCCTTGCATCCAAAATGAACCGGAAGATGCATTTTGCTCTTACAAAATAGAGGTAAATGCAGCAGAACATGAACATTAGCAGTTAGCAGCCGCTCATGCTCTGTTTATGTGCAAGTTTTGCCCCCAATTACATGAATGGGTGTAATCGCATAATTTTTAGAAATTTCGCATCACAAGAGTAACGCAAAGTTACCAAAATTAGTCCAACGTAGTTAACATTTTACCCAGGCCTAGTCATGACCTGCAGGCCATCATTTTTCTTAGTGGTGAGTGTTTAAATCACTGAGCCATCTTTTCAAAAACTGACTTTGGTATGGATCTGCATCCTGTATCAATCAAGCTGACACCTGCTTCTTTTCCAGCAACTGTTCATAGGTGCGACCTCCAAGCGGTTATGTCCCTCTACTGGTTCGCTGCATGTATGTAGTGCTCACTATGGAGCCCACCTATTTTCCCATTGTTTAAAAATAATGGGCCTTTTCTGTTACTATCCAAAGTTTGGTTTTGTATCTACATTTCAGGTATTAGTGCTAGTCCAAAACGTAACTAATTGGACTTCTGCTTAAACAATGTTGTACATTACAAAGGCAGTGATAGTGTCTGTGTAGTTATTGTTAGTTCAGACTTTCCAGCAAAGCAGCATTTTTGTCTTGCTCATAACTTCAGCATTGTCCAACTGATCTACGAGAAGAAGGTGTCATCTACTTTGGGTTCTTCATGGCAGGGTTTAAGCAGATCTGTAAAACGGAAGCCAAAAAACAAAAGGGGTGGGACTCCGAAAAGTGACATTTTGCATGTTACCTCCAATAGAATTGTTTGCTCCTCAATACAGAAAAAAATGTGAATTGAATTACATTAAATATTGGAATGTTTTTAAGGAAATGTGTATGTGCATGCTATGGTGTAAATCTGTCCAGTAGTTTTTGAAAAAAAATAATTTAAAAAGTGTCCCAGGGCTGGTTTCACAGCAATTGAGAACTGTGAATCCTAGCTAGGGGCCACACACATGGCGCAAGCTTCATGGGCCAGGGTACCACGAACCCACAGCAAGCTTTATGGACCCATGTTGGTTCTATTGCAGTATCCACAAATATGAAACTAGGTTTGTGGACCCTATAAAAGGTCCAACAGAGAGCTATGAGCTAGTGAAGCTTCTATAAAAGGATCAGCAAATCTAAAAATCTGTCTGTTGGCTGCCTTGCGGCCAACCCATGCTCTGCATCACTTTCAGCCATGAGCAGCAGTGCTGAGTGCGGTGCCTGCCCTATTGCCAAGACCTGAGCTCCACCCTTTCTGGGTGTCCTCCCTTATTACACATGACCATTATCCAAGGTCAGCAAGGCGCAGTGGCGGGGCCTCTCCTTTTGACAGGCTGTGCACCCAAAATTTCATGGTCAAAGCAAGCCACATAATGCATGAGATTCTGCCATAAATATCAGGGGTGGCCACATGGCCCGTTCTATCACCAGGCAAAACACTAAGGGCCATATGTACGAACACATTTTCCCATAGACACAGAATGGGTAAACCCTTTGCTACATCTGGCCCCAAGCTCTCTAATAGTGGCCACTTTCCACTGCACAAACCTTTGGATGTGCTCAGACGTGGTAGGCCACAGAACCCAGCTTTTAACCAGGCCTTGCAGCAAAACATTCTCAGGAGGTCCAAACTTTGTGCACAAGGCCTTTAGCACTGTACAGCAAGAGTTATCTTCAGAGCCCTTAGTGGCAGACAGCACCTAATTATGTATGACCTTGCGGCCATGTGCAACAGGGGTCAGCTGCAGGACCCTGCATCCATTCCTCAGTCAACCGCTGATTCACGTTCTAATGTCAACAGCACTATAATCGATGATGCCATCAGAGACGATTTCAGTGAATCCTTTTGAGATCTCATCAGTGTTGTTGTTTAATATGTCTCAAGGGATGGCTGATGTAAGGTCATAAGCAGTACTTGATGGGGCACAAGTTATGGTTTGCTAACATAACCATAAGTGACACATTTCTGCGTTTTTTAGATTTTCTCTTGTAACCATAACTGCACTTTAACTAAGTTTTTTTAGTAAATTTCTGAGGTCTGACATACATATTAAGGTCGTATAACCAAAGACAACCTTCAGTGAATATATACATACATATACATATAAGCAAAAAGGTGGCTGTGTAAAGGAGAGAGCGCACTTTCCAAATATAAGATACTGCTTATTTACAAAGTCCATGATGACGTAAAACGATAGGGGGAGTGCTCGAAGTGGTATGCACCCAGCCACAGAGTGCGTGAACTATCCCCCAAAAAGGGTTACAGTTATGATATGCAAAGAAGGAAAACCACGGCACATCCCAAGAAGTTATAATGTTCCAGTTTATTCCTCGTAATGTCTTTAGATGAAACAATGGCCTGTGGCCCAAGCTGACATCTTGGAGCCAGAATCAAAAGATGACAACAGAAATCCTTTTCAAATGAACAGCAGCCCAAATAGACAACAGCCGACACGTGTTTCGTCTGGGTAGACTTTATCAAGGCTATAGTAAAGATAATTAGCTCAATGTTCCAAAGTGCCAGAAACAAATTTATGTCTTATGATTGGAGAAGGCGGTCATGTAAGGAAAAGCATGAGGACCATGGTAAGCCTCAAATATCTCCAAATCACTATTTGCAGCGCCGTCAACACAACGCAGAGGGAAACGCTTGGATATATTTGAGGCTTACCATGGTCCTGGTACATATTAATAGGTCATTGCATAGCTCTTAGATAGGTTGATATATTAGATACTTATGAATCCCTGCTTTCTTTTTTATATCACAATGAGCAAATGTAATCTTAAGTATTTAACAGCAAGAAATTTACTGAAAAGAAATAAAGGTTACAGGGACGTAATAGTTAGGTTCTGAATTTCCTCGTACAGAACCATAGAAATTCAGCAGTTAGTTGTAGTTAGTTCTTTCAAGTGACTTTAACTTGCACCCTAAGGTAACTATAACTTACGCCCTCACCATGCATTGCTAATTACCCCCAGATATTACAGCAGTCATGACAACTTCTATAATATCCTTGAAACTAGCAGTCACATTTTTGAAGAAAAAGCTGTGCATGGCGGGGGCTCGAGTTATAGTTGGCAGGAGCCAGCTAGGAAAGTGGGGCCGAAAAAAAATAAAATAATGATAACATTTAGGCCAGGCCTCGGGAGATGGGGTCCCCAGGCCGAGATAGGCCAGGGTGGTGGCCCCCTTTCACCCTGGCGTGTGCAGGGCGATATACGCCAAAATGCATTGTTTTTTTTTTTTTAATGCCATTTGATGTTTATGGTAAATGATTAAACTACGGTACACAATGAACATAATTGCGGGCGCCTGACCCGTACACGAACCGCCATCGGTTGGACTGAGTGGCATCCGGAAAAACTGGATTTGCATATATATAGAGAGAGAGAGAGATTTGTTTTGTATTTTTGTATTACATATTTTATTTATTTTGCTATCAATGGGCACTGACTCAATTTCGATTGTGTAGGCTTTGTTTATCTTTCATTAATAAAGCATTACCAAAACAAAACAGTGGACAGTGGCGAGGACCAGAAGATTTTTTACAATCTCTGACCGCATTTACTTCGTAGTTCTGGATTTACTGCATCTGCGGCTTACTTTTTCACATCATTTTACACATAATTTGCGGATATAATGAAAAAAATCGTTTCTGTAGTCTTTAAGTAAAAATGAGCAAAAATAATACTTTTAAAGAATGTGCTGCACAATTTGTGTCTTTGCCACAAAATTTAGAAAACCTTGCTTTATAATTTGGATCTCTGTGTAGCATAATGCTAATCGCCTGACAGTGGTAATACCGATGGAGTCGAAGGCCAAACCTTGGCATCTTGTCAGCCACTGAAGTGTTCCAGACTGCCATAAAGGAGGCCCTGGAAGGCCTTAAAGGAGTCAAGCATGTGAAAAATTATATTCTAATGTATAAAATCAAGACAATCACACAAGACTGCATTCAATATTTTGAAGGGTAGCAGACTATGGATGTACCTTGCACATGGAAGGGTGGGGGGGGTGATGGGGATGGGGGAGTTGTGACCAAGGCACTGCTGCTTTTTTTTCTTTTGTTACCCGGGGCTGATATTGCAGCACTGCTGCAAACCTACCCCCACCGCTGAAGAACCAGCCCCCACCCTTCCAACCTATCGGGAAAAAGCCTGATGCCAGCTATGGCCAGTCTGGCCCTAGTTTTGCCCAATTACCTACACGCCCACTCGATGCACCAGTCGGCTCTGATTATACATAATAAACTTATCATGACCTGTTAGCACATGATAGCCGTTTCATGTGTATAGCTCTGCTAGACAGCTATTCGCATGAATGCCTCGATTCTAAATCCAGTTATCCACTGCTGTGAGGTAGCACCAGTTGGTAACAGAACTAGTTATGCATGGCTTCCATAGGAAGCCTCGATCATTCATACCAGATTGTAAATCTGGGAAGTGACTGCTATTACACAGCAACAGTTGATATCAAAACTCATTACCACTGTTGGTATGTCTAGGCCAGGCTGAGAGGGCTCTCTCAGAGCCTGTCGGAGCTTGTGCTGGAAAGCAGCGAGTACAACTTCTGGAGAGGAAGGGAGGGAAGGCATGTGAGAGTGGTGGGGTGGGTGACAGAAAGAGGTGTGTGTGTGTATACATATATATGTGTATATTATTCAATGCTTAACATATTAATAGGTCATTGCATAGCTCTTAGATAGGTTGATATATTAGATACTTATGAATCCCTGCTTTCTTTTTTATATCACAATGAGCAAATGTAATCTTAAGTATTTAACAGCAAGCATTTTGCTATTGAAAAATTGAGGAAAGATGAATGAATGTTAGAAAAGTACACTTATTAATTATCATCAAATCTTTCACATCTTGAAAGTCTGTGTTTATACAATACATCTTTACTTCTCATATTATTTTACCCATTATTATATTTGTTACATTATATTTACATATCTATTTATTTATTACTCTAGTCCTACTGTACTAGAGAAAAATTATAAAAATAAATTAAATTAAAAAAATAATTAAATATAAAATAAAATGTACTTTCTCATAAGCTTTACTTTGTCTCCCCATCACCCTTTGTCTCTATCATCTATCCTCCATCCCCACACTGACTTATCTCAAACCCATTTTACTACTTTGATCTCCAGAATAACCCTGCCTAAGCTCTTCCCTCCTCTATCACTCCTGGCTCACACCTAACCACAGTTCCCCCTCATTTATCTCACCTTTAACTCATCCAAAACCCCTCCTGCTACTATCATCTCCCTAACCCTTTCCACAGAGTTTTCCCTCCTCCATCTCTCCTTAACTCATCCCAAGTCTCATCCTATTACTATAGACTCCCAATTAACACTTCTGGATTCTCCCCTCCTCTATCCCTCCATTGCTCTAGTCAATCCAACAAACAAACTCACATATCCTCCTCTCAAATTAAGTTATACTAATACTAACACTGGACTCCTATTTCTCTATACTAATCCACGACTAATTCCTTTGGGTTCTGAAGTAGCTGCTACTTGCCGAAAAGCGCTTCAACGCTTAGCCAGGGTTAATAAGGGCTATATAAGTACAATTACTGTTACAGTAGAGTCTTTACAATGGTGCACTAAAATCCAACTATCTTCTAATAAGGGCCTTAATCAGCCCCCCCCCACCCCCAATATCTTGATTTTGCGATTTGCAAAAAGAAAATCATGAAATCCGCACTTTTGTAAAAAAAAAGAAAAAAGCTGCAGTTTTTACAAAAGGACGCTTAAAATTTGAGTTAAAAAACAAAATGGGGGTTGACATTGGTTTTTACTGGCCCTGCACTGCTCCTCAATCAGTCAGAAGAGTGTGAAGGACAGATCAGCTGTCAGCAGAGATGTTAACTTCCTCTGTGGTCTCCCTTTGAAATGTACAGAGCCCCCTCCTGTGCAATTAGCTTGCAACCCATCTCACATGCTTCACTGTGACCCAGCCTTGGCGGACTCCGTATGGGCCCTTGGACATCACTCCTGCGCCCTCCCTCCCCCGTGTGCAGATGCCGTCATGTGAGGGTGATTCATATGCACAGATTGTGGCTGTACCCCGCGTACTGCGCAGTGTGAGGTACTTGTGCTGATGGGGGCAGTACATTGTGCCCCCCAGGGACGTGGGTTCGGGGCTGCTGATTGTGACAGTCACTGTGACTGAGGAAGCCCCCTATGGAGGAGAGAAGTGTATGTTCCAGCCTCGTGGGGGGGGGGGGCTGCTGATGGTGGGAGTGAGACAGGCTCGCGGCAGCTCCTTCAGGAGGTGCAGACGTACTCACGCTGCACTCTACCTCGCACAGCACTGCCTCCCTGCTCGAAGGTTAGGCCTCCTCTCCCACTCTTGGCCCCCCTCCCTCAGCTGTCTTTTGTTCACAACCCCATTTCTCCTCTTTTTTTCTATTTTGCATTTTGTTTATAATGCCCCCAACCCCTGCTACCACCAAACTACACCATTCTCTCCGCCGCCCTGCACACTGCAAGGAACGGAGGTTGTCTGATGCAAGAAAGAACAGGTTTCATATTGCAATCTGCACCCTGGCATCAGGCGTCCACCAGTTCGAGGCGCTGCACTGCCGGAGACTGCGAGGTTACAGGTTGTGACACGGCACAGTCTCCAGCATTGACAGAGCACAGGCCTCCCAGTATTTTTGCAGCAGACACACTTTTTGCATACTGCAAATACACCGCAAAGTTTGAGGTTTTGCTTCACAAATTTAGCTTTTTTTGGCCGCAATATCCTGGGGGTCTACTTCATGTGCGCTGGTAAATTTCCTTATGAGAGCCTCTCATTAGCCTTAATATCAGTTTGCTTCACTAACAAAATGAAAACACAACAAAGTGAAAATTTAAAATGAATTGCCGTTGATTTGAGCCTATGTTATGGGTAAATCATGTCAACAGTGGTAAGTCCTTAGATGTATTTACTTCATACTAGTGTAATTTTACACGTGAGTAAATCAACTTAGGACAGTAAATCCGCGTATTTTTAAAAATAAGATGTAAATTCGTACTTGTCAAATAAGGTATTTGCACAACTAAATTCAGTTTAGATCGGACAATGGTTTCGAGAATCGAGTCTACCAAATTCAGCTTACTACAAGTATCAATATGAAAAAAAACAATATACCATAGAGTACATTTATCCACCAATTATACATTGGCGATGGCATCTCAATTTAACTAGTCCTGTTAATTATTAAAAGTTAGCACCTCCAGTCCGCAGTTGTGAGAAATTCACGGTGTTAAAGTCAAATAACAGCGGGAGTTGGGCCAAAATCAATGAAGGAAACACGTAAAGCGAGTTGGGATGCAAACCTATTTGAATAGTCGTGGTTTGAAACAGCAAAAAGTGAAGGCTGGGTTGTGCCTCAAGGCATCGTCTGAAGTATGTTACGTATTTTGGGCGCAACCGCAACCCAGGCTTTCAAGTGATGACGCGTGACCATGCTAGACAGTTCTTGTCTGATAGGTACTTGGACAACGTCTGGCTACTTTTAAAGTGGTTTAAGGTTAAATGAATCCAATGTGGTGGGTTTCTCTTGAGGCACTTTGGAAATGCCTGTCAAATGCAGCTATCACTTTGCTATTTCTGTTATGTTTATTGAGGACTTGTACTGATGTAATTGCTACCAGTGGCCTGCAGAGGGCAGTAGCGTTCCTCCATTGATACTTTATATATAAATGCGTGAAAGCTAAGGTTATTTATTACGTGCTGCATTGGAGAAGACATGTGCCCATGTTGGGCCCTAATGAACGCTGACCAGATGAAGAGTAGCTGAACAGCCGTCTTTAAACATGTTATGCTGCTAATGAATTACGTATAAAAAAACCATTTATTGGCACACAGTACAATTTATTTCTGAATAAGCACATTGTTATTTCTCAATAATTGCGGTATGTCATATTTGCATCTCTGCTCACTCCGACTGTGGAGTCTCCCTATTGCAAAGTATAGGGAAAATGTTAATTATTAATAATTATTATAAGTGATGTATAGAATTAAGTAAAATTGTTTCAATTATGTTTGATCAAATGTATTGTTAAATTAATTAAAATTAAAAATGTTATTAAAATATTTCATAAGTATGCACTATTTATGTGTACATATGTGTTTACCAATAACTTCGATTTATTTATACTGTTAACTTTTTTAACTAAGCTAATTTAATTTGACATTTCCTATAGGATTTTATTTTCAGTCTGTACCTTCCTTATTTTCTATCGGAGGGCGTTGCAATACCAGTGGTTGGTCATGTGCATTCCTGGACTGCTGTCTTTTTCAGTAGTATCTTACACTTGGAGTTTGTGAATACTGAAAAGTAGTAAACATACTCAAAAGTGTAGACTTACTCAAAATTATATGCTACTTTTGTGAATTAGGCCCAACATATCATATGCGGTTTATTGTCCGACCAGAATGTGAAATGGGATCTTAACTTGGTCTCCATTGTTGATTGCTGCATCTTAGTCTAACTAGCCACTGCACCGTTCTGTTTAGGTGTCGGGCCCGCAAAGCGCTCTGTCCCTGTTGTAATCTCTCTATGGGCTTGTAACCACGCTTATGTCACGCCCATCAGCTTGGTTGGTTTGTGTGCTTACCTTTTAAAATTTGCTTGATTTCATTAGTGGAAGACATGTATCCGTCATGCCTTTTCCAGTGTTTAGCCCTCCCCAAGCGCACCAGCCAACTACTAAATACATACGAGGCTCCGAATTTTCCGTATCGTTTCTGGACTACTTTTTCTCTTTATTTCGTAGGCAGCGCGATATCGCTGGGCAATAGTCGAGCTCTTTGCAAAACAGCTACCCTGTTACATGGATAATTGTACTTTTGCCGGTTACTTGGATAATTGCAATTTTGCTGGTAACATGGATTATTGCACTTTTGCCGATATGTTTCTTGCGAGGTAACATCTGTTTCCTTTTGTGTGTCTGCTTTGCGCTCATGGTGGCCATTGGCTCCCTTATGTGAAACTGTTTTACTTTTCATTTTCAGTTTATGTGGAAAGAAAAGTCATGTTAGGAGTTTACAATGCTAATAGCTCTAACTCGAGCAAACGCGAGACCCATTGCATTGCAAATGCTTGTTTTACACCAGTCAGGGTATCGGGGTTCAAACGTACTTTTCTCTATTGTCATCTGCAAGACAAAAAGGAAAACACTGTGTTGTGACGAGAATTGTTGCTATACATTCCTCTCCTTAGTTACCATTTCATTGCTGCTCAGCCAGTCTGAGTGTGATGTTGTGGAATGCTGAGGAGAGCCCTAATGCTGAATGTCAGTTGGAGAGAGTGGGCCAAGAGGCAAGGGTGCTGCTCCTGGTGGAGCACTGTACCATCTTACTTGTAATTTGTAATTAAGACTTATCTTAAACAATAAACCTGTTTCTTATAACCTTCGTGATTGACTATCCGGATATATGCATACAAGCCCTTATCTTCGAATTTGACAGACTGCATTACATAGTTAGAAAAAAATAATGAGTCATACATTAGATGGCAAAATTTAACTCTAAGCTATGTTTAATGATTGTAGTTTGTTAATTTCAACTGAGAAAATCTCTTGTTGTAATGTTAATTGTCTAAAAATAATGATTCGTCAAGCCAAGGTATACTTTTACCCTACAAAAGAACTAGCAAATCAAATTTATCTAGGTGGTTGAATTAATCTTCAATTAATTTTGTTCTACACTGTTTAGCAGCCATTTCACATCACAGGGTATTTGTGGCTGTTCCTGGTAGGCTAGCTGCTAGCCAAAGATTGACTTATGCCTATTATTTTCTGGTGGGCCTGTGCAGTGTGAGGGGATATGGATAAGAGCAAGTCAGCAGAACATGGTAGTGATGCCATTGTGGTTGCTTATCCCCATATCACAGCTGCTTTCTAACTCCCCAAATCACAGAAAGCAACTGCTGCGTGCTGCAGCAGGCCCTTTTGCTTGGTGCCATCAATCAATGATTTGTAAAAAGCGGCAAATCACCTGTGAGGGTTTCTAGGTGCTGTTCTGCTCAGTCAAACAGCTAAGTCTTGAGTCCTTTCCTGAATTGCTGGAGTGTTGAGGCGGTTCTGAGGCGTAGGTCATTCCAAGCTTTGGCCGCTAGATGTGAGAAGGAGCACCCTCCGCTGTTGCTTTGGCTGATCCGGAGGGTGTCTATGAGGAAGAGGGTAGTTGAGCATAGATGTCTGGTTGGTTGGTGGAAGGTTCTGCGTTTATTGATGTATACTGGTCCTTCGTTGTGCAGAGCTTTGTATGCGTGGGTCAGCATCTTGAACTGACATCTCTTCTGGATTGGGAGCCAGTGTAGTTTCTTGAGGTGCGGTGTGACGTGAGTCCATCTGGGGAGGTTGAGGATGAGTCTTACTGCACAGTTTGTATTGTCTGTAGTCTCTTTATGAGGCGTATAGAATGTATTCCTGTTGTCCAGCCTGACAATAGTATGTCTGCAAACAGGTAATAGCTGCCAGCGTGGCTATGACTATGTATGGGTGTGCTCAGGTCACCTACCAAAGTCTTCAGAAGCACTATAACTTTCCTGTAGTATGACTACTTCTGAGTTGACTCTACCATATCAACCGGGTACCTCCACTCTCATGTGCCAACTGTTTACCTTAAAAATAGTGACCCCACCAGCAGTTCTTAATTTGTGAAAGAATAAAACAGAAGTACTCCATCATTTTCTTCTGAGCCTGGTGGTGGCACTGCTGTATCCCAGGGAAGCGAAATTCCAAAGCGGGCTTGCCTTGTTCTGTCCACATGCCTCTTTCCCCTACCACCCTATAATGGCTATATCTCACTCTCTTCCAGGGTCTTTTCTTCTCTGTTTCCCCCTTTGTCACTGTTTTCCTATTTTTCTGTTCCTCCTTCTTTGCCCTGCTTCTGTCTTTCTCTCTGTCTTTCTCCCTGATTGTACTTTGCAGTGAGGTTCCAGGGTCCGCATCCTGGAGAAACCCCTATTCTAACTCTGTGATTCGGTTATTAAATAAAGATAGCTCTTGTTTCTGTTTCCAGACATTTTCTTGAAGCGAAGGTAGTTCATTCGAATCTTGGTGTCTGGATCAAGGCATTTAGCGATGCTGGACCTTGGACTTCGATCTGCCATATTTCTACCTTCAGAATGTTATTTGGGCGATCACTTTGAAGTTTGATGAACACTTTTGAGTGTGAGGATCCAACCACCCTGGGTAGTACAAGTGTCAGTCTCTGGAGGTAGCATGGTCCTCTGTACCAGCATGCTGTGTACACAGTGCACATTAATTTTAACTACATCCTATTGTCCACTGCGAGGCAATGAACGACTTCAGCGGTGGTTTAATGTCTGTTGTTTTTTGTGTTAGGGATCAGTCCAGATTCTCCTGACCTGCGTGCCTTTGAGTTAGTTGCAGAGGGTGGGGCAAACTTGACTGGCCATGCAGCAGTAGTACGATTCAGCCATCACAATTACGTTTGTTAGGTTGACTAAGTGAATGGCCATTTTCATGGTCAACTAGTGAATGACCGTCATTTGTTGTCAAGAACTTCACTATCAGTGTGTTCTGCTAGTGGCGATAACAAGACAAATAGCTATTTCCTGGCATAAATGTGAGTTTTATGTATGTGTTGTCCCACTGTTATGGCCATTTGGAAAGAAATTGGTCCTTACTGGGTGCCTCCCTCTACTGTGATCTCTGTTTGTGGTACAAGTTTGGCTGATGGAGTTTTCCTCCATCCATAAGACAGTGTCCTCGTCTCCCTGACTTTTGACAAATGTTTTTAGGTAAACAAAGCAGGCTATTTTGGGGTTACTTTACCTAGTTTAAGCATTCAAAGGCTTCTTGAATTTGGGTATAAACTTTTTATTGCAATGAAACTATGCATGATGATCATTTTTCTCATTGCTAGTTGCTAACTTTGCAACGAAAATTTACTTTTAAGTGCTTACAATTCTGGAAGAACGGTTATGGCTAGAAAAAGCCCCTGTACCCCCTCTGCCGAAGCCTTAGCCAGCGCGGACATCCCGTGCATCTTTACGCGATTGGGCGGACCAGTTACTGTCTCCGTTCCCCAGTGTGCGGCGCAAAGAACCTCTAATTTCGTTTTTATATATTTATTGGTGATTTGCTAACCGCAGACCAGGAGCTGTATCACGATGAGCTCTGGTGGCGCCTGTTATATGCACCTGCTGTGCGTACACTGGCTTTAAACCTTCCTATTAAAGTTTCGAATTTTGTATATTTCTTTTGTCTGTGAAAGAAATATAATATTTCATAATGTATGTATTTGCTTTATATATAATTGTTTCTGTGTTTTCGTGCTTTTGAGGCTGTCCATAGTGACTCATTGGGAGTCCACAGAAGGCCACAGCCGAGGGCCTTTTTAAAGCCACAGGTGTTTCCACTCTACCATAAAGATCAAGCTTGGTCAAATTAGCTCATTCTATTTTGTTGTTTTGTTTTCGTTTTGGATAACAGTGAAACAATTTCTGATTGAGTAATTGACTAATATGGAACTTGTAAAGTGCAAGAAGGGCAACATTGAAGAGTATCTTGCTACCAGCAGCCAAAAGAAAGGGTAAACAAGTGAAACATGGAAGAATCACTGAGGATAGGTAACCATCACTAGAATGAAAATAAATTGCAGAACATCCAAGTTTTAAGAGTTTTCTCAATTTATAATTATTTGCTTTTAATTTAGCTCACTTGGAAGGTGATTCCAAAACTCAGCAGTGCATATTGAAAAAGTCCTGCCTCCTATTAGAATTCTGCGGCTGCACGAATTTCAAGAAGACAAGCGGACTGTGATCACGGGTGGGATGATATTTTTCAAATTTATTGTAGACAGATTGGTCCTTGATGATAGTAAGCCTTGTGACCAACACACATGATTCCCTTTAAACTAGTAGCCAGAGCAAACTGAGAAAGCAAGAGACCAACCTGGTGGGACAGTTTGGCTGTTCCCATTGGAGTAGGGTAAAGACTGATATGCACGTGACTGGGTCGAAATTGAGGTGACAGGGATGCCATCATGAGTAATTATGAGTGGCTGAGATTAATTCGAGCATTCCGTCCATCATTTCTTTGTATACTTTAGTGTGATGCTGTCAGTGGGACGGGTATCCCCAGATGTGAGTCCTGGTCACATTGTGGCAGTGGAATTAGGCTAGATTCGACTGATGAGCCCTATGAAGGGTGAAACCGGTCGTGGGTTGCTAGTGCTTTGCTTCAGGGAGGACCTGGCCTAGCAGTTTGGCTGCTTGGAGCAGGTCAAGGCTGGTTTGCTTGTGGCTGGGTCCACACTCAGGTGGAATGGTGTGCAAAATAAAGATGGACAGGGATGCTACCCAGAATAATTACCAGTGGCTGAAAATAATTCAAGCATTCTATCCATCACTTTTTTGTATTCTTCAGCCCAAATAGCACCAGTCTTGCTGTTTTCTGTCACTGGAACTGTTTTTCCATCCAGCATAAGATGTATTACTTTGCTGCCTTCGACAAAGCTGAAATACTCAACAGAGCTTCCTTCCTCTGCAGCCACTGAGTGAGCCACCTGCTGTTGATTCCTTCCGTAGGTGCAGTCCCTCTTGAAGTGATTTACATGCACAACAATCTCTGTTCTTACCCTTTTGGGTACTGAAGCCAACCACCCTTCTTCCATGTGGCTACAGCATGGTCAGACTCAAATTGCGCCTATGTCTTGGTCTGCCGTGACCAGTGACTATCACTGGCACTTTGTGCTTCTAGGGGCTGAACTGAATTACAACTCTTAAAATTCACAACCCCGGTTCCCCTTATTCGATTATTTTTAAAATTTGTTTTTATTTTGTTCATTACATTTTACTCTATTTTTCTAATGTGGTTTGGGATATTTATTGTTCTGCATTTCTACTTTATTACGGTATTGGTACTGCTTATACTTTGCAGTAAGTTAAGCCTGTCTTCTCTGTGCCATACCTACCATGAGGTTGAGATGAGCTTAATTCATTTACCTTGAGGGCTCACCCCGATAAGGGTATTGTGATTATTCATTGAGGTAAGTAGTCAGACACCCCAAATAATTTTTTTAGTATGTTACTGATTTCTTCATTGATAGGATGTAATGTCATCATCCCACAGGGGTCAGATGGTGAGTCTACCCTAGTTTTTAAAGTTTGTTTACGTACCATGCTCAGTGAAACAGGTTTGAACCTTTTCAAACTGCGATCTCTAGGTACACTAAAGGGTTGTACAGGGGCCAGATTACTCGCACCTGAATTGAAGTTGGTCCTGATTTTCTCTATATTATCTGCAAAGAAAACAGATAGTTGATCACAGAACTCCTTGATTAGTAGAACATTACCCAAATTGTAATGTAATTACAATTGTACTTGTAGTTATATAGCAATTACTACCCCTGACGAGGTGTTGCAGTGCAGTTTGATGAGTAGCACGCTACTGTGGAACCCAAAGGATTGGAGGTTGATTATTCAAGGGAAATATGTTGTTTATTTGAAGGGTGGACATGTGAGTCTGTTAGTTTGATTGAATAGGATAAAGTAACGAGATAAGAGGGAAGAGTTGACTCTAGACAGTGTTATTTGGGAGATCATATTAGTAAGATGAGGTTTGTGATGAGTCAAAGGAGGGAAAATGGAGTGAAGAGCCTAGAAAGGATTATTAGGGAGATCATTATAGTAACACGAGGTTTGGGGTGAGTCAAGGAGGGATAAAGGAAAAGTCAAGAAAATGTCTTAGGGAGATCATAGTAATAGAATTAGGATGAATAGTAGGTTTAGGATGAGTCAGAGAGTGGAGGCACAGTATATATTGAGAGAGCTATTGTAATGAGACATAGAGCAGTGCATTGGAGGGTTTTGAAGGCTTTAAAAAAAAAAATGGTATTCTTTTTTTCTTCCTTTCTATAGTAGGAGTAAAGTAATACATATGTATATATAAACATAACTACTTAGAAAGAGTATTTAAGTATAAGGAAAATAAGAGATATGTGGTAGATGGCAAGGGAGGTAGGTAGACTGTTGGGGTGGAATGTAGAATGGAGAGGTGCGCAGTGAGGATGACAGTTGGAGCTAGGCGGTTGTACCTTGGTGCCGCTCCTGATGTATACATCTGAATAAAAGAGTTTACTCTATTTACCTGAGTGAGACCACATTTCCGACAATGGCGACAAGGATAGGATGGGATGGAGTGGTGCTGGTGCTGGAAAATAGATGTTTAGCCTGTTCGGGGGTTGTTGTTGGTGAGACTCCCGAGGGACTTTCCTACATACGTCTTCTACAGTTCCAATTGATTCCAGATCGGGCGGGAAATTCCTGCGGAGATTACTGCTGAGTTGAGGTATCACGCAGTTTCTTCTCCTTGAAGAGGTTGTATGGGTGTGGACTGTACGTCATGCGGCAGCTACATCTCCTAGCAACCATATTGGAGTGCTGCGGTGGCACACCAGTGCTCTGCATTTTCTCTGGACTGTATGTCACCTTGTAGGTATAGTCAGTGGTATTTGGATCGCGTTATCTTGCAGCCGCGTCACCTTGCTGCCATATTGAAGGGCTGTAGTGGCGCTCCAACTCTCTGTATTTTCTGGGGAGTGTTGTCTTAATTAGTTGTTTACGACACCAGTTGTTTTTGTTTCGCCAACTAATGATGTTACGTTTGCCATACTTAAACAGTGCCACATTAAGATCACTGTGATTGGCTCACCTATTAATTATTCCTGAGGTTCATACAGTGACTGGCACACTTATTAAGTATTGTATCATTCTTTGATGGTGCCACAGACTACGCTTGCACAGAATGGTGGAAAAAGGTTACCATCTGTAAAGATTGGACAGGATGTAAGGAGAAAGAAACAAGGTTTTGTGGAAAAAGGAGCACCATGTTGGTCAGAGCCTTTAAAATTAATTAAAGTATTAGGAATTGCTGTGAAACTTGTGGTGGTGGTGTAAGCCAGTGCTGCAAGTAACCTCTGTGGAAGTGGTGATTGAGGTGGAGAAAACTTGCCAGGCAGTCCAAATGCAAAGAACGATGTTGCTAAAAGAACTGTGGCTTACTGTAAGAAATAAGAAACTTCCTGGACATTTTAAGGGCTATTTATTAAGATAAATATATCCGTGGGATCACCCCTGGATCATCGTTTGAGATTTATTGTCATTGTGTGATTGTAGTGGGTGTATTCTCTGTTGATTTTCAAATTGTTATTATCATTTGGTTTTTTTTCTGGGTGGAGGATGTGTGGTAGATGGAAAGGGAGGTAGGCCGAATGTTGGGGTGGAATGGAGAGGTGGAGCGTTGGTGCGTGGTGAGGATGACAGTTGGAGCGAGGCGATTGTTCCTGGGTGCTGCCAACTCCGCTTCTGATATATACATCTGAATAAAAGAGTTTACTCTCTACTGAGCAGCACGATCAAGCTGGCACCATCCCCTGTCCCAAATAGTTTTCAACCTGATGTGCACATACCGGGAAACCCACTGCTTCAGGCGTCAATTCAGATTGAAAAACTAAGATAGAATGTTGCACCATCAATACATATCCGTAACCAAAAAGCACTTACTGTTTGTTTCATCCTTCTTTTCTTAGTTTTTCATCTTGACAAAGCAGCTAGAAGATGGATGTTTTGGCAGCCAGTAACTAAAGCACAGCCCTCAAGGCAGGGCATATGTGTGCGTGTGTGTTTACTTGTATGAGTTGTCTGGCAGCACAGTTCTGAATTCATTGTTGTTTTTTCATAGTAGATAAAGATCCATGGTAGAGGCCATTGGCATAATCAAGTTTGGACAGTACAAGAGAGATCGTAGCTTGCACCTTGCATGACAATCCTAAGTGGGGGAGTTTTCATAGTAATGAAGCTTGATCTTGCTATCTTGTCCACTTGGGCATTCATCGATAATTTGGAGTCCATGGTAATTCCATGGTTTCTTACTTCCTTAGTTACTTTAGGAGGTGGTCCCAGATTATCAAGGCAGATGCAAAGTGGGACATAATTTTTCCAGTTGCTACATGTGAGCATTTCACTTTTGAAAGCATTCCATTTGAGGTGACTCTGTGTCATCCACTGATGAACGGTTCTGAAGCAACTGAAGATTTTTGAATTTCCAATGTCTTCGGGACTTTCCACTTTAGCAAGTATTTGTGTGTCCTCTGCATAGATATAGCTGAAATTCATTGATCATTGCCGGTAATGACTTCATGTAGATATTGAAAAGCATGAGTGAGATGATAGAGCCTTGAGGTACCGCTGCTTTTGTGAAGTATGGTTTTGATTAGAAAAGGGGAGTGTGGATGACATTTGTCCTGTTTTGAAGGTAGGATGTGATCCAGTCGAGAGCAGTCCCCTCTGTTCTGGCTTCGTAGAGCCTTTGATTAGAATGTCATGGTCAACTGTGTTTAAAGCAGCTGAACAGTCCAAGAGAAGTAGTGCAGCGACCCCGTTCCGGTCTGCTGTGTTTTTAAGGCCATCCTAGAAGGCAGATTATGTGCCTCTTCCTGGTTGGAATTCTTTTTGGAAGTTGGAAAGTATAGAGTTCTCTTCAATGAACTGTGACATCTGGGTGAATGCTACTCTTTCTGTCAGTTTGCCCAGAAAAGGTCCATTTGTGTAATCGGCCTGTAGTTATTTGGGTATGCGGGTCCAGATTTGTTTTCTTTAATATTGGGGGTATGTATGCCTTTATTTAAGTCTTCTGGAAAGATTCCTGTAGTGAAAGAATTATTGAGGATTTTCTTACTGGCGTGGTGTGGCAGTTATAAGAATGTTCTTGAAGATTTGTGGTGGACATAGGTCAGAAGGGCAGACAACTGGCCTGCTTCCTTTGACCAGATCAATAAATTCACTTTGTGATAGTTATTTGAAGGAAATCGGAGGCTGGGTTAGCCTAGCCTTAAAATTGGTTGATGCTGGTGGTTTTCCTTTGTTTTAAATAGGAATCTAGCATGTCTGCCTTGGTTGTGTAATGATTTGACAATTTGTTAGTACATTCTTGAGTCACATATGAGTTCCTTCTGTACATTTAGATTTATGACATTCAGTGAGAATTTTATAAAATTATTTATTTGCACATTTAGCATATTGGATTATGTCTGAGTAGTACCTTTTTATAGCTTTTTGTTTGTTGACTTGAATATTCTGTTAAATTTGTGTAGGTGAAATTTGTCTTGATTACTATTTATTGTGAGCCCGTTGTGTTGTAGCTTTGAAATGTGTTGTTTTGTCTTTTTTAGTTCAGCATTCCTTCAAGGTGCTTGTTTTCTTTAGTCCTGTTGTGTTGTTCCTAGTGCTATTAGGATAGCGAATGCTTCCTGGAGCCATTCATACAGTTTTGGAATGGAATGTTTATGTGTATAGATCTGTGTTGGAAGTTAGTTGTGCTTTTAAGTGTTCAGTATTGAATTTGTTTTACAGTTGCTAGGTGGATGCATGTGAGATGGCCTCAGGTATGTTGATTTATGGTGTTTTCTGTTGGAAAGCTACCAGATGGTGGCCTGACCATGTGACTGGATTAAGCCTTTATAAGACAACTAGCTCTGAACTTGTAAAAATGATATCTAGGGTGTGTCTAGTGATGGTGTGGGTTTGTGGATGATACGTTCAGTGATGAGAGTTCTTGGATGCAGCATATTGGGTTTCTCAAACTATGTGTTTAGGTCACCAGGCATGTCTACATTGGGATGTAGTGTCATAAGGTTTGAAACCGTATCTAGAAATATGTCTGGGAGTTTTACATTGCTAGGTGTGGTCTGTAAAGAAAGAGGATGTTACAGGAGGAAATTTGTGTAGGGTTGCGTCTTGTCATAAGGGCCTCTCAACCTTCTATGGCAGCTTCCATGCAACACAGGAGCTGTGTCATCTCCCAACCATGATTCAGTTATGAAGAGTAAGTCAGGTCATGTGTCAGTGAGTTGGTCGTAGATGTGGTGTTTGTTTTTAGAGAGTGATGAAGCATTTATTAGTAGCCACATTGTGTTTTGGTCGTAGTGTGATTTTGTTTGATAGAAGAGTGAGTAGTACCCTTTGAACTTGTAGCAGGTGTAATATTAGTGCTGGTATTAACTGTATTAAGATAGCCATAACATTGTGTGTCTTTATCATAATCTTCATCCAGCAGGTTTAGAAGGAATTTTGTTGGGTCTGTGTGTGTAAGTAGTAGACATGATGTTTGAGAGTGGTTTGGTGAACTGTTGTTTTTGTAGGGTAGCCTTGTGTAATAGACATGGAGATGCGAAGTTATGAAGAGTGGCATGCATATTTTGTTTACGTCTGTTTACGGTGAAAGTTGTATGGGTTGTGGTATGTGATAAGGTGAGTTCATTACTAATGTAAAACCTTTCTCTAATAGTTAAGGGGATCTTGTAATTCTTTGTGCACAGAATTTCTTTTTTGATTGCATTTTTGTAGATTTTTAAAGGAGTTTTATATGATATCTTTGTGGGATCAAAACTTTTCTTTCTCAACCCCCTTCAGCTTTCTTGAAGGTGTTTTACAGCTGGCTAAGAATCTAACTAAGCCAGGGTTCATTAGGTTTAGATGGCTGTGGTTTGGCCAGTTGCTTGGAGGCAGTCTTGTCAAGTGTTGCAGGCATCCATTTCTTTTTAAGTTTGTTGGTACTTTCAGACAATGTTCTTTCAAAATTAGTGTTGGTAATTGGTTTGTCTGACATTTTATCCAAAGCAGAATATAATGTATATAATGATTTGACCAAAGGCTGGCAGTCCCATTATCCACATTAACTACCTTACAGGTTCAGGAGGTAACATCAAGGGAATGACCTGCTATTTTGGTGGGTCTGTTAACAATGTTTTGAAGTCCAAATGCTGAGCACTGTTCTGACTCCTGTTGCTTCATAGTCTTTGGCCTACAAATGTATAATGCCCATTAATAAAATATTTTGCCTCCTGAAATACATATGACAATATAAATTTAGTTAATGTGGTGAAATCAGAGCCTGGTTGCCAGTGTACCAGTGTACATGTAGTGGAAACCATTTTTGATATTCCCATATTTACTAACAAGAGCTCAAAACTAGAATGGGGAGTGATATAATTCAAGGAGACTTTGAAAATACATTTAATAATAACCACAGCTCCCTGATGGTGGGACACAAGAGAGACAACAGGGCAAGCAGGGGAGGCACTCTAACATGAGATACTAGCTCTAGCGGAGATCCTGATCGGGGACACGACAGTAGCGACCAAAAACACCCTAGGCCTCAAACAGCAGGAGCATAGAGATACAGTTTCAGATTCTGCCAGATGCCATGCTACACAATGTCATATCTACGAACTCAGGGATAAGGCAGGAAAACTGGGAACCTGGCTTGACAAATGAGATAGGGTGAGTAGTTTGGTTGCATCTGTTCAATGAGACGAATGGGCAATTTTAAAAGATACACAGGCCATTGCAGACACATTTGCTTTATACCACTCCAGACTTTCTTTCCTCACAAGCACATCCACAAGAGAACACTCGTGTGAGCTCCTCAAGGACATACCTCTCCCAATTCTATCTAGGGAAGACCCTGCACTATTGGACAGTGACCCTGTTAAAGAAGAGGTAGCCCAGGTCATAAGATGTTTACAACTGGGCAAAGCAGTGGGCCCTAGTGACCTGCCAGTAGAAGGCTATAAACTCACAGCCACCACCATTATGCCACATCTTCTCCAGATGTTTAAGGAGAGTAGACAACAAGGCTGTCTACCCAGAGACCAAAGTTTGGCCTCTATAGTAGTTATACACAAGGAGGGTAGGCTGCCAGAAAGATGTTCCTCATATTGACCAATATCACTCCGGAATGCAGAAAATAAGATAGTTGCAAAGCTTTTGCACACTAATCCGCCCTGATCAATAAGGCTCTATGCCGGGCCTTAGTATGGCCCTTAATCTACGAAGGCTTCATGGGACGCTAAGCCAGACGGACAGGCTACAAGAAGACGTAATAGTATCCCTTGGCGCACATATGGCCTTCAACACAGTCGAAGGGCCATACCTCCTCACAGCATCAGCGCAAATGGGATACGGGCCCAAGTTTTTGTCCTGTATCCAGCGCCGCTATACTCAGCCACCAGCCCAAGTCATAGTCAATGGCACGACATCTGGCGAGTCCGTGGCCTGCGCTGGACGGATCAGTGGGAGGCTAGAATATCCTTATATGCAGATGACACCTTATTATACCTCGCGGACCCACAGACCTCGTTATGTAAAATATTATACATCCTCACTATCTTTGGCTGCTACTCCGGCTACATAATAAAGTGTGCCAAATCTACCATATATATTGAAATCATGGGCACCCGTTCTACCTGCAGAATGCGAGGCCCAAATAATGTGTGACGGATTCAGATACCTCAGCGTTTTTGCCACCACAAACCCTGCTCTCCTAAGCGGCAAAAACCTATATGCTCCCCTAACTAGACTTAAAAGCGATGTCCAAAACTGGAGAGTGCTGCCCCTCTTCTTACTCGTAAGGGCGGCGCTGTTTAAGATTGTCACTTCCTCACTTCCTTTATATCCTACAAAATACGCCATTGCCAGTTCCTGACACTTACTTCAAGGCCATAGAGGGCGAAGTCAGGACATTGCTTTTGCCCCCAGGTCCGCCGGCATGTATAGCTTTCAGCAAACAAACTGGGAGCTGGTATGATGAGGGAATATCCCTGCCCGATATCCAGAAATACTATTGGGCGGAGCAGCTCACGTCATAAATCAATGGGTGTACCACCCTGAAGATGACCCTCGTATAGAATGGACTATCTTTCACTGCAACCAACAGGCTATCTACATTCCCTCTATACCAACCCAAAACACATGAGCCTCCAGGGACCCAAATCATTTACAGTTCAGATATGGCACAAAACGCTCAGATAGTTAGGCCTGGGGGATACCATAACCCAAGCAAAACCATTGTGGGACTTCAAAAAACTAGGCACACTGGGGTCCAGGCCAGGCTTTGATAAATTGAACCTCAAGGTGTAAACAAGGTTGAGGACCCTTGGGTACAGAGGGGGGAAGGTGATCCCTTTTTCAGACCTACGAAGGGATTATGATCCAGCGACCGCAGAAACCGTCCGCTATCTTCAGATCCGCCATGCTGTCCAGGCGGCGATTCCCTGGGGTACTGACCTCCCTGAGTCATTGCCCCTCAAAGACAGATTTGTGGATGAACACATGCCCCGGAAAGAGAAAACCCTTACATACAGAAAATCGATCAGTAACTGACCTGACACGCTTTCGTGCAGACATGCACATTGGGAGAGGGACCTGGGTGTCATCTCAGACGATGAATGACTGGAGGCCATGGCCTCCCCCTGGGATGTGGCCGTCAAGGCATGATTCCGGTTGGTACAGCTCAGAATTCCCCATAGGTCCTACATCTCTTGCAATACATTGGTCAAAGTAGGTAGATGGGATCATTCCAAATGCCGCAGACAGTGTGAGCAGGAGGGAACCTTTTTTCACATACTCTCGGGCTGCCCATTGATTCAGTCCTTCTGGGAACTGGTAGTGACATGAGTGAATGAGGTACAAAGATGTAACATACCTCTTTCCTGTCACCTGAACATGTGGGACGCAACGTACCTGATTAGGATGGACCAGACCTGAATGACATTGGGCATGGTGATTGCTAAACGCAATATTGTTCGATTGTGGGGGCCATACCAGTACCAATAATGTCTGACTGGAAAAGGGACATGGACTGGTGCATGATAGCTGAAAAACAGTTTACGAAAGTAGAGGCTGCCCTGCTAAGTGGGGGAAGGTTTGTGGCAAATGGAATGCATATAGAGGGAATCCATGTGACGTTCCTACAACAGCAGTTACTGAGGGTGATAATCTATAACTCAACACTTTACCATGGCGTGAGGGATGGCAGGTGAGGGAGGGATTTTCTTACAGTATTGCCAACTTGTAATTCAATTGCTAAAGGTGTATCTAATCGTGGAATGATGATTGATTTGTTGCCTGCTGTGTATTTAATAAAAATATGTTGCAAAAAAATAAAATAAACACCTCTCTTCCTCCTGTCCTACCTCAACAGCTAGGTCTTCACCTGAACTGTGTTTGATCCATATTTTGACTATAACTACTAAATCCATAAAATGCTATAAAATCAACTATTTCATCTCAATTTTGTTTTTGACCAGTAAGAGAGCTGCTGCTGAGTTGTTGCAAAGCACTTTATTGAGCTTGACCTGCCTGTGCCCTCATGTTAAATCGTCATAGAGATGAATTAGAATGGTTCCAGCTTGTCTAGGACATCCAGCCCGGCATAGGGCAGCTGTCACCCTTGGTGATCAGGTTGATGTTTCTGTAGTCCATACAGAATCAGGTGCTTCCATCTGATGGACTTGTGATAGTCCCAGAGCCAACATCTCCTCGACTACCCTTTTAATGTACACCAGGGCTGCTCCCGAGGCTTGGTGTGGACAGTAGTGTAGTTGCATGGCACTATCAGTGTCCACTTAGTGCTCCACTCTTCTCACTGTGCCAGGCAGGCTAAAGAATGTGCCGTTGAATTAATGTAGGAAGCAGCTGCTACAGCTCCTTCTTGTGGGGCTCTTTGAGCACCTCTGGGAACTTCACAGAGTCAAAGGTAGCAGTTATTTGGGAGGTCGGTGATCTGGTCAGCCTCCTCATCTGGGTATTCTTAGCCACACACAAACAGGGCTTGCTCTGTTCACCTGTTGTAGGGCTTAATCATGTTCACATGATGCACGCTGCGGACCCCAGATTTGTGCTCACATTATTGGTATCACTGACTTTCCTTAACATCTTGTGGGGTCTTGTGCAAGCTGCTTGCATCTTGTCCTGCTATGTGGGGACCCACAAGCAAGCTCTCCTGTCTCTCCTCAAATGAGCTAACCTGGGCTCGGTAGGCACATCTTCTGCTAGAGCTCTCCCAGGCACGTGTTTGACAAGGACATGAACTCCCGGAGGTGCTCCTGTATGTGCAGCCTCATTAGGGTCTTGCTACTTACAGTCTCAGCCAACTCTGATGAACTGGAGGGGGTCCTTCACCTTCTACCCATATAGTATCTCAAAGGGACTGAACTCAGTAGATTCCTGTGGTGCCCTCATTTAGGTTAAGAGAAGGTAAGAACAATACATTTCCCAGTGCCTTGGAAGCTTGTCAGCAAAGGGCCTCAACATGCTCCTCAGGGTTCCACTTAATCTTTCACAGAGCCCATTGGGTTCTGGATGTTAACTAGTGCTGAGTTGTTGCTTCACCTCACAATGCATCACACTGATCATGAACCGAGTGCCTCACTCTGATATGACCTCGTCTGTGAACCCAAAGCTGAAAAACACCTGCACCAGGACCTCTGCCACTGATTTGTTGGTGATAGACCTCAGGGCACTGCGTGCAGGTGCCTTGGGGTGCAATCAACAACAATTAACCTAAAACACATGCCACTACTGGTGATGGCTTCCTACCCTCTGGAATGGTACCACAACTAGAGGGAAGGGAACCAAGTGAGCGTAAGACTTCCCTCTGCATTTCCCTGAGAGCTGGCATTTATGACGAGTCCTACAGTAACTCTCTAGGTAACATGTGATGGTGGGACACACAACCTCATTCAAGAATCAGGTCCTGGTCTAGCCAGTCTCAAATGGCCAGCCACGGGTAGCTCATGTCCCAATCTGCTATTAGGGATTGCTATTTAGGGATTGGGAACCACCAATCATTGCAAGGGCTGTACCACAGTCCATGCCATAGGTTCACTGTAATGAAGCCCATTCTTCATGTACATTTTGTACTTGAGCACCGAGCCCCCATACTGAGCAGCCTCAGATTTCCAGAGCTGGGCCAGTATTGAGTCGCTCCTGACAGCTTTCCAGAAAGCCCCCTGGTTGTTGAGTTCTAGCAACCCAGGAGTCCACATGGCCAAGAGGGCCAGATCCTCTGAGTTCTCCTCAGTCACTCAGTCATCCAGCTCATCACTTTCTGACTGTTCCCATTCACAAATGACCTCACCCTCAGAGCCTACCTCCTTAGTGCGGCAATGGGCCTCAGGTGATTGGGCACCCAGAGCGACCCGTGGTAGGGACAAATAGCCCTAAATTGTCATCTTACTTCATTTTTCTGGCTTCTGCTTAACACAGCCTCTACCTCCTCCCATTAATCCATGCCAACCAAACAAAGTACTCGTAAGGCTGGGGGGTTAGGGTAGTACCCCTCCTTCAGGCAAACTCCTTCGGCACCTTCCTCCACACCCCTCTATAGTCTAAATGTTGGGTGCCGTTCCTAAATCTCCTCTGTGAATTGTTTATCCATCGTGGTCAAGGTACATGTACTGTCGTGAAGGGCCTGCAACTCAGTGCCGTTTACTGTCACTGGTGCTGTTCTACTAGACATCCTTTGCTGCCTCCTACAAAGCTGCAAGACTCCGATACCTTCCTGTGCAGCCACTGGCTGAACTACCTTCACCTGCTGTTGACACTTTCTGTAGGTGCAGTCCCTCCTTAAGTGACCAGCCTCCCCACATGCACACCAACCCCCATTCTTATCCTTTACGTACTGAAGCACCCTTCGTTTGAAGATTCTCCTTGCCTGTATTTTCGGATCCTCCTGCCCTGCCTTTAGGACAATATCATCCCCTGTTTGCAACTGTCTGTTACCGTTGCACTTGTGCCCCAACGCTTCTGGTTCATGTGTGTTTGTTTGCTCTGCGGATTCTGCCTGGTTTTGAAGGAAGGCAACAAATCATTACTGTTCACATTGCCTACTCCCCAGTCCTTCTGGTTGGTCCTCCCCTCCATTCTCTTTTTCTGTCAGTAATTCTTTATGATAATTTTCAAGTTCAGTGCAGTGTACAAACAGGAGATGGTGTAAATATGAAAATAAAATAAATCAGACTGCAGTAAAGAGATTGCACGCTACATTAGAAGGGCAAATTGCAACAGTTGGGGGAGGGGTACTTAGAGTCCATAGAGAGGACAACGGGGGTTCACAGTGCATATCATAGGCAATCCAGAGCAATAGAGTCCCCCTCCATTCTCAAGTTGCCCGCTTCTGTTCTAACCTATTGACTTTGTCTCCAGCCCCCTGAACAGTTAGGGATGAGACTAGCAATAGCAGCTTGATGCTGTCAGTTCAGGTCCTCAAGAAGTGTTCCCTTAATCACAGACACCCTTAGGTTACCAACATGCTGTCCTGCCAGCTATACGTAACAGTATCTCATTTGGTGCCTAGTCAGGTCCTTGTCCAAATCACATGCAGCTGGGTATTCTTGCCTGAACTATGCTCTGAAGTTTCCTAGGTACAATGAAATCACCTCCAACAGCACAGCTTGTATATCATCATAACGTCTTCGGCCTATACCTCTGTTACAGCATCTCGGGCCTTGCCAGTGAGCAGAATGAGTAAGGTAATGGCCTTCTCTTCTGTTGCAATCTTTGGCACTCGGCATACATGTTCAGATATTCCTATAAAGGACTGTAGATCATCCCCATTCTACTCCTAAAGCCTCTGTGCCCCCCCCTCGACATGCCTTGAAAACACCTCTGTGAGCCCACAGTTCTGAGTCAGATGAGCCATGGGGAGATGCAGAATCTCCTCCTTTACCAGCTTCCTCTGCTATCCCAATTTTCTCTGTTCCAGGACGTTTTGGGCCTTCATGAACTGCTGTGAGAGGTTGGGGGTAATGGAACCCTTTTTTCAATGGTAGCCCCTATCCCCAGAACTACTGCAGGACAAAGCAGAAGAATTGGTCCTCCATCTCCTCCTGGTGGTACGGTGATGCTTACGAGATTTCTGGGCTCCTTGCCTGGAGCCATGGGGCCACTGTTCCCCAGGTAGCCCAAGGATGGAATACAACATTACCACCTGCTCTCTGCTTCTTTACAAACCCCTCACCTCCAGGAGTTTCATATTTGGGCACAGTACATTTGGGTTTCTGTGCCTACAGTCCAAATGCTGGTTCTGTTGGCAACTCAGGTGATTCAATAGGGTAGAGTAGTCCTGAAGTCCCAGATGAGGTATCTAAGGAACAACTCTTCTGGGCCGCCCCTCTTGCTTGTGGGCTTGATAAGATCGGGTGGGGAGCACGTAGGCTGAGGAGGGAATCTATCTAGGTGAGCAAGATTGGATTCTGGGCATGATTTAGAATTTAACAATGGGTTACTCCGTCACATCCACTGATGCCCCGTTCACTGAAGTATAAATGCCATAGGATATAATGGTATTTAGATTTCGGCAGACGGGACATCCATCACCTTTGTGATGGAGTAACCCGTTCACCAAGTTCTAAATCAGGCCCTCTGTCAGGACTGATCTCTGTGTACTCCCCAATCCTGGGCGTAATAGTATGGAAGGCTTGCAGTCCCGAGTTATGGGGGCTCACAGTTCCATTGCAACTCCTTCCAGTTTCAGGAAAGCTGGGGGGAGCAGTGATATGGTTCCACACCAGCCTGTTCAAACCACAGCACCAGGCTAAAGGCTTCCAGCAGTCTCTGCATAATCTCTGCCAATCTCCAGGTCTTCCTCTTATTTGATCTCAGTGATGTTCTCAAGGCATGAGCTTCCTTCTTCCATACTAGGCTTTGCCTGCCTGTGGGACCCTGCAAAGACTGGGTTGTCACAGGCCGTGGCCACAGCCCCCTGAAACTCTCTCTGCCTTGGCTGCCTTTTTCCCATACCCAGAGAGTCTTCTTGTACCTTCACCCTTGTGAATATCTTCTCCGAGAGATGTTCTCGCATGTCTACACCACTGTCTTAGCTCATTCAATTTAGCACCATTAACGTTTGTAGGTCTTCCTGAGTGATGGCCTCCATTCTGCCTGGCACCCTATCAAATGTGCTTTCAATGTAAGCAATATTGGCTTGATTCTCCAGTGCTCAGTTGGCTTCCTTTGTTTCATTGCTGTCAACAACTGACGCAGACTTCCCGCGCAATAGATGCCTACACTGGACAACCCCCACTCCACCCCCCTTTTGTGGGCACTGAACACCTGACTGCTAAGAGAGTTTCCCTCAAATGTCTGACCCCCAACACCATTAAACAGCACACAATAGCGAATACTAGAACAAGTAAGCAATCATACTATTTGCAGCTCTTCCTCACAGAGCACATGAGGAACCTAAGGCAGTCAATGCCTGGTACCATAAGGGAGTGTGGACAATATTCTTCCTTCTCCGGATAAGAGCCTATGACCACAAAAGCCTTCCCTGACTTTCATAGTAAATTATACCCCTTGGGAAGCCCACCCACAGCCTTCAGTACGCCCTCCCTCAGCCGCATTATAACACTATGGCATTCCATTAAAGTGAGGGCTGGGGCATGAGGTAGGGTTATGGTTCCCGTGTGCATACTGAGCATACAATCCACAGGGTTGAGAGGGCCACCTCCGTAAGAAAGAGCATGGCGGGAATCTTCTGCTCAGCAGACCTCCCCTGACCCCTGCTGCCTAGCTTCTATTTTGTTATTTCAGTGGAGAGGGTATTTTGCAGGTCCGAAATGGAGACCGTGTCCTCAACACAGAACAGCCTCAAATAACCTCAGGCATCATTTAATTAATATATAATCTACACACCAATTTTTCCAGCGAGTCTCTCACTCTCCTTTCCCAGCTCTTTATGCATTCTAAACATACTAAGGGAGAAAAATTGACATTTAAAAGTGGACATTGCATAGAGAGTAAAGTACCTTCTGCAGAAAGCTCAAATCTGCAACTACACAGGGCCTGTCATGACAGCGATCCACTGTCACACTCTGTACCTCTTTTGGAAGATGGGCAGTGTGAGAAGACGTGCCTGGTGTTGTGGATAGCCACAAAAGACCCCTTGTTTCATGTTCCATTTCTTTCCCAGACACAGTGAAGTCCTCGAAATATATTTGGGAGGCTTTTTTGCGTCTTCTGCTTACCGTTAACCTTTGTTTTCTGCAAATGAGAGGCCTCTTCACAACAGCATTCTGGATTTTAAGCACATAACCTGGCAATGAAATCATGCTTTGTTGATATTAGGTGGTGATAACCAACAACAGCAAAGCAAAGTACTCAGGTTCTTCAGCTGTTTGGAGTACCTGCATCTTCCAGCTTTTTAGGACAGTGCTTGAAATCTAACTGTGGGCTCTGGGTAAAGCATTTTTGTGTGAGCCACCTACCTGTTCTCCATGTACACAGCATTGTTGATTAAATTGACATTTGCTAATGACCAGGCATTACACACCAACCTAGGTACCTCAGATTCCATCTTTGGGTCCAATTCATTATTGGATGACAATGCGAGATGCACTTAGTTCTTGTAAATGAGCAGTGACCAGGTCTCTTAAGGAACTAGTTCCTAATGTGATAGAAAGAGGAATGATTTCATAGTTTATCTTAGGTTCAAATGTATATACACATTAAAATTAAAAAAGTGTGCCATGTCCTGATCGCTACCACATTTTCCAGTATGTGTGGATTGTTTGACCCCCTGGCTCTGCCCTGTTGAAAACTCTCTCTCTTTCATCCTAGCATGTACAGGCAGAGACCGCATCCAGTAGTCGTATGGAAACTATATAATAGGGAGAGAATAATCAGAATTCAGACAAATAAGGATTTAGAAAAAATTTAGTTTCTTTTGCAGATAGACGTAGTTGTGACTTTTGGTGGACATTTCCAGAGTTCAGATGGACTAATATTTTTCAGATATATGTTATAATTATTTATTGTCTCATACCAAGGCAGTTTCTTATCACTGTCAAATATTAAGAAACGAGGAGAAGCCAAACAAAAAGTGCTTCAGCTATCTGCAGAACCACATATCATGACGTTGTTGATGGAAGTACTGAAGCTGGTGGCATGGAGTTCCACTGCATGTCTCTGCACTCCAAATACCTGACCACTTGTGCATGATTTTATAAATGTCCAGGTTGTCCTAGATGTATGTCGTAACTTAATATCCAAAACCGGAGATGCAAAGCTCACTAGTGCCCACAAAGAAAAGTTCAGGTGCTTTATGGGATGTGAAGGTGCGTTAGAACATTGGTGATCCGTAGTTGACGGTTGCGGTTGGTATTAAGGCATGCTGCAGCTTTCTTTATCCAGTCCCCTGATGTGGTGGAAGCATTGGGTATAGACCAATACAGTCGACCAGGTGACTCAGAATAAAACCCTCGGCATCAACACTGCACTTCGATTCCAGACAAGAGGGCGTAACGTCTTAAAACGCACTGTTGGAAATATCCGGTCTTAGAAACATTGCCTGTTAGATGCGAAAATCGCAACCCATTGCCAAGTATGGTTCGCTGACTCCTCAGTGCTGACATAGATGGGCCAAAAAATCAGGGATGCAGAACTATTTATCCCCATAGCTCATCGCCTTCATCTTATTGGCCATTTAGAAGGTTATCATGTATCCAGGAATCAGTGGTAGTGGAACAGGTATTTAGTGTGAGAGGAGGGTCCCAAAGTGTGATAGTTTTGTCTGGATTAGCTGGTTTGGTTCTTAGAAAGATCTTAATACCAGCTGCGTTCTTGAACTACTACTGCTTGTAGCTACAGATAAAAGTGACCAAGTAGCTAACACAGACATTAAGCAGTGCTAAACATGGCGAGGAGGCCTCTAGTCCCATTGAGCTTACCATTTCATCAATAGGGGTAAACAGATAGACCATGATTTGTCAGATCTGCTTCACAAGCCTTCCCAACCTAGAGCAGCCTTCAAGGGTAAGTTATTGGCAGGTGTCATTGTTTCAGTGCCCCTCGCTCCCTACTGAAATTTGCCTGTCTCTGTCTGAATAGTCTCGCTTTGCATAGTCTTCATCAGGTGTTTTCAGTAACATTTCTTGTGTCTAAATTGATGTTTTAAAAGAACCTGCTGTGTGCATTTAAACTCATCTGCTTGTCATGGACATCTTCTGAGAACGTGCAGTTTGCCAGTCATTATCTAGCTGTCTTTCAATGCAGACTTAAATTGTTTCTTTCAGAGAACAGAAATTACAAATGTTCCTACCATAGACTTCTTTGAATCTCCATTGCACTACTCTGCTATCTCGATTGGGTGAAGATCCCCTCAGACCTCACCCAGATGTAGGAATAAAGGGAAGTGCTTCATATAGGAAAACTTCCAGCCTGATATGTGTCTGCAGTGAACACCATATGTTCAAAATATTGGTCTAATAACAAACGTGTGCAATGCTTTCTTCTTATTTTAACACATCTGTTGAACATTTAATTTACAATCTTTCTTGGTCCAGGTGTCTAAGAAGTACAGCGAAATTGAGGAATTTTACCAGAAACTGGCTCTGCGTTATCCACAGACACCTCTTCCCGCAGTACCCCGCAAGGTGTTGTTTGTTGGAGAGACTGATATCCGGGAACGAAGATCAATCTTCGATGAGATCATGAGGTTTATCTCAAAGGAGGAGAGCCTTGCTACAAGTGCGGAGTTTCTGGAATTTCTAGGTAACTCGAAAAAGATTGTCTAAATTGAAGAGTGTAAATTCTATTGAAAAGTAATAAACTATTATCCATTTCAGTATTACAGTTTTGGATTTCTGGAACTGTTGTTAAAGCAGAGACATGTTTGGGTAGGACAGTTCCAAATATGGGTATCCATGGGGGTGTGGGGATGTGTGGGAGGGTGAGTAAAAGGGAGGTGCTCCCTCCCCCCCCTGGATTTAGGTACAGCTTCGTGTGCGGGCTCACAGTGCAGCGTAACACTGCGTCTGCCATAGTGTTACACCGCCTGCACTAATATGGTCGCAGCCCCCCAACCAAAAACAGGCCAGGACGACACCCGCACCCTGAATTTTTTTTTATGGATGCTCATGGTTCCAAACACTTGTTAGAGTTAACAAAACTGAGCAGCTTTTAATTATCGTGATTGTCCTTGGGTAAAACCCTCACTTGTTTTCAATAGACCAAACATCAGTTTCAGACTGGAAGCAATTTGCTTTCGAATTATATGAACATCAGCAGTAGAAAGCAACTACTTTTAAACTAATATTTTAGCTTCCCTGAAGAAGTGAAGGAGAGACGGGAAAATGAAATTACAGAAACAAGACAATTCAAAGAGTTAAAAAAACACATAACGTAAAGTCAGGCATTTTATGTAAAAAAACCAATTACATTGTATTGAGTTAAAGTCACCTTCCATGTGAGCTAAAATATCATGCTGAGCTAAATACAAAATACACTAACCAGAGTGCATAATAAACCAATTAATTCAATAATGAATGGAAAAATTATTTATTGGAATAACATAGAGGGACAAAACGAATTAACAAAATGTCGCATTGTATGCAGGCACGGTTGGAGATGTAAAAAGTAGTTTTATACATCTTGCGTAGGGGGTAGGGTCCCAACCATTAACTTGTTAAGCTGACTAGAAAGGCTACCCTTCTGAATGGACATAATCATTTCTGAAAAGTTGAGTAATCATTACTAAAGCCAATGGGTCTGGTGTTGGCCACAGGCCTTTT
The DNA here is from genome assembly GCF_031143425.1 of Pleurodeles waltl. Classification (NCBI taxonomy): domain Eukaryota; kingdom Metazoa; phylum Chordata; class Amphibia; order Caudata; family Salamandridae; genus Pleurodeles; species Pleurodeles waltl. The sequence continues at coordinate 1,669,141,537 of NC_090444.1, read as the reverse complement.
TGGTTTTTCAGGTGCATGTGTGTTTTTTCACATTTTCTTAACGGATGCGGTTCATTATGTGATGTCGTTGTGCAACTCACTGTGTAATAAACTCTCAAATCAGTCTTGGGTTCAGATAGGCTTGTTTGTGAAATCTTACCTCACGCCTGGGTAGCTGCGTCTTCAAGCAGTGAGGCTTTAACAAAGGACAAGTGCAAAGCATTTCAACATACCAAAACAGTTAAATAAGAAAAAAAATTACACCAATTGATAAAAATAAACCTTATTTTTCTGAATGTTTGAGACACCAAAATGAAAAAAATCCACCAGAAGGTTCCAGAAATGTAAATTATTAAGCACATTGTAAATCACTGATGTTCACTCAAATTGCAAACTAGCATTGACAGCTACTGTGGTTATTGGTTACTTTTGAAAACTTTAATAAAGTTGTGGTCTGCTTCTCCTGCCTGACTTGTTTGACCAACTCCAGCTGGGAATGAGTCACAGAGGCAAATGAGGCTTGGCAAAATAGTTAACTTGCTCTCAAAGCAGTCTCCATGCCAGTTCCAGGTTCTATGGGCGAACAGCCATTTTCATCCATTTGGTGTTCCAGATGCAAGAGATACAGGATGCTGAAGAAGCTGTAGAATGATGAGGATGCTGATCCTGTGACTTGGGTCTTCCTGGGGCTACTCCCTGGCCCACGGTCACTGGAAAACTTTGGGTAACAGAGTGGCACTTTTCTTAAGATGCTATTTACTTAAAAGTTCCATTAATTTTGGCTTTAGCATCAGAGTAGGGTTTAATGTAACAATGAATTTGCTACCCTAAAATACCAACTGTATTAGTCCCATTCAGAAGTTAGCACAGCTGTATTGTCAGCATTTCACCCTGTACTCGCCAATGGGGCTACTAGCCTTTCTACAACAAAAATGACAATCTAGGGTTTTTACAGTGAGAACATGTTCTATATTTTAATATACTGCGTCCTGCCTTAGGACTCAATAGGCCTTCTTAAGGGGTGACATATATTTTTACAAAGATGGTCTGGACTTTGCCAAAGTCAGGTTAGCAGTTTGAAAACTTCTCTACCAGCTAGCAACGGCAGGCTGGGAGTTATACTTTACTTTGTTACAACTGTGGTGGCACAATAAGTGCTGCAATCTACGAGGGACACTTCAACTTAAAGTCCCTGAATATCCCTCGTACCGTACACTATGAACTTATAAATAAGTTAAATTATGGTGGTTGTGGGTGAACTAATTTGACATACACTTTTTAATGGTTGGAGCACTGGCCCTGAGGTCTCGTTAGCAGCCCTCAGTGCACCTTCAGAGTCGAAAAACTAGCAGCATCATTCCAAAACTTTGGGAGTGATCATGCAAGAGGCATTTCTTTACAGTTTTCACGAAACTTTTTTGTTGGGAAAGTTACTGAGTCCTCGTCATTGTTGGGTACATTCATATGTGGAATGGCAGCACATGAATGCTTAGCCAATTGGTGCAAAATACTTTTGTCTGTTTCTTCCTGCAACCCAGATGTCAGAGAGGGTATGTCAGCCTTTCATGGTCTTGAAATGGCCATTTCCAGTGGCACCAAAAGTTCCTCTAACCAACTTGTACAACAGAAAATAGTGCACCCAAGGGGCCAATTCTAAAAGATATTAAGAACAAATAGCAAAGGGCCCAATGATTCTTCAAAATCAAGGCCTGTACCCCGCTCCACTGACATGAGGCACGGTAATTAAGGATGGATTGTCCAAAAGGAAACTGCAGTGCTGGCCAGGGGGGTTGTTCTGGCTAAGGTGGAAGGTGCATGGTCACCTGAGATATTCAGTCAGGGTTGATCAGTTGAAGTACTGAAAGGTTTTCCGTAGCCCTGTTAATGACAATTCAGCTCTTTCTTGGATTGAGATGTTTTGAGCTGACAAATGAAAATTTTACTGTGATTATTACTTTGTAAAAATAAAAAGCATAGCAACTATATGGTGTAACAGGCATTATGAAATAAACTTGTCCCATCTCTGATCCCTTCATAAGCTAGTGTCTTCCGAGTCGTTTCTTCATTTGTTCTTCAAAGGCAAGCAGAGGATAGGAGATGGAGTCAAAGTGAAGATAGATCAGCAGGCGTGAAGAGCATAATGAGCTGCATCTGTCCCAAGATATATGCTAGGAAACTATAAACATTTAAGAAATAATATAATTATGAATAGTTCTGTACACACCAATTGTCTTTCCAGTGTAATTGTTATAATATGTTATTGCCAACAAGGCATGGGCTATCTACATTTGACTTGTGAAAGTAGTGTCAGTCTTGGGAAATATTCACTTTTCTGGTCTTTTGTAGCCAAAGCACCTGGTTATTGTCACGTATTGTTCAGTTATGTGTCCCAGTTTGTGGTCTGATACTGATGACATTGCCATCTCATTGGACGTCCTCATCCCAGCTCTCACAATTGAGTGTGTCCAACCTAGGAGATCCAAGCCATGACAAAGTGGGATCTTAGGACTGGGACGAGGAAGTCAATATTTTTTATATCTGGGATAAAGTGCAACCTGCCATACATGATGAGGGTATTGCTAGTCACCTCGGCATTCCATGACCATATAGAGCAGTGCTTTATTGCTGGGGTCTGCGAAGCCTACTCAGGGGTCTGTTACTGCTTGGAAAATTACATAATATTAACAGATATGTATATCAATGAGAAAGTAAAATTTACAATTGAACTCTTTAAAATGCTCTGTGAATGTGGCGCAATCTGAAATTGGACACTACAAGTTCTTATCCTCAGATTGATTCATGGAGCAGTGCAATTGAATCAAACTGAATATAGTATGAATGATGAGTAGCCGCAATTGAATTTAGAAAAGCTCAAACCTTCCTATTAAAATTTAGATTTTTTTTATATTTGTCTGTGACTTAAGTAAAATATGTGATAATTTGTGTATTTGTTTGATGAATGTTTCTTTTTGTATATTGTGTGCCTTGTTCTGTGGTTCAAAGCATTTAAAATGCTTAGGTTTAGCACCCAAGCTCCCAGAATTACTGGGGGTGCCCAGATTCCAGTAACGATTCAGCGAGGATCCCTGGCTGCCAGTAGCGATTACGTGGGGGTCCACAGAAGTCGAAAGGTTAAGATCCACTGATATAGAGGAACAAGGTGGAGTTCCACCTTCAGGTTATGGAAGCCTTAGGTGAATTACAATAACCTAATCATGTACAACAGGGGATACTGCATCCCTTATAAAATATGGTCACACCATCACCTTTTCCACAAACCACTTAAATTTGTGGTGCTTAAAAACATGAAGAATGAGAATAGAATATTGAGTGCAACATTAAACACATCAAAAAAGATGTTACATATTTGTTGCAAAACCTCATTGTACCAGTTTTATACAACTCAGTTAAAAAAAAATCGAACTTTTCTATAATTACCCAATGAGTGGAAAAAAATAAAGGCTGCCATGAACATCACTTTTCTACTTGTTCCTGCATGGGGAATAAACAGAAGAAGAAGGAAAAGCAATGTTTTGTTTTCCTTCTTTAAACAACTGATTTAATTATGCTCTATGACCTGCCCTGCCCTTCCTCTTAGTTGCTGGCTTTGGCAGCTGGCACTGTGACATCAGAACTCAACTATAACAAGTTATTACGTTTGAGTTCTGAGCTATTTCTTTATAATAAGTAACTGGGTGTGTCACACGTCTATTATAAAGAAATTAGAGACTGATTTTTATACAGGGATTGCACAATCCATTGTATTCCAATGAAGATTACAGTTAAGTAACTGACATGTTGTTTTATGTGAAAATACTTCAGAATTACACTTTTTTCCCAAATGCTCAAATTCTTTTGAGTGTTAAAATCTAGCTTTATCTTCTCGCAGATCATTCTTGCCACGTGCCACTAGTGTTTTTTCTTTATTTCAATATTTATTATGTCACCGCCGTTAAGTCTATTTTGCCACGGTGCGGATTACACAAACGCTTGCATTGTTTTACACAGTTTCCTTTTTTCCATATGTTACGTTCAAGCTGATCAACATAGATTTGATGTCTCGTGTGAAGGTTGTTTGAATAGGTAACGAGGCTGTTTTGCAATTCATTAAACCCTAGGGCAGTGCAGATGATTCAAACAAGCACAGATCATTTTACTTAATTTTCCACGTGTTTGTGAAGCACCTTCCAAAGGAACAATGGCATTTCCTACACCAGTCCGAAGGTCATACTTTCCTAAGGCGGTGTTCACGGTATTCACGTATTGTTCTATTGTGAGCTCTGAAATGCAATGAGGTTTGGGTAATCGGAAGGCCCGAACCGGAAGAGAACCCCACAGGATCCCCGTGGAAGTGACGAGAACATATAAAACAAGCAGGGCACATGAGAGGGGCTTAAGAGACAGTGCAAAGGGGGCGGAATGCGGATCGGTGAGAGAGATACAATGTTTTGTAAAATAGCCAGTGCTTTAAATGGGCAAGTACTGACCGGTACTGAGTACCTGCACTCCTTTAATTTGGAAGAAAGAGTACCTGCACTTAATCAGCACTGCTGCAATACATTTAATGGGAGGGCACAGGCACTTCTCAAGAGCAAACAGGTACTCTCAAGAGTGAGTACCAGCACGTCTGTATTTCCATTTGAAGCACTGAAAGTGATCAACATTTTTAGGGCTTTCAAAACAGCAATGAAAGTGTGTGTTTTTTACTCGGTGTGTGCATGCGAAACATCCCAGGTGAAATCCGACATACACCTCACCATGCAGACTGAAAGCACCTTTACTCAACTCTTTGCCAGAAAACACATGCATTAGGGTGGTGTAACACCCCCAAAGACCCCCCTAAAGACACCCCTGCTTGCTTTTGCAGGAGAGACAGACGACGGAGAAGGAGAGAGGGAGTCACAAAAAAGAGTGCCATGCGCACTTATATTTTGTTGTACGAAGTTTTAAACTTCTTTTCTACTTTCAAAAGGGCCAGCAGCACTCCAGCAAATGTTACAACTTATTTACCATAAATGTGCAAATAACCATTTATTTTGTTTCACATTCAATGCTTGTTTGCAGATGATCAAAAACATTAATCTGTACTCCATTGAAATACGGGGGTGTCTACGGCATTTATCACACCCATTACATAATGATAGAGGTGCAATCGATTTGTCAAAGTTCTTTGTGTGAATATCTGCAAAGTTGGGAATTTCATAGTACCACCTCGCATGGCATTCCCATTGGGAACTCACATTTTCCTAAATCAAATTTGTGAATGTGTGTAATAAATTTGGTTTATTTTACTTGGATTTATGAAACAATGCAGTACAATGCTGAGAGCATACTTAGTATGGTAGACAAATCCATTTCTGCATCCTGCATAGTCTAAATGGTTACAAGAGATCAGAGATAAACCAATGATACGGAAAATATTTAGTTGACCAGTCCATTTGAGAAATGTTTTCATAGTTGCCGCTTGAAACTTGTCAACGCCTGCTGTTACAAAATAAGCCAATCAGCTGATCCTATGGACCTATCCCACCTGCTCCCAGATGTTTTCTTCCATGTTTGCTGTCCCGCAGTTAACAGTCAGTTTGGGATCTGCGGATGTGCATTGATTTCTGTGGCTGTTCACAATCTGAGCTCCTGTGTATTTTACACATCCTTAATTGTCCTCTGCTAGTGGTGAAATGTGTAAAGATCTTTAATACGTGACTTGTGGTCCTGGATTTGCATTCACATGTGAGGTTTTTTGTACATGTGCGCTTTAGTACTCAAGAGTTTTTGAGTGTCCAAAAATGTGGCATGAGAACAAGGATTCAACAGTAGGTTAACCACACAGAAGGTGCTGAAGAAAAAATGAACAAAAGAGAATAACTGCTGTGGTTGTCTAGAATTAAGGATCTCTGAGTGGTTTATTGGGGTCATTAAATGGGGTCCCTGAACATTTTCTGTTTCCAATATTAATGTTATGGTACTATTAATATTATGTAAATATTAGTATTATGTTAATATCTCATACAAGTTAGGATGCACAATGCAGTGTGGGTAAAAGAAGTCACCAATGAATCGAGTCCTGAAATATGAATTTTATGGAAAGCAGTTCTCTTGTAAGTGTTTCTGTTTGAGCTGTTCCGCTAATGCACCACAAAAGGCAGAGACGGGAATCAAAAGGAGTGATGCTAACCAGGTGGTTAGAAGTTCTAAGATCCAGAGAATCTCAACAGATAAGCTTTTAGCAATCTTATGAATTATCTCCCTTTGGCTGTACCACTGGATAAAGTGCACAACCTAGAGAGGGGAACTCCGCCTTCATAACTCTGTTTTGATGCATCCTTTCTGCTTCACCAGAGAACGTTACCGTATGTGTAGCTGACCACTGTTTGGGGAGGGTTCCTCGCCCACCCTTATTGTTTAACATTATTATGTTGCTCATATACATTTTATATCCACTGCCCGTGTGTGCATATGTTTCAACTCCCCTCAGAATATTGAGACTGGTGCAAACCCTGGCAGTCACCATGGCGAATGAGAAAGGGGAGTTGACCAGAGTGAGCCAACCAGAAAGGCGGACTCATTATGCGGTTGGACCCCCACCCATCAAAAAGTATCCTCCCATGGTGAACTATTACTTAGACATGCAGTACTTCAAATCAAATAATTTTTAGTTTTCTGCAGCCTTTCTGTGCCTTCTAAGGAAAGCCATTCATAATCAAAACATTTCCATTAGAGGAGCTATAAAAAAGTCAGACATTTTTTTTTGTGCATTATTTCCTTACTTTAAGTATTTCCTTTAAGCTGGCCATAGCTGTGCAAACAATCTGTCACTATTCTCTTTTTAAGTATGCGTTTGCTGTTGGTACAACATGTCAGGAAATCTACATTACAACATGTTAGGTCTTAAGACTACAAAAGAATGATATAACATATCTTAATAAATTCATGAAAATTAAGTTTCATACCCTCAGTATTACAGTCAAGAGAGGTAAGTTTTGGGATAGCAAGGAAAGTAAAAGGTTCACCAGGATGCAGAGTATCAGAAGAATACGGTGGGGCGACATCCCAAGACCAGTGACGAAACAGGATCTGTTGGGGACCGTGCAGATGGACTGGCATGACCATATGGATGACATTTAAAATAAAATTAAAGCAGCGATGGAGAAGATGTCTAGTAGAGTTGCTAGGGTCAAAGACGCACTGATGGAAAGGGAGCAGAGACTCCAGTTGCTGGAATAGCTTAACATCTCAACATCTGTCTTTAATGTTGTGAGTAACATTGTCAACCTTGAAGCAAATATAAGAATCCCAGGGAATGCCCAAAGAAGTTTCTGAAGTCAAGTGTTATGGGTTCCATCTACATGTAAAGCAGATGAACTTTTCAAAGTGATACAGATAGTGGTGAAGGGAATTTTAGAAGAGGAGGGCCTGACCGCCTTGGCAATGGTCTTGAAACCCTATAAATGACCTACAAGACACCCTAAGAAGAGCAGTAAGTGAGACGGCACAGTTCTGCTGACTGCTGTCCCTCAAAATAAGAAACCTATTGAGAGCTGCTTGATAAAAAGGATGTCTAAGAGGACAGGATGGTGCACTGTCTATGGTTTGAGCATAAACATGCTCCTCAAGAAGAAACATTTGAGAAGGATCAGCAATGACTAGCTGAGTTGCCATTTTCAGGAAGTCACCAGTACCAGGGATCCCACCACATAGGTGATACACAACAGAAAAATATACCTAGACCCATAGGAAGATGCTGCGTAACCATTTCCAGAAAGTGGTGAAACATCCAGTCTCCAGTCACCTTCAAAGAATGCTTGTTGGAGACCTGTAGCTGCATGGGGGATTAGCGGTTCATACTGGTACTTACAGCTCTTTGACACTGCAGTATTTGCTATTTTTTTCTCAGTTTGAAGTTAGTATCAGATTACACCAAGAGCCGAAGCTCGAACTAGAAGGTGGCTCTCTTGTGCAAACTGATGCATTTTTAAGTACATTAGACATAGGTGCGACTAAGACAGGTAATGTTTAAAAGTAGTTTTACCGTGGACATTGGTCCCTGATCCCCAGTGAAGAAATTGAGTAATTAATGGCAAATGGGACATTTTAAAGACATCTCGGCTGGGACATGGGCAGGGGCATTGCCCCCTCCTTCAGCCCCTATTATTGTTCAATAAGCTAGGTACACAAAAGCACTATTGACGTTTCGCTGTGGTTTAGAGGTAATTGTAAGAGATGCGTTGGCTTTATATCTAGATGATGGTGTTAATTAGTATACATCAGTGGCAGTTCCCAAAGGTCGGCACATTAGTCGGGCCTGTGAACACCAGCACTGCTTACAGACTCCCACACTGGCCTTTCAGTGCAAGTCGTTCAGTGTTTTCAAAATGGGCGTAAATATAAACACTGACCAACACCACTCTTCTGCTGCACGGTGTCCCGTTGAAGTATAATAGACCTTAGATGTAATATTCCTGTTATCAGCAAATAACTGTCCCATACTACTGCTGGTGATCCTTTTTACAGAATTATTTTAGCCTTTGTTTTATTCATTGCAACATTGTATCGTTGAGTGCTTTTAACTTCCTTTGAATCTGTCTGTTGGGGGCTGGGGAAGGTGTGGTTGGGTTGGACTGTGACTTTTCCTTGTAAGGAGCACGCTTCCTATCGCCATTTTGACAAGGCCGTGTTACTGGGAAGTTAGTGGTCTGTTGGGCCGCTTTATGTCTGAACTTGAGTGCCCTAAGAACTAGCCCTACTAACTATAAAAAGGGACTGTTACCTGGACGCGCCGAAGGCACACCAAAGGCAAGCCCGTCTGCATCTGGACGGCAACAGAGGCCAGAAACCCTGAACCTTTGAATAGGCAGAGTTGTTGTTTACTCTTCCTCTCAGTTGTGCCGCACTGGGCTGTGCAGTGAACGTACTTATTCTTTGGGGAGATGGGTGCTGTTTGTAAACACTGGTGTTTTTCTATAACGCATGCCAGACCCGCCTCTGGGGTGGGGGTCGGGGTTAGGATATAATGCCTCCAGCATTAAGATGTTTAGCATTAATTGCCATTCGCTGGTGAACCCTCGTGCTTACGTTTTGGACTTTATCATGGAACAGTCACTGGATGTTTTGTTCCTTACGGAAACTTGGCTCAGCCAGTCGACCCATGCTGACTCCGTATTAGCTCTTCCTTCTGGCTATTGCATCACGTGACTGATCTCATGGTAGAGGGGTGGCATTGCAATGATTTATAGTAGTTCATTTGTCTGTAGTCTTGTCCCTTGTAATGTAAAGGATTGCGATAGGGCGCTGTTTCAGGTTCAACTGAAAAAAAAACGACCTTCTCGGGCCTCTTGATTTATAGACCCCTGCGCACAGTGAAACATTTTCCTTTTGTTTTGAAATTGGCCAGTTTGAAAATTATGGGTAAGACTCCCAATTTTCAATTTTTACTGATTTTTTATAGATAAATACAGACAGAAACAAAGTTTCCTATCTGTATTTATTTTTAAAACGGAAAAATACTGAAAAATGTGCTCTTTGTGAAAGACTCTTCATGCTGTCTTTCATGATTTCCAGGCAAAAGCTGAGCAGATAGGCAGAATGGGGAGTTACAAAACAGGATCATTATTCCTTAAATACAGGCATATGTTAACGTATAAGTGTATAACACTAGTATGCATCAGTGGGTCTAGTGTTTGGTTATATGTGGATGCTAAATTTGCTAAAACGTGACAGGCATCCACATATGAGTGCTTGTCTAAGAGTTAACCGTGAAATATACCATTTTATGACTCCATTTATTCACAAAACACAAAATAAATATGTCTAAATTCCAATATGATGGCCAAAAAATAAACATGGATAAATATAGACAAAAACGTTAAAAATACATCTCTTAAAACCAGGAGCCCTAATTATAGGCGACCTTAACTTGCACTTTGAGCAGACTGAAGAAGAACAATCATACAGATGACTTGGAAGCCATGGGACCGGATACAGCTGGACACAGATCACATGCATGCTGTGGGGCATCTTTTGGACCCCAGCTGTGCTGAAGACGAAGGTTTGGTTAACTTCAGCTTTGGATGCCTTTATACCTGTATGTTCGGGCCAGCGAAAAAAGAGACCTTCGGCTTCTTGGTTTAAAAGAGACCTTCGGCTTCTTGGTTAATGAAAAAATGATTGCTGAAAAAAAGTGCTGTAAAGTGCTTGAACGCACATGGAGGAAAACGTGTCACGCTTTAGCCAAAAAAACTATATGAGAGCCATCAACGCCTACCACAAAATGATTAAAAACACCTGTGCTGATTTGTTTGCAAAATTCCCCTAAATGTTGCTCTGTCTCTTAGCTGCTTTGTAAACTTCAGTGGTTTCTGATAGGGAAACATATTCACTTTAAAGCCTCGTGCGTAGCTCATCAGATTGTGACCAAGCAGGGGGCACCTAGCTTTGCATCCCTGGAGTAGCTGTACATACATTCTAGGGATCTCTGCTGACCGGAATTTGGCTGTTATACTGTGTACCAAAAGAGTTATGGAGGGAGGTCACTGCTTATGGTGTAACTTGCCTTTACATCTGTGTACTATTCAGAACTATCTTTGTTTTAGAAAGCAGCTGAAGACCTGAATGTTTGCAGCATAGGTCTTTTCTGTGTTGGTTCTTTGGTACTTCACCATGGTAGTAGGAGAGCTCTGGGAAGCCCTGTTTCAGGGGCGGATATGCGCTTTATAGTCTTCATAACATAACATATTATGAGCATGACATATAATAATAACATAGCATATTATTAGCATGACATATAGTATCTAATATCAGAACATAATTTCCTTCATGCTATTCGTGCCTAATAACCTCAGCCAATACACAATCACAATAGCACATGCTTGTTGCATTAAATCATTATTTTAACGAGGCCAACTAAGGAATCAGGTATCACCACTGTGGATAAGATGGCAAAGGGCTTCACTTGCAGAAGGCCTAGAGCTACTAATAATGAAGCAAACCAATCCATATATTAAAACACATTTGGTATAGCTTAATAGTAAAAGCCATACTTTTAAGAATTTATGAATAAATCTTTAACTATGCCACAGATAAAAAGAACCAGTAAAGTTAGAAACATCCAATGCATTTTATGTGAAAAAGATCTCCTTGCAATTAAAGAAAAGTACTGACAATTGGTTTGATAATTCACATTCCTTATGTAATGATAGTTAATGTTACATCAAGTGTGCACGTTTACAGGACTTTATCCCAACTGTTAGGTTATTGACACAAACTATAAATGGTTGCTTTGAGATGCTTTAAAGTCTATGTATTTATTTCAGGAACCCAGCCTACCAGTGCTGCTGATTTCAGGACACAGATCACAAGTGAAAGGCAGCAAGAAATCACTGAAAGTGAATCGTTGGACTTTTTTAGTGAGGAACCACCTTCAGATACCATTCCAGAGCCAATTACAAGACTAAAGGAAATAGCAAAAGAGAAAATGGAAGAAGAAGAGGAGGAGGAAGAAGAAGAAGAAATCTTAGATCCTCTTGGGATCATGAAGTAAGTACTAGTTCTAGAACAATATTGAGAATGTGTCCACTGTGATCTTCATGTGAATATAGATGTATACATTAATCAAGCAATTTCTCACCGTTGAACACAGACCAAGGTTTTGCAGCGCTTAGAGACTTTAGTCTACTAAAGTAGATGCAAACCTCTGCCGTGCAAACGTACAATAATAAGTGGATACATTGAGCATTTTGTAATTATGCTTAGCTTATTGTAACTTTTACTGCAAATCACTAGAGCATGAAATAGCAAAGCATTGCATTAAGAACTTTGGTGGTCATTATGAGCCTGGCGGTCCTCTGTCCACCAGGGTTAATGTGGCGGTATCACCCCCAACAGGCTGGCGGTAATGATCGACAAATAATGACCATGGCGGTGAGCCCTCCCATAGACAGGCAATGTACCACACCAACCACCAGCGTGGTACGAACACTGAACACGGCAGTTGCCACCTACAGGCAGGCGGAAGACAAGGATTTGCCCACCCTATTATGACATAGCACACCACCAGGATTTCCAAGGCGGTAGCAATGACATCAAAAGCCTGGCAGAAACACATCATATAAAAGGAGACACTCACCTCCAGGGACACTCAGGAGTCAGCGGCCACCATGGAACCTAAACTGCAAGTCTTCCCGATGCTGTACCATGCCATGGCCATCCTGGAGCACCAATGCCGACGACGACGGTGAGTACAGCCGCCTAGCACACAGGAGAGGGGGGACAAAGTGACATACACACACACACACACCACTCACCATACACACACCACACACCCAGAACCAGATGCACAGGAAAATAACAGTAACAGAACCCCGGAGTAAAGAAACCCAGGACACATACACAGTTCCAACCACTGTATTCCTGTTGTATGAATATGTAAAATGCAAAAACATGCACAACTGCAGAAATAAATACATGCAGGCCCAAAGGCCAGTCCAAAGTCCCAAATGCCCACAAGGCAGTGTCCAAGCCCCAACCTGACTCCTGACAACAACGGGACTCCACTGTTCTGGGGTATCATGTTGGAAATGGGCAGGCACCTCAGGGGGCAGGGTGATTGTGGGGGGGCACCCATTGGGAGGGCACCTCCTGCCCACTGGTTCTGGAGGCTTCTTCCTGCCCACTGGTTCTGGAGGCTTCTTTCTGCCCACTGGTTCTGGAGGGGACTGCCTGCCCATTGGTTCTGGAGGGGGCTGCCTACCCATTGGTTCTGGAGGGGGCTGCCTACCCATTGGTTCTGGAGGGGGCTGCCTACCCATTGGTTCTGGAGGGGGCTGCCTACCCATTGGTTCTGGAGGGGGCTGCCTACCCATTGGTTCTGGAGGGGGCTGCCTACCCATTGGTTCTGGAGGGGGCTGCCTACCCATTGGTTCTGGAGGGGGCTGCCTGCCCACTAGTTCTGGAGGGGGCTGCCTGCCCACTAGTTCTGGAGGGGGCTGCCTGCCCACTAGTTCTGGAGGGGGCTGCCTGCCCACTAGTTCTGGAGGGGGCTGCCTGCCCACTAGTTCTGGAGGGGGCTGCCTGCCCACTAGTTCTGGAGGGGGCTGCCTGCCCACTGGTCATTGATGGTGCTCCTTGGCCTCTGATTCTGGATGTTGCTCCACGGCCTCTGGTTCTGGATGCTGCTCCACGGCCTCTGGTTCTGGATGCTGCTCCACGGCCTCTGGTTCTGGATGCTCCTCCACGGCCTCTGGTTCTGGATGCTACTCCACGGCCTCTGGTCCTGGATGCTGCTCCATGGCCTCTGGTCCTGGATGCTGCTCCATGGCCTCTGGTTGGTTCTGGATGCTGCTCCATGGCCTCTGGTTCTGGATGCTGCTCTTTGGCCTCTGGTTCGGGATGCTGCTCCTTGGCCTCTGGTTCGGGATGCTGCTCCTTGGCCTCTGGTTCGGGATGCTGCTCCTTGGCCTCTGGTTCGGGATGCTGCTCCTTGGCCTCTGGTTCGGGATGCTGCTCCTTGGCCTCTGGTTCGGGATGCTGCTCCATGGCCTCTGTTCTGGGTGCTGCTCCTTGGCCTCTGTTCTGGATGCTGCTCCTTGGCCTCTGGTTGGGATGCTGGGCCCGGAAGACCGCGGAGGCCCAGCTGGAGATGGCCTCCCAACGAGGAAGGGGTGCCCATCGGAACTTGACCCCCCGATGGCCTGAATGCTGGCGGTGGCCTACCCAGAGCTGGATGGGCACTTGAGGGCATCACAGCAGCCACAAGGGGGTGAGTACAGTGTGTTTGTCAACCAACTCTGTTGCCTGGCATGGGATTTGGGTGCAGGGTACTAGTCAGTGGATGCCCCAATATGCCAGTTCAGACATTGCTGCGTGGTCCAGCTCGGGTTAATAGGGTGGAAAGCATGTATTAGATAGCTAGGTAGGTGGTTCACATCTCAGACAGAGCTTAGCTAGTCCCATTTGGTGTGTAGCTCTCAGTGTTTGGCTCCTACCTGCTGTGGTACTTTCCTAATGGTATGCCACTGTGGTCCATACTGCCCAGGCGATGAAATAGGAGGAGGCAAACACCCATGTACAGACCCCTTGTGGACTTAGCTACACTGGAGGACTGGCACATCTTACTCACCTATCGTCTGTACGGGGCCAAAATCACAGAGCTGTGTGAACAATTGGAGCCTGATCTGATACCTGCCATCCGTAGCACCACAGCAATCCCCCTCTTGTGCAGGTACTCTCAGTGCTCCATTTCCTGGCAGCTGGCCCTTTCGAGGTGACAGTGGACTTGGCTGCAGGTATGTCACAGCCAATGTTCTCTATTGTGCTTGCAAGGTTCTTGGCAGCCTTGCTCAAACACATGTGCAGCTACATTGCATTCCCCCAGGTTGATGATTTACCCACTGTGAAGGCTGGATTCTATGCAGTGGGACATATACCACATGTTATTGGGGCCATCAACGGGACCCATATTGCCTTAGTCCCCCCCAGGGCCAATGAACAAGTGTACAGGAATCGGAAGAGTTTCCACTCACTCAATGTCCAGATGGTGTGCCTTGCTGACCAGTACATCTCCCACGTCACTGCCAAGTATCCAGGGTCGGAGCATGATGCCTTTGTCCTGAGGATTAAAGTGTTCCACAGCTGATGGCACAAGTACAGAGGCACAGAGTGTGGCTAATAGGTGAGCCTGAGTCCTCACCCAATGTATGTCAGTGTATGCCTTCAGGAGTCATAGCTCATGCCATTGTGCAGTGCTAATGTGTGTCCCTTACTTCTTCCCGGTGATTCCGGCTACCCAAACCTGTCATGGCTCCCGACCCCTGTTTAGAAATCCGAGAACAGGGGCTGAAAATAGGTACAGTGATGCTCAGGGGCATACCAGGAGGATTGTAGAAAGGACCTTTGGGCTCCTGAAGGCTAGGTTCAGGTGCCTCAATCTGACAAGTGGATCCCTATGTTACTTTCCTGAGAAGGTCTGCAGAATCATTGTTGTGTGCTGCATGTTGCACAATTTGGCCCTCAGAGGGCATGTACCCTATCTGCAGGAGGAGGGGGGTGACAATGCAGCTGTGGCAGCAGTGGACACTGAGGACAGTGAAGAGGAGGATGTGGACAACAGGTCACATTTGATCCTGCAGTACTTCCAATGACATTCTGGTAAGACTGTTGAACTAAACAATTCTACATTTTAGTGTTGTGTTGTGTGACTGCAGCATCATGCAAGTCATTCCCTTTGCATCCCACCTGACTGTCATCTGTGCCTTCCCTTATTGCAGAGGTTGGTGTTGTTCCAACTGCTGTGATGTTTACAGACTGCTGAGACACATTTGTTGGATGGATCGACATGTTACTGGACATTTACACAGGATCATGCAGTTCATTACAGTTCACTACATTGTACATTACCTGTAGATAAAGCACTATTACTCAAGTTGTGTCCAAGGGTGTTTATTGAAAATTGGTATACAATGGGGAGTGCAATAGAGTGGGGTGATGGGTGGGAATAGTCCAGTGTAGTGGGCCAGTCTGTTTGTAGCACAGGTCCAGTGTCCAAGGGGCCATAGGAAGGAGTAGCAATGGCAGTTCAAAGTGGACCAGGTAACACAATGGAACACAAGGGTGACATTCAGGAGGGCCTCATGTCCCGGTGGTGGTCTTTGTCTTGGCAAGTGTCTCTGGTGTCTGTCTGGGACGCAGGCGACTGTTTGCGGCGTGGTTCACACACTGTCGGTCCTGTGACAGGGCGTCTGTCCACTAGCTGCAGTAGATGTGGATGGCTGATCAGTAGACTGGCTAGTGGAAGGGGCCTGCTGGTGTGATGTGTAGTCCCTCATGATGTTGGCCATATCATCCAGCACCCCTGCAATGGAGAACATGGTGGTGTTCAGGACCTGCAATTCTTTCTTGATCTCCTGGTGGTGTTCCTCCTGCAGCCATTGGTTCTCCTGCATGATATTTATCACCTGACACATCTTGTCCTGGGATTGTTGATAAGCCCCCAGGACATTAGGGAGTGCCTCCTGGGCAGTCTGTTCCCTAGGCCTGTCCTCCCCCTGGCGCACAGCTGTCCTCCGACCATCCCTGGCCTCCGGTGCCTGTGTCCCCTGAACGGTGTACCGACTGCCACTGACTCCAGGACCCTCATTGACTTGCCTGTCAGGTGTGGACTGGGGTCCCTGTACAGGTGGGCACACTGCTGATTGATGTGTCCTGGGGACATTGGGTGGCTGCTGTGGTATTGGATACTGAGGGGGGAGGCTCTGTGGTGGACTGGGTGTGGGCTGGGGTAGCCGACTGACCAGTGGTCCTTGATGGGCCAGGGAGTTCATCCAGATCCAGAACTCTGGAGTTGCTGTCATCACTGGGGGCATCTTCTGGTGGGGGACTGGGTAGCCGTGGCACATCCTCGCTGCTGAGATTAGCTGGGGCACCTGTGGGGATGTAAGTGGTGTATTATGACACATGTCTGCAACAAATTCTGCATTCCTAGCTTCCCCTATATTACTGCTGTTGTCCTGCCACCTTTGGTTTTGTATGGTGATGGATTGTGGGATTGTTAGTTCTCCATGCTGTGCATGCACTGGTGGTGGATGTACATGCAGGGATAAAAGGGATGTGCATGCAGTGGGTATGGCATGCAGGGCTTGGCATTCAGGTTTGTTAATTGTAGTGGTGCGCTGTGGGATGGAGTGGGGTGATGTGTGTTAGGTGAGGGATGGTGGTGGCATGCAGGTATGGGGGGGTGATAGGTAGTAAATGTTGGCTCACCAGTGTCCAGTCCTCCGGCAACTCCATTGAGTCCCTCAGGATGCAGTATTTCCAAGACTTTCTCCTCCCATGCTGTCAGCTGTGGGGAAGGAGATGGAGATCCACTGCCAGTCCTCTGGATAGCGAGCTGGTGCCTTGCTGTCATGGACCGCACCTTCCCCCGTAGGTCGTTCCACCTCCTCCTGATGTTGTCTCTTGTTTGTGTATGCCGTCACAAGGCGTTCACCCTGTCCACGATCCTCCGCCATAGCTCCATCTTCCTGCCAATGGATATCTGCTGGATCTGTGCGCCAAACAACTGTGGCTCTACCCTAACTATTTCCTCAACCATGACCCGCAACTCCTCATCAGTGAAACAGGGGTACCTTTGTGGGGACATGGGTGTTGTGTGGTGTGTGTTTTGTGCAGAGGGTGGTGGGGTGTGGGGTGTGTGGTGCATGATGGATGAATGGGTAGTTATCGTGTGTGAAGTTGTCTCTGTGATTTGCGTGGCTAGCTGTTGCGGTCCTTTCGTGTTTGCAAAGGATTGTGGATAATGTGTGTGTGTGTTTTATAGTGCTGTTGGTGGGTGTGTGGGGTGTGTGTGTTTGTGTCAGGTGTGTTTTTTTTCTTTTGGCCAATGTTGTATTGTTTTGTATTTATGTGGCCATATCAGCCGCGGCGATGTTCACCGCCAATGGTTTACCGTCATTGAATGTCCACTGTGGTGATTTGTGGGTCATTATTTGGAGGGTGCAGTATTGGTGGCGTAACGCTATGGGTGGTAGTCCCGACAGTTTATCACGTTCAGTGGGTCTGGTTGATTTGTGGTTGTGGCTGTTTTCTGTCGGTTTTGTATGTATGTGTCATAATGTGGCAGACGGATATCTGCCTCCGCAGCGGTATACTGGTGGCAGTCAGTGCGGCAGTATTCGGTATTTACCTCCAAGGTCATAATGAGGGCCTTTGTGTTCTTAATGCAGTGGCATTTTTACATTGCAGGAAGGAGTCTAATGCTAATGCACACTACTAATCCACTGCACCTCCTGGTGGATCTATAGTGTTTGCTCCTGCACAGAGTATTATTTTTGTTATATGACATCAAATAAATGTGGGAAGATAATTAAATGCTTCTCCTCTCTGCTGAGATTGAAGTAAGCTGAGAGGAGAGCACACTGTTTTATAAAAATGCACCCGAAACAGTGCTTCCGCACACCAAGGTTGCAGTTGTGTACGCCGGTGCTTCTCTGACCTGATAGATAGGGTTAGGGGTGATGTATATATAGTCTAAAACAGTTAGCCTCATAGGCACTGAACAGTGTCATCAGTGTTTAGCAAGGGTACTTGTTGGGCCAGGTGATAGAATGGGTCCGCTCGTATTAGTCAATATGAATAAAGGTGTCTCCTACAGACTGAGAGAAGCAGCAGGAAAACAAAACATTGATCCCACCTTAGGATGATTGAATGCACACCCTAACAATCGCAGAACCCTTTTGGGCTACAAACTACCTTCATGTTCCATTTCAGAAGAGAATCTTTACAAACTCCACTCTTAAGGGCTATTCGGAAACAAATGTCAGGCAAATCTCTTTTCACGGATAGCGTACATAGAAAATAAGCAGTGACCAGGAGTGGCTGAAATAATTTAACAAAACTGTGAAATGGGTGAAATCTATGTTTTTTTTTCAATCTGCTTGCTTAGTGAAATTAGACTGTAGAAACTGCACACATTTCGTGATATGCAAACCTGAGAAACTGGGAGATTTCTGGCATTTCACATTGTTGATGTAGTTTTGTATGGATCTCCATGGCAAAACTAGGACCATAAAGAACTAGTTTGTGAATAGTTTATGTGCTTCTCCCTGGACTTTATTTTCACAGGGAGAACCATAAAAACCAATTAAAATAAGGCCTCTGTGTTTGTCCAGGGGCTGCTTTTAAGTATTTTTTTTAAACTGGAAGAAAAACCTTTACAAGATGGCGAGTGCACCGGTTTACATATGTGCAGCAGCCATCTTGTAATGATTTTTCTAAAACTAAAACAAAACATTCACAAGAAGGCTGCTATGCATACATGTACACAAATGTGCAAGCATGGCAGTTATTGGTATAGCCAGTAGGTGTTACGGATGTGGCCTTATGGCTTTACCAATGCTTGTGTACTTCCACTATAGGTGGAGGTGGATTAGTCAGGTATTGTAGATTTGCCTGATAGTTCACTTCTACATATCTCAGAATGAAAAAAAAAATCACTGTTGTGATTTTCAGGTGCTCAATGTAGAGTCAATCAATCACCCGCATTTGAACTAGTGCACTAATCACCCAGAGCGCTATACAGGTGCTGGGTCCTATCTGCTCGGGGTCTCAGTTGAGGAGCCAGGTCTTGAGCCCCTTTCTGAATTCCTGAAGGGACGGGGATCTCTTCAGGTGGATGGGGAGGCTGTTCCAGGATTTTGCCTCGAGGTTGGAGAAGGACCAACTACCAAGATTGCTGCAGCGAATGCAGGGGATGTGGGCGGGAGAGAGAGAGGTGGAGCACAAGTGTCTGGAGGGTCGGTGGAGGTTCAGGCGGTGGTTGATGTATGCTGGTCCTTGGTTTTGCAGGGCTTTGTAGCCGTGCGTAGGAATCTTGAATTGGCATCACTTGTGCACGGGGGCGAATGGAGTTCCTTCAGATGGGGGTGATGTGGGTCCGTTTGGGAAGTTCAAGAATGAGACTGGCCACTGAGTTCTGGATGGTCTGAAGTCTCTTCAGGAGGTGTGAGGTGATTCTGGTGTAGAGAGCTTTGCCATAGTCCAGGCAGCTGGTGGCTAGGGAGTGGGTGACGGTGCATCAAGTGATTAGAGGGAGCTACTTGAAGATCTTGAAGATCTTGCAGAGCGTTCGGAGGATGAGGAAGCAGGCGGCGGCATCTGGGTTGATCTCATTAACGTCAATTCACCAAAATGCCAGGGGTATCAGAAGTGACATCACACGCCCTTTCACCTCCACTCCTACACACACACACAATACTTATACATACACACATATTCACACTCACACACACTCTCTCTCACATAAACACACTCTCTCTCACATAAACACACTCTCCCCGGCAAGCGAGCAGACAACATTCTTACCTCAGCTGCCATGGAAGGACATATTCTATCTAATTGTACTCCATTTTTATTACAGTAATAGTGAATAATATAATATTATTCTCTATTAGTGTAATACAAAATTCACAGAAAGCGAAGAGTGGAGCCCTAATTGACTTCCATAAGGACGACCTGCCTGTATGTTCCTGGGACCGAATTTGCCACCTCTGAGGCCAGGGGCTGCAAAGGCAGTGCCAGGGGTAGCAAAAGGAAAGCCAGGGGTCGCAGTTGCAACCCTTGGCGACCCCTATATGACGTCCATGGTTGATCTGGCTCCTCTTGGTGAGTTAGCTGTCCAGAATGATTCCTAGGTTCTGGGCTTGGTCTGTGGGGGTCCAGGGGGTGTCCAAGGTAGGCGAGCCACCAGGTGACGTCCCACGGCAAAATGGTGTTCTGTAGTACTTTTATTTTGTCTTCTGTATAGTCCATGGACTTTGCAGGACAAAGCTATCTGGTAGCTTTTCGAAACCCTTCTGTACTTAAAGAAAAGAAAAACGGCTGTTCAATGCAAAAAAAATTTTTTTTAAAACATTCATTTTTATTTAAGCACTACGTTTTCATAGCTGTTGCAATCACTTGGCTACCTTATTTTCATTTTTAGGAGGGAGGGGTGACTGGTGAGCTTGGTGTCGAAGAATGAAACAAACTAAGTTATGAAGAGCCAGAAACACATTTTGAGTGTAAAATAGTCCTACAGAAGCCAGTTAACTTCATTGAATAAATACTGCATCATGAAAACTCGTGTAAGGGGACGCGCGTGTCTCAAATACTTTCACAAAAATAAATTTGGAACATATTAAAGGCAAGGCTTTTTAATAACCCCCGGGTTGTTGCTTAAATGCTCTGTATATCGAAGCCAATAACTATCATTTTGTTTCTAAACATGGAGCGTTTTATAGAATGCACGAATAATCTATTTCTTTAGCGACTGTTTCTGTGTTGTTCTGCAATTGATTGCCAGAATAATTCAAGACACTTTCTCCATTTGTTTTACTGAAGTGGGGCGCGCGCTTTCTTTCATCGCAATGACCTTGATGTGAATAACAGCCGACCCTTTTTTGGAGAGGAAAAACACAGTCCTGTCAGGTGCAATGCTGCTTTGGGTTTCCTTCATTTATTAAAAATATAAGTTGGGAAGAATGTCGGGCGCCAAGAAAAGCTTTGCTTTCCTGTTTTGTATAATGTGCTTCGCATTCTTTGTCTGGCCGTTCTTCACATTTCAGAGCCCCGGGGGGAAGGACGGGGCACTCCATTGTCGGAGGAGGAATTGAGGGGGGGGGGGGGGGGGGGGGGCGGTTCAGGATGACCCGCTTCACCACGGCATTTATGAGTATGTAAAGTAGTGCCCCTGTAGCACTACTTCATACGCTCCTTGATGCCTTTGTGACCTGTCCTCAAAACATCTAATAAGCATTGGCAATGCCCAATAGGTCTGGCTTTACAAAATATTTATGGTATTGTGAAGCATTCCTAGTGTATGGCATGTGAATGGATATGTATTTGTGTGGAACCAAAGAACTGTAAGATAATATTGGTGGTTAAAAGGTCAAATGACAGTTGCATGGCCAAGCCAAACCTAAACATCCATGTATGTTAATGAATACCCTCCTTTATTTTGTGCTGCCGCCAAAGAAAAACACCACAAGTTATGTAGTTATCTAAAACACTTTAATAGCATTACAGTGTTTTGTGTATGCATGAGAAAGTTCAAACACAGGCAGCTGGATAAATAAAATGATCCCAGCAGTGTGGAGGGCATTTTTTTTTGTTGTGGAAGCACACACCTTCTGCCTAATCAAAACATGTACACCTGGTTCCCAACATGTAAGCAGAGCTAAAGTGATGCTTACATAATTGCCTGGCAATAGCTGCATTGACAAGACAGACCATAAAAATGGGATATTCAAGTAATATTCATCTACAGTGAGTATAAATACAAAGACCTGTGGCCTCTTTGCTCTTTTACTAGGCAGGGGTTGGAAATGTTCGAAGCAAATTCACAAAGGCATTTATGATAATGTGACATATTACTCCTACAGCACTATTTCATGTTATTAAACTGAGAAATATTTGTACCAAAGGGTACAATCCAACATTGATTTATCTCCTCAATTGAGATGAAATAAAACATTCTTCGAATAACCAATTAGAAGGGGCCTCGGTGTTTTGCAAGGCCTGTTCATGAGTATCTGAAATCTGTAAACAGATTCTTCTATGCCAAAAAAGGCATTATTTCAAATACAAGAACATTTGCTTCCAGATTTAATATGTTTTACCCTTATTTTCTGATTCATGTGACAATCCGGTTCCTATGCCATGTGCATCTTGGGATACAGTCAGTAGGTGTGTGCTTTTAAATCAACAGGAGCTTTTTCTCTGCTTTGAATTTTAGCTCAAATCCTGCTGTTCAAGCAGCACCTCACCTGAGAGGAACTTTTTCTGGATCGTCTTGTCTCCAGATTGAGACAATCCTGTCCCTTCACCACCCTGGTCATTTCCCACTCAGCCTTGTATTGTACTCTTCACTGCACAATGCTCTGTAATTAGGTTTGTGCTGGATACACTCGAAAACACCCCAGAGGGAAGGAGACTATGCAGACAATTACATGAATAAGAAAAATGCATGAATATCGTTTTTAGTGTGAGACAAACAGAGCTTGCATTCGAAAAACATTTAAAATAAAATGACATGCACATTTCAATCTACCCTTGTAACACTGGGTACGGTAAATGACCAATCACTTATAAATCAGCTTACTCACAGTGAAGAAAAAAGAAAAAATGTTCTGTGAGCTCAAAATCATAAGAGACACCCAGACTTGCTGGGTCTATAGTTTCATGGGCTCATAACACCCATCCCACCCTCCCTGATCACAAAACGTCTACTGGAGAGTTTTCTTTCAAGAAAGGGTTGCCACAACCCATCCCACCGACTTTTGTAGGACAAGGTAAAGGCTGAGGAGGTGCCCTGCTAGGAAATACTATGCAATCCCTTTGTAGTCCTTCTACTTGGCTCAGGATTGACATCTTCTGTTTTTTTATTATCCTCCTTGACTGGTTCATGTCCGTGACTTCTGGTTTCTAAGCTATTCCAGAATGCGGCCGAGAATGAATTATCAGCCATGACACATTATCCCTAAGAATGCTTAGTTCTATGATTTCTGCCTGGTGCTCCCCAGAGGGTGTTTTGCTAGACTAGCAAAAATATTTTTGTTAATTGCTATTATTTTGTAGAATTCAAATATCCATTTAAATGTGTTAGATTATGAAGGAGTGGTACATTTTACAGAAACTCATTCGGTGGAGTACCCCAAACATGTTTTGGTCATGAATTTAGGTCTCTAGTGTGTCTTTGATTACTTACCATGGACATTGTTAGAACAGTTTGTCAAGAATGTTTTGATTTTGAGCACCCAGAGTCACTAACTCACAAAAACAAAATTGTATACAGGCCATCGAACAATGTGGTCTGTAGTGCCTTATTATGTCATTCAAGGACATTTGTCACACCCTTTTCCATTCGATTTGAAATTTGATTTTGAATGCGAAATTTCAAAGAAAGTATAAGATGATGTTTTGTATTGGAAATGGCCATCAATTGTAAAGGCATTCCGCATAATGCAACCAGCACAAAATACCCTTACAGAAGTCACAGAGCATCTCATTCAACTCCAAAAAAGTTCGAGAACTAACATGCATAGATTCACCCACCATTTTAAAGACTTTGAAATATTAATACGGTTTAATTTTAAAAGTATTATTAACTGAATAGAGCTAACCATCCACGAATTGTTAAGATCAGTCAGGATACTGGTATCTCCATTGAAGACAGTGGTGTGCCAGCGGGCCAATAATGGTTGACATAGACCTTCTGTTCTATCATTCCAGTGCTCGTCCTTCTGTTGCTTGCCATTTTATAGCTCATTCTACCCTTGGTGGGTGAAATGTTCTAATGGAATAAAGTCCACCTGGCTTGGGTTCTACTGTTTATTAAAGACCATCTCCGTTGTTAAGGGTCGTTGATTGCAGCTTTGGCTGGTAACTTGAATATATGGTCTTTCACAATTGACAAAGCCCTCAGCAATAGATCTGAGTAGCAACCATTTGATAAAATAAATTAGAATATTGGAATGTTAAAAAGTGAGGGCCATTAATGGCTGGTATAGACTGTTTGCTCCAGTTAGTTTTTTATTTAGTCGCCCGACGCCCGGGACATCTTGTTTGGGGTCAAGGGCAACAAGTTTTTATGTTTACTTTGTCCTAGGGACAAGTAGGCCCAAACCCCTGCAGCACAAACCTTTTGGCTGCCTGTTTACAGAGAGTGGAACTCTCTGCAGTTGAGGTAATGTGTTTCCAAAAGATAAAGCTGTTCGGACTTGTATTTATGGTTCATTATTTGAAAGCCTTCATTATTAGGGTGAGTGCTGTAAATAAATGTTTTAAGGTCACACTTCACTACTGACGTTGGTTCCAGTACAAAAAAAATAAAAACGTGTATACACATGTTTGAAAAGTTTAGGCTATGAGGCTAAGTATAATGCTCCCAGAATGCTCTCTGATTATATGCAAATTAAGTGTCATTTAGTAAAATGTGTTGATGCATGCTAGTATTTCCAAAAAATATTTCTAATGGAAAATCAGTGTAACCATTTCCAACACGATTATGGGAAGCATGAAAATAAACAAACACTGACAAAGCCAACTGATCTGACATATTTTTATAAGTCTTTTAGTTTCATCAATGCGTGTCTTGTTTTGACATGGCTTTTGTAACACTTTATTGTTGTGGGAGATACCAGGCCCTCAACATTGTAACAAAAACTGGCAAACCCCCTCCCAAAAAAGTTTTTGAACTCTAAAAGCACACGTTGCCACCAGCGGCATAGCAAAGGCCCCGCAGCCCCCCTCCAGGGGGCCCCTTCAGCACAGCACCTGCCCTGAGTGAGTCTGGAGAAGGGGCTCCTCCATGTTCTTTACAAAGGGGCACCCTCCAGTTTCGTTACGTGACTGATTGCCACTGTAGTTCCTGACACTGAACAAAACTACTTTGTGTGGTAATATGCTCCTTGTGGAAGAGCAGAATGCGATCACTCACAGTAAAGCCGGCCGAAAGAGAGAGAAATAGAAGTTTAATAAAAACAAAATGCCTTTAACACCAGATCTAATTAGGGACCAAGACCCACATGTAGGTAGCTTTTTGCATGTCGCAAACAGCGACTTTCGCTGTTTGCGACATGCAAAAAGCACATTGCGATGCACAAACCCAGTTTTGCGATTCAGTAACCTGGTTACCGAATCGCAAAACGGGTTTGCGACTCGCAATTAGTAAGGGGTGTTCCCTTCCTAACTGCGACTCGCAGTGCAATGTTGGATTGTTTTGTGACCGCGAACGCAGGCGCAAACCAATCGCAGTTTGCACCCATTTCAAATGGGTGCTAACACTTTCGCAAAAGGGAAGGGATCCCCATGGGACCTCTTCCCCATTGTGAATGTCACTGTAAACATTTTTTCAGAGCAGGCAGTGGTCCTGCGGACCACTGCCTGCTCTGAAACGAAAACGTTTCATTTTTCGTTTTTGTTATGCATCTCGTTTTCCTTTAAGGAAAACGGGCTGCATTACAAAAAAAAAAAAAACTGCTTTATTGAAAAGCAGTCTCAGACATGGTGGTCTGCTATCTCCAGCAGGCCACCATCCCTGTGAGGGCCGCCATTCGCGAGGGTGTTGCAAATTGCGACCCACCTCATGATTATTCATGAGGTGGGCATTTGCGAAGCCCTTGCGAATCACAGATGGTGTCAGGGACACCATCCTACATTCGGATATGCGACTCGCAATTTGCAGGTCGCAAATCTGAACCTACCTACATGTGGCCCCAAATTCTTAAAGAAAGTCACAAAAGTGCACCCATGGTATATGTCGTACCCCTATAAAATATTTGTGAACTGTATTTTAGCATGGGTAAATACGATGTGTAGATTTGCTCATGTAAAAATCTATTGAGCATTTGCAAGTTCATTTTCCCTCCAGCCACTTTCTTCCAAACCCTGGAAGAAGTTCTAATTCTGCCATTGTCCGGAGTAAATGTCCAACCTTTCTTATTATGGGAAAATATTAGAGAGAAGCTGGTAAAAATCTTTAAAACATGCAGGTTAGTAGGTTTGCAGACTCAAAGGCGTTCCAGCCCTGGAACTATTGCTTACTGCTTCCTCCAGCCCCAGTATGCAGATCTGCAGAAAGGTGGCAAAATAAGGAAATTGCTACAGTAGGGATTGAAACTGCAAGTATTCAAGCCCTACTATGGTAGTAGCCCTGGCATAATCAGAGAGGCTATTATCAGAGCACTTACATAATGAGATTGCTGCCATAATTTGTCGCCACACTACATGGCACCAAAGGGACAAGTAGATCTTTTTACAGGACAAGTAGATTTGAGAAGCAACCTGTCCACTGGACAAGTAGATATTTTAATAAATTCCACACCCCTGCATCCTGTGGCTCAGGTCTATAACTCAGATATACCACCTTAAAGGGCCAATATGCAGGGCTCTTACTGACTGAAATAGGCTTCCTGTGCCAACATCCCAGTGTTTGCCCTTCTGTTAAAATTAGGAAAGTCTACCCCCAGTGGATGGTATATTTTAATAGCGTTATAGCCCTTCTGCCCCAGGATGTACCTGCCATTAAATGCCCTCTTCATTACTACAGGCTCTTGCCTGCAGCACAGACCTGTAACGCCTCGTATAATTGGCAGCAGCGTGCTATAGTGCTTTAACCATTCAGAGATGCATAATATCATGTACAAGCTTGCGAAGAATGGTAACTGCAGCTAAGCGGGTTACACTTAATTTACAAAATATGCTGTATTTTGCATCTGGGTCCCATTATGTCAAACAAAGGATCGTGACCTAACTGTAACAGACCAGATGTCAATTATCTTAGTGCTGATATTTTTGCCTACTCAAGGGACCTGTGGCATTCTATTCTAGTGTGGAATGCACTTCTCTGAACAATGTTTGGCACAAGAACAAAAGCAGTGTGGAAAAACCTTTGTGATACTGTCAGGCTAGATGTGACCATCGTTGGACTCACTCCAAGCATGAAGTTATGTTTTTTTTGGTTAAATGAAATTAAAAAAAGAGCAATATAGGCGAAAGAAGGCTCCCCTGGCTGATTAGGTGGCCTCTGACTTACCACGTTTTTTTCTATAAACGTATATCAGTCATAATTGCTACATCACACATCTAACGAGCTTCAGTAGAAATTGCACATATATGTGCTTATGAGCTTTACTCAGTGAATACATTTAAATGCTGTCTAGCAGACCTTAGTGATGATGTATGACTTGAGTTGGGGGTTTGGGGGGCGGCCCTCGTTTCTAAGATACCTGTGTGTGCAATCCAGAGTTGAGACTTTGTCAATCCCATCTTGTTTCAGCTCATTGGAGTGTTCTTCTCTCTCCTAGAGCTGCAGGCTGTTGTGTATCCTGTTTCCACTGGAGTGCTCGTTTTGCACTATACAAGGAGCTACTTTACCACTATAGTCCTCTCTGTCCACTCCTGCTGGCTTCCTTCCATGTCACCCACTCTAATGTTGTGATGCTGTATGCGTTACCACATTAAACCCACACCTATATGCTTGTACTATTCGCTCATGAATACTCTCTGTTGCAACCTGATATATCTTATGATTTCCAACACACCGCTCCTCCATCCTATTTCCTTCTGTAGCTGGAACAAGGCTTACCAGCATATATAAAACTACATATAACTATATAACTACATATGTAACTGTCTACGATTTTCTAGAACAAAGCACATCAGTGGGTGCCCCCAACTTTGTTTTTATTTGGAATTATTTTATTATTGTTATTAGTTAAGATAACAAAAAAAGGAAATACTTAACTCTCAAATTGCTCATCCTGTAAAAGAGAACTACGTTTCTTAACAATTCCTATTAGGGTTTCCATGCAACTTTTCTGTTATTAACCGTGAAGTAACTTGTCTTGGCTAATTACTTCGCAACAGCCCCCCTAACCGCAGAGCTAGTGCTTATGGCATTAGAAAAAGCTGGAGGTCTTTTTCCCCTATGCATGTGCTTTGGCAAAAGAAAAGGGAGAGCGTTCACCTGCCCTCATTATCCATCAAAATTTGAATAAATGACTTGACTTGTCACTTGGGCCCCTGTACGATAGAGAAGCAATTATTATGGTCTAGGGTATGTATTGTATGACCACAAGAGTTAATGATAGTGGTGTACACACTATGAAATTACGCTTGGATTTTTTGGCATCTTCCTTCATTTTGGTAACAAAATATTTATTTCAAATTAAGGACTGGAATGGCCTGGAGTGGAAGAGCAATCCTCCCTTCTTTCCAGAGGTCTATAACTGAACTGTACCCAGCCATTGTGTAGGGTTATGCTTATAGGAGTGGAATAGAATGTGAAGGGGAACAACATTCTAGGATGGGGATTGGAAGGAGAGAGGAACTGAAGCTTGGCACTGCGAGGAAGCTGGGAGTTATGTATGCTGTTCAAGACTACTTAACAGGAATAAAGGACTTTTTATTCCACAATTTTTGCGTGATTACTACACATACCTTTTCCCTTTTTAAGGGAACCAATCATAAGATATTGTAATACTTGGGCGCGCAAACTCTAATCTAAAGTTATGGATAGGCTGTCGATGATGCACTCTGAGAGGTGTAACATTTCTCTTCAGTGTGTGACTACAGGTGTGGTCCCCTGCTTAGTATCTAATGATGTAGGACCCTGACGACTGCATGGTAAGTTTTGTACACGAGTGTTGCATGTTCACCTCATATTTCACGTATTGAATGAATTGATTTTAATAGAAGTGAACCATGCATGCCTTTCACTGTGTGTGTTCTGAGTGATTCACATGAAAACATTTTTTTTATGTTTTTGTTTTACTTTATTCCATATATTGGACATCCTGATTTTAGTTGTCTTTCCTTTTCCTTTGCCAACACAGAGTTAAGAGGTAAGACTTACTCTTACCAGATAACGTGACTGAGGAATTTGTGATGGATATTAGGGATTTTTAGATTTGCCCTAACAAAGGCCCAGGGCACCTCACATAGAGGCGTATTATTTTTCTAGGTCGGTATCCAGATTGAGGGCCAAAACCTGTTGGTATTAGATAACATTGGGGTGTAGTGAGTCCTTACCACTGTGCTACACTCCCTCCCCCGTGATTATTCTTGAAGATAGAACAATCTTTTTTAACCCTACCTTATCTGCCCACACTAACAAAGGAAACATCTGGTAATACAGATGTAGTTTTAAGACTGAGTATCTGGATCCATGTATTTACCAGAGAATAATTTATCCTGAGTTCCCTTTTTCCAAAGAGATTTGTTTTGGGTGAAGGTTGAGACCACCGGGTTGGCATTGTCTTAACCCAGTGGGATGGACTGGCCCATAATGAAGCATGCCACAAATATGTCGTTGAGGCTTTTCCATCCATAAACATTTGGTGTCCTTGGAATAAAAGTAGGGAACCGGGTTAGCTACGCCCTAGGGCTCCCCAGTTAGCTCATGTGGATCATCTGACTGCCCTACCTTGGTGTGGTATTAATACGAGGGTCACCAACTAGTCTCTGCACACAGGGCAACAACCCCATTGGAGCAGAAGTCATCACACATCTCACCAGGAGTCCACTCGGCTGGGCTTCCAACTAGACCTCGCTCCCCTAGCGCTCTCCTCTTCCTCACAGGGCACACTGGTCTTGGCAAGCAGGCAGGTGCTGGTGCTCCAGGCTTGTTTCCCTGGGTAATGTCCCCTCACCCAGCCAAGAGACTAGCAGGTCTTGGCCCCCAGTCCTGTTCACAGGCAGAAGTCTTGCATAGCTTCTCCTCCTCACAATGCCCATCTGTCTGCTTGGCAGATGACAAAATTCTGGGGCCTCAACCTCCCCTTTTTATAGCCCATTTCCAAACAACAAATTTGATTTAGGTTCTGGGTCCTTGAAGTTTTATGTTGGGGTTCTGCTTCTTTTGAAGTGCACATGTCTCTTCTCTTTCTTTTGAAAGGCTGTCAGGCACAGCAGGAGAGACCCCAAAGCTGATAGTCTCACAACACAGGACTTGGGCTGGACTAGAGTTCACACCTGGATGTCAGCCACAGTGATATGCGCATCAAAAGGTAAATTATCCCAGGCTCCCAGCCCTACTCTTTATGATTC
Organism: Pleurodeles waltl; assembly: GCF_031143425.1. Lineage (NCBI taxonomy): Eukaryota > Metazoa > Chordata > Amphibia > Caudata > Salamandridae > Pleurodeles > Pleurodeles waltl. The sequence continues at coordinate 1,669,111,483 of NC_090444.1, read as the reverse complement.
CCTTATCAGTCCTATTTCCATCCTGAGATGTGTCTAGGTCCTCTCACTGAATCAAAGAGCAAAGTGTACAGGGCAAGTGTCTCTCTCCCTTCTCTACTGTGTCCCACCCAGCTCACAAGAATGCAGCAGTACACAAATCTGTCTGGGGAGATTCCTCTACTTCTTATATCTTAACCAGGCAGTCCTGAGCTTCCCAAAATGGATGCCAGGGTCCTCCGTGTAATGTAGCGTTGCAGGCACACTTGCACTCAGTGTACATACACAGCACACATACTGCCCAGTACCGTAACGTCCGTGTATTGTGCCACCCCAGCTGCACATACATTCAGCACACACAATCACTCTGTGTGCACTGCTCAGTTCTATATCCTTGCTTTATTGTGCCATGGTGTGCTGCATGAAAACACACCCACTGTTAGTGCACACATTCCCCATGCACACACCGCACAACACTTCACCCTCTATGTATTGTACTTCTCACAAGCACACATAGACCCAGCGCATACTTTCACTGCCCACACTCTCCACAGCAGTATCTCTCTCATATGATGTATCCCTCTCCAGGATACATACACCCAGTACACATACAATGGATGCTCTGCACAGCACTTCTCCATCCCTGTACTGTACCCTTTCTAGGCACACATACATCCAGCGTATAGTCACCACTCCTGTGTAGCACTCTACATCTAACTGATGTAGGCCAAGGGTGCGTTAAGCACACAGCAGCGGAACTTGAAAAAGTTGAGTGAGCCTGTAGGCCTCACTCCAGTGACACAGGTTAAAAAGGGCCTGTTCACGCCTACTGATCACCACACTGTATACTGCCACCAACATGCTCATGCTGCTTTCTTGGTGAAGGCAATCGCTTTCCACCACTATGAGGGTAGCTCTTTAGGCACCCCTCCCAGCCCAACAAGACCACAATCTGCGAGACAGGCATATGTTAAGGCGTGCACACACGATCTGTGTTTGCCTATGACAACAAAATTCAGCATTAGGAATTCAGACAACAATACAGTTGGGCACTCTGAGCAAGGGGGTACACGTCCATCGCAACACAAAAGGATGATGGATGGAGTGCTGGAACTTTTCAAACACTCACCCTCAGTCACAGATCTGAGTTGAATCCATCGTTCTTTTGCTCACCATGCCTCCCCAGTTTGGACCCAGCCATATGCAAATCAGTCTTGACCCTGCTCTGCATGGGAACAGTCCAGCCTGAACTGCCAGGCCAGGTTTTCCCTGCACCGGAAACAAGCATCCTGGGAACGTTTTTGGGGTATCACCCCTCATCAGCCAGGCTAGCTTGAATCCAGTGGCACAGTGAACAAGTCCATCACCATGCAGAGGACTTTTCCATCCCAACAGCATGACACAAAGTGTTTGGAGGGATCAATAGAAAAGTGCCACAAAGAGAGGCAGAGATGGAGGCTAGTGACAGAGAAACACATAGAAAAGTGTGTGTGAATAGTTGATAGCGGGAGCGAGAGGAAGAAACAAAAAGGAAGAGAATGGGGACAATAGAAAGAAGGAAGATTAAATTGAGCAATAATGTTTAAGAAGGAAGGAAGAGAGTAGGATGAGAGTGAAATGATGGAGAGGGTGCAAAAAGTAGCAGATAAGTAGGAAATAAGTGAAAAGTGATTAGAACAGCTGAAGAAGATGTTCAAGCAGAATGGAAACAAGTGGGAAGAAAAAAACAAAGAGTAAGAAAGTGAAATAACACCAGAGTTAAAGAGGGAAAGGAAATTACTACAACGAGTGAAATGAAGAAAGGGAATGGCCAGAAAAGAGTAGAGCGACAAAGCGCAGTCGAATAATATCTTGCCTCATTTCACATGTTGTTGGGTATAAGATAGAGGGACATGGCAAGAGAACAAGGAGTGTCGAAAGTCAATGAAAGGTGAAGGAAGAAGGTAAAAGAGGCAAAAGAGAGCAAGAGCTTGGGAGAGAGAGCAGGGAAATGTGATCGATATATTCATGACGTGTGTGACACCATGGTGCGTGTACTTTGAAAGGCTGTGGGTCCGGTATAGAAGTGCAGACCGGAAGTCATTGGCGCTTGGTGACTGTTCTGAAATCTAGAATCTGAAGAAATGCCAAACTTGACGAATTACGTGAAGCGCAGTCAAGCGGTTTGTGCCTGTAAACAGAAGGAAACTCAAAATGCAAATATATTCAATGCACATTGTCACATAAAGAACAGTCTGCCTTTTTGCTTGTTCTTTTTGTCCAAGTACATGTTCAGGGTGCACTGCAGTCCATAAGCAGTCCAAAGCATGTCTCTTACTTCAAACTATGGCATAGATTTAAGGGGAGTGCCACAATGACGGAGCACGGGACTGACGTCTCATCAGCGCTCTAGACGTGCACCGCAGCGAGGCGTGAAGCGCACGCACAGTGACTTCTCTATTTACTCTCAATAGCTGAGTCACATCGGTCAAAGCAACACTGCCAAGTGCTCCTGGCAGCTGATGCAGATAGTTGTTTTGGTTCCCGTCCACCCTTCTATCATTTGTTGTGTACGACATCCCAGAAAGAGTTCCCACTTTACCGGAAAGGCTCTTGATTGAACATTTTACAGCAAATCGTGTTTACGAGGCAGAGATATGGTATAAAGTGATGAATGACACTCTAATTCTTTAATCCTGAAACCAAAAGCGACAGTCGCGCAGAAACTCCAGCGTCGTAGAACATTCATGGCGGTGCAGAGAGCCGGAAGTTGCGAAACTATTAGAGGGTATAGCTCTGTGCTTCTCCGACCAATATCTTTGTAGGATAACAACTTGTTGAAACTCAGAAGAGGTTTCTGAAGAGTACCAAAAGTCATTTGTTCATGGCCTGAGATGGTTGTACGAGTGCGTCTATGTCATAGAAGGGTAGCGTCTGCTTTCCATCCATCCACTGAAGACTCACAGGTGAACTGACAGAATCCCTTTGAGTACTGATGCAAGAGTGAAGATGATGTGCTAATCCAGACTGCAGACTGGTAGGATATTGAATGTGTGTGCCGAGACTGAGTGGTGTGTAGGGTACCCAGACAACTCTGGGCCTCATGTGGAAAGAATCAATTCAGTAAAAGTAGTTGCAAATTGCACACTGACTTTTACCAAATCAGTTCTGTTTTTGCAACCTGACCTATTTATTACTAGATGGATAAGCAAAATCACCACCCGAAGTGGGTCATAATCCGACCTACTTTATTAATATGCATGAGGTATGTTGCAAATTGCGACCCATTATGATTGATTACAATCATAAGGATGGTGGCCTCAGCAGACCACCATGTCTGTGATTGCTTTTCAGTAAAGCAATTTTTTTTTCAAGAAACGTTGCCTTTTTCTCTTAAAAGGAAAACTGAATGAGTTTTAAAAAAATGAAAACGTTTACAATAATTTTTTGAGTAAGCGTGGAACCATTGCCTACTCCTTAAAAATAATTTTTAAACACTGACTTGTGGCACATGGTTGTCACCTCTTTTGCGATATCAGTAAACGATTAATGTTTTGCAACTGGATTTTCTTCGCAAAATATTAATACATACCATAAAGAATCGGTATTTGAAACGGATGTTATCAACATTCCCTTTCCAAATAATGATTCGTAATGGCTTCCTAAACTCATTTAACAATTCAGAAAGCCTTATCTGAATGGTTAAATTCGCTCAGTACAGTTTAAAAATGGTTTTAGCATTCGCATAACCTCTGATTCACTGAGTCAGAGGGTTTACAAACCGTAAACCCTTAATATACAGGGTCCTCTAGCTTTTATTGCTCGGTGTCTTGCGTACCTGTAGAAGTCAAGTAAAGTAACACAATTTTTTCACACTGTTCAGCAAGAAATATTTCAGGGTATTTAGTTTGAAGTGAGCACTCAAAATCAACTGAATGAATCAACCAATAGAGGTCTTAAGAGTTAGATGTATTGTTTGTCATATGTAGGCCCTGACTACGAGTGTGGCGGTCTTACCGCCGTGGACCCGGTGGTAAAAAAAAAAACGCCAAAGCCAAACCGCCACAACGTCACCCAGCCCGCTGGTGCAGCCTGGTGGTAATGTTCATTCCTGTCGCCGGCACACACACCCCCACACACCTCCATGCACCCCTCCACACACATTCACACACCTCCTTGCAAGCACCTCCACTCATCTGCACGCATGCAGACATGCCCAATCATCCGCACTCATGCAGACACACACGCACCCTCCACGCACACATACACACACGCACTCACGCACACCCATTCCGCTAACATACATGCACACACCACCTACATGCACCCAACACCCCTTGCCCCCTCCCTCCCACACACACTTTTTGGACGGTCTACTAACCTGTTTCAGCAAGGTGGTCATCCGGGAGGGGGTGTGTCCTGGCATCTGCCAGCACTGCACCCCATACAGGACACCGCGTGCCTTATTATGCATTGTGATATGGTGGGCTGAGTCCTGTTGGCGTGGCTGTGCAACCCTCCACTTCTCCTCTTTTCAGGGTTGTAACATGGGAAAGCAGTATGTTGCCAATGTGACATATTTTATTTCCTTGTGTGTGGTAACTTTCTAGACACCCAAAATGGGTTCTTGCACAGACAGAATTCCATAGTCACTTCAAGGCCGTTTGTTGGTACTTTCCCTTAGCCAGCATGAGCCAAAAGTTAAATCCCTAGCAGTAATGCAGTGGTGAAGAAACTTTGCAAGCAACCAACCAATGCATGTGTTGCAGGCTACTCCTCTTCCACTCCCCAGGGGTTTATGGGAGCAACAAACATGATTAAACAGCAGGACTGATGTCATGTACTAAAAGGCATAGCTTGATCCTTCTTCAGAAATGAGAGCTGGTGTCAGGCTGATAATGTCGTCTTTGTTAAGTAAGAGAGTGAAGTTGGTGTCAGTGTAGATGTTGAGAGTCTTGACAGTGTGTGCAAGTTGGTGTGTCCTGATCCATATCTGAGAGATGTTTTTGTGCCTGTCATTAGTGATGAGTACAAACTTTTCAATGTATTGAGGCTCAAGTAGACGTCTTACTATTGTCATTATTCAAAAAGAGAATTTTGGCAGATGGTTCTTATTGCCGTAAATTGGGACATTATTGTTGAGCTGCTTGTCATCACCGTACTAATGGATCTTGATCTTTTCATTAACCATGATCATGCTGAATGGATCCACGTGGAATTTGAAGTGGAAGATTTAGATATACTCTCAGTCCATGGAGATGTGCTCTGATCTAAAAGTGTTTATCAGAATAAGCTGATGTTGCTCCATTAAAGACTGTAGGCGGAGAAGTGATTCGCTGTCCTACAAAGAAGGACCCTCAGGTTAGTCTTTTGTTGAGTTTCACTGCTCACTTGGTTTCTTTGGTTTGCTAACATAAAACATGTGCAGGCAGACATTTGGCCTCCCAGGAAAAAGGGTGTTAACATTATTTTTCTTTCATTGAAGATCCACCAAATAACTAACTTCTCTGGGATGATGAAGTATGCTGTTGTATTGTGGAAGATGATACATATGCTGGTTTTCCCTTACTTAGTGATTCTGAAAATGAGAAATGTGTATTGTTGACATTATTGAATGTGTAGTCTTCAGGCTAGCATCTCTTATGTTGTAAATGTGCATGTTTGAACTGTATTTATATTTGCCCTCAGGCAACTTCAGGGCTGTTTACAGTCCTCTTTTAGGTAGCACACAGACTTGGCACACAGTTGCTACACTTGAACCTCTGGTGTACTGCCAAGGGGCTGTTGCAAACTGCTAAGAGCTAATTTTGGGCCTGCATTGAACTGCTCTCAGGCCAACAATGAGCATGTATGGGTCTACAAATGGGTCTATCCTAGGCTGTTGAGCTGTGGTCAGAGCAAGCAATATAAGTTCTAGATATTCCGTTCTTATAGAGTAGTATATGACATACCTTAGGGGCCTGTTGATCATTGATGGCTTGTTCAGAAAGTCACTGTGTGAGGTTGTTGTCCTCAACTAAGTGTACTGCAAAAGTGTTAGTGGCTCTGCAGTTGTCTGTGTAGCAGTTTTAGGTTGCTCTTTGAAGTGATTGTGACAATCAATGATTTGAATAGTACAGCAGATGTAGTGATTCTCTAATTTCTTTAAAAAAAAACCATACCTGTGGAACACCTTATACTTGGGACACAAGCAGATTTAAGTTTGTTCACCAGTGTGGGATCTAGACCGTTAACTCTTGAAAACTTTGTAATTATGTTTTTAGGTCGAGCCTAGACATCGCACAAGCGCTTTCTCTTAACATGTTGTAATCTACATCTGTGGACTTGCAACACGCCCATCACTTTCATTCGTTCCTTGGCCTGCCTTTCAATTTGTTTTTGATTTCGTAGGTAAATGATTTCGGTTTGTCTGCTGTGAGGCTGCTTTGTTACCGCCTTGCAGACTGACCCCGTTACATGGATTATTGCACGATCGGCCATATATCTTAGTGTTGCACACTTCTTTTTTCTTTTGCCTCGCCACTTTGCTCTGTGTGGCCATATGTTGTTTCTTCTGCTTTCTTGTTTTGGCAATGCTGCTGTTTCTTTGTGGTGTCTGCATATAAAGGCTGCGAGCTTGCGGGGGGTTCTTTTTAATTAATTTTCTTTTTTTTTCTTTTTAAAGGTTCATATGGCACAAACTCGATCGAAGGAGCACTTTACATGAAGACGTGAAGCTTCATATAGCGCTAACTCGATCGGAGGAGCACTTTACATGAGTACCACTTAACAAGTTTAAATGTTGAAAAATATACAAACTGGAGCATTTAAAGCAGAAACAAACACATAAATACTTAAAGCGGCTTTCCCAGCACAATGGGAGAGCTGATACTACTATATTCACTGTACTCGGAAAACTTGCTCAGTAAAGTTATGCTGGGCATTTATTTTTCAAAACATTTTTGCCCATGACTCTCAGCCTGTGGTGGTCCTCACAATAGGACCACCACCAAACCGTTCAGCATGATGCGCTCTTTCTGTCTAGGTCATCTCTGGGTCCCTACACTGGTTGGGGGGGACCCCAGAGTAGTAACCTCTCACAACATTCAATGTCTTTTTAAGCTCTCTCATGGCTGGAGCTTTAGTTTTACAGCTGGGAGTAGTTTGTGTTTTAAGGGCCTTGTTTGTAATAGTATTGTAGTAGGCCTGCTAGGTCTGAAAATTGATAAAGCACTACACCCTCTAGGGGTTCCATATATGGTTACACTTCATTACTTTCTGCATTCTGTTTTCATGCTGTTGTGCCCTCTAGGGGCAGACTATATGGTTACATGACCATGTTTCTTACAAATGCTATTTGTATTATGGTGTTTTCTAGGGGCTTTTCTGAACATTTCAATCAAGATATTACAATATATTTGCTGCACTCTGAAACTTGCCCCTTACGGCTTTGCAAGGCTTTCCTTTTACAAAAACATGTTTGCCCATAACTCACTCTGTGGTGGTTCTAGGATGATAGGACCACCATCAGAATGTTCAGTATGACACACTGTTTCTGTCAACGGCACCTCTGGGTCCCCAAACTAGGTGGGGGGGGGGACCGGAAAATAGTAACCCCTTCCACAAGTCAGTGTCTTTTTAAGCTCTCTCATGGCTGGAACTTTTGTTTTACAGCTGTGAGTAGTTTGTGTTTTAAGGACCTTGTTTGTATAGGCCTGCTCGGTCTGAAAATGTTTAATGCACTACTCCCTCTAGGGGCTAAATATATGGTTATACTGCATTACATTGTGCCATTCTGTTTTCATGTGGTTAAACTCTCTAGGGTCTCACTATATGGTTACATGACCATGTTTCTTGCAAATGTTATGTCTACAGTTGTGCCCTCTAGGGGCTGTTCGGAGCATTACAGCCAAGATACTAAAATATTCGCTGCACTCGGAAACTCACTCCATAATGCTTTGCGGGGCATTCTTTTCCAATTTTTTTTGCCCATAACTCACCTGGGACCCCAAATTAATAATATAAAAAATAAATAAATAATGGCAAAATTTTGAATTTTTGCTGCAGATAGAGGAAGAAGATAAATGGAAGTGCTCTAGTTATATGCAGGGACCAGGGGTGTGGAATTTATTAAAATATCTACTTGTCCATGGGACAGGTTGCTTCTCAAATCTACTTGTCCTGTAAACAGATCTACTTGTCCCTTTGGTGCCATGTAGTGTGGCGCCAAATTATGGCAGCAATCTCATTATGTAAGAGCTCTGATAATAGCCTCTCTGATTATGCCAGGGCTACTACCATAGTAGGGCTTGAATACTTGCAGTTTCAATCCCTACTGTAGCAATTTCCTTATGTTTCCACCTTACTGCAGATCTGCATACTGGGGCTGGAGGAAGCAGTAAGCAATAGTTCCAGGGCTGAAATGCCTTTGAGTCTGCAAACCTACTAACCTGCATGTTTTAAAGATTTTCACCAGCTTCTCTCCAATATTTTCCCATAATAAGAAAAGTTGGACATTTACTCCTGACAATGGCAGAATTAGAACTTCTTCCAGGGTTGGGAAGAAAGTGGCTGGAGGGAAAATGAACTTGCAAATGCTCAATAGATTTTCACATGAGCAAATCTTCACATGCGTATTTACCCATGCTAAAATACAGTTCACAAATATTTTATAGGGGTACTTCATATACCATGGTTGCACTTTTGTGACTTTCTTTAAGAATTTGGGGCCACATGTAGGTAGGTTCAGATTTGCGACCCGCAAATTGCGAGTCGCAAATCCGAATGTAGGATCGTGTCCCTGACACCATCTGTGATTCGCAAGGGCTTCGCAAATGCACACCTCATGAATAATCATGAGGTGGTTCGCAATTTGCGACCCCCTTGCGAATGGCGGCCTCACAGGGATGGTGGCCTGCTGGAGACAGCAGACCACCATGTCTGTGCCTGCTTTTCAATAAAGCAGTTTTTTTTTTTTTACAAAAACGAAAAATGAAACGTTTTCGTTTCATTTTTTTAAGGCAGGCAGTGGTCCGCAGGGACCCCTTCCCTTTTGTGAAAGTGTTAGCACCCATTTGAAATGGGTGCAAACTGCGATTGGTTTGCGCCCGCGTTCGCAAAACAATCCTTCATTGCACTGCGAGTCGCAATTAGGTAGGGAACACCCCTTCCTATTTGCGAGTCGCAAACCCGTTTTGCGATTCAGTAACCAGGTTACTGAATCGCAAAACTGGGTTTGTGCATCGCAATGTGCTTTTTGCACGTTTAAAACAGCGAAAGTCGCTGTTTGCAACATGCAAAAACCTCCCTACATGTGGGTCTTAGTCCCTAATTAGGTCTGGTGTTAACAAAGACATTTTGTTTTTATTAAACTTCTATTTCTCTCTCTTTCGGCTGGCTTTACTGTGAGTGATCGCATTCTTCTCTTCCACAAGGAGCATATTGGCACACAAAGTAGTTTTGCTCAGTGTCAGGAACTACAGTGGCAATCAGTGACGTAACGAAACTGGAGGGTGCCCCTTTGCAAAGAACATGGAGGAGCCCCCTCTCCAGACTCACTCAGGGCAGGTGCTGTGCTGAAGGGGCCCCCTGGAGGGCGGCTGCGGGCCTTTGTTATGCCACTGGTGGCAACTTGTGTTTTTAGAGTTCAAAAACATTTTTTTTTTTTTTTTGCCAGTGTTTGTTACAATGTTGAGGCCCTGGTAGCTCCCACAACAATAAAGTGTTACAAAAGCCATGTCAAAACAAGAAACGCATTGATGAAACTAAAAGACTTATAAAAATATGTCACATCAGTTGGCTTTGTCAGTGTTTGTTTATTTTCATGCTTTCCATAATCGTGTTGAAAATGGTTACACTGATTTTCCATTAGAAATATTTTTGGGAAATACTAGCATGCATCAAAACATTTTACTAAATGACACTTCATTTGCATCTAATCAGAGAGCATTCTGGGAGCATTATACTTAGCCTCATAGCCTAAACTTTTCAAACCTGTGTATACACGTTTTTTTTTTTTTTGTACTGGAACCAACGTCAGTAGTGAAGTGTGACCTTAAAACATTTATTTACAGCACTCACCCTAATAATGAAGGCTTTCAAATAATGAACCATAAATACAAGTTCGAACAGCATTATCTTTTGGAAACACATTACCTCAACTGCAGAGAGTGCCACTCTCTATAAACAGGCAGCCAAAGGGTTTGTGCTGCAGAGGGTTGGGCCTACTTGTCCCTAGGACAAAGTAAACATAAAAACTTGTTGCCCTTGACCCCACACAAGATGTCCCGGGCGTCGGGCGATAGGAATTCCACATCCCTGAGGGACACTGGAATTAAGTGGCAGAGAGGACCAAATTATGTGGCGGGGTTTACCAGTTCATGTGGCAAGAAAAGTCCAGTTATGCATTTACAACGCCAGTAACTGTGACTCAAGCAAATGTGAGACCTATTGCATTTGCCAACGCTCGTTTAACTTGTTGTCACCAGCCACTTGTTTGTGTTCAGTGAGAGAGAGCTGCACCCTACAGTGCAACTGGTCTACTGGTCTTTTGTCTAGTTAAGATATTGAATACTGAAGGTGCATTTTGTTCAGAGGCACAGTTTCTCAGACCCTTTTCTTGTGGTGTAGTTGGTAGAGGGATGACAAAGAAGGTATTCTGCCAACAAAGGAAAGTAGGATCTGTGGTTTAAGTTGTTCAGTCAGAAAAGTAATTGTGGTTCTTCCTCTGCTAGGCTCTGGCAACACAGTTGTGCTGTCCAGTATGAGTGGGTCTGTGACTCCATCCTGACAATTGTTTGTGCCATAAGACTGACAGGATGGGTACTTGTTTTCCCACCTCTCGTCTTCTAACTTGAGTGTATGATATGCACTTTTATCTCTGCTCCCTTCTTGTGTGTATCCTTTCGATTCTCCTACGCTAATATTTTCCTCTGTCCACGCAAGACAGGAGAGGACTGTTTTTGGGCAAAATCATTTTGAGAGGCAGGTGTATGCTCTTACCTCTGACAATTCTGTGCAGTGGACAGGTGGTGTATTGGTGCTCATTTGTGGCATGCACAGTTCTTCATATGAACCAGTGGTTGCAGATCGGACCCACCGGCACTCATTTTTGGGGACTGGTGCATATTTTTCCTCAATAAACTTTGAACCAGAGCAAGAGGGAGAAATACACAAAGAGAGGAGGAAAAGAAGGACAGAAAAACAGTGACAAAGAGAAAAAGCAGGGATGAAAAAGAAACTGCAAGAGTGATAAAAAGAGGCAGGGAGTGTAAAGAGGCATTGCATGGAATCAAGGGTACTCAGCCTTTGTATTCGCCTTGCCAGCCTTCAATATCACTGGCTTCTGAGCAAAACTTCGAGCCCCAGCACATATGTTGTTTTACGAATTAGGCACTGGCTATGCACCCCCTCAACACTCACACCCCCTCAACACTCCCCTCCAGGGTCCAGAGAAGTGGCTTCAGAAGGTGTCAACCTCTGGCCTGCTACATCTCGTTGGTACCATGCACTTAGGGGGTCCAAAGAGTAGGGCCAGTGTGAAAATGGGGGTAGTTTCCACTTTGTGACCGTCTCGGGCAGTTGAGACGGGAATGCCAAAGCAAGAAAGAGATGCCTGTAAGTAGTTAAAAAGACATTAGTAGCCAGAGACAAATGCCAATTTCTGGATAAGGGTAGACAGGAAGTTAGAGGGATGATCTGAAAAAAGGGCAATCTGGGGCAAGCATAAAGTATGCTCGGTGCCAGGCTAGTGTGCACTAGATTGGGTCTGCAGTGGGAGTCCTTAGTACCAAGAGGAATCTAATGAGCACAGAAACATGGACAACAGTTTGCCTGAAATGAGATTGCCCACAAGTCAGCCTCCTTTTATCAGCATGCATTGGTTGATGTATGGCATGTAAGCATCAGCCCATCATAAAGGGGCTTTCAGTATTACATGGAATATGTGGGTATAACATTCTTAGCTAAGGAAGTGTGAAATATTCCACTGCGTGGGAGTTTGAAGGGGCATCAAGTTGGGTTGTTGTTTGCATTTGCTATAATGTTTTCATCACCCTGGGTCTCTGGGTGTTTTCATCACCCTGCGTTTACTAAAATGTTTTCACATACCTAGGTCTTTTTTGGTTTGTTAGAATTTTGGCTCCTAAATGTTTTGGGGCTATATAATGTTTCACTGGATAAAGGGGCAATAGTCACAATACCCGTTTGGTCATAATGTACAATGTGTCATATTCCCTATTGTATCCATGATCTGTGCTCTCGCTCACAAAAGCAGAGCGACACAAGCTGAGGATGAGCATGCTTTATATACAGCACGTGTGCAACAGATCATAGCAGAATACCGGATGTGTTCTGCACCACAAAATTCCATCTCACAGCAGAAAATGTGCTTCCTGTTATATGATTGGTAAGGGTCTGCTGAGTTTAGACCCACTGCACCCAACTTCTCTCACCAAGGCTGTTGTCAGGAACGTAACAAAAGCCCCCTTAGCCCCCCACAGTGCGGGGTGGGGGTGAGCTCCAGGGAGCCCCCTCAGCAAATGTGGTAAGTGGTGGGCCGGTGAGGGGGGCCCCTGCATGTACCTTGCAGGAGGGTACCCTCAAGTTTCTTTGTGCCACTGCCCATTGTTCTAACCGTTGGCACGCCCCACCATGTGTTCATGCCTTCCTGAAGTAGCCACATTTGATTGGTTCCCCTAAGAAGCGTAGTGGGGGGGCGTGAATATTTTCCTAAAAATTAGCACAAAGGTCCATTTATTAATTTCAATCTTTAGGAACAGTGTATTTTTGGAAATCCTTGCCGTAGTGTCATCCCGCATGGTGTTTGGAAATGCATTGATGTACATGCATGCAGCTAGCCACATTTTCGGTAGAGATGGGCAGGGCAGTGGAAGAGAAGTTGCTCCAACATACAGAACACCTGCTGCTCTTCTCTTAGGTCTCCTGCAACTACAGCAACCCGCTTCCTCGAGGAAGGAGCGCTACGGAGCTAAGTCAAAGATGGTTTGCTCTCCCCAAATGTGGAGTTTCGTGTTCCATTTATTTGTTTTGTAGAAGGCTTAATATGAATGTGCCTGACGTTCACTTCTAATTCATATACCAGAGAAATGTGTTTTTATTATTCTTCAATTTTTATTAACATGATTATTGGAGCAGAGAAAGGTCCCCTACAAAGCTTAAGCTTGCCTCAGATTCACCATGGTATTGCTTGGTACTTTGTTGACCTCGCCTCAGGGCATTCGACAATTGTCTGTGTGCTGGAGGTACATTTTTTACACAGATTGAGACTCAGAACGGAACTATGGTTTTATGTGTGTAGAGGATGCGTGCGATACAGGGATCCATTTTGTAATTGCTATCCTTAAGTGAAACCCAAGTTGCAGGGTTGGGGATGAGCATAGACAGCAGATATGAATTGCAGACTCCCACCTGGATATTCCAGAGATCCTTTTCAGTTGGCCAGACTAAGGAGTGCTATGGAGAGAAGACAGAGGGCCTCTTTGAAGCTATGGAGTTTCCCCCTGCCCTTAACTGGCCCATTGTTTCCTCGAAGAGTTACTAGTCACAGGTTAAAAGGTATTTGAGTGGGGTAGTCTCCTTTGCTTTTCTTCTCCTGTATTTGGCTTCTCCTACTTGCAGACTCCCAGCTCCTCCCCACCTTTGTACTTACATTTTTCTGACAATGACCTTGTATGAATGGAATAAACATAAGGGTGGAACTTCTCAGAACTGACTAAACTACATGACGTCTGTCTGCAACTTTGCTGTCGAGATGGGGCAGAACCTTCCAGCTGATGTCCCATGATGTTTCCACCGGATTCCTGGGTCGCAGACCCTCTGACAGCAAGAAATTCCCTCTGCTCTATTGATGGGGTATCCACCACAATCTCTCCTTGCAAACTTTGGGATCACACATTTGAGAATAATGCTTTAGTCTGCCAGGCGAGTTTGCTTGAACTCTACTTCGAGGGAGACGCTGACCAACTGGGACATTAAATGCCTCCTTGCTTGAAGGATACGCTGCACTGAGGATGTGGGGCCAGTAAAGAGTCTACGGCAGGATGAGCTGACGATATCACATGTGCACCAGGGAAGGATCTGCATGGCTCTGTGTTGGTCAGAGCCAGGTATCCCCCAGAGCACTGTTACAGTGTGACCTGTGTACCACTGTGGATGGAGGGTGTCTGGGAACTTAAGACTGTTCAAGCTCCACCACACCTCTTCTGAACTATGTAGCCTAAAGTACTGAAAAAATCACCTTTGTGCCACATAGCTGTGAGCCACACAGCCACGAGTTACAAGAAACCAGACCTCGGTTTGCGTTCTATGCAAAAGACAGTTCAAGGTGAAGGGGGAAAGTCGCAGTGATGAAGAGTCTGTCAGCAACTAAGTGCTTACCTAGCTCTTTGGGTAGCGTGATTGTGTCTTGGCTGAGGAAGATTCCCAGGTTGCGAGATCCACTGAGGCACGGGCACCATAGCCTCCTCACCATGCACATGGGAGTGCTGGTGCTACCTCTGCTCATTTGATATCTGCACAACGCCACGCATCACAAATATGCACTTTAAGGTTGGGCTGCGGTGAGACCTCTGCTGCCTGAACCTCAGGGCCCATGTGAAGTATGCCCTGCAAGGGCGGGAATCCAACAAATGATACACAAGCTACTTAGAAACAGAATGGAACAACACCAGCACCAAAGGTACTCTGCTACGAAGGTGGCTGATCTGGGGAAAAAGAAGACCGGAGCTTTCATAATGGGGGCGGCGCCTCCAACCCCTGATGTAACAGTTCACCCTCAAAACACAACTTCATAAAGCCCAATACACATCACCAAGAGCAACTTACAAGGTTCTCCTGTGTGTGTCACCAATGCTGTCCTCTTTAGTAATTACGGAAGAGTATTATTCATGGAATTTATTGCTTCGGAATCATTTATCTACAGAGTCAAGCCATGTGTGAATTGACATAAAGTTCTTTTTTCATAAAGATTAAGCACTGGTTGGATTTGGGTTAGTGGTTTGCTGAGTTCAGAGTCTCTAACCCCCCACCACCCTCCTGAGGAGGCCTTGCCTCGCTCGGCTTCTCTACCCTGATGGTCCAGTGATAGAGGATTCAACAGTAAGCACAAGCCCACGGCCACCAGTGGTAAAAGGCTCTGTCACTGCCTGAAACCAGTAACCCTTGCCTGCCCTAGGACTTCTGAAAAAGTTCCCAGAATGATACCTTGAATTACAAAAGAAAACCCCGAGTGTGAGCCATTGAACGCGTGTTCAATAAAACGTGCATGCCCACTAGTCAACTTTCACCAAGCCCAATCTGAGTGATTATGAAACCCACGCGACGTCTTTCAATTCTCACGCGCCTTCGGACTTTTAACTTGCAGAAGAAGACGGTCTCTTCGTGCTGAGGCTGGCAGAGGCGAGGATGATGCAACCGAACGCAAGTCTCTTTCCTTCCATGCGCTGCCTCCACGCCCCGGCATAGACATGATTTCACCGATGACCCGATGGCCTCTCTGAATCGCAGGAAGCGCTGAATCAATAGGCGCAGAGAGTGGCTTTTGTAGACAGTATAAATGTCTGTTGTCTGCCGCGTTTCTGTCATTAGAGACTCCCGACAGTGGGGAAGCTGTGGGAGCGGATTGCATTACGCGCCTCCCCCACCACTGATTATGTGCTTAATTTAGAGGGCGCTACTGAAGTTGGAGCTGCAGACATCAAGTGACCTTGTTCCGCCAGCACTTCATTTCCGAGAGACTATTTTCTTCTGTCTGGAGTGGTTTAATGCTTGCATCAAGCGATATATGTCATTTTTGGTTGCAGAGATTTGAAGATGATGTGTGCCGCCAAAGCAGCTGGAGGGATAAAGTGAGCGTAATTTGCTGTAGCCTTTGTGAGTTTACAGCACAATTACACATGATTACGCACAATTAGTCGACGAGTGTACCCCAGCATTTGGCGAAATCCAGAAAGAACCGGAGGAATCATTTAGCGCTAGGAAAATAGCGCCAAGTTAAACATAACATCGGGAGCAGCAGCTGCTCGTTAGGTTTGTAGATCCTGTGGTAGTATTTTTGTGCCTGATTACTCGTAACTATGCGAACGAACGTAATCACAGAATTTTCTGTAATTTCACACCAAAAGAGTAATGTGAAATTACCAAAATAACTCCAATTACTCTGGCATAATTACAATTTCGCCCAGGTCTCCCTAAAACACTGAGAGGAGGCCTAAAGTGTGCTGAGGCTGAGGTCTCCATTTTCAGGGCTTTTCTGAATTGAAGAAATCCCTTCACCGCCCAACCTGAAATAAGCATTGACAAAGCCAATAGGTCTCACCTTTCAGAACTGTTGGCTGTGCAAATGGTTTTAGCAATATGCTATCGCCTGTTTGTTATATATCTTACATAAATAAAGGCTTTTGTTTGCATTTGTTAACATTTTTAAACTCTATTTGCGTTAGTGCTGGTTTGTATTGCAATTGGAATTGACTTTTGGAATAAACACAAAGGATGACCTATTGGGTTTTACAACGCTTGTATGGTACATGTGAGCTGAGTTACAGTTAGGTGTCCTGGTGAGTTCTGTTGGGTGGAGGATGTTCATAATTGGGCAAGGTCTAGAGCAGTGGTCCTCAAACTTTTTTGGGCCAAGCCCCCCCAGATTTTTTTTTGTAGGGGTTGGACCCCCCCCCCACCACTACCAGAGGAAAATTTCTGTATGCTGGTTCTCTGCATCATCGACAGCTATCTCCACCTGAATATCCCAGGTCATATCTGGTTATATTTGGCAAATAATATTAAATATAAGAGTGTTTAGCAGACTGAAGATTTGTGAGTCCCTGGGGTTAGATGACAGAGACTTATTACAGAGTTCAAATCAGGTTTCCCAAAAAACTTTGCCCACAAATTTACACTGTAACTTTATTTTCTACAGAAAACATGTAATTTAATTTGATATAGATAAAAACACTTTCAAAACTAATGTGACAAGTGTGCCTGTTTATCTCCACAGAGACAGTCAAACTGTGGCTCTATCCTTGCTACTGCCATCCTCAGGCTGTGCTCCACTTCTAGTCTTGAACTATACTTTGTTTTCAATACCGCAAGAGCTGAGAACTCAGTCTTGGATACACACAATGAGCTGAAAGGCAGGAGAGGGTTGACAGCAATTTCTGTCAAAGCTGAGTGTTCTGTAGGCATTTTCAGCCAAAACCTCCCCAATGACAGTTTGCTGAGTTACATCTGCAGTGTACAGTCACTCTGGAACTCAATTAGTTCTTTCTGCAGATGAATAGGGAGAATGGGTCCCCACCTCCGCCATAAATGGCTGAAAGACCCAATCATTCATGTGGTCATTGTTCTCCGGAAAATACTTTTGTAAACTGTCCCTGAGAGATGTCAGGTGATTTTTTTTTTTTTAATTAACTCAGCAACTCTTGAAATGTCATATTTGGTGTCTTCAAGAGAAGCTGCTAGACATGGGAATGGCTCAAAGAGACCAGCTTCAATTATTCTTCTCCATAACTACAATCCAAGAATGATCAGGTAGAAGCAGAAAAAGGCAGTCTTTAACTCTCCCTCACCACTTCCCAATCTCACATGCGGATGCAAAAAAAAAAGCCCAAGGCACTACCAGTATTTTGGTGCCTCTGTGAACTTTGTGTTAATGCATCAGAAAATATTGGTTTGGAACTTTTGCAATGTCTGTATCACCTCTGACAATAGATTTTTTCATTTAATTTTTCATCATTTCACGGCCAGTGCAGTCTGGACTTTGAGTGAGTTGCAGCTGGAAGACCCCATGCCATGTAAGACACAGCCAGAACTGCTATTTTAAGATGGCTCTCTGAGTACTGCATAACAAGGATTACCTGAATGGGCTATGCTGGCTAACAGGTCCTGCTGTAGCCTGGGTGTTCCGCAGGTTTCAGAGCAATCACCCGACCTGAAGAAAGGGCTGATCAGTGCACTGAGCGCCCTAAACCTCTCTTCACTGTTTCATCCCATATTATTTTCTCCATTTGTTCGTGTCTTAGTGCTTGGTGACCACAGGAGGGTCAGATTCTCTTGGCAAAAATTAAAAATTGGGCCAGGACATTGAAAGAAAAGGTTGGAAAATGCACTGTTTTGCTAGTTTCAAACACACATGCAGAGACAATGCATCATACATGTGTAAATCAGTGTAGAGAAAATGTTACATAAGGCAAAGGGGACTACAGAGTGTAGGATTCACATGCCATCCATAATGGTAGGCACTTTTGAAAAGTGCTTGGTTTGGGGTAGCATCAACTCATGATTCAGAACCTAACACAGTGGTTTATTTTAATAAAAATAATTTATTTCCACCAAACAAACCTCTTTTTAAGCAACCTCAAGATAATGAAAGACTGTGAGAATACATAACTTTATAACCTGTAGCATGTAGTTTGCATGCAGTTCTTTGATGGCAGTTCCTAACTCACTGCACTAGAATACGATTGTATCTTATGAACTGCACAGTAACAGAAGAATCTCTGTGTCAAAAGCAGTAACCCAGTGAGCTATGCACATAAAATATTGTTATTTGATGTGCATAGTGCACGTTCTTTGCAGGAGGCATATTAACCCTCTGTGCTACCTTAGATGAGTTAAAACTGCAACTAGACCAAACTCCCTTCTCTTTCCACCAGGTACATTAATCACCGGAGTTAACTTAACACTTTTATTGTTGCTCAAAAAAGTGCTGAAGATACAAGGAATCTTGCAGTGCTTCTAAAACTACTGCACTGCTACAAAACCCTTACACGCTGCTCAATCAAAACAACTTTAAAACTGTCAAGGGATAGTTTCCACATATAAAATGTGTCCCAAATTGACGTTACTGGAAATTTAGGAAGAGAACATTCTTTTCTACCTACCTGCTAAACAGGCAGGACTCCTGGGCCCGAAATGCAAACCAGCCACCCTAACAAAACCGCCTCCTCCACAACCCTTCTAGCCTCCCGGGAAACACCCGACGTGGGGCTTACATGCAATTAATTTGTAGCTTCTCTATCTCCGAACCAGCGAGGCAGTGAAAGGCAGAAGCTACAGCGTTGGCAGGAACCAAGAGGCCAAGGGCAGCAACCACGAGGGGAAAGGCAGCAAGAAGGAAAGAAAAGGCAGCAGTGGAGAAGAGCCACTAAAAGCAAAGTAGTGACCATTCTGTAACTTTATAAAGGTAGAATTTGCAGCATTTCCCTCTCCTGCCGTGCCATTCTCGCTGTCATTGGTGCAACCTCACAGCCAATATTGCTGGCTCATGATTGGAAGCTATGACAGTGCAACCAATCAGAGAGCTCCATTGGACGGGGGAGGAAAGAAAACTAACAAGGAAAGGGTGCAACATGGAGCAGGGAAGTAATACTAAATAGGTGAGAGAGCAAAGGAAACTAGTGATGATTAAGCACACGGCCAAGAGAGAGAGTCCAACATGGCGGGCGTAGGGGAAAAGAGAAGCACATTAGAGACCAAGTGCTATAGTAATGACTGCATATGTAGATCTTACAGCTGGATAAACTCTGCAAAGTCTTGTCAGAGCCAAATGTTATGAGCTATCTACACATGTGCGTTTCGCTTTTATACACAGACTTTGATATTGCACTCATAAAATTATAAAATGATTTAGTTGCTTGGCAAGTTTTGTGTGACCAAATATACTCAGAGGGGCTAAAATTCAGCTAGTTATTCTAAAACTGTGATATCGATTGAGTTTGTGCACACCCATAAACTTATATTTTCAAGGGTACACCAACTCCTCTCCATGCCTATTGCATCTTGGAAACAGTCATAAATTTAGTCTTGACAAGGCAGGACAAAAACGTTTCCATAATGTGAATGCCTTCTAGCTAGGCATGTAGGGAAAGGAGCTATTCATAGGTGAAAATATGTTCCTCTGGCAAAAAAAGAAATACCGCTTTTAACATGTGAATTTGCACTTGCTTGTTGGATTTTACTAAAGCTGATTTACGTATGTATGTTTGCTCATTCAAAACTGAAAGTCCCCAAAGTTTGCTAGGAGTAAGTCTGGAAACCTGCAGCTTCTGCAGGTTTTCAGGCCTACTTCAATAAACAAGTACATTCCTGAACGTCATAAATCTGTATCCATTCAATGTCATAGAACTGCGGGTACTCTTTGTAACTTTCTTTAAGAATGGTGGCTCCTAAAAATGAATCTTTTTGTTTAACATGTTGCCCAGAATGGCTTTGCACTCTTTTTTAAAGTCTGGGAAATAGAGATTTAGCTGTCTCATCAGTCAAATATTTCCCAAATATCTATAATAGAGAAGACCGCCATATTATGACCATGGCCACCTTCTGGACCGAACACAGCCAATTCCCCACCTCTACTGCCAGTGCAGATGGACCGCCATGGACGGTGATAGGCATCTCCAGCCTGACGGGGACCATGTTTCCACCAAGCGTATTACGAGGTAGCACACCGGCAGGGCTTCCGCCGCGATCTCACCGCCACTAAAACCCTGGCCGAAATGAACCACATAAAAGGGGACATTCACCTTCAGGACACAGACACGTCCAGAGCCACCATGGAATCAGAACTCAAAGTTTTCCCAATGCTCCTGCTCGCACTGCGTCCCAGAACCAGCGACGGCAACGACGAAGAGGACAACCGTAAGTACACACACACCTAGCACACACTGGAGGGAAAGCCATTAGAACACGCACACAACACACACAGATCAGATGGATAGCGACCGACACACACATGCAACTCACCCCCATTCCAACACACACACACATACATGCCCATACACAAAATACACACGCACATGTGCCATACACATATCAAGCACAACACACACGTATCAGACACACACATCACCGCCACACACATATACACAACACCAGAGTCACACGCCAACACAACCGCTGCTACACAAACGTGTTGCCACAACATAGCACTGCACACCTGCACATGACAACACATACCCACAACAACACTCATAGACAATTCACAACCAGTCAACACAGGCACACACCCACACAATGTAACAAATAACACACCACGCATACACAGCAAACAACGCAAATAACAAAGCCATACCTAGATGCACACACAACAACCACACAGTGGCAAACAACTGCACTACAAAAACATCACCCACACAGAATGCACAACTAAGCAACATGCATGCATGGGACCACACAATCATAACATTCACACAAAACACATCACTAACATCATGACAAATGGCAGGGCCACACACACACATGCATGCCAGGCAACACAGCTAGCACAACCAACACACACAACTCACACACACAAACCAAAGTCCACAAACAGCAAACAGACATGTAGAAAGAAAGGCAGAACAAGCATGTCATCATCGACACCAACAGTATTTTGGGCATTATCTATTAAATATGAATTTAAATAAAATCACAACTATATGCAAGTAAAAGGCTAGTGGCCAGCCCGTGTCCATTAGTGCCCATGGCACATGTTGCAGCATACATCTTCCCCAACTGGACTCCTGACTGCAAGATATACCTCCACATGGAAGGGGTATTAAGAGGGCAGACAGGCATCTCAAGGGTGAGGATGTGGTGGGGAGGGGGTTTTGGGCTTGGGATGGGTGCTCTGGGATTGGTGGGGGCTTGAGTTTGGGTCGGGGGCCTTTAGCTTTGGCTTTGGGAGGGGGAATCTGGATTTGGGTGGGGTAGATTTCTTTGCAGGGGAAGGAGCTTGAGATACACCAGAGGGGGCATGGGAGGAGGCGGAGGTGGAAGGGCAGGACTTTGGCAGGGACACAGGGTATTTCCGGACTCACGGGGTGGGAGAGGGGCAGGTGACTGGGTAAACTAAAAAAGGAAAAAAAAATTAGGTGCACAAGGGCGGTCATAGGAAAAGCGTATGGGAGTGGTTGTCAGATGTGTCCTTGTGTGTGTCTTGGGTGCAGGTGCATGAATGGTATGCATGTGTGTGCTGGGTGTCTGTTGGGTGGGTGAGTGCGGGCATTTAGGTGTCTTTGGAGGAGGGAGGGAGGAGAGGCTGGGAATGGCCATGATGGATGGGTGACTGTGTTGGGGTGGTGGCTGCAGGTAAGGTGGATGTGCTGCATGTAGGGGTGTTGGTGGTTGTGGTGAGTGCGGATATGGTGACTGGCGTGGATGTCTGTGGGTCAGCTATAGTGGTGACTGTAGGTATGATGAAAGTAGTGGCTGGATCAGAGAGTGTTGATGTAGTGCCAGCAGGTGTGAGTTGTGTAGTGGCTGTGATTGAAGGGGTGGTGGGGGAGTCCGTGCACGGAGTGGATGATGTTGTGTCTGCAGGTATGTGTTGTCTGTGTGCATGCCAGTGGTGGGTCTTGTGGTGCTTGTGTTTATCATGTGCAACCGTGTCGGTTGGATTGGATACCTGCGTGTGTGAAGAGGTGCTCTGGATGGGTGTGGAGAGAGGGTATTGGGATTGGGAAGACGTAGGTGGAGGGGGGACGGTAGACAGAGGGGCACTGGCTGCCGTCAAGGAGGAGGCAAGAGCCTGAAAGGATCTCTGCAGGCCAGACAGGGCACTCTGAATGCCTTCCAGGAATGCATTGCTCTGTTGCACTTGAGCTGCAAGTCCCTGGATGACATTCATGATTGTGGTCTAACCCACAGAGATGGACCTCAGGATGTCAATAGCCTCCTCAGTGAGGGCAGCAGGACTGACTAGGGTAGGGGTAGAGGTGCCTGCGGTGAAGAAGACACCCACCCTCTTGGGTGAGCATTCATGGGCAACTGGGTGGGTAGTTACAGAGAGGGCGGTGCTTCTAAGGGGGGGTGGCGCACAAAGATGGTGCTGGGGTTGTCACAGATGGGTCCGCCACCTCCAGGGAGTGTCCACTGGATAAGGTTTCCGAAGATGATGTTGATGATCCGGTCTTCCCTGTGGCACTCCCCTCGCCCTCCGTCCCACTGGGTCCCTCAGCCTCGCTGGATTCAACCTCAGGGGTCCAGTGGGCTGCGCTTCCCCACTCGTCAGTGCCCCTTCTCCTTCGCCGGATGATGCTGATGCACACAAAGGGAGGTAAAGACCGGGGGCGAGAGAGGAAGATAGGTACGGAAACAGTCAAAACGTAACTCGTATAAACACATATGTGCATGTACATATCACTCATTACATCACATGTCAGGGCAGGCCATTGCAATTGCACTCCAAGTCTGCCAATACCTTTGCCATCCTGTGATGGACATGGCACATCAGATGTTCACACAAGTAGGAATATGGACACAAAGAGGCAGTGACACTGCATTACACCATGGTTTTGGCAGGGGGCTTTGTAAGTTCACATGGTTTCACAGAGTAGTAACTACAGTGACCTCCCTGGGCACTTACCACATCTAGTACCATCCCATTATTGAAAGGCCAAATCCACACCCTGATACCGACAAGAGCTTCACTTGCTGCATCATCTGTCCTCTTGTTAGTTCTTTTAGCAGTACCTCCTTGTTGTGTCCCTTCACATCCCTAAACACTGAAGGTTACATATGATTGCATAGTCAGCTATTAGGCCAATACTCCTGACCCATTGAGGTCCTTCTTGTGTTGGCATTGTGGAGGCAGCCCCACTTACTGTCAATGGCTGCAACTATACCAAACAAATACATTTACTGTTCTAGTAGACCAACACAGATGGATTTGCATATACTGCTCTGATACACTGATGGCGATGGTTGGAGCTGCACAGATACAATAGATAGGCAGTCAAAACAGCCCCAAACAGGGTATGCTTGAGAGTGCACGCCACTAACAGCATTGTCTTGTCACATAGAAACATGGGTACCGTGGCAGGATCACTGATACCCATCATAGTTATGTGTCTACACATTTACAGTATAGCAGAATCAAGCCACCCAATCCCACAAAAGCCCTATTAACAGCGAGATAAGAGTCAGTACTCACCTCCTTGTGGCTGCTGTGCTGCCTTCAAGTGCCCATCCACCTCAGGGTAGGCCACCATCAAAATGCGGGCCATTAGCGGGGGTCAGGGTCCGACGGGCACCCCTCCCTCGTTGGGAGGACATCCCCTGCTGGGCCTCCGTTATCTTCTGGGCCCAGCGTCTCAGGTCTTCCCACCCCTTTTTGCAGTGGGTGTTCCGCCGGCTATGGACCCCCAGGGTCTGCACTTGCTTGGCAATGGCACGCCATAATCCCTTTCTTCTGATGGGCGACACAGACAGGAGGCGAACATGATTAGGAGTGGCACAACATCAATGGCAGTCACACTCCACATATTCATGCCCCCAGCATGCATGCACTCTGTGGCCGGTATGCCTATGCCACTCATTATGACTCACACACCTAACACACACTGCATTGGCATTGCGCTCACCTGATCCTCTGAGGGGTAGGACACCTTCCACCAGTTTCTCCAGTTCTTCTTGGGTGAAGGCTGGGGCCCTATCACCTGCAGGGCGTGGCATGATGGCTCCCAGAGACAGTACACAGCAGCTCACGTAGTGGAGGTGTTGCTTGCAGGAGTGTTAGGACTCAAGTGAGCTAGGCGGCAGAAAATTGCATTCACGGCGCCGCATACAGGACCGTCACCGCTGGCAGTGATCCTCATTGGCCCCAATCCCCCATAGGTAGCAATGTTAACCAATGAGAATTTGCACGGAGGTGGCGACCGCCATGACGGCATATGCCAGCGGACTTGCATCACTTCCAACTGTCCTGTGCTGCAAGACAGGCGGCTGCCATTTCACTTACAGGTAATGGGATTTTCCATAAAATGTGAGTGAGTCATAATAGTGAAATGCCCATATTTCTGCACAGGCCCATGTATTTACATCATGTATGGGCACATAAATGTGACATTTAACCCGGATGTCACCTGAAGTGCATTTGCCTCTACATGCTGCCCCGTAGGTGGTGTTGCACTCAAGATCACTGTACAATGGGGGGGGTTGGATGTGGGCAGGGTGACGCTGAGAATGGTGGACTGACCAGATGTGCCCGATGGGCCAGGTAAGCTGTCACTGTCAAGGCATCCTGGGGCGTACTCTTTATTGGGGCCTTCATCCTGGGGAGGGCTGTCAGTCTCTGGTTTCGTCCCCGGGGCCAGTGGCTGGGGTACCTATGAAAGGAGTGGTAGATTGTTACCTGGTGAAGTTGTGATTAGTTGTCTGTTTGTCTGATGCATCCAGTGGCTTAACTTGATTCCCAGTTATGACAATGACAGATGCAGCACTGCAGGCATTGTTTGTGGATATTGGATTGTGAGTGAGATGACAAGTTACATTGGATGTTGGAGCATGGGGATTGCATTGCCGTCATTGCCATGAGTTGGTCCTCATTCTCTAAGCATCCAGTTGGTGTGGGGGGGAGGGTGTAATGGTTGTACGTGCAGGAGTTGTACTGTGAAGTGCTGTTAGCAGGTTTTGATGTGGAAGAACAGGTGCTTTGTGGGATTTGTAGTGATTGTTCTTGGCAGTGCTATCCGTGTGCTTGGGTGGGACTGTGTGGGCACTGCGGCAGGGTGATGGTGTGGCCTGCAGGGGAGGGGCATTAAGTGATTGGATGTGAGGTGGAGTTGTAGATGGGGTGACTTGGGGAGTGATAGGGTGGTGAGGGGTATGCTGGACAGGTGTACTTGGTGCCAGGGAGGTGATAGTTTCTTACTAGACTCCAGTCCTCCCGATATTCCAGTCAGGCCCTCAGGATGCAGTTTTGCCAAGATCTTCTCCTCCCACGATGCGAACTTGGGGGGGGGGCACCGCCGATGCAAACTTGGGGGGTCATCACCAGTCTTGTGAACAGCTATCAAGTGTTGTGATGCCATGGAACGCACCTTCCACCGTAGGTCGTTCCACCTCTTCCTGATGTCCTCCCTTGTGCATGGATGGTTGCTCACTGAGTTGACCCTGTCGACAATTCTCTGCCATAACTCAATTTTCCTGGCAATGGAGGTTTGCTGGACCTGTGCACCAAACAGTTGTGGCTCTACCCTGAGGATTTCATCGACCATGAGCCTCAGCAATGAGTGCTTTTGACATGACAATGATGGCTGTGTTGTGGGTGGTGGTGTGAGTTGTGTGCAAAGGTGCAGTGTGGAGTGGTTGGTGGGGTGGGTGGGGTTTGGTTGTATGTGGTGTTTGTGTGCAGTGGTGATGTGTGCATTGTGTTGCAGTTGTGTGGTTTGTGTTGCATGTGAAGTGTGATGGTGGCTTTGGTATAACAGTGCTATGTCCTCCGTTTGTGCACTTCTTGCTGTCAGTGTGTGTTTTTCTAGTTGCATAGGCTTATGGGTGTGTGTGTGTGTGGGGGGGTGTTATATGGTGCAGTGAGTAGATGTGTCTGGTGTGTTTATGTGTGTCAGGTGTGGGGTATTCGACTTGTCCAGTGTGGTGTGTTCTGACAGGAGTGGGTTCTGGCAGCAGCGGTTCGGACCCGCCAATGGTTTTCCGCCATGGAGGGACCGCTGTGCTAATTTGTGGGTCGTAATCTGGTGGGTGCAGAGTTGGAGGGGTGGCAGTGCTGCGTGGGCACCCACCTCTTTCCCGCCCTCCTTTGTCCTGGCAGTGTCAGATTTGTGGCTGTTTTTCGGTGGTATACTTTGTGGACTCTTAATATGGCAGGCGGGATACCACCACCACTGGCAGACTTTTGGCAGCCGCCACCTCAGTGGTCTTGCCAAAAGACCACCAAACTCGTAATGAGGGCCATAATGAATATTGTGTGCAGCCCCGCCTTTCAGCCAATATGCTTCTATAATGTGCATTTATACAGGCTTGCAAACTCATGCTGCTGCAATGTAATACTCAGTTTCACACGTCATCACACAGCAGACTGGTAAATAGACACTGTCAGTTGGTGTGCTGGAAACCTATAGAATATGTTTTCAGTTGCAGTGTGAAAGCTTCACACACTGAGACTCCATTTTAAACCTCCCTAAGGTATGGGAGGTTGCTCCAGACGAGTAGTTTGTGCTTTGAAGGGGTGGCTGGCCTGAGGACGGGACAGGTGAGGGCTGTTTAGGAAGAGCAGGGCGTCCACAACTCCCTAGCCATCTCCCCGCCACGTTGTCAAGGTCAAACATGGCCAAACACTCCTTCTCTGAATAATGATCAAACTAATAAGATTTATATATATATATATATATATATATCTCCAAACAAAGGGTCATAATTCTGACACAAACCGCCGGAGCCAGTGGTAGGAGGTAGACCATTCCTCCTCGTTATGTAAATCCAAAGAAAAGGAAAACCATTGCACTCCATTTTACTGAATAGCCAATATTTTATTCAAAGCCAGCAACAAACAACCAACGCGTTTCAACTAAAAAATAGTACCGTGAACAAGACTCTTTTGGAGTTGAAACACGTTAGTTGTTTGTTGCTGGCTTGGATTAAAATATTGGCTATTCGGTGAAACGGAGTGCAGTGGTTTACCTTTTCTTTGGAGATATACACATCATATTCCAATAGTGCAAACCAAGGCAATGGAGTGTTGCATGCGTTTGGAGGCAAGCATAAATTCAATGAGTAAGAGGCGAGGAACTTGGATTGTGGATGATTGCTTAGCTGCACTGCAATGTAATTTTCTTTAAAGAGGTGAGTCTTCAACTCTTTTCGTAATTGGAGAAGCTTTGGGCCCGTACTGACATATACAGTAATGTTGTTCCAGATTCTGGGTGTAT
The DNA here is from genome assembly GCF_031143425.1 of Pleurodeles waltl. Lineage (NCBI taxonomy): Eukaryota > Metazoa > Chordata > Amphibia > Caudata > Salamandridae > Pleurodeles > Pleurodeles waltl. The sequence goes on along the minus strand of NC_090444.1, from coordinate 1,669,083,890 downwards.
GGTTGGAAAAGGCCTGCTGTCTTTTTTTGTTTTTTCTTTTTTACAGTTCTTATTCTGCAGTCTAACGATGTCCTGGTTGTGGGTGTGCTGGGATCAACCAGAGATAGTGCGGTTGTCTGCAAGCAGCATCGGTGGTGTTAGTGATAGATAGTAAATGATGCAACTGATTCTGAAGATGGTGTGGGCCGCCAAGGGGAGCCAATGAAGTTCCATCAGGATGGTGGTGATGTGATCATATTTTTGCAGGCGTGGGCTGAGAAGCACTGCAATATGTGTAGGATGCCCCAAAGGGGTGCAAGCGTGGAGTCTGGGAGCCTATGGAGCAGGGCATTGCCCCCATCCGGAAGAGTGGGAGGATTTGAATGGCAGTTCTGAAGCTGCTTTCTGGAAAAAATGGTTTGACTTTCTTTAGAAGTTTTCTTCATTTGTCTGACAGTATGGTAATTGAGGGCGAGGTTACTGTCAAGGTGGAATCCAAGTGACTTGGCATTCACTAAAATTTGGTGTTTGAAGCTGTCAAAGTTCATGTTGTTGAGTCCATGTTTGTCCTGTATCTTTCTAGGCAAATAACTGGAAATCTGACTTGGTTGCCTTAAACTTCAGGAATGGGATGGACATCTAGGTCTAGATGATGTGTGTGAGAAATTGGGGTATTAGTTAAAGGGGATGAGTACAAAACCTTAAGTAATAACCACAACCCTTTTTAAGATTAACCCTTAAAGTCACTACCTTAGCCTGAGCTCAACCCTCTGGTAGCTTTTGCACAGAGCAGAAAGGCTTTAATTAGAGACAATGTACAAAGTATTTATGCAGTACCAAAACAGTGTTAAAGTCACATCACAACACAATAAAAATCCCAAATTAATTTAGAAAATAGAGTTCATTTTAATGAATAAAATTACACCAAAATGGCAGAAATCAAATAAGAAAAATCTGAGTAATGAATTTTTAAAGTTTAAATTGTGTCAAAAAGCATTAAGCACCAACCACATTCATCGGGTTTCGCTTTACCAATACCCAAGAGCAAATTAAGGCTGACCATGATGGAGTGTGGGTTGGGTACAGGTAAAAGTTTTACCTTCTGAGTCAGTCTCTGTAATGTAAGTAAGATATCTTCAGAGGGGCAAGGCAGCAGGCTCTGACCATGAAGGGTTCCACAGCGACAGATAGCTGCTGGATGAGGTCCTGGTGAAGCTGCTGACTTTTTACAGGAAAGCTCAGAGTGGGAGAAATTTGAATTTCGTGCCTAAGGATGGGTGGATCCTTTTGGCAATTTTGCCCTGTGAAGATTTGTACATTCACATTCAGTCACTTTTTAGGTGCTCTGATTCTTCCTGCGGGGCAAGGCTACAAGCTGTAGCTGAAGAGGGCCCCATGCAGCGAGATATCTTCTTCACAAGGTCCCGCTGAATTGGATTTGCTGCTGTGGAAAAGCTCTGAGCTGGAGCAACCTGAATCTTTGGCCCAGCGGCAACACACCTTTGTTGGATTGGCTTGGTAGGTTGGTCCTGGTTTCTTCAGAGCAAAAAAGTTTCCAAGTCCCAGGTTTTGGGATATCTTAGAAGTACAGTTTGACACCAGCGAAGGGTTCAGGACCTTGTGGACAGCACATGGTGGTCAAGGCACTCTCCAGCAGAGGCCAGCATTAGGACCCAGGGCAGGTCCAGTTGGAACTGGTCAGCTGGAAAGGCTTCTACGCTCTTCTCAGGGGACAGACAGAAGGTCCAGTCCTCTTCAGTTCTTTCACAGGTCCAGAAAGTGTTCTGAGGATGGTACTGTGGGTCCCGCATTAATGCTTGTCGCCGGCCTGTGGGTGAGGGTGACTACTGACCCCTCCCTAAACAAAAGGGTAAAGGTTCCCAGGTGCAGCACTACAAACTTTTGCAGCACTGTTCAAGTTAATCAAAGCCCAGGTGGCCATCCTGCCAGAGAAACAGAAACACTTCTCTGCACCCAAGCTGTTGTCCTGTTCTGCGAGCAAATTTCACACCTCACCACATGTGCATTTCAGCTGTCAGGTGACAGTGGGAGCTTATGCAAATGGGACGTCAGAGTCTTCAGGCAGGGAAAGATTAGCTTTCTAAACGTTCTGTATCCAAAATATGTATTACAAATCTGACTTCACCAATGAATTGGGCTTGTCATAAATATTCCCAAAAGTCCAGGAATTACATTTGTTGTTTTCTATCCTATTGCTTTCCTATAGAACAACCAACCTTGCAAAATTGCTTTTGGGACCTTTTCACTGTAAGGATATGTCTAACATTAAACTTTTGCATGTCTTAATTTTGCATGTCATGCACCCTGTCTTATAGGCTGTAAGGCCTACATATGCTGAAACAGCATGCCTGCAGTTATATTTGCACCGTAACTGCAGTGGGTGCTTTCAATGGATGCTGCACCTCACTGGTGACATATAATGTACAGGCCCTGAGTCTATTCTTATACCAAATACTAAGATTTTATAGGTGAGTTAAATATGCGAATTGAGAGTATACCAATTTCATTTTTTTGAAAGGGGAGCACAGGCCCTTTACCACTGGTTAGCAGAGGTAAAGTGCACAGAGTTCAACAGCCAGCAGAAGTCTGTCGGTACACCACACACAAATTGCTAATTTCCAACAATGTTCAAGTATTGTTTGAGACGTTGGATGTCGGACACATAGGAGACTTTCAAGCAGGGTTATCTTTCACTGGTGTACTGATGAACCTTGATGCTGTACATAAGAATAGAGCACCATGCAACTCAACGTAAAGTTTGAAGATGACAGGAGAAAGTATGGAGCCCTGTGGGCACCACATGTGAAAAGCAGATTTTTAGACCTGTAGGTATCCACGTTAACAAACTTATGCTGGTTTCAAACGCAGGAGTAGAACCAGTGAAAGACATTGCCGGTGGATCTCATTCAAGATGCCAGAGTGCATATGAGGATAGGATAGCCAACTGGGTTGAAGGCAGCTGAGAGGTCCAGCAATATCAGGAGGGAAGGGATCATCTTCATCTATGGTCAAGAATGCATCCTCAACAATGTGTAAAATTGCGGGTGTCTTTGCTGCTGCATGTCTGGTAGTCGTACAGAAGATGGGTAACTTTGTTGTGACCTTGGAGTTGAATATGGATTGCTTTTTTAGTGACCTTGCTGATTAATGGTTGGTGAGTCGGGGCAAGCTGCACTATATCTAATGATAGAGATGTCAAAATACTCTTAAAGCTCCCCTTTGGGATTGAGCACACAGACCACATAAAACTGGAAGGGTTTCAGAAATAGGACCTCATCGGTATATCCAATCTAAGCGATGTGTGGACTTCATAGGGCATGCTTAAATTTGCAGAGCTTCAATCACGGTTTAAACTGTCTGAGTCACAATGATATAAACATCTGCAGATTAACATTTCACTGATCTAATACTCAGCCCAACTACATGAATTAGCGGAGGATTCCACACTGGAATATAGAGAGCTGATGTCATCACTACACACACACCCAATTGCACACACATAAGGAACACTATTGAACAGTTGACACTGACTGCTAGACAGACTTAAGGAAAGGTGGGACCAAGACCTTGGAAGGATAGAGGACACAGTCTGGGGGAAGGTCTGCAGATATCTGAGGGAAATTGCTATTGGAGTGGGCCTTTTGCTGGTCAAACTGAAAATACTGGCCCAGACATATTAGACAAGTTGTTTCATATGAAAAGTCGAACAGTAATAGGTGCCTATGTGGATGCCAATGTGAAGGTACGCTGACACTTACTGCATGGACCTGCTTGTGGCTGCAGAGTCTTGAACGGGCATAGTACATACACCTCCTTACAAAGACCTTAGGTTTTGAGCTGAGTTTGAATGTTCGGGTAGTATGTTTGGCAACATGGGGGGACCCAATGTTTTCAAGGCATGCGTTGTTTTGTAATATTGCACTAATTGTATTCAACTAATATCTAGTCAAATTATGGGGAACATGACTATTCCCCAAGTGAAATAGTGACCACAAAATATGGAGTGGTGCATGTGAGCGGAAGAAGCTGTGTACCTTGCAAGAGGATGCATTTGAACATTTGCGAAGATGTGGGGGCCCTTGAAGCGAAAGTTGAGATCATGAGTAACTCCCTAAGATTAGTTGGTGACATGAGGACACAGTGATTTCAGCTATAAGGGTAGGGTTACATAGACAGGGGTGCAGCAGGAAATATATTTAGGATTCAGTGCTGTAATAATTATTGTCGGAATGGGGAAGAAGACCAAGCCTGCTGATGCCTCCCTGATGGACACAGGACATTATTCATTCTGTTGACTATTGGCTGTTCTTTGAGCTCGCAAACTTCATTGATGTAATTGTATGTTACTTGTGTATCATTGAAAACAATACAATATATATATATATATTTTTTTAATGATAGGTGAGTCATGGACTCAAAGTTGTCAGTGTTATCAGGGTACACTTTAGTTTTCTTTAGGAGTAGGAGTATCTGGCCTGTCTTGAGAGCTTCTGGAAAGATACCTTGAGTGAGGGAAGCACTGAAAATGATAAGTACGGGTGATAGAGCATCTCCAGAGAGAGCTTTAATGAAGGGCAATGGTAGGACATCATATTCATTTGAAGTGGTTTTGAGGGAGTTGAATATATTTAGCAAGATCTAGGATAAGTGGTTCATTGAAGGCTGATTTTCTGTGGGAAGGGGTGAGTGATGCTTGACATTGATGTGCTGTCAGATCTTTCTTATATCATGGGAATGACTTAAAACATATGGTAGAATAACATGCAACATTGTAACAATAACTGTAATATTTGTTTAATGTTTACGTTTCCCATATGCATGCAGAAGTATTGTTTTTCATCAGAATCCATTGTCTTTGTGACTTCACATCACTGGTCCATCCCTTGTGTCCCTCCTCTCCATAGCTTCAGTGGCATCTTTAGTGTTGACACTGTTGTGGACGCGTGGCACTGCAGCACAGCTTTGAAAGGAAGCAATGTGCCAGTTGCATTCATAATGTCTGAAATATAGAGATAATACATGCGTGTTTATGTGTGCAGTTAGTCTTATGGCGATACAGTTTATTGAGTTAAAAAATGCATCTCACTTGCAAAGTCTTCTACAGTGAGACGTCCCTGTGTGTGTGCTGATGCATGTCTGTTGTGTCTTTATGTTTTGTGTCTGTATTGGTGGCCAGCCAATCCTGAGTAAATGTAGCTGATATTACCAACCTCACGTTTTTGTTGTCAGCTTCAGGAAATTTGAGAGGGATCCGGGGATCATGCCGAAGAGGTACTTCGGCTGATTCTGTAATCTTAGACAATTTAAAAACAAAGGTGTTTCTAAGCCGAAGTAGCCAAATGTAATCAGGAAACAAACTTTTCTGTTACTGTGCCCAACAAGGATTGTCCCACTGGAAACAATATCATTCAAAATCTTAAGATGAGTGCAGGTAACGTGCCTAAGAAGGGGTGGAGCTATTCATGGTGCAGCAGGTGCAGTGGCACTGCGGCCCAGAAGCTCGAGGAGCCCACTGAACCCTGGTTATTTATGTATTCTATTACACTTTCAGCTGCCACAGAGTCACTCCCGCTTAAGTGTAAGTAGTTGCCTTTCCAAAGTCAAATACGCTTTTATTACCCTGGTCTCCGCCTGACTTAGGAAGTATTTTCTAAAGGAAAATGCGTTCCTAACAAAAATAATGTTCTGCGTGCTTTAAGGTTCTGCTTACAAAAATAAGATTTGGACTACTTAGTCACATTATTGTATTATTATTATTCATGGTTAGTCATGCAGAATGTGTATGCTTGTGTTTAGAGACGTTCTGCGTATAGACCTTGGGTTGTGAATATTTTCTTGTCCTTACTGTGACCAGGAAAGGATGTTATCTGATTGTTCCTCCTTTGCTTGCGTGTAGTAATTTAGATCAGAAACACTGAGATATCCATCGTGTGTCTCACATCTCTTCCTGAAGGCCATGTCTCCTGTTCTTCCTTGGGCAAATCACGCCCCTTTTTTACTTGCTTGTGAAAAGAAAGAAGCATTGGCAAAACCACTTATTCTCATTATTTACGTCTGGCTTAGAGACAGCTGTAGCAGTGCCACCGGGCGCATCTAATAAAAAGAAATCATAAATAAAAAATACATATACATGGATGGACTGTGGGTCAGCCCATTTCATTCCCTAGTCAGTTTAGCTGTCATTCACAATATGTTTTCACTGACCACAACATATTACTTGGGTCAAAGGATCAGCCCACTTCAGCCACGGGCTCTTTTGTTTTATGAGTGATGGAATTTACCCCAATCATATCTGTACATCCACCTAAAAAGAAGTGCACATAAGTGCCACGTGTAGAGGGCCGATATTCTACTTTGCCAATGTTTTTTTCTTTAATTTTTTTAATCTTTTAGTCTTTCTAGTCATATTATATTGCTAATCTATGTCTTCAGGATATTTCAGTTTCAAAACCAATAGCACGTTTGTTTGCATCAATAAGAATCCTGTGATCTGCATTCAAACCTAAACAGGATTTTTACACCTGTTCTAAGTACACTGGCCTAGTATCAGTCATCTGTAATGTTCTGCTAAGGCCAGTTCTTGTTATGGCCAGTGCTTGTTTTAAAGACTGGCATCCACATAACACTTTTTTTAATTAAATGATGCATTTGAGAAACGGTATTAAAAGTTGTCTTTAAAAACGCACAATAGTTAAAAGGGGCAGTGATGCAGCTACCCAACCTATACTGAAGATCTATCCAATGTGTAAATAGACTCAACTCAAAGCACCAGCAGCAGTCCCCTTTGAAGAAAGGATGCCTAAGAAGGGCACAGGAAGCAGCCGCCCCTCTTATAAAGTGGGCGTGCCTCTTGTGAGGTGGGCGTGCCTCTTGTGAAGTGGGAGTGCCTCTTGTGAGGTGGGTGTGCCTCTTGTGAAGTTGGGTGTGCTTCTTGTGAAGTGAGTGTGCTATCATTAGATAATTTACTCCACTGTCAGTGGGCTTTCAAGTGAGTCCTCAATTTGTACTTGCATGTAAAGATCCTCCACTGCCGTCCAGTCATCCTGGATGAAACTGAAATAGTCAGACTTGCTTTGTAATGTCATTGCCGGTGATGAGGAGTCATTAATGAATATCGGACCAGGGCCCTAACCATTCTAGTTAGACTCAAGCTTACCCTTTGTCCTCTTCAGAATGTACATTGTTTGCTCCTCTGGCAATCGAAAGTAATCGAATGCTGTCACTCAACAGTTTTGAAAGCTCATAAATAAATACAAGTTACAGACCACCTGCCCAACACCCTTCCCCTGCCCCCGCCCCCCACCAATGATGTACTGCATTTATATACAGCAAAGCAGCTTTTACACTGCTCAAGGATATCTTTGTCTTATGGGAAATTGGATGCTTGCTGCAGTGTTTATGAGGAAGGCAGGGTTCTCAGAGTTCCATGTTTTATGCTCTGTTTTGAGGTTTCGAAGGCGCTTTTGGCTTTCGAAGTGGAAAATTCAAAAAGGTAGCCACATGTTTATTATTAGCATAAAAACACAGAATAGAGCACATACCAATGCTTTTTGCCTGCACTAGAGCCAGGATAGATTTAGCTTGTTATTTTTACAGTTTATCTCTGAAAGCTGAGCTCTTGACTTACATATGGCAGTGTGTTGTAGCCCAAGCTAAAGCGCTGCAGAAATAGTGTTTTTACAGCTTGTTCCATCTCGGTGGGAAATGCCCAAATGCCACCTTTGGAAAAACATTTTTCCCCTCTAAATTGAAACGTAGGTCACTATTTTGCACAACTACATTCTTAATCTTGATTCAGAAAATCAGGATTTTACTTGCACAATGTACAGTTGTAAGAATGTGTAAATTGTGCCAGTATGATGGAATTTCTACATATCAAATTTTGGGATAGGGTTGGTATGTGTATTGGGCCTCCCTTCACGTCTAATAACCAGTTCATCATCATCATATTGGGTCTGTGGCTCATGTCATGGTGCATAGCTTCCAGGTATTTTAGGAGTGTTATTTCTCTTTAATCTGCCATAGTCCCTTTGAGTCCACCAACGCAGCTTGCTTCATGAAGGGCGCAGGACTTGAAAAACTCTGCCTACCCTCCCTTCCCTCTATACTTCCTCACTAACATTGCAGTGGGTTTGGTCACCAACCCAGGAAATGTAGTGTGTAAAGTTGCAATAGGCTTTAGAATTCTACTATGCTCGTGGCTAGATTCCAGATATCTCACTGTGATACCCAGGGTGCTGGGTCCCCACCAATGAGTGAGCAGCTTTTTCTGTTTTAGGAGACACTACCACCACACGTTCCTAATCTTGGAAACTGTGAAATCTTGCGATGCCACCGCAGTGACTTTACGATTGGATCATCACTGCCCATCCCATTAGTTAGTCTGAATAACACAGTCGCCAACGCCATCCTAATACTTACATTACTCTACATTTTATATTGCAGTGTGATTTCTCTTACACATGTAGAATAGTGCGTAGGACTCCCTTGTGAATATGATCTGGGTTCTGCCTTCGTCTACGTCTCACCACTCATCATAAAGTTTATCATCCACATCTGTTCTAGCATTTCATGGCATTTATATGTAATTTTCAGGGACCCATTTGCAACTTGATGGGTTGACCCATAACGGGGGGGTTACTTCTTTGTTGGACTTGTTCTTTTGACCTTCAAACATGGCTCTTAATTTGGCTTGCTCGTCCAGAGCACCCCTTGGGAGTGGCAGAGAGGGTCCCCGGGATCCCGAGAGGACCCTTCCAAGGGTCTGCATGCACAGGTCCAGAGTCTGACTCTATGCCCCTCACCACAAATGGACCAGATTAGGGTGAAGTATTTGCCGTGCCCTGTTGCACCATTGCTGTGGGGCAACGCTTTTCTCTCTATGGTAAGTACCTCCTGTACCAAGGTTTCTTCGAAATGTGGAATAATGTGTAATCAGTATTTAAAATACCAATTCTGCAAGTTTTGCCATTTTATGTGGGCGTTTTCTCTTGATGGATTTCGTCAGATTTGACCTCATGAACTCTGTCAGGGGAATACAGGAAAACAGTGGGTGCAATAATTAACACATAACTAAGAATTCAAATGAAAGTACTGTTTGTGCAGGCACCCAAGTTTAACCCTCAGCTTGTAATCGGGGCCCAATGGTGTGTCCTGGCCTCCATCCGAGCCACGCAGAGAGCCTTGAGGGACTACATCCTCTCAGGTGGGGGCCTTCGGGGTCCCACTTCAAGGTGTAGGGATACCACGTTAATGTAGCCATGGAGTGATATGTACACTTGCTGTTCGACCACTGCCTGCTGTCCACTCTCACGCTTACTGTCACATTTAGTGCACACGTTTTTTGTAATCCCGTAAAAAATACTGCCTGGAATTTAGATTTTCTAAACTCACGCTAAGTGCAGGCTGAATGCCAATTTACTAGCTAGAGCCAGGAAACCTACTGGGCTATAGCCCATAAACTATATTAGGATGCGGTGTTGTGGCTAGCGTTCAGGTCTGTGAGGCCTCACAGGACTTCTTGTTGTTAGGTAGTTTATAAATCTCTCTTCACCATAAATAGTCACACTAAAAAATAAGTACAATAAGGATTTGTTTTTGGATTTTATTGGCATCAACCCCTATCCTTGCACATAAAATGTGTATAGATATAGCTATAAAAATGAACAAAACAGTGGGAATGAACTGATTGCTAAACAATATAGTAAAGGAATTGCAGCATGTTAATGGTGAGTCACTCACTATTCGGTATTCTCTTGTGTAAAGGGATTGAGTTAATCTATATCTTCCAGCCCCTCCCTTCTTGCCTCTAGCTGCACTGTTTCAGCACCAGAAAGGCCTGGTCAAGGTGGAATCTAATCCCGCTGCTGGATTGACTGAAAGGCGATGGGTGACACTGGAGTGCCCTGCTGCTCTCCCTTCTAAGCAGGGCTACTTCATTTAAAATTATATCATTGCCTTGTTGTTTCTTATATGTTTTACAAAACGCACATTATGAGGTCCCTAAATTGTACTTCAAGGCAACAGACTGGACCAGCGTTACAAATGGACAAACGATGGGTGCTCGAGGGTACCCAGCGGTACTCTATGGTGGGTGGACATTGGGCAGGTTTCCTACCCCCACCAGACCACTGATTAAAATCTAAAAATAGTTAATATCAAACTTAGGATGGGGGAGCAGAATAACACAGGTCGCCCCACTCTGGGACACGTAGATGTTGGCAGCACTGGGGAGGCTGGAGGGCTTTGCCAGGTGGGACCTAATTGGCATTTCCACAGTGGGGTACATATGGAAGAAGGGGGACGTAATACCCCTGTCAGAATTTACGAGAGTCTACCAGCTAACAGCCTCCGAGACCTACCAATATAGGCTAGACATGACCTGCAGCCAGTATTAGTGAAAAGTACATATCTGAAGAAATCCCCCCCCCCCTCCTCTCCTTGAGGACAGGCTCTTGAGTGAACTGATGTCCAAAAAAAGCCACATCCCTGACCCATAATACATAAACCACATCCCTGATGCCCTACAACAACTAAAGGAATGGGGAGCTGGACGTTGATGTGCAGGACAATCTCTCATAAAATGATGAGGGATATATGCTCATCATCCCCACTCATCACAGTGTTTCTAGCTTTAATTAAAAACTGTCTGACCTATGTTGTTTTTTCAAACATCCGGTTTCAATTCTCGTGACTGCACTCCATTGCTCTGGTCTTGGCTTGGAGTAAGAGCTCTTATCTGTTTTTTCAACTGCACAGTAAAGAATCATAAGATTCATGAACAACAATTTTTTTTTTCAATTTAGAGATCTGTTTCCCCTATATTTCCAACTAAATTCGCTGTATACTTCCAACTTTTGTGGAAGTCATAATAATCTAGGGATGACGTCTGTAAATCTTACACACAGCTGTCCCCTTACCATATGTGATCAACAGAAATGAAGATTTGAGAAGCACTACCGAAAGAGGGTCTTCATCTCTACCCACGTCGATTTCCTTGAGTACAGCATCTGAATAGGGTGCAGTTGTGTATTTTTGCTGAAAGCAAGTGCTTTAATTGCACTTTTTACGCTGTGGGAAAGCGAATGCTAAATTCTGCAGGACTGAGTTAGTTATGTTGACAAGCTGATGACCAAAGCTCCAAGCCTGACTGTTTTATTGGGAAGCCAAGTGTCTGATCTGTTCACCATGGAAAAAGTACAAAAGCAGTAGGAGTGACATATGTATTGCAAAGAGCATAGGTTAAAGCCTGAAGGCATTTCAGAGAGGAAAGTTAATAAATTGTATTATAGCCTATAGAGGGGATTTTACTTACGTGGAATCTCAACGATAACTGTAGTAGGGATGGGTTTTAGTGTTGGTAATCCCCTCTAACAAACCCTAGGAGTAGGAGATTTGCACTATGAAAAATCTTGCTAGGCCCTTCTAGGTGGGGCCTTGTTGGAATAGTAGTGTTCATAGTCTGTCATTGATTTACCATTCCAAGACAGCAACACTTTGCTTCTAAAGCAGGCAGCCATGCTGGAACTTTAAAACAAAGACATAGGCCCTCATTACGACCCTGGCGGTTGATGGAGAAGTGGCGGTTTTGCCGCCAACAGGCTAGCAATAAAAAAATTGGAATTATGACCATGGCGGTTACCGCCATGGTCATCCGCCACTTCTCCGATCAGACCGCTAGGGCGGAGATGACCGCTGGGCTGGAGACTTGGGTCTCCAGCCCGGCGGCCGTCACACTACCGCCGGCGGTATCATGACCCGGCTCACCGCCATGGATTTCATGGGGTTGGGAACTGCCATGAAATCCATGGCGGTGAGCACTGTCAGTGCCAGGAAATTCCTTCCTTGGCACTGATAGGGGTCTCCCCCACCCCCACCCCGAGTCCTTCCCCGACACACCCCACCCCCCTGCCACCCCTCAGAGGTGGCAGGACCCCCCTCTTCACCCCCAACATCACATTACTGATTCACACCCGACACACATGCAGGCACCACCAACACACATACCCGCACACACACCAACAAACATGCCAACAGCCACACACACACAGTCATACCCACACACCCACATTCAGACATACATGCACGCACACATCCATACAGACAGCCACACACACATTTCCAAACACACAACACCCCCGCATGCATACATGCACTCACACACCCCCTCTATATACTCACACACACACCACCATGCACACACACAACACACAACCCCCCCATCACCCCCCCCCCAAACGGGCGATCAACTTACCTGGTCCGTTGATCCTCCGGGAGGGGGCAGGATCCATGGGGGCTGCTCCACCGCCAGCACCCTGTCAACAGAACACTGCCGCGCCGGATCACAGAACGTGATTCGGTGGGCGGTGTTCTGTTGACGTGAAGGTGGAGCAACCTCCACTTCCCTGCCGACCGCTAGTATGGCTGCTGGCGGTTCTCCGTTCGGAAAAGGACAGAGGGCTGCCAGCAGTCATAATGCGCCGAGCGGAAATCCACCTGCACTGGCGGTCTTCAGCACGGCGGTCCCTCAGCAGTCTTGTAAAAAGTCAGCCGAGGTTGTAATGACCCACATAGTGTGAACAATACCGTTTCAAAATGGCAGTCGACTTCTATACTAATTTATTTTATTGCAATCATATGGCCATAAAGCTTGGACAGTACATGTTTTCATTTCTTTTACATGTTCTTTTAATTCAGCTGGCATGCAATTGTTGAGTTTGCATGTTCCTTTTATTGTGAATGGGTAAGTGGGTGACTGAAATAATTAGTTATTAGGATGATGAACAGATCCAGGAGTGCAAGGATGAATGATAGAATGTATTCATGATGATTTATTGAGTGCCTAAACTCATCAGTGAGTGAAGAGACACATTACCTTTCAGCCATGACCTAATAGCTGAATATAGAAATTATTCCCTTCTCTTTCCAACCCTCATAAACATTTACTCTATCAATTTGCAGTACATTCCAAGGTGGGAATCACTATTAAAACTGTTGAAAAATGAAAGACCGTGTATGTGATTGAAAGCAATTGTAAAGATGTCTTCTCTGGGATACTGTGTTCCTCCCCCATTTTCTCTTTTATTCTAGACTTAATAACAGTGGAAGTTCCCATTCCACAGGGGGCCTTGTTAGAATTCTGTGGCGTAAATATTGTAATACAATATTATACAAAACACTTATGGAAATGTCCACTAAATAGTTGTCATTTTCTGTTGAAGTCAGTGGATATATGTTTATAAAAAACTTCAAATTCCGATTCTGCGAATCACGTTTGTTGCCACTTTAATACTCACAACTTCAAGTCAATCATATCTCCTAAATCTGCATGTGGTATTGAACAATTCAGACGGTTAGTCATAGAAATGCCCAAACTTTGCATCCAGGTTCCCACACCTACTATCCAAGTGCAATGCACTGTCGATGAGTTGGTCCCGGATATTTGCCTACGCTTTTCCACTTCTCTCTCTCCTTCCATTTCTGGTTCGGAAGCTCAGGCAAACTTCTCTCACAATGATCCTTGTAGGTCCCACCTGTGCTTGTTAGCTCTGGTTAACCACACTACTGGACCCCTCTGTGGTTCCCCATGAGAAGCTTCCAACAGGCTGGACCTTCTCACTCAGAACAATGGACAAAACTGACACCCAGATCCCAAAACTCTCAACATCGCAATTTGGCTCCTGAGGTCATAGAGTTTGGTTACCTTAACTTACAACCAGAATGTATGGACATTCTTAAAAAATCATATAAACCCCCACCACTAGTGCTTGCTATACAGCAAAGTGTAATCATTTTGTCTTCTACTATCATACAAATCAAATTGAACCCTTCAAAGCAACCGTACAACACATTGTCTGCTCTCTACTCCACTTACAGAAGGCTGGGTTAGTGTTCACATCTATAAGGTTACATCTTGCTGCAATGGCTGCCTATCTCCAAAATAGACAGCAACATTCTCTGTTTATGATCCCAGTCACTAAAGCCTTCAAGGAGGGCTCAAAAGAGTTATTCCACCACGGGTACGACCTGCACCTTCCTGGATCTTCAATATCATCCTTACAAGATTCATGCCCCCCCCTTTGGAACCTCTACACTCATGTCCTTTTCAATGTATTTCTTGGAAGGTAGCATTTTCATTTTAGTCGTCATCACTTCACTCAGATGTGTTAGTGAGCTCCAAGCTTTAACCTTGAAGGAACCTTTCTCCCAACTACATAGAGACAGGGTGGTTCTTCACACCAACCCTAAATTTCTTCATAAAATAGTGTGTCAGTTTCACCTTAATCAATCAATGGAATTGCCAGACTTCTTCCCTCAACCAGATTCTGTTGCAGAAAGGGCTGATCATACATTAGATGTTAAAAAGGGTGCTGATGTTCTATATTGATAGAACTAAAATGTTTAGGAAATGACACCACTACACAAAGGCAATCCTATATCTATATCAGGCATAGCCAGATGGATAGTAAAATGCATTTAAGCTTGCTATAATAAGGCTAAGAGACCTTTACCTGTTCCTCCCAGAGCACACTCTACTTGAAGAATGGAGGAACTATGTCCTTTTTGGGACACATTCTCATAGCTGACATATGTAAGGCAGCTACATGGTCCACACTATACACCTTCACCAAACATTATTTGTGGATGTTTTAGCTTACCAGCAAGCCAATGTAGATCAGGCAGTGCTGTGTACCCTTTCCCAAATCACAGCAACATCCACCGGTTGGCAGCTTCTGTAGGGAACTGCTTTACAGTCTATGCAGAGCATGTGTATATACAGCCACACATGCCAAACAAGTAGTATATGTTACTTACTCTGTAAGCATCTGTTTGTGGCGTGTAGTGGTGTAGATTCCCATGTGCCCACCCTCCTCCCTAGACACATGTGGCCGTTGCAGTTTTTTCCATTCACTATTTTCACTATATATACATTTAGCATGGTCATCACATTACTTACACATACTCTACACTCCTTTCTCACCCGCCTCTGGGAAAACAATCTAACAATCGATTCAATGCCTATGTCCATTATCATCGAGAAGAGGAGTCTGTTGACCTTGTGACTCGTAACACTTCTTTGAAGAAAAACCGCTTGCACAAGTCCAGATCCAACACTATATGGCAGGAGTATGCAGAGCATGTGAATCTACAGCACTACATGCCACAAACAGATACTTACAGGGTAAGTATCTTATTCCTTACGGATTACCAACTGAGTCATACTGGTTTTATCGACCTCAGAAGGAAGGCTGAAACTCTTTAGTGGAGCCAGGATTTATTCCTTTAGAGAACGTATAGTCCACAGAGCCAGGAACCCAGCTGACAAGAATTTGAATTGTATTGGTGACCTGTGTTTAAATATTTTGATTTTCCTTTATTTTATTGAGATTTTATTTCTAAATAAGCTACTTAGATCTTATATTCATATAGACAACTCTGACATTTGTGTCATTGCATTGGTGGTGTTTGAAAGCATGAAAATAGTCTTTCCAGATGAAAAATTTATTGTCTTGTCTCAGTATATCTATACTTTGCAAAGGTAGTATGTATTAAAACAACAAAAATGATAGTAATCTAAAAACAGAATACTATTAATTGAATCACATAAAACATGGAGGCACTTAAAGGAAGAAGTAACTCAGAATTTGCTTATAGCTGTAAAAAATAAAATGCTGACGTATTGCACATGTAAAGAACTAAAGAATCCTTTGGAATAGATCTAACTAGGATCTCCATCTAGAGCCTTCTGACATCTTCATCTTGAGGGTATTGTTCACGCCATCCCATTTAGTTCAGTCATGAAATTAACAGAAATATGAAATGATTATCAGTCAAGTGATAGTTAAGCGGGACGGATGCAGCTGGCCAGTGTTTTAATCTTGGCTGCTTTCGTTTCTTTTGTTCTACACACAGTGTTCCACTGTTTCTGTTCTCTTCTGCATCCTGAGGAGTCAGCACTGTTTGTTGCACTGGGGCCCTTTACGTAATGGTACAGACGACAAAGCACTAGACATGCCCTAAAATGCACTGGGTCTCTCCTGTAGGTCGCCTTTACTAAACATATAAAATGAGTTTCGTTTTGTGTCTGAGGTCAGTGATTCATATCTATTATACATAATTTGGCTCTGGATTTAGGTCAGTGGTTCTCAGCAAGTAAACACAGTTTGGTTATTTACTTTTGTACCTGTGGTTTTCAGAGTGTAAGATGGAAGCTACCAGTTGGACACTTTAAAATAGTGACTTCAGCCACTCAAATTGTGCCATTTGTTTGGTCTCACCTACAGACTGCTTTAGTCCACATTTTTTTACTATACAATATACATACAGTGGACTTTGGGTCAGCCCCTTGCTCGTGACTAGATTGCTTTCTTGTCTGGCTGAGTTCCCTGCTCGTTATTTGACGACTTTCCTCCCCATTCTTGTGTTTGTCCAGACCGTAGACAGTTTTTCTGTGTTAACGTGTTTCTGATTGATTAGCTTGTATTCTTCCTCTGCTGACGTGAGAGGACTATTTGTTTTGTACAACATATCATGTATTGTATTGTATTGTAATAGTATTTATATAGCGCTTACTACCCCTGACTAGACGTCTAAGCGCTTTTCGGCAAGTAGCACACTCCTCCGGAACCCAAGAGGAATTAGTGGTGGATTAGTATAGGGAAGTATAAGTACAGTTTTAGTATTATTATGAGATAATTTGAGCATCGGATATGTGAGTTTTGTTAGCTGGAATGACTAGAGCAGTGGTTCCCAAACTTTTTTGATTTCTGTGGACCCCCCACTTTACCATTAATGGAACCCAGGGACCCCCCTGAATCATCATGGGAATCTGGGGACCCCCACCTAAGTCATTACTGGAAGCTGGGGACCTAATTTGTTAATATTTTCTAGGCTATCGCGGACCCCCTGAGAAGGCTTTGCGGACCACCAGGGGCCCCTGGACCACAGGTTGGGAACCACTGGACTAGAGTAATGTGTCTTTCTGCTCTCTGCACTGCAGTCTCTCAGTGAATTCTTGCTGAAGTGATCAAGCTCAGGGTGGTGACTTCTTACTAGCACCTTCTGTTGGTGCATATGCCTGTCTGCCGCCAGTAACAGAGAGAAAGGACCTGTCAGCCATCCTTTTACCAGCAGATTCGATGGTTCTAATAAAGTAATAACCTATAAAAATGTGTTTTATGTTGGTCTAAATTAAAATTGTGACATAATAGTTTTATAAATTCGCTGCTGTGCCTGCATGTGCAGCTCCATTCAACTGTGTCTCATTGAACAAGCACCCAAGGACCTTGCATGCATCTTCAAAGTTAGTGTGACTGCCTGACCTCACATACAGCTGTAGTCTTTTTTTCTTTCATGTTACCTTTTCATTCTAGTTTAGTCAGATACACAGATACATACAACACAAAATATAGGATACAATTAACACATAGATAAAATAATATTGCTTAACTTAAAAGAAGCTAGACAAGCAGTGATAAATGTACTCGACAGTCTTTTGCTTTAAGAAAAATTAAGCCAGTTACATCTCAGTTTTGAGAGTAGGTCTCTGTCCCGCTAATTGGGCTTGTCTCCCTTCAAAGATGACTACTCTGCACAAGAAAAAGAAACTCGGGTCCTGTTCTATCTTATTTCATGTCTCTGACCAACGCCGAGAGGAGTTGCAATAAATCGATAAGTAGATAAAGCAGTGCTGCTTGGGTTAAACCTCCGGTTTGCTGAAGGAGTCAACCAGTTGTCTTGTGTAGCACACGAGCCCGCCCTTGGTTTAGTCAGACTCTGGACTGGGGGTCTTCAAACCGGGGGGTGGGCCCCCTATAGGGGCTTCAACTGATCCCAGGGGGGTGTCAGGCTCTGGCCAAAACAAGCATTATGCAGATAATAGTGGTTTGTTTTAAGCAAAAACAAATGTATTGCATTTTTTTAAAATGTAACAGAAATTAACTGTAATGTTTAAATTAGTCTAAGCATGATTAAACATTGCCAACTTAATAGAATAACCATGAAAAACTTTGAAGAGGGCCTGATGATTATGTTTTTTGGCGCGGGGGGCGCTGCATTAAAAAGTTTGAAAACCACTGCTCTAGAGGAAGTGTTCAATGCTTCTGCCGCGTGCAGTACTGCAGCTCGGGTGAGACAGTGCAAGCACAACGGGGTGGGCTCTAATATATTGTGTAAACGTCCACTTTAATGAGAACAGGTGACAAAGCCTGGCATAATGGGTTACAACTGACAAAAAAAACCTCAAATATGAACACCATTGTTAAGTCATCCCACATTGAACCTCCCATTTTCAAGCATTCATAAACCTGTCGAAGCATCTAAACATTTCTCTTTCAATCTATGGTTATTCTTATCTTTTTCATTGAGCCTACCTTTTCCTAAATCTTCCAGAGCTTCGTTGCTCACTTCAGCTCCCTGCCCCGCCACCCCCCCAGTACTGACTCCTCCACCTTAGCTAAGCCTTCATCATCCTTGTGCCAGCCCCTAAAAACACCATCCCCTAGTTCAGAAAATGGAAACTCTGGACATGTTCCCCCATCCTGGCTGAAGGTATCAAACATTCCACAATGCTTGCTGAGCGAGAAATGTTTATTGGCCTCTGCCCCACCATATGGTATGGCATGAGTTTTTATGTAGCGCTTACTACCCCTGATGATGTGCTAGTGCGCTTTGCGGACAGGTAGCTTCATTTAACAAGGTGTCCCCCGGGTGTAAACAGTCAGTGCTCTCTGCAATTCAGCATATCAGTAATAAACCATGAATGTCATGGAGGGGTCGCAGCTGTGACCCCTGGCTTGCCCCTTGCGACCTCTGGCTCTACCTTTGCGACTCCTGGTCTCTGTGATAACTAAATCAGTGCCATGACACAAGGGTGGTTCGCCCTGAAGGGAGTAGGAGCTCTGTCCTCCTTAACTTTTGCCCATTTTTTAGTACCCTAAAAGTGATTATTCATCTGTTTTCCATTGCTAGTGTAATAACAAATGGAGCACAGTTAGCTGAATATGACTTTTGCTGCCACCTGAAGTAAATAACAAAAATGCTTTTAAATGTATGCTGTGCCCATGCTTGTGGGTGAGCATGTGTTAGTGTGAAAGAGAGCGTGAGTGTGTGTTTTTTTAAGTGTGTGTAAGTGAAAGTGAGTGAGAGTCGGTGACAGGTAGAGTGAGAGAGAAAGAGATTGAGTATGAGTGAGTCAGTGACTGAGTGATAGTAAGATTGACTGCAAGTGGGTGAGAATGAATCAGGGCGCAAGTCGGGGGTACAGGCGGGTACACGGGGCCCACCCATTATTTCCACAAGGTGGACGCTGTCCACCCTGTTAAATAGTTGTGTCACACTGTAATATGCTGCACTCGTCCCGGTGAAATGTTTAAATACTGTGACGCATTCAGCAGCTCCTGCACGTTGTCTGTCTTTTCCTTCTGAGCAGCAACATGCAGGTGGCAGTGAGGAGGCTCTTTTATTTTAAATTCGAGCTGGGGCCAAAAGAAAGGCTAAAGCTAAGTGGCCATCAGGCCTCGCTGGAGTGATCTGGAGCCTCACTCCCACCTGTGAATGTAATGGAGTGGAAACAAAGGCACATGGCTTGTTGTCACTTCACAGGTACTTAAGAGAGACATGATTTTGACTTTGGTCAGTCCGTGGATTTAAGAGATATGCATGCACAGTAAGACTGTCAGATATGCTGGTTTGTTCCTGCATTTACACAGATAGCAATTTAAATATCACTATTTTGTTTTGTTTCTTCTATAGCACTGCTTATCCCAACTGAGGGTGTCATAGTGCTTTACATCACATGTACACATTATACATTGTGAATAATTCATATAAGTGTAAATCTATGTACAGGGTGTGGTGCATAGAATAGTGATGGTTACAAAGTGCAGGAGTCACATGCCCTTCATAGCTCATTGTGCTATATTAGATGGATTACAATTTATGAACTGCAAGTAACAAAAGGATCGCCATGTTAAAACTAGTAGCCTGCACCTTTCTATGTAAAATACAAATCTGTCCTGATGTGTTTCGCAGGAGACATGTTAACCATCTATGCTGCTTTGATTCAAAAGTGGGACTAGACACGAGACATATCTCTTTAGCAAATGTGTTAACCTCCAGAGTTATCTTACCATTATTATTATTCCCTGAGATGAAGCTCTCTATAGCAGGTGCCTTAACTCTATACAGTTTTTTAATGCATTCTTTGCAACAAATTAAGAACAGATTTATTGCCAACTTTCTCCTTTTGTCAATTTCTGTGTGGCAGAGATTTAAAAAAATAAATGTTGAACTTGTGGCCCAGATTTTGCGTAGAGATCTTGTCACTTTTTTGGTACAACCCCAATGCAAAATCTAATTTGGTAATTCACTCAAATGTACTCCTTATAGACCTGATAAACATATGTTTGAGGTCCTAAGATCAGATGTCACTTCTTGTGGTGTCAATTCCTCTGAGGCTGTGGGTTGCAATGCCACTTCCTGTGATGCCACTTGCGATGTCACGTGCCATGATGTCACTTGTACACTGTCTAACTTGGTTAGTCCCCCCACTGGAATGAATGATTAAAAATAGTTTTAAGGTAGTGTTACAGCCTACAAGTGACAGTGAGTGAAAGTGAGTGAATTGGACTGAGTGAGAATGAGTGAGTCAGACAGCATGAGAAAAAGCTGGAACAACGTATGAGGAGAAAAGTGATTGGAAGTGAGTCAGAATGTATGAGAGATTGAATGTGAATGAGAGAGATTGAATGTAAATGAGCGATTAAAAGTAAATGATTAAGTATAAGGGAGTGTGAATGAATGGGTATGAGTGTAAATGAGTAAATGTATGTGAGTGAGGTTATGGTGCTACACGTGTGAGTCTCTCATTACCCCTAGCATACCAAAGGTATTTCTTGTCTTAGAGAGGCACCCATGATAAAATATGGGTTCTGGGATACTGGAGGCAAGTCTTAGCATGGCAAACACCTGTGACATAATACTGTCATTGGCATACTGGAGACAATTCTTGGCATAAGGGCACCCATGGTAAAATACTGGTATTGGCAAACTAGAGGGTTTGAGCACCCATTGCAAAATGCAAGTTGGAGGTATTTCTTGGCGGATGAGAGGGGGTAACCATGACACAATGCAGGCCCTGACATTCTGAGGTACTTTATGACATAAGGATAACCCAAGGAATATGGGTGACATCATTGGCAAAATTCTCGAGCTTACATATTGTATGTAATTTTAGACATAAGGGAGCACCTCCGACATATGGAAAAACCCATAACACAATGCTAGCCCTATCACACAGGGGATCAATTTTTGATATATGAAGGCACCCACAGCACATTTTGAAAGAACTTTGAAAGAAGTAGGATCACAGGTGAGGG
Organism: Pleurodeles waltl; assembly: GCF_031143425.1. Lineage (NCBI taxonomy): Eukaryota > Metazoa > Chordata > Amphibia > Caudata > Salamandridae > Pleurodeles > Pleurodeles waltl. Next base: position 1,669,062,513 of record NC_090444.1, on the reverse strand, counting down.
AGCGTCAGGTTTCTTTGGCTTTGCACACCATAAAGGACTTTAATATTAAATTAGTACTCTTTCATAGCCTATGGCTTTTGTCAAATTTATGCGAAAATTGTTACTTTAAAGAGTATTATTTGACCTCACTTTTTTCAAGATTTGCACGGTAGGAGAACCTCACTGCACCCACCTAGAAGCGGTCTGGTTCACTCTCTTTGCTCCTTCATTAGCTTCAGGACAATTGTAGGTAGGTACAATTGAGGACAAGTTTTATGTCTAACATTTTCAAAGATCAGGTCAGTGCCCTAATATAGGTGGTCTCTAAAGTGGACATTTGTCTATGTTGCGTTGTTACTGACCATGCAGTTATTATGTAACTTCAGAGATGTCAATTAATATGATGTCATAGGGGTTATGAACTTGACATGAGTGGGTAGATTCAGGGTCAAAGGCCATATGATGTGATGTCACTATGATCGAAGGGTATATGATGTCACTTCTGCTACCCCTGGCAATTTAGTAAATTGTCCATGTAACAAACACGCTGAACAAAGCTTTGAGGCTGACTATGCTGTTATCTATGCATCTGTGAGGAGAGTTTGTGAGGAGTGCAGTTCAAACACCTAGTAGTAGTGTAGCTGTCCTGGCAAACATTATTAGCCACTGGAATGCTTCCTTTCACAATATCATGTTGGATTATAGCGCCTGCTGCTGCGATCTATATACAAATCTGGGCAGTATACTGTTAAACAAGTTCTGATAACTTAATGAACTTGCCACGGTGACGCAGACGTGCTACCTGCTTGTTACAGGTTTAAACTGGTACACAAATTCAAACTGGGTACTGTTGGCAGCTCCTGGCTTTCACAGTGCAGCTGGCACAGATCATTGGTGTGTCTCCTCATTAATATGCTTTCATTTAATTTTATATTGAAATGTTTTTTGCTATAAGTTAATGTGTCTAGGTTTACTGTGGAAGAATATAACTTCTGTGATGTATATATCTTGTTGGTGGCAGTTTAATTTGTGCATTGTTCTGAAAGGCTTGTTGATGGCCGATTGGTAATGGTGCCAACTGCTGTCTGTTTTGTAATGGGCTGTGCGACGTTTTGCTGAAATCTCCTGGGTGAGGTATCCATCGGTTGGCATGTTCTTGGATTGAGGTGTGTGATAGGGACTGAAAGACTCCTCTGCAGTGGCAATAAAATAGCATTGGAAGAAATGTGGTTCAGTTCTTGAGCTGCTGTGTTTGGGACATTAGGACCAGGCACCAGTCCCATCCTTGGCATCTGACTGAAAATTAGAGTGTCCTGAACAAACGAATTAATCTCTCTGAACGGAGCCTTACTCACAGCAGGCATTTATATTTTTCTGGAGGGAAATTCATGAAATAACGTTTTATCAAAAATATGGCACTTTGACATGTGCCTGTATGCATGCATGTTCTGTACTATTACTTTACTCTGTGATTGTCCATCATTCAGATCGTTAGTGACAACTCATTATATAAATGTCAGTACATACTTTGAATTGTCCTTCAATACCTTTTGAATTTTATTACCTTGCAAGCGCACTGAACTAGCATGCAACACCTTGGCATTGGAGCAGAGTCAATAGTTACTAGTCGTTTTCCGAAGCAGATTGTGACAATTATGTAAGATCTGCCGCTTGTGGGAAAACAGGGCTCCTTTATACATTTTCTGTCCTAAAGTGTGCTCTACCTTTCTAATTTCCTGGCATTAGTTTGGTAACCTTATTCTTCTTATGCGCATAAGTTCTCCCCCACATACACAGCACCCTCCCTCTAATGATGAGGTGCATCTGGAGTTCTAAGTGTGTGTCTTCTGTAAGTGGGATATCTGCAATTATAAAAATGTAACCTACCCAAGAGATGGTGATCCTGAGAAGATGGTGGTATCCTAATGACCATCCAAAACTGGGTAAATTAAGCTGGTTGACCCAGCATCTTAAGAACTTGCTTCCTCACAGATAAATACTGATTTAACTGTGCCTGCACCTACCACAAGCACTAGCAGCAGAAGCATCTACTATACCAACAGCAATCATACAATTCACATCTCTGTACGCATGAGCCCACGTTATATCTAGATACGGCACACATCTTTTTTTCCACTCGCATGGCCTGCAGAACTACCATGATTGCCCACAACTGCACGCCCATCATGCGCAATCCCATCTTACCTACATCTGCCATTGTCACTTGCTATAAAAGCACCACAGCCGCCACTGTGATCACCAGAATCTCATAGCAGACAGCAGCACAGTTAGAAATAGCATCTCTAGTTGGCCGTCAGTTTACACCCTGTCCAAGTAGGGACCCTCACTTTAGTCCCGGTAAGGAAAATACACAGCTCAGATAACCCCTGCTCACCCCCTTGGTAAGTTGGCATAAGCAGTCAGGCTTATCTCAGAGGCAATGTGTAAAGTATTTGTACAAACACACACAGTAACACAGTGAAAACACCACAAAATTACTCAGCACCAGTTTAGAAAAAAAAGCCAATATTTATCTGAGTAAAACAAGATCAAAACAACAAAAATCCAACACACAAGCAAAGATAAGAATTTTCAAAGATCAAACTTCAATATAGCGCTTAGAAACACAACAGCTCCAACTGGGGTTATTGAGACATCGTTGACAGAGTCGTTCCCAACAATCCGATGCCACTCGTGAGGAGGGCGGTGCCAGTCATTGAGTCGCACATACCCCCCAGGAACAGTACCTTTGGCAAACGAGGAAACAAGCCGGTGCATGGAGTCAGGAAGTGAGGCGTTGCTTGAATCAGTGCGGCTGGTTCCTTACTGCAGAGCAGAGGAGGTAATGTGGCATTGGTGCAAGGCATCGGTTCCTGATGATCCGGCAGGGTCAAGACGCGATGGACGACCTCACGGGGTCACGGTCACGCCAGGGGGCAGCAGGTGCCACTGCAGAGTCAGGTGTCACGGACGTCGGTGACATGGCACTTCGGGACTCACACAGTCACCGAACTTCAGCGAGGCTGCAGAAGTGTCGAACTTGCAGTGTTGGTCGGGGTCATCGCACTCCAGCGGGGACCACAGCTTTGGGTTGCAGGCAGCGGTGCGGGTTCGTGCTGTGGCACTGGTTCTGGAGTTGCCCGGAGTTGGGATGCATGGATCTTCTTGTTTTCTCACTAGAACTCACTTTCAAGGGCCCAGGAACTGGATTGGCACCACTTGGCAAGTCAGGCCTACTCAACAGGAGTACCCAGGTCCTGGCAGGTAAAGTCTTTGACGTCCCTGAGACTTCTTAAAAGAAGGCAAGCTAAGTCCAAGCCCTTGGAGAAACTTCAAAGGCAGGAGTTCAGAAAGCAAAGTCCAGTCCTTTCCCTCTTAAGGAAGAAAGCAGCAGCAGGCCAGCACAGCAAAGCAACAGACTGAGTGGCAGGTCCTCCTAAAGCATCAAGCTTTTCTCGTTGGCAGAGGTTCCTCTTGATCCAGAAGTAATCTGAAAGTCAGAGGTTTTGGGTCCAGTACTTATACTAATTTCTGCTTTTGAAGAAGGCAAACTTCAAAGAAAAGTCTCTGTTGTTCACAAGATCCTGCCTTGCCCAGGCCTGGCCCCACACACTCCCCAGGGAGTAGGAGACTGCATTGTGTTAGGACAGACACAGCCCTTTCAGGTGCAGGAGTCAGGAACACTCATCAGGGTATTCAGAACACACCTCAGCTCCCTTTGTGCCACTGTCTAGAGGGAATTCAAAAACGGCCCAATTGTCAGTCTGACCCAGACGTGGATTCCACAGGCAGGCAGAGGCACAGAATGATTAAGATAGAAAAAGCCCACTTTCTAAAAGTGCCATTTTCAAACAGACATTCTAGGAATCAACTCTACGAAAAGATGTATTTTTAAATTGTGAGTTCAGAAACCCCAAACTCCATATCTCTAGCTGTTCCCAATGGGAAACTGCACTTTAAAGATATTTAAAGACAGTCCCCATGTTAACCTATGGGAGAGTTAGGCTTTGCAATAGTGAAAAACTAATTTGGCAGTGTTTTACTATCAGGACATGTAAAACACACCAGTACATGTCCTACCTTTCAAATACACTGCACCCTGCCCATGGGGATACCTACATTAGGGGTGACGTACATGTATTAGGTCAAATTGACAGTGCAAGACTGCACACACAGACACTGCAGTGGCAGGTCTGAGCTATGTTTACAGGGTTACTCACGTGGGTGGCAAAATCAGTGCTGCAGGCCTTCTTGTAGCATTTGATTTACAGGCCCTGTGCACCTCTAGTGCACTTTACTAGGGACTTACTAGTGAATCAAATATGCCAATCAGGGATAAACCAATCAGGGTCACAATATACACAGAGAGCATATGCAGTTTAGCACTGGTTAGCAGTAAAAAAGTGCCCAGAGTCCAAAAGCCAAAACAAACAGGTCAGGAAAAATAGGAGGAAGGAGGCAAAAAGTTTGTGGATGACCCTGCAAAAAGGGCCAGGTCCAACAAGCACCATGATATCCATCATTGTTGTGTCTTGCTCAAGTTAGTTAGATTAAGAATCAATCTCCTTGCCTCTGGTCTTAGAGCAGGGCATTCATTAAAGGGAAGCTGGTATACAAGAGAGGATGTGTTGAAGCGTGATAGGGGCAAACCTGAGCCTTTACAGGAGAGAACGGTGAAGGAATAACAAGAGACATTAGTCGGTAAGAAACCAGAGAAAGAAAGCACTAGCCACAACTAGTACAACAACAGACTGCAAAACCGAGTGCGTCCCATTAGCAATATACTCTAAATTCAGAGAGCAAGGCAACACACCTAATCAAAATAATATTGATAACCAGAAATACTAGCTTGAGATCAGGATGATGAATATTAGGAGGAGTAAAATGTGTAACAGATGAGCAACAGCAAAAGAGATAAATTCAGGGCAATGGAACTATTATTTTGCTATAACTTAGGCCTTTGTGACATTTTCAACATAGAAGCAAGATATCTTTGTTGCACTTGTGAAAAGCAAAGGTGCTTCACATTAAAAAGTGTGATAGACAGGCTTGCTGTCAAGAAACCCCACCACAATAAAAATATAGTGTTTTAGTATTTTCTGTGATCTGAAGTTTTACCTGCTCTTGTTTAGCAACCACTTCGCCATGCAAACAGATCATCAGCCCAATGTTAAGCTAAAGGTACACATGGGAGAACATCCAAAGCTTTTGTGGTGGGCAGTTTACCATGCAAACACACTATTACCCCACAGATTAGCATGGAATATAGCCCAGGCAGCAGCAATTTCTTTACTGATGGTCTTGTCAACTCTGATGATGAGTTTATCCAGGAGGCAAATTAGATGTTCTGCTCACTCTTTAGCTAAGATGGGCGTGTAAGGAATTTCTTCTAAGTGCATTTGTTTTTTGCTGTCTCTGGTCCGTGGTGAAGAAGTACAAAGTTCTTTCCAGGAAGATGATTGCCTAGGTGAAGCAGTTTACCTGAGGGAATTACAGATGCGGGTGTACCTGCCACTGCTGCAGACCCAGGCAGTAGGCACAGTAAAACACCTGCCAGGGCAGCCAAACAACGTCTTGTGATATGTTATTGGATGTACAGCACCAAGCTGGAGATCATCCGGAAAGTGGCATCTCAGGACCTGTGGTAGCATCCCCAGAAGAGGAGCAGCAATTCACATGGGCCAAGTAAAGCACAAATTGGAAGAGTACACTGCAGTTGCAAAACTGGCTAATGCCACATCCACTACCAAGCACTACTTTGAGCATTGCATCCTCTTCTTACCTGGCTTAGACTTCCACATTCAGTCAATGTGAAAATCCTGCTAAAGTTATTATCATTAATAAAGGTAACTGACATGCCTAATCCTTAAAGAACATCGAACACGGGCATGGGAAAGCTTAGTAATAACAGACCTGGTTCACTGACATGATGTTGCTGTTTTATGGATGTGTGAACCAATTCACTTCGTTATGTTCAGGCACAGTATCCGCATCATAGCTCATTGATTGCCACTAGTGCCATCCATGGAGATATTGTGCAGTTCCAAAATTCTTCCACGTGGCAATAGCCCTCACAATCCACCTGCATAATGTCCCACAGTCTTGCCTTACCAGACCAGTATGAGATTGGGCCTCTCCAAAGTGGTTAAAACCCCTTACTAAATACATGTATTGTAATATAAAATCAAACGCATTACCCTTTTCTACCTAGCACCAAGTGAATGACCCAAAACGCCCTGAAAAAAACAGGACACGCCCATCCCTAACTGTAGCAACATCCGATTTGAGCTTGGGAAACTTCAGCAAATGAAGAACAATATTAAAAAAAAGCATTGGCAAAGCCAATAGTTCTGGTCTTGGCAAGCTGGTGTGATTTTTTTTTTTTTCATTGCAGTCAAACGCAAACAGAAGTAAAAAGGAAAAATGAAAATATGCTGTCACCCAAAAGTTTCCATCTTATGCTTGCAATAAACGAAATTACATATACAACATGCTCACCAATGTAGCTGTTTTGTTAGTGATGTTTTGTTTTAAATAGCAAGACAATCAGTTATGTCATGCATTTTATTATTATTAATTGTGAAGGACGCAAAATAAATCATCACCTAAGCAATTACTCAAATCGCAGGCAGCTACGGTAGTACAGTGTCACTTAAACACTTTTTAACATAAGTTATAAAAGGAGTGTAGGCAAAACAAATAACCAGTATTAGAAGTTAATAAAATATACAAAATAAAAAAAAGACTCTGAACCAACTTTGGCACTGAAGAGAAAGGAGATAATATTAGGCGAATGTGAACAGTGAGCACAGCCCTTTTGTAGTCACACAAAGATGCAGAAGCCAATGGTGAAAGGGGGCTGACCCATTTCCCCTTGCTGTATGCAGTGGAGGGTGGAAGCAAAATGTGAGTGACAGTTTAGCAGACCATTGGTTGAAACCAAACCCTTTTATGTACATCTATTAGGTATGATTTTGTTGGGGGGAAACAGTACTACGACAAGACAGCTAAAGCTGTCTCAAAAGCCAGACCTAACAAAGCATGGCACATTTCCAGCGGCAAGTCAGACTCCAGAAAAGAAAAACAATATTGAACCAACGCATAGCATTCCTAATGTCATTAGGAAGTGACGGTGGCCAGGGAAGCACAAATTAAATAGAGAACACTTAACACAGCCTACCCCATGTGTTAGCAGTTAATTTAAACGTAAGTAATCTAACCCCGTCAGCATCAGTAAAGGGCAGAAAGACCTATAGCAGCTGTCAGATAAGCATCTCATACATATATCTGTCCTTTGACCAAAAGCTTAACCCTCTGATGCCCTCATAATTAGCCTCACTGGGGCATATCTCGATTACAAATTCCTGTACAAACAGCACAAGCTGGGAGTGTTTCATCTGCAAACTTCACCTGCTGAAATGATGCGCAATATCTCGATGAATTATCGGGGCAATATGAGAAATAACCACAGGATTCAGATGACCAATTGGAGATCCCAAAGTTTACCCCTTGCTTCCCCGGAATTACCAGTGCTCAAGGTATTGGTAATTTGGGGAATCTCTTGAGAGTTCAGTGAAATCCAGATAAGTACCTTTTAAAAAAAAAAAATATATATAACATTATTGTCCCCCTCCCCCCTCTGCCTTAAATACAAACCAGCCGCCACTGGTCCTCAGTATTTTATTACCATACCTATGTCACGATGTCAGCAAATGGCTGGCCCAATTAAATGGTTTGACCCGGGATTACCGACCAACTCTGCCCATAATTTTAACTGAAATTCTCATGCTTTTTAATTTTTTCCTTAGTCATTTCTCATACATAAATACGTGCATTTGAAGATGTAAAAGTTGGACTATGAATTATTACAACAAAACGTTATCTTCCATTTTTTCATTGTTTTAGAGCCAAAAAGCCCAAAAAGAAAGTTGCAGTCAAGGTAGAGCAGCCGAAGCCCAAATCAAAACTTGCCTTGTTTGATGAAGAGGTGGACCCTGATGAAGATTTATTTGGTGTTGCAAAAGACGTACCCATAGGCACCAGGAAGACATCTTTTACCAAGACCGGTAACATACTTTTCAAATACGTAAACTTCTTAGTGCTAAATTTGGTAATTATGATGATGTTTTTGTTGATTTATATCATAACTTTTCATTTTCATTGTAAATGGCACACAAAACAGATTAGTGTAAAGAAAAGAAAACGCAAGCAAAAAGTTGAATGGAAAACAAGGATTGTTGCTGGTAGCCAGGGAGGGAGAAATGGGGTTGTATATTGCGTCCTCCATTCCTTCTCTGACCAAAAGGCCATTCTTTAATACATCATCCTCGGAGCCAGACTGGAAACCAGAAAATAGCCATCGCAGAAAGGTCGCAACTAGAATGAGCCATGGAGTCTTTCATGATTGTGTCATCGCCCAGTGAGCCCTGAAAGACGCCCTTGCCTATGGGTAAATGCCAGAGTGGTGGAATGGCCAGTCCAGTATCGGCCTTCTTAACCGTGCTATGTAGTTGGATTTCTCTCACAAAAGACTAGATGGAACAAAGTGGTTATAACAGTCTGAAATCATTAGAGCAAAATAAAGACATCCCAAATATATCCCTGATGTAGAAGTCGAAAAATGAGCACAGTTTAAGTATATGGGATATCTTGTGAGAAGCGGCTTGTATAATTGACCTAGAGAAGCAGCATTTGCAAAGCCAGTATGTCTCACATGTCAGAGCTATTTTCTTTGGCAATGTTTTGTAGCCATGCCATACAGCAGTGTTTGTTCTTTGGAGCGTGGCTGAAACTAATTTTAAAAAGCCATATGACGTAGTCAGGGCTAATGCGTTTTTTCAAAAAGCATATTACATCTGGACATGTCATAGCCCTTTTATTTTGTATTTTATTATATTTAGCCATACTGCACAGTAGCCACACTGCTGTACAGCTTGGCTACAAACCATTGCCAAACTCGGCAATGTCCATGTCGTGCAGCTTGAACAAAAGGTGTTGGCAGAGCCAATAGGTCTCAAAGGCACTATCTCTTGGCTCTGCCAATGTTTGTTTTTTTGTAGGTGTTTTAGGGAGGGGGTTTACTCTGGTATTTGAAGGCATTTGTAAACATTGTAAACTTTTATTATACTAATGTTAATAATGGTAACGTATATGGCAGGACCCACACATAACTGCAGATTGGATAGGGTTTTTGTTGTGTTTCTCAGACTCCCCTGAATGCCCTGAGACATTACTTAGTCTAAAGGTAGCTGTCTTAGTAGCTAGTATGCCCGTTTAACAAGATGGTAAAAGTACGAGCTCTAATCTGATCCCCTTATATTGTTTTTAATTGTTTGTATGTTCGCTTCATGACAAATCCTCATTTCATATTTAAAGTTGGATCTTAAGTCAGTTAATTTAAAAAAAACTACAAAATGCTCCAGTTGTAATGGCCCGTGGGTTGTGAAAGTATGGTCACTTCTCTGTAACCCATTGTTCCCTTCACTGGCTCCATTTCAGACAAAGATGTCATTTTAAGTGAGTGTGTACGGTCCAAAGGGCCTCCTACAGAACTGGATCCATTTTCTCCAACTAATCTTGTCCCAGAGAGGCAGGTCAGATCCGATGTATTCCTCCACCCTGATAATCCCCTTCTTTAAGTGTGTCTGCTCTAGGGGAACCGAAAAGTTCCTTACCTTGGTGCCAAACTGTGGAACAGTCCCCCGTTTGTAGCCAGTGTTATTATGGACCATCACGCTGAGCACTTGAAAATACTTCTTCTATTAACCTTGAATTAAATTGCCCATTTGTGAAGCGCTACAGCTGCTTCAACATGGAAGCCGTTTTCTGTGACTTTGCGTTCTGTGACTGTTTTCTGTTGCTTCTCTGGTGCCCTTCACCTAGTGTCCTAGCACCATGATGCATGCAGGTGAGGTAGTAGTGCTCTTTATAATTAAATACACAACAATAATATATATATTCTGTACACATTATGGAAAAAAGTATGTTTATATGATTGCTCTTTAGTTGAACAGGCTTGTCTTGCAAATCCTTAAAGTACCTTAAAATGCTGTGAATGGAGTTTAGGGGCTGTATTACAGAAGTGCCTTGGGGGCACAACGGGCATTTGCACCCTCATGTGCACCCTATTATGTTTAATGCGCTGTCCTCTGGGCAGCCTTAAACTCTTGCTGACTTGAGAGCAGAGCATTCAAGTGAAATACAGAGCGACTGCTTCAGAGCTGCTACATGTTGTACTGTGCAGACGGCAACCCTCCTGAACTTTTAAGAGGGGAGAGAGGTCCCCTTGCAGGTGGTTGCGGTGAGTGACTGCACCCGCCCGCAAGGGGATGTCTAGGGATACATAGGACCCCCTTGATGCCCTCCAGAGGATTGCCATCAGGTTGCTCACTGACAGTGCACCAGCTTTTTATGCCGCACTGTCAGTGCGCCTCCTGACAGATTCTTTGCCTTTGCATCAATAATACGGCACAGGCACTCATTTGCATGGGCTACGCCCTCATCGCTAATTCTATATGTGTGCCATCGCTATCTGTATTATAAAAAGGGCCACACAAGCATCTCCGGTCCTTTCTGTAATACCAAAATGTTCTTGGGGCGCACGAAGTGGGCACAAATGCTAGTTGCTCCCCCAAGTCATTTCTGTAATATGGCCCCATGTATATTTTTTTGCTCTTGTTCTCATGTACTAGCTTTTCATATGCTAGTAATAACAGAGTTTAATATTTATGTTGTTTAATCAACAGATCTGAAATTATTCGAAGATCAAGACCTTGGTGGAACTGTTAAACTAGGTGATTCACTTTTGCTGCCAACTGCTTGTGAGAGCAAACCTGCCGCCTTTAACACAATCCTAGATGAGGACACAGAGGATCTCTTTAGGTACTTCCTTCAATTTATAAAATAACGCGTAATAATTATGGTTCCCTTCATGTTATTGTGTAATAATTACTGTAGTAAACTGTATTCGAATTAGTGTTGAGTCAGAAAGTTGAAGCAAAAATGCTATCCTAATGGCATACCTACCATTTGTTGACATCAAAATGATATTCGATTTACTCTCTCACCTCAAGTCATGGGAGTGCACAAGAACATCAAAAGGCACAAAATCGCACACAGCAACAGGCACAGTGGTAGGGACTAGATATGGGAGTAGGATCACAGCTTTAGTTCATGTTCCAACTTCAACCCCGCTGCACAGTCTAGATCCTCCCTTAATCTGCATGACAGCCATACTGCCATCGTTCAGTTCTTCCCCTCCCTTCCACCACCTAGATCCTCAGTAGCAGTGAAAAGTTTCATGTTTGCCAGTCGTTGAGGTAAAAATGTAAAACCCTTTCTCTGACTAAACCCTAGCTCATCACAAGGATGCAGGACTCACCTGCTGGCTTCTCCCACACAATCATTCTGCACGTGTGTTGGCCCAGCTCTGAAAACATCCCACACACAGGCACCGTGCAACTCCTCAGTCCTTTTCTTCAGGAACTGAAAACACGACTGACAAAGTTGCATTTAGTCAGTGGTGAGAGTCAGAGTTGGAGCACTGTGGGATTCACCTGTCCTAATGAGCCCATCTGTCACTGCACAGTTTGTGCATGTAAGATATACCATTTGTTATATCGTAGATGTATCATTAATGTGTTATAGTGATAATGAATTAGCTTATGTTGAATGGTATCTGGCTCGCGATTGTTATGCGCGTGAGCCAGAGAATGGGAGAATGTTAAGGGAAGAATGTGGTATGACATTCGAGGGCGGTTGGAGACGGCCGACGGCAGGAGTAGAGGTGGCGGGTCCGTGTGCTGCAGCCGGGGTTCTTTTTGAAAGAATAAACATGTTCAACTTAAAACAATCCTTGGCGTTATTTCTTAACGATTCATGGGATCCTTATCAACACCATTATGTTCCCTTTCATTTTCAAAGCCATATTGTTGGCATGTGTCTCCTACATTTGCCATCTAGGAATATACACCTAACAGCTTTGAATTTTAATATCATGCTATCATATATTTGGCTTAAAGGTCCTTGCAACTTGCAGCCTCCAAAGACATTAAACAGCTGAACGAGAAGGCATCTGTATTGCAGGTTGGTAATGACTGTTGCCTGAGTTGGCAAGCTGCATGACTTATCCACTAATCAAGCTCTTTCTTGTTGCTCTTGGGGTTCTCATTGCACATGAAAGTTTACATACATGTTTGCCTACAAAACACACAAATTGTTCTGTGTTTTCCCAACACCTCAAAACCAGGAAGGATTGTCTGCTTGTTGCTGAAGGTACAGCCCATCATCCAGGGGCTTCGCTTGGTCAGTATGACAGGGGAGGTGTGAGCCTCAGCTTTTCCAACAATCATGCAGGGACGTGTTGTTAAAACACATTACACGTGAAGCAGTACATAAGGGGAGTATGAGGGGCAGAGGAAAAAGAGAGGAATGTGGATTGTTAGGGGTACTTAAAAAGCAATGTTTTTCAAACTAATCAACATTTTTACGGCCTTCAAAACATAGACAAGAGAGAGTGTCACTGTAAACATGTAAAAATCCCAGCTGAAATCCGACAGACACTTCACATTACCTGACTGAAAGCACCTGTACCCAACTATTTATTACAGAATACATTTTTAGGGGGGTGTAACACCCCAAACACCCTCCTGGAGCTCATGCCATCATCGGACACCAACAGCGTCACAGAAAGGGAGTAGAAACACACATATCCTTCTTCAGTCTCGCAACCATATGCAGCACATAGTGGTCTCAGAGAGGCAACTGAGGTTTGGCTCATAATGGAAGGAAGCAGAAATGTAAGACCTATACATAACATCATAACTCTACTAACAACATCACATACAAAACCGAGTAAATGAGGCAGAATCTCCAATGAGTATGTACAGAAATTCCACACATAAGCACACATTACTGGTAATTCTCAAAATGGTGCCATCCACTCTGTAAAGCAGAACACAGATTCAGACATTGCAACTGTGACCGATCAAAATGAGGTTATTTATGGAATCTGATGGGATATACACTGCAGCTAAAGCGCACTTTGTCCAGGGAAGGCCTACTCACAGTGAGTAACAAAGAAGGTACCCTGTTGCAGTGCAGAATTGAAACCAAGATGGCTCTGTAATTGCTCCTTTGTCTAGAATCCACTGTAAAAATGCAGAACGAGCGATACATAGTTCCTTACAATCATGTAATATAAGGTATGACACAGTGACTCTGCTATAAACACCATGCGTGAAAACACACATGATCTGTGAAGTCTGCGAAACCTTGGTAATCTGGAAACTACGAATCACCCTGTTAAGCCAATGAAACCTTGGAAATATGAACTGTGATTGAACATAATTGGTCAGCTTCTAAGAGATTGAAGCAAACTTTGTGACTGTCTGAAAACATGTGGGGAAAACACAGAAACTGAAATCTGCCTGACTCTCTACACAAGAAAGATCTAACTGCAGGCGCCATTCAACAAAAGTTACTTTTCCGCACACAGAGCACAAAATAAGAAGGTCCAACTGCTTTCATTTACATTTTAAATGAAAATGAACAAGAAGTGACATAGTCTGTGAATCTAATCCTGACAAAATTTACGCTCCCAGCATGTGATTAAGAAAGGTCACTCCCAGGAGAATCCTACCAACTGCTTGCGACCATCTTATACAAACACACTGATCTCACTATCTCTCAATTCAAGCACATATAGTTCTTCTATCCATCTAGCCATAGCTGTCCAATATGGCAGACCTAAAAGAAAATCAAACCAAAGACCATAATCAGTCAATCAATTACTGGATTTGTTGAGTGCACTTATCACTCTTAAGGGTATCCAGGCGCCGTGTCAGCTGTTTGGGATCCAGTTGAGGGACTCATTTGAAGAGCCAGGCCAGGCCTTGAGCTGTCTTCTGAAATCCAGGATGGGGGTGTGGTGGAGGGCCTCAGGTGATTGTGGCTCTCCTAGGGAGATTGTTCCAAGATTTTGCTGCCAGGTAGGAGAAGGCATTTCCTCTGTAGTTGCTTCTTCATATGTGGAGTGTGTGGGTGAGGTAGAGGGAGACAAAGCAGAGGTGTCTGGTAGGTGGTGAAAGTTTAGCTGGTGGTTGAGGTAAGCTTGTCCTTGGTTGTGTATGGCTTTGTAGGTGAGGATCAGCAGCTTGAATTGGCTTCATTTGTGTACGGGGAGCCAGTGGAGGTTCCTGAGGTGTGGGGATATGTATGTCCTTCTTGGGAGATCGAGGATGAGCATAGCTGCTGCAGTCTGAATGATTTGGAGTTTTTTTGTGAGGTGTGTAGTGAGTCCGGCATAAAGAGTGTTACCATAGTCCAGTCGGCTAGTGATGAGGGCTTGTTGTCAGTGGGGAACCACTTGAAGATCTTACGTAGAAGGCGAAGGGTGCGGAAGCAGGTGGAGGATACTGCATTGACCTGGTTCATCATGCTTAGTTTGTTGTCGATGATGACCCTTAGGTTGCAGGCATTTTCTGTCAGGGTGGTGGGGGCCCGTAGGTCCACTGGCCACCAAGAGTGGTCCCAAGGTGAGGTGGAGATTCCGAGTAGCAGAACTTCAGTTTTGTCGGTGTTGAGTTTGAGGCAGTTGTCCTTCATTCACTCGGCTATGATGATCATAGAGAGATGAAAACTGGTCTTAGATCTGGACGGTCTTTGGATAGTGAGAGGATGAGCTGCATGTTCTCTGCATAGAAGATGATGTTTCGTCCATGGTTTCTTACGATGTTGGCCAGGGGAGTCATGTAGATGTTGAAGAGGGGGGCTGAAGGAAGAGCCTCTGGGAACACCGTAGGTGCTAGGCTTGGGTAGAGGGGTGAGCGGAGGGACATGCATTATTTTTGTCTGTTCGTAGATTAAGAAAGCAATCCATTTCAGGGTGTCTCACCGGATGCCGATCTGGCTGAGCCTCTTGAGCAGACTGTGTTGGAGACTGTTGAAAGCCGCTGAGAGGTCAAGGAGGATGAGGACTGCTGAGTCTCTTTGGTCTTAGAGGATTCTGGTGTCAATTGCACTGGGTATTAAAGCAGTTTTGTGGTGTGATTGGAGTCTAATCCAGACTGTAATGAAACCAGCAAGTTGTTGTCTTCTAGGTATGCCAGGAGTTGCTGGTTGATGACTTTCTCATGTACATTTGCTGGAGAAGGAAGCAGGGAGATTGGTTGATAGTTTTTGAGGTTGTTGGGGTTGGCTTAGGGATTCTTGAGCAGGGGTTTGACCCTCGTGTTTCCAGTCGTCAGGGTAAGTAGCTAAATTGATGGGTGAGTTGAGGATATCTGTGAGTCTGCTGACAATGCTGTTTATGCTGAGATTGAACATGTGTTGTGGGCATGGGTTTGTAGGTGATCCTGAGTGGATGGTTTTCAGGATGTCTCTGGGATTTTGGGTGGTGAACTGATTCCACTTGTAGATCCTATGCTTGGAAGGGGTGTCTGAGAGGTTGAGGAGGCTAATGATGTCTGTTGCGGTGGGCTGGGGTGCAAAGTTGCTGAAGGATGGTAGTCATTTTGTTGTGGAATTAGGGGGCGAGGGAGTCGCACAGTTCCTGGGTGGGGTGGATAGTGTTCTCTAATGCAGATTAGTTGGCAAACTCTTTGACGATATTGAAGAGCTCTTTGCTGTGGTTGGCTCTGTCCTTAATGTGAGTGGCCAACGCCTGTTTTCTAGCATTTTCTAGGAGTTTGTGGTAAAGGTTGAGAGTGTTCTTGTATGCAGTTCGTTTTTTTGGGGAGTTTGGAGCAGTAGCCCTTGACCTCCTGGTCAAGCACGCCGCTCCCTAGCTGCTGGCTGATAATGCTGAGGCACTGCTGTCTTGGCCTCAGTCAGAGAGGCCTGGGTCCTTCTGGCCCCTCTGCCAGTCTCCTCATTGTATTTGTATTTTGTTTTCCCATTTCCAGACTTTTATTGCCATAGTGTATTTCTCTGTAATTTTAGTCATTGTTTGTATTTGTAGTTGTTTCTCGTTTCTAGTCGTTTGTTGCAATAGTCTTTAACTGTAGCTAATGCTTGTAGTTGTATTTGTTATTGTTCTTGTTTTTGTTGCTGGTTTTTGCAGCTTCTGTCTTTTCCCACCTTCCTGCCTCCTTGCTAGCCCCTCCTTCCTCCCAGGACTAGTAGTAGAGGCCAGGTTGTTGCCCCGCTGGCGTGCTGAAAGCGCCAAAGGCAAGCCTGTCTGTGCCCATCCGTGCCTGTACTGCGCCCAGGGCCAGTAATCTTGGCTCTCCCACCATCCACTGATACTCAGGAGCAGAGCTCACCACCCGACCACGCAACAAGCTTTGCTGCCTTGCCTGTCCGAGTACCTCAGCCGGCCCCTTCACCTGCCAACAGTGCCGGTTCTCCTGCCCTACCAACCCACCAGTGCACTCCACCAAACAACTGCCTCCAGTCTCGATGACCACCTGTCAACTACACTGCATCCTAATGTCCGCTCCCAAGCAAGACATGCAACCGAGAAATGGGACATCATCACCACCTTCGCACCCGGCCTTGTCTTCTACACAAAGGCCTGGCTAAACGCCGCCTCAGCTCCTGACATCGCCGCTGCCATACCCGGTGGTTACAAGATCATCCACCACAGCCTGCCAACAAACTTGGAGGAGGCATCGCCATACTTCACATAGAATCAATCCACTGCGCAACCACAGCAGACACAAGCACACCTATTGTGGAGCACATCAACTTCCAGTTCAACATCGACAATTGCACCACCATCAAAAGGACACTTATCTACAGACACCCCAGACTTCGCCCTGGCTTCTGCAATGCCATCCCAGAAATCAGTCCCCCCCCCCAAGCCATCGACACCGAACACTACATCTTCCTCGGGGACCTAAACTTCCACCTAGATGACACCAATAATGCCTACACCTCCAACCTCCTGGACTGCATGGGAATCATCGGCCTCTGACAGATAGTCACTGCCTGCACACACATCGCTGGACACACCCTAGACCCCATTTTCAGCTTGAGCAATAAAATCAAATACAGTTGCACCTCCATGCTCACCTGGACCAACCACTCCATCATCCATTTCACTACCTCTTCACACTGAGCAGAATACACAGACCACCTCCCACCTCAAATCGAAGTTGGAGCAAAATATCCAAAAACCAATGGTCTGACACCCTCAACTGCAACCCTCTGGACTCCACACACCAAACTCCTGACTCTACTCTGGACATCGACAGAGATGTCCACAACTTCACCTCCTGGATATCATACTGCACTGACACCATCACCGCCAGTAAATCCACCAACCCCCAAAAAATAAGACAGCTGGTAAACAATGGATCTCCGCACGGCATAAACTTTCCAACAACTAGAAAGGAAAAGGCATAGTTCCAAACTCCCTGTAAAGAAATCAAGCACAAAAAAAACAAATGTGAGCCTTCAGTCTTAGAATCAGTCTTGGGAATCACCCTTGACTAAGATTTTGCAATTGAAAAGGAGCATCGAATGGCGATATTCATGACAACACCAGCAAAACAAACCTGAGCTCTAATCTTCCATCCTCTACACTATCCACACATGTTGCAGATACAAACCCAGGTGAAAAAAAACTGCGAATGGCCATTTGGAATGGTACTAAGATTGGAATTGCGCAAGACTATGCAAAAGACACAGTACCCCAAGAAAAGGGCTCTTAGCTGAACACAAAACTCTGTAGGCATACCTTTTTGGTTTGAGTATCCTGCCAGAATGAAAATAGCTAAGAACGGAAGGCCCGCTAAATCACTTATAAGTGGTCCACCAAACTCACTATAAGCCTTTATGGTGCTTAATCTAAAGAAAAATACAAATTTGAAGATCACCAAACGTATTTTACTAGTTTCAGTATGAATGATAGCACGTTGTACAATGTGCTCTTCTATCACACAGTCTCTCTTTCATACTCATTTATCAGGTTTTCTCCATTTTCTCCACCTGTCTACCAGGCAGTATAGGAAACGGATACAAATTTATTTTATCGATACCACGTGTAACTTTCATCTAAAATTTGTTAGCATACTGCTACAATGGATTATACAAATGTGTTAACTGATAAGACAACATGTAATTATTTTAAAGCTTAATCCTTTGGCTAAAAATGTATACAATTTATGAGATACATGCATTGTGTCTGCCTTATTTATTTCTTTAATTTACTGTTTTGTTAAGCACTAACTTGTGATGGAAGTGTGGAAGAAAATAGTATTCTGAGAAGTCCATTAATGTCTAGTACATGTTTAATATGAAAATATAGCAGCAAAAGTATTTTCAGTGTAAATTCTCAATTTCAACAGCCACCTGAGCCATTGAACCAAACAATGCTATATTCACTTGGGTTTTAACTTTCTTTTAAACTCTCTCTATAATGCAGCAAGAAGCGGATAGAACATGTCATGCTCTATGAAACTTTGGATAGCAGCTAATGAGCAAGTTCCTATATCTTCTTGTGGGAAAAATTCAGGAAGACCTTGAAGTATTGATACAGTGGAGTATGGTAGACAGCTGGCTTCACTAAATCTGCAGTTCTCACTTATCTGTGCCAACTTCAAAACGAGGCTTAACATACTGAAGCAGTCAGACTAAATGTGCAACGTTCAACTTGTAACTACAAAATGGCAGTACATTTAGAATGTGTTTAAATGTGCAGTACTGCAAAGGCTATGATAGTATGTCAAGGCGATATAATAAGGTTTTCACAGAAGCAGCTTTGTAGAACTGTTGCACCTATGGGTGGAATGTTGATGCAAAATCTTAATGCACCTGGGCCCCACACAAAGATTGATCTGCGTCAGTGGTTGGAGGGTTCGAAACATATGACTGCTTTGTCGCCATAGCTATCAAGGAGAACTTTACACTTTGCGTGGCCTGTCACTCATGGATTATGGCAATTCCAAGTGCTTTCGTTGAGCATGTGTTGGGGAGGGTTGCACATCTGTGAATAGGGTTGTTTTCAACTTTTGGTTGAACATTGCCAGTTTAAGTCAGGACCCGAGGTCTGATGGAAATAAGTTCCACAGTGTGGTGCCCAGCACCCTAATCGGTGGCCTTTTACCCTTTGTGCATTTGTAACTGGTTTGTGCGCTTAGTTTTGCCTTTCTTGATTGGAGGACACAATTTGAGATATAAAGAGGAAATTAAGTCTTGAATGTTGTGCATGGAGTCTGAATTACACTGTCTGAACAACTAGAACCCTATGAAGATCTTTAAGTTTCTGACAGATTTTTTAAATTAGGGTAGAGTTTGACTGCTTTGTTTTTTAGACTGTATAATTTTGTGCTTTCTATTTTTGGGGCTCCCGCATTGAAAAAGTTGCAATGGCTGCATCTCAATAACACCAAGGCCCTGGATGCAGCATGGCAAACTCGAGCAGCGTCGGGATGTTTCTTAGTAGCCTGAGATAGATGTTGGTGTTTTTAATCATTATGTTAACTTGTTGGTTGGAGGGAACATTTCATCAACTTGCATTCCTAAGTTCTTGACTATTTAGTTAGTTGGTGGAGTGGTTCGTAATTCAGTTAGCCAGATGAATGAAAGGCTGTTGTCAGAGCGCTCTCAGACATAGCTCTCCTTCATACAGCAGTAAATATAATTTGGGTATTATGGCATGTTTTCTTGCTGAACCTATAAACTGCCCATCCATATGTGAAGTTGCAGGTTGTCTGCATACATTTGGAACTGGATATGTTACAAGTGCAGCATCTAGACCAGTGGCCACATGCGAACTTTAAATAGCCTAAGTAACATAGCAGATCCCTGAGGTACGCTACATGAATTCTGTTTTCCCAAGGCAGGAGGGTCCAACAAGTAGCTTGGGAGGCTGCAATCCCAAAACACACAGCGATGATAGTTGAAAAATAATTGAAGCTGATTTGGGGAGGTATATTGTTCTGGTTATGTTTTTGTGTCAAATGGCATGAGATGCTATGGCTGTTATTTCATTAGTCAGATGAAGGCATTTAATATTGATAAGCTTTTTCCTGGTGTTTCTGCAGGCTGCTTAGCCTGAAATGCTTAGGTGGTCACTACTGATAATCCAGTGTGGGGTGTACTTAATGCACAGTTAACATATGGGGTCACTATTTTATACGGATAAAATTTGCTAGTAGCTCGACAGGACTTTCCTTGAGCAGAAATAGCTGTCACTACAGAAAAGTTTGGAGACCCCTGCTATAAGGACAGGGATAAACTAGTTCGAATATGTTGGCTTCTGTTTGTAAGGAAGGAATTGGACCAGTAGAGTACCTTGTTGTTGGTCCTGTCCCGGATTTCATGTCTTTCCAGAATTGCTTCATAATCCAATGCATGGTGTCCCTATTAAAGGATGGGGAGGAGTAGAATTTTCAAGTGCTCCATCAAGGGAGGTGATCAAATCCTCTATAAAGTAAGCAGTTGCTGTCTATGTTCCTCTCCTTGGTTTATACCCCGATTTAATTTTTTGGTAATTAGTGGATGGTCTTCCCATCCAAGCTTTTACTGATTAAGAAACTGCTCAAGATGGGTCTGTAGTTTGCTGGCTTTTAACAATAGTAGCAAAGCTCTTTGTGTTTTGTACCAAGCGTTCGTTTGCACTCAGTCTTCCTCAACAGATGTCTCCACTTTACATGTTTATGGAGCACCATAGGTTCTCTCATCAAATAATTTTGAAAGAGAAAAATTGCTTTCTCTGTGCATCTTTCTTTCCATTCTATCTTCGGCCTGCTTGCTATGGCCTGACAATTATTTCTCACTCTGACCTGTCTGTTGTGTCCCTCTGTGGATGATTTTGTGCACTCTCTCCCTGCCTCTTTGACACCCCCCTTGTGTTTCTTGTCTCCTGCATTTAGCTGGCGTCTCCTATTGCTCTCACCTGACCACTGTATCAGTTTGTCCCATGCTTCCGTTTCCCTGCTTGCTCAAAGTCCATACTTATCTGCAGAGACTATTTGCCTAAGAGAGTTCAATTGTTCACCCTCTTCCCCTGCCACCATTTATTTATATATATATATATATACATATAGAGCTACTAAAGCAGATTATAATTTATCTTCATTTTTAAATAATCCTTGGGTAAAGTTAAAGTAACTGATTGCTCAAAGTTACGCCTTGTAAACTTGTAGAAAAGAGACAGAAACAGAGGAGGGGGATGTCTTACTGTTTGATATTCCCATTTAACTTTGTCAAATAAGGGGAGACGGTGGAGGGGCTAATGGAATGAGTGTTTGAATGCGAGAAGTAAATACGGCTCCCTCAGTGGTGTTACTGGTCTGAGAGCGATGCCTCCCTGAATTTGTGGGACCAAAGAAGGAAGTGCCCGCTGTTAGAATCGATAGAGCACATAGAGGGGTCAGTTGTGACCAGAGGGAGAAAGCATACCCGTGGGGGATTTGTGATTTCATCTAAGGGAGTTGCTCCACAGAGTCGCATCTCCTAAAAGAGATGTGATGTGATGTGATGTGATGTGAACTGTTATTGTCCAAAACTGAAATTAAACTGGATGACTAGTAAGAAGGGTTCATTTGAATAAAATTGTGTTGTTACTGAAGTTTTCATCTGTACTTCAACCACTCCATTGTCAATTTACTAACTGTATTTTGCTAGAATAAATTATTTATTTTCTACTTTGATATGGAATTGTAACAGAGGCCAGAGTACTCGGAAAAAAACGATTTCAGTCTTTTTGTAAGAGTGATGGGCAATTCTACATTTAGAATAATATTGCTTTTTGGTCTGACTGATACATTTTAGTTACGTTATAGAATCTATGTTTAGCAAGTTTCTTGATCTCTATCCAAAATGATGGTGACCCATCAGCTGCTGACAGGAAAATACTAGATTCTTTAAACCAAAAATTGCTCAAAGTTAATACAGGTTGCTAAATAATTAGGTCTGGGATAAAAGAAACCTGTTAAATCCCCCGGATTATCATATATCTTTGTAAAATGACAGTCGTTCAAATGTAAATATAAAATGTGGTGGCAGCTGCCGTGCGATTACAGATTTCTCTGGCCATATGAATGATATAAATCTAATCGATCTTAGTAATGTCAGCCCCCCATTAGTGGCAAATTCAATACCTAAGAGTTGTAACCAAATAACATCGATAAACCCATTTCAACAGACACTAAAATCATCAGGTAATGATGTCACATTCAGTATTCTGTATTGTTTTAACAAAATAGCAATCTATCTATTTATATTGAAGCCGAAATAGTTGTTGTTTAAAGCGAAATGCTAGGTGTTTGAAATGCAGACATTCCCAGGGGCATTATTAGGCCTTATCCTGTAAAACGATAACATTTTGAGCGACCTCGGTGACGTCAGCCGTTCACAAAGTACTGCTGGTGTTATTGATATTGAGGGGAGGGTTCCCTCCACATTTGGTAACAGCAGTAGTTGAAATACCATCCCTCTTATTGTTTTGTGGGGCATTGTACACAACAACTCTTTCATCTGCCCATATGTTGTGTACTGTTTCAAGTTATGTAATTTCCAAATGTGGCTAAAAATAATTGCATTCTTTTCGGCTTGGTCTTGAAGCTGAGGTTAGATGTGTTTTTGTGACAACAGAGGTTTCTGTGCATACAAGAGATTTCCCAAAGGAGCAGGACAGAAACGCCTTTTGTATAGCAGTCTCAAATGTTTGCACTTGACAAGTGTCCGGTTTCAAGGGAAAAAGATGTAGAATGTTCAACACATACAATGCCTAACAGGTGGCCGGGGTACAGGTAGATCAGGTGACCGTGCCTCCTATATTGTATACCCCCTGAACAATTTAAAGGTAGGTCTTCGTTCCTTTACGTCCTGAAAGACAGCACCCACACTCATCTGAGCACACGCCTTTGACCTCTTGTGTGGTGACAACACAGCACTCGCAAAACCGCTCCCACGACGATTCAATGGGACAGATTGTCAGAGAATAAAACATGTGTGTCAGAATTTTAACACGTGTGAGTACATTTATTAGAACACGTTGTTCTGTATCATAGTGCTTTAAAGGAAATTGTTTCATCTGTTCTTACTGTAGTTTGTAATAAAACATTTCTCTTGCAACAATCTGCCTTCGGTCCCAAACTATTTTAATGCATCGGTGGTGTTTTTTACATCATTGTGGGGAGATTATAGATTTCTGTAATTCAGTTACAAGGTTGTGTGTTGAAATAATGTCTCGGAGCCATTGGGCTTCTTTATAAGCCTGGTATGCACCTGGAGCAACATAAACTGGTTGAGTACAGGTTATAGGTACAAGTATGGTTGCAAGTTTAAATGTATAAGAAGGTTCTTATTGATGGTAAAGTGGTTACAGTCTGTTGAGTGAAGGCCTGTTGGAGGGAGATCTTCTTCTAAATCAGTCAGTCAAAAAATCTTTATTCAGATCTTTGTAGATATCCATAAAAGAACATATGTACAGAGTTAATAAATTAAAATAATAAGACATCAATAAATAGTAATAAAATATACATGCATAAAGTGATCAGTAAAAAACAAATAAATAAAATTACAGAATTAGAACCATTTAAAAAGTAAATACCTGGTCAAATAGTCATTAGGTCATCCAAAATGTTTTTTGCCAAGCTGTGCAAAATTATAGCAAAAGTGCTTAGCAATTAGATTCAAGATTTTTCCTTTCCTTTATCGCTGCAGCAATAAAATGATAAATAACCATACATATCATATCAGACTGGAGTAAATGCAGATGAAAAATATCTTCCTTACACATTCTGTTATTTAGTAATTTTTAGATTTAAGTTTTAGATTCTTAAAAAGTATCCCAACTTTTAGAGAAATAATGTCTAGCACAGATGAGATGGTGGTGGAACTCAACCTCACCCCTTACCTGCATCTAAAGATGTCAGAGTTAAGGTCTCTCTGTAAGCTAAAAAAGATAAAAACTGGGTCCAACCCTACCAAAGTGCAGCTCCAGGAGCTTTTGGCAGAGTTCAAAAGGGACCCACCCCTCTGAGGATAATCCTTCAGATGGGAAATTAGTGAACAGGAGGATGACTTCCCCCATCTTGTACTAAATAAGGAGAACAGGGTCCCTCAAACCCTGACTCCTCAAGTCCTAGTCAGAGAAACTGGTTCTTCCATAGGGGAGTCCAGTACCTCTGAAAACATTGAGGGCAGCCTCAATGAAGATGACCTCCTGTTAGCCAGGATGGCTAAAGATTGGCTTTGGAGAAACAGCTCCTAGCCATAGAAAGGGAAAGAAAAGAGATGGGTTTAGCTCCCATCAGTTGTGGCAGCAACATAAATAGGGTCAGAGAGAATACTGACATCCTAAAAATCAGCAAAAGGGATTGTAACCAAATATGAAGATGGCGATGACATCACCAAATGGTTCACAGCTTTTGAGAGGGCCTGTGCAACCAGAAAAGTAAACAGATCTCACTGGGGAGCTCTCCTTTGGGAAATGTTCACTGGAAAGTGTAGAGATAGACTCCTCACCCTCTCTGGTAAAGACGCAGAATCCTATGACCTCATGAAGGCTACCCTGATTGAGGGCTTTGGATTCTCCACTGAGGAGTACAGGGTTAGGTTCAGGGGGGCTCAAAAATCCTCGAGCCAGACCTGGGTTGATTTTGTAGACTACTCAGTGAAAACACTGGATGGTTGGGTAACTGGAAATGAAGTGCATGACTATGTTGGGCTTTATAATTTGTTTATGAAAGAACACATTTTAAGTAACTGCTTCAATGAAAAGTTGCATCAGTATCTAGTAGACCTAGGTCCAATTTCTCCCCAAGAATTGGGAAAGAAGGCAGACCACTGGGTCAAGACTAGGGTAACCAAAACTTTCACTGGGTGTGACCAAAAGAAAGGGGTTACAAAGCCTCCCGAGGACAAAGTGGGTGACACTAGAACCAAAGAAAAAGAGTCCTCCAAAAACTAGACCAGGTAGGTGGGCCCCAAGAAGCAACCCAAAACAAAGGTGGGTACCAGGGTAAGAACTGGGATGCCACTAAGGCATGATGCCAGAACTGTAGACAGACAGGGCACCACACCAAGGACACTTCTTGTCCCAAAAACAAACCCCCTAGCAAAATCCCAGGGTTGACCAGTGTAGCCATTGGGGATGACTCCTCAGATGAGGAGGTCTTCATAGCCTTCAACTGGAAAAAGGGCCCAACAGGTGAGTTGGAGATTCCAGAGAGCCATTGGCTACTGCCCTCCAGGACCTAAACACACCCCTAAATTCAGTATTTAGAGGCACCCCAGAACCTAGGAAACTAGATTCCTGCAACCTTAACAAGAAGGACTGCTGACCTGAAGCCCTGCAATGAAGACGGAGACGACAACTGCTTTGGCCCCAGCCCGTCTCCCAACTTCGAAGAAAACTGCAACAGCGACGCATCCAACAGGGAGCAGCGACCTCTGAAGCCTCAAAGGACTGCTCTGGAACCAAGGACCAAGAAACTCCCGTGAACAGTGGCCCTGTTCAACAACCTGCAACTTTCTTGCAACAAAGAAACAACTTTAAAGACTTCACGTTTCCCGCCGGAAGCGTGAGACTTTCCACTCTGCACCCGACGCCCCCGGTTTGACCTGTGGAAAACCAACACCTCCGGGAGGACTCCCCGGCGACTGCCAGCCCGTGAGTAGCCAGAGACGACCCCCCTGAGACCCCACAGCGACGCCTGCAGTGGAAATCCAGAGGCTCCCCCTGACCGCGACTGCCTGTAACAAGGGACCCGACGCCTGGAAACAGCACTGCACCCGCAGCCCCCAGGACCTGAAAGAACCGAACTCCAGTGCAGGAGCGACCCCAGGCGACCCTCTGCCTAGCCCAGGTGGCTACCTCCTGTGCCTGCCTGCATCGTTGAAGAGACCCCCGGGTCTCCCCATTACTTCCTATCTAAAACCCGACACCTGTTTGCACTCTGCACCCGACCGCCTCTGTGCCGCTGAGGGTGTACTTTCTGTGCCTGCTTGTGTCCCCCCCAGTGCCCAAAAAAACTCCCCTGGTCTGCCCCCGAGGACGCAGGTACTTACCTGCTGGCAGACTGGAACCGGGGCACCCCTGTTCTCCATTGAAGCCTGTGTTTTGGGCACCTCTTTGACCGCTGCACCTGACCGGCCCTGAGCTGCTGGTGTGGTAACTTTGGGGTTGCCTTGAACCCCCAACGGTAGGCTACCTTGGACTCAACTTTGAGACTTGTAAGTGTTTTACTTACCTGCAAACTTAACCTTTACTTACTCCCCCAGGAACTGTTGATTTTTGCACTGTCTACTTTTGAAATAGCTTATTGCCATTTTTACAAAGACTGTACATGATATTGTTTTCATTCAAAGTTCCTAAAGTATCTAAGTGAAGTACCTTACATTTAAAGTATTAACTGTTAATCTTGAACCTGTGGTTCTTAAAATAAACTAAGAAAAGATATTTTTTAACATAAAAACCTATTGGCCTGGAGAAAGTCTTTGAGTGTGTGTTCCTCATTTATTGCCTGTGTGTGTACAGCAAATGCTTAACACTACCCTCTGATAAGCCTACTGCTCGACCACACTACCACAAAATAGAGCATTAGAATTATCTACTTTTGCCACAACCTTACGTCTAAGGAGAAACCTTGGACTGTGTGCACACTATTTCTCACTTTGAAATAGTATATACAGAGCCAACTTCCTACACTATGGCTGTTATTTCATTAGTCACATGAAGGCATTTAATATTGATAATCTCTTTCCTGGTGTTTCTGCAGGCAGCTTAACCTGAAATGCTTAGGTGGTCACTACTGATAATCCTATGTGGGATGTACTTAATGCACAGTTAGCATATGGGGTCACTATTGTATAGTGATACAATTTGCTAGTAGCTCAACAGGACTTTCCTTGAGCAGAAATAGCTCTCACTACAGAAAAGGTTGGAGACCCCTGCAGTAAGTACAGGGATAAACTAGTTCTAATATGTTGGCTTCTGTTTGTCAGGAAGAAATGGGACCAGTAGAGTACCTTGTTGGTGGTCCTGTCCCGTATTTCAAGTCTTTCCAGAATTGCTTCATAATCCAATGTACGGTGTCCCTATTAAAGGATGGAGAGGAGAAGAATTTTCAAGTGCCCCATCAAAAGAGGTGATCAAATCCTCTCTGATGTAAGCAGTTGCTGTCTATGGTCCTCTCCTTGGTTTATACCCAGATTTTATTTTTTTGCAATTAGTGGACGGCCTTCCCCTCCAAGCTTTTACTGATTAAGAAACTGCTCAAGATGGGTCTGTAGTTTGCTGGCTTTCAATAGTAGTTGCAAAGCTCTTTGTGTTTCGTATCAAGCGTTCTTTTGCGCTCATTCTCATCTGCTTTATAAAGGAGCCATCTAGTTATAACCTGTCTTCCTCAACAGATGTCTCCACTTTACATGTTTATGGAGCACCGTAGGTTATCTCATCAAATAATTTTGTAAGAGAACCATTGCTTTCTCTGTGCATCTTTCTTTCAATTCTATCTTGAGTCTGCTTGCTATGACCTGACAGTTATTTCCCACCTTGACCTGCCTGTTGTGTCCCTCTGTGTATGATTTTGTGCACTCTCTCCGTGCCTCTTTGACCCCTCCCCCCTTGTGTTTCTTGTCTCCTGCATTTAGCTGGGGTCTCCTATTGCTCTCACCTGACCTTTGTATGAGTTTGTCCCATCCTTCTGTTTCCCTACTTGCTCAAAGTCCATACTTATCTGCAGAGACTATTTGCCTAAGAGAGTTCAATTGTTCACCCTCTTCACCTGCCATCATTCCTATGTATACATATATAGGTACTAAAGCAGATAATTTCATCTTCAGTTTTAAATAACCCTTGGGTAAAGTTAAAGTAACTGATTGCCCAAAGTTATGCCTTGTAAACTTGTAGAAAAGAGCCAGAAACAAAGGAGGTGGATGTCTTACTGTTTGATATTACCAGTTAACTTTGTCAAATAAGGGGAGACGGTGGAGGGGCTAATGGAATGAGTGTTTGAATGCGAGAAGTAAATACGGCTCCCTCAATGGTGTTACTGGGCTGAGAGAGATGCCTCCCTGAATTTGTGGGACCAAAGAAGGAAGTGCCCGCTGTTAGAATCGATAGAGCACATAGAGGGGTCAGTTGTGACCAGAGGGAGAAAGCATACACGTGGGGAGGATTTGTGATTTCATCTAAGGGAGTTGCTCCACAGAGTCGCATCTCCTAAAAGAGATGTGATGTGATGTGATGTGATGTGAACTGTTATTGTCCAAAACTGAAATTAAACTGGATGACTAGTAAGAAGGGTTAATTTGAATAAAACTGTGTTGTTACTGCAGTTTTCATTTGTACTTCAACCACTCCGTTGTCAATTTACTAACTGTATTTTGCTAGAATAAATGATTTATTTTCTACTTTGATATGGAATTGTAAGAGAGGCCAGAGTACTCGGAAAAAAACGATTTCAGTCTTTTTGTAAGAGTGCTGGGCAATTTTAGATTTAGAATAATATTGCTTTTTGGTCTGACTGATACATTTTAGTTACGATATAGAATCAAGTTTCTTGATCTGTATTCAAAATGATGGTGACCCATCATCTGCTGACAGTAAAACACTAGGGGCCAGATGTAGCAAAGGTTTTTACCCATTCTGTGTCTATGGGAAAAAGTGTTCGTACATATGGCCCTAGATTCTTTAAACCAAATATTGCTCAAAGTTATTACAGGTTCCTAAATAGTTAGGTCTGGGATAAAAAGAAACCTGTAAAATCCCCCGGATTATCATATATCTTTGTAAAATGACAGTCCTTCAAATGTAAATATAAAATGTGGTGGCAGCTGCCGTGCGATTACAGATTTCTCTGGCCATATGAATGATATAAATCTAATCGATCTTAGTAATGTCAGCTCCCCATTAGTGGCAAATTCAATACCTAAGAGTTGTAACCAAATAACATCGATAAAAACCATTTCAACAGAAACTAAAATCAACAGGTAATGATGTCACATTCAGTATTCTGTATTGTTTTAACAAAATTGCAATCTATCTATTTATATTGAAGTGAAATAGTTGTTGTTTAAAGCGAAATGCTAGGTGTTTGAAATGCAGACATTCCCAGGGGCATTATTAGGCCTTATCCTGTAAAACGATAACATTTTGAGCGACCTCGTGACGTCAGCCGTTCACAAAGTACTGCTGGTGTTATTGATATGTGAGGGGAGGGTCCCTCCACATTTGGTAACAGCAGTAGTTGAAATACCATCCCTCTTCTTGTTTTGTGGGGCATTGTACACAACAACTCTTTCATCTGCCCATATGTTGTGTACTGTTTCAAGTTATGTAATTTCCAATTGTGGCTAAAAATAATTTCATTCTTTTCGGCTTGGTCTTAAAGCTGAGGTTAGATGTGGTTTTGTGACAACAGAGGTTTCTGTGCGTACAAGAGATTTCCCAAAGGAGCAGGACAGAAACGCCTTTTGTATAGCAGTCTCAAATGTCTGCACTTGACAAGTGACCGGTTTCAAAGGAAAAAGATGTAGAATGTTCAACACATATAATGCCTAACAGGTGGCCGGGGTACAGGTAGATCAGGTGACCGTGCCTCCTACATTGTATACCCCCTGATCAATTTAAAGGTAGGTCTCCTTTCCTTTACGTCCTGAAAGACAACACCCACACTCATCTGAGCACACGCCTTTGACCTCTTGTGTGGTGACAACACAGCACTCGCAAAACCGCTCCCACAACGATTCAATGGGACAGATTGTCAGAGAAAAGAACATATGTGTCTGAATTTTAACACGTGTGAGTACATTTATTAGAACACATTGTTCTGTATCATAGTGCTTTAAAGGAAATTGCTTCATCTGTTCTTAATGTAGTTTGTAATAAAACATTTCTCTTGCAACAATCTGCTTTCGATCCCAAGCTATTTTAATGCATCGGTGGTGGTTTTTACGTCCTCGTGGGGAGATTATCGATTTCTGTAATTCAGTTACAAGGTTGTGTGTTGAAATAATGTCTCGGAGCCATTGCTCTTCTTTATAAGCCTGGTATGCACCTGGAGCAACATAAACTGGTTGAGTACAGGATATAGGTACAAGTATGGTTGCAAGTCTAAATGTATAAGAAGGTTCTTATTCATGGTAACGCGGTTACAGTCTGAGTGAAGGCCTGTCGGAGGGAAATCTTCTTCCAAATCAGTCAGTCAAAAAATCTTTATTCGGATCTTTGTAGATATCCATAAAATAACAGGTGTACAGAATCAATAAGTTAAAATAATAAAAGACCTCAATAAATAGTAATAAAATATACATGCATAAAGTGACCAGTAAAAAAAAAAAAATACAGAATTAGAACCATTTAAAATTTGAATACCTGGTCAAATAGTCATTAGGTCATCCAAAATGTATTTTGCCGAGCTGTGCAAAATTATAGCAAAAGCGCTTGACAATTAGATTCAAGACTTTTCCTTTCTTTTATCGCTGCAGCAATAAAATGATAAATAATCATACATATCATATCAGACTGGAGTAACTGCAGATAAAAAATAGCTTCCTTACACATCCTGATAATTAGTAATTTAAGAATTGGCATTAAAAAGACCTTCCTCTGCTCTTTGTACAGCTTACAGAATAAAAACATATGCATTTGTGATTGTTCCGAGCGCTTAGAACATGGGCACAGGGTATTAGGTCCTTATTGCGGTACACCTTGGGGGAATAAGCTACTAAAAAATGGGCCAGGCCAAGACGAAACCTTGTCAGGAAAAATCTATGGTGCCGCGAGACAGTTAAAAGATAGGGTTCGATTTTAGATGTGGTACATAAAGGAAGATAAGCTGCCTTCATGCTTTCCCCAGATTGTGCCTCTCTCTCTCGGTAGCCAATTTCTCTTGGAAATTGTTTCTTACTGCTGGGATGTCCTGCTTGACTATGGCCCTATGGTTAAAAAATGCGTCTGATCTGTTAATACTGCTCAGGGACTCTTTAATGTACATAACCCAGGTGCATCTCTGTACTCCATCCAGCCTCATACAGTCCATAATCAGTTTCTGTGTGAGAGCTGCTTCCGGCCTAGTCCAGACAGACATCCAGAGGGCTAAAGGGACTAACCTAATCAAGTCCTGCAGAAAAGGAAGACCTAATTCTGCGTGTGGAATTATTGCGGGAACACTCTGCCTTACCCCTTTCCTAACCTTAAAGGGGCTGGTGCATTGCCCCTCTTGCACAAATCTGACCTTAGCTTCCACGTCATTGTGAAGTTGGGCCAACAGGGACACTATCCTTGGATCTGCAACTTTATTGGTTAACATTGCCCATAATTTACTTCTGTCCACATTGTCAAACGTTGCCATAAGATCCATAAATGCCAAATAAAGACACCCTTGCTTCGCCCCCACATACTTTTCTTTAATCAGGTGGAGGTTCAAACATTGGTCAACTGTCCTTACCATCTTCCTGAAGCCAAACTGTGACTCAGAGATGATGATATTGTCAAGCCCAGGCTTCCAAATTGTCCAGAAGGATTTTCCGAAAAATCTTTGTGGCCGCGTCAATCAGAGAAATTGTATGATAACAAGCAGGGTCATTCCGGTCTCCCTTTTTAAATATTGGGACAATGATGGCACTAGACCATGATGGAGGGAGGACAGAGGTTGACGGAGTTCTAAAAACATTTACCAAAATTGGTGCCCAAAGATCAATGTTATGCTTAAAGAGATCAGCTGGGACGCAATCTAGCCCTGGGGCCTATCTGGCAATGAGCCATTAATTGCCAGTATGACGTAGTTCAGGTGTATATCCAGTTCCTCAGTGCCAAGCGTGGCAGGGCCATTTACAACAATCATTTCACAGTCAACCGAACAACCTTCATACAGCTTTGTAAAATGACTGACCCATCTCTGCTCTGGGATGTGTACCTCAACACCTTTAATTGTATCAGAGCTAAAACAAAAAGGGGTATTGACAACTTTTCAGAATTGTGCCCCGTCATTGGTTGCTGAGGCAGTGGTCAATCTCTCCCATGCCTCTTCTCTAATCACTTTCTTCCTAGCTGAAACTGCCTTCTTGTACTGAGCCCTGCATCTTGTGACTTCTAATTTGTTTCTTGGCGTGGATTTTAATGCCCATATGAGATTGGAATGGGTGTGAGTGGTTGATTTATCAAACCACTTTACGAGTTTTGGGAGATTGAGGTGGTAGAATTAGATGTGCCCTAACTGCCATGCAGATGTCTGCAAAAGCTCCCAGGACATCGGATGGGGGTAGCTCGGTGTTTAGGCAGGTTTCAAAGGAGACCAAATGTTTGCCCACAACCCTACTTAAGAGAGTTTCTTTGTCCACTTTTTGCCATTTACATAACACACCTTTATTCCTATGGTATTCCACAAGGCCTCCCATTTTCTGCAAACTTCTCTTCTTGAAACCATATTGGAACGATAGGACCAGCAGATTATGATCGCTGAGGCCACTTAGCACAACCTGAAAAACATCCAGTTTGCCCCACTAGGACCGTGACATCATTACGTGATCAATTACAGACGCTCTCCCCCTCCCAATAAAAGTGACATCGGGGAAGTAAATGTTGGAAAGATGCCACTTGCCAATACTAAATCATAAGTCCTCATAAGATTATTTAGCTTGTCCCCACAGGGATTATGGGTAAAGTGGAAATAGTTTCAATCATCTTCATCGTTTAATCCACAGATTCTATCGTCCCCAATGGAACAAAGGGAGACATTAAAAACCCCACCCATATAATTATAAAATCCTTATCCAAGCAACATACCATTTCCTCGATGGCCTTCTCTAGGGTGTGTAAAATCTAAACGCAAGATCTTCCGAAATTGTTGTGGTAAAAATTAACCAAGAGCATTACTGGGCTACCCTTCATAGACATCAACATTAATTGATAGTAAGGGGAGTTAGTTCTGCATTTGTGTAGGTTGGCGCCTGAGGTGATGTTAATCAGTGTCATCAGTCCCCTACTACTGCGCCCGACAGGTTTTCCAATTGCCAGGGTCGTGACTGATTGAAACCCATTGATATGAATCGCTCTATTGGTCCATGTTTCTTGGAGGCAAACCACCTGCTTGTTTTCTATCAGAGCAAGCCAATCATTGTTGTGGTATTTTTCCCCAATACCTGCTACGTTCCAAAAAAGTGTCTGCCAGTGCTGTGTTGAGGACCTTTCAGCTCCCACAGGCTGCAAAATAGATTTTTGTCCCTGTATATCAAAGTTCTCATCTTCAAAATTCTGGTGGGGAGGATTTTCCTTCCTGAATTTATTTTCACCCCCACCATATAGGGTTGTTTGTCAGCTTGTTCAGTCCTCCTGATCTAGGATGTTGGGCCTTATGACGTACCACAGCACAGTGTTCTGCTGCTGGGCCTGGGGTACAGATCACTGTGTCCAGCTCCGTGTTCGGGGTAAGGAGTGGGCTACACTTTGTGGATTCTAGTAAGTGTTTTAGTGAGGAGTCTATACTATGCAACAAGTTCACTAGACGTTTAAGGGTTTTCTCTAACATGGTTTCCTTGTAGGCTTTGTCCCCACAGTTTGCCTCAGGATCTTGGGCACCCACAGGGTCCACCATCTGTTTTTTCCCCAGCTAAAGTTTGCTTACACACCAAGGAATTGCCCCACTTAGGCCTGTTAGATTTAGAGGCTTTTGGCTTGAACATGCCCAAATTCCCTGGGGTGGGCTTCTTCCGTTTTATTGGAGGAGAAGCAATATCTTCCACACATGCAATGGTGTCTTTATCTTTAATGGACAGGCCATCTTCTCTACCAGAGGAGATGTTTAGTTCGCCCTGCAGGACCCATTCCGAATCATCCTGAGGTGATGATGGTGGCTTTACACTAGTTCACGGTGGATATGCATGCATCCAGGGCTGCAGACAGGCTGTTCTTCGCTGATGGCAATCATTCATGTTGCAAGCTGTATTTTGTACGTTTTTGCATATCTGCATGCTGGTTATCTTGCGGGTGAAGAGTTCATGAAACTAACAGGGAGGAGATGTGAAATAAAAGCTAGAGCTACCAACATAGAACCTGGTATTTAGGTTAGAATTCCGGCCTTAGTGCTTGTCTTAAACATCATGTAATGATTATTGGCAAATCACTTAGGGGGTCATTATGAACATGGCGGTCCAAACCACCATGCCGGCGGTGGCGGAAATGACCGCCACCGGCATGGCGGTCTGGACCGCCATATAATGTTTACTCAGAGCACGCCATGGGCAGAACTCCACCACCGCCAGGCAGCCTGACTATCGCGGAGTTCCTTATCCGACAGGGCATCACTGCAAGCAGCTTTGCCCACAGGATAAAGAACCTGTGTCCACCAGCCTTTCCCTGGCGGTATCCCCTGCCAGGAAAAGTCTGGGGGAATGGGGACCCCTGCACAGCCCATGCACTTGGCATGGGCAGTGCAGGGGCCCCCGTGCACAGCCCCGTCGTGCATGTCACTGCCCGATTTACGGGCAATGATATGCGTGAAAGGTGCTGCTGCACCCACCGCACTGCGCCGTCGGCAATGTCCTGGCCCAGCATTCCACAGGGCCAGCTGGCGGAAACACTCAACGCGGGGTCCTCAACGGGCTGGCGGTCTGTGTTTAGACTGCCAGCATGAACACGGCGGGAAATCCCGCTGTGTTCATAATGAGGCCCTTAGTCTCCTGTTGCTAGACAACTGTGAAATGTTAAGTATTTCTCACTTATTGTGCAGGATCATCTTATACCACCCCACATATTGTACAATGCTTCATTGCTCCCTAGCAGTGTTCGTCAGATATAAATGCTATTGCGTACATATAAATACCAATCAATACATGCATGCATTAAAAGGGGTTTAACAAACAGTAATAGGGTTTTTTGACCCATCAAGTACTGTGTTGTCACATTTACTGTTGGCTAGGTCACTTACCAGGTTTTCTTTGTGGTCTGAAGTTGAGTGCGTTAGAGCTGAACCTGAGTACTTTTTATATATTTAGTGTTGGACTTGGCCCTCTTTGCAGGGTCACCCCCAAACATTTTGCTTTCACCCCTCTTGTTTTCTGAACCTGTTTTTGTTGGCTTTCACCACTGCTAACCAGTGTCCAAGTGCTTGTGCTCTCCCCCTAACACATGGCAAAATTGACTTATACCCATTTTGCATATTTATTTACTTATATCTCCCTAGTATAATGGTACTACTGGTAGCCAGGGCCTGTAAATTAAATACTACTAGTTAGCTGCCACACCTATTGTGCCACCTGCTAAAAGCAGCTTTTTAAAACATGGCTCAGGCCTGCAATTGCATCCTGTAGTGCAGTTTCAACCTGCCAATTCAACCTGGCAAAATAAACCTTATGCCTCCAGGCCTAAACCTTCCTTTTTAATGCATGTAAGCTGGCCATAAACAGCCATCAGGGCAGGGTGCAATGTATTTAAAGACTTGGACATATAGTTCAAGTTTTACTTGTTCTGGTAGTAAAAACAAAAAGTCAACTCCTACATTCGTTTTTCACTACTGTAAGGCCTACCTCTCCCATATGATAACATTGTGTTACCTTATTATATTTTAAAAATGATTATCTTTGATTGGGAGCTGTTAGAAATGACATGTTTAGACTCAAATTAATTGTACTTTCAAATCTTACTTAATGGTAACAATGGGTTTTAGATTTCAATTTAAAAAATGCCACTTTTAGAAAGTTGGCATTTTCTGGCCCTAAACTTTCTGAGGTCTTGTAGGAGTCTCCATCTGTGTGGGCCTATAAATCGCTCCCCCATCAGGAATGCTTATGATGAAGTCTTACTGTTCACCCAGAAAGTGAACACTAAGACCTGGGTGTTGCTGGGAGAGAGCCATCCTGCCAGGATGGGAGGGGCAGAGCTGTTCCCAGCCACACTTATACTGTGGTGTGCTATGCAGATTTATAGAGCGCGTGGCTTGCCGTAGGCATCCCAGTGCTAGTTGTGTTACCAAGCGCTCTCAGTTCACTCCATGGAGGGTTAAATCTCGAACAACCATGTTTTTAAGAGATTGCGGAAGGCCAATTCTTTGTCTACTATCCGCATGGTGTTTCGTAGAGTGTTCCAAAGTTTGGCCATGTTATAGCCAAAGCAACATCCTCCACTTCTTGCCCCCCTGATGCAAGAAATCCATGCCCTTCGTGCGTTGGAGGATATGAGGGCTCTCTTCAGGGTGTAGGGGTCGATCAGCTGTCCAGAGATGAAGGTGATGAGTTCGAAGTGTTCTGTGTGCAATGCATAGGTCCTTGAATTTAATCCTATGGGTGACTAAGAGTCAGTGGAGATCCA
This sequence comes from Pleurodeles waltl, assembly GCF_031143425.1. Lineage (NCBI taxonomy): Eukaryota > Metazoa > Chordata > Amphibia > Caudata > Salamandridae > Pleurodeles > Pleurodeles waltl. The sequence continues at coordinate 1,669,026,329 of NC_090444.1, read as the reverse complement.
CCAGGGTCTGCTGGGTTGAGCAGTGTCTGGGGATGTTCAGCAGGGTCTGTGCTGCTACATTCTGCACAACCTGAAGTTTGCTGATGATGGCTTTTGGCTCGCCCAGGTAGAGTGAATTTCTGTATTCGAGGCAGGTTAAGATCAGTGCCTGGACCACTAACCTCCTGGATAGAGGGGGGACCAAGTAAAGTATTTTGTGTAACATTCTGAGGATCCCGTAATAGCAAGCCAAGAGTTTAGTTGCCTGTGTTTCCATGGATAATGTTTTGTCCAGCCATACTCTCAAACTTGTTATAAACCTCTTGAGGTGGGTGGAGGTGGACCTAGGCCATCCAACCATCCCAGAGACTGTTGGCAGTTTAAGTTGTTCCCTAAGCTCATAAGCTCAGTTTTATTGCCATTTATTATGATGCAGAACCTATCCATCTATCTAGCTACCATTTCAAGGCATGGAAAAAGAGAGGGGGGTGCGGGTTCATGATCTGGCGAGAGCAAAAATACCAGTTGGGTATCTTCCGCATAGAATACTGTGGAGATACCGAATGGCACTACAATGTCCACCAGTGGCCGTATATGAAGATTGAACAATGTGGGAATCAGCAATGATCCCTGTGGGACTCCACAGTTTAACAGCAAGATATCTGACAAGCATTATTTATCAAATACGAATTAACTAGGCCATTATACAGCCGTTCCTGACACTCCTGCATTATGAATCCTTGTAATAAGGATTCCATGATTTACCGCGTCAAATGCAGCGATTTAGGTCAGAGAGTATGATGGCCACAGTGCCTCCAAGATTGAACCTTCTTTTAGAAACCTCCAGTACTGCCAGCAGAGCAGTTTCTGTGTTATGTTTGGGCAGAAACCCTGTCTAAGTGGGGTGTAGGACATTATTAGCTTCTATGAATTCTGAGAGGTGCAGGTTGAAATGTTTCTCCAGCACTTTGCTCAATCCAGGGAGCAGTGAGATGGGTCGAAGGTTTCCTGGGTATAGCGGATCTAGGTTTGTTTTTTTAAAACTAACTTTAACCATAGTGCATTTCCATGCAGACTGTATTATTTTCTTTTATTTGGTCAAATTACATATATCTAGCAAGGTTGGAAAGATGTATTCAACTACATTGGAAAAGATCTGAGGGGAAGCAGGGTCCAACAGTGATCCTGATTTGACTTTACTGAAAAGCACAGTGAAATTCTCATAGGTTAAGTTGGGGAATTCTGAGAGGACATTTGAGCTGATATCCTTCTTATTACTGTTGAATTTGTGACCTCGATCTCCCTCAAACTCTATTTTCTTAAGAAAATGGCTAGATCATTGCACTTCGAGTTGAGGGCTCGGAGGAAGGGCTGTTTGAAGTAGGCTTCAATGATGACTTTGTATTTCTGAACATCTCACATGGGGAGTTTGCTGTGCCGTTAATTCTTGCTTCGTAATAAGATGCCTGAGCGGTTTTAATTTTGAAGTGGTATCTCTTCACTGTGTCACAATATTTTATTTTGCTTGATTCACCAAAGTCCTTAATCCAGTCTCTTACCTTGCAAATGGTTCCTCCAGCACTCTCTCAAAGAACTTGACACAAGTCTATTGTCACTCAGATCCTTTGCAGCCTACACAGGGAGGAATGAAATTCCAGAAACAACTGTGGGGGGAAAACTTTAGAAGTTTGTTCCACTTCAAAGCTGGCACCAGGTATAAAAATAGGACCCCCAGACCTATTCATCAGTACACTTCTGGACCTGTGGACATTACAGAAGAAGGACTGACCTGTTCCCCAGAGGACTACCTTGCTGCATGAGACCTGCCTTGTTTCTCAGAGGACTGTCCTGCTGCTCTAGGCCTGCCTTGCTTTCAGAGAACTGCTTTGCTGCTACCAGAAAACTGCCCTGCTGCTTGAGGCCTGCCTTGTTCTTAAGATGACTGCTGTAATGAGGACTCGCAAATAAATAAATCCCACACTTGAAGTTAAGATAATTTGTAGGTTTATTCCAGAACAGGGACTCTAGCCCCCAGAACTCCAACCTCTGCTTCACAGTCTCTTCAAAGGATACAGAACACAGAACCTAGGAGTGTTAGGCACTGTAGATTCCAAATACAGTACCAAGCAGGATGCCACATATCTTCCCCCTTAAACATTTTAAACAAAAACACACGACAATCACAGAGACAATAGAGAAGTGGGAATGCAGCAGGGGAGTACAACGGGGAGTACAACAGGACAGATACTCAAAATCACACAGTGCTACAGTTATTTGTACCTAATAATACCCAAAGCTAATACGCATGCATGAGCCTCAAGAATGTAATAACATATCAATACAGTAATTCATAGATCATTTGTTGATAACCACAATGTCTCAAGTTCCATATCAGCCCATCTTCTAGCTTAGCAGCATTTTTGACCACTAATAAGTTTGAGTGGTTTTCCGAACTTTTAAACATCACAACATTTCACTGGAGATTTCACTACAACCAGATTCACCACCTTAAATACCATACAAGACACACCTTTGCACAAATCACAAATATGTTTTCTTTGTTCTGCTTGTATTTTTCTCTTTGCAAACAGTCATTAGAAATCCTAGTATTTGTTTCCATCCGTCCTTCCTCCTTTTTCCCAAACTTTATTTTGCATCCAAAAAGGGCAGACACTGGTACACTTTCTCCTTCTACAAAATATCTCAAAGGGATTTTTCTCAATAATAGCATGGGGAGCAAGCCTTTAAGCTTCAATTTTCTTCCATATCTCATCTTACTAATCTCTCCTCGACATCCGAGCAAGTTGTACACTCTCTTTCAAGTTATGTTCAATTTCTCCATCATTCCATTTGTTTGAGGGTGATAGAACACGCATTTCTTGTGTTGTATAATCCTTGCACTCAAAAACTCCTCCATTTCTTTTGAGGTAAACTCCACCCCATTATCAGTGAGACTAGCTCCCAAATTGCTTTCTCTACTAAATATTTTCTCCAGAAATCGTATCACTACCGCCGTAGTGACTTCTGTGACACAGCAACTTCAGGCCACCTGGAACCCATATCCATCAACACCAACAAATAAACAGGTTTGGCTCTCATATCCATGGGCACAATGTCTAATGCTACTTACTCCCAGGGTTTTGAAGGGATTTCTCTACAGGTCTCAGGAGGAGTTTTCACTTTTTCAGCCTTATTACTCAATGAACATTCTACATAGTCTTCAATCACCCTCTCAGTCTGCACATCCATTCCTGGTCACCAATAATCACACCTGAAACTTTATTTGGTTTTACATATTCCTAGGTGTCCCACATGGGATATGTCTATTCATCGCCTCCTCAAGACCTCTGGAGGTACCAATGTTAAATTTCTTATGACCTGCCCACCATTTATAGACAACCCATTTTGCACTCTAACAAAACTCTTCTCCTTTTCATTCATTGTATCCCACACTTTACCACTCAAAATGTTGTCACGTACAGCAACCAAAGTCTTATCCTTACCAATCTCCTCCAAGCACTCAGACTCCTTGATATCCTCCATCTGTGACTTTGCACACTTTGATATCACCTTCCAACCACCAATCTACAACCACAGCAATTTCTTGCTCACCAACCTTGACATACAATCTACAGCACTGTATGAAATACCAGTGACACACCTCAAATTAAACTGAAAATCCTATAGAGCCACAATCCATTTGCATATGCGACTGGACACTGAATCTAAACTTTTTTACTCACATATCTCATATAATGGTTTATGATCTGAATATACACAGAAACTTTGTCTCTATAAAATGTTTTTAAAATTTCCTAATTTCCCAGTAGACTGCCATAGCCTCTTTTTCGATGGTAGAATACCTAGATCATGACCTTCTCAAAGTTATTGAAGCCAAAGGTATTGTGACTTCAGAGTTATTCTGAATTTGCTTCAAAACAGCCCTATACCTTTCTCACTGGCATCAGTATAGAGAGCACACTTCAAACCTAGAATATAGCTTCTCAAACTTGAACCTCAGACCACACAACTTCAACTCCCTTTTTTTAAAAAAAAAGATTGCTCAGTGCACAAGTTCTACTAGCAAAGTCTGGGATAAAACAAGAATACAATTCTGCCATCCCTAAAAACGTTTGTACTTCCTCTTTTTTATCATGTCTAGATAGGTATAGTGTTGCATTGACTAAGTCATTTTTAGGTCTTACTCCTTGACTAGAAATAACATGACCCAAATAATCTATCTTTTCTTGGGCAAACATACATGTCTTTGCATTGAGAGTGACACTATTTCCATCCAAAATTCTGAGTACTCCCTTGACCCTGTTCATGTGTTCCTCTGTGTTATATCCAAACACTAATACATCATCTAGGAAATATAGAGCTCACTATATACTATGGCAATAACAGTATTGATGTTTTATGTTTACGCCAATAAAAATCTGTTAACCTTTGAAATATAGAACTTCTTTCATATTTCCAAACATCTTTGTCATTAGATTTTGAAATACCAAGGCTGCAGAACACAAACACAAACTAAACAGCATACGATTGAACCTGTATGTGCCAAAAAGAGTAATGAATGATGTAAAATCCTTTGACCATAACTCTTTTCTTACTCTGACATTGGCACACCTCAAAATAAATTGATCTCTTATTCTCTCCTCAACACTCGCACCAAAATTACAAGTGGACGCAAATTGCCTTAAGGCAGTCACATATTCTTCTCCTGACCCCTCAGGTAATTGGGTGCACATGCCAAAGTGATACCTCTCAAGAATTAATGACACCTTAGGCAAGTAATTACTACCTAGTTTCTTTACACACTTCTCATATTCATTCAAGCTAGACGTAGCCTCATCACCCTCTTCATCGGATAACTGTTTGAACACCTCTTGCCCTTCTGAACAAAGGCAGTACCATAACAAGGAGACTTGCTTTTCAGCTGAAACATTTGGTCCACAAAAGGTCACATAGTTATTAAAAACTTTTTTCCACTTGGACCACTTAAGTGTTGGCTCACCCGGCAACCGTAACAGGAATCGATTAGGCAAAAGGTTTTGCATAATTGCTCTTGTTGTGGCAAAATTTGAGTTGCTGTGACAATGACCAACACAAATGCATGAACGAAACAGCAATGTGCACACAACACAAACACCATAATAGTATCACCAGCATTCAAAAAGATGATAGAGTTTTCACGATGGTCAAAAAATACCCACAACTGGCCACCAGTATCAGATTTGATACTCGAGTCACCCCCTGAAATATCATTAGAAAGAAATGGTCTATATATTCCTAATTAAAATAATCAACAAGGATATATGTCATCAACCTAAAATGAAGTATCTCAGTCAGTTTCCAGAAAGATACAGCAAATCTGAGCTAACGTGAGAGAGTTCATGTGCATCCACTCCGTGCATGTGAAGAACAGCAGCTCAGTACATTTCATGCACTGGTAATCATTTCAGGACAAACAGCAGGTCCGTCGTCATGACACACAACACAGTTAGCAACAGAAAGGACGTATGTGGTGTCACACACTATTACGTAGAAGTTCACATGATACCACGCTCTGAGGAAGCGTTGTTGCTAAGGAACCGTTGCAGAAGAAAAGAGTTTAGCACAGGTTAATTTAGTGACTTTTGTGGTTCACCCTGACAAGGATTGTGGTCCTTGAATCGCTGCCCTTAAGTATAGTTGCAATCCTGAAATCTTAGCATGATTAAGGTAGTTTATGGTATGCTTTATGAGCCAATGGATATTGCCACCATGCATGCGTAGAGCAACTGAGCATGTCGACTCTTCTTTACAAATGCAGGAAATATTTTTATTTTAACTTCACTTTTCCCTTTTCTGAAATACCTACCTATAACTTCCAAACATTGACTGCAAATCCCATTTATTTGGAGTTTGTTATCTTGCTTTCACTTCTGTATTAAATATATACATATGTATTTTTATGCCATGGATTTTTATATGTATATTTAGCTCAATACTACTTTACCAGCTCACCCAACACATGCCATGGCTTGTGCCACCCCCACGTAGTTCTCTTAATACCTCTTGTCTGTACCGTTGGCAGATTGGAGTTTTAAGCTTGGTTGGAGGCGTGTGTTATGGTTTGTGTTCTGTGGATTGATAACTCGTGAATGTCAGTGATCTTGTGTGACTATAAGTGCAAACGATAACATCCCTGGAGCCAAGTTGCCCCCCCTTCCTTATTCCGACTTCTTAGTACGATAGACTACATTTTGCAAATGCAAGCAGCCTGAAACTTTTGGGGTCCATGATTAGATTGTAGCTGCCACAGACTACTGGTGCTGTTTTAGGTTTGTGAAGTCTGTGGTAATATAGTTTACAAACTACCGGCCCGTTTAGACTATTTAAAATGAAACACTGATGATTAATTACAGAAAAATGTCTAATTAGGTGTGAGCTTCAATCAGACTGAATTTTAGGGGATGTAATTATGCTTTTCAATGCCCGATATTCGGCACACTAAGCAAAAGGTGCAGGATTGACAATGGCGTCCACACACTTTTTGTGTAGTCCGTGGACTATTTTCCAAAAGAAAGCATTCTGGAGTTTCCGTTGGTTGAAAGTTCAGGTAACCTTCCACCATATCAGATGTGCTTCTTCCTAAGCAACAGGAGATACATCCATCATTTTGTGACGGCAAGATGTCACCAGCACTGGGGAGTCCCAGGCACCAGAAAAGAACGCCGAGGACTCCATTGTATGGAGGTTCTTCAGCCATGCCCTAGCTAAAAAGAAATTGAATGGCAAGAGGGTCCCCTGCAAGCTTTTGCCAAAGAAGAATCTACTTCTTTGTGACACATTGGCAATGAGTCAACGTCTCATGCCAACCCCTGCTGCATAAAACTGTAGTCCCCTTTTTACCATTTAAAAAAATGTTTACAGTTCGCTAATGTTAATAGCACTATCGTAGATGATGTCTTCAGTAATGTCATTTGAGATGTCATTCATAATCATGTCATGAAGGATGTCATATGTAAGGTCATAAACAGTGCACGACGGGGGTGCGAATTAATGTTTGTTTACATAAACATACTTCTTGAATTTCAGTTGTTTCAAGTTTTTGGTTTGTAGCCATATCTGCACTGTGTTTTTTTCTGTGAATTTCGGAGGCTTTATTAAATGTTCCTTAGTCTTCTATAACCGAAGCTAAACATACTATACCATGCTTATAATTATAAAGGAAACTGCATTCCCTATTGCCTAAATACTTTCCTTTTTGAAGATGTTTTGGAATGTATGGTTTCATATGAAAGGATGTGGTTTAACACTAAAAGTATCTGAGCATCATAACCTTGCATATAGATTCTCATGGGCCAAACTATGATTTTTCAAAGGAGGTTTCTCAACATTGAAGAAATGTTACTGTTGAAGTTCACCATCCCCAAATCCGCACTCCAAATGTTTCAGTAATTGATGGATGTAGTGGTGGAGCATTCAGGCGTGGGACTCACATGATGAACAATCCCACAGGTTACAAAGAATCACAGGTTGAACTGTATGGACTGGAGCAAAATTAGTTTGTCCCATTCTTAATAACTCATGCAATAAATTTCTGTGCAAGATGGAGCTTGGCATTGTAGAGTATGGCAGCTCTTCTGTGAAGCTCTCACGGGAACAAAAGGCAACAAGCAATATTCTTGTATCTCCTGGTTGAATTTATATTATAGGGATGTGGTGCTGATGCTCCAGAGATCGGTCCGTTTTCCCATCGGACTGACAGTAGTTACTTGGCACATGTTGAGGGACACCATTGTCTCTAGATTAGGACTCACTGCCTGGTACGCCATCACGGGGGGCCCTGGGCACACCGCACCCAGGCCCATTGCCTATGCAGGAGGCTGCAACACCCTGTCCAGAGCATCGCTACCCTGATCATAGGACCCAATATACTCACTGAGCTTGCCATGTAACTGATCAGCAACAACCCAACCCCTGGTGCACACATTTAATGCTTTGGTGAGTGGAAAGGTGGTGAGTGAGGGCCACCTTCCCCTACCAGGCCTGTTGTTCACACTGATGGTGGAATGAATAGGGGACTACAACAACAGCTGCCATCTTTAATTCGGATCTTTGGGGATGATTGATCATTGAGCTGATGCCTAACTTTTGACTCAGCTGGGCAACAGAAGTGGCCCCAACCCATTACCACTACATGAAACAGTCAACCATTTATTGACATCTTATCAGAATATGTTGACACACAAAAACATATTGTGGAGATATAGCATTTCTGAGGTCATTGCGAAAGTGACATGATTTGCCTAGAAGAGAAGCTGAAACTTCGAGACATGTTGTACTGATTGGTGTTCGCCACTCCCATAGTAGAGGTGCTGATACTAGTTCCTACTTTTCCATGACTATGTTTTCTGCACGTCAACCCGTTTCCCTCTGTCATATGTCCAGGCATGCGAGACAACTTTTGTTCTCCGAAGCTGTAGCTAACATTGAGAAGGCAGAAGTCACACTATTGACCCTGCCAACCTCCCTTGACAATCCGGATTCAACCTTGGCTACGCTTATGAAGGAATTGGTGGATATAAATTGTTCTTTGGCAACTTTTAATACAGTAATGTCCATGACAACACAAAAGTCCTATCCCTATGGGGAGATATTACCAGATTTCAAGTACAATCAGTGTCTCTGGACGGCCGCATTTCAGAGGTGGGGACAAGTTTGAAAAAATTCAGTACTGGGGATAAGGAATGTGCCTACTACACAAGAAAACTACTGACTTGAAAGACAACAGCCAGATGGATAACATAAGGTTTGTGGGTTTGCTGGAGAAAGCTGAGAAGGATGATGTACTTGAGTTTCTAGGTATGTTGCACACAACGCTGATGAACATTACTTTCAACCAAACATTAGAGTTTCAAAGAATGCAGTTCGTCCAGTCATGCACTGCTGCTACGCACCTAAGGAAACATATCTTGTAGGCTGCTTGTGGCACCAGTAGGCTCGGAGCATTATTATGGAAGCAAAAAAATAAAATAAAACCTTACCATTATGAAAACTCTCACATTATTTCAAGTTGGATATTTCGGTAGCCTCAACGTAACAAGCATTGGTAAATGCAATAGGTTTCTCCTATGTGATTGGTAAAAAAAAAAAATTGTAAGTTGCTAAGTTTTAGATTGGTGAGCAGTTGGGTGTCTGGGTTAAGGATGAGCAGTGTTTGTGTGCAGTGTCATTGGTGGATGAGTGTAAGTGTTTTTAAAAACACCAGCATTGACCGCCTACCGCCACGGCGACGGCCACCAACATACCGCTGCCGTGGCTACCAGCCTGCAACACATATTATGACTGCTAACGGTCTTCCACCAGAAATCTGGCGGAACACCGCCGACGGTCATGGCGGCGGTAAGACCCCTATCAGTGTCAGTGTCAGGGAAGGGATTCCCTGGCACTGATAGAGCCTACCGCCATGGTTTTTGTTGTGGTACAAAAAACACGGAAACCATGGCGGTAGGCCGGGTCGTAATCCCGAGGGTGGGAATGTGACGGCTGCCGGGCTGGAGACCGAAGTCTCTAGCCCAGCGGCCGTTACCACCCTGATGGTCGGTGTGTTAAAGTGGCGGTAACCGACAGGGTCAAGATCCCATTTTTTTTTACTGCCAGCCTGTTGGCGGTATTACCGCCGCTATAAAACACCGACTGCCACGGTTGTAATGAGGGCCTCAGTGTCCTCTCAGACCAAGAGCTTCCACAGTTTTTGGGAAGCGCGAGTTTTCTTTACTAAACAAGTGGACCATTCAAACGTAGCTTCCGACAGATAAATACACTTTCTTTAATAGTAATGGGATGTGGCATCTGATGCTCACGGTGCGGTGGCTTCTTCTTTCTCTGCACACTTTTGCAAACCACTTTGAACCGAAAGTGTATGCCTGAACGATGGCCAGGTGGAACAAATTTTCTAAACTAAATGTGTATGTTTTTGCATATATGTGCATCTGCTTGCGGTTGCACTGTGTGCGTGTGTTATTGCACGTGTGTTGGTCGATATGTTTGTGTGTGTTTCATCTTGCCGGCTTGTATATTGGTGTATACCTTTTGTGTTTGAGCCTATGTTGTGTATGTGTCATAGTGTTTACATGTTTGACTTTTGGATTGTACTGTTAGGCGCGTGGTTGTCGGTGGATATATTTGTGCCTGTTTCTGTATGTGTGCTTGTGCACGAGGATGCACCTGTTGCACCTGTTTGAAAGTGTGTGATATTTACCAATGGGTACAAATACTGCACCTAATGGATGTGAGGTCCGACAGAATCAGAAGGCAGAAATATTCAGCCTTTTCTTAAAATATAATACAGAATGAGTCTAATGGGTTCATTTCAGGAACACGTCAAGTACAGAAGTGCACCAGAAGCATCCCATAGGCGTAAACAATCAGTTTCTGCGGCGCGCGCACACACATTAACCTGCCTCCTTTCAATCGGTTGCTCTTATGTTATTTTAAGATTGCACCCACAAGAAGCGGTGAAAAATACAATAAGTCTGAAAAAATGATTTACCGCAAGTCCTTCACTGTATCTTTATACCTGAAGTCCCTGTGACTGATCAGGCGCGTCAGGTGACGAAGCAGTTGGCGCCTCCCAGCAAAATATGACTGGGAAATCAGAACTTTGAGACAGAATGCGTGACTATTATAGGAATCCGAATTTTAAATTTGTGCAGTCTGTTCTGAACTATTTCTCTGGAATCGATTTAAAATGTATATAACTCTCCAATCATGCTAATTTTGCCTAGTCTGAAATACAAAACAATCACCCAGCAAAGGGAGTGAAACTCAAGTGCCAAGTAAATCTCTAACTTCAAACAATATACTCAATATCCAATTAGATCCATATCGCAACAGGAGCCCAAGTTAGAGAAAGGTTTAGTGGAATAAAATCACTCATATGCTGTCAGCCACTCATATCCCCGCCCCTCGTCACCACGCTCATACACGGCGGCAATCTTGGAACGGCATTACGTTGCTCTTCAGCAGTTGCAGAGTGCAAATGAAATCAAAGCGCTCCTATACCTTTGTGTCAAGTTTGCACTAAAATTGCAAAAACAATTTAAAACCAGCTCTGTCTCCTGATGTGCAAGGAGCTGCTGCTGCAGGAGGGCCTCTACCGCCCATGGTCATGTGACCCTTAACAGGCGACCAGCATACTTTAAAGCACGGGGCGATTAGGTAAAGGAAGGAGGAAAGAAAAGTGAAAACTAGCACGCTTGAAATGCGTGCAGCCACGGGGAGATTATGTAAACAAGGCTGTGCAGACAAAGCATAAAACAAAATGCCCCCAAAAGTAGATGAAAACAGTAGGTGGGCCTCGGGACTCTGATACGAGCAAACACACGAGGACAACAAGATTTAGCATGCTATAGGCAATAGAAAAGGAGTGCAAACACAGGAACCAAATGAAAAGCAATGGGACGGATGTAAGCCCCTTTTAATGTTGATACTGAATGGAATAGATTTCACTGTGCTGGTGAAACCAAAAAAAAGGAATCGGTTTTAGCATTGTGCCTCCACTTAGAGAAAATAGATATTAAATATGGACTATTGGAACCCACCCTCATGATTATCATATACCAGGGTCGCACAATGGAGTATCACGTTCCATGGACATTGGAATCCCTTCTAGATGGATTCCACATGCAACAAATCTACTGCATCGGACAAACATGATTTGGGCCAAGAGCTCGCGCCAGACCTGGATGAAAAATGTTGTTGGGATTTGGTGACACAGAAACGGTCCCAAGGAGGCAAACTGTGAAAATGAAAACCAACAAAGTCCAGGGACAAATCATGATGGCCCATTAAGGCTTAACCGTGCTGCCCTCAGTGAAAGACATTACTACTTTTATCGTGTGCCTACCTACCCACTTTCTCTTGCAGAGCTAGGGGGTGATTCCAAGGGGTACTGGGTGTCAACAAGGGGGAAATGGGTATTACTCATGGGTAACCATTGCACTTCTTTGTTGATACTTTTACAAGTCCTGTTACGATTGAGAATTCAAGATTTAGATGTGGCCAACAACTCCTTACATTTTCCACAGTTTACTCCTATCCCCTCCACAACCTCTGACCGTAGATAGTTTATTACATAAAGGCTGTGCTGCCCTACGCACTATACTCTAAGCTACTCCTTCTCACGAGAACTAAAGGACTTGACTCGAGTTATAAAGTGTTTGTTGGGCTAACACTAATTATACCAGGCCAATAACACTCCTCACATAGTAATTGGTTCTTCAACCAACCTTACTCACTGTTCTGTCATCCAGGCCCTCTCCAGCTGAAGTGCTGCTAGCATCCTTTGTTCCACACTAAACATTTTTTCAGTACTCTCCCTCACACACCAGAGTCGCCCCTATTCAACTTGATTCCCGATAGCGTTTGTTATGATTCTATTCACTTATTGCAGAACTCTCCACACCTACAATTGCAGCAAACGTTAAAGATAACATCCTTCAATGTCACTGGATTAACACATTTCAATAAATGGAAGAAAATACTTACCTACCTTGCCCACAATAGACCTGACATAGCCTTTTTACAGGAGACTCATCTCTCCACAGAAAAGTGTGAAAAACTTAAAAGAGATTAGTTGGGTTGAGTCATAAACGGTTGCGCAGCACCTGTGAAGCAGGATCTGAAGGTTGGGACGCACCACCCCAGGAAGCGTGGGGTAGCAATTCTTCTGCAAAAAAAAATCCCTTTAAATTTCTGCATACAGGGACAGATACTCCAAAACTCCAAATTCAAGACATGTACATTATTATCATTGCAGTTTATGCCCCTATTAAGGGCAAATCTGCATCGCTTTCGCAGATTAATAGACTCCTTACATCAATTGTCTCCACCAGAGTTGTCCTGGGCAGTAACGGAACAATTGATCTCGTCCTAGACAAATCAGGTAGACCAGACCTTCGTCATAATAGTGATTGATGTGCCCTCTTAGATGCTATTAAGGACCATGCACTGCAAGAACATTTGGTGGCTGCTACACTCATGAAAGGCAAGGGCTACACTTTTACCTTCTGCCCATATAATATCCAAGCTAATGTTTGCTATTCTTTAATCACCTCCAACCTCCTACAGCAACTGGTCAGTTTATCCATGTGGAGTATCTGCCCGCAATCTCATTGACATTCATCTAGACTTGGATGTAAGAAACTCCATATAAGTCACACAAAAATGAACCTTTCTAACTATAAATATTTGTGAGGTAGACAATGCCTGTACTCTTATGTTGAACGGTTTCTTGAGAAGAATACGAATTTTGTCCCTTCGGCAAAGACACTGTGGGGGAGCTACTGTGAAAGGCCTGCTGATGAGTGATTCTGTATTGGCCAGAACACAAACAAATCATGCCCGACTTCAGCTAGAGACCAAGGTACAGAGATTGACTTACGCCTGCTCTCAGTTGCACGCATTTAAAAATCTGAGGGGACCTTCAGACTTAACCTAAACATGTTATATACAGCAGATGCAGGAAAAATTCTCTTCTGCATTCATCGTAGACATCCCTAAGGAGGGAGAAAGCAGGCTGCCTCTTGGCCCAGCAACTCCGACAATTGAAATTGTCAAGGACTGTGCCAGCATTACGTAGCTCTACGGAGAATCTTTTGAGACTCCTGACTAAAATTGTATCTGAATTTCAACACATTTGACGACGGTAGACGATCGTCGTGAAATGGCAGACTTCTTCACCCATCTCCATTTATCTCGACTTACCCAAGATCAGTCTGACATGTTAGGAGACAAAATTAGGGGGGACAAAGTTACAAAAGTGACCGATGATATGGACATTTGCAAAGCACATTGAAAGGATGTATTTCCAGTATAATTCTCCAAGATGACGAAAGCCCTGACAGTCCTCATTCATTGTCTTTAATGAACTACTTGACAGAGGTTGCCTGACAACAGACTATTTAAGAAATAGGATCTCAGTGCTCCCAAAGCCTGAAAATGACTGGCTCGTGTGCTCCCACTAAATATTCATATCCCTTATCAATGCAGATGGAAAAATACTGGCTAAAGTCCTTGCAACTCATCTGAATCGAGTAATAACCGCATTGATGCATCACTCACAAGCAGACTTTGTCCCGGGGCATTCTTACACGAACCATCTACGCATCATCTCCTACATACTCTGGCAGGTAAAAGATGACTGTGATGAGATAGTTCGTCTATCTCTGGAGGCCAAAAAGGCTTTTGATGGAGTGGAATAGGGGCTGTCCCCGTCCTCCTTATTTCTGTTGCCTCCAGGACATCTAGTGATTGCCATCCAGGCTGATAAGGTCATTATAGGGATACTGACAACTACTTGTGAGATAAAGTCATTTTACTATGCTGATGATATTCTCTTGACCCTTTCACATCACTCGTTGCTCAGTCTTCGTTTTTCTTTAAAGCCATATCCTTATCACTCAGTACCTGGTGGGACGCACAGCTGGGTGCAGACTTTCAGAACAACAGATGAGATGAAGTCTTGACTGACTACAATAAAGGACTTTGAGAATCTTATTTAAAATATAGTTTTTTTTTAAATACTTCATTGCTAGCATTGGTGGCCGGCAAAGATACACAGGGCCAAAATTAGCACCAATTTGGTCAGTTGGAGGTGTAAGGATTCAGAATGTGACATTGTTTACCTGTTGTGGGAATGATTGCTGCTTAAGAGTTATGGACACCAGATTTTGGAAACTCTGACAATTGGACTTCACACTTAGCCCAGCTAAGTGCCAGTTTGGTCCTTCTCTGTGATACCTCCAGAGTGCCTACCCTCATAACACATGTCCATTTATAGTTGTTCACCGCACCGGGAGTACCTAAATTGGGCATGTTAAAGCACTAGAAAACAAGCATAATCCCACCATTCAAATCCTAGTTGGGCATTGTGGGAGGCTGGCCTGGCTTGTAGTGGGTACCAAAGATACTTACACCTTGTGCCAGGTCCAGTTATCCCTTATTAGTAGAATAGTGGTGTTTCTAGCAGCTTAGGCTGATAGAAGGTAGCTATGGCAAAGCAGCTTAAGCTGAACTAGGAGACATGTAAAGCTCCTACTATACCACTTATATCATATGCACAATATCATAAGAAAACACAATACACAGTTACTAAAAATAAAGGTACTTTATTTTTATGACAATATGCCACAAGTATCTCAGTGAGTACCCTCAGTAAGAAGGTAAGTAATATACACAAGTTATATGTACACAAACCAAAATCCGGTAAGTAAGAGTCAGAAACGTAATGCAAACAGTGTAGAATTACAATGGGTTGCAATAGGCAAGCATAGGTATAGGGGCAACACAAACCATATACTCCAAAAGTGGAATGCGAATCACGATTGGACCCCAGACCTATGGGAGCTTGTAGAGGGTCGCTGGGACTGTAAGAAAACTGTCAGGGTGTCCAAGATACCCCACCCCAAGACCCTGAAAAGTAGGAGTAAAGTGCACCTACTACCCCCAGAGAGCACAATAGTCGTGATAGGGGGATTCTGCAAGAACAACAAACACCAGCAGTGCACTGACAATGGATTTCCGGACCTGAGGACCTGCAAGGCAAGGGGACCAAGTCCAATAGTCGTGACCATGTCCGGGGGGGCAGGAGCCCAGGAAACCCCGGATGAAGGTGCAAGGAAGCTGCCTCCGGTTAGAAGAAGCTTGGAGTTCTGCAAGAAAGAAGAGGGCTAGGAACTTCTCCAGGAAGGACCAGGTTGTCGCCTTTTGGAGGAGGAGACAGAGGGGGCACTCAGCAACTCAGAGAGCCCTCACAGAAGCAGGCAGCACCCGCAGAAGTACCCCAACAGGCACTTGGAAGGAAAGTGAACCGGAGTCCACGCAAAGTCACAAAAGGGAGTCCCACGACGCCGGAGGACAACTCAGAAGGTTGTGCACTGCAGGAAGGAGTGTCGGGGACCCAGGCTTGGCTGTGCACGAAGGAAATCCTGGAAGAGTGCACAGGAGCCGGAGCAGCTGCAAATCACGCAGTACCCAGCAATGCAGTCAAGCGTGGAGAGGCAAGGACTTACCTCCACCAAACTTGCACTGAAGAGTCACTGGACTGTGGGAGTCACTTGGACAGAGTTGCTGAGTTCCAGGGACCACGCTCATCAGGATGAGAGGGGACCCAGAGGACCAGTGTTGCAGTCTTTTGGTGCCTGCGTTAGCAGGGGGAAGATTCCGTCGACCCACGAGAGATTTCTTCGGAGCTTCTGGTGCAGGGTGAAGGCAGGCTACCCCCAGAGCATGCACCACCTGGAAACAGTCGAGAAAGCCAGCAGGATGAGGCGATACAAGGTTGCTAGTAGTCAGCTTGCTACTTTGTTGCGGTTTTGCAGGCGTCCTGAGCAGTCAGCGGTCGATCCTTTGGTAGAAGGTGAAGAGGGAGATGCAGAGGAACTCTGATGAGCTCTTGCATTCGTTATCTAAAGAATTCCACAAAGCAGAGACCCTAAATAGCCAGAAAAGGAGGTTTGGCTACCTAGGAAGGAGGATTGGCTACCAAGACAGGTAAGAGCCTATCAGAAAGAGCCTCTGACGTCACCTGCTGGCACTGGCCACTCAGAGCAGTCCAGTGTGCCCCCAACACCTCTGTTTCCAAGATGACAGAGGTCTGGGACACACTGGAGGAGCTCTGGGCACCTCCCCTGGGAAGTGCAGGTCAGGGGAGTGGTCACTCCCCTTTCCTTTGTCCAGTTTCATGCCAGAGCAGGGCTGGGGGATCCCTGAACCGGTGTAGACTGGCTTATTCAGAGATGGGCACCATCTGTGCCCATCAAAGCATTTCCAGAGGCTGGGGTAGGATACTCCTCCCCAGCCCTCACACCTATTTCCAAATGGAGAGGGTATTACACCCTCTCTCAGAGGAAGTCCTTCCTTTCTGCCTTCCTGTGCCAGGGCTGCCTGGACCCCAGGAACCTGTCTGAGTGGTTGGCAGCAGCAGCAGTGCAGACCCCGGAAAGGCAGTTTGGCATTACCCGGGTACTGTGCTAGAGACTCTGGGGATCATGGAATTGTCACCCCAATACCAGAATGGTATTGGGGTGACAATTCCATGATCTTAGACATGTTGCATGGCCATGTTCGGAGTTACCATTGTGACGCTATACATAGGTAGTGACCTATGTATAGTGCACACGTGTAATGGCGTACCCGCACTCACAAAGTCCGGGGAATATGCCCTGAACAATGTGGGGGCACCTTGGCTAGTGCCAGGGTGCCCACACACTAAGTAACTTTGCACCCAACCTTTACCAGGTGAAGGTTATACATATAGGTGACTTATAAGTTACTTAAGTGCAGTGGTAAATGGCTGTGAAATAACGTGGACGTTATTTCACGCACGCTGCATTGGCAGGCCTGTGTAAGAATTGTCAGAGCTCCCTATGGGTGGCAAAAGAAATGCTGCAGCCCATAGGGATCTCCTGGAACCCCAATACCCTGGGTACCTCAGTACCATATACTAGGGAATTATATGGGTGTACCAGTATGCCAATGTGAATTGGTAAATTTAGTCACTAGCCCGTTAATGACAAATTTGGAAAGCAGAGAGAGCATAAACACTGAGGTTCTGGTTAGCAGAGCCTCAGTGAGACAGTTAGGCATCACACAGGGAACACATACAGGGCACATACTTATGAGCACTGGCGCCCTGCCTGGCAGGGTCCCAGTGACACATAGACTGAAACAACATATATACAGTGAAATATGGGGGTAACATGCCAGGCAAGATGGTACTTTCCAACAGGCAGTGTGTACGAAATGGCAACCTTTGAAAGACCATATTATCACCTGAACTATAAGCTACAGACTTTTGAAGCAATCTGGCGACCCTTCATAAGGGACTGATACTCCGCTTCTGAGGGTGGACTTGCATCATGCACTTTGTGGTGGGAGCATTTCCGTTCGGTCCAATTTCGTTATATCGTAACGTTTGTTATATTGTAATGTAAGATTGTAATCTATCATTTGGGATTCTGAGTGTGGGTGGATGTGTGCCTAATATCTCATACTGTGAAGGACAGTTGGGTTGGCATGATGTATTCCTTCTGTAATGGAAAAAGAATCCTTTACAGTGATAACTGGGGCTTTTATTGGTCATCTTAGGAATCGTTGAGGGACACTTTTCAGTTCTGTGATGGTACTGATATTAATGTACACGCTTGGTAGTAATTAAAGTCCTTTTAATGTTGATTGAAAAACCAGCACTCAGTCAACATGTTTAACGAAATGTGTAGAAGGATTTGCCTTGTTACTTACACCAATGCACAGTTCTGTAATACAGCCTGAAATCCTCCTTGTTTCATAGACTCTCGAGGATAGTTTAGGAAAGCGCCTGAAGGTCCAGCGCACGCTAGACCAGCACAATGGTCATTGCATCTCTGGGTATCCAGGAGAGTGTACAGGCAGTTCCGGAAGCACTAGGGTAGATAGTAGCAGCTACAATCTTTGTGGTGCAATACAGCCTGATTTGATTTTGATCAATCCTTTTTTTTTTAGCAATTGCATCGTTCAATAATAGGACAATAATACATTTACTCTTGCCCATTTTAGAGCTGTTGCAGTTGTAATATGTTATTAAGTTATCTGTGCATTGTATACAATATTTTTCTGTATTATTCATGTGAAGCCTCTCTAGGGTTCCATAGTTGGTGTATTCACCGACACAGACCAATAGGCATCCTCTGTAATTCCAGATGTGCAGAGATGGTTCCCTAATCCATCTCGGACTGACCTATGAATACAATGGCTAGGGGAACATAACGAAGTGGCTGGGCAGTCTGTTACTGGGTGAAGGAAAACCTCCTTTGTCTCACTGCTCTCGAAACAGAGATGTTTTTCTGTGGGCTGCACAAAATAGTAAAGGTGGCTTAACAGGCGGCATTGAACCAGGTCCCATTCTCTGACTCATCCAAAACTTCCTCGCCTAGGATGAACCTGGGTGACAAGTTTCAACACAGCTATTTATGCTGTGAACGGTCTTGCCATTTCTCCAAAGAAGCATCCAATGGGACTGATAGTCCTCATCTTCGAAGGATTGTACTCACACTAGCTTGGTCGTAGATGGCTGCATGGAATGCAAAACTCATGCAGCCAGGATAAACATAAATCTGAAGAAGGTGGGGCTCTGAAACCCCACCTTTTGAGCATTCTGTCGCCTCCAACGAACTGCAGAATTTATTGCAATGCAATTGATTGTCCAAGGCTAATGCTTTCTAGCTTCCAGGTTTAGGGATGTGTGAAATATTCGTCATTTCCTTTTGCATGATTGTGTAAAAATTTGGGAAAATTACGCAAACCAAAAATCCTGCATTTGGTGTTATTTTTTTTAGCACAAAATGCCTCCTCTTGTCCATTTTGGGCGTGAGGGAGCATATTGCGCTAAAAATAGCACCAAATCGCACACGACAGGATCAGCAGCCATGTACTTTCCGTGTGGTCACATTGTTCCTAAGCTGCCACAATAGGATAAATTACAAGACGTGCCATGGTAGCATAACTTTGAGCATTTTGCATAGCAAGTGTAAGGCAAAATGCTGGAAATTAGCTAAGATTGAGCTGACCTAATGAACATTTCACCCAGGCATAATCAGGATATCTGCAGAAAATGTCCCCAGAATTCGACAGCCAGGACCTCCAATCAGCCGACACCCAAGTGATCCAGAAATTTCATGTGGAAAAAGCAGGGGAGGCATTCTCTTTACGTGCTAGGCTTATTATCGGGAAATCATTCAACCATGACCTGAGAGCAGGACCAAATGATCTGCTCTTCAGAAGACTTGAGAAAACTGAACCGCTCAAGCAAGTTTTCGAATGACATATACATATTCAAAGTGAGAATAAAAGTTGTGTATGTTAAACACATTGTTTTAAATATAGTTTTCCTTTAATGTATTTTTAACGTGGGTGATGTGTGAGTCTATTACAGACATTTTGCAGAGAAGTGTCATGCAACATCCGTAAAAGTTTCTTTTAGATCAAAACAGGACCTTACATATGAGAAATCGGAGGGTGTCGCAGAGATTTTCAGTAAATGTTCGTGAGCTGCTGCTGTGTTACAATACTGAAAACACGTCACTTTCCCTGAATATTAGATGTACACACAGTTAGAATTTGGACGAGTGTTCTGCGCACTACTCTTATCTGCCACTCCACTCGGCGCTGCTCTACTCTGCATCACACCACTCTTCGCCACTGCAGCCTACCCTGCACTCCACTCTGCATCATTCCACTCTACATCACTGCATCCCATGCCAATCCACTCTAAGGCACTGTAATCTACTCTACATCACTGCACTCTGTGACACTCTACCCTATGCCACTGCACTCTGCTCCACTTCACTCTACTCTGAAACAATCTACTCTGTGGCAGTGCACTCTATGCCACTCTATTACACTGTGCACTATTCCACTCTACGCCACTCTATTGCACTCTGCACTATTCCACTCTATGCCACTCCATTCTATGCCACTGCACTCTACACCACTGAATTCTTCGTAGTGTACTCTACGCAACTTTACTCCACTGCCCTCTACTCCTCTGTACTATACACCATTCTACTCTATGCCAATTCACTGTACTATGCACCACTGCACTCTTCACCACTCCCCTCTACGCTAGTGCTCTCTATTCTGAGACACTCTACTCTACGCTACCGTACTCGATGGCACTGTACTCTGTGCTGCACCACTCCACTCTACGCCACTTCACTCTATTCCGAAACAATCTACTCTCAACCTCTATACTCTATGCCACTCCACTGTACACTGCACCACTGCATTCTACACAACTCTACTCTAAACCACTGCACTTTACCCAATGTGTTCTACACCAATTTACTCAAAACCAATGCCCTCTTTATGCTACTGCACACTACACCAACACTCTGCACCACTGCACTCTATGCCACTCTACATCATTGTGCTCTACATTACAGCACTCTAAGCCACTCTTTTCTATTCTACACCACTGTATTGCATGCCACTGCTCTCTACAGCATTGTACTCTGCAACACTCTACTCTATGCCACTGAAGTCAGTACCAGTGCACTCTACACCACTGCACTCTACGACACTCTACTCTGCAATACTGCACTCTCCACCTCTGAACTCTACTCTGCACTACCGCACTCTATGCCACTGCACTCTGCTCTACACTACCGCACTCTATGCCACTTCACTCTGCTCTACACCACTCATCTCTACGCCAGTGCACTCTACACCACTCTACGCCACACTACTTAACACCTCTGCACTTTATCCTGCACCACTCCACTTTACCCTGCTCTGAAACAATCTACTGTATGACACTGCACTCTATGCCACTGCACTTTACGCCACTCCACTCAACCCTGCTCCACTCCACTCTATACCATTGAACACTATGCCACTGCAATCTACGCTGTGCCACGCCACTCTGCACCACTCTTCTCTATGCCGCTCTGTCACTGCACTCTGTTCCATTGCACTCTACACCAGTTTACATAAAATCTGTAATTCTAAGCCACTGCACTCCGTGCCAATCTACTCTGAACCACTGTACTTTACGCCAGTTCACTTAAGGACACTCTCCACTACAAAACGCTCCACTTCATGACACGCTACTCCATTAAACTCTACTCCACTCTGACATTCTACTCTATGCCACTCCACTCTACAACACTTTACTCCACACTACGACACTACTGCACACTACAACGCTCTACTCAACTTCCTCTATGCCACTCCGTGCCACTTTACTTCATTCTATTCCATGACACACTACTTTACTTCACTACTCCACTCTAGTATCAGCCCACTCTAGGTAGATGTTCGATATAGGTTCCCCAGGCTGTGTCCAAACGACAGCGTGCTATGCTCTGGATAGGCGTCCTTACAAAAGAAGCAAAATACAATGGGGATGAGTACCAGTGCACTCATACATGCGCCTCAGACATAGACACCATCCAACTAACTCAAATGAAACATCAGAGGTATATGCTCACCCAAGTTTTGAAATTCCTCACATTCAATATAGCACTCCCATTACGCCATAGAAAACAGATGAACACCACCAGACTCCTATTTATCCATAGGAGCGATTTCTCAACAATGTTCCTATTAAAAGCATTGTAATAATGAGAATTTTTTAACAACAGGTCACTTCCTGGGAGAAAAAACAATCAGGAATACGAGGAGGGAGAAATTATACAACAATCTTGTATTCCTAGAAGTAGGCAAAAAGGAACCTGTGCCCCCACTCACGTGACAGCCTCTCCTCCAGTCACTGTGCGCCCGCTTCAGCCACAAATGAGACCCACAAGTCTCTTCCCGAGTGGCCGCACATACATCTAGAATACCACCACACCAACACAGCAGTTAAGTAAAAAAGAGCCAAAACAGTAGCTAGTCTTCAGCAAATGGGAGGTGGGGACACACCATACAACCAGCGACAGATGTCACAGCACCCCCTCCCAAAGGCCGTCTAACAGGACATGGTTTTGTGAGATTATGACATGGAACAACTGTACTAAGTAGGATGAATGAACATGGTGGGAAGGCTCCCAAGAGCGTTCTTTGGGTGGATAACCTTTCCAGTCCACCGGATAGAACAGCTTACCCTGATGTCTCCTTGAATCAAGGATATAGTTCACTTCATATTCTTCATGATCCTCAACCAGAAGCAGGGGTGGGGGTGGAGCGGGTTGTGTAGAAGGTATAAAGGGTTTTAAGCAAGGATGTCTGAAACACTGAATGAACTTGATACTCGACAGGTAGGTCCAGTTTCATGGCCACCAGGCCTATCACTTGGAAGATTTTAAAAAGTCTCACATACAGAGGCTGCAGTTTCTTTGAACACCCTAAACAAAATTTCTTAGAAGCCAACCAAACCATGCCACCCAGAATACATATAAAAGCTGGATTCCAGTATCTGTCTGCCTGTTACTTAATGCTCATCTTTGTTGCTTGGAAGTGTGTGTGTATGCAGTTATCTAGATGTTTTTGATTGTGGTAGAAAGTGAGTCACCTGCTGGCACCCTATTTGTAGGTGGCATGGGTACGGAGTTGGGATAGATACCCATAGAACAAAAAAAAGAAACATGCCTAGTGCAGAATGCTGGAGGTTGCTGTGGGCAAATTCGGCCACTGGTAGTGCCTAACCCCAACTACTGGTTAAAGAGGATAAAAGACAGCAGAGGTATTGTTCCATTGACTGGTTGGTATGCTCTATATGTCCATCCGTTTGTGGATGATACGCTGATGAGAGCCGTAACTCCATGTGTAGGGCTGTGCAAAACTCCTACCAAAACTATGATACAAAATGTGGACCCCAGTCATAAATTGTAACTATGGGTATTCCATGGAGCCTTACTATGTTTTGTGTGAAAGTGATCCCCAGATCCTTGCCTGTGGGAATTTTAGGTAGCAGGACGAAGTGAGCCTTCTTGGAGAATAGGTCTACCACCACAAGAATGGTGGTCTGACTGCAGACTGTCAGAAGATCTGTAACAAAATCCATGCTGATTGTTTGCCTTGGATAGGGAGGCACTGCAAGCGGATTTAGAAGACCTACAAGTGGGGCATGTGAGGCCTTGCTGGTAGCATATATCGTACAGGAGTTTACAAACATTCGTATGTCATGTCCTAAGATTTCCCACCAAAAGCATCTAAGACATAATTCTCGGGTCTTTGCTATCCCGGCTGTCCAGCTAAGGCAGAAGAATGGTACCATATAAGGACTAGATCTCTGAACTCGGGCAGAATAGAAAGCTTCATATCATGATACAGAAGCACCTGTTTCTCAGAAAATTATGGATAGACAACCACAAGGAAATATCCACACTTTCTTTTTTTTTTTTTTTTTAAATCTTGGTAAGGAGTTCTTGATCTGTACAGCACCCAACCACCCTCTCCCTGGGAAACATGGGTATAGCCTCTGATGTGTCTTTGGTAGTTTCTGTAATACCTTCCTAACACGACCCTTGTGTTCCTTTGGATTTCTAGAGTATATCAGGATGTTGTCTATATAAACAATAACAAAGATATCAAGAAACTCCCTGAGGACTTCATTAATGAAAAACTGAACCGCCGCAGGGGAGTTGCACAGTCCAAACGGAATGACATGGTATTCATATAATCAGACTTTTGTATGGGAGGCTCTCTTCCATTCATCCCCTTTGCGGACTCGGGAAGATGATATGCTCTGCAAAGGTCCAATTTGGTAAAAACCATGGCAGGCCGTAGTTGGTCTAAAAGAACTGGTAGCAAAGGTAAAGGGTACTTATTCTTGATTGTCACCCTATTTAATGCCCTATAATTAATATACGGGCGGAGAGCCTCCTCCTTTTAGGGACAAAATAAAGAGGGGATGGCACAGGAGATGAGGAATGCCTAATGAACCCACAGGATAATATCTCATCTAGGTACTCCCTCAAGTGTTGGGTCTCCAGTTCAGAAAGGTAATAAATTCTACTACTTGGGAGAGCGGCCCCCGGTATTGGATCTACCCTACAGACAAAACTGTGGTGAGATGGTAACTCAGTGTCTTTTGTTTTGTCAAAGACCTCACCATATGGCAAATAGGGAGCAGGTATCCTTGGATTGTCATGAGAGACACAAGAAGCTCATATTAGTGGGGAATCCCACTCCACTGCTTATTGGTAGCAGTGTAATAAGCAGTGTTTGGAATCCATGCTACAGTACGTTTTAACCAATTGATCCTGAGGTTGTGTAATTGTAACCGAGGCATCCCCAGCATAGCCTCAAATGTAGGAGCATCAATCAGATCAAAACTTATGAGCTTGGAATGACCATTATGACAAAGGAACATAAGAGGTTCAGTCTGCATGGTGATCTGTCCTGAGGACACATGTAACCCGTCAATGTCCCATACCGGTTCAGGTTCTTTTTTGTAGAAACAATGAATACCATGGAATTGAGCCAACTTAGTAGCCATGAAATTACCAGTTGTCCCTGAATCTAACAACATGGACAGCACTGTTTGATTGGTATTGTTTATAATCATGGTAACAATGATGATAAAATATTGTGGTACCTTAGCCATGGGACCCGCAGGATTGCAAGGAATAACTCTTCTCCTGTTTAGAGGGGGACACCCATGGTTGACAAGAGCTACGGTTTTCTTAGGGGGTGTACTTTGGTTTAGCGGGTCAGTCAGACGCATAATGGCTTCCTTTGCCACAATACAAAGATCCTCCCTTGTCCTTATCTTCTTTGTAAATGCTCCTTGAATACCACCAATTTGCATAGGTTCTGATGCAAAACTGGATTTAGAATCTTCTCTCTTGTCTCTCTTGAACAAATACACCAGGGAAGCGTTAGTTTTACCTTGTTCTCCCCACGCTCTTTTAACCGATGGTCCATTTTAATCACTAAGTCATTAAAGTCCGCACAATCCTCAGGAGGATCAAGCACCTGTGACAATATGTCTTTTAATTTGTCCCAGAGACCTCTGTAGAACAGTGAAATTCTCTTCTTGGGAGGCCAGTGAGTCTCAGAAACCAACTAATTGAAATTGGTTATGTACTTACGTAAATCCTGTGTACCCTGTCTCAGGATTAAATGCTCGGTATCACTGGCCTGCATGAATGTGTGCTTGGCAACAGTCACCACATTCGTTCTTTGAAAGCAGCACAATTATACAGGATTGGATCATCATTCTCTACAGTAGACCACTTAGCAGCATTATCTGCTAAGTACAAGAACACAAAAGCTACTTTTGTAGCATCAACTGGAAATGCTGCAGGTTTACACATGAACTGAAAATGCATCGATATAGGTTCCCCAGGCTGTGTCCCAAACAAATTCTGGATAGGCTTCTTACAAAAAAAACAAAATACAAAGGGGGTGAGTATCAGTGCACTCTTACATGTGCCCCAGAAATTCACCATCCAACTAACTCAAATGAAACATCAGCAATATATGCGCACCCAAGTTATGAAATGCTTCACATCCAATATAGTACTCCCATTGAGCCATAGGAAATGGTTTAACACCAGCAGACTCTTATGTATCTATGGGAGCAGTTTCTCTAAACAGTTCCTATTAACAGCATAGGACAACAAGCCAGTTCTTTGGAGAAAAACAACCATTACTGTGAGGAGGGAGAAATTATACAAAAGTCTCATATTCCTGGGAGCAGGCAAAAAGGAGTAGGAAGGGAAAAACGAACAGGGCCTGCAGGAGAGAATCAACTCACTGTATGAAGTCCAAGGATGTGAGTAGTATCCCCAAAAACAATGATAGACTAAGGCACAGTGCACTGACCAGGAAGAGAAATAGGAAAGAAGGAGCAAGGGGAGAGCAAAAATGCTTTGCAGCCTAACGCTTCCACACATGTCAAAGGGGAGCTGCTAGTGTCCATGTAGCAGGGAACAGGCCACCATCGGGCCCCCAGGAAATGGTGTGTGGCAGTGAAGAGGGCATGAATCCAGGAGCAACAAAGCCGTCATCAGGGAATCCTTCTGTATTCCAGACACGGGGAAAAGATGTCAAGTGTATGGTTGATAGAGGGTACGCTAGAAATAGGTGCGCCTACTTCACCAGAGCGATCTACCTACAGTCAAGCAACAGCTAGACCGCTAATCGGTGCATAGTAGCTCTTCATCGCCGACTCTCGCCTCCACTCATTTGACAGCCACTCCTCCAGTCACTGTGTGGGCGCTCCAACCACAACTGCGACCAAGTCTCTTCCCGTGCGGCCACACGGAAATCCGGAACACTACCACACCGGCACACAAGTGATAAAAAAAAGAGCCAAAACAGTAGCTAGTCATCAGATAATTAAGGTATCTGGGGAGGGAACACACCATACAATCAGCGAGGGACGTGACACAATCAGTAAAGTTCTACTTTCATGCCAAATTTGGTGTATATCCTTTCAATCCAATCATTGTTTTTTGTTGTAGTCACAAGGTAGATGGGAGCTAAAATTAGAAAAACACTTTTGTTTACACACCCTTTATCCTTTCTTTCCCATTGCACAGAACTGCAAGAAAGTTGGCATACTAGACATATCTGACTAAACTTTTCATTTGGCAAATTTGGTGCAGATCTACCCACAGGAATCCGAGTTACAGACAAGTCAAAAAATAGATTTTCAATCGAAAGTGTGGCTGAACCATAACTGTGTACTAATTTAAAGATATGTGTGTGTGCATGTGTCCCAATTGAGGAGAGGGATCTGGAGGGTTTGCTGCCCATAAAAAAGGAACATTACCAAAAATAATATGATACAGTAAGATAAATGTGTGTGTATTAAACATGTCAGTTGCCACTGTGCCACAGTTTCAATAGGATGCACAGTTTTTGTTTTGTTAATAACTTTGGTGCTGTTTGATGAATCTTCACAAAACTTTCCCCAAAAAGTTTATCCACTCAGTTTCTTCTTGGAAAATTTCAGAATGATATGTCAAGCAAGGGGCCAAGAAAAACAGGGGTCTTCAAAACAGTGATTTCCCATAGGAAATTTGTGGAAGTGGTACAGAAAAAACGTCTGAATAAAATGACACCAAATTCGGCAAAATTTAGAACTTCACTCAGAAAGTATGCTTTTCATTATTTGGTGTAAATCGTTTTATCTGTTTTCAAGAAATTCAGAAATCCACATTTAAAGCAGGCTCCGGGTCATCCCGAAGGGGTGGAAAAGGTAGTGCTATCTGGATTGTTTGTGTCTAGAATGCTTTGATTGGCCACTTTAAAGGGAACTAGTAAATGATGATTGGCTGGCCACAACCTGACCAATATGATGTAGCAGCCATTACATGACCCAGGATATGGTCCCTGCATTCTGAAAATAAATGAAAAAAAATATAACGAGGCAAGGTGAGTACACCTATACCCCACAGGACATGTGGGGGTCCTAAAGGGAGCCCCGCATCTGATTGGCTGCCCACAACAAAGCACCCATTACAGGACTTGGGGCAATGGTTCCATTGAAATGCATTGTAGTAAATGACAGGTTTTGATATTCATAAAAAGGAGTACATATACATATAGGAGATAACAGATTTTAACCACAATCATGTGTTGGTGGTGCCATACTATTGTTATAAATTGTGGTGTTTTCTAAGTTGGTTTTATTCAGTGAAAAATACTAACCACCTACTGGGATTTGTTGAACCATGTTTAGAAAAAAATGACGATTCCTATGATTTTCTCATAGAAGGTATGGATGGTGTTCCAGATGCTAAAATGAGAGCTCATTTTCTATGAGGTCATAACATCTTCCTCAGCTGTGTGAGAGTAAAATCTGAGATTCTGGCTAAAGTGGCAGTAGCAAACTGTTAGTTGTTTCTCCAGTATTCTACTGTAGGGTCACACAGTGTAATAATGAACAATTGAAGTGCTAACATTCTGTATTCGTGACAAAACTGTGGCACACTTGAAGCCATCATGATGCAATCAAAGCTGTAAAACGTAAAGAATTAAAATTAAAAATGACCAAAATGAGGGGGCTTTTGTCACAGTAATTGTGGCCAGGACTCTAGAAATCTAAAATATCTTAATAATTAATTTCTGTAAAACATACTTACATGCAGAGTGAAAAGTACTTCAAGCACCAGCTGCAGTCTGTCAGTTAAATCCCTGGTAATCTTAACAACACAAACATATTTACTGGGTAGTTATAGTTAGGTCTGTGTTGCCACAGGAATTAAAATCTATGGGTTTTTCAGGGTTAAATGGGTGGTGCTCCCAGCATACCTACAATGAAAAACTTGACAGGATTGCTGTAACAATCTAGATTATCTTACAGTTCTCCTTGATATTCAGTACCTGCAGGATTTTGCTGTTTAATTCAATGATTTATTTTTACTCCGTCCTCCTTAGTCTCAGTTTGTTGTCACAATCCAGTGATTTGGGCAAAGTGTTGTCTATCCCAAAGTATCTGAGAAGTTCACTCTTATGGTCATGCTTGCTGTTATAATGCATGTGACATGGTAATAAATGTAATTCCACCTAATGGCCCTCAGATGTTCTCATATAATTTTCTTCATGGGGTGTTTGAAACTGTGAACAAACTTTTGCAAGCAAAGACTAACACATACACCACGAAATGTGAGTTACATTATATATCTATTTAACAATCTGCCTGGGTCTTGCATCTGTTACACTTATGAAACTCAAGGACAGTGGGTTTACTCTCAACTGGGGTAGTGGCAGTCATATTCTTCATCAGTTTGTCTTTTCTGATTTTTTACAGGAGGATACTGTCATATTTTAAATATGCCTGTGCAAAAGGTTTGCTCACATTTTACTGCTTTTTTTTTAGTTATTGTTTTTGTATGGAACTGGAACAGAATTATAATATTGGCTAGAACAATCGTCGTTATGAAGTTTTACCTTAGCACATACTCCTATATTCCACAAAATTTCAGAATTTAGGAATATCCATCCAGATCTCAGAGTAGTCCAGAAACATTTCCCCAATGGTAGCTCCTTAGTAGCACCACATGGCACCAGACAGCTTCAGCCGTGACCCCATCCACCAGATATGACTACACAGGAGAGTGTAAAGGGTGCCAACCAACACACTGGCATCAGTTCTTGTTTTTCTGCATCTAAATTGACCCTCTCTGTAGCTCTCTCTCTCTCTCTGGGTGCATCACTATCAACATTTCCTCAGCTTTTAACAGCACTCAATCAATCAATCAATCAGGGATTTGTAAAGCGCACTACTCACCCGTGAGGGTCTCTAGGCGCTGAGGAGGGGAGGGGCTAGCAGGTTAGGGGGGCGGGAGGTGCTGCTACTGCCCAAACAGCCAGGTCTTGAGAAGTTTCCTGAAGGTAAGGAGGTCTTTCATCTGGTGCAGGTGGGTGGGAAGAGTGTTCCACGTTTTGACAGTGAGGTGCGAAAATGATCTACCACTAGTTGTAGTTCTGCGGACGCGCGGGACGGTTGCGAGGTCGGCGGAGCGGAGATGCCGGGTCGGGGTGTAGAAGGAGAGTCATCTGTTGAGGTATTCTGGTCTGGTGTTGTGCAGTGCTTTGTGAGTGTGGGTGAGGAGTTTGAAGGTGATTCTCTTGTTGACTGGGAGCCAGTGCAGGTTTTTCAGGTGGTCTATGATATGGCAGTGGCGGGGATGTCCAGGATGAGGTGTGTGGAGGTGTTCTGCATGCGTTGCAGCCTCTTCTGGAGTTTGGCCGTGGTTCCTGCGTAGAGGGCATTGCCGTAGTCCAGTTTGCTGCTTACGAGGGTTTGGGTGACTGTTCTTCTGGTTTCGGTGGGTATCCATTTGTAGATCTTTCGGAGCATGCAGAGGGTGTTGAAGCAGGAGGAGGCGATGGCATTAACTTGTTGGGTCATGGAAAGTGAGGGGTCCAGGATGAATCCTAGGTTGCGTGCGTGGTCGGTGGGAGTCAGAGCGGTGCCGAGAGTGGCAGACCACCAGGAGTCATCCCATGCAGATGGGTTGGAGCCGAAGATGAGGACTTCTGTCTTGTCGGAATTGAGTTTGAGGCAGCTGCTCTTCATCCATTCGGCGATGGCCTTCATTCCTTCGTGGAGGTAGGTCTTGGCGGAGTCCTTGGTGAGGGAGAGGATCAGCTGGGTGTCATTGGCGTATGTGATGATGTTAAGGTTGTGGGATTGGGCGCTGTTAGCGAGCGGGGCCATGTAGACGTTGAAGAGGGTCGGGCTGAGGGATGAACCCTGGGGTACACCGCAGATGATTTTGGTGGCCTCCAAGCGGAATGGGGAGAGACGGACTCTCTGGGTTCTGCCGGTGAGAAATGAGGTGACCCAGTCCAGGGCACTGTCGCGTATTCCAGCATTGCTGAGGCATGAGCGTAGGGTATGGTGGCAGACGGTGTCGAACGCGGCTAGAGGTCCAGGAGGATGAGGGCCATGGTTTCGCTGCTGCCAGTATGGCTCTGATGTCGTCGGTGGCGGCGATGAGGGCGGTTTTGGTTCTGTGTTTGCTGCGGAATCCGGATTGGAAAGGGTCCAGGGTGTGGTTCTCCTCTAGGATGCAGGTTAGTTGTCTGTTGACGGCCTTCTCAATGACTTTTGCAAGGAAGGGGAGCAGGGAGATAGGCTGGAAGCACTAGGTCATATGTACTTGTAAAGCTTTTTGGCTTTAGACCCTATCATAAGTGCTGCAAGCGGATGTCTCTATCTGATCCACATGACATCTGCATATTGTGTCTTGGCTCTGACTATGAATCCATGGCATTTGACTTCTTTTCCCTAACGCACCAGAAGGCCACCATTGAGCGAAATACTAAAATATTGGCTTAAACTCACAAGGACATTCCAAAGTGAATCCCTCTTTCTACAGGTAAGTCTTGCAACAGGGAATGATCTCACAAGACTTTGACCTACAAAAAACACAAACAGCTTGCGAGACAGAAGAAATCCTTTTCATTTTTAAGGAAACGGTCCTATTCCTAAGAGCACTTAGAGTCTCTACGTTATTCCCTAAATCTGGTCTCACCCACATCTCCTGAGCTGATTCCAAAGCTGCAGGAGATTCAGTTGAATTTCCCTACTCCATCTTGACATCAAAAATGTCAATGGCCAGAGGACCTCACTAAAAGGGGGCATACCTTCCCTCTCTGGCACTTCGACTGATGGCGTTTCTTCTTTAACCACTGCGGTGCACAAAGCTGCAGAAACTCTAGATCTGATTTTTCACTAGGAGGAACAAAAATCTAACATTTGGATGGAAATCATGTAACCTACCTTTTCTGCTGCCAAGCCTCTTTTTCCATTTAATGAGGTGTTACTGGAATATGTTTTGCCTAATTAGAATCAGCCCTTTTTAACCCAGCAGTCTGCAGACAAATTGCCATATGCCCCTGCACAAGGTTACCCACATTCCTAGCCCTCACATCCATCATCAAAGATCCTGGTGCTTCAAGCTCAATCCTCAAATGTGAACCCCAGTGCCTTCCCTAGACAGAGAGTCTAAATGACTGGATGCCATGGAGGGAAGGTTTTTACTTTAGGCAGTTTCACTTTTTGTGCAGTGAATACCACATGCCTTCTAGGCCGCTATATCCATGCCTTGTAGGAATTAGCAGACTGGCAGTTGTAAGCCTACAGGGACACATGAATAACCAATTTTCTGATTAGGCCAACAATGCGTTGAATGTCTTGCAACAGATTCTGAAGTGCAGCTTGGAATCTGGGGATATCATGACCAGGTCCATGGACACAGCTGTTGGACTGTGCTGCCATCCCTAGATGCACTCAACTCTTCTTTCAGGAGATGTCTAAGCCACTTTGATGGACATCCCCTTCAGTAGCAAGTTGCCTTTTGGGGAGAAGGCCAACTCCACCCAAGAACACTTCAAGAGTACCAAAGGTAAATCTTAAATGCTGGATCTGACCTCACAAGCGAGGCAGTTCCATCAGCAGTGCAGAAAATCTCAGGGCTGTTCCACAGTTTAGACAAACTTCTCAACTGGTCCAGACACCTCAGCAAATGTGCTGCTCCTTTTGTGTCAAGTGTGGGTGTAGGGGCCAGGAGAGGGAGTAGCAGTTCCTGCCCCTCATCCTCTACTAGTTTTGGTGTGTCAAAACCTTTTTGATTCCATTCCTAATACAACCATATTCTGTTAGGGGTGAGGGGTCTCCCAATTTTCCATCATTGGGAATTTAATCACAACAGAGCGCCAGGCCATCCAGTTGATCTGCAAAGGCTGCACCTTGCCTTTCCTGTCCCTCTCTTTGGACGGTCGTCCTTCTGCCAGGACGTGCTCCCCTTCACATGCTTCAATTCTGGAGGCAGATGTATTCACCCTGCTGAACCAAGTAGACCCTAGAGGTTGTGCTGCAGGAAGAAAACAGCACAGGATTCTACTCCTACTAATTTGTGGTCCTCAAATACATATTAGACTTATCATAGAAATCTGCCTGTTCATTCAGCAAGACAAGTTTAAAAAGCTGACTCTTACCCATATACCAGTCCTATGTCTGCATGACCTCCTGGTCTCGTGTATGTTGCTGGTTCTGAACGGTAGATGGTGGATGAGAGTCCTCCAGTAGAGCCTGTGATGGCAGTGGTTCTATCACCAAGATAGCTTCTTGGCTCAATCACAGATGTTCCAGTTGGTCCATCTGGGCTTATACTGGTGGATGCACCTCTCCAATGTTGAGGCAAGACATCCTCTCACCTCTTCACAATCACGGGCCACTCTGGGCAACAACAACTCCTCGCTGGGAAACCCATCTGCCCAATGTATGGTGCTGGGCATTTGTCAGTGTCCGAGTACTATCTGCACTCAAATGTGCTGGAGCTGTAAATGGTTGTTAGACCTGGCAGCTCTTGGCATGGTTTTCGTGTACTTTTTGCTTCTGACCTTCTGTTGTTAGATCCTGTGCTATAATCTGTTTGCTGGTTTTGCTACTCTGGGCATTCTACCACTCCTAACCATTGCTAAAGTGCAAGTGCTGTCTATCTAAATTATATTGGTGATTTGTTTTCCATGATTGACACATTTCATTTAGTGGTAAGTCCCTAGAATAGTGCCCCATGTGTGCCCAGGGCCAGTGAATCGAATGCTTCTAGTGAGCCTGCAGCACTGATTGTGCCACCCACATGAGTAGCCCTGTAAACATGTCTCAGACCTGCCACTGCAATGTCTGTGTGTGCAGTTTTGTACTGACAATTCCTGGCAAATTACCCTACTTGTTAGGCCTGAACCCTCCCTTTTACTACATGTAGGTAGGCCCATTCTAGCCCCATGGGCAGAGTACATTGTATTTAAAAGGAAGAACACGTACTGGTGTGTTCTACATGTCCCAACAGTGAAATACTGCTACATTTGTTTTTAACTATTGAAAGGCCTATCTCTCGCATAGGTTAACAAGGGATTGCTTAGAAATACCTTCTAAGTGTAAGTTCCCATTCAGAGCAGATAGAGATGATGGTCTCCGAACTCACAATTTAAAAATACAGCTTTTGGTAAAGTTGTTTTTTAGATTGTAACTTTGAAAATAAATGCCACTTCTAGAAAGTGGGCATTTTCTTGCTTAACCATTCTGTGCTTCTGTCTGGCTGCTGAAAACACACCTGGGTCAGACTGATAGTTGGGCTGTTTGTGAATTCACTCTAGACAGTGACATGTAGCTGAAGTGTGTCCTGCATATCCTGATGAGTCTTCCTGGGCTGGAGTGGGAGGGAGGAGCTGACACCTGCACTTGAAAGGGCTGTGCCTGCCCTCACACAATACATTTTCCAACCCCCTACAGTGTGTCTGGGGCAGGGCAAGGAAGAGGCAGGCTCTTGTGCACTACAAAGACTTCCCTTTGACGTTTGCCTACTTCAAAGGTAGAAATTAGTATATGTATTTGACTGCTGACCCCGCAACTTTAGAACACTTCTGGATCCAGAGGAACCTTTGCCAGGGAGAAGAGCTGGATACTTGCGGAGGACCTGCCACTCTGCCCGTTGCTTTGCTCTGCTGGACTGCTGCTGCCGCTTCTGGTCTAGGAGTGACAAGACTGGACATTGCTGTGTATCCTGCTTGTGAAGATTCTCCAAGGGCTAGGACTGAGCTTGCCTCCAGTTAAGAAGTCTCAGGGACATCAAAGACTTCACTTGCCAGCACCTGGGGACTCCTGCTGAGGACCCTGACTTGCCAAGTGGTGTGATTCCAGTTCCTGGGCCCTTGGGAGTGAAAGCTGGCTTGAAACCAAGAAAAACCAGGCACACAGACTCCATACGACTCCAGAACCGGCGCCACTGCGTGACTCCGCTCCACTGCCTACAATCTGAAATTGTGGTTCCCGCTGCAGTGCGACGACCCCGACCAAAGCCGCAGGCCCGACGCCGCAGCGACCTAGATGAAGTATTGCGACATTGTGAGTACCGAGTGGCCTGTCACCGACGTCCGTGACACCCAACTCCACTGTAGCGAATGTAGCCCCGTAGCATGACCGCCCATCTCGTCTTGACCCGCCGGATTCATCAACCCTCCCAGATTGTACGGAACCAACGCCTCACCCTGATGCCGCATCACCTCCCCTGTTCTGCAGGAAGAAGCTGACAGCACACCGGATCCAACAACGCCTCACCTTCCCGACTCCATGCACCAGCTTGTTTTCCTCATTACCAAAGGTACTGTACCTGGGGGGTCCGTGCGCATCCGTGACTGTAGCCGCCCTCTCCGCGAGTGGCGTCGGACTGTTAGGAACAACTACATCACTGACGTTGTGATAGAGCCAATTGGAGCTGTTGTATGTCTAAGTATTTTTTTATTGGGATTTAACCTTTTAAAACTAATTTCTCTGCTTCTGTATGTTGGACTTTTGTCTGATTTAGATAAATATTGGCTATTTTTCTAAACTGGTGTGGAGTCCTTTTGTGGTGTTTTCACTATGTTACTGTATGTGTTTGTACAAATACTTAAACATGTTACCTCTGAGATAAGCCTGACCTGCAGGGGTTATCCAAGCTGTGTATCTCCCTTACCCTCACTAGAGTGAGGATCCCTACTTGGACGTGGTGTAAACTGACTGCCAACCAGAGCCCCATTTCTAAAAAATGGTCTAGCTTGCCTTTAAGCCATTTCTCCTTTTCATTTCAAGGTGCTCCAATCAGAATATTTCAAACAGCGCCACCACCATTTTGTATATCAAATTTCAGGGTGGTGTAGGATTATGGGATTGCCTGTGGCTGTGTGCCCATCCGCAGGGAATTAAACCACTAGTGGCCCATCTGTTCCCTCAATTTGAGCATGAATGCTCTCAGTCAGTGCTTTCTGGAGGACCATGAGTGAGACCTAGAGAGCAAAGTGACTGAAGTGATATTATTCAGATTGGACTGACTATCCATGCATCCTTTAACACGGTCCAGAACCGAATTTGTCCTCAGTTCAGTGGCTAATATTTCCCTCTGAATGTTTTATCTGATCTCAGAGTCTGCTATAAACATTTCCACTAACTCCATAACTCCAAATGCTGTGGAGGAGGCACAGCTGATTCTCTTTGCCCCAGATTCGGGAAGGAGGACATTGTGCAATGTTCTGTTGCCCCTCAGCCTTCAGCCACCACATCCTCTTCCATGCACGACGGACCTGCTCTCACAGCAGGATGGTAAGGTCCTCCAGCCCAGACCCCAAAGTCCATTTCCCCTTTGATTAAATTACAGACATTATTTTGACTTCCATAACAAAACATTACGAAATCCATTTGTGAGTCTCTGGTACATATTTGTGCAACAGTGTGGGTCATAAGTCTTAGTCCCCTTTAAATCACACCTTTCTCATGTCCTGCACTTTGCACTTTCTCTTGTACAGCACGAGGTGCCAGGGGCTGCACTTAAGGGGTACTTGGCTGTCTTATCCACTGATCAGTGGTGATAGTTTAGGTTTCCATTAGAGGCACATTTTCTGAAAGGTTTACATCTTTCCTCTCACTGTTTATTGTTCCACTGTGGGTTTTCGACTCTCTTAAAGGCGTATCTTTTTGAGAAAATGTGCAATTGGCTAGGTAGACTTCTTACTTTAAAGACAATGTTGTTAGTAGCAAAAGCTTCAACTGGTCGGGTCAGATAACTTCAAGGCCTCTCAGTTTGTCCATCTTTTACAATTTTCTTCCCATACAAATTGATGCTCCTCACCTGCCCAACCTTCTTGCTTAGGGTGATTTCAGCCCTTCTTATGACCTAGTCTGCTCACTTTCCATCCCCCTTCCCTCTTCCTCATCCCCCCAACGAGGAGAAGCAGCTTCATAGGCTGCACTGCGGGCATGCGATCTACTACACTAACCACACTCTGCAGGGCCCAGTGGATGACTAGCTCTTTGTGGGCTTTGCCAGAACCAGTGGAGACAAAGCTGCCACTAAATGCTCAGTTTTACTTTGAGCATCAAGATATGCTATGCCTAGGCCAAGAAGGACTCTCTGGAGGGAATTTGTGCCAGAGGCTTTCCGGTGACTGATATCTGGCAGTCTGCCAAGTGGTAATCACTGCATATGTGTGACAAACATTACTGCCTCAGAACCAAAGCACACAGTGAGCATGATGGATACATTAGCAGGGTAGGTCTGCATGACTGCATGGCAGCAAGACTTCCTTGCATAATCAGCACTACTCCAGAGGACTTCGGGGCATATTCTTAAGGTGAGGAAGATGTATTCATCAAAACACAATACTTACTTTCAGGTGCAATATTTTGGTGACCACATAATTCTCCTCCAGATGTCTCATTACACTGTTTTGATGAGTCAGTGCCACATATGAGTAGATCCCAAGAAATGCAGGCGTATTATGTGCTGTATTGTTGCTGCTGTTGATGCGCTCTCGGTTCCTCTTGACATACCTCGCTGGAGACAGAAAATGTATTAGGAGCAGACATCGGCACTCTAGTTGCTGCCTTCGGTGCCTTATATCCTCCGACGTCATCCTGTTCGGCAGATAGGTTTGCGTCAGGAGCCACATGGCGCCCTGGCTCCACTGAAGAGCTAGTTGTGAGGAAATGTTTGCCAGGCCGGCCTGATGTCTGGATATATTTTCTTAAATTGAGGAATCTGCAGAAGGATTTATGTATCAACCAGAAATATTGTTACTGAAGGTAGGTAACTGTATAATTTGTAGTCTAAAGGGGTTTAATGCATGGCAATGAAAGTGTTCATATCCCTGAAGAGGGAAATATGTACACATTGCGTTACATTTACCCAAAAATGTGTAGCCTGTATTTAAGAACTCAGCACTGTTCCAGTCTTTGCACACAGGGGCATGTTGCGGTAAATGTAATTCAGGGAGGAAAATGTGCCATTAAGAACATCTTCATTTATTCTGTCCCTAATGGAAATGCATCATAAAATGTTCTGTAAATGGGTCGGAAGTGATATTTAACTATTACCACTGCTTTTGAGTTTTTTTGCACCCTGTTTAGGAAAAAAGCCTCAAAGAGTCACGGTTCTTTTTGTTTTTCTAAAAGCTAACAGTTACCTCTCGTATCTTTTTTAATTTTTAGAGTTGAAGAGGATTTTGAGAAACGTCTGAAGATGGGTTCAAAAACCAGTGGTAAAACGAAGCCGGAGCTGCCCGCTAAGCCAGCCCTGCCAAAGAAACCCACTATTGCTGCTAAGAACGTGCCAAGCTCAGGTGCACCCGCAAAGCAGCAGGATCGGAACATAGAAGTGATGGATCAAATAGACATTCTGAAGTACATTCAGGACAATGAATCTGACGATAAGGATTCTCTGAGTCTTTTTTGAAGGGCGACTCTATCCCTGCAATCTAAAGAGCCAATCAAATCCAAGGGTGCCCTGCTTTGAGGTGTTAAATGGGTCAAGTCGCCTTTCTAGATCTAATGCATGGTCCTCAGAAGAACACTTTCTTCCGGACTGAACAAGGCACATTCCTTTCAAAGTCTATTTCATCAGCTAGTTTTGGTTTATAGATATTCATGATGCCTCAATTTAACTTGCCATTTGCAAATGAGTAGCATCTATTTTTCTTTAATAGTGTCAGATTTCTAGAGGAAAAATAATTGCTGATATTTACATATAGCTTGTTTAGAAGCTTTATCCGTATAACACTTTCACCCTAAATTATACCTGCTACAGAAAATGAAACCTTTCCAATAAGCAGTCAAGTAAGTACCTTAAACAAACTCGTCCCAGTAGACCTCCATCAGGAGTTGTAGTTGCAAGGGTCAGGTCAAAGTTAAAAATTACCACTGAGAAAACGTAAAACAAAAATGCAGCTTTTTAAAACAAATCCTTCTCAATATAGTGATCTTCCGTTACGGGATTCTTTTGTCCTGGGGTGTACTCTGAAAATCCATCTAGCAGCCAGTTTACTTCCCACAATGCAATGCGGCCACAAATAGGACTCCCAAAGGATATAACGTAGTGCACTACCAGAGCCAGTATATCAAGGATAACAACTGCTTAGACACAGTATATTTTACATATTACCAGTGCTAGGTAGTGCATGTAAGACCCACCAGTGAGATCACAAAGGTAAGGTATTTTATTTTAGTTGACCTTTTGTGGTTCTACACATATTTTTTCACTTCACGCCAAATATACCTGTGCCTTAGATCCAGTGGAAAAGGTGATGTGCCAGGGTTTATATTATAATTAAACTAAGTGTACTTACATTGTAGTGGGTATGTCGATTACCCAAGATATTAGGTTTTTTTTTGCAATCTTACCATCTTGTCAATAAATTGCATATAATTCTACCTCTCCAGTGCAAAGTTTATTATTTTAATTATGGAATGTGGATTAATAGAAATGTATAGACTGTAGTTGTTCTCATTTACGTTCCTCGAAAAGGCTCCCATTACTCTGCTTCATGTCATGAAATAAATAAATAATGTCACCACAAAATAAAATTCCCAGGCACGCAGCCAGACCCCACTGCCTCTACATCATGAATCTAAATGCACAAATTACCCCCCAGAAAAACTGAAATTAAAGTATTTGTCCCCATATTAACAAATGTATTAATGCCTCCAACGAGGACAGCTATGTTGGGGCCAAACTCTCGTAATTATTGTACATGTAGCAGGTAACTTCTTCTGATGGATACGTCTAATTGCAGGCTTTTCACCTCTTCAGTATTCCCAGGCACCAGCCTGGACCCAGAAATGTCTACAGTAGCCCCTGTACTCAGACAGGTGGCGTCGCCATCCTCTGGATGGTATAACACAGAGCTGCACTAAGGGCCCACCCATGTGTGCTGACATCTGTCTCTCTTTTCCATGCCTTTGTCATTGGGTGCAGATCTGAAACTTGGCTCCTGATTTCAGCTCTTGCCACAACTTATTTAACTCTTTTTTTTTACAACATGAAACAGACTACTCAAAGCAGTATCGGTCACAGATCCACATATTTCTCTCCCTTCAGTGTCTCAATCCCATGCATGACTAGAGTTCCTGTGACAAATGCTCCCTGACGCATCTAAGGGCCATCAGGGAGGGATTTGCCATGCTAGAAGTTCCAGGATCAGTCATGGTCTTGTACCTTTCTTCATTGTCAGTTAAGTCAAGACGAGGGCGAAAGACAAGTAGAAGCGTAAGCTGAAGACATCCAAGCAGGGTTTGACCCCGACTTTGCTATAGAGATTCCTCCTGCTTTCTCTGACCCAGACCCAATTCCAGCCCCTGAGCCAATGCACCTCAAGTTTCCCAGACCACCTTCAACGCTTCAGCAAATTAAGGCTTTCAGGGGCCTTACTTCAGGAGTTAAAGGCAGTTTTTATGCCCTCTGGTGGTCCTTTGGACCTCAAGGATTCGTTAGGTATTTCAGTCAGAATCTCGCCTGCAGGTCCCTCCCGATTGTCATCTGAACCTGTTCAACCTCTCTGTGGCCCAGCACCAGCCCCACAGAGCACCTTGATCTCTCTGCTGCAGGTCCCACCATTCATCCATGGTTCAGTGCCAGTTAGGCACCAGCGTCACCGTTCCAGATTAAAAACTGTTTCTGACATCAGATCCAGATTGGAGTTCTGCTCGCTGCATGATCTTGGCCCATGACATGCTGTGAGATGACTTCCCCTTTGCCCTGCGTTAGCACCCATATTATCAGTTTGGAGCCTTTGTTTAGCTTCAACTCCAATGCCTTCCAGTACCCCGTGATGAGGCTGACAAGAGCTGCACCAGTGTTTCCCCCACATTATACTAAAGATGGCCTCCACACTTGTCCTGAAATTGATGTTAACTCTGCTTAAGGCCCTGTTGCTTTCCAGTGAAGCCCTTACTAACTGCCATTCTGCAGCATGGTCTAAACCTTGTTCTGGTCTTCTTGGGAGCAGCCTAATTGTGCCTAGTCCTTAGTCCGCTCCTGTTACCCCCACCTTCTTGACTCAGCATGCAACTTCTGAAAGCACTATGGTACTGGCTTCCCGTAGCAGAGTTAACCAAAATGCCTTTCACTTTGCTCTTCTGGATAGGGAAATCAACTGATACTTTTTGCAAATGTGTGCTTTCATCTGCCAGTTTTGCAAAGAGATCCTTGAATACAATGTGCCTTATAGGCTGCTTTACTCACACACTTTGGGCCATGGCGAGTGAGATTTTGCCTGGCCTACAGAGGATTCCAAAAATTAATTCATACATATAGGCCCTCATTACGACAGCCAGGGTCGCGGTGGCAGTCGGACAGCCGCCAATGTGACCATCAGGCTGCCATGCTACCGCGGCAGTCAGACTGCCAGCACCGCCAGTTTTCCCCCACAGGAGGGTCTGGCATTACCCATGCACTTGGCATGGGCAGTGCAGGCGCCCCCCTGGCCAGCCCTGTCACAAAGTTCACTGCTTTGCAGTGAGCTGGTGCACCCTATGCACTACAGCACTGCCACCAGCTCTGTTACGAGCCTGCGACAATGCTGTAGGCCATTTCCCACTGGGCCAGTGGGCAGAAACTCTGTTTCCACCCGCTGACCAAGCGGGAAACTCATAATGGGGCAGATGGCGCAGTGGTAGCAACCTACCCGTTGGGACTTCGGCGGACCAACTTTTACGTTCACCAAAGTCACAACGACCCCCTTGGTGTTGGATGGCCAGGATGTGGCCAAGTTTATGTGTTGAGTTGGCCCGAACACCAGACATTGTCACTTGTGAAATGGGTATCTGCAAGTTTATTCATTGCCCCACTAGGTTCCATGCCACTGACTTTTCCAGTGGTGTTAATTGATGATTCAATGGAATCAAGCTGTTTTGGGGCTGCTTTATGCGTCCTATCTGTTCCGCTAATAGTCCTGGAAATTGTGGGTGTACTCACAAGGTCTTGGTAATTGCCAAGAGCAGCCTTCACAACTGCCCAGCCTTTTCGTAGCTCATAAGGACAGGGTGGTGGCACACTCTGTAGTCCTAAGAAAGCCTAGCATTCCTCTTCTACCTTATTGCCTGCAGCAACTGCCTGCAGCAGCTTCCCCTGCAATGGTCATTTCGGGCTAATGTGGAGCAATGTCTATTTTTCTGCTCAGTTTGGTGCGATTAGTTCAGACCAGTAGGTCCTTCAGATTGTTTGTGAGTTACAAGCTCTCTTTTTTGTCCTCATTGCCCCAC
The DNA here is from genome assembly GCF_031143425.1 of Pleurodeles waltl. Taxonomy (NCBI): domain Eukaryota; kingdom Metazoa; phylum Chordata; class Amphibia; order Caudata; family Salamandridae; genus Pleurodeles; species Pleurodeles waltl. The sequence continues at coordinate 1,668,984,340 of NC_090444.1, read as the reverse complement.
ATTCCTCCAATTGTTTCCCAGACATGCCACCATCATATCCAAGAAATTTCAGCCTCCACTTGCCCAAGGGTGTGAGTGAGTTGGTATCCAAGGTAGAAAGGAGTACATGTTGTCACTGCTAATATATCCTGATTCCCAAGAAGGACTGGGGGTTGAGGCCGATCTTAAACCTCAGACTTCAGAAACTTTCCTGGGAAAGAACAATTTCAGTATACTGACACTGGTCGAGGTTCTGTCAGCCTTGGAAACTGTAGACTGAATGGTGTCATTAGACTTGCAGTAGACGTGCTGTCATGTGCTGATACTGAAGTCGCAAAGGCATTGCTCTTGTTCCTGAAGGAGCATTCTCAATTCATCATGCTGCATTTTGGCCTTACCTTGGTCCCTCAGGTGTTCACAAAAGTGAGATTGGTGGTGTTAGAAATTGGGTTTTTGGTTGGCAGTCAGGTTGCCCTCTGTCCAAGCAAGAACCCTCACTCTAGTCAGGGTAAGTCACACACAATCCAAAATCAGCCTGTGCTCACCCTCCGGTAGTTTGGCACGAGCAGTCAGGCTTAACTTAGAAGGCAATGTGTAAAGCATTTGTGCAATAAATCATACAACACCATAGCATAACACCACAAAAATACACCACACAGTATTTAGAAAAATATATAATATTTATCTGGGTATCTTCAGGTCAAAACGATCAAAGTTGCAATACGAATTTGTAAAGTTATCACTGAGAAGTGATAGAAAGTGTCTTAAGTCTTTAGAAAGTAAACAAAGTCTCTTTCAAACACAAAGTACCTGGTTTCTGGTGGACAATCTCCTCAGAGGGCCACAGGAGAAGAGGTGCGTGGAAAACTGGTGTGTGCGTCGATTTCTCCTCAGCACACACGGACTTGCGTCGTTATTTTCCACGCGGGGAGTCGGGCGTCGTTTTCCGGCACGCGGACAGTCTCTTACTGGTTTGCAGGGAGTACCAGATGTCCCGGGTCTGTACGTGGATTTTCCTGCTTGTTTTCCGGCTGCGCGTCGTTCTGCGGGCTGCGTGTCGAAGTTTCGATCTCATGGCAGGCGTCGCGTCGATTTCTCCTGCGGAGTCGGGCGGCGTTGTCCTTGCGAGGCCGTGCGTCAAAGTTTTGATCTCACGGCAGGCGTCGCGTCGATTTCTCCTGGAAAGTCGGGCGGCGTTGTCCTTGCGAGGCCGTGCGTCAAAGTTTCGATCTCACGGCAGGCGTCGCGTCGATTTCTCCTGCGGAGTCGGGTGGCGTTGTCCTTGCGAGGCCGTGCGTCAAAGTTTTGATCTCACGGCAGGCGTCGCGTCGATTTCTCCCGGGAAGTCGGGCGGCGTTGTCCTTGCGAGGCCGTGCGTCAAAGTTTCGGTCATCCCGAAGACGTCGCGTTGATCAGCGTCGGTATGCGGCGTTTTTCTTGCCGCGGAACAAGCTGTGCGTCGAAAAGTTCGGCGCACACGGCGTCCAAGAGGAAGAGAGAAGTCTTTTTGATCCTGAGACTCCAGGGAACAGGAGGCAAGCTCTATCCAAGACCTTGGAGAGCACTTTTACAGCCAGACAAGAGTTCAGCAAGGCAGCAGGCCAACAGCAAGGCAGCAGTCCTTTGTAGAAAAGCAGACAGGTGAGTCCTTTGAGCAGCCAGGCAGTTCTTCTTGGCAGGATGTAGTTTCTGGTTCAGGTTTCTTCTCCAGCCAGTGTCTGATGAGGTAGGGCAGAGGCCCTGTTTTATACTAAGTTGTGCCTTTGAAGTGGGGGTGACTTCAAAGAGTCTCTAAGAAATGCACCAAGCCCCCTTTCAGCTCAATCCTGTCTGCCAGAGTCCCAGTAGGGGGTGTGGCAGTCCTTTGTGTGAGGGCAGGCCCTCCACCCTCCCAGCCCCGGAAGACCCATTCAAAATGCAGATGTATGCAAGTGAGGCTGAGTACCCTGTGTTTGGGGTGTGTCTGAGTGAATGCACAAGGAGCTGTCAACTAAACCTAGCCAGACGTGGATTGAAGGGCACAAGATTTTCGTGCAAAGAAATGCTCACTTTCTAAAAGTGGCATTTCTAGAATAGTAATATTAAATCCGACTTCACCATTCAGCAGGATTTTATATTACCATTCTGGCCATACTAAATATGACCTTCCTGCTCCTCTCAGATCAGCAGCTGCCACTTCAACAATGTATGAGAGCAGCCCCAATGTTAGCCTATGAATGGAGCAGGCCTCACAGTAGTGTAAAAACGAATTTAGGAGTTTTACACTACCAGGACATATAACCACACAAGTACATGTCCTGCTTTTACCCACACAGCACCCTGCTCTAGGGGTTACCTAGGGCACACATTAGGGGTGACTTATGTATAGAAAAAGGGGAGTTCTAGGCTTGGCAAATACCTTTAAATGCCAAGTCGAAGTGGCAGTGAAACTGCACACACAGGCCTTGCAATGGCAGGCCTGAGACAAGGTTAAGGGGCTACTGAGGTGGGTGGCACAACCAGTGCTGTAGGCCCACTAGTAGCATTTAATCTACCTGCCCTAGGCACATGTAGTGCACTCTACCAGGGACTTACAAGTAAATTAAATAGTCAATCATGGATAAACCAATCAGTAGTACAATTTACACAGAGAGCATATGCACTTTAGCACTGGTTAGCAGTGGTAAAGTGCCCAGAGGTCAAAAGCCAACAACAACAGGTCAGAAAAAATAGGAGGAAGGAGGCAAAAAGTTTGGGGATGTCCCTGTCAAAAAGCCAGGTCCAACATGACCCCCTACCAGCCTAAAGCCAGGGGAGAACAATCACTATCCTGATGTACTTCCCTGTTTGAGGCGACAGAACAAGGACCCAGGCCCACAACAGCAGGGGCATGCTCCAGTTCTTCGCCTTCCTGACTCCAATTGGATCACTCTGTCCATACTCTCAGGGCCCACTAAACCAACCCATGGGGAACCTTTCTCCTTACCTGCGGATCCAATCTGTGCAGCACCTAACCTTACTTTGCTCACAGATGTATCCCAGGAGCAGGATAGTACCACCATGACCAACACAGTGGTGTTGCCCACTCTACCCCCGGGGTGTGACACTTGTCCCCTCCCCAGGGATAACTCTGTCCACCCGGACAGCAAGCCACAGTGATTACTGACAGCTGCCAGGGATGAGAGCCAGGCCCCAGGCCTCTCAAAGCTCTCCAACCACTGTGGCTGTGGAGAGTGGGGGGCGGTAGCCCCAGGTGCTGGGCACCCTTTAACCACTCTCCCTTCCACCAGGTCAGGGATGACAGCCTGAACCTGGTCCTCCCCTCTGGGGCTCTGTACCCTCCCTCCTGGAGCGGTACCCCCAGAGTCCAACATGGTCAGGGTGCTTACAGAAGTCGCCCTGTACCATTCCTCCACCAGTGCAGGGCTGTTAACCTGCAACTGGCCCTCCAACCTGGGGCCTGTACCTTCAGGTTGGACTAGGGCCCGGGGTGAGGCTTCCCTCCCCCTGCCCTCCCTTCTGGGGTCCAGCACCCTCCAACTAGGAGTGGCCTCCTCAGAAGACAACATGGTAGGGGCACTGTTATCAGTAGCCCCTCCCTCCAGGTCCGGGGGGGACACCCTGAACCTGGTCTTCCAGCCCAGGGTCTGTACCCTCAGACTGGATCACTGCCTGGCAAACCAGGACTTCTGGGGGGCACCCCTACCCCCCACCAGGTCAGAGTTTAACCTCTGCACCTGACCATTCAACTCAGAGTCACCACCCTGAAGTTGAACAATTGCCTGGCACGCCAGGACTTCCTGGAGGGCACACTGACCCTCCACCAGGTCAAAGTTTAACCTCTGGACCTGGTTCTCCAACCTAGGGTCACCACCCTGAGGTTGGGCAACTGCCTGGCACGCCAGGGCTTTCTGGGGGGCACACCTACCCCCCACCAGGTCAGAGTTTAACCTCTGAACCCAGTTATCCAACCCATAGTCAGCACCCTGAGGTTGGACAACTGCCTGGTACACCAGGACTTCCAGGGAGGCACACCTACCTCCCACCAGGTCAGAGTTTAACCTCGGAGCCTGGTGCCCCAACCCAGGGTCACCAACCTGAGGTTGGGCAATTGCCTGGCACGCCAGGACTTTCTGGGGGGCACACCTACCCCCCACCAGGTCAGAGTTTAACCTCTGAACCTGGTCATCCAACCCAGAGTCAACACCCTGAGGTTGGACAATTGCCTGGCACAGCAGGACTTCTTGGGAGGCACACCTACCTCCCACCAGGTCAGAGTTTAACCTCTGAACCTGGGTATCCAACCCAGAGTCACTACCCTGAGGTTGGCCAACTGCCTGGCACACCAGGACTTTCTGGGAGGCACGCCTACCTCCCACCAGGTCAGAGGTTAACCTCTGAACCTGGTTCTCCAACCCAGGGTCACCACCCTTAGGTTGAACAATTGCCTGGCACGCCAGGACTTTCTGGGGGGCACACCTACCCCCCACCAGGTCAGAGTTTAACCTCTGAACCCGGTTATCCAACCCAGAGTCAGCACTCTGAGGTTGGACCACTGCCTGGTACACCAGGACTTTCTGGGGGGCACACCTACCCCCCAACAGGTCAGAGTTTATCCCCTGAACCTGGTTAGCCAATCCAGAGTCACCACCCTGAAGTTGAACCATTGCCTGGCAGGCCAGGACTTCCAGGGAGGCACACCTACCTCCCACCAGGTTAGAGTTTAACCTCTGAGCCTGGTTCCCCAACCCAGGGTCACCACCCTGAGGTTGGGCAATTGCCTGGCACGCCAGAACTTTCTGGGGGGCACACCTACCCCCCACCAGGTCAGAGTTTAACCTCTGAACCTGGTCATCCAACCCAGAGTCAACACCCTGAGGTTGGACAATTGCCTGGCATAGCAGGACTTCTTGGGAGGCACATCTACCTCCCACCAGGTCAGAGTTTAACCTCTGTACCTGGGTATCCAACCTAGAGTCACCACCCTGAGGTTGAATCTTTGCCTGGCATGCCAGGACTTCCTGGGGGGCACTCTCACCCCCCACAAGGGACATACCGTCCCCAAGGGTCACACAAGAGTCTGGTTGGCGCAGGTCTCCCGACCTCTGCCCATCCGGCAGAGTCTGGGTTTCCCCCAAACCAGAAACGGTTTCACCTGGGTCATTCCTGGGGGGCTCTGCTCTCAGAGCTGTCCCCTGACTCTCATGGTCCTCCACTGGGGTCTGCAACCCCCTCTCAACCCTATGTCTGGACTTCTGCACCCCCTCACTAGGAGGGGTACTGCCAGACACCAGAACTGTTGGGATGCTGGCTACAGTCACCCCCCCCCAAGTTCTTCTGACACTGCGGGGCTTCCCTCAAAAGATGGCCCTACGGTACAGGCTAGGCTTCCCTCCTGGTGTTCCCTCATGGAACCCTCTAGGACCTGGGACCTACCTGGGACACTACAATCCTTTCCCACCTCACTCGGTTGGGAACCACCTAGACCACTCCCTTCAGGAGCACCCCCAAATGCCTCTTCAGACTCTCTGGTACTCACCCAGAAGTCTGCCTCCATTGTAAGTTCCCTGGGGTCAGAGAACTCACACTCCACCTGGTGTTGGCGTAGCTCTGGAAAATAAGGACCAGACATATGCTCTCCAGCAATTACATCATTCTGCCCTTCACATGTATTAACCACAGTACCCTTCACCCAACCACCCAGTAACTCAACCTTGGAAAAGCACTCTACTTCACCCTCCTGAGACTGGTGAGACAGTATCTGTCTGTCCCTGACACTCAACCCATACTCTTCTGGGATGTCTCTACACTCTATATCCAGGACGTCCACCAGGGGGGAACCCTTTTCTCTGTCACTCTCTGCTAGAGTCAGTAAAGTGTCCCTCCCCCCAGTAGGAATATGACTCCCTGTGCCAGTTCCCCAATCCTTCTCAGGAACCCTGTGCATAACGGGAACTACCTCATACCCTTGAACTGCCTGGGGTGTGTCAACTCCCTTCGTCAAGTTGGGCACCACATCTCTGGGCTTGTGCCCTTCTTCAGCAGTACTAGATGCAAGATTTTTGCTGCCACCATCTGAACTGGACTCAGCCCTTCCGGCCTCCAGTTTCAGCTCTTTACAGCTCAGCTCTTGAGCTGCAATCTTTTCTTCTTCCAGGGCTAAGAGTCTTTTTGCCTCAACCTCTGCAAGATACTCCTCTAATTGTTGCTCCTGTCGCCTTTGACCTCGGAGCCATTCATCTATTTCTGGGTCACTGTCCAACTCTGAGTAGTCTTCCTCCTCATCTGAGTAGTCTTCCTCCTCATGTGCGTAGTCCTCCTCCTCCTCTGAGGGGTACTTAGTCATTTGGTTTCTTGCTGCCTCTCTCTCTGCCCATCTTTCCTCCCCCCAGACTATGTAGTGATGGAGCATCTCCGCCTTAGTAGATCTCCTTGCTACAGGAAGGCCCCATTTTCTGCAAAGCTTCCTTAGGTCAGCCTTAGTGAGGTGGTCAGTACGAACAAAGAATGAGTAGGTACACAATCCCATTCTGATAAGATCTTATCAGCAAAAACCAAAATTCAAAGTCCAAAATATCAATAGTATATCCAGGAGGACATCAGAGAATCAAAAGCCAAAAAAAGATGAAAAATCAAGTTGACCTTCAACTGTGGGTAGGTAGTGAAATACTTAGCTACTGTATGTCACTGCACAAACACAAGTCCTATCCTCACCGCTGATCACCAATGTTAGAAATTGGGTTTTTGGTTGGCAGTCAGGTTGCCCTCTGTCCAAGCAAGAACCCTCACTCTAGTCAGGGTAAGTCACACACAATCCAAAATCAGCCTGTGCTCACCCTCCGGTAGCTTGGCACGAGCAGTCAGGCTTAACTTAGAAGGCAATGTGTAAAGCATTTGTGCAATAAATCATACAACACCATAGCATAACACCACAAAAATACACCACACAGTATTTAGAAAAATATATAATATTTATCTGGGTATCTTCAGGTCAAAACGATCAAAGTTGCAATACGAATTTGTAAAGTTATCACTGAGAAGTGATAGAAAGTGTCTTAAGTCTTTAGAAAGTAAACAAAGTCTCTTTCAAACACAAAGTACCTGGTTTCTGGTGGACAATCTCTTCAGAGGGCCACAGGAGAAGAGGTGCTTTGAAAACTGTTGTGTGCGTCGATTTCTCCTCAGCACACACGGACTTGCGTCGTTATTTTCCACGCGGGGAGTCGGGCGTCATTTTCCGGCGCGCGGACAGTCTCTTACTGTGGTTTGCGGGGAGTACCAGATGTCCCGGGTCTGTGCGTGGATTTTCCTGCTTGTTTTCCGGCTGCGCGTCGTTCTGCGGGGCTGCGCGTCGAAGTTTCGATCTCACTGCAGGCGTCACGTCGATTTCTCCGGCGGAGTCGGGCGGCGTTGTCCTTGCGAGGCCGTGCGTCAAAGTTTTGATCTCACGGCAGGCGTCGCGCCGATTTCTCCTGCGGAGTCGGGCGGCGTTGTCCTTGCGAGGCCGTGCGTCTAAGTTTTGATCTCACGGCAGGCGTCGCGTCGATTTCTCCTGGAAAGTCGGGCGGCGTTGTCCTTGCGAGGCCGTGCGTCAAAGTTTCGATCTCACAGCAGGCGTCGCGTCGATTTCTCCTGCGGAGTCGGGCGGCGTTGTCCTTGCGAGGCCGTGCGTCAAAGTTTTGATCTCACGGCAGGCGTCGCGTCGATTTCTCCCGGGAAGTCGGGCAGCGTTGTCCTTGCGAGGCCGTGCGTCAAAGTTTCGGTCGTCCCGAAGACGTCGCGTTGATCAGCGTCGGTATGCGGCGTTTTTCTTGCCCCGGAACAAGCTGTGCGTCGAAAAGTTCGGCGCACGGAGCGTCCAAGAGGAAGAGAGAAGTCTTTTTGATCCTGAGACTTCAGGGAACAGGAGGCAAGCTCTATCCAAGCCCTTGGAGAGCACTTTTACAGCCAGACAAGAGTTCAGCAAGGCAGCAGGCCAACAGCAAGGCAGCAGTCCTTTGTAGAAAAGCAGACAGGTGAGTCCTTTGAGCAGCCAGGCAGTTCTTCTTGGCAGGATGTAGTTTCTGGTTCAGGTTTCTTCTCCAGCCACTGTCTGATGAGGTAGGGCAGAGGCCCTGTTTTATACTAAGTTGTGCCTTTGAAGTGGGGGTGACTTCAAAGAGTCTCTTAAGAAATGCACCAAGCCCCCTTTCAGCTCAATCCTGTCTGCCAGAGTCCTAGTAGGGGGTGTGGCAGTCCTTTGTGTGAGGGCAGGCCCTCCACCCTCCCAGCCCCGGAAGACCCATTCAAAATGCAGATGTATGCAAGTGAGGCTGAGTACCCTGTGTTTGGGGTGTGTCTGAGTGAATGCACAAGGAGCTGTCAACTAAACCTAGCCAGAAGTGGATTGAAGGGCACAACAAGATTTTAGTGCAAAGAAATGCTCACTTTCTAAAAGTGGCATTTCTAGAATAGTAATATTAAATCCGACTTCACCATTCAGCAGGATTTTATATTACCATTCTGGCCATACTAAATATGACCTTCCTGCTCCTTTCAGATCAGCAGCTGCCACTTCAACAATGTATGAGAGCAGCCCCAATGTTAGCCTATGAAGGGAGCAGGCCTCACAGTAGTGTGAAAACGAATTTAGGAGTTTTACACTACCAGGACATATAACCACACAAGTACATGTCCTGCTTTTACCCACACAGCACCCTGCTCTAGGGGTTACCTAGGGCACACATTAGGGGTGACTTATGTATAGAAAAAGGGGAGTTCTAGGCTTGGCAAATACCTTTAAATGCCAAGTCGAAGTGGCAGTGAAACTGCACACACAGGCCTTGCAATGGCAGGCCTGAGACAAGGTTAAGGGGCTACTGAGGTGGGTGGCACAACCAGTGCTGCAGGCCCACTAGTAGCATTTAATCTACCTGCCCTAGGCACATGTAGTGCACTCTACCAGGGACTTACAAGTAAATTAAATAGCCAATCATGGATAAACCAATCAGTAGTACAATTTACACAGAGAGCATATGCACTTTAGCACTGGTTAGCAGTGGTAAAGTGCCCAGAGGTCAAAGGCCAACAACAACAGGTCAGAAAAAATAGGAGGAAGAAGGCAAAAAGTTTGGGGATGTCCCTGTCAAAAAGCCAGGTCCAACAGGTGGTCATAGCACATTTACGTAGGTTGGAAATTCATATTTTCCCATAATTCTGTGACTGGTTCCTGAATGCAACATCACCTGCAGGTGACAGTTTTGATGCTGTCCACCCAGGGGTTCTCCACCATTGAATCAAAATCCCATCTTCGGCCTTTGTAGCAGATTTCTTTCATTGGGGCCATCCTGGACACTGATTTTAAAGGCCTTTCCACCCCATAGCAAATCTAGGACATTCTGGCTATGATGCTAACGTTTCAAACTTGTGCCTAGGTTCCAGCCGAGATAGTTTGGAGACTTTTTAGTCTCCTGGCCTTAAGCAGCCTGCTAGTACATATGGGTTGTGCAATGGAACCATAGGTTAGGAGTGGGCATATGACTGGGAGTGCTTGTCGAACAACATCTGTATCTCATGCTACGCTGCCCAGGATTTTAAATGGTGGATGTAAGAGGCCAATCTTACAAATTTCTCATCCAGAACTCATGGTTGTGACAAACTCTTGCCCTTGGGTTGCAGGGCCACTTAGACAATGTGGAGATCATAGAGCTGTTTTCCGATGGACTGGTGGCATCATATCAGCCATCTGGAACTGCATGCAATGGCTGTCCCTCAAGACCTTTCTTCTTTCCATCAAGTGCAGGCCTGCCTATGTTTTGACAAGCAAAAGGGCTACCATGTGGTACTGCAACAATCAGGGTGGTGTTAGGGCTCTTTCTGAGTATTTGAAGGCTCTGTAGCTGTGATGGGTGCTGGTGCCTCACAAAATGTCTCTAATGGTCAGTCACCTAGCTGACTCTCGCAAAACTAGAGCGGAAGCAATCAGCAGGCGTGATTTTCCCAACTATGAGTGTCGCCTGCATCCAGAGGAAGATCAGGGCATCCTTGCCGAGTGGGGTGTGCCAGTGGTAGATCTCTTCACTTTCTCCAAGAACAAGTAATGTCTAGCCTTTTGTGCCTTGAAATTTCCTCCTTGGGGTTCCCTAGGAAACACTCAGGCTTCCTTTATGCATTTCCCTTGGCTGTCTCTCATCCTGCGCTTCCTGACGAAGAGCAGGAGGGAAAAGGTGCAGCTAATCCTGCTAAACCTGGATTGGGTCTGATTGTCTAGTACCCCAACCTGCTGAATCTGAGCATGTTACTTTACTTCTGCTTTCTCGTCATGAGCACCTAGTGCCCCAGCAGAAGGGCTGGGCCCTGTGCCCGAACTACCACCTCCATTTGTGGGGTTTCATTGAGTGAATTAAATGATTTTGATCTGCTGTTGGAGGTGATGGATGCGATTCTGACTTTGCACCATCCACCCACTAAGTATGTCTATGCTGGCTTTTGGTCTAAATTTGTGATCTGGTGTATAAGGTAACATGGAATCCCTCTTAAAGCCAAATTGTCTGCTATTGTTCTGCCCGATTTATCTCTGGCCTGTCAAGACATTGGTGTGGCCCCTGTTAAAGGTTATGTTTCATCCCTTTCCACGTTTGCCAGATCAACCCTCCTTATTCAAATCAACCTTTTGTGATTTTCAAAGGGCGTATGTACATGTTTCCAAATGCATCTTTTTTTTAAGTCAGTGTGGGACCTTCATTTGGTCCTTACATTTTTGATGTGAACATCATTTGAGCTCATGCGCAGTTGTTTGTTTATTGCGATTACTTCTGTGCATCGCATCATTGAGCTGTAGGTGCTTTCTGTGCAACCACCATTTACCCGGAAAAATTGTTAGTTAGGACTAATGCATCCTTTATTTCAAAGATGGTGCTGCCTTCCCTGTTTGGCAGTTTATCATGTTCCCCGCATTTTTTTCTCTGCCAGATTCCTGTAAGGAGGAGGGGAGGCTATAGTAGCAGGATCCTAAGCAGGCTATTGGGTTCCAAATTGACAGGGCTAAGGAGCAATGGGTGAACGACCCACTCTTTGTTGAAGTTGGCATTGTGAAGAAAGGCAAGGCATGACAAACAGGGACCTTATTGCAGTGGACTGTTACACCTTAGCCAAGAAGGAGCCTTTGGGCTCATTCCTCCAAGGCTTAGACTACAAATACGGCTTTCGCTAGAAGCATTTGGGTGTTGGACATCTACCAAGTGACTACATCTGCACCAGACACCACTGCATCGATTCACAGGTCCACAAAGAGGTTCATTTTGCCCCCTAAGTCTTGTAGGTCATCCATTCATCACCCCAACATATTTACGGGCACTGCTTTTTTATCGAATCAAGTGAAGATTAATCTTTGGTAGGACGTATCCATCAGATGAAAAAGTTACCTTCAGTAGCTCTGTTTCTGTTTTACACACAGATTCCTCATCCCCTGCCCCTTCTCCTTTCCTTGGAGTGGCCTTTTGGTACTTAATAGGGTTCCAAGATAAGTGCTGCTCACTGTTTACTTCCTCATTTCTCACTTGTATCGGGTCTCGGGGTACTGATCAGTTTACATAGGTGGCGCCTATATGCAGCTCCATGTCACCAAATCTGGAGGCAGTGCAGAGCTGACACAGAAGTTGACTGCACCACCTTTTGGTGCAGGAGCTATTACATATGTTTTAGAATCCAGTCTGGCACCTGCATAGAATCAAGAGGTGAGGACTCTGCGGTTTGATAGAGAATCCACCAAAAAGAGCATTACCAAAGTAAGTTTAAGCACAATAACCACTGAATATAAACAGACACACACACTCTCCTCTCATATGAAGCAAATAATACAGTTAACATTTTATAATGTTTTCGTCAGTAATGGATGTGTATAAAATTATTAGGTTGCACTAACCTTGTGCACAGGATCCAGTGAGAAGATGCTCTTTTCCTTCTTTTACCAACCCCACCAGTGACCACATACACGGATATGTGGTGTGAGCAGGAAAAAGAGAGACTGCACCTGCTTCATCACTTTGGCTGGCCTGTGAGGCCTTCTGGACCTAGTGGATCTCTACGAGTTAAAGAAGGATCTTAATTAACTTGTCCTTTAGAGTGCTAAGCGTAACTGTGATTGAAAATGGATATACCTGAGTACGATCTTGTGTAACCAACTATCTGTACTTTGATATGAGACTGATAGTTTCTGAAACCTAAACATACAAAAATATGCAAGATAATTAGTGTTTCTGCCCCAACGACCTCACCTCTCATCACTACACACTTTCATGTGGAAGATCAGTTCTAGTTTCTACTTGACTTCTTATCTGCAAAATAACCTGTACTATTTAGTATCCTGTCGTTTCATAATCTTACCAAATGTATGCGCTTACATTAACTCAAATACCATGGGTATGAGATTCGTTTGAAAATATGCGAATAGGTAATCTGAGGAGAATATCCCTCCCTCCTAATAGTTCAGACAAATGTTCTAGAGAATACTTCAAAATTCTCTTTCTTCACCAACATAACGTAAGGATACTTCTGTGTAATCCAGATGGCCATTCAAAACAATTCGTTAAGAAACTCTATATCCAGAATTTATGCTTTATAAACTGAGACGGCCGTCTTCTCGCGAGAACATATGTTTGTGGCCTGCTGGGAATCGAAGTTCTCTGCTTCATACTCATGTGCAGCGTTTCTTCTGCACGTTTTCAGATTCAGTCCAGACAGCGCCAGCACTCTGTGATGACTGCCAGACTTTCTTTTGCTAAACGGGATTTAGTGCAATCCGATGTGGAGTGCTGCTTCCATGCACACGAGCTAAGTGATAAACAGTACCCACAGCCCCATAATATGCCAAAAATATTTGTCAGCAACTTAATTTAAAAGCTATTTAACTTAGCAAGTTGTGCTGAAAAATAGTACTTGGGTTTAAGAGCATCAAAAATAGGAAGGTTTGTAAACTTTATTGGGGCAGAATCAGGGATTTGGCTCTGCTCCATAGGGATTTGGAGTAAACTGCATTCACACTTACCTTTTGCACATCAAAACATAAGAGCTACTATGCTCGATTAAGCGCTAAGCAGATTTAATTAATTGGCCTCGCTAATAGTCCCTAGTAGGGAAATGTATGCATGTATGTTTATCGGGCAGACTTGCGGAGCATTTTAACTGGTAGGACCCCTGAACAAACCAGTTACTGACCAAAATGCATACCAAGATGCATATTTACAAGTATCTGCAACTTCTGTCACTGCTGCCTTCTATGTTGTCCCCATATGTATATTTGGTATGTATATTTTGCAAGGGAGAAATCCTAAAGCGTACTTCAGTTACTTTTTGTCAGAGAATGTAGATTCATCTTTTCCTGGAGGGTTAATATTTGCTGTCAATCAAATTATCATGAGTGGAGTTCGGAAAGTATTACTAAATACAAGGGCTTTTACATTTTGCTTGCAAAAACCCTAATGGACAAGGTGTTGAGGCTGCTGTTCCTGCCAAGTTAGAAATTACCCATTTTTTTTCCGGGTCCCTTCGGGTCTGCGTTACAACCTTTGTCAAAATGCTTAATTAGCAAAGTCTGTCCTCTTTTGTCTGGCGACTTTATTCGCGAACACATGAAATCCGCCAGTCCAGGGGAGCACAGGATATTAACACCTATTTTGATTGGCTGGCTGTAGCCATTCAAATGCTCCTAAAAGAGTGATATATTCTGATTAGTTGAAATGGTGGTTAAAAGGTTTGGTCACTGATAAAGTAATCTGACCAACTTTCAGTTTATTAGAATAAGCCCCGTGTTATGGTGTGTCCTAAAGTTCTCCTATATCTATTGTGAGAAGCAGTGTCAACTCAATCCTTGTAGATCAGCATCACGTTTACATTTTGGTATGTGGTAGCCCTGCATTTAGAATGGAAACATGTAAAATTGAAAGTACAAAAGGCAAAATAATGGGGCCTAAAAATACACATCTACCAGAGTTGTGTTGATCCCTACTCACGTATAATAACATCAAGATCTTTCAGTAAGACGCTGATATTTGCCCTATCTCAAAGCCTTCTCGGCTCATGACATTCAGCTACTCAACATGTGCATTGCCTTAATCTAGAATTGACTATCAAACACCTGGGTTTGTTAAAGTCTGGACGCAGAGAAGGCATATTGATTCTCCTTCTTGATTGCATGAGATAAAAACGAGTCCTCCGAGTAGCACGGTTCCACCATGCACTTAATAGTACCCATGAAAGTTGTCGAGTAGTTCCTTGAGAGGATTTCCGTTGATAGTAAAAAAGTACAATGGTTTAAAAAAGCTTCCTTGGCAATCTTGTAGCTCTTGATTGAAGATGAAGATGAAGATTAATGTAACAAATTCCTTCTGACATCAGAGAAGTGGAGAGAGACAAGCCGTGGCATTCAGAAATAGGTTCAGTGTAAGTTTGAAATGCTAGAAGTAAAAATTAGGGCCAAAAATAGTTGCATGTTGGCAAAATGCAATTCCAAATATGAGAATAGATTTATGACTCCTCCATCACTTGCAAATGCCTCCTTCCTTCTGACTTCTAGCCACAGATTCCTCACCTTTTAAATATTCCCCAGACTGAATCTGGAAACTTTTCCACAGTACTTCTGCGTGCCAGAAGGTGGCACCGTGCAGCTCTGCACTGATGCCATTTCGCTCTGGAAGTGATGTGCAGGGCCTATAGAGGCACCACTCCCATGCACACAGATACAGAGTTTCTCTCACCTCTCAGAGATCCCTTCGAGTGTTTTCCTCAAGATTTTCTTCCAAAAATTGTCACAGTGTGCAAGGGATGTCACCCCCTAAGACAATAGGTTTCAAACCCTGTAAGGACTGTTGCAAGCAGATGTCAGTGACCTATCCCCACCAGGTTTACCAGTGGTGTCTGGGGTTGAGCCACAACTTTAAGTCCTGCAGAGACTGTGTTTCGATGAACCTGTAGGCCATCACAGAATGCGAGGCACAACTGTATGTCGCCAGGCACTGTGTTGTGACCACTCCAAATCCGTGGCTCGATCCCACTGCTGCTCCTGGAATAGATGGAGCTGCTCTGAAGACTGGCCTTCATTGTGGTCCATATCTTCAGATAAGCACAAAAAACACAAAAGTTGATTCTGCTCCTTTGTGCTGTTCCCACTGCCCTGACAAAAGCATGTCCGTGGCACCAACCATCTTATTCCGTCTGTGGAAGTCAGGGGTGCAGCTGGTTATGCTCAACCTGAGTTTCCTTGTCTCTCCACAACTTTGCGCCAGATGGAAGAGTTTGACTCAGCTATGCTCCTGCTATTCTGATCTCTACTGTCTCCCTCTGGTGGCCATAGGACCCCATGGGGCCGAGAAGCCTTCCACCCGGTGCACTGCTGGCAAGTTCGCCCTTGATGCCAGCTGGACCCTCCAAGCCACTTCTGCCTTTGGTTCCAGTTCTGACTCCGCCCCCAGCACCCATACCAACACCATGGCTGGGTATGTCCTCATGATACTGACCTCACCACCTGAAAAGGTGGCCACAATTGTCCTCTCTGACACAGAATCAATGCCAGTCTGACTTCTGCCAACATCACGCTGGAATCCATCCGAGGTGCCCATTTCCAGACTCGCATTAACACAAGGCAGGCAGCATTCTTTGCATACCCTTCTTGGGATCGACTCCAATAACGACTGCGACCAGGGTTGTGGGTTTGATTAGCCCTGCCCTGATGACACTTGATATGAGGACTTTCAGGAGGCTAGTGGGCTGGATACCTCTGCAGAGACAGACCTTTTCTCCCTTCCTGGCCCAGCCACAGAATACTCTGCCTCCTACTCCATGATTATGCATATGTTGGCCGAAGTCCTTGACCTTCAGCTCCCCACCATGAAGGTAAAAACAAACATATTGACAGGTCATGTATCTGGGCCAAACCTCTTCTAAGTCCCTCCTTCCTTTCAATGAGGCACTGATGCCCTCCTAGGGACTTGGGCCAAGACCAGCACTGGACCTCAGATAATAGGCAGGTCACCACGTGCCATAGCCCAGCTCCAGGTGACCCATGCCTTTTGTTGCAATACCTTTCTTCAGAGAGCCTTGTGGTGCAGGCCTCCACCAGTCAGACCAACTCCAACAGTTTACTTACCAGTCCCCTGATAGGGAATCAAAGCAAGTGGAGACATTTGTAAAGCAACTCATCGACCAGTTTAGCCCTGTAATCAATCCATACCTCCGACTTGTTAGGTTGTTACACTAATGCCGCCTGGGACTCAATAGCACAAGCCCTTCATGGTGTACCAGATGACCTGGACAAAGGTGAAAAATGCACCAGCTCTGAAAAGGTATTATTGTAACCATTTGTACATTATATCCACAGAAGGCCTATGATCCATTGTAAATTCTGATGATATTGTATGCCAAGGTTCGTGAGCCACTGGTAATGGTTGTAAATGATCAGAGGCTTAAATGTAATTATTTATGTGCGGCACAAACAGGACAGACAAGAATATATTCCTGAACATCAGAGTGAACAGCTAGCCACCAAAAAGAGCATCATGCACTGTGCTGTGTGATTCCTTGTTAAATGTGCCCCAGAAATTCTGCAGGAAACAAATCTGTCAGGGATAATTACCAGGCTTACGTAGATAATGTAGGGATCAAACTTACGCCACTGACTATTCTTGGACCACTGATTTGGATTGGGCCAGGAGTGTCTGTGGAACCAATTATGGTGCATGTTGACAAACAGGGAGCTATGTACTAATACAAACCAGACTTAATGGAAATAGCACACTACTGTGCTGTATTTATGCCCTGAAGGTAGGTTGGTTATAGTTTCTTTAGCCTCTGGCCCCAATCCTATCTTCTGAGGTGGGGCTGCGTATGGTGATGGGTGGGGGCTGGAACTGCATGGAATAGTTGATACTTAATAGATCGACTCCTCCTTTAGTGGATGCATCCATGGTAACATTGGCACAGGAATTCAGAGATTGGGTGGGTGTACATTGAAGATTGAGAAACAGAGACAGCAGAGAATATTCCTGCTATTCTCCAGTGAATGACTTGCATGCCCAGTTGCACCGGTTGATGTGCACCTCTTTAAACACCTGGAGTATTTATGGCTCACATCTCGGACCATAAACCCATGGACAAAAACTCACTTCTTCTGAAGGTGGCATAGGGCCATCAATGGGCCTCTAACCCAACAAGGAAGCTTTAAAAATCCCATCTAAATAACGCAAAATTTAGAGCGCATCAGTGTTCCACAATGGCTCAACACACCAACACGAATGGGAAGAGGTTAAGGTGGTGGTATGAGGTTTCTGTGTCGGGCAGTCTGTAAGAGTCAGAAAATCGCTGGAAAATTAGTTGACTAGACTAGAGGATGGTATACACTCCTGAAAAGAGACCTCCCGATAAAAAACCCTTTTGAGATCTAGGTTAACAACAGAAAGGGGAAAACGTGAATTTTAGACACGCAGAGAGGGGTAGGCCAGGGTGACTAAAGGCTTGACTGATAGAGCCAGAGGAAATGAGCCGACCAATCACTTGGATTAGAAACACTGTGGGGGAGGCACTGCTTTCTCAAAGTGATATTTACAAAGTGTTTGTCCAGGAGTTATATGTGAAGCAGCCACATGCTCCAGGAGACGAGACAGAGGCATTTTTAAACAGAGCACCACTGGCTGAAAAGGATGCCCCAGTGAATGATGCATTTTGGGAACCGATTAGTGAAATACAAGTCAGAGAAAACTTTAAACACCTGATAAATGGTAAAACACCGGGGATAGATGGGCTACTGGTGGAATTTTACCAAACCTATATGGCTCAATTGACCCCGAAACTGGCCATCATGTATATAGGGGGCATTAGAAAGCACCTTGATGGGAAGCTCTGCTTGTCTCGTTCCCTGAGCCCAAGAGCAACACAATGAACATAGATGCATACAGGCCCTTATCCATGCTAAATTTGGACTATAAGATCTTCAGAAAAGGGTTAGCCAATCATTTATAACTGCACCTGCTGGCACTAATACACCAAGATCGGCATGGCTTTATTCTTCAGTGCAACACCTCATCAAATATTTGGTTACTGTTTAGAATATTAGATTGAACCCCTCCACAGTACCACTGTGCAGCTTTAATACATTCCATAGACATTCGCAAAGCATTTGATACTTTGCAATATGTAAGAGCCATCAAGTGACTCATGAACCTAGTTCAGGGATGGGACCAATGGGTCACTGTACTGTATTCTTATGCTTGCGTCCAAACCAGAAAGTGTATATCTGAGGCATTTGGAGTGCACAGAGGGATGCGTCAAGGATGTCTACTCTCTCCGCTGTTCACATTGGCATTGGAACCGTTTGCCAGTGTGGAAAGATGAAGCAGCAAGGTGAATCCCTCTAAGGGCTGCTGAGCATATCATTTCATTATACAAGGATGATATGCCTCTGTATCCTAGGAATGCAGAAGCAGGAGTCCCTGGAGTGTCAGGATTTTCAGATCCCTAGGCAGGGTATCCAGTCTATGCCTCAACTGGAACAAGAACTGTGCCTTCCATGGGGTCCCCTGATTTGCAGGGTCCTCTGTGACCTGTTGTACAGATTGACATTAGTTGAGAACCCCCAGGCTTTCAAATACTTTGGTGCCAATGTGTATCACTCGAGCACCAACATTAGAGAAGGGAAGGCACCAGATTTCACTGGACATACTGAAACACCTAACAGGCATGGGAGGCTTAGAAATCCTGGATTTTGAGATGTAATTCCTCTTGGCCCAGCTTCAGTCGTTGGTTCACCGGTCTTAATGTATCGGAGCTAGGAGAAATAAAAAAACCCACACCAGAGAAGTGCTAATTATATTGATGCAGTGTGTACGGCCGAAGCTAATGCGGAAGCCCACCAACCTTACCGTTGCACTTCCCACCCGGAGAGTGGCTGTCAAGAGGAGGCATCCTCTCTATGTGCCTGCTTTGGCAAGACTTTCCATGTCATGCTGTACGGAAAGGAGACTGGGGCAATGGAGTGGAGTGGGGATTGGTGCTGTGGGTGACTGCTTTGCTCGCTGAATACCATAGTAGAGGCAGACATTATTTCCTAGGCACAATTCCTGAAGTATGCCGCTGCGAGGCAATTACTGTTCCAGATGTAGGGACAGAACCATACATACATGCGTACGCATGACCATTTGCAGACATGACCTTTTGGCACCTGACGCAGATTAGTCTCATGGCTTTACAAAACCTTTTTGTCAATGAGACTTACTGTTCCTCAGACGTTGCAACCCAGATACCCCCCACAGAGTAAATGTCACGAAGCAGACACTGCCCCGATGGTTCCACCTTGGTGATGACTATGCACACATGGTGTGTAGCTGCCCAGTTATGGAGCGCTCTTGGAGTAGGGTTGTGAAAGATATGGAACGCACACTAAACAAACAGAATTTTCTAAGGATAGGAGTGTGTCTATTGGGATCATGCCCGCATAGGCCGGAAAAGAAAGTGGGTAATAGATTCCTAGACTTCGCCTTGATGTAGTGGGTCACAGGGACATAGAACTATACTGGCGATTACCAGACTCCTCCGCATAGCAGATGACAAGAGCTGTAGAGAGATGGGCTATAGCAGAGGGGGTTGCCATACGTGCCGGGGAGCAAAGGGGCGTCCGCAAAACACCTATAGCAGATCTATGGATGGAAGAGATAAAGGGCCTGATTACAACTTTGGAGGAGGTGTTAATCCGTCCCAGAAGTGACGGTAAAGTGACGGATATACCACCAGCCGTATTACGAGTCCATTATTTCCTATGGAACTCGTAATACGGCTGGTGGTATATCCGTCACATTTGGGACGGATTAACACCTCCTCCAAAGTTGTAATCAGGCCCAAAGTTATTTATGGGGAGACTGCGATAGGGT
Organism: Pleurodeles waltl; assembly: GCF_031143425.1. Taxonomy (NCBI): domain Eukaryota; kingdom Metazoa; phylum Chordata; class Amphibia; order Caudata; family Salamandridae; genus Pleurodeles; species Pleurodeles waltl. The sequence continues at coordinate 1,668,964,490 of NC_090444.1, read as the reverse complement.
AGAGCCATAAGACAACCTGAAGCAAAAAGCAGAGAAACAATAGTTATTTTGTGACTTCATAACTGAATACCTCTCGCAGTGCATACAGGACTTGGAACACAGAGAAGCGCACTACATAGGATGTCTGAAAGAGACAGTGGGGGCTGATAGACCATAGAAGCCGCAGATCACATATGAGGTGAAGCGGGCTGTGGCATCGGTTGAAAAACTTGTTTAAAATATAACAGATTGAGCGACTGGGAGTATGTATAATGGGCACTATGGGTAGACCTTGCAAGGGTAGAAGGCGCACCACTGTCATGCAATGCAAGTGTACAACGGAAAGAAATGCTAAGCAATGTGATGGTGGCATGCTGCTTAAAGAAAATGTTAATAAAACAGTAAAAGGGAGAAAAGGAATTACAGAGTGACAATACATAAGTGATAACTCCGGATAATGATGAGATACAGCATCCAACAAAAATTATTTGACCAAGAGATATATCTGATAGTAAAATGATCAGTGCAAATAAAAATGCCCATCTAGCTTGACCATTATTTCTGCACTGAAGAGTTTTCAAACATTGTAAATTCCAGTGATTAATTTAAATTTCAAACGGTTCACTTGTGCCCATTAAAAGATGCCTCTATTCAGTTCAAGCCATATTCATGGCTAAAAGTTTTCTTTGCAGGACTGAGTGGTTCTGTTCAGACTCTGATAAAACATTAGATAAATAAAGATAGCATGTTCTTGGCCATCAACTTCTTGCTCTTGTAATAAACAGGAAACAACTGGTCTTTCAGAGATGTTTGTTTGCACAATAAACTTTGTTGAAGTGTCAGGATGGCGTAAGATTAGTATTGGAGAACCATCTGTTTGAGTGTACATTTTGTAAAGTAATCGTCTAGCTCCGACTAAAGACGAAAATTAATATTTAAGTTAATAACGAGACACCAAACTCCCCCTGATATAAAGGAAAACGAAAGAGCTAAAGTAGAACCTCAACTGCAAGAAGCAAAAGTCAGGGCCAATCACATTTTGTCCCTGATTTTTGCTTCTTGCAGTTGGAGCTTCAAGAGACAAAGAGCGAAAAACAAGAGAAGGAACACTGTGACACATTTTATGATCTGTAAAATGTCTCCTTATTTAAGATTCACTCAGGAACTGACATTACCAGAAACGACTTCTTAGAGAGGGCATTTGATTGTGCTTTTCTACCTCCTTCCCGAAACTCAAGGCATTGGTTTGGCACATAAAGAAAAAGTCAAACTTTGGCATCCTTTGCCTACCGGTGAACTTTGCAGTTTTGCAGGTGCCCTTTTTTGAGACCCTCTGCTTCGTTGTGGAATGCCCGCTCTGCATGACCGCTGCTGCAGAAACAATCTATGCGGAAGTGATGCTTAACCATTCACTGAATGTGACGTCTAGCAACGTACTGCCTAATTGTGCAAGGAGTACACCGTCGTCTACGGGACGCTTGCACTCTCCGGTGGCTTCTGCACATATCCGGTGGTCTCTTCACAAATCTAACAACCCGAGGTACAAGTTGACAAATGTGGAATTTCTCCTGTTTGTTAACAGCTCCATACAACCCAGATCCAGGCTTGGCTTTCTGACATGACTAAACATTTGAACCCACTGCTGAAATCTAGTGCGAAATCGGTGGGATTCACTGTCAACAAAGATCTCTCCTTCAAAGAACATATTGCTAGGAAATCAACACAACATGTATTAGGAACGCCATATTTCAGGCAGAGAGAAGCTCAATGAAGGCAGAAGGTTAAGTGGGTTGGCACATACCATGTAGAGCAGCAGAGGAGAAAGAAACAACAGGGTCTGCAGAAACAAATATTGGGTGAGTGGAGGTATTGGTAGAGGGGCCTGTGAACAGAAGGTGGGGCTTTCCAGTTAAGGAACAGGAATAAGGTCGAATGGATATTATGAGGGGCTGGGCAGGCGCTTCCAGGTTAGTTTAAGAAGAGGCAGCACTTAGAAGACGTGGCCTAGTAACTTGATTGGTTGTAGGGTTCTCCATAACGATTACTTCATTCACCCTTAGCGTTCCCAGCACCTATTGTGCACTCACCCTTCCCTCTATCTCAGTTTCCCCCGCTTATTTAAACAAACTTTAATGGCATTTTCTTTTGAAATTTAATAAAGTTAAACTAATTTGGCATGGTGGTGGTTGCAATGCTTCCGCTCTTCCGCAATTGTGTTCATACACGGTTGAGTCAACACAGGATTGTTAGATGCTCTATCATTTTCATTGCTTGTCATACAAATAAGAAGGAAAACTACTGTAAAAGACGACGCAAAGTGAGTGTCATTAAGGAGCTGTTGGGGGAGAGGGGAGCGTGACCCCGGATGAACTAACCTCAGTTTCCCCCTTGCTAGGATTTCTTTCCATTGGAGATCTCATTCCTCGTGCAATTTCTGCTTATACCTATCCAGCGTTCTTCACGTCATTACTAGTGCTCCCTAGTCTGGGGAGGACTTCCTGGACTTCCCTGAGATCATCAATTGCCCTGTTATTGCCGCAGCAGGTAAGGGAATACTAGAAACTGTGCTGCTAAATTGCTCTCATTACTATATGTTATGTGTATTTAAAGAGTTTGCACAATGTGAGAGATCCGTGCTCAAGAGAAGTGCTTAGTGGATGTGATCCTCGAGTTTAGACTGAGGCAGCGGACCTACATCTAGTGTTTCTCTTTCTCTCTTAACTCCTTCTTCCTTGAAGAGAGTGTGTTTGTACTAATCTTATTTCTTGAGATAAGGAGATTGGTGGATTACATTGGATAGCTTTGCCACTGCTGTACCATAATAACACGCTCTGTGACAGCATGTTACCAGTTACTGCCTTGCTTAACAACTGACTTTAAAAGTACAGAGCAAACCTTGCTCCTCTCCCAACTTAATTGATGGCAAGGCCCTGCTCAATGGCCTCGATGATACTATATTAGCAACCCTGAAAGTAATCCCACTCGCTTCAGCATATCCTATCAAGGGCTTGAAGAAATTCAACCATGTGTCCCTAACATTGAAGGATCTGCATTGGCTCCCCTCCAGCCATGCACGAGCTGCATCATCTACAAGGGCATCAGAAGCAAACCCCCTGCTTATCCGGCTGAGCACCTAATTAGATCAGCTGGAGGACACCACACCAGGGCAAAGAAATGTAGCAAGGAAAAAAAAAAACAGAAGACAGACCTTCATTATCTATGCACCTAGCGATTGGAACAATATCACAATTGCTGCCTTCCAGCAATTCAGAATGAAGATGAAGACTTCCTTTCAAAGAGCACTACAAGGGTAAACAAAAGCATCCTACAGGGCAGCTGCTTCATTGTAAATGCCAGACAGTGCTCACTTACATTGTTCAGTGTTTTGATGCTCCATAGATTAGTTTGCATTCTGTGAATTCCATCACATACCTACCACGCACATAAGTGAGATTCAGTGTGGAGCTTTGGTATAATTATTAGACATGTGGATTTCAGCATTCTCCTATTCTCTCACCAAACATACATGTTAGTGTGTGCCAGAATATAGTGTACATTTTTAGATCTGAAGCCAACCAATCCCTTTTGTTTTTACAACAATTGTATATATATAATATACTTTCTTATAAGGCTTTCTATCCACCCTTGTCATCCGTTGGTTTGTTATTGTGTCATTCACATTTTGCTTCCGCCCACTTCAGCCACTGGCTAACTTTGCTCTGAGTGATAGCATTCTGTACTGTCATAAGCAGCACATCTGCACACAAGGTAGTTCCCTTCGGTGTCTGGGATTCGGATGGCAATGAGTGCTTTTAGATACAAAACATTGTTTTTGTTTTTAGCCATTGTTTTTCTTCTATATTAGTGATGGCTCAGCAGTTTCCTCAACCATAAAGTTTTGTGAAAACCTTGACAAAACAAGCATTGACAGAGGCAAAGGCTGGCAGCCAACACCAGATCTCTTGGCTCTTCCAGTGCTTGTTAACTACTTTTCATTAAGTTGCAGAAGAAGTGTGAGCAGAACTGAAAGTGTTAACAGGTATAAATGGAAGAGACATGGATGTTGGCAGAACCTGGAGCCCTGCTGAAGATATAAGGGCATCAATGGAGGATAGGGAGACAGAGGAAGCTATTAGGTAACACTGAATCGTGTGTCTCTGAAACAATGTGAACGATACATTGTATGATTGGCAAATATAGCCTAGACATTGCCCTGGATTGACATCTGACTCGTACAATACTCAGGTATGTAGGTATGATGCATGCAAGGCTTTGACGAGGGCCATGTGACATTTTAATGCCTGGCATTCAGCCAGATAATTTATGCAACCCAGTCTAACAACCGTGTCCCCCGCCCCCCATTAACATACTTTAATTCTGAGCCTGACACAGTTTAAATAGAAGAGGGCTATTTAAGATCAGAATGCTGATGAATTCTCTGTCAGTTTTAAAACATCTCTGATTGCCTGAATCGATGTCTTTTATCTAATCTGGTGTCTAAAGTAGTATCTGTAGCTATGTGGTCCATAGAAGTGCCATTCTCACTGTTCCAGAACCTGCCATCACTCAGAAATGCGTGAGTTGCAATAACACCCAAAATAAAAAGCCAGCAGATCTGGAGAAGTAGCTGAGATAGTGCCGTAAAAGGTGGGTACACATGGCTACGAGGGATGCTTCTGAGTATACATATTTGGTGAACTTCTAGACAACGTAGCGACCTATTTCTTTGGACCCCTCTCACTGTTTACACATTTTCATGTCCAAAGTTACGGACATTTAGGTACGTGCGGCTGTTACATGAAGTGCGAGTGAACACTTATTTTCTGAACCCACAGAACCGCCCCTTTCCAGACTGAAGAGTGCACAGCTGTTGTCGGTACAAACAGATCCAGACGACGCTCCACATAAGTGGTACTACTAAAAGCGCTCAGTGTGAGCGGTGAGTCATGCTACAGTCATTGTGCTAGCTCTGAGAGCAAGAGCTGGCCCAGTGCCTTCGGGCGCTGGGAACAGATTGTGCTGAGCCCCCACAGGCCAGCAAAGTAGTGACGTCACTGTTTATCTCTGCAGTTTACATGTCTTGGCACTTATTTTAAAATTGCATTTGGAAGGACTCTTCCAGAATGAATTGTATTGTGTTGTACGGCAGAATTTATATAGCGCTTTAAGGCCGCTTACAACGCCACGAGCTCTTTCTGGTTGGTCCGATAAGTGGCTACTCCGTTTGTTATGCACAGAATGAGGTGTGATTTGGAGTATTGTGTTTTGGTGTTGTGTGTGGGGTTTGGCGGTGATCCCCAGTTGTCAAGGTAGCATTTTAAGCATGAAGTGCGCAGTGCAGAGTATCAGGAACTGATTTTAAGATTACTTCCGGGGCATACACCAGAGCGTATTGCGAAGGTCCCCCACTAATGACGTTTGTTTGACTGGAGACATGATGAGGTCTTGTGCCTTCTGGATCTGAGGTTTCCCCTTTGTAATATGCGAAGCAGTATGAGATGTCTAGGACTGTGTTTTCTTGGCATAGCCCGAACTAGGCCTCAACTTCATTTTGGATTTAGAAGTTCACACGTTTTCAGTTCTGATTGGCACTGCGCATTGTAAAACATGCACTGATGCTTTGTGTTGACACACTATTGACGAAGAGCCTTGGAGGAAGTTCTTTGGCTAAGTTGTTGCTTTCCAAGATCTCTGTAAGCCTATTCACTCAAAAGGGTGCATTTGTTTATGTAACTAGATTTGTTCTAGCACGTCCTATGACATTAGGTGAGAGGGCATTTATTAATATTCATTTAGGGAGATAGTGGTGGGGTGGTGATATTATTTGACTTTCTTACAATGCTGCATTATGGTTTAATGCTCTGCTGCTACCCCATACTGATTGTGCAATTGCCACTGCTTTCTGTGGTGAATTTCTATAGCATGGATGTTTTTGGGAGTAAACAAGATCATTTTGGGCTCTTCTTTGAGCTAGGCATGCTGTCCGATTTTCTATTGAGCTGCTGTACATTCTGGGCTAGTTCACTGGTTTTGCCCATGCTGCATCATGTTTTTTTTTTTAAATATGTTTGCTTGCTGTAGTGCCTTTAATATTTGTAATAAACCTTCATGGTTTCTAAATGACTGATCTCGAGGTCCCTCTTTGAGCTATGGCTAAGTCTGATTGCCACTGAAATGGTGTTATGAATCTTATCTTTAGAGAAACATTTCCTCATCTATCCTTGAGGCCAAACCTGATCGACCCGCATTTGGCGCTTTATTTCTAATATGACTGACTTTCAGAAATAGCACCAACAACTATATAATCTGTGGTTGGATTGTATGAAAGTTGTTAGTGTTCTGTGGAATAGCAGGCGCCGATCTCTTTAAAGGAGATTCTTGCAGCTGCAGAGGTTCTTCAGGGCAGGAGTAATGGGGCACATCTGTTAAATGTAGGATCTCTGTGGCTGTGGAATTTTGGACTCGTTGTGACTTGCTGATCAGAGGTCTTGGAACTCCAATATAGACCTAATTGGCCCGTCAAGGTGTGACTGCACTCAGGTTTGTGTGGTCTGTCTCCTATGGAAGAAACCTAGGCAAGATACTTCACAAAGTATTCATTGTGTAAAAAGCTCTTTTATTTTGGAGCAAGAGGCTGGAATCCATAATCATATCTGGGTTCTTCACTTCTGCTGTGGCAGTTTTGCGAAGCCCAATCTCAGGATCCCGCTAGGGGGTAAACATGCAGGTTTGCCACGAATCTCCAGGAGAGTCTTGATTTTGGAGGAGCTGATTTTCATAAGGGTATGTTGCATTCAGTGATCTACTGCCATGAAGCATTTGCTGAGGCCAAGGACACCCAGATCTGAGAGTTTTCCAATTTTAAAATTATTTGGGTATCACTGGTTAATTATTGCAGGTAAGCTTGAAATAACTAATGAGACCCAGAAGTGGAAATAGGGATGTGTGTATTGGAGAGAAGCCTGAGCTATGGGGAACACCCATCAGAGATGTGAACTGTGATGAGCACAATCAGGGAATAATAATGTGGGCTCTTTCTGCGATGTTGGAATTAATACACTTTAGGAACATCCCAAATTCTCCTATACTGCTCAGTCATTGGGACAATAGTTCATGGTCAACATTGTCAAAAACTGAAGACTAGGCAAGTTAGAGAAGGGAGCAGGTCTGTTTGCATTGACACTGTCATTGAGGTCATCCTAGATGGCAAGGTACGCAGATACATGTGTGTGTGGTGTAGTGGAGCTGTTTGGTAAAAAAAAGTGGAGATCTGTGAGAAAGTTGTTTTTTTACAAGCATACCTCAGAAAGGTCTGTTTGATATTAGTACATAATTTTCAGGGTTAGCCAACTAAATTTCTTGATTGTTTGAATGGTTAAGATGTTTTGTTAAAATGTTTTTGAGGTGTAACCTTCAGTACCTACTTTTTGAAATAGTTATCTGCTGTTCAGCTGGCGCGAGGGGCCCTCAAGAGTGGTATGTGACAAAAATTATTTCAAAGGCTATGGTTGCAACAAGTAGGAAACCGCATCAAACCACAGACATTGTTTGTTCCCCTCATATGCCCATAAAAGGGCAAACGTATGTTTGTTTTGGTGCTACTCAAGGGAAAGGGACATCCTGCGTTGAATTCCAGGTGATCTAGGAATTCCGAGGACTTATCCTGGAGACACCACAAGCCCCCTAAAGTCCATTGGGAAGGGAGAAAAATGTATAGCCCGAAGCCTCTCAGAAGTAAGAATGCTTGTGTCTTAGAAGAGCGCACCACCTGTTTAGGTTATTCCTTGGGGTCTTGCTTTTGTGTAGGTCCTGGCAGTGTGTGACTCCCTTGTGTTTTGGGATCATGGGTGGTTGCTAGGCAATCTGCTGCAATAAAAGAAGTGTGCCTTTTCAAACTTTAGGTCTTGCTTGGTGAGCAAGAGGAGCTTTTGTTAAAGCCAGCAGGCTTGACTGGTGTAGTGTGAATAGTTACTATTGTTCATGACTTTGATACAGTTGATTTTCAGTATTGTTTTATCATGATTTGTCTAAGACTCCAGGACTGATATTGCCATTGTCAAAACCTTGATAATGCCAGGAGATATGACTTTTCAGTAGTGGATAGCCGTCTATGTTTTGTTATTGGTATATAAAGAGTATTTTGGTTTTGGTCAGGGGCGTCCTGAACCTCTCGCTTTACCAGCTACAGCAGGCATTGAGTTCTTTATTGGCCTCTTTGTCTGCACCTCGGCAGACAAAAGCTCACATTTGGAGCTAAAGAAAGATGGGTCGACAGAAAAGGGAAAGAAGGAAATAATGTTAAAAGGAAGGATAGAGGGAATGGGTGAAAATATACATGGGTGGGTGAAAGGGTGGATGGGTGAAAGGAAGCATGGGTTGGTGAAAGGATCCGTGACTGACGAAAGGATGAGGGGGGTGAAAGGATGATAGAGTGAATGGGTGAAAGGATGCGTGGGTGGGTGAAGGGATGGGAAAGTGAGTGAAAGGAAGCATGGGTGGGTAAAAGGATGGGTGAATAGTTGTATGAGTGGCTGAAAGTATGGCTGAGTGGGTGAAAGAATATCTGAGTTGGTGAAAGGGTCGGTGTGTGAAAGGATGCAATGGTGGGTGAAAAGATTAATGGGTTAAGAGTGCATGGGTGGATGAAAGGGGGATGGGTGAAAGGGTGAGTGGGTGGTTGAAAGCATGGATTGGTGAAAGGACAGGTAAAGATGGATGGATGGATGGAATGGTGACAGACTGAATGATGGATGAAAGAACAAATGGATGACAGAATGTAAAAGTGAAATGGTGGATATGAGAGGGTGGATTGAAGGGTGAAAGGATGAATGAATAGATGCTAGGATAGAAGAGACAGGAGAGTTCTTCTGGGGTGGGGGGGGTCAAACTCACTTGCTTCGCTTGCTTGGTGCCCATCAAAGCTTTGGTTCAAAGTGGGGGGGGGGGGGGGTAGTTTAATTTTCTGGCTACTTCCTTGTTTTGGGGTCTATGGCCTGTAAGTGCATGTGAGCTTGAAGGTACTTACAAGTAACAGACCTTGTCTGCTTTTAGGTAGTTAGTCGTCTCATGGCCTTTCTTTGGGGTATATGACTTGCAACCTTATTATTCTATGAGTACTCCTCAGCAGTGGTTCCAGTTAGTATTTCCACCTGAAACAAAGTAGTTTGCCTTTTTAAATAAGAAAGCCCTGATAGCAGTGATTTATTTAGTTTTTTTGTACATTGCTGAGTTCTATGTTTCAAGCCCTCAAGCTCTCTCTTAGTCAGCTTTGGACAGCTGACCCTCACTACTGTGAGGGTCAAATGCTAAAAGGGAATCTTGGTCGTGGGTTTTAAGGTTTGTGGTATGGAGGGCACCACAGGTGAAAGACCCCAGTTGATGCTTTTGGTGCCCAGTAACTTCTGATTGAACTTGAACCGGATTTCCCCCATGAATGTTTCATCTGAGGTCAGATGCGAGTAGCAAGATCTCTTGCTGTGCTTCGTTGCTGTTTTGGAAATTGTGTGCAGGTGTTGGAGTTTGTTTTTTCTTACTGTGATTGTCTTAATAGATGTGTGGTTACAATATTTCTTAGCTTTACATTCTTATTGAACCTGCAGGTCTACCTGCGATTGACCAGCTTTGTACTGCTTAAATGAATGCTTTAGATAGTGAAATTGTTTTGCAGACAATTTGCAGGGAGCCATGGTAGCAATGAGTTCTGATTGGATGTAGTCTGGATTAAAGTTCTTCCAAGGTCCAGTGAGCATACTTGCGTTAGGACCAGCAGTATTAATAGGGAAGTTGAGGTAGAAGTAGTTTATGCAGTGATAGCTCCACATAATCTGTTTTTCCCTGTGAGTGAGATGAGCCATTCTGAGGCTAAAATGTAATCTAGAATGTCACCACTGGAGTGCATTGCCCCAGTTGATGGAAGTCAAATGCATCAAAGTTATTAAGGAGGGATGACTCACATTGTAGTTGGGCTTTGTTGATCTTATAAAATACAGAGATTACAGTAGTCAGCTGTAATGTCTGAGACTGAGTACAGCAAAAATCAGAGAAGATCATAATGGAGCTTCATGCTGTAGATGGCAATCTCATCTTGGTCCTTAGCTCCTTGTATCAGCTTGTCAGCATAGATTTGCTTGTTCCTCAAGTCCATGCTTTATGATACTTATATTTTGAGTTTGTTGTCATTTATTTTACATGTACTTCACTTTTGTTGCATTTGGTATTACCTTAATTCTCTTTCTTTTACCAGTGTTGGGAATGGAATGTTCCCTGCATGAATCACAAGCGCGTGTACCCCCATCCCTGAGTTCAGATTAGCAAGTCCTTGTGCCTTTTGTACCTTTTTTTCTTACAACTTCAGCAAATGAGTTAATCATGCTTATGTGAAAGGCACGGCAAGTGCAACCTTCTTAGTAAGATGACTTTTGCCATCGTAAGGGAGTGGAAAATATTAGCAGTGGCGGCAGCAGATAATTCTGGTAGTGTGATGCAGGCCTTTGTTCCTGTTACCTACAAAGGTAGAAAGGTCTACTTGTCTCTTGTGGTAAAAGAAGGGTTGTGCCATCCATTCACACAAGTTCTTTTATCTATACAAGTATGGCATGGAAGACACAGATATGTTTCAACTGTGTGGCAGTTGCAAATCAGCATAGCTCGTATGTTTTTGTGTATGATAGCAGGGACACAGGAGTCCATCTTGGATCTCCTGGGTAATGGTGGTTCACAAATGTAATTAGGGAGGAACTCTGCCAGGCAGGGGATGTAGATTGGAGGTAGCTCCTAAAACAATCCCAAAAGCCTTTTAGGTAGACTAGGCTTCTGTGAAAGGAAGGAGGAAGACAAGAACCCCTTTGAAACATAAGGACATTTTAGCCTCTTTCCTTCTCAGAGGTATACACAGACAGGTTTTGGGCATTAGCCTGGCGAGGAAAGACTAACTACTTTTGTGTCTTATGTTTTGGAGGTTCCTTTCAGTGTACACCTGGTTCAGCTTACTTGCCCGCAACATTTACAGAACAATGACCGCTGGCTATGTAGCTAGGTGTGAGGTCTAACTCACTGGCCTGGAAATAGAGAGTCCAAACTGATCAGGCTGTTTGGGTAACCATTTCTAGTCTACTTCCTTGCTTTAAGTATGGGATGGAATCTTTAGATCAGAGTTCCATGATTTCTCATTGACTCTTGTTCATGTAGTCTATGGCAGTGGACTGCAGAAGAATGGAGAGTGCCATTGATGGCGTGTGAGGGAAGCAGGCCTCCTCTCAGTTCAGGTCCAAGACTACTGTCCTATTTCCATCTAGCTGGAAAGACCATAGATGGAGGCTGGAAGGAAGGTGTCTTCACTCTCCAGGAAAAAGGTCTTGGTCTGTGTACACATGCCATTAAGTGCCCAGGAAAACAGTATAAAAAAAATATAAAGACTTTAATAATCAGAACTCATATGCTACAAATCTTAAAGGGCACGAGAGTAGTCTAACCTTCTAGGCTGGTCTAAAGTTAAAATTGAGCTTCAAACACCAAGACACGCCAGTGGTAGCTCTGCATATGATCCAGGAGAGACTGTAGGAGTGTGCCTTTGACAGAGTCTGTGACAGTAGGACAGTATTAAGACTCAATCATTACTAGTAGCCGCAGCCTTCAGATTACTCTGAACAAGTTATGTAGATCCTCAAAACAGTAACTAAATGCATGCATTGCATTGTGTTGTGTTGTTAGTTGAATAAATAACTTTTTAAGAAAAGCACTGTTTGGGCATTGATTTATTGCATGCTATTAACATTACCTTGCATTCTGAGTGTCCAGCCCCATACCACCTATAGAAACGTGCCCTTATGTGTAAGGCCAACCCTCTTTTTTGCCTCAATTCTGATGGTTATGACTCTGTTAGTGCACTGGAGCCTTCTAACCTGGCACCAATGCTTGTGCTCTGTCCCAAAACTGATTTGTTGACATGGTAATTCTCTAGTTGGCAAAGACTTTACCCCCTTATAAGTCCATAGTAAATGATACCTGGGATACCCAGGGCATAGGTGGTAAAGCGGTCCCCAGGGCTGCAGCACAAGCTTGTGGCACCCTGATTGACCCAAACAAACTACTGATAACAGGCTTGCCATTGCAGACTGCATGAGCAGTGCAAACTGCTCAAACTTACTGTACCCTCACCATGTTTGGCACAGCCCCATGCACTGCCTGTCATATATGTTAGACCCCCCTAAGGAAGGCCTCTGCAGCCCAGGAGGCAGGGTACATTATATTTAAAGTGTTATATTTAAGATGTAGGCACATAAGCACAAACTTATTTGTCTCTATATTGTCTTTTCCATTAAAGTACACTATAATTGATAGCCGGTCCATAGGATAGCATGGGACTTGCACCCGAGCAGACCCGGGTTGCTAGCGCCATTATGGTACCAACTAGATATGTTGAGTTTGATGTCAAACAACGTTCCTTCCTTCCCCTGACAAGAATATGGTATCGAGGGATGCCTGGCATGTCCCTTAGAGGTTACCCACCTGTTTGCCCCAATTTCTATGTGCTCTGGCTGGTCAGCCCGTGCTTTCTTGCACCTGCTACTGCCAAGACAGGATTCTGACCTCCTGGCAGGTAGTGTGAACTCTCCCAGGAGTCAGAAACAAAGGCTGAGAGAGGAAGGAGGTCATACCTCCAGCCCCCCAGCCGGGCTAGTGAATTAGCACTGTTGAGGTTGAGGCGAATTAGCACTTCAGGGAAGTGAGCTTCAAACGCTCCACCACTCCTCAAAGGCATGTGTGCTATTCCCAGGGAGGACACAGCCCCCCTACACCAGGAACATTTGCATGTGGATAGGTGGGAATTTAGGTCTGCATGGCAGTGCACACCCACAGAAGGCTGACTACACATCTAAGGAGAGCAGCCCAGTCTGTGTACTAAATTTTGATTCCTGCCAACTTAGAAGTGGCAGAATATAGGGTTCTGGGTAGTAAAAGGTGACCCACTCCACCAGAAGTGGTCACCTCAGGGGTGGATTAGCTGCAGGAGCTAGCTGCCCATTGGCCACTAGTCTCTACACCCCTAAATCTGGGATTTAAGAGACTCCCCTTACACCAGAAACTCAGATCTGAACAACTGACTTTGAAGAAGGACCAAGAGGAACACTGTGTCCAACTGGACTTTGTGCACTGCAACAAAGCAAAAAAGGGATACTTTGTCACTAAGGCGAAAAACTGGGAACTGCGTAATCAACTAGTTTTCTTGGCTCAAACTCAGCACTCTAAACTATAGGGACCTCTCACCTGGACTGGTGGCACTGTTCCTATGCAGAATGCAGGTAGAGCCGCTCACAGGATCCAAAGATTCACCAGCCACTGGGCCCTCTATGGGATTGCACAGGTCCAGGTGGTCCAATGTCTCCTGTGAGTTGTAGTCTTGCCTGCCCAAACATTTCAGGCTGCTACGACACTCCCTCAGACCCTGTGAAGTTCCCAAAGCATTTCTTTGACTTTATCCCTGCCAAGGCTTGTTGGTTGCCAGCCCAGTAACTGACCCCTACAATCGACACTGCAACTGCAGGGCACACTGTGCAGTCTACATCTGACATCAACAACGCAGCCCCTACTGAGTTTTGTATCTTATTTTCTGCAACATAGTGTAAGCAGTAAAATCAGTACCAGCGCAAGTCCCTTTCACCACTAGTACAACCCTGCACCTGGACACCACAGGCCAAGTAAAACTGAACTGACTATTGTGGGCAGGTCTTAGAACCCACACCACCTTTACCCTGGAGGGGTTCCAAGTAACTCGACCTCAAAGTGGCCGTTTTGCCAAAGTGGTCAGTTTTAGGGTGAGCATATCAGCGCACAAGTGCTGCTTTTCCGACATGCTGGTATGCATCTGGGCTTTTAACCACGTCCACTGCACGCTCATCATTATCACTCGTTCATGGGCTTGCCCTTGAAAAATCCTTTATTTCTGTTGGTACATGCTTTACGTTTGTCCCTCCTTGGGGCGGTTTAGTTACCGCCTTGGACATCGCCCCTGTTACATGGCTAATTGCACTTTTACCGATACGTTTGACCACGAGCAAACTTCTTTTTCCTTTTGTGTGCTGCTTCACGCTGATGCCGTGGTGCTTTGAATCGTCTCACTTATGTGAAACTGTATTACTTTTCATTTTCAATTTGTGTGGCAAGAAAAGTCCGGTTAGGAGTTTATAACGCTAATAGCTTTAACTCAAGCAAATGCAAGACCCATTGCATTGCACATGCTTGTTCTACATTGACTTCAACATTAAGGTTAAAGGCCCATTTTTGCTATGATTTAATTTTGCTTTTAAAGTCTAGAACTCTGGTTGTACTGATGCGATGCTGTTCATTTCGGTGTCTAAATTAAGATAGAAATAAACAATCATTCAAAAATGACGCTTTGGAATTTCTATGTGTGCTGCATTTTGTAGCACACATAGAAGTGCCAAATCGCCATTGCAGATTGTTTATGTGCAGAAAGGGATACCTTCCTGCACATAAACAATCACTCCCCTCAACACAGACACCCTTGCACTATGGTGCAAGGATGCCTGCATTGGCGCAGGCAGCTGAATTTAGCGCTGTGGCCGTAGGAAATGCAGGGTTGTGCCGTACTCCTGTGAATACGGCACAGCCCTGCGTTTCAAACGTGGCACAGCTCGGCGCTGTTGATTTTGGTGCAGCACCACACTGCACCAGTTTCTTTCAAATCTGGCCCTAAAAGTCTTCAAAAACGACCACAAAGTGATATGATATGCACAGAACATGGTGCTTCCATAAGGTTTAGCAGTTAGTGTGCTTTTATAGCTTGGTTTTTGCACAAAGTTTAAGCTACCATAAATCGAGTTTCTGTTACTCCACCCCATATCAGATTATTACGTTCTAGAAGCTCTTCTCCAAAGCCTTACATTAACAATATAAATATCTGCGAATACCTTCTTGCATACTAACATTTTCAGAGGTTAAAATGCAAGTACGCAATGATGGTATTCCTCAACTGTAATGTTCTTAGTCACCATAGCAACACTCCTAAGCATCCTTCTCAGTAAACTGCCCTATTAATATTTTGCAGGATGTGACTGTCCAACAGCAATGCAGCCTCAATCTTTTATTCCCTCGCTACATTTCAGGTTCAACAATCGTTTCTCCTCTAGTGACCTCTGCTCATTCATCCTTTCATAGGTTTCACCATAATCTACAGAGCACTTCACCCACCTTAATTTCTAACTATCTCACCACATTCTGCAGATTAGAGCTCAATATATTCGTGATCCTATTCACTCTATTTTGAGCCCGATAGCATGAAATGCTTATAGTCCCCGGAGCCTTGTGTACTTAGATTCTCTTTGTCTGCAAAAATCTGCTTTTAGAGCTCATTATATTTTTAGGACTCAAGAACGTTTGCTAACCACGTTACTATCATGCCTCTGTGCCAAACATCTAGAAAATCTAAGGGCATATTTACTAGGAATTGTCATAGTGCAGCACTGCAAGCCTTTCTGCTGTGCTGGCCTATGCTAATTCAAAAGGGCAGAAATGCACCGCATTCACAAGATATGGAGCACTTTCTTCCTTTTCCTCAGCGCTGGCATAAAAAGTGCTGCCTAGCGCCAATGCCATAGTGCAAGGGTGTTTACGTTGTTGGCAGGATTGTTTATGTGCAGGAAGGGACACATTCCTGCACAAAAACAATCCAATGAAGCATTTTCCTCTCTCTATGTGTGCTGCAGAATGTAACACCATAGAAAGAGGAAACAACGAGGAGAAATAAAACGTACAGTTGTGACGAATTTCCAGGTTTACAGATTCTTGTAAATCTGCATAAAAACCCATGGGTGTTTTTTGGGAGCACTCACCGCAACATCCATGGTATGACTCCCTTACGCAGTGTAAGGCAAGACAGGGACTTGCGCCGCGTTGTCTTACACCATATCTACGAGGCCATACAGAGCCACGCAAAGTGGCTTTTCGTGGCCTTGTAGATTTGGGTCTGCACTATGCACCACTGGTGCGTCACAAAACACAATGCAAGGGCAGCGCATGGTGCTTGTAAATATGTCCCACCCTTTGACTCCCGGTGGTTGTCAGTTCATTTCTGTGATTGCCTGCAAGCTCAACAGGCTTCCTAAGGGCTAACGCAGCTATGTCCTACCATTTGCTTCCTTTCACAAACACACAAAACAGGTTTTGACACTTTTGTAGCAAGGACTTCGGGAATGGTATTTCTAACCACTGAGGTTCAACCAGTGTAAATGCTTTCTGTCCTCTAAGTGCTTCAATGGGAGCCATACCTGTCACCAAGAATGTAGTCAACTGATAAGACCAGAGCATCTACTGAATGACCTTCTCAAAAGGTAAACCACTAGAGGTGGCTAGTTTTATACATCATCCAACCAAACTAATTGTCCTCTCAACTAATCCGTTCCAAAGAGGATGGTAAAGACTCACCTTCTTGTGCACCATACTGGTTTCTTTAAAACAACTGTAGCATTTCATTAGCAGTGACTAGCACCTCATTGTCTACAATAAGAATTTTAGGTACACCTTTGCCTACAAAAAGTCTGTCAAAATAGTCAACATTACCCCTGCTGTCCAGTTGCCTGGCATCTGTCCATTTTGATTTGTATTCATTTAAATCCAGGGAGAACCTATTCATAATTTTAATAAATGGTCCCACAAAAATCACAGGACCCTTGTCTCACATGATTTCTGTTAGACCCACAGCTATCATGGGGGAATTCTAGTTGCAAGATGCTTTTCAGCACTCCTACAGTTAACACACCCCTTAAGCTTGTACTCAACAACACTTTTGGACACCAATATGTCTCTCGGAGTGTTTTTTTATTCAAGATTATTCCGTAATGTCTAGGGTGTGCTAGCTCAACCAGTTTATTTCTGAGTGAACTAGTTTCTTAAGCATGTAGACAATTCCACCCTTAATAGACAACTCTGAAACAATCTTAGCAAATCACTATAGATCACCCACCAAGCACTTATCCTGAGGACAACCCTCAGTAATGAATTTCATCACCTTCTGGATGACCAGAAATTGATATGACCTACTGCCATAACCTTTTGGACAATCATGTTTGTTCTCCGAAATCAGCTGACACCATCAGACGTTCACCATCCTCTTTCTCCATATCAACCACTCAATCTTTTTCTACTGGTGTGTGGAGCAAAAAATCTGCTCTCCTATTGCAGCTTCCTGGAACATATTCTGCTCTTTAGCCCTATTCCAACATTGTCAATCTGGCTGCAATCCCCATAGAATGTTCGCAGTTCCCATCACAGTATACCTTGAAGTCTTGTGATCAGTTCTTGGGATAAACTGGATACCCTACAAGTAATTTCTGACACTGATCATGTTGGGTATGACTCACACTACTGACATTGGTTATATTTTTTCAGGCATACATTAGCAGAATGCTCAACAGCCTCACATAACGTACAGTTCATATTAATAACTAGGCAAAATTTAAAGCTGGCTACATGACGACCTGACCCACACTGAAAACACCCCTGTCCTTTGAGTTGAGGCACAGGTGTGATGTAACTTTCCTTCTGTGTAGCTTACTAGCTACATTGCTGCATCTGATAGTCATTGAGAGTCACTGGGTCATTAGTACTTTTGTGAATCCACAGTAGTTCTTCAGAGGACTGAACCATGTTTGCAGCTTCAAAGTCAATCTTTTGAAAGAGAAATGTTTTTCCTGGGTTTCCTTGCTATGGCACTGTACTGCCAACCAGTGTCTGACTAGCTGACCAGTGAAATTCTAGAATTTACTTGAGGAAACCAGAACCCTAAAGGAAGTGAGATATGAGTCCACAGATGTATCCAGTTTGTGCTCCTAGGAAAAAAACGTGTTCTGTCTCACTATTGTGCTTTTCTGTGACCTAGACCATTGTCCAAGTTGCAGAATAGCACCCTGCTACCTGTTTCCCCTTCAGCATGCATACCACAGGTAAGTGTTCATAAGTACCCTTAAACAAAGGAAACATCTATCTAAAGCCTAAGGACGATATGGGACGAAACATAACGGAAATCTGAAAAGAATAAAAATTTTGGGAGGTGTGAGCATTTTGGAAGCTCGGTCAAGAGTCTTCTTAAAGAATTAAGTGTCAGTTTAAGCCAGCTCAAAGCCAAGCTCAATGAAGTATGGAGACAAAAAGGAAAGTCGGAAGACTCTACCTCTCAAAGTCCAAGGAATCTGCCTTGGTACCATCAGTGAAAGCCCTAATTAACAAAATCTGTTAGGAAATACCTCTTTTGATCACCCTCTTCAAGCATCATTTCCTCCCATCTCACAGTGTAAATTGCAACCTCTGCATTAGGTTGCACTGTAGTTCTGGGAACATTGCTGTCCTTGGTCTCCTGAACATCATCTGCAACATGTATGAATATGACTTTTCTCAGTGTCCCGGTGTACCTTTCGAGGTTGCTTTCACAGACTCTCTATGAATAAGACAATAGCACATCTATCTCCAAACTAACATTTTATGTGAATATCCCTGCAAAAAGGTGTCATGTTAGCAGAAATATAAAACAACATTTATCCAGCACAATTGATTTCAGGCCTAAATTTTCAGGACCACTTAAGGTATTAACTCAAAGATGCACATGTAGTATGCGTGTGCACATTTAAACACAAATGAATATGATTTTCTACTACATTGCATTAAATTCATATTACATGTAACATTCAGAAAATAATCATGTGTCAGCATGACTTAGAACTATAATTAAATCAGATCTATGAATTGTTAAGGCACACATTTCATAAACTGATTATTGTTTTATGTGAAATCACATTCTACATATACATGAATGATTTTTATCCCGTCATCTAAACAGCAGGTGTTGCTTAATGTATTAATCCACGTATTGTGCCAGTCAAATTTCACCTTAATTGCAAGTACATTATCTACTAAATGAGGATGGCTCTTAGTCTGTTAGACTTCAATTAGTATTTCAATCAGTTAGGATAAACCATGTAATATGAGTAAATTATCTAATCCTACAGTAGATGCACTCTTTACTAATGATGTCAAGTGCAACACTTACATTAATTTGTTAAACCACATAAGAAAAGTGTGCTTAGTGCACATCTATGTGGGACCTCTGTTTGTGAGGTAATTATTATGTAAAAAGGGTAGGCAAACTTGTGCTGCACCATGTGTGAAATCACAGTAGGGATAAATCTGTTATCACATTCTTCTTCACTGACTAACAATAAGGGTGCCTACCAACACCCCACAAAACAGACAACAGAATAAGATTCATTCAAATGACACTTAAAATATGCCGTCGTACAATGGATAAATATACACTTTATCCATAAACACATATTTTAATTGAAATCGTATTTTCTTTGCCCTATGAGAAAGATCTTAAAGTGCAGCGCCATTTAAAATAACTAAACAAAGATTGTATTTTTACATCTGGTAAAAAGAGTAGTTGATCATTTATTCTATCTCATGCATGTAATATACATCTTTATGTAGATGGGTTCATGTCACAATATTGAGCCCCCTGCAGACATCTTTATGTAACTGCAGCAGTTTTAAATCCCAGCATGGTTATTTCTTCCATTTAATGAATATGAAAATGATGACAGCCCATCACTGAGTTGATGACAAAACACTTGAAATTACAATGCTATAAAGCTATATAATCTGTCTTAACAGGTGCTTCCTGTGCTAAAAGTTATCTAGTTAAATGAAAAAAAAAGTTTCATGAAAGGTAAGGATCCAAGGGCTATAGATTTAAACACTTCAAACAAGTCTCTATAAAGTATTAAAGCTTATTAGTCGAGGTGCTTTTATTTAAACCAAAAACAAATCACAGAAATAGACAATAATAATGGAAAATTGGGTGTGGATAGTGCTGAATTTGAGCTGGTGGTTGCCTGTGGGGGCAACCAGCATTTATTCTTTGGGACCAGCACTTACTTTTCTGCCTCAAACGTTTACCAAGACCAACGGGGGAAAACACACAACTCGGAAAGACGGAGGAAGAGGAAGACAGCAAACTGTCCCAAAGGGAGAAAGCAGGAACCTGCAAGAGTGATATAAAGAGGAAGGTGCTCTTTGGCTGTGGATTAAAGAAAATTGAAGTAGATTTAATACTATGCACTTTTGGTATTCTGTAGGCTGGTGTTTTAAAGCACAGGCCATAGGCTTCTGAGCTGAGTTTGGGCACCAGCAATCATTATAGTACAAGTTAAGCACTGGTTGTGGAATAACAGTAGGCAGTGAGAATTCATTACCGATTTTATGAAAGAATGTTGTTTTTTTATTAAAAAGTACTTCAACTGATATATTTCAGTATGCTTGCAATATATTTTTTAAGTGCTGAAGTTTATACACATTGCATTTTTTGATACCTCTTGAAAACTTTATGCTTCGTGGATGACAGTACAAATAAATAGCCCTCAGGACAGTTTTGTTGTGTCTGATATATAAATCTGTTACATGTTTGTCTAGCACAATGCATGTGCACAGGATATTGGGGACACTTCACAAAGATTGTAGTAAATCTACACTCAGAGATTTACATCCACGCCCAAGTGTATATGTTTTGCTCAGGGGCGGCTACTCCGCTAGGGCGGAGGAGCGTCGCCAACCCGCCAGCAGTAGGAGCTACAAAACGTTTATAGTAAAAACATAATAAACTCAGTTTACTATGCTTTTACTATAAAAGTGGGCAGGGCCACAGCCATGATGGGAATGGAGGGGGAGTGCACAGCACTGTCCCTCAATGCACATGTATGTTTGGGCAGCCACATCGGGCCGGTCAAACACACATGCGCAGTAGGCTCTCTCCAGCCCAGCAACACAGTTGCCGGGCTGGAGAGACAAGGCACTGGCTCCCAGTCTGCCAGGGAGCGCCCTGCTCAGAGCAGTGTCAGGATTGGCTGCAGGGCAGGCTGGGAGCCTGTGCCTGCAGTGATGGAGGAGGAGTTTTATTTTTACTATTGTTTTTTTGTTGGACCTGCTCCCCCACCCTTCCCGCCACATGCCACCCTGCCCCTCCTGCGAGCCGCGCCTGGTTCTGCTTGCTGGAATTCACACATTCCGAATGGAATTCACATGGAAACGTGTAACTGGAGCAGGTTTCCATAGGCAGTCCTTGGGAAATCATGTGATTTTGAAATCTAGATCCCATTATCTCTGTACAGAGATTTCATTGGTGGAGACCTTTGCACCAGGGAAATGGAATCCTCTGTGCAAATGCATTTGTTTTTTTCCATGGGGAATATATTTTTTCAGTGGCCAAACCCCTTCCTTTACTCCAACACCAAATCTGCGGTGATCGATTTCCCTTCCCACTGTGGAGCCGGATTTATGTCAGGTTTGGCTAGTGTAAAAATATGACCCTATGCAGGCTGTAAAGGGAAATTTGAGAAGTTTGCAGAAGCTCACAGACCAGGCTAACCACGCCTTTAAATGCCTACAAAGGCCTAAAATCCCACCACTTTTGAATGTGATTTATGGGTGCGGGGAACTCTGCACCTGTAAAAGAGTTTACGGCTGCATGGAATCCCTTTGTGAACTCCTGACAGGCAAAAGTAAGGTAAATTTAATCGTAATCTTACATCAGCAACTGCATTTATCTTATGAATAGACTCCATTGTTCTTTTTCTACATTAATATACCTATTGCTGGGCTGGGTCATGTGTTTCATACGTTTAGTTGTCTTCTTTAAATATAATGTTGTGTGAGTACTGTACGAACATACATTTAGTTATCTATTGCAGAAATCCTGCTAGAGGCATATTTTTGCTTGGAATCGGTACTTTGTGGTGACGTCATGTGATGTATAGGTGATGCTCAAACATAAACTTGCCTCATGAGATCAAATCTTAGTTGTATTGTGGGCCATGCATCTTCATCATCAGTGCTGGCAGCATCTATTTTTTCACCTGCTGCAGCCCATTCCTCATTGCTTACTCAGAGCGCTCAGAGCATCATTGTAACAGAATGTGTACCATCTTTTGTAGGGTGCCTCTGCCACCCTGATTGCTGGCATGAAATTCCCATCATCTTAGTTTCATTGTTTTCCAACTGCAGTTTGTTTGCGGTGCTTCTGTGATTGTGCTTTAAACATTGCTGAGTCTATGGGCCAGATGTATCAAGCTCCCGGTTTGCATTACGTAAATAGTGAATTTTAAGAAATCGCTATTTAAGAAATGCAAAATAGGATGTATCAAAATTGCGAGTTGGTAATAGCGATTTCTTAAAATTCGCAAACGCAATATTCGAGTTGCAAATACTGAATCGCAAAAAAATGGTGAATCAGTATTTGAAAATCGCAAATTGCGAAAACGGCAAACCGGAACAGGCTGATTACATCACAACCAGGAAGTGAATCAGCCCATGCTGTTTCCAGGAGCCACACCCACAGAAGCAGGCGGAGAGACACAGCCTAGCACCAGGGAGGCAGCCTTGTGAGCCAGTCAGGGCCAAACAGCAACATGGCCACTGATGGGAATGTGAAGGAGAAAGGAGACAGGAAGCGCAAGCTCAAATTCAGGGAGCAGGAATTGGAGGTGCTCACTGAGAAGGTGGTCAGGAACCATGGAAAATGTTTTGGGAAGAACTCACTCCAGGTACCTGAAAGTGAGAAGAGGAAACTGTGGTCAGACATCCAGACCAAATTATGCACAGTGGGTGTTGCGCAGTGCTCTGTTGAGGAGATACCCAGGCAATGGTACGACTTGTGTTCCCGTGCCAAACAGAGGGTAGCCAGCAGGCTAAAGGAGGCAAGAAGCACCGGAGGAGGACCACCCACCTGTCACTGACAATGACACCTCAGAGACACCCAGCACTAGCAAAGGTAAGGGCAGTAATGATGTGTATCCCCATATGTGCATGTTCAAATGCCCCCTAGAAAATAGCTATTAGCTCGATGCAGTGTGATAAGTAGTCCATGCCACATCTTACATACAACGTATTAATGCCTTATGAGAGTGGTAGTCCACACCCCTAAAGTGCAAATAACAAGATAGTGTTCAGCCCCATAGAGAAACAACACATACGACTCATAGTGGTACGATGTTAGTGTACATTTAATACTATTATGCAACATTTTGTGAAATATAAAAAAATGACATGCTGCACATTGTCGTTGTAGATGTCCCAGGTCCTGACGCAGCAGAAGGTGGAAATGTGGGGGATAGCGAAACACAGCCACAGTCTGACTCAAACACCTGTGAGTCCTTCATTATTGCACCAACTAGACGCAGGGCAAGAGTGTTATCTCTCCCAGAGAATAACCTGGACTCAGATGAAATGCCAGATGAAGTACCCACACCACCCCCAGAGGCTAGATTCACAGGAAGACAGCAGTCCATGCCCCAGCGTCAGTCCACTCCCCTCAGGAGGCGTGACGATGCAGGCAGACTGATGAAGGAGAGGGCCCATCACTCTTTGGGGGCCTTGAAGCTTCCATGCTGAAAGTGCAGCACCTGCAATGCAAACACATAAGGTCAATGCACAGGCAGTTGGTGTCTCACAATGACAACATGGGAGTACTGCACAAGCAGTTGGAGTCTCTGAATGAAAACATGGTCAAGCTGCATGAGGGACAGCAAACAGCAGCAGAAAACACAAAGGAGATGGCAAACGCCATTAGGGAACTCTGCCCTGAGATTCAGCAGGAGCGTGTCAGCCACCGTAGGCGCCATCACCAATTTATGGGCAGGTTGGATGGGTTCTGCAGATCGGTCAATCAGCTTGCTACCTCAACTGCCTTGATATCACGACGTGCTGTGGGCAGAGATGGCACATTGCAGTCGGGACGTTGCACAGGGATTAGTGCAAATCACCAATGTTCTGGATACAATGCAGACAGCACGCAGTGCTACAAACAGCGAACTGGGTGGTGGGGATAGTGAGGAGCTCTCTAGCCTCAGCGGTCTCACAACCCCTGTGATGGATCCTAGGCGTCGCAGTACCAGACATAGTACTGTGTTGGAACCTGCTACAAGAGGTGCCAGCGAGAGCACTGAAGTGGAGTGCGTGGAAGTAGGAAGTGATGATGAGGGGTGCAGGGGACTAGCTTAACATGTAGCAATACAGTTATACTATGATGCTAATAGTGTGACAATGTTACTCGCACCTGTTTGTCTATAGTGCATAGCTATGTCCTATTAACACATATGTTACCTGAAGTCAAGGTAATAAAGATGCTACCTACAGCAATACATATAATAGACATAGTATTGTCATTACTTACATCAGAAATGGTTGCGCGTGATGTCAGCACATCTTTGTCTGTCCTCTGCTGCACTGCTCCTGTCTACTGGATGAAGGAGTGGTAAGGGATCACCATCCTCATCTGAGTCCGGCTCGGTGGGTTTCACAGGTATGCCCCTTGTTGTTGCAATGTTGTGCAACATAGCACATGTAGCCACGATTTTGCAGGTTGTTTCAGGGCTGTATTGTAGTGCACCACCACTCTTGTGGATACATCTGAAGAGGCTCTTCAGCAGTCTGAAGGTCCTCTCCACAACACTGCGGGTTGTCCTGTGAGCAGCATTGTACCTCCTCTAGGCTGGCATCGCAGGACTGAGGTAGGGCGTCAGTATGAAGGACCGCACGGTGTAGGCACTGCCTCCTGGAATGGCATGAGAGTAAAATGAGTACTTGTTATATGTTACGTCACATTTACATCAATGCAACATTGTCAACTATTACATTACCCAGTAGATATCCTTCGCCAAACTCCCCAGCTAGTAGTCTTGTGTAAATTCCACTGTGGCGAAAGATGTAGGAGTCATGTGTTTCTACCTGGATATCTGGCCACAAGATTGGTTATGATGTTGGAGGCATTGCTAATTACTTGTATGTTCATGGAATGTGAATTTTTATGGTTCAGATAAGCATACTCTGTGGTCGATGGTCAAATTTTGTCAGTAGTAATTCCTGTGAGGTTTTTGGGGAATCTTATGTGCTGTTGAATTTTGCTCAGCATGGCATTGAGAAATGCATTGAAAAATCGTGAGAGGGCACTCTGTGAGACCCCTCCTGATGCTGCTATAACCCCTTGATAGCTCCCTGAGGCTAATAGGTGCAGGGAGCATAATACCTGCAGATGGGTGGGTATACTATTGGTCCTGTGTGTGGTGCGCTGCAAAATGGGTTGTAGATCAGCTATCTGGTCAAGTGTCATGGCTGAGCTTAACCTGTACTTCTCATATATCTCCTCCTCTGTCTGGTCAAAAAGGGTTATGCGCACTCTAAAAATGGGCTAATTTCTCCTCCTCCCTCAAACCTGCCAGGATCCTCATCCTCTTTGCCATGATGTAGAGTGCGACCATTGTGGGAAAAGGGCCAAGTCATTCTGGGCCTCTTTATATAGGTTGCACCTGGTTAACACCTGATTTCAAATCATGGTAAAATGCATGTGCAAAAGGCCATTCTGTGAATATTCGATTTTTTGATGCATAGCCTTGCGAGACGGAATTTGCGTGTCGCAATCTGCTAACAACTTGTGGATCGCTGTCTGTGAATCACAAATCTAGGTCGCAATTTGCGTCACGCAGATAGCGATTCGCAAAATCATGTCGCTATTTGCGATACGCAGATAGCGACATGCAGATTCATGTCGCAGTCGCAAGGAATAGCTATTTTAGCGATTACTTATATTTGCACTGCGAGTGCCTTTTATACATCGTGAAAGGCATTTTTTCATTTGCAAACGGACTAATTTTGCTATTCGCACCGTTTGTGAATGCAAAAAAGTTTGATACATCTGGCCCTATGTGCTCACCATGGTGGAGTGGCCATATCTCCTTGGCTACCTTATAAATCAGGTATTGCAGTGACTTCCCAGCCTTTTACAGCTTCTGGCTTGTGGTTCCACTCCTTGTGCTGATTCTAGAGTACTTACCATCTTCTTCTCCAGGGTCGTTTCTGCTCCTGTCACTTTCAGTATGTACTATAGAATTCCTGTGTTTTCATCTGGCAGAATTTGCCCCACCTTCAGTGAAATAAGCAGAGGTTTGGACAGGCTATAGCTGCTGCCATAAAGGAAGTTGCTATAATCTATACTATTCTGTATCTTGTGTACACCCATACCTCATGTGTTTTCTCGCATTGAAAGTGAAGTGTTTTGTGCAGTTGAAACAGGGATGTGACTCAAGTTCAAGTTCCCAAGCAAAAATCAAGTTTTCAACACTGTCTTTTAGTTAAGTGGGCTTCCCAACGTAGTTGGCATTTGCAGATGGAGGGAATAGAGAAATACATGTTTAGAACGCAAAAGAAAATCCTCTATTCTGTTACTTGATATGACATCATTCAATTTTTACTTGGGCAGTTGCCTTGAAGTTTAAATTTAAAGTAAAAGAAAGAAAGAAATCTGGAATTCTAGAGCTGTGTTTACTTTCCTATCCTGTCAATGCCTTCATGAACCCTAGAACCAGTGGTAGCAATGGCAGTGCCAGGGGTATCAAATGGCAAGACAGTGGTAGCAGCTTCTACTACTGGTTACTCTTATCCAGGCCAATGTGTACTGGCCCATGATATCTAGACCTGGCCAGTTTCTTGGATTTCTGTGTCACTACTGCCAAAATCTTTCCAGATGTGAGTAGCATTTCAATCAGTCAGTCAATCATAAGTTGTACAACACACTACTAACCCGTAAGGCACTGGGGGTGAGGGGGTGGTCAGTCCTCTTTGCTTCAGTCGAAGAGCCAGGTCTTAAGGTCCTTCCTGAATTGAGGTAACAATGGTGACTGCCTGAGGTGAAGAGGGAAGGTGTTCCAGCTCTTTGCCGCGAGGTAGGCGAAGGATCTTCCTTCAGCAAAGGTCTTCCATATGCAGGGTATGGTGGCTAGTGCCTATTCAGCAGAGCAAAGAGGTCTGGCGGGGCAGTAGAAGGTGATGCATGGTTGAGGTATGTGGGTCCTAGGTGGTGGAGAGCCTTCTATGTGTGGATGAGGAGTTTGAAGTTGATCCTTTTCTCGACGGGGAGCCAGTTGATGTGTTCACGGCGGGGGATGTCAGGATGAGTCTGGGAGAGGCATTTGGATGTGCTGTAGTTTCTTCAGGTTCTTCTGAGTGGTGCCGGCATAGAGGGCGTTGCCATAATTGAGTCTGCTGGTGACCGGGGTGTGGGTTACCCTCTTACAGCAGTCATTTGGGATCCATTTGAAGATCTTCCGGAGAAGTCGGAGTGTGTAGAAACACGAGGATGCGACAGAGTTGACTTGGCCGGTCATGGTGAGTGATGAATCCAGGATGAAGCTGAGGTTCCTGCATGGTTTGTTGATGTGGTGGGGGTGCCAAGAGTAGCAGGCCACCAGGCATCATCCTAGGCTGATGTGGAGGGTCCCAGGATGAGGATCTCGGTCTTGTCAGAGTTGAGCTTGAGGCAGCTCTCCTTCATCCAGGAGGCGACGGCTTCCATCCCATTGTGGAAATTCTGAGATGATCAACTGGGTTTTGGCGGCATAAGAGACGATCTTCAATCCGTGGTTCCTGGCGATGGACGCGAGTGGGGCCATGTAAATGTTTGAGTGTGGGGCTCATGGGGAGCCCTGGGGTACTCTGCAGCTGATCTCCATAGTTTCTGTGAGGTATGGTGGGAGTCTGACTCTGTGTCCTGCTGGTCAGGAAGGAGTGTAACCACTGTAGGGCCTTTCTGTGGATGTCAGCTGCATGTAGTCTCCTTTACTAACATCATATCCCACAAACAAAGTAAAGGTATTTTCTGCTGTGAAATGCAGTACAAACAAAACAATACTTAAACAAATGTGGGTAAACTGCATTATTTGGTGTCTATTTCCCGAAATATTATTTTTGGGCAGGATGCCTAAATATCTCATAAAAGTTGTTTTTTGAAGGTTGAGAACATTGCACCTTGCTCAGAGTCTTTAAGAATGCACCAATGATTGTCCCTGACACAAGAACCTGAATTTTCGAATCCTGTTCGGTCTGCCAGACCAATATATTTAAAATCAAATCAAATAAAACAGTACTGAGAGCGCGCCTAATCACCCCTGGTGGTATCCATGCGCTGAGGTCTCACAGGTCTCTAGTTTAAGAGACAGGTCTTGAGTCCCTTTCTGAAGTCTGTGATTGAGGATGAAGTTTGTAAGTGGAGGAAGAGTGCTCCCAGCCAGTCCTGATGCTGCTTTGAGCAGCGTCAGGACTGGCTGTAGGGCAGGCAGGGAGCTTGTGCCTGCATCAGAAAACAGAGGAATGGCAGAGGAGCACGGCGTGCAGGTAAGTTTATTTTTCTACATTTTTTAAATTGTATTAATATTTTCATGCCACCCACTCTCTGCTCCCCCCTGTGCTCCGCCTCAACCCCTGTAACACCCGCAAGCCGCGACTGCTTTGTTGAGGAATGATTTTGGACCACGATTGATGACGAGTGACACCCTGTCCAAAATAAATACAAAAGGCAGTAGTCAGTGATGCCTTTAATAAGGCACCTCAATATTTGCAAGTGAACCATTCCCCTTTCAATTTTAATCACTTGTTTTTTGTGTTGTAAGCACCTTTAGTACCTCATACTTCCAGAGGGGAGCCTTGGAGCAAAGGGGCATTTTTTTTTGTTTTTTGTCCTGGCTGTCCTAGGGCGTAATTTCAAGTTGTGTTTAATGGGAACTCCTCAGATTTCTAGAAAGTTATAAAATCGGGGTAATCCACTGGAGGCATTTCCCAGGCAATTCTATCCCTAATGTCAAGTCAAATAAACTGTAGGCTCTCCACCAGATTCATCACTTTATGCAGGAAACATTAGATTCTGCATTAGTAAAATCCAGTCTTCCTTTTTGTTACACACCAGGACTCTTTTGAGATAATCTTCCATTTGTCTCCATCCTGCAACTTCCATTGATTCCTCTCTCTCTCCTTTTGTTGTCCTACTTCTCCTCAGTTTTCCTCCCACCTTCCACCCTTCGATTTTGGTCTGCCAATCTTATTCTCCCCCACTTGCCAACTTAGTCTTTCCTCTCACTTCATCTTTCAACTTTATCTGTCCCTCTCTGCTCCTCTTACCAATCTTGCCTCCCTTCCCATCTTTCTGTCTTATTCCTTAGTATGTCTCTTTCCTCCCATCACATCCCTCTCACTACTCCTTGTGTATATTAGCTTCCTTTCTGATAACATGGTAATTTATGATCCTTTAGTGTTTCCATGCATATTCTGCTCTTCTCTCACATCGCACCCTTCTCCTCTTCGTATGTGTCCCATCATCACTATAACTCCTCTGCCTCCTCTGTGTGTGTTCTTTCTCTTTAGTCTTAAGACTATTTCTTTCAACTGTTTTGCGGCTGCTGCTGCTGGCAGGTGGGCGTTGCTCCTCCGCCCTAATGGAGGAGCCACCTCTGCAACAAAGGGCACAGATTTACACAGTGGAAAGAATATTTGGGTAACATAGGTGCCAGTGATAGCGTGTCAGAGCCTTGATAAGTAAACTTACAAGGAGACACGCCTAGGTCGACGACCTTTGGACCACGTTCGGGGACTTCGCAGTACGAGATGTCTTTTTGGCATCACAAATCAATAGATCAATAATTCAATCAATATTCACAGTAACTAATCAACAAGTCAATCAATAACATTTAATAGGAATCAATGAGTTAAACACATCATGACCTTTCAGTCACGAATAACCACAAACAAGCTAGTTAAGTGTTAGGATATTTATTTCCCTACTGGTTACAATTTAATGTCATCTCTGTTAACCTTATTAACAACAAATCTCATTAAGAACACATCTAATTTCTCAGCAATACATGATTCAACAAAGCAAGAACTCAGTCATTTGCCTATTTGCGTCAGACATTTGTGAAACCCTCAACTAACCTCAAATTAGCATCAGCATGTTGGGCTTCATGCAAAGCAATTTTAGCAAACACGAATTTAGAAAAACTTCTAACTGTAGCCTCTATCAAAAGAGAAGTTGGTACCTAGAAAGGAAAGGCAAACAGACAGTTACAATTCTGCATCAGATAGTTACCAATCCAATAGATCAGCAAACAGCGTCAGTCTTCGTCCTCAGGACATCAGTCGATTCATCATCAGCAGAGATAGGACGGGGCAAAGTCTCAATATAACACAGCTAAGGAATAGGATCTTCCCTCATATGGAGGAGAAGTTGGTATCAAGCAAAGAATGGTTAGAGGATGGTTTAGAGTATCAGGACAAAGCAAAAGAATGGAAAGTCTCTGTGAGTGAGCAAAGTTTCTCCTCTGAGCTCCGTTACTCCTTGGATCACTCCGTTAAATCAAAACTACCTAATTAGCCCATAACTCCCTATTGGATAATAATTGGTGCATCATTATCTCTGTCCAATAATTCTTCACGCACTTTACCAGAATTTTACACAAACCACAGTTCTCATATCGCTGATTGGTCCATGTTATTGACGTCTTCATCGGTTAGAATGTCAGGTAAGAAAAGTTACACTTTGCGCTCTAGTCAGTGTCTCCATTGTTTTCTCCTACTCCAGGCAGCCTTGCACCTGTTACGAATTACACTGTTGCATTCAGCAAGAATGTCTCCTTGAGCAAGTCGGGTCTCATGAGAAAGAATTTACTACGGCTAAACACACATAACTTTTGGAAAAGTACAGCTTTGTGTCCTTCAGGAAAACAGCACATCGCACGTTTAGACAAATACTGTTTAATATGAGACCAGGCAGCTAGGCCCAGACCCTCGCTAAGCTAAGGCCTATTAGTTAATAAGCAAACTCTTAATACCTAACTCTAATTATGATACATTAGTACAAATTCAAAACATTAGTACATGGTTAATTCAGGATTTGACAATGTTTCATTAATTTTCATATACATTGGTAGCCACTCCCCGTGGGCACATTTTAAACGTGCGCATTATTTTCTATGTTAACACATTTTCTATGCAGCTTCATCACACAATATATTTCAAGCTTTTCATGTTAATATTGCTTTTAAGAGACACACTCCAACACCAGGTGGCCTGTGCCAAGTAAGGATAGGCACAATTAGGACCTCAAAGCATCCGGAGCATTGCATCTCTTCTGAGGAGGATTCAACCCTGCAACATTTTACGCAAAATTGGTCTTTTCAAATATTTACTTCATTACATATAATATCTGATTTGTTGAACACTATGAGGTGTCATTTAAAATGTTACCCATCAGGCAGGGAAATGTCACTCATAAATGCACTGGAAACCTGTAAATGTCACACATAAGCAAACTGAAAACTGGGCAGCTATGCTTCTAATACGCTTTGAAAAGTGTGTGTATCACAGTAATGCTGTTCAAATATTTTATCAGAGCAACGTGCCATACTTATATTACACATCTTGAAAAGTGTGCACATCACCATGATGTACATTCATCCAGGCAGAAATTGTCACTCACAGGGAAAGGTGTGTGCATTAGTGTAATGCACATCCAAACTAGTAGTAGCCAAGTATGCTTATAGCCATCCATGTCATTGTGCCCCTCTCAGGAAACAGCAATCATTGGTCCTGTTTCATGGGACACGGAGCTTGTAAGGGAGTGCCCCTTTTGTCAAAAGGGCTTGCATGTGGGTCTGTAGAATGACACATTGTAGTGGATGATGTAGAAGGTATTGTGACAAGTTATGTTATCTTTTGAGTTTGGCATGCATCCTCGAATCTTTTTTACATGCTTGCCATCCTTATGCTGCTCAGGAAATGGAGGGCATTCTTGGAAATGTGCCTGAGGGACTCCGCAGGCACACAAACAAGTCTCCTGGACCCTAATGGCTCTTCCAGGGATGCCTTAGCGTCTACACAACAGGGAGTGCAGGTTCATTGATTTTACTCCGATAATCAATCAAATGCAATTTCTATGACAAACGCAAGTGAAATTAAATTTGCCCGCAGAACTGACACGGAATGCAGCGCCAACAAATAGGTAGATTCTTCTGCCTGTAAGCATTCAACTGTGCCTCAACATTCCACAGAGTTTTAGAATGTGCAGGCAGTCACGGCTCAAACCACTTAGAGACGCCAGCACAAGGGCACCAAAGATATATAATTAGTGCAGTTGGGGGTCAGGAAGACTCCAACATATAGGCTGCTACCCAGCACCAACCTATCCAAATTCAAAATGCTGAAGGCAAAGATGGAGTCAAATGACTGAAATGATGCCATAGGGGATGGAAGTTGCAGTCATGAACAGTAGACACGCACCTTTCAGGCACTGTCTAGTGCAGGGCAAGCGTACCTCATGAGTGTGGAAATAAATTGAAGAGAAATCATTGGTGGAAGGCTGAGATGAAACTGAGACACAACTACACAATCTTTAAAAGGCCTTTATTCCAGCTATCCTTACTAAGCTGAAGAGGATATGAGAAATTGGGTTGTTGGTTGATTAGGGTGTGAGGTGTGAGTCAGCAGCCATCACAATCTTTGTCAGGGTGAGGCACAAGCAAACCTCAAATTAAACAGTGCTCAACCCTCTGGTAGCTTGGCACAGTGCAGTCAGGCTTAACTTTGAGGCAATGTGTAAAGTATGTGTGCAAAACTTCAAAAAACAATAAAGTGATAATACCATACAGAAAGGATCCCACATCAATTTAGAATAATACAGAACACGTTTTAATAAATAAATCAAGACAAACAAGGCAAAAATCCAATTAGTATAACCCGAGATATTCAAGTTTAAATATTTCAGTGAAAGTAGCTCCAGAAAGCACAAAGTGCCAACTGTGGATATCTGGTCACGCTGGACCTGTACAAAGTCAGAAATTTAGGCTGACCATGATGAAGCGGGGCTGGACATGGACCCATACAGTCCCGTTGCACAGAGTAACTTACATATTGGTGCAGAGAGTTCATGGATCCACATTGTAGATGTGTTGCACCAATAAAGCTATGGATCGGTTTCGAGATAAGGCGATGCGAGGTCTTGTGTCTTCGTCGAGGATCCCATCGATGGGTATTGTGTTGCAAAGTCCAATGTTGAGGATGCAGCACTCAGTCAGGGCGATGCGTCGGTTCCAAAGAACTGTGAGGCTTGATGCAGAGTTCGGGCTATCATCGAGGCTGCTATCAATGAGTGATGTGAGGCCCTGCAACGAGGATGCTTCACACAGTCAGGGCGATATAGGTCTTTGAGGTGGGTATAATCCATGCAGCAGTGGAAATGAGTCGGTTCTGCTCGGGTTTGAGCTGCGCAGCAGAAGAGATTCACCAGTTTTGGGGGACACACTGACACTGGCAGCGCACCTTAAGCCCACTTCCAAAGGTCTAGGGCTAGAGTGGCACCACTTTGAAGGGTAGGCTCACAGATGGCAGAGCCCGGGCGCAGATGCAAGGTTGTGGAAGCCTGTTATGTCCCTGAGGCTTCTGATCTGAAGACCAGCCAACTAGCCCTTGGAGTCACTCTGGGTTCAGGGTTCAAGAGATGCAGGTCCAGTCCTTCTCCCCCAGGCAAGAGGGCAGCAGATCAGCACAGCAGGGCAGGAGTTCCTTCAGAGCGGCAGTCCAGCAGAGTGGCAGGCAGTCCTTGTAGCGGCACAGCAATACTTCTTCCTGGTAGAGTATCCACAGGTCCAGAAGTGTACTGAAGCGGTGGTGTCTGAGGTCCAATATTTCTAGACATTTGTGCCTTTGAAGTGGAGAGAAGCATCTAGAGGTATGCCTTCGAAGTGCCCATGTGCCCTGCCTTCCTGGTCCGGGCTCCAGACTAACTACAGGAGGTAACTGCCCTTTGTGTGGGGACAGGTCATGGCCTATTCAAGTGTAAGGGGGCTGGGCCCAGCTCATCCCTCCCATTCTGCCAATGATGACCCATCAAGTCACATCTAAGTTCCACATTGTGTGGCTGTCTAGGAGGAATACGCAAAGCCCAACTGTCAGCTACACCCAGTCATGTGACCCAGAGACAGGCTGCAGGCACCAAATGGCTAAAGCAAGAAAATTCCAACTTTCAAACATTCCAACATTTTCAAATGTTTGAATGTTGGAATGCCAGCTTTCAAACATTTTCAACATTTTCAAAATTACAATTTAAAATCTGACTTCACCATAAGTTAGGCTTTTAAATTGTGATTCCAGAGACACCAAACATGAAGCGGTTACCTGTTCCCATTTGGAAATTACACTTGTAAATTGTAATAAGGTAATTCCAATGTTATTGTATGGGAGAGGTAGACCTTGGAGTAGTGAAAAATGAATTTAATAGTTTTTCACTACCAGGATATGTAAAACTTAGCAATACATGCCCTACTTTTTAAATACATTGCACCCTGCCCTCTGAGCTATCCAGGGCCTACCCAAGGGGTGACATATGTATTAAAATGGAAGCTTGGGCCTAGTGAAAGGTTTAACTTGTCAGGCCGAAATGGTGGTTTAGAAACTACATACACAGCCTGCAATGGCAGGCTGGGGACATGTTTAAAGGGTTACTTAAGTGGGTAGCAAATTCAATGCTGCAGACCCACTCGTAGCATTTAATTAACAGATCCTGGGCACATGTAGTGCCATTTTACTAGGGACTTCTAAGTACATTAAGTATGCCAATTGGGTATAAGTCAATGTAACATTTTTGACCAGAAAGCCAAGCACTTTAGCACTGTAAAGAGTCCAAAGGCTAGCAAAAACAAACTCAGCAAATACGGGAGTTCTAAAGGCAAAAAGTTACAAAGAAAACAACGTCAAGGATACCAGGATTTTGAGCAGGGGATTGCACCTCAGGCCTCTCTCATTCAATTGAAGGTTCCCAATGGTGAAAGAGACCCATTGTGGCCCAGACACTAGCCATTCTGCACACTACACATGCAAGAGAGATGAGCAGCTTGGTAGGTTGCTGCTTTGAGAGCTCAAGTATAAATCAGCTTGACCTGTTTTATGCTTCTGTCCTTACACCTCCATGCAAAGCTAGTGCTTTTCTTAGATCGCCAAGAGTGGTTCATTTTCTAGTTTCCATCAGGAGGCATCTTCCTACCATTAAATAATTTCTTCCCTGACAACTACCACTATCATTGTTAGGTGTGAATGACATTTTAAAGTAAAAAAGAGACAGTGTTGAAAGAGGACGTACTGGGCTTCCATTGTTTTGGCTATGACAGCAGCATGGCACAGATTTGGTAGTTCCACTTTATTATGCTCTAAACAGTGAGCATTGTCAGGCTGTTGTTATATATGTCTCCACAAGTTCACTTTCACTGTGATTTTCTCTGTCTGGTCCATTGATTCTCTCCTGCTCTTCCTCCATTAACTCTGCTCTTAACCCTTGCAAGAGGCCTTGTGTGGTATCCTTCATAGTGGTTCCATCCACCACCAGTGTTTCCCCTGTTTTTCTTAGCACAATAGAATTTTCCTGCTTGACATTCCATTGTCTGGTTCAGTCAAACAGTTCTCCCCACACTGTGCTGTGCTTGGGGTATTACCAATAAACCTCTCTTAGTGGGGACCACCTCCTGTTTTGTTTGTTCTTACATTTGCCACACCTTGACACCAAAACAATAGTAGTCAACAGGTGTCATTAATTTTTCTAGTCAGCTCCTCCCTCCGTCTCTATGAATACATTTTGCACAATCTGCTTTGGAAGAGCGAAACCTTAGCCTCCCTTGTTCATCCTAGAAATTTGGTCTTGGACCCCTTAGAAGAAAATAAGCTACCCCCTCCCTACTTCAAGGCTGCCTGCAGTGTCTTCAGCTAGTCTTCCTTCTCCTGGCTTCTTGTCCCCATCCTGCTGATCCTTACTGTTGCAACAATATTGTCATGTCCTCCTGATCTCAGCCCACAAAAGACCACAAGGAGACCGGTAAGGGTGCGAGCACGCCTTCTCTTTATTCTTTGTTCTCAGTCCCCATACAGGCATTATGTCCTTTCTTTCCGGATGCCCAGGTTATGTGTGTAGCCCTCCCTACTGACTGGAAGTGGTATCCGGTGACTAGTCACCTCCTCTCCTCCCAGTCGGGTCAGTGGGCAGTGTGTGTCGGTGGTCCTAGTGCCCACTCTTACTTGCGCCCTTTATTCCAACAGATATGATCTGAAACCTGCTTTTATCTCGTCATTAGAAGGTTAAATGCCTGCTAACTAGTAAAAAGCAAACTGCTCCCAGCTACTACAAGGTTGTTTTTGATATCTTGGACTAGTCTTCCTCATTCCTGGTCTGTTGGTACTACCCCTGCTGACCCTTACCACAGCAACGATATAGCTGCAACCTGGTCAGTGCACTGCTCTGGCTCCAGTGGCTCCACCTTGCAAGTAGAGCCCTTTCCCTGGCTCCTCTGAACTCCTGAGCCGTGTCAGGAGTTCGAGGCCCTCCTCCACCCATAGGCTTCTGCCTGCGCCTCATCTCTGGTGTCTAGTGGGAGAGCTCTTCTTTCCTACTAGGCTACCTTCTGCCTCTCTCCTCCTTTCTCTGCTTTGCTCTCTGCTCTGCTTCTCTTCTGTCCCTTTGTGCTCCTTCTGCTTCCCTACTCTCTTCCTCGTTTTTCTCTCACTCCACTCTCTCTCTCTCACTTTCGCTCTCCCCACTCACTCTCTCTCCCCCGCTGTTGCTGCCCCTGCGGCCCTGCCCCCTTTTTGCAGCCGTCCCCTTTTTCATGCCGTTTTTCCCCCCCGCTCCCACCTCCCAGCTGTCCTCTCCTCCCCCCCACCTCCCTACTTAATGGCGGCCGCTGCGTGGTAGGCTGAGCAATACCACTGACCTGGTCAGTGCACTGCTCTGCCTCCCGTGGCTCCAACTTGCAAATAGAACCTTTTCCCTGGCTCCTCTGAACTCCTGACACCTGTCAGGAGTTCGAGACCCTCCTCAACCCGCAGGCTTCTGACTCTGCCTCATCCCTGGTGTCTAGTGGGAGAGCTCTGCTTTCCTACTAGGCTACCTTCTGCCTCTTTCCTCCTTTTCTCCTCCTTTCTCTGCTTTGCTCTCCGCTCTGCTTCTCTTCTGTCCCTTTGTGCTCCTTTTGCTTCCCTACTCTCTTCCTCGTTTTTCTCTCACTCC
Organism: Pleurodeles waltl; assembly: GCF_031143425.1. Lineage (NCBI taxonomy): Eukaryota > Metazoa > Chordata > Amphibia > Caudata > Salamandridae > Pleurodeles > Pleurodeles waltl. The sequence continues at coordinate 1,668,927,583 of NC_090444.1, read as the reverse complement.
GCTCTCTCTCTCTCACTTTCGCTCTCCCCGCTGTTGCTGCCCCACCCCCTTTTTGCAGCCGGCCCCTTTTTCACACCATTTTTCACCCCCGCACCCTTCCCAGCTGTCCTCTCCTCCCCCCACCTCCCTATTTAATGGCGGCCACGCAGCGGACGCACCAAAGGTGTGCCAAAAGTAAGCCTGCCTGCGCCCGGACCGCACCCAGCTCCAGAACCTCTGGCTCCTGTCCCCCCGACTGCCGCCACGCACGTCTCCACTATGACGATGCCACCCTCCGCACCCTCAACACCGGCTGCTCTCCCACCTGCCTTCAAGTCTCCCTGCAGACCACCCGTGGATCCTTCTCCTGCCGAAACTGCACCTTCACCAGCCTCCACGTCAACGACCCACCCACCAAGGCAGGGCGCAACCATCTCAGATGTATCCTCCTCAACACTCGCTCCGTCCACAAGCATGCAGTAGAGCTATGGAATCTACGCGACTCAGCCTCCCCAGATACCGCCTTCCTGACCAAGACCTGGATGAACCCCTCCTCAGCGCCTGACATCGCCATAGCCATCCCTGACGGCAACAAGATCACCCGCAGGGACCACTCCAACAAACCAGGAGGAGGCATCACCATCGTCCACAAGGACACCCTCAGGATCACGACCAGCACCGAAGATGCCCTCAGCACCGCCGAACACCTGCACTTCCAGATCCACACTGACCCAAACACCACCCTCCGAGGGACCCTCATCTACAGGCCTCCCGGCCCCCGTCAGCAGTTCAGCGACTCCATCACCGATGTCATCAGCACGCACGCTCTCGCATCCACTGACTCCTCGGGGACTTAAACTTCCACCTCGAGAACACCAACGACAACCACACCCTCACCCTGCTCGACAACCCCTCCAACTGCGACCTCAAACAGCTCGTCACGACTCCGACCCTCTACGCAGGACACACACTCGACCCTATTTTCTCTGCCAGCAATCACTTCTCCTTCAGCCACACCACTGAACTCCACTGGACAGACCACCGCTGCATCCACTTCTCCTTCAAGGAACCCACAACACACCAACACCCACAACGGATCCCCCACCGCAGTTGGAACAAGGTCACCGAAGACCAACTTATCGCGACCCCCTCCTGCAACCCACCCATCGACACCACTGACACTGATGCAGCTGCTCGCAACTTCATGCAATGGGTCGACACCTGTGCCAATACTCTCGCCTCAATCAAGAATCCCTACAACAGATGCACCGACAGAAAGGCCTTCTGGTTTACCGCCGCCCTCCACGAATCTAAGCAAACCTGCCGAAGACTCGAAAAAAAGTGGCACCAAGATCAGACTCTGTACCACCACTCAGCTTTCAAAAACACCATCCGCAGATACCACCAACTCATCCGAGCTGCCAAAAGAACCACCTTCAATGACCGAATCAACCACAACACACACAACTACAGAAGATCATCAACAGCTCCTTCGAGTCTGTCACCGTCCCAGAGAGCTGGAAACACGCCGAGATCAACACCGTACTCAAAAACACCAAAGCGGACCCAAAGGACCTCAAGAACGTCTGGCCTATCTCCCTGCTCCCGTTCCTGGCAAAAGTCATCAAAAAGGCTGTCAACAGATGTTAGAAATGTGGTCTTTGGTTGATAGTCAGGTTACCCCCTGTACAAACAAGGACCCTCACTCTAGTCAGTGTAAAAGAGAATCACTTTCAGCTAACCCCTGCTTACCCCCTTGGTAGCTTGGTAGCTTGGCAGAGCAGTAGGCTTAACTTCAGAGTGATAGGTGTAAAGTATTTGTACCAACACACACAGTAACTTAATGAAATCACTACAAAATGACACAACACAGGTTTAGAAAAATAGGAAATATTTATCTAAACAAAACAAGACTAAAACGACAAAAATCCACAATACACTAGTCAAGTTATTCATAGAAATGCAAAAAGAGTCTTTAAGTAGTTTTAAACCCACACTTACGCTGTTAGCGTGAAAAGGTACCTTGGGTGTGTCAAAAATAACCCCGCACGGGCGAGTGTGCATCAAAAAGGGCTTGCGATGCGCCGATTCCACTCACGAGCAGGACCTTGCGTCATTTCTCCTTTCTTCAGGTCGGGTGTGTCGTTTCTTGTCTCTGCAGGAGAGTGATGCGTCGATCCGGTCAGCACTCTCGGGTCCGGGCAGGCCTTGCATTGTTTTTACACGCCCAGCAGTACTTGCGTCAGAAATCCAGCTGCACAATGATCCGAAAACCACGGAGCATGGGATGCGATCTCCCAGCCTCCGTCAGCGATGCTGCGCATCGTTTCTCCTGCTCCTTGCGTCGATTCTTCGACCATGTTTCCAGCGAGCATCGATTTTCAGCCGCAGAGCTGGTGGCGCGTTGTTTCTTCAGCCGCAGATCGGAGTTGCGTTGATCTTTCCGCCACACAGCGGTCTGTGCGTGGATTTCCTTTTCTTTAGGCTGCCAGCTTCTCCTTTCAGGGTCCCTGGAACTGGATGGGCACCACAGGGCAGAGTAGGAGTCTCTCCAGAGACTCCGGGCGCTGGCAGAGAGAAGTCTTTGCTGTCCCTGAGACTTCAAACAACAGGAGGCAAGCTCTAAATCAAGCCCTTGGAGATTTCTTCTCAAGATGGAAGGCACACAAAGTCCAGTCTTTGCCCTCTTACTCTGGCAGAAGCAGCAACTGCAGGATAGCTCCAATAGGCACAGTCACAGGCAGGGCAGCTCTTCTTCCTCAGCTCTTCTCCAGGCAGAGGCTCCTCTTGTTTCCAGAAGTGTTTCTAAAGTCTGTGGTTTTGGGGGGCCTTCTTATACCTAATTTCTCCTTTGAAGTAGGCCTACTTCAAAGTAAAGTCTCTTTTGAATGTGAAATCCTGCCTTGCCCAGACCAGGCCCCAGGCACTCACCAGGGGGTTGGAGACTGCATTGTGTGAGGGCAGGCACAGCCCTTTCAGGTGTGAGTGACCACTTCTCCCCTCCCTCTAGCACATATGGCTCATCAGGATATGCAGGCTACACCCCAGCTTCCTTTGTGTCACTGTCTAGTGTGAGGTGCAACCAGTCCAACTGTCAAACTGACCCAGACAGGGAATGCACAACAGGCAGAGTCACAGAAATGGTATAAGCAAGAAAATGCCCACTTTCTAAAAGTGGAATTTTCAAACACACAATCTTAAGATCAACTTTACTAAAAGATGTTTTTTGAAATTGTGATCTCAGATACCCCAAACTCCACATGTCCATCCGCTCCCAAAGGAAATCTACACTTTAATCAGATTTAAAGGTAGCCACCATGTTAACCTATGAGAGGGACAGGCCTTGCAACAGTGAAAAACGAATTTAGCAATATTTCACTGTCAGGACATATAAAACACATTACTTTATGTCCTACCTTAACCATACACTGCACCCTGCTCTTGGGGCTACCTAGGGCCTACCTTAGGGGTGTCTGACATGTAAGAAAAGGGAAGGTTTAAACCTGGCAAGTGGGTCCACTTGCCAAGTCGAATTTACAGTTAAAACTTCACACACAGACACTGCAGTGGCAGGTCTGAGACATGATTACAGAGCTACTTATGTGGTTGGCACAACCAGTGCTGCAGGCCCACTGGTAGCATTTGATTTACAGTCCCTGGCACCTCTAATGCACTTTACTAGGGACTTAATAGTAATTCATATATGCCAATCATGGATAAACCAATCAACCATACAATTTACACAGAGAGCATATGCACTTTAGCACTGGTTAGCAGTGGTAAAGTGCTCAGAGTTCAAAAGCCAACAGCAACAGGTCAGAAAAAATAGGAGGCAGGAAGCAAAAATATTGGGGATGACCCTGCATAAACTCAAAAGTCTAACAACAGACAACTAACCCGCTTCCTTGAGGCGAACTACACCCTGAACCCTTCCCAATCCGTATTCCGCAGCAACCACAGTACCGAAACCGCCCACCACCGACGACATCAGAACTATACTGGACAGCGGCGAAATCGCAGCCCTCATCCTCCTGGACCTCTCAGCCGCGTTCAACACCGTCTGCCACCACACCCTATGCTCACGCCTCAGCAATGCAAGAATCGGTGACAGAGCTCTGGACTGGGTCACCTCCTATCTCACCCGCAGAACCCAGAGAGTCCGCCTCCCCCCATTCCACTCGTACGCCACTGGAATAATCTGCGGCGTACCTCAGGGTTCGTCCCTCAGCTCGACCCTTTTCAACGTCTACATGTCCCAGCTCGCTAACATCGCCCGATCCAACAACCTCAACATCATCTCATATGCCGACGACACCCAGCTGATCCTCTCTCTCACCAAGGACTCCGCCAAGTCCTACCTCCACGAAGGAATGAAGGCCATCGCCGAATGGATGAAGAGCAGCTGCCTCAAACTCAATTCCGACAAGACAGAAGTCCTCATCTTCAGCTCCACCCCCTCCGCATGGGATGACTCCTGGTGGCCTGCCACTCTTGGAGCCACTCCAACTCCCACTGATCACGCACGCAACCTAGGATTCATCCTGCACTCGTCATTATCCATGACCCAGCAAGTCAACGCCATCTCCTCCTCCTGCTTTAACACCCTTTGCATGCTCCGAAAGATCTACCAATGGATACCCACCGAAACCATAAGAACAGTCGCCCAAGCCCTCGTAAGCAGCAAACTGGACTATGGCAATGCCCTCTACGCAGGAACCATGGCCAAACTCCAGAAGAGGCTGCAATTCATCCAGAACGCCTCCGCACGCCTCATCCTGGACATCCCCCGCCACTGCCACATCACAGACCACCTGAGAAACCTGCACTGGCTCCCAGTCAACAAGAGAATCACCTTCAAACTCCTCACCCACGCTCACAAAGCACTGCACAACACCAGGCCAGAATACCGCAACAGACGGCTCTCCTTCTACACCCCGACCCGGTATCTCCGCTCCGCCGACCCCACCCTTGCGACCGTCCCACGAGTCTGCAGAACTACAACCGGCGGTAGATCATTCTCGCACCTTGCCGCCAAAACGTGGAGCACTCTTCCCACCCTCCTGCCCCAGACCAAAGACCTCCTTACCTTGAGGAAACTTCTCAAGACCTGGCTGTTCGAGCAGTAGCAGCACTTCCCTCCCCCTCTCCCCCCCCCCCCCACCCCCCCCAACCCCCCCCTCCCAAGCGCCTTGAGACAATCACGGGTGAGTGGTGAGCTTTACAATTTTCTGATTGATTGAACCTGCTTTTTTCAGCATTAGTTTGAGTACACCAAGGCTTGCTGTTAGTTATATTTTTGTGGAGTTCGCTGCCAAGTGCCAGGTGTCCCTAGTTTTCACAATCACACAATCACATTTTTACTAATAGTTTTTAAGACGTTTTTTTGTTTTTTTTCAGTAAAAACCTGGACCTTTGTGTTGCCACAAACCAAATGTATCCTCAGTCAGTTTAGAAGACCCGTTGGAAAGACTGGTATGTATGCTTGTGTCATTTCTAAGATCTAGTAAATGCGGATTTCTTGGAAGGGGAATGGCCAGTCACTGTCCGCCAGTTTTTAAAATCTTCTGTTTCAGATCTCTGAACTGCTTAGGCACTTTTACATGAAATGCACTGTGGTTCAATTTTTTTTTCAAATGTGGAAATCTCTATGTGCGAGCTCAGAAAGGCCGAACAATAAACATCGACCACCTTGCAGTTAACATCATTATCCTAGGTCACACATTGCAGAAGTCGGACTATATTTACGGCCTGACCTGGCGTAGAAGTACAGTGATGTACTGGTAGTCACGGGGCAGCCTCTCCATGTTCACACCTCGGCCCTTCAGAATTTACAGTCCACGGGAAGGGAGGTGCTCACAGACACGATGAGGTCAAACCAGACACCGGTCCATCTGGAAGGCCGAAAGCGACCCCCTCTCCCCTCCACCGGGCGTTGCTGTAGTTGTTGAGTGAGAGCACTTCCCAGCAATTTGCCCATCAAGTTGGGTTTTCAAAATTGCATATCCTTTTCGAGAATATTTACAACTGTCAGTACCAAAAGTGCGATTTCTCACCAGCATTGAGAGTTCTAAATCTATGAAATGAAAATAAATGTACCTTTTAAATTGTGGTGCGAGATGTTTGTTGTGAATGTTTAACAGCGAAACCTTTTTTGCCTGGGTACAGGAAGTAATGTCGGGGTAGTTTGTTTACAGGAAGTAATGTCGATATAGTATGCTTTTACGAAAGCTTAGGCAGAATGGGTTTTATTAATGGTAGACCTTACTAAATGAAGGATTATCCTCTCACTTTGCTTCCTACTTCCATCCATGTTTGGTATTACATTTTGGGGTTCGGGTATGATGTCGCTGTTTCTTTGTGTCTGTTTGGCCAACTCGGGGTTCAGGAGCTCTTTTCTGCCTGCCTTAAAGTTCATTGCCTCTTTTTTGGTCATTCTGGGTACATTTCCATGTTGGTAGTCACAAAATATACATTGATTATTTAGAGTCGTTTGTTGGCTCGATCGTGGGTGCTCCGACTCAGCAACTTTTTCAATTGGTGGTTCTGATTGTGACGTCGAGCTAAATGATTCTATTGACCAGTCCAATTGACCAGTTCTGCTTCCATTCGCGTTGGTTTTTCTATGCGTCTGTTTATGGTTGCCACCTGTTCTGATAGTAATTGTAAGCATATCGTTGTCTACACTCATTGTTTTTTTGCTTATGTCTTATGTCTTCTGGGTCACTGACTTGTTGCTTCGGATTGTTCAACTATTTTATAGTCTCCCAATATCCTGGATCCAGCCTGGACTTCTGTTTTTGTTATCAGTGATTGCGGGGGTGGAGGGGGGAGAGTAGAGTCTTCTGTTGTGTCTTGTTCGAGCTTCTGACTGTAGTGGATAGATCTAACAGTATTTCTTGGAGAGGATGCCCAAGAAGCAATCTTGAGGAACTTCGGAAAAGTTAGTGGGAGGTCTACTATACTTAGCAGTATACTTTTCATTGATTCTAATGACCCCTGGCATGCTTGCTCGGTGCTTACATGTACAATCTGGTTGCAGGATACCTCCTGGCCACTCTTCTCTTCTTGCTCTTTATGTATGAGGCTTTAAATTCACATGGCTGACTCAACAGGGTGGTTGTTCTTGCTACCTCTAGTTTCTTGAAATAGTTTTGTTTCACTTTCTTAATTTCATCATTGAATGATCGATGGCTCACATTTAATATTTGTGGAATTTCATTTTTTGACTTTTTTGGTTGAGTTTGAGTTTTCTTTTGGCATATGGCCCTTGAGACCTATATTTTTTTATCTTCTATGTTATCTGTCTTTTGCTGCTGTGATCAGGGATCTCATTTTCATTTGAATCTGCGGAGGTTATATTTTGGTTTTAAAGTGCATTAACCATCTGATCAATAGTTCATTAAGAGGTGAAAAACAAAGCCTTCAATCCTTTTTTCTTGAATTAAAATTTGTATTAATCTTCTAGTTGTATAAAAACTTGATCTTCAATTTCTTCACCACTTTCTTTTTCCAAACAAACTCTGAAACGATACCTACAAAATGTAGGCATAGTGGGTGTAGGTTGTGCTGAGAAATGCCTCAATCACCCCCATTTTTCACTGGATGTAGGAGGACATTCTCCACTTGGATACATGTTTTCATTTGGAAAAAAGGAAGCAATCTGCAAAGGCAAGTTTCTTCTAAAGCTATTCACATTTGAAAGCTCTTTGTGCCTTGTTATATGTAGTGCAAAGTGGAAACAAACGACTAAAAGGTGTAGATTTGCTCTGGGTGCAGAGACACTTTCATGAATTCCTAAAAAACATAAATATGCTCAAATTGTAGACTTGTGCCAACGCTGTCTGGATTTCGTAAATTGTTGTGAATCATGTTCTATACGTGGCTATAGTATTGCAATAGAATGTGTGCTAATTGTCCAAAAAGGGATTTGTCAAGTGATAGTGTAGTTGAGGGGACATCCTCCGTTCTACCATAACTAATGACTGTGCAAGCGTATTCCCCAAGTTATACGGTTATATTTCCTGCTCGGTGTTCTCGGCATGATACAGATGACAGGCAATGACTGAAATGTACTTTCTGGTGTCAGCAGTACTGTTCTGCATGCAGTGGGATTAATGAAAGGTTTAAATCTAAGCCCTCCTCCAGACAGCTTTATGTGTTACGGGAACTGGTCGCGCTTTCTGTCTAACATGCTGTTCGGGAATGTCTACAGAGGGTCATAATTTCGTTCACTAAAAATAGTCCTCGAGGCGTAGTCATCCGTCAGTGGCAATGCATCCCGAGTCCAGCGAGAGAGTATTGAGGCGTTAAAGCGCCTGTCGTCATTACGGATGCGTGACATACTGACCTATCAGGGTCAGGTAACCTGTGCATGGTGAAGATCGCGTTAATTGTGCTGCCATTTTAGTGTTTTTTGTACGTGAAAACCACTAATGGGCTCCTTCCGGCTGAATGCAAGAACCTTTTACTGCCTTGTCTGGCGCTTCTGCTTACAGAGACATTTATTATGAGGTAGAGCACACCTACTGAAAAAAAAATGCCCTTAACAGAGACTTTATGAAGCTCAAAAGTTCGCTCATAGGCAGGGCCACTGGAATTATGCGGCAGGGGATGGCCAAGTTATGTGACAGGGTTGAGTAAATTATGCGGCAAAGAAAGGCAAATTATGCAGCATAACGCAGCACATTTTGTGATAGTATTACTTCATTATTTTGTTCATTTTCAGTCTTGTTAACACTGTCTGGGTATTGGTTTCTCCTTATTAGTACCAGGTTAACACCCAAATATAGCAAGAAGCAACAAAAATGTAAGTAGACAACCTTTGCAAAGGGCCTTCCACTGCACAGCAATGCGTGATGCTGCATTTTTAGTAACTTTTGAAGTTCTTGAGCTAGAAACATTTTTTTTTGTTAAAATCTGCAGATTATGCATCAGATGATGGATTAAGTGGCAAGTAGGGCAAATCTATAATTATGTGAAAATTGCTGCAGTGGCACAATCACATAATTCCAGTGGCTCTCCTTATAGGAGATAGGAAAATATAAATGAAGGAAAATGAAGAGCACTACAAATAACCTTGAAACTAGAAGTGGCCGTGTCAAACTGTATACCAGATTAAAACGGTCTGTAAAAACTGCAGATTTTTAAACAATTCCATGTAGTATAGGAGTAATATGATATTTCATGGGTGCCTCTTAAAACCTGCTGCCAAACGTATGACGTTTTAAAATTCATTTATTTGAAAATGATGTTGTAAAAGGAACAATGCAGTTCAATTTTCTCATTTTTTTATTGGAAAGTAGTGACTGCCAGCCTCTGGAGAAAGACAGCTTCCATAGGCGGTACTTGATGACTTTTATTATTTCATGAGTGTCCACACAGAACCTCCTGAAACCTGGAGTTTTATGGTCATATTATTTGCAAACTGAGTCGTGATATTTACCATTTGGCCTCAACAGTTTGAGAATTTGATGAAGGGGGCATCAATCCAATCCTTACTAGAGTGAAGTGGTTTAACTTGCTTCACTCTGCCATTCAGGATATGAGTTAAAGGGGAGGAGGTCATTTTATTTATTTGGCTACTTCCTTGAACAGAGAACAGCTCTGGAACGTCCTGTCACACACAATAAGCAAAGTTAAGCCAGCACCAATGCAAGATCAGAATAGGCACAGCAGCTGTGAAGGATTCTGTAATAGGTGTAATGTCGCCGACAGCAAGACTCACTCCACTGCAAGTTAGCAGTCTAGCTACCTTATGACAGGACTGCATGGGCAGGGCCTGGGACAGGAAAGCGCAATGAAGAGGAGAGATTGGGACAAGTCTTGTGTGGGGCTAACTACGCACCAGTAGGCCACATACGCTTAAGAAATAGGGAACTGCTAAATAAAGCAATCTCTACCATCCTTCTACCTTGGTCCTCATTCTGCACCGGCCAGCTTCTGTGTGGTATTGATCCTTCCACCTCTGGTTGGTGACCAAGGTGAGCCCAAAAGCCCAGTATGCAATCCAAAGTTGTGCACAACCATGTTGAAAGTGTAGCTGAAAGTGACCCAAAATGCAATATAAAATGGGTGCAGGACTGAATTAAATAAAAGCAGCGAGCACAGCAGCACATCAGGTCAAGCAACAAGTAGACCGGCAGAGTTTCTTCTTCCTTCAGTGCTCAAGGTGAACATCGCTGAAGGCAACAACTATTACCAAGGAATACTGGTGCAACAGGTGAACGCAAGGCCCAGGAGCACTTAAGGGCAATCAGTGCGCAAACAAGAATACTCGCAATATATCACCCTAGCAATTCAGAGACACACTGAAGTGAAAACTAGACGAATTTAGTGAAACCTTGCCCACCGCATCCAGACTATCTCATGCAACCCGGGAGGTGGTCATCCTGAAGCCAAGAGCCCTCAGGAGGAAACTATTGAAGTTTATAGGTGCCATATTGAAGTATGGCATCACAGGAAACGGCATTAATGCTAGGGGAAACCAAGTCAGGTGCCATATGAGAACAACTGAAGACACCATCTTGTATTCGGGTGGACCAAGGGAAACCCCAAAAATCTGTCAGCTAATGCCCAGGCGACACCAAAGCAGGCAAAGTCAACTAAACAAACAAAAAGCAAATCAAAGATAGCAACACAAGACAAAACCCAGGAGCAGGAAGCCTGAGACAAAGCCAGGCAAAGGGTCAGCATCATATCTCCAAGAACCCATACAAGCTGACATCATTGAGAGGTCACAAAGACCGTCACTGTTAGTATCCCCACTGGTGCAGCACAGAATGACAGGTGTAATTAGGTACAGGCATGAGGTTGCCAAAAAAAGCAACACCTTGGACCACACTTTTCTGACCTGATCCTCAATGGAGTGCAAGTATTCTCAAGCTGGACCTCAATGAGGGTGCTAGCGCAGGTGTTTTAGTAAGAAATTATTAATGAGTGTTTATGTATTTTGAATAATATGTTTATGTAGAAAATGAAGTAACATAGAAAAATAATTCACACGTTTGAAAATGTGACCTCGAAGAATGGCCAGTAAATGTTAACGAGTTGTACTAATCAATAATTAATAATGAAATAGTAAATATGTGTTAGACTAATGCAGTAATATGTGAAATTACGGGTTATGAAGTATGCTTTAGCTTTATAAATTGTAAGACTTAACTTAGCAAGTGTCTTGGCCGATTTTGCCAGGCCTCATGTAAAAGCTGTATTTCTTAGCGTTTAATAAAAATGCTGACCAAGTGGATTAAACTGTGAAATGTCTATTGTATTGTTTAAATGTGCTTAACTGAAGCTTTCCATGGGAACCGACTGCTAGGAGATGATTTTCTTTCTAATGCAACATTTTATGTGTAATGTGTGTGACTCTTCCTGGACAAGAACAATGAAGATACTGACTAGAGTGGAAGCTGCAACAATATTGTTACCTGACAAGCCGGATGATGAAGACATCATAAGATGAACCAATCAACAATATGAGAACGGAGAAATATTAGAATTCATAGATTTGGTATAGTAGTTTTATTGGACAGAGTGTGAACATACGATTAACTGACCAATATCGAATTAGGGGATAGTTTAGGTGACTTTGATATATCAACGCCACAGGGGGAAAAGACTAGAGACTTGAGACTTAGGAGAGGGAGAGATTTTAGGAGACTTAGAGAGAGAGAGATTCATTCCGATATTCTGGCTCATTGGGTTCATATTCCCTGACTGAGAATCTTATGCCTTGCTGATCAACTGATGTCCTGTGGACAAAGACTGATTCTGCTTTGCTGACCCATACCGAGGATAGGTATACAATTGAATTGTGATTGTTATGCATATTTGCTTTTTCTTCTAGGTACCAACTGCGCTGTTTTGTCTATGACTCTATCTTAGTTAGATGTTTTCCAAATTGGTGTTATTAAATTGGTTTTGCATGAAGCCCACCATGCTGATGCTAATCTGGTGTTTGTTGAGGATCCTGACTTATGACAAAAGAGAATAATGCTTGATGGATTTCTCTGCTTAACTTCATGTATTTTATCTCGCTGACGCAGCTGACTCAGCTGACTCTGCTACTGATTTGCACCGTAACTTTAGAATGTGTTGTAGTTCAAGCTTTGATTAGATTGCATTTCTTCCACCGCTTTGGGCAACCAGTGTTGTTTTTGTATGTGTTTCATTTGATTTTGAGATTAATCTACATGACCTTAGCATTGTTAAAATAGGGAAATAATCATTCTAAACATTTACTAAAGGCGTGGTTATTCATGACTGAAAGGTCCTGGTGCGTGACAATTACTGACTCCATTCATTATTTATGTTATTGATTACTAATGATTGTTGATTATCGTGTATTTATTATTGATTATGTACTGGAGCTATGGTAAGAACTTCTTAATTGTGAGTCAAAAGGTACATCGACCTATTCGCGTCCCCTTGTAAGTTTACTTATGAAGGTCAGGCGCGCTAACAAGGGATACCATCTGCTAGAACTACATAAAGAATCAAGATATTCACAACATTCAACACATCCTCGGAGTCATCAGTCCAGTTGTAAACGCACTAAACTACAGTGATGATATACAGGCCTAACTTTACTGGTAGTCAGCTATCTACATGATGACAGGGCTTCCTGCACAGAGCCTAGGACAGGAAACAACCCTGGAGAAGAGAGCTCATAGGGGACAAGACATAATGCAATAACTACCATCTTGCTGCCTCACTCTTCATTACGTGCGAGCCAACCAGTGGGCATGATCAATCCTCCCGCCTATGGCCGGAGGACAAAACACCTCAGATTCACTGTAAAATATGACACTTAAATAAAAACACAGGTGTGGAATAGATTTGCACCCAGCTTCAATGGATTGTACATGTGTGTCAGAGTCTTCTTGGTGGAAGAAGATTACTGCAAGCAGAAACATGTAAAACTGCAATTCTCCTAACAGTTATTCTTGTTCAGGAACCTCTTGTAATGTGAGAGGCTACTTCCTTCGTAATGGTAAGACAATAATGCAAAAATCCTTTGAGCAATTTAAACCAGATACTGAATAAATATGTATCACGTACTAGTTCGAGTTCGACATATACATCCAATAATTTGTATGCATTTACTTGTGAGGAGTACAGTTATACATGGTTTAACTATTGAGGGCATTATTACGAGTTGCATTCATTTCCAATGTAGCTGTGGGAATTGAAAAATTACCAATGAAAATTGGATGCAGAATTAACGATTTCCCCTGTAATTTCTGATTTCCAAGGAGACCCCGAGTTTACCACTGAAAACCGCCAGACCTAGTGGAGGACCCTGTTTTTGTCCTAGTGTGCTAGTGTTTCTCAACCCTCTAACAGCAGTTGAGTGACAATGCGACCAAAGTGGGTGTATATGAGATGTGTCTGGTCCTCTCCTAGATGACCCAACTGTATCACTAGCGGGTCCATCTGAAGGGTGATAGCCATAGCATCTTTTATGAGATCCTGGAGAGCCACTGGGCAGGTCCACCAAATATGGAGCATGGTTCCCTTTTTGTTGGCATGCCCTTCAACATTTATTGGATGACCTGAAAATGTCTCCACTGTAACTGGGGTGAAGAACAGCGTAATAGAAAACTTATATGTATTCTCTTTATATTTACTGCCAATAGATGAACCTGCTGCTGTAGCCCACATTGCCTCAACCTTCTCTTCATTCAAATTGATCTCCATTTCGTCTTCCCTTCGGCTCATATATGAATGGCATCCCACGTCTAAATTAAGGTCCAGGGCCTGATAGAGACAGGAGACAGACGACCACGTCAGTAACACATAACAGGAATCAGGATTGTAAGAGAGTGGGAAAAGAAAGGATGGAAAGGTGATAAACTTCCTGGTTTGTCTCTGGCCTTCCCAATGTCTAAACAGTGAAATGATAGGTTGTGAGAAAATGAGCAAATTCTGCAGTGGGATGGTTGATAAAGTTCTAACTAGCTCGAGCCAAGGAGTTTGTTTATGTGGTTGCATCCAAGCAACGGCTCGACTAAGTTGGGCAGTCTGCAGCTATTAAAGCAGCGGAATCCCTTCTTTGGACTCTTTAACAGAGTTGCCCTTGCTACCCTGGGGTATTTATTTCCCAAAACAAACTGTGAAAGTCTGGTCTAACGACCTTTCATAAATAGTTTTGGAACGTCTAGGAAATTCATCTTCATACTTTTAATTCGGGCTATCCCTGGCAGATCCAGTTTACTCCAGCAATATATGTCCTCAAATAGAGTGTCCATTAGTGGAGGTAGTTTGCATTTGTATAGGGCACTACATTGAGATGGGATCCATATGACCAAATAGCAACTTGGTATTCTCAAAGCCTGCCATCTCAAGACTCAGGCTTACATTTGCTTTGGATCAGCTAACCCCCCATTCCTGAGGATTTACCATAATAAATGCTGAAACCAGATAATTTGGAAATAGCTCTACTTGTATAATTTCCATTGCTGCTATAGATTAACCCCGTTTAGTTAGAAAACAAAGTATATTGTCGGAGAAGATAACTAGCTTATAGATTTTACCTTTCACCGCAGTGGGGCCATCTATAACTTCTGGATAAGAGGTTCCATAGCTAAGGAAGATATTAGGGGAGAGAGGGCACACCCCTGTCTCGTTCCCCTCATCAAACAAATGGATTCCGAAAATTCCCCATTCATTTTAATCCAAGCTTTAGGGTTTGGATATTTTGCAGTAATAAGGGAGGCCATAGTTGGGTCAATGGAGGTCTTATCAAGGGTTTTGCAGTTGAAACCCCAGTCAGTTCAATCAAAGGCCTTCTCCGCATCTAGTAAGAAGACCATTGGTGTGTTTTTTTGTACATCTAGATCAAATACATTGACAGTGAACCAGGTATTATCTTGGACTTAGCGTTCCAGAAAGAAGCCAGTTTGGAGAGGGGATTTCAGGTTCGGCCATAAAATGTTCAGTCTGTTAAATAAGACTTTAGTTAAAAATGTTCACATCATTGTTCAGGAGGGCTATTGGGCGATATGAGCCACATGTCTGGAGATCCTTCCTTGGCTCTTAAAAAGACCAGATAGTTGCTTCCATCATGTTCTGTAACCTTTTGAGCCTCCCCCATAGAAGTAAAAGAAATTGCCAATTGTTCAGTCAGGTAAGCTTGAAAGATTTAATAGAATGACAAAGTGAAACCGTTTGGGCCTGGGGCCTCATTATGGAAATCTCCTTATTTGTCCTTGCAACCACTATCTACCAGTGGGGGTGAAATTACTGAAGGTACTGATCTTGTTTGACAGGGTCGAAATCCTGTCTAGAATATAAATCTGAGTAGGATTCTGTGAACAGCAAAGTCTCAGAATTGGATGTAACCACCATATCATTGGGTATGTATTTGTTTTGAATGTAGTTATGAGCTTGTTGAGTTTGTAATTTGAAAGCCAATATATTGTCCAGCTTATCCCCTTTCTCATGTTATGTCTGACCTGTAAATAACATTTTCTTTGCTGGTTCACTTATAAGTAGCTACTTGAACTCACTGCGTGGCTTCTTAGGCGACCGTAACATATTAAGAGAGCGGTTGAACAACTTTATACTGTAGCTCAAGCATCATAATCATTGATTCAAAATCTAGCTTTTTTTCTTTTCTCAATCTCTAGTATATTGTGATATGAGAAAACTATTTCCCTTTCATAACTGCTTTGGAAGCTTCCCATACTGTGGAAAGGGAAAATTTGCCTCTGTCGTTTTCTTTGGAAATAGGGTCGGGTGCCACCTTTTGTCATCCTTAAGGCTACATTGCTAAAGGCAATTTCATTTAAACCCCAGGTTCACACAGCCTATCGTCATGTAATTAGAAGTCCCAGCTGTTGTACAACTAGGGCATGATCTGTAAGTGAAAAGATTCCCCTTTCAGTGTTGAGGACTGCTTCATAAGCTAATCTGTTTGTAAGGAAAAAAACAATTTGTCAGTGAGTCCAATTTACCCTAGAGTAAAACTTCTAACTCCTTTCTGTGGGTTGTTCAAGCCACCATGGTTCCAGTAGGTCCAGTGATGTTACGTCCTCTAGAAGGGCCCTAGTGAACTTGTGAGCAGTATATCAGGAATAGATCTAGCCAATGTTTGACCTTTGAAATGCTTGGCCAGTGGTCCACTCCCCGCGTGCACATCGCCCCCCAGCTGTCATCGTGTCTCCCCACCCCACCCTCGCTGCTCCCAGCTGATCCCTGGGGTCTAGTGGTAAGCGCAGTGACTGTAATACTATTATTCTTGTGATTACTGTTTTATAGCACTGTTATTCCTGTGATTACTGTTTTTGTATTGTCTGCTTTTCGTGCCTGTTTCTGCCGGATTTTTGTGCCCCCTTGCCCCCCAGCGCCTCGGCCCCCCCTCAGCTGTCTCCTTTTCCCCGCCGCTGCCTCCCTGCGGCCCGCCCCCCTCAAGCCCCCATTCGCTCCCGCCTCCCAGCTGCTCCTCTCTCCCACCTCCCCCTCTTAATGGCGGTCGCTGCGCGCTACGGTGAGTGACCTTTGACCTGCTTGGGCAGTGGTCAACTCCCCGCGCGCACAGCGCCCCCCAGCTGTCCTCTTGTCTCCCCACCCCACCCTCACTGCTCCCAGCTGATCCCTGGGGTCTAGTGGTAAGCCTAGTGACTGTAATACTATTATTCTTGTGATTACTGTTTTGTAGCACTGTTATTCCTGTGATTACTGTTTTTGTATTTTCTGCTTTTCACGCCTGTTTCTGCCGGATTTTTGTGCCCCGTTGCCCCCCAGCGCCTCGGCCCCCCTCAACCGTCTCCTTTTCCCCCCCGCTGCGTCCCTGCAGCCCGCCCCTCTCGAACCCCTATTCGCTCCCGCCTCCCAGCTGCTCCTCCCTCCCACCTCCCCCTCTTAATTGCGGTTGCTGCGCACTACTGTGAGTGACCTTTGACCTGCTTGGCCAGTGGTCCACTCCCCGCGTGCACAGCGCCCCCCATCTGTCCTCGTGTCTCCCCACCCCGCTCTCGCTGCTCTCTGCTGATCCCTGGGGTCTAGTGGTAAGCGTAGTGACTGTAATACTATTATTCTTGTGATTACTGTTTTGTAGCACTGTTATTCTTGTGATTACTGTTTTTGTATTTTCTTCTTTTCGTGCCCCCTTGCCCCCCAGCGCCTCGGCTCCCCTAAGTCGTCTCCTTTTCCCTGCCGCTGCATCCCAGCGGCCCGCCCCCCTCGAGCCCCATTCGCTCCCGCCTCCCAGCTGCTCCTCCCTCTCACCTCCACCTCTTAATGGCGGCCACTGCACGCTACGGTGAATGACCTTTGACCTGCTTGGCCAGTGGTCCACTCCCCGCGTGCACAGCGCCCCCCAGCTGTCCTTGTGACTCCCCACCCCGCCCTCGCTGCTCCCAGCTGATCCCTGGGGTCTAGTGGTAAGCGTAGTGACTGTAATACTATTATTCTTGTGATTACTGTTTTGTAGCACTGTTATTCTTGTGATTACTGTTTTTGTATTTTCTGCTTTTCACTCCTGTTTCCGCCGGATTTTTGTGCCCCCAGCTCCTCTGCTTCCCTAAGCCGTCTCCTTTTCCCCACCGCTGCATCCCTGAGGCCCGCACAACTCGAGTCCCCATTCGCTCCCGCCTCCCAGCTGCTCCTCCCACCTCCCCCTCTTAATGGCGGTTGCTGCGTGCCGGAGTGGCGCCAGAGGCAAGCCCGTCTGCGTCCGTCTGCGCCTGGACCGCGCCCAGCACCACCCCCCCTGGTCCGCAGGACCCCGCACCTCCAGACGCCACTACACGGCCAGCGACCTCAACGCCCTCAATCCCGGCCGCATCTCAGCATGCTTCCAGTCCTCACCGAGAAACACCAACGGATCCTTCTCCTGCCGCACCTGCAACTTCACCTGCGACAGAACGAATAAACCTCCAAAGACTGGAACAAAACGCCTCCACTGCATACTCCTCAACACCCGCTCCGCATGCAAGCACGCCATCGAGCTCTGGGATTTGTTCGACACCACCGCCCCAGACGTAGCCTTCCTGACCGAAACCTGGTGGAACGAATCTTCGGCACCCGACACCGCCATAGGCATCCCAGACAGCTACAAGATCACCCGCAGGGATCGCACCAACGGAATCGGAGGAGGAATAGCCATCGCCCACAAATCCACCCTCAAAGTCTACACCCACATGGACGACACCCTCAAGACCGCCGAACACCTGCACTTCCGAATCCACACCGACCCCAACTCCACCCTCAGAGGAACACTCATCTACAGACCCCCCGGACCACGGGCACCTTTCAGCGACTCCATCGCCGACCTCACCAGCACCCATGGACTCACTTCCACAGACTACATCCTCCTCGGGGACCTAAAATTCCACCTTGAGAACAACAACACCAACTCCACCACTCTGATCGACAACCTCGCCAACCTCGGCCTCAGACAACTCATCACCACACCCACCCACATCGCCGGCCACACGCTTGATCCCATCTTCTCCGCAAGCGGCCACGTCACCTTCAACCACACCACCGAACTCCACTGGACCGACCACCATTGTATCCACTTCACCTTCAAGAAACATACAGAGCACCACCGCACCCAACAACCACCCCGTCGCTGTTGGAGCAAAGCTACTGAAGACCAGCTAACCAACATCCTCG
This sequence comes from Pleurodeles waltl, assembly GCF_031143425.1. Taxonomy (NCBI): domain Eukaryota; kingdom Metazoa; phylum Chordata; class Amphibia; order Caudata; family Salamandridae; genus Pleurodeles; species Pleurodeles waltl. Next base: position 1,668,908,983 of record NC_090444.1, on the reverse strand, counting down.
CCCAGAACCCTCCTTCCGACCCCACCGACCGAGACACCGCCCCCCACAACCTCAGACAATGGATCAACGACTGCGCCAACACCCTCGCGCCACTCAAGAAACCCACTGACAACCAAGCCAGGAAAAAAGCCACCTGGTTCACCGACGAGCTCCAAACCTCCAAGAGCGACTGCCGGAAACTTTTTAAAAAATGGCTCCTCGAACGCACACCTGACAGCCTTGCAACCCACAAAGACGCCACCCGCAGGCATCACCAACTCATCAAACTAGCCAAAAGATCCCACTTCAAAGACCTCCTGGATAACAACGCACATGACAGCAAAGAGCTCTTCAGCATTGTGAAAGAACTCTCCAACCCCAGCGCCAACGTCAACGACGTCCCTCCATCTCAAGAACTCTGCGACGCGCTGTCCACCTTTTTCCACGGAAGATCACCGACATCCACGACAGCTTCAACCCCACGACCACGCCAGACCCTACCCCCGAAAACACCACCCGCACCAACCGCCTGACCTCCTGGACCAACGTCAACGACACAGAGACACGTAAGATCATGAACTCCATCCACTCAGGATCTCCGTCAGACCCATGCCCACACCACATGTACAACAAAGCCGACGCTACCATCGCCCCCCAACTACGGAAGGTCATCAACATCTCCTTCGAAACAGCAACGTTCCCGGACAGTTGGAAGCACGCTGAAATCCGCACCCTCCTCAAGAAGCCCAAGGCAGACCCCAAGGACCTCAAGAATTTCCGACTCATCTCCCTTCTCCCGTTCCCGGCGAAGGTCATCGATAAAATCATCAACACGCGACTAACGCTTCACCTCGAAGACAACAACATCCTGGACCCCTCCCAGTCCGGCTTCAGACGATACACACAGCACTGAAACCGCCCTCCTCGCTGCCACAGACAACATCAGACGCCAAATGGACAATGGCGAAACATCAGCCCTCATCCTCCTGGAACTGTCTGCCGCCTTTGACACGGTCTGCCACCGCACCCTTAAAACACGCCTCCACGTAACCGGAATACAAGAAAAAGCCCTCGACTGGATTACCTCCTTCCTCTCCGGTAGAACCCAGAGAGTCCGCCTCCCTCCCTTCCGATCCAAAGCCACCAACATCATCTGTGGCATCTCACAGGGCTCATCCCTCAGCCCGATGCTGTTCAACATCTACATGGCCCCCCTCGCACAAGTGTTGCGCCAACACGACCTCAACATCATCTCTTACGCCGATGACACCCAGCTCATCCTCTCCCTCACCAAGGACCCACGCACTGGCAAAACCAACCTCCAGGAGGGAATGAAGGCCATCGCCGAATGGATGAGAAGCAGCCGTCTGAAACTGAACTCGGACAAGACGGAGGTCCTCATCCTCAGACCCACCCCCTCTGCCTGGGACGACTCCTGGTGGCCTACCTCCCTGGGAACCCCACTGACGCCGACTGACCACGCACGCAACCTGGGCTTCGTCCTTGACTCCTCCCTCTCCATGTCCAAACAGGTCAATGCAGTCTCCTCCTCCTGCTACAACACCTTCCGCATGCTCCGTAGAATCTACAAGTGGATCCCGACAGAAACAAGAAGAACAGTAACACAGGCCCTCGTCAGCAGCCTGCTAGACTACAGCAATGCACTCTACACAGGTATCCCAGCAAAAAACCTACGACGCCTCCAACGCATCCAAAACGCCTCCGCCCGACTGATCCTCAACGTACCCCGCCGCAGCCACATCTCCCACCACCTGAGATACCTTCACTGGCTCCCAGTAGACAAGTGAATCACATTCAAGCTCCTCACCCACGCTCACAAGGCACTCCACAACACCAGACCAGCCTACCTGAACAACAGACTCAGCTTCTACACCCCAAGCCATCAGCTCCGCAAACCTCGCCCTCGCTGTCGTTCCCCACATCCAACGAAAGACCTCCGGCAGCAGATCCTTCTCATACCTCGCCACCAAGACCTGGAAAACCCTCCCGACCAACCTACGACAGACCCAAGACCTACTCACCTTCAGAAGACTCCTCAAAACCTGGCTCTTCGATCAGTAGCAGCAGCAGCCCCCCCCCCAGCACCTTAAAACCCTCACGGGTATGTAGATCGCCTTATAAATTCTATGATTAATTGAATGTTTCATTGAGAATTGCATTAAAACCTCCCTCATGAAGGCTTCTATATAGGAAGTTAGGTCTTGGAAGAAGACATTTTTCTTGACAGATGTTTCCATCCGCTAAACTCATTTTAAGCCCCTTAATTATAATTAATAACTTATTTTCCGCAAAAAAGTATGAAGGGCAAACTTACCTCCATTTTTCTCACATTTTGAGGATCGTAAAGGTACCTAGGGGTTGGGAATTCAGTGGAGAGAACCAACAAAAGAGACAAAATCTAGCAATTTGTTTCAGGGGGGCTTGTGATGTGGGAAAGCGTATATTTTATTTCCAAAAAAGGTTGCTGTGCCTCCCTTTTGGTAGCTTCCAGGAACAGGAATAGCTGTACATAAAAAACAATTACCACAGAATTTCAGAATCCTTAACTTTTTCACTTTTTTGTATACTTTTTTGTATTCTTTAGAAGGTAATTTACTCATGTTCAATTAATTTAAATCATTACATGTAATTATAAAAGCATAGCATAACACATAATAGTTCATTCAGTAAACACACATTGATTAAAAAATACAAAATATTCAGCAGTTTGGCAGCTTTTGAAAGATTATTCAATTTTAAGACTAAAAGAAAAAGACGGCATCTGAGACTTTAAAATAACAGTTAAAAAAGCAAAAACAAATGACCGGCTGCTATGAGAGAGCGCTGAGGCAGGGTAACAAACTAGGAACTGATTAATGGATTTTGGGAGTGATTGTCCAATAATGTATGTGAATTTCCGTAGTCTGGCTAGAGAACAAGGGGACGTTTCCTTAAAGCACAGGTCCGATGCCTCCCTGCAATGCCTCACACCTTTAGGTCAAAATAGAGGAACCAGCAGGAGACACCTCGCCCCAGCAAAATTGGGACAACAGCACAACAGGTGAAACCATGATTCATTATGAAGATTACAGTACCCGCATGCCACAGACGTCCCTACAGGGGCCCAGCTTGGGTTAAAATCTGCAATTGGTAAAATGATTAGCCTTAAATAGAGGATTTTGCTGCAGGTCTGGGCTGAAAGAGCTTGGCAAAGATAAGGCTGTGCTTTCCCCATGGAATAAGATCCGTCCAGGGCCTTGGTCAGGGTACTGGGTCGCAGCTTCCAATGTCCCCCTCAAAGGAGGCAATTTTCACCTACCTGTTCACATCGCGTTTCCAGACTGAGTAGGCAATTTCTTGGGCATGCAGTATGTCAGCTTTGATCCTCAGACTGCTGCTAGCCTTTGACACCCCAACTTTCTATGGGGTGCCCTTCTCCTCAAAAACTGATATTTGAGCGAGGACTCAAGGGCACGCTGATCCCTGATATGGTACTTTATAATTCGGGCTCCAGGTTTTATGATATTTATTTTTTTGCCATTTCCGTCTGTATTTATCCATATTTATTTTTTGGGTCATTTTATCTGTGTTTATCTACATGTATTTTTGTCGCAAGCAAAAGACGACGCTGCGGCTAGTATTTTTTTGCATTTAATTAAATATGCAAAGCACACTTGCAATTGTTATAGGTGTAGATATATATATATATATATATATATATATATATATATACATAAGACAAATCAAGTAAACACAATGCATTCATCTGTGTCAGTCTTTGATTATCCTAATTTTGCTACAAAAGGTTTGTTTGGGGAGAAATAAATCGTTATTAGTAAAGTCAAGAATCCTGAGTTTATGCTTCTCAGACCAAGCACTCTTAAAAATGCCTACCAGTATGGATGACATGTGAATCCTGCACCTACACCCTTTGTCTTATCTAACATTTCTATACACTGATTTAAACGTGTGATTCATTGTCTCTGTTTGTGTGTGTGTGATGTGAAGTGCTCCAAAACCCTACCTGGTAAGAGAACTGCTATAAAAGAAATGACATACATGCAAGAGAGGGGCTATGGAGAGATTTTAGAGACTGCACACACTTAAAAAGTTACCAAACAAAAGTGAAAACAAAGAAAGACTGAACGATCTAGTTTAACCAGAAAGTGTGCATTTATTGTACAGCTGCACGCTGAGCATGTTACATTAAGCAGCACGTTCTAGGAGGGGGTCACGGGGGATGCAGCTCCTCATTTAGCAATGTCAGTATTTTCTCATTTCTATTTTATAAGTGCAGACAAAGGAAAAATAGTTTTCTGTCTGTATTTATATGTAAAAATCCATTTAAACAGAGAACCAGGAGCCTTATTTATAATAACCCCACACATGCTAGGTCTGGACTCCCAAGGCCCAATTCCAGTCTTGGCTCTTCTGGCATGCCCTGAGATAAGCATGAGATTTTTTGTATACCTTAACCCATGGGTACTCACAAACATTTTCCCAGGGGTCGCACTGTTTGGTCTGTGACGTGACGCGGGCTGCATTGATGCAAGCAGGGTGGAGGTCGGAGGGGTGGGGAGGGGTAGTGGTAAAGTGGTTGTAGTAAAATTGCAGGAAATGAGTAGTAAAAACAGGAAATGAAGCGTATACATCTAGTGTCTGAATTGCGCAATGTGAAACCAGAAACTTGGGTATAAATCCCGGCATCTCCACTTAACCAAATTGTGTGATCCTAGGCAAATGTTTTATTTCTCTTTACCTCCTTTTTCTTCATCATCACATATAAGAACCTTGAAATACGTCTTCAGGATGTATGCTGTATAAAACCTTCTGGGTCTGATTTAAGAAACTATAATCTTGTTCATGTATAATAGAAACCCAGCCCTCCCAAAGGGTTCACATAGCAACTGGCTTGCCTCTTAGTTCACAGTTAACATTGTTGTCAGGGTGTCGAGGGGTTAAGAGGGATGAAAGTTTGTAAATTTATGTTTGAAAAATATCACTTTAAAAATACTCCTCAATGCATTGAAATAATCGTGTGTACTAAGGTGAAACATTTCTGCAGATTAATGAAATGCACTTTTTGAATTTCAAACAGATTATACTTTAATGTTTTTTTCTGCAAGATATCTTTAATAATGAAGGTGTTTCTAAAGTTGAGTTCCAGGACACCCTAGTTATTCCCTTTTCAATTAGCCTCCAAATAAATACTTCTCGTTTATTTAACAGTTTTTAGTGCTAGTGCTAAGTCAAATAAACAGCAGCACTGCACAGTGCTGCTGATGACCTGGGGCCGCATGTAAATGTCAGGAGGGCCACATGCGGCCCCCGGGCAGTACTTTGAGTATCACTTCATTACACTGAGCACCCTTTAGGAGCTTGTCAAGAGTCCCTGGAAAGGCCAGGTGTCCATAGTTGAGAGCAAGAATCAGACTAGCTCTTAGCACAGTTAACATAGGCTCAGTGGTGGGGGTATGTAAGCGGGTGCTTAAACACTTCAGTTAATTACACTGAATGATTTAATTTTTAGGTGTTTTGGCTGAACGGCCTGTGTGGCCGTTTCGGAGAACCAAACTCCAAGGTATTTATAGGCAGGGGGTTTAGAAATCTGTAAACCACCGAACTGCCAGTGTGATCTTTTTTGTGGGGGTACTTGCCAAATACAACAACTTTCGTTTTACTCTGGTTAACCTGCAGATGGTTGACCTGGTTTTAGCACTGTAAGGCATACAGGGCCCTTTGCAGCACAACTTTGGTGTGGTCGGGAATTACAGAGTCATCCGTGTACTGCAGGATTGGCAGGCGCACCTGTCCCAGCTTTGGGGTTACTAAGCTGGCTCTTTCCATGGAATTGCCCAAGTCAGCCGTGTAAAGGTTAAGAAGGAGAGGGGCCCGTACACAGCCCTGCTCGAGCCCATTATTGGTTGGTATTCTAGTGGTGACTTTGTTGGGGCTTGTTTTTACGTGGACCCAAGGCCCCTGGTATAGGGACATGATTAACTTGAGGAGCTGAAATGGAATTCCTCATGCGGTTAGCTTGCTATGGTCCACCCTATCAAAAGCTATTCTGTAGTTCACAAAGCAGCAAAAAAAGGTGGGGGGACCAGTGCTTCTTTCTGACCAGTGCCATGATGTTATCAGTTGTGGAGCATTCCAACCTGAAGCCTGATTGAAACAGCGGAAGAATATCTTTGTCCTTTGCCCTTGATTCTAGGTCCTTCAGAAGAATATGTGCAAAGGCTTTGGTTTAAGTGTCCAGAAGTGCTATCAGATGTAGTTAGCTGGATTCGAGCTCTCGCCCTTTTTATGAATAGAGAAGAAGATGGAGCCCCTGCAGGAAAATTGAATTGTGACTGAAGCGTATGCATAGCTGAAAAGAGGTGTTAAGGTGGCTAACCAAAAATCTTGAGCCATTTTGTACACTGTTGCTGGGATCCCCTTCGGACCGGCTGTGCCGTCAGTCCTCATTGCATGAAACGCGTCTCTTTAGAGATGAAAGCCCTCTGCTCAGGCCAGGCAGCCGAGACCTCTGAGCTAGGGGTGGGGGCTGCTTCCACCGCCTGCTCAATGGTATATCATTTTTTAACATCACTAATCCAGACAGCCTCTGCCACATTGTTCTCCTTGGGCTGCCCGAGTTACCTAGCTGGTTATGATGCTGCCACAGGCGTGAGTTTTTTTTCTCCTTCATTAAAGTGAAGGTTCAGAGCCACTCTGCTTCAATGTGCTTTTTTTATGTTGCTAGACTTTCAACTTGTGAGCCGCCCTAAGTGCAGAAATGGCTGGTCCGTCTGCTGCATTGCTGTATCTTTTCCTAGCAGCCAATGCTCTGTGGAGTGCACATTTGCTGTCTACTAGCTCCTTTGGGTGTCTAGAAGTGTGGGATAAAATCATGGGGAATTTGTTCCATGTATAACTTTGCCCGTTCCCCAACACCTGGTGCCAATCTGCTATGAGTTCCTCCCAGTGCCCAAAAACTGTTGATGCGCTTGACATTGTCTTGGTAGCTTTTGTGCTCTCTGTCCAGGATAGTAATTTATCTCTGAGGCTGCTAGACCATTTAATTGTGTGAAGAAGCTTATGACACTCTTCGCCTGTCAATTCGCAGAGGGGAGAAAAAAAGTGGGAATTTGATAAAACCATTTGCAAGGTAGCCCACAGGGGCCTGTGATCACTTTTGGCCCTGTTATCAACTTTGAAATCTTGAAGTGTGGGAGCCAGCCCTGCACTGGTAAAAGTATAATCAACTGTAGGTATGTTCTTAAAAGCAGGGTTTGCACACCATAAACGGTAGCAAACTTCTTTTAGCGACTGACTTGATGTCAGGTTGTGGTTATGAAGTAGGACGTGTAGAGGTGCTGGCCTTCCTGGAGGCCTGAGGAGATTGTGTGACTTGTTCAGGTCCCTGGTATTGAAGTCCCCACTGATATCACTTGGTGTGTGCCGTATGTGAACAGCAGCTCCTCAATCATGCTGGCTAGTCTAGATGAGGCCTCTTTCTTTTGGAATTGGGCTGGATTGAAGTAGTAGTTAATTTAACAACAGCCATAGTGCTTGAGAGTCGAACCTTAGGCCACTGATCAGAATGAAATCTGAATGGCTGGGAAGTTCAAGAGCCACTATCTTTCGGATATTTTTTATGTATATTGAAAGACCTCCTGACGAGCATCTGAAGATGTTATGTTTGGTGGACGTTAGATGAGAGCTATAATAACCGGCTAGTGGCATGGGATCTATGGCCTATGTCTCCTGAAAGCAAAATATATCCCATCTAAGTAGGTTTTCATGAGACGATTGTGGGATGTTGACTGCTTCCTTTCACACTGCTTGTACCTCCAACCAGCTGGGTATAATCAATATTAGGAGTGATACCTGTGGGGGCTGTAGCCCATGACAAAAGGTGCAGGTGGGGATCAGAATGGTCATGACCCGTTGATTGCCCAAGCAAGTTATCCTTAGGGCCAGGGGGCCTGTTTGACTCCCATGAAGAGGACTGGTGCTTTTGATACACCGGTCAGTCCCGTTCAAGATTGACACTATCCCTTTCCCACTTGGAGAGGAGAAAAGAACATACGGATATTTGTCTGTGCTGGGTGAGGGGCTCCTTAGCTTCTATCCTCCATTCTGCCAGTTGAGGTGATTCCGTGAGCACCGCAGTTTGATGGGGGTTAGTAACGAAAGCCCACCAGGGATGATTCACTGTGGGTGTCTCCAGGTAGATTTTGGAATCTAACCCACTCCAAGTCCTCCGATTGAATGTGAGCTAGAGTTGATATGTGTTTGAATAACCATAAGATGCTGCTCCTGTTTAGAACATCGTGTGAGCCCTGAATCCAATATCTAGGAGTGAGCACTAACTCATAAATGCTGTAAACGTTTTTAACAACTATGGACAACTCTGCTGTATTTGCAACAGCGTTTTGAGTTGGATTAATAGAGTTAATTGGGCCCCAGCCGTGTGGGATGGATGTTGCACTGACATTATGGCTAGTAACAGATGCTGCTACATCAGAGAGCTGCCTGTGGTGTGGAGAAAGCAAGAATGACTGACGCGGGGGGCCTCTATTTGAGATGCAGAGGTGGCAGCACTTGGTTCCTTTGCAAGGATTGCTGAATTGTTTAACAGTGAGTTTGAATTAGATAAGACTTGAGCACCATTGATCTTAAGGGGGATTCTTGCCTCTTGGGTGGCTGGTCTTGGTTCGGCTGCTGGGTGACCCTGTGTGAAGACCGCCGTCTTCAGTTGCATTTTGTTAAACTTTTGTTCATTAGTGATATTTGGAGAAAAACTAGGTGTGCCTAATTTATGAAGATCATGAATATTCCCTCCATAGAAAAGAGGTTTCGAAGATTGAGAGTCACTCTCACTTTGTGGGTGATTGTTGCCACCCAGTTTGGAAGTAAAAATGGGGAATATCCCTGGTGTTGCACATTGTAATTGCTTCTTCCCCATTGCTTCTTAGTTTCACCTTTTTCAGTTGTTTCCTTTGCTTTTTGTTGGCCCATCTTGACATTTCTGCCCTTTGAGCTACATAGCTAAATGGTGTCTCTGGTTTGTTGTTCTACTTGTGGTCAGCCTCAATGATTGGGCTGGTGCTTGATTGACCAGCTATATTGTCAATCCATTCAGCAGAAGCCAATAAGTCCTGGAAAGGTGAAGAGCTGTCTGGCTTATTTGGGCTGGAGCTAGGGGATTTCATCATGCCACTTGCAGAGCCAGAGGTATGATGACAGTGGGGGCCCAGACAGGTGGCTGTCGGGGAGCTAGTCTTGCCTTTAAGTGTGGCAACAACCGAGCCAAGCATCTCAGGCAGGTTCACCAATTTGTCTATTATAGCAGCACAGGAGCAGGAGCACAGTTTAGAAGCCAGTTTACTGTGTATATTCTCTTCAATAGAACCAATCTTGGTGTCCACGTTCACTAGCCGTTGCGCTTATGACTGCAATAAGCCTATTTGGAGTTCCATTTTCGTGGACTGCGTCTTTGGTAACAGTTGACTGCAAATCTTCCTTACCAAAGGAGTCTTGAGTTCCAACGCAGGAGGGTCCTGATCCCTCCGGTGTTCTAAACAGCCTGGGGGTTAGTTCTAAAGTTCTCTCAATTCTTGTCTCCAGGCTTTGTAAAAAGGAAGCAGTCAGATCACCAGTGTCAGTGAAATCGACGGCTCGACTGGCTTGGCTGGGCTCAAGAGACGTTGGAATGCCAGCAGGCTTCATCCCCTCTGGAACTGCAGTACATTGGACATGAATTTGTGCTACGACTGCTAGCTCACTCTCCACTTTGATCCAGGGCTCTCTGACGCCAACGAGATTTTGAGGCTTCACCGTCCTGTCTCTATGTTCTCACATGCACAGTTATTGAGAGAGGAGATGATGGTCTGCCATTGTTCTATGACGGTATGTTTAGGCGAGCACCTTAAACCAGGACACAACCATGACCTGTGCTTTGTGGTGATTGTGGTGATTTTGAGATGGGTGGAGGCCAGCAGATAGCCCTGCCATGGTCTGACCAGCCATTGTCCGGAGTATGTCCTCGCCTTCTGGCGGGGCGGAGGAAGGTTCAGTTCCGGCAGCCCGAGAGAGTCCGAAGAAACTGCATGATGGCCCCCTTGACCTTGGGTAGCGCATTGGGAGGTGAGCACACCTGGACTATGCTTCTTGAGTGCCTAGTGGCAGCTAAAGGCAGAGTGGCTATCCCTTCAGTTGCAGAGTTTATGTGAGAGGCTGGTTTTCTCTTATTACCCATGAGGAGAAGTTTTAGATTTGCAGTTTGGCATAGGATAAGCACTGGCTGTAGCCTTGGTGGGTAATTGAGTGGAGCAGTGCAGTTCACTTTGGTTGCAGCAGGGGGGAGGACACCATAGGTCCGTGAGTGGATCAATGAATTAATCAGTGAGTGAGTGATTGGAGCGGGGCTCAAGGTGCTGGGGAGGAGCGAGGCCTGTCAGAACCTGACAAGCCGCACCCAGATCTAGCTGGGCCACTTCTGAAGGGCTCTGGGGCACTCACTTAGCAGTGGCTGACTACAGCCACCGCACCCTGCCCTGTAAAACACTAATTGCTCTGAGGTGGACTCTGCAACTCAGATGGGAATGAGAGGGATGGAACACAGGTGAGTGGCTGAAATGAAGCTAGGGTGAGGCTGGCGCAAAGCTCAAGGTGCTAGGGTGTAGTGAGACACACAAGAGTGTCTCCAGACCGCAGACAGCTCTAGCAGGACCACTTCTGTGGGGCACTGGGGCCCACACTTGGCAGTGGCCGTCTACAGCCACCACAGTCCGCCTTGTGAGTCCTGGATGCTCCTCGGACTTGCAACAACCAGGGAGGGGGAAGAGGAGCCGAGCCTGGGTGAGGAAAAACCCTAGAGGGTTGTGGAGGGTACCTGGTGGGGCACCAGCGTGGTGTGCAATGCCTCTCCTAGTCCAGCCCAAATCATGCACCACCACCCAGGCCTACCCAAACCCTTAATAGCCTCGGCTCACCAAAGGCACCTTGCCCCCCACTTGAAGTGTCCTTAAGTGCCCCCTCTGGCAGCCTCAGGCAGTCCAGGATGAGCTCTGGGCGGGCAGTGAACCAGCAAGCTGGCAGTGATGCGGAACGCAGGGGAGGCTCCGTAGGGTCTGCCTTCTCCCCCTGGTCTTCCGTCAATCCTCCCGGCCTTCCCAGTACGAGCTCATGCTTTCAGAATCCTATTTCAGCCTGCACTGCATGAACATGTTGCCTATAGGCTTGTTACGCAGTACCAATCACCTGTTTTCAAAGGTCAGCGAAGGGGAGAACAAGATGTTTTTGCCCAAATTCAGGACATTTTATGATTCAAGGTGGAAGGTGATATCACAGTTTTTTGCAGTTTTCTAAGTTGTAATCAGCAAATCATCATTTCCTGATACTGTCCCAAACCTGTTCATGGTTTTTCCAAAGAAACTAATGACAAAAATGCAAAAAAAAGTAAGTAGGGAAAATAGCAAAAGGTGACAACGTTTTCACCTGTAGTTTTTTTCCCATGAAGGCCATTACATCAGTAAACGGATTTAGAGACCCAACCCAGAGGGGAAAAACTTCCACAGAAAAAAAAAGTTTTTTTGTTAGAAAAACCCTCACCCACCAGGGTTACCCCTTGGTGGCATGCATCATCATTGGGTTTCTTCCCGTTCTGCTGCAGAACGAGGCGTGCTGCGACCGACGGAATACGTGGGAGCACTATTGGTATCAGTGATGCAGATGCTAGAAAAGGATAGGAGTGGTGGGGTCTGGGTAAATTAAAAATACTCCCTCTCTGGATGATATTACTAGTTTAATATGTCTCAAAGGGGTGGTATGATTAAAAAGGGGTGTCAGGAGGGTGGGTATATTATGTACCTGTCCTCCTTAGTGGTCTACATGTTTCGGAGTTTACCCCTAAACACCTCTTCAGGACCAAAGTGATCTCCCTAGTATCACTCCTCGTGCGCCTTCCACTAGTAGAAGTACGTTTACTATTTACTGTGGTAAGGTGATATATACCAATTATATTAAATTAAATAAATACTACCCATCAGTGTCAATGCACTGCTGGGCACATTTTCAGTGTTTATGCTAATTGCATCATAGGTCCTCCGGGAGGGGTGTGTGCTTATAGTCACATGTTCCTCAAAGCGACACTCCAGCCTTAAAACCTACTCCTCACCTCGCCGTGGCCCTTACATCAGTCAGACTCTTCCGGTCGCAGAGATATATAGGGCCTCATTTACGATTTTGGCACTCTTGGCATGTTGGTTTGGTGGTCGTACTGCCAACAGGTTGGCGGAGAAGACTGCCAAATTATGAACATGGCGGTATTCCCAATGGAATACAGCCAAAGCACTACCGGCACCGCCACAACGGTCTGGCAGCCATGGACGATAGTAGCCACTTGCAGGCCAGCAGATAACATGTTTCCACAAAGACTGTAATCTTCAATGACGACAGCAACCGTAAGTACACACTCTTACCTGTTACTGCTGTGTAATGTCATATTTTGTACACTCACAAAACATACATTCAGGAAGGTTGTGAGAGGGTGACACTCATGTAACAGCACACTAACACGCACACTCACATACAGCCACACACACACTCACATATGCCCAAAAATACACCACGTCCACCACACACACACACACGCATCACAAACACACACAGTTATGCACAGAAACACTGCATAGGCCCACTCTCACATAGTACCACACAACAACACCACACAACATGTCACAACAACAACAACAACAACACACCCGCACGATCTCCAATTTCTTGGCAGGTACCCAGGTACACATTACACATACATTACAACGTAACACCAACAGGCAAAAAATACATACAAATACACAATCTTACTACTTACTGATCAACTTACAAAGAACACCGTATCTAACATTTCCTGCACATAACACGCACACAGTCAAAGCACACAAAGCCACACAACACACTAACAAACACATCTAAAAAAAAACAACACACAATACCAACACAAAAAAACCTCTTGAACACACAAATGTCCATCACAACAACACATACCCTACCACTTTCAGACAAAAGCACTGCACACAGTCTCACATACTGCTGAAACAACACATGTAGCCCAAGCAAAACACACACATACAGGCACAGAACTAATGTCAGCCAGGAACAACTCCATAGTAGGGAAAGAAATGCACAACAAAGCTGTAACCAGGAAACCAACTACATGTTGGTTTAAGTAATTATTAGTAACAAAATTGTAGCAAAAAACAAAGGCCATAGGCCAGTCCATTATGTAAATAGTCTGTATGCACACAGTGCACAGATGTATGTCTCTAACTATAGGGCAGGCAAGCAGGTACCTCAGGGGTGATCTGGTTGGGGGTTGAGGGGGAGGTTAGGTTTAGGTCTTGGAGGGGGGTCTTTGGGATATGGCTTGGGAGAGGGGTGTTTGGCTTGGTCTTAGGTTTAGGGGAGGGTTGGCTTTTTGATGGAGGGGTTGACTTCTTGGCAGGGGAGGGGCATTGGTATTTGCAGGGGAGGTCTTGGAAGTGGAAGGGCTGGACTTGGGGAGGGACACAGACCATTTAGAGGTATCAGGGGGTTTGAAGAGGAGTAGGGACAAGAACAAACTCTGAAAGGAAAGCTTTTTTAGACACACAGGGACGGTCATAGTAAAAGGGTTTGGGTGTGGAGGGAGAGGGAGTGGTTGTCTGAGGTGTTGGTGTGGATGTCTTGGGTGAATGTGCGAGGTATGTTTGTGGGTGGTGGGGATCTTTTGGGTTGGTGAATGAGGGTGTTTATGTGTCTTGGGAGGTGCTGGGAGATGCTGTGGTGGGTGGATGATTGTTGGGGTGGTGACTGCAGGTATGGTGGAAATGCTGTATGTAGGCATGTCTGTAATTGTGGTGTCTGCGGGTGTGGTGACTGGGGTGGATGTCTGAGGGTCTGCTGTGGTGCTGTCTGTGGGTAGGACAGGTGTAGTGGCTGGATCTGTGAATGTTGGTGTGGTGTCTGCAAGTGTGTCAGGTGTGCTGTCATTGATGCAGGGGGTGGTGAGGGTGTCAAGGCAGGTTGTGACTGTTGCTGTGTGTGCAGGTGTATGTTGCTTGTGTGTATGCCGGTGGTGTGTTTTGCGATGCTTGTGTTTGTTAGACCTACCCTTGGATGTTGAGGTGGTTGCATGCTTGTCTGTCTGTGTGCTTTGGCTGGGTCAGGGAAGAGGGGTTTGGGACTGGGAAGAGGAAAGTGGAGGAGGGCCGGGAGACAAAGGATGAGTGGCTGCCATCAATGTGGAGGCCAGAGCCTGAAAGGATCTCTGTAGGCTAGCCAGTGCACCTAGAATGCCCTCCAGGAATGCATTACTCTGTTGAATCTGAGATGCAAGTCCCTGGATGGCATTCACAATGGTCGACTGACTCACAGAGATGGACCTCAGGAGGTCAATAGCCTCCTCACTTAGGGCAGCAGGGCTGACAGGAGCTGGGGCAGAGGTGCCTGTGGCAAAGGAGACGCCCATTCTCTTGGGTGAGCGGGCATGGCCAACTGAGTGGGGAGCTACAGGGAGGGCAGTGATAGAAAAGGGGGTGGCAGACAGCGATTGTGCTGGGATGATGAACTGGATCCTGTCTCCCCGTGGCACTCCCCTCACCCTTTGGGCCACTGGGTGTCAGTGGTATCAGCACTCCGAGTCCTGGGGACAGCAGCTTCCGCCCTGGGCTGTGCCCTGTCTCCTTCGCCTGCCGATGCTGTTACAGAGAAACATAGAGAGGGAGAGGGTCATCACATTTTTAACATACACCTGAATTGCACCATTCACAATAGTAACATCACATCTATGTACAAGAAAGCCCCAGGTAGGAAACATTTAGAGCCTACATCATGTCACAACTAAATACTTTCAACAAACTTATGTGACAACAGTCTCACTAACAACATAAGCCAGCCATCTGATCACTACATCACCATTCGATCATGTCAGCTGTAACACAAACTATTCATGCAAAAGATGATTTGGCAACATCAAAAGTCACATCCTATACAGATCATCACTGCCTATCGACATATCATCCTTAGCAAATACTGCTAACATCACAGTTTCATGCCTACCCCTAATCCACACTTGCCCAGTCCATCACCAGTAGTCATGTATCATGAAAGTAAACTCATCTGACTTCAACTACAACACAGCATGTTGCTTTTCAATCACATAACTAATATGTGACTTTGTCCATAGCATTCACAATGTCTAATACCTCAGATGCATTCACAACATATGGCATACCCAAATAGTGAGGCTCATAAAATTACACACCATGTCAGTAAAACATCTATCAATAGTCTTTTAAAAACTTTTTGATAGAGTTTCTGGACCCAATTATCATGCTGAGTAGAAATCCCTATATGACAACATAATAAAACCCAAATTACTACCAACTGTCCATATATGAGTAACCTAACCTTTTAGTACTAAAGTAACACTGACATAAGCCACTTCTAATGTAACCATGTTTGATACATACACCTAGAGTCCAGAAAATTGGCTGACAACATTTCCCATTCTGTCAACACGTGAATCTCAACTAGGACACCTGCTACACTAAGAAGTTAGGCTGAAATTAGCTGATCCATTACAAAATGTGTCACAACAGCCTCAGATTAGCAAAGGTAAGTATGGCAAAATAGAGCCCTCAACATACAAAAAGGCATGAAGTACAAATTGCCACATAATGTAGGCGTTTGTTGCAGCCATACACGTACGTTCCTGCACTACATAGCATGCACAAAATACATGGCCTAAGGGATGAGCAGGCTAGCCACTTACCTTCTCAATACCATGTACAAGGTACTAATTGTCTGAACACATGTCAATGATATGTCCTGTACTGGTAATGTATCTTTAACATCATGCTTTCCATCATGTAGGATGTCCACCCTGATGAAACATCACAGTTGCCAATGTACAGTTTAGACATAACAATTGAGACACCTCCTCACACCTCAGAGGGAATGTAGTAAGTATGGCATGTCAAATTCCTGATTGGGATAACACCCTCACATGAAGTTTCCATCTATATCAGAACACAGGAATATTTTGCCCTGTTACTCATCTGTCAGACCCCATGTTGCACATACAGCTAGATACAATGGAATAGGAATGGTTGGAGACCCAAGAGCTGTACTACTTACCAATTGGGTATATAAACTGTGGATCAGTAGGCCGGAAAGATGACACAGCAGGTTACACATATGTATAGCAGTGTAGAGGTACACATATGATGCAGTCACATGTGCATCACCACATGCTGTCATACAATTTGGTCAACATAGGTGACTAATATGTCCCTATACACAATACAATGTCCACATCCGTTTATCAATGTTGGCAAATGTAGTACTATGTAACATACTAGGAGACCATTTACCTGTAGCACTTACTACATTGTCACAGCTAAGATACTTTTACATCATACACTTAACTGGCAGAGGCATGTACACATGTGTAGTCAGTATTTACCCCTTTTTGACTGCTGTGCTGCCTTTAACCACCCATCTACCTCAGGGTAGGCCACTGCCAAAATGCAGGCCATTTGGGGGGGGGGGGTCAAGATCTGACGGGCACCCCTCTCTTGCTGGGAGGACATCCCCAGCTGGGCTTCTGCGGTCTTCTGGGCCTGCCGTCTCAGGCCCTCTCACCGCTTCCTAGTGGGTGCTCCGCTGGCTGTGGACCCCAGGGTCTGCACTTGCTTGGTGATGCCACACCAGATTCCCTTTTTTTGATGGGCGTTGACCTGCATGGATGACACAGACCAAAGGAAAATGTTATGTCCACATGTACCATGCCAACACAATTGGACAGAACACTTTAGTTACAGCAAGTAGGCAAACATTCACATCCTCTCAGTTAACACTCATGAACAACTTAGCATCTGCAGGCAGCAAACCTTCACTAATCAACATTTCAGGTACACCATCCTATACCCACACCTATCACACATTGGTATACCATTGGACTCACATGCTCCTCTGGTGCACCATATAGCTGTTCATACAGGAGTAGGACCTCCTCCACAAGCTAGTTTAGCTCTTCTGGGGTGAAGGCTGGGGAACCTCTCACCTGCAGGACATGGCATGATAGCTCCCAGAAGTGGTATAAAGCAGCTCAGGTAGTGGAGGTCTTGCTGGCAGCAGTGTCAGGAGTCAAGTGAGCAATACTGCAGAAGATGGTGGTCAAGTCCGCTACATATAGCCCTGTCACTGGTGGCGGACATCACCATTGGCCCAGGTCTGCCAAAGGCAGCAATTTGTTCCAATGGCAATTTACACCGCGGTTGTGACCGCCTACCGCCATGATGACATCCGCCAGTGGCGTTAGGTCACTTCCACATGTCCAGTACAGTAGGTCAGATGGCTGCAATTTTGAGCACATTTCATGTATGGAATTTCTTTGGAATCTGTGTCATGTACGATTTCCTATATTGTGCTCAATATTGGTTAGTACTGCCTTCAGGTTTATTAGTCTATTTGGGCATGTGAGTAGTTATAGCTGTGTAACAGAGGGATTTGTGGTGAAAGAAATTTACACATTCTCAACATTCTAGGTGTATCCTTATTGTATGATGGGTGCTACATAATGTGTTTCACATGTAAACTCAGTTAGACTATCAAACACAGTCAATCAAAGTTTAATATGTATCTATTCAGGGAATGTGCATCAGTGGGAGTGTCAAAGGATGTATAGCAATATGCTGTACTGTAGATGTCAGATGTTGTAATTGACCTCGACTGCATATATGTGTGAAATGTATATGGACATATTCATTATGTGTACATTGTTTATGTCACGTACAATATTTTCATGTTTCCACATAGTTACCTTGGCATGAGGAGAGGAAGACAACCTCCAGTGTACCGCCCACTAGTAGACCTGCACACCAGGGAGGAGAGACATACCATACAAACATATCGCCTGAATAGTCATACAATCATAGATCTTGGTGATCAGTTGGAGCAAGATCTGATGCCTGCCATTCGCAATCCCTATAACATATCTCCAGCTTGCAGGTCATGTCAGTGCTACACCTCCTGGCCACTGGGTCTTTCCAGAATACAGTGGCCCTAACTGCAGGGATGTCTCAGCCCATGTTCAGTCTGGTTTTGAAGGATGTACTTTGTGCATTGTTGAAACACCTGGA
The DNA here is from genome assembly GCF_031143425.1 of Pleurodeles waltl. Lineage (NCBI taxonomy): Eukaryota > Metazoa > Chordata > Amphibia > Caudata > Salamandridae > Pleurodeles > Pleurodeles waltl. The sequence goes on along the minus strand of NC_090444.1, from coordinate 1,668,890,831 downwards.
CAGCTACATCAGGTTTCACCAACTTGCAGATTTGGCCTATGTGAACGCAGTGTTTTATGCTATGGGACACATGTGGTTAGAGCCATAGATGGCATCCAAGTCCTTAGTTACCCCAGTGCTAATGAACAGATATATAGGAACAGGAATAATTTCCACTTCATCAGCGTTCAGGTGGTGTGTTTGACAGACCAGTACATTTCACAAGTCAGTGCAAAGTATCCAGAATCAGTCCATGATTCCTTTATCATGCGGAACAGCAATATCCCACTGCTGATGACATGACTCTACGCAGAGAGGGCCTGGCTGGTTGGTATGTCAGATTTGACATCTGTGTTTGCAGAGTTTATCTCCTGCTATCACAATTGTGCATGTACTTGATATATGTATGTGTTGTTCTACCTATGTCCTTACAGGGGTGTCTGGCTATCCAAACCATCCTTGGTTGTTGACACCTCTGAGGTACCCAATCACGCCAGGGGAAGTCCGCTACAGTGAGGCCCACGGAAGGGCAAGGCATGTCATGGAGAGGACTTTTGGGCTCCTAAAGGCAAGAATTCGCTGCCTGGACAGATCAGGAGGAGCCCTCCTCTACTGACCCAACAAGGTATGTCAAATAATTGTTGCCTGTTGCATGCTCCACAACCTTGCCCTGAGATTCAGTTACCATTCATACCAGATGAGAGGGAGGCAGCAGAACCTGTGGGTGTAAATACAGATTTTCCAAGTAATGATGAGCCAGATGAAGATGAAGCTTCAGGGCAGATCTCATCAATCACTACGTCAACTGACTCAAGGTATGTGTTGTCTTCTTAATGCTGAGATTTCAGTTTGTAACCTAGAGTAGATGGGTAGCATGTCACCTTCTCTTTTACCATCATCTATGAGGTTTTAGGTGGCTGCAATACCAATGAGTAAGTTGTGCATGCACATTGTAATTTGGTATTGTGTACAGAACAGAGTGGTCTGCACTGTCATGATTTGTTAATGCACATGCAAAGTCACACTTGTGAACATGACTTGTCTAAATGGATGAATGTTTTCCGCTATGTCCTATCCCTTATCTCTGTCAATCACAGATTTGCCAAGTTCCACTTTGGTTCTTCATCCTTGGCAAGTGACACACAGTGTCAGAAGCAGATGGGAATTGCAGTAGACATGAGAAGTGGACATGGCTGAAACCAGGTAATAATTGCCATGAGTCTGTGGAGTGTAACTAACATGACCAGACTGTCAGGACACTGGGATGGAAATGTGTTTTCTCATCAAGATGACCTGTAGGTTTCTGGAGGTGGTCAAATTGTGTCATTTGTGTGTCCATATGTGTCTGGAACATGTGAAAATGTAGAACATAGACTCTACCTTCACAATGTTTCTGTTGGATGCAATCTACCTTGTACATAACTGTCAGTGTGTTCCTGCTTTGAAGACCAATGTGCATGTCTCTATGGACTGACATAGGTGAGTGGCAAGCCGACGGATACGTGACCATTGTGAGTGAATGATCCCTACACTGGGGACATCAGTACTGATTTCTGTCTCTATCATGGGGTATGATTATTGGGAAGGTAAGGTCTGGGTATGTAATAAGGCTTTAGCAGATGATACAAGGGACAAATCTGTATGCCTCCCGGCTTGTACGAAGACTGACATGTCCCTGACTTCTGTGTCCTGTGGTTTAGTAGTGTATGAGACCTTTGCAAACATCATGATGTTACTATCAGTTATACTCTATGTGCTGTTTGCATATCTAGCAATAAGTGTATGTAGATGTAGTATACACCTGTTGTAGAATCTGTCCATGTTACAATCCCAATGTAATGAGTCTCCTGCTGATAGAGTCCACATGTGATGTCCATACCAAAGGTTGTACAATACAGAGGAACATATTGATACTAGAGTTGGCATGCATAACAGTTGTACATGGTTGATAAATGACACTTACACAGGACCTGTGTTTAATTGTGATTTATTGTGGACCGTAAAACATTATGTGTGATTAGTAACAAAAAAACCACAAAGTAAACAGTGAAGGATTGTCATGGGGGCTGAAATCATCAGGGTAGCTGCTACACCATTAGGAAACACAAGACCAGTGTCCTTGCACAGTAGGAAAATTGGGATAGGTTTCAGAAAAGTCAACAGGGTGTATCTGTGGCACACATGGGGAACTAGTCAGGAGAGATTTACTTCCTAGCAGTGGGTTTAGCCTTGGCATCTGCTCCTGCTGGATGTCTGGGAGGACGTCCATGTTTGCGGGGGGTTCCTCTGCTGCAGAGGGTGGGGTGTCTGAGGCATGCACATCCCGTAGCAGGGCCTCAATTCCACTAGCAGCTGCAGATGTTGAAGGGCCTGATGACTTATTACCAGTGGTAGAGGCCTGATGTTGTGTGGCAGACCTACTCAGGCTAGTGTTGATGCTCCTCAGCACCCCAGCTATGGAAGCTAGGATGGCATTTTGTGCCTACCATTGCTGCATGACCTCCTGGTGGTTGTCTGTCTGCAGCTTTTGGATTTCCCCCATCATGGTGATTACCTGGCCCATCATGCCTTGGGAATTGTGGTAGGCTCCTAAGACTTGGGAGATGGTTTCCTGGTCAATATTGTCCCTTTCAGTCCCCATCCTCTGGCCCACAGCATCCCTCCTACGCACCCTACCCTCAAGTGCCTGTGCCCCAGGCACAGTGTGCCCACTTCCAGTGGTGGCAGGACCATCATTGTCAGGGGTGACACGAGGAGACTCAGGTACCTGTACTGTGGGGCACACAATGGATGAGACAGTCCTTGTGACACAGGTTTGGGGGTGAATGGTTGCCTGTGATGCTGATGCAACAGGGCTGGTAAGAGATGATGTGAGCAGGGTGAGGCTGAAAGTTGTTGACTGACCAGGTGTCCCTGATGGGCCAGCTTCGTTTTCAGTGTCCACACATCCAGGGGTGTTGTCCTCACTGGGACCTTCATCAAGGGGGTAGTGACAGTTTCTGGTATCCTGTCCATGGTGACATTGGCAAGGTTACCTGTGGGAGAAGTGGAACACAGAGTTGTTGTTACATTTAGGCTATTACTGATGTTGTGTGAGATGCAGACAGTGCCTTAACATGATCCCAAGAAATGACAAAGACAGCTGCCTTCACAATCTTACTTTGTACAACATGAGACTCTGTAATTTCAATACCATACTCATTGCTTGAAGCTGTTACACGATTTTGGTAGTGATTGGACTGCTGATACAATCTTATGTTGTCTGATTATTGACATGGGTGTTCATCTTTGTTGCCTAGTGAAGTGTCTAACATGATACATGGCACAAAAAAGAGCTGTACAATGCACAATAGTGTCAGAGTAGGGACACAGTATGGAAGTACGCAATAGACATTGACCTGTATCTGGATGTTCTGCATGTGCATCCACTTCGGCTTCTAGATTTCCACCCTAGGTGAGTACATTTCAAACTTAGGAAGCTTTATTCTAAGGGCATTAGGATTGGGCACTCACATGTAGCTGTGTTTCGCTTGTAATAACATTGGGAGTGGGTCCTTGCAAAATTGTCACTGGCATTATCTGTTTGACACATGCACATACCAGATGGGTTAGATTGGTACTTAGTTTCACACGCATGACATCCCACATTTGGTGCACCGTTCAGGTTTTCACAATGGTGGGATATTGCATTCTGGGAGTTGTAGTGCTATGAGTTGCCTGTTCTTCATGTACCATTTCCAAGGGCTGTGGAGCCAGGTGAGTTAAGTGGACATGTGGCATGCCAGAGAGGGGTATTGGTACGTTTAGACAGTGGTGTAGTGGGTGGAATGTTAATTGGGGTGGGTTGAGGGGGTGAGAGAGCATGCAGGACATGACAATTGGGTGACTTGGATTTTGTGGTGACTTACCGGACTCCACTCCCCCAGGTATTCCTGTCAGGCCCTCAGGATGCAGTATGTCCAAGACCTTCCCCTCCCAAGATGTGAAAGTACGGGGAGGAGGTGGGGGCCCACGCCAGTCTTCATTACTGCCAGCAGGTACCTGGATGCCATGGAACGTACCTTCCCCCTGCGGTCATTCCACCTCTTCCTGATGTTCTCCCTTTTGAGTGGATAGCTGCCTACAGAATTGACCCTGTTGACTATTCTTTGCCACAACTCCATTTTCCTGGCAATTCCTGTTTGCTGGACCTGTGCTACGAACTGGTTTGGCTCTACCCTGACAATTTCATCCACCATGACCCTCAACTCATCATCCGTGAAATGTGGGTGTTTTTGTGGGGACATGGTAGTGGTGGTGAAGACGGTGTGGTAGTGTTCAAAGAAACCGGCAGCAGAAAAAGGTAAATGGTGAGGTGTAGGGGCTGTGTGAGTGGGTGACGGTTGTTGTGGATAGTGTGTGGTAGTCAAATCTGTGTTGTCTATTTTGTGCAGGTGTGTGATGTGTGCATAGTGAAATGTAAATGGTACCTATTCTTGCTTTTTGTTTTTTCTCTAAAATGTTGGTTGTCTGTGGCAGTGTGTGGTGTTCTGTTTGCAAAGGATTGTGGGTTGTGTAGGTGTTTCGGGTGTGTGGATATGTGTCAGGTGTGGGGTATTCAAACTATCCAATGTGGAGTTGTGTTCAGTGTGATGTGAGTTGAGACCGCTGTGGTTGACACCACTAATGGTTTTCCGCCATGGAAGAACCGCTGTTGTGATTTGTGGATCTGATTGGAGGCAGTGCTGGTGGTGGGACTGCTTCTTGTGTCCTGGTGATTTAAAAAATGTGTTTGTTTTTTGGCGGACTTCACAGTGAGACTCTTACTACCGGTTGGATTGCTGCCAACATGGCGGTCTTTTGGCAGCAGCCGCCGCAGCGGTCTTTCCAAAAGACCACCAAACATGTGATTAGTCCCATAGTGCTTGTTGGTTGTCTGAAAACACACAACATTTTGAGCCATCAACCAGCTTCAGTTTGTAATTATGTTTAATGTTCACTAATCAGGCATCAATGTATAAGGTAAAATCCAATGAATGCTAAATCAATATTAAGGAAAGCTATTAATTTCTAAAATGTGCTAAAGAATATGACTTTATGAATAACTATAATTTGTACAACCCTAAATCTGGAGTGATGCATTATATGTGATTCAGAGGGCGATTTGCAAAATATGTTTTTTCATCCACACTGATGTACATTTGGAAGCCAAAAATGGATTAGCAAATAAAAGATAGAGGGGGTGATTCTAACTTTGGCGGGCGGCGGAGGCCGCCCGCCAAAGTTCCCCCAACAGAATACCGCTACGCGGTCAGAAGACCGCCGCGGTTATTCTGTGTTTCCCGCTGGGCTGGCGGGTGACCGCCAGAAGGCCGCCCGCCAGCCCAGCGGGAAACCCCTTCCCACGAGGAAGCCGGCTCCGAATGGAGCCGGCGGAGTGGGAAGGGTGCGACGGGTGCAGTAGCACCCGTCGCGATTTTCAGAGTGTACATGGCAGACACTGAAAATCTTTTAGGGGCCCTCTTACGGGGGCCCCTGCAGTGCCCATGCCATTGGCATGGGCACTGCAGGGGCCCCCAGGGGCCCCACGACACCCCTCACCGCCATCCTGTTCCTGGCGGTCAAAACCGCCAGGAACAGGATGGCGGTGAGGGGGTCGGAATCCCCATGGCGGCGCAGCAAGCTGCGCCGCCATGGAGGATTCCTCAGGGCAGCGAAAAACCGGCGGGAAACCGCCGGTTTTCCGTTTCTGACCGCGGCCATACAGCCGCGGTCAGAATGCCCTTGGGAGCACCGCCAGCCTGTTGGCGGTGCTCCCGCGGTCGTTGACCCTGGCGGTCAATGACCCCCAAAATGTTATACTCTTGAATGTTCCAACACTTCTCCAGATTAGAACATTACTCTACGTGTGTGAGTTAATCACCTGGAAAGTCACCAAATATAACATGGAGCCAGACATCAAGATTTGTTCTTTTGAAGTTTGAATCTTCCTGGCAATGTGGTAATATGAGATATAGGTAATTATGCATTTAAAAGTATTTACAAATATGTTAACTTAAGAAATAACATATATGCATGCCAATACACAGTAACAAATGTAAAAATAAAAGTAATATGAAAAGTAATAATATTTAAAAATTAATGTAACTGAATAAATAAATAAAGAATAACACATAACTAAATAACATAATGTTTGACAAAAATTAAAACAAATACTAATAATAAAACATTTTGAAAACAAAAAATATCCATTTAGAATAAAGACTGAAACAAAGTGAGTACTAAAGCATTAAAACTATATTTTACAAATATGTTTTTAAAATTAGTTTTATTAAAAAAACTTACCAATTTAAATAAAAATATTAAATTATGATACCTGTATACTGTACAATAAAATCACAAAAAATATATAAAACATATTACAAAAACAGCAATTAAAATAAAAACATAAGCAGAATTCAAAAATATTAATAATGATTTATTTTTTCCTTTCCAACCTGAGTAGCACTAGGGAAAGCATTGCACTTTGGGGGGGGTCATATTCAAATTTCGCATTCCAACATAAGCAACAGTAGGGAAAGTATTGGACCTTAGGGGTGTCAGATTTTTTTTCCCACTCCAATCTGTGCAACAGAAGGAAAAGTGTTTGACTTTGGGGTGGGGAAGGCGGTGGACTTACTATTCCCACTATATTTGTGTGAAAGCAATGGAGTTGGGGCGGGGTCAGATCACTATTTCTACTCCATTTTAAGAAACATTAGGGAAAGTGCTGGGGTTTGGTGAGGTCAGATTTATTACTTCCATTCCAATCTAAGCAATATTAGGGAAAGAGTTGGCATTTGGGGAAGCGGTCAGATTTACTATTCCCACTCAAACCTAAGCAACAGTAGAAAACAGTTTGAAAAAATATCAAATAATTATTATAACATATATTTAAAATTCAGAACATTGAGAATGAATATGAAGAAATTAATTTAAAAGTTACCTTAAAACAACTCTATAAATTTCCAAAATGGCTACTAAATTACTTTAAAATAATTTTTAAAAATTGATTTATAAAAATTAAATATAAGGTACTAACATAATTTACAATAAAAACTCTTGCAGCCCTAAGCCCCCTAATCGCCCAGCTACCCACAAAAATATAATATCATACAAAAATTAAATACATCACAACAAAAATTTTGAAAAAATTATAAAAAAATATACATAATCAACAAAATTATTGTATAAATGAAATAAAAAAACAATCAATTTAAAAAGCATAAAATAGTTATTGAATTAAAAACGTACACAATAATTATATAATTAATTCAAAATAATGAACTTTGTATTTATATGTTACATAATGTAACAATAAAATAATTTACATTATTATTAATTTAAATATTCAATTACATTTTACAAATTGTAAAAAAAAACAAAAATTAAATATATTGATATATCTTTCCACTCTGTTCCCCTAAAAAAACAGCACCCAGCTGATAATGTAAAAAATTATAATAAACTCAAAAACAACACTTTGCAAATATGGCCAAAACAATAAATCAACAACTAAAAAATATGAAGACCCAAAATTAGCATATTAATAACTTAAAGCATAAAAAGTCATACAGCACTGCAAAATCATACAAGGGTAACAGTATACAACTATTTTTTTAAAACACTATATTAACACTTACAAAAATTATATTCTTACCTGCAAATTTCGGTGCCAAATAATTCTTATAACCATGATATTTATTTGATTATAGTTGTGGCTAATTATATTTTTGAGAAGATTTTAATGTCATGACCCACATCAGCTATATGCACACATGAGAAACAATTTGGATCCATAAGGGATAGAGAGCGGTTCCAGAATCAGAATGATGTCTCCTCGCAAGCAGAATCAGATACTGTTTTGGAAGTATGAAAAAGGGACCTCCCGTCACTTTTGAGACTGAGAAAGTGAATCATATCAAAGCGCTGAGGGCATGAGAAGCACCAATAATGGTGCAGGCTCAACCTGTCACTTAAAGAAAAAAGATGCCTTTGTAGCTTTACAGATTGTAGAGATAATGGCCCATTTTTAGGAAAAAGTGGTGCATCAGAGTTGATGCGCCACTTTTTCTGCAACCCCCAATGACACCTAACGACACCATGGTTACGCCATATTTATAATACGATGCATCATGGCGGTCATTAGCACAATAACATTAAAATTTTTGATGCTATTGTGGCACTTTGCTACAATAGCGTCAACATTTTTGACGCTAGTGTAGCAAAATGCAAGGCGGTCCTTAGATTTCTATGGGAGCCTCATTTTAAAGCCTGCTGTGAGCAAGCATTAAAAATGACACCAAAAATGGCACAGTGAAGTCTGTTAAATTTCACGGCACCACTTTTGCAGGCCTGCTAATGCTGAAACGCCCTTTCCATACATTATGCCTTGTGCTGGCATAATGTGGCGCAAGGGTTTACAATATTGGCGCAATGTGCCACTTTGTAAATATGGAACATGGTAAAAGCCACTTGCACTGCCTTTGCATAAAAGAAATGATGCTATGGCGGCGCTAAGGTGGCACTAGGGGCTCTTAAATAAGCCCCAATATGTCTTCTGTGCAGACTTGGTTCTTTGCAGATTCTGATTCTGAGGTCAGCAGGCTCTCCCCAGATTCATGGCAGTTTGTCTCATTGCAGCGCAGTCCTTTTCCTCTCTTGAGAAATTCTCGCCTCTTCATAGATAAAGCAGGAAGGCTTTTCCTCATCCTAAAGAGACATAGATCGGTCCATTTATTGTATTACTTTCACCTGTGTTTGCAAACCTACATTACTGCCTAAGAATAAGCCTAGGCTGTCTGAACTTCCTACCCTCCAAAATTTTAAGCTAATAAAATTTCTAAAATTATCTGTGTTTGGTACAAGGATTGCCCAGGTACTCTGGGTTCATCAGTTCCTAGAGGACTATCCTCTGACGGAGTTCCTGATTCAGTGTGTGCAAAATCTTTTTTTTCATCTCCAGTAAGTGGATGTGAAACTGCAGGCAATTTCACAGTTTCTGCTGTTTTCGCATCCACCTGCCCTGGACTGAAAAAAAGGAGGAGTGGAGGCGAAATGCCTTGCAAAACAAGAATTTGTCAGTCCATGCAGTGAGGAATACATGGAGCAAGAAATTCTAGTGCCATCTTCCACACTGTCAGGGGCCAGACAGTGTAATTACCTTTATGGTAACTGCATTAAGTTAATTACACTGGCCAACACCTTAAATTGCTCTTCAAAGCAACTTTCCCAGCAGGAGACCTTGTGTCTCACGACTGCCTGCAAGAGCACCAGGAGGACCCTGCAGACGGGTGCAGAACACAGACTTAACCTGCTGGACAAGTTGCTTTGAAGTGCATTGTCAAGGGTCTTGGACAATATATTTACCTTAATGTAGTTAGTGTGGCCCCCTCACAGTGCTTCTAAAGACAACGCTACTTTGGAGTTTTTTTCCATTGACAGAATACCTGATCAGCCCAAATTCTGCAAGCAGAAAAAAAAACACACAAGTGAATTTCCTGCGTTTTGCTTACCTTGCACCAAGTTTGCCCCCTTTTAGCTCTGATAACTCTCTTCACTTTATTTGTGACCACACCCAAGCTTGGTAAATTCAAGTGCAGGTTTAGAAAACCACAAAGTGTAGGACCTGTTGATGTTAATCTCACTTGTGTTGTATTTCCCAGACCACTATTTTATTTCTTGTTGACATTTTTGACGGACGTGAGTTAGATCTGCAAGTTTTGTGGAATATCTGCTCTACTAAGAGTCATTTCCACATGGATGTCTACCCTGGTCAAGTCTTTGGGCATAGGCTGGCAAATCTGCATGTAGAATTTGGCAGTTTTCCTCATGTAAGCCGGAGTTATGATCCTCATTGCAAGCTTATTTCTGATAAGAGTGGGTATGGACTCCATTGGAATTCAACATTTTTAGGTCAAGCTTAGTAGACAGCTCATATGCTGTCTGTTGCGAGGCATATTATGGCTTTCCCTGAACATAGAAGTCCTTGGAGCCCACCCACTGATTACCATTGGATGACTTTCTTTGTCACTCTCATTTGCCTGTTTCTTACTCGTGTCTCAGCTTGTCAATCATGTTTTTGTCGCTCCATCATGTACTCCTCTCTCACTCATGCTGCTCCCTGTCCCCATGTGGTCCTCCCTACACCATTTGCTGTTGCACTCATCCCTGTTCTTCGCCGTGTTGCATTCACTGTTGCTTCCATACCCCCATTCCCTCCCCCATGTTCCTTCCATGTCCCACTACCCTTCCCGTCTTGCTTCAGGCAAAGCAAATAGGTCCCAACGGTGAGATCTATTGACTTTAATGTTTGCTTACTTTTTAATTCAAATATTGGTTTTTGAACTCAGATTAAATCTCTGTGTGAAATTAGGGAGAAATTTCTCAGTAGATCCTCAGGGTGCGACTCATAATCGGCTGGATTTATCCTGCCGTCAGCGGACAGTACCTCTGCTATTGGTATGTCTGGGGTGGAGAAAACTGTGAGCGTGTCTGTCCTTATTTGGTCTCCGATAGTTTATTGATAAAGGGCCGCATTAGAGGTTAGATGGACCTTTTGACTCCGCTAAGAGTGTTCCACCATGGACACAAATTTTACTTATAACCTAACCAGCACAATACAACTCATATAACAAATCAGTCATCAGAAACTTTGAGTCAGTAAACTTCACCCACCATGGCCCATGTGATCATCAATGACCACACCTAAGTTAGAAAGTTCATTTCCCTAGATTAACAAGGCTAATTTCACGTAAATTAATCTTAAAACCAAATGATAAACAGATATGAATGACACGGCTGACCAAAGCGGTAGAAAAATCTCAATCTAACCAAAGCATTTAACATTAAACATTCAAGAGTTACTGTACAAATTAATAAAAAGAATATCTGAACAATAGAAATGGCATACATCTAAACTCGACAGGTAAGTAAAATCAATCCTTTGTTAATGACGTTTGTTTGAACATGGACACACTAACTAACCTTCTAATTCGAATAGCATGTTTGGCTTTCATGCAAAAGAAAATTAGACAAAAGTTAATTTGGAAAACATCTAACTATGGCTCTAAAAAAATATAGCGGTTGATACCTAAAAGAAAAGAACAAAATCTATAACAGAGACACTTTCATTTTGTTATACCTCAGCCATCTGTGATTTCTTCGTCAGTTGGACTTCTGTCTGGCCAGCGTTGGCATGGGAAAGTGAAGTGGATTGGCTCATCCACGATTGGGCTCTAAGTTAACTGAACCAACTTAGAAAGGGCATCAAACTAAGGAACAATCCATAATAGCAATACCTATACGAATGAGGCTACAAGTCTAGGAGGAAAGGGTATGTGGAACTGCCTTCCTCCTGTAAGTGCAATCGAGATATGTCAGATCCACAAAGTAATTTTCTCACACCGTCATTGGTTAGAGCATCGGGTGCTCACAGTAAAACCAATAAACATGAATTCTTAAATCGATTATATAGTTAGACAGTCTTTCACACGTCGATGATTGGCTCCTTTTCTCCTGTTCCCATCACCAGTTTCGTCAAGTAACATTTTAGTTGCTATCATAACTTCAGTCAGTGAAGCCATTGTCATGTCTTGTGAACTTCAGCTTTTCACGCACCAAAGATACAAATGTATCTGTAGCTAACACATCGCATTACAACAGATAGTTCTCACAAGAAAGTTTAAGTTATCAACTAGTTTAACATTGCAACATTACAAATCTATTTGGTCAGCACTGTGTGAACAAAGAACAAGTGTAAGTTCTGCTTGAGACAGAAAACATTTATGAACATTTATTTATGCCATGAAGCTTAACATGAGTCCTTGTCGACTAGGCCCATAATTTCACAATTACTCTATGCCTAGTAAAATTAAGCAAATACATTTCATTAACATGTTAGAATTGTCCACTAATATGTTTAGTTCTGTATGTGCATACCGTTTCTAAACAGCTAATATTTTCTTTATTAATGTCGTACATGTCATGGTTCCCACCTAGGTGGGCACATTTTCTAAAACACTCGATTTCTTTATATTAGCATAATTCATGTTAATACCTAGTTACTAATCAATGCATATTTATTATTAATTAACTCAACTTTCACAATACCCGGGCCATTTTCCAGGCCACTCATGATGAGGGCTCTGGTGGCAGATTCTGATACACATCGGTTCCTGCTCCCTTCCTTCCTTCATAGGCACATAGCCCCACTTCCAAAGTAGATGTTTCTGGAGAATATTATTCTAACATTAACAAAACATATGACTGAATTCTCGTGAATGTCCTGCCCATTTTGCAGTCTTGGGCCAAAAATTCAACATGTTTGGCAGAATGTTGACTCTTTATCACCATTTCCCGTTTGAGACAGCCTAGTTTATTTATGGCAAGCGTTTCCAAGCAAGCCAACAATGCACTGTAAATGTACTACACACACACCAAGTGAGCAGTTAAACAAGAAGAATAGAATGAAAACATTAATTCTCAGTTTTGTAGAATCTTGTTCTTTACAACAAGCACACAACTTTGGAGCCATTATATTGTATAGAGGACACAATTCCAGTGAATTACTGTTAAGTTCTCGTTGCGGGTGTGCTATTTGAAACCGAGGCAGGGCCATCTCAACATTTCGTCCTTCTGAGGTTGATTGATTCCATTCAAATGTGGAACACTCAGGTGGTAATAATTTTTTAAATAAAAATGCGTTTGCATTATTTAAAAGGATGATCTTTATTGCTGTGCTCAGTCGCTGCACAGTTTGTAAGGCCGAGGCCATGTCAGATCAGTAAGCACACTTTGATAGCGTATTTTGAATGGCTTGCACTTCTGACGGATGAATGTATTGTTGCACTTCTGATGGATGAATGTATTGTTGTACCAAGTAATATGTGCCAATGCGCTTAAAATATTATTCACAAATCACAAGGTTAGTTTTGTAGGTTTTTAAAATATCCATATATATTACTTCTGACAGCAGAAAAACTGGAAAAGGAATATTATCGTCTGCTCTTCTGCTTCTTCGTCCCCTGCATCTTCCTCTGTGTTCTTCTGTTCTTCTGTGTTCTTCTCTTCTGTTCTTCTGTGTTCTTCCGGTCTTCTGTGTTCTTCTCTTCTGTTCTTCTGTGTTCTTCGGTTCTTCTGTGTTCTTCCGATCTTCTGTGTTCTTCTCTTCTGTTCTTCTGTGTTCTTCCGGTCTTCTGTGTACTTCTCTTCTGTTCTTCTGTGTTCTTCCGGTCTTCTGTGTACTTCTCTTCTGTTCTTCTGTGTTCTTCCGGTCTTCTGTGTTCTTCGCTTCTTCTGTTCTTCGGTCTTCTCCGACTCCTGTCTCTTCCCGCCCCTGTCTCTGCCCTCCTGCTCCTGCCTCACCCCCCTCTATCTCTCCACCTATCTCTCACTATCACCCACATCTACCCTTTCGCTACCTGCCTCCCTCACTCCTCTACCTATCTCTCCACCTAACTCCCTCACTCACCCCCTCCTCATATCTACCTATTTTTCTATCTCTCCACCTATCTCTCCATCTATCTATTTCCCTATCTCTCCCCCCGTCCCGACACCCCCTCTGTTACCTATCTCCCTATCCTCTCACTCTACCTCTCACCCACCTCTACCACCCCCCCTCCCCTATCTTTTCAACCCTACTCCTATCTATCTCCCTATTCTCCTAAAACTCTAACACTCACCCCCCCTCCACCCTTAAAACCCCCTCCCCGAGCTCTTCTCACTCTACCTGTCCCCCCCTCGCGCTTTCCCGCCGCGACCTCCTGCACGCCCCGCGCTCCCATTCGCCCCCAGCTGACCCCTCCCCCCCTCCTCCCTCTTATGGCGGCCGCTGTGCTTCCGCGCAGCGGGCGCTCCGCTGGCGCGCCAGAGGCGCGCCAGAGGCAAGCCCGTCTGCGCCTGTCCGTGCCTGGCCCGTGCCCAGCGCCACGACCCCTGGTCCCCAGCCCTCCCCTACCCCGCTGACCCGCTACGATCCCACCACCCTCCACGCCCTCAACCCCGGGCGCTCCAACACCTGCTTCCAAGCCCACCCCAAGCGCACCCATGGACCCTTCGCCTGTAACTCCTGCAAACGCATCTTCCACCACGCAACTACCACGACCACCAGCCCAAGCACCATCAACCACCTCAAGTGCATCCTGGTCAACGCTCGCTCTGTCCACAAGCACGCCGTTGAACTCTGGGACCTCCTGGACTCCACAGCTCCGGACGTCGCCTTCATCACGGAAACCTGGATGAACGCCTCATCAGCTCCAGACATCGCCACTGCCATCCCCGAAGGCTACAAGAGCTCCAGAAAAGACCGCACCAACCAAGTAGGAGGAGGTTTCGCCATCTTCTTCAAAGACTCCATCAGCGTCACCACCTCCACCGAAGACACCCCTCTCGCCGCTGAACATCTGCATTTTCAAATTTGCACCGACCCCAGGACCACCCTCAGAGGATCCCTCGTCTACCGTCCCCCCGGACCGTGCGCCCCTTTCAGCGACGCCATCGCCGACTTCATCTCCCCGCACGCCCTCGCCTCGCCGGACTACATCCTCCTAGGCGACCTCAACTTCCATCTGGAACAGAACAACGACCCCAACACCACCGCCCTGCTCGACAACCTCGCCAACCTCGGCCTCAAGCAACTGGTGAACACCGCCACCCACATCGCCGGACACACGCTCGACCCTATCTTCTCCGCCAGCAAACACATCTTCTTCAGCCACACCTCCGCTCTACACTGGACCGACCACAGCTGTGTCCACTTCACATTCCGACGCGAGACCCGCCACCTCCGCACTCAACCCATCCCTCGTCGACAGTGGAACAAGATCCCCGAAGAGCAACTCTTCTCCGCACTCGCCGCCAACCAACCCACCCTCACCACCGACCCCAACGACGCAGCCCTCAGCCTCACAAACTGGATCTCCAACTGCGCAGACAACCTTGCTCCCCTCAAACGCACGCATCGACAGACCAACACCAAAAAACCTCTCTGGTTCTCTGACACCCTCAAAGAATCAAAGAAAACTTGTCGCACCCTCGAGAAGGCCTGGCGCAAGGACCACACCGCTGACAACATGACCGCCCTCAAGAACGCTACCCGCGAACACCACCACCTGATCCGCACTGCCAAAAGGAACTTTTTCACCGACAGACTGGACAAAAACAGCCACAACAGCAGAGAACTTTTCAGCATCGTCAAGGAGTTCTCCAACCCCAACGCCAACGCCGTCACTCCCTCACAGGATTTGTGCGAATCCCTCGCCACCTTCTTCCATCGCAAGATCAGCGACCTCCACGACAGCTTCGGACACCAGACCCAACCAAACATCACCGAACCCGCACCCCCGGCCTTCACCCTCAACAACTGGACCCACATCAACACTGAAGAAACCAAATCCATCATGAACTCTATCCACTCCGGCGCCCCTTCGGACCCCTGCCCTCACTTCATCTTTAATAAAGCCGACGACTTCATCGCCCCGCACCTCCAGGCCGTCATCAACTCTTCTTTTTCTTCTGGTACCTTCCCCGAATGCTGGAAACACGCCGAAATCAACGCCCTCCTAAAGAAACCTACGGCTGACCCGAGCGACCTGAAAAACTTCCGCCCCATCTCTCTCCTGCCTTTCCCAGCCAAGGTAATAGAGAGGACCGTCAACAAACAGCTGACCACCTTCCTGGAAAACAACAACCTGCTCGACCCTTCACAAACCGGATTCCGAACCAACCACAGCACGGAAACCGCCCTCATCTCAGTCACAGACGACATCAGAACCCTGATGGACAACGGTGAAACAGTCGCCCTCATCCTCCTCGACCTCTCGGCTGCCTTCGACACCGTCTGTCACTGCACCCTAATCACCCGCCCCCGCTCCACCGGGATCCAAGGCCAGGCCCTGGACTGGATCGCCTCCTTCCTCTCAAACCGTTCCCAAAGAGTTTACCTCCCACCGTTTCGCTCAGACCCCACCGAGATCATCTGCGGCGTACCTCAAGGCTCATCGCTCAGCCCGACACTCTTCAATGTCTACATGAGCCCCCTCGCCAACATCGTATGCAAGCACGACATCATCATCACCTCCTACGCCGACGACACCCAACTTATACTCTCCCTCACCAAGGACCCCGCCAGCGCCAAGACCAACCTACAAGAGGGGATGAAGGACGTCGCAGATTGGATGAGGCTCAGCCGCCTAAAGCTGAACTCTGACAAAACGGAAGTCCTCATCCTCGGCAACACCCCGTCCGCCTGGGACGACTCCTGGTGGCCCATGGCCCTCGGCACTGCACCGACCCCCACAGACCACGCCCACAACCTCGGCTTCATCTTGGACCCCCTTCTCACCATGACCAAGCAAGTCAACGGCGTGTCCTCCTCCTGCTTCCTCACCCTCCGCATGCTCCGCAAGATCTTCCGCTGGATCCCCGCCGACACTAGAAAAACCGTGACCCACGCCCTCGTCACGAGCCGCCTGGACTACGGCAACACCCTCTACGCTGGGACCACCGCCAAACTTCAAAATCGCCTGCAACGCATTCAAAATGCCTCGGCCCGCCTCATCCTCGACGTACCCCGCAACAGCCACATCTCCGCACACCTGAGACACCTGCATTGGCTCCCAGTCAGCAAAAGGATCACCTTTCGACTTCTCACCCACGCACACAAAGCCCTCCACAACAAGGGACCGGAATACCTCAACCGACGCCTCAGCTTCTATGTCCCCACCCGCCTCCTCCGTTCCTCTGGCCTCACGCTCGCTGCTGTCCCTCGCATCCGCCGCTCCACGGCGGGTGGGAGGTCTTTCTCCTTCCTGGCAGCCAAGACCTGGAACTCCCTCCCCACCAGCCTCAGGACCACCCAGGACCACTCCGCATTCCGGAGACTCCTAAAAACCTGGCTTTTCGAGCAGCAGTAACCCCCCCCCCTTTCCCCTAGCGCCTTGAGACCCGCACGGGTGAGTAGCACGCTTTATAAATGTTAATGATTATCTAACACTAGTGACAGTGACCAGGGGCTTGTGCAGTACGAATTCAATGGGATGCTTCTTTAGAAGGTACACAGCATTAGGAATGTATAGTGAGCACTTCAAGTACTCATTTAAGACACATGGCCTGATTTTGTGTTTTGCGGATGTAAAACTCCATCCGCCAAACTTACAACAGGGTGGCTGCTTCCTACGTGGAGACCTCCCAGACTGAATTATTAAGAGTTTCCCACTAGGTCTGCAGGTGGAAACTGCAGTTTCCACCCACTGGCCTAGCGGGAATCAGGCTACAGCAATGCTGTAGCCTGCGGGGTGCGCCAGCACCCTTGCAATGTTTACTGTCTGCAAAGGGCAGGGAGGCTCCTGCACTGCCCATGCTAAGTGCATGGGCAGTGCAGCCCCCCCCCCCTGGTGCTCCCTGTACCAGTTCTCCACCAGCATTTTCATAGCAGTGGTACCACCATGAAACTGCTGGCGGAGAAGGGGGTCGTAATTCCTAGGGCAATACTGCCCTGGCAGATTAGGACCACCTCTATCTCCAGACCACCGGGTTCTCCGATTCTGGTGGATCTGGCGGTTTCCTGGTGGCCTGATCGCCAGGGTTGTAATGTGGCGCTCGCACTGCCGCATTGACAGCATTCGAACTGCCATCCGCGAGTCTGATCTAGTGACTGCCACACTCGTAATGACCCGCACAGTCTGTGCAACAGTTTTAGGGGTAACTGGTGTCTCTAATTCCATACGTTAGTGGCAAGCTATGGTAAGTTATGCCTTCTTCCACTGGTGAAGAAATTTGCTTGCAAACAAAACACTCTCGCACATTCAATGTCAACATATTCATACAGCAAGTGATAGAAATCATTAGAGGAAAGATCTCCTTGTGAGATGTCTATGTGCAAATATTTCTCATCCTGTTTAAACTTGTCTAATTCTGTGGGTGTGGAAATTTCTAAAGAAGAGGTGTGATTAGTTTCAGCTTTATTGAAAGCTCATGCTCACAATCAATAGCAAACATACTGTCATGCATACAATTGCTAAGCCAATACCTATGTATCTATAGCACCTATTGTTCCTAACCTGCTTACTGTGATTATCCATGATCTGTAGAGAATCAGAAAGTAGAAGAGAAAGATTTCAACTATGCAGCAAAAGCAAAAAGAAATCTTCTTTGCAGTCATTTACAGCGTTCAGTCTCTTCTCCAGAGCTTCTGTCAGAAATCAGTAATCCGTGGTCAAAAATTGGTTCTAGCAGCTTGTCAAATCAGTTTATTTTCAAAATCTTTTCAGGTTATCTTTAACGCCTCTTCCCTTTCTCAGTTTCACAGAATATTTCTCAAACTTCAGTTCATGGACCAACTTCACGCGCCAAAGTATGGAGCTGGAATTTCACGATCAAAACAAAACGACAAAAATTCACTTTGCCAGTCACTTTGTTGAATATACCCATTCAGTTCCTGAATATCTTTGATTTGCAACTCGTTTGTTTTCTTTTCAGTCTTCGATCTCCACTTAATTCTCCATCACTCAAATCTTCCTTTCTTGTGGTGTCTGCTTCTTCTTCAATTGTTGTCACTGTGATTGATTATTTTCTCTTAACTTGTGATCTTGGCCTCTTGTCTTCTTTTAGTGTTCCCTTTGTCCACGCTCCTTTTAGTGCTGGACTTACAGCTTCTCCTTGCTCGGTAGTATTCTGACTTGAAGTACCTGCAACTGGTCTTGGAGGAATCCGATCTGTTTGACCGTGATCTAACTCAACTGCCTCCACTGGGTCGATGGATTACTCTGTCTGCCTTTTGAGATTGTCTGCTTCTAGGAGAGCCCTCCTCTGACTAGACTCTCCTGCTGCCTCAGTTGAGACACCTTCCTGTAAGTCCTCCTTCTCGTCTCTTACAGGGTTACCTGGATTCTCCTCTGTCTGCTCAGAGTCTGTTTCTGATTCTCCTCTTTCCTTCCTTCTCTGCTTCCAGAGTTTGTCTGGATGTTGTTGGTACTCTCAGCAACTCCTCTTCATTGTCCAGAGGTCAGGGTACTTTTCAAGTGTGACTGGTATGTATCCAGTTTGGAACTCCTGCACACTTCATAGCAGTAGTAGTAACTGGTACCACTTTGTGGGCACCCTTCCACTGGGCTCCAAACAAGTCTTCCTCACATGTTTTCAGATCACAACCCAGTCTCTAGCTCTCAGGTTGTGACTCTTATCTTGAGATGGCAGCACAGTTGTGGCTTCCACTTGATGAGAAAAAGAGCGAACCACATCAGCCACACCCTTGCAGTAATCCAAACCCATATCATCTGTTAAGTTCACAAGAGCATTTGCAGGAACTGCTGGTAACCTCATTGCTCTGCCCACGAGTATTTCATGCGGAGATAGTCCAGTTTTCCTGGCAGGTGTATTTCTCATGCTCATCAGAACTAACAGTAGTGCATCTGGCCATTTCAGATTTGTAGACACACACATCTTTGCAAGTCGTGACTTCAGGGTACCATTCAATTGTTGTACGAGTCCTGAGGCTTCAGGGCGGTAGCTACAGTGCAACTTCTGCTCAATGTCTAAGGCTGAACATAGTAATTTAATTACTTCATTATTGAAGTGACTTCCTCTATCTGATTCTAAAGAGACCAGAAAACCAAAACGTGGTATCTGCTCCCTAAGCAATAATTTTGCTACAGGAAGGGTGTCATTCCTACATGTGGGGTATGCTTCAATCCAGTGAATAAAAACGCAAACAATCACCAACACATATCTTAATCCTCCACAGACAAGCATTTCATTGAAATCCATTTGAATTCTGCTGAATGGACCTCCTGTTCTTCCACTGTGGCTCATGTAAACAACTGTTCTTTTACCCATATTCATCTGTTGACAGATGATACAACGGTGGCAAACTGCTTCGGCAACCTGTCTAAATTTTGGATTAAACCATGACTGCTTGAATGTTCGAATCATTGCATCCCTCCCAACATGTGCTTGACCATGATAATATCTAGCCATTTGAGTCAGTAAACAATGGGACAAGACCACTTGTAGCTCCCCGGACACCCAAATGTCATCTTCTGTTTGTACACATTTAATTTTCACCCACAATTTCTTTTCTTCTATGTCAACACTTTCCTAGAGGCTCTTTACCTCTTTCCAGGTATCAACAAAAGTCAATGCATAACTTCTTCTTCTGGCAACAGTTCCCATTTGTCTTTGAAAGATATACAATTCAATGCAAAAAACCTTGCAACTTGATATCCCTATCCATTTCCCATTGAAACTAAATCTTGCGATCTCTGGCGTGCACTGCATTTCATCACATCAATCTTTTCAGGCATTTGTAAAGCCTGTAACAAATCATGGATTCTTTCACGGTTTCTAACTGGCGGACCAGAAGAGGAAGTGAAACCTGTCTGTGACCACAGCTGGCCAAAGTCTTGCACTATTCCAAATCCATACTGGGTGTCTGCATAAATGGTAACTTTAAGCTGTGCAGAAACATGGCATGCTCTAGTAAGAGCCACCAACTCAGCTACTTGTGCAGAAAATACTCCCTGAAGCCAGGAAGCTTTGAGCAAACCAGAAATTTCACACAGCATATCCTGCTTTTAATGTTCCCATATTATCCCTTCAACAGGAACCATCAACAAAAATAATTTGATCATTTTCTTCCAATCAGGTATCTCAAATGTCTGGTTGAGGTTTAGTGTACAATTCAGTATCTTCCAGATAGTCATATTCGACATCTTTCAATTTTTCAAATTCAACATTTTCTTTTGGAAGCCAAGTTGCTGGGTTAAGCACTGTACACCTTTTCAGAGTAACATTTGGGGAACTTAAATTACAGTTTCATATCTGCTCAACCTAGCATTGGTGAAATACTGTGTTTTTATCCATGTGAGCAAAACTTCAATGGAGTGGGGGACCAAAACAGTTAAGGGATGTCCCATCACAATGCTCTCAATCCAACTGCTGCCACAGTTCGCAAACAGCCAGGCAAAGCTGCTGCGACTGGGTCCAAATTAGCTGAAAAATATGCTATGGGGCGGTTTACACCACCATGTACCTGTGTCAAACCAGAAAGAGAGCATGCATTGTGTTCATGACAAAACAACATGAATGGTTTGGTGTAGTCAGGCATTCCCAAAGCCGGAGCGTTGCACAGACTTTCTCTCTCCACTCCGTAAAGGCTTTCATATGAGCTTGGTCTAACTCTAGGGAGTTGGTAACCTCTTTGTGGGTCAGCTTCTGCAGAGGTTTGGAAATGATTGAGAAACTGAGAATCAATTGGTGACAATAGCTCACCATTCCCAAAAACATTCTGACATCTCTTTGTATAGCTGAGGGATTCATCTGCAGTATGGCAGTGACTCTTTTTCTGGAAATCTTTCTAGCTCCCTTTTCAACCTGATGTCCCAAATATTTAACTTCTTTCTGGCAGTACTGCAATTTCGCTGGGGACACTTTGGTGGTCATTACAACCCTGGCGGACGGTGTTAAAGCTGCGGTAATAACGCAAACAGGCCGGCGGACAAAAAAATGGAATTACGACCCTGGCGGAAACCGCCAACAAAGACAGCCACTTTAACACATTGCCCGCCAGGGCGGTACAGACAAACAGCGCGGCGGTCACCGCCAACAGACAGGCGGAAGACAATGTACCGCCCACACTATCACAACACACCTATCCGCCACCTTTTCCGGGGCGGATTCACCGTGGATAAAAACACGGCGGAAACAGCTTTTGCAATGGGAAAACGCTCACCTCAACACATCCCACGAGGAACGAGGACTCCATGGACCCGGAACTACAAATCTTACCTGCCCTTGCATTCCTGCTCATCTACGACCAACAGCGACGTAGGCGCAGAACATACCGGTGAGTACTGCACCTACGACACGGGGGAGGCAAAAGTTACGGGGACACCCACCAAACACCCCCACCCTCGCATATTACAACATACACACCAATGCAGTCACAAAAATCACAGTAACAACCCACAACCCCCCCGGAAGAATGCAATGACAAAGCGAATAGCGCCCAAACTTTGTATTTAGCCAATATACAACTCATTAAAAAATATACGGATATATCACGAAATCTGTCAAAAATAAATATACAAAACAAGAAGTAGTGCAGATATGTACACAACAATGTCCGTGCACCAACAGTCCAAAAATGCCTGGGCGACGCCCACAATAGATACCTGACCAAAATCCGAGAGAACACTGCCGGGGCATCAGATAGAAACACTACAGGCACCTCAGGGGGAAGGGAAGGGGGGGCACCTCAGCCACATGAATGCGAAGCCAGATCCACGACGGGGCTCCATGCCCATTGATGTATCCTGGGGAGTGCAAAGCCACAGTCTCTCAAGTCTATACAGTGGGTGGCTTGCCCACTGTGCCATCCTGGGGAGTGCAAAGCCACAGTCTCTCAAGTCTCTACAGTGGGTGGGTTGCCCACTGTGCCATCCTGGGGAGTGCAAAGCCACAGTCTCTCAAGTCTCTACAGTGGGTGGGTTGCCCACTGTGCCATCCTGGGGAGTGCAAAGCCACAGTCTCTCAAGTCTCTACAGTGGGTGGATTGCCCACTGCCATATCCTGGGGAGTGCAAAGCCACAGTCTCTCAAGTCTCTACAGTGGGTGGATTGCCCACTGTGCCATCCTGGGGAGTGCAACGCCACAGTCTCTCAAGTCTCTACAGTGGGTGGGTTGCCCACTGCCATATCCTGGGGAGTGCAAAGCCACAGTCTCTCAGGTAGATGCAGGTCTCCACTGGTTCTGGAGGGGGACTGGTGCCCAGACTGGATGAGTCTCCCCGTGGAAGTACCTGTCCTGTCACTGTCCCAGCTGCACATGGGAGAAAGATGCCTGATGTGCCGGACTATTCATACCCACACGGTCTTTGCCCTGTTCAGCGGTCTTCACCATGGCGGTCTTGGCCTTGTTCAGCGGTGCTTTGCCATGGCTGCCTATGGACTGTTCAGCAGTGCTTTGCCATGGCTGTCTTTGCCCTGTTCAGCGGTCTTCACCATGGCGGTCTTGGCCTTGTTCAGCGGTGCTTTGCCATTGCTGCCTATGGACTGTTCAGCGGTGCTTTGCCATGGCGGTCTTTGCCCTGTTCAGCGGTCTTCACCATGGCGGTCTTGGCCTTGTTCAGCGGTGCTTTGCCATGGCTGCCTATGGACTGTTCAGCGGTGCTTTGCCATGGCTGTCTTTGCCCTGTTCAGCGGTCTTCACCATGGCGGTCTTGGCCTTGTTCAGGGGTGCTTTGCCATGGCTGCCTATGGACTGTTCAGCGGTGCTTTGCCATGGCTGTCTTTGCCCTGTTCAGCGGTCTTCACCATGGCGGTCTTGGCCTTGTTCAGCGGTGCTTTGCCATGGCTGCCTATGGACTGTTCAGCGGTGCTTTGCCATGGCTGCCTATGGACTGTTCAGCGGTAGCCTAAGATGGCGGTTCAGATACTGACATTGGTGTGTGGCATGACGTTCCATCATTGCCCAGCGGGGCTGTGAGATTCTGGACCCTCCTGGGCTGTGACTCCGGCGGTTGCGGTGGTCTCCTGACCAGTAACGATACTTGAGCCCTCCTGGGCTATGACTCTGGCGTTGGTCTCCTGACCAGTAACGATACTTGAGCCCTCCGGGGCTATGACTCTGGCGGTGGTCTCCTGACCAGTAACGATACTTGAGCCCTCCTGGCCTATGACTCTGGCGGTGGTCTCCTGACCAGTAACGATACTTGAGCCCTCCGGGGTTATGACTCTGGCGGTGGTCTCCTGACCAGTAACGATACTTGAGCCCTCCGGGGCTATGACTCTGGCGGTGGTCTCCTGACCAGTAACGATACTTGAGCCCTCCTGGCCTATGACTCTGGCGGTGGTCTCCTGACCAGTAACGACGGTGCTGGCGGTTGTGTCTGGACCGCTGGAAAGGATGGCGCACTTCTCCGCTGTGACACTCACAACAGGTTCGGGAGACTTCCTCGGGACCTTCCCCACCTTCTTTTGAGTTACAGATGACTCACCAATCGCCTTGGATCCCATTTCACTGTTTGTACCACCAGGAGTCTTGACACGGTCCCGTCGTCCAGTCTCCAATTTCGGAGCCTTCACAGGGGGTGGGCTGACAGTGCCTTGGCTCCGGGTCCTACTGCCTGCCCTGGTGGACGGGGCACTCCAAAAACCTGGAACACGCACCACTGGTACTGGAGGCATTTTGGCTTAGGCGCTACGACGGGACTGATGAATTGGAGGGGGGGGCAAAAAGGTCAATTTGACATAGGGACAGTTTCTGACGTACACTGGGATGGGTAGTTGGAGGGGTTCAGGGAGTGGAGGAAGAGGAGGTGGTTGTAGGAGGTGTCACTTTAGGTGTTTTGGGTGCAGGTGCAGGTACTGGAGGCTGTCGTGAGGTGGATGGATGTTGGGTGAGTGATTGCCGGCGTTTGTGTACTTTGGGAGGGGGCGTCACAGACACATTGGGAGAGGACACAGGGTACGTGTATATGGCAGTGGAGGTGGTGACTGCAGGTGAGCGGCTTGTGGTGCTGGGTGTCCTGGTGCGAGTCCTAGTGCCTGTAGATGTGGTGCATGCAGGTGTGTGTGTAGACGAGACTGGGAGGGAGGAGGGAGAAGAGGAGGAGGGGGACCCAGTGGAGACAGTGGATGTTGCTGTGTCTGTATCGGTCTGATGCTTGTGTGAGTGCTTGTGGTGAGTGTGGTGCCTATGTTTGCTTGAGCTACTTTTGGGTGTTGACTTGTGTGCATGCTGGTCTGTAGGTGTGCTTGGGATGGGCTGGGGTACAGGGGATTGGGTCTGGGTGGAGGAAGTTGGAGGGGGGAGGCTGGACACAGGGACAATGGCTGCCATCAGTGCTGAGGCCAGAGATTGCAGGGTTCGCTGAAGGACAGCCTGACCAGAATGAATGCCTTCCAGGAATGCATTACTGTGTTTCAACTCTCGTTCTACACCCTGGATGGCATTCACAATGGTAGACTGCCCAACAGTGAGTGACCTGAGGAGGTCAATGGCCTCCTCACTGAGGGCAGCAGGGGTGACAGGGGCAGGGCCTGAGGTGCCTGGGGTGAAGGTGATGCCCACCCTCCTGGGTGAGCAGGCACGGGGCGAACGCTGAGGGGCTGCTGGGAGGGCGGTGCTGGTAGGGGAGGTGGCGGCTGTACCTGTAGAAGTGGGGCGCACAGATGGTGCCGCCACCACAGGGGAGCTCCCATCGGGGGACGAGTCCGTATCGCTGTTTGGTGATCCTGTGGCCGACGTGAAGCTCCCCTCGCCCTCCGTCCCACTGGTGAAATCAGAGTCTGTGGTGTGGCCTTCCATGGCCATGTGGGATGCAGCTCCCTCGTGCTCCAGTGCCACTGTATCTCCGCCTGATGAGATGATGCTGATGTACAGAAGGACAGGGAGAGCAGAAAAAGGGTGGAGACAGAAGAAAGAGAGTTTTAGTGCATGGCATACTGCTACCGTTGGCGGACAAGACAAACGCAGCAGCCCCCTGCATTACGCCGTGCTCCTGCCCTCTGCACATGCAATTCCTGGGAAATGGCCTACATGGCAATGGTAGACATCTGCCCACATGGATGGCAAAGGGGCAACTATACATCAATTTGCCTTTTTTTTGAGCTGGGGTAGAGTGCCACATGGCCTACATAACGGAGGGGCCTTGCCTACCTAACTCGCCCTGGCCTAGGGACACCCACAGCCCACCACCCCTACCCAGACAGCTCCACAGCACGCAAAGTCCATTGCATGAGGTTGAACTCACCCCCTTGTGTCTGCTGTGATGCCCTTAAGCGCCCATCCAACTCCGGGTAGGCCACCGCCAGGATCCGGAACATCAGGGGGGTCATGGTGCGACGGGCACCCCTCCCACGTTGGGAGGCCATCCCCAGCTGAGCCTCCGCCGTCTTCTTGCTGCAGCGGCGAATATCCTCCCATCTCTTATGGCAGTGGGTGCCCCGTCTCTGGTGGGCCCCCAGGGTCCGGACCTCCTTGGCGATGGCATGCCAAATGTCCCTCTTCTGGTGGGCGCTGACCTACATGACATGCACAAGGAAAGAGGAACAGTCATTACCTACTGCACCGTTGTTGTAATTGGCCCCCTCCCAACTCTATCCCTGTGGCCCATTCATCCCCATGCATAACTGTTCTATGTACTCTGCCCCCTTCCCTCATCCACCCAGCCCTCTCCACCCAGGCCTAGCCCATACAACGTGCTCCCTGTGTACTAACCTGTTGGTCTGGAGGACCGTAGAGTAGCGTGTACTGGGGGAGGACCCCATCCACAAGTTTCTCCAACTCCTGTGCAGTGAAGGCAGGGGCCCTTTCCCCAGACGCAGCAGCCACCGTCGCTTCCAGACCGAGGTCACAGCAGCACTAGCAGTGTAGGTCCTCTCCTGTCTAAGGTCAGGTATCTAGTGATTGAACAGATAGAAAATGGTGGTGACGTCCGCGGTGGTGCGCATCATCACCGCCAGCACACCTGTTCATTGGCTCCTGGGACCCATAGGGTCCAATGTTAACCAATGCAGCATTGCGCCGCGCTCTACGACCGCCTACCGCGACGGTGTGCAACGCCAGCGCAGTTACCCCACAATTCCATTGTCCCATTTTAGAGGTCAGGCAGCCGCCATTTCAGGGTCCCACATGGCTTAATTTACTATTGCGTCACACATACCGAGGCCTACACTCAAAACCTTTCCCGGATGGGTTAATTGTCTGGTGTAGTCTTGTGTATGACTGTGGGTACATACCTGGAGGAATGCTGACAGTTTTTTCGCTGTTGTCCTTCTCAGGCACCGTCAGTTGGGACATATTGGAAGATGGCGGAATCCGCCGGTGTACCGACCGCTGGTGGACCTGTTGACAATGGAAGAGCGACATGTCATTGTGACCTACCGGTTTGACCGTGCCACAATCCGGGAACTATGTACCCAGTTGGAGTCTGACCTGATGTCACCAATCTGCCATCCGACTGGAATCCCCCCTGACGTGCAGGTGCTGTCAATGCTCCATTTCTTAGCAAGTGGGTCTTTTCAGACAACAGTGGCCATGGCATCAGGGATGTCCCAGCCTATGTTTTCCAACGTCTTGTCCAGAGTGTTGGCTGCCCTGCTGAAACAGAGATAATTTTCCCTGAGGTGGCGGATTTGCCTACAGTGAAAGGTGACTTCTATGCCCTTGGACATATCCCCAACATCATAGGTGCCATTGATGGGCCCCATGTAGCTCTGGTCCCCCCGCAGGAATGAACAGGTGTACAGGAACCGGAAGAGTTATCATTCGATGAATGTCCAGATGGTCTGTTTGGCAGACCAGTACATCTCGCAGGTAAATGCTATGTTCCCTGGCTCAGTGCATGACGCCTACATCGTGCGGAATAGCAGCATCCCTGATATGATGGGTGAACTCCAGAGGCACCGTGTATGGCTATTGGGGGACTCTGGTTACCCCAACCTGTCCTGGCTACTGACCCCAGTGAGGAATCCCAGGGCAGAGGAACGCTACAATGAGGCCCATGGGCGGACTAGGAGGGTAATCGAGCGGACCTTCGGCCTCCTGAAGGCCAGGTTCAGGTGCCTCCATATGACAGGTGGGTCCCTATTCTACTCACTGAAGAAGGTGTGCGACATCATCATCGCCTGCTCCATGCTCCATAACTTGGCATTGCGACGCCAGGTGCCTTTTCTGCAGGATGATGATACAGATGACGGTTTTGTTGCAGCGGGGGAGCCTGTGGACAGTGATGAGGATGAAGCTGATGAAGATGAAAACTACAACAGGGAGTCAGTCATACAGCAATATTTTCAATGAGACACAGGTGAGTACAATTTCATGTTTCACATTATATTACATCTCACACGTCTACCTCTATCCTGTACCTACATTTCACTCCCTATTTGTTAACTGAGTTGTCCCCTTTCATTTGAGTTTCACTAATGTGTTGACCTACGTGTCAACAGCTTGCACCCTTGAAAGGCTTGTGATGTGTGACATAGGTATGTTGACCTTCCAATGGCTAACCTTTTTTAACACTGTAATTGACAATACAAAGTTCACAATCATTGACTGACTCCAATATTATTGAGGTTTCAAGGGTGTTTATTGAAGTGCATAAAAATGTAGGGGGGTTGTGAAATGGGGAGAGGTCATGGTGGAATAATGTCCATGGCAGAGTCCAGTCTATTAGTCTCACAGGTACATTGCACATCTGGCCATTGGAAGTGGAGCTGCGGCAGTTCCAATCTGGACAGGGTAACAAAGTGGGACAGTGGGGGGACAATCAAGGTAGTCTTATTTCCTGGCGGGGTCTTGCCATCTTGCTGTGTCCTGTTCCTGGATCTCAGTGCCCGCTTGCGTGGTGGTGGTCCGTCTGCAGGGGGTGGGGTGGTGGTGTGGTGGTCCTGTGGCCGGCCCTCCTGTCCACTAGTGCCGGTGGAGGTGGTGGACAGTTCGTCGTCCTGGCTAGTGTCAGGGGCCCCTTGGAGTGCCACGGTGTCCCTCAAAGTCTTTTGAATGTCCGTCAGCACCCCTACGATGGTGCCCAGGGTGGAGCCGATGGTCCTGAGCTCCTCCCTGAACCCCAAATACTGCTCCTCCTGCAGGCGCAGGGTCTCCTGCAACTTGTCCAGGACCGTTGCCATCGTCTCCTGGGTGTGGTGGTATGCTCCCATGATGGAGGATAGGGCCTCGTGGAGAGTGGGTTCCCTTGGCCTGTCCTCCCTCTGTCGCACATCAGCCCTCCCAGTTCCCCTGTGTTCCTGTGCCTCCGTCCCCTGGACCGTGTGCCCACTACCACTGCCCCCAGGTCCCTGTTGTTGTTGGGGTGGTGGGTTAGCCTGGGTGCCCTGTAGTGGTGGACACACCGCTGATTGACCTGTCCTGGGTAGGGAGGTATGGGTCCGCTGGGTGGGTGCTGTGCTGGTGTTCCCAGAGGGTGGCAGTTCGGTGTTGGGCTGTGGCTGTGCAAGGGGAACCGACTATCCTGAGGCCCACGATGGTCCGGGCTGGTCATCAAGATCCAGTAGGGCAGAGCTGCTGTCGTCACTGTGGGCCTCTTCTGGGGGTGGAGTGGTGTTGTCTGGACCCTCTGGTGTGGTGACGGTCCTTCGGGTTCCTGCAGGGGTATGAGAACATGATTATTGCATGTGTGTGTTTCATGGTGTGCTATGGATGGGTGTGCGTGAACCCTAGTGCAGGCATTCCTGTGTGGGGGCTTGTGGGGTGATGGTTGGGGGGTGTTGTGGGTCTGTGCGGTGGGCATGCTTTAGTGATGGGTGTCCATGCTTAGTTGTGTCATGCAGGTCTTGGGGTTGGGATGGGTGGTTGGTGTTATGGGTAGATTAGTGAGGAGTTAGGGTGATAGGGGAGGGTGTGAGGGTTGGGGTGTGTGATAGCATGCAGGTAGGGTGGGGGATATGATAGTGAAGATTAGACTTACCAGTGTCCGTTCCTCCGACGACTCCTCCGAGGCCCTCAGGATGCAAGATAGTCAAGACTTGCTCCTCCCATGTAGTTAGTTGTGGGGGAGGAGGTGGGGGTCCACCGCCAGTCCGCTGTACTGCGATGTGGTGCCTGGATACCGTTGAACACACCTTCCCCCGTAGGTCGTTCCACCTCTTCCTGATGTCCTCCCTATTTCTTGGGTGCTGTCCCACAGCGTTGACCCTGTCGACTATTCTTTGCCATAGCTCCATCTTCCTGGCTATGGATGTGTACTGTACCTGTGCGCCAAATAGCTGTGGCTCTACCCTGATGATTTCATCGACCATGACCCTGAGCTCCTCCTCGGAGAAGCGGGGTGTCTTTGGCGTGCCATGGGGTGGTGTGTGTGATGTGTGGGGTGGTGTATGTGTTGATGAGTGTGGTGGGTGTAGTGGTATGTGGTGTTTTGTGCGTGGATGTTGTGTGGGTGATGGTGTAGTGTGCCTCTGTGTGATGGTGTTATCTATTCTGTGCTGTCTCTCTCTGGCCTTCGTCTCTAATTTGTGGTGGTAGGGGTTTGTGGGTGATGTGAGTGTGTGTTTTATATTGTATTGGATGTGTGGGAGTGGTGTTTGTATGTGTATCAGGTGTGTGTATTTTGAATTGTCCTATGTGGCGGTGTTTTGGAGAGGTGTGTGTATTTTGAGCGCGGCGGTGTGTACCGCCAAGGGAATACCACGGTTGAAAGACCGCCGCGTGGATTCGTGGGTCGTAATAGCATGGGCGTGTTTCTGTTGGCGTGGAGGTGGAGGATTTGTTTCCGCATATTTATCGCTGACCTTTGGTGTGGCGAACTTGTGTGGGTGTCTGAATTTCGGCAGATTACGTGATGTGTGTCATAATAGCTGTGGCGGTCTCCCGCCGCGGCGGCGGTGTATTGGCGGTCTTCGGCACGGCGGTAAGCGCCTTTTACCGCCAATGTTGTAATGACCCCCTTTGTGTCTGTTCTTTCCCAAATGATTTGGTAAGGTAATAGTATCTTGCCTGCATGCTTCCTTCGTTTTTGAAGCGGCCAACAAATCATCAATGTACTGAACCAATGTCGATTGGAAAGGCATTTCCAATGTCTCCAGGTTCTTCTTCAGTATCTGAATAAAAATGGACAGGGACTCTGAAAAACCATGAGGAATTCTGTACCAACAATATATGTGATCATGGAATTTAAAGTAGAAAAGAAACTGGCTATACCCATGAGGAGGTACCGAAAAAATGCTTGGGGTAGGTCCACTACGGTGAACCATTCAGCATCACATGGGATCTGAAATAATATCACTGCTGGATTCGGCACCACCGGACAACATTTAATCACAATATCATTGATTTTCCTCAATTCCTGAAAAATATAACATTTTCCACAGGCTTTCCGCAATCCCATTATAGAAGAATTACATGGGCTGCTCAGTACTTCTTTTAGGACACCTTGTCTTGAGAATTCTGCAATTATAGGTGGTCTACTTCTAATGAAGCTGCTAACATGCAGTCTTCTTCATCTGAACTCTCGCTCATCAACTCATCATTCAATTCATCCTCACTGTATAATGGGTATTGGTGTATTGTGTTATCACTGGTGTTAAATCGTTGACCTGTGCCCTGCTGATGAAGCATCATCTGCTGCTATTCCATTTGGGCTTGAGGTATCTGAATTTGTTGTCTAGGCACCATCTGAACGTGGGGTTGCATCTGCTGTGACTGTGGTATCCGCAAACGTGGCATTTGCATCTGTTGCATGGGCTAAGGACCTTGCACTTGATTCACATTATCTTGAAAATTAAAATTGTGACTCCTCATTCTTGGTCCTCTCATGCTTGGAAAAGGATTGTTTTCATTCATCTGTGGGGCAACATCGCCCTGTCCTAGCATCGGACACTCCCGCTTCCAATGTCCAAAGCCACCACAAGCGTGACAAGGTAATGTCGTTTTCATTGCCTGCATATCGTTCTGAGTAACTACAATGCTCAAGTCGACGCCACGGTTCACATTTCCATTTCCATTTCCGACACGACCTCTACCTTTGGCATGATTCTGAAACCACATGTTTCCCTGCTGCTGCTGGGGGAAACTTCCTTGCATTCCTGATTGTGCCACTTTAATCTGCATCACCATTGCCTTCTCTTTCAACTTTCTCTGCTTCAATTCAATCTAATTGCTGCAGAACTTGGCATATTGCAATACTTCATCAATCGGTTTTACTTGCCAACAAATTAAATGACTCATAATCATCTGGCTAATTTCAGGTCTCAGTCCTTCAACAAATCTGAACACAAAATGAATCCTGTCTTTCGGCCCAATTGTTTCTGTCCCGCTGTAATGTTTAAATGCTTGCAACAATCTTTCGCAGTACGCATGTAAGGTCTCCTTTCTTTCTTGAGCTGTTCTGTCTATTCTTTGCCAATCGATATTCTTGGGCGAAATCCTTGTTTTAAAAAATTCAATCACTTTGTAATAGTATTTCATTACATCCTGAGATGGTGCATGTTAGAAATGGGGTCTCAAGTTGGCAGTCGGTTTGCACCCTGTCCAAGTAGGGACCCTCACTCTAGTAAGGTTAAGGGAGATACCCGCTCAGATAACCCCGGCTCACCCCCATGGTAGCTTGGCACAAGCAGTCAGGCTTATCTCAGAAGCAATGTGTAAAGCATTTTCACATAACACACAGTAATACAGTGAAAACACTACAAAAGGACACCACACCAGTATTAGAAAAATAGCCAATATTTATCTGTGTATAACAAGACCAAAATAAGAAAAATCCAACATACAATAACAAACATATGAATTTTGCAAGAATTACTTAAAAATACAGTTCCTTGCAGTCAATAGCTATCACGGCATCATGAACAACAAATCAAAACGTTTAGGCCAGCTGCTGTGTCGTGGGCCAGCTACGGTGTCGGGAAGACCCCAAACAGAACCTTGGAAATGCAGGGCATCGTGATCCTCGTGATGAGGTCCAGAGAGCAGCATTGCTGGTGTCGGGGTGTCAGTTCCGGAGGGCGATGAGGGGATCATCAGACCATTGAAGTCACACACATTGGGGATCAAACTCCAGGCTGATGAAGTCAGGAGCTCTGGTGTGGATGGCGTCGGGGCTGCGGTGAGAAGCGGGACGATGTGATGTGCGGTGCCCACAGATCACGGTGCAGGCAGCGCCTCAGTGACGGCGTCCAGAGGCATCGGTAAGACCAGGGGTACGGTGTGAAGTGGGGTAGTGCAATGTGCAGTGTCACCAGGTCACGGTGCAGGCAGTGGCGTCGTCATTGCTGAAACGCTGTCGTTGGTAGGCCCAAGTCGGCAGTGTGGCACGGGACGGGCTCTGTGCAGCGTCCACGGGTCACAGTGCAGACAGGGTGGACCAGGGCTGCAGTGCGGGACGGGACGGTGCTTTGTGTACCTCATGAGCAGTGTCCATAGGCCACAGTGCAGGCAGTGGCACTGCTGTCAGCAGGAGCCGTGCCGTTGGGGATGCCCAGGCTGCAGTGTGAGCAATGCGATGCCTGAGTGCAGGGCCACAGGTCACGGTGCAGGCAGCGGCTCGGTGGTGGCGTCAGATGGCGGCATTGGTGGGACCAGGGTTGCGGCTTGAAGAGGGGCAGTGCGACTCCGTGTGAAAAGGCCTATTTTCTAAAAGTGACATTTTCAAACTAACAATCCAAAAACCAACTTCACTAAAAGATGTATTTTTAAATTGTGAATTCAGAGACCCCAAACTCCAAATTTCTATCTGCCCTCAAAGGGAATCTGGGCTTTAAAGTTATTCAAAGGCAGTCTCCATGTTAACCTATGAGAGAGATAGGCCT
The DNA here is from genome assembly GCF_031143425.1 of Pleurodeles waltl. Lineage (NCBI taxonomy): Eukaryota > Metazoa > Chordata > Amphibia > Caudata > Salamandridae > Pleurodeles > Pleurodeles waltl. Next base: position 1,668,857,568 of record NC_090444.1, on the reverse strand, counting down.
TGCAACAGTGAAAAATGAATTTGGCAGTATTTCATTCTTAGGACACGTAAAAAACACCAGTACACGTCCTACCTTTTAAATACCCTGCACCCTGCCCATGGGGCTACCTAGGGCCTACCTTAGGGGTGCCTTACATGTATAAAAAGTGAAGGTTTGGGCCTGGCAAGTGGGTACACTTGCCAGGTCAAATTGGCAGTTTAAAAATGCGCACACAGACACTGCAGTGGCAGGTCTTAGCCATGTTTACAGTGCTACTAATGTGGGTGACACAACCAGTGCTGCAGGCCCACTAGTAGTATTTGATTTACAGGCCCTGAAAAGTCAAGTAAGTCTTGTGATTATGTTTCTGCTACAAAAGGATCTGACTTTTGTCTAGTGGCAGTTCTGATGCCATAAAGTAGCGCAGAAGGTTTATATGCCTACTGCAAAGATCAAATCTGTTTGTTATTTAAATAGCTGAGTAGATCAGTAAAGCCAGCCATTACCCGCGCTATAATATAAATGAAAAGTATGCGTGAGGGGGCTATGGTGAGATGAAGGGCATTTTTGCTGTGGGGTAGTGAGGGAATCGGAGGAGGAGGAGGTAATGGGATTGGGAGCACCAATAATGATTGTTGCACTGGGTGCTAGAGGAGCTAAAGACTGTGAAGATTGGTATGTGACAAGGTAAAGTAATAGTGTGTCTTTTTTTGAGTGTCTTGAGAGAATGTGCTGATTGAGTGTAGAAGCAAAGGTAAGGTGACCTCTATTGTTGCACGTATCACACACACACCAGCAATTTTGTGACTGTCTACGTAGGCTAGTGTTTTAGAGCGACAGTTTAGCCAGTAGCAGAGATTGCATCTTGTTGGATGACTGCTGCTCAAGCCCTCACTCGGGTTATAGAGGAGAGCTCTGACATAGGATCAGAGACTGAGACAGCAGTTACTGAGAAAGCATCTGAGGGATAGGACAATGGCGCAGACTCTGGGAGTGATGTTTAAGTCGGAGGAGTCCTTTTTCTATAATTCCTCTTCCAGTGATTATGACAGAGGTGATCAGGACAGTCCTGCTATCTCTTCACAAGCACAGTCTGTGCAGCGCGACAATAGTGGGTTAGCCCAACCCAGAGAGCAGGTGCATGTGGCAGCAAGCACGGAGAGATTGCTCTCTTGGGAGCTCTCCAATTTAGTTCAGCCACAAATTCCACCGCCCACATCATATTGTCGAGACATCAAAATTATCTATCACAAAACAACCTGGTTTTGTAAGGCAGGCACCTGCGTTTTCGGTTCTGGGCTTGGTGTCCATATAGGGAAACCTACCAAATGCAGGCATTTCTGGAAACTAGACATCCGGGGGAGTCCACAGAGGTGTTACTTGTGTGGATTCCCCAAAGTTTTCTTACCGAGAATACCCTACAATGGTGAAATGTTGAATAAAAACTCTATTGTTTCTTGCATTTCTGTAACACAAACTACAGTAATATGCTAGAATCCACTCAATTCCTACCACCCAGTGTTTCCCCACCTGTCCTTATAAAAACGTTACCCCACTTGAGTGCCTGTACCTAGTGCCTGCGTCAGGAATGGATCACCCCAGGGTCAACAGTTGCCCTCATGTAAGCATCAACATTGACCATGTGTGATCTATTCCTGACACAGGAACTAGGCCTACCCACGCAAGTGAGGTACCATTTTATCGGGAGACTTGGGGGAATGCTGGGTGGAACGACATGTGTGGGTCCTCTCAGATTCCAGAACTTTCTATCACTGAAATGTGAAGAACAGGTGTTTTCTTTGCCAAATATTGAGGTTTGCAAAGGATTCTGGGTAAGAGAACCTGGTGAGAGCCCCACAAGTCACCCCATTATGAATTCCTCTAGATGTCTAGTTTTCAAAAATGTATAGGTTTTCTAGGTTTCCCTAGGTGCCAGCTGATCTAGAGGCCAAAGACCACAGCTAGGCACTTTGCAAAAAACAGGTTAGTTTTCTTTGGGAAAATGTGATGTGTCTATGTTGTGTTTTGGGGCATTTCCTGTCGCGGGCACTAGGCCTACCCACACAAGTGAGGTACCATTTGTATAGGGAATGCTGGGTGGAAGGAAGTTTGTGGCTCCTCTCAGATTCCAGAACTTTGCAGCACCGAAATCTGAGGGAAAAGTGTTTTTTTTGCCAAATTTTGAAGTTTGCAAAGGATTCTGGGTAGCAGAACCTGGTGAGAGCCCCACAAGGCACCCCATTCTGAATTCCCCTAGATATCTAGTTTTTAAAAATATATAGGTTTACTAGGTTTTCATATGCATACAACAGAGGCATCGACAATTGTGGCTATGTATGAGTGGTGCGCACTTCCAAAATTTCTGCTACCTTCAATGTTCAAAGTTTGTGATGAGAAAGTCTTATTTGAAGAGAGGAGTGCTCAAGTGGTGAGACACCCAGCCACAGGGTGTGTGGGCTGTTGCCTAAGAAAGGTCACAGTCCATGTATGCACTGAAGGAAACCACGGCACATCGCAGGATCATAGTGAAAGCCATTATTCCTTTGTGCGGTATCAGGAAAGCAGGTGCCTTGATCACATGAAACACACTAGGTAAGTGGTTTGAAAGCCAATACAATTTTCATGGTTGTAAGAAAACAGCAACACGTGTTTCGTCACCATTGACTTTTTCAAGGCTGTGGACATATACAAATGGAATGTGTAAATCACAGGAATTATTGATGGATTAATGGCAGATTGAATTATAGTGTAAACTGTAAATAATACCAAGATTTGTGAGTTGGAATAAGAGGCCATGTACCGTAGGTAGGTGGTGTGCCATAGATCTACCATGAGAGCAGAAGGAGATTGCCTCCTACTACTCCCCGTGTATGGTGAAACAATCAACTAAATGGTGAACATTTGGTGTTGGCAAGAAGAAAAGAAGAATGCCAGTGCAGGTGTGCAACCAAGAATATCCCAAGAAAGAGAGCCGTAAAAATTCCATACAACCTAAGAAGAGATATTGTGTTTGGTGTTCCAAGAATAGTAAATATCACCCACGTTATGTGTGGAGAACAAATCGTATATGCCTAAAGAAAGTGCGGAAAAGAAGAGAAAGACGGACATACCTTTTACAATATAAAGGTTATAGATGTATTAACCGACTCCAATTTTCAAGGATGTAAGAAAAATACAAATAGTGGCATGGATGATACGAGAGTCCAGAGACCATGGTAAGTCAATGGTGACGAAACACGTGTCGCTGTTTTCTTTTCATTCGACGGGGAAGTGCTCCAGAGGGTAGGTTCCCGGCTGAGGACCATGCCCAGAGTATATTTGTGCAGTCCTTGGGTTTGCGCTTTCTATGGAGCTATCCCCCCTAATTGGGGACGGGTACCCTTTGCAGATGTCACTTGACAAATGATTAAATGCAAGTGATTTATTTTCTATATGCGAATTGGAGAAGCATTGCTCTGGTCCTGAAGAAGCGTCATCGGATCCATCTGGACCAACAGACGCGAAACATGTCGACCTTTTGATTGAGGTACCACACTGTTTGGGATCCTCTAAGTCTATTTTTGAAAGCTATTGAGCATTATACTCAACTTCTGCTTTCCTTTTGTGTATTTTTAATCTTGGGCGTCACTTCTGTTTTCTGATCAAAATTATGATGGAGGTTGGAAGTGATTAACCAATTTTAACCTATTTTTCTTTTTTGCTCTCCTGTTTTTGGTCTGGTGGTCAGTTTCTTCCATCAGCCTTTACATCAACAATCACGGCTGACAGCTCCCTTCTTGGGAGCACGTTAGGCATTGCAGTGCCGGCCTGACGTTGAGCAATTCCCGATGATGATGCCTGTCATCCAATGTGATGCATGAGGGCTTTGCTCTAGAACATCATGGCTGTCCAGAACGTTTTTAGGAACAGTGTACTCTTTATGTGGTTATGACGTATATGGGAAATCGTACACTGGACCTTTAACCTCCCGGTCCCTCCCCCCTTTTTTGATTTTCTGCTGTTTTCTTACAACCATGAAAATTGTATTGGCTTTCAAACCACTTACCTAGTGTGTTTCATGTGATCAACGGGACCTGCTTTCCTGATACAGCACAAAGGAATAAATGGCTTTCACTATGAACCTGCAATGTGCCGTGGTTTTCTTCTGGTTTTCATATGTGCTGGCTGAGCTAGAGGCCAAAATCTACAGCTAGGCACTTTGCAAAAAACACGTCCGTTTCCATTGGAAAAATGTGATGTGTCCGTGTTGTGTTTTGGGGCATTTCATGTTGCGGGCACTAGGCTTACCCACACAAGTGAGGTACCATTTGTATTGGAAGTCTTGGGGTACTGCTGTGTGGAAGGAAGTTTGTGGCTCCTCTCAGATTCCAGGACTTTGCAGCACTTAAATCTGAGGGAAAAGTGTTTTTGCCAAATTTTGAAGTTTGCAAAGGATTCTGGGTAACAGAACTTGGTGAGAGCCTCACAAGTCACCCCATCCTGGATTCCCTTAGGTGTCTAGTTTTCAAACACACACAGGTTTGGTAGGTTTCTTTAGGTGCCTGCTGAGCTAGAGGCCAAAACCCACAGCTAGGCACATTCCAAAAAACACGTCAGATTTCAATGTAAAAATGTGATGTGTCCATGTTGCATTTTCTGTCGCGGGCATAAGGCCTACCCACGCATGTGAGGTACCATTTTTATCAGGAGATTTGGGGGAACACAGAATAGCAGAACAAGTGTTATTGCCCCTTATCTTTCTCTACATTTTTTCCTTCCAAATGTAAGACAGTGTGTAAAAAAGACGTCTATTTGAGAAATTCCCTGGAATTCGCATGCTAGTATGGGCACCCTGGAATTCAGAGATGTGCAAATAACAACTGCTTCTCAACACCTTATCTTGTGCCCATTTTGGAAATACAAAGGTTTCCTTGATACCTATTTTTCACTCTTTATATTTCACCAAATGAATTGCTGTACACCCAATATACAATGAAAACCCATTGCAAGGCACAGCTTCTTTATTGGCTCTGGGTACCTAGGGTTCTTGATGAACCTCCAAGCCCTATATATCCCGCAACCAGAAGAGTCCTGCAGATGTAATGGTATAGTACTTTTGAAAATATGACATCGCAGGAAAAAGTTACAGTGTAAAACGTGGAGAAAAATGGCTGGTTGTTTACCTCAATTTCAATATTTCTTTATTTCAGCTGTTATTTTCTGTAGGAAAACCTTGTAGGATGTACACAAATGACCCCTTGCTGGATTCATAATTTTATCTACTTTTCATAAATGTTTAGCTTTCCGGCATCCAGCATTAGTTTTACACCCATTTCTGTCACTAACTGGAAGGAGGCTAGAAGCACAAAAAACAGTAAAAATGGGGTATGTCCCAGTATAATGCCAAAACTGTGTTGCAAAATTTGGTTTTCTGATTTAAGTCTGCCTGTTCCTGAAAGCTGGGGAGATGGTGATTATAGCACCGCAAACCCTTTGTTGATGCCATTTTCAGGGAAAAAAACACATGCTTTCTTCTGCAGCCCTTTTTTCCCATTTTTCTGAAAAACAAATTGTTGCTGTATTTTGGCTAATTTCTTGGTCTCCTTCAGGGGAACCCACAAACTATGGGTACCATTAGAATCCGTAGGATGTTGGAAAAGAAAGGATGCAAATTTGTCATGGATAGATTATGTGGACAAAAAGTTATGAAGACCTAAGTGCGAACTACCCCAAAGAGCCAAAAAAGGGCTCAGCACTTGGGGGAGCGAGGGGGGCAGATAAGGGGTTAAACCATTCTGTGACTCTGCCTGTTTGTGGATTCCCTGTCTGGGTCAGTTTGACAGTTGGGCTGTTTACACGTCTCCTCTAGACAGTGACGCAAAGGGAGCTGGTCTGTAGCCTGCATATCCTGATTAGCTATCTGAGCTAGAGTGGAGGGAGGAGTGGTCACTCACACCTGAAAGGACTGTGCCTGCCCTCCAACCCCCTGGTGTGTGGCTGGGGCCTGGCCTGGACAAGGAAGGATCTTGCCTTAAAGCTACAGTTGAAACACATCAGTTGAAGTATGTGCATTGCTTTGAAGACGCAAGCTGCAACTGCAAGAGAACTGGTGTCAAATACATATATCTATATATATAGATATATATACATATCTATATATAGATATGTATCTATATATAGATATAAAGATCTATCTATCTATCTATCTATCATATATATATATATATATATATATATATATATATATACGTATATATATATATATATATAGAGAGAGAGAGAGATAGATCGATATGTCTATATATAGATCTATATATTTTTTTAGTAGATGAATGGTTTCCTTGGGGACCATAGTGGCCCCCAGGGAAACCATACAACTATTAAAAAAATTATTGCCCCCAAAGGGTGACCCCCTGCCAATTTCAATTTTTTTTAAATGTATTTTATTTTTAAAGAAATTTAAACCACTAGGGGGCGTGTTCGGGCACAAACGTGCCTCCCAGGGGTAAACCTAGTTTAAAAAAAGAAAATGCCCCCGGGGGGGTGGCCCGTTTTCTGATGGGGCCGACCCCCCAATTTAAATCCCTGGTGTCTAATGGAGTTTCCTGGCCCTCGATCGAGGGCCAGGAAACTGGTTCAGGAAGGCCTCGATTGAAAGGGGAGAATCCCCCCTTTCAAACAAGGCCTTCCCGAATGTCAGGGAGGCCCGTTTGGGCCCGTTTTCCCCACTGGAGCAGGAAGCAGCCTTACGCCAGCTTCCTGCTTCAGTGGGGAAAACAAACAGTGTTGTCAGCGCGCCTCATGTGACGTCACAAAGGCGGGTGGGGTGGGGGAGACACAGAAGATCTTCTGTGTCTCCCTGGGTTTTGTTAATTAATTTTTTTAACCCCCTCCCTGGTGTCAGCCACTGGTCGTGACCCGCACCAAGGAGGCAGTGCGGGCGTCTGCTACTGGCCGACGCCCGCACTGAAGAGGTTAAGCAGGATAAGGCCTATTTTCTAAAAATGCATTTTCAAATTAACAGTCCAAAAACCAACTTCACTAAAAGTTGTATTTTTAAATTGTGAGTTCAGAGACCCCAAACTCCATATTTCTATGCGCCCTCAAAGGGAATCTGCACTTTAAAGTTCCCCCCTGCTCTAGTAGGCCTACTCTCTGTAATTTCCTAGGGGTCCAGTAACAGTCATGGAGTATTTTAAAAAGGCAGAACTTCAATCGGGCTTCCCTAATGCCTCTATTCAGGGCTAACAATGTCTCTCTCCAACTCTCTACCTCGAGTTCTGTTTGTAGGCATATCTGCCATTTGATACGTAATGTTCCGAGAAGAGGCTTATGAGTAGAGGTGTTGTGTGATGACGTCATAAAGGCCCGCCATCACACCTTTGTGGTGAACTGAAGTTTTGAGATAAGAGACGATGGGAGATATCTGAAGTGTCCATAGGGTAGTCCCCAAACCACTGTGCAAACAGTGTTTGAGTTGCAGATACTGCCATTTTTGATTGGGATGGAGGCCACATTGTTCTTGTAGACGCACAAACGATTTTAGCTCACCGTTCTCTATAATTTGGTCTAGGGTTTCTATGCTCGCTGTGCTCCAACGTACCCAATGTAGGGGACGCCCTCCAATTCGTATGCCTTCCTTGCCCCAGAGGGGGGCTTGTGAGTGGATAAATCGGTTAATGCCTAGAAGTCGGTGCGTGCATATGTTTCAGCATCGGAATAGGAGGGTGTATGTGAGATTGGGTTTGCAGAGTACCTGTATTATAGAGGCCTCTAAGTCCACCCCAGTGAGAGAGTAGTAGACGTTCTGTTGTGACCCATTGCGCTGGGTCATTCACTCCAGGTAGCAGATATGCTAGTTGGGAAAGGTGGAGAGCAAGTGTGCAGTGCTCTACCGACGGGAGCCCCAGCCTTCCACAGGAATGGCGTGCTAGAGTTTCACCGAGGAGAGGAGGGGACGAGAAGTACCCCATACAAAGGCTCCGATTGCAGCGTTTATTGGTCTAAAAGTCGATAGCGCTACTTGAATGGAAAGCATGCCTAACACATGAGTGAAGCGCAGTAAGGTGACCATCCGTACTGCCTGCACCCTACCCCACACTGAGAGCCCCAATTGGGACATTTTCTCAAAGTCCAGTTTCATGCGGGCAATGAGAGGGTTGAGGTTGTGGGCCACCATGTTCTCTAGCCCTTGGTTGACAAGGATTCCCAGATATTTAAGACGGAGCAGCGTCCATCGGAACAGAGATCTGTGTAATGCCACTTTTGTGTTGATGAGGGAGAGGGATAACGCCTCACATTTGTCCCAGTTTACTTGGTAATCAGAAAGGGCTGCAAAGTCTTCAATAATCTCCATTAATGATGGAAGAGAACGGTCGAGGTCGGTCAGGGTAAGTAGGATGTCATCTGCGTAGAGATATAATTTGGATATTCTCCCTCGTATTGGTGTGCCATTAATTAATGGAGAGTGACGTATAACGGGCGCTAGTGGCTCCAGGGCTAGTAAGAACAGCAATGGTGAAAGAGGGCATCCCTGTCGCGTTCCTCTGTGTATGGGGAAAGGATCTGAGAGGAAGGCCCCGCAGTTAACCCAAGCCTATGGACTATCATATAGGAGGTGTACTTTTGCAATTAATTGGTTGCCCAATCCGAATTTTCGTAGGATCAGAAACAGGTATTCCCATTCTACACGATCAAACTCTTTTTCAGCATCTAGAGATAAGGCTATGGCTTCCTCAGGCATGTTCCTGGCTTCTGGTAGGGCATGGGAAAGAGTACGCAGGTGATTTCTAGAGGTGCGTCCTGGGACAAACCCTACCTGTGTTTGGTGTATTAGTGACGAGATAACTTTGCACAGCCAGGCCACTAAGAGACTGGCCAATATTTTAATATCCCCATTGGGAAGAGAGATTCGTCAATAATTACCACAATGGAGGGGGGCCCGTCTGGGCTTAGGTATTAACGCGATTGTTGCCTGGTTCAATATTGCACCCAGTGACTTTTCCCGGTCAGCCTCCTTAAAGGCTTCATACAGAGAGTCAAACACTGCCTCTTCTGCCCATTTATAAAATTCTGCGGAAAACCCATCTTCTCCCGGTGATTTGTGATAAGGGAGGTTAGAGGTGGCTTGTGCTATTTCCACCTTGCTGATCTCTCCTCCTAGCAGGGCCTGGCCCTCGGCCATAAGGCAAGGGAGATGTGCTGTTTCCAAGAAGGCGTCCTCTCTGTCGCAACTAGCTACCTCCTCTGGGGTGTATAGTCATTGGTAAAAGTCCGCAAACCCATTCACAATATTTTGTGGTTGGGTGAGGATGTCCCAGTTGGCAGACGTGATAGCGGGAATGGCCTGAGCTGCCTCTCTCTGTCTAAGCTGTGCTGCCAAGAGTCGACCAGTCTTTTCGCCTTGTTCATAGTGTCTTCCTTGCATACGTTGTAGGCCATATTCCACCTGCGAGGTGTGGATCTCATTTAGGGCTATTCGGGCCTCTTCTAAGTGGCGACGGGCTGGCACAGAGGGTCGTGCCGTGTATAGTTTTGTGAGGTGTTCCACATTGCGCTCTAATTGGCTGATAGTTGGCCTGTGCCACATCTCTCAACATTTGCCTGCGTAGGGTCGCTTTTGTCGCTGCCCACGTATCCTCTGAGAGGCAACCATGCCTTTATTTTCTTGTATGGAAGTGGAAACGTGTGCCTTCAGTTGTGTTTTGCCCTGGGGGGGTGCGGTAGTGATGTACTGCAAAGCGCCAGGGTTTGCGGCCCGGAGAGGTATGTCCTGCTTCAACTAAAAACATTATTGGAGAGTGGTCTGATAGACAACCCTCCAGAATACGGGAGTCCTGTATCTGTGCCACTATGCTATGTGTCACCATGAAGTAGTCCAATCGGGACTGAGTCCCCTGAGCTGGTGATAAGAATGTATACTCCTTATTAGTTGGGTGCGTAAGCCTCCAATGATCTACTAACCCATGGTGTGAGGACACATCAGTGAGAATGGCTCTGTCTTGGTTGTTACATTTGTCCATAGGCCCAGTTCTGTCTAGCACTGCATCACAGACCAAGTTCCAGTAGCCTCCTATGATGTTTTGTGTGGCTCCTATCTCCGTTAGGAGTCGGTTAATATGAAGGAAGAACAATCTTTTGGGGCCTGTGGGTGCATATATGGAACCAATACATATGGAAAAGTCTTCTATTTTCAATTTTACGAAAACATATCTCCCTTCCGTGTCTGTCCATGTTTTGATTAGTGTCACAGGGAGTGTCTTGCGAATAAGAACCGCGACTCCACATTTCCTGAGTGTTCCGCTGCCTGGTGGTCTCGGTGTCACACACCAGCTGTATATCGCCAACCCCACCCAGTCTCGGCGTAACTTCCTGGATTCCATCTCATCTAGGTGTATCTCTTGGAGGAGAGCCACATCTGCTTTCTTTGACTGTAAGTATGACAGTACCTTCTTTCTTTTCACATAGTGTGTTAAACCGTTAACATTCCAGGATATGAGCCGAAGCAACTGGGTGTGTGTTGTACTGTTATTCATAACCGCAGCAGGTGTGGGCGCTGCTCCGAGGTATAGGGGTGAAGCTCAGGGGCGGGTGTCAATGGCAACAGTAATTAGGGTATCGGATGGGGGGGTGGGCAGGTGCCTTTTTCGGAGCAATGAAAGAAAGAAAGGATATATGATGGCAAAGAATATGAAAGAAAGAAAAGAGTGTAGAGATTGATGAATAAGTAAAAGAGAGAAGAAACTGACTAGTAGAGGAAAAAGAATGGGGGAAGATACTAAGAAGAGAATAGAGAGAAGAGAGGAAGGGGAGGGTGGGAGCAGAGGGGGTAATCTGGGGGGGATTAAGGGACGTTGAAAGGAGGATAGGGAGTAGGAAAGAAAAAAGGAGGAAATATGTGTACCGGGCCTCCTGCTAGGGGGCAGGAGCAGGGCGCGAGGGATTCATGTCTGTGATCCGCAGGCCCGGACCTCCGGGGCCCCCATGCTAGGAGGGGCCCTGGGCCGAGGCAGATTTGCCCGCAGAGGGCTATCCCTAGGGGCAGGTGCAAGCAAGCATCAAGCGTTGACCATTTATCTCATTCAAAATTAAAACAGGTCAGTGGTTGATGTCAGGGGCATGGGAGGGCAGTGGGTGGGGTTGTGGGAGGGCGAGAGAGAAGATGAGATGACATGATGAGATAATAAGATGATATGGGGGGGGAGAGAGGTGGGTGGATTGGCCCTCCTGTCCACCGTTGGGTGGGAAAGAGAAAGCGCATATCTTTAATATCTCCATCTGTCATTACCCCTCCCATTTCTTTCCACTCCTCTCCCCTCCCTCATCTCTTCCCCCCCTCGGTACTAGGGTTCGTGGTATCTGTCTTCTACTCGTGCGTGTAGAAGGCGATTTTAGTGAGTGATGGAAGTCCTCATCTGTGTATACACTGAAGACAATTCTGATGACTTTTAACCAATTATGTCAACATTATAACATAGCAGTGATCTCTATGGTTAGTGATCAATACAGCAAAACAACATTATTGAATAGAAATAACTCTAAACAGAAGACATTGGATATTATGCATGTCTTATACAAGTCCGTCCTTTGCTCTCAACTATTAATCCTATCCCATTCTGCATCTGAAATCCGGTAATATAGAGCCACTAGTTACAAGCTGCGTAAACTGAGCTAGTAGCGGGTACATCACATTCATTTCATGTTACTGTTCATAATTTTCAGTGTCTCATTTTGTCAGTTTGATAGGAACATACAGTTAGTGTACCTTTCAGGCATTTAGGTGAAAAGTAGAAGGAAGAGAGAGATGTGAGACGGGGTTGGGTAAGAGCAAGAGGAGAGTAAAGAAAAGACTGAGTGGGCTACTGCCGCTAGTGTTAGAGGATGCCTAGTCATTGTCTTGGCAATATGTTAAGGTATATGGCCATGATAGTCCATAGTAGATTGTAGGGTACTCATCTGTCCACTGTCACCACCAGTGTGCATTATAGTTCTCCCCATTCAGGCTTGTCTTGAGGAGCAGCCAATTGCCTCTCCTCTTCCGCTGTCTCGGTGGCTGTTGGTACCAGTACTAAGGTTTCAAAGGAGAGCGGGACTTGTCTCTTTCCACTGTTTGGGTGTGGTGCGCCACTGCCTGCAGCGCATGATCCCTGTCGTGTTGAGCTCGCGCTGGTCTCCCTGAGTCCCTGCCCCTCTGATGGGGTTCAAAGGTATTTGGTTTCGGTAACTCAATTGCGACATAGGATAATGACCTGTCCTGTCGATCTATGGCCTGCTCTGGATGTATGGTTAGTGGGGTCGTGTCCATTATTTGGGTCGATAGTTCATCCAAATAAAGACGCAGGTCCTCGGGGTCTTAAAAGTCTCCAGATTTGCCATCCTTGGTGATTCACATTCTTGCTGGTTCAAACAAGCCGTATTTTACCTCTAGTTGCCGAAGCCGGGGTTGGAGGGACAAGAATGCTTTGAGGCGGTCATTAGTTTCTTTGGAAATGTCCGCAGTGATTCTGACCACGTATCCCTCAGCTTGGAATGGACCATTGGAGCGAGCTTCGAGGAGAAGTTGACAGACCTGTCGTGTTGCTCCATCCATCCGTTTAGGGCGTAAGCGCAAGGGCCTACGTGAAATTCCATTGGTGGATCAAAGGTGAGCCTGGTAAGCACAGGGAGAGTTTTTTTGTAAATAGGCTTGGCTGTTTGCTCCTTCTGTTTGTTCCGGGATCCAGAAAAATCTGACATTGTCCCTACGACTCCTGTCTTCCAAGTCTATGACCTTGCTCCTGAGACACATTATTTCCTGGTCTCTGTCTGGTGTGGTGTTGAGGTGATCCTCTATGGCTGAGACACAATGTTCTAGTCTCATTACTCAAGTTTGAAAGCCCGCTATGTCTGTTTGTACTGATTTAGTCTCTTCTGCCAATGAGGATATATTTGAGTCCATTCCTTCTAGTCTGCGACGAACCACAGATATTTCTTGGAGTATGCGCTCCATTGTGTCGTCCTGCTTTGGTGCGTCAGTGGTGTTAGGTGTAGCCTCTGGCTGGTGCCCCTTTGCTGCTGCCATCGGTCATGTGTGCTGGAGGGCTTCGGGGAAGAGAAGTTGTCTTGCTGGTCTACTTGCAGCTTTACCAGTGTTTTTTCCGTTGGGCATCTCCAGGCCTAGTTGCCGATGTAAGCGCTGTTTGTCCCTAGTCCGGAAGGTCACATGCTTGGATAGGGTTCAATTCCGCAATGGGGAAGTAAGCTTCCGGTACAGTAGGGTCCATCCCAAGGCACGTAGCAGCAGAATTCTCGACCGTAGTCTGTAACTCTCTTGTTTCACCCACCTTATAATGTCTGAAAGCTGCAGAAGGCGAGGTTGATGGTGAAGCACTCCCTCTGAGGTCTCTGCTTGTGACTTCTTCTCACTTGGTCAAGTATCGAGTGTTCTGTAGGGGTGATATACTGTTTGGCAGCGGGAATCAACAAACAATGCACCTACCCCTATCACCTGTTATCATAAAGGTGAAACAACAATTTTTTGAAATTATATCTTTGTATCATTCCTTGTATGCAGTCATCACAGCACCTGCCGCCAAGGTGCCAACCCCGAAGGGATCATAAACGTAAATTATTTTGATAGTGCACCACTAGTTACAACGTATCATAAAAGTCCAGACTTCATATAGTGTCACTTTTGTTCATTTAGTTATCTTCTTTTTATTCAACTTCTCTTTGGAACAAATTCATAAAAACATCAGCCAACGCATTTCATCCTCAACACAGGACTTCTTCAGGGCTGCAATACAATAAGAATAATATCCTCAATGCAATTGTCAACATCAGGACAGTGCGCGCTCTACGGGAGACAAAAATGCAAAAACCCAGTCTTTATGCAAGAGTATAATTCATGCATTGTGTTTATATGCAGTATGTTAACCTTTTACATTGCGGAGTTTAACCTTGAAAAGCACTATTAATGATGTTTGCAATAACTGTTCACTTGCAAGGTATTGCTGCAGGCTTACTGAGTGTGTTAGGGTGTGGTTTCTTTCTAGGACCTTCTAGAAGCTTTCCCTGCAGCATGACTGGGTGTGGTTTGTGGGCTGGGCTTGACTCTAAATAAGGGAGCCAGCCCAGCTCCACATGCTCACTATTCAGAGGTCCCGGTGCAGAGCAGCAGCAACTTTCTGAGCTCCTGTTCCAGAGGCCTACCTTGATATTCAAGGCCTGCCCTCATTATATTGGTGATCCTTGAGCAGGGCGGTAAGGCAGAGGTCGGACTGGGCCCCCGACCCCCGTTCTCAAAGACATTCGAGTTTTGGGCCCAGTTGTGAAACTCTCTGTGTGCGTGAGTGTGATTTCATGGCATTTGCATATTCTTGTTCGAATCGGCAGAGTGCGCGATTCATTTCTACCATGTAAACCTTGGCATTCAGATCGGCAACAGTGTGCGCGATCATTTCATGGCATTTGCATATTCTTGTTCGAATCGGCAGAGTGTGCAATTCATTTTTAACATGTAAACCTTGGCATTCAGATCGGCAACGGTGTGCGCGATCATTTCATGGCATTTGCATATTCTTGTTCGAATCGGCAGAGTGCGCGATTCATTTCTAACATGTAAACCTTGGCATTCAGATCGGCAACAGTGTGCGCGATCATTTCATGGCATTTACATATTCTTGTTCGAATCGGCAGAGTGCGCGATTCAAACCTGGCATAAAACGCTTGGCTTTTAGATCGGCAGTGTGCGCGATCATTTCATGACATTGAAAACTTTGGTGTGCCAGGTTTGTTGAGGTGCACACATTTATTCTGAGCTTTTGGATTTCTTTGAAACGCTTAATTCAAAGTGCGACATTCTTTGTGCCTATTAAGTTCCTAATACAGTTCCTGTTGCTTCCAGGGAATGTTCAGATAGCCTTTGTCCTTATGTAAAAATGCAATGTTTATTCTGAAACATTATTGAAGAAGGTTCTTGTATTCTAGACAGTATGTGATATTTCCTGAAAAGCTCATATGAAACATTGTATTAACCCATTCTTGTTTTTTCCAGGTCCCTAGATTTCTTGTGGTCTAGTTGTAGTCATTTCTTAGGTTATCCATGATTACAGTATAAGAACTCTTAGAACCATAGTCTATTGAAAGTCAATGTGATTATATCTTGACATTGTGTTGTTTAACCTATTGCTTCCTACAGGTCTCCTTCCCAGCTGTTCCCTACCTAATCCCCTTTTCCCCCACTTGGACTCTCTCAGGCTCTGTGATATATCTATCGGAGCTTTGGAGCTGTCAAGTGGTGGACATGTTGGGGAATGTGTGCAGGCCCAGAGGATCTGGTCTCCCTGACAGAATAGTGAGCCCACAAATTTAATATCCACCTTGTTTGCGTGTGTTCTCAGCATGGCTACATTGGACGAGCTAGTCAAAGTTATCACGCAGCACCAAGCAGAGGTAGTGTCATCTAAGGATATAGCAGCCAGCTTAGCTGAGAGAGTCAGTCAGTTGCAGGAAAGGGTAGAAAAGAAGGAACAAAGTCCTTTGGGTGTGCCTTGGCCTGGTCCTCCTTCTCAAGCTTCAGGAGGTAATCCTCCTACGAACACTTCCCTCAACGTTCCCTCAGCTATCCCCCTGGCTCCTCCAGAACGGTTTTCAGTTGATCCCCTGAAAGCGCAATCTTTCTTGGTTCAAGTGGAATTACATTTTACCTGTCGACCAAACACTTTCCTGTGCCCAGTCCAGGGTGGCCTTCTTGTTATCTTACCTGACTGGGGACTCAGCCACCTGGGCAATCCCTCTTGTGCGTAAAGACAGTCCCCTGCTTTACAATTGGATACATTTTGTCAGTGAGTTTGAACGAGTGTTTGATCGAAGAACAGTGGCATTGTCTGCAGATCGTGAACTATTAGACTTGCGACAAGGTAACCAAGATCTAGTTTCCTACATAGCTAGTTTTACTCGGCTGGTAGCAGAGACATCCTGGCCTGAAGAAAAACAAGCGGCCTTGTTCTACAAAGGACTCAAGGATGAGTTAAAGGACATTCTTGCCCAGATAGATCCTCAGCCTACAGATTGTCAAGATCTAATAAACCTTGTTTTGAGATTAGATCATCGTCTTGCAAAACGACGGGGAACACGCAAAAAGACTGAGAAATATTCCTTGTGTGTTCACGATCATAGAGAATCAAGAACTCGGAAAGAGTGAACCCCGGAACCCATGGAAATCGGAACTATCAGGAGACCTTTGACCAAAGACGAAAAGGACCTACGTAGAAAGAATGGACAATGTCTTTATTGCGGGCGCAAGGGTCACTTTGCCAAAGATTGTCCAATCAAACCAATAAGCAAACGAGGTCCTTTCCAGAAAATTGCAGCCCATGTACAAGTTGAACTGGAAAACTAGATCACCCAAGATGTAAAGAAGGGTTGCTCTTGGGTGTCACCGTGGACCCTTCACAGTCTAGGCATCTCAAGCTGGGCATTAAAGTTCAAGTAAAGAAAAATAACTATTTCAAGAACGCCCTCGTAGATTCTGGGGCTACTTGGAACTTTGTTGATGCCCAATTGGTTCATGCATGGGGGATCCCATGTACCAGGAAGAAGACTCCAGAGATAATACAAGCAGTAGACGGAAAACTCTTGACGGGAGGCCCAGTAACTCTTCAGACTGTCCCCTTGTCGGTGATCTATGATGGGGGAGATCAAAGAACCAACCATGAAGAGAAGCTCATCCTTGATGTTATCCATGCTCCTCAGTATGGAATTATCCTTGGCCTACCATGGTTAACTCATCACAATCCTGAGATTAACTGGGCAGAACGGAAAGTCATGTACTCTTCCACCTTATGTAATGAGAAATGTCTCCAGATGTCTCGAGTCACCAAACATTGCAACTCTCACATAGCCACTGCGGCGGAGAAAGAAGTAAAGTTGCCCTGGTAGTATTCATCCTATGAAGATGTGTTCAATGAAAGAGAAGCAGAAACCTTGCCTCCTCATAGACCTTATGACTGTCAAATTGATCTAACTCCTGGTGCGACACTCCCTAGTTGTGTGTACGCCTTGTCAGAACTTGAAAATCAACACTTACGAAAGTACCTTATCAATTTTTAGAGAATGGCTTCATCCGCCCTTCTAAGTCTCCTGCAGCCTCTCCTTTGTTTTTTGTCCCCAAGGCTAATGGGGATCTTCAAATCTGTATTGACTATAGGGGTTTAAACAAGATCAAAGTCAAGAACAAATAACCCTTGCCTCTGATTCCTGTCTTGTTGGATCAAGTGAAAAAAGCAAAAATCTACACTAAGCTCGATTTACGAGGTGCTTACCATTTAGTCAGAATGAGAGAAGGTGATGAATGGAAAACTGCGTTCAAGACAAGATATGGTCTCATTGAATACACCGTCATGCCCTTTGGACTGTGCAATTCTCCAGCAGCATTTAAATTTTTCCTGAATGACGTCCTTAGAGAGTATCTAGACAGATTTGCAATAGTCTATATTGATGATATTTTAATCTACTCTCACAATGAAGCCAAACATGTACAACATGTCAAGAAGATTCTCACAGCTCTTCGAAAGCATCATCTATATTGCAAAATAACCAAGTGTGAATTTCATGTTACCACAGTTGTGTTTTTAGGGGGTTATCCTTACCCATCAAGGTATGGTCATGGCAGAAAAGAAAATACAAGCTGTATCCGATTGGCCCACTCCAAAGACTGTTCGAGATGTACAGTGCGTCCTGGGTTTTGCAAACTTTTATCGCAGGTTTATAAACCATTTCTCTCAGACAGTGGCGCCAATCACCAAGTTATTGAGAAAGAAAGTAAATTTGTGTGGTCTCCAGAAGCTGACAGAGCCTTTTCAACTTTGAAAGAAGCTTTTTCCACTGCCCCAGTCTTGACTCGTCCTGATGTGGATCATCCATTCATAGTTGAAGCAGATGCCTCAGATGTGGCAATTGGTGCAGTCTTGTCACAACGAAGTAAAGACACTGGTCAACTTCATCCTGTAGCTTACATGTCTCGAAAACTGAACGAAGCCGAACGGAACTATGTCATTGCTGAGAAAGAGCTTCTGGCGATCCGTGATGCCTTTAAAGAGTGGAGACATCATTTGTTAGGTGCCAAGTACACTATAACAGTATACACCGATCATCGCAATCTCCAGTTCATGATTTCAGCTAGACTTTTGACTCCTCGGCAATTACGCTGGATGCTGTTTTTTGCCGAGTTTGATTTTGTGGTAACTTTTCATCCTGGTAAAGATAATCGCAAAGCAGACGCCTTGTCCCGCCAAGAGTCTACCATGTTACCCACAATCCAGTCTTCCAGAGCTATCATTGCTCCAGACAAGGTCCTCTGCATCATAAGGACCGAATACTTCTTTGAAGACATCCGTAATTCCCTCACCATTGAAAAATGGCAGGCATGGGCTCAAGCAGATCCCAAAAGATCAATCAAGCAAGGACTACCTTTCCATGACGCACGTTTGTTCGTGCCCACTACCAAGCTTTGCAAGTTAGTATTTAATTGGTTGCATGTTATACCTACGGCAGGTCACCCAGGCACTCCTAAAACTCTTGAATTAATCCAACACTACTTTTGGTGGCCTACTCTGACAAAAGACATCAAAACAATGGTCACTAACTGCGAAGTCTGTGCTCGCATCAAGACAAGTCATTCAAAACCGAAAGGTTTGTTGCATCCGCTCTCAACTCCACTTCGACCTTGGGAACACATCTTGTTAGACTTTATTACAGGTCTACCAGTTGTTCAACAGCACTCAGTAATCCTTGTGGTGGTAGATAGTCTCACGAAATATGGACATTTCATTGCCTGCAAGAAATTGCCCACCTCCAGTGAACTGGCGACCATCCTTCTGAATAGAGTGGTCCGTTATCACGGGCTGCCGAGAATGATTCTCTCCAATCGAGGATCGTAATTTGCCTCCAACTTCTGGAAAACGTGGTGCAAAACTCTTCAAGTTACATCCACACTATGTACTAGCCATCATCCTCAAACAGATGGCCAAACTGAGAGACTGAATCAGACATTGAAACAATACCTGTGTGCTTACGCTGAGAAAGCACTTCATTCCTGGACATCAATGCTCTGGTTAGCTGAACTAGCTTACAATAACTCGTTTCACACCTTCACTGGTGTCACACCCTTTTTTGGCTTGTTGGCTACCATCCTGATACCTTGCCAATCACGATTCCTCATGAAAGTTCTCTTACACCAGCTGTGTCGGAAACTATTTAACAACGCCATCAAACCCAGAAACTGATTCAACAGCATCTAGAAAAAGCTAAACAAAAATACAAAAAGCACTACGACATAAACATTGTGAAGGACCTCTGTATCAACCAGGTGATAAAGTGTGGCTTTCTACAAGACATATTGACTTCAAGAAAAAGCACGTTTAATCCCAAATTCATAGGTCCTTATACTGTCCTCCAGCAAATTAATCCAGTGACCTATAAACTGCAGTTGCCCCGGTCACTACGTATTCCTCCGGTGTTCCATACTTCCCTCCTGAAAAAAGCAGTCCAGAAGGTACGCTCCCAACCAGCTCCAGTTCTAGTACAGGGGGAATTGGAATACGAAGTTAAACAGGTGTTGGATTCCAAACTTAGAGGTCGTAACCTGTGGTATCTGATCTCTTGGAAAGGTTACGGTCCTGAAAGCAACTCATGGATCTCCGCATCTGACATTCATGCTCCACGACTAGTGAGATGTCTTCATCGTCTTAACCCAGGGAAACCAGGCCCTAGAGCGCGTTTGGGAGAGGGGAGTACTGTCAACATCAGGACAGTGCCCGCTCTACGGGCGACAAAAATGCAAAAACCCAGTCTTTATGCAAGAGTATAATTCATGCATTGTGTTTATATGCAGTATGTTAACCTTTTACATTGCAGAGTTTAACCTTGAAAAGCACTATTAATGATGTTTGCAATAACTGTTCATTTGCAAGGTATTGCTGCAGGCTTACTGAGTGTGTTAGGGTGTGGTCCCTTTCTAGGACCTTCTAGAAGCTTTCCCTGCAGCATGACTGGGTGTGGTTTGTGGGCTGGGCTTGACTCTATATAAGGGACCCAGCTCACTATTCAGAGGTCCCGGTGCAGAGCAGCAGCAACTTCTTGAGCTCCTGTTCCGGAGGCCTACCTTGATATTCAAGGCCTGCCCTCATTATATTGGTGATCCTTGAGCTGGGCGGTAAGGCGGAGATCGGGCTGGGCCCCCGACCCCGGTTCTCAAAGACATTCGAGTTTTGGGCCCAGTTGTGAAACTCTCTGTGTGCGTGAGTGTGATTTCATGGCATTTGCATATTCTTGTTTGAATCGTCAGAGTGCGCGATTCATTTCTAACATGTGAACCTTGGCATTCAGATCAGCAACAGTGTGCGCGATCATTTCATGGCATCTGCATATTCTTGTTCGAATCATCAGAGTGCGCCCTTCATTTCTAACATGTAAACCTTGGCATTCAGATCGGCAACAGTGTGCGCGATCATTTCATGGCATTTGCATATTCTTGTTGGAATCGGCAGAGTGCGTGATTCATTTCTAACATGTAAAACTTGGCATTCAGATCGGCAACAGTGTGTGCGATCATTTCATGGCATTTGCATATTCTTGTTCGAATCGGCAGAGTGCGCGATTCATTTCTAACATGTAAACCTTGGCATTCAGATCGGCAACAGTGTGCGAGATCATTTCTTGGCATTTGCATATTCTTGTTCGAATCAACAGAGTGCACGATTCATCCCTGGCATAAAACGCTTGACTTTTAGATTGGCAGTGTGTGCGATCATTTCATGACATTGAAAACTTTGGTGTGCCGTGTTTGTTGAGGTGCACACATTTATCCTGAGCTTTTGGATTTCTTTGAAACGCTTAATTCAAAGTGCGACATTCTTTGTGCCTATTAAGTTCCTAATACAGTTCCTGTTGTTTCCAGGGAATGTTCAGATAGCCTTTGTCCTCATGTAAAAATGCAATGTTTATTCTGAAACATAATTGAAGAAGGTTCTTGTATTCTAGACAGTATGTGATATTTTCTGAAAAGCTCATATGAAACATTGTATTAACCCACTCTTGTTTTTTCCAGGTACCTAGATTTCTTGAGGTCTAGTTATAGTAATTTCTTAGGTTATCCATGATTACAGTAAAAGAACTCTTAGAACTATAGTCTATGGAAAGTCAATGTGATTATATCTTGACATTGTGTTGTTTGACCTCTTGCTTCCTACAGGTCTCCTTCCCAGCTGTTCCCTACCTAATCCCCTTTTCCCCCGCTTGGACTCTCTCAGGCTCTGTGATATATCTATCGGAGCTTTGGAGCTGTCTAGTGGTGGACATGTTGGCGAATGTGCCCAGGCCCGAGGATCTGGTCTCCTTGACAGCAATACCTTATATATTTAATTAATAGAAAAAGATATTATTTTTCTAAAATTATAAAAAGAAAACCATCCTTAATCGTGTGGAAATCTAAGACATCACTGATAATAATAAAACAGCTAAAGAACAAAACAGCAAGGGACAATTACATTTAATATGAAACACCAGGACAAACTTATATACAAAACAAATCTATGGCAAGGGAAAACAATCATTATAACTTCCCTTCCCCCATAATCATAAAAACATACATATATATATATATTACAAAAAAACAAAAGTATAAAGGGCAAACAACAAATATATATATACATCGATCATTGGAAAAAACAGAGGCACTTTTACATTGGGCCGACATTGAGCTGTCCCCTGCCGAGAAATTCCTTACAGGCCGTTTTTTCTCTAATACACAAGGATCCTCATTCAAATTGCGCTGCTTTCCGGTCGTGGTGAGAGAGATGTGCAGTCGCACTGGGGGAAGGAGGGATGAGGACCTCTACTGCTGTTGATTCATGGTATCTGAGGGGGGGCGAAGGAGGGACATCAGGTCTAAGATGTCTCACCATATCCCCTTTTGTTGGTCCTTGCCACGATGGCTACGTATCAACATCTCCTGCATGTCTGGGCATTGCCGGAGGCATGATGCTTCACTCTTATGGGGTTTATGGGGCTAACAGGCAGTGGCTTCAAACGTCAATTGAGTGTGGGGGGGAGCGGCACTGTCAAAATCTGATGAGGGATTGTGAGCTATGATGAGGAAAAGAGGGGGAGGGCTGCTATTTGTGCCTCACCACCTCCTCTCCTCTTTTGCCAAGGCACCGCTGTGTCCATCGTGTGGTGTGTTGCAACCATTCTCCTCACTTCCCTGGGGGAGCTGTTGGCTCTCCGCATTCCGTGGCGGCTACCGTAGGAAAGCCTGGGTCGCGCAGTAATGCAGAGCAGCTTTCCCTTCTGTGGCGCTCTGGGGGGGGGGGTGCTGGGTTCCCCGTCTTGATGCCCGACCCGTCCAACACTCTACATTGGTGCGTGCTTCCTGTTACTAGGCCCCCGACTTGGCTCACCAGGTCATTTTCGTTTTGCAAGGCGTGGGAGGGAAAAGGGTCCATCCAGCAGAGTCCCGTCCTTCCCCCAGTGTTCGAGGGGTCTAGCTACGCCTCGAGTGCTGTGTTGTGTAGTCTCCCAGTGCTCCTACCTCTGCCCGAGACCCTTCCTCAGACCTAGCTGTCTATTCAGACGGCCAGACCACGCCCCCCGAATTGGCAGTTTAAAAATGTGCACACAGACACTGCAGTGGCAGGTCTTAGCCATGTCTACAGTGCTACTAATGTGGGTGGCACAACCAATGCTGCAGGCCCACTAGTAGTTGATTTACAGGCCCTGGACACCTCCAGTGCACTTTACTTGGGACTTACCAGTAAATCAAATATGCCAATCATGGATAAACCAATCACCAATACAATTTACATAGGGAGCACTTGCACTTTAGCCCTGATCAGCAGTGGTAAAGTGCACAGAGACAATAAACCAGCAAAAACAGAGTCCAGCATACCATAAAAACAGGACGTCAGAAGGCAAAAAGGGGAGACACGCCAAAAAGCTACCAGGTCTAACACATGTCCCCTCCAGCTGACGGTAGGGGGAACTACCCAACTCCTGGGGAGTCCTCCTCACTAAGGCAGAAGAACCTGGACAGACCATCAGCATTGGTGTGTTCTGTGCCAGGAAAGTGTTCCACCATAAAGTCTATCCCCTGTAGGGAAATGGACCACCTCAACAGTTTTGAGTTCTCACCCCTCATCTGCATTAACCATCTGAGGGGCCAGTGGTCGGTCTGAACCCGGAAGTGATACTCAAACAAGTCGGGTCTTAGCTTCTTCAGCACCCAGACCACAGCAAAAGCTTCCCTTTCAATTGCACTCCACCTCTGTTCCCTGGGGAGTAGTCTCCTGCTAAGGAAGACTACAGGCTGGTCTAGGCCTTCTTCATTCAGCTGTGCCACAAACTCCTTTGAGAAGTCAGGGGCCAGCAGCACAGGCACCGTGCACATGGCCTCCTTTAGGGTGTCAAACGCAGTCTGGAACGCCTCAGTTAGATCACCTAGGCTGCTTCTTAGAAGTCAGCTCTGTCAAGGGAGCAACAATGGTGCCATACCCTTTGACAAATCTCCTGTACTACCCCGTGAGGCCTAAGAAGGTTCTTACCTCTGTATGGGTGTTGGATGTGCCCAAGCCCGAATGGGTTTTAGTGGTGCCACCCAGCCACTTCCTACCTGGTGTCACAAGTACACCACTGACCCCTGCCCTATCTGGCACGTACTGGCCTTGATAGTGAGGCCTACGGCTTGCAGCACATTCAACACTTCCCAGAGGTGGTACAAGTGGCCCCCCCAATGTCGTCAAGGTAGGCGGCACTGAAGTTTTCAAGCCCAGCCAGGACCTCATTGACCAACCTCTGGAAGGTGGCAGGGGTGTTCTTCACCCGAAGGGCATGACCCGGAACTGGAAGTGCCCAGCTGGTGTTGAGAATGCTGACCTCTCCTTGGCCCCATCGGTTAAGGCAATCTGCCAGTATCCAGGCTTTAAATCAAAGGTGTTGAGGAACTTGGCTGCCTCCAATTGATCTTTGAGCTCATCAGGTCTGGGGGTGGGTGGCAGTCTTGGTGATGGCATTGAGCCCCCGGTAGTCCACACAGAGCCAAAGTTCTGGTGTTGCACCAGGTGCAGCAGCCTTGGGTACCAAAACCACTAGGCTGGACCAAGGGCTGCTGGAGCGCTCAATCACCCCTAACATCTTGGAGACCTCCTCCTTGAGGCAGTCCTTCACTCTATCAGCCAACCGGCAAACCTTGTTTTTCGCAGGCAGGCTGTCCCCAGTGTCCACATCATGTGTGCATAGATGGGTGACACCTGGAGTGAGTGAAAACAGAGTTTCAAAGTGTCCCAGTAACTGGCGACACTCACTCTGCTGCTCTAGAGTCAGAGAAGGGAAGAGGACCACGCCATCTACTGACTTATCCTGCTCCTTGGCAAACAGGAGATCAGGGAGAGGTCCACTTTCCTCTTCCGCCCCATCATCCATAGTCAGAAGCATGGTTAATTCAGACCTCTCAGTGGGCTTTGTGGCAGTTCACATGTAGAACTCTCAAGGGGTTCCTTGGAGTCTGCAAGTCCACCAGGTAGGTGACATCACTCTTGCGCTCATTCACCTCTAATGGCCCTGACCACCTGTCCTGCAGAGCGCAAGGCTCTAGGGTGGCCATGACCCACACTTTCTGGCCAGGCTGAAACTCAAACAAAGTGGTATTCTGGTCGTACCAGCATTTCATGTCCTCTTGGGTTACCTCTAGGTTCTCTTGAGCGAGCTTCCTGAAGCGGGCGGTCTGGTGTCTAAAGGCCAGCATGTAGCTAAATACATCCTGGGATGACTTCCTAGGAGCTTGCTCTCAGCCCTCTTTCACCCGACAAAGAGGTCCTCTGACCCGGTGCCCATACAACAGCTCAAAGGGGCTACAGCCAACCCCCTTCTGTGGTACTTACCGGTAGGCAAAGAGAAGGCATGGTAAAAGGACATCCCACTTACGCCTCATGGAGTCTGACAGACCCACCAGTCATGCCGTTCAGGGTTCGGTTGAATTTCTCAACCAACCCATTACTTTGAGGGTGGGAAGGAGTGGTGAATTTATAGTTCACTCCACATTCCTTCCACATGGCCTTTATGTACATGGACATAAAGTTGGTACCCCAATCAGATACCACCTCCTTGGGGAACCCCACTCCAGTAAAGATCCCCATTAGTGCCTGGGCCACAACTGGTGCCGTCACAGTTCTCAGAGGGATAGCTTCCAGGTACAGGGTGGCATGGTCCACCAAGACCAGGATGAACCTGTTGCCTAGGGCTGGCTTGGGGTCCAGAGGCCCTACTATATCAATGCCCATTCACTCAAAAGGGGTGCTCACGACAGGAATGGGTTAGAGGGGGCTTTGCATTTCCCTCCACTTTTGCCATTTGCTTGACAAGTCTGACAGGATCTACAGAACACATCTGAATTTTTCCTCAATTGGGGCTAGTAGAAGTGGGTAACAAGCCTGTGAAAGGTTTTTCCCTGCCCCAAATGACCTGCCAGAGGCACATCGTGAGTCAAACCCAGTATGAAGGCTCTGAAGCGCTAGGAGACCACCAGAACATGGGCTGCCCTAGGCTTAGCAGCCTTAAGCTCGCTGTACAGGAGATCATTCTCCCAATATATCAGGTGATCTTTGGGCTCAGCGCCAGTTCCCTGGTCCTCGGCCTGCTTCCTAAGACCCACAAGAATAGGGCACACCTTTTGCTCTGCGCAGATCTCCTCTCTGGTGGGACCGCCTTCTTTCTGCTAATGGGTCAGCTCAGGTAGGTCTCCCATTTTGCCTTTGCTCCCCTGTAGGTGCCGCAGCATCCCCCTCGAGGTCAGCATCCTCCCAGACCATGGGAACTTCTGGGGCGGGTTTCCCGCGCCCTTTGCCCTTTCTCTTGGCAGTCACCAGGGCCACTGTTTCAGGCTCCAGGTCTGTCTAATCATGCCATGGACCGAGTGGTTAAGCATGCCCACTCTGGCAACCCCAACATCCCCAAGTGCGACCTGAGCTCCACCTCCTTCCAGGTGGAAGTCTCCAGGACATTGCCCAGCAGAGAGTCAACTGCCATGGTAGGACTCACAACTACCCTGAAGGAACCTGAGACGCCCCCCCACTCAAAGGGAACCTGCACCACCTTACACTGGTGCTCCGAGTTGTCCACTGCAACTACTTGGTGGAATACACCAGGGACTATTTGCTCTTCAGACACCAGGTGACACTGGACAGTGGTCACACTGGCTCCAGTATCTCTGAGAGCTTCTACCCTCTGCCCATTGATGGTCACCCACTGCCTGTATTTCTTAGTGTTATCAGGCATTAGGTTTCACTGGACCATCTCACCGTCCCCTAGTGAGACAAGGGCCATCTCTGTGGGTTCCCCACACCCACCTGGGACCAACTCCTCCATAAGCGCTCACTGGCCAACTCCTTGGTCTGCCCACCGCAGGGTGGCTGTGTCCACTTGGGACATTTGGGATCCCCCTTGATGTGACCCACCTGGTCATAAGCAAAGCACTTACGGGGTCTCGCCTCTGCAGGCTTCCCTGAAGAGGCCCATGGTTTCTTATCTCCTGGGGGATGGGATTTCTTACCCGGGTTACTAGATTGGGGCCGTTTGGAAGACTCCTTTTGTTTACCCTTGTTCCCCCCACTCTGTTACTGGGAACTCTGCTTACCCTTGGCAGAATCTCCCCCATACACTTTCTTGTGGACTCTGGTACTCACCCAGCGGTCTGCCTCCATTGCAAACTTCCTAGGATCAGTCAGCTTACCATCTGTCAAGTGTTGGTGCAGCTCTGCAAAACACAGACTAGCCAAGTGCTCCCATGCAATTAAGCTGTACAGCCCCTGAAAATCTGTCACATTACTGCCCTTCACCCGACCATCTACGGCTTAGCAAAACAAATGTACACATTCCAACCAGGTCTGGGACTCATTTTTCAAACTCTCTAAACTGATCCCTGTACGTGTCAAGAGTGAGGCCATGCCTGGTGAGAAGGGCTTCCTTCTTGTCAGTGTAGTTGAGGTTGTACCCCTTACCCTAAGCTAGCAAAGAGTCCCTCCCCTCCTCTGTGAAGTGGTTCCACACTCCTGCCTCCCAATTCTTCTCCGGGACCCCGTTCATGTGGATGTATGCCTCATATCCCTGAAATCTCCTCTGTATGTCGTCTTCCTTCTTGTACTCTCTCCCTACGTTCTTAGGAATGTGCACAATTCTATCTGACTGCACTGAGGTATTGCTGCCACCATCATTGCTAGATCTGCTCCTCACATCCATCTCCTTTACTCTGAGCTCATGGTCCAAAAGCATCTTCTTCTCCTCAATGGCTTGCTGCTCCCTCTGAGCCTCCATTTTTAATCTCTTCAATTCTATCTGATGGCTCCTAGCTTCTCACTTGTCCTCCAGCTCCTCTGGAGTAAGGCCTTTTGATCCACCACTGCTGTTTGACCAAGGGGGTATCTCCCCCCCTAGCAGCTCCTGGACCCTCAGCATATCTTGCCTAGGATTTGGGTCCACAGACTCCCCCATTGGTTCCACAGACTGCCCACTGGCAGCTCTGGCTGCTACACAGGCCCTCAATGCCTTTTGTAGCTCTTCCTTTTTAGTGAGATCTCTGACTTGGAGTTTGAGGTTTTTGCAAACTGCCTTCAGTTCCTTCACGTGTAGGTTTCCAACCTAACCTCCTCAAAAAACGGGCGAACTGTGCTGGGATGTGAGGCAGTCTGCTCCCAACCCCCCTTCCTGTTTGAAAGGCTCCCTTGAGTCATTGAGCTGACGATCTTTGGAGATGCACCCCTGTGCCTGTGAGTGGTACTTGACCTGAGAAGAATTTGACAGCATTTCCAGCAACCCCAGATGAATATTCTTTGTTCTCTACTCTCTATTGATAAAGGGATAAACCCAGAAACACATGTCTAGAGATGTACAGCAATGTCTGTACCAACTTTAGTGTAAAATTACAGATAATTTTGAAGTAAGCGCTAACTGTGAACTGCATTTACCAGGATGCAAACGTGCGAACTGTGCTGGGATGTGAGGTAGTGTGCTCCCAACCCCCCTTTCTGTTTGAAAGGCTCCCTTGAGTCATTGAGCTGACGAGCTTTGGAGATGCACCCCTATGCCTGTGAGTGGTACTTGACCTGAGAAGACTTTGGCAGCATTTCCAGCAACCCCAGAGGAATATTCTTTGTTCTCTACTATCTACTGATGAAGGGCTAAATCCAGAAATACATGTCTAGAGATATACATCAATATCTGCACCAACTTTGGTAAAAAACTACAGATAATTTTGAAGTAAGCTCTAACTGTGAACTGCATTTACCAGGATGCAAAGGGGCGAACTGTGTTGGGATGTGAGGCAGTGGGCTCCCAACCCCCATTCCTGCTTGAGCTGACGAGCTTTGGAGATGCATCTGTGTGCCTGTGAGTGGTACTTGACCTGAGAGGAATTTGGCAGCATTTCCAGCAACCCAAGATGAATATTCTTTGTTCTCTACTCTACTGACGAAGGGCTAAACCAATAAATGCGTGTCTAGAGATATACAGCAAAGTCTGCACCAACTTTGGTGAAAAACTACAGTTAATTTTGAAGTAAGGTCTAACTGTGAGCTGCATTTACCAGGATGCGAAAGGGGCAAACTGTGCTGGGATGTGAGGCAGTCTGCTCCCAACCCCCCTTACTGTTTGAAAGGCTCCCTTGAGCCATTGAGCTGACGAGCTTTGGAGATGCACTTGTGTGCCTGTGAGTGGTACTTGGCCTGAGAGGAATTTGGCAGCATTTCCAGCAACCCCAGATGAATATTCTTTGTTCTATACTCTCTAGTGATGAAGGGCTAACCCATGCCCATGGGGCTACCTAGGGCCTACCTTAGGGGTGCCTTACATATATAAAAAGGGAAGGTTTGAGCCTGGCAAGTGGGTACACTTGCCAGGTCGAATTGGCAGTTTAAAACTGCGTCCACAGACAGTGCATTGGCAGGTCTGAGCCATTTTTACAGGGCTACTAACGTGGGTGGCACAACCAGTGCTGCAGGCCCACTAGTAGTATTTGATTTACAGGCCCTGGGCACCTCCAGTGCACTTTACTAGGGACTTAAAGTAAATCAAATATGCCAAAAGTGGATAAACTAATCACCAATACAATTTACATAGGTAGCACTTGCACTTTAGCACTGATCAGCAGTAGTAAAGTAGGCAGAGACAATAAACCATCAAAAACAGAGTCTAGCATACCATAAAAACAGGAGGTCAGAATGCAAAAAGACAGGGAAGACATGTCAAAAAGCTGCCAGGTCTAACAGTGCACCTGTAGACCGATCTTGTGAGGTCCTCTCGTTGGCCAGCCGACACTCCTTTTGCCTTCAACCAACAAATCACTACCCACTATTTCTAATAGGGTATTCAAATGTTCCCACAGGCATTTTGCAAGTTTCACAAACCTATCTGTCTTTTGGTACCATTCCACTGGCTTCTCTCTCAATCTCAGGTAATCATTTGTAAATGACAGAATGTCACTTCTGCTCCAAGGGAAATGTACAAATTTCCTCCTGGAATTTCTCTCATTGGTATTATATTTACTGGATTTTCAGTCTGCTGCACGCTAGCAATTAACTTTGCAGACTCCTTTTTCTTCTTGTCTCATTTCTTTACCCATCTGTCTTCCCATTTATCTAATGCACTCCACGTCTGAATGCTCTGGATTATTTCTTTAATGTGAATTTTCATTCCCGGTATTTTCATGTTCTCAATATCCTTTGAGTCAAATTCTAACCTGTAACTTCTTCTCAAATGCTTTGTTTTCTAAATCTCTATGTTATATTTCTCTGCCAGGCTTGCTAATCTCTGGTGTACCAATCCTGCTTTGTTGGTAATTATTTTGCACAAGAAACGCAATTCATCTTCACTATATGAGTCAATTCTGTTTAACTCCATTGTTCTCTCAGTTAATTCCTCTACTTCTAATTTAAGCCTGGTCAAATGTAATGGATTTCCTCTATTTGACTCTCCTGGTGTGCTATTCAGCCTTTCCAGCCATTCGGTTAATTGCTGGGCTGTCAAACTTTGTAATGAGATATTATTCTTACTTACATTGGGCACTTGTTGTATCATTAGACATGGAGTCTCTGGAGTCATCAAAAATGGGTTATGACCTATATCTGGTCTACCTGGATTACTCGGTGGAGTCCTGGAATAATTCAAGTCAGTTAATGGACCTGTCATGTCAAATGTCTGCTTC
Source organism: Pleurodeles waltl (assembly GCF_031143425.1). Classification (NCBI taxonomy): domain Eukaryota; kingdom Metazoa; phylum Chordata; class Amphibia; order Caudata; family Salamandridae; genus Pleurodeles; species Pleurodeles waltl. The sequence continues at coordinate 1,668,827,384 of NC_090444.1, read as the reverse complement.
ATTGGAGACGATTCCTGTATTTACATTGAATCTCTACACGCAAAATTTTCTGCTCATTCCTCTTATTATTTCGCTGAGAAAACAATGGTATAAAGGGACCAATAGTAACAGGTACTGACACAGCGTCTGAACTCGGTTGGACATTTTGATCTTTAGAGTACATTACTCTTGTATTCTGACTTGTCAATGCAGATGTATTTGTCTGTGACACTGTTATGGGACTGTATCTCGGGATTATCTGAGTTTGCATTGGGGATATCAAATTAGGTGTGGATTCTATTTGAATCAATGTCGGTTTCTGATAAACCTGTCTTATTTGGGAAACTTGAGCAACACAAAAGGATGATGGACGGAGTGCAGAACAATGCAAACAGTTACCCCCAGTCACAGATCTGGGTTTAATCCATTGTTCTTTTGCTCACCATGCCACCCCAGTTTGGACTCAACCTTCTGCAAATCAGTCTTGACCCTGTTCCTCATGGGAACAGTCTAGCCCAAACTGCCAAGCCAGGTCATTCATCGACCGGAAACATGCATCGTGGGACCAGTTTCAGGGTATCACCTTTCATCAGCCAGGTTAGCATGAATCCAGTGGCACAGTGAGCATGGGACCCACGTCTTGGCATACCCTTCCCACTTAGGGCAACTTCAGCAACACAAATGGATGATGGACGGAGTGCTGAACAATGCAAACACTCACCCCCAGTCACAGATCTGGGTTTAATCTATCATTCTTTTGCTCACCATGCCACCCCAGTTTGGAGCCAGACATATGCAAATCAGTCTTGAGCCTTTTCCTCATGGGAACAGTCCAGCCCGAACTGCCAAGCCAGTTCCTCCATGGACCGGAAACAAGCATCCTGGGACCGGTTTCAGGGTATCACCCTTCATCAGCCAGGTTAGCTTAAATCCAGTGGCATAGTGAGCATAGTACCCAAGTCTGGGCATACCCTTCCCACTTATGGCAACTTTAGCAACACAAAAGGAAGATGGACGGAGTGCTGAACAATGAAAACACTCATCCCCAGTCACAGATCTGGGTTTAATCCATCGTTCTTTTGCTCACTAGGCCACCCCAGTTTGGACCCAGCCATATGCAAATCAGCCTTGACCCTGTTCCTCATGGGAACAGCCCAGCCCAAACTACCAAGCCAGGTCCTCCAGGGACCGAAACAAGCATCCTGGGACCGGTTTCAGGGTATCACCCTTCATCAGCCAGGCTAGCTTGAATCCAGTGGCACAGTGAGCACAGGACCCACATCTGGGCATACCCTTCCCACTTAGGACAACTTTAGCAACACAAAAGGATGACGGACGGAGTGCTGAACAATGCAAACACTCACCCCCAGTCACAGATCTGGGTTTAATCCATTGTTCTTTTGCTCACCATGCCATCCCAGTTTGGACCCAGCCATATGCAAATCAGCCATGACCCAGTTCCTCATGGGAACATTCCAGCCTGAACTATCAAGCCAGGTCCTCCATCGACCGGAAACAAGCATCGCGGGACTGTTTTCAGGGTATCACCTTTCATCAACCAGGTTTGCTTGAATCCAGTGGCACAGTGAGCATGGGACGCACGTCTGGGCATACCCTTCCCACTTAGGGCAACTTTAGCAACACAAATGGATGATGGACAGAGTGCTGAACAATGTAAACACTCACCCCCAGTCACAGATCTGGGTTTAATCCATCATTCTTTTTGCTCACCATGCCACCCCAGTTTGGAGCCAGACATATGCAAATCAGTCTTGAGCCTGTTCCTCATGGGAACAGTCCAGCCCGATCTGCCAAGCCACGTCCTCCATGGACCGGAAACAAGCATCCTGGGACCGGTTTCAGGGTATCACCCTTCATCAGCCAGGTTAGCTTGAATCCAGTGGCACAGTGAGCATGGGACCCAAGTCTGGGCATACCCTTCCCACTTAGGACAACTTTAGCAACACAAAAGGATGAAGGACGGATTGCTGAACAATGCAAACACTCATCCCCAGTCACAGATCTGGGTCTAATCCATCGTTCTTTTGCTCACTATGCCACCCCAGTTTGGACCCAGCCATATGCAAATCAGTCTTGACCCTGTTCCTCATAGGAACAGTCCAGCCCAAACTACCGAGCCAGGTCCTCCATGGACTGAAACAAGCATCCTGGGACCGGTTTCAGGGTATCACCCTTCATCAGCCAGGTTAGCTTGAATCCAGTGGCATAGTGAGCACAGGGCCCATGTCTGGGCATACCCTTCCTACTTAGGACAACTTTAGCAACACAAAAGAATGACGGACGGAGTGCTGAACAATGCAAACACTCACCCCAGTCACAGATCTGGGTTTAATCCATTGTTCTTTTGCTCACAATGCCATCCCAGTTTGGACCCAGCCATATGCAAATCAGTCTTGATCCTGTTCTTCATGGGAACAGTCCAGCCTGAACTGCCAAGCCAGGTCCTACATGGACCAGAAACAAGCATCCTGGGACTGGTTTCACGGTATCACCCTTCATCAGCCAGGGTAGCTTGAATCCAGTGGCACAGTGAGCATGGGACCCACGTCTGGGCATACCCTACCCTTTGGGCTGGACTGTTCCCATGGGGAACAGGGTGAAGACTGATTTGCATATGGCTGGGTTCAAATTGGAATGGCATGGGTGGCGAAAAAAAATGAATTTAGGCCCAGATCTCTTTTTTGGGGGTGAATGTTTGACATTGTTCAGCATTCCGTCCATCACTTGTTCTTTTTGCATTTGTTGCCCCAAGTGGGAAGGGTATGCCCAGACGTGTGTCCCTTGTTTCCCCCCCCCCTTCCTCTTCCTCCACCCCCCCCCCATGCTACTGGAATAAAGTCTCAGTTCGCCAATATTTCTGCTCACTATCCCAACTCATCTCAGCTAAAGTTTCCCCAGCTTTTCTCATTCTCCTCTCAAATTTCTGTTGCTGTTGCTCTCTGGCCACTAACTCCCAAAAAGTGAATACTTCAAATTGTACATGTCTTGGAGGAGGGTTTGAATCACGTAGTACTCTCCTCAAATGCATTAAGATTCTCAAATTAAAGGTTCCATGGGCAGGAAACGCTAGGCTTCCTTCCCTTTCCGTATCTCTGCACCACTGTTTTAACCAAAGACATGGCACAACACCTTGTTCTTCAAATACAATATATGCTGGTGTGCCTTCTGGCAGTGTAATTTCTCCTGCTCTAACTGAAATGAACACATCTCCCCTTAGGGCACTCTTTAATACTTTGAAAATGTCATTTTCGGATTTAAGCTATGCTTCTATCAAATCAGGAAGTAAATTTCCACCCCAAAATCCTTTTCGTTTGCCTTTCTCAACCACTAACGCTTCACAGTTGTCCACCAATCTGTTCGCGGCTTTTCTCACCAACCTACCTTTCCCAGCGTGGACCTAGTGATGTCACACTCACACATACAGTGGCCAACAAAGCCCTCTGGCTTGTCTTCCTCAAATCAGATCCATGCCAAACTAAATGCAAATATTGCGAGCAGTAAAGAAAAATCAATACCAAACTTGTCTGTTTACTACAGGTAGGAAACACAATCGCTTTGGAAACCTTACTGAATTTTGAACTGCGTTTTTTTGCTCTCACAGATGCTGCCTCTATCTCAGTTTCCCTGACTCGCAAGCATAATTCGACCTGCAAATCTTACCCTTAACTCATCATCAGATCCTCCTGGTGCACTTAGGAATCACCAAATCTCCGTCATACTAACACTCCCTTTTAACATACACTCTATGAGTTTGTCAACCACGCCTGATTGACCTATTAAACATATAAATTACTACATCAACCAAGTGTCTTCTACACTTGTTCAATAACCAATACTCAATACTCCGGAGTCTTAGACCACACAGGGTCTGTATACCAACAACCACAGGGCAATTTTTGACACAAAGCATCACACACATGTGAAGTTCGACGACTTCCCTACATACACCCTTTGGAGTATGCACACTCCCTAAACAACTTCATTGGACTACGCAAACTCCATATTACTCACAAACATCACAATTCACCTGCGATTCACTTAAGCAGTGCAAGCACAAAACCTATTCCACTCATAAATCACACTAGGAATGGTGAGAACATCTTCAACCAAGCACTGGCAAAACCCAAGGTTTTCAGGAAAGTCATCAAATGGTATTCCTACATTAAAGACATGGTAATTTCTTCAGGGGACATAACTTTTCATTTTCATTTAGAACTGCGGACTACTTAAGGGGCATTTTTGTCAGCAAAATTGTGAGACACTGGCACTCTGCCAAGGACACATAACCATTCACTTTATTACCTGAAAACTGAGAAAACTGAGAAAACTGAAAAACCATGGCAACTTTTTAACTGCTATCAAAAACTGTGTACCTAAAACTGAAAAACCATGGCAGCCTCGTAACCGACCGTCTGTTACAAAAAACTACCAAAACTGGGGACCTCTACAACTGGGGAACCATGGCAGCCTCTTAAGGAGACGTAACCATCCATTTCTGCTACCAAAAACTGTGAGCTCGTCTACTTGACTCCCCTAAGAGTGTTCCACCATGAACACAAATTTTACTTATGACCTAATCAGCAACAATACTTGTTTAACAAATCCATTAGAAACCTTGAGTTAGTAAACTTCATTCATCATGGCCCATGTGACCATGAATGACCAAAGCTAGTAAAGCTAGTAAAGTTAGAAAGTTTATTTCCCTAGATTAACAAGGCTAATATCACATAAATTAATCTTAAAACCAAATGATAAACATATATGAAGAACACAGGCAGACAAAAGAAGCAGAAAAATTTCAATCTAACCAAAGCATTTAACATTAAACATTCAAGAGTTACCGTACAAATTAATAACAAGAATATCTGAACCTTAGAAATGGCATACATCTATACTCGACAGGTGAATAAAATCAATCCTTTGTTAATAACGTTTGTTTGAACATGGACACACTAACTAACCCTCTAATTCGAATGGCATATTTGGCTTTCATGCAAAAGAAAATTAGACAAAAGTTAATTTGGAAAACATTTAGCTATAGCTCTAAAAAATATAGGGGTTGGTACCTAAAAGAAAAGAACAAAATCTATAACAGAGACAATTTCAATTTGTTATGAATGGATCAGCAAGCTGTTATTTCTTCGTCAGTTGGACATCTGTTTGGTCAGCATTGACATGGGAAAGTGAAGGGGATTGGCTCAGCCCCGATTGGGCTCTAAGGTAACTGAACCAACTTAGAAAGGGCATCAAACTAAGTAACAATCAATAATCTCAATAACTTCACAAATGAGGCTACAAGTCTAGGAAGAAAGGGTATCTGGAACTGCCCTCCTCCTGGTAGGTGCAATTGGGATATGTCAAATCCACAAAGTAATTTTCTTGCGCCTTCATTGGTCAGAACATCGGGTGTTCAACTAGAACCAATAAACATTAATTCTTAAATCGATGATATACTTAGAGTCGTTCATACGTCGATGATTGGCTCCTCTTCTCCCGTTCCCATCACCACTTTCGTCAAGCAACTTTTTAGTTGCGATCATAACTCCAGTCAGTGAAGCCATTGTCATGCCCTGGGAACTTCAGCTTCTCTTGCACCAAAGATACAAATGTATCTGTAGCTAGTACATCGCATTACAGCAAACAGTTCTCACAAGAAAGTTTAAGACATCAACTAGTTTAATGTTGCAACATTACAAATCTATTTGGTCAGCACTGTGTGAACAAAGAACAAGTGTAAATTCTGCTTGAGACAGAAAACATTTACAAACATTCATTTTTGCCAGTGGTTCCCAACCTGTGGTCTGCGGACCCCGGGGGGCCCGTCAAGCCTCCTCAGGGTGCCCATGACTGCTTAGAAATTATACAATGTTAACAGATTAGGTCCCCAGCTTTCAGTAATGACTTAGTGGGGTGTCCCCGGACTCCAAAAATGAGTCAAGTGGGGGTCCCCGGGCTCCAGTAATGATAAAATGGGGGTCCACAGAAGTCAAAAGGTTGGCAACCACTGATTCATTTCCCAGGCCACTCGTAACAAGGGCTCTGGTTGCAGATTCTGGTACCCATCGGTTCCTGCTCCCTTCCTTCCTTCATAGGCACACAGCCCTACTTCCAAAGCAGACTTTTCTGTAGAATATTATTTTAGCATTAACAAGAAATATGACTGAATTACGGAGTGTTCTGCCCATTTTGCAGTCTTTGGGCAAAAATTCAACATGTTCTGCAGAATATTGGCTCTTTATCACCATTTCCTGTTTGAGACAGCCTAGTTTATTTAAGGCAAGCTTTGCCAAGCAATCCAACAATGTACTGCAGATTTAGTACACACACACACCAAGTGAGCAGTCAAGCAAGAAGCAGAGAATGAAAACATTAATTCTCAGTTTTGTAGAATATTGTTCTTTTCAACAATACACAACTTTGGAGCCATTATATTGTACATAGGACACAATTCCACTAAATTACTGTAAAGTTCTCCTTGGTGGTGTGCTCTTTGAAACCCAGGCAGGGCCATCTCAGCATTTCGTCCTTCTGAGGTTGATTGATTCCATTGAAATGTGGAACACTCAGGTGGTAATCATTTTTTAAATAAAAATGCATTTGTATTATTTAAAAGGATGATCTTTATTGAGGTGCTCAGTTGCTACACAGTTTGTAAGGCCGAGGCCATGTCAGATCAGTAAGCACATTTTGCTAATGTATTTAAATGGCTTGCACTTCTGATGGATGAATGTATTGTACCAAGTAGTGTGTGCCAATGCGCCTAAAATATGAATCACAAATCACAAGGTTAATTTTGTAGTTTTTTAAAATATGCCTATGTATATTACTCATGACAGCAGAAAATCTGGAAAAGGAATATTATCTAACACTAGTGAAAATGACCAGGGGCTTGTGCAGTACGAGTTCAATGGGATGCTTCTTTAGAAGGTACATAGCATTAGGAATGTATAGTGAGCACTGCAAGTACTCATTTAAGACACAGGGCCTGATTTTGAGTTTGGCCGAAGGAAAACTCCGACTGCCAAATTCCCGACAGGGTGGTCGCCACCTACGCAGAAACCTCCCTGCCGGAATCATTAAGAGTTTCCTGCTAGGTCGGTGGGCGGAAACCGCAGTATCCGCATGCTGGCCTAGCGGGAAACAGGCTACAGCATTGTCTCCTGCTCATAATTGAGCCAGTGGCAATGCTGTAGCCTGCAGGGTGCACCAGCACCCTCGCAAAATTCACTGTCTGCAAAGCAGACGGTGAACATTGCGAGGGTGCTGGCCAGGGGGCTCCTTCACAGCCCATGCCAAGTGCAAGGTCAGTGCAGGGCCCCCCTTGGGGCCCCCTACACCCATTCTCCGACAGCATTTTTTATGGCGGTGGTACCGCCATGAAACTGCTGGCAGAGAAAGGGGTCAGAATTCCTAGAGCAGCGCTGCTTGCAGCACTGCCCTGGTGAATTAGGACCGCCACCACCTCCAGACAGCCAGGATCTCTGATCCTGGTGGATCTGGTGGTTCCCTGGAGGCCTGACCACCATGGTTGTAATGTGGCACTCGGACTGCCGCACTGGCAGCGTTCGGACCGTCATCCGCGAGTCTGGTGGTCTAATGACTGCCAGACTCGTAATGATCCCCCCAGTCTGCGCAACAGTTTTAGAAGTAACTGGTGTCTTACATAGTTAAGTAGTTGAAGTCAGTGGTAAATGGTTGCTTGTCACTGGAACTTTAAATGCATGTGCTGTTTTTGGCTGTAAATGTTGCAGCATTTGTTGACATATCTAAGGCAAAACAACAAAACATAACACTGTGATCTAGACAAAGCTACATAGCAACAAAATGTAAAAACAAGCATTTGCAATGCAATGGGTTTCGTGTTTGCTCGAGTTAGAGCTATTGACATTGTACTCCGACTGCGGACCGTCCGTATCTGTCAATGCATTCATTTTCCATTTAAACATGAAAGCAAATACAAATGAAGTGGTCTATTGGCTGGAGATTGTGGAGATCCGAATTATAATCTCAGTTCGCTAAAGGTTGACATTTCTGTGCACATCACTTTATTGCTGTGTGTAATAGTTTTGATCCATAACCAAGCCGATTCAAAGTGCCACCGCCACCATGAGCATGAGCGTGAGAGCTATTGGCTCCCTGCGTGAATGTTTACAAAGGATCGCGGCTGGGATGAAAGGCAAACCGAAATCAGAGGGGGGCCATCACACGCTGTAACAGAAGGAAGCGTGATGTAGTGTGCTGGGTGTTTGGCTTTTTTGCTTATGCAGGGTCATCCCCAATCTTTTTGCCTCCTGCCTCCTATTTTTTCGGACCTGTTGCTGTTGGCTTTTGAACTCTGAGCACTTTACCGCTGCTAACCAGTGTTAAAGTGCATATGCTCTCTGTGTAAATTGTATGTAATTGGTTTATCCACGATTGGCATATTTGATTTACTAGTAAGTCCCTAGTAAAGTGCACTAGAGGTGCCAGGGCCTGTAAATCAAATGCTACTAGTGGGCCTGCAGCACTGGTTGTGCCACCCACATGAGTAGCTCTGAAATCATGTCTCAGACCTGCCACTGCAGTGTCTGGGTGTGCAGTTTTAACTGTAAATTCGACTTCGCAAGTGTACCCCCTTGCCAGGGCTAAACCTTCCCTTTTCTTACATGTCAGACACCCCTAAGGTAGGCCCTAGGTAGCCCCAAGGGCAGGGTGCAGTGTATGGTTACGGTAGGACATATGGTAATGTGTTTTATATGTCCTGGCAGTGAAATATTGCTAAATTCGTTTTTCACTGTTGCAAGGCCTGTCCCTCTCATGGGTTAACATGGGGGCTACCTTTAAATCTGATTAAAGTGTAGATTCCCTTTGGGAGCGGATGGACATGTGGAGTTTGGGGTCTCTGAGCTCACAATTTAAAAATACATCTTTTAGTAAAGTTGATTTTAAGATTGTGTGTTTGTAAAGGCCACTTTTAGAAAGTGAGCATTTTCTTGTTTATACCATTTCTGTGACTCTGCCTGTTTGTGGATTCCCTGTCTGGGTCAGTTTGACAGTTGGGCTAGTTGCACCTCACACTAGACAGTGACACAAAAGAAGCTGGGGTGTAGTCTGCATTTCCTGATGAGCCATCTGTGCTAGGAGGGAAGGGAGGAGTGGTCACTTACACCTGAAAGGGCTGTGCCTGTCCTCACACAATGCCGTCTCCGACCCCATGCTGAGTGTCTTGGGCCTGGCCTGGGAAAGGCAGGATTTCACATTCAAAAGAGACTTTACTTTGAAGTAGGCCTACTTCAAAGGAGAAATTGGGTATAAGAAGGGCACCCAAAACCACAGACTTTAGAACACTTCTGGAACCAAGAGGAACCTCTGCCTGGAGAAGAGCTGAAGAGCTGAGGAGAAGTGCTGCCCTGCCTGAGACTGTGCTTTGTGGAGCAATTCTGCAGTTGCTGCTTCTGCCAGAGTAAGAGGGCAAAGACTGGACTTTGTGTGCCTTCAAACTTGTGAAGAAATCTCCAAGGGCTTGATTTAGAGCTTGCCTCCTGTTGTTTGAAGTCTCAGGGACAGCAAAGACTTCTCTCTGCCAGCACCTGGAGTCTCTGGAGAGACTCCTGCTCTGACAAGTGGTGCCCTATCCAGTCCCTGGGCCCTTGAAAGGAAAGCTGGTGGAAATCCAAGGAAATCGACTTCGGGCGACTTCGGACCGATGCCGTTGCTGAATCCGGTGACGCCGCCTGCACCCGACTCCGTGATCTTTGCTGGAAAGCGACGATCTCCGCAGACCCGATGCCGCTGCAGCCCTGCTGAAGTCCACGACTCCATGGAAGTCTCCGCACCACGTCGTGACAGACGCCGCTCGAAGTGCATGGATTCAACGTTTCGCACAGACGCTGCGATCCCCGACTACGCACCTCGGCTTGTTTTCACTCTTCACCAAAGGTACTGTACTTGGGGGTCTACGCGACTCCGTGTCCGGTGCCGCTGGTGTCGGCTTGTTGGGAACGACTCCGTCACGACGCCGTGTTAACACCTCATCGAAGCATTTTGTGTTTTTAAGCGCTATTTTTTAGTTGAATCTTTAAAAATTCATAACTTGACTTGTGTATGTCGGATTTTTGTCATTTTGGTCTTGTTTTCTTTAGATAAATATTGTCTATTTTTCTAAACTGGTGTTGTGTCATTTTGTAGTGTTTTCATTAAGTTACTGTGTGTGTTGGTACAAATACTTTACACATAGCACTCTGAAGTTAAGCCTACTGCTCTGCCAAGCTGCCAAGGGGGTAAGCAGGGGTTAGCTGAGGGTGATTCTCTTTTACCCTGACTAGAGTGAGGGTCCTTGCTTGAACAGGGGGTAACCTGACTGTCAACCAAAGACCCCATTTCTAACAGTGGGCAACAGAAATGTTCACTTAGTTGAAATGCCTGGGGAGGGACTCAGCACACAAAGGTGGGACATTTCACAAAATGCACCAATAAAAATGAAGCATTTAGGACAAACACATAAAAGAATGAATAGCATGAGTGGGAGTGTTTAAAAGCCCACAGAGAGATTACCACAGGCTAGAGCGCTTGCGCGCTCGACCCTAATATCAGGTCACAACACAGTAAAACAGTCAAAATAAAACTCAATGTCACATTACAATAATGTAGAAAAAAATAACAAAGCAGTTTAATAAACAACATAAAACATCACCAGCATAACAAAATACCACACAGCAAGTATGTACACACATTTATATCACATATTGTCACCTCCAGAAACCTGCTTTTATAATACAATGGTAAATGATTTTGGCACCAAGCACTGCCTTATCTTACCGCCAATTACATGAAATAAGTCCAGTCAAAACGTTTTAATACACAAATACTTTTAACACGTTTTCCATGCTTTCGTGCATTTCAAAACAAAGACCTGGACACCCACATCCTAAAATGTTGATAAAGTAGGGAAAGGCTTAGAGAACCCACATGTTTAATGCAATGTCCCAAAAGGAAGTCTTCACTTGCAAAGTAATTTTCAAGGGATAAAAAATAAGAAAAAAAGAAATATGAAGTTCCATATTTACCTATCTCCTACCCCTGTGGATTTTCTACATTTTGCTGGATCTAGAGGCCTAGGATAAGGCTACACATGTGTATGCAATTCACACAACATACCTGGGGTATTCCTGAGGCTTTTATGATTCAGAAATGTGCAGCTTCTGTGGTGCATTGGCCACTACGCGAATAGTTTAGGTGGAACTGTAGACATTCTAACGTGGGATGTATGGGACTTTTTGCTAAACAGTGAGCTGGCCAGTCACTGGCAGTAGAGCATGGGTAGAAATGCTTCTGGCCCTTGGGTTTGAAGGGGCCAATTTGTACACCCGTTTAATGGAGGTAATATGTTGACATGGGTCTATGAAGGAGTTGTGGTGCATAATATTGAGTACCACAGTATCGTCAAATTCAGTACAGATTTTTTATTCTTACCTTCATATCTACATGCCTTGACGATATGTATATTGCCAAGCTAAATACATGTGGATTTAAGAAAAGTTAATCTAAACTTACCTATATATACTTGCTTTGACAATACAGATGTACTCGATAGGCTGCAGTCAGTATTTTTCCTGGACAACATTAAAACCTTGATCTTCTGGGAGTACACACTGTGAGGGTGATAGTAGTGGTGCCATGCCTAGGCGAGGTCCTGGAAGGACATGATTGCTTGTAGTACATTGGCCATTAACAATGACCGATTGCTGCTAATCAAACGAAGAACATGTAAGGTGTGCAGGCACGAGAAGATTGGAAGAGGCAGGATAGGGCTATCAAGGTGGCAAGTGTTGATCATTTTTTTCTTTGGAAGTAGGAAGCTTAGTACTGTAAACGTGATATGTAACTATAATCAGGTTTTTGCACAAGGATGCTCAGTTTGTCCTGTTTTTAGGTCTGGCTTGATAGCATTACCATCTGCAAGATATAGTGTTACCAATTACACATATGCATAGAGTGTGCTTGGGCTTCACACTGAGTAGTAATAGCCTCTCACCTCATGTGATTGCCTCTTTGTTGTATTATTCTGCCTCATATTGAGGGACTATTGTCCTTCTCAGAAATATACTCATTTATCACACATTCAATCATTTTTCTCATTTATAAATTGTATAGTAGAATCATAATTTTTTTTCATAGAAGCAGGCTTTCTTAAAAGTTTTAGTTAGAACACAAACTGGAAGCCAGTCCTATTGGCTTTGCCAGTGCTTATTAGTTATTGCATTTTTACCACAACAAATCAAGGACAACTTCTATCTGTCTGAGACCCTGTTTTCATATATCAGATTTATTTATTCAACTTTTTGATATAAGCTTTTACAAAAAGCAAACAGAATTTGTATCACATTATTTGACATTCATACATTCACAAAATTAAACAAGCATTTGCAAAGCCAATAGGTCTCCCTTATTCAAGATCCATTGTATTGGCAATGTGTTTTTGCCATGTTGTACACCAGTGTGGCTGCTGTTCAACATGGCTAAAAGTTAGTGGTGTGACGTGTATAGAGAGGAGTGGGGGAGTACTGTTGTAGCATGGTTTTGTTGGAGTAGAGTGTTGTAGAGTTAAGTAGAGGGGAGTAGAGTTCAGTGGTTCAGTGGCAGAGAGTGTCGTAGAGTGCACTGTCGTAGAGTGGAGTGGTGTAGAGTGGAGTGGGTGGAGTGTGTTGCAGTGGATTGAGGTAGTCTGGTGGATTGGATTGGAGTAGAGTGGGGTGGACTGGGTGGAGTGGGGTGGATTGGAGTGGGTGGACTGGGTCGGGTGGATTGGAGTGAGGTGGATTGAAATGGGGTGAGGTGAATTGGAGTGGGGTAGATTAGATTGGATTTGTGGCGGGTGGATTTAATTGGAGTCACAGGACTGGGGTGAGGTGGATTGGATTGGAGTGGGGTGCATTGATCTGGGTGGGATGGCTTGGATTGGAATGGGGTGGTTTGTAGCGGAGTGAATTGGATTGAATTGGATTCGGGGGTGGAGTGGGGCAGAATAAATTGGACTGAAGGTGGTGGATTAGAGTGAACTGGAGTGGGGTGGATTGGATTGGAGTGGAGAGGATTGGATTGGATTGCAGTGGGGTGGGGTTGATTGGGCTAGAGTGGGGTGGATTGGACTTGTGTGGGGTGGATTGGAGTAGATTGGAGTGGAGTGGATTGGAATGGAATGGACTTGGGTGGACTGGATGGATTGGATTGAGTGGGGTGGACTGAACTGGGTTGGGATGAATTAGATTGGGGTAGAGTTGGGTGGATTAGAGTAGATTGTATTGGAGTGGAGTGGGAATGATTAGAGTGGGGTGGACTGCATGGGATGGGTTAGATTGGTGTGAGGTGGATTGGACTGGAGTGGGCTGGACTGGAGTGGGGTGGATTGGACTGGAGTAGGGTAGATCATGCTGGATTAGATTGGAGTTGGGTGGATAGGGGTGGAGTGGGGTGGGGTGGATTGGAGTGGGGTGAAATGTGAGGGAGTGTGGTGGATTGGATTGGATTGGTGTGGGACAGGCTGGAGTGGGGCAGATTGTTTTGGATGGAATGGGCAGATTGGAGTTGGGCAGATTGTTTTCGATTGGAGTGGGGCAGACTGGAATGGGATGGATTGTTTTGGACTGGAGTGGGGCAGGTTAGAGTGGGCAGATTGGAGTGGGGTGTGGCAGATTGCTTTGTATTGAAGTGGGGCAGATTGGAGTGGTGTTGGTTGCTTTTGATTGGAGTGGGGCAGATTGTTTTGTGTTGGAGTGGGGCAGATATTTTTGGAATGGAGTGGGGCAGATTGTTTTGGAATGGAGTGGGGTAGATTGTTTTGGATTGGAGTGACTGGGGCAAATCTGAGAGGGGAAGAATGTTTTGGATTAGAGTGGGCAGATTGGAGTGGGGACATTGGTTTGGATTGGAGTGGGGCAGATTGTTTTGGATTGGAGTGAGGTGGACTGCAGTGGATTGGATTGGAGTGGGGTGGTTTAGGGTGGATTGAATTGGGGTGGGGTGGATTGAATTGGATTGGGGTAGATTCGATTGGGGTGGATTGGAGTGTGGTGGATTGCAGGGAGGCAGATTGTTTTGGATTGGAATGGTGCGAATTGGAGTGGAGCAGATTGGAGTGGAGCAGATTGGAGTGGGGCTCATTGGAGTGAAGTAGATTGTTTTGGATTGGAGTGGGCAGAATAGAGTGAGGCAGATTGTTTAGGTTTTGCCAGGGGCAGATTGGAGTGGGAAGATTGTTTTGGATTGTAGTAGAGGAGATATTGGAATGGGACAAGTTGGAATGGGGCAGATTGTAGTGGGGCAGATTGTTTTGGACTGGAGTGGGACAGACTGGAGTGGGCAGATTGTTTTTGATTGGAGTGGGACAGATTGTTTCAGACTGGAGTGGGGGGATTGTTGTGGATTGGAATGGGGCAGATTGGAGTGCGACAGATTGTTTTGGATTGGAGTGGGTCAGATTGATTTGGATTGGAGTGAGGCAGATTGTTTTAGATTGGACCGCGCCACATTGTTTTGGGTTGGCATGGGGCAGATTGATTTGGATTGGCATGGGGCAGACTGGAGTGGGGCAGATTGTTTGGGATTGGAGTGGGGCAGGTTGTTATAGACTGGAATAGGGCAGGTTGTTTATTATTGCAGTGGGGTAGCTTGTTTTGGATTGAAGTGGGGCAGATGGGCAGATTGAAGTGGGGTGGGTTGGGAGGATTGGAGTGGATTGGGGGAGTGGTTTGGAGTGGATTGGAATGGGGTGGAGTGGATTGGAGTGGGGTGGATTGGATTGGTCCGGGAACAATTGAATTGAGTGGGGCAGATTGGATTGAGTGAGGTGGATTGGTGTGGAGTGAGGTGGGATGGAAATTACACATAAGAAAGAAACAATGTCACTTTGCAATTTTTAGAACAAGTTAATTGTCATCTTTTGAGATCAGCGCCCACGAGTAAAAACAAAACAAAACATGTGTGCAAAGTAAGAAAAGAAAACTTGGTAAAATAAAAGAAAATAGTTAACTACAGAAAATAGAACTTTGCAATTTTGTTTGTCCTTCTGGCCACATTTTTGCCAGTCACATGTCTTCTGTTTGCACAGCTCTAGAGGTTAAAAAGAAGTACCTCAATCACTTTGAGAGCAACAGATGGGCGCTGATTAAGTTGAATCAATCTGTGCTTGGTCCCTGCTCCACAGACAAAAATGGAAATGATGCTGGAACTGCAGTGACAACTTACCAGAATTGAAAAAGACTGGCAGGCAAGCCAACAAATGGTAAGCAATGTGTAGGCTCGAAGCCCTTTTTAGTTAAGAATAGAGTCTCGCAAGTGAGATGCATGCTCCCGCAGGCTCAGCCCTAAAAAATGTAATAAGGAAATAAGGTGTGTCTCTCACTCAGCTTTTTCTCCAAACTCCCATTCTTCCTGTTTCTGCTGCTGGCCCCTGTTACATTCTCCTCTTTTCCTTCTGTCTTTACTCTCTCCCCTTTTCTCCCTTGCCTTCTGCCCTCCCTTCTGCCCTCCCTTTTTTATTGCTTATGTTACACTTCCTGCTCCCTGACTTCCCATAAATCTCGTCCTCTGTATCCCATTTCTCCTTATCTCTTTCACATGTACTTCTTTTCTTTGCTTCTTTGCTTTATCTCTTCCTCCTGTTCTCTCCTTATATTTCCTCATTCACTTTCTCCTCCCTATCGTAATTTTCCCATTATCCCCTTTCTGCCCATTTTTAATGTCACCTGCATGGCTCACCTTGTTTTCTCTCTGATCTTTCTATTTCTGTCCCATTTTTTCTGCATTAAAAAATTCCCTTCAGCTTGCTTTCTCCTCTAAATGTTCTTCCTTCCTAAGGTTCCCTTCCCAACTTTTTTCTATTCTTTATCTTTTGCGATCTACTCAAACTGTTTTCTGTCCTATCTCTGCTTTTCCTTCATTTACTTTCTTACCCGCCCGTACCACTTCTTCCTTTTCCCTTTAGATCTAGCCTCTCTTCTACATTGACTGCCCAACAGTCTTTTACTCATCTTCTGACTAGTTTGCTTTCCCCATTGTCACCTTTGTTCCTTCTTGATATCTTCTTCCTTTCCTACATCCCGATTGCCCTTGTCCTTTTATTTCTCCTCTTTCACCTTCTTCCTGGACTCTTGTTTTCTTTCTCCTCTTTTCCTCTGTCCCACTTTACTTTCTCATGTGGAACCCTTGGTTTATCAGTGTTTGCCTGGAAACCATCTGTAACTTCTACTGCTTTGACTGTGCCCTCGGCCCTGGGAAAACTCAACACTGTGCCAGGTTCCATGTAGACACTCAAGTTGACTTCTTAGGGCATGACATAGTAAACCGCAGCCACCGCAGAGCACGCTAGGGCTCTCTCGCAGTGGACCCCCAGTACCACTGCACTGGCTGCATCACTAATAGCGATGTACCTGCACCCAACTCCCTATTAGTAAAAGTGGAAAGAGGACAGTCTATTCTTCTGCACTAATTTTATAGAATTATTCCTTGATTAGTTCCATTTTATCCACATTTTGAATGTTTTGGGGCCAACTCAGGAAGGCATGTAAGAGTACATAAAAAAAACTATAGGAGAACTACTTGAGATACTCCAAAGTGTCTGTGATCAGGCCCCATGGAATGTGTGCACAGTAATCAATATCCCTTGAAAATGTGGAGCTTCTTTGCTAATTTTAATAATTTATTCAACAGACGCTGTCACTTTAGTAATTCAAGTGATCGTAGTAATTGAAATACTGCTTCTAAACTCAAATGCGCAGAGAAAAAAAATAATTTGTACTCATGGTCCTTATCATCCAACAATGCTTCCTTCACAGTCCCGGCCACCGACTCACAATGTACCCTCCTAGAAGCAGTTCACCTGCTAGTAGGCTAAAGCCCCAGTGTAGCCTCAATGCTGAACAGAAGTCTCTTTATGAAAATATATAGATTTCCTCCTTAATTGACCTTCAATCAAATCGTATTTTTCGCCTCTGCTAACTCCAGAATCTCTATTCCACATACCAGTAATGAGGGTATTTTACTTCACGGGTCATGGCACCAATTCTCACTATTTCAAAGCAGGGGTGTTTATTTCCTGAGCATTGCATATAACCTTCCAAACACAGCAGAGAGCAAAAAAGTCTGTCTGAAGTTAGGGACAGGCATTCTAATTCAACCCCTGCTCCAGATCAATCAAAACAAGTATGAATAGTTTGGTTTCTGGTGTTTCATGAACCACATGAGGTTAAGTCCTGTCCTTCTTGCATAGTTGAGTGCCTGAAATAACCTGAACCCTGGTCTCCCAGTGACCCGACTCAGTGTTTGAGAATGTGAGTCATTCATTTCAGATTCCGAGTCAGTTTTCCAACATTTCCTTGAATCAATTTGCTTTATACACCAGGCAGAGAACTTCCAACTTGATCCTTGAGTGCGCCGCGAGCCAGTTTTCTGTGGTCATTGTTTCAAAGATTGAAACACTTCATTTGTAGCCTTTGCAAAAACTGTGTTTGTTCTCTGCGGTTGCATTGTGATTCAAATGTATAACCTGAATGTGCCTTTGTAATGGTTTGGTTTGCATTCTACATTCTTTGGAATGGTTCTGTTTCATGGAATGTAGAGCACAGACCAGTTGGACACCAGCTGTCTTCATGCCAGGACTGTTTTGCTGTGCTGTTAAGAATAAAGTATTCTTTCATCACTTACGTGAAGTCACCTCTTCTTGTGCAAATCCTGTTTCAGTAGTCGTTATGTTCCATAAGGTTCTAAGTCATCATGAACAAATACTGATTTTGCTCAATAGAAAGGGCATGCAAGAATACCCCTAAACAAATGAGTTAGGCTAACCTCTGTTACAGTTTGCAGCAAAGGCTGAAATCCTGCAGAAATGATGCACAAGACCCATAACTAATAAAGATCTGTGACAATGAACATATTATCTCAGTTATCGAGTTTAGTATTTTAGGTTAAGTGTTAAGATATGGTAGTCCACACAGAAGTATGTAAATAGGATGTTTTAGTTACATGTGGTTCAGATTATAGATTATAGATACTGCTTGCTCGTATGACATACAGTGATACATCCTTATCTTGTGTTGGTGAGACAGGCTACCTCAGTCAACTTCTTACAGGTGCTGGGCCTACTCATCCTGTTGTATGCTGCGGTCCTGTCTACCGGACAGTGCCTGGCACTAATGCTTTGTGCCTCTTTCTTTGTAATGTTATATCGTCTTATTTTTTACTTGTTGTTTTTTGTGAACTCTTAAATACACTGACTTTCATCACCAAGGGTATGATGAGTAGCCCACACAGCGGTATGTAAAAAGGTAGTATAATTTACATGAGTTCTCTGTCAGGATACAGGATGCAGATGATGCCCAAGAGCAATCCCAGGTCCTATCCCTACCCCAGGTTACACACTACCTGGACCATGATGCCTCTTACCCAGCCCATCATGAAATTAACTGATATATAGCCTTAGCGGCCTCCGTAGCAAGCTATACTGGCCATTAAAGTCCTGCTCCAGTGTTAAAGGCTAGAGCCGAAGGGAGTAGGATTGTAATTGCCAGGTAGCTCATCTACGAAGTGCTATAAGGCTATTGGAACATTCCCTTAATAGAGGGCAGAATGTTCTAATAAATAAAACAAAGTCCTCATAGAGTCAGAGGAATTGAAATCCCCTTGGGGTCCGTGAGGCCTTAGTCCACAACTTTTGCTGTGAACAAAGAACATTGGAATGTTGAGTCTCCGGGCTTTTTCCTGCCAGTAAAAGCTCAGAGCACTCTACTGCCTTCATTGGGACTCCCAACACTCCAATATTCTAATGACCAATAGGGAGCACACACCACAAATTCCACCTGCGTCACCCATTCTCAACACTGACCTGACTCATGCAGGCATAGGCAAAGGGCAAAGGAAGGCAAGTCATAATAAGAACAGGGCCTTTTGTGTAAGCATCTCTTCAGTTTGTGTGGGGCATTAATCCAGTGCCGGTAAAGGTGCATTGCCAGTTTCCATTGCTATTGTATGGCGGATATTATCTGGAAAGCAACTGGAAGGTCCTACGCAGGACTGTGACTCATTATTGTAGTGCAGGTGTAGTATTCTGCTTTGGACTATTACCACTTACTACTCACCCTCACTCTCTGTCCTAAGACCCTCACTACAAGGTAATCCAAGTTTAAGGGAAAAATTGGTTTTACAAATGATGCAAATTTACTGTGCTTTTGAGTAGTTTTCTTCAGGCAAATTTTACCTGGAAAACATGGAGAAATTTGCACGCGGAATAGAGGTTAATAAGAAACAAAACATACAGTAATTTGTTATGCAATTCCCGTACCACATGTTATGCCTCATTCCGACTTATTCAACTCGGAATGCACTAGTAATACTGACTCAAAGAAATAACTCAACCAGTTGCACAGTTAATTCCATGGTCGTAATTATCACTCCAAAATACAGTATTATTATGTTAACAGGAAGCACCACAAAGTTTTACATTAGTACATTCCTCATTAAAGAAGGAATCACAATAATATGTAAAAGTCTTTAATCACAAAGTTGCTTCTTTATTTATTTGAGTGATATGTGGTGATTGTACTGTTACATCCCAGCAAAGGCAAGTGACTCCAGACCATACAGAATTCAGCATCAAGGCTCACCCTCAACCTCCCACCCTGCACGCACATCACCCAGCACCCCAAAGAGATTCACCGGCTCCCCATCCAAAAAACAAGCACTCTTCAAACTCCACTCACACTCTGAAAACCATACTCAAGAACCCATATTCCTCAACACCCACTGTATCTTCCACAAACCTACCAGACATCTCTACTCAGCTGGACCCTACTCATACACATTTCCCATGTATTCAGCACCAGCGGTTGCACCTTCTCCTATCTGGCTCCTAAAGTCTGAAATACCAACAGAGCTGCCTCTTCAGTACTTGGATTCTGGAAAAAGGTGAAGACATTTCAAGGTCAAGCCTACACTCGGTCAAGACTGCTCCTGCTTCAGCACCAGGATACCCTCTCAGGTGATCTACAAATAAACTTCACATAACAAGGGAGTGAAATGTTGCTGTGCTATTATCTGGGTTCATGCAAAACAATGTATAGCTGCTTAGCAAATTTCCACCAGCGACACTTTTTATGAATATATTTAAACGGGTGTGTGATTTCAACTGAAATAATTGCAAACTTTGGGCCACATTTACATGTACAAGAAACTGGTGCAGCACAGTGCTTTGCCAAAATTGGCAGCGCCAGTTTTGAAATGCAGGGATGCACCATATTTACAGGAATAGAGCGCAATCCTGCGTTTCTTACTGCGCTGGCACTAAATTAAACAGTCTGCGCCAATGCAGGCATCCTTGCACCATAGTGCAGGGGTGTCTGTATTGAGGGGTGTGATTGTTTATGTGCAGGAAGGTACCCCTTCCTGCACATAAGCACTTATCTTTGGCATTTTGCTTCTTCTATGTGTGCTGCAGAATGGAGTTCACATAGAAAAAGCAAAAAAAAAGGAGGAATAAAAGTGTTCCTCCTCGTTGTGCCATGCTAAAGCCAGCCTTACAGTGGTGTTATTTTTTGTCGCTGCCTCAGATTTACACCTTCTTGTAAACTTGGGGCAGCATCAAAAGCAATGGGTGTTGCAATGGAACGCCCACAGCAACACCCATTGCACGCCACCCTAACACAGAAAACTGCATCAGAGGGGCCCATATTTACAAGAAGATATAAAGCCACAAAAAGTGGCATTACACCTCCTTATAAATATGGAGAAGTGGTCAGCGCCACCCGAGCATCGTAAAAAGTGACACTCCGGTGGTGCTAGGGCCTTGTAAATCTGGTCCATTGTCTTTTCCAATACCTTGACCCAGTGTCTGTACACTACTCATAAAGAGAGTTGACCATAATTAGCCCTGCCAAATTTGCCTAGGTGTGTTATGGGCTAAATCAGGGTGAAACAGCAAGTAGTTAATTTAACGCACCTGAAAAGGTTGACTTAATATATGATTTGTCTGAAAAAAAAAAGATAGTAATCAGCAAATATCTTCTTAGTGCTGGTGGGTGCAGCTTAGTTTTGGGGAGTAGGTCTTATTTTTTATCATCCGACACAGAACAAAAGAGAGACAGAAAGGTGGAAAAGGGAGAAATACAGAAGAAGAGAAAGGCAAGAAAACGGTGGCAGAGAGAGAAAACAGGGATGGAAAAGACCCTGCGAGAGTAAGGTAAGGATGCAGCAATTGGAAGGTGCAGATAAAAAGATCCAGAAGGTTGGATCGGGACAAGACAGCCTTCCTATTCAGCAAACCTGGCATTCAACAGCACTTGGGGTTGGGGATAGACAGAAACTCCCATAGAGATCTTAAAACCCTTCCACATTTTATTTTATATAAATTAAGCACCCAACACATTTGTGTAGCCAAGGTTAGTGTGCAAAGTGTAAACCGTGAATGAACTGCCTGGTGTACCAATGTAGGAAAAATGATTTCAAGATCAATTATGACTTAAATTAATGTGGTATTAGAACTATGGCATGTTAATTATCAGTAATTCACATTTTGCAATGGACTTTGAATTAGAAGTAAAATTCTGTTTTTGTAATCATGGGATGTGTGTTCATGTGCAAGTTACCTACTTTGAGCAGGTGAAAGGTCAGAGCCTGGAACTGGCTGTGGTCTGGCTTGACAGTGTGAACGCTGAATTTATTACTAATTAATTATTATGTATTACGAGTTATGAATTTGCATAGAATTTAGTTAGCACAGAAAATAATTTGCGACTTGGAAAATGTGCTCACCTGAGTGTCCATCATTAAATATGTAATGTTTTACTAAATGCATATTAATGTTTATTCAGAAGCATATATGTATATTTTTTGTAGGAGTATGTCATATTGGTGATTAGATGCTATGTGCTTGCTTATTAATTGTAGGCCTTAAGTTAGCAAGGTTTGGGCCTAAGTATTGTACAGCCTCATATCAAACTGCAATGTTGGAATAAAATTGTGAATTCATGTTTAGAAAATAATGATGTATTGCCCTAGCTGAAGTTGACCAAACATGTAGCAGTAACATTTAACTTTCTCATGATAACTGCCTGTAGAATCATGATGTAGTAAAATGGATACAATTGTGACATGACACAGCGATGTTGCCAAGAACTAACAATGGACGCACTGACTAAAGTATAGATGGACACAAGAAAGTTACCTGATGAGTCGGACGATGGGAATGGAAGAAAAAGAACCAATCATCAACGTGCGAAAGACAGTTTAGTTATATCTTAGATTTGAACTTAAGCTCAAATTGCATTGACTGTAAACGTATGATTTTCTGACCAGTAGTAATGTGGGAAGTTCTTTAAGTGATTTTGACTTAATCCGACTGCACAGAGGAGAAACCGCACTTCTTCACTTCATTCTTTTGCATTTTGTCACTTGCGCTCATTCTATTCTATTTGGGAGCTGAGCAGTTCCTGATTATTTTATTTTTAACTTTAACTTTGAAGCGTGATGGCTCAATAATTTGATGCTGCCCTTTGAGATTGCTTTTAATGGTTCAGATTGCATAGAGACCCCTGTGTCTGAACCAAACACTTTCATTGCCCTTTGTTGATGAATACCAGGCAGATGTCCACCTGACGAATGAATCGCAGCTTGCAGA
The DNA here is from genome assembly GCF_031143425.1 of Pleurodeles waltl. Lineage (NCBI taxonomy): Eukaryota > Metazoa > Chordata > Amphibia > Caudata > Salamandridae > Pleurodeles > Pleurodeles waltl. Next base: position 1,668,804,742 of record NC_090444.1, on the reverse strand, counting down.
TCCATATTGTGGAGAGGTATAACAAAAATGCTATTGTCTTGTAGATTATTCTAGTTGGTCTGTGTACCAACCACTATTTGTTAGAGCCATAGTTAGATGTTTTCCAAATAATTTTTTACTAAAGCTGTTTTGCATGAAGCCCAAACATGCTATTCTAATCTGAAGGATAGATAGGGAGACAGTGAAGAAGCTGACAACTTATTAACTAAAAGAATTTGCCTTTGTTCATTTGCTGAAACTAAATGTATGCTATATTTAATGCACAGTTATTCCTGTAGTGATTAGTACCGTGATTCTAGGGTGTTTGACAGTCAACGCATTCATCAAATTTAGATACTTTAGAAGATTTGGTCAACCAGTGTTATTTATGTATGTTTATCAGCTGATTTGGAGATTGACCTACATGATTTTAGCATTGTTAATCTAGGGAAAGAAACTTTCTAACTTTTACTAAATGGTGTGGTTATTCCGGATCAAATGAGCCATGGTGCGTGAAGATTATTAAGTCCTAAGATATTTGTTGATGTTTATTGATTATGTTAATGTATCTGCTTTGAGTTTATGGATTTATGGTGGAGTTACTCTAAGCGTAATCAAAAGGTTCATCGACCTATAATGCATTCCTTTAGCTAGTAATATAAAGACCAAATAAGGACCGGCGTGCTAGCAACAGCACAGCTTTCACCAAGCATTTATGTGAGCATCACTAGAAAGGGGCTTTGGCTCCACCCACATATTGAGAGCCAAGAGTACATGTTTTGCTTGGACAGACGTTGTGTGCTTCCACAAAAACATGCTTGCCCTTCACACAGCTGTGATATATGTGGTCATTTATCCTGCTGCCTAAGCTTGATCTTTCAGGGGCACACACATGATATTGGAATACTATTAAAGTGTCCTACATAACGAGATAATTTGTGTTGTTTTTCTCTGGCAGCTGCACAGGTCATTTACCTACATGGTCTTTTAAGTCAGGCTTCACAGTGCAACTGTCCTCAAACCTTTTATCCACACCAATATTATTATATGGTTCTTTGCTTCCACACAAATACATATTTATTCCCATACTGTTTACTTGTAAGGCTTCACATTCCTTTAATGCCAGACCTGTTGATATTGCAAATGTGTGTTGACCAAATTGTACCCAGACAAGTTTCGATGTGCAGAGATACTGAATACCGGGGAATGGGGAGGGTTATCTCTTTGATCACGTGGCACAGAAGCGCATTGCAAAAGCCTTGATGAGCACTGATATTTATTTTATGTTTTGTTTATACTGTGCTCATATCAGGATAAATGGTTTCTGGGCGCTCAGCCATAGATCACATAAAGGGACAAGAAGGTCCCAAATAGGCAGTCATTGGCTGCCATGCCAGCTGTCTGCATTTAATTGTACTGTTACTAGAAGATTACAAATACGTTATTGCAAGCTTCATATGAAAAAACAACTTAGGGCTTCATTACAAGTGGAATCTTGATTTTGATTGGGCAGCCACTGCGGTTAGCGGCTCCATCTGAATTATGAGATGCATGGAAACACAGTGGATCTCTTTACCCTCACCTTTAGATTTCGGTAGCTGGAAACAAATCTCCCTATGAAAGTACCAGGGATAACAAGAAATCACAGTGGAAGTGGATCAGAATTTCCAATTACCAATTTCTTAGTTGACCCTCTAGGTCCACCTTGTAATGGGCATTATTTATAGTTTCTTTGTCTCACTAAATATACTGCAGCAGTTGTGTTGCATCTTTTCAGGGAAAGTGATGTAAATCATTCTCATAGTACAGAACTTGGAAGATAAAAAATCATACACATTAAGTTGTCTCAGTGGGTTGATCACATACTCTTGCGATCTCTGCACAATTTGCGTCATTGATTTAAGTGCAGGTGGGTCTGTTTTGCCCATTCAATCCTTCGAAAGCTAATAAATGCAGGCAGGGTTATAGAATCATCTGATATTTGTGTGCCTAGAAGCAGGGTGTTATTTTATGAAGATGCTATAGGTGAAGTGGTATCGTTGATCATAAATTCTGTATATGATTTCACATATAGACTTTGTGCAACTTATATAACTAATGACTGCATCCGATAACAGTTTGTCCCTTGAGGGCACTAAATGTAGGGCAAATGTAAGGTTTTACTTCCATTATTTTCTTCTTAAGTGTTCAGTACAGTTTTAGATCAGAAAGAAATTGACATTCAAATATTAATTACCTACTCTATAATACAGGGCCAAATATACCCTTGTGTGAGAAAAATCACTTACCAGTGGTTTATTCTCTGTCCTGCCTTAACCTGCCCCAAGTGCACACAACCTCAGATCTGCAGTACCTCAAAATGAATATTTAATTTTAGGGTCAACTCACACTGTTTGAAACAGGCCTTCTTTGCACATGGATACTTCTAGAGAAGACTGTACTCTGCACCCCAGCTTGTACAAAAGATTATGTAAATTACTCTACAATGGACTCTCTACAGCTAATTAGCAAGCTACAAACAATCCAGAATGCAGCAGCCAGACAAGCCCTTTGCTTACGCAAATGTGACCACATTACTCCAGATAGAAACCCTCTTCACTGGTTATCAGTGGTAAGAAGAATATTCTTCAAAGCTGTGTGCAATGCAGGCTGGGCAGTTCACTGGACTGGGCAAACCTTATTGGACCGAAACTTAAGGCGTACAAGCAAATGACAAGCATTAGTACATGAATGGCTCCATGCCTGATAATCCATGCTGACGAAAACCTCTCATTTGAGTGGTAGGTCCTTCTCAGTAGAGACTTGCAAGCTTAGATTCTCTCCCATTGAGGATAAAGATGAAGAGCAAAGTGTGAGAATTCAGAAGAAAAATAAAGGACTAGCTCTTCCCAAATTCTAAACTTAACTGAATCTCATCCTGCAATTGTTGACCAGTTTGTATACTATGTTTGCTATCCTATCCTCAATGTCCTTTAATTACTACTGAAAGAGCAAGCCACATGTACATGCTGCCGCACCGGGTCTAGAACACACTCTTTTAACCTCACACATGATACTAAACCTGAGATGGACTACTTCCAACAACCTTCTCCTCTCTATGACCTACTGACATACTAATCATTCAATGGGTTGCCCAATAGAGTGCTTTGGGCTTTCAGCAAGAGAGCAGGAAGAGTTATAGAAATGCTGCAGTATCATACAAATAGCAAGTAAAATATTTTTCAGAAGCACTAACAATAAAGAACATATATGCATTAGTCCTGTTGTGTGGGAAAACCAGGGTAAATCGGTAACCATGAGAAACCTATAGTTCAAAAGAGAAACTCGTTTAATTTTAAGTGTTTGAGGTCTTGATGCAGGCAAGAGAAGCTTTCTTAAATAAATCTTATATCAAATCCCTCAATGAGTACAGGCAAAATAGAGGCAGTCTCCTCAGGTTCCTTGTATATAAATTTGAGGTGTGATCCTGGGCAATTTTCAGATTAGACTCAAGCTCTGGGATTGATACTGGACTGAAGTGTTTATGTTCTACACAACAACTAGGGTGAACTACTAGTAAGGCAGCGTCTTAAACTGATGCCAGCAAATATATTCATTTCTATGTGAAAGAGACTCTATTTACAGCAAAGTGAATGTTCAAGAGTACATTTTTGATAGCACAGAGGTGGAAAACTAACAAATTAACTATGGAAGAGTAATTTACTTTAAAAATACAAATTTGAGAAGCAGTTGCGCACTGACCAGAAACATTTATGATAGTCTTGTGATAACTTCCAGGGTCAATGGAGCTCTGTGATTTTGAGAGTAAAAGGTCAATGGGCCTTGTTACTTCTCTACCCACAAGTCTCACCTTAAGTGAATCAATACACACCTATAGTCATATGGTGTTGTAATATTGCACTCTGTAAATAATGAAGGGGCAGAGTGCTGTATTTATTGGGTGCAATATTACTGCATCATCCCAATTTCCATGCCTCGGAATGGGGGATTATGCATTAATATGTCATGGTTTCCCATGTGCAAACTCAGAATGATGCATTTTGTCCCAGATGTGTATTGTATCTCCTCACAACTTGCAATCTCCATTCAATTGTAACTTCCTATTTGCACCAAAAGTAGGATTATTATAATGGTTGTAATAACGTCCTAGTCCTAAATTCTCATTTTACATCTCACATGCATGACTGTCCTGGCAATTATCTAATTAATTTAGGGATGCTTGGCAAGAACAGGACACCCTTTAGCTGTCCCTCGATCTTGTGTAGTTTCCTCTTTAGCACTCTTCAGCTACATCCTCAAAGCTCCTTTTTGTTATGTCCACACAGTCCAATCAGTGACAACCTTCTTGGAAACTTTTAGAAGGTTCTCACCGGAGATGACTATCCTAGAGTAACATGGGCATGACCATCTAACTCTGCAAAGCTCTGCATACTTGGCACAGTGAACTTCAATGTTTGTCCACTAAGTCTCAACACTCTTGTAAATGTCTGAGGGGTACAGTTAATTGTAACTATATGCTTTCCTAATTAAAAAAAACTATATCAAGAAAAAGTTTACATTCTGTGGTAAATCTGAATTTAATTTTCATGCATCATTCATCCCTGAAGTGGATTTTAAAACAGTGATTAAATCATTTGTGTTATCAATCTTAGTCTATGGGCGTGATTTAGATCTCGGCAGACGGAATACTCTGTCACAATCTGTTACGATCTTCACAGAATATATTGAGATTGAAATATGGTGGATGGGACAGCCATCACATTTGTGATGGAGTATGGCCCTCCGCCAAGATCTAAAACAGGCCTGCAGGCAATTTCTTCCTCAAAGGATTTTCCAGGTTACAGCTAGTCCATATGAAAGCCTTTCATGCAACTACCACATTTTCAAGACTATGGTGGTCATTACAACCCTGGCGGACGGTGTTAAAGCTGCGGTAATACGGCAAACAGGCCGGCGGACAAAAAAAGGGAATTATGACAGTGGAGGAAACCGCCAACATAGACAGCCACTTTAACACTCCGACCGCCACAGCGGTACAGACAAGCAGCGCGGCGGTCACCGCCAACAGACAGGCGGAAGACAATGTACCGCCCACAGTATCACAACCCGCCAATCCGCCACCTTTTCCGGGGCGGATTCACCGTGGAGAAAAGCACAGCGGAAACAGCTTTTGCAATGGGAAAACGCTCACCTCAACAATCTCCACGAGGAAGGAGGCCACCATGGAGCCCGAACTACAAATACTCCCTGCGCTTGTCTTCCTGCTCCTCTACGAACACCAGCAACGTAGGCGCCAAAGACAACGGTGAGTACTGCACCTACGACATAGTGGAGGGGGGAGGCAAAAGTCAGGGGGACACACACGCAACACCCCCACCCCGACCCTCACCCACTACAACACACACACCAATGCATTTCCAAACAGCACAGTAACAACCCCCAACCCCTCCGGAAGAATGCAAAGACAAAAGGAAATGAGTTCAACCATTGTAATGTAGCACAATACAGTAACCAAATATATACAGATATATAAAAACAATTGAAAATCATACATCACGATTAGAACTGCAGATATGCACATATCAATGTCCGTGGACCACTGGGCCCACAATGCATGGGCGAGGCCCACATTAGATACCTGTCCACAAACAGAGAGAACACTGCAGGGGCATCAGATAGAAATACAACAGGCACCTCAGGGGGAAGGGAAGGGGGGGGGCACCTCAGCCGGATTACAGCACCACGCCAGATCCACGACGGGGCTCCATGCCCATTGATGTATCCTGGGGAGTGCAAAGCCACAGTCTCTCAAGTCTCTACAGTGGGTGGTTTGCCCACTGCTTTATCCTGGGGAGTGCAAAGCCACAGTCTCTCAAGTCTCTACAGTGGGTGGTTTGCCCACTGCTGCATCCTGGGGAGTGCAAAGCCACAGTCTCTCAAGTCTCTACAGTGGGTGGTTTGCCCACTGCTTTATCCTGGGGAGTGCAAAGCCACAGTCTCTCAAGTCTCTACAGTGGGTGGTTTGCCCACCATACCATCCTGGGGAGTGCAAAGCCACAGTCTCTCAAGTCTCCACAGTGGGTGGGTTGCCCACTGCTTTATCCTGGGGAGTGCAAAGCCACAATCTCTCAAGTCTCTACAGTGGGTGGTTTGCCCACTGCTGCATCCTGGGGAGTGCAAAGCCACAGTCTCTCAAGTCTCTACAGTGGGTGGTTTGCCCACTGCTTTATCCTGGGGAGTGCAAAGCCACAGTCTCTCAAGTCTCTACAGTGGGTGGGTTGCCCACTGTACCATCCTGAGGAGTGCAAAGCCACAGTCTCTCAAGTGGATTACAGTCTCCACTGGTTCTGGAGGGGGACTGGTGCCCAGAGTGCTTCATCCTGTGAAGGACAGACATAGTGGATGCAGTTCTCCACTGGTTCTGGAGGGGGACTGGTGCCCAGAGTGCTTCATCCTGTGAAGGACAGACAGAGTGGATGCAGGTCTCCACTGGTTCTGGAGGGGGACTGGTGCCCAGAGTGCTTCATCCTGTGAAGGACAGACAGAGTGGATGCAGGTCTCCACTGGTTCTGGAGGGGGAATGGTGCCCAGAGTGCACCACGCTCCCCGTGACGGTCCCAGTTCCGTCACTGTCCCAGCTGCACATGGGCTAACGATGCTTGATTTGGCGGTCTTTGCCCTGTTCAGCGGTCTTCACCATGGCGGTCTTTGCCCTGTTCAGCGGTGCTTGCCTTTTCTATGTCTGACCTGTTCAGCGGTGCCTTGCCATGGTGGTCTTTGCCCTGTTCAGCGATCTTCACCATGGCGGTCTTTGCCCTGTTCAGCGGTGCTTGCCTTTGCTGTGTCTGACTTGTTCAGCGGTGCCTTGCCATGGCGGTCTTTGCCCTGTTCAGCGGTCTTCACCATGGCGGTCTTTGCCCTGTTCAGCGGTGCTTGCCTTTGCTGTGTCTGACCTGTTCAGCGGTGCCTTGCCATGGCGGTCTTTGCCCTGCTCAGCGTGCTTGCCTTTGCTGTGTCTGACCTGTTCAGCGGTGTCTTGCCATGGCGGTCTTTGCCCTGTTCAGCGGTCTTCACCATGGCGGTCTTTGCCCTGTTCAGCGGTGCCTTGCCATGGCGGTCTTTGCCCTGTTCAGCGGTGCTTGCCTTTGCTGTGTCTGACCTGTTCAGCGGTGCCTTGCCATGGGCGGTCTTTGCCCTGTTCAGCGGTCTTCACCATGGCGGTCTTTGCCCTGTTCAGCGGTGTGTGGTATGACGGTCCCTCAGTGCCCAGCGGGGCTGTGGGTGCCGGGGCCCTCCAGGTCACTGACTCTGGCGGTGGTCTCCGGACCAGTGACGATACTGCTGCCCTCCAGGGCACTGACTCTGGCGGTGGTCTCGGGACCAGTGACGACAGTGCTGCCCTCCAGGGCACTGACTCTGGCAGTGGTCTCTGGACCAGTGACGACAGTGCTGCCCTCCAGGGCACTGACTCTGGTGGTGGTCTCCGGACCAGTGACGACAGTGCTGGCGGTGGCGTCCCGGCCGGAGGGGAGGATGGCGGCCTTCTCCGCCGTGTTGCTCTTACCAGACTTTGGAGACTTCTTCTGCCCCTTCACCACCTTGGGAGGAGTCACAGCTGACTCGGCACTCCCCCCGGGACCCTTGTGAGCTATTTTGCCAGCAGGAGTCTTCACCCTCTCCCGTCGGCCACTTTCCAACTTAAGGTGCTTTACAGGGGGTGGACTGGCAGTGCTTTGGCTTCATGTCACACTGGCTGCCCTGGTGGCCGGTGCACTCCACACACCTTTAACACACACCACTGGTACCTGACTGTTTTTGGCTGAGGTGCTACTACGGGACATATGAATTGGAGGGGTGGGGGTGGTGGGAAAGAGGTCAACGTTGCTGAGGAAGAGTTTCTGACGAACACTGGGATGGGTAGCTGGAGGGGGTCTGGGAGTGGAGGAAGAGGAGGTGGTTGTAGGAGGTGTAACTTTAGGTGATTTGTGTGCAGGTGCAGGTACTGGAGGCTGTCGTGAGGTGGATGGATGTTGGGTGTGTGGGTGCCCGCGTTTGTGTACTTTGGGAGGGGGCGTCACAGACACACTGGGAGTGGACACAGGGGACGTGTAAATGGTAGTAGGGGTGGTGAGTGCAGGTGAGCGGGGTTTGGTGCTGGGTGTTCTGGTGCGAGTCCTAGTGCCTGTAGATGTAGTGCATGCAGGTGAGAGTGTAGACGACACTGGGAGGGAGGAGGGAGATGACGAGGAGGGGGACACAGTGGAGGCAGTGGATGTTGCTGTGTCTGTATGTGGGTGATGCTTGTGTGAGTGCCTGTGGGATGTGTGGTGCCTATGTGTGCCTGAGCTACTTTTGTGTGTTGAGGTGTGTGCATGCTTGTCTGATGGTGTGGTTGGGATAGGCTGGGGTACAGGGGATTCGGTTTGGGTGGAGGAAGTTGGAGGGGGGTGGCTAGACACAGGGACAATGGCTGCCATCAGTGCTGAGACCAGAGATTGCAGGGTTCGATGATGGGCAGCCTGACCAGAATGAATGCCCTCCAGGAATGCATTAGTGTGTTGCAACTCCCTTTCTACACTCTGGATGGCATTCACAATGGTAGACTGCCCAACAGTGAGTGACCTGAGGAGGTCAATGGCCTCCTCACTGAGGGCAGCAGGGGTGACAGGGGCAGGGGCTGAGGTGCCTGGGGCGAAGGTGATGCCCACCCTCCTAGGTGAGCGGGCACGGAGCGAAGGCTGAGGGGCTGCTGGGAGGGCGGTGCTGGTAGGGGGGGTGGCAGATGGTGCCGCCACCACAAGGGAGCTCCCATCGGCGGACGAGTCCGTGTCGCTGTTTGCTGATCCGGTGACCGACGGGAAGCTCCCCTCGCCCTCCGTCCCACTGGTGTATTCAGAGTCTGTGGTGTGGCCCTCCATGGCCATGTGGGATGCAGCTCCCTCATGCTCCGGTGCCACTGTACCTCCGCCTGATGATGCTGATGCACAAACGAACAGAGAGAGCACAAAAGGGGGGGGGGGGGGCGACAGAAGAAAGACAGGTTGAGTGCATGGCTTACCGCTACCGTTGGCGGACAATACAGACACAGCAGCCCCCTGCACTACGCCGTGCTCTTGGCCTCTACAGATGCAATTCCTGGGATATGGCCTACATGGCTATGAGTGTCATCTGTTCACATAGATGACACAGGGGTATGTATACCTGTACTTGGCACTCTACAGAGGTGGGGTGGAGGGCCACAGGGCCATGCCTTACGAAGGGGCCTAGCTTACGTAACTCGCCCTGGCCTAGGGAAACCCACAGCCCTCCTCCCCCACCCAGACCCCTCCACTGCGCGCAAAGTCATGAGAATGAGAGTGTACTCACCCCCTTGTGTCTGCTGTGATGCCCTCAAGCGCCCATCCAACTCAGGGTAGGCCACCGCCAGGATCCGGAACATCAGTGGGGTCATGGTGCGATGGGCACCCCTCTCACGTTGGGAGGCCATCCCCAGCTGAGCCTCCGCCGTCTTCTTGCTCCAGCGGTGAATGTCCTCCCATCTTTTACGGCAGTGGGTGCCCCGTCTCTGGTGGACCCCCAGGGTCCGGACATCCTTGGCGATGGCACGCCAAATGTCCTTCTTCTGGTGGGCGCTGACCTACATGACATGTACAGGGGAAGAAGAGAAGTCATTAGCAACTGCACCGTCGAAGTGAGTGGCCCCAATCCCTACCCTTACCATGTGGCACATGCATTCACAGTCCTTCATGGTCGCAGAACTCTGCCCCCTTCCTACTGACATCCAGCCCTCTCCACCCAGCATAGCCCATACAACGTGCTCCCGGTGTACTTACCTGTTGGTTTGGAGGACCGTAGAGTAGCATGTACTGGGGGAGGACCCCGTCCACGAGCTTCTCCAACTCCTGAGCAGTGAATGCAGGGGCCCTTTCTCCAGACGCAGCAGCCATTGTCTCTTCCAGACCGAGGTCACAGCAGCACTTGCAGTGTAGGTCCTCTCCTGTCGAAGATCAGGTATCGAGTGATTGAACAGATAGAAAATGGCGGTGACGTCCGCGGCGGTGCGTATCATCACTGCTGGCGCACTTCATCATTGGCTCCTGGGACCCATAGGGTCCAATGTTAACCAATGCAGCATTGCGCCGAGGTCTACGACCGCCTACCACGACGGTGTACAACGCCAGCGCAGATACCTCACATCCCATTGTCCCAGTTTAGAGGTCAGGCAGCCGCCATTTCAGGGGCCCACATGGCTTCATTTACTACTGCGTCACACATACCTAGGCCTACACACAACACACATACAGGAAGAGTTTTGTATTTGGTGTTGTGTTCTGTGTAGCAGTGGGTACATACCTGAGAATTTGTGACTCGCTGTTGTCCTTCTTAGGCACCGTCAGCTGGGACATTTGAGGAGATGGCGGAATCCTCCGGTGTACCGACTGCTGGTGGACCTGTTAACAATGGAGGAGCGACATTTGATCATCACCTACAGGTTTGACCGTGCCACAATCCAGGAACTGTGTACCCAGTTGGAGCCAGACCTGATCTCACCAATCCGCCATCCCACAGGAATCCCCCCTGAAGTGCAGGTGCTATCAGTGCTCCATTTCCTTGCAAGTGGATCATTTCAAACAACAGTGGCCATGGCATCAGGGATGTCCCAGCCTATGTTTTCCAACGTGTTGTCCAGAGTGTTGTCTGCCCTGCTGAAACACATGCGGAGCTACATCGTTTTCCCTCAGGTGGAGGATTTGGCTACAGCTGAAGGTGACTTCTATGCCCTGGGACATATCCCTAACATCATAGGTGCCATTGATGGGACCCATGTAGCTCTGGTCCCCCCCGCAGGAGTGAACAGGTGTACAGGAACCGGAAGAGTTATCATTCGATGAATGTACAGATGGTATGTTTGGCAGACCAGTACATCTCCCAGGTAAATGCTATGTTCCCTGGCTCTGTGCATGACACCTACATCCTGTGGAATAGCAACATCCCTTATGTGATGGGTCAACTCCAGAGGCACCGTGTGTGGCTATTAGGGGACTCTGGTTACCCCAACCTGTCATGGCTATTGACCCCAGTGAGGAATCCCAGGACCAGGGCAGAGGAACGCTACAATGAGGCCCATGGGTGGACTAGGAGGGTGATTGAACGCACCTTCGGCCTCCTGAAGGTCAGGTTCAGGTGCCTCCATATGACCGGTGGATCCCTATTCTACTCACCAAGGAAGGTGTGCCAGATCATCATCGCCTGCTCGATGCTTCACAATCTTGCTTTGCGACGCCAGGTGCCTTTTCTGCAGGAGGATGGTCCAGATGACGGTGTTGTGGCAGCTGTGGAGCCTGTGGACAGTGATGAGGAGGAAGCTGAGGAAGAAGACATAGACAACAGGGAGTCAGTCATACAGCAATATTTCCAGTGACACACAGGTGAGAACTATTTTTTTACTATTACATTCACTTTCACACTTCTACCTGTATCCTGTCTGTCAATTAGAAGCAGTATTTGGTAACTGAGTTGTACATTTCCATTACGGTTTCACAGGTGTGGTTACCAACGTGTGTCATCTGCTTGCATCCTTCATGGACTTGTGATGTGTGACATAGGTATGTTGGCATTACATTTGAAAATGCTTTTTGTCAATACACTTTTTCTAAATCACAGACTAACTCCAGATTGTTTTGTGGTTCCAGGGTGTTTATTGAAGTGCTAATTATTGGAGGGGGTGGCAAAATGGTGATAGGTGATGGAGGAGGAATGTCCATGGCAGAGTCCAGTCTATTAGTCTCACAGGTGCACTGCCCATATGGGCATAGGAAGTGGAGCTGGGGCAGTTCCAATCTGGACAGGGTAACAAAGTGAGACAGTGGGATGACAATCATGGTGGTCTCATTTCCTGGCGGGAGTCTTGACATCGTGCTCTGTCCTGTTCCTGGATCTCAGGGACCGCTTGCGGGGTGGTTGTCCATCTGCAGGGGGTAGGGTGCTGGTGTGGTGGTCCTGTGGCGGGGCGTCCTGTCCACTAGCGCCGGCGGAGGTGGTGGGCAGTTCATCGTCTAGGCTAGTGTCAGGGGCCCCTTGGAGTGCCACAGTGTCCCTCATGGTCTTTTGTATGTCCTTCAGCACCCCTACGATGGTGCTCAGGGCGGAGCTGATGGTTCTGAGCTCCTCCCTGAAGCCTAAATACTGTTCGTCCTGCAGGCGCTGGGTCTCCTGAAACTTGGCCAGGACCGTAGCCATCGTCTCCTGGGAGTGGTGGTAGGCTCCCATGATGGAGGAGAGGGCCTCGTGGAGAGTGGGTTCCCTTGGCCTTTCCGCCCCCTGTCGCACAGCAGCCCTCCCAGTTCTCCTGTGTTCCTGTGCCTCTGTCCCCTGGACCGTGTGCCCACTACCACTGCCCCCAGGCCCCTGTTGTTGTTGGGGTGGTGGGTTATCCTGGGTTCCCTGTAGTGGTGGACACACAGCTGATTGACGTGTCCTGGGTACGGAGGTTTGGGCCCGCTGGGTGGGTGCTGTGCTGGTGTTACCAGAGGGGGGAAGGTCAGTGTTGGGCTGTGCCTGTGCGAGGGAAACCGACTGTCCCGAGGCCCACGATGGTCCGGGCTGGTCATCTGGATCCAGTTGGCCAGAGCTGCTGTCGTCACTGTGGGCCTCTTCTGTGGGTGGAGTGGAGATCTCTGGACCCTCCTGTGTGGTGACGTTACGTAGTGGTCCTGCAGGGGTATAAGAGCATGATTATTGCATGTGTGTGTGTCATGGTGTACAATGGGTGGGTGTGTGTGTACCCCAGTGCAAGCATTCCTGTGTGGGGGCTTGTGTGATGATGGTTGGGGGGTTGTTATGTGTATGTTCAGTGGCCATGCTTTAGGGATGGGTGTCCATGCTTAGTTGTGTCATGCAGGGCTTGTTGTTGGGATGTGTGGTTTGTGTAATTATTACATTAGGGAGGAGTTGTAGTGATGGGGGGGTGAGGGTGGGGGCGTGTGATAGCATTCAGGTAGGGTGGGGGATCTGATAGTTAAGATTTGACTTACCAGTGTCCATTCCTCCACCGACTCCTCCGAAGCCCTCTGGATGCATGATGGTCAAGACCTGCTCCTCCCATATTGTTAGTTGTGGGGGAGGAGGTGGGGGTCCGCCGCCAGTCGGCTGAACTGCGATGTTGTGCCTGGAGACCACGGAACGCACCTTCCCCCGTAGGTCAACCCACCTCTTCCTGATGTCCTATACCGTGGTTGAAAGACCGCCGCGTGGATTTGTGTGTCGTGATAGCATGGGCGTGTTTCTGTTGGCGTGACGGTGGAGGATTTGTTTTCGCCAGTTTATCACTGATCTTTGGTGTGGCGGACTTGTGTGGGTGTCTGAATTTCAGCGGATTCCGAGATGTCGGTCATAATAGCTGTGGCGGAATTCCGCAGCCGCGGCGTTGTATTGGCGGTCTTCTGCACGGCGGTAAGCGCCTTTTACCGCCAATGTTGTAATGACCCCCTATGTTCACATCTCTCCAATATTAGTCACTCTTAATTGGGTTCCTATTGTGACAGGGAGTATTTGCAAGGCAGCCAGCATTACCTATAAAACGCTTCACTTCAGAATGCCAGACTATCTTGCCCATAAAATTTAACTCTTGGATGGACAATTCTACTTCCAGGGCTCTGACTCTCTTCTTCTTGGAATGCCGTCCTTTAGCATGAAAACAAACAATGCAGCCCCTGTAAGTGATTTATTTCAAGGTCTCAAACTCTTCCACCATCTATCAGGACAATCCCTCCTTATGAAACCTTCACAAAAGAGGTGAAATAAATATTGTTCAGACAACACTTTCTCTTGTCAATGGCCTGCAATTTTGTTTCTGATTAACTGAATTCAACTACACCCAACATGCATCTTATGTATTATATTTATATGTATGCTGATAATAGTGGTTGTCTATTGTCTTCCTATCAGTAACACTTACTGTATACAATATATTTTTGTAAGTTCTGGAAATACCCAACCACACTAGGCAGAAAAACTAATTGTGTTACACAAAATGGGGTAAGTACATCTAAACCAGAGAAGCACATTCACAAAATGTATACCCACAATAGTTGTGGTCTACTGAGAACATGTGTCCCAGGAACAAATGATGATCAGCCTGACAATCTAACTAAGGATGGCAGCCTCATGTGTTTTAATTATTGCAGTACAGTCAACACATGGGACACCAAATTAGCCCTAAAATGGTGAAGATCAGATAGCGCTCCCTTGCCAAATGGAATTCTCAGCAGTCTGTTTAAAGCTAACATTGACTACTGGGAGACATGGTTAACTCATTTATCTAGAACATCTTTACAGCTGTCTATTAGAATAGAATCCTGGTGTACATCAGTTCTATTTTACCTTTTTTAAAAGGGCAATAGGACAGACCCATCTTGTTATCTTCTGATAGCTTTGTTACACATTGCTGGGATCCTACTGAAGGAATTAGAAATTTGGGCAGAAAATAAGCAAATAATTTCTTTTTTGCCAGACAGGCTTCAACCAAACTATAGTGCAATCAACAATATTGTCACAATATACTTGGCGCTGCACGCAGTCTCAGGGAACAATGGTCCACTGTGCGCTTCATCGACTACACAGCTGCCCTAAAAGTGACATCCTCTGGAATAAACTAGTGGCTTGGGGTGTCCTGAACATTCTACCAAGGGCAATTATCTCATAAGATGCTCAAGCTTGGGTAAGAATAAAATTTGGCAGGTTAAGCTATGTCTCAAAGCAAATATACACTAAAGGAGGCTCAAATGAGGGGTAATAGAAGGACATAGCGTGCTGAGCGGCCATGCTCCAGGTTTTCCTGAAGGGCCACCATGATGGAAAAGACACTGAGGGGACCCCTGCGACCTTGAGAGCCATTGGCAGATAATTACTGACTCTTGGATAACTATGGGAGGAAGATGGGGAGAGCAGGTATGTGGCAGAGACTAGACAACTGAAATGGGTAGGAGTGAGTGGTGGATGATGACTAGACAGGGTTGGGGTGTGGTATGTCATAATGCTTCTGGCTTACATTTGCTGATTATTGTACAATATAATGTTTCTGATTGCTGGGAGTACTCGCTCACTCGGTTGGTGTGGGAGCGTGCCATTGTTGTCTCACTGTTGATGAAATGTTAAATTACAAACTTACATATACAAATTATAAAAGGAAATAGGGGGCTTAAATAAGGATGTGTATTGCCCTATTTGCTGTTCATTCTCTATACTGCTGACATTAGTGTTGTGTTAAACAAAGCCAGATCCTTTACTTTAACTATTGAGAACCATTGACTTCAAATTCTGCAATACACAGATGATATTGTTATACTTGAGAAAACGCCTATTGGCTCGCAGAGAGCCATGAATGCACTACATAATTATAGTGTTGAAAACAGGTTGGAATTAAATCCGCATAATTCAAAATCAAAGGTCATGATCGTTGGAAAATATGCCAAGAAACCAAAAAAAACAATCTGGCCAAATTTGTTGTGGGCTATGCCACTTCGTACAATTACCTAGAAATATGGCTAACAGAGAAGGGAACGGCGAGACACCAATTAATGACTATGAAACACAGAGGTACCTCTCTATCATTCAGTCTGTGTATAATGAACGCCAAATTACAAACCGGGTTCTTCAGCCAGCGCACTTTTATTGTAACAAAAGCAAAGCTTCTTCTGCTCGAATCTATGACAAACAAGGATTTTGTGGCCGTTTTGCTCGTGTTCTGGATTTAATACAATGTAATACTTTCAGGAAACGCTTTTACTTACCAAAAAAATACATCTAGACCCCAAGTACGTCTCAAATGTGTCTGACTCCAAAACTGTTACGTGACCAAGAAAGGATACTCTAAGATTTGAGATTGGTTGCCATGCCAATAATCCCTGGTCAATTTATTTTAGAGGAGCTATTCATGATTTGAATGCATACTCCATCTGGAGGGAAGATGCAACAGGGCTGGATTGGAGATGTGAGATAATATCTCAGACCATGCTGCTTAGCTGTAGACTTTATGAAGCTAACTAAAAAAAAGAAAATGCCAGGTACGTCATGGACTCTTACAACATTATGTTAGCTCAATATTATTACAATACAATACAAAATACAGTGCAACTAAATATAAGAGAGCATTGTATGTTGTTCCCCACAAAATACCTGAGACCTTCTTAGTTCAATCAAATATTCACCGATTTAAGCTGTAGATTGTGTGACTATAAAAATGAATCAATACTTCGCTTGCTTTGATGGTGCCCTGGTGTTAAACATAAACATCAAATATACATTAATCAGTTTTTTTATCACCAACAAAATAACAAGATGCACATTTACAGGAAAATATTGCTTAATTACTGGGTCTATTTCATAACTTCTGTCAGGATTCTAATGTTCTATTCAGGCTGTGTTTAAAAAAACTTTTATCAGTTTTATAAATCAGGAGATAAACCTTTCATAGAATTTATAATTATATAGTTCTAAAACAGTAGTTTCATTATGGATGAATTGCTCTTAAAGTCTTGTTTTGCTCTTGAATTGTAATGGTTTTTCAGAATCGAATGCAATAAATTTACTTACTTACAAATGTACTTAATTTTTTGTATAATAAAGTGCAATGTGTATCTTTTCTAATATAGTTTGTGGTGTTGCTTATGTAAGTTGAGCCTGTGTAAAACATTCTATTATCTATTGGTCTCATCCAAGTCCTATAAAACCATAAACGCATACGCATGCACACCCCGCAAAGCTCACATACCCATCTTCGTTTCAGTAACGTAATAGGATAAAATAATAATTCTCTGCCCTGCCCAGTTCCATCAGCCTGTCCCCTAAATTAGGGTTCTAATATAAGATGAGATAGAGAAAGGAAGAACAGATGCAATTCACTGATAATCCATGCCCTCTGATTTACCTCTGTAAAAAAATTGTTGTTCAGAGATTTTTATTTTTGGTTTGTGTTTTGGGATTATTAGAGAAGTAATTTAGCTTGGGTAGACATTGCTGATCCAGGCCAAATTTTTCTGGACAATATTTGTAAAAAGGGTGGATGTGTTGCAGTGATGATGTAATACTTCAGGAACCATGAGACCTATACACTTCATTTTGGTGTCAAGACATAGGTTTTGGGGGTCAAGTAGTCATATAGAGACAGAAAATAAGTCCTCAGAGCAAACCTTCTGCCATTTTCCAAAATAGCGTCTCTATAATGATGTGTTTTTGTGCCATCAGATTGGTAATTTATTTTAATGTTGGTTTTTTTTCAGGTTTTTTGTTGATTCAAATTCGTAAACATGAGCAAAGCAGGTGGATGCAGAGGATCTTTACCTCCTGACAGAGAGAGTGTTACTAACTATAAAATCTGAGGACTACTTCAAAAAAGAAAAATGTGTCATATGCCAAACTAATCCAAAAGAAAAGCTAACATCAACAACGAGTGGACAGAAGAGAGCTTGAAATGCTGCAGAAATACAGCAAGACAAAGTTCCCAAAGGATTGAAACTGATGGGTGAAGAGGATCAAATAAATATGTTATCATTGTAACAACAAGTGCTACAAGTCGTATACAATGGAAAAAAGCCTGGAAAAAATGTGTCAGAGAATAGCAGAAAACAGTGCATCACAACATGATTCAGAGTCTTCTGAGAAAGCGCCGACAACCAAACCCAGTGCCCATCCAGTCAGAAGATCAATGACTGCCCCTCATCCACCTCCAACAACTGATAAGAAAGCAGAGGATCTTCAATGTGTTATCTGTGGGTTAGCTGGAACAAGGGACAAAGGGATTGACGACAGAACAAAGTACAGAGTATGTGAGCCTCAAAGGTCAAACATGTTTTTATCTGCAGCTAGTTTCTTCCAAGATTAAGTTTTCAGTAGAGTAGCTGATTTAAGCAGCGAGATGAATGTATTTGCAGCGGATTTGTATGCCCACCCAAACTGCATGCGTGCATACATTTGAAAATATGTCTGTCTCCAAACATCCACAAAGTACCATATGCAGCTCCATGTACACATGGACAAAATAAGGCAGTTTGGTGCAAAGCCAGCCACTGCCTTTCTAGGCACTCCAGCAATGAGAGCAAGCACATAGGACACGTAACTGCTACTTTTCACACTACAAGAGCGTCTGGAACCACAAATAAACACTACAGTTGTTGCTTAGGGGTGTCCCGATGAAGAGACAGACCATGGATACATCAATGGGATTGTCCTATGAAGAGTACAGCCACATAGTCTTGCGGGGACCTTAACCTACACAGCAACTACTTGGCAAAAAGATGCTGGTTTTAACTAGACACAAAAGGTTCTACCTGCACCCAAAGGGTAAAAAAGCACCAATCATACATCATAATGATTATACACCTGATATTCTTTCCAGTAACCATGGCAAATTATTACCATTGTGTTCCTCTTCCTCATCACAGTCCTCATGAGGGTGAGTCATGGTGGCATAAATCTAATGGCACTAGAATATCTCATTTTAAATATTGTGCCACAAAAATATCATAGGAAAAATATTTATGTCCAAAATATCAACAAGGTGAGGATATATAGGTAAATATAGGTTTAGTAGCTCTTAACTGCAAGTATATGTACCTTGAGGATATGCAATTATTTAAGGTATGTAATATGGCGTTAAGAATAGCAAACACATGCTTACCAATAATATTCCTACTGACAAAGATTTTTCATTCATGATATTTTTGCTGCAATGCTCTTGTAGCACCAATTTCTGTAGTCGATAGTCTAATGTACAATTGGCATAAATACTTGAACCTTCATTCGAAAGTGCTGTTTGCCTATTGTGGTAACCTGTATTGGGAAGATGCAAAACAAACATACTTGCTTATGCTAGGATGTAGAGGCAAGGGAAAGATGGATCAGCTGTTTAAAACCATCCATCTATCTTTCGCTGGGACTGACCAACCTACCTTTTGATGGGCAGAGGCACACAGTGGGTCAGTCTGTGAGTGCCCCTCCACCCCCATTGTAGGGATGTCCATACATGGTTACCTTAGTCCCTTCATGCCGCCTCCAACTGCACCACTTTCTTGGGGGGCACATATTTAGTGCACCTCTCAAAAGCCTCTTTGCTCACATAGGTCCCACAACACAGGCAAGCCCACACACCTATGAAAATGATGCCAGGTCCCCATAACACAGATAGTGTAAATGTGTGTTTGCACAATGAATATTATAGAAGGGACCTGGGATTCATCTTCTTTCTGCAATAGAAAAGTACCCTGTGGAGAGAATATTGTGCCTAAATACTCTCAGTGGCCCTGGGGCACTACTGTAATTTGCCCCCTGCATTCCTTGTTTGTTCACAACCAGAAACCAATTCGATTTTTTATTTTTTGTATATTAAGAAACACTTTCCCATCCAGGTTGATGTGCTGGAAATCTGGCATTTCCTTTGAATAATCAGTATGTCAATTAGGGCAGGGGAGCACCACTAGATGTGGTTTGGGAGCTAGTCTTAGGTTTTTCCTTCACCTGCATTTGCATACGGTGAATCACAGTATACTCCTCCTCCAGAGACTCTTCGTGTAGAGTGGGTGATACCGTTCTTTGAATCCAGTCTGTCCAATCGTTCCCAGGAAGTGGCCCATACCTCTGTATAGCTCAGTTTTTGAGAACCTGGAGCACAGAGTACCCCAAGGCTCTGCGTTGAGTCCGGTCCTTTTTAACATCTATCTTAGACCTTTGAAGAGCCTTATAAAGTCTCATACCGTCAATGTGGTGAATTACGATGATGACACCCAGCTTGTTCTATCTTTTGAGAAAGGCCAGAGGGTTTCGTCACAGGATTTCCACAACTGTATGTATGATGTTGCTTGCTGGCTTTATTACAATACAATTAAGGTCAATGGGGACAAAACATAGCTTCTTTATTGCTCTGCCAGCAAAGAATTGAATCCTACCCAGCTTAGTCTGTGGCCTGGCGATACAGTGCTAATTCCCTCAGACACTGTCTGCAACCTTGGGTTGTGTTTGACAACAGGCTGTCAATGGAAACTCATGTGAATATACTCACAGCCACTTGTTTTGCTGTGCTAAGCAATCTTCTCTTTGGAAGATCCTACCATTGATGCCTTCTGCTGAACAGTGAATAATTGTTCGTAGTGTGATCATGAGTCGGTTAGATGATTGTAATGCCCTGTTATTGGGCACTGTTAGAAATTGGGTCTTTAGTTGGCAGAGATATACACCCTTGTCGAAGTAGGGACCACAATCCTAGTCAGGGTAAGTCACAACACAATCCAAATTATCCTGTTCCCACCCTTAGGTTGCTTGGCACTGAGCAGTCAAGCTTAACTTAGAAGGCAATGTGTAAAGTATTTGTGCAATAACATACATTAAAACAGTGAAAAAACCACAAAAATACACCACACAGTTTTGGAAAAATAGATATTTATCTGAATGAAATAAGGTCAAATAAACAAAAATCCAATAAGAATAAGTTAAAGTATCACTTTTGAAAGGTTTAAAAGAGTCTCAATCATTAGGAATCAGTGGTTATATCTTTGTATCACACAGTACCTGGGATGTGTCAAAAATAACGACGCACGGGAGCCGCAGAAGAGGAGATGCATGGAACAATAAGGTGTTGCGTTGGAAATATGGCGCAGTACAGACGATACATCGTTTCTTTCCATGCTGCAAGGTGATGTGTCGGATTTCAGGAGCACAGCCTTGGTTCCTTACTGCAATGTGGTGATATTTTGACGCCCAGGGACGATGCATTGAAAATTCTTGATGCGCTGGTAAAAGGAGCAGGCGCTGCGTCAATCCAGTAGGCAATACGGTAAAATTTCAGCTGTGAGGAAGGCACTGTGTTGATTTACGGTTGCGGGTCCTGCGCTGCATTGTTCTGGTCAGCGGTGTGGCGATTTTCCAGCTGCGAGGCAGGTGTTGCATTGATTTCTGCAGGCGTTGCATCAATTTTCCGACGCCCAGGGTGACCCATTCAGTATGCAGATGAATGCAGATGTGACTGAGCGTTCCATGTTTATGATTGTCTGGGTGGAATGCACAAGGGGAGCTGTCAACCAGCACAGACCAGATGTGGATTGGAGACAGGCTGTAAGGCACAGATGGCAGTAAGTGCAGAGAAATGGCCACTTTCTAAACGTGTCATTTCTCAAAAAAAGTAATATTAAATACAACTTCACCAGTTAGCAGGATGTGTTATTACCATTCTGGCAATACTAAACACAACAGGGCTACTCCTTCCAGATCAGAATCTAAAAAGTATATGTGGGCAGTTCTAATGCTAGTCTATGAGAGGAGGAGCAGGCCTCACAGTAGTGAAAAACGAATTTGTGAGTTTTTCAGTACCAGGACAGGAAAAACACAGCCTTTTACTTACATAGCACCCTGCCCTATGTGTTACCTTGGGCCTACCTTAGGGGTGACTTATATGTAAAAAAGGGGGGCTTAAGGCTTGGCAAGTAGTTTTAAATGCCATGTCAAAGTGGCAGTGAAACTGCACACACAGTCCTTGCAATGGCAGGCCTGAGACATGGTTAAGGGGTTAATTATGTGTGTGTCCACAATCAGTGCTGCAGGCCCACTAGTAGCATTTAATATACAGGCCCTGGGCACCTCTAGTGCACTGTACTAGGGACTTACAAGTAAATTAAATATGCTAATTGGCTAGGGACCAATGTTACCATGTTTAGGGGAGAGCACATGCACTTTAGCACTGGTGAGCAGTGGTAAATGTGCAGAGTTCTAAAACTAGCAAAACAGGGTCTGAAAAATGGAGAGAGGCAGGCAAAAAGTCAGGGAATGACCACCCTATGGCTATCAGGTCTAACAGACACACCAGACTATCTTCTAAATAGATTGCACAGATTCCAGATTGTGGCTGCTAAACTGGCTCTTAATAGATCTAGGAGATTGTCTGCTTTGTTGACATTGAAAGATCTCCATTGTCTGCCTGTGTGGCAGAGCATTATCTTCAAATCTCTCTGTATGGTGTTCAAAGCTCTCCACAGTGGTAGCCCTGTGCCATTGCGAAACAATTTGAAAAGATACTTTCCTGGGAGGTGCCTGCATTCGGCTTCTGGTAATTTGTCTGCATTCCAACAGTAATGAAATCTAGATATGGAGGCAGGGCTTTCTCTGTCTTAGCTGCTCAATTGTGGAATCAGCTTCCTGGCTCTATCAGGTCACTGATTTATCTCATGCAGATTAGGAGAGCATTGAAAACCTGGTTGTTTCCACAGTAATGATGTCTCAATAGTACTGCAGGTCTGATGACTCATACTGGCTGCAGCCTCTTTTTTTCTCTTTTTTCTTTTTCTACATTTCTAGTGGTGCTCCGCCTGTTTTCCCCCTCTCCTTTTATTTCCTGTTGTTGCTTTGGGTCCCCCTTAGCACCAGGATACCAGAATTAGTCACTGTGCGCTAAATAAGTCTTAAAATAAATAACCTTTGTTTCAACCTCCGTCATGGGCAGAAATGGTTCTGTCTATTATGGTGCCGGTCTGATCCTCCCCTTTCTACACTTTTTCAAAAGTATGATACATTCTCATGAGGTCATGATCTCATACATGGCATCACTGAGGAAGCAGCTGAGGTGGATCCGATTTTTACAGTGATTTGTCTTCTA
The DNA here is from genome assembly GCF_031143425.1 of Pleurodeles waltl. Lineage (NCBI taxonomy): Eukaryota > Metazoa > Chordata > Amphibia > Caudata > Salamandridae > Pleurodeles > Pleurodeles waltl. Next base: position 1,668,782,127 of record NC_090444.1, on the reverse strand, counting down.
GTATTAAGCAAAATGGGGTCTGTGACCTGCTATGTGGGTTCAATCGCTAGTTGCTCTTAGATCCCTTTTGGTGCTGCTGTTATTTATTGTTTACCCCTTGCTGGAACCTAGATGTTGCAGCTCAATTCACCATCCTTCTCAGGTTTGAATACTCCTTCGAGTGAAGGATGGTAATTTCACATGCCCTGTTCAAGTGCTGTTCTCCGGGAACTGAATCACATGGCCCTAGGTGAACTAGATGGCTATGACCTTCAGAGCACACAGTGGGGGTTTGATGTGAGAGCTGATGGCTGGTTGATGATGAATATTCCTCAAGCAGGGGACCCTCAGATAATTTGTTCTTTTATATTTATCATTATATGAGTTGTTCTGTTCCCTGGCTAAATGTGAGTTGTCATATTTCAGCCTGGGTTTGTTGTGATGGATAGATGACATGAGAGTATCGGAGGCTAACCCTTCCATGACAAGAGACCCATTGTTGTGATCTATCATTGATGTCATTTTCTCTTTTGAAAAGATGATTTGCTAATGCTCTCCCACGTGGAACTACTATCTGCCAGTGCCCCAACGCTATCTTTGGTAATCAATTCCCTAGTATGAATTCTAAGTTCTTATGGAATGTTTGTGTTCAAACCAGGCAGACAGTTGTCTCCAGGTGCTGTTAAGGATCGACGTGAATAAATACTTCTCTTTTGCCACTCATGTCTTGTGGTATTCTGTGGTACCACACCCATGCAGTCTATTGGACAATATAGTTGATGGAGGGCCAGATGTTTAAGAGTTCCAGTACAGTTGCCATCCTGTTTTGTTTGTTGAATTATTGCTCGGCGCTACCAATCAATCTTCATGGTCTCCCTTGCTTGATACTCTGCTGGTTGCCCTACCGGTTGCATGGGACTGATATGTCATTTTTCTATATGCTGTGTACCGCTATCTGTTTGATATTCTACCCAGCTGGTTGAACACCTACTGCAGGGATCTGTGGGACCTGCTGAACATGAGCTCTTTAACGTTTTCCCTTGGATGTGTCTGGCATGTGGATTGATGTTTTAGGTTGGCATTACTGGTAGTCTATTTATAGTTTCTTTAGGTGCAAGAAGCTGGGACTAATCACTTTATAAATGCTACAATGTTCAGAATATGCTTCTGGTCGCCTGCCTCTTATGCTAAATATGGTATGATGATGAGGTATTAGTACGGTCAAGCATAAAGGACCAGAAAAGTAAAGAAAAATAATAGAACGGCAATATTTTAAACGACAGACGTTTTTCACTCATTAGTACCTGTATCGCAGTATGCAACAATCTGGATGTTTCTACAGGCAGATGACTGCGTGCCTGATTTAGGGCCTGATTTAGAGTTTGGCAGACAGGTTATTCTGTCACAAAAGTGACAGGTCTCTGGTCCACCGTATTACGATTTCTATAGGATATAATGGGATCGTAATTTGTCATGTTTTTGACGAAGTGACCCCATTCGCCAACTCAAAATTGGGCCCTTAGATTTCAGCGGACAAGTTACTCCGTCACAACAGTGACGGATATCCTGTTCGCCAAAATAGGATTTATATTTCGGCAGACGGCCTCACCGTTGTGATGGAGTAACCCATCCACTGAAATCTAAATCAGGTCCTGTGCCTTTTTCTGACACCTGTCTGTTTATTTTAAAATGTCGAACCTCGTGCTTGCTTTGTTTTCTTCTGTCTATTATGTAGTCGCCTCCATCTGTTAATTCTTTTTAACAGCTCTGAGTTTATGAAATGTTTGTTTTTTTACATGTGGCTTTACTGAAGCAAATCCCTTTTGTGGAGTCCTGGGCCAAGAAACAGAACACATTTCTCACTGAACGTCAAAGTTCATGTCACTTTTGAGCAGTTTGATAAGGTCTTGCTGTTGTTTGTCAGTTCCTGTTTTGGCTATCTTAGGGCAAACTATTTCCTCTCTCTATGTTTATAGAGTAGCCACGGTCTTTTCCTGTTTCATGCATTAGATGCCCCGATTGTTACTGGTGCTTTCAGCCAGGGGTTCACTCAGCCCCGTTTTGATTTTTATATTTATTTTGCATTTTCTTCAAGATATGTTTTTGCTTTGCCACGGTAACTTTCTTGCTCTGCTCTCTAAGTACCTGCTAAAGCCTGCATTAAGTATGCTGCTTTATTGTGGCTTAACCTCAGCACGTTTTTTTATATGTTCTCTCTGTATTTTATTCTTATTGTCATTGGCCTATGCGCTTGAATATCTAATTGTTCCCAGATCGCGTTCTCATCACTGCAAATATCTGCTGTTCAAGATATGATTTTCAATTAGTGTTGCATCATCTATTATGTCATGTCAAACCTTGTAGTAAACCTACCTCTCCCCACACCTTGTCCCGCACCCCCTTCTTCTTCTAGCTTCCTCTACAGCTCCATTTGCATCTTCTCATTCCGTGCAGCCCCCAGCACTTTCATTATCTTCCCTCGTTTTGTTTGGTGCCAAAACTAATTTTTGCAAATGAAAAAAAAATACTTAATTGCACTATGCATAAAACAACAGCTTGTATATCAGGTCAAAAATTAAATTAAGGAAAAATATAGAGACCCAAATTGCTTCTGATGCCCTGGGTTTTCTCTGTTCTGTTCAGCACTTCTTTCGTTCGAGGCATGCTGGCCTGTACTGCCTTTGTGTCAGCTTACTTGTTGGTCTCCTGTTTTTATTGGCTGAGCTCTTCCTTTACAAGATGTCACATAAACAGCTCTGACAGGAGAACCCTTGCTATCTTTTCTGGATTACAAAGCAGTATTGTTTGTCTGCTCCGTGTTAAGTGTTTGGGTGTTCCTCAGAAGTTCAGATGACTGCCCCAACATGTTCTGGATGGCAAAGATAGGTTGCAGTAGTTGATCATGCTGTGAAAACCATAACATTACAGATCAGAAGGCACTGCAACTGCCATTGTCATATATGAATTAACTGGTATTCCAACCATTGTCCTATTATGTGGACCTCTATGGCAGTATTCCAATCCCTGTACATTGTATCATTTAATCATGTGAGAGTATGAATTTCCTAATACATTTCCAATGTATTAATCTTTTAGCAAATTAACATGCGAAAACAGGTGACTTTTGAAAATGGTTGTCATAATTCATTTTTGTCCTCTGGCTAAGCAAAATCCTAACTGAAGTCATAGTTATTTTCTGTTGCTCAATGCTTACATAAAAGTGGGTGCTAAATAGCCTAATAAATGTGTACACAGCTACCCCAGCAGGTTGCTGCTCTATGTCTTACAAGGTCAGATTTATTAAATCATAAAACAAGTTGAATGTTCCATTGTTTGAAATTGTCATTAATACGTGGTTTCTTCCTCGAAGATGGAAGTAAATGTTTCAAGATGAGAAGTTTCTTCCTGAGAAGAGAAGTTTAGATGAGATGAAACAATGGAGTCACAGACGAGACGGAAGAGGAAAAGTTACTGTTATGAATGTGTCCTGGTTATTGCTGATGTCATTGAGTTTTAGGCTATCAATTAGAGTGACTATTGGTTGAATCATAAACCACCCCATGTACTAACCAATCATAAACTTTTTGAGGATTAGTATAACAACCTGGGTAGGATTTTCTAGAGGGAAATTCTTAGATTCTTAGATTCAATGTTCTTGGTTCAGAATTCCTGATTGTGGTTCGAGTCGTATTAGCAGTGTGGGTTTAGCTGTTTATAGGCCCCATTCTCTGAAGACTTACCTGATGGTGTCCCTTTGCTGAAGTAGACTGCATGTTGTTGTTCTATGGGTAATGTATGAAATTACATTGATATATGTGTCTCTTTTGCTTTGCATGTACCAGCTGCAGCATATAGTTTAAATGCTGCATATTAACAATAATGTTTTTTTATAATAATAATAGTGTGTTGTTTTCTAAATTTGTGTTTCTAAATTATTTTACATGAAATCCAACATGTTGATGCTAATTTGTGGTTAGTGAGGGAATCAACCTTCATATGCTCAAGATTCACATTGAAACTCTTTGATTGTTTGTACTAATGTATACTTTACCTTTATTGCCAATTCTGGTGTAATTAATCAGTGCTATGATACTTTTGATTATTTGCTTGATTGTTTCGGTTAAACTCAGATATATAAGATGTTCTAATCAGCCACAATTGATTCTATATGCTTATCATGTTTGTTTGAGAGTTACTTTTGTGACATTAGCATTGTTAATCAAGGAAAATAAATGTATAATTCTTCTCAATAAAATGGCGTGGTTATTGTTTAAGGTTCAGATTTTTGAATATATTGTTAACTGTTGATGATTACATTACAACTTTATTGACATCCCCTCAATCCCTTGTCGCGTCGATCCATTGACCTCTTGCTCAGAATCCACTATTTAGTTTAAAGTAATAGCTAGGATTTCATGGCGCTGCAGCAGTTTTTGGTAGCAGATTATGGTTATGTCATCGATTGATTATGTCATAATGAGATTAATGTGACTTGTGGAAATTTTTCTTTTAAAGAGAAATAGATTTGTTGACTTTTCTGAAATGTTACACTGATTTGAAGATGAATTTCTAGTTGCCTTAAGTGACTTTCCCCAGTTCTTGGAGACCCTTTAGGTTGAAGGGAATGTTTCTAGTGGTGTGTAGCCGGTTGACGTCAGCTACGGCTCCTGAATCCGAGTGGCGCTACTCGCGCGGCCGCGAGATCGGCGTCACTCGTTCCCATGACGACCGGGGCCCCGGCGTCAGTGAATTAAACCCGGATTTCTGGGTCCGGGTGGCTGGAAAAAGGGAAGACGGACGAACGTCGAGGGAGTCGGAGGCGGCTGGTTTGCTGACGGCAAAACCCACGGAGACGGCGAGAGAGGACCAGGAGGAGTCCAAGAGGAGCACAGGAACCACAGACGGCTCAAGAACCATGGGAAGCACGGAGAACCCGGAACCGAGTGGAGAGACGCTGAATAGCCGCCACGTCCCAGGAGGGGCGTGGCTCACCAAGGTACGGTCCTTGCTGAGGGACAGCAAGTTCTTAAAATGGGATAAGGGTGAAAGGAGGGGAGAGGGTGGGGACGGTGAGAGAGGGGCTGGGGAGGGGAGCAGCTGGGAGGAGGGTAGGGAGGTGAGGAGACAAGGAAAGACTGAACTATAATAACAGGTTCATACCTATCCACATACGCACCAGGGACATTTTTCTCTCTCTCTCTCTCTCTCTCTCTTTCTCCCCTTCTCAACTGTAAACTATACTCTCCCTAGAAATACTTATCCTAACTTACCTTCCCTTTTCGTTCCTTTCCGGTACGTCGGGAGACGCGTCAGAGGATCTCCGCCAGTCAAACAGGGAGCTGTGGAAGAGACCAAGAGAGAATTCGGTCTAAGAGGACACCAATACACTGTGACAATTATAAGAATATTTAAATAAATACACTCTATCACTTACCTGAGTCTCAGAGTTATTTCTATCACCTACCCACTGTCACACGGTGTTTGGTTGAATTGATTGAGGTGATTTGTGCTTGCACAGCTTAAGCTAATTTGCAGATGATTGAGGTGTGTATGAGTTTAGAAGGAGTGGAGGTACTCCAGTAGAGTTTAGAAGGAGTGGGCGTACTCCAATAGTTACGAGAGTAGGGAAGCGGCGTTCTTCATTTGAGTGTGGTATTAAATGCAGGAAAAATTATCCACATGGCTGTTGATGACAGACCTAAGGAGAGAGTAGTGAGACACTTGGTATATGTTGTAATTTGTCCATTTAGTAGAGTAAATCGAGGTGGTGAGATAATTGGTGTGATTGAAATTATAATGAGATTTGGTGAGTACTAACTGCACCAGGACAACAGTCCAATGATCATTTGAGAAGCGAAATTTGCACATCAAATTTTGCTCGTGAATGAGGGGAACTGTGAAAAAGAGTAAGCGGAAGCCGAAGGTTAATTTGGAAGGTTCCTGAAGCGATTGTATTAACCTACCTATAGTAAATAGGCAAATTTGTTTTGGTTTTAAGTTAGCCTCACAAATTAATATTGCATTGATTTGGTGTGTGAGTTGTGAAAGAAATCAGACCAAAAGACTTTGTCAGCGTCGCAGCGATTTAGCTGAGAAGGGGTGTGTGTGTGTTATTGTGACGTAAGTGGTGTTATGCTGGGATTGTTTGATTAGTGAGAAGGGTTGCACACGGATTCGTCAATCAGTCCAATAATAAAGTAACGCGATTGGACGGTGAGAGGGTCGAAGAGATCTGTGGGATCGTAGTCAACTTTTTCTGATTGGTTGTTTTTGAAAAGATTTCATCATTTGTTTTTCTTTAGTTTAACTCAGTTTGTAAATAATAATTTTTGTTGTGGACATCGGGCTTTGAATAAGAATTAAGTTGAAAATGAGGTTTTTCAAGGCTTTGAGAAGTGCGCTGAGAGGTGATGAATATATTCTGGCACTTGAAGGAGATATTTGTCCACCAGAAAATACTCCAGCGTATATATTTGAGGAGAAAGGTGCGGGAGTTTGTCTTTGGTTGAAACATTGGGTTAAGATTACAAGGAAAGAACGTTGCTTGGCTTTTCCAGAAAATGGAACATTTCATTTGAGAATTTTGGAGAATTTAAGGCAGAAAATGTACAGTTTAAAACCTCCTCTGAGGCCAGCACAGTACGAAGCCCTAGCGATTTGGTAGCTGGTAGCTAGACAGCAACAAGCATTGAAATTTGAGGAAAGTAGAAAAGACGCTAGTGGAAGCTAGATGGGATAAAGAGCAAAGAAGGTGGAGAATAGCAACTTTACAGGGAATCTAATTATTTCCTGCAAGGACAAAAGAGGATGAGGATGAGTCAAAAGATAGAACAAAAAAGAAAAAGAGTTCTTCAGTAACTAAAGAACAAAAATTGAAAGATTCAAAACGAGTCATGTTTAATGATGACAATGAGATGGGTGAAGACAAAATAGTTTCTGAGATTTTAGGGACTTATCCTCCACCAAACACAGTCAGAGAGATCAGAGGACAAGCAAAAGTGGATTGAGTGGGAGTTGAATTAGTAATACAATTCCTACTGCACCAGCCACATCATAGATATCACGGAATACCCTGAACAATGAAAGAGTTCAGCTGCAGAGTGGTTTTAATGATTCACTGAACAACAGACAGCAGTTGGAAATAAACATTCCTGAAATACATCCAGAGTCTCAGGTCATAAGGATGACTACTAATTTAGTGATGTCTGCAGGTCAACAAGGATTGGGTAGGATTCAAAGGGAGCCTGTTCAGATACAGATTCCACAAATACAGAGCATGGGAGCAGGGCAAATATAGAAGATCGGATCCCACTATACGCACGTATAATAAATAGTGGAGTGAATTCTTTGATTCAAGTTCAGAATGGGGTTTTGGAAAAATCAACTCCTAGACAAGGACAAACACTGAATGAGACTAATTCTTTAATAGATTTGTCTCTTGTCGAAAATTCTGGGACCAGATCTTACAATAATTAGGAGGAGAGATTAATGTCTCCACCACAATGCACAAGCACAGCACAAGAACGAGATTTGGGTGCACAGTCTAATGAGGTTTCTTTGAAAGGTTTAGCTGCGACAAGAAATAATGACGTGGTTGGAAGATTTAAGTAATTCAAAGACCCTAGAGAAGAAAGACAGGGAAGAAGACACAATAAACAGAGTGAGATTATCAATGGAAGGAAATGAACTTCTGGAAGCGACCATGGGTGTGAACAGACTTGAGTCTTCTACTGAAGCTCAATTGAGATATTTGTGTAAAATAATTACCAAGGGAGCAGGGAAAGTGCACCAGCAGTTACAGGAAATAGCAGATGAGTATGACATTGATTTATCGAAAATGAAAAGTCTAAAAAGAAGTTACAGATTAAACATGGACGAGGAAGATTTTAAACACATGAGGTCTGCAGGGATGAAAACACATCTTAGAGAATTACTTGAGAGAGTACAGGTTTGGAGAGCATTAGACAAATGGGAAGGCAGATCGGTCAAGAAAAGAGAAAGACCAAAGAAGGATGACATGACACAGGCAGGAGACTCAGTGAAAATGTTGCTGATGAGAGAAACGCCAGGAGGAAATTTTTTACATGTACCTTGGAATAGAGGTGATATCTTAAGTTTTATGAATGATTACCCAAGGTTGGGAGAAAAGCCAGTGGAGTGGTACCAGCAGACAGATAGGTTTGTGAAGCTTGCAAAATGTCTGTGGGAAGATCTGAATACACTTTTTGATGTTGTTGTTCCGGCAGATTTGTGGATTGAATGCAAAAGGAGTGTGGATTAGTCAACCAGTGAGCTGCAAAGGAATTTGAAAACAGGTGCACCATCTCCAGAAGCCATGAAATATTACTACAAGGTTTTTGAGTTTCGGAAAATGAGAGTTTTGCAAAACAAACATTGATTGGCAACGCATATATAGGACAGCACAGGAAGGGAAGGAATCGGTTCATGCATACTATGAAAGGTTGTTGAAGGCATTCAAACAATTCAGTGGTGTGGAAACAATTGGGAAAGAGAGCATTAATCATATGGTTTGTTAAAGGATTAAAACCAGAAATTAATCAGATGATTAAGAATGATTTAATCGGCTGGCAAGCCAAACCGATTGATGAAGTGTTACAGTATGCAAAATACTGCAGTGATGAGATCGAGTTGAAGCAGAAAAAGTTGAAAGAGAAAGCAATGGTGATGCAAATTAAGGCTGCACAGGCAGGATTTCAGGGAAATTTTGCCACAAGAGAATGGTATGTTTCGGAGTCAAGGCAGAGGCAGAGGTCAAGGTGGAATGATGCTTCCGGTGGTCAGTAGAAATGTGGAATTGAGTTCAGTGGTGATGCAGGATGAGCAACAAAGGTGAAAAGTGTTACCTTGTCATAATTGCGGGGTAATTGGACATTGGAAAAAACAGTGTCTGATGTTAAATAAAGGTGGTGTTGTACAGCAGACAAACGGTGTCAATTCACATCAGAGCATGAGAGGGCCTAGAATGTGGGGTCAAAATCAGAATTTCCAGAATAATATGAATAGTATGCAAGGTGTCAGCCTTTACAACCAATACAACAGATACAGAATGCACAACCACAGTGTTAGAAATGGGGTTTCTGGTTGGCTAGGGTATGCACCTCAGCCAGGCAGAACTTACCCACTCTAGTCAGGGCAAGGGAGTTACACGTCCAAGATAACCCCTGCTCACCCCCTTGGTAGCTTGGCACGAGCAGTCAGGCTTAACCCGGAGGCAATGTGTAAAGCATTTGCACAACACAAACAACAAATGTGACGCAATATCCCCACCACAAAGGAAACACAACACCAGATTATATGAAAATATACTGTATTGTACACAACGCAATTATCAGACCAAACATCACATATCAGTACTATCCTGCTACCTTTGCAGTTGTCAGAACGTTACACATTAGTTACTCTGCAAATTAGCAGTAGTCACACATAACACATAGGCTACTCAGTATTCTGCAACATAAGCAGTAGTCAGGAAACACGTTATCACATTAGAACACTTGTCATAAGAATATCATAAAATGCCCATAGTAGGAACATTAGAAAACATATGGCAAGTTAGGGAAACATATTAGCAAGTCATGTCCAGAAAAGGAACATTTGCATACATATGTATAAAAAACACCATCAAAAGACAGGTAGGCAATATATAAGGGCCAGATGCAGGAAACGGATAGCGACTCGCAAACGGCAAAAATTGCCGTTTGAGACTCGCTAATCGCGTTTCCCTATGCAGAAATGCATATTGCGAGTCGGTACCGACTCGCAATATGCATTTCAGAATCGCAAATAGGAAGGGGTGTTCCCTTCCTATTTGCGATTCGGAGTGGTATGCAATACCATTTGCGACCGCATATGCGGTCGCAAATGGTGTCGCAGTTACCATCCACTTCAAGTGGATGGTAACCTACTCGCAAATTGGAAGGGGTCCCCATGGGACCCCTTCCACTTTGTGAATGGACCCACAAATATTTTTTCAGGGTAGGTAGTGGTCCAAGGGACCACTACCTGCCCTGAAAAAACCCGATACTAAAGGTTTCGGATTTTTTTTTAAGTGCAGCTCGTTTTCCTTTAAGGAAAACGGGCTACACTTAAAAAAAAAAAAACAGCTTTATTTATAAGCAGTCACGAACATGGAGGTCTGCTGACTACAGCAGGCCTCCATGTTTGCGAGTGCCTAGACTCGCTATGGGGCCGCAATTTGCGACCCACCTCATGAATATTAATGAGGTGGGTCATTGCGACCCCATAGCGAGTCGCAGACGGTGTCTGAGACACCGTTCTGCATTGGAAATTGCGACTTGCAATTTGCGAGTCGCTCCGACTCGCAAATTGCAAGTCGCAATTCCCAACTTTGCTACATCTGGCCCTAAATGCGCAAAGTCTATAGTAAGAACTTAGGTTCTATATATTGTCACTTAGGCGTACCTGGTTGATGATAAAGGCACCTTCAGTGCCTAGAAGATAAAGAAGAAAGGGGCCCCCGGTGCTCCTCTGTGAAACGGGAGGGCCTCCTTACAATCCAGGGTAAGAGGGGGGCGGCACGCACCCCCTCTGCACTATTGACGGGCCCCTCCTGGGGCCCGTGATCACTGGGGGCCCCCCCTGGCCTCCACCGGCCCTCACAAGGGGGGCCAAGGTCACCCGATACTTTTAGGGACCCCCTCGCACCCCTTCCACTTCGAGTACGGGCCCCTCCTGGGACCCGCAAACCTTGTAGGGCCCCCCCCTGGGCCTGGACTGGCCCTCCACGAAGGGGGGAGCCAAAAAGATTCAAGTTGGCCCACACAAGGGCCACGCCAAGGACCGGCGTCACAGGGGGGCCTCTGGTAAGGCTCCGGCCTCACCAGCAGCCCCAGAAACAGCAGGACGGCCTCGTTGGGGCCGGAGGGAACCTCCGATGAGGTTTCCTTCCCCCCACCCGGTGTCCAGTTGTTGGTGCGGCCCGTCCGGCCGTCGAAGAAGAGGCAGGCACCAAAGTCGGTGCCTGCCAGTGCCCCGGGGGCGATCCACGGAGCGCGCTTCTCCCCGGGGGCACGACAGGAGCACTTGTGCTCCGATAAAAAAAAACAAAGATACTTTGGGTGCCCCGGGGGCACGAGGAGGAGCGCGCCAGATCCTCTGTCAAGGGGCAAGCCCTGAGGCTGACAGTGCTCCAACGCGCTTCAGGGATTCACGGGGCCCGGCTGCGGCGGTGATTTCCTTTTGGCAAAAATAAAGAAATTAAATACCAGCACGAAGCCCCAGCAAGGGGAAAGCGCGTTCCAGCGCTAAGGGAATCCCCTGAGGAGCGCTTTCCAAAGCGCTTAGTTTTCTAACAAGGCGAAGCACCTCTCGTGCTTTAGAGTCACTTCAGGGGTCAGAGGCCACAGCACCCTGCCCCTGGGGAGTCCAGGTTCTGGAAAAGGCCCACAGGTGGTGGGGCCCTAGCAACAGGCCAGCACAAGGGAAAGGCAGCAAGTGGCAAGTCCTTTATAGTGACCAAGCAGGTCATAGGTCAGCACATCAGCAGTAGTCCATGGCGGTCCCTGGTAAGTCCTTCCAGCATTTCTGTGTCCAGTTCCATGATGTTCAAAGAGTCTCCAAATTGTGGGGAAAATTCCCCTGTACTTATAGTCAGTTCTTACAGTGTTTTACAATGGAAGGGAGAGGAGGTTCCAGCCAGCTACAACTGGTTCTGGGAGTGCCCCTTCTCTCCTTTCAGCACAGGCTCCAAACATCAGTGAGGGGTTAACGACCCTATTGTGTGAGGCCAGGGCACAGCCTTTACAAATGTAGGTGTGCCCCGCCTCTCCCTTCTCTCAGCCCAGGAAGACTATTCAGTATGCAGATGCACCTCTGTGACACCTCCACCCTCCCTGTGTACAGGCTGTCTGAAAAGTATGCACAAAGCCCCAACTGTCACTCTGCCCAGACGTGAATTGGAGTCAAGCTGCAAAACACCAGTCATAAGCACAGATAAATGCGCACTTTCTAGAAGTGGCATTTCTGTGATAGTAATAAAAAATACACCCACACCAGTAAGCAGCATTTATTATCACCATCACAACCATACCAAACATGCCTACGCTACCCCTCATAAATCAGACAATACCCCTTACACATAAGGCAGGGCATTTCTAATGCAATCCTATGAGAAGGCAGCACTCACAGTAGTGAGACACCAAGTTAGGCTGTTTGTCACTACTAGGACAGGCCATGCAATATGGCACGTGTCCTGCCTTGCTACCTACATAGCACCCTGCCCATAGGGCTAGCTAGGGCGTACCTTAGGGGTGACTTACATGTAGTAAAAGGGGAGTTCTGGGCCTGGCAAGTAAGTTTAGATGCCAGGTCCCTGTGGCAGAAACTGCGCACACAGGCCCTGCGCTAGCAGGCCTGAGACAGGTTTGAAAGTCTATTTCAGTGGGTGGCGCAAGCAGCGCTGCAGGCCCACTAGTAGTATTTAATTTACAGGCCCTGGGTGTAGAGATACCACTGTACAAGGGACTTATAGGTAAATTAAATATGCCAATTAGGTATAAGCCAATCATACCAACTTTAGATGGGAGAGCACCTGCACTTTAGCACTGGTCAGCAGTGATAAAGTGCTCAGAGTCCTAGAGCCAACAGCGAGAGGTCAGAAAAACCAGGAGGAAGGAGGCAAAAAGACTGGGGATGACCCAGCGTAAGGCAAAAAGTACAACACACAGGTACAACAAGTACAAATGTCAAAAATCCAACAAATGCAGCCACAGGTGCAGATGGTGTCTGTACAGCAAATGCATATGCCGAGACACGTTAAAATGATACAGAATCCTATGGATCAACAACAGATAATGCTTTTGCAAGTGGTCACGAATCAGAAAAAGAACAAAAGTGAAAAAACAGTTGACCAGTTTCCTTTACACAGTGAGGGTGAAATAAAAGATGAATGGCCGATGGTTAGTTCAGATGAGGAGGAGTATGTGATGGCAGCATCATTAGAAGTGGATCAGAGGGGTCCTTATGTTAAGGGTGAAGTACATTGTCATGAAGTTAACTTTCTGGTTGATACAGGAGCAACACGTTCAACAGTAAGAACTGTGGAAGTTCCAGACATACTGATTTCAGAGAGAACAGTTCAGATAGCAGGAGTTGCAAACAAACATTTGGCTAACACTCTTACAGAACCAGTTCTTGTGAAGGTTGGCAATTTTAGAGATTTTCACAGTTTTGCATTTGTGATTCTAGTCCAGTGTCATTACTGGGAAGAGACTTGCTGTGTAAGATAAATTGTTCAATTTCATGTTCAACTAAAGGGATTGAGATTGAGACAAACAGTGATGGAGAGGATTCAATGATTGCAATTGGTGTCCAGAGAGTTTCCTCTGATTAATTTTGATGATCAAACTAATGAAAACGAACGGACAAATGAAGACCACAATTCAGTTGACTTAATTGATTTCTTTCCAGTTTTTGAACTAAAAGATCTACTAGTTGACTTACAGGAGAGCGTCAAGTCAAAGGTTTGGGATTTATCAGGAAAATACATTTGTTGAATTAAAGGAGTTGAAGGAGTCAGAGTGGCAGTGAAAGAGAATGTGGTGTTTTCACAAACTGCACAATATCCAGTGACAAATGAGGCAATTGAAGGGATTGGAACAGGGAGTTTTGAAAGAAGTGATGAGTAGTCTGAGTAATTCACCAGTAATGGGTTTCAAAAAGCCAAGTGGGAAAATTAGTCTTGTCCAGGATTTGAGGAAAATAAATGATATTGTGGTGAAATGTTGTCCAGTCGTGCCAAATCCCGCTGTGGCAATGTTTCAGAGTCCGTGTGACGCAGAATGGTTCACAGTGATTGATTTGTGTCAAGCATTCTTTTCTGTGCCTCTACATGAGGACAGTAGATATCTCTTTCGTTTCAAATTTCTGACTAGAGTCTACTGGTGTAGAATTCCTCAAGGGTTTTCAGAGTCACCATCGATTTTTAATCAGAATTTGAAAAAGAACCTGGAGTCATTGGTAATGCCTTACCAATCGACATTGGTGCAATACATTGATGATTTATTAATTGCATCAAAGACAAAAGAAGGTTGCAAAGAGGATACAAACCATTGTTGAACTTTTTAGGAGACAATGGTCATAAGGCATCTCCTACCAAGTTGCAGTATTGTCAGTGAGAAGTAAAATGTTTGGGTCATTTGATTGAAAAAGGATCTAGAAGAATGTCAAAGGAAAGAGTAGCGACAATTATTAGAATGAAAATATCAAGCTCACAGAAAGAGATGAGAATGTTTCTGGGAATGGTAGGATATTGTCGTCAGTGGATTCCAAATTTTTGAGCCATTTCTAAACCTTTGCAAAGGCTGACACATAAGGATGTTTCAGATCCCATAAGGATGGATGAAGAATGCATGAGAGCATTTACTGAGTTGAGAGAAAGTATGGGTAAAACTTCGTACTTGTATAGTAAACTTCGTACATGTATAGCGCACTACTCACCCGTTAGGGTCTCAAGGCGCTGTACGCATACCGCTGTGGAACCCCTCCTGGCTTTTCCCTGTGAGGTGCCCACTCCTGGGCAACCTCCAAGGTGAAGCCAGGCATCCCAGCCCTGTTGGGGCCGTTGTGGAGATTAAGCAAGCTATTGCCCAGAGTTACAGAGTGGGACCCATGAATTAGATTAGGCACCGATGCGAGAATTATCAGGTCCGAGGAAATTGAGCTCAAGGCCCGCCGAGGCAGGAATTTAACTCTGGTCCCGGGCCAGATTTCTCCATCAGGGTCTGCCGCTCTAACCATTGAGCCACACTTCTCCAGTTCCAAAGCCCCAGCTTTAGGTTTGCCTGATTACACAAAAACTTTCCTGTTGTTTTGTCATGAGCGTAATGTATGTTCTTTGTCTGTCCTGACAAAGTCACATGGTGGTGTCAATCGACCAGTGGCATATTTTTCAGCTACTTTGGATCCCATTGCAGCAGCCTTACCAGGATGCTCACGAGCTGTTGCAGCAGTTGAGCAGAGTATAACTCAAAGTGAAAATATTGTAATGGGTTTATCCTCTGACAGTAATGGTACCTCATTCAATAGAAATTCTATTTACATGATCAAAGACACTATACTGACCAATGCAAGATTGACACGTTATGAGACAGTAATTCTTGGGGCACCAAATGTGACGATCAAGAGGTGCACAGTGCTTAACCCGGCAACATTGTTACCAGATGAGAGAGATGATCCAGATAAAATAGATGATACTGAGCATAATTTTTTAGAAGTGACTGAATTATGCACAAAACCAAGAGATGATATTAAAGTTACTTGTCTAGAAGACAATGATCAAATTATCTTTGCTGATGGTTCCTGTCTAAGAGATAACAGAGGTGCATTGAGAGCAGGCTATGGAGTATGCACAATTACTGGCATACTAGAAGCTTTGTGGCTTAAAGGAGTGATTTCTGCTCAGGTTGCAGAATTGGTGGCTCTTAGTAGAGCATGCCAATTATCAGGTCAGATGAAAGTAAGATCTACATTGACAGCCAGTATGGATTCGACACTGTACACGATTTTGGGCTAATCTGGTCACAGAAAAGTTTTTTAACCTCATCAGGTTCACCTGTAAGGAATGGTGAAAGGATACATGAATTACTATAGGCTGTACAGAAACCTGAGAAAATTGCTGTGGTTAAATGTTAAATGCAGTGCACATCAGAGAGGACAAGATTATGTAACCTTGGGAAACGCTTATGCAGACCAGGTTGCAAAATTATGTACCTTAAATGGTATCTCATTTAAAGGAAATTGGGAATTAATGTCTGAAAATGATGAAGTGTATACAAATTTCACAATGCAAATTGTTGAGACCTTAGAAGAGCTGAAAGCCATACAGAACAATGTTCCAGAAGAAGAGCGTAGAGATTGGGCAAAACATAATTGTAATCAAAGAGAAGATGATGTTTGGGTGACAATAGAAGGGAAAAGTGGTTTTGCCAAACAGTCTATTGACACAAATGGTCAGATATCATCATGGTCAAGCACACATAGGGAGAGACGCGATGATCAGGTGTTTCAAACAATTCTGGTATAATCCAAAATTTAGGCAAGTTGCTGAACTGGTTTGACACAGATGCATTGTCTGCCAACAGACGAATGTAGGCAAAGGAACAGTTGTCAACATGGGACACATAGGCATGGCAGAAGGTACATTCAGCAGAATGCAAATGGATTTTATTGAGATGCCTGTGTGTGCTGGTTTGAAAAATGTGTTGGTGATTGTGTGCACTTTTAGTCACTGGATTGAGGCATAGCCAACAAGGAGAAATGATAGCCTTACTGTAGCTAAATTACTTTTAAGAGAGTTAATTACACATTTTGGTTGTCCGGTCTCTTTAGAATCAGATAGAGGAAGCCAGTTCAATAACGAAGTGATATAATTACTATTTTCAGCATTAAACATTCAGAGAGAAACTACATTGTAGTTACCGCCCAGAAGCCTCAGGACTTGTAGAGCAGATGAATGGAGATTTAAAGTCTCAATTGCAAAACTGTGTGCATCCACAAATTTAAACTGGCCAGATGCTTTAACATTAGTTCTAATGTCAATGAGAAGTACTCCTGACAAGAAGACTGGGTTGTCACCTCATTAAATTTTAATGAGGAGAGCAATGAGATTTTGCCAGTGGTACCTGCAAATGCACTTGTGAATATTACAGATGACATGGTGCTAGATTATTGCAAAAGCCTGGCTGATGTAGTTCGGTCTTTTTCTCATCAGGTGGAAGCAACTACAGTGCAACAAATACAAGGTCAAGGCCACAACTTGAGAGCTGGTGATTGGGTTGTTATACGGAAGCATTTGAGGAAGTCGTGTCTGGAGCCACGGTGGAAGGGGCCCTACCAAGTCATTCTCGTGATAACAAGTGTGCAGGTTTATTGAACTGGGTGCAGGCCAGCCACACTAGAAAGGTGAATAACCCAACAGAACAAGAGGAGGAGCTGTTGAGGTTACCAACAGCTGACAACATTACAGGTAAAGAGCAAGAAAGTGAACAGCTGGATCCTGAGAATGATCGAGATGTACCTACTCCTATGACAGATGAGAAAGAACAAGAGGAGTCGGTTCATGAAGAAAGAGATATATCAGTCGCAAGAAATTCTGATCAGAGGAGGGTGTCCTCAGATGAGAGTGATCAGAGACAATCGGCTGAGAGAAGATCTGCTCAGAGGTGGATGTCCTCAGTAGCAGGTGGTTTGACATACCAAACAGAACAAAGGACTGACCCCATTGGGAAATGAATTGAGGGTAGTCTCGCCCAAGTGGATTATACTCTCCCTGAACCAGTTGCGGGAACATCAGAAGAAAAAGGTTCAAATTCAAGTGCAAAATCAAGTGCAAACTCAATCTTGAGAAAGTTGTTAACGAAGAAGACATTGAAAGGCGACAATTGGCCAGAGAAAAGTTCAAAAGGTGGAAGAATTAATGTAGTACCGCCGATTCAGGAGGAAAAAGAGCTGAATGAAGGAGAAAACAGTAGTGGAGAAGAAGGCGAAAGTAGTAAAAGCCCGAAAAGAGAAAGAGTTGCAAGCAAGCGATATTCTGGTCCAGAATGTACAAATGTAACTACAAATAAATGGCAAGAAGAATTTTTGAGTTATTGTTTTGATAGAGACACTGACATTTTTTATTCTAGGACGTGAAGATTATAAGAAAAATATTTGAGAAATTGGAAATGCTTAAAATTAAAAGGTGACATTAATAATTGAAAAAGATGAATTGATGATCGGATTTGACAAGCTCCTATATCGATATTGACAAAAAGACTGAAAAATAAAAAATTTAGGAGGGATTTTGTTTACTCTGTTTTTTTGAAATTTTTGCATTTTTTTGTTTTTTTCTTCTTTTCTTTTCTTTCCTGGATTTTCTGGAGACCATGAGAAACTTTCATAACCAAAACAGTAGAATTAACCGTTGTAAAGATTTAGGTATTGGTTTGGCAGTAGCAAGTGTGTTAGTGTGTTTATTGTTATTCGTAGGAGTGATTGTTTATGAGACGAATGGAGCCAACTATATTGCAAAGATTGCTAATTCTTTGGATACAACTATTACATCACTAACGAAAGACAAGTTTAGAATAGATGTCAAATACTTACATGAAGAGAAAGATCTTTCCTCTAATGCTTTCTATCGCTTATTGCGTGTGTATGTTGAGGTGATGGACGCGAAAGATTGTTATGTATGTACACAGATTCCGACTTCAGTGGAAGAAGGAACTACTTACCATAGTTTGCCAGTAACTTATGCTATAAGCTGCAGTCTTTTAGTAACGCTCTTTTATGACCAAGGATATATTCAGTATTTCTATTCTAATTATGACATGGTATTTTCGTTTGTACCTGTCATTGGTTATTTGAATAGAATAGCCAAGGATAATAACATAGTTATTATGAGAGATTTCTTTGAGCCTACTTTAACTTTTGGTACTGCATTTGCTCATAGTAATAACTTGACATGTTTACTAACACCTGTGGAGAAGAGATTTTTGGATAATACAGAAGATAGAAAGAGAGAAATAAAGGCAAGGATAGATAAGGGAATGATTAGTCAAAAACCTGGGATTGATTATGCTTATACTGACATTACTAAACAAGGAAAACTAACATTGGATGCCGAGCACGTAGGATAACTTTGTATATACAGGCCATGGAGTAAGAATGATAGAGTGTTTGTGGGAACGAGTGAGGGTAGACATGTGTTTATGTTTCGGAGTAAATGGGATTTTATGATGAATGGACAGGATCCACCAGTGCCTGGTATTTACTGTATTTGTGGAAGAAATGCATATTACCGTCTTCCTAGAGGATGGTATGGAACATGCTATTTGGGAAATAGTCTTTCCAAACATTTATCGGCTGGATGAAAATTCAAATGAGACACATGCGAGAATCAATTTCTAGCATTGTGGGCGACATTTTGGAGCTATGATTCCTTCAGTATGATTAGTTCTGAATTCTATCAAGATACAGAAGTTGTCTACAATAGTGGATAATATGTTGACGAGTTATTCTGGAGCTATCATTCTTCTAGATACTGAGTTGGCTGCTACAAGAGCTATGGCACTTCAGAATGCCTTGCGTTAGACATTCTCTTGGAAAAAGAGGGCGGAGTTTGTAAATTACTTGGTTTAAGTCATTGTTGTGCATATATCCCTGACAATTCAGGAGAAGTTAGAGAGTTGATTAAAAACATAACAAATAACAAAGAAGATTTAAAAGAACTAACTGAAACTACAGTTTGTGACAAAGCTGGCCAGGGAATTGCAGCTGTGGGAAATTGGTTTGGCAATGTGGGAAAAGTGATTATATTGACAATAATAAAATGGGTGTCAATAATTGTGTTTTGTTTAATTGGAATCTGGGGGATATATAAATTGATGAAATGTTTGAAAAGAATACTTGAAAAGAATCAGAGAAGATTTGATATACAAATGTCTATGGGGAAAATAAAGGGAAAAATAAAAATAATGCGAAAGTAAATGAGACCAGATTTTGAATTTTGAATGATAATAAATAAATGTATTATGTATTGATGTGATGACAGAATCATTAGAGGAGGGATTGTGAGAGTGTGAATTTCCTAATACACTTTATTGACGATTTCCAATGTATTAATCATATAGTGAATTAACATGCGAAAACGGGCGACTTTTGAAAATGGTTGCCATAATTCATTTTTGTCCTCTGGCTAAGAAAAATTCGAACTGAATTCGTAGTTATTTTCCGTTGCTCAATGCTTACATAAAAGTGTGTGTGAAGTAGCCTAATAAATGTGTACACAGCTACCCCTAGTGGGTTGCTGCACTATGGTCAGACTTAGTAAATCATAAAACGAGTTGAATGTTCTATTGTTTGAAATTGTCACTAAAACGTGGTTTCTTCCTCGAGGATTGAAGTAAATGTTTCAAGTTGAGAGGTTTCTTCCTGAGAAGAGAAGTTTAGACGAGATAGAACAATGGAGTCACAGACGAGACGGAAGAGGAAAAGTTACTGTTATGAATGTGTCCTGAATATTGCTGATGTCATTGAGTTTTAGGTTATCAATCAGAGCGACTACTGGTTGAATCGTAAACCACCCCATGTACTGACCAATCATAAACTTTTTGAAGATTAGTATAACAACCTGGGTAGGATTTTCTAGAGGGAGATTCTTAGATTCTTAGATTCAATGTTCTTGGTTCAGAGTTCCTGATGGTGATTCGAGTCGTATTAGCTATGTGGGTTTAGCTGTAGATAGGCCTGATTCTCTGAAGACTTACTTGATGGTGTCAATTGGTGAAGTAGACTGCATGTTGTTGTTCTATAGGTAATGTATGAAATCACATTGATATCTTTGTCTCTTTTGCTTTGCAGGTACCAGCTGCAACATATAGTTTAAATGCTGAAAAATAACAATAATGTATTTTTTTATAATAACCCGAGTTAGTGTGTTTTTACTCAATTTGTGTTTCTAAATTCTTTTACATAAAATTCAACATGTTGGTATTAATTTGTGGTTAGTGAGGGAATCAACCTTCATATGCTTAAGATTCATATTGATACTCTTTGATTGTGTGTACCAATGTATACTTTACCTTTATTACCAATTCTGGTGTTATTAATGAGTGTTATGATACTTCAGATTATTTGTTTGATTGTTTTGGTTAAACTCAGATATATAAGACATTCTAATCAGCCACTATTGATTCTATATGCTTATCATTTGTGTTTGAGAGTTATTTTTGTGACATTAGCAATGTTAATCTACGAAAATACATTTATAATTCTTCTTAATAAACTGGTGTGGTTATTGTTTGAGGTTCAGATTTTTGAATATATTGTTTACTGTTGATGATTACATTACTCATTATTGACAACCTCTCAATCCCTTGTCGGGTCGATCCATTGACCTCTTGTGCAGAATCCACTATTTAGTTTAAAGGAATAGCTAGGACTTCGTGGAGCTGCAGCAATCCCATAGCATCACAGAACAGTATCAACTCTTTGGGTCATCATTTGAAAATGTAAGTTCAGTGTCCCCTTCTTCTTATATTCCTTCACAAGAATATCTCATCTGAGAGGTTTGGAAAGCATCCAGGATCCTTGCTTAAGCATATTGATGTTGTATGATGATGATTCCCACAGAAGTACCTTTGAGACATGCATGCTGCTATTTAGCACTGTGCTGTCAGTGGATGACTGACACTCTCTTTGGTTTGGACACTACATTGAGCATTTATATCTACTCTCATGTTGGCAGCTGACCATTGCACCTCATTTCTTTCTTGCCTTTGTGACAATGTTTAGCCTCCTTCAGGGATGTGCACGTGTGACCTCATTCTTACATCAACAGGCTGATTGAGCCAGGCTTGCTCTGGAGCTGTTGTTTCTTCACTTCTCAAAAACAAAGAGAGGGCAATACATCGGGAGTGTTTAAGAGGAAGTTGGTCCTGTGTACGTTACTCCCATCAAACTTCCAAAAGCCAAAAGGTACACAGTTCCAGGCAGTGAATTCTATACAGATACAGTGGATAGAAAATGGATCCTGTGAGACTGCTTTCTTTAGAACAAGAGCACTCACTCACGAATTGGTAACATGCTTCATCATCCGGCTTTTGCTCCTCGTCAGGCCGGCACTGCAATGCCTGAGGGGCCCCTCACGGGGGCTCTTTGCCGGAGATCTTTTGGATATAGAAATGCCAGTTGTTAAGTGCTGGAACATGGGATTGGTATATGGGTGTGTGAAAGTAAAAATGGCTAGAGGTCTGCAAAATTTATTTTTAATCAAAATCAGTCCCCTGTCATGATTAAAAACTGTAATGCGGGGAAGGATTAGTAGTAATGTCTAATCCACCCTCAAAGGACAAAAATTAAAGTTAAGTCTACAGTCCCTAGATTCAGGGAATGTTGAGAGTGTCAGTAGAGAAATTCCCTATCCTGCTACTACAAAGGTCAACATGTTTCTCGCAAGTAAAGTCATTTAAGATCAGTGCAATTCGTCAGGACCAAAACGTACCTAATCCACATGTTATAACCTAATTGGTAATCAACTCATTTCACAGGAACCCTCCTTGTATTAAAGGATGGGCCCCATCGGGATGGCGGCGAGCATCAGTGGTCCGAACTGGTATAATTAACCTGCTCTCCAGATCCACTGGGTAGTTAGCACCTACCCCCTGCTCCTCGCTCCCAGGGCTTTTTGAAGTTTCTTCACTTCTGACATCAAAATCCTCGTTGGTTGTCAGTGCAATGTTTTACACTGTGATCCTGCTATTGCCTACGGTCCAGGTTCCTCCTGGTTGGGCTCTGTACCACCTGTAATGCCCCTTACTGTTAGTCAAACTTTGCTGTTTTTGTTGTGGTTTAAAAGCCAAGTCAGTTATGGGTCTGCACTGCACCTTTGATCCATCATGTTTTTGGCTGTCCATTGGTATTTCTACTCGTCCTGGCATTGTCCAAGACAAAGACAGATTTTGCCACATAGGTTTTCCTGGGATGTGGTTAGTTTCTTCACAGGTAGAGGCCTCCGTACTTCCTTCCCAGGGTTGGTATGTTGGTAAATCTGAACCTGTCTGCCTTCTTCTTGGGCCAGGAGTGCCAAAAAGTGGCAACACCAGGCCCCGAATTACAGACTTGCAGTTTGCAGACCTGGTAATTTCAGGCCTGGAAGCACCAGACAAGTTGTGGAATGGCAGAATGGTATACTGCCGGGATGCCTGCTTTTCGCAGGGCATACACAGAAGGCCCATTCACATGCAATGATTACAAATAGAAATAATTTGCCTAGTCAGTGGTTATCCTGAATATGGCCCAACTGGACCTAGGTTGTCCATCCTTGCCATGTAGCTTGGCACCTACTATCTTTAATAGAAATTCTAGTAACCATATGTTTTTTTCTGGCTCCAGTTGGTGAATGTAGGGTTTTACACTCCATGTGACCCACAAGAGCACTCCCACTGAAAGTGGCAATTGATGATGAAAATGAGAAAGAACGCAGAACGAACCAATAATCAATTAATGCAAATCAGCAGGACATTCCATTGGGATGCCATGGAAGCATCTCATGCCAAGAGAATAGAACGCCTGAGGCCGCTGGCAGGCGGTGCTTGTTTGTTTTTATCAAGGAATCTTTACTCCTCGTGTGTGATTCTAAACACCTTCAGAAAACCCCCTGGAAAGGATATAGCTCTATTCGCGATAAACATAAATGTACAGACAGAAAGGGGAAAAGTAATACTAACAGGACACGGGGCGTCTGCACTTACTCCCCAGATGGCCGGGGCCAAATCCGCTCATTGTCCCACTCAGGAAACCGCGGCCTTCTCCCGTCCAAAGAAATCTCCCTCGCTGCAGACAAAGCACAGGCAATTCCCAAACCTAATTCTGGATATGTGTTTACGATTAGACGAGTTTCTTTCTTGTTTTTCATCCCCATGGCAAGAAACAATACACATGCATTATATTATCTGCTATAAGACTCCTGTGGGCGGCGCCTTTCCTTCCCGCCATCGAGAACTGAAGTAAAGTTGCGCTTTGCGACGCGGCAGGTTAATCGGAGTAAATACGAAAGGCAGGTTTTTCACATTTAGCGAAACGATTCAAATTTGGCACCTTTTCGGGACAGACAGAAAACGCAGAGCTCCCTGTTCACGCTGATAATTCTCCGAAAACACTGCCCTGAGATCCCTAGTCGCAGCAGGATCACGCAGTATAACAGGGTCGAAGAAGCTAGACTAGGAAGCATTCCCGTATTGTAGTGTACTGGACTAGAGTATGTGTGTACCCTTCACACTACTGATGAGGCTGCAATGCCAATACTTAATTTGTGCCGGTGGTTGCGGGTGGGCACATCTAGGTTTTATTGCATGGGACCAGAGGTATTGACCCTCTGCACCTCTGAGTTGGCCTCTGTCTTTATTTACAGAGAAGCATGAGACAGAAGAAACAGTCCTTCTTTTATTTCCATTTCCGGTCTTAGAATTGGAAGAACAGCTAATACTGAGATCTTCCACCATTCTATTTCCATACAATACAGTGGAGATAAATCAAGGGCAGTTGTTTTTCCTTTCTTGACTGGTTGCCTGACCGTCTTTGTCAAGACCGCCAGTGCTGTTGAAGGGTGGTCAGCTGTGAGAGGCATTTGGAAGATCTTGGGATTCACAACAGTAACTTACACTTTTCAGTAAGTTTACACTTTTGAGTAACTGTACTACTTTTCATTTTTCATCAACTGCAATTAGTAACCCACTCTTTTGCAAACTTACATGTTTGTAGTAAGTCCAGACCTACACATGACCAACTACTGGTACTGCAACACCCTCCCATAGAAAATAATAGCGGTATAGACTTACTACAAAAGTATGTTACTACAAAAGTATAAGTTCCTACAAAAGTGCAGTTTGTGAACACTGAAAAGTAGTAAACTTACTCAAAAGTGTAAGTTACTACAAAAATGCAGTTTGTGAGTATCACTCTGTAGTAAGTTTTGTTGTACTACTAGTACTACAAAACATACTACAGAGAGCTGTTTGTGTATCAGACCCTCAGGCCAGTAATGGCAATGTAAATGCTGTCGGATCTGACCTGTGCAAAAAGGGAGGATTGTAAGGCTGACTTTCTGGTGCACTCACCCTCTTCGATCATCAGTGGGCTGGTCCTCTTGGAGCTTCAAGCTGTAATAGCATACATGCCTCATAAAATAACTTTTGGAAACCAGCATTTAGTTATTTATTTTTTTACAAAGCGCTGGGCATAACGTTTAGATTTCCATCAGTAACAGGGAAGTTGGAAGGTGTTGGATGTAGTCAGGGCCACTGGAATTATGCAGAAAGAGAGGCCCAAATTATGCGGCAGGTTTGAGTAAATTATGAAGCAATTAAAGGCAAATTATGCAGCACAAAGGGGCACAATTTTTAAAGGTGTTATTTCATTATTTTATCATTTTTAAATTTGGTAACACTGTACGAGCATTGGTTGCAACTCATTAGTACAAATTTAACATTCAACTATAGCAACACGCAACAGAAGGGTCACCAGTCCAGCTTTGGAAAGGGCTTCCACTGTACGACAACACGTGTTGCAGCATTGTTAGTAGCTTTTGAACCGTTTGAGCTAGAAACACATTTTTGTTGTTGAAATCTGCAGATTATGCAGCAGATGATGGATTATGAGGCAAATGCAACAACTCTATAACTATGCAAATTGTGCAGAGACTACACAATCGCATAATTCCAGTGGCCCTGGATGTAGTTTATCCTAGGTGCGAGATGTTGGTTGGAGTGTATGAGATTCAAAGACTTGCTCCAAATAATGCAGCACCTATTCAATCTAGCACAGCTCAACCCCATAAAGACGCCCCTGGCCAGAGTTATGTCAGTAGGCACTGCATTAACTGTAGGCAAAGTGGATCTCCTCATGGAATTAGAGGTAACCATGCACTGACTTTCATATGCTTTATGGAAATTCTAACCCAGGCATTTCTGCAATATCGCCATGAGCACCAGATCCTTGGTTGGTTTTCAGTATAACTGTATGAGATAGTTTCCTTTACGGACTAGGTGGTCTCAAACACTATATAGTGTCATGCTTCATCATATGATCACCTAGCCCCACCCAGATAGGGCAATGCCACCTGGGCGGACTCAACCCCACTGTTAAAAGAACAGGAGGGAGTGTGTAAATTATCACTGTTCTGGAAAAGTGTGGGATCCAGCTAACCTATGGGTATACTTAAAAACACCTAACCAGTCACCTATGTGAGAGTACACTTTAATGGTGGAGACTGTTGGTGGATTAAAAACAAAAAATTGGGACACCTTTGTGAGAGCAAGGACTCACAGGGTCGCCTATCTAAGATTCAATGGCTAACATGTTTCTGCCCTGTCTGTTGAGCCAAGGAAGGTCTTGGGGCATTTGTCAGGGCCTAGGATCCCTATGTCTCATATATTATGAGGGAACAAGAACATACTCCATGCAATGAGAGAGTAGGTGGAAGAAGGTGCAATGAATGTAAGGGGCCTACCTTAGGCAAGGAATTACCTTGTGTAGGCCCTAAACCTGGAGGCAGCTTTAGGAAACAAGCAGTCCAGCGAGGGGACGGTATAGGCACACAGTGAGCACCCTCTTTGTAGTTTGTGTGACAATAAGGGGACTCTCCCCCTCCTGGACACCTGGGGCTAGTTGCCTCCAGGTTTAGTGAGTTACTGTTTTTATCAGGAGATTTCGGAGAACGCTGGGCAGAAGGAAATTTGTGGCTCCTCTCAGATTCCAGAACTTTCTGTCACCGAAATGTGAAGAAAAAGTGTTTTATTTGTCAAATTTTGAGGTTTGGAAAGGATTCTGGGTAAAAAAAACCTGGTGAAAGCCCCACAAGTCACCCATCTTGGATTCCCCTAGGTGTATAGTTTAAAAAAATGCACAGGTTTTGTAGGTTTCCCTAGGTGCCGGCTGAGTTTAAGGCCAAAATCCATAGCTAGGCACTTTCCAAAAAACACATCAGATTTCAATGTAAAAATGTGATGTGTCAATGTTGCGTTTCCTGCTGTGGGCATTAGGCCTACCCACGGAAGTGAGGTACCATTTTTATCAGGAGACTTGGGGGAACACAGAATAGAAGAACAAGTGTTATTGCCCCTTGTTTTTCTCAATTTTTTTTCCTTCCAAATGTTAGAGTGTGTAAAAAAGACGACTATTTGAGAAATGCCCTGTAATTCTCATGCTAGTATGGGGACCCCGTAGTTCAGGGATGTGCCAATAACCACTGCTTCTCAACACCTTATCTTGTGCCCATTTTAAAAACACAAAGGTTTCCTTGATACCTATTTTTCACTCTTTTTATTTCACCAAATTAATTGCTATGTACCCGGTAAACAATAAAACCCATTTCAAGATGCAGCTCCTTTTTTGGCTCTGGGTACTTAGCGGCCTTGATGAACCTACAAGCCCTATATGTCTTGGCAACCAGAAGAGTCCATCAGATGTAACCGTATAATGCTTTTGAAAATCTGACATCGCAAGAAAAAGTTACAGATCAAAACGTGGCGAGAAATGGCTGGTTTTTTCACTCAATTTCAATGTTTTTTAGTTCAGCTGTTATTTTCTGTAGGAAAAACTTGTAGGATCTACACAAATGACCCCTTGCTGAATTTAGAAATGTGTCTATTTTTCAGCAATGTTTAGTTCTCCAGGATCCAGCATTGGTTTCACACCCATTTCTGTCACTAACTAGAAGGAGGCTAAAAGCACAACAAATATTAAACATGGGGTATGTCCCAGTAAAATGCCAAAATTGTGTAAAAAATGTGGTTTTATGATTCAAGTCTGCCTGTTCCTGAAAGCTGGAAAGCAGGTGATTTTAGCACTGCAAACCCTTTGTTGATGCCATTTTCAGGGAAAAAA
This sequence comes from Pleurodeles waltl, assembly GCF_031143425.1. Lineage (NCBI taxonomy): Eukaryota > Metazoa > Chordata > Amphibia > Caudata > Salamandridae > Pleurodeles > Pleurodeles waltl. The sequence goes on along the minus strand of NC_090444.1, from coordinate 1,668,754,743 downwards.
CACGAGCCTTCTTCTGCAGCCATTTTCCCATTTAAAAAAAAATAAAAAAAATCTTGCTGTATTTTGGCTAATTTCTTGGTCTCCTCCAGGGGAACCTACAAACTCTGGGTACTTCTAGAATCCCTAGGATGTTGGTAAAAAAGGACACAATTTGGCGTGAGTAGCTTATGTAGATAAAAAGTTATGGGGGCCTAAGTGTGAACTGCCCCCGATAGCCCAAAAAAGGCTTGGCACCTGAGGGGGAAAGGCCTGGCAGTGAAAGGGTTAATGTCTTCAATTAATAAACAACCTTTGTTTTGCTCTAAATCAGAGAAAAAGTGTCACCATGTGGCAGATTGTCATAGGAGCCGATGTTGACAATTAAATGCTGGTGCGGAGTACCAGGAACCACCTCATGAACTCTTTATTTCCTTTTCTGTTTAACCCCTTTAGCATTTGGCCTTTGGCATTCAATGTATCCAGCTATGGGAAATATAAGCTCTATGGCCTTCCAGTGGGATATGACAGCAAGAGCAGACTCAAAGACATCTGGGGTAGGATGGTGATGAGAGCCACTAAGGCATCAATTTAATTCTGTTGCTACATAATGAAAAGATGCACTCACAAAGGTCATTTGAAGTCATTGCCATGCTTTGCCATGGGCTTGGAGAGACCATTTCCTCAGAAAACTGAGACAATTATTTGGTTGAGTTTGCTGACACATCAATCCAACATCAAAATAATGTTCCTTTACTGTCCTACAAGCTTATTTGTGGCTTTTGGAGTGTTCGAGGTAGAGCCTGCTTTTCCAAATTATTTAATTTTATGTTAACACCTTTTCTGCTCTGTCCCTCAATGTTTCAATTGAAGGAGGTATATTAAAGGGTAGTAAAGGACACAGGTTGTGGGTAGAGGTGGAAGTCTGAGTTTTCACAATCTTGGTTAGTTAGGCATCAAGGTTATCTAGAATATCAACAAGATATTTCAGGTAAGCTCAGGTATATTGTTGGACCTGGCCCTTTTTGCAGGGTTCTCTCCAAACTTTTTGCCTTCTTCCTCCTATTTTTTCTGACCTGTTTTTTGGCTTTAGGACTCTGAGCACTTTACCACTGCTACCCAGTGCTAAAGTGCATATGCTCCCTGTCTAAATTGTATTGGTGATTGGTTTATCCATGATTGGCATATTTGATTTACTAGGAAGTCCCTAGTAAAGTGTACTCTGTGTGCCCAGGGCCTGAAAATCAAATGCTACTAGTAGGCCTGCAGCACTGACTGTGCCACCCACACTAGTAGCTCTGCAAACATGGCTTAGACCTGTCACAGCAGTGCCTATGTGTGCAGTTTGAAACTGCCATTTCGACCTGGCAAGTGCACCCACTTGCCAAGCCCAAACCTTCCCTTTTATTACCTGTATGTTACCTCTGAGGTAGGCCCAAGGTAGTCCCATGGGCAGGGTACCGGGTACTTAAAGTTGGGACATGTAATGGTGTGTTTTACATGTCCTGAAAGCAAAATATTGCACATTTTTTATTCACTATAGTAAGGCCTATCTTTCCCATAGGGTGACATGGGGATTGCCTTCAAATATCTTTTAAGTGTAATTTCCTATTGGGAGCAGATAGAGACTTAGAGTTTGGGGTCTCCGAAGTCACACTTTAAAAATATATCTTTTCATGAAGTTGGTTTTTGAACTGTGAGTTTGAAAATGCCACTTTTAGAAAGTGGGAATTTTCTTACTTAACCATTCTGAGCCTCTGTCTGTCTGTAGAATACACATCTGGGTCAGGATGACAGTTGGGCTTTTTGTGTGTTCACTCAAGACAGACACACAAATGGAGCTGAGGTGTGCTTTGCATATCCTCATCGCCCATCACTGGGCTGATGGCTGTTCCTGAGCTAGAGTGGTGGGAGGAGCTGACACTTGTACTTGAATAGGGCTGTGCCTGTCCTCACACAAAGCAGTCTTCACCCTCCTGAAGTGTGTCTGGGGCCAGGACAGCGAAGGGCAGGGTCTTGTGCACTGCAAAGACTTCTCTTTGAATTTTGCCTACCTCAAAGACAGAAATGGGTATAAGTACTGGACCTCCGACACCACAGAGTTAGAATCCTTCTAGACTGAGAACATTCTGCCAGGAATAAGAGTTGGATGCTATAGAAGGGACTGCCACTCTGCCTGGACACAAGTAGGCTCCCAGAAGTGCAACAAATCTGAATATTATGATTAAAGACCCCACAAAGAAGTCAGGGTCAAGCGTATAAACCAAAAACCATGCTAAGTCTTCCAAAACCTGCTGTCACATAACTGGAAACACTTAAGGGGGAAAAGTCCCCTAAGGTCTGTTACTGTGTGAAGTGAGGACAGTCAGAAGGACGATAATATTGAGATTTGTTGCACTTCTGGTAGCCTACACTTTGGTCCTGTTCCCTCTGCGGACTTTACTATTGATACTGCCCTTCTGATCACAAGTTGTAGCGTGACTACGTTTAATGCTTTTTGGAATTACGCCTTTTAGCTTTGAGAAAGTCGTCAGAGGTGAAACTTATTGACTGCCTGTTCTCATTGGAATAAACATCACAATTGTACCACTGCATTTTTGGTTGAACTGGACTTACCGAATAGTTATCCAATTGCTTATGGAACTATTGATCTGCTATGGGTGTTTCGTTGTTTCAATGTTATTGTGAGAGTTTCTCTCACTATTTGTGGCATTAGTGTGGTAGAATAATGCTGACACCTGTAGAGCAGTCGTGCTACTAATGTATTATAATTTACTGCCTTTACCAAAGAGGAGTGTGACATCTGGCATACCACTGCTACCACTTCTTTGTCATCTGGGAAGATAAGCAGAAGAATAGATAGATAACTGTTTATAACATTGATTGATATCGGTTCTACATGATACCAAACAGCCAATAAGAGCAGGAAATTATGGCACCTTCTTATTTAAGAAGGAGGCCCAATTGTTGCAGAGTTTGTGATGGGACAATGTTGAAGGCACAGCTGACAGGGTAAGTCAAAAAGGCAGCAATAATGATTTTTTGTCTGGTTCTATAGAGACAGAGGCAAGGGGAAGGACAGTAAAAGGGGCCTTGGCTTCCTAAAACATGGGCTGATGTCATCTGCGACAGGAGGTGAGCTGCTGTGGTGGACCTTTAGCCCATTTATGGGGATCCTTCTCCAATAGTCTTGGAGGTTTTCAATCAAATACCTTGTTTATTGTTGTTCTCTCTAAGCAGCAATGGTGTTTTCAGTAAAAGTCAAGCTTTCATGCACCTTCCCACCTCAAAAAAGTAATTAGAAGTTTGTCCTAATTCCCAACATGCTCAGCTCCCATAAAGTCCTCTAGTGTATAACTGTAAGCCACCCTTCAGGTAATTGGCGGGAGTCCAACCATTCCTTTTGTCTTGTATGTTTCCATTACACAAGCACATTTCGAGATATGTATTATTTCTCAGTGTCATTTGTCCATTGCTCCACTGAGTTGCAGAGTGTAGTACTGCTCTGCAGCCCAAGGGAAGAGACAGGAGAAGTTAGGAAGAGAAACAGATGAGGAAAAATCCTGCATAGTAGTTAGAATAAAAACGTCATTCATCATGTGGGAATTAAACAAACCCACACGCCAAGGGAATCATTATGAGCACGAACAACAATGGCACTAGTGTTAATAACTACATAAATGAATAATAAGTTCTTTAAACATTGTGCTTTATATCGTGTTTTTTGCTGTAAAGAACGGGTGCAACCAGTACCCAATACAAAGGCACTATTAGTTTTTTTAAATTCACGATTTATTTTCATCATTGTATGTATATGTTTATCTATGGTATTTCTATAGCACACACCTAGCCAAAAGGCAGCAGAGCGCTCTGCATCGGAAACCCGACAGTGAAAACAATCTTGCTTCCCTAATAAAGGCAGACCAGCATTTTATTGGTGGTCCATAAAGATGTTTTTCTGAGTAACCGCTGCATCTCCTCACGATATTTCAATTACAAAGAAAGGATGCTGCGGACACTTTTCTTTTGCATATGGACAGTAAGTTCTTGGAAACTGGGCACTGGGGCTGTTTCTTCCAGGTACTGTAATCTGCTGGCGGCCTCTGCGAGCAGCACACTGACAGCTTCACGCGCACGCAGGGACCAATCCATCTTCTGCATTTACCAGAAACGCAGCAGTAAATGTCAGAGTGGCCTAGGTAGGACACACTGATGAAGAATTAAAGCCAGTCACCCAGAAATTCTGAATTCCTCCCTGAAAGGACTTTGTGCAGGTTTCAGGATTCTTCTTCTTATATTCTCTGACCAATCCCTACGACATTCCATGTAAAAAGGGACATACAAACCGGTATAGAATCAGGATATTGTGGCTTAACTATCATCTCACAAATATATCTGGTCTTAAATACTGTTGATAAAAAAATATCACCCGACATGGAATTAATAATAGAAAATCCACGCCCAACTGGAAAATATTCCTATATTCAATATTTAAGACTCAGCTCCAGATTTATCAAAGTTCTGCACTGCATAAGATTTATTGAGCCACCAAGGCAGTGCAGAACGCTGCCATGCATTCCTGTGCGGCAGAGAAGTGCTCCATGCGTGGAGCGTGGGTGTTCCCACGCATCCACCCATGGATTTTGGCACACTCCCAGATTTACCATTAGTGGTACACCTGGGAATGTAGCAAAATGCTACACTTTCCCAGGTGAGAGGTAGTGAAGAGAAGTATCTTTATTTCTCCTCGTTTTGTCCTCTTTCTCTGCGTGCTGCGTTCTGCAGCACACATAGAAGGAGAAAGATGCCTCTCAGGATTGTTTTTGTGCAGTAAGGTGCCCCTTCCTGCACAGACACGGTCCTGCCAACAACGCTGGCGCCCTTTAACCATGACACAAGGGTGCCTACATTTGGCGCTAAGCAGCCTAAAGTGCACCAGTGCTAGGAGGGACAGGAATGCACTGTGTAATGTTAAATAGGGTGCATTCTTGCCCTTTCACACTACACAGCGCAGCAAGGTGGCTTGTTGCCTTACTCTGTGTAAAAGAATGATCAATCTGCCCCATAATATTTACTTCAGATAATATGTTTATCAATGATGTTCTGGCAAAAAACTTTAATAAATGTTTCCCAGCAGTGCCAGCAACATTCTTAGCAGCCTATCACATCCTTATGCCTTAATTTTCCAAAGAGTAACTACTGAAGGGTGGTGGTGTTATCAGTCACAGACTGAGATAACAAGTGACTGCGTAATCTTCAGATCACTGGCCGATTTATGGATTGATTAATTGATTGATGATTTGTAAACCTTATGGTACATTTCCTGGAAATGTCCAACAGGCATTTGCAATTACTGATGAGTGTTATGTTGTGGGCTCTAATGACCTGAGACCTTTGCTCTTGCCTATTGGCAGGATAGAATAATAGGGGTTTCTGTATTTTATTTTTTATGTTTTGAAATTTTCAAAGGCTCATATGTTGTTATTATTACTAATGACTTTCTTTAGCAATATCAAGTATAACATAATTGGAAACTATGTTTAGTTGACAGTATTTTTTAAAGTGTACATGATTTCCACAACAAGCCAGGTTCCAAAAGGGGTGTGGATACGGTAGGGATTGTGGCAAATGGGATGCAATGGCTTGCAGTCTTTGGATGCATGTTAATGTCAGAATGAAGGAACTAGACCACAGAGGAGTGAGAAACAAAAGGAGAGACAGTGGTAGATAGAGCACAAAATGTGAAGCTTGGGACAGGCACCTCTTAAGGGATCTTTCATGAAAGGCTCTTCCATGTTAGTGGGTATTAACCTTTTCAGCCCCCTCATTAGGTTCCTTTTCTTTTTCTTTCATATCTGTTTATATTTGTTTATATTTAAAACTAACATTATGTCTAAGGACGAGGAATCCCAGACTGTGAAAGACAATCTGAAGTCTTTTATCGAGAACTCAGTTCAGCAGGTGGCTTCTGTCTCTATGTTGGATGTTTCAAATACATTGGAGGCTTCCATTTCCAAAATGCTTCATGCTTTCCCAGAATTTCCTTCTAAAAAAGAAAGAAAGGTGCTGCACAGCAAAGTGCGCTTTCTAAAGGTGTTTCTCACAACACTGGTTCTCCCACCGAGAGGTTTCTTTTTCAGGCCCACTTCTTCCCCCCTCAATATAACTCAGTTACAGGACACTGACAATGATGATGTCTTGGATGACAATTAATCCTAATTTTGATATAATTCCTGATTCTTTAAGTAGGTCTCCGCAGAAAATGCATAAAATGTTGCCTATTGATGGTGGTGTTTCTCACCCAGTGTCCAATGGCCTTCGGATTACTTAGCTGAACCCATATTTGATCCTGTGTTAATTCACCACCCTAATTCCACTGAATGGTTCCCTTCTGAACATGTTTCTGATTATGATCTTTTCTATATGTGACTTCCTTAGATAAATCCTCTAGGAGCAAATTGAGATCCAAATGTCCTTGCCTTTCCCAATAAAGTAGCTGATACCACTGTTATTGATCCCAAAATGTTATAATTTTTTTATCAAATTTGGCAAAGACCCCAAAAAAGAGGTCTACAGGGCCTGGTGTAATTTTAATTTTTAGGATCAGATTCTGGAACTGGTTGGCTTCTTAGTTAGGATCCTAGATTTAGCTAAGGAGGCAAAAATGGAGGTTGAACAGGTTGACCCGGAAACCCATTCAAATTCGGCTTAACGTGTCATATGTATACTGGGTAATGTTAATGTTTACATTTCTCAAGAAAGACGCGAAAGCCTTTTACTAAAGATAGACCGTAAGCTCAGTAGCTTTCAGCCAGAGAAGAGGTTAATGGTCTTCTTCTCGGAGACTCCTTCATCAAGGAAATTAAATAATATGTCTCCACTTTTGCCCAAATGGATAAAGCCCAGTTTTCTTTAAAGAAAACATTTTCTTTCTGGGTTTTTGGCAGGATCAGCAAAGGAAGGAGTCTTTGCCGGCCAATACCCCTCAAGTGGTCAGTCCTTCAGAGGCTCCTCCAACCAAGGGTCCCAGAAGGACTATTACCAGGATTACAAACCCCACTTCTACCCACACTGAATAGGAGGATTCCAGAATAGGAATTCTCAGTTAAGAACTTCCCATGTGGCCTTCTTCCCATAGGAGGCAGATTAGCTCTTTGCCTAAATGCTTGGTTGTCTCTCACAACGGATCCTTGGGTGATCCAGACTATTCAGGTTTACTACATAGAGCTATATCAGATCCGAACCAGCCTTCTACATTTGTCACAGGAACAGTCTCTGCAAGTCAAAGAAGAAGTTCAGTTACTTCTTTCAATATAGGCAATTGAACAGACCACGTTTCATCCTTCAGGTTTCCACAACACCATCGTCTTGGTTATAAAAAAAGAACAAAAGTATTGGGCAGTCATCAATCTAAAAATTTTCAACAACTTTGCTGTCAGCCATTTAAAAATGAAAACCATTATCCATCTCAGAGGCATTCTCCTTCAGAATGACTGGTTGATATGTCTGGATCTTCAGGTCGCTTATTGGTCGGTTCTGGTGCCCACTTGCAGGAAGTATCTTCAGTTCCAGTCGAGGCCAATCTTTTTTCTGCTTCAAAACTCCCCCTTTAGGCTTCTCATCAGCCCCTTGATGCTTTTCCAAGATTCTCAAACCAGTGGTTGCCTTTCTTGGAGTTCAGGGAGCCAGACTCATTGTTTATCTCAATGCTTTCCTCATCATGGCACAGGACAAAAACTGTCTTCTTTCTCATCTGGGATGGTGTCAGGACCTTCTGTTAAGACTAGGTTTCCTCATCCACTTTCAGAAATCCTCCATTATTCCTTCACAGTGTCCAGGATTGGTAGGCCTTGTGGTAGACACCTTGCTATTGATACTTCGACTCCCTCAGCTGAAGGTTGACTTAATCAAAAAGGAAATCCGTCACTCTCTCTCCTTGCCCCTCTCCTTGATTGGTGGGTGTTTTCGCATCTTAAATTGAAACCATTTTTCCAGGTCCTGTCTATTATTGAGCTCTGCAAAGGTTAAAGATTCGTCATCTATGTAAAGGGTTGGCTTACTTGGGACCATTACTCTTAGACGCGGAGTCCAGAGAACAACTCCCCTGGTGGCTGAGTCACTTAGATGCCTGGAACAGAAGAACAATTTTCTCTGCCTCCCCTGATCTTGTCTTAGAATCAGATGCAAGTCGGTCAGGATGAGGTGGAAGATGTGGTCAATTCTCGACTGGAGGTACATGGTCTCTATAGGAGTCATCCTTGCACATCAAATGTTTAGAGGTGCTTGTAGGTTCCTTTGCCATTCAGACCTTTGTTAAAGACATGGCAAAATGCACAACTCTCCTTCAGGTGGACAATCTATCGGTGGTCAGATATATAAACCACCTAGGGGTTACAAGGTCCAAACCTCTGGCAACTTTGGCGAAAAGTCTTGGGGACTTCGTTCTTCAAAGGAAAATCTATGTCAAAGCAGAATATCTCCCTGGCAATTTGAACCAAGAAGCCGATTGGTTTTCCAGACACCTGAAGGGTTCAAGCAATTGGAGGCCTCATCCTTCAGTGTTCAGTTGTCTTCCTTCAGTCTTCAGCACGATGTATGTACATCACTTTGCCTCCCATCTAAACTCTTTCTTCAGCTGGACACCGGATCAATTAGCTATGGCCACAGTCGCTTTTCTCCAGGTATGGCCTCAGACCCTTTTTTATGCCTTTTCCCCCTTCCACTTCCTTGCCTGAACCATCCCTCAAGTCTGTAGACAACAATAATCTCTGGTTCTCATCACTCCTTCTCGGCAGGCTCAACCTTGGTTCCTGACGTTGTTGGAACTAGCTTTGGTCTTTCCAGTTTGGATTCCTACCTTTTCCAACCTCCTCAAACCTCAGGAAATTTGTCCCAATCTCATCCTAGAGGGCCATCTTTTCCTTATTGCTTAGAGGATTTTGGGCCTTCCTGGAAAACCCCAGGAATTTCAGAGGAAGCCATCCATCTCATTCATCAGTCTTGGCCCCCTGCCACGACAAAAATCTACAAGCCAGCCTGGTTGGTCTGGTGTAGCTGGTGTATGGACAGGCATTCAGATCCCCTTGTTGTAACCTGATTTTGTTTTGATGCATCCTCTTCATGGTTATGTAGTTCCCTGCTGCTCTGCTAGTGGTGTGGTGTGATGTGATGGAATGTTGGTGAGTGCTTGAGTGGAGAAAGTGTCAGTTGGTGAGAGTGGGCTGAGCAGTAGTATGCTGCTCCTGGTGGGGCATTTACCCTTTTACTTATTTAACTGTAACTTGTAACTTAAGAGACTTCATCTTAATAAATCTACATATTTTAATTACGTGACTTGCTACCTGATTTCCTGCTTACAAGAATGTACCTTAAATTACCTACCACACTCCTTTCAGCAGATGTAACCTTAGTGGTTAATTTCCTGGCTTCCCAAAGGAAAGCCTAATACAGTACTAAAACTTATAGATTGGCTATCTTGGCGGAACACATCAGAGTAAATGGAAGCCCTATCAGGGAGCATCCTCTGGTTTGTCGTCTGTTAAAGGGAGTACGTTTTGCTAAACCTCCTGCTCCCAAATACAATACCATGTGGGATGTTAGTTTGGTTGTACAATTGTTTATTTCATGGCTAGACAATGCTAATCTTTCTCTCAAGCATTTGTCTGCAAAGTTAACTAAGCTGTTGTGTTTGATTTTGTCCAAACCCATTTCCGATTTTAAAGTACTATGGCCCTCATTCTGACCTTGGCGGGCGGCGGAGGCCGCCCGCCAAAGTCCCGCCGTCAGGTTACCGTTCCGCGGTCGAAAGACCGTGGCGGTAATTCTGACTTTCCCGCTGGGCTGGCGGGCGGTCGCCTTCAGACCGCCCGCCAGCCCAGCGGGAAAGAGGCTTCCACGATGAAGCCGGCTCGGAATCGAGCCGGCGGAGTGGAAGCTGTGCGACGGGTGCAGTTGCACCCGTCGCGTATTTCACTGTCTGCGCAGCAGACAGTGAAATACATGTAGGGGCCCTCTTACGGGGGCCCCTGCAATGCCCATGCCAGTGGCATGGGCACTGCAGGGGCCCCCAGGGGCCCCGCGACCCCCCCTACCGCCATCCGGATCCCGGCGGTCGGACCGCCGGGATCTGGATGGCGGTAGGGGGGGTCGGAATCCCCGCGGCGGTGCAGCAAGCTGCGCCGCCGTGGAGGATTCAATGGGGCGGCGGTACCCGCCAGTGGTGCCGGTCCGACCGCGGCTTTACCGCCGCGGTCGGAATCCCCAGTGGAGCACCGCCGGCCTGTCGGCGGTGCTCCCGCGGTCCTCCGCCCTGGCGGTCTTTGACCGCCAGGGTCAGAATGACCGCCTATATGTGTTTTCGTTTCATTACTCTTCCATAGGTGTTTATTTCCAGGTTCATAGGTGATTGTTTTTGTTTTATGATATATGGTCACCTTAAATGTGTGAGCATCCGGGGTGGCTCTGTTTGTAGGAGTTTTTAAAAAAAGTATGTAAAATGTACTCAAAGATGTCTGCCACAGTTAAGAGCACATTCAGAGTGCCATTGTTTGAAAGCATTTTATTTTGTTTTTTATTTATACAATCCCATTCAAGGACAGCTATCACAGAGGTGTTCACAACCACAATGGCTAATTTGAAAGGGATTGGTAAACATACAGTGCATTACTGAACAGTGCCTGCCAGCATGGATGTGCATTCATACATGCAGATGGCCATCTTGAATATTTTAGGATAGTCACCTACAGAAAGTGCAGAGGGTGGGCATGAATTAGTGAGGGGGCTATAAGGGCAGAGGACAGTGCGCATGATGCTATAGGCATAGGAAGGTTAGAAAAGAGAAGGATTGAGTAAAAAAGAGAACAGTAATAGGAAGCAGGGAGAGAGAGATGGGGACATAATAGACCCTGACATACTACATTTGACATCAGGAGTGGAAGTACACCTTAACTAATGAAGTGTGAGAAGTAAATGCTCCTGGGCAGCACAAACAGCAGAAGGACAGGGAGAAAAGTGTGTGAGCCAGGAGCAGAGAAGTGAAATAAACAGCAAAGCCATGAATTATCAGGAAAGGACCTACCCAGAACCCACTTGAAGTATATGTAATGTACTGGCAATACTAGGTCATGCTAACAGATAGCTAAAGATCTTTGTAGCTAAGACCTAAAAAGGAAATAGTTAGAGATAGTGGGGTTCTATAGAATTTACTGCCATTTTCCCAAAAAATCATATATTGATCCTGAGTTGCAGCAGGTACTTGTAGTCCACATGGTGGGCACCATGGCCTGAAATTGTGGCAAAAGGGAAGACTCAGTACAGACATAACAAATTGAAAAAACTGGAGTTTACAATGCCAGTTAAATTGCCTTTTCTGCATGGCCAACCCAGATTTTTCACTTTTTTCTGGACCCTTTTTTGAGTGTGTGACACTGCTAATCAGTGCAATTGTGTGTGTGTTCTGGCTCTAATATGGTAGTGGTAAAATCTGTTTCACCCAATTGGTCTATTTAACTGTGCTCTAAGATCATTGCAGATGTCCCAGAAAATGTGTACATACTTCACCCATATAAATGCTAAAATTGATATCAGCCTGGAAATACCACTGTGCTCTGGCTGGGCTAGAGTGTTAATGCACTGCAGCAGCACATTAGAGAAAAGTGCATTTGCCCTGTAGGAAACGTTTTGTTTACATATTTATCCATTGATCAGCCCTAAAGAGTGCCTTGTAAGCCACAGGGGAGTATGCTAACATGTAAAAAATGGTATACACTACATATTGGAGTTAATTTGCTGTTACAACAAAATAAAACCCCAAGGAATTTTCACTGTATAGCCCTTGCTCGACGTTTCCCTAAATAGGCCTGGATGGTTTTTAAATCTTTATTTCCTGTCTCCACTTGGGAAAGTGCTAGAAAAATGATTCAAAGTAATTCCTGACTTAATTTTCACATATTTGTTAACTAAGTTAAATAGTTCCTTTGTAAAATGTACTTTTGTGAGAAAAGGCCACTTTTGTCATATTTAGGCCCCACTTTTTGCCTGGTACATGATGTAGCCTCAAAGGTGTTAGTGTCCCTGGGTCAGATCTCTTTCCCTAAACTGTTATGATGCATTGGCACCACTGGAAACACCTTTAGCTGCCACTTTAAGGGCCAGATGTACGTAATTCTGGGTTTGCGATTCGCAAATTGCGAGTCTGAGCGACTCGCAATTTGCGATTCGCAAACCCCGATGCAGGATGTTGTCCTTGACACCATCTGCGAGTCGCAAGGGGGTCGCAAAGGCCCACCTCATTAATATTAATGAGGTGGGTCGCAATTTGCGACCTCCTTGCAAGTCGCAGCACTCACAGGGATGGTGGCCTGCTGGAGACAGCAGACCACCATGTCTGTGACTGCTTTTAAATAAAGCAGTTTTTTTTTTTTTTGTAATGCAGCCCATTTTCCTTAAAGGAAAACGAGTTGCATTACAAACGAAAAAATGAAACGTTTTTGTTTCATTTTTTCAGAGCAGGCAGTGGTCCACAGGACCACTGCCTGCTCTGAAAAAATGTTTTCAGGGTCATTCACAAAGGGGAATGGGTCCCATGGGGACCCCTTCCCTTTTGCGAATGGGTTACCACCAGTGTGACACTGGTGGTAACTGCGAATTGCTTTGCGACCGCGTTTGCGGTCACAAAGCAATTCTGCATTGCAATGCGAATCGCAAATAGGAAGGGGAACACCCCTTCCTATTTGCGACTCGCATTCCCATTTTGCGAGTCGGTCGGTAACCAGGTTACCGACTCGCAAAATGGGAATGGGCCTCGCGATGTGCTTTTTGCATGTCGCAAACAGCCAAATTCGCTGTTTGCACCATGCTAAAAGTTGCCTCCATCTGGCCCTAAGTCTCTAGTAAATAGTACTTAGGGACCCAGGGGATGAAGTTCTAAGGGTAGGCCCTTGAGGGCAGCAGCACAGATTGTGCCACCCTCTAGGGCCATGCATCCAGAACCACCCAGCACTGCCATTGCAGGCTGAGTGTTCCAATGTAATCCAAAAAGACAAACGTGACATGGCACACAGCCTGTGTGCTCAGTTCACCATACACTGCATGTACTATAGGTAAGTCACCCCTCTGGCAGGCCTTCCAGCCCTAAGGCAGGGTGCACTATATGGTATGTGTGGGCATAGTTGCATGAACAATATGCCCCTTCTGTGTCCCTGCCAAACCTGGGACATAGTAAGTGAACAGGGCAGCAATTTTAATGCATGTTCTAGACACATGATGGCTACCTTGAACTGTGGGGTGTTTGGTATCAAACAACTCTGAAAGATAAATCCGAACTGGTACCAGTATTGGATTTTTTACAAAATGTACCCAGGGGTCACCTTAGAGGTGCCCCCTGCAAAAGCTAACTACCCTGGCATGGTTGCTGTCCGGTCTCTTGGATTCAGAACAAAACTCTTCCTGGGTGGAGGTGCTAACACTCCCTCCCTCAGGAATGGGCACTGCCCTGCTAGCGAGCTTCAAAGGGCTTGACACCCTTGTCACTTGACCCCCAGACCTGCTGCTAGCAGCAGATGACTACCCCTGTTGCAAACCCCCACTTTTGGTGGGAGCAATGATGGGAAACTAGACAAAGGATAGGGGGAGTGGTCACCCCGCCACATTAGCATAACAAAAATAACGCTAATGTGGTATTGGAACAGGCTCCATAAATCTGGCCCTTGGATTTTCCAGTGTTTAGTTGAAGACAGTTGAGCCACACCCATAAGACAATCTTTTCTATACATTCGCAAAATCTTATTTTAGTAGAGTGGATTGGGCCCACAGTGATAACAAGCTGTGCGTCATCTGCATATGAAATAACATCGAAACCATAATATTTTACCACTTGTGCCAGCGGGGTCACATAGATGTTAAAAAAACCATAAGAGCTAATGTTAAAAAAAGAAAACAATTTGACATTTCAATTTATCATATATGTGTGTGTGTGTGTGTATGTATAGATATACATGCATATTAATAGATACTTCACAGATAAATAATCTTATTGACTGGTTATTTTATTATTTTAAAATGTAATATTAAATTTAAATAAGAACCAAATTAAACGTTTAACAAACATTTAACAAAATGTACTATCTATTTAATGAAAGTAAAAATCTTAGTGTTATTGTTTAAAAATGATCACTTATGGATTAAAATATAATAATAATAACGTGTTTTTAATACATATTTGATTTGATGGGTTTATATGCTGTAACATTTTTTTCCTGGTGTAGGATAATAAATATCTTAAGTTAATTTACTTTTATTTTATACATATACATATTTTTTCTAAATAGTAATACACTTTAATAATTTTCTTTACACTTTTCCATAGGTAGATCTCCGACACGGTGGTGGAAATGTCCGGCAATAGATGATTTGAGCAATTGAGAAATGAAAGTCTACACCTCGTAAATCTTCAAACAGAAATGGCGAATATCAATGGTGAATAGCGAAAAAGTGAAGTATTGCCCCTAGGTGTGGTTGTAGATACATATGAGAATAAATATACACATAAATATTTACCATTTTAAATTTGTCTTCAAGTAAGGACTGTGACGAGGAAGTTGTGGTAATGGGTGTCTGTGGGTTTGCTGGTTGTGTGCATGTTCATTGTGCACCTGGATGCATGCCTCTGTGTTAATTAACTATACAAAAGCCAAGCTTTTTGTCTTTGTCAGTGTTTGTGGGGCATATTTATCATAGTGTTGCAAGACTCTTGCGCCACAAGGCCTTGCGTCGCAAGGGCAACGTAACACTAAAGTATGATTTTATCAAGCCACGCAAGGCCACCCTGCGTGGCTCTGCATGCCTTGTTAAATCTGGAGTAATGCAAGTGTTACTTTGCCCCAGGGAGGCATACCATGGATGCTCCCAAGCATCTACCCATGGATTATGGCAAATCCACAGATTTACCATTAGTGGTAGACTTGGGAATGCATCAAAATGTTATGCCACCCCAGGGAAGGTGTACCAAGGAGAAATATATTTATTCCTCCTTGCTTTTTCCTCTTTCTACATGTGCTGCATCCTGCAGAAAGAGGAAAATGCCTCTCAGGATTGTTTTTGGGCAGGAAGGTGCCCCTTCCTGCACACAAACACACCCGCATACAATGGGTGCCTGCATTGGTGCTAGGCAGCCAATAGAGCACCAGCGCAAGGAGAGAACAGGAATGAGCTATATAATGTTAAATACGGCGCATTCCTGCCCTTATCCTTTCACGCAGAGAAGCAAGGTGACTTGCTGCGTTGCACTGTGTGAACGATTGATAAATTTGTCCTTGTGTTTGCGTTGATACTGGTTATGTTTTTTTTTCTTGCTTACTTATGTATTTAATTTTTTATATTTGAGGTAAGACTTTTAACATTTTTTATATGTGGAAAGAGTGCTATAGGAAACACTGTTCTCGTTTGGATGTTTATTTTAATAGTGAGGATATACTTGAAACTGGCAGCATTTTTCAGGGAACGGTCATTATAATTACATGCCGCTCAGCAGCCAGTAGATGGCAGTGTTGCTCATCACTCCTTTAATAACGTGCTAGTTCAAGGGTTATGAAAAAAAAGCAATTCATTTTACACAGCATAAGAAAAACGTATTCTTCTACCCACTCAATGAAAAGTGTGTACATGATTAAATAATGCAGCCAAAATAGTGGCAACTAGTAATGAAAAAGAGCCGATACAACAGTTCATTGGTTGAAGCAGCTTGCACGTTATGCGTAAGACTTGCATGTCATTCTGAATTCCTTTATGTATTATAAAGCAACGCATGTCACCTTTCGGTTACTTCAGGGTAACAGCGTACTGATAAGTGGGAGAGTAGGATTTTAACCAGGCAGCGGAAGAGAATTTGTTATTGATGATCCCTCTTCTTGTGTTCAGTTAAAGTCCAATTTGAATAGTGCAGTTTTCAGAAGAATCCTGAACCTAAAGCGGGATGAGGGTCACCCCACCGAGAGTCTAGGTTCTTATATTCCTAGTGATCTGTCCCAGTGTTTCAACCTTTAAAACAATTGTTGGGTGATGAAGTAAGAGTGGATGGTCTGGTTGTGCCCCAATGGGGCACATGTTTGTGCAGGAATCCAGGGCCTGCGCTACAGCATGCTTTGTGCACAGTGCTTACGACCCTACACTTGATCCTGGCATCTGCTGGGACCCAGCAGAGAGCTCTAAGTGCAGGGTGGATGTTGTCCTGCTCACAAAGGTTCAGACACATTCTGGCTTCCTGGTTCTGGTGCATTTAGGACCTGATGATGAATTTACTGGGGAGACCAGACCAGATGACATTGCATTAGTTGACACATGCCAGGATAAGTGCTGAGGTCAGTTCAACTCTGTGGCGTCTTTGTAGTAAGTGGAAGACTTTCCAAAGAGAGGAGACAGCATATTTACACTGTTTGCCAATGAGATGACTTGAGGGACAAAAAGCAAATGTGCAGTGCCTTTCCCAATATCCCACAGCCCCTCTAAAATAGAGGGGCACTTTGTGAAACATGCAATGTAGTCTGAGGGGGTGTAATTCCAGGCATACTAAACGTGGTAGTGAATCTCCATACCCTTAGGTGTGTACTTAGAAGTACCGCTGGTACTGATCTAGGAGCAGTGCCAGGGAGCATTTGTAGATATTGAATAGAAGTCATGGATCCTTAAGATGGTAAAATCCATGAGGGGTGATCCTTGAAGAATGCTGTATGATTCGAATGAGCCTATCCTGAACTGTGGTTGTTGGGAAATGATACCATTGGCTGCAATGCAGTACTAGATAACATGCCCAGTTTTAGGGCCTTGCCCACAGGGTTGTATGAGTCATAGTGACAAATGCAGTGAAAAGATCAATGGCTGAAGGAGCTGGCTTCTCCTCATCCATGCATGAAAGGGGCTCTTGCCTCATGTTCGTTAAGGCCCTTTCAGTACCCATTGAAGGGCAGTATCTGGGCAGACAATCATGGAAAGCGGAAAAGGAAAATGTTGATGATTTCGGTTGTGTTCTTCTCAATAGGAGAGAAGAGTTATTATAGGCATGGCTTCCATGGAACTTGGACACTTGGGGGCTTATTTATAAGGAGCTTGCACCACTGTTGCATAATTTTTTTTGACACAGCGGTGGTGCTGTGCTAGCTCCATATTTACAATGTGATGCATTTGGCCAAAAGTGTCACTTTTCCTGGCCCTGCATCAAAAAAACCTGTGCGGGATCCGGTTGCATCACATAGATTTTAAGAGATGCAGAGTGGGCGTTCCATCAGAAAGTCACTTAAAACAGACACAGTGATATTTACAGCATTTTCCTCTTTTGATGCTTCCTGTAGATGTGTCATGTATAGCCTGCGAAGTGTCAATTTTCCTATGCCTTAAAAACCCAGGTGTAGTGACTGATGCAGTGGTTTTAAAACAGGAATCTGACCATTTGAAGTCACCTCACACCCTGGGACATCTCTGTTTTTCACATTCCCTCTAGTTGTAGTAGGTCTACACATGTGAAATTCATGTTGTAGGACCTCTTGACCAACCTCGGACCAAGGCATCTATGACATATTCATCGACTGGAGCAAGGCTATGTGAAGTTGTGTAGTTTTTGTAAGGGACAGGCCAGGATTGCTGCTTCTCCATGGAGGAAAGGGGCCCCACGCCCAGGTAATTACACACATTAGGTAGGTAATACGTGTATTGCCACTTCAAATTCCAACACATACTTCTATTCACTTACATTACACCGTAACTCACTTTGTCACACATACTCAGGTCTTTACATACACATGAGTAGACTATGCCCAGTGTAAAGTGAGACATAGCCATACTTCAGACATCGCCTCTTACATCCAGGACCAATGTGAAAGTGTAGAAGGTGATATTCCACCATTTGACAGTTTTTTATATTGGTCCTCACACATTAAGCTCCTTGTGTCAATATGAACTGACGGATCGCCTCAGATTTTTGACGCATTGCTGAAGTTGCATCAGTTCTCAGACCAACTTCAGTAATGCATCAGTTTTTGAGTGAATGCGTTGCAGCATCCTTCCATTGGATATGTCAGCAATTCTGATGCATCTTGGGACCCTGCGCCATGAAGCACCGTACTGTAAATATGATGCGTCCATGGTGCCGTAAACTTTTTTGCTGCAGCACAAATATTTTTGATGCATCTCTGCAGCAACACAGCGATGCATCAGTTCTTGTAAATGAGGCTTTTGTTTTGTGAATTATATCTAGAAAATTGGTAGTCTGCAAAGGTTTGAAGTAATTAAAGATGGTTTTAGTACATGTGGAGAGACAGAAGGGCAAGGAGGCAATTCTTGTGTTGGGAAAGCGTATTTTTGAAAAGTTGATATCCAGAAGGAGTAGGCAGTATTGTTGAGAAATGTAAGAGCTGCTTTTTAGGGTATCGGTGGGGGAGTAGTAGACCTCGACTGAGTTGAGCATAGTGTTAGAATTAACACAACATAGGGCTGCTATGCCCTCAAAGAAGAGGAACGTTGTATTTGGACTTTAAGTGCAGAACAGCACTGTTGTGTAGGTTAGTGTTACTCCTCCGCAACTCTTTCATTCTCTGCTCCTCAGGATGATGTTATAGCCTGAAAGAAGGATTTGTTGAAAGAGGTGATTGCCTCTTCTCACAACTATTTCTCAGTGGGACTATGTGACAGTTAGATTAAGAGAGAAGGTCATGGGTGTCAATTGGTTCTCATGATTGAGGTAGTGTTTATTAGGCCATGTTTGAGGTGGGCTCCTAGATCTTGAGTCGGGTAAAAGTCAACTGTGGCACTGGGTTTTCAGAGGGGGCAATGCCTCATCTTTGGGGAGTATCTGTGAGGCCAGTTTTGCAAAAGGCAGAAAAGTGGAATTGGTGTGGGCGTGGCACAATCCTTGAGTGCTGAGGCATGACACTGAGAAGCCAGCAGTAGAGAGCACCACTATTATTCTGCCACTAGCCAAGCTAGTGGCAGAATTGTGGCACACGGCAGCACAATGGCTCAAGGCAGTGATGAAAAGTGAGGGAACTGGGAGTAGGGGCGTGAAGGATGTGGGTGTAGGGGATTCAATGATGCCCACATTTGTATTTTGAGCTCAGATAGTGCCTGCCTGGCTTAGACAATTATTTTTTCTGTGGCCACCTTAAATTTCACAACTTGCATGTGCAACTGAGGTGAGTCACACCATACATCTAGGTTGTCCATCAAGAAGAGGAGGTTAATCTTGGTGATGATTGTCTTTGGGCTGATATAATCAATGCGGGTTTCATGATTTGATCTTAAAGTGGCATATTTATTTTAGCCTTTTTGGGTTATTTGGATATTAAAGTGGGCACAGGATGAAGAAGCTGAAGTGACCAGAGCACTGTGCCTGGAGACTTGTGCTTCCTCTAAGTCTGACATTTCCAAGGTAAAGGGGTATGGAGCACTACCTGGCTCCAGAATCGAAAGGCATTACTGACTGTTTAAGGAGTACCAGGTGGTAGTTTGGAGCTTTGACTGGGTGGGCTGCAGTAGGGAAGGTGGCTGTGCCAGGATTGTGGTCCTGTGATCATATTTATATATATTCATTCATTATTTATGGGGGCTCTGCTTGTTTTTCTGATGACCCAGAACAGATGGTATGGGTGTAACCTGAATAAAAACCTGTCATGGTCAGGGACACTGCAGATCGGTTCGGCATCGTATAGCACATTAGGAAGGTGACTACTGCACACTTTGGATGGTGAGCTGAGGTTGCAAGTGAGTCAAGAATTAAGTAAGTCTGAAATTAAGTAAAATAAAAAAACCTAAAAGTGCGATTTTCAGTGTGGGATTTTCAGTCATTCGAGCTACAGAGGGGGGCCAAGGATGACTAGTTTGGAATGGCTCGGTCTATATCTGAAGCAGGTATAATTGATCAAAGGGAGATCCTGTGTTTTTTCTGAAGTCAAGCTGGAAAGACAATGGTTAAAGTGTGTTCCTAAAGTGTGTTCCTAAAGTGATGCAGGCCCCATGCATATGTTTATCCATAAACAGCAAACAAGTTGACCAGAGGAAGGCTGTCACCTAAAATAGCCACCCTAGGTCTTGTCAGAAATGCCTTTGCGACTTTACCTGAATCTGATCAGTCTAGTCATTGAATGTAGGCCAGGGCAGATACGAGTAACATTAAGTTGGGTAGTAGTAACACCTTTTACTTGCAGCGCCCTGAAGCTGCAAGACTGTGGAAATATGTGCTATTTAGACATTTGCTTTAGTTATTATGTGTAGTCATGCCAGCACTCTACTTTAAAGGCTTCGTCCTGAAAACAGAGCAGTATTTTGTTATTCATAGGTGCTAATGTTTTCTTTAGTTTTCGCCTATAAATTGTCACTGATCCACAAAGCTTGTCAACTAAACAGTAAAACATACCCTAACTCCTCAGCACACCCTTCCTTTGTTGGAGGTTTAGAATACCAGTATAAAACAAGCACTTTCAATGCAATAGGTCTCGCATTTGCGAGAGTTAGAGCTATTGGTGTTGTAAATGCATAACTAGACTTTTCTTACCACATAAATCATTCAACCCTGCCACATAATTTGCTCCTCTCTGCCACATAATTCGAGTGGCCCTGTATATAACTAAAGCACTTCCATTTACCTTCTTCGTCTATCTGCAGCAAAAAATGAAAATATTGCCATTTAACATTCTAATTTAAATCTGCCACGCTAATTAGAATAGAATCCCACTTTCACTGCCCCACCATTAGAGTTGCTGGCTGACTAACAGAAATGCTGGGGGAAGGCTAGGCATAGAAATATTAACAAGTGATCATGTAAATTACAGTTACACTATTAGGGTCATGTGTGTTCTTAACTCTCACAGGTTTTTCAATGCCTTTGTCAATCTCTTTTGTGGTTATTGTAAATAGAGAGATCTGTATGTTGTTTGTTCACAGGCTTGACTCATCATAAATACTTTAGAGGGTTAATGTGCATATCACTTGTGCTGTTTTTTTCATCTCTGTTTTCTCCTTTTATCACTGTTTCCTCTCTTCCTTTTCTTCCTTTCTGTCTCTTGAGCCCAGTCAAATTCTAATTAAGAAAATTAAGTTGGACCTGAAAGATGAGTGCTGATTCCCTGCACTGGCACAAATTCACTGGTAGTACCACGAGTGCGCATTCACCTCAATTCTATCAGATCACAGTAAGGCAGAATTTGTTGATTTGGAATCAGGAATCCCTTGGCTCGAATGAAGGAAAGATGCACTAGCATGTGGGAGTGGGGGGTGGGATAGTCTGAAGAAGTTCCTGGCATGTGCCTGCTAGTCAACACAGTTAGTGGTGCCAGCAATGGGCACTGCAGCGACAGGCAGACTCCAGGTTTTGGCGTCCCAGCTCTCACCTTCTGGAGTAAGTGAATGGATGAATGAATGCAAATATTTGCACGGGGCCACTCGACAAACCCCAGTGCCTAGAGGAGTGAAGTGCACTTCTGAAAACATTTGTATGCATCAGTTCAGAAACAAGCGCCGAATACCCACGCAGGACAGCTAAATTCTGACCACTGACAATGCTCTCATAGTTTCCGAAGCATTGAACGTTGCCTGACGAAAATGCATGTTGTCTGTGTTAGGAAAACAAAAAAGCGATCAGTGAAATTCTTGAATTAACTTCAGCCACTGTTAATTATTCTGGGCTGAATTCTAGTCCATAGTTTTTTAGTTTGCTGTTTGATGGAGTTCTGTGTTTCGGTGCTTGATATTTGAAATTCATGGGACCCAGGACTTTTCTGAACGGAATGCAAATTCTGAAAAAATGTCCCTAGTCATATAGAGAACCCATGCTGTGGCAAGCACACTGTGTGCTCATTATCTGCCTTCTCCCAAGCAAACTTCAGCCAGCCGGCAGCTCCCTGCACTGGGTAGCCCATGTTCTCCCATTTGCTGACTTTATCCCTGATAAAGAGGCAAACAGTAATCTTCTTGAAACGGATACTGTTAGCGCGTCAGAGCCTAGATAAGTAAACTTACCAGGAGATGCGTTTAGGCCGACAAACCTTTGGACCACGTTTGGAGACTTCCCAGTACAAAATATTTTCTTGGCATCACCAATCAATAGATCAATAAACAATCAATAGCAACAATCACTAGTCGATAAACATTTAATAAAATGTATTATTGAACACACCATTGACTTCTCAGTTCGAATAACCCCACCAGTTTAGTCAAAAGTTAAGATATTTATTTCCCTATTGGTTACAATCTAATATCATGTCTGTTAATCTCATTAGCAATAAACCCACGCCAAAACAATCCAATCAATAATCAAAACGTGATTTAATCAATACATCTGCTATTTTCGTTCAGCATCTAGGCACATCATTATACGAATCAACTTAGCAGAGTCTCATTAGTACATGAATCAACAAAGCAAGAACTCAGTCATTTGTCTATTTCACAAAATATTAGTGAACGCCTTAACTAACCTCAAATTAGCATTAGCATGTTGGGCTTCATGCAAAACATTTAGTGAACACAGATTTAGAAAACATCTAAACTAAGGCCTCTATCAAAATAGCAGTTGGTACCTAGAAAGAAAAGGCAAACAGACAATTACAATTTGCATCAGATAGTTACCAATCCAACAGATCAGCAAACAGCATCAGTCTTCGTCCTCAGGACATCAGTCGATTCACCATCAGCAGAGATAGGACGTGGCAGAGTCTCAATATAGCATAGCTACAGAACAGATTACTTCCCTGAGATAGAGGAGAAGTTAGCTTCAGGCAAGAATGGGTAGAGGATGGTTTAAGGTGACAGGACAACTAAACTAAAATGTGGCAACTAGCAAAAGTCCTCTAGCAAAAGTCTCATAGCAAAGGAATGGCAAATGGCAAGGGTAAGAGTCCCCGTTAAAGTGGAAGAAGAAGTGTCTCCTGTTTTCCTCGGGTTACGCCATTAAATCAAAACTGTCTAACTATTCCCTAATTCCTCATTGGATGAAATTTGGTGCATTATTATCTATATCCAATCATTCGGTAAGCACCTTACTAGAATTTTCCACAATTTGCAGCTCCTATGTCGTGGATTGGTCCATGTTATTGACGTCTTCAACGCTTGGAATGTCAGGTAGAGAATGTTACACTTTGCGCTCCAGTCAGTGTCTTCATTGTCTTCTCCTAGTAAGGTTCACCTTGCACCTGTTACAAATTACACTGTTGCATCTAGCAAGAACGTCGCCTTGAGCAAGCCAGTTCTCATGAGAAAGAATTTACTACGGCTACACACACATAACTCCTGGAAAAATACAGCTTTGTGTCCTTCAGGAAAACAGCACATTACACGTTAGAAAATATAATTCAATATGAGGCCAGGCAGCTAGGCCCAAACCTTCGCTAAGCTAAGGCCCTCTGATTTAATAAAGCAAACTCTTAACACACAACTCTAATTATGATATACTAATACAAATTCAAACATTATTGCATAATAATTCAGAATTAATGAGCCTTTTCATTAGTCTTCGTATACATTGGTAGCCACTCACCCTGGGCACATTTCAACGCGTGCATTATTTTCTATGTTAACACATTTTCTATGCAGCTCCATCACACAATATATTGCAAACTTTTCTTATTAATATTAATTTTAAAAGACAGAGTCCAACAATACACTCTCATCAAACAGCTGTGAAAAATATCACAACTCCAAGCGATTTGAGCATCGCGAAAAAGCGCTATACAAATACCAATAAAATATATAAAAATATATGGGATTTGCTGTAGTCTCCGGCCATAGTCGTAGTTGGTGAGTGTGACTATGCAGAGCAGCACAATCCACGTGTCTTGAATCTAGGGCGCGCTCCCAAAAAAAATGATGGTGGTATTATGTGCAATTTCTACTGCTAGTGGCTATTCCATGCTGCGAACTATACTCAGACACACCTCCAAAAGAAATGGCAGTTTTCCCAAAAAAAGAAAAGCATTCTAGTCTAAACATGTTAACAGCGGTCCTCTACCACTCTTGCACTCAATATCCCAGAACTTGGGAAAATGACATTTTCAGTACTTTAGTCTCGGGACTTGTTTTCCCAACAGTTTAGATTCTGCACCTTGCAGAATAGTTTTAGTGCATCTGTTTGTCAACCTGCAGAAGTGACTACCCTTCCCCCAGAGAAGGTTGCCAACCAAATGAGACAGACAAATAATGGCTTCACTTTGTCTCATCTCAGTCGCTCCTAGAAGAAGAACGAGCGCAAATTTAGCTAAATTGCTAATCTGCATCCCTGCAAAAATAGTCACAAATTCGGTTATACACTGGTACTTGCATCAGCAACAAGGTCTAAAGGAACATTAAAATCTTTAGGGCAGGGTTTTCCATACTGAAGTGAGCTCAGTTCTGTAAAATGCAGTTTTCATATAGTTTTGGATAATATTGCCTGATAATAAAGGGCCTCACCTAGCAAAAACAAATACTTTTTTTGTTATTTCCCAATTATTAAGTGCAGAGTGTGCAATTACTCTGATCACAGCACCATTTCTTACAAATAAAACCAGGTACCGCAAATATAATTGTGACCAGAGTAACTAGGAAACATCTAAATGAAGGGTCTCCATGGCCACACAGTGGACCTAAATACTGAATATGTAGGTCATTTCAAATTAGATTGACAGTATGCAAATTTATCTAATTTAGGTAATCTGAAAATCTGGCATTGCTTCAGGGGTGGAAACACCAGGTCCAAGAGCCAGTAGGTAAAATCAGCATGATTGGTCTTACAAGCCGAACTACCCCGATGAGCCATCCTCCGATTCCCTCATATCTCTCCGGTGTGGGGCGTAAATTGCAAATGAAAAGTATTCAGTATCTTGATGTTATTGGAAAAAATTACCCTAAAATGCTGCGAAATGTGTAACATATGAACGTGTACAGACGCAGTCTGCTGCATCTAACACCAACGCAGATGCATTCTGGGTAATACTAAATATGCAAATTAGCTAAAGTCTGCCTAGCTCAGTGAGTGTATACTATACACATCAGTGAGTAAACGGGGGCATGCAGCAGCAGCGTGGAAGCTCCCAAGCCACGTGGCATGCTGCACATTTCTGAGAAGCAGACATTCTGGGAAATTCAGGGACGCGGGCTGGCTTTCTGTCTCCAAAGATTTCTTGTTCCAGGGACCTTAACGCACACAGTACAAGACATCAGATTGTGTAGCAGTGCATGCTCGCTTCACTGCCTTGCAGTTGGCAGAAAGGGCTGCCCTCTCAAGCAGGAGAATGCACAGTATTTTTACAACTGATCACACTCAAAGTGTGAGGACAAGGTACCTGGTTCGTGCTTAAGCCATCTGTGCCATTCCTTGTTGATACTTAACCTCAGCAGATTCTACATGGTTCATTTGGGCTAAATTGCCAATCTGTGGGTGCTGCTGCACCTCGTAAACTCTACTGGTACAGAAAGGTGTGGGGGCCAAAGTCTGTCACCTCATGCACCGCCCTTCAGCACAACAGTTGATGAAGCAGAAAATGAAGGTTTTGATTTATTAGCGCTTAAACGTAGTGCTGAAATAATCATGTGTGATATTAACCGAATTAATTAAGATTGTACGGGGACAAAATGTGCCCTCAGAGTAGTTTGCCATCATTTATACGCGTGCTTTATATAACGTGGTGAATCAGAATTGCACTAATCCGACATAATCATAAACGTGTGCTACGATTTGCTTGTTTGAAATGCTTTAGCTTAGCATTACTTTAGCAGAGGCTTTGGCCTAGTTGCCTGGTCTCACGGTTTAGATGCTCGTATTTTTCCACTGTGCTGTTAAACGTGTATTTTTGCTTGAAGCTGTACTTTTCCACAGAAACTGTTCACATGCTTATCTTAAAGTTGGTGCCAGCCTGGCATATTTTCTCTTAAATTCAAGGTCGACTTGCAGGTGCGGACAATGGAGGCTCTGAGAGTAAGCTAATTGGACAACAATGTTGCAACTTGCGTACCCATCTCCAAGGATAATGTATGCTTAAGTAAAAGCTTGAGAACTGTTGTTTTTGATTGGTCAATTTGAAGCTAACCTATGAACCCTCCAATGGAGACTCTACTGGATTTGAACTGTTGTCTATAAAACCCAGGTGCACGAGAAGAAGGTACCCATTATGCGTTATTACAGCCATTACCAGCTCGATACCCGCCATTTTGCAGACTTCGTAGCTATTATGGCCCACTTTGCTGCGACGCCATTTTGAGAGACTCTGATTCTTTCTCTAATCGAGAGAAAGAGACTTTAAATGATTCTTGCCCTAGAGACTGTAACTTTGATTTGATCCCTTTGCATGAAGTAGTAGTTTTACCTTGCCGCCGTGAGGCAATTGCCCCGTCCACCCCTGCCCCTTTGTCCCGTCCCATGCTGGTCGAGAAACGGTACCCATGCTGACCGAAGAACGGTACCTGTGAGACGAAGGCTTCCTTGTATGCTGATCGTAATTGGTAAATATGAAAGGAAATTGTAAAATTGCATTGTGTTTCTTTTAGGTAACCAACTGCTGATTTTGGTAAGAGCCCTAGCTAGGAGTTTTCTAAATTAATGTTGCTAAATTGTTTTTGCATGAAGTCCCACATGCCGATGCTAATTTGAGGTTAGACGAGGATTCCATATGTTGCACGATGCAATTGAGATCTTGTTATGCTGACTAAATGTACGCAATTAGTTCATTACAGATTATCGTATTAGTGATTTGCATTGCCATTATCGAATGCCTTGTGATTCAAATGCTTCATAGATTACACTTGTTTTGACGTTATGGACAGCTATTAATGTTCATATATGTTTATCATTTGGTGTTGAGACACATTTACATTGTGCTAGCTTTGTTAATATAGGGAAATAAATTCACTAACTTTGCAATAAACTGGTGTGGTTCTTCCTGACTGAAATGTCAGGGTTCGCCGAAATGTATTCTGGATTAATTGTTAAGTGTTATGTTGTTCAAGGTGTTGCTTATGTTCGTTATTGATTATTGATTTGATGCGACTGATCAATATAATAGTGCAGAGAGTTCCCACTAAGTCAAAAGATTCATCGGCCTAAAGAGCGTCCAAACGTAGGTAAATTTGTTACCACGTTCCGCTCTATCAGTAGATGGTAGCAGAGGACGGTTTCGTCTTTTGGGACCCTGTACTATTAAAGTACATGGTGTTGAATTAACGGTTACGCATTTTGAGACCCCATTTGAAAAGTTGAATTAGATTTTCTTGGGTAGAACGGATTGACAAGATGATGATGGGCTAGGTCCACCGCGACTTTCCCGGGATTTCGGAGCTTGCGAATGGAGAGAACGGAGGTGTGGAAACAGCGTTGGCGGTACTAGTGATGGTATGAGTGAAGTTAGGGTTTTGCGCTTGCACAGCTTATTGCCGCAGGGTGTGTGAAAAGGTTGCGAGGATTTTTCTTTTTTTAAGGATAGCGGAGGTGCGACTCCGAGTGTAGAAGTAGAGAAGTCGTCGAACTTCATAGAGATATCGGAGGTGCGGCTCCGAGTGTGAGAGTAGGGAAGTCGTCGAACTTCATGTGCGTCTGGCGCTTAGTGCATAAAAAGGTCCACGTGGTTGTTGTTGTTGAGACGGGCCCTGCGAGGTCAAGAGACTCCGGAGTATGTTGATCCATGTTGTGGTCTGGGCGGTTTAGTAGGTTGATCGGGCGTGGTCAACAAGTCGGGTACGTGTGTTAAGGAGTGAAAGAAACTTCGACTTCGGGCTTTGACAAGATTCTAAGTGCACTAGAACAGATCATTGACAAGTTGAGAGTAGGTCTGCGGGTCAGATTTGCTTGCGAATGTGGGGACTGAGAAAGACCGAATAGCGGCCGAGGCTGGTGAAAGAGATCGAATAGTGGTCACGGTTGGTGAAAAGTCCCTAAGGTCCAAAAGCGACTGTGTTACCCTTCCTGTAGTAAACCGACAGATCTGTTTTATTTTTTGGTAGCTCGCAATTTATGCAAGAAGTTGTTACGAAGAGAGGTGAGTGAAGGAGGACTAGCCGCGAGGCTTTGTCAGCCGCAGTGTGTGTGAGTGTGACGTCACTAAGAGCCGCGCTGGGATAGGTTGGTTGAAGAGAAGGGTCGCGCACGGATTGGACGCAGTCCGTGGGGCTCGATTGGAAGGGGAAAGGCAGGTGAAGAGTATTCTGGGAATAAAAGTCACCTATTGATTACAAATTTTGTGCAATTAAAGTTACCTATTGATTAAAGTTTTGTGGAATTGAAGTCAAATATTGGTTATAAACTTGGTTAAATAGTAGACGAGAAAAATGAAATTCTTTAAAGCATTCAGGAGCGCGATGAAGGGGGAGTCTTACATTAAAGCGAACGTAGGAGAGGAGACGCCACCCGAGGGTACACCAGCTTACATTGTAATGGAAGAAAAGGGGGTAGCTCCGTGCCTTTGGCTAAAGCAATGGCACAAACTGACAGAGAAACATGGGAGCGTAGCGTTTCCGATATATGGGACATTCAATATAAAGATTTTAGAGAATCTGAGATTCACGATGTACGACATGAAGGTGCCTCCAAGGCCAGCACAGTTTGAGGCTCTTGCAATTTGGGAACTGATGGCCAGACAGCAACAGCAAAAGAAGTTTGAGACCAGAATGAGGAAGGTAGAAAAGACACTAGCGGATGCTAGGTGGGATAATGCACAGAAGGTGTGGAGATCAGATGTATTGCAGGGGATAAAATTGTTCCCCGCAATTACTAAGGAAGGAGAAGAGACAGGTAAGAAGGCTACCTGTAAGACAGACAGAAAGTGTTCTAAGGATAGAGAGGACGAGGAAAAGTTGAGAAGAGAAGAGGAGTTAGAGGATGAGGAGTTAATAATGCAATTGCTGAACGACCGTCCACCGCCTTATGCAGAGAATGGACAAGGTCCAAGTACTAGTTCTGCCCCTCCAGCACCGGTACAGAGCAGTGAAACACAGAGTCCAGGAGCGTCATCGGGATCTAAGGACCCGAGATTATTGCTCACCCCGCAGATACCACAGGTTAGGAGAATATATCCAGATGTGCCCGTGTTGAAGCCAGCAGAAAATTATCAGCCGCAGATGCCAGGGCACTACAACGGTGATAACAGTGCAGGAATGATTCTAGATCCAACTGTAAGGGGAGTACAGAATGGTTACAACCCAACAATGGCACAAGCTGACTCAACTCAGTTTATGATGCCTCAAAAGCAGATGCAGGGAGGAAACGCACATGTTCAAATGATGGGGAGCCAGATGGGCATGTCAACAATGATGACCCAGGGTGTGGGAATGAACATGCCACAGAACATGGGGAATGGACAGAACCCAGACGCGATATCCTTGCCCATTACTGTAGGTCCAGTGGTACCTCTGTATAATCAGCCTAATTCAGGTCTGAATAGTCAGGGGACAATGCTGCAAAATGGGACAGAAAGAAGGTGCATAGAAAACATTCCAGGGATAACTCCGATAGCGGCTCAGCCAACTGGGTCTGGGTCCTTGATGGAGTTTAGTCCCATATGTGCTCAGTCAACAGTGGTGAGGTCGAGCCCCCCACTGATAATACCTCTCACGTCGAACACTGAAAAGTTGCCGCAGCCCTCGATGGCAGTCGATGTGAACGCTACCCTAATGGGGGTGAATGCGCAACAGTTGACACAGTGGTTCAACAATTTGAATTCCACACAAAATTCAGCTAGTGGGAAAGGAGAAGACTACATGAATAGGGTCAGGTTGAACATGGAAGCACAAGAATTGGTGGAAGGGACTATGGGTGTGAACAGGTTAGAGTCCTACACGGAAGAAGAACTGAGGTATCTATGTCCCAGGATCACGAAGGAAGTGAACAAGATACATAAGAGCTTGCAGGAAGCAGCTGACAGAAACGGGGTTGACATAGACAAGACGAAGCACTTGAGCAGAAGCTATAGGTTAGATTTTGGGACCACAGATTTTGAACACATGAGGTCAGCAGGCATGAAGACCCATCTTAGAGAATTGCTGCAGAGTGCACAAGTGTGGAGGTGCTTAGACAAGTGGGAAAGCAGATGGGTAAAGAGGAAGGACAAGAGAAGGGACAGTGCTACAGAGCACAATGAGAAAAAACCGCAGAGTGGTGATACAGTAACAATGTTACCAATGAGGGAAACAGCTGGAGGAAAATTAGTACATGTACCATGGCACAGAAGTGACATTCAGTCCTTCACAGACGATTTTCCCAAACTAAGAGAGAAGCCGATTGAATGGTACCAACAGACTGATAGGTTTGTGAAACTTGCAAAATGTCTCTGGGAAGACCTGAACACTCTGTTTGAGATTGTGGTTCCGGCAGATTTGTGGGAGGATTGCAAAAGAGCTGTAGGTTGGCCGACCAGTGAACCGGAGAGACACAGGGAAACGGGCGCACCATCACCTATGGTGATGAGCTTGTACTATAAAGTGATTGAGCATTTGAAAACGAAGGTACCCGCGAAAAACGTGGATTGGCAGAAGATTGACCGAACTGCCCAAGAGACTAAAGAATCGATTCATAGTTACTATGAGAGGTTGTTGAAGGCGTTCAAGAATTACAGTGGCACGGAAACCATAGAGGCGAAGGACATGCTCCATTTTGTTTTCAGATTTGTGGAAGGGCTGAGGCCAGAGATAAGCCAAATGATAAAGTCGCATTTGATTTGTTGGCAGTCGAAACCGATCGATGAGGTCTTGACTTATGCGAAATACTGTAGCGACGAAATTGAAGTGAAACAGAAAAAATTGAAAGAGAAGGTGATGATGATGCAGCTTAAGGCAGCTCAAACAGGTCTCCAAGGGTTGCAAGGTCTGCAAGGTTTGCAAGGGATGCAAGGGTTCCAACAGCAGGTACCGCAACAGCAGTTGCAGTTGCAGGGAAACATGGCGTTTCAGCCACAGGCCAGAGGCAGAGGTCGAGGAGGTTTTGTGAATAATGGTCCGGATTTGAACACTGTTGTGACGGGTGTGCAGGCAATGAAGAAGGTGATGCCGTGTCACGTGTGCGGGATCGTCGGTCATTGGAAACGCGAGTGCCCGATGGTGGTACAGGAAGGTGCAGGTGTAGGTGCGGGTGCGGGTGCAGGTGCAGGTGTTGGTCAGCAAAACAATGATGTCAATGCATTTCAGACAATGAGAGGACCGAAAATGAGAGGTCCAAACCCAAATTTTCAGACTGTAAATCAATTGCAGGGATTACAACCTATGCAGCCGCAGCAGATGCAGATGCCTCGTATGCAGATGACGCAAATGCAGCCGATGCAACAGCAGTTACCTATGGTACCTAATCAGCAAATGCAAATACCTTTGGCACCAATGAGTCAGCAGCAAGTGATGGTTCCTCCACAGGTAACGGGTCAGGTAATGAGTACAAATGGCACCGTACAACAGTTCCCCTTACACAGTGAGAGTGGAATAAACAACGTATGGGAAAGTGAGAGTTCAGGAGAAGAAGGAGATTGTGTGCTTGCGGCATCCTTGGAAGTTGATCAAAGGGGTCCGTACGTAGAGGGAAGAGTAATGGGTCATCGTGTCTCATTCTTGGTTGACACGGGAGCCACACGTTCAACAGTTAAGAGCAGTGAAGTTCCAAATTTGCCTCTCTCAGGGAGAACAGTTCAAGTGGTGGGAGTAGCAAACAGACATCTGACGAACCCGATAACAAATCCGGTTCCAGTCAGCATCGGTAACTATCAAGGGGTACATCAGTTTGTGGTGTGTGACTCAAGCCCGATAGCATTGCTAGGAAGAGACCTATTGTGTAAATTGGGTTGTTCGATAATGTGTTCAAACGAAGGAATAACAATTGAAACGAGCAATGATGGGGAAGAAGAGGACAGTGTAGAGGGGGATGAAGTGGAGAAAGTCGACGAAGAGTACCCTCTGATTTGTCTCTTCCCGATGGTAACTGAAGAAGATATCCCAGCAGAATTACGGGAAACAGTCGGAAAGGAAGTGTGGGACATGACAGGGAAAGAGGTGGGATTGATGAAAGGAGTGGAACCAGTAAAAGTGATGGTAAAGACTAATGCAATCTTTCCCCAGACCCCACAATACCACATGCCACAAGACACCCTCATGAAAGTTGCCCAACTCATTGACGAATTTGTAAAGCACGGGGTACTGAAAGAAGTGCTAAGCAGTCCATGTAATTCACCAATAATGGGACTAATAAAGCCAAGTGGAAAGGTCCGACTCGTGCAGGATTTGAGGAAAATAAATGACATCATAATAAAGTGCTGCCCTGTCGTACCGAATCCAGCTGTGATAATGTTTCAAGTTCCTTGCGATGCTGAATGGTTCTCAGTCATCGATTTGTCACAAGCATTCTTTTCTGTGCCTCTTCATGAGGACAGCCAATTCCTCTTTTGTTTCAAATTCCTAGACAGGGTGTATAGTTGGTGTCGAATTCCTCAAGGGTTTTCTGAGTCACCGTCAATCTTCAATCAGATTCTAAAGAAAGATTTGGAGGCATTAGAATTGCCATTCGAGTCAACTCTAGTACAGTACATTG
This sequence comes from Pleurodeles waltl, assembly GCF_031143425.1. Taxonomy (NCBI): domain Eukaryota; kingdom Metazoa; phylum Chordata; class Amphibia; order Caudata; family Salamandridae; genus Pleurodeles; species Pleurodeles waltl. The sequence goes on along the minus strand of NC_090444.1, from coordinate 1,668,722,264 downwards.
ATGACTTACTGATTGCATCCAAGACAGAAAGTGGCTGCACAGCCGATACCATTGCTCTGTTGAACCATTTGGGAAGGAATGGACATAAGGTGTCTCCTTCCAAATTACAGTTCTGTCAGAAGAAAGTGAAATACTTGGGTCACCAAATAGAGAAAGGGTCACGGAGAATAATGAAGGAAAGAGTCACAAGCATACTTCAGATGAGTCCACCAAAGACAAGGAAGGAGGTAAGGAAGTTTTTGGGAATGGTGGGATATTGTCGCCAATGGATTCCCAACTTTTCGTCCCTAGCGAAGCCTCTACTGAAATTGACCCAGAAAGATGCCTTGGATGAAATTGAGCTGAAAGGAGACGAGATGGATGCTTTTGTTGAACTGAAGGAATGCATGTGCAGGGCTCCAGCTTTAGGTATGCCTGACTACACGAAGCCTTTCACACTGTTTTGTCATGAACGTGATGCATGTTCTTTGTCTATCTTGACCCAAGCCGATGGTGGCGTAAACAGACCAGTAGCGTATTTTTCAGCTACTTTGGATCCGGTTGCAGCAGCACTCCCAGGGTGTTTCCGCGCCGTAGCAGCAGTTGGTATCAGCCTCACTCAGAGTGAAGGAATAGTGATGGGACACCCAGTAACAGTCATGGTCCCTCACTCAGTCGAGATACTTTTGACCCGCTCCCGAACGCAACACATGACTGGAGCAAGACTCACAAGGTATGAAACGATAATTCTGGGCTCACCGAATGTGCAGCTGAAAAGGTGCACTACGTTGAATCCAGATACCTTGCTTCCTGGAGAAAATGCTGAAATTGAGAACGCTGAAGACGTCGAGCATGACTGCCTTCAGGTGACTGAATTTTGCACAAAACCCCGACCGGACATCAAGGATACCAAGCTTGATGTAAATGACCAAATTCTTTTTGTTGATGGTTCATGTCTAAGAGATGGGATGGGGATTTTGAAAGCAGGATATGCTGTATGTACTGTGACAGGTGTCTTGGAAGCGGGATGGCTTCAAGGAGTCTATTCTGCACAAGTAGCTGAACTTGTAGCCCTTACCAGAGCATGTCAACTATCTGCATTGATGAAGGTCACCATTTACACTGATAGTCAATACGGGTTTGGGATTGTGCATGACTTTGGACAACTATGGTCACAGAGAGGTTTCCTGACCTCTTCAGGATCCCCAGTGAAGAACGGGGAGAGGATAAGGGAATTGTTACATGCCATTCAAGTGCCAGCTGAAGTTGCAGTGGTAAAGTGCAGTGCTCACACGAAAGGACAGGACTATGTGTCTCTGGGAAATGCATATGCAGATCAAGTCGCAAGATTTTGTGCCTTGAACTGTATATTACTAAGGGATGATTGGAACACGATAAATGAGCCAGAACTCGAACCAGCTGAAGCATTTGCCTTGAAGGTTGTAGATACAATAGAGGAACTGAAAGCACTACAGAACAATGTCAGGGATGATGAAAGAGATTCCTGGATTAAATCACAATGTATAAAGAGACAGGACGAGTTATGGGTTTCACATGAGGGAAAATTTGTTTTGCCAAATAGTCTCTTATCACAGCTTGCGCGGTTCTATCATGGGCAAGCTCACCTAGGGAGAGATGCCATGATAAGATTGTTCAAAACTGATTGGTTTAACCCCAGATTTCGCCAAGCTGCAGAAGCAGTTTGCCATCGATGTGTCACTTGCCAGCAGATGAACCCAGGGAAGGGAACAGTTGTGAGCGCGAGTCACATTGGTAGGGCAAGCGGTCCTTTTAGCCGCATGCAGATGGACTTCATTGAGATGCCTGTGCATGGGGGTCTGAAATATGTGTTGGTGATTGTGTGCATTTTTAGTCACTGGATTGAGGCATACCCTACACGTAGAAACGACAGCCTTACAGTTGCCAAGCTATTGTTGAGGGAGTTAATACCACGTTTCGGATTCCCGATCTCTTTAGAATCAGATAGGGGAAGTCACTTCAATAACGAGGTAATGAAGTTACTTTGCGAAGCGCTGAACATTGAGCAAAAGCTGCACTGTAGCTATCGCCCTGAAGCATCAGGACTGGTGGAGCAGATGAATGGTACGCTGAAATCGAGAATGGCAAAAATATGTGCATCGACAAATTTGAAATGGCCTGACGCATTGCCCTTAGTGCTAATGTCAATGAGAAACACTCCTGATAGAAAAACTGGATTGTCTCCACATGAAATTCTCATGGGCAGGGCTATGAGACTTCCTGCAGTTCCCGCAAACATGCTTTTGAATATTACGGATGATATGGTGTTAGACTACTGCAAAGGACTGGCTGATGTGGTTCGCTCTTTCTCTCACCAGGTGGAAGCGACCACCTTGCCACCGATCCAAGGTCCAGGACACGCGCTGAAAGCAGGAGACTGGGTCGTGGTAAAGAAGCACGTGAGAAAATCGTGTCTGGAACCCCGTTGGAAAGGCCCTTTCCAAGTGATCCTGACGACAACTACTGCTGTGAAGTGTGCGGGGGTTCCCAACTGGATTCACGCCAGTCACACAAAGAAGGTGTTGTGTCCCACAGATGAGGAAGTTGAAGCGCTGAAAGTACCAGTGCCTGATAAAGCAGTGCCGAGTGCTGAGACAGAACAAAAGCGAACTGAAAGAGAACAGGCAGAAGCAGGAGAAAAGGAGATATTCTCCGACAACGAAGACACCAACTCACTTGGGGAAGACCAAGGAGAAAGTTCAGACAGCGACGAAGAAGCTGCAGGTGACAAAGAACCTGAAGCAGCTGAGGGTAGCAAAAAGCCTGAAGCAGCTGAAGGTGACAAGGAGCCTGAAGCAGCCGAAAGTGATACAGAGCCTGAAGAAAATAACGGTGACGAAGGGCTCGAGAAAAGTGAAAAAGCAGGAGAGCCTGATCAGGGGAGGGCTTTCCCAGAAGCAGACGGTACCGAGAAAGAAAAGGAGAACGTGATCGATTCTCCCGAAGAAGGGGATAAGGCAGATCGGAACGAAGGAGTTCAAGCTTCCACAGAAAAGACAGCAGGTCCATCAAACGGACACGGTGCAAAAAGGAGATTAAGTATCTCACCAGTAAAAGAAAAGGGTAAAGAAAGTTTGAACGAAGGAGGAAGGCCGAAAGTGAAAGAGAAAAGAAAAGAAGTGAGTGCTGTGGATCAATCGTCAAGTGAAGAAAAAGACTTGACAAAAGAGGAAAGTACCAGCGAAGCAGAATCGAAGAGGGAAGCAAAATTGAAAAGGAAAAGGATACCAAACAGGAGGTATTCCGGTCCTGAATGGGCATATGCAGTCAATGATGATTGGACTGACGAGTTTGTATCTCTAAGCATCGAGAACGAAGAAGAAGAAGAGATACCAATAGAAAAGAAAAGTTTAATAGACTCTGTCGATTGAAAGAGTAAATGATATTGCTTGCTACAATATAACGTGAAAGAAACAACCAGCTGAGACATTGTTAAACCGGAGGAGACTTGCTAAATTGATAAAGACTGAGTTATTGCCGAATTGAGACAAATGCTGCTAACCGATAAGTGACTGGCCTTTTGAAGAAGACGGTGTGAACATTGCGCTTGTTCAGCTTTGTAACTGAATTGCTAAATAGTTTCATTTATAAGTGCTTCTAGCTCTCTGATTCCATACAGATCATGGCACCAAACAATAGAAAGAAGTTTTGTAAATATGTGTGTATAGGCTTGGTAATTACATGTGTGATAATAATAATGGCAATTGTGTTTGGGATGCATCGAAAGGGTGAGAATGAGACTATTACTGCTTCTACTATTGCTCCTGTTACTGTCACTGAACTAACCCCATTGAAAAGACTAGCAATGGATGAGAGACTCTTGCATGATAAGAAAGAGCTTTCGTATAACGTTTTCTATCGCTTGCTAACAGAGTATGTTGAGACTATGGATGCGAAGGATTGTTATGTGTGTACACAGATACCGACATCAGTAAAGGAAGGGGTGACTTATCACCACATGCCTCTTACATATGGGATTACGTGTAGTATAGTAATGTCTAGGTTTTATGGTCAAACTAACATACAGTATTTTTACTCGAATTATGATGTTACCTTTGCTTATGTTCCTATAATAGCGCAGCTAAGCGAAACTGCAAGATATTGGGATTACAAAATTATGAGGGACTTTTTCGAGCCAATGCAACCTTTTGAAACGGCTCATGCTCATAGGGAAAACCTTACTTGCTCAGTCTCTGCTGTAGAAATAAGCTTTTTAGATCGCACAGATGATAGGAGGGCTCAAATGAAGGCGAAATTAGAAAAGGAACTGCATAAGAGGACTTCAGTAGATAATTATGATTTTGCTGCTATAAAGACACAAGGGAAAATTGCTTTAGATGCTTGGCATGTAGGGAAATTTTGTATATATCGAGGTGAATCTTACTATGATAATATTTTTGTAGGAGCGAGTGAGTGTAAACATACGTTTATTTTTAAGGCCAAATGGACATTCATGATGGACGGACTTGACCCTGTCATTCCAGGGGTGTATTATATTTGTGGGCATAATGCCTATTATCGTCTTCCAAAGGGATGGTGGGGAAGATGTTATTTGGGTATAGTGTTCCCAAAGGTTTATCAACTGGATGACGTATCGATGATTCAAAAGACATCTGGATCTCATAGTATCCAGAAAAGAGAGACCGCAGCTGCTGTGGTAGGTGATATATTTGGAGCCATGATTCCTTCATTGGGAGTTGTGTTGAATTCCATCAAGATACGAAAGTTGTCTACTATAGTGGATAACATGCTGACAAAGTTTTCAGGTGCTATAATCCTGATAGAAGCTGAGCTTGCAGCGGAAAGAGCTATGACTCTTCAAAATAGGCTTGCTTTAGACATTCTTTTAGCAAAGGATGGAGGCGTTTGCAAAATGATTGGTGCACGTCACTGCTGCACCTATATACCTGATAATAGTGTGAAGATTAAAACTATGCTTGCTAACCTAACAAAAGAGAGTGCAGATTTGAAGGAATTGAAAGAACAAGGAGTGTGGGAGAAAGTTGGAAAGGGAATAGCTTCAGTGGGACATTGGCTTGGGGGAATTTGGAATGGAATATTATTGAAAATAATAGAAGGAATATTAATAGTAATAATTTGTGTATTTGGAATTTGGGGAATAAAAAGGGGAATAATAATGATTATGGAAAGAATTAAAAGAAGAAAGGAGGAGAAAATTATGAAAAGAATGGCAGAAGAATACAAAGCGCAAACTAGGGGAACCAAAAGGAAAAGGGAACTGACAGAATTTTAATGGAATAAAATTTGTGGGCTAAATTTGTGTGATGACTAGTAGTCATCAGAGGAGGGATTGATGAAGCAGAAAATGAAGGTTTTGATTTATTAGCGCTTAAACGTAGTGCTGAAATAATCATGTGTGATATTAACCGAATTAATTAAGATTGTACGGGGACAAAATGTGCCCTCAGAGTAGTTTGCCATCATTTATACGCGTGCTTTATATAACGTGGTGAATCAGAATTGCACTAATCCGACATAATCATAAACGTGTGCTACGATTTGCTTGTTTGAAATGCTTTAGCTTAGCATTACTTTAGCAGAGGCTTTGGCCTAGTTGCCTGGTCTCACGGTTTAGATGCTCGTATTTTTCCACTGTGCTGTTAAACGTGTATTTTTGCTTGAAGCTGTACTTTTCCACAGAAACTGTTCACATGCTTATCTTAAAGTTGGTGCCAGCCTGGCATATTTTCTCTTAAATTCAAGGTCGACTTGCAGGTGCGGACAATGGAGGCTCTGAGAGTAAGCTAATTGGACAACAATGTTGCAACTTGCGTACCCATCTCCAAGGATAATGTATGCTTAAGTAAAAGCTTGAGAACTGTTGTTTTTGATTGGTCAATTTGAAGCTAACCTATGAACCCTCCAATGGAGACTCTACTGGATTTGAACTGTTGTCTATAAAACCCAGGTGCACGAGAAGAAGGTAGCCATTATGCGTTATTACAGCCATTACCAGCTCGATACCCGCCATTTTGCAGACTTCGTAGCTATTATGGCCCACTTTGCTGCGACGCCATTTTGAGAGACTCTGATTCTTTCTCTAATCGAGAGAAAGAGACTTTAAATGATTCTTGCCCTAGAGACTGTAACTTTGATTTGATCCCTTTGCATGAAGTAGTAGTTTTACCTTGCCGCCGTGAGGCAATTGCCCCGTCCACCCCTGCCCCTTTGTCCCGTCCCATGCTGGTCGAGAAACGGTACCCATGCTGACCGAAGAACGGTACCTGTGAGACGAAGGCTTCCTTGTATGCTGATCGTAATTGGTAAATATGAAAGGAAATTGTAAAATTGCATTGTGTTTCTTTTAGGTAACCAACTGCTGATTTTGGTAAGAGCCCTAGCTAGGAGTTTTCTAAATTAATGTTGCTAAATTGTTTTTGCATGAAGTCCCACATGCCGATGCTAATTTGAGGTTAGACGAGGATTCCATATGTTGCACGATGCAATTGAGATCTTGTTATGCTGACTAAATGTACGCAATTAGTTCATTACAGATTATCGTATTAGTGATTTGCATTGCCATTATCGAATGCCTTGTGATTCAAATGCTTCATAGATTACACTTGTTTCGACATTATGGACAGCTATTAATGTTCATATATGTTTATCATTTGGTGTTGAGACACATTTACATTGTGCTAGCTTTGTTAATATAGGGAAATAAATTCACTAACTTTGCAATAAACTGGTGTGGTTCTTCCTGACTGAAAGGTCAGGGTTCGCCGAAATGTATTCTGGATTAATTGTTAAGTGTTATGTTGTTCAAGGTGTTGCTTATGTTCGTTATTGATTATTGATTTGATGCGACTGATCAATATAATAGTGCAGAGAGTTCCCACTAAGTCAAAAGATTCATCGGCCTAAAGAGCGTCCAAACGTAGGTAAATTTGTTACCACGTTCCGCTCTATCACAGTCACCAGGCTGATAATGTATTCAGTGCTAGTGAAACCACATTTCTTTGAAGCCGACCCTCGCTGACACCAGCCAAAAACAAAGTTGCCAATCACTCGAATTTACCACGTCCATCCTTCACCTCATGCACTGAAGAAGAAGCGCATCTTAAAAGAAACATATAATTGCCAGAAACATCAAGGCACTGTAAACAGACCAATAGAAATTAAAACAAGTTCCACACACACCTTCCTCATTTGTTTATTCATTTATTTTTGTGAACCGCTTAACAAAAACAAATAGCAAACATATACACACAGACCTCTCAGTTATTATCCATGTAACTGGATCAATGCAAAGTTTGTGACAGCGGAAGGGAGGAAAGGAAGGGAAACACAAGAGCGAGGGCGGTTTCAAGGGACTCCTTAAAGAGGCAATGCCAGTTATAGCCTTGTGGGGCCCAGAGCTGCCTTTGCACTGTTTTCTGTACATTTTTGTGCCTGTTTCTCGTTTTTTTAACAGTGTATTTAGTGTCTGTAAATAAACTGCAAGTTGCATTTTTGCTGTATTTAAATGCAGGCTTGTGGGATCATACTCATACAAACATCGCTCTTTCAGTCACTAATCAGCAGGGCACTTTCTTGAAGCAGCTCCGATCAGAGCACAGCAGCTGGTCTTTTACGGCTGTTTCAGAGGCAAGGAGAAAATTAAAGCTCTCCATTCCAAGCCAAACATGGGAGCTAAGATAACGGAGGGGGACTGGAAAAACCCCTCTCTGCTGTTGGTTTTGTTTGCAGAGGGAGCTGGTGGGGAGGAGGGACTGAACGCGCACCCACAGTGTAAGACCAACAGTCAAATTCTAAAGGAAAAAAGTCCCCTACAGATAAACAGGACCTAGCATAATTATACAGTACTTGGTGCTGCTCCCAAAGAGAAAAAGGCAGGACAAAGAGGCAGAACTGACCACTATCAAGCAAGGATTTTTGAAGAATGCTGGAACCAACAAATGAAATTGCCTGAATTTGCTTGAACCCTTATTATAAGCATACTTAAAAGTATACAACAAGTTGAACGCTACGCTCGACCTAAAAAAACTGCCCCATACTGGATTGGTATTCTGGAAAATTGGCCAGAGAATTAAAAAATAATACATTTTCTAAATAGAACAATATTGAGCTACATTTGGTTCCGCTGCTTAGGTTTATTGACTTTGGCAAGGATGTATTCTATACAAGTGTAATGACTCCTTTGCTTTTTATGTGTGATATAAAAATGTAAAAGCAACTGTTCAGTTTTCCCCTTTTGAAAATACAGTTAAAGAAGAGTAAAATGCATACTTATAGGTATATCAAGCGAATTAAGTAACTAATAGAAAAAGCAGACAGTCATCCTCTAAACTAATGGACATAGAATAACAAATCCCTGCTAAAATAGATCAATACTTTTTTTTCAGGAATACCTTAAAACAGTGGTTCCCAACCTGTGATCCAAGGACCCCTGGGGATCCGCGAAGCCTCCCCTGGGGATCCCTGACTACTTACAAAATTAAATAACATTAACAGATTAGGTTCCCGTCTTTCAGTAATGACTCAGTGGGGGGTCCCTGGATTCCAGTAATTAATCAGTGGCGGTCCAGAGGTTCCGGTAATGATAAAGTGGGTGTCCACAGAAGTCAAAAGGTTGGAAACCACTGCCTCAAAAGGTCTATTTATTGAGTTTTTAAGCATCTAACAGCTAAAAGAAAACCCATCCCTCAGCTGAATCCTATTAAGTCCATACAGTTTGACACCTGACACTGCACAATCATGGATTGGCAGTGTGTTCCTAAATCGAGTGGAATATAAAACAGAACACAATAAGCCAGGCCCCCCTTTGCCCCAACAGCCCCCTCCCTCTTTTGTGAACCCCAACTTCAGAAGGGCGAACCCCATTCCTCTGCCCACTATAATAGATATCTCTGAGACGGTACTCTGCATGCCAACTCATCCTTCCTTCTCCACGGGAGGGTTAGAAAGAAAGAAGGTTGGAGCAATCATATTGGTCACATAAGTAAAAAAACTCCATCGAGGATGGAGTGCCGAGCTCGGCGGGCCTCAGCTCAATGTGGTGTATACAGGTCTCCATTCAGCTTCGTATTGTAAGGTAATTCTACTCATTAACTGCCCCCTAGCAAGAATGAACCAGAGTCCTTTGTACCACTGGGAAGGTGGGGTTGGGGGTACTTTACCCCTTTCCAAGTATGAGCAATAGCCAGTTTGGCAGCCCCAAACCATTATAGCCTCATAACCCCCTCATAGACGTCAGAACTGTGGGTTTTATGCCCAGGATCATCACCTCAGGCGACAAGAGGATCGACTATCCTAATATCTCTTTAAGAAGTGCTGATACACTTTCCAAAAAGGTGACAGGCAGACATAACCATGAAATGTGCAGTTCTTCTCTCAATGCCCCACCAGTGGTGATGAAACAGTTTTCAGAGTGTGGGATGCTGTCATCAATATTACAAAACTGAAGTCACGATTGTGAGCCACGTGTCACACAAAGAACAATTGTAGCAAATGAGCCACGCCAATTCAGCAGCCGAGTGGTAAGGGTAAGTAGCTGGGCGTGTATTTTGAAGCCGACTGCCACAAATACATTACTAATGATAATGTGGTATGCACTGTCATTTACAGACAGCACAATGAATTTCCACTGAAATGGCCACTACTTTTGACCACACATGCAGCTTTACTGATAAAACTATGTAGTCTACAAATGATAAAGTGTGGGAATCATTTTTTCAATCATTTGCGCATCACCAATTAAAGTGCTTTTATTTGTTTTGATCCTCTTCAGAGTTACAAAAAATGTGCCTCGTGCTATTTCCTATTTTGAAATACTTGTTCACTCACAAGTATTTAAATGGTGGTGTGTGGTAGCATAAAGCATACATTCTACAGCCTTTCCTGTCACACTCCATATGCCCCGGCAAAACTGTCACATAGCCTGCTTTAAAAATCCTCTCTGCAGTCCAAGAAAAAAAGCAAAATAAATACAATTTTCCATCTTAAAAGAATGACCAGCAATTTGGCAGAAGACATCGCCTGCCATGTGGCAAGATACAAATACAACTCACAGGCTCTTTATGGCTTGTTCACTTTCTGAACTGCAGCATGGTAGCACCCCCAGTACTTCTATTCCAGCGCCTGCTTGTCCTACAGCCCCTCCACCATCAGGGGGTGTATTGGGATACGTGTGATGTAGTCTGAAGAGGGTGTAGCGTCAGCCATACCACACTTAGTAGTGAGTGTCCCTATACAAAATCGACGTGGAAGTGTCTGAATCTTCCCTGTCTTTACCAGTGCTTTGAATTAAATTGCGTTCCTCAGATGTGTTTCCACTGTCCCTGTAGGCAGTGCATCGTGCGCTAATAGTATGCGGTATGATCGAGAAATTGTGTTTTTAGTGCCCACAAATCTCAGAAAAAGTGTTTCGAATTGGGTCATATCACTGGTGGACCCTGATCGAATAAGGGCTGTGTGTGATATCCAGTGCTGGATTTGGGCATAGTGAAGCCGTCCGGTCTCTAGGAGGTCAAAGTTTGTTTCACATCGCTTAAAAGTTGTAGGTATTGTGTTCTTATACAACTCCCTTCTCTCCAGTTGCGAAATGCCTGACCCTCCAGGGCAGGAGGGAACGCTGCATTGTAGTGAATTGTTCTGTAGGGAGAGGGGTACGTTACCTCGCCCCTTGATGCGATGTATGTGTCCCATCATTTCCTTGTGGTGGACGCTGGTGTGCTGAGCTATCCTTTGAGAGCCCTGTGTTTATCCACCCAGAACAGATCCCAAAATGGTACTGAGACTATAGCGTGATCCATATGGAGTCAATTTATTTAGTATTCCATCCTAGACAATTCCACCACTACTCTTATTTAAACAGCCACATCATAGAGGGGAATGCTAGGTGCCGCCATGCCCCCTGCCTCCCTCCGCTGCATCAACAGTTTCTGATGAGCCCTGGATGCCTTGCCCTCCAGGTGAAGTGTAATAGCTGTTGCTGGATTTGTTTGAGATACACTCTATACAACCATATCAGGAGTGCCTGGAACATATAAAGGAGGCGCTGAAGAACAGTCATCTTTAATGCAGTAATTCTGCCTATCCATGAAAGCATCCAACAGTCCAAGATCAACGGGCCCCTCTTTATTGTCGCCAACAGGGGAGGAAGGGAGGGCGGGTGGAGTAAATGGTTAGAAATAATTCCAGAGGGGTTTTCACAATACTAGCCCAAGTTACCTAATATCTGTATATCCTGCATCAATAGCATGCAATTCCCACCAGATGTCCTGCAAGCCCATGTTCTCTAGGTATTTCTTCAATCGTTTGGAGAATGGCCTCCGTATGAGTCACCCCATCCCCCTCCCCGTCTCTCTGGGGATCCCACATGACATTGAAACCCCGGGTAGGAATAATGTAAGAGATAGGCATCCTGGGATGAATTAAGTGCATAGACTCTAGCCAGAGCAATGGTGTGTCCTTGTAAAGACCCAACTAGAATCAGATATGTATCATCGTTATCTGTCTTTGTTTAGGATACTAGGAAGGGATGATTGCATTTCAGAACGATTTCCACCCCTCACTGTTTATTAGGGGTAGAAGAATATAAGGCTGCGTTGTATGCACTGTGTTTTAGCGTCCCCTGGTCCTTCCATGTGTGCTAAGATTCTTTAAAGCATACTATATCTGGGTGCATGTCCCAGAGGTGATTCTGGATGCAACCCGCCCCCCCCCCCCCCTCTTTTGTTGTGTGAGTTGAGGTCCTCAGTGTGGATAGTAACTACATTAACTATTTGTGACTAAGGTATGGAAAACCTGTAATGAGTGTGCAGTTGATCAATCAGTGTGGTTCATCATGTGATGGAAACTCTGCTCCCAGACATAAAAAGGTAGTGAAACATGTATAGAAATAACAGTCAGTATAAAATCTACATAAGCAATATCCTGAAAGCCTAGGGGATAAATATCCCCTCAAAAGGATGGATCTATGTACCCTTGTTGCCACACGCAGGGAGGCAAAGAAACCGGCCCTCAAAATAAACAGCAGTCCCCAGGCAGGACCAGCCATGTCCTGGGTTAGACATCCTGCCAAGTGAGATCGAGCTGGGTCCCTCTGCCCCACCTTGCCTGGGTACAACTCCCATAGTTTAGCATCTGTTCGCCCCTCCATGTTGTAGTTTAAGGGTTGTCCCCCACTGCCCCTTCTGTTTCTTGGAAACCGAAATCCTGGACCCCGCCAAGGGCCCCTGTGCATAGTTGCATAGACTGCCTCTAAATGAGCTGGGGGGGGGCAAAGAAGCACAGGTCACTCTTTGCCTTTCACCTTTGTCCTGCCTATAAAAGTCCATGGGTCCCTAGGGCTTAGGGTTACAGCCATTCTTGATGTTCTGGGCATTGCTGGTTTATGGTGTGACCCTTTGGATGGCTCCAGTCCATTGAGTCAAACCTCCATGCAGGTAACCCAGGTAATCTTGCTCACATGATGATCTTGGTGTAATATCTCCTGCTGGTATGCCAAATACGTGGCCTACCATTTGTGGCCAGCTTTCTTCTTAAGAGGCATAAGGGGGACCCGTGCCATCCTCAGGGCACTGGGGACTCCAGCACCCACTCCCATGAGAGTCACTCATAGCAAAAAATGATGGTTCCACACAAGGCCCCTACAGCAGGCATGCAGGAGTAATTTCCTTTAGGGGCAGGTCCTCCTGGGCACATGCACCCCAAAGGACTTAAAGGGCCGTGGTTGCATTGGGGTAGATTGGCCCCCTGCCACTATTCAGTGCCAGGGGCAATTCCTGAGCCACAGCGGAACAGCAGTGTGTCTTGTTTTTTTTTTTTAACTGATGGAGCTCATGAAATTGCAGTCAGCACTCTCAAGAGCAGCAGGACTTTTAGGCTCCAATAGCTGAAATGTCTTCAGGAGGCCGAGGTCTCTATCCATTTAATCAGGGAGATATGATCAATATCCTTACTCACTCCAAGGGGCACTGGCCACTTCCCCCCTCCTCACCATGTCTCCTGTGTTTCTCCACCGGTCTCGTGGGAGAACATGTACTCACAGTCCTGGCCCATAGTGTTGCGCGACCCTTTGTTGGTAGCCTACCATTACGCCTGTGCTAAGGTCTCCCCTCAGCTGGCCAGGTCATACCTTGTCCAGGGCGGATCTGTTCTCTTCACCTCCTGGGGTGTTAAAAATTGGGTCTCCAGTTGGCATAGCTATGCACCCTGTCCAAGTAGGGACCACGGTCCTAGTCAGGGTAGGTCAGATACACAGCCTAAATTAACCCGTGTCCACCCTCAGGCGGCTTGGCACAGAGCAGTCAGGCTTAATTTAAGAGGCAGTGTGTGAAGTATCTGTGCATCACTTAAATTTCAGTAACACTGTGAGAAATACCATGTAGTAAGGTGTCAGTATGTAGTATGACTGGGTGGTCTTACCATGTATTACTAGCATGTTACCCAGAAGGGGACCTCTGATTTACACTAGTAAACCTTAGCTCAGTCCTGGTAGGGTGGCAAAGAGCAGTCAGGCTACTTAGAGGAACATACGTTAAGCATTTCACAGCACCAACATGAAAAATAAGTAATTGACAAGGCTCAAGAAAAATCTAACACAAATTTATAAGAATAAAGCTGATTTTTATATAATTTTAGACACCAAAGTGAAGTCGATACATAAAGGGTAACTGGAGTTATCAACTTTAAAGCATTAAATAAATCAGTACTTTGCACAGCTGTCAAACTGTATCATTGTGGTAAATGGGAGAAAACAAGGTATGCAATCGGATATTTGTGGAGTGGTTTCTGGGGAACCCACTTGGAGTGAAGGTCTTGCAGACCCACAGACCAAGTCTCAACACACAGTACAATTTTACCTGGCTCAGGGGGCCGGGATACAGAGGTGTGCTGGCTGTCCTTGGTGCTGAATGGGACTCGCAGCCTGGGAGTGGGTACCTTGGCAAAAGGTGACTTGCGAGTCGAGATCAACAAAGCCCTTCGGAACTTAGGGCCTGATTTAGATCTTGGTGGTGTTGCCACCAAGCCGTGTGGCGGTGGACCTGAGAGGACAGTCAACCATAACTAACACAACTACACACTCAGCTACACAGACACACTCACACACAAGCACAACTACACACATCACAAAAACGTCTGCCAAACAACAACAACACTCACCTCAATGGGGCAACAAAACATACACATTAGTCTCACATGCAGGTGACACACATACAGACACAACCACATTACCCACTCCAGCTCCATCCACCTCAAACAACTAATCCCCAAACACACACACACAAGTACTGACTCACATACACAACAGATAGCACAAACCAACCCATACAGGTCCCCTTGCAATGCGCACATATGGACACCATTGTACAGTGGTAGTGCACTGTCATTCTGGTGCTAGCATTTATTTTGCAATGGATGATGACACCACAATGACAGTTGTGTATGTGTGAGATATGCGTGTTGTGCCAGTGTGTCCCCAGCCATGTGTGACACAAATTGTCTCCCCGACATATGCATGTCACAGTGATTTAAAAAAATACTGTGACATGTTTATGCCTGCAGTGGTCCCAACCTCCCGCGCAGTGCCCATCCAATGTACCCTGGCCATTACGGTGTCCCTACCTGCAAGTCTGGCAACAAGGGGGGTCCTGTTTTCTCTGTGGGTCAGTGGCAGCAGTAACAGCAGGTGTTGTTCAGTCGTGTCCAGTCAAAGACAGAGGTGGAATGGGGAGAAAAGGTGAGCTTTCACCCCTTCCCCCCAAATCCACCAACTCAGAAGCGGTGGTTGGACACCCCCCCTTTTTTCTTTGCAGTAAGGCACATCCAAATCTGCACGGCGGGAAGGGTGGCTAGGGTCCCACCGGCATCCACTTTTCTTTCTTCTGGTGTTGATGCTGGCAGTGTTTCTTGGCAGAGATGGCAGTTTAAATGTGAGTCTTCGTCTATGGGAACACCAACATCTAAATATGGCGGGCGAACCGTCGTGGCTTCAGATGCTTGTTCAGTCGAAAAGTCAATGGCGGGACGGTTACTGCCAACATCTAAATCAGGTCTTAAGCTTGGAGATGTCCTTGGACCAGGAATCACCAGGCACAACAGTTCTGCCTAGCTCGGCCGTCACGGGGGCAGAGGTGCTCCTGGCTATTCGTGGTGCTGAACAGGATCCATGGCTGCTGGTTTACCAGGTAGGACAATGCACACTGAAAGGACATGCAAAGACTGGACATGGGACTCAACGGGGTGGATTGTTGCATGGTGACGATGAGCCCTTGGGCCTGGAGTGTCGAGTAAAGCAGGTAGTAGTCGGGCTGACCACAAACAAGCCTTGGAGCCGGTAAGCACAGTAGTTGCAGAAATCTTCTTCCAGAGGACCAGGCAAACGATGCAGAAAGCTGAGCATCACTGAGGATAGGTCTGCAGTCTTCAAAAGCCACCTTTCCAGTTACTTTTGGGTGGCCACGCTTCAGAGCCCCGAGGGCAGTACTTCAGTGGTCGTGGAAGTGGGGTCTGGTCCTGCCCTCATTAGGGGACTAGTACCTCTAGTCCTAGGGAGTCCTTGTGAAGGGGTTCGGTTGCAGCGGGGTTCGCTTACCTTTTGAAACCAGTCTCTGGTCCGGGGTGACTTGAAATCCAGCAGGTACAAAGTGGCTAGCACAGGTGTAGAACTTCGCACCTTCTCTTCATGGAGTCCTGTGTTGTTTTGGACTTGAGTCTCTTCTTGGCTCACAACAGATCTGGGATTCTGGTGTCAGGTGTGCCCCTTATATCCTACATTTAGGGGGTTAAGGACTGTGATGGCTAGTAGCCAATGGGCATCTAGTCCTGCGGTTAATACACAGCTGAGGTGACGACATCCGGTGGGTGCACATCACCAAGGTACTTAGAACCCACTATTTCTAAGTGGTTTCAAGATGGCACAGGCCACCTTCGACTGTACATCCCGGCTGGCCCACCCTAGAGGTGTGGTCAGCCTTAGGGGAGTGTATGCCTCTTGACTAGTTAATTTTCCCGCTTTCCTGCCTGAGAAGGTGGCTGGGGCAAGGAGAGGCTTAGCCCTCGAATAGGGGTCAAATTCCTTTTTCCAGCAACGGTGGTGCATCCTTTGAAGCTCACCACCATGATGGGGCTATTCACTAGCTATCCTGGCAGGGCAGAGGTGTTACCTCCACTCTGCACAGGCCTTTGTTCTGACCTCTGGGAGCAGCACCCAGTCCCCAGCATGAGGTCAGATCTCTGCCTTGGCGGCAAACACTTGGGAAAGCTCGCCAAGGCAAGAGAAAGCTAGTATTTCAGTGGGCATCCTGTAAGGACGCCACCTTGGAACATGCTAGGTTAACCTCAACAAGAGAATCATGTCATGGGTTAAAAAGGCACGGTGTTCAATACCAAACAGGACAGAATTGGGCCAGGCCATTATGGAGCTAGGCAACTGGGGTTCGCCCGGGTGCCAGCCCATGTTATCTTACAGACCACCAGTCACTTGTGGTAGTATTATGTTCTAAATTCTATCACTGGGCCATACATGCCTGCACATATATGTCCACACTCATAACAGTGCACCCTACCTCCTGGGCTATAGGAGGCCTCCTTACGGGAGGCTGACTTATGTTATGGGCAGTGGAGGGACACTGCCACACACGGTGTGGCCAGAGTCAAACTCAAGCAGACGAGGTGCTCGTACAGGGCTGACATGTCAGGCTTGCAGATTTTGCCTTTACTCGGGTCACCGACTGTGGCACAATCAGTGCTGCAGTCCTGGTGACCCCTTTACCATCCTTGCCCTGGGTACCACTGATACCATTTACTAGGGCCTCACAGGGGTGGTAAAATGCTTGCCAATTGGGTTTACCAATTCACAGTTACAATTTAAGGGAATGAGCACTAGCACTCGGCCTGGTTAGCAGGTCCCTGTGCACTTTCAGATCAAAAATTACAGCATCAAGCAGCAAAAAGTTGAGGGTGACTATCTAAAAAGGGCACTTTACAACACACCACAAAAAGGCTCCACACCAGTTCAGAGTTTAGAAAAATAGAGTTGTTTCTTATGAGTACAATAGGACCAAAATGACAAATATCCAATAAGTAGAACTTGAGATATAAATTTTAAGGAATAAACTCCAATATAGTGCTTCGAAATCAATAGCACTTAAAGGTTACTTGGGGTCTCGCTGGACCAGTGTAAATCCAAAGTTCAGGCTGACTGTTGTGGAGGGCAGCCCGGCTACAGAACCCATGCAGGGCCTGCTGAAAAGTACCTTGGATGGAGGGTCCTGTTGAGGTTGAGGAGGTGATGCAAAGGCGTTGGCTCCGATCCACGCAGTCCGAAGGATGCATCGTTGTTGAGCTGCACAGTTGTTGAAGTGATGTCCTCTGGATGTGGTGTTGATCCCTTTGCAATGGAGGCGATTCGTTGTCGTTGAGTCTCGCAGCTGGGGATGCGAAGGCGAAGCACCAAGGCTGGGGGTGATGCATCGTTCCTGAGCTGTGCAGTCAACAATGCAGAGACCTCAGCAACAGCGGCGATGTGTCAGCGTCGAGGGAGGATGAGGAAGTTCTGATCGCTACAACAGCATAATTTTTTGTAGAAGAACAGCTGCAAAGTCCACTTTCAAGGCCTAGGACTGAATTGGCACCTCTTGGCAGTACAGGACTCACAGTTGGAAGAGTCCAGCAGCTGTTGCATGATGGAAGGGAGTCTTTGCAGGCACTGAGGCCCATATTTATACTTTTTTTGCGCCGCATTTGCGTCATTTTTTGATGCAAAAACGGCGCAAACTTTCAAAATACAATTGTATTTTGTTGGTTTGCGCCGCTTTTGCGTCAAAAAGCGGCGCAAATGCGGTGCTAAAAAAGTATAAATTCGGGCCTGAGACTTCAGAACTGGAGGCAAGCCTGCAAGCCCTTGGAGTTACTTTGATTCTTTAAGGATGTATAGAGGTAAGTCCAGTTCTTCTCACTCCAAGGCAAGAGGCAGCAGGCCAAAACAGCAAAGAAGTTCAGCATAATGGCAGTCCCTCCTGGCAGCACCACAGTCCTTCTTCCAGGCAGAATGTCCTCAGATCCAGAAGTGTACTGATTTGGTGGAGTTTGGAGTCCAGCACTTATACCTAGTTGTGCCTTTGAAGTGGGAGAGATTTGAGAGAGAGGCCTTTGAAGTACACAAGGTCCCTGCCCTTCCTTCCCTGGCTCCAGACACTCCGCAGGGTGTAATGCAGCTCTTGGTGTGGGACAGGCACAGCCATATTCAGGCGCAAGTGTCAGCTCCTTCCTCCCATATAGCCCCTGAAGACCCATTGGCCTGGTGATGGACCATCAGGATTTAAGTGGCACACCTCAGCTTCCTTTGTGTGTGACTATCTGGAGGGACTGCACAAAGCCCAGCTGTTACCCACTCAGGACTAGTATTCAGAGACAGGCAAAGGCACAGAATAGTTAGAGGAGGAAAATGCCAACTTTCTAAAAGTGGCATTTTCAGACTTGCAATTTAAAACCCAACTTCAACATTAGTTGTATTTTTAAATTGTGAGTCCAAAGACACCAAACTCCAAATTTCTGTCTTTTCCCAATTTGAAGTTACATTCAAAAGCTGTTTCACGGTAATCCCAATGTTAACCTATGGGAGAGATAGGCCTTGTAGTAATGAAAAACAAATTTGATAGTTTTTCACTACCAGGACATGTTAATTTAAAAGTACATGTCCAACTTTTTAAATATACTGCACCTCGCCCTTGGGGCTAGCTGAGGCCTACCTTAGGTGTGTCTTACATGTATAAAAAAGGAAGGTTTGGGCCTGGCAAGTCGGGGCACTTGCCAGGTCGAAATGGCATTTTAAAACTGCACACACAGGCTCTGCAGTGGCAGTCCTGGGCCATGTTCAAAGTGCTACTGTAGTCAGTGGCACAATCAGTGTTACAGGCCTACTAGTAGCATTTAACTTATAGGCCCTGGGCACATATAGTGCACTTTACCTCGGATTTACAAGTAAACTAAATATGCCAATTGTGGAAAAGCCAATTTCACCATGTTTAGAGTATAGACCACCTGCATTTTAGCACTGGTTCACAGTGGTAAAGTACACAGAATCCTAAAGCCAGTAGAAATTAGGTCAGCAAAACAGAAGGTCCGAAGGCAAAAAGTCCAGGGAAACCACTCCATAGATGCCAGGTCTAACACGGGGTCACTGGTAAGTCCCCAAGATCACTTCGCCACTTCGTCCTGTTGACAGGCAAAGGGTTAACACAGAGGCTCCAGCCGTGCTCTGGCTGGGTCCCCACTGCATCAGGCTGAGTCGCTTCGGACCTTCACCCAGATTATGCTTGACCCGAGCTGCGAGGGCCCGAATTATTGAGATGGGCCACTGAGATCTCCAGGCGGTCCCCAATGCCAGCTGGCATCTGTTGAAAAGAGAGGTGCTCCAAAAAGTTCCTGGACCGTACAGAACATTGAGAGAGTGCGTCCTTCTACTTCACCATCTTAGCCACGTACCGTGTCTTTAACCTAGTAAAAGTCATGATGTCAGAATGAACTTTAAATGTAAAAGGAACAAAACGTTTTGGTTCTAAAAGCTATTTTATTGAGAGTTGACAGAATGGCATAATATGCATTCTGACATGCTGCACAACAAGAAAGTAGTCTTGGAGGAATCGTTTTGAAACTTAATTATGTAATTAAGAGGGGTTTGTTATTAAAAGTCCAACTCTAAGAGCAGCTTAATTTTTTTAAAAGGAAGACACACTCGTCTGAAAATAAATATTGTAAACATAAACGTATTTATTGTATACACAATAGTGTTTTTTCAATACTGAGACAATATAGCTAATGTACAAAGAGTCAGGAACAAAAGTACACACTTTTGGGAGAAGCATGCATCAAAGTCCAAGGTTCCTTCATCCAGTCAAAATAAATGGTCCCAAAAGCGTATTCCCACTTGTAAGGAGATTGTCCAAAAATGTCCTGTAAAGTAAGATCGGAAGCATGTGATAATATTTCCTGGAAATGTTGAAAGAATGCTGACATTTCGATCTCCTATTTTACATGTATAGGAGAAGTCATTAGCGGCTTGCGGCCAAAAATGTCTGACCATGACGCAACTCAAGTACGTGTGGCTCAAAAGCTCTATTAAAAGGCAGATACGTCTGATATACAGACACTAAGTAGAGAACAGATAGTGACTGAAGATAGAAACTTGCACTTACGATGACTACGTCTATCGGCATGTGTTCACTCTAAGGCCCTGGTTTTGTAAACACTGAGCTGATTCTTTGGAAAAACTGGGGGCTCTGGCTGTGCCTGCTTTAAAGGAACACGCCTCTGCTAAACTTAGCAAAATTCTCAATTGATTTTAAAAATACATGGCATGCAAATGAGGCACGTGTTTTTGTTATGTTGTTACCTCAGGCAGGTGCGTTTTCTGCTGTGACCTTTGAACCTGAGATTGGTATGCATCGGGAACTGGTGGGTGCCAGGCAGCCTGTTGGGGTGAGTTGCTGCTAGGCCACGGTGCGGCGGAAGGACATTGTGCAGTTTCGGCGTTACCGCCATTATTGTATAAGAACAGCATACCTTTCATTCCTCTCTGAGTCAAAACACAAATCGTCAGACGCTAATGCGCGAAAGGGTTTAAGAATGTTGAAGCATAAAGGTAACAGCGAAAGCACGAGCTTCCAAAGCCAAGCTCTCTGTTGTTGGCCTCGCAGCTGAAAGGATTTGACTGGAAAGAATGTCTGGAGGCCACAATGAGCGTCATACAAGGCCGTGTAATTAGTTTCGTTGAGGTGGAGGAACACGGGCGAGTTTATCTTTAATTGATGTACTGTAGTGTGCCTGCCAAGGATTAAGTGTCTGTTAACATTTAACAATACGGGCGGCCTGCTTTCAAGACATGCCCCTCAAATTAAAGACTCGCTTGCTAATTGCTGCATTTCTTGTTTGGCCAAAAAGCAGGAAGCAGGCACAGTTTTTGAAATATAGACAATCCTCACAAACATGCACTCACACGCTCACTTATTCAATGTGCACAGATATTCATAAATCCATCTCTCATGCCGCGAGTCAAACATGGCGAACATCAGGGAAAGCTGCTTACGCAGACAGACGCCTTTTACACTCAGTCGTAAGGGCATTGGAATCTAGTGCCCAGGAGCACTGTTGTCTTGAAAGCAGAGCTCAGTCGTGGGCGCTACTTAAATGTACCTTTGGATTCCAGCTGCGACCACTTGTTTACTGTTTACAACCCATGCCCCTGCCCTTCTCTCTGTAGTTTGCATTTCTGGCCCAGCAGCTAGCTCTCAGTCACAAATAAAGCGGGCCAGGAGTCAGGCTCAGCTTCAGTATTAGGGTTCCGGGAGGGTCATGAAGAAACATGGGTGGGTCAGAATCTCCCATTTGTCTGAGAGCTGAGTCTGGGCATGCTGGATGGAATTGTACATATGTGAGTTGCATACCAAACCTACTAGTTTTAACTGTGTATTTCTAAGGGTTTACACCTGTAGGGTTGATCTTATCTGCTCTCTCCACCTCACCCTCCTTTCTCTTTGTCTCTTCCCCCTTCTCTCCTGACTTCACCCTGCTGTCCCGCTCACCTCACCCTCTACTTCCTCCAACCTCACTTTTTTCTCTTTTCACCTCATGCTAGTTTCTTTCCACCTTATCCACCTGTTTCCGTGGAGTGCGCTTCTCTTTCTCAGCTTCACTTTATATTTCTCTTGCCTCATCCTCCTCTCTTTCCGCCTTATCCTAGTTTCACTCTCTCTTGACCTTGTCATCCTCTTGCTGTGCGTCAACTTACTCTCATTCCTCTTTACCCTTCTATTTCCACGTCACCCATCTCTCTCCATGTCACTCTTCTGTCTCCAACTCACCCTTCTCTCTCTTTTCCTCACCTTTCTCTCTCTTCCTTGCCCTCTCTTTTCTTCACTCTTTTCTCTCTTCTTTGCACTCCTCTGACTCTTGATAACCCCATCTGTCTTTCTGGCTTGCTGCCTTCTCACCCCCTCACCATCCTAATTTTTCTCACTATCCTCCCCTCTGCCTCAGCCTCTTACCTATTACCTGTCTATCTCTCTTTTCATCTTCCCCTCTCTTCACCCCACCACTTTTCTCTCCACCTCACCCTATACTCTTCACCTCACCCTCTTCTGTCAGCCTTGTCTTCACTGTAGCTGCCCATGGGGTAATGATTGTGTGTATGTGTAGGAGGCTGGCCTGGTTTGTAGTGGGTACCAAAGGTACTTACACCTTATACCCGGTCCAGTTATCCCTTATTAGTGAAATGTAGTCCGTGTCTAGCAGCTAGGCTGTCTAGAGGTACCTGTAGCAGAACAGCCAAGGCTGAACTAGGAGACATGCAAAGCTCTTGCATTACCACTGTAGTCACACAGTACTCACATGAAAGAAAATACTCAGTGTTACAAAAATAAAGGTACTTTATTTTGGTGACACAAATGTCAAAAATACCTTCAAGACCATACTTTCTTAGAAAGTAAGTAATATACACCATATATGCACTAGTATCCAAAAACAGGTATTTACACAGTCAATAAACAGTGCAAATAGTGAAAATCACAATAGGTTGCAATGGGTCTAGGGGGAACACAAACCATATACTAAAATAGCGGAATGCTAAAGTCGGTTTCCCACTTAGGCAAGTGTAGTGTGTAGAGGGGCGCTGGGAGTGTAAGAAAACACCAACGGTCAGTAATAGAACCTACCCCAGAGCCCAGGAAAGCAGTAGCAAATCACAGTAAGTTTCCTGAAACACACAAGAAGTCATGATAGAAGATTATGCAAGAACCAGAATAGACTGCAAGACACCAGCAATGGATTCCTGGACCTGAAGACCTGTTGAAGAAAGGGACCAAGTCCAAGAAGCACTGAAGAGTCCAGGGAGAACAGGAGCCCCTGCTAACTCGGATGAAAGTGCAAAAGAAGAACCACGGTGAGAAGACAAAGTCAGTTATGCACCCAAGAAGACAGATGCTGGTTCCTGGTTGGTACAGAAGATGTCCTGCGCCAGATGGATGATTGCAGTCTGGTTTGCGTCGCTAGATTCCACCAACAAGCCTTGGCACACGCAAAGCTCGCAGTTAGCGGAAAATGGTGCTGACTGGGACCAGGAGGGACATGGTGGCCTCTATCTAGGAGGGGGAAACATCGGAGGCTCCCAGCAACTCAGAGATCCCTCAGAAGACCAGACAGCACATACAGAAGGCCCATAGCACGGGGACAAAGAAGGTTCAAATGGAGGCCCACGCAGCACTACACAAAGGGATCCCACTTTGCCAGAGAACCACTCAGGAAGCTGTGCGTCGCAGGATGGAGTGCTGGGGGCCTAAGCTGTGCTGTGCATGAAGAACTTCTTGCAAGGTTGCACACAACCTCTGTGGCATCTGCAAGTCATGGGGTGCATGTGGGTACTATCTTGCATGGGGAGGCAAGCTCTTACCTCCACCAAAGTTGGACAGCTGGACTTTGGGACTGTTGGGGTCACTTTAGTCCACGACCCGTGTTGCTGGATTCACGCTCGTCATCTGGAGAGGGGACCCACGGCTCCCGCCTTTGCTGCATTGAGGTGCCTGCTGAAGCAGGGAAGTGACTTCATCACTCCACTGGAGATTCCTTCAGTTCTTCTGGTGCAGGCTAAAGACAGACAGTGTAGTTGTGTTAGTTATGGTTGTATCATTTATGGGTGCAGTGTCTCCCAAAGGAAATCCTTTGTTCTGCCTTCCTGGGCTTGAGCTGCTCAAGCAACAGGAGGGCAGAAGCTGGGGGCTGCCTGGAAAACCTCAGAAGGCTAGTATGGCAGTACTGGGGGTCCACTCTGGATCCCCCAGAGTGCATGGGATTGTGCAACCTATACTGGAATCAGTATTGGGTACAATTCCCAGTTGTTAGACACCTTACATGGACATATTCAGGGTTACCTTTGTGAAGCTGGACATAGTTATTGAAGTCCGGTAAAATGATCCTGGATAACGTGGGGGCACTTCTGCTAATGCAGGGGTGCCCTCACACACAGTTACCTTGCACCCAGCCTTCAGGGTTTGAAGGCCTGACATATAGGTGACTTATAAGTGACCTGGTGCAATGAAAATGACTGTAAAAGGGTGCATGCACCATTGCACGCAGGCTGCAATGGCAGCCCTGCAGAAGCCTTTGTATGGGCTCCCTATGGGTGGAAAAAGTAATGCTGCAGCTCATAGGGATCCCATGGAACTCCAATGCCCTGGGGACCTAGGTACCATATACTAGGGACTTATAAGGGGGCATCAGTATGCCAATTTGGGATGAAATATTGGGTTACCAGTATGTAGTGATGAATTTGGGAACAGAGAGAGCTTAGGCACTGGGTTCCTGGATAGCAGGATCCCAGTGACACAGTCAAGCATGCTGACAAAAACAGTGAAACAAAACCATAAGCACTGGGGTCCTGGCTAGCAGGATCCCAGTGACACAGTCAAACACACCAACAAAGAGGCCAAAAATGGGGGTAACCATGCTAGAAAGAGGCTACTTTCTCACAGTATGTAAAGGAATGAAGGGTGTGCTTGTGCGGGTGCGTAAGTGTGATAATCAGGTATGACAGTTCTCTGGATCTGTAGCTTTCCAAATTCTAAACAGTGTCAGCACTAGATTGTATATTGCATAAACATGAGCACAAATTAGATCAGCAAATACCTTGGGGTATGCATATATTAACTAAATAGGCGAGGTAGGAATTGGAAGCATGATCAACTGTGGCATCCAAAGCAACAAAACGAAGAGAGACGTCAATCGTGTGCCTCTTTCCTCTACTATCTCCACACTGTGCCAAGAGTGTATCTGCTGAGGTTGACAACTGGAATTGTAATTTGATAGCTACTTTCTCAACCAGTCTTGTCAGTCTTTTAAACAGAATGTATCTTGAGGACAAAGAGGATGGGTGACTGCCCACTCCAATGAATAATAACATTTCTTGTCAGGGTGAACCCTCGAAATCATTAAATTAACCTGACCTCCAACCCATGGTAGTGATAGCAGAGAGCGGATAGGTTTCTTGAGAAAATGTGTAAAGTATTTATGGAATATCAAAACAGTAATGAAGTAAAAAAAACAAATAAAATCCCATACTGAATTAGCAAAATAGAGTGAAATGTAATGAACAAAATGGCACCAAAAACAACAAAAATCGAAAGAGGTGGACCAGAGATATGAGTTTTAAAAGTTTTAGGTGAAAATAACACCAAACATCAATCGTTGCCAATGGCCACAGTAATCTGGGACCTAGATGCAATTTTAGACCAACTGTGGTGGAGCGCGGGTTGGAAGCATCAAGTGGATTGTCCTGATGTAAGTTTCGAAGTTGAAAAGTTCAAAAAAGTTTTTAAGTCCCACTTCAGAAAGGGACTTTATCACTGTTGTGAAAGAAATATTCTTTCCATGCGAGCCTCACTGAAACAGTAGCCACTGCCATGGAACTGAAGCAAGTTATCCCTGTTTATGCACAAAACATTTTCAGCAAGAAATCTCAAACGCTTTAACCCCCTAGCTGCTTGGTCTTTTCCACCCGAGTGCTGAGCCCTTTTTTTTGGATACCTAGGGTAGTTCACGCTTAGGCCTTCATAACTTTTTATCCACGTAAGCTATTCACCCCAAATTGGCTGCCTTTTTTTTCCAAAATCCTAAAGGTTCCCAGAGTTGTGGGTTTCCCTGGAGAAGACCAAGAATGAGCTAAAATACAGCATTTTTTTTTTTTTTTCAGAATAATGGGAAAAAGGGCTGCAGAAGAAAGCATGTGTTTCTTTCCACCAAAAATGGCATCAACAAAGGCTTTGCGGTGCTAAAATCACCAACTTCCCAGCCTTCGAGAACAGGCAGACTTGAATCAGAAAACCACAATTTTCAACACAAATTTGGCATTTTACTGGGACATACCCCATTTTTACTATTTTTTGTGCTTTCAACCTCCTTCCAGTTAGTGACAGAAATGTGTGTGAAACCAATGCTGGATACTGGTCAGCTAAACATTTCTGAAAAGTAGACAAAATTCTGAATTCAGCAAGGGATCATTTGTGGAGATCGTTCAAGATTGTCCTACAGAAATTAACTGCTAAAATAAAAAATATTGAAATTGAGGTGAAAAATGAGCCATTTCTGTCCACGTTTTCTTCTATAGCTTTTTCCAGCTATGGCAGATTTTTGAAAGCAATATATTGTTACGGCTGCTGGACTCTTCTGGTTGCGGGGAGATATAGGGCTTGTAGGTTCATCAAAAAACCTAGGTACCTAGACCCAATAAATGAGCTGCACCTTGCAATGGGGTTTCATTGTATACCAGGTATACAGCAATTCATTTGGTTAAATACAAAGAGTAAAAAATAGGTATCAAGGAAACCTTTGTATTTACAAAATAGGCATAAGATAGGGTGTTGAGAAGCAGTGGTTATTTGTACATCTCTGTATTCCGGGGTCCCCATACTAGCATGTAAATTACAGGGTATTTCTCAAATAGACTTCTTTTTTACACACTGTCTTACATTTGGAAGGAAAAAATGTAGAGAAAGACAAAAGTTAATAACACTTGTTCTTCTATTCTGTGTTCCCTCAAGTCTCCTGATAAAAATGGTACCTCACTTGTGTGGGTAGGCCTTGTGCCGCCATCAAACGCAACATGACACATCACATTTTTACATTGAAATCTGACTTTTTTGGGGGGGAAATGTCCTAGCTGTGGATTTTGGCCTCTAGCTCAGCCGGCACTTAGGGAAACCTACCAAACCTATAGATAACTAGACACCCAGGGGAATTCAGAATGGGGTGACTTGTGGGGCTCTCACCAGGTTCTGTTCCCAGAATCCTTTGCAAACTTCAAAATTTGCAAGAAAACACTTTCCCCTCACATTACGGTGCTGCAAAGTTCTTGAATCTGAGAGAAGACACAAACTTCCTTCCACCCAGTATTCCCCCAAGTCTGCTGATAAAAATGGTACCTCACTTGTGTGGGTAGGCCTAGTGCCTGTGACACGAAATGCCCCAAAACACAATGTGGGCACTTCACATTTTCCCAAAGAAAACTGACCTTTTTTTTGCAAACTGCCTAGCTGTGGATTTTGGCACCTAGGGAAACCTAGCAAACCTATACATTTTGTAAAAGTAGACACCCAGGGAAATTCAGAATGGGGTGACGTGTGGGGCTCTCACCAGGTACTGTTACCCAGAATCCTTTGCGAACGTCAAAATATGGCAAAAACACTTTTTCCTCACATTTCAGTGTTGGAAACTTCTGGAATCTGAGAGGAGCCACAAAATTCCTTCCACCCAGCATTCCACCAAGTCTCCCGATAAAAATGGTACCTCACTTGTGTGGGTAGGCCTAGTGCTCGTGTCTGGAATAGATAACACAATGGTCAATGTTAGTCCATACATGAGGGAAACTGTTGACCCGAGGGTGATCCATTCCTGACGCAGGCACTAGGTACAGGCACTCAAGTGGGATAGCATTTTTATCAGGACAGGTCAGGAAAATCTGGGTCGATTAGATAATTTTTATGTCTCCACAATACGATATGAGCGGTGGAATTTGGGGCTGAGGTAAATTGGGGAGCTCCCAAGAGAACACTATCCCTGTGCTTGCCGCCACCTGCATCTGCTCTCTGGGTTGGGCTAACCTGCTACTGTCCCGCTGCTCAGACAGTGCTCGTGAAGGGACTACAAGACTGTCCTCATCACCTCCCTCAGAATCACTGGAAGAGGAGTTGTCGGAAAAATCACTCCCAGAGTCCGCAACATTGTCCCATCCCTCAGATGCTGTCTGAGTCTTTGATCCTACATCAGAGCTGTCTTCTTTTATCCCAGTTAGGGCTTGAGCAGCAGCCATCCAGCGAGACACCATCTCTGCTACTGGCTAAACTGTCGCTCTAAAACACTAGCCTATGTAGACAGTCACAAAATTGCTGGTGGGTGTGTGTGAGATGCGTGCAACAGTAAAGGTCAGTCACCTTACCTTTGCTTCTTCCCTCAATCAGAACGTTCTCTCAAGACACTCAAAAAAACAAAAAAGACACACTATTACTTCACCTTGTCACTTACCAATCATCACAGTCTTTAGCGCCTCTGGCGCCCAGTCCAGTAATCCTTATTGGTGCTCCCACTCCCATGACCTCCTCCTCGGATTCCTTCACTACCAACCAGCAAATGTGCCCTTCATCTTTCCATAGCCCCCCTCGCACATTCATTGTATTATAGCACAGGTAATGGCTGGCTTTAATAATCCACTCAGCTATTTACATAAAATACAGATTTGATCTTTGCAGTAGGTGTATAAATCTTCTGTGCTACTTTATGGCATCAAAACTGCCACTAGACAAATGTCAGATCCTTTTGTAGCACAAACATAATCACAAGAGTTACTTGACTTTTTTATTGCTGCCTAAAACCTACAGTTGAAATGCGTCAGTTGAAGTATATACATTGCTTTGAAGACGCAAGCTGCACCTGCAAGAGAACTGGAGGGGAATATATAAATATAAATATAAATATCATAACAAATTCCTTTCAGGGTTAGAGTGACGCATAAATTATAGAAAAAAGAATAGAGAACTTCGGGTAGATTCCAAGTTTAGGTGGAGAGCAGCTCTAGTAAGGAGCACCCTGCAACATCAGCGACACTAGATTTGCTCACCTCAAATGTCTGTTTATCTAGCAAAGTTTTTAAGCATAGGATCAGCACAGTGCTATCCACGCCGAGCTAGATAGTGACAAAGTCTTTTGCCATTTGAACACCAAAGTCTTTAAGCATATTTATTTATTTATATATATATATATATATGTGTCAAAGTCACAGTCCTGCTTGATATAGACCTCTGCTCCCATTAAGGGGTAGGGTGCACGACCAGACGAACACACTGCTCAAGACATCAACAGTCCCCAACTTCATAAATAGCACCCACTCAGGCAAGGATATGGTAATCAAGGAAAGATTTTATTTTCTTTTGTGGCGCGTTTCGGCCGTACCAACGGCTTTGCTCACACAATCACTTTGCTGTGCATATCTCGTGAAATACACCAATCTCCTACATAGACAGTGATGACGTACTAACATTAAAAACTAATCCACACTCTAACCTTTCACGGGCGCCATCTTTGTATGTACCTTGCTCTGTTGTGTTGTACAGCTCGAGATACTAGGGCTCTCAGTCCTATTCCACCCTGTTAGCATTCATCTGCAGAAAATACGTGCTCAATTCATTTATCAGCATTTTAAAATTCCCTTAGCTAATACAGCAATGATTTACTGGACAGTCTGCTTCGGGATCATTAACATATATATATGTAACATGCAGATCTTAATGTGTATTCCTATTCCCTAAAAGCAGATTGCCCAAATAAAATGCATATTTATACAATCCATTCTTAGTACACCAGGAATCAATTTTGTATGCATCCCATGTATCATTTGAAAATTACGCAGGGTGATGCTCTGTTTCTTAATATGGAAACCATTATCGATGAGTAAATTCAACCCCCAGTGCTCCTAATGCTACCCTTGTATATATTTTCATTCAAATAAGCAGCCGGCTTCCCCACTCCATTACATTCTTCTATGTTGTCCGACATCGTGCTAAATAATTTCCCCACACCCAACGTGATTAGAAGAATAAAAATAAACATAACATAATAAACAGCAGGGGAATATACATGTAGAGTGTAGCTTCCCTCTAGACAAACTTCTGGAATGGAGGGATAAAGTCATTCTTGAGTGGGAAGAGTACAGCTATTTGAAAAAAGAATATCCTAAACTACCTGTTTTATAATTTTTGCCTAAAATTCATAAAAACAGTCATAATCCCCCAGGTGGACCAATTGTTTCATCTAGGGAAATAGAGAAAGGACTGTAAAACCAGGAAGAAGACTGTAAAGTCGAAACGCCTTGGTTTTCTCTTTTTGCATCAAATAAACTTGATTTATTTTTTGAGGAGCTGAACGGAGTGCGTGGCATTTATCTCTTGCTTACAAAATTAAATGAGGGTTCAGCCACCCTCTTTGCCTCGCACCAGCTGAGTGCGCGTTTTTTTTTTTTTCTCTTGGCATGCTTTGTTTTGAATATATATATATATATATATATATATATATATATATATAGTTATTTATGGTTGAATTAGTTGAGGTAACGATTTCCTTTTGACTGTCTTTTAAATACGGTTATTATAATATGAATAACTAGTATGCCTTGTTAACAAGCAATGCGTGTTGAACGTACAGTTGTAGTTTTCTTAAGTTCGTTATTATATATTGGTGACTAAATAATTCGGTTTGCTGTTTCATTATCTTTATACTCTTTAAATGTTATTAATAATCCATAACAACCGAAAGCTCTTTAGAGCACTCAGAAAACATTCTATATCTGTAAATGCTTGGTATCCATGAAATATTATTATCTGCAGTTAACTCGTTATCTGTAAAAATACATGCAAGGTTTAGTTTTCCTCACAAAAACGTTTACCTCAAAAGGTGCGCTCTCTCTGCACATTTGGATTCCTGTTAGACCACAGTTGAAGTGTGAAGCTCCCAAGCGGCGCGCGTGTATCCTAGCAACTAAACTGAATGCAACACAAGAACTACAACTTAACCTTCCGGCTTCTCATCAGCCATCTTGGATTCCTTTCTTTCGCCTTTCCTTTGTAACAAACGCAACACAACTCGGCAAACCTTCTTCCAACTAGGACGTCGCTGTTTCCACTGTGGATACTTCTTCGCCTGCATTCTTATTACTTTTCTTAGACTTTTCACCGTTACAGCATGGCATGTTTGAGGGGTCATGACATTTGCTCCCTGTTTTGCGAGCCTTTTTCTAGGCTGGTGGGAGGAACTAATGTTTAGTAATGAAGAGATGCAAACACTATGTGACCAAGTTGTCCTATGCTTAAGGTATATCGATGATGTGTTTGTTATTTGGAAAGGCTCCACAGAGGGAGTGATGGAGTTTGTTCGAACTCTAAATAATAACAATAACAATTTCATTTTCTCTTCGACCATCAGCAGGACCAGTATTGAGTTTCTAGATCTAGTTGTTGAAATCCAACATGGCAGAGTAGAAACCCGGCTGTTTAGAAAATCAACGGCTGGCAACAGCTTGCTACATGCCATGAGTGGACATCCCCATAATCTCAAATGGAGTATACCTTATGGTAAACTCTTAAGAGCTAGAAGAAATTGTAGCACAGATAAAGATCACATAATTGAAAAACAGATTATGGTACAGGGATTTAAGGACAGGTGATATCCCATTTGGGTATTGCGTGACGCCAGTTGAAAGGTGGACTCCATATCGAGCGATAAGATTGTGTTTTCTAATGAGAAGCCATCAAATAAGAATTAAAACTTTACAACACGATTGAGCCTAACATACAGCAACAATATCAGATTATGAAACAATATTGGCATTTGATAAAAGCTGATAAAGTGATAGGACCATTGGTGAGCTCATATCCTAGAATTACATATAAGAAAAGTAGTTAATTACAGGATATTTTGGTACACAGTGACACAAATAAGAAGGAGAATTTGTTTTTTGGCAAACAAAAAGGTTTTTATAGATGCACGAATTGTAAGGCCTGTAAACACAGTGTTAATCATAAAACATACAATTTACCCACAGGGGAAGAAATTAAGATTGATAAATGTATTAATTGTAATTCAGACTTTACGATATATGTGATTTTGTGTCCGTGTAACCTATGGTATGTGGGTAGCACAATTTGTCCTGTTAAAAAGCATGTTCTGGAGCATTGGCGTGCCATCAAGAATAATGATGGGAATTATCCAGTAGCGCGACACTGCAGACAGGTGCATAATGGAAAAATTTATGGCATGTCTTTCTTTGGAATTGACAGGGTGTTGCTGTCACCAAGAGGAGGAGACAGGGAGCACATTCTCAGGAGGATGGAATCAAAATATATAATCAGATTAAGCAGCAGATTCCCGTGTGGACTGAACTAGGATGAAGAACTTTTTGTACATGTGGGTTGAGAGCGAACAAAGTTTAAAGAAAAGTTCTGTTGCTATAAATGGTGTAATGTGGATCATGGATTAATGGTTATTACAACACGGGTTCTTTGTTTGATTAATTGATTGGGTACACAAGTATTGCTGTATGATTATGCCCGTATCACTCTGGTGCTAGATGTTTAAGATTTTTATTTTTTTATTTATATTATGTATGCAGTTGATAAAAATTGAAAGAGATATGATACTAATTTATAAAAAATGAAATAAGTAATAAATTATGCTTGAAGCCGATGAAATGCCATTTGGCATTGAGAAATAAATCAATTGTGAATTGGATACCTATATGAATGAGAAATTAGAGAGTATAAAATTTGAATTTATAAAAATGTTGAAATTTAGAAGATAATATATATATATATATATATATATATATATATATATGTGTGTGCAAAGCGATATCTTTTATATGTTGGTGTGGTTCTCCTGGGTGCCGCTGCAGCCTCCAGAGAAACCACACATGCATTGACAAAAGTGATTGAGTTATATATATATATATGTATATATATATATATATATATACACACATACATATAAATAGATATATATATATGTAGATATTTCTTTATAGATAGATATATATATATATATAGATATGTCTTTATATAAATATATAGATCTAGATTTTGTTAATAGTTGTATGGTTTCCCTGGTGGCTATAGTGTCCCAAACCATACAACCATTAAAAAAAAAAAATGCCCCCACAGGGGGT
Source organism: Pleurodeles waltl (assembly GCF_031143425.1). NCBI lineage: Eukaryota > Metazoa > Chordata > Amphibia > Caudata > Salamandridae > Pleurodeles > Pleurodeles waltl. Next base: position 1,668,689,524 of record NC_090444.1, on the reverse strand, counting down.
CGCCCTGCCCAAGGGTGACCCCCTGTCAATTTCATTTAAAATAAATAAATATTTGTTTCATTTTCTAACCCCGGGACCCACCCCCCCGCTCCCAGGGGTAAACTTAATTAAAAAATATATATATACCCCTGGGGGTGGGGGTGGCCATTTTCACAAGGTTAAATTAAAAAATAAATCCTTCTGTGCGACGCACCAGAGGATTTTTTTACCCCCCTCCCTGGTGTCGGGCACTGGTTGTGACCCGCACCAAAAGGGTTAAAGTTCCAACTTAGAATGGAAGTTTGTTGTTTTTTCTGAGGGGTGGAGATCTCTATGGGGAATGAAGCTGAAATTCAGTCAGGAGCTGTGGAAGTGCCGGTGGAATATTTACCTTGTGGGGGTCCCACTGAAGACCTAGAGAGCTGGAAGAAACATTTTAAAAAGTTTCCAAACTTTTCTGATGCCCACACAACCATAGCAGTACTTCAGGGAAGACACAGAGACACTGTCAGGATGCCAGGATGATTTCCTGGTGCCCAAACAACCACAAAGCACCTCATCGGACGACACCTAGAGACTCCCAGTATATCAGGCAGAGACCAACTGCCATGTGAAGTCCCGGTCCAGTTGCCACTGGTCATCAGGGCATTTCAAGAAAAAAGGCCTCTTACAGCTTTATGTGTCCCAGTACCCACATAGAAATTCAGCTAACAGACCCTTGGAGTCCACATCTTTGTCCTGGATACAAGTGGGAGCAATTCTAGTCCTTCAGGGCTCCTCTAAGATTACAGACATCAGGTCCAGTCCTCTTTGGATCTTCTACAGGTCCTGTGTTCTGAGGAGGATGCCTTGGGGTGCCAAATTTATGATTGTCTATAACCAGTGGGTGGGGGCATCTCCTGCATGTGGTTAAAGTTGCTAGGCACTGACCTATCTACTTTTTTTAGTAGTTAATGTTTTCCTTACTGCAAGAAGGCCCAAAATGGTGTCAATGCAATTTTAAGATGGTCAAAGTCTTCATCACAATACGCTTCAGCACTGATAGCTGAGGGTATATAGTGTAGGTGTGTGCTATGGGAATGACTAGTGTACTCCCACATCTAACACAAAGCAGGTCCTGGATCCACAAAAGAAAAGGAGACAGAGGTCTGGTAAGACAAGGAACAGTCGTTCAGAAACCATACAGAGGACACAAAATAATTCTGATCTATTCCTGTTTGACCCTTCTCAAGGGTGAACATGTGTACATGGGCCTCAGTTTGGAGTTTCAGGCAGGATTGACACTGTATGCCAACCAAAGGAGTAATAGCCCTCAAACATGAATGTCAAGCTGAGCTTAGAAGAGTCATAACTGCCCATTCATGTGGGCCTCTCTGTCAAAGTGGTCTATTAAGTAGCTCCTGGAAGGAATTTAACATCTCCTTAAAGAGTAACGACTGGGCAGAAAGCTGGAGAACTAATAAAACTTAAATTTAGCTTTCTAAAAGTTACCTTTCCTGAACACTTATTAAAATTCCAACTTTACAGTTAAATTAGATTTTTCATAACTTTTAAAAATAAAGAGTTAATTAGTTTTCTTGCTAATGCCAAACTCAAGATAGCAATGTTAATATTTTAAAATGTGCTCTCTTTTTCTGAAAGTAGCTTTTGGGGCCTTGTCACTGTAGAGACAAGGTGACATTCATTTTCTATGTGAACTCGCTTTCAAGATACTATGCACCCCACTTTTTGGGATACACCGCCTACATAGGGAAGACTTTATCATATTTAAAAGCAAGGTCTTTGCCTGTCAAAATAGTTATTTTAAAAGGTTGAAATGCAGGTTTTACTCTTCAGCAATCAGGTTAAATTGGTAGACCTGAAGCTATGTTTTGCAGGCTTACTCTGTGGCGCGTACTGCACAATAAGCACTGCAGTCTGCAAGTGATATTTAACTTCCAGGCCCTACTTGAATTTTCTAGACCATATAGCAGAGCCTCATAGGCACGTAAAATGTGTCAATTAGTTATAGGACAGTTTAGCCATGTGTAAAGGGGGCATAGGCACATTTACTCTGGCTTAGCAGGAGTAAAGTGTACAGAGTTTAAAAAGCAACAAAATCGTTTCCAGAAAAAGGTTCAACAATCTGTCGTGTCTTTGAAGAAAAGGCAGATTTTCTGCAATGTCACACTCTATTTTTTTCAGAAATAGAAAGATGAGTAGCAAGGTCTAGACCCGAGGAGTAACAGCCACACTATAATCAAAGCCACCGGAATTATGCAGCAGGTTTGACTAACTTATGCAGCGTAGTGAGGTTTAGTATTATTCTATTATTTTGATATTTTTTAGATACGTTAACACTGTTTAATCTTATTAGTACCAGTTCAAAAGACAACTACAACAATAATCAACTGAAAGGTGACCAGTAAACCTTTGTGAAGGGCCTTCCACAGTGCAGCAACATGTCACTGAATTTTTAAAAAGAATTCTTTATTCACATTTTGAATGTGCAGTCAGTACAGCACAAAAAACTGTCCAGGCTGACACCCAAAATCCTAACATATAAACATTTAAACAGTTATACTGCATACCAACCCTATATCCAACAGGGGTTTCCAATACAAGCAATTTACTCCTGCCTGGAATTGGCCTGGGGGATGTTTGGGATGACGTGTGTATGTGCACAGGATAACTAGAAAGCCAGCACCAGTCCCAGTTGGGCAACTCTGTACCCCATCTTTCTACCTTCTTTAGGGAGTTGCAATAGTCCTTATAGGCAACGGCGTATTGTCATTTTAGCCCTAATTCCCATTACTCGTTGCATCAACCATAGTATCTCCTCCCAAAAGGGTCTAACTGCGTGCCATGCCGACATGACTTGGCTGAAGTTGGCCGAGGTCCCACCGCACCTCATAACACCCAGCCGAATGCATTGGGTAGATCTTATATAGCCTCTGCAGCATCAGGTAAGGTCTGTGCGGCTAATATAATTTTGTCAATATAAATCTAGTGTTGTTGGTTTCTTGCACCTGTGCTCTAGCTCATCTCTACTCTGTGTCCAAGTGGATGGCCTCATGATCTCCATCCCAATGGCCACAGTCTGTCTGCCTGTCATTCTTTAGGGCAGTGTACAACCTGGAGATAGTGTCCCTAGCTGAAACCGGGTCCAACACCACCGTCAGGACTGAGTTCCTCTGGGAAAGTCATCCATATCTTTCTGAGCATGCGGGACATGCTCGCGTTCCGCAAAAATTGCCCCAATCCTACCCCAAAGTGTGTCCCCACTTCCGCGAGTGCCATAAAGGTGCTGTTTGGAACTAGGTCTCCTGCCCTCTGACAGTCTCCCTCTACCCAGTGTGAAACGTCCATGGAGTTACAGATGCCCATGAAGGGGTGCAACAACCAAACGGGAAGAAGTTTACCGTATGGTGCATGCCTCAAAACCTGGGTAACTGCCTTTTCCTATGCCTATGTGACCTGTGACATGATAAAGTGGGTGCCAGCCGGCATTCTGTGGCCCCTCATGAGTAGCTTGGGGAGGACTTCTACTGTAACCGGTCCTTCCAGAAGTGCACACCACAATGAAGCATACTGGAGAAGGCCAGCCAGATGGTACAATTTAAAGTCTGGGAGGCCCAGCTCGGACTCTGTAAAGTGTAATACCTACCCATACTTAACTCGTATTGTGGTTGGTGGTCATGCCTTATATGCATTCCCAAATAACAGAATTGCTGCGTCTCCCAGGGAAGTCCCACCTCTGGGAGGTTGGTCACTCCACAGTCAACCATGGATGCTAGGGGAAAAAGGACCTTTTTTTGTGGTTAACATGCAGGCTGGACATTCCCTCAAAGTCATCCATAAGGTGAAGGAGGCATGGTACTGACTGTTCTGGGTAGGTTAAGTATATCAGGGTGTCATTGACATAAATTGACACAATATGCATTGTGTCTCCCACTTGTACACCCCAATCCTAAAGCTTATGTATCAAATGTATCCCCAAAGGCTCCATAGCTAGTGCAAAGAGGAGTGGGGATAGCGGGCAACCCTGCCTGGTTCCCCTCTCTGTGCTGACGATGTCTGACACCACCTGTCTATTGCACACCCTCGCCCTGTGTTCTGTGTGTTAAAATGCGCACTTAGGATAAAAATCTCAGCCTCATTCTCTGCAGCACTTCCCACAGTTATTCTCAGGATAGGGTATCAGATGCTTTCTCAATTTCAAGGGTCCACTCTACCCTGAATTTCATGTAGTACATGAGAAAGCTGTTGTAGGTTCACATGCGTGCCTCTCCCTGGCATAAAGCCACACTTGTCTCTGTGCACTAAGGTGTATATTTATACTTCGTTTGCGCCGCATTTGCACCATTTTTTGATGCAAAAGTGGCACAAACTTACAAAATGTAATTGTATTTTGTAAGTTTGCACCGCTTTTGTGTCGAAAAATGATGCAAATGCTGTGAAAAAAGTATAAATCTAGGCCTAAGTCCAAGACTATGCGGGCCAGATGCATCACAAGCACTTTTACTAGCAGTTTAATATCCACATCAAGCACGGACAGTAGTCAGTATTAAATGGGGTCCACCGGGTCCTTGCCAGGCTTCAAAACCATAATAATTAGAGCCTCTCACATGTGGACTGGCATGGCTTTGTTTGTCCTAGCCTCATGGAGAGTCTCCAAAAGCTGAGAGAGAAAGGTGACAGAGTAAGCCTGGAAATATTCGACCAGGAGACCGTTGAATCCCAGGCATCTCCCTGAGCCATGTCATGAGGGGCCTCCTGTAATCCCTCCAACTGTATCTTCTAACCTAGGCCCTCTGTCTCGGCCATCGACAGTCTGGAGTTGGTGACCCCACATAAGAAATCTTCCACTGTGTATGCCTCATCCATAGCCAAGGCCGCATACACCCTTGCCGGGTGATCTTGCAATGTCAGTTTTATCGCTGCCCGTCCCACTGCCATCCCACCATCTGGCAGAGTTAGGGAAAGAATTGTTAGTTAGCACCGCTCACATTTGAGTAACCAAGCCAGCATCCGTCCCTCTCTATGTAGCCTCTGTCTATAATCCCTCTGCACATGGCAGTCTAACCTGTCTCAGGTGTTCGCTACTCTGCCAGCTCTGCATCTCCCGGCACCTGCCCCACTAACTGTTGCGGCAATCGAGTAGGAGTCCCTCACCCTCCCTCAGTTCCCGTTCCAGTTTCTTTCTGCTGATATAGTTCTTACTGAGACTCTCACCCTTAACAACTACCTTTAAAGCATCCCACTCTATTCCGCGTGCCCCAGCAGTGTTCCACTTGGTATTCAAGTAGCTCTATAATGTCAGCTGCATATCTGCCTTATATTCAGGGTCTACCAGGGACTCCGGCCACAACCTCCACAGGGGAATGCTTGGCCTTTCTCCATGCACCCAACACTCCAGCAACAGGGGGGCATGATCTGACAGAAAGCGCACCTGACATCTCAGCCCCTGAACGTTCAGCATACCATCATCAGTTAATAGAAGTCGTTCCTCTCGGCCATAGGCCCAGTGCAGGAATGTATAACAAGGAAATTGCCTAGCTGTTGGGTGGAGGTCCCTTCTGATGTCTACGCACTATAATCTAGCCATTGTCTCCCATCGTCTCAAGAACCATCTGCAGTTTTATTTCCAATTTGGGAGGGTGTTTATGTAAATTTCCATCTAGGACACAGTTTAAATCCCCTACTAATATTACAGACAATCGAACGTAGGGCAAAAGCTCAGCCTCCAGATCCTCCCCAAAGACACCCTTTTCTTATTAGGCTTGTATATGTTAAAAAGGCATATCTCCCTATCTTGCAGTAACACATAGCACCCTTCCACGTCAGCGGTGTGACTCTGTTGCTAGAAATGCCCTGGCATATGAGGAGTATGTGGAGGACAGAGTTACCCTCGCCAATTTTTCTTTAATTTCTGGGCTTCCCCATCCATTAGGTGCATGTCCTGTAGCAGCGTGATATGAGCCCCACCCGTCTCAGGTAGGCATGTGTCCTGTATCACTTAACAAGTGAATTCCGGACCCTCATATTCCACGTGAGAAAACACGTGGGTTCTTCCATTGTGAGTTATATATATATATATCTGAGGGTCCATCTCAGCTCCCTCTCCCCATCCCCCACCACGCCACCCACAGCAGCAAGAATCACCACATGCTGCAAGAAAAAAAACTCTACTCCAGAACTGTGTCCCTCCCACACTCCCCAGGTAAACACCTCAGAACTTAATTGGTGACACTCCAGCCATATGTATGTACCCACCCAAAAATAATAAAACCTATGTATTAGAAATGGGGTTTCTGGTTGTCAGAGAATTCATCCTGTACAAGCAGGAGCAACGAATCTAGTCAGGGTAAGACAGATACACACTATAAATTAATTTGTGCTCACCCTCTGTTAGCTTGGCACAAAGCAGGCAGGCTTAACTTAAGAGGCAATGTGTAAAGTAGTTATGAAACGCACACACACACACACAGAGTTACACAATGAAAGCGCCACAAAAAGACACACACAGGTGTAGAAATCTACAGAATATTCATCTGACTTAATACCAAAATGACTAAAATCCAATCAGTAGAAGTTGAGATATTCATTTTTAAATAGTATACTCAAAATAGTGCTTAGAAGTCCCTAGCGGTCAAGAGGTTACTTGAAGTCTTGAGAGACCGGTACAAATCTAAAGTTCAGTCCGACCACGATGGAGGGTAGGCCAACTACAGAATCCACAGAGGGTCTGCTGAAAAGTGCCTTTGATGGAGCAAAGCGTTGATGTGGAAGGCACAATGCGTTGGTTCTGATCCGCACAGTCAGGTAAATGCTTTGTAGTCAAGCCTCGCAGTCAATTACTGCATTGAACTCCATTCAAGTGAATGCAATGCGTTGCCTCTGAGCTCCACAGAGGTTCGTCAGGCCGCGCAGGCTGTGAATCTTGTCATCAAATAGCTTCTGTGTAGGCATCAGAGGAGCGATGCATCAGTTTAGACTGGCGCAGTGGTGACGATGCATCGGTGTTGGCAGAAAACAGCTGCAGAACCCACTTCTGAGGACCAGGACTGAAGAGGGGCACCTCTGGCAAGGGTAGGACTCACAGATGGTAGAGTCCAGAAGCACCAGGAGAGTTGCAGGGAATCTTTGATATCCCTGAGACTGCAGGAGAACAGGGGGCAAGCCAACAAGCCCTTGGAGCCCCTCTGGGTTCAAGTGACGTGGGTCCAGTTTGTCTTCAGCAGAAAAGAGATTAGCAGGCAGCAGGGCATCTCAGCAAAACAAAGAAGCAGTTCCTCTGAACAGTCAGTCCAGGAAAAGTGGCAATCCTTGCAGCACGGCAGTCTTTACTCCAGCAGAGTTCTTCCCAGTTCCAGTAGTGGTCTGATTTGGTAGGGTCAGAAAACCAGTACTTATACCCAAATGTGCCTTTGAAGTGGGGGTGACTTTGAAGCAGCTCCTTGAAGTGCACAGTGATGCTTTCATCCTAGCCCTGGCTCTAGACCATCAGTAGGGGTAATCAGCCCTTTGTGTGGGCACAGACACTTCCCTATTCACATTTAAGTGTCAGCTCCCCTCCACCATTCCTGCCCAGAAAGTCCCATCAGAATCCAGATGAGTCCTTTGTCACAACCACCCTTCCTGTATTGGTGGCTGTCTAGAGGGAATGCAGAAAGTGCAACTGTCACCTATCCCAGGCATGTATTGGAAACAGGCTGTAAGGCACATAGAACAGTAAGAGCAGAGAAATGCTCACTTTCTTAGAGTGGCATTTCTAAAATAGTAATGTTAAATCCAATTTCATCAGTAAAGAGGAATTAACATTGCCATTCCAAAGATATGAAACATGACCAATCTACCCCTTTCTGATCTGGAATTACAGCTTAAAAGTATACAGTATTAAGGAATTCCCAAAGCTGGCCTATGAATGAAGTAGACCTCACTGTGGTGAAAAATGACTTTGGGAGTTATTTTTAATACTAGGACATGCAAAATCTAAAAGTACATGTCCTGCCTTTTACTTACATAGAACCATGCCCAATGGCTACCTAGGGCCTACCTTAGGGGTGACATATCTAATAAAATGGGAGTTTAAGGCTTGAGAAAAGGTTTTAAGTGCCAAGTCGAAGTAGCAGTGCGATTGCTCACACAGACACTGCAGTGGCAGGCCTGAGACATGTATACAGGGCTACTTAAGTGGGTCGCACAGTAAGTACAGCAGGCCAACTAATAGTATTTAATATATAGGCCCTGGGGATATAGGGTATAGCACATTACAAGGGGCTTACAAGTAAATTAAATATACCAGTTTTGGATACACTAATTTTACAATGTTTAGGGGAGAAGCACATGCACTTTAGCACTGGTCAGCAGTGGTAAAATGCTTGGGCCCATATTTATACTTTTTTAGTGCTGCATTTGTGCCACTTTTTGACGCAAAAACGGTGCAAACTTTCAAAATACAATTATATTTTGTAAGTTTGTGCCGCTTTTGCATTAAAAATCGGCGCAAATGCGGTGCTAAAAAGGTATAAATATGGGCCTTCGAGTCCTAAGGCCAACAAAACGATAAAGCAAAAACAGGAGGAGAAAGCAAAAGGTTTAGGGGAAGACCACCCTGAGGCTGTCAGGTCCAACACTATGCTATGTTAGTGTGTGTTATTTATCTGTGGGCGTAGTGCGGCCCGGGCTAAGCTTGGTGTCAGTCCAACCCCTATGGCAACCTTTCGAATCCCACACACAGTTCCCACACAATACAAACACAACCACAAACTACAAGTTGGGGGGGGAGGGGAGTTTTCTGATTGTGTCTAGAACCTGCTCATTGATCCCACCCCTGAGGTCCTGCATCGCCCTGCAAGGAGTATTGTTCCTGGCTATGTCCCATCAAAGGCTAAAGTTTGTATTGTCTCTTCCAGTAGGGCAGAATTTTAGCAAACAATGTTTAGTACCTTGTCTGTCATTCCCCAGCTCAGGAACATGCCCCCCGCATCCTGCAAACCTGATGTCTGCATGGCTACAGGCTGAAGGCATTGTGTGGCACTGCCTGTTAGCCCGAGTCTCTCTCCATCTCAGGGATCTGCGTGTCCTCCACCAAATATGTCACTGTGTTTTTAGTAACTTTTGATCCATTTACAATGGCTTTTTGTTAAAATCTGCAAATTGTGGAGCCTATGATGGATTATATGCCAAATGTGACAAATCCATCATTTTGCATAAAACTGTTAATTTGCAGAATCACATACTTATAGTGGCCCTCACTAAAATCCATTTCAGTCATTTTGTGTGACAAAATGAGAGAATTTGTTGGGAGAGAATAATTGCATAGTCACTAGTGTCCCAAAGTGGGGTGTCTTTTCTTAAACTTTCTTCTAATGATATTAACAAGCACCTCTGGAGATTGAGAGTAGGAAGAACAGCAGTAGCACTGCAATGGAATTACTGCCATGGCTTTTTTTTTATGTAATAGGCACATGCACTATATTGGTGTTGTATTAGTGAATGTTGACAATACTTGTCACTAAAGAAGAGTCAAACCATTGCTTTTTCCAGTTTGTTTGCTTAACATATTGCCATAAGCAGGGCCATTGGAATTATTGGAATTATGCAATTCTTCAGCTGCAGCATATTCCGCATAGTTATGGATTTGCTGCATTTTTCGTATAATCCATCATCTGCTGCATAATTTACAGATTTAAAAAAAAGAAAATGGTGCTTCTAGCGCAAACAGATTGAATGTTATTAAAAACACAGCTACTGGAGTTGCTGCGTTGTGGAAGGTTTACTGATCACCTTTCTGTTGATTATTGCTGTATTTCAATGTTAAAGTGTTAATAACGAGATGTAAATGTTTCCAAGACAGCGTTAATGTGTAAAAATTGACAAATAAATGAAGTAATACTATCAAACATGTACTACATTACGCAAAGCAGTTTGCTTTTCTTTGCCACATAATGTAGTCAACCCTACCACATAACTTGGTTTTTCCCAGTCACAAAATTCCAGTGTCCCTTGCCATAAGTTAGAAAAAACATCACAAGAGAAAAATAGAACAAACTACTACTAAGATATATAACTTGAGTGTATGCTCATTTTTGCTTACTTCCATTGCAATGGTAAAATTCTTAACACTTTCTGCGATAAAACAGTTTTGATCTTTTAATTACTCTTCAGCAAGAGCTTCTGTTCTCAAAATAGTGAGGGTGTCTCAGGTACCCCCTCTTTTTCCATGTGCATAGTAATATAGTGAGGATGTCGCAGATATCCCCGCTGTTTCTATGTGAACAGTGATAACAGCCACCCCTCTTGAGCACACCCCTGTCCCCCGGCACGTAACGTAGACCATGGCATTGGTATTGTAGATGAAAGCTGTACTTAAACTGCAATTTTGCGGGCCAGCGTGTTTTTTTTCATTAAGTAAAAGAATAGAAGATGGTTTTCTGCATGTGAATGGGCCCGGCTCCCATGGCCCGCCCTCTAGAACTGGGACTGTCTAGAGGTCATCTCAGCGATGTCATCAATGAACAAGAGGCGACAATATGCGACTGCTGCAGTTGTGGTGGCTTGACATCCACTTGTTTTGGCAGTTTTATATAGCATAAACACATCCTGGTAGTGGAGCGCTTTAAATGAGCACCGTTTACATTACACAAGAACACATTCATTTTTTTGTAGGCACAGGGAGATTAAGGCCCTCATTACAACCCTGGCAGTCGGTGATAAAGCGGCGGTGATACGGCCAACAGGCCGGCGGTAAAAAAAAATGGAATTATGACCATGGCGGAAACCGCCAAAACAGCCACTTTAACACACCGACCGCCACAGCGGTAGCAACAAGCACTGCAGCGGTAACCTCCAACAGCCGGGTGGAAGACAACGTTCCGCCCACTGTATTATGAGACACCAATCAGCCACCTTTTCCAGGGCGGTACCAATGCCATCAAAAGAACGGCGGAAACAGTACACAGAAGGCAAAGTTCCCACCTCTGGAGACTCAAGGAAGAACCACAACGCCATGGAGCCCGAACTGCAGGTGTTCCTGTCAGGATACTTCAATTCGATTTCCTCAGAAGCAGAAGATAACTCCTCAGTCCCGACCCGAGCTACTCACAACGAATATTAATCCTTCGTGCTGAGTACCCCGGAGGGGGAAAGGGGAGTGGGATGGTAGAGAGACTGCCACAGAGATGATGAACGCCAGTACTCAGTCTGCCTCTTCACATCTAAGATTGGATACAGCACCTGCAAGAGTCACAGTCGCAATTACTAGGGACATACAACATCAGTTTTTCACTTTCTACTCTCAACACTTAATTCTCTTTAATTCTATTATTTCTTCACTCACCCTGAGTTCTCTGTAGCCTTGCTTCTCTCTATAAATGATAGCTCTTCTTTAAAAAATGCTTATTACTGATTCTGGAAGAACTTCTCAACCTTTGTTAGAGATTGGTTTTATGTTGCTATATATATATATATATATATAGTTGGTGATAATGCATTCTTCAAATCAGCTGATGTTATTTAATTTCTCCAGACTTATTGTGACTTCTGTCAATACTTGTATTTATAAATGCTTGTTTATTAAAGTTCATTTCTCCTTTCTTACTTCAACATTTGTTGATAACTTGTATTTGTAAATGCTTGTTTATTACAGTTAGTTTCTCCTTCCTTACTTCGACATCTGTCGATAACTTGTAGTTGTCAATGCTTGTTTATTTAAGTTCGTTTCTCTTTTAAACTCTATTTTGGTTTATTACCATTGAATTTGTAAATGCTTATTTGTTAACAGTTCTTTTCTCCTTTAAACTTGGCCTTCGTTTATCACCTTGACATTTGTAAATACTTGCTCTTTTAAAGTTCGTTTTTTCTTTGACTTTAATATCTTAAACAAGAACCTTGTAAACATAAGGTTAATTCATACATTAACTCTGTAGCCTTGCCGACTCCCACGGGAACAGTCTACTATCAAACTCTTCGAATAAACCTTGACAATATTTATCTGTTTTCTGTAATATAATCTTCAAATGTAATTTTACCTCACAGGAATTTCTGTTCTGAAGCGCGCTCTCTCTCCACACAGCTGATTCCTGTCAGACCTCAGTTGAAGTGCAAGGCTTCCAGCTGGAGAGCTCGTAACCTAGCAACCAACCGATTGCAAGACTAGAACTGTAACTAACCTTCAGGACTCACAGCGGCCATCTTGGATCTTCTCTTCTTGATTCTTCCTTTGAAATAAGCGCAAAATTACTCTGCAAACCTTCTTCCAGTTTGGGCTTTGCTGTCTCCACTGAGGATATCTCTTTGCTTTTCTCATGCACTTCTTTGATTTGACTTGGCAAGTTTGTGTGGTCATGACAGTACTCCCCCTCAAGGAACAGTTCTCCAATTTAGGTTTGCTTGGGTAGGTTCTATGAAAGTTTCTCACTAATCTTGAAGCATGTACATACTTGTGCGGCTCCCCGGATCGTTCCTCTGGACCATAACCTTTCCAATCAATTAGATAATAAAGCTGGCCATTACGGATTTTGGAATCTAAGATTTGATTGACCTCATACTCTTCTGCAGAGCTAATCTGGATAGGAATTGGAGGGGAGTTTTGACGTAAATTTGGAGGACTGTTCTTTAACAAGGAGACATGGAAAACAGGATGTATCTTTAGATGAGCTGGCAACTGCAATTTAACTGCCACTGGATTGATCATCTTGTCAACTTTGAATGGGCCTATAAATCATGGCTGAAATTTGCGATTTCCTTTGAGACGTAAATGACGAGTGGATAACCAAACTTCGTCTCCTTTCGAATAAATGGGGCTCTCTCTTCTTTTTCTATCAGCCTGAGTCTTATATGAGTCTTTTGCTTGAATGATGTTTTTTCTAGCCCTAACTAACGTGGTCTGCAAATCCCTCACCATCTCTTCTACTGCAGGCACTGAATCATCTTCTTTACCCAACATTACATTAGGATGTCTACCATGGTTCAGATAAAAGGGGGTGAACCCAGTGGTGGAATGAACAGCATTATTGTAAGAAAATTCAGCTGCCCACATCAACTCGGGCCATTCCTTCTCTTTATCGAATAAATTGAGTCTTAAATACTGTTCTAACTCTTGATTCACTCTCTCTGTTTGCCCATCGGTTTCAGGATGGTAACTGGTAGAGTAACGAGAATCAATTCCTAATCTTTTACTAAAGGCCTTCCAAAAGCGAGAAACAAATTGGGACCCCCTGTCTGAAACTAGAATTTTTGGGATACCATGGGCGCGTACTATGTGTTGTGTAAACAACTGTGCAACCTGTGGGGCTCGAGGGATTTCTTTCAAAGGAATGAAATGCGCCATTTTAGTGAAAGTGTCTACAAAAACTAGGATAGTGTTAAAGCCTTGGCTACTAGGGAGGTCCACTATAAGATCCATAGTAACAGTATGCCAGGCATGGGGTGCAGTGGGCAAAGGTCTTAACAGACCTTGTGAAGCTGTTCTATTTGATTTCCCTCTTTGACATTTGTCACAAGTTGACACATATTGTCTTATCTGAGTTTTCATTTTTGGCCACCAAAATTCTCGTTGTATTAGATTTTGAGTCTTTTGAATTCCTTTGTGTCCAGCCAATTGATCGTCATGATAAGCCTGAAGAATTTTTTCTTGCAGCTCCACAGTCGGAACATACAGTGCACCTTTAAAGTATGGCAAACCTTTTTTGATTTCTCTTCCTTGGCCTTCTTTGGACCACTTCAGCATTCCTTCGAATGTTAAGTTTTCTTGAATTTCTTTGGTTAAATTTTCATACAATATGGCAGATATGAACTTCTCTTGTGGAATAATCAATTCTTTTTCTGGAGGCTCTTTAACTGCACCGGTATCAATTCGAGATAGAGCATCTGCCTTCCCATTTACTTTTCCTGGTCTGAAAGTGATAACAAAATCAAAGTCTGCAAAATATAGGGACCAACGCAGTTGTCTAGCTGTTAGAGTTTGAGCTGATTCTAAAAACTGTAAATTTCGGTGGTCCGTGTAAACGGTCACTTTATGCTTAGCTCCCAAAATGTAATGCCTCCACTCACGAAAAGTTTCTTTGACTGCCAATAGCTCCTTATCCGCAATTGAATAATTTATCTCTGGTGGTGTTAATTTTCGAGAGAAATAGGCCACTGGATGTAATTGACCTGTATCTTTATGACGCTGGGAAAGGATACCTCCTATGGCAACATCTGAAGCATCTGCCTCCACATAATATGGCTCATCCGGATTGGGGTGGAGCAAGATTGGAGCTGAGACGAAGGAATTCTTAAAAAAATTAAAAGCATTTTCAGCTTCTTTTGTCCACTCAAACTTCACTCCTTTCTTCAGCAATCGAGTAACGGGTGTAACTGTTTGAGAAAAATTGGATATGAATCTTCGATAAAAATTAGCGAACCCCAAGAAACTCTGGATCTCTTTGACATTGCAAGGAGAAGGCCAATGTTGCACTGTCTTTATCTTGGCAGGATCCATACTAACTCCTTCTGGTGACAAAATGAATCCTAAGAACTCAACTCGTTCCACATGAAATGCACACTTCTTCAATTTTACATAGAGATGGTTTTCTTGCAACCTTGTGAGGATGGATCGAACATGGGAAATGTGCTCCTGTAGATTGTCGGAAAAGATTAAAATGTCATCTATATAAACCACGGCAATCCGGTCGAGGAATTCTCGTAATATATCATTAACGAAATGCTGGAAGGCAGTGGGAGCATTGCATAACCCATAAGGCATCACTTGATATTCAAATAATCTGTATCGAGTCCGAAAAGCTGTTTTCCATTCGTCCCCTGAAGCCACTCGAATCAAATGATATGCTCCTCGCAGGTCCAATTTGGTGGAGATTCTAGCATTCTTTACTTGATCTAATTAAACTGACACTAAAGGCAGTGGGTATCGATTCTTGATGGTAACCTGATTGAGGGCTCGATAATCAATGCAAGTTCGAAGACTCCCATCCTTCTTTGGTATGAAAAATAGTGGGGATGACACTGGAGATTCAGAAGGACGAATAAAACCATTAGCAAGATATTGATCCAAATACTCCTTTAAATGTTGATTCTCTGCTTCGGTCAATGCGTATATTCTGCTACATGGCAATATCGCACCTGGCTCCAGTTCAATTTTGTAGTCGTAGGGTCGATGTGATGGCAATTTCTCAGCCTCCTTTTCATCAAAAACGGCGACTAAATCCTCATATTCTTTTGGGATTTCTGCTGTCTTTAGTGCACAGATCACTGAAGAGTGTGATGATAAACAGGCCGCTTGGGACTTGGTGGACACTTCCACTCCACAATGAAAGCAATTCTCTTTGCAGTAAGAGGAATTCATCTTGATCGTTCTTTTGCTCCAATCAATTTGTGGATTATGTTCTGTAAGCCAGGGCAGACACAAAATGAGTTGAAATTGTGGAGCATCTATCAAATTAAAGATTATCTGCTCCTGATGTCCACCAAAACCTTGCATCTGAATTGGTTCGGTCTCATGGGAAATGGGTCCTGAAGAAAGATTGGTTCCATCCACAGCTCTTACTACTTCCAAAGTAGATTTCTTGATAAATCGAATACCCATTTTACGAGCGTATTTGATATCACAGAAGTTGCCCGTAGCTCCAGAGTCTATCATAACTGAGATCCCTTGAATTTCCTTCTCAAGGGTCTTAACTGATACTGTTTGTACCAAATGTGGCGCTGCGGTTTGTAAGGTATTCGCCACTCGTTGATCTAAAGGAGTTGTCTTGGGTTCTGCTTTCATCAGGGCAACTCCCTCTACTGATGAAGCTGGCCTTTTCCCGACTGAAGAGCTTTGGGTTTCTTGGGACAGTTTTTAACAAAATGCCCAGATGCACCGCAATATAAACATAGTTGATTCACTCTTCTTTTCTCTTTTTCTTCCTTTGATAAAGGACCTCGGATGGAACCAATTTGCATTGGTTCTTCTCCGGCTCTCGTATGATCATTTCTTACACGATCAATTCTCAGGGGAAATGGTCGATACTCTCTTCTCTTTTCTGCTCTTCGTTCAGTTAACCGGTGGTCAATCTGTAACACAAGATCAATTAACTCCGAAATTTTGGTGGGTCTATTTGGATCTTGTGCTAAGGCATCTTTCAATTCATCTCTCAGTCCACGATAAAATATGGCGGCTCTTTTTGACTCCGGCCAAGCAGTCTCTACAATGAGTTTATTGAAATGAGCCAGATAGGCTACTAGATCTTTATTACCTTGCCTGATTTCCAGTAGTTCATTGTCAGTGGCTTGAGCTGCAGTTCGCCGATCAAATATTCTTAAGAACTCTTCCTTGAAATTTTGGAAATTATATAAAACAGGATAATTTCTGGAAATTATTGGCATGGACCAGGCGGCCGCATCTCCTGTCAGATAAGACAATATAAATGCCACTTTGGACTGGTCTTCGGAAAAAATGACTGGTCTACATAAAAAATGCAATGAGCATTGGGTCAGAAAAATCTGCGCCTTATTTGGATCCCCACCGAAGCGCTCGGGTTGAGCCAAAGGAATAATAGGGGAAACTGCATGAATTACTTGAGTGGATATACCTGCAGACTGTGAAGGGCTAGGGATTTGTGAAAACACAGATTCATTTGATTTAGCGGTGTTCCCTAACTCATTTATTCGCTGTTTTATTTGGACTGTTTCTTCTATGGTGTTATTTAATTGTTTCTGTAACCCTTCCAAAACGGTGGCTAATGCTTTTATATCAATTCCCACTGCCATTCTGCTCAGGAGGAAATCAGTTTTTTCCCTAAAATTAGGGTGTTGGCACTTCAATCTGTCAGGATACTTCAGTTCGATTTCCTCAGAAGCAGAAGATAACTCCTCAGTCCCGACCTGAGCTACTCACAACGAATATTAATCCTTCATGCTGAGTACCCCGGAGGGGGAAAGGGGAATAGGATGGTAGAGAGACTGCCACAGAGATGATGAACGCCAGTACTCAGTCTGCCTCATCACATCTAAGATTGGATACAGCACCTGCAAGAGTCACAGTCGCAATTACTAGGGACATACAACATCAGTTTTTCACTTTCTACTCTCAACACTTAATTCTCTTTAATTCTATTATTTCTTCACTCACCCTGAGTTCTCTGTAGCCTTGCTTCTCTCTATAAATGATAGCTCTTCTTAAAAAAATGCTTATTACTGATTCTGGAAGAACTTCTCAACCTTTGTTAGAGATTGGTTTTATGTTGCTATATATATATATATATATATATATATATATATAGTTGGTGATAATGCGTTCTTCAAATCAGCTGATGTTATTTAATTTCTCCTGTCTTATTGTGACTTCTGTCAATACTTGTATTTATAAATGCTTGTTTATTAAAGTTCGTTTCTCCTTTCTTACTTTGACATTTGTTGATAACTTGTATTTGTAAATGCTTGTTTATTACAGTTAGTTTCTCCTTCCTTACTTCGACATCTGTCGATAACTTGTAGATGTAAATGCTTGTTTATTTAAGTTTGTTTCTCTTTTAAACTCTATTTTGGTTTATTACCATTGAATTTGTAAATGCTTATTTGTTAACAGTTCTTTTAAACTTGGCCTTCGTTTATCACCTTGACATTTGTAAATACTTGCTCTTTTAAAGTTCGTTTTTTCTTTGACTTTAATATCTTAAACAAGAACCTTGTAAACATAAGGTTAATTCATACATTAACTCTGTAGCCTTGCCGACTCCCACGGGAACAGTCTACTATCAAACTCTTCGAATAAACCTTGACAATATTTATCTGTTTTCTGTAATATAATCTTCAAATGTAATTTTACCTCACAGGAATTTCTGTTCTGAAGCACGCTCTCTCTCCACACAGCTGATTCCTGTCAGACCTCAGTTGAAGTGCAAGGCTTCCAGCTGGAGAGCTCGTAACCTAGCAACCAACCGATTGCAAGACTAGAACTGTAACTAACCTTCAGGACTCACAGCGGCCATCTTGGATCTTCTCTTCTTGATTCTTCCTTTGAAATAAGCGCAAGATTACTCTGCAAACCTTCTTCCAGTTTGGGCTTTGCTGTCTCCACTGAGGATATCTCTTTGCTTTTCTCATGCACTTCTTTGATTTGACTTGGCAAGTTTGTGTGGTCATGACAGTTCCCCATGCTGGTCTACCTCCTCCTACACCAGGAATACCAACGCTAGTGACGATGACCACAGTGAGTACTGCCGCCTAGCACACAGGGGAGGCGGGAGGAAAAAGAGAGTGACACACACACACAATACCCCCACCCCCAACAACATACACACAACCAGATGCAACAACATTACATAGTCACCCCCCCACCCCTCAGGAATAATGCAAGAACAAAATGAAATGATTTTAAGAAAGTGAGTGTAATAATATAAAATACTAGAAATACGTCCTCAAAAATCAAAACAGTATTTACTGATAAACAAATGAAGGGACACTGCCCAGTACATAATGTCCTTGGGCCACAGGGCCATATCACACAGGCCAAGGCCCCACTTGACTCCTGCCTCAATACGGAGAGAACATTGCTGGGGCATCAGGTTGAAAATACACAGGCACCTCAGGCGGAAGAAGAAGGAGGGCACCTCAGCCGGAAGATGGTACATCGCCACTGCTCCTGGAGGGGGCTACATGCCCTCTGCGATGGCCTGGGGAGTGCAAGGCCACAGTCTCTCAAGTGGGTGGTTTACCCACTGCTTGGTCCTGGGGAGTGCAAAGCCACAGTCTCTCAAGTGGATGGCTTCTCCACTGGTTCTGGAGGGGGCTTTGTGCCCAGTGTGCTTCATCCTGGCAAGGAGGGGGTGAGTGGATGCCTTCTTCCACTGGTTCTGTAGGGGGCTTTGTGCCCAGTGTGCTTCATCCTGGCAAGTATGTGGTGAGTGGATGCCTGCTTCCACTGGTTCTGGAGGGGGCCTTGTGCCCTGTGATGCAGCACATGGGGACACACAGGGGGTCATTCAGACCCCGGCGGGCGGCGGGAGTCGCCCGCCTGGCGGGAACCGCCGAATGACCGCACCGCGGTCAAAAGACCGCGGCGGCCATTCTGTGTTTCCCGCTGGGCTGGCGGGCGACCGCCAGAAGGCCGCCCGCCAGCCCAGCGGGAAACCCCTTCCCACGAGGACGCCGGCTCCGAATGGAGCCAGCGTAGTGGGAAGGGTGCGACGGGTGCAGTTGCACCCGTCGCGAATTTCAGTGTCTGCAATGCAGACACTGAAATTCTATGTGGGGCCCGCTTACGGGGGCCCCTGCAGTGCCCATGCCATTGGCATGGGCACTGCAGGGGCCCCCAGAGCCCCCACGACACCCCTCACCGCCATCCTGTTCCTGACGGTCGGAACCGCCAGGAACAGGATGGCGGTGAGGGGGTCGGAATCCCCCATGGCGGCGCAGCAAGCTGCGCCGCCATGGGGGATTCCTCAGGGCATCGGAAAACCGGCGGGACACCGCCGGTTTTCCTGTTCTGACCGCGGCCAAACCGCCGTGGTCAGAATGCCCTGCGGGGCATCGCCAGCCTGTTGGCGGTGCTCCCGCCAACCCCAGCCCCGGCGGTCCTTGACCGCAGGGGTCGGAATGACCCCCACAGTCTCTCACCTGGGTGTCAGATCCACGAGATTTGCTGTTGGCAGCATGCATGGAGGCAGGACTACAGTCCATCTGCTGGCGGTGATGGCTGTACAGTGGTGGCAGTGCCGGTGCTGGAGTTGGTGCTGCCAGTGGTGGGGGGAGGCTCCAGCCCTTCCCCTGCGGCCTCGGATGGCTGCCCACCTGGGCTGCTGCTGCTGCCAGTGGTGCTGGTGGCAGTGCCAGTGGCAGTGCTGCTGGCGGTGCTGCCAGTGGTGGGGGGAGGCTCCAGCCCTTCCCCTGCAGCCTTGAATGGCTGAAGCCGCATGGTTAGTGGTGGGGGCTCAGATCCTGTCACTGCACGAGGTCTCCTGTCCCTCCTGCCTGCAGGGGCAGGCCCTATGCCCTTGCCCTTGGCAGCTGGTGGTGCCTTCTTGCCCTTGGCAGCTGGTGGTGCATCCTTGTCCTTGGCAGCTGGTGGTGCATCCTTGCCCTTGGCAGCTGGTGGTGCCTTCTTGCCCTTGGCAGCTGGTGTTGCATTCTTGGCCTTGGCAGCTGGTGGTGCCTCCTTGTTCTTGGCAGCTGGTGGTGCCTCCTTGGACTTGGTAGCTGGTGGTCCCTTTTTGCCCTTGGCAACTGGTGATTGTTCCTTGGCCTTGCCCTTGGCAGCTGGTGCAGGCACACTGCCAGTGCTGATGGGTGTCTCCTTGTAGCTCACACCTGAAGTAGCTGCCGAAACTACAGTGGCCGTGGACTGGGTGGCTGAGGTGCTGGCCTGCGTTCTGCCCACCCTGGCCCGAAGTGAAGGACGGGGGGAGGGACAGGGAAGAAGTCAAGGGTGGAAAGAAAAAGCTTTTGGGACACTGGGGTGGGATGATGATGACGGTTTGGGAGTGGAGGAAGAGGGAGTGGTGGTTGGAGGTGTCTGTCTGCTGTGTTTGAGTGCAGGTGCATGGGCTGGATGTTGTTGTGAGGTGGATGGCTGTTGTGTGTCTGAGTGCTTGCGTTTGTGTACCTTGGGAGAAGGGGGCACAGACAGTGGGAGAGGACACAGGGGGTGTGTGCATAGATGTGGGGGTGGTGACTGCCAGTTAGAGGTGTGTAGTGATAGGCGTGAGGGTGATGGAGGTAGTGGATGAGGATGTAGTGCATGCAGGTGTGAGTGGAGACTCAACTGGGAGGAAGGTGGGCGAGGAGGAGGAGGGGGACACAGTGGAGGCAGTGGATGTTGGCATGTCTGATTCTGGATGGTGTTTGTATGAGTGCCTGTGTGATGATGTGTTGTGCTTGTGTTTGCCTGACCCACTCCTGTGTGTTGTCTTGGGTGCACGCTGGTCTGATGGTGTGCTTGGGATAGGCTGGGGTTGAGGGAAATGGGACTGGGTAGAGGAAGTTGGAGGGGGAGGCTAGAGACAAGGACAATGGCTGCCATCAGGGAGGAGGCCAGAGCCTGAAATGATCTCTGTTGGGCCACCACGCAAGAGTGAATGCCCTCCAGGAATGCATCCATTTGCTGCAAATGCCCTGCCAGCCCCTGGATGGCATTCACTATGGTTGACTGCCAAACAGAGACAGATCGCACGAGGTCAATAGACTCCTCACTCAGGGCAGCAGGGCTGACCGGGGCAGGGCCTGAGGTTCCTGGGGCGAAGGACATGCCCACCCTCCTGGGTGAGCGGGCACGGGAAACATGCTGAGGGGCTGCTGGGAGGGCAGTGCTGGTACGGGGGTGACGGCTGTACCTGTAGTACAGAGGTGTCCGCCACCACCAGGGAGCTTCCATCGAAGGAGGTATCACTGTCAGAACTGTCCCCTCCAGACTCTGCCGTGGTGCTCCTCTCGCCCTCCATCCCACTGGTGCCCTCACCGTCGGTGGATTCGGCTTCCTGGGCCCTGTGGGATGCAGCTCCCTCCGTCGCCGGTGCCTCTGCTCCTCCGCCATATGATGCTAATGCACATAAGGACAGGATGACAAAACAAAAAGGGGGGAAAGAGATAGAGGATACACCTAGTCAGTGCCAGCAACAACACCACTGTTGGCGTACACAACACACAGAGAACAGCACTATGCACTAGGCGATGCACTACCAGTCACAATGCTAGTCACCAGGCCATGGAGAATAATGCCTAACGCCAATAGCAGCATACCTGAGACCCACAGAACCCTGCCCAGTTGTAGATGCCCACTAGCATGTTTGGGGGTGGAGTACAACAGAACCTGCCCAACATGGAACTTACCCTGCAATGTTCAACCTGGTCTAGGGGCACCCACAAGCACCCACCCAGAGAACACCCCACCACGTGCAATTTGTAGATTTGGAAACAGTACTCACCCCTTGTGGCTGCTGTGATGCCCTCAAGCGCCCATGCAACTCCGGATAGGCCACCGCCAGTATGCGGAACATCAGGGGGGTCAGGGTTCGACGGGCACCCCTTCCTCGTTGGGAGGCCATCCCCAGCTGGGCCTCCCCGATCTTCCTTGCCCAGCGTCTCAGGTCCTCCCACCGTTTGCGACAGTGGGTGCTCCACCTAACGTAGGCCCCCAGGGTCTGCACATCCTTGCCGATGGCACGCCCTATACCCTTTTTCTGATGGGCACTGACCTGCAGACAAATAAACATAGAAAAAAGGCATCAGTCATACCGTCTGGCCTGTAACACCTATGGCCCACCATATCCCTCCCATCCTCTTACTCATATACATTGACCACCATACTTGCAGCACTCTGCCCAGGGCCCCTCAACCAGTCCCCCTTACATGAGGCCTTCACACAGAGCACTCCATGCATTCATGCCCCATGCATCGTGCACACAGTGTACTCACCTGTTGGTCTGGAGGCCCATTAAGCAATCGGTACTGGGGTAGGACCCCATCCACCAGTCTCTCCAACTCCTCCGAAGTGAAGGCTGGGGCCCTTTCCCCAGAGACTCGAGCCATGGTTGCTTCCAGACAAAGGTCACAGCAGCACTTGCAGTGTAGGTCCTCTCCGGTTGAAGGTCAGGTAGTGTGAGAAAGTAGCCTCTTTCTAGCCTTGTTACCCCCACTTTTAGCCTGTTTGTGAGTGTATGTCAGGATGTTTTCACTGTCTCACTGGGATCCTGCTAGCCAGGGCCCAGTGCTCATAGTGAAGACCCTCTGTTTTCAGTATGTTTGTTATGTGTCACTGGGATCCTGCTAGTCAGGACCCCAGTGCTCATAAGTTTTGGCCTATATATATGTGTTCCCTGTGTGATGCCTAACTGTCTCACTGAGGCTCTGCTATCCAGAACCTCAGTGGTTATGCTCTCTCATTTCTTTCCAAATTGTCACTAACAGGCTAGTGACCAATTTCCCCAATTTACATTGGCATACTGGAACACCCTTATAATTCCCTAGTATATGGTACTGAGGTACCCAGGGTATTGGGGTTCCAGGAGATCCTTATGGGCTGCAGCATTTCTTGTGCCACCCATAGGGAAATCTGACAATTCTTACACAGGCCTGCCAGTGCATCCTGAGTGAAATAACGTCCACGTTATTTCACAGCCATTTACCACTGCACTTAAGTAACTTATAAGTCACCTATATGTCTAACCTTTACCTGGTAAAGGTTGGGTGCTAAGTTACTTAGTGTGTGGGCACCCTGGCACTAGCCAAGGTGCTCCCACATTGTTCAGGGCAAATTCCCCGGACTTTGTGAGTGCGGGGACACCATTACACGCGTGCACTATACATATGTCACGACATATGTATAGCGTCACAATGGCAACTCCGAACATGGCCATGTAACATGTCTAAGATCATGGAATTGTCACCCCAATGCCATTCTGGCATTGGGAAGACAATTCCATGATCCCCAGAGTCTCTAGCTCAGACCCGGGTACTGCCAAACTACCTTTCCCGGGGTTTCACTGCAGCTGCTGCTGCTGCCAACCCCTCAGACAGGTTTCTGCCCTCCTGGGGTCCAGCCAGGCTTGGCCCAGGAAGGCAGAACAAAGGACTTCCTCAGAGAGAGGGTGTTACACCCTCTCCCTTTGGAAAAAGGTGTCAGGGCTGGGGAGGAGTAGCCTCCCCCAGCCTCTGGAAATGCTTTGATGGGCACAGATGGTGCCCATCTCTGCATAAGCCAGTCTGCACCGGTTGAGGGATCTGGCGCGAAACTGGACAAAGGAAAGGGGAGTGACCACTCCCCTGACCTGCACCTCCCCTGGGAGGTGCCCAGAGCTCCTCCAGTGTGCTCTAGACCTCTGCCATCTTGGAAACAGAGGTGCTGCTGGCACACTGGACTGCTCTGAGTGGCCAGTGCCAGCAGGTGACGTCAGAGACTCCTTCTGATAGGCTCCTTCAGGTGTTGCTAGCCTATCCTCTCTCCTAAGTAGCCAAAC
The DNA here is from genome assembly GCF_031143425.1 of Pleurodeles waltl. NCBI lineage: Eukaryota > Metazoa > Chordata > Amphibia > Caudata > Salamandridae > Pleurodeles > Pleurodeles waltl. The sequence goes on along the minus strand of NC_090444.1, from coordinate 1,668,665,630 downwards.
CTCCTTTTCTGGCTATTTAGTGTCTCTGCTTTGGGGAATTCCTTAGATAACGAATGCAAGAGCTCATCAGAGTTCCTCTGCATCTCTCTCTTCACCTTCTGCCAAGGAATCGACTGCTGACCGCGCTGGAAGCCTGCAAAACTGCAACAAAGTAGCAAAGACGACTACTGCGACCTTGTAACGCTGATCCTGCTGCCTTCTCGACTGTTTTCCTGGTGGTGCATGCTGTGGGGGTAGTCTGCCTCCTCTCTGCACTAGAAGCTCCGAAGAAATCTCCCGTGGGTCGACGGAATCTTCCCCCTGCAACCGCAGGCACCAAAGAACTGCATCACCGGTCCTCTGGGTCTCCTCTCAGCATGACGAGCAAGGTCCCTTGAACCCAGCAACTCTGTCCAAGTGCCTCCCACAGTGCAGTGACTCTTCAGTCCAAGTTTGGTGGAGGTAAGTCCTTGCCTCCCTACGCTAGACTGCATTGCTGGGAACTGCGTGTTTTGCAGCTACTCCGGCTCCTGTGCACTCTTCCAGGATTTCCTTTGTGCACAGCCAAGCCTGGGTCCCCAGCACTCTAACCTGCATTGCACGACCTCCTGAGTTGTCCTCCGGCTTCGTGGGACCCTCTTGTGCAACTTCGGGTGAGCTGGTTCACTCCACTTCGTAGTGCCTGTTCTGGCACTTCTGCGGGTGCTGCTTGCTTCTAAGTGGGCTCTTTGCCTTGCTGGACGCCCCCTCTGTCTCCTCACGCAATTGGCGACATCCTGGTCCCTCCTGGGCCACAGCAGCGTCCAAAAACCCTAACTGCAACCTTTGCAGCTAGCAAGGCTTGTTGGCGGTCTTTCTGCACGAAAACACCTCTGCACGACTCTTCACGACGTGGGACATCCATCCTCCAAAGGGAAAGTTTCTAGCCCTTGTCGTTCTTGCAGAATCCATAGCTTCTACCATCCGGTGGCAGCTTTTTTGCACCCACAGCTGGCATTTCCTGAGCATCTGCCCACTCCCGACTTGATCATGACTTTTGGACTTGGTCCCCTTGTTCCACAGGTACTCTCGTCTGGAAATCCATCGTTGTTGCATTGCTGGTGTTGGTCTTTCCTGCAGAATTCCCCTATCACGACTTCTGTGCTCTTTGGGGAACTTAGGTGCACTTTGCACCCACTTTTTAGGGTCGTGGGGTGGGCTATTTTTCTAACCCTCACTGTTTCCTTACAGTCCCAGCGACCCTCTACAAGGTCACATAGGTTTGGGGTCCATTCGTGGTTCGCATTCCACTTCTAGAGTATATGGTTTGTGTTGCCCCTATCCCTATGTGCCCCCATTGCATTCTATTGTGACTATACATTGTTTGCACTGTTTTCTATTGCTATTACTGCATATTTTGGTACTGTGTACATATATCTTGTGTATATTTGCTATCCTCATACTGAGGGTACTCACTGAGATACTTTTGGCATATTGTCATAAAAATAAAGTACCTTTATTTTTAGTATATCTGTGTATTGTGTTTTCTTATGATATTGTGCATATGACACTAGTGGTACTGTAGGAGCTTCACTCGTCTCCTAGTTCAGCCTAAGCTGCTCTGCTAAGCTACCTTTTCTATCAGTCTAAGCTGCTAGACACCCCTCTACACTAATAAGGGATACCTGGGCCTGGTGCAAGGTGTACGTACCCCTTGGTACCCACTACAAGCCAGTCCAGCCTCCTACAGGTAGCAAGTGAGTGAACAGATAGAAAATGGCGGCCACGTCTGTGGCAGTGCATACGGTCACCCCTGGCGTACATCTCCATTGGCTATTGTAGCCCATAGGGCCCAATGATAACCAATGAGGAGTTGCACAGGGGTTCTCGACCGCCTCCCGCAACGGCACACAACGGCAGCGGAATTACCTCATTTCCATCTGTCCCTCCACACAGGACAGGCGTCCGCCATTTGGGGGGGGGGGGGCAGGCTATGGCACATAACTGCATCACAGCAGACATAAGCACATTTAGGGACTACACGTAAACATACTGTTTCTGTCATAACATGCAATGCATTTTACTCTGAAGATATGTTTGAAAATGACCATTTGCTCACTGTTTTGCCCTCCAGATTACAACTGCTGAGGATGATTAGGAGATGGAGACATCCCCCCGTGTACAGGCCCCTGGTGGACTTGGCAACAATGGAGGACAGGCATGTTATCCTCACCTACAGACTTGATAGGGCCACAATCCAAGAGCTGTGTGCCCAATTGGAGCCAGACCTGATCTCAGCTATCCGTCAGCCTACTGGGATACCCCCTCTTGTGCAAGTCCTATCAGTGCTACATTTCTTGTCAAGTGGCTCCTTCCCAGTGACAGTGGCCATGGCAGCAGGGATGTCACAGCCAATGTTCTCAATAGTGCTGACCAGAGTGTTGTCTGCCCTGATGAAACACATGCACAGCTACATTGTTTTCCCCCAGGTGGAGTATTTGGCCACAGAGAAGGCTGACTTCTATGCAATGGGACATATCTCCAACATCATTGGAGCAATTGATGGTACACATATTGTCTTTGCCCTCCCCCCCCCGGAGAAATGAACAGGTGTTCAGAAATCAAAAGAGCCATGAATGTGCAGATAATGTGCCTTACGGACCAGTAGATCTCCCATGTGAATGCAGAGTATCCTGGGTCTGTGCATGATGCCTTTATCCTGAGGAATAGCAGCATCCCATATGTGATGGTTCAACTCCAGAGGCACAGGGTGTGGCGAATAGGTGAGCCCTGGTCCCACCCAGTAGATGTTGGTATATGGGTGTGGGATTGGCCCTAAGGGTCAGTGTGTGGCTAACAGGTATCCCTCGATATTTGCAGGTGACTCTGGTTACCCCAACCTCTCATGGCTACTGACCCCAGTGAGGAATGCTATGACAAGGGCAGAGGAACATTACAATGAGGCACATGGGCGGACAAGAAGAATTATTGAGCGCACCTTTGGCCTCCTGAAGGACATGTTCAGGTTCCTCCAGCTGACAGGTGGATCCCTGTGCTACTCACCAAAGAAGGTGTGCCAGATCATCGTGGCATGTTGCATGTTGCACAACCTTGCCTTGACAACAGGTGCCTTTTCTGAAGGAGGATGGGGCTGGAGATGGGCTTGTGGCAGCTGTGGAGCCTGTGGACAGTGACGAAGAGGAGGCAGAGGATGAGGGTATGGACAACAGAAAAACTATCATACAACAGTACTTCCAGTGACACACAGGTAAGACACTGTAACTTCACCTTCCATTGCAGTTTTGTGTAGTGACGTTTCTCTGGCAGGCTACTGTTCCCACTACTATGGCCAATTACTGTACCCTTTGACATGTCTATTCACAGATCTTTTTGCCCTACTCTGGCTCCTTGTGTAATTGACTGCAGCACATTACAGGTCATACTTATGTATACATAACTGTACAGTCTAATTGCAATGTCTACAGATTGTTAAACAAATACACCCTTAAATCATTTGACAAACTCCATACTTGTATTTTTTAAGAGGGTGTTTATTTCAGCGCTGAGAAGTAAATTGGGATGTGCAATGGGCTGGGGTGATGATGGAGGAAAGTCCAGGATAGAGTTCAGTCTAATTGTATCACAGGTGCATTGTCCAATGGGGCATAGGAAGGGGAGCAATGGCATTTCAAGGTGGACAGGGTAATAGAGTGGGACACAAGGGTGACAATCAGGAGAGTCTTATTTCCTGGTGGGGGTCTTGGCAATGTTCTCTGGCTTCTGACTGGATTGCAGGGACCATTTGCGTGGTGGTTCTCCTGCAGGGGGTGGGGTTCTGGTGGCCTGTTGTTTCTGTGGTGGTGGCCTCCTGTCCACTAGCGTTGGAGGAGGTGGAGGGCTGTTCATCGGTGTGGCTAGTGTCAGGGGCCCGTTGGTGTGCCACTGCTTCCCTCATGTTGTTGGCCATGTATGCCAGCACCCCTGTGGTAGTGTGTTTCTGTATAGTGACGGATTTCTATGTGTGGGTCATAATATGGGTAGCGGTATACCACTGCGGTCGCAGTATGTTGGCGGCAGTCGGCATGGCGGTAAGCGGGACTTACTGCCAATGTCATAATAAGGGCCTAATCGATCTTCCCAGAATCACAGGATGTTGAGCCGACGCAAAAACTCAAACCTGGTTTTCCAGCCCCAAGGTCAGCAGGTCCGGCAATTATGCCACATCCTCTCCCCATTTACATTAACAGTAATATGTATGTGTCAGAGACTTATGGCATGATCTGTTGCCCAGTGCCACAACTTAACAAGTTGACCCCTGTGAAAGGGATTTTTCTCCATCTCACCTCTGTATTTTTTTCTGCCTCGCTGCAGGAAGCTGGGTCTGTATATACTATCTCAAAGTGAGAGATAGTATGCACAAATTCCAGGGGTTCCCCTTAGAGGTTGATAGTGGCAATAATAGATAATACTAATGCTCAGTTTGTTGTAGTGTGGTCGAGCAGTTAGGCTTATCAGAGGGTAGTGTTAAGCATTTGTTGTACACACACAGGTAATAAATGGGAACACACACTCAAAGATAACCCCAGGCTAATAGGTTTTTATATACAAAACTATTCTTTTCTTAATTTATTTTAGAACCACAAGATTCAGAATTTAGGTAAGTACATAAATTGTAAGGTACTTGGCATAGGTAAATATAGAACTTTGAATAAAAACAGTTATGTACACAGTTTGGTATAAAATGCCAATAAGCTATTTTATAAGTGGACACTGTGCAAAATTCAACAGTTCCTGGGGGAGGTAAGTAAAGGTTAGTTTGTCAGGTAAGTAAAGCACTTACAAGTTCAGTCTCTGGGGCATAGGCAGCCCACCGTTGGGGGTTCAAGTCAACCCCAAACACCCAGCACCAGCAACACAGGGCCGGTCAGGTGCAGAGGTCAAAGAGGGGCCTAAATAACATAGATGTCTATGGAGACTAGGGGTGCTCTGGTTCCAGTCTGCTGGCAGGTAAGTACCCGCGTCCTCGGGGAGCAGACCAGGGGGGTTTTGTAGAGCACTAGGGAGTCCCAAACAGGCACACAAAATACACCCTCAACGGCACAGAGGCGGCCGGGTGCAGTGTGCAAACAAGGGTGAACGGTATAATGAATAAATGGTTGGATGATTGAATGTGTTATGGCACAGATGAATCAATGCATGGGTGATTGCATGAAGTGAAGAATTAGGGAGTGAAAAGTTACATTACTGTGTGAGAGTGTGAATGGATGAAGGAATATAGGATTAAATGTGCTGTTTTGGTTCCCACTGTCTGCTACAGTTCACCTGCACCATTACTCAGTGGTGGTTAAAGCATATTAAGATTTGGACCATCAATCAGAAATCTTCACTGCATGCACAGATTTTTCCCATCGCACAGCAACCCTTAGTGCATTTTCAGTTGAGTATTATCACTCATTAACCCTAAATGCAAATTCACATATACACTGTCACTCAAATTTAATTGGTGAATGTTCAGATCTGCCCTATTGCTCTTTAAGATTTAATGCATATTTTTAGATTAGCACCATCACTCATTAATCCAGACTACAAGCAAGGATCGCCACAATATCTGGTACCATTGCAGAGGAATGTAATCCTGGACCGCGTGGGTGCTCTGCAGTGGGGGTTGCATAGTGTTGGAATCTCGATGCTGTGATACAAGCTCGACCTATACTGCCTGCAGCACTATTCATACTCCATTTATGTTTATGCCCACAGTGGCCTCTAATCTGCACTGCACTTCTCTTGCTAAGAAAAAGTAGATCATTTGCTGCTGGATTCGAAGGGGGTAGGACAGCTCCAAGTGGGAAAACAAGCTCATAAGTGTGGACTTGTTAATTGCCCGCTACTCTGGATGAGCACCAACCCAATAAAGAACTGCATAGGGCAGTAGTGGGCAGGTGAGGATGAGCACCCTATGGCACCTGCAGGGGATACAGGGAGCTTTGCATGGTACATTACTAGCCCGATAAATAGCAGAATAGCAACTGGCCGAGGGGGGGTGCTATGTATAGGGTGAGGTGGGAACTGACCATTTAGGTGGCAGCTACAAAGGTTGCTGGGCGATCTGCTCCTTAAAGAGGATCACAATGGGACAAAAAAAAAGCCTGGGGGCCAAAAAATAGTGACTCACCTTCTTGGATCTTGACCTTTGGCAAATCACTGCTTTGTTAGGCCTTGGCACAAGCGTTTGGCAAAATATGTATTAAACGAGGTTGTTGCCCAGCCCTTCTTTCAAACTCTGCCAAGCCGTTTTCACACCTTCATCTTCTCTCAGTTCATCCCTCATACCGATTCCTCTCTCTTCTATCCATATCCTTCCTTCTGCTCTTATATCCTTTTCATGTTCTCTGACCTTTCCCTGCTTTCACCACTCATCTTGTCTCCATGCCTTTGATCCCTTCCTATCCGTGTTCCTCTCCTCCAACTTTTGCCTCTCTTTAGTCCTTTTCCTACCCTTTTTCTCTTCTCTCTTCTTTTTCTCCCCTCAGTTTCTTTTTCTTCATGCACCTTTCTCTCCTTTATTCCAGTGAAACCTTGTACCTCTTACTCTGCTCAAGCCTCCAAGAATCATTTTTTCCCTCAGTCCTTCTCTTGTTCACTACTCATCTCTTAATTCTACTTTTCTTTACATCCACCCTGTGTTGCTCTTTTATTCTCCTATGTTCTTGTTCCCTGTTTTCCTCCGTTCGTGCTCGCTCTGTTTTTTTCTCCTTTTACCCTTTCTGATCTCTCCCTCCCTTCAGTCTTCCTACCAACATTTTCTCTCTCACACATTCACCATCCATTTCCTTCTGTCAATCCATATAGGTCTGTTTTCCTTCTTTAGCTCCACTTTCTCCATCTCTGACCCCTTTTGTCTTCCGAAGGCTGAGGGTAAGCTGTACTCTCTGTTGGACACAAATGCTGATCATGCCTTCTACCTCTCCATTTCAATTACCCCTGGATGGCCAATTTCACAGTATAACTTTGCAAGACACATTGAGAGTGCCGACTCATTGAAAAATATTTGGGTGCACTATGATGTGCAAAACACATTTTTGGGGGTTCATCCAATACAACCCTTATTCAAATCTGGCTCACAGTCTCATTAAAACAGAAAGCTCTGACCAGGTATTGAGTGTGTTGAGTGTTAATACTAGGCTCCGCTGGCGGGAGAGGCAAGGGGCGGCACAGCTCGTGGCGTGGGAGGGGGAGAGAACAAAAACATGTAATTAATTTAATTTAATATATTTTTTTTTAAACGTACCTTTGTTCAGTGCCTCCGCTTCACCCCTCCATCTACTCCATCTTACATTGCGGACACAGGCTCCCAGCCTGCCCTGCAGCCAATCCTGACACTGCTAAGAGCTGCGTTAGGATTGGCTGGGAGCGCCCAGCCAGGGCGCTCCCAAGCAGACTGGGAGCCTGTCCTGCTCTCTCCAGCCCGGCAACACAGAACCAGGCTGGAGAGAGCACAGTGTGCATGTGTGTTTAGCTAGCCCGAGACGGGCACTCCCCCACAGTCCTTGTCATGCCCATGGCCCCACCTCTTTTATAATAAAAACATAATAAACGGAGTTCAATATGTTTTTACTATAAACGTTTTGCAGCTGCTGGCGGGGAAGGTGTGCCGCCCCTGGTTATTATTTGTGCCATATTTTATCTCAGTTCGAATGCATTTACCACCTTCCAGAGAAAGCTTTCACTCTCACTGCTGCTATCTTTGGAGAGTCATGTGCAGAAAGGAAAATGCCTGGTTATTTTGCTGGAATAAAACAGTACTTTAGACCTACAATACAGTAACCACCAAACACAATTGTGAGTAACTACTGGAAGTTCAGAGCCGTGAGGAAAGGTCTCACAATCTCCTTCTACTATTATGTTCTTATCTGCAAACATTGAGAGTGCTTAGAATTAGAGGTGTAAAGAGGCCCACAGTTGGTATTCGCCAGTCTCTCTCGGGTAGAGATCAAGGCCCTGCAGTGCCTTGCGTGAAAGGGAGAGAGCAGAAATGCATCCTGTTTACAAACATAAGGCGTACTTCTGCTCTTTTCTTGTGCTTGCACACTTGTGGTAGCCTAGTGCTAATGCGGGCACACTTGTAGTTTGATGCAAGGGTGTCTGCTTTATGGGCAGAATAGTTTTTTGTGCAGGAAGGAATACCTTCCTGTCCAAAAACTATTAGTAGATGCGTATTCCACTTTGAATTTGTGTTGCAAAATGCAGCCCACATACATAGAGGATGTAACCAGGAGAATTAAAAATATTTCTCCTCTTCACAGCAGCCTTAGGTGGCACACCATGTTGGTGCAAACCAAGGTTTAGAGACTTTAGGAAATCTGGGTCTGTGCCCAAATCCATGAATGGATGCACTGGGCCCTCTATTCTCCACCCATGGAGCAACTCCCTGTGGCAAGGTAACAAAAGGCATGGCCATGCGCGGCATTGCTTTATTTTTTCCTAATCCACGCAAAGCCATGCAAGTCAGGCTTTGTGTAGTTTAGTAAATCCCACCATACTGGGTCAGAAAAGAGACGCAACCACAATAAAAAAATATCAGTAAATTTAGGCTCAAAAGCGTGTCTTCCCAGACTTACCCTGATAGTAAATGACCTGCCTGATAAGCCTTAAGTACAGCATATGTTGCAAAGGCAGTCATTTAAATGGAATTCGACATATTCATAGGGATATACAATTCAAATAACCCTGCTACCTCAGCAAAAGATACTAGAAATAATTCACTTTAATGATTTGATAAATCACATCACTAGAGTGACAATTCCAATAATTGAAAAGGTGCTATGTGTGAGAGTGCAGTGAAGGTGAAAGTAAGTGAAAAAATTGTTTAGAAGAATGTACAGTGTGCATAAAATGGAATAGTCTTAACCACAGCACAACAATTTGAAAAAGAGAAACATAAAGCAACACAAATCAAAGTGGGTTTCTCAAAGTCCAGTCATCAAAAAACATGTGTTAAGACATAACAGTCGATGTTTTGACCCCTAGAGGTCAATTAACAAGGTCTTCCTCAGGGCAAGTACAGAAGATGGAGAATGAATCCTCCACACTTCTCAAGAGGAACATTAGGCTAGCTTTATTTATTCTGTCATCACGCTTCCCAGTGTGCCCCAGTCACAACTCCCAGGTCTGTGTGGTCATCTTCCGCGTTCCGGAGTCTGATAAGCAGCAGAGAAGCTGATGGGCTCTCTAAATGGAAGGACTAGTACATGGGAGAGAGATAACAGAACAGCATCAGCAAAAAAGTGTGTTGAATTATACACGTACATATGTCATCATGCAAGTGTATGTATGGATCCTTACGCTCTGGGAGACATGGCGTGATGACGTTTACACATGCATATTTCATGGGGCAGCTGTAGTTATTATTTTGCTTTAATTTACTGTTGCAAGATGATGAGCGCCTATCCTGGAGAGGTTCATTTAAAAGGAGCAATCTAGTGGCCATTGAATCTGCTTAGCCCCCCAAACTCAAGAAAAAAAATAATAAAGACAAAAAGACAAAGGCATCTTACAGAGCTAGAGTAAAGAAAGAATAACCTGGACAGTTTGACAATATGGATACTGGTCGTGTGAGACCTGGGAAACGTTTTGAGAGATATTGGTAAACAGCCTAGAGACCAAATTATCTTTCAATCTAAACACTGTAGAAACTGTAGGCCTTTCAACAGGTTTTAAAGCGTACGCACACAATCAAAGTAGTAATGGTTGGTTAAGGGGAGGCCAGGCAGTGCTGCTCGCCGTGCTCGTGCAGTGCCTTGAAAAATCTAAATGTCAGAATATCAGAATGGTAGATCACCAGAACACTGAGTGCTGAATTTTGGATGATGGATCCCTAGGTTGCCTGGGTTGACAGGACATCATGCCACACCAGGACGACAACAGCAATTATTGTATTGCTCCGCAGCTCCACCTAATCGCGTACCTAACCCTGTACTGAGCCATATTGAGCCAGTGAGAGCCCCAGTCAGTGTCCCAGTCAGCACCCATAATGTGACCAGGTGAGCACAGGGGGAGGTGTTGCGAACACGTCGGCCTGCCCCGGTGAGCTGCGGCATGCAGCAGTGCAACTGGTGTCCTTTGGTATCGCTGGTCACAGGTGGCGGTTTTTGGGCATTGTGGGTGGCTGCTTCTGGCGCCAGCTTTTACTGCTCTTGTGTGCGCCCGTCAATAACAAGAGTGGAGTTGAGAGTACTCTTTGGAGTCTTGCCATTACTTGGCAGGAAGACTTGTGGAAAGGTCTGAAAATTCTATAGAAGCCGAATGGGCATGCTGTGAGAGTTAACAATTGAACAATTGGACATTTGGACATTTGGATTTCCCGGACTTGAAAGGGATGAGGTGTGTAATAAGTGATGTTGTGGCGTTTCTGCAGTGAGGCAGTAACCAAGTAAGCTCAATTGTTCTTCTTGACTATCTTGAGTTTTGAAGGAGTAGTAAGTGGAACACACCTACACTGAATACCACCCAGTAAGCCCTTAGGGACCCCAGGAACAAGGAGGAGAAAGAAAATAAGTGTTCAGTCAAACTCCCCCAGTGCAGCAATGAAGAGGAATGGTGAGTGAGCAAGTGCACTGGATGGCCACTCAGGGTTGGGGATGCTCCGGAGGTGGACAGTGCCGGGCCTCAAGGGGCATTTCTGTTGGTGAAATCAATTAGGGAGTTTGTGGGGAAGCACCTTAACAGTGTGCCATCTAAAAAGAGGTCAGAAAATATGTCCTCTGCCCCGCAGAGTCCCTCCGCAAAGTTACCCGGCATGAGTAAGAAAGAGTCACCCATGCCACAGACATCACTCAGGTGGAAGGTATTGCTAAATCAGAGCCAAGATTATCCTTGTCACCTTGTTTGCAATTGAGAGGGTCTGGTAATGTTCATTCCCAAGATGAACTTCAAGGGTTGTGGAGTTCAAGAAATCTTGGATATGGAGGAATTTGTTGAAAGTGGAGCTCTTTTAAAAACCCAGAAAGCCATTGGTCTCAGTCTTGATGGTGAGCTGGGGGAGTCTCCACTAAGCCCTATGTGTTTGGGAAATGAAAATCCCACCTCCATATTATCATCTGACTTTGCGGTTGGTCCTTGCTCCTCAGTATCAATGTTGGATGTTATGATTTTAATGCAGTTTAGATACGCTGAAGTCACATAAGGTTTATTTGCAGTCTATTGCCTCAGAGGTAAAGCAGATAAATAATTGTATGCCCAATTTGGTGAGACCAGTCGAGGAGAGGAGGGTCCTAGCAGGTCAGGACGAAGCAGGAGGAGTCGGGTGTGAGGAGAGTGGATCCATTAAATCAAGGGATTGGGTCCGAGCAGTAGATGGGAAGCCCTTGGTGCATATATCCAAATGCCCAATGCTAATAAAAAGAAGGGAGAGCTGTCATGGATATTGGATATTACCCAATTTGGGGTTCCAAAGACGGAATAAATATACAAAAAAAAGGAGGTTGGGGGGGTTGGCTGGTGAAAGAATAAAGAAGGCCCAAGGTTCTAGGCATTAGCCCATACCTGAAATGGGGAGCTTAGAAAGTGACAAAGCTGAGGTTAGAGGTAGTATCCTGGCTGAAGGAAGACTGTCTACCCTGGATCAGGCCAAGTGTTAGAAATGGGGTTTCTGGTTGGCTAGGGTATGCACCTCAGCCAGGCAGAACTTACCCACTCTAGTCAGGGCAAGGGAGTTACACCTCCAAGATAACCCCTGCTCACCCCCTTGGTAGCTTGGCACAAGCAGTCAGGCCTATCCCTGAGGCAATGTGTAAAGCGTTTGCACAACACACACAACACACGTGACGCAAAATGTACACCACAAAGTAAACACAACACTGAGCTATGTAAAAATAACCTGTATTTCACAAAACATAATTAGACCAACATTACACGTAAGTAATACCCTGCTACCTTAGCAGTTGTCAGAAAGTTACACAAGTACCTAATACTCTGCAAGAATACGCAGTTGTCACATTAGAACACGTAAGTACTCAGGATTCTGCAACATAAGCAGTAGGCAGGAATTACAGTAAGAATTCTATGCACTTGTCATGAATACATCATACATGCCCATAAAACGAACAGGATTACATCTGGCAAGTCACGAAAAACATATATCCATAATGCCCATCGCAAGAACACTGGGTAATCATATGTACGCCAACTGGAGTACCTGTTTTTGAGAATAAGGCACTCCTAGTGCCGGGAAAGAGGAGTAGGGGGGCCCACGGCGCTCCTGTGCGCACAACGGGGGCCACGCAGTGCTCCTGGGGGAGAGGGGTGGCCTGCACCCTCTCCTTTTGATGACCGGGCCCCTCTGGGGGCTCACGATCGTGGTGGGGGCCTGCCTTGGCCTCCTCACACCCTGTCCTCGGGGTGGGTGCCAGGCGAGGCCCAACAAGCAGATATGGGGGCAAGAGGAAGGGGCCTCCGTCGAGGTCTCCCTCCTCCGTTCTAAACAAAATGCCCGGTTTTGCAGAAAAAGGAAAAAGGAGCGTCCTGCTCCCAGTGCAGAGACCAGGGAATGGGGGCACTCCCCGCACCTTCCCCGAGTCCTGCTTTGAAAGCTGTAGGAAGATTGGACCCCTCCGGGGGCCCAAAGAGGCACTCGCCCGCACCCGATGTGGTGCGCAAGTGTCAGAAGTTGTAGTTTCCGGGCTGCCACGGTGATTCCTCAGGAATTGGGGGCAGCTGGTGCCCGGGGGCGCTCCCGAGAGCGGACCGTGCCCCGGAAGCACCGACAGGAGCACGCTTGCTCCGCTTGGCTTCTCCTTGTGCCCCAGGGGCACTAGAAATAGCACAGACCTCGCGCTAAACAAGAATCCAAAGTCCGGTTTGCAGTGGTGATTTGAGGACCTAAACAAAGCTCTAAGGCAGAATCTGCAGCCTGGGCTGTGGCGGTGATGTTGGGACAGAAAAAGCGCTTTTAAACACATGCAGGGCACTTAGGAGCGCTCTCACAGCGCTTCCTCATCATAACAGCCCTCTGTGTGCGGAAATAAGTTTACAGAGGTCAGGGGCCACGACACCCTGCCTCTGGAGACAAAGACAATGGAGAAGGGGTGCAGGGCTGGGGAACCCAGCTACAGGCCAGCACACAAGTGGATGTCAGCAGCAGCAGTTTCTCCTTGTGACTAGGCAAGTCACAGATCAGCACAGCAGCAGCAGTCCATGATGGTCCTGGTGAGTCCTCTCTACAGCGTCCTGCGTCCAGCGCCAGGTAAGGTTTCCTGAGTCCCAAGAATGTCCACAGGATGTCTAAATTGTGGGGAAAATTCCCCTTACTTATACTAGGTTTACAGTGTGTTTTACAATGGCCAGGAGAAGGGGTTCCAACCAGCTACAACTGGTTCTGGGAGTGCCCTTTCTCTCCTCCAGTGCAGGCTCCAAACATCTGTGGGGGGTAAACGGCCCTATTGTGTGAGGCCAGGGCACAGCCTTTACAAATGCAGGTGTGCCCCGCCTCTCCCTTCTCTCAGCCCAGGAAGACTTTACAATATGTAGATGCACCTCTGTGACACCTCCACCCTCCCTGTGTTCAGGCTGTCTGAGAATTATGCACAAAGCCCCAACTGTCAGTCTGCCCAGACGTGGTTTGGAGGCAAGCTTCAAAACACCAAAGTCATAAGCACAGATAAATGCACACTTTCTATAAGTGGCATTTCTGTGATAGTAATAAAAAATACACCTACACCAGTAAGCAGCATTTCTCACCACTATCACAACCATACCAAACATGCCTACGCTACCCCTCATAAATCAGACAATACCCCTTACACGTAAGGCAGGGCATTTCCAATGCAATCCTATGAGGAGGCAGCACTCACAGCAGTGAGACACCAAGTTAGGCTGTTTGTCACTACCAGGACAGGCCACGCAACATGGCACCCTGCCCAAAGGGCTAGCTAGGGCGTACCTTAGGGGTGACTTACATGTAGTAAAAGGGGCGTTCTGGGCCTGGCAAGTAAATTTAGATGCCAGGTCCCTGTGGTAGGAAACTGCGCACACAGGCTCTGCGCTAGCAGGCCTTAGATAGGTTTGACAGGCTACTTCAGTGGGTGGCACAAGCAGCACTGCAGGCCCACTAGTAGCATTTAATTTCCAGGCCCTGGGTATAGGGATACCACTTTACAAGGGACTTATAGGTAAATTAAATATGCCAATAAGGTATAATCCAATCATACCAATTTTGTAAGGGAGAGCACATGCACTTTAGCACTGGTTAGCAGTGAAAAAGTGCTCAGAGTCAAATAGTCAGCCAACAAAGGTCAGAAAAATAAGGAGGCAAAAAGCAAAAAGTCTGGGGAATGACCCTGTAAAAGGGCCAGGTCCAACACCAAGGTTAAGAAAAACACATGTAAGCAAAAGGAAAATGGTTTTACTCCCCGGACCCCACAAGCAGATTTGATTGGTAGAAGTCGGTAGAGGCAAGAAATGAGCAAAGATTGGGAGCAGGGCCAAAGTATGTAATCTGTAAGGGGTGTAAAATATGGAAGGAAACCAAGAGGGGTAGAAATGCATGTACTCATGAGGTAAGATTTGCACATACATTGGAGCAAAGTTTTAGTATATAACTTGGGGAGGGTGGCCCCCTCTCACCAGATCTAGAGGTAAGGAGAGGGAGGCAAATTCTTTATGGGTTTATTTAGAGCCAGCACTAGGTAGTTGTCGAAGTTAAATCCCTGAAGTAGGTCAAAGCTCCTTGAAATATTTTTCCTTTGCCTCAGTCTATATTCAGCTTCAACAACTGACCTGGAACAAGTAGGCTTTCTGCAAAATAGAGATGGCAAGGGTATCACAAAGCTTTTGCTGTACTCAGGATTGGTTGAGAGATACCCTTCTTAAAGCAGAAATTGAGATACAGCTCCATGGTGTGAAAATATCCGGGGGGAAAGCTGTGGAACAACCCATAACTCAAAATCTGGGCTTTCTGAATTGTCATGGTGGCCTAAAGGTAAACCAAGTTAAATGGGACCCACTGGAAGATTCTGCCAGTTATAGACAAGTTATGAAAAGTAGGGTTGGTAGGATTCAAGTCACGGTGCCCTACGAGGATGGACACAAATAGGGGAATATCCCCTTTGGTCCGAACAGGTATGACTGTCTAGATAGGGAGACTGTAGATGAATGGGAAAATGTAAGCAATGTGGATTAGGGGTGAGCTTCTCTGCACAGTATCAGTCTGTTCTCCTGGAATATACATGGGTTATTGGTGTATTGTGAACTCTGGTATCTATCAAAATCACTTCAAGTGTATGGCAGGTCAAAACACGGTGTAACTGGATATTATCTTGTGGTATTAAATTATTGGATATAAGCAGAAGGAAGCAATGTATTATTGTCTTAAATGTATATATGAATGCACGTAGTACTTCTGATTACAAGGGAAACATCGAACTGTTTAAAGAAGATGTGTTTAATATAGGTGTTCTGTACCCCCATGCCCTGATTATTATGATGGGAGATTTGAATCATAAACTGATGTCTGAGATCATGGATGAAAAGTATGAGGAGTGCTTAGCTGTTTTTAATATACAAGACATTTATATGCCATCAAATGTGTTATTAGGGAAATATATTGCCTTATTATATTTTATTTTATTAATGGTTTGGTGAATCTAAATGGTTGAGTGCCCACAGATACCTCGGCTAGGAAAATGTTGAACCGGGGTAGTCGGAATTGTCCAATTGACTATGTGATTGTACAGTTATGGACGTTTGAATTAATTGAGAAATTGGAGGTCCTACTGGTGGAGGGGAGTGATCATTACCCCCTACGCACAATCCTTGAAGTGGATATTGCACCCAGACAGACAGGGGGCTACCTTGTTGCTTAAGACGCTTAAGAACAAGGCTACCAGAGAAGCAGTTAAAACTATTGAAGGCCCTCCAATAGAATTTTATGGCAAGACCGGAGGCTCCTATTATGCGTTTCTTTTCTTGCTTTATTCAATGAGCAGCAGTCAAGAAACTACAAATCCCATAAGGCTTAACATCTGTAGCCAATGGGATTAAAAACGTAGTTCAAAACACACAGAACTAATAGTAATTACGATATGCCATTATGACGTCACTTGACTGCAAGCAGTCCTCTTTTTTAGCTGCTGCAGTCGAGATAAGTCGCATTTTCTTTTACCCACGTTAATTACATTATGCAATATTTTCATATTGTTGGTTTTGATAAATATACCGTTTTATTGCCTTTGTTATGTTAGACGGCAAGTTGCCGCATGTTTATTTGTGACTCCGGCCACTCGTCCACTGCATTTCTGTTATTTATAGCTGAGTTCGTCACCTCTGTCTTTATTCTATTGGTATTAGAGCGTGTCGCGTGAGTTCATAGGCATTCTTTCTATTTTCTACAGTCGACTGCAAGCTGCCGTGTGTTTATTTCGCTCCGACCTCCCTTTCAGAGAGGTTCCGAGCGGAGCGTTTCAGCTCTGACGTCGTTTTTGTTTATTTTACAACCGTGTCGCGCGCGTTCTAAATTCCTGGCATTCCTTTGCCTCAGGCAGCAACCGTCATTCGGTCTGCTCCTGAGGCAGAGACGTCGCATGACAGAGCGCTTCTCACAACATTATTTATTTATTACCTAAAGCAACTTTAGTGGCTTTATTTAGACCTCTGTCATATTATTAACCCCTTCTATTCCCTGTTTTTACAAAAAGACTCCGTTTTTTCTCAGTTTGGTCTCCTTAAATTCCAGGATTGAATATACAAACCTATTTCTAGTTTAAATATTTTATTGAAATTAAGACACAATGGAACCTGGCACTTCCTCTTTGGAACAGGGTGTTTCCACTGAACTGGAAGAGATGAGACATGAACTCTGTGATTTCATTAGAAGTTCTGTGCATCAGGCAGTATCTTCCTCATTACAAAAATTATCAAAAAATCTGGAGAATAACCTTTCTAACTTAATTTCCAAATCGGCCCAGACTGCGGGGGAAAGCAGTACGCGTCCGCCAGCGAAGCCAGGTATGGGGACGCAAAAGGAAGGTGAGTCCATCTCACATACGCCAGAGGACGCGGTTCCTCACAAGGCTCCTGCCAAGGAGTATAACAATATGGCTCCAAAATCTTCTTTAAAACGAAAATCTAAAGAGCGCAATGTTCTCCCTGTTATTTCTCCAGTTATTCAGGATACAGACGAAGATATGCCTGATGTAGATTCAGATGCATATTTATCTGACAAAGACGATGATGAGTCCTTTTCCATTCCTCCTCCAAAGAAAGCAAAAATAACCTCTGCTACCCCTTCTCTTTTCGACTCAGAAGGGTTTCCTATGTTCGATCCCTCTCAAATTCATCATCCCAATTCTACTGAGTGGTTTCCAGCTGACCATGTGGGTCGTTATGTGGCACAAAAACTTTTTTCACCCCTAGACAAACAAACGAGATCTAAATTAAAATCCGAATGTCCTCGTCCCGTACTCTCTAACAAAGCCACTATTACCCCTACTATTGATGAACAAATGTTGACTTTCTTCACCAAACAAGGAAAGGACCCGCACAAGGGCGTGGATAAAGCTTGGTCCTCCTGTCAGGACAAACTTTTAGACATTACAGGGCCCCTTACTAGGATTTTTGATCTTGTCGAATCAGCCAGGCTAGACGGTTCCTTCCTCGACCCAGAGGAGTTATCTTTATGGGTTCAACGTTGTTTTTGCCTGTTGGGAAATGCAAATTCTTCCTTCATTCACGAAAGGCGTAAAGGCCTACTTATCAAACTTGATCCCAAACTTGTAAATTTGGCAACCGTTCAACCTCAGCTCCAATCAGATGGACAGCTTTTTGGAGATTCCTTTATCAAGGACCTCGGCAAATATGTTGCTACTTTCACCTCATTAACCAAAGCCCAACAGTCCATGAGAAAAATGTTCCACCATCGGGTTTTTGCCAGGGCCGGTAGAGGTAGGGGTCGCTTTACCGGCCGCGGATTCTCCAATCAAGGCTCCAGAGGCTATTACAGCTCCTATCAGCAGGACTTCAGGCCTCAGTTCTATCCCCAACGTGGCAGAGGATACCGTGCCAGGTCAGCCAGACATTCCAGAGCCGCCAACCCAACAGGTAAGCCTCCTTGTCGATTCTTTCCCGACAGGAGGTCGTATTTCCCATTTTCTGTCAAATTGGCATGCAATAACAACAGATGCTTGGGTGTTAAACACAGTTCTAGGCTACAAAATAGAACTTTATTCTACTCCGGTGCAAACTTTTTTCCAACCTCCTCCCCATTTTTCCACAGAAATGGTTCATCTAATTTCCCTAGAGGTAGACACATTGTTACGCAAACAAGCGATTGCGCCCACTCTTCCCCTTTCTTCGGGTTTTATCAGCCCGATTTTTCTTGTTCAAAAGAAAAACAAAAAGATGCGTCCAGTCATCAATCTAAAACATTTCAACCGTTTTGTAGTATACCGGCCCTTCAAAATGGAAACTATTCTTCATCTCAGAGACATTCTCCTCCAGAACGACTGAATGGTCAGATTGGATCTACAGGACGCTTACTTAGTTGTTCCTGTTCATCCAGAATGCAGAAAATGTCTTCAATTCCAGTGGTTAGACAAAATGTATCACTTTACCTCTCTGCCCTTGGGTCTATCGTCAGCCCCATGGTGTTTTACAAAACTCATGAAACCCGTGGTAGCTTTTCTAAGAGCTCAAGGGATAAGATTATTAATTTATCTAGACGATATCCTCATCCTAAGTCAGTCGTCTCAGACTCTCCTACTCCACCTACAAACGACTTGCTCTCTGTTAGAACAATTGGGTTTCATAATAAACAGGGAAAAATCCCTTCTTCTACCCTCCCAAATCGTAGAATTTCTGGGATTTCAAATCAATTCCCTCTCAGCGACCCTTCTTCTACCATCGTCAAAAATAAAATCCATAAAATCGGACATTTTACAAATTCTCCGAAATTCCCACATTTCCCTCCGAGGTCTAGCCCGAGTTGTAAGTCTTCTCTCCTCCTCTATCCAAGCAATCTTTCCGGGTCCCCTTCACTATCGTGCTCTTCAAAGATTAAAGATTCGACACCTCAGAAAGGGGCTTTCGTATTCCGATCTCGTTCCTTTAGACATAGAGTCTCGTACAGAGCTTCAATGGTGGATAGACCATTTAGATGCTTGGAACGGGAAAAGTATCTTTCCATCAGCCCCAGATCTTGTGTTAGAATCCGATGCAAGCCATCAAGGCTGGGGAGCCCGTTGTGGACCCATCTCGACTGGGGGTACATGGTCAAGCGAGGAGTCCAAATTGCACATCAATTGTTTAGAGATGCTTGCAGGCTCCTTTGCAATCAGAAGTCTAGCAAAGAACAAAGTACATTGTGCAATCCTGCTCAGGATGGATAATATATCTGCGGTCAGATATATAAACCATCTTGGGGGCACACGATCCAAACCTTTGGCAGATCTAGCCAAGAGCTTTTGGGAGTTTTGCCTCTCAAACCATCTTTCGGTACATGCAGAGTATCTTCCTGGAACTCTCAACACAGTGGCAGATTGGCATTCTCGTCACCTTCGAGACTCCAGCGATTGGAGACTTCATCCTTCCGTGTTTCACAACATCCAATCCTTATGGGGCCCCTTCTCCATAGACCTTTTTGCATCCCGACTCAACACACAACTTCCCCAATTTTACAGTTGGCGCCCAGATCCCTTAGCCTTAGCATCAGATGCTTTCTCACAAGACTGGTCGTTTTCCCTCAACTATGCCTTCCCCCCTTTCATAATGATCAACAGGGTTCTGGCTCAGGCCAGACGTCAACACGCTTCTCTCTCTCTTATCGTCCCGTTTTGGCAATCCCAAATTTGGTTCCCCACTCTTTTAGAACTGTCAATAGATTTTCCATTGCTAATTCCATCCTTTCCGGATCTGCTACTAGACCCTCTTCACCGTTCTCATCCCCTTATTCTGAACAATATCCTAACCCTATCCGCTTGGAAAATCTCAGGAGTTCCCAATCTTCCCATGTCATTTCGGCAGAAGCTTCCCATTATATCTCAAACTCCTGGGCCCCAGGCACCAAAAAAGCCTACAAGGCAGCCTGGTCTCTATGGGATTTCTGGTGTATGGGAAGACAAATTAATCCCTTTTCAGCAGATGTAATTTTTGTCGTAAATTTTTTTGCCTCGGAAGCCAGCAAAGTTAAAGCATTTCGCACTATCAATCTTTACAGATCTGCTATCTCTTCCAACCATATTCATGTTCACGGTAAACCAGTAGGCGAGCACCCGTTGGTATGTAAATTATTAAAGGGTTAACATTTTCTAAACCTCCGTTACCAAAATACAATCATTTGTGGGATGTTAATATTGTTTTGAAATATTTGATTGCATTACCAGATAATTCAAGTTTATCATTAAAGCTTTTATCTGCTAAATTAACAATGTTATTATGTTTAGTTTCTATTAAACGTTTATCAGATGTTAAGGCTTTGGACGTCTCCAACCGCCAATTCACCCCGTCGGGTGTGCTGTTTTAGGTTGTAAGACGTACCAAGACCAATTTGTCATCAGTTTTTTATCCTTATTTCCCGCTTCAACCAAAATTGTGTGTAGGACAATGTCTCAAAGTTTATGAGCATAGGACCGCAGATTTGAGAACATCCTCCTCCCAACTTCTCATATCTTTCAGGAAACCCCATAAGCCTGTTTCTTCTGCTACATTAGCCCGTTGGGTCAGGCTGATTATGTCCTTGGCCGTTATTGATGTTTCCAAGTTTGGAGCTCATTCCTCTAGGGGGGCTATGGCTTCCAAAGCTTTCTGGGCGGGATCCTGTTTGGGGGATATTCTAAAATCTGCGGATTGGTCCAATGACAATACTTTTAGAGTATTTTATTGCAAACCGATTGATAATGCTTCTTTGAATGTGATTAATATGCTTTAAACTCGCATAATAGGAGCCTCCGGTCTTGCCATAAAATGTAGATTTTCCTAGTCTATGACGGAAAGTCTTAATTTTATTAAAGACACGGAGGCGAGTATTATCCCACCTCTTGTATAACTTTGTTTATCCCTCCCTTTCTCTAGTTTCGGCTTCAACCACTCAGACAACGTCCTAATCAGATCCCGTCGGATCATCCTATCATTTCGTTTCCTTCAGGATTTGGATCATCCCTGTTGGTTTGGCCGGACTACCCTTGCCTCTGCAAGCTCCTGGACTTTTTCTCTGATGTCTTTGCTTTCCTCATGGCTCTGTTTATTCTTTGTTTATTACTCCCTTTGTTCACAGTTAACTGACTTCATTTGCAAGAAAAGAGGGCTGCTTGCAGTCAAGTGACGTCATAATGGCATATCGTAATTACTATTGGTTCTGTGTCTTTTGAACTACGTTTTTAATCCCATTGGCTACAGATGTTAAGCCTTATGGGATTTGTAGTTTCTTGACTGCTGCTCATTGAATAAAGCAAGAAAAGAAACGCATAATACTCGCCTCTGTGTCTTTAATAAAATTAAGACTTTCCGTCATAGACAAGGAAAATCTACATTATGATGGATTAGACAGTGGGAAGGTATCCTTAGAACCCTTAGCCTAGTATGAGGAAATAATAAAAAAGACGGGGTCACGTGCCTTAAAACCGAAGTTACGGCTTTTAATTCTTTACAAAATAAAAACAAATCTGCGAAGCATGCTATAAATAATCGGTTTGACAAAGAATGTAGAGTATTAAAAAGTAATATTAGAAAGCTGGAAAGGTACCTAGGGTTTTCAAGAAATAAAATTGGGGGATGGCGTCTCCTTAGTTTAAAGAGAGAATTCAAAAACCTGGTAGCTCAGAAGAACTGGGAATCAAATGCAAAATGCAGGGAAGTGGTGATGAAGACCATAGAGATAAAAAATGTAAGGAAACTTGGGAGGGTGGTACAGAGTGGGGCAGTCATCGGGTCATGTAGGCGAGCATGTGTGGGAAAAATTCTTAGAGAACACCTTTAATAATAGTGTCAAGGTCGACCACAGCCCTACTAGTTCCCTTATTAAGAAGGAGACAAAGAAGAGGTTCAACAGTTAAGGAAATGATTGAGAGGTTAAAGCTCAGCAGAGCTGCTGGCCCGGATAATGTACCAGTGTTGGTAATATAAACTAATATTTCATGGTAGTCCAGGTTATTTTTTATGGGAAGATTTCTGGATAGCTGGAAGTGAGCAGTGATCAATCCAGTACATAAAAAAAGCGACTATGCCTTCATGGGAAAGTACCAGCAAAACAATGTGTTGGATGTAAGTGGCAAGGTTTTCTCTAAAAATTCTTTTGGGTATGGTTAAGGAGTGAGCAGAAGTAAACTCCATTATACCCCAGGAACAGGGTAGTTTTAAGGAGAGCCACTTGACGACTGACCACTGTTTTAGTTTGAGGGCCATTGCAAAGAAATCTTTAGAACAGAGCAGAGTATTTTATTGTTGCTTTGTTGATTCTAGCTCTGCATTTGACTCTGTTGATCGTCAATTGTTGTGGGACGTGCTAAAGGAATATAGGATTCAAAAAGACTTGCTCCTAATCCTACAGGAACACCACAGGGATAATTGGGCCCAAGTTGAACTGAACAGTGGCGGTTCCCTCTCTAGGAGAATCACTACAAGAAATGGCCTCAGGCAAGGTTGAGTATTGCCCCAACATTGTTCTCTCTGTTTCTGGTCGATCTCCCTAAGGTCTTAAGCCAACCAAATACGTTTAGTCCAAGAACAAATGGCACACACATCAGCTATGTCTTATATGCAGATAATTTAGTGATTTTAGACTGGACAGGAATTGGGCTTCAAAGGAAATTGAACACATTTGGGGACTATTGTAAGAAGAAAAAATTGAAAAATAAATATCAAAAGACTAAAGTGCTTTAAATAGAGAAACATAGCAAGAGTATGGCCTAGGTAATAAATAAAGTTAGAATATAGAGAGTTAATAAATATAAATACCTAGGGGTATGGTTTTCACGTAATCTAGGTTGGATGGATCACCTTGCCTCGTCTCAAGCTAGGGCACTCAAGTCAGTAGGGGGACTAAGGAAATTCAACCACTGATATGGGGGACCCCCCCTTCGGCCGGTGCTGATGGCTTACTAGGCTATGGTAAGGCCACAGCTCATGAATGGGGCTAACATGGTCAGCATAGGGGTCAAAAAGATTTGGGACCTGGAAGAAAGAAGGTGCCTGAAAAGTTACTCTCTCTTCCATCCTCCTCTATGTTGCAAGCAGTCAGAGTGGAAACAGGTTTACCAGGGTGGACGCATTCAACATATGCAGACATTTTAAAATTTTGGATAAGAATAGGTAGTGTGGAAATATCTAAAATTTCCATTATTTAAAAAGGAGATATTGCAATGCGAGCTATCCTAGGCCCTGGGAATAAGGGGATGGTTTCAAACATGTGCCAGAGCATTAAATGTTACAGGGGGCACTGACTAAATGGGATTATCAAGGTGGAGTTGAAAAGAGCATTAAAGCAGGTGTCTAGGGTGATGATCTCACCTACCTGAGGTATAAGTGATCAATTCTTCATTTACTAAGCTCATGGAAGAACGATGAAGCCTTTCCCTATCTGGAGAGACTCCTGAATATTAAGATGCGTCAAAGTATTTTAAGATTTCGGCGTGGAATAAATCAAGTGTTAATGTCAGGGAAAAATGATATCCTGCTAAAGGAAGGTAAAATCTGCCAGTGTGGACTCAATGTGACAGGGAATTTAATCTGTGTCCTTGTAGACTGTTTGTGGTTTTTATCTCAACGGAAGAAAAGCCATTTTATAAAAATACGGTATTAGAGATAGGGGGCAAGCAATTGAGCTGCTGGGTGGTATGAGATTTTTAGATGTGACTAGTGCCATGGGGCGATTCTTAGTTTCTGTCGATGCTTTTTTAAAGTCAAACTGTGATTAACCAACTAATCAGTGAGAGTTGGTTGTTAATGTATTATGATGTTTTAGAACATATAGGTTTGTATGTTGTTCGGGTGTGTTTTTAAAAAAAAATCTGTTATTAAACACAATCTTCACACAACAATACAATAGCTGATCATAATTTTGCAGTCCGTTTACACACTTATATAAATTTACACAGCATTGCTACACCATAAGGTGTCAAAAAAGAAGGGAAGGGTGGGACAGAGGAGAACGAGGATAAAGGGAGGGAAGAGCAATTATGAACAACAGAAGAATGCAAAGTAACTGAGGGCAAGGTAAAAGGAAGGTTCAGCAGCATTTAGCGTGCGGGCTATTGTAGGAGCTGATTGCAGCTTAAGGGTCAGGCCAATCGTTATCGGTATCAGTACTAGTTTAAGTGATCCCCTGCGGTGCGTGGGGGGAAAAAAGAAAAGAAACTTGGCTAATAAATGTAACTAAGGTGTAGATCACCTCAAGGGTAAAAAATGTGTGTCTGTGGGGTTGACAGGTTCGGGAGCAGGCATATTTTGCGCTTTCTGGGTATATGTTGCATGCATGTGTTACTGCGTGGGACGTGTCTGGGCTCGGCGTAGGAACATCTTTCGAGGAGGAATAAGGATATAAGCGATGGGTGCATTTGAGAACAACCAGCGTTGGTGCCGTGTGGCTAAAATATTAACAGTGCCAGTCCAAACTGTGGTGGTTGTGCATTGTATCTTGTTCACAGGGGATACATGTCGTCTCTGGCCTCTATTGCTACCACAAAAGTGTCCCAAACCTCCGGGCCCTCCAGAATGAGACCTCTGTGTTGCAGTAGGTGGAGTGTCTGGGCTTCAGCTTGAGCTCCGCTATGTAAATCATGCAGCCATATCTCGTGGGAAGGGACATGCAGAGCTTTCCAATGTGTTGCTATCAAACGTTTATACACCACAAATGCCAAGTCTATGAATTTGTGTGTTTGTTTGTCTGTTTTGGCACGATGTCGTATGCCTAGTAAACAGGAGTCAGGCGTAGGCACCAGGGTATGAGATGAGATATCTGCTGTGGCCTCCGTCACTCGTTGCCAGGCCGAGTTTATGGAGTGGCAGCTCCAGACCATGTGGTAGAAGTCAGCTGATGGTGTAGCGCATCTAGGACATGTTGGTGTTGTGTTGGGGTAAATTCTTTGGATGCGGGCTGGTGATAAATATGATTGGTGAAGGTAATTAAATTGGGTGTAACGCAGGCGAGGGTTGCGGGATATAGATTTAATCGTTGCGAGGGCGGTAACCCAGGTCTTCTGTGGTAGTGGGGAGGGGAGGACAGAGTCCC
This sequence comes from Pleurodeles waltl, assembly GCF_031143425.1. Classification (NCBI taxonomy): domain Eukaryota; kingdom Metazoa; phylum Chordata; class Amphibia; order Caudata; family Salamandridae; genus Pleurodeles; species Pleurodeles waltl. Next base: position 1,668,640,462 of record NC_090444.1, on the reverse strand, counting down.
AACGTGCCTTCGCGTGTGGCAGGGTAGTGCATATCGCTTCGAGCAATGCTTTATATAGTGTAGTAATAATGCTCTTTGAACTGCCTATAGTGATGATAGTGGTGAGTAGCGAGAACTCCGGAGGTTCCGAGTCACCTGCGCCCCAGAGATTATTGAGTAATAATTTTATGGCATTAAATGTTAGAAAGGCCCCATTTTGCATTGTGCCCGCGGATACCAGTTCCATGAAAGTATGCATCACGGAGCTAGAGTATAAATCACCTAACTGGAGCGTGTTCATTTCACGTATATCGTGATGTATTGAAAGGGTTTGGGTGCCCGGCAGTTGAAACAGTGGCAGCAAAGGTGAATAGGGGGGAGAGGTAGTCTTTTTCTGGACATATCTACGCCAGCAGAATCGAGCTGCCTCTAGCAATATTAGTCTGGGAAACGTATGGGAAGTGCTAGTTAGTATCGAGAGCAGTAGCCCCTGTGGTGCTGTATGTGTCTGCAACTTTCTGCCTTCGGCCAAAGGGGTATCTTGGAGCCATGTGGATAGCCATGACAATTGGGCGGCTGCATAATATCTTTCAAAGTTAGGCATTCCCAATCCACCCATCTCCTGCGGGTGCTGCGTTATTGACAGCGCCACTCTGCGTCTGTCTTTGCCCCAGAGTAAGTCAGTTAGTATTGATTGCAGCTTGTTGAAGAAGGAGCGTGGTAAGCACAACAGGAGGGCTGTTAAATAGTACAAAAACCTTGGGAGGATAAGCATCTTGGCTATCGCCACTCGGCCCATGGGGGACAGGGGGAGTGAGCTTCAGAAAGGTATTGAGCCGCGGATGGAGCCAAGCACCATATCTATATTACCTTCTTTTAGATCTGTAATGGAGTGCTAAATCTGCACTCCCAGATATTTAAAGGTTGTATATGACCAGGGTAATTTATATTGCGGTAGCGTCATGTGGTGAGCGAGCGGGATCGGAGTGAGAGGGAAGATGCTTGATTTGGACCAATTGACGTGCAGACCAGAGGCAAAAGCGAAGGAGTCCAACATCTGCAGTACCTCTGCCATGCAGGCTGAGTGGTCACGAAGATATATTAAGGCATCATCTGCATATAAGGATACAATGTGATGGGTGTTAGACTCCGGGATACCCCATATATGTGCGTAGCTCCGTAGCTTAATCGCTAGTGGCTCCATGGCAATAGCGAATAGCAAGGGGGATAATGGGCATCCTTGTCTGGTGCCTCTGCCTATGGGGAATGCTTCAGAGATAACTCGTCCGTTTTTCACGCGGGCAGTGGGCCTGGAGTAAAGCGTTTTGATCCAGTTTATAAAACCGGAACCAAAACCAAATGCTTTAAGTGTGTGTCGGAGGTAGTTCCAACTAAGTGTGTCGAATGCTTTCTCTATATCTAGGGAAAGGGCCACTGCTTCCGAGTTTGTATTGCTATGCATTATGTGTAAGAGTCTCCTGATATTTAGGAAAGTGCTTCTACCAGGAATAAAGCCGGATTGATCATGGTGTATTAAGCTCGGTAAGTAGGGGGGGAGCCTGTTTGCAAGTACTTTTCCTAATAATTTGCAGTCTGTATTCAGCAAGGAGAGCGGCATATATGATTTGACGTCTAGAGGGTCTCGGCCTGTTTTTGGGAGGACGACTATCAGTGCCTCGCACATTGAGTCCGGCAATTGTAATTTGTGGTGTGCTTTAAATACTTCTATAAGTGGATGTAATAAGTGGGCGGCGTGGGAGTTGTAGTATTCTATCGGTAGACCGTCAGACCCGGGGGTTTTGCTGCGTGCCATTTGTGATAGTGCTAGGCGCAGCTCTTCAATAGTGATAGGGCCGCCTAGAATGACGGTGTTGTCCAGGATAAGTTGGTTTTGGGGGACCAGGTGTAGTGGGTCAATAAGGTGTTGCTCTGGAGGCTGTGGAGGGGGTGCATAGAGGGTGCGATAATATGTAGCGAAGGCGTCGTTTATGCCTGCTTGGGTGTTAACAATGGTGTCAGGGTTTAAGCGTATTGCGCCAATGGGTGTTGGTTGTGAAGGCTGCCGGATCAGCCAAGCTAATAATCTGCCAGATCTGTCACCCTCAGCGTGTTGTCTGGCCATGTAGTGTCTATAATCGTATTTACTCAGTCTATTATCTGTCTCCTTGTGAGTAGCCCTAAGCAGATGCAGTGTTGTTATTGCGGACTCACTGTTGTCATTCGCATTCTCTGCATTGCGGAGCTTCGTTTCTAAGTCTTGTAATTCCTTAATGAGTACCTTTCTGACCCCTACCGTGGCCGAAAGGCAGTGACCTCTTATCACCACTTTATGGGCGTCCCACTCTATGGCGCGGGATGAGGTTGTATTTTTATTTGATAGAAAATAATCGGTTAGACTTTTGTAGATGTCTATTTGAAAAGGAAGGTCTAGGAGGGCTTCTGGTTGTAGACGCCATGTTGGTATCCGAGTGTGTACGTGTCCACAGGCCAGTGTTAGGCATAGTGGGTTATGGTCTGATATCGTGCGTGCTAAATATTTAGACAAGCATATTTTATGAATGATAGTAGCGGATACAAAGAATATGTCTATTCTAGTATGCAGTTTATGTACTGGGGAGAAATAAGAGTATTCGCAATGAGTGGGGTGGTTCACCCTCCATATATCTCTCAGCCCGTTGTTTGATGCCCACTGCGCCAGAGTCTCTGAGGCAGGATTAGCAGAGGCTGCGGTGAGTGGGGGAAATGAACGGTCCATTTGAGTGTCCAGGACACTATTGAAGTCACCCCCCCATATGCATTCTAATGTGGGGTCGCTGAGGTTGCCAGTGGTGAGCGTGGATAAGAAGTCACGCTGGTTCGCATTTGGGGAATACAGTGCAACCAAGGCTATTGGGGACCCGTCTAAAGTGCCTTCAAGTATCACATGTCTGCCATTTGGATCACACTGTGTGCGAGAGAGTATAAACGGGACCCTGGGTGCTATCCAGATGGCAACGCCAAGGGCAAAGGACGAAGAGGTGGTGCCGTATAATTGGCCTTTCCATTTTGAGCGTGCGCTGTTCAGGATGGATTTAGTAAAATGTGTCTCTTGTAGTAAAGCTATGTGTACTTGATGTCTTGTAAGGAAAGCGTGAACCCTTTGACGTTTCCGTGGATTTGCCATGCCCTTAACGTTCCATGTGAGTATTTTGTATTTCAGGTTCCCTTGGTGCGTGTGAGTGGCCATAGTTGTTTTGTAGTTATTATATGATCTGGATTATAATTGTCTGTCAACCCTGTTTTGACATTGTTATGGGACTCAGCCGCTGTGTTTGGCCGACCAGTGATTAACGAACTGTGGGCTATAAGTTTGTTGCTGCAGTAAGTGTTTATTGTGTGTTTGCTGCTGTCTTTATGTTTGACCCGCCCTTTATAGATCCAATCACCTGATATAGAGGTGCACACTAAAACAACATACAACAAATAAACTATTAACATATAGAGAACAATTCCGGAAAACTCCGGTTTGAGGGAATGGTCCATATGGAGCAGGGGGGTGCCAGTTGGCGTTGGTGCAGAGGTATGGTCTTACCCTGCCCGGGTTTCTCATGGTTTAGAAAGCCGGGCACGTCGGCCGGAGGGCGCTTGTTGGTTGCAAGTCTTCGTGAGGGGGCATTGGAGAAACAGTGACGAAGACTTTTAGGCGTTGTGATCAAGGTACCAAGAAGATAACTCGCTGCGGTTGTTGGATAAAAGCATGCGAAGTCTAGTCGCTCAGCAGATGTCGTCCACTGTGCGTGGTGTAAGGAGAGGACCCCGTGTGGACTCGGTTGAATCGGAGTTTGTATCCTGTTCCAGTTCGGTTTCCGTTTGCATAGGTAGGGCAGCGGGAGAAGCGTTGACGAAACTGGATGTTGTCCGGAGGAGCCGAGAGCGCTCGGATTGTGCCTGCTCAGGTGAGGGCCTAGTCCCTTGTCTCTTGCGTTGCTTACGGTTCAGCGTGAAGAGAGGTCTATTATCATCCTGGGTGCTTGTGTCTATCGGGTCGGCTAGGCCTTTGGCATGCAGCCAAGTCCAGGCATCTTCCGGGGAAGTGAAAAAGAAGGATCGAGTATCGTCCTGTACCCGAAGTCTGGCTGGGAACATCAGCGCGTATTTGATATTGTGTTTGCGGAGGCATGTTTTAACTCAGTAAAAGGAGTTGTGTTTTTTATGCACTTCTGCTGTGAAGTCTGGGTAAGCTGTTATCGTAGCGTTTTCATAGCACACTGGGCCTGATTTGCGGAATAATTGGAGGATAAGATCCCTGTCTCGGTAGTTAAGGAGTCTTATTATGAGAGGACGTGGCTGCGAGCCGGGTGCTGGGGGGCTGCCTGGGATCCTTTGTGCTCTCTCAATAGAGAAGAACTTCGGGATATTGTTTTTAAGGATTGTGTCTATGAGCCATTGTTCGATGAAGAGTTCCGCGCTTAAGCCCTCTGCGCGTTCTGGGAATCCGACCAGGCGTATGCTGTTGCGGCGGGACCTGCCTTCTGCATCTTCCGTTCTGCGTTTTAAGGAATCAACTTCTGTTGATAGCTGCGTTAGTTGTAGTTGCAGGTCTTTCATGGAGCCAGGAAGGGACGCTGTGTCTTTTTCGAGTTCGGATACTCTATCGGCTAGAGCATGTTGGTCAGTGCAAAGGATGTTGAGCTCTTCTGTTACAGAGCCTATTTTGGCTTCTAAGGTGGTCTTAGTGTCCAGGATGGCTTGCAGTATTTTTTCAAATTGTGAGGTGTGTGATTGTAAGGTTAGTTCCAGCTTCTGTAGTGTTGACTGCGCGGTGGCCTGAACTTCTGGAGGGGATGTTGTAGTGTGATCCATTTTGGTAGGAGGTGCTCGGGTAATCTTTGGCTTAACCATTTGAGAGTTGCAGCAGTGCCTGTGCGTTAGTGTTGCGTATGGCCTCACTGCGGTGAGTGCAGCCCGGTCAGATGTTGTGGCAAGCTGGCTAATTAGAGCATATGCCTGGTGAATAACTTGGGGAGGAGCAGCGAAAAGCGTTGACCGTTTGCTTATGAGGCCAGTTATTTGCAGTGTCAGCAGGGATTCGTGATGCTGGGGAGGTGTGGTTTTGGCGCTTCCAGACTAGGTAGAAGCAATGACTGTTCTGGATGTTTTGGGTTTTGAGGGGATTTTTGGCGTAATAGTAAGTTGCGACCCGAAGAGTGTCGCCCAGAGGCTCACCTTGTGTTATTGTCTGCACCTGTTTTGCCCCTGGGACCCGTCTGCCATTTATGCTTCAGCTGCCTCTCTTCTCCTGAGGAGTGGCGTATGATAAATTGGTGTAGACCCAGGATGTCTGTGCAGGCAATCCAAACTTTGTAGTCTCTGTCTTCCTGGGGGCCACTGGGTACTTGGGGCGGTGCTGTTGCTCAGATGTGGCCGCTTAGTGCAGCCTTGGTACACATCGCTCTTGTGGAGGGCATTCATGCAGTCTGGGCCTCCTTACAGGGGGAGTCGGCTCTCCAGGACCACTGAACTGCGGCCCATCTGGGATTTACAGTTTCAAAATGGCGGCCTCCAATTGTGCGGCCGACCAACAGGATTATGTACACGGTCCGTTCTTCAGGCCGGCAGCGGTACCTGCTTTTGGCTCCAGGGGACTCGGATATGAGCCAAGTCTTCAGACGTCCTCTCGGGTGCCCGCCGGGTGTCTCCTCAGGAACGGGAGCGGCTCGAGCGGGCGCGCACCGGCGCGATCCGCTCCAGACTGAGCAGCACTGTAGACGGGAGGTCTCGGCCGGCACTGCACGCGCGGGCTGATTTCCTACGGGGCCGCGGCCGGCATCGGAGTGCACGTTGGGGCCGCGGCGCCGACTTCTTGCCTCCTCAGACCTGCCGGGGCACGAGCGCCGGCTCCGGGTCGCCGATCGTTCGGCTCCACTCACCTAGGCCATGCAATGCCCCGAGACGAATGTGGATCGCGGTCATGTGATTTTCTGCGGGATCGCAGCGGCTTCGGGGCTGCAATCCCGGTCGATAAAGCAGCCCTCCGGGGCACCCCAAATGGCTTCTTCGCCCTGCACCGGGGGGGCCAGGGCCTCAAAAACAGGATGATTATGGGGGCTAGGTGACGGAGCTGCAGTTTATGCTGCCGCTCCGATCGCCATCTTGGCCACGCCCCCGTTCGGGGTGTGTTTTATTGCATTTTATGTTTTGGTTTTTAATTGTTTGTATTGGAGATTGTTATTGCGATATTTTGTTTTAGAAATTATTTTATAGGCTAAGGTCTAAATAAACATATGTTTTGAGTGACCGACAAATTATCTTTCAATTTAAACACTGTTGAAACTGCATGCCTTTCAACAGGCTTTAAGCTCACGCTCACAATCTAAGTAGTGCTGGTTGGCTAAGGGGAGACCAGGCAATGCTTTATAACTCATCTTCTTATGAAGTGGCATAGCGCCACTCCACCGAACACTGACTGCAAAAATGTATCTTCTCATGCCTGGTAGAAAGCAGCTCTGTTACATATCACTCTGAATGATAAAATGTGTTTCTTAATCTACAGTGATGTGCAGTTCTCTGAAAAGCTCAGGTAAAAATGTAGATCTTTAAAGGTCCTCCCCACAGGATTGAGTCCTCCTAATCAACCTAGGTTTCTTGCCAGGCACTGCCCCTAATTAGAGATCTTTGTGTTCTTTTGCTGCTGTCAGGTTGATGACCTATTAATGACCCTGGGATGCCCACGTGACTGCAATTTGGGCACATAAGAGGGTTTTGCTAGGGTGTCTCGTAGCAACTGATTGTGGAAGAGGGCATGTGGACATGATTGCATCTAAAATAATGCTTTTGTTTTGTTTTGTATTGCCTACAACTTTTATAGATGTGTACAAAAGGGAAAAGATGTTTTTTTGCAGAATAAATATTATTTTTTGAACGGGTAAAAGCACTCACACAACTTTTGAAATATCTGAAGGTTTTTTTCTTTGACAAGCATCTGTTTGCACAGAGGCAGAAAGGTGATTGAGCCTCTGAACCTTCTCGTGACAATGGATACCATTTAGAGGTCAATGAAGGTAGCAGCTGCAATCCTTGGTTTATCCTTGTGACCCCTAGGAATTATTTTGTGATTCCTGGCTTCTGAGGTGGCAAAATCAGTGCCAATAAGTGTACGGGGATGGCTCACACTTATAGGTGTTGCTCTGTTTGCCTTGTTTTCTACACAGTTTTTCATTAAACTAATGGTGAATAATATTATATTATTCACTATTGGTGAAGTAAAAAATGTTTTAAAGTGTATGTTGTGCCTGTGCTTGCACGTGAGTGTGTGTTTATGTGAGAGAGACAGAGTCTGTGCATGCTTGTCTGAGTAAGCGTGTGTGTGTTTGAGTGAAAGTGATTGAGTCTGAAGAACTACCGTCCCATCTCGCTATTTCCCATTCCGACAAAGGTTCTCGATAAAGGCAATCAACCAGCAACTCACCCTCCCTCAATCTGGATTACAAGCCAACCACAGCAACAAGACCGCCTTGATCGCAGTCACTGATGACATCAGGGCCATTCTAGACCACAGCAAAACAACTGTCCTCATCCTCGTGGACCTGCCAGCCACCTTCAACACAATCTCCCACCACATCTTGATCAACAGACTCCACCAAATCAGAATCCAGCGAGACACCCTCAAATGGATCGCCTTGTACCTCATCAGAAGAACCCAGAGAATCCGTCTCCCTCCATTCACCTTGGAACTCAAGGAGATCATCTCTGGCTTCCCACAAGGATTGTCCCTCAGACACAACCTTTTCTACATGTACATGACCCCCCAGCCTACACTGTCAGATTGCACGGACTCAACATCATCTTATATTCTGATGACACTCAGCTCAACTTCTCGCTGTCAGAAGACCCATCCACCACCAGAACCAGCTTCCACAGATGTATGATGAACATCGCCAACTGGATGAAGGACAACTGTCTCAAGCTCAACACAGACAAGACAGAAGTCCTCATCTTTGGAAACAACACGTTGCCATCGAACAACACTTGGTGGCCTGCTGAACTCAGCCCTACCTTGCCTCATAATGCCCACAACCTCAGCATTATCTTGGATAACAAGTTATCAATGCAGAAAGAGGGAAAACAATCACGCCCCATGCATGCGCTGTTAGATCCTCAGATGGCTCCCGATCTACACCAGAAGGACTGTCGCTCAAGACCTCATCACCAGCAGGCTGGACTACAGTAACACTCCTTACGTAGGAATCAAAGTACGCCTCCTGAAGAGACTACAGACAATACAGAACTCAGTGACAAGACTCATCCTTGACCTCCCCAGACTAACTCTCATCAACGCGCAACCTCACGAAGCCACACTGGCTCCAGATCCAGTAGAGAGGCCTGTTTAAGGTGCTGACCCCCGCATACAATGCTCTGCACAAATGAATGACCTTTCACCAACCACCCAGACTCCTGTGATCCACCTCCCTTTTCCTCGCAGTCATCCCTCAGCTGTGCGATCAAACCATGTAGGGCTTTCCTTCACTCACCTGGCGGCCAAAGCCTTGAGCGATTTTCCTCTGCATCTCATGACTGCCGCATCACTCCGGCAATTCAGAAAGGGACTCGAGATGGCTGTTTGAATGAACAGAGCACCGCGAAGCAGCTAACAACTTCAGCACCTTGATGCCCTCAAGGGTGATTTGCCGTGCTTTATAAATCCTGATTATTTGATTGATTGAGTCAGTGATAGGTAGAGTGTGAGAATGAAGCAGATTAAGTGTCAGTATCAGAGTAGGGTGTCCCCCAAAAAATGGAAAAAGGTGCGGGGGAGCTGGAATGAGTATCGTGGATGTGAGAGTTCCCAGGCGCAGTGGCTACCCTAGGTAAATGACTGGGAGTGTGTATGTATGCCGGTCTCTATGGTTCCGATCTTCCATCAACAGCCAACAACATAAAAATATGAGTACTGTCGCTCTCTCCTGTACTGGACAATTGCCCTGTGTTTTAATTATTTGTTCTGAAAATAAATAAAACATTTTTTTAAAATAAAAAAAAAGATTGTGTCAGTAAGTGAGTGTGATTAGGCGTAAGAATCAATGTGTTAAAGTAGAGTAACGCAAGTGAATGTATGAGGGAGTACCAGAGGCTGTGTGTGGCAATCTGTGAGAACGAGTGATGACGCATGAGTGTAAATATTAGTGAGAATGAGTGAATCAGAGTGCGTTCGAATACATGAGAGTGAGTGCAAGTGAGTGCAAGAGAGTGAGAGAGAAAGCATGAATTAATGACAGGAGAAGTAAATTTGAATGAACAAGAATAAATGAGTCAGAGTGAGTGAGCATGATGAAATGACAGTAAGCGCAAGTTCAACATGAGTGAGTCAGAGTAGGAACAGGTGAGAGTGAGTGTGAATGATCTGAATGAGTCAGGAAAAATCGGAGTGAGTACAAGACAGTCTGATTCACAAAGGTAAACTTACACTTTTGTGTAAGTTTAATGCTGTTTGGTATTCGGAAAGATATTTTACTAGTAGTATTGTTATGACTGCAGAGTCTCCGCACATAAAAAATATGTTTATGTGCGGAGACTCTGCAGTCGTAAAGGTACTACTCATGAAATACAGTTGTGATTATGGCTCAGAGTGATAATGAGTGAGTGATTGCAACCAAGAATGAATGTCAGAATGAATGTGACTGAAAGTCAGTGAGTGAGAATGTGGTGATTGGGATTCAACCATTGGCCTTGGCTTACTGATAGTAATTCCTGTCTCATAGAGGCATTTATAACAAAATACTGACACCAACATACTGGAGGTCATTCTTGTCATAATGCACATCTATGGTAAAATACTGGTACTGGCATACCTGAGGTAAACTTTGACACAGGTGACACCTCGGAAAAACTGGTGGCATACTTGAGAAAATATTTGCATTAGAGGATGCTAGTTGCAAAATATTGGCACTGCCACATTGGCGGTAATTCTTGGCATACCACAGTAAATGGGAGGAGGGGAAATCATGACAAAATCCTGGATCTGACATAATGAGGTACATTTTGACATGAGTGTTACCCATGGTATGCAAATGGAACTAATGGCAACATTCCCAGCCCTTGCGTGTTGTATGTACTTTTTGGCATAACAAGGCACACATGGCATATGGGAACACCCATGAAATAAATGCTGGTCTAATCACAATGGAGGTCATTTTTGACATATGAGGGCACCCATAGCACATTTTATAAAAATTGGGTCAACTCCTGGTGAGCATCAGGTTTCATTGGCTTAGCACATCATGAAATAATTCATTAATGAGTATCTTTTCAGACCCTATGTTGGTTTAGCAAATGTACGTGGAAAGTATGCTGTAAAATCGACTATTTACCTTTTTTCACAGTTTTCCAGGGGGTACCCTAGAGGAGGTCTAGCTCATTCTCTTTACTCACTTGCTACAATTCAGGGCAAGTATATGCCCCAGCACTTTCAAAGATAGCATTAGTGCCCAAATGTAGGTTGTATTTAAAATAAACATTTGATTGTGTAGTGTTGTTATTTTAATCAAGCAGTTATTATGGAACTTCAACAAGGCAATTATTGTGATGTCTTCAGGGTTAACTTCATGAGACACAACTTCTTAGGAAGGGTCAAAGGTCATATGATGTTACATCCTATTATGTCATTAAAGTCAGAGTGTGTAATGTCACTTCCGCTGCCATTTTGCTGAATCGACATCCATGCACGTGACAAGAAGTTCAAAGGATCAACCTCTCTGCTAGGAGTCCTGCACCTGTCCTGACATTGTTCCTTTGGACAGAAGAAAGATCAGTACATAAGCCTTAAGGTCTGTTAATTATAAAACAATATTAGCTGTACTTTTTTCAGTTCATGTAACCACACTTGTGCCTGCTTAAGTTATTTGTTTTTTCCATTGTTTAGAAACAGTTTTAGCAGTGCTTCCTGAAGTTGATAGGAGCTAAAGTACTGATTTATTTCTTGGCATTTTGCTGTGGCTGTCCTGGGGATGTGACCATGTAGGTGTTCTACTGGTGAGGTTCTAGGGACACCCAGGGTAATGTTAAGGGGTGCAAGAGAAACGACTGTAGGAGCTGAAGGAAGCATTTGTACTTTGTCGCTGTTGGTGGAATAAAGGGTCTGAATACAAGTTTGGGGGTCCAACTTTCGGGCCACCAAACCAACGAGGATGAGGCGATCATAAAGCCCCCCTGACCCCATGTCATATTACGACATTTCTACCAGGATGACTGGCGGAAAGCCGATCAGCCTGCTGGAAACAGTGTGGCGGCTTTGGCCTTGGCTCCCTTAATGCCGTCACACACCAGCACCCTCAGAATGTGCAGAGCAGACAGTGTGCATTCCGAGGGTGCTGCCATAGGAGACCCTAGCACTGGCTTTCTGCCAGCCTTTTCATGGCCTTTAAAAGGCTGGTGGAAGGTGGAGTTGTGACTCTGTCTGCCGCCAACCCATCAGTATCTATGATCCTGGCGGTGGCTGCTGTCACCTGGCGGTCTGACCGCCAGGATCATAATTTGGTGGTCAGACTGCCAAGACTGTGGCGGTTTGACCACAAATCACAGGTTTGGTGGTCCTCAGACCGCCAAACTCATAATCCGATCCCAAGAACTCTACATTCCACTACGTCTGGAGTGTAATCTTCGCATTGACGGCAAATCACCACTACCAGACCTATGTGAGTGTTGGAACATTTTATCCTTTGCATGAATAGATGCTCATCGAGGTAGATAGATCTTTGGGCCTGGTAAGTGGTGTAGTAGAACCACTAACACAGTTTCGGTACAAACCCAATTAATTAAAACACCATGATCAATATGACCACAGAAGGAAAACTCCTTGGCTGTGGCAGCGCACTCTGGCTGGAGGCCTGGGCTGCTTTGTCTGCCCAGTTTCAAGCGATTGTCCTGCTATTCTCCCATCAAAGTAGCCACCAGTTGACCGGTGGACACCGGCTTGACTGCTACATGGTCCCCAACCAGACTCTGCCTCTCAACACTGGGTGGCACAGGTCTAAGGAGGTGACAAGATTCTTTCAGGACTTGCCCCCTGTCCCTTCCTCTCTTGGGACTGACGGCCACATCTTCTCTGCCACATGTTCCTGTAAGAGGCACCTGCGGTACAACATAACAGGGAATGGTTGTCTACACCCACAGTCCAACACCCGCTTGCTGTGGTACCAGAGGTGGGGTCGTCTGTTACACATTGAGTCTGGGAGTAACAGAGGTGAGGAACTCTCTGAAAGCTGGAGGATCTCCCCCTTTGTAATCGGTTACCCCTGCTACTATTGTTTGTCAAGCTTCGATCTACCCTTGCTTGTATGGCAGCCCTCACCTTGAGACCCCAGTCCAGTAGTCCTGAACACTCTGGTAGCGCTACACGGGGAGGTAACAATATCTCATCCTCACAACAATCACAACAGGCTCTCAGGCCCGCAGTACCAGGTGTAAAGCACAGTAATTGTAATAGTATTTATATAGCGCTTACTACCCCTGACAAGGCATCGAATCGCTTTTCGGCGAGTAGCACGCTACTCCAGAACCCAACAAGAATTAGTGAAGGATTAGTATAGGGAAATATGAGTACAGTTTTAGTATTTTTATGAGTTAATTTGAGCCGCAGGTATGAGAGTTAGTTAGATTGACTGGAGTAATGGAGGGGTGGAGGAGGAAAGAATCCAGAAGTGTTAATTGGGAGTACATGGTAATATATCAGGCCAGAGAGAGAATTAGTGCCACTATGCAGAAAAGGTTAATTAATCTGATTGGGGAAATGCACAGTGTAGACAGTGGTTTGCAGTCAGAAAACTAAACATCCGAGTCTATGTTTCACCATGTGAGTGTGACTGGCGTCATGAGGATTACACAGCTTTATTGTCATGAGAAGTTTTGACATTAAGCGAATAATATATGGAAGCAGTAGATGAAATACTGGAATTACAATGAGTAATTACAAGATTGTTTGCCCTGAAGAATTTGTAATTGGTGAAAGGGAAAAAACGCCTGGACTTTGGTTGTGGCGTAGTAAAAAAAAAAAGAAAAAAAGATTATTAAACCACAAATGGGACTTTTTTTTTATTTATTACAAACTACCATTGTCATTGTGCCTTTCCCGAGCTGAATGAATGAACAATGTGTACACTGGGTTGCAGTGGTATTGTGAGCAGCTGAAAACTGGGTAAGAAGCACCTGAGGGCAGCAACCATGTAATGGGCTAATCTGGGGTGTACTGGGTTCTCTATACCACAGCTGCTGAATGTGTACTAGTGTCACTAGGCCAGATTATACAGACTGAGGAGATATGGAAAGATGAATAGATGTTGAAACAACAATTTTTGTTCAGATAAAACTCTTAAAGAGCGAATGCAGTTAGCACTTTGCCCATGAAAAATATTGTGCAAGGTGCAAAGAGGCTATAGGTTTGTACTGATCACCATGGTGAAAGACAAGCGTTGGAAAGTGGCACAAACAAACAAAATGATCAACTACGCACACTCTGTGCCACACTCTGCCTGGCCACAGGAGGGGGGAGAGAGCAAATTTGGAGCACCTGGAGAGGGAGTGATGACCCCAGTTCCTCCATCATTAGCAGACTTAATGATGGCAATTCAAGACTCCAAAACCGAAGTTATCAATAAGATAGAAACGGTGGTGGTAGACGTCACCTTACTTTGCGCTGACCTACGCAAGGTGTCAGACAGAGTGACTGATATGGAGTAAAATGTTGAGGTACTCCAGCAGGAGATCCATACTCTACGTACCACCGTCTTGAACCTACAAAAACGAGCAGTGCACCTGAATGAACGCCTTGAAGATTCTGAAGGCTGCTTGAGAAGAAATAAACTCCACTTTGTGGAGTACCAGGAAAAGGTGGAGGGGCCGCCCGCTAAACTATTTTTGGAAGATTGGATCACGACGACCCTTAAACCAAAAAGACTTTCACATTTTCTTGCCATGGAAATGGCTCACAGGGCATTGGTGTCGCCGCTGAGACTGGGAGTGCCTCCAAGAGCTATCATCGCCCGCCTATTCAACTTTCGGGACTGCAATGCTATACTTCAGTGTACCCAGTCTCAAGAACCTCCATTGTATCAGGGTAAACCTATTTCCATCTTTCCAGATTACACACAGTGGGTAAAAGAACAAGAGAAAACCTTTATGGCAGTTAAAAAGAGACTTCAAGGATTCAACTTGAAATACAGCCTCCTTTTTCCAGCACAACTCAGGGTCCAACGTGGAGCATCTGCCCTGTTCTTTTTTTTAATCCAGTAGAGGCAAATAATTGCTTAGACACTCTTCCTCAGAATTCCAGTGGGACTTCTGCTCAGCAATCCTCTCAACAACAAAGACAATCTATCCTGTTGGTTCAGCGAGGAAAAGGCAGAAAGGCAAGTGGGGACACCACCTCCCAGGTGGGGAAGATCAACATAGGCACCGATGGAATGCTGCAGACAGCATATATGAATCTGGGCTCACTCTAATATAATTGTACCGTCCCAGGGACAGACTCTGAAATGGAGTGAGGTATTGCACCTATTCAATGTTCAGTGAGTGTTCTGCCCTCCTGCCTCTGGACCTGTTTGAAGCACCATCTTAGACTCCTGGGTTTGTGGCGATTGCTGCCTTAACCTTATGGGAGTGCTTTATTGCAGATCATGAACATTAAGATATTTGATACTTATTAGCATAAATAAGATGGCTTATATGTATGTATGTTACCAGTTTGCTAATCCTGGTCTCTTATTCGGTGAATAGGATGCTTTAGGACAGAGTAGTGTGGGAACGATAGGGAGCTTGAATGTTCTAACCTAGTATCCCTTTCGCTTGCCCACACTTTAGAAGCCAATTGTTATTCTATTTCTCTGCTGAGCTTTTTATGCAATAATTTTGTCACAAATTTGGTAAATAAGGTGGCTGCTGCCATCCTCCAACAGCAAGTACACTCGGTGGGAGGACATAGCACAACTGTGATGTGGTAGTCTCCTTCCTTTTCTCTACGAGTGGCCCTGATTGTCATCATTGAAAAAAAAGTCAAGGATCCCAATATGGCCTCAGCATACCAGCCTATTTCTCTCCTAAATATTGACGTTAAGAAACTCAGTATTGACCTTGCCAACCGACTACGCCCTCACCTCCGATTCCTGGTAGATGTGGACCAATCAGGGCTTATCTCAAAACGTAACACGCTACATAATCATAATATGAGGCGACTTTCAGATGTCTATCATGCCACACAACATCGGCTTGATGAGTCAGTGCTTGCCTGCCTAGAAATCGAACAAGCATTTGATTCAATGACTTTGGTGTACCTGTGGCAGGTTCTCCCAAAAACTGTCTTAGGGCCCAACTTTTTTCCGATGGATACAATTGTTATATGCAAACCCTTGTGGTCATGTACATCCTGGAGGGGAGGCTTCTGACTTGTTTAGTTTGAGCAGGTGCACCAGGCAGGGCTGCTCCCTCTTGTCACCTTGTTCGCGCTAGTGATCGAACCTTTGGAAGTCCGTCTCCATCCGACTATGCACCCATGGGGTCCACAATAAGGAAAGCCACGTATGTGGTCTCCTTTTATGCAGATGATGTTTTGTTGTATCTGCAACGTTCACCCGTCTCTCTTCCCACACTTATACAGGTGATGCATGAGATAGGAGAGCTTTCTGGACTGCAGGTTTATCCCACTAAATCTAGATTATACACAGTGGGCTCCCTGACGGGCACTACTCTGGAGAATCTCCCCTCGATGGACATTTCTTGACAGCTACGAGATATCTGCTACTTAAGTATCCATCTTGCCCCTACGGAAGTGGAATTTTTGGATCTGAATATTGGAAGAATGGTTGCAAACCTCAAAACAAGTTTGGAGAGACTTACGTCTCTCTTTGATGGGGAAATTAGTGATCCCGAAAATGATAATACTTCCCCGGGTCTGTATACCATTCAGGGTACCTTTTACATGATTTTCTGTCAGTACTTCCAGATGCTCGATACTATGTTGGCCGACCTATTATGGGCGGATAAACGTCAGCGTGTTAGTCTTGCCATGTTAAAGAGACCATGGTCTTATGGGGGCATAGAGGTTTCCAACATGGAATTTTATTATGCGGCTGTCCACAGGTTGGTGGAAGGGGACTCCTGAGAGGGGATTTTATTGGAGGGCTCTTTCAGGGGCACAACTCTTCCTACCTTGCCGATGGCCTGCTCTAGGGTTACTCCTGACAAGCCTTATGTCATCCGGCAGGTGGCCTGTCTGTGGGAAGGAACAGTTAAGAGAGTGATACAAAAGGTCCCATTCAACCCAGACCTTTCAATGTGGATATTAAAACCCTTTAACAAGATTGAGGAATCTATGTCACTCAGGAGATGGAAGGGGGATGGGTGTCGTACGCTAGGATACCTTTACCTGGAAGGCTGCTTCATAAAATATGCTGAGACGGTTCGATCATTTACTTTAAGTCCGGGTAATTTTTACAGTATCAGAAGCTCTCAGCTATGGCTCATGGGATTTGGCTGACATTGGCTGGAGGCTGACGTTTAATCTCACATTTATGTAGGGTACTATGAGACGACCTCTCAAAGCAGCATCGCCCGATTCAAACTGAATTGGAGGAGTTACACTTAGACCCACTGACCACTACAGACTGGGAGGGCATTCATGAGGGGGTACGCACAGCTAGCTCTAATGCACAGTTTAAACTGATACAATATAACTTCATTCATCACACTTATCTCTCACCAGTCACCCTGAGTATGATTTATCCCACATGCTCTGACAGATGTCCAAAGGGACACAGCTCGGTAGCCAACTTTATGCATATGTCTTGTACCTGTGTAATTTTATCTGCGTACTAGCAGCAAGTCTTCGCCAACCTAAATAGGGCTTCTGGGAGGTTCCATTGGAGCCTAAGCAAATACTATTTAGCCTCATCCCTTCTCCCCTCAAACAGAAAAGTAGGAGGAAGTTTGTCATATTGGGCCTAACACTGGCAAAATGACAAATGGCCATAAGATGATTGAGTCCCACTCCCCCTGGGTATATCGAGTGGCTTGGAAACATCGTAGAATGGGCAATGGCAGGAGAGGTCCATATAAAATATGCCTGTATGGATCATAAGCTAGAAGAAGATTTACGAGCCTGGGCGGCCATGCTTTCTGACCTCAGAACATCTCACTCACAAGCTATTGCGGAACAAACCTCTGGTGTTGTCCACACTCAAGATAACACATAACTATGTACTTCCTCAGACGTTTACACTGCTTTATTTTTTCTGTGATATCTAGTACCTGAAATGCTTTCCACAGGAGCCAGTGGTGGGTGGGGATAGATCAAGTTCATATGACGATCTGATTGACCAATGTAATCATTCATATGCTTTCATGATCATATTCCTCCATTCATTGTGACTTTATGTGTAAATCTCAATAAAGATTGTTTTAAAACAATACCACTGAAGTCAAGCTCTGAAATACAAGTAAATTCACATTTAAATTGCATGTCGGTGCAGCTTCTACATTTGGCTATTACTACTTCGATTAACATAAGGCATGAATTGTCACATTTTGATTACCTTTGTGACACGAGGGACTCTACTACAATTTAGACTACATCATGAGTGTTACTTGAATACTTGGGCTGACTAATCAAGGAAAAAAGCTTGATATTTTGCATCTTCCTAATTGCCTCACAAAGCACATTATTTTTGTACTTTTACAAGACTTTATTGAAATACTGCTTTGTAACTTACCATTGACAGTTGCCAGTGCTTGGCTTCCGTGAGAGAATAACTAGAAAGGAGCGTGTTCGGAGTTCTGTGGAGGTTGCCAGTATTCATTGTAGGAGCACACCATTGTCTACCACTGAGCCAATCAACACAGAGTTTCCTGCATCTATAGTTCTTAGATTAGCTGATTGTGTGATGACATGCTGAACAGAGAGCACAAGTCTAAGGAAACAAAAGGAGCGGGCAATTGGCTGCCGCTGCGCCAATGACAACAGAGCTTCCCCTGATGTGTCGTTCCCCGGACCAAGTTTGTGGTGATTTCTCAGTAAAGTGAGCGCGTCATTTGCTGTGATTGCGCAAACTTGTTTAATGCGCTACTTGGCAACCGGGTGGTTATGAAATTGTTCCTCATCGTTTGCAAGGAGCTGGCAAGGGAGCACACATCACAACTGTCGATGACTTTATAATCCAAGGAGGAGGTGGCAGACTGGTTAACTACAAGGAACAAGGAGCTGGAAAAAAAGAAAAGTTTTTCTGTACTGAGGATTCAAAACGTTTTAGAGCAACTGATGCTGCGCTATTGTGCAGTAGTGGTGAATCCTGGACACAGAAAAGCATACACTGTGAAAATTATTTATTTTAGTTAGTTATATAAAAAAAATTATTTACCTAATTATTTTAACTTTGTTGTATTAACTATTTACTTTAGTTTGTTGAATTTAGGTATTTGCAGGTACTAATATGGCTGTTGTGGATATGTCTCAACCTCCTCAATTTTTAACAGAATCAGGAGAGTCCATCTTGCCATAGAAAAGATGGAAATGGCTGTTTGACTCCTATTTGGTGGCTATAGAGGGGAAAAATTCTCAGCAGCAAGAAAATAGGCAGTACTGTTACACAACTTAGGGATCGTAGGGCACAACATTCATGAGAGTCTGGACGAAATTGACACTACTAATGGTGAAGATGAGCCCACAGATGTGTTCGATCTGTCCCTTACAATGTTGGAGAGACATTTTGGGGTGCGTATAAATGTAGTGGTGAAGAGACATATTTTTTTTATGAGAGTTCAAGTCAAAGAAGGGCAAGTAGCCAATTATGTGGCTGCTTTAAGGAATCTAGTATGAACTTGTGATTTTGATGAATTGGCTGATTCCCTCATGAGGGAGCAACTTGTGCATTGCACAAATGATACATGGGTTCAGGAGAAGTTATTGGTGAAAAACCCTTCTCTCAAGCAGGCACTTGAGATTGTAGAGGGTATGAAACATGCAGCAGATTGGGCTAATGAAAGGCGAGAAACCAGTTCTCGTTCAGTGGATAGAGTGTGCACCCAATCTGCCAAGATCAAGTCTGATGGATTGTCAGGAGATAAAGTACCATGAGGAAACCAAAGGAATGTTTTTCGGAAATCTGGAAGCAGTGATGGAATTGTAGGAACTGGAGTAAGAAGGTAATCCAAATGCAAGTGTTTCAAGTGTGGGGGTCCTTTCCATTTTTTTAATAGCCACCAATGCATAGCCAGGAATGTAGTGTGTTGCAGCTGTGGGCGAAGGGACATTTTGCCTGGGTGTGCAAAAGTGTGAAGGTGCACAAAGAATCAAATGTACCTGGGTCGGATGTGCCTGTGGAAATTCAGAATGTAATTTTGTGAATAGGATCTGGTACTACTGAAGTAATGCAAGTGAATGATGCAGTTGGCAGTGGTCCATAACAACGCCTGAATGTAAAGTTGAGATTAGATTAACAAATAGCACTGTTTTACCTGAAACAGAGTCTCCATTCACTTTTATGGGTGACATAAACTAGGAGAAAATATATGGCAAGAACAGTATTACACTGCTACCTCATGACACTAGTCTCCAAGAATATGGAGCTATGAAGAAAGACTAGGTGGGTTATGCGGTGATGTTGATAAATTTCCAAGGAAGGAAAACTGTAGGGGAGATCTATGTGACCAAGTGGGGAGAGAATCTGTTAGGTTTGAGGCACCAGAGGTATTTAGGTATCAGGTTAGACCCCAATTCTCCCAACCAGGAGATGATGGTGGCTACTCTTGGGGAGGACATGGGTTGGGTAAGTGAGTTCCTGGAAGTTTTCAATGATCAGTTGGGATTCTCAAGGGATTTGAGCACAAGATACTTTTGAAGAAAAAGGTTGAGCCAGTGATACGCAAAACAATAAATATACCCAACTTGATGATCAAGCTATTAAAAGAAGAATTAGATAGGATGCTGCATATGGGATCATTGAAGAGATTGAGTCTTCAGAATGATTGGCACCAGTTGTTCTTGCTCCAAAGGATAATGGGACCAAGATCTGCATTTGTGTTGATCTCAGGGATCTTAACCAATTCATATTTGTGGATTTTCGACCTTTGCCAAACATCACAGATTCTCTTGCAACTCTAAGAGGTGCCACAGTTTTTGGTGTGATGGAATTGTCTGCCACTTACCATCTGGTGTTGGTTTACAAGCATTCCAGAGCTCTCACCTGTGGCTATTGGAAGGAAAGAGTGGGTCAGTGAAACTTTGAGAGAGATGAGGTGAGAGAATTGGTCAAATATTTTTTGGTGTCACGATGGCTGTATTACAAGGGTCTGAGATTAGAGTCAAGGGAGTTTTGGAATGTCAGTGAGGAGACTCTGTATCGAAGAGGATAACCTTTTCCGTGGAAACCAAATTGTTCCCTGTGCAGTACTGTGGAACAAAATGGTGAACCTTGCTCACAAGGGGCACTTAGGCAGAAACATGACCAAGTCGAGAATCAGAGAGTGATGCTGGTGGGTGGGTTTGGATGGTCAGGTGAAAGAAGTAGTAAGAGATTGCATTCAGTGTGTGGCTAGTGACAAGGCCAGAGTAACCAGGAATGTTCCTTTATCCCCAGTTGAAGTACCGGAAGAAACATGGACAAAGTTGGGACTTGATATAGTTGGGATGTGTGAACTGTTGCCATCAAGTGAAAGATTTGTGCTAGTATTAGCAGACCACACTTCCATATGGGTTGCAGCATGCTTTGTGAACACTGTAACCACCTGGATAGTATTAGAGTTTTAAGGGATGTATTTACTTTAGAGGGGATTCCAAATCAATTGTCAAGGACAATAGGGTCTAATTTGTTCCAGGTAAGATGAGGGGAATTTTTGACAGAGCTAGGTATCATTCATCTACGAATAGCACTTTATGTGCCACAAACCAGTGGGATGGTGGAACCAATGAACAGGTTAGTTAAATTATCCGCAGTGATGGCATTTGAGAGAAAAGTTCCATTAAAAGCAGTGCTCAGAGAAAAATTGTGGGAGCACCACAATACACCTAACATAGTGACCACATTGTCGCCTCTCCAGTGTTCGAGGGGAAGACTAGTGGGATCCAAACTCAACCTGATGTGGTTGAAATGTGGTGAGAGGAAAAAGGTGGTTGACTCGAGTGAGGTGGAGAGATATCAAAAGAAGTACAAGCAACGTGTCAATGTTTGTAAGTGTGATTGGCTTGTGAGTTATTATGTTTTTGTGAAGAGGCCAGGATGGACACTCAAGGGACGTCCAGATATTGGGGAAACAAGTGCATTGTTTGCGTAAAGAAGAATGTGTTGGTGTTGTGTGATGATGGTTTTTGGAGTATGTTCAGGCTGACCAGGTGTGATGAGAGGGGCAATGTGACCGATATTATGCTAGATAAAGAAGAGTTCATGGAGAAAAAAGGAGGGCCTTGTCAAAGAAAACACCCCCTTGTTTAGGGGACTATAAACTGTTTGACAAGTAGAAATTGAATGTACATATGTTTTTTTTATGATATAGCAAATGGTATTTGTTTTTATAACATCTGACCTGAGTATTTTTGCTGTCACCATTTATTAGTCTTTTCCTGTTTTAGTATTTAAAAAAATGTATTATGGCGAATAGGTGTCATGTTGTTTGCTTTTCATTTTACCTTTGTGATTTTATTTCTCACTTTGGGAGGTTATGTTCATTATTGTTTCCATTTCATTTCTGTGCGGGGAGATGTGCTGTGGCCTCTCCTCTGAGAATAAGGAAAGCAAGATCTCCAATAGTTTGCCTGTTAATGCTGCATGGGTTTGGGGCAGAGGAGTCTGTGCAGATTGTTGTCATTCACTCTTACAAAGAGGGCAGAATCCTCAGCGCAGGAAGGATTATCAGAATGTATGAAATATGGTGTTGCTTTGAGTGAGATGTTCTAGGGGAGTGAGCTGCAGAGCAGGCAAATGCACGCATGGGCACTCACAGCTATACTCTAATTCTATTTGCCCTCACGTTTGTGAAAAAAGAGGTTGCTTGGACATTGCTGTTCAGAACTTCTTGCTGTATGCAAACCGAAATAGCTGCTGTTGCACAATGATCAAATTACATTATTTGTATGGCTGATAAAGGGGCTATTCCTCAGGGGAGGACACACAAAAGAAGAAGTACAAGCCACTGAATAACAAGGAAGGAAATGAGAGTAACAGTGAAGCCATCCAATGGTAATCAATGAGAGACTCAAAGCCCCTCTTTGTTAGTCCCATTAGCTGATCCAAAAATGACAAACATCCCATAAAGCCATAAGTTGATTACCCCAACCAACCCAGTTGCTGTAAAGGGCTAACAAAAGCCCCAGACCTTATGTTTTTTGTTGTGTGTAGTGTACTGGCATAAGGTATTGTCAGTCAGTTAAACCTATCTGCAGCCCTATGTAAAGAAGGATTAGAAGAGAAATGGCAGACTATAAATGGATGAAGGGAGGACATTCTTTGAGAATTTGTTGACTATCTACAATAAATTTAGCACAAATTAGTAAATTATACAATCACTTTAGCTCAGTGCCAGTGAGAGTATATAAAAGTCATACACATCTGTGCAGCGAAATTCGGAGAGAACCAGTATAATTAATGTGACAGTATTGGAACACATGCAAAATTAATGCAGCTGAAGTTGGGAGGGGTACATTAATTGTAGCACACTTTGAAGTTACAAACTCCTCACCATATGTAGTGTGTTTGGCAGAAGATACATCCAAATACAATTCAACTCTTGTCAGATGCTGATGCTTGACCATGAATAGCTGCACTGCTGAACAGTCTGTGGAGTGAGAAAATAGTGGAACTGCTAGACCTTCTGCTTTTCAGGGTTTTGAAGATAAGGGTCAGCAAAATTAGGCACTGTACCGGCAAAATGTAAGAAAGAAGCAGTAAGCCCCATTACTAAACTCAAAGATCTGTTAATGAGCTATTATCAAACTTGCTGTTTATGCCATGAGCCAAACAAAACTCTTTCTTAAAACACTCACCATTGCTGGCAAGATTTCTTAATGGTGGGGAAGTAAGATGGATGATAACTGTACAAATAATGTGAACATTGGGTCATTATCTACAATTATCGTAGGATGTGTTACAGCTAGCCCTCTCTGCAGGGTCACTCTCAAACATTTTTCCTTTACCCCTCCTGCATTGCTGAATTAGTTTTTGTTGGTTTTAGGACTCTTTGCACTTTAAAACTGCTAATTAGTGCTAAGGTGCTGGTGCTCTCTTCCTAAAACATTGTAAAATTGGTGTACACGTGATCGGGACATTTACTTGCAAGTCCCTAGTATATGGTACTACATGTACCAGGTCCTGAAAAAATAAATGCTGCTAGTAGGCCTGAAGCACTTATTGTGCCACACACTAAAGCTGCACTTTAAAGCATGTAGTTCAGTTTTAAACTGTCATTTCGACCTGAAAAATTTGCCAGACCCAAACCTTCCTTTTTAATACATGCAATTTACCCCCAAGGTTTCCTCAAAGGCTCATAGGGCAGGGCGAATTGTAATTAAAAAGTAGGACATGTGCTTACAGTGAAACAAATCCTAAAGTTGTTTTTTTCTCCTTTGTAAGGCATATCCCTCCAATTGACTAACAATGGGTTACCTTATTACATTTAATAAGTGAGAACTTGTGAGTGGGAGCAGATAGAGATATGGTGTAAACTCAAACGAATTGTAATTTAAAATCCTTTTTAATGGTAAAGTTGGATTGTAACTCACAATTCCGAAAATGCCACTTTTAGAAAGTTTCACATGATATAGCAATCTAATATTCCCTCAGGATACTGGGTAAAAATATACAAACAGCCAAAGGCCCCTGAACATATAATTTTACAAGTAGTCACTCAATGGAATGATAAGTATAACATCAAATCCCACCATCAAATTAACAGTACATTCCGTTAGTTAATTTAGTTTTTCATGTGGAGACAAATTATACTAGGCATACTTCTCGCACATAACCAAACATATGTATTTATTTGGCAACAATCAAGATCAATTTAGGGTCTAATACACCACCTACCCACTGTCTCCAAAGATCACAAAGATATCATAAAGTCCAAATTGTGATCTTTGACAGCATGGGTGATCACTCAACAAAATATTAATTATTTGTGTAACCCTTTCAAAGCCTATTCCTTGAAGAAGGATTTTCAAGTCTATGCAAAAATATTTGTAGTGGTCGGTACATCGATGTTTCGGTCTCCAGGCATCTAATGAGTACTTGGGACCATCCTCAAGATAAAGTGCTCGACATAACTTTTATTTGTGTAACCCTTTCAAAGCCTTTTCCTTGAAGAAGGATTTTCAAGTCCATTCAAAAATATTTGTAGTGGTCGGTACATCGATGTTTCGGTCTCCAGGCATCTAATGAGTACTTGGGACCATCCTCAAGATAAAGTGCTTGACATAACTTTTATTAAAGACCCCTTAAGAAAGCTTGTCCTAGAGGACAGGATGCAGAATAGAACAAAAAATAAAAATGGCACAAAATTATAACATGAATAAAAACAATAATATTTATGGAGTACGCCACCAGCAGTACCTTAATGTGAATCATCACACACCGAAACCTCATGCTAAAAACATCTGTGCTACCAACAAAATAGCCCTGTACTCGTTAGTAGCGAAGGGCACCTTGATAACACCATCTAAATGTGACCCCAATTAAGAAAGTTCCTTATTCAATAATAGATATAAATCCAGATGAGGATAACTCCAGTGTATCAAACAACCATTGTCAAACTGATGTTACCCAATAGGTCAGGGTGTATCATATACCCTGAAACAATAGACCAATCCTGAGTAAAGACTCACAATAACAATGGAAATGGTACCTATAATGGGGAATCACCCAAGTAGCATATAGAAAAACAATCTGATTCCCAAAGTCCAGAATAACAGATCGGTAAATTACTTACACCATATCTTGGTGATATAGCTAAAGATATAACTGAAACACACACAAGCATCAAGTCAGTAATAGTGTATAAACCAATAAAACAGTGCCTTCCTAAAGCAGACCAGGACTATCAACTTACCAACTCTCAGCAATCATCAAGCAAACTCACTTCCAAGCCCTCTGCAGAAAAATCTATTGTGAGGGTGTGTAGGTAACCTAATCAGCCGGAATCATCAGCATGGGTAGCTCTCTATTATGCGCATCGTGAACGTCTGCCATGACAATTCAATGCTAAATTTTGCACCTGAGTCAAATTTCACTGTCATATTGAAATGATATCCAACTCAGTCCAAACCTGGAACAGTAGGTCATAAATGGTGCAAAACAACAGATGTAATGGTAAATAACCACAACTCAGTGCAGAAGAAATTGACTAAAAGACACGAGCGACCTGAAAAACTTCCGCCCCATCTCTCTTCTGCCTTTCCCAGCCAAAGTAATAGAGAAGACCGCCAACAAACAGTTGACCACCTTCCTGGAAGACAACAACCTGCTCGACCCCTCACAAACCGGATTCCGAACCAACCACAGCACTGAAACCGCCCTCATCTCAGTCACAGACGACATCAGAACCCTGATGGACAACGGTGAAACAGTCGCCCTCATTCTTCTCGACCTCTCGGCTGCCTTTGACACCGTCTGTCACCGCACCCTAATCACCCGCCTCCGCTCCACCGGGATCCAAGGCCAGGCCCTGGACTGGATCGCCTCCTTCCTCGCAAACCGTTCCCAAAGAGTTTACCTCCCTCCGTTTCGCTCAGAACCCACCGAGATCATCTGCGGCGTACCTCAAGGCTCATCGCTCAGCCCAACACTCTTCAATGTCTACATGAGCCCCCTCGCCAACATCGTACGAAAGCACGACATCATCATCACCTCCTACACCGACGACACCCAACTTATACTCTCCCTCACCAAGGACCCCGCCAGCGCCAAGACCAACCTACAAGAGGGTATGAAGGACGTCGCAGACTGGATGAGGCTCAGCCGCCTAAAGCTGAACTCTGAAAAAACGGAAGTCCTCATCCTCGGCAACACCCCGTCCGCCTGGGATGACTCCTGGTGGCCCACGGCCCTCGGCACCGCACCGACCCCCACAGACCACGCCCGCAACCTCGGCTTCATCTTGGACCCTCTTCTCACCATGACCAAGCAAGTCAACGCCGTGTCCCCCGCCTGCTTCCTCACCCTCCGCATGCTCCGCAAGATCTTCCGCTGGATCCCCGCCGACACCAGAAAAACCGTGACCCACGCCCTCGTCACGAGCCGCCTGGACTACGGCAACACCCTCTACGCCGGGACCACAGCCAAACTCCAAAATCGCCTGCAACGCATTCAAAACGCCTCGCCCCGCCTCATCCTCGACGTACCCCGCAGCAGCCACATCTCCGCACACCTGAGACACCTGCATTGGCTCCCAGTCAGCAAAAGGATCACCTTCCGACTTCTCACCCACGCACACAAAGCCCTCCACGACAAGGGACTGGAATACCTCAACAGACGCCTCAGCTTCTACGTCCCCACCCGCCTCCTCCGCTCCTCTGGCCTCGCACTCGCTGCTGTCCCTCGCATCCGCCGCTCCACGGCGGGTGGGAGATCTTGCTCCTTCCTGGCGGCCAAGACCTGGAACTGCCTCCCCACCAGCCTCAGGACCACCCAGGACCACTCCGCTTTCCGGAGACTCCTAAAGACCTGGCTGTTCGAGCAGCGATAACCCCCCCTTTTCCCCTAGCGCCTTGAGACCCGCACGGGTGAGTAGCGCGCTTTATAAATGTTAATGATTTGATTTGATTTGATTTGTTATCATGGAATCTGATAATAACATCTGTAATATTAATGGCCACCGTTGTAATCAAAGGCTCAAGAGTGCAATCAATTCGAATGACCCTGCCATGTTTAAAGGGAGCAAGTACTATTCAACAATGTCCTAACATAATAAGTAAAAATGGAAACATGCACGATCATAGAAAATTACATCAAGCACAAAGTATCTTCAAGTCCCATACCAGATGACAATAACAACTACTCCCAACTGTAAAGATTTAAATGCAGTTATATTGGAGCTCAACTAAGAGACTTGATTGATAATGTGATAAAACATTAGTAGCCAAGAATTCAGAGCACACCCTAAACATAAATGTTTAAGACATCTCGAGAAAGTCAGAAAAAAATATAATGATCAATTCATGTAAGAGAGAAAATAACTCTGAAAAAGCCCAAATGCTGAGCCCAATGAGCACCCAATTAATTTAGGGCCTGATTTAGAGTTGTACAAGGGTGCCGCATTGGCACTAGGCAGCCAACTGTGCGCTAGTGCAGAGAGAAAGGACAGGAATGCACTGTGTGCCTTAAATATGGCACATTCCTGCCCTTTCCAGTGATGCAGTGCTGCAAGGTGATTTGCCACACTGCATTGTGCCACTTTGCCATGAATATGGCCCTCAGTGTTTTTGGTGCAATTGTGTCTAAGTTCTAAAAACTGCCCAAAGGGCAAGCTGTTCCTAATATTTCTGGGATGGTGACTATCATATTTCAGTAAGTTATTCCGTGCAGTGGGTTTAGTGTATGGGTGCGTGTAAAAAAAAACACATACATTTTTGATTATAAGATCCAGAAAGTTAATCTGATTATTGTTGTGCACCAATTAAAACCATGTAATTGCACTTGTGACTGCTTGTTTTGTAGCAAAATATAGCAATAACTGGTGTTCAGTGGGTTTCCTAGACCTTTTGGCCCCTGTGCCACTGCAGCTGCTGCACCGTTCAAATCATGACCCTAGTGCTGCAAAGCAATTGCACTTGTGACTGCTTGTTTAGTAGTAAAATATAGCAATAATCAGAGTTCAATGTGTTTCCTAAAGCCTTTGACCCCTATGCCACTGCACCTGCTGCATCATTCAACTCATGACCCTAGTGATTGCAAGGTAATTGCCCTTGTGACTGCTTGTTTAGTAGTAAACTGTGGCAATAATCGATGTTCAGTGGGTTTCATAGACCTTTTGGAATCTGCTGCAAACACAAAACTCCCTTTATAGATATTTTAGTTGCAAACACAGAGAAGTATTGGTGGCACACCACTACTGTTTCCCAATTATGATATAGTGGTTACGATCTAGCCATTTTAGAACCTATCCTACAGATAAAAAACACACAAATTTCAGTCCTTTTGTTATTTATATTAATTATGTTTTCATTTATTGTATGCTCATAACATTTTTTTAGAAATGTATTCAAAACAATCCCTAGGTACTTTTTATTCTTACTTCATTCGTTTTTAACATAAAACTTTTGTTTATGAAAACTATAGCACAATATTCATACTAAAAAAATTAAAAACGTCACAATCCAGTCTACAAACAGTCAAACACTACTTTTTATATACAAATATCCTTATTTTTTTTCTTCATAAAAACGTTTGTTAATAAAACCTATCAAACAATATACGCAAGTAAGAGTTGTTCATATACAAGTGTTTATAAAAAATGTTGATGTTGCATTTTGGGTGGTCTTTCCAATGGTTCACCCCAACTTCTTCTGGGCAAAGAATACTTTATGTGCAACAAATCATGATTTATTGTGTTATAATGGCATATGATTTCCAATTTTTTCACTGCCATCCATTTTCTATAATTCTTTGCTTCTCCAAAATTGTCAATCTTTTATTTTCTTCTTTTCTGCTTTTAGTGGAGGATTGCTTTTTAGTTTAGAAATTCAAAACACGTTTCCCAGTCGTACCTTTAGTAATTTTTGTCATTGGGTGGTTTATTCCCGCTGTTTATTTCCTCCCTATTCTAAGTCTCACGTGAGATCTGTGGAATAGCGTTGCATGGTCTGTCATAGGATCCTTCCTGCTGCTGCACCATACAAATCAGGACTCTAGTGCCTGCAAGGTAATTGCAATTGTGACTACTTGTTTAGTAGTAAAATATAGCAATAATCAGTGTTCGGTCTGTTTCCTATACCTTTTGGTACCTGCTGCAGCATTCAAATCATGACCCTAGTACTTGCAAGGTAATTGCACTTGTGACTGCTTGTTTACTAGTAAAATCTAGCAATAGTGAGTGTTCAGTGGGTTTCCTAGAACTTTTGGCCCCTGTCCCACTGTACCTGCTGCACCATTCAAATCATAACGCGAGTGCATGCAAATTAATTGCACTTGTGGCTGCTTATTTGATAGTAAAATATAGCATTAATCAGTATTTAGTGGGTTTCATAGACCTTTTGGCCCCTGTACCACTCAACTTGCTGTACCATTCAAGTTATGACCAAATGCATAATTATTGTGTAGCAAAACATAAACACAGAAGCCTTCATCAAAAGTGTTCTTAAACTTATCCAACTCTCCAAAAATGAGACGTAGGAAAATAATGGTAGTTAATACATGCGCTTTTTAATATTAAAACATTTGTAATTTCTCCAAAATCGCCTTAAAGGGTTATTTTTTGCAAAGTAGAGCACATGGCGCCTAGCAAGTCTGAGAAGTAACTCAGCCATAAAGTGTAGTTGCCACAGATGCTGTAATTAAAGCATATGCTTTACGCATCAAAGTGAAAACCGAGCTTTGTTAAACAGTGTTACATTTTGGCTCTTTACTGTAAAAAGATCTTATCCTGCACTTAACAGTGAAAGGGCCATAAACACCATAAGTTGCCCCAAATCAATGTATGTTAGGCTTACACCAGACTGTGTTGCAGTTTTGTACTTTGTTCCTAAAAAGGCAGAGATTCACATATTAAATGGAGTCACCAAAGAAGAGGAATGTTAAAATTGTTAAAGCGCAGCTTCAATCACCCAAAAAGTTGGATGTTATAAACAATCCAATTTGTGCAGTAAAAAAAACAATGGTTGTGATCCGCAAAACGCACAGCTGACATGCAGTCACTAAACACGCTTGATTGCACAGCAAATAGTAGGTCCATGAAGAAGAAAAAGCAGATAAAAAGTTGAAAGAAAGGAACACTTGTTCTACTCTCCACTGATAACAAACACACAAACAGAAACACAAACACAACAGGAACTAGCATGCCACAACCAAAAAAAGCAAGGAAAACAGCACAAACAAATAAAAAGTACGCGCAGCCTTTAAACTTTTTTTCATTCCAAGAGATTTCACAAGCACAACACAAGTGTTATACAGGTGACAGCTAACAAGCACAGTGCAAGCAAAACCTAGCAAGCATTTGCAATACAATAGGGTCTCGCATTTGTCAGAGTTACAGCTATTAGCAGTTGTAAACTCCGAACCGGACTTTTCTTGCCACATTAAGTGGAAAAAAAAACATTGCGATCGCGCTGCTACATTTCACTCCAACGGACAGTTGAAGACGGCATGCAGGTAGAAAGAAAAAATAATGCAAAAAAAGAGCACTGCTACAGTTTACTCGTTTTAAAACCTATCGGCAAAAGTGCAATTATGTACGTAACTGGCAAAAGTGCAATTAACTATGTAACAAGGTTGATGTCATGCAAAGTGCTGGGCTTCTGCCAAGCGAGATCGCGCTAGGAAAAAAAGATAAAAAGTAGTCCACAACCCTGATGGGAAACAGCGAGCCGTGCATGTTGTCAGTACTTGGTCGCTGCGCTCGAGGAGGGCTAAGCACCAGAAAAGGCAGGACGTATGCATGCCTTCCACTAATGAAAGCAAGCAGATTTTGAAAGGCAAGCCCATGAACCAATGAAAGACACTGACGTAACATGGACGGGGCTCCGAACCCTTTTCTATCTACTAAAGCATCTTGCAAGCGAAACGCATGCGCAAGCGCATGCAACGCAGGATCGACCCTAAAAAGTAGTCCCTTGAATGTGAGCAGTAGAGAGGTACTGGTGTTCAGTCACCCAATAAAAGCATAGTAAAAAAAACTGTGCTTCATGGAATGGGAAAAACACAAGAAGAGGAAGGAAAGCCATTGCACAAGAAACAAGCAAATGAGATTTACAAGAAAGTCAGCCGATTATAAGCAATATGTGGCCTAAAGCTTATAGTAGGTATTTGTTACACAATAGGTCTTCAACAACAGACAGCTAAAAGCTGTTTGAAGGCGAGACCTAGAAATAGGTGTCTCACAACACATTTTTAACTGCCTACACATTACAAGTCACACGGGAAAAAGTAGTAAGCTGTGCACGTGCAAAGTTACACACCTCACATGGCACATGCCTGATTCACCAGGCTTGAGACTCAGCACCAAACAGCTTTATCTATTGCTAATTTCTGAGACTCTGAAGAAATTGCATTCTAAAGAAAGAAAAGGCCTTTATCTAGTGGTTTATTAAAGCCCGAAACGGATGGGAGCAGGGGACGTCCTTCCTTGGACAGGTGCTATTTGTTTTAATGTTAAAATCATTAAATAGGTTTTGACAAGTATTTTTGACTTTGAAAACTGGATGAGCGCCTTCGTGTTCTGTTGCAGCATCTCCAGTTACAGTGCAAATATCCGAACATATGTTCGTCATCTCTTGACACAGTTTTGCAAACACCACCATTACCGCGAATGTGAGCTGGAGTACTGGAGATCGTAGCTAATGCTCCACCATACGATTACGCATACGTTTTTTGTCGACTGCAAAAGGCTCAACTGAAGTATTAAAACCTGTTTAGACCATTGCTACAGAGGTTTGAAAGGTCCAAAATCCGTCTCCGGGAAAAAAGTCAAAGGACGAACCATATTGTTGGCTTAGGAGCAGTTATTGGGTTATGACTCCTGTTGTGTGGATATTAAAGTCATGGTCTTTTCTTGGTCTTTCTAACAGAAATTAATTTTCAACGAAAGTGTGGCTCTTTGGTAGCTTCGTCCGTAGAGCACTTCTGGTAAGCAACAGTGTGCATGGCATGAAGCCTGGTGTGGTGGAAGCGTGCTGGCGTGGAAGCGGAAGTGATATTATCAGTAGTTCTTGTCAGTGGCTGTCTTATCACCTTGATGAATCACTTGTCTAGCGTGTCTGTGATACGTTTCCCTGGCAACCTTCCATGCCTCTAGTACACCCTGCCCACAGGCTAAGACTGTGTCACTCAGATTGCACAGTCTCTCTATTATGTAATTTCACTGAAGCTGGCGTTGCAGCTGCACCTGGGGGAGACCAGTGGAATTTTAAGGCACGTTGATACAAGAGAATGATGTAACTTGTAGCAATGGAGGCAGTCATGTAACTAGGGTGGCCACCTCACTCCATGGCATCACAGACACCATGGCCCAGATTACTATGATTTTGTGTTGGAGTAGCATCGTTTTAGTGGCGCAACCCCAACGCAAAATAATTTTTGCCATTTTCTGACCCACGCAAAGCCACTTTGCATATCTTTGTTACAAAGTAACGCAACTCAGTACAGAGTACGACTTTGCCTCCCTTTGCATCGTGCAAGCGTTACATGGGTGAAGCATGGGAGTTCCCATGCATCCACCAATGTAATTTGATGCAAACCCAGATATACAAAGACTTGTAAACCTGGTTTTGCAGAAAAATAGTGTGCCTACCCCACAGGGGCATAATGAGGAGAAATATCTTTATTTTTCCTTGTTACATCCTCTTTTTATGCGTGCTGCATTCTGCAGCACAAATGAAAAGAGGAATATGCTTCTGAGTATTGTTTTTGTGCAAGAACAAACCCCTTCTTGCCTAAAACATTCCTGCTCGTAATGCAATCATGTAACTAGGGTGGCCACCTAACTCCATGCCTGCCTTGGCGCTAGGCAGCACACAATGTGCCAACGCTAGGAGAGAGCAGAAATGCTTCATATCTTCGTATATATGAAGCACTCTCTTTCACAAAACACAGCGCAGCAAATTCCCTTGCTGGGCTGTGTTTCTTGAAATAATAGGAAATGTGCCCACAAGTTTCCAATTATACACCTGCTTGTCTTGTAGTCTTGGTTTGCTTTTACAGAACTAATTTGACTGAAACACCTAATAGCAATGATTTGTAAGTGAAAAGCCCAGGTCTTCAAACGTGTTGGCTCTGATGACATGACGTGAGATGGCCACCTTGATGTGACCCCCTGTAAAGTGGGGGATGGATCCTAAATATTTCACTTAGGATGGCTGGCTCTCAGATATACAGGTTCCATGCTTGCTGAAGAGTATTGTGCTCTGTACCCCGCAAGTGCTTTAGTAATAGCGGAGGGTTTATGTTATACCCCCGAAATGGAGAGGATTTGCACCCACAAAACAATTGCTCTAAAACGAAGGCCAGTGTAACACCATAAACAAGGGAAAACTAGAGCATACAAATCACTTATAAACAGTGACTGCTGCCCTTGCTTACAACCGCTGATATTCATGTGCTGTAAGAATTTTCCATTTTAAAGCTTAATAAATTGGCACTTTGGCGACCATTTTCACCTGTTTAGACACTAGTTAATGTAAGCCTTTGGAGACCGCTAATTCATTGTGAACTGGATGATGTAGGTGAGGTAATGGGTCATGTGATGGCCCTGTTGGCAGCAGAGGAATGCGAAATGATGGGGACCCTAGGCAGAAGATGACGAGGGGCCCCCAAGACTTCCGCATTTCACTGCTGCCCGCAGGCTTTAGATTGAGTTCTCCCGTGCTGCAGGTAATGCAGAGGGCTGCGCTTACACCCCTGCCAGAGGCAGATGGCCAAAATGTCACTGCCTCTTCAGGATGCCAGGTATAAGTTTAAAGGTCCCGCTCACAAAAGTGATAATCAGGGGAAAAATATATATTAATCCTAAATTTACTCTAATTTTCAAATTAATAGAGTCCCTAAGGATTATGCATGCTTAGTTATGCATCTTGTAGATTTGAAGCTGTAACGTCCCTTCCCTACTTCCATGCATATATAATTTACTGTGCAAAGAGAGATGACATTTTCACCCAATGTATTCCTCATACAGAAAATATCTTTCTATGTTGAGATAATCCTTCTCATTCATCTGTATCTAATATGTGCAGCCATAGGCATATCCTTGCTCTAGATGGACAGGTACACACAACAATGATGTATCTGAAAATACATAATTCTAAGAGTGCAGAGGAGGGTTATTTTGATACGAAATGCTACTGTGTCACCAGTTATATGAATTTTTCATTCACCCACAAATCAGAAATGTCACACTCCAATAGGTAAGTGATTACGCCAGAACAGAAACTTTGTGATCTCTATTCTTAATGTGCTTGGACATTATCATTTAGAGTTTGGTGGAGCAGGAACACTACTATAAATAAGTGGTTTTCTTGCGCTGCGTTATAGCCTTATAGCCTGCCATAGTGGGCTATACCAGCCATCCGTACAGATGACATTACAAACATAATGCTTCCATGTTCAGTGGTAGGGAAACATGCAATCCTCACACTTTACTTGGAGTCAGTTGTCTAATTAGGTACCTATACCAAGTTCCCACACCTGTGAAACATCTAAGAAAGAGGAACAACTTGGCAACTGCTAGAATATGTGGACCAAAACGCATTGCATGACTTCCCATACTATATACAGAATCTGTTTTTGCCAACACCAATGAAGACCTGCCCTACCCTTTAAAAAAGTCACCGAGCTGCAGCTTATCGTACAGCAGAGAACGGTGTTCTGCTGAAGAGACCTGAGGCTGGGTGTCTAAAATGGTGTTATGGATTTATTCTTTTTTCACAATCAAAGCCAGCAACTGGGAACTTGGTCATCAATATCAACCTCTTCCAAATTGTTTTGTGCTTGCATTTATGTACCTGGGACCACCCCCTCGTGCAAGGACTTGGTTCAGTGTACCAACATGAATTAGAAATCCAGTTGGTCTGGGATAGTTAAACAACCCACTAAGCAATACCGTGTGGGAGGTGTATTGTGGTCACAATTAGTCCCTCTAGATGAGTTCAGGGGCCCAGTGGAACACCAAACCCTCTTTCATAACTGGAACACACACAAAGTTGTAATAAGAAACATGGGATAAAATGTTAAAATGTTTATTTTTAAAACCCCAAGTCTAGTATAAAATGTGGATGGTGAGACAATAAATGTAGCAATGCATGACATGGCCATCAAAAACAATTTGAAGATTACTAACATGGTTAGCAAGTTCCTAGCTTCCTAACACCCTATTTCTACTTCTAGGTGGTACTATGCTAAGATTTAGAAGAATCAAAAAATAGCAATCCTGTAAACTGAGGGGCATATTTATACTCTGTTTGTGCTGAATTTGCGTCAACATTTTTTATGCAAATTTGGCGCAAACCTAACACCAGATTTATGCTTTGACACCGACTTCGCGAACGTCAAAAGTCAGCGGTGCGCGTCATTTTCTGGATGCGGGAAACCACCTTGCGTTAATGACATGCAAGGTAGGTGTTCCCGTCGAAAAAATGACTTTAATGTGTGCCTTATTTATGCTCCCGCGTCATGTTGACGCACCGGAGGGGTTGGGCCTTAAAAAATGTTGCACAGCCTGATTTGCGCTGTTTTTTAACGCCTCTGACCATGGAAGCAGTCCACAGGTGCCCTTCCCTGTCCCCAGGTGTAGGAGGCTGGACTGGCTTGTAGTGAGTACCAAGGGGTACTTGCACCTTGCACCAGGCCCAGTTATCCCTTATTAGTGTATAGGGTGTCTAGCAGCTTAGGCTGATAGATAATGGTAGCTTAGCAGAGCAGCTTAGGCTGAACTAGGAGACGTGTGAAGCTACTACAGTACCACTTAGTGTCATATGCACAATATCATAAGAAAACACAATACACAGTTATACTAAAAATAAAGGTACTTTATTTTTATGACAATATGCCAAAGTGTCTCAGAGTGTACCCTCAGTGAGAGGATAGGAAATATACACAAGATATATATACACAATAGCAAAAATATGCAGTATAGTCTTAGAAAACAGTGCAAACAATGTATAGTTACAACAGGATGCAATGGGGAAACATAGGGATAGGGGCAACACAAACCATATACTCCAAAAGTGGAATGCGAACCACGAATGGACCCCAAACCTATGTGACCTTGTAGAGGGTCGCTGGGACTATTAGAAAATAGTGAGAGTTAGAAAAATAACCCTCCCCAAGACCCTGAAAAGTGAGT
The DNA here is from genome assembly GCF_031143425.1 of Pleurodeles waltl. Lineage (NCBI taxonomy): Eukaryota > Metazoa > Chordata > Amphibia > Caudata > Salamandridae > Pleurodeles > Pleurodeles waltl. The sequence goes on along the minus strand of NC_090444.1, from coordinate 1,668,604,495 downwards.
GCAAAGTGCACTAAAGTTCCCCTAAGGACAAAGTAGTCGTGTTAGAGGAATAATGCAGGAAAGACACAAACCAGCAATGCAACAACTGTGGATTTCCAATCTAGGGTACCTGTGGAACAAGGGGACCAAGTCCAAAAGTCACAAGCAAGTCAGAGATGGGCAGATGCCCAGGAAATGCCAGCTGCGGGTGCAAAGAAGCTTCTACTGGACAGAAGAAGCTGAGGTTTCTGCAAGAACGAAAAGGGCTAGAGACTTCTCCTTTGGTGGACGGATCCCTCTCGCCTTGGAGAGTCGTGCAGTTCCCGCCAAAAGGACGCCAACAAGCCTTGCTAGTCGCAAATCATGCGTTTGGCGTTTTTGGACGCTGCTGGGGCCCAGGAGGGACCAGGAGGTCGCAAATTGGACCTGAAGAGAGAGGGGACGTCGAGCAAGACAAAGAGCCCTCACTGAAGCAGGTAGCACCCGGAGAAGTGCCAGAAACAGGCACTACGAGGATGCGTGAAACGGTGCTCGCCGAAGTTGCACAAAGGAGTCCCACGTCGCCGGAGACCAACTTAGAAAGTCGTGCAATGCAGGTTAGAGTGCCGTGGACCCAGGCTTGGCTGTGCACAAAGGATTTCCGCCGGAAGTGCACAGGGGCCGGAGTAGCTGCAAAGTCGCGGTTCCCAGCAATGCAGCCCAGCGAGGTGAGGCAAGGACTTACCTCCACCAAACTTGGGCTGAAGAGTCACTGGACTGTGGGGGTCACTTGGACAGAGTCGCTGGATTCGAGGGACCTCGCTCGTCGTGCTGAGAGGAGACCCAAGGGACCGGTAATGCAGCTTTTTGGTGCCTGCGGTTGCAGGGGGAAGATTCCGTCGACCCACGGGAGATTTCTTCGGAGCTTCTGGTGCAGAGAGGAGGCAGGCTACCCCCACAGCATGCACAAGCAGGAAAACAGTCGAGAAGGCGGCAGGATCAGCGTTACAGAGTTGCAGTAGTCGTCTTTGCTACTATGTTGCAGGTTTGCAGGCTTCCAGCGCGGTCAGCAGTCGATTCCTTATCAGAAGGTGAAGAGAGAGATGCAGAGGAACTCGGATGAGCTCTTGCATTCGTTATCTAAAGTTTCCCCAGAGACAGAGACCCTAAATAGCCAGAAAAGAGGGTTTGGCTACCCAGGAGAGAGGATAGGCTACTAACACCTGAAGGAGCCTATCAGCAGGAGTCTCTGACGTCACCTGGTGGCACTGGCCACTCAGAGCAGTCCAGTGTGCCAGCAGCACCTCTGTTTCCAAGATGGCAGAGGTCTGGAGCACACTGGAGGAGCTCTGGACACCTCCCAGGGGAGGTGCAGGTCAGGGGAGTGGTCACTCCCCTTTCCTTTGTCCAGTTTCGCGCCAGAGCAGGGGCTAAGGGGTCCCTGAACCGGTGTAGACTGGCTTATGCAGAATTGGGCACATCTGTGCCCAAGAAAGCATTTCCAGAGGCTGGGGGAGGCTACTCCTCCCCTGCCTTCACACCATTTTCCAAAGGGAGAGGGTGTCACACCCTCTCTCAGAGGAAGTTCTTTGTTCTGCCATCCTGGGCCAGGCCTGGCTGGACCCCAGGAGGGCAGATGCCTGTCTGAGGGGTTGGCAGCAGCAGCAGCTGCAGTGAAACCCCAGGAAGGGCAGTTTGGCAGTACCAGGGTCTGTGCTACAGACCACTGGGATCATGGGATTGTGCCAACTATGCCAGGATGGCATAGAGGGGGCAATTCCATGATCATAGACATGTTACATGGCCATATTCGGAGTTACCATTGTGAAGCTACATATAGGTAGTGACCTATATGTAGTGCACGCATGTAATGGTGTCCCCGCACTCACAAAGTTCAGGGAATTGGCTCTGAACAATGTGGGGGCACCTTGGCTAGTGCCAGGGTGCCCTCACACTAAGTAACTTTGCACCTAACCTTTACCAGGTAAAGGTTAGACATATAGGTGACTTATAAGTTACTTAAGTGCAGTGTAAAATGGCTGTGAAATAACGTGGACGTTATTTCACTCAAGCTGCAGTGGCAGGCCTGTGTAAGAATTGTCAGAGCTCCCTATGGGTGGCAAAAGAAATGCTGCAGCCCATAGGGATCTCCTGGAACCCCAATACCCTGGGTACCTTAGTACCATATACTAGGGAATTATAAGGGTGTTCCAGTAAGCCAATGTGAATTGGTAAAATTGGTCACTAGCCTGTTAGTGACAATTTAAAAGTAATGAGAGAGCATAACCACTGAGGTTCTGGTTAGCAGAGCCTCAGTGAGACAGTTAGGCACCACACAGGGAACACATACATGCACACCTATGAGCACTGGGGCCCTGTGTGACAGGGTCCCAGTGACACATACATATAGGCCACAACCTTATGAGCACTGGGGTCCTGACCAGCAGGATCCCAGTGACACATAACAAACATACTGAAAACATAGTGTTTTCACTATGAGCACTGAGGCCTGGCTATCAGGATCCCAGTGAGACAGTGAAAACAGTGACAAACACCCTGACATACACTCACAAACAGGCCAAAAGTGGGGGTAACAAGGCTAGAAAGAGGCTACCTTCTCACACCAGGGACACCCCCTACCACCCTCGCCCACCCCTGGAGGACACCAATGGGTGGGGTGACCCATCCCAGGTAAGTACAGGTAAGTTGAGGTAAGTAATTTTTTAATTTTTGTTTAAGTGGCATAGGGGGGCCACATGCCACTGTACCCAGTGACCATGCCCAGGGGACAGAAGTCCCCTGGGCATGGCCATTGGGCAGGGGGGCATGACTCCTGTCTTTCCTAAGACAGGAGTCATGTCAAGGGGGGTTGTGTGTAAAAAAAGGGCGCAAGCCGGTTAGAGCCATGATTTTTTACTCTAACCTGACTTGCACCATTTTGTGACGCACAACCCTCATTCTTCCCTACGCCTGCGCTGCCCGGTTAGAGGCATTGTTTTTTTACTCTAACCAGCCTGCAGCGCCGGCTAACGTCAATCCATAAATAAGGCCCCGCCTGGCGCGTTTGAATGGCGTTAGCCGGCGGTACATTTTTTACGCAAACCAGCGCTGGCGCTGGTTTGCGTCAAAAAGTATAAATATGGGCCTGAGTTTCTTAAGATGGATCGCATAGCATGCCTTTCTCAGTAAGAAATAGCTATTTAGCTATTCTCTATCATAGCCCTTGCCCATGAATGATAAGCAATGCCAGACTGAGTGCCACTTCTCTGCTCCATTCTCCGAGCCTTGGAGCAACTCCCGACTGGGGCTGGTTTGTAGCAGCAAACTAGCTTGACCTCTGGCCTAATCATGAAAGCTTGAAAGTTCAGGAACAAAGCCTCCTCACCTAATAGTTAGATACCTGAGTTTTTACAGTATCTGATCATCGGTTTTATCTCATATTTTTACGTTTGGTGATGCTGAAGAGCTAACAGGATGCTAAAGCATTTTAAAATAATAAAAACTAATGTTGAATTAACATGTAGATCTTAGGAAAAAAATCAATGCTTTTGATTTAAGTGAAAGAAGTATACTTTCACATTTACACACATTAGACTTGAAGATGAAGTACCATTTTCTGCAAAGCTGACCTGGGTTAAGAATGTGAAATGTTACATTTCTGACAAACTGACATTTTGTGAAAGCTATGACTTAATATAAAGGTAGCTAGTTTTTACCTTCCCATAGACATATTTTCATAGAATACAATAATGTATTTAATGTTTCAGTTTAACTCTGCAAAATGTTCCAAAGCATACAAGTGCATAGTATAAGAAATCAACAGGAAGCCTATGATTTAATAAAACGATGTAAAGACCTAATCATGAACTAAAGTTTTCTTAAAGCCAAGTCAGTGGTGAGAACCCTCATAGGGTTCTATAAAATATTTTATAAAAAGGATTCACTTAAAGATTGCTATCTTTGGACCATTGTTTCCTCACTAAGCAGATGACAAAAGGTTCCTGTTCCCATGAAGATACTGAAAGCTGATTGGGTGACCAGTGGAATAAGAAGAAACATGTTGCAAAAGTCTAGGTTTGTGAATTTATATTCACAACAGTAGGCTCAGACTTCTCTTGAGATTGGCTTTTCTCAGACACTCTTGCTGATACATTTGCCCAAACTCTCTTTGAGAGACTCATCTATTTTTCCTACCTGAATCTGTGATGCTCTGAGATTCCACTGGGTTTCTTGAGCCTCTCTGTATGGTAAGTTCTGTTCTGATTGATAATTGATATTTGACTCTGAAGCTCTATGCTTTAACATCTCTATTTGGAGCTCTTTATGGTTTCTGACTGACACCTTTATCTAGTTCTTCCCAAACGTTTTTATTCATAGAATGTTCTTAAAGCTTTTATTCTGAAATCGATTAATTATGATGCTTTATTAATTATTACTGAATGATATTGATATTTCATGCTGATTTCAAATAAAGATAGAGCAATTAAAAGGACATAAATAATGCTTTTGAACTCAAACCAACTCTTCTTATTGACTCAAAAATACAATTTGAAACTGAGATGACTATTTAATTGACATGCAGCTCCTGGTTAATCTCAGTTACATCCAAGGTTTGTCGGCCTATGACACAGACATTTCAATCCTGATGAGTTGGTAAGCCATACTTCCTAAACCAAATACTTAGCTAAGATCCCCGCTCCACCAAAGGCAATATGAGTGTGGCAGTAGATTTGTCATCTCAATTCACATGAAGACATTTTAGCCTGAAGTGTAACTGTACATATTAAAGGGCAGCAACCGCAACATAAACAACAAAAAAAGTCAGCCTAGATATGAGGCGGGCATGGTGCTATTATTTCTGGTGTGTCTAAACATCACACTTTCTAATAGAAAAAGATAAGATTCTACAGGTAACCATATGATAAAAATATAAGAGATTTAAATGGGCCCTGCCACAGGGTTTTTGACATCCCCAGATTGAGATAATAGCATTTTAAAAATATCTATAACATCATGAAACCCATATGATATTCATATGGATAAAATGTTACATAAAATTCTGCATATGTCCTAATAAAATTGCATACAAACCTCATCGTATAATAGTCTATGCATTTTGATAAATTAAAAACTAACCTGGCAAAGCCTTAAATCCATAAATAATGTGGCTGGGTGCAGAAAGACAAACAGAAAAAGACATACAGTAGTGAGCAGCTGCCTGAAAACTACTCACCACATTTTCAGTGCCTTAAGAGGAGGTGGAATGATGGCAGAGATATGTTCGCAGGACTAGTGAAGATCTCTTAATATGGTTGGTTGCAATCCATCCAGGGTGGGGAAAAAATACCTCTGCTACCCTGATGGATGGCAGGCTGCTTTTTAAAATATAAACCCTAAGTCCAAAGGCAAAAACTTTCACTAGAATAATCCCTTGGTGTATCAGACCTCCTCTACATTACCGTCAGTGTCAAATTGTGCCTTAGTCCTGGTCAGCTGAAAACAGACATTCTTCAAAGGTGCTTTTCTTTCTCTAAGTGCATTTTGCTTTAACTCTTTAAAATGCAACCCTCAGGTTCCACTTATCTAATTTAAATGATTTTGATTTTTTTTGCTTAATGCACATCTCTCTATTTTTCTAAATAGGTTTGGGAGATTTATTATGTTGATTTCATGGCTTTGACAGTTTTAGTTCTACTTTAACTTAACTAGCATTTCTAAAGGGAATTGCCGTCTGCATGTGACAAAGCTATCATGTGTTGAGCAAAGTTTCACTGAGTCTTTTGTACAAACCTAACCCAACTAACTCCTTTTATGTTTGGTTTCTCATTCTGCCACCCAAGGTGGTGAACATGTTTGCTCCTCTTTCCTTTACACAGCACTATTGATATTTATAGAAATTGACATAGGGCTGCGGCTCCTCCCTGAATACAAAAATGGAAAAGGGACTTTCCAGCCTCTCCACTATTTAATCTCCACTCCTGCTTCTAAAGGGGCAGACATCTTGGAAAAGCTACCATCATCATTCTCACTTGCTTCCCCCTGCATACTGTTTCCTAGCACGGAGCTACCTCATGCCGACAAGCTGAACTCCCTTCTACCCTCTGGATAAACAACTCATTCAGAATAAACTACCCTCCTAACCTAACCAAAAAGGCCTAAAAAAGTCTCAGATATAAAATCCTCAAAATAAATAAAGAAACTTTCATCACAGGCCCCTAATCTGCTGCAACAAGGGAACTATACTAAATGATATAATCTTCATCAAGTGGTATGCTCAGTGGAGGAAATTTTTATCCTCTCTACTCAACATCATCACCAAGAAAATCCCTCACGGACTAAACTCATTTTTGTGTCTTCACCATTGTATAATGCTGAGGCCGCCATCTCCATCTATAATGAAGGCACCATGCTCATTCAATTATCAGATTGCAGTCTGGAACTCTGTCAATCTCTTCTACTACATCAAGAAGTTAGGCATAACCACAACTCCTCCTGCTGGCTCCCAAATACCCTCTGACCCTTTTCCAGGCAGCAACCTCATCACCCCCACAACCCCACACTCCTCTTCCCACCTTTCTCCTCTGGCGGGCACTCATTCATCCATGAGTACAACTGCAGTTGAATTTACCCCTTCCTATATAGACACAGCCGACATTGCCCAATGACAAAAGCATTCCACCACCACTCTTACCCAAGCTTCTAAAGTACCCAGTACTAAGACGCCTAGCAACTGGGCCAGTTTACACACCACCCCCTCTCAACCTAGCCTCATCAAGACTGTAATATTGGACCCCAGCTATGATCGCACCCCTAAATGCCCTGATTCAGCCAGTTCCCATCATCACAGTGCCTCCTGTAAATGGAAGTTCTGTAGGAGCCGCCTCACCTACACTACTCTTGATACTATAAAATCACATTGATTAGGGCTGACATCCTTAAACTAGTGCACATTACGGCCAATCTGGAACATAACTGGTCGCTACATATGACTCACTCTCAGGATCACATCTTCAAAATTCCCAAACGCCCTACCGCTGCCAGCCCTGCTAATGCCCGGACCAATGAATTCAGATGGAGTTGCAAACTGAGTCCTGACAGCTAGTCCCCAACCAATAGGCCAATTAGACAGTTATTGGAAAATGATATACTTTCCCTCCTCACCACATTTAAGCCTCCTCTGACTGACCACGTTGTATGCACTGGCAAAATTCAGACTATTATCACTCACCCATCAGGGAACACCACCCAAGCTCTAGGTACATTAATACTATGAACCTCAAACAAGTACCCATCTCACATACTCCTAAGATTACCACCAAGACATTCCACAGATGCTCATTACTTAATTGTCGCTCAGCAGGGAATCATGCGGCTGACACACATGATCTTATACTCAACCTTGACATCCTCATCCCCAATCCTCAACATACTAGTCCCTCCTAGTCATGACATCATCAGACTAGACTGTTCTGGCTGCCCCGGGGTGGGGGGAGGGGAGGCGACCTTGCCTGTATCTACAGGTCCAATCTTTCTATCAATCATACACATTCCCTCTCACTGTCCTCCTGCGAATACCTAGGATCAACACCAATGACAACTCTATGTGGTCTCTCTACATGATTTACCATTGTCCCGGTGATAACCACTCATTCTTGGAAAAGATCATGAAGATCAACTCCACCAATAATAAAGAGCATAACAACCAGATTTTTCTTGGTGACTTCAGCATTCATTGGAATAACTCCAACAACCCTCTGGTGAACAGTTTTGAATACTTCCTACAGGACCTAAACTGTATCCAAGCCCACAACAGCCCTACCCATAACAAAGGTGGCCACCTTCGATTTATTCACTTTGAAAGAGCACACCATACATATTAAATCTATCCTACCTTGTGACTTGTCTAACCACCATTACATTATCTTCCATATAGCTGAAAGGGCAGTTATATCCAGTGGCCAACCTGTGAAAGCTAAACATTAGGTCAGTGACACACGGAACAACAACGCAATCATGCTGTAGGGTATTAGTAACAGTAGCCTGCTCCCCTACACCCAACATGTATGACACTCATGACCTCACTAATCAATATATCAATATTATGTCAAGATTTGTGGTTACTATTGCCCCCAAACACCTAAAGAGAGTCCCGTACAAAATATCAAACTATTGGTTTAACTATAAATTTAATCAGGAACGCTGATGCCCCAGACTTGCTCAAAGAGCATAGAGACTCACCCCCACTATAATGAACCTCAAACTCATTCGACAAAGGCAGAGCGCCTACAATAGGCCAATAAGACAGTCCAAAGCAGCATTTTCTCGTAATTAGCTAACACAGCAATACATTGGCCAAATAAACTTTCTGAAATTGTCAAAAACCGAACAAACTGGAAAAGTACTGCCCCTTCCTCGGACAATATAACTCTATCTAACAGCAAATCTTTTGCTTCCTTCTTTGCAAAGAAAGCCATACTAATATCCACCAATCTACAGAACACTATGAAACTTTTACTGTTTGAACCCCCACCACACCCCACCCCTTATGCGCAGAAACAGTTCTCAAGACACCTTCCTCACAAACCTAAAAACAAGGGCGCCTGGTCTAGCTTTAGAATCGTTGATGAAAGTCACATCTTAAAACTGCTGATTTCTCTGAAACACTCCAACCGCCTCAACAATCCTCACCCTGCCAAACTCCTCAATGAGATCTCTCATCTCTTACTCCCCTAATGGACTAGGATCATCAATTCTTCACTTATCCAAGGCTCCCTACCCATTTTTCTAAAAAGTAGCCAGGTTACTCCCATCTTTAAAAAAGCCAACACTGACCAGTCTGGCCCCAACAGCTATTGCCCTATCTCCAACATCGCCACTTTGGCCAAACTCCTTAAAAAATGCATGCACCTACAGCTTTGAAATCACATTGAGCAATTCCAACTCCAAGACCAGTATCAATCTGGCTTCAGACCGCACCACTCCACTCAAACTTCCTTAGTACATATTGTTGATGATGCTTTACACTCCATCAATCAGAAGGAATCTTGCCTACTAATCCCACTTGACCTGTCAGCTACATTCGACACTGTCAATCATGAGAAACATCTCTATTACTACTATTAGAACACAGGATGGATCTCTTCGGCACTATATTAAAATTGTTCTCCTTCCTACACAACAGATCTCAGCTCATGCTAATCAGCTGTGCTCTCTCCTCTCAATCCTCTGTTATATTGGGCTTCCCCTAGGTTCTACTCTATCCCCTGCTCTGTTTAACCTGTGCATGGAGCCCCCAACCAAACTCCTCAAACTCTCATACATCTTCTACCACTTGTACGAGGATGATACTCAACTCTACATTAAAATTACCTCTCCCGAAGACATCAGCATCCTCAAGAGCACACTGACTAAAACTAACACTGGTTGATTCTTAACCACCTCAAACTCAGGCCCTCATTCCGAGTTTGCCAATCTTTGGGCAACACCGCCATGGAAAATGCCGCCACCATCCCGCCAGTGTTGGCAGTACAGTGGCCGCTGTATTACAAGTCACAATCACCAAGCCATCGAAACACAGCCAGAAATCTAACACCGCCACAGCCACTGACGGCGAAAGAGCGACTGTCCACCCGCTGGGCCTGCCACGCTGACACCATTGTGGCCATTATATTATGAGTCACATTTCAGCACAGCGGAACATGCACACCAGGAAACCGTTGGCGGTGCGCACCGCGGTGGTATAGAAAATCACCTCCAATAGAAGGCAACACCAAATTGGACAGGTCGAATACCCCACACCTGAAACACATACACACACTACACACATCCGTTCACTGCACAACAAGACACACCCCCTTACACCACCTCGAACCCTTGCTAATACTACCATGATCCAGAGATACAAGACCCACGATCGACTGCACATTGAGCATTTATTTTAAACGGTGCATGCACCCCCACAACATGTCACGCCACAAGCACCCACACTTCACCGACAATGAATTGCAAGTCATGGTGGACGAGATTGTCAAAGTAGAGCCACAACTGATGGGAGCACAAGTCCAGCAAATATCTATGACCAGGAAAACCAAGCTATGGCAGAGGATGGTCGACAGGGTGAATGCAGTCGGCAGCTACCCACGCACAAGGGAGGACATTAGAAAGAGGAGGGACGACCTCAGGGGGAAGGTTCGTTCCATGGCATCCAGGGACAACATCGCCCTCAACAAGATTGGTGGTGGACCCCCACCTCCTCCCCTTGACTTGACATCCTGGGAGGAGAAGGTCTTGGATGTCATGCATCCTGAGGGCCTGACTGGAATCATCAGAGGGATTGACTCTGGTAAGGAAGGAACACCCCCCCTGAGCACTCACCACTACAGTCCTGCATGCCTCCCAAGCACCCACCACTCCCCGTACTATCACAAACCACAAGATTGCACCCCACACTATCACCCCACCTTCCTACACTGCATGCCACACCACCCCTCTCCCACCATCCACACACCCACCTCGCACAATGCACGCTAACCCTTCCCAATCTTCTCAACTACCACCCCCACAATCCATCACTACGCACCCCAGATCCGAGTCACGCTCGCACATCACAGTGGAGCACCTGCACAGACAATCATCCCACAGCCCACCCGACTGCTAGACAACACCGCCTCAATACCTATGGCAATTACAGCAATATCAAACAGCAAACCCACAACTACATATGATATGAAAAGCATGGCCCAAAGCCCATTCACCATGCAGTGTCTGCATTGTTGCAAATGTCATAGTCATCCCTGGGTAACGAATCCACCCACTGCAAGCAGCACACCATGACACTACAACGACATATCCACATACTAACTCTCACCCTTTCCATCCACAGCTTACTCTGCTACTGCCACCCAGCAGAGGATGGCAGGGTCAGACAACCCTCCCCAGGATGAAAGCCCCAGTGGATGTCTGGAGGATGTCTGGGCCATCTGGGGCCTCCCGTGTGGCTACAATACCTCAGCCAACTCCCCCACCCCAAATCTGTGCCTCAGGGACTATTCAATTAGAGATGTGCCCCACAGTACAGGGGCCTGAGTCAAGGGCACCTGCCCCAGACAATGAAGGCCCTGGTGATACTGGGAGTGAGCACACTGTGTCAGGAGCACAGGCACAGGGGGGCAGGGGTAGTGGGAGTGGATCTGTGGTCCAATGGAGGGGGCAGCAACAACATCAGACTGGCCAGGAGCCCCTCACCCAAGTTCTGGGTGCATACCACTAAACCCAGGACACCATGGCCCAGATTCTCGCTACCCTGCAGGAGACCCAGAGGCTTCAGAGGGAGAACAATAAGGAGGCCATGCAGCAGTGGCAGACCCACAATGCCACCATGGATGTCATAGCAGGGGTGCTGACGGAACTTACCACCATCCTGTGTCAGTGTACCGCCCGCCAGCAGGCCACTACCATTAGTCAGATCACATCTGAGCCCTTCACGTCAGACTCAGCAGGTGGAATGGAGACCCTGCCACAGGACAGGTAGGACACCATCACCCCTTCCCCTGTGCCTGAGGAGCCCCCACACAAGCGAGGACGTCCAACCAGACATCCAGCCTCCACTGAAGCCAAGACCACTGCCAGGAAGTGAACCACTTCAGAACATACCCTCTTGTGTGTCACAGCAACACCATGTTGATTGTCCACTGTGATAACTCCATTTTCACTTGGCCATCATTCTGGACTTCGACTCCCCGCAGCTGGGCCAAGTAGTCTGATGATCCCACTCGCCAAGATCCCACTCATCAGCCCTTGCACTTATAAAAATAAACACCTTTGAGCACAGTTACTGCCTACTCCTCTACCTATCATGATTACAAAATAGACAGCCATGACATGTGTAATAGGCAGACCATTGTCCTACCAATGTATGTGGTAGTGCCAGAAGGAGGAGCAATAATTTTCAAGTTCTGAAATACAGATAACAGCACCACATCTAAAGTTATGGGTTCATCCAAACCCCACATTGAACATACAACCCTGGTGGCAGCCATGCACCTGGAAGACATTGCTACTGGTTGCATAGCATGGCTTTTACACATACCTGTATGCCACTGGAAGTATTGTTGTATCAGCTCTGCTCTGGAATCAGCAGCATCCTCGTCATCCACCACCTCATCACTCCCCAGGTCCCCTTCAGCAGCCACTGGCACAGCTGCACCCTCCTCAGCATCCAGTAATGGGATGTGAATCTGAGAGCCAAATTGTGTAACATGCAGCACACTACAATGATCTGGCTCACTTTCGATGGTCTGTAGAATAGGGCCCCTCCAGTAAGGTGCAGGCACCGGAATCTGGCTCTCAGCACTCCAGAGGTGCGTTCGATGACCCGTCGAGTCCTTCCAAGGGCCTCATTGAAATGGTTTTCAGCTGCTGTAGTTGGATGCCTGAGAGGTGTCAGTAGCCATGGCAGGTTGGGATAACCAGAGTCACCTGTGTGCACAGAGGTAATAGTCATATTGAAAACTGTAAATTAATCGGGCAGGTGGTGTAGAGTGTTCAGTATACAGAGGCACACATATGACACAAGACATACCGATGAGGCAGGCACGATCCCTTAGCAGTGGTGCCATCAGGTGTGGGATGCAGCTGTTCCGCAGAATGTAGGCATCATGCACTGAATCTGGGAACTGGGCAGTCACTTGTGTGATGTTATGTAGAGGTCTGTGAGACATACCACCTGCACATTTTACGGTTCCTGAACACCTGTTCACTCCTCCTGGGTGGCACCAGGGCAATGTGGGTCCTATCAAGAGCCCCGATCACATGTGGCACATGTGCTACAGCATAGAAGGCTTCCATCACAGTGGGCAGATCATCATGTTGGGGGAACCTGATATAGCTGCCTATATGTTTGAGTAGGGCACATAGGACATTCTTCAAGACGTGGCTGAACATGGGCTGGGACATTCTGCCAGCCCAGCCCACTGTAATTTGGAAGGACTCTGAGGCAAGGAAGTGGAGGACTGCCAACACCTGTACTGTGGGTGTGATAGCATTGGGATGATGAATACCAGGCTGCAGATCCGGCTCCAACAGCCTCACAAGCTCCATGATGGTCTGATGGTTCAGCCGATAGCACTGGATGATGTGCCGCTCTTCAAGGGTGGCAGGATCTGCCAGGGGCCTGTAGACTGGAGCATTCCTCACCATCATTTGTCCACTGTACCTGGGAATAGGAGGGAGTAGCAATCATTATGTGCATTAAGGACTGTGTGGACGTAGTGGATCTGTGCCCAGGTCACTGTAAAACATCCATGAAGCACCTTATAAACCCCCTCTATATAAATTGTAGAAGTAAAATGGCAGCTGCCTGTCCTGCATGCACAGGACAGATGGAAGTGAGCGAATTCCACCAGTGTAAGACGTCATGGCGGTAGGCGGACGCAACCGCCGTGCAACTCCTCATTGGTTGACATGGTTGCCTATGGGAGACATGAGCCAATGGTGGTCACTGCCATTTCATGTGCTCATATTCACTTGACTGCTGGCACTCGTGCTGAGAAGACCTCCACTGTGTGTGCTACTGTGTGCTGACTCTGGTAGCCAAGATGCCACATACTGCATAGGATAGGGCCCCAGCCTTCTCACAGGAAGAGCAAGAGAAGCTTGTGGAGGGTGTCATACCCCTGTATGCCTGGTTGTATGGGGCACCAGGGCAGCAGGTGAGTCAACTGTGATTGTACTGTCTGTGAGTGGTACGAATGTGGACGGGGGCCTTGGGATGAGGATGAGTGACTTGTGGAAGGACCTGGCTGAGGGCTGTGAGAAAAACTGGAATGTTGAAATGTGCGTATGTTCATGAGATGTGTTGTGTCCAATGCAGTCCCTATGATGCCACACTACATGACTGTCTCCTTTTCTCCGTGTCATCCATGCAGCTGGGTGCACATCAGAAGAAAGGGATTTGCCAAGCAAGAGCGGACCCTGGGGTCCATTCCAGGCGGAGCAACCACTGCAGGAAGTGGTGGGAGGACCTGGGATGCTGGGCCAGAAAGACCGGTGAGGCCCAGCTGGGGACGTCTTCCCATCGAGGGAGACTCTGGCCCCCCCTTATGTCCCGCATTTTGGTGGTGGCATACCCTGAGGTGGATGGACGTTTGAGGGCAGCACAGCAGCCACAAGGGGGCGAGTTCACATTCATACATCGGTTATGTGGTGAGTGATAGGTGCATACTGTGCACTGTGTAAAAAAAAGTTAAATGTGTTCTAGGTAGCTACTGTTGGACCAGGGTTGGGACACATTCAGGCTGCTGGATGTGCTTCATACATGTGTTAAAACGCCATGCAGGATGTAAGTTGAGGTTAACTTAACTGCTAAGTATTATCGATGACATGGCAACTGTGTAGTAGATGAGCAGGGTATTTTATGTGGGCAGAGTCCCTGCTTCTGGAGTTTACACATATTGTAGTCCCAACTATCCAAACAGTGTGACTGGGGCCATATCCCTATCTGCTGTCTGCTGGCATGTGGTGTATGTGTAGTCTGCGAAGTCTGAGGTTTCACATCACACAGCATGAGTGGAACACATGTGCATGACTGTGGTGGCATGCATGGTCTGTTATTGGAGTGACATGTGTGAGTAAAGGCATGGCATGTAATGACATGGCATTAGAGTATGGTGTAGTCAAATCAAATCAAATCAAATCATTAGCATTTATAAAGCGCGCTACTTACCCGTGCGGGTCTCAAGGCGCTAGGGGGGAAAGGGGGGGTTATCGCTGCTCGAACAGCCAAGTCTTTAGGAGTCTCCGGAAAGCGGAGTGGTCCTGGGTGGTCCTGAGGCTGGTGGGGAGGGAGTTCCAGGTCTTGGCCGCCAGGAAGGAGAAAGATCTCCCACCCGCCGTGGAGCGGCGGGTGCGAGGGACGGCAGCAAGTGCGAGGCCAGCGGAGCGGAGGGGGCGGGTGGGGACGTAGAAGCTGAGGCGTCTGTTGAGGTATTCCGGTCCCTTGTTGTGGAGGGCTTTGTGTGCGTGGGTGAGAAGACGGAAGGTGATCCTTTTGCTGACTGGGAGCCAATGCAGGTGTCTCAGGTGTGCGGAGATGTGGCTGTTGCGGGGTACGTCGAGGATGAGGCGGGCCGAGGCGTTTTGGATGCGTTGCAGGCGGTTTTGGAGTTTGGCGGTGGTCCCGGCGTAGAGGGTGTTGCCGTAGTCCAGGCGACTCGTGACAAGGGCGTGGGTCACGGTTTTTCTGGTGTCGGCGGGGATCCAGCGGAAGATCTTGCGGAGCATGCGGAGAGTGAGGAAGCAGGCGGAGGACACGGCGTTGACTTGCTTGGTCATGGTGAGAAGAGGGTCCAAGATGAAGCCGAGGTTGCGGGCGTGGTCTGCGGGGGTCGGTGCGGTGCCGAGGGCCGTGGGCCGCCAGGAGTCGTCCCAGGCGGACGGGGTGTTGCCGAGGATGAGGACTTCCGTTTTTTCAGAGTTCAGCTTTAGGCGGCTGAGCCTCATCCAATCTGCGACGTCCTTCATACCCTCTTGTAGGTTGGTCTTGGCGCTGGCGGGGTCCTTGGTGAGGGAGAGTACAAGTTGGGTGTCGTCGGCGTAGGAGGTGATGATGATGTCGTGCTTGCGTACGATGTCGGCGAGGGGGCTCATGTAGACATTGAAGAGTGTCGGGCTGAGCGATGAGCCTTGAGGTACGCCGCAGATGATCTTGGTGGGTTCTGAGCGAAACGGAGGGAGGTAAACTCTTTGGGAGCGGTTAGCGAGGAAGGAGGCGATCCAGTCCAGGGCCTGGCCTTGGATCCCGGTGGAGCGTAGGCGGGTGATTAGGGTGCGGTGACAGACGGTGTCAAAGGTGACTTGGGTGTGGCTGTTGTGCTGGCATTGACCAATTGCTCCCTGTCTCTCCCTCTCCCCCACCCTGTCTCTCACTGTCCCTCTCTCTTCCCTCTCCTCCTCTGTCTTTATGTGCATCAGCATCATCTGGCGAAGGAGAAGGGGCACTGGTGAGTGGAGAAGCTGCATCCCACAGGACCCAGGAGGCTGATACCAGTGGAGCCGAGGGGACCAGTGGGACGGAGGGCGAGTGGAGCACCATGGGGGAGACAGTTACACCATCATCAGATTCTTCCTCCGATGGTGACTCCCTGGTGGTGGTGGAACCTTCAGGCTCTATGCCTGCACCATCCTTGTCTCCACCCCCCTTACCAGTACCAACCTCCCTGTAGCTCCCCACCCAGTTGCCCGTGCCTGCTCACCCAGGAGAGTGGGCCTCTCCTTCGCCCCAGGCACCTCTGCCCCTACCCCCCAATCTACCCTGCTTCCTTCAATGAGGAGGCTATTGACCTCCTGAGGCCCATCTATGTTGGGCAGACAACCATTGCAAATGCCATCCAGGGACTGGCATCCCAGATGTAATAGTGAAATGCATTCCTGGAAGGCATTTATGGTGCCCTGTCTGCCCTTCAGAAACCGTTTCAGGCTCTAGCCTCCTCATTGACGGCAGCCAGTGTTCCTTCTTTTTCCGTCCCCCCTCCAACTACCTGTTCCCACTCCCACATCCCTCGCCCATTTCCCATGCAAAGCACACTTTCAAACCAGCATGCCCCCCTCCAACAGACCCAGAGTGCAATGACAATCACAAATGCCACCACCGCCATGCACCCACCCACCATTCAGACGCACACACAACATACACTCCTTACACTGACTCCCCCACCTCCTCCCCCTCACTGTCACATCGCCACTCACACCTGCAGACACCACATCATCAGTCCCAGGTTCAGCCACATGCGTCGTCACTGCCACCGTCACCACAACAGCAGACCCCCATATATGCCCATACACCACATCCACACGCACCACAACAGTCAACACTACCACATGCAGCACATCCACCCTACCTGCACACACCACCCCAACATTCACTCACACATCCCCCCTGCCATCTCCCTGTGTCTCCTCCACTCCTCTTCCCAGTACACCTATATGCCCACACTCATCCACCCGACACACACCCAGCACACACATGCCATACACCCATGCACCAGCACCCAAACCACATCCACGTACACACCTGTCAACCATCCCCTCTCCCTCCACTCCCAAACGCCTTACCCATTACCTACCCGCTGCCCCGAAAAAAAGATTCCTACATGAGTTTTCCCTGTTCCTGTCCCCTGGTCCAGTCCCTGTTCCCCCCAAACACCCTGGTGCCCTTCCACAGACCCCTGCCTTCCACCTCCACATCCTCCTCTGAGCTGAGCCATTCCCCGCAGACATGGGTCTGCAGTGCTGCTATGACAAGCAGACCTGCTCCTCACACCTCCAGGCCTGGTACCACTCCATCTGGGTCCCCTGCTGTCATGGCGTCCACCACCATCCTACCAAAAAAGGCAGGAAAGAGGGCAAGGCTAAGGCATCCCCAAAAAAGCAGGTCAGTAAGGAGGGGAAGCCTGGAAACAAGAGGAGGGACCCCCCCATACAAACCCTGATCACACCCCCCCCACCCCAACCCCTGAGGTGCCTGCATGCCCCATTGATGCCCCTGCCCTGTGGGGGTCTGCACATTGCAGTCAGAAGTCAAGTTGGGCACTCCTCAAATGCCCAGTGTGCCCGGGACATTTGGACACTCTGGCACTGGCCTTTGTGGCATTATGTGAATAGTTGTTTTCATTACAGTTTTTATATTTCTAATTATATTTATCTACAATGGCACAGTTGGTGTAGTTGCTACATAGCTTGTCCTGACTTTATTTGCACATGTATTTGTTTGTGAATGTGCGTTTATGCGTGTGTGTGTGTGTGTGTGCACTAATATCCTTCCCTCCGGTGTGTGCTAGGTTGGGGTACTTACGGCTGGTGTAAATGTTGGCGTCGCTGGTCCTGGATGTCAGTGGTGAGCAGGAGCATTGGAAAGACTTGCAATACGCGTACCATGGCGCATATGGACGTGCCTGTGTTCCAGAAGGTGGGTACTTCCTTTTATGTTGTTAGTTTCCGCCATGGTTTTCGCAGTGGTTCGACCACCCCGGAAGTCCTACGGGTGTGCAAAGTCGTAATACGGTGGGTGGAAACTGTGTGACCACCAGTCTGAAGAGGCCTTCTGCCGGCAACAGCAATCTGTCCACAATGGAGGTCCGGATGGAAACTTGCCTTTGTTCTGCAGGTGCCTTCCCAGTACTCTTAATATGGCGGTCTGCACCACCAGGCCTGCAGCGGTGCGACCGCCATCTCCACTGCGGCAGTCCACTGACAGCCAAACTTGTAATGAGTGCCTCAATGCTCAAAAAAACAAATTCTTACTGACCTCACCACCCAGTATCGCCCCTCGGATAAAAGACTGGCTCCCACATCTTACTGCCTTGAACTGTACCCCACATATTATTGACTCAGCTAAATCTTTAGGAGTAATTCTGTACACTAACTTCTCCATGAAAAAACACTTCTGTGCCTGCAGCAGAGGCTAATCATCAGCTACAACGTCAGTTCTCCTTTCAACATCAGATCTCAAAACAGCGATTCATGCCCTTGTGATATTTGAATTATCCTATGGTAGTGCCACCATTATGGGCCATAAACTTGCACCACTGAAGGCTACCTTGAATGTGGCAGCTAGGCTCATCACTGGCTCAAAAAAGGCATCATATCACCCCTGACCTCCTATCATTGAATTGGCTACCCTCCAAGGCTAGGATCCATCTCAAAATTGCCTGCATGACCCGTAAAGCTCTTCACCACAACATTCACACTTACCTGGCCCAGAAATTGACTCTATTGGGTGGAAACAGTTCTTCCCAAAGCACAAGCTCCCTTCTATTGAAACCACAAAAATTCAACAAAAAGAAAACCTACACTCAAGACTTTTCCAGAATTGCCCCAAAAATCTGGAACTCTCCTCCTCCAGAGACCAGTTCCAACCCTTCCACTTCCTTCTTTAAAAAAGAAGTAAAACTTCTACTATTAACAGATTCCTCTCACATTGAAAATATACTTCCCTCTCTTCAGGCGTGACGCTATTTCCTGCTTGTCCGAGATCATCATGACACCCCTTGGAGTTTGCCAATTCTATTACTTATAATGTGACTATTTAATCCTAACTTTCCTCTTATTACTCACTACTGTATCTTTTGCCCAAATGACCAATAACTTGTTGATCTATATCGTTTATCGTTTGTACTATAACTACCTTTTATTGTTCTTATAAAGAACTCTGACACCCAACTGGGTCTTGTTCGCCCTATGTAAAAAAGAAATACGCATGTGTTTATTACATTTATAATGATTCCCCCTTCTCAAAGTATTAACCCACTTTATGACTCTAAAAGTCTTTACCCAGCTTTGCATTTCTAATTTCAATTTAGCAAACCCTTGAAAATCAAGATATTGATCTGAGCTTTCTTCTAGACAGTCGCATCATCAGGAATAGTGGCTGAAGAATGTCCAGTGTGGGGTGACTTTTCTTTCCTGCTGTCCTGCTGGATACTAATCCCTTTCTCTTTGTTATTCTATTTAATCTTTATGTTTTTTCCTTCTAGTGCTCTGAAGTAATCAAGACAGTTTGTGGCATTAACAAACCACATAAATAAATATTTTAAAAATAATTTGCATGGAAGAGCTTCAACATATTCTGTTCTTGGAAAGCAGTGTCACAAACAGTTATGCATATGTTTCTAAGTATGTGATTCCTCATGGTGCACTTCAGCATAATGTGTATTTCTCTCTACACCCAGGATCCCAATCAACTCACTTCACTTTTACCCATCATCATTTAAAATTCTTGTATTGTATATAGTAGTGCCAACATATGCCTCTGGGGTCCACAATAGCAAGCAGTGGATTATCAGCATTTAAAATAGTATAGTCACCTGTCAAGAATCTCATCTACCAAATACTAAGTGCTATTGCTAAGCCTACTTCTGTAAGGAGCTCTAAACTACATGAGATATGGAAGTCAATCATGTGGGAAATGGCAAAGGTTGCAATTGATTTACCACTGATAGGAAATAGGGTATAAGACACAGGGCAACCCTGAGCTCTGCGTCGTGCACACCTTCAGACAAAAGGCAGGGGTAATGACATAAGTGTAGACCACTGCCATTGGATTTTGATGCATAATCTGAACCCAAGGGCATCTGTTTAGCACCCAATCCCATCATGTCCACAGTCATCTACAGTCAGTTTCAACCCCAGCAAACAAAGTTTTGAGCTTTCAGTATAACGTTTCACCATGGAATTTGAAGCTGTACTGCAAAAAAACATTTAATACATTTTTATAGACTTCTCCTAAACAAATGTATATGATAAAGTTTGAAGGGTTACCATGGGTTTTTGAGCCTTCCTGCACCCTTGGAGTGATGGGCTTTAACTACAGAGTAAAGGAAACATTTATAATGCTCCACTTTGGCACATTGTCATTTTTGGACACTACAGGAAAGGTCAGGAATGGAGAGCGTAGGAGGGCTATGTAGGCATGGTGGTGCTGCAGTTTAATCATCACCCCATTTTAGATCTTGTGGGGCTTTAATTTAACATGTAAATGATCTTATTATACCCATCCTGGTGTTTGAGGATATTAGAATGAGCTCACATATTTCTGCAGTTGTTTTCTTTCTGAAATTTGTTTCTGTAGTTTGACATCCCCAGTTTGCATGCTATCCCTAAAACTTCATACCACTATATTCGGAAAGCCTACATGAAAATCTGATCTCCTCTTAAAACTTGCAATGATCTTCCATCTATCTTTCTCGTGAATGAATCACTTCTTACTTTGGTCCTTTGCACGCTTCCTCCCTCTGAGTATAAATTACTCCAACATGCCTGTATTGTCTGCCTGCACTTCTGCAAATCACTTACACCTCATTTTAAAGATCACAACTTCCCCCATGTGTCCCAACTATACTTGGGTTGCAGATTAGCATGCTACTTGCCATAGAGTGCTTCAATGCCTCGTCAGGGGTAGCAAGTGCTGTATAAATCCAATTCCAATACAATACATACAATGCCGTACGTTTTGAGGAAATCTGATGTAGGGATCACAAAGCAAAGCAATTGTGAACTGCAATGCTGATTCATAAAAATCACCTTTTGGCTGAAAGCAAATAGTTATTTTCCCAAAATTATTTGAGGGACCTTTTCCTCCAAATCGAAACTATGCCTTGAGCAGCTCATTCTGGTGAAATAAATGTATTTTTAGAAATTATATATTTTGAAAAGTAAATGCTCTGCTCATAGGAGAAGGAATGCTCTTCTGTTTTCATTTACTTATATTAGAATAGCTCCCTCCTGTCATAGGTTGTTTCTGCCTTGCACTGAAAGCAGTGAAGGATGCAGTCATTGGCACTCCTCTTTGCTTCAATGGGGGATGAATTGCACAACTAGAGGCCTTGCCCCTTCTTGGAGGGAAGAGTATTCCTACATTTTCATGGGTGGCTGAAATTGCATCTTTGATGAGGCTTCTTTCAGTTCTTTTTAGGGGATTGGCAAGTTTAATTTTTACTCAGATAAGTACAGTTCCCAATAAAGCGCCATACTAACAGCATACAAACTTGCTAAAATCTATAAGTCTTCTAGTGAAGAAATATGTCCGTCCTGAGTTCCCACAGACTGCCCAGGATAATGAAGAGGTTCTGCCAATATCCAACACTCCTCAGACATTGGCAAATCAGAGAATGATCACTGCTCCTAGATTGGTAGCATGTTTTTCACACCATGATGCTGTTCATGTACACAGGAGTCTACGGAATCTGTTCTTTAATGTCCTTAGTGTCTATCTTGGCCATTTACCTTTTCCTGTCTTGTCCATGGAGGTTGGTTTGTACATGCCTGAAGGATATCACACTATTGACTTTTGCAGCAGTTTTAGGAATTATAATAGTAAGACCAATGATAGAAAAGAGGGACCAAAGATCCTCTTCCTCAACATGATTTGCATAAATAACCATTCCCCAGAATTGAAAGCCTTCTTTGTGTCCAACAACAGAATTTCAGTGGGGGGTGCTTAACTACGTGCATCGTCCACACAACCATGAAGCTGTCTCATGTTTTGTCTAGTGATCTGTGAGGCATCAATTGTCATTGGTGAGGATGGATTGAGGGTTCGATTACTATGTAGAGATAATTACTGGAATCTTCTGAAATATTTTAGTCGCAGCATTTTCAGTGAAAAATCCAAAGGTTACCGGGATGTTATAGTTAAGTTGATGTTTTACCCATACAAAATCATAGAAATTCAGCAGCATAATTATACTTATAGTTATACTTATGTTAAGAAACTATAACTCACTTGTCCAAAGTTACTTTCTGGCACAAGTTCTAGTTTCTTCAGATAATTATTATAACTATAACTATAGATGCTGAATTTCTATGGTTTTATATGGGTATAACGTCAACATAACTATAACGTCCCTGTAACCTTTGTTCTTTTCAGTTAATTTCTATCGTTATTTTTTTAATGCATAAGTTCATATTTCTGTCCGGCTGCGGCCAGCCAATCAGGGCCTTGCTTTTCACTGCGATCCAAGAAGGATCTGAGGAGGATCCTCAAATCTGCAGATTGGCCCAAAAAAAAGGCAGTTATTTGCCCATGAGGGGTTCCAGACCCCACCACGTGTCTTATGGGGTCGGGATACAGGTATCCTGACCCCCTATATGTTTTTCAGTGTTTTTTTTCCACCCCCAAGGCAATGCAAGGAACAAAATGGCAGCTGCAACTTTTCTGTCAGGTTGTGGCCAGCCAATCAGGGCCTATCTTTTCCTCCGAATTCGTGGAGGATCCGCAACCCTATTTATAAAAACTTGTTTTTCACTAATAACTAGAAAACTTCCAAATGGATTTACACCACATCACAAGAAGAGTGCTTTCTGGACCAAGAGCTAGCTTTCTGCTAAATTTGGTGTACATCCGTCCAGTGGTTCGTGCTGTAGTCATGTTCAAAATCTCAAGGAAATTAACATGGGGAAAGCATGCTTTGGGACCCCCCTTTTTCTCAGTCCCCGCTTGATAGATCACCCCCGAAACTCTCCAGACAGCAGCTGACGTGAGTGTAAAATTTTAGGGGAAACATTTTGAGGTTTCATCAACCAGCGACAAAGATATAGGCAAGTCAAAAAGCCCTTTTTCAAAGGAAACTAGGCCCTGACTATAATTACCTACTGGTGATCGCCGTAGGTAATTAATATAGATATACAGGACTATATGTATGTATATATATATATATATATATATATATATATATGTATATATATATATATATATATATTCACTGAAAAAAACAAAGGTTACAGGGACATTATAGTTAGGAAATAGAATCGAAAAAACATAGAAATTCACTTAAAAAAACAAAGGTTCCAGGTACGTTATAGTTAGGCTCACATTTTAAACGTACAAAATCATAGAAATTCACCTGTTATAGTTAGAGTTATCTCAAGTAACTATAACTCGCGCCCCACCATGGACAGTTTTGCTGCAAATATTACATTGATATTATCAGTGTTGTTATCAAAGGTGTCATGAGTGCTGTAATTTGTGGGGTAATTAGCAGTGCAGGGTGAGGGTGTGAGTTATAGATACTTTAGAGCAGGAGTTATAGGGCCAGATGTTGCAATTTCCGACTCGCAAACAGGTATCCAACAAGAAAAAACAACTTCATTTTGCGACTCGCAAATGAAGTTGCACCGCAGATTGCGAGTCCACTGTTTGCGAGGTCGCTGTTTGCGACCTCGCTAAAAACTAACACGCAATTTGCGAGTGGGTGTCGCAAATTGCGACTGTGCCGCAAATTGCATGCAGGTGCAGCAAAACAGTCTGGAAAACACTTCCTGGCTCTTGCTGATGACATCACAGCCAGGAAGTTTACAAATACACCTGGGAGGAGGGAGGACCACACCCATTTCCAACTGCTGAACAACCACCAGGAGGAATAGCAGCAAGAATGGAGGACTCTGGCAGGAAGAGGAAACTAAAATTTTCAGAGAAGGAACTGGAGGTGCTGACAGATGAATGCTGCCAGCACCATGACCAGCTATTTGGAAGGGCTGCTCTCAGTGTGCCAGAGACTGACAAAAGGAGGATTTGGACTGACATACAGGAGAAGGTAAATGCAATCGGTTTGAGCCACAGGAGCATTGAAGAGCTGAAAAAGAGATGGTACAACCTGCGCTCCAGGACCAAGGAGAGGGTGGCAGAGCGCCTCCGGGAGATGAGGGGCACAGGAGGAGGCCCATCTACCGTCCCACCACCCACACCCATGGAGGAACGTGTGCAACAGACCCTGGAGCCAGAGGCAGTGGCTGGAATAGGAGAGCTGGACACGTCAGCTCCAGGAACATCAACAAGTGAGCACCATGAAACATGCATGTACACCCATATCTGCCATACCCCCACCGACCCAGTACACAGCAGCATGCACAACCAAATTAGCTCAATTTCAGAGTAGCAACCACCAGAATGGTGCATTATGGGCAATGTAGTCCAGTAGGCAGCTGATAGGCAACAGTTTATTAGGAAGCATACAACAGATGTTAGATAGTGACAGTGTATTCCCTATGTCCCACAGGTCTTCCACAAGACATCCCCACCAGCCAGTCCGTCCAGGGTGCAGAGGTCAGCCAACAGGCAGCACAAGACTCAGGAGCAGCCCACAGGGCCCAGCACCACCCGACCACAGTCCCCTCCAGATGCACCATTGGACATTGTAGAGATTGACCCAGCACCCGGTCCCAGCCACAGTGCCAGCCAACAGGACCCTGATGCTCCACCACGTCGCAGACGACGTGTCCATGTCCCTGCAGTGTCCCAGGGAGATGTAGGGGACTCCTCCATGTCCGCCGCAGAGGCAGCTCTCATCAGAGGTCAGCGCCTGCAAACAAGGCAGATGAGAGTCATTTCAGGGGCCATGCAGCGTATGGAGAGAAATGTCACAACAGGGCTGGCACAGGTGCACACAGACTTCCAAAGCCTGAACAGTCATGTTGGTGACCTTGCACTCTCCATCAGGCAACTAGTGACTGAACTTGTTTCAGAGAGAGAGAGTGCAAGGCGCCGTGAACGCCAACTAATCCACCGTTTGGACCGCATGGCTGCCTCAATCGTCCGCCTGGCTGTCAATACAACAGGGCTGTCACACCGGACAGTCAGTTTGCAAGTAGACTTGGGCCACTTTGCAGGGGATGTGGCTCATGGACTGGGACGGATAAGCCACGCTGTGGACATGATGGAGGCAAGACAGGTGGCTAGGGGCACGGCAGACACTCCTCAAGCTAGTGAGGAGGACTCCACTGTCAGTAGTGCATCTGCCACGGACACAAGGGTATTGAGGAGTGGCAGTGCACGTCAGGGATCTGCTGACACTCCAGGCACTAGCCATGCTGGGCGTCCCAGGCGTAGGAGTTGAGCTACGCACTGACGGATAATTGAGGCACATGAGGTAAATGTGCCCTCATTGCTGGTGGACATTTACAGCCCCTGACCAACAGTTCAGTTCTTTCGTTATTTGGGTCACTTAATAAAAGTTCTTGTTTGTTCCACTTCACACGCGGGCTCTTTGTGTGTGACATTCATGTGTGTGGTGAAAGGCAGCACATACCTTGCAAAGTATTGGTTTGCAATGTGGTCCCGTCTCTGTCTGCCTTGATTTGCAATGCTTCTATCCCCATGATGGCGATGTGGTAGCTCTTGCTCGTCATCCTCCTAATCTGGGTCTTCTGGGGTGAGATGTAGCCCACGTCTGGTAGCAATGTTGTGCAGTATAGCGCATGCGCCAACAATCTTGAATGCTGTCATTGGGGCATACTGGAGGGCACCTCCACTTCTGTGGAGGCATCTGAATCTTGCCTTCAACAGTCCAAAGGTCCTCTCTATAACATTTCGGGTCCTCCTATGTGCACTGTTGTATCGCCTCTCAGGCTCATTGCTGGGTGTTCAGTACAGGGTAAGTATCCATGGTTGTAGCGCATATGCACTGTCACCTGTTTGGCAAAAATGAACAATGTTAGGAGGGCATGGATGGTTTCCACATTGACCTGTGTGTATGTCTTCAGGGTGTATTCAGCAATACCTAGGAGATATCCGTCTCCAAACTCCCCACGTTCTAGGTCTGAATATGTAAGAGTCATGTGTACTCCCTGGAAATTTGGCTACCATGTCAGTGATAACATAATGGGCGTCACATACCACCTGGATGTTCAGTGAGTGGGTACACTTCCGTTTGCGGAACAGATATTCCAGATTTGCAGGAGGGCACATTTGTATATGTGTCCCGTCTACACACCCTATTACATGGGGGAAGTTGGCAATCCTGTAGAATTCCAACTTGGTGCTGTTGATTTCTGCCTCATTCCTGGGTAGGTATATGTATCTGGACATGTGTGTGAGTATGGCATCTAAGAAACATCTGAAGAAACCGTGAGAGTGCACTTTGGGATACCCCACCTGCCACAGCAATGACCCCCTGATAGCTACCTGAGGCCAAGAGGTGCAGTGAGCAGAGCACTTGCACATGTGTGGGGATGGCGCTGCCACGCACAGTCTGGCGTTGGAGCTGCGGATTGAGTAGATCTATTAACTCTAATATTGCTGCACTGCTGAGTCTGTATTTATCATATATCTCCTCCTCTGTTTGTTGGAAAAGTGTCTGCCTGGTTCTGTATACCCTCTCCTGTCTCTGCTCCTCCTCCTCCTCTGCTGTGCGGCGTGGACTCTCCTCCTCCTTGCTATCACATATATCTCCGCCATCTTGAGTAACCCAGGTGCCTTATGGGTCTCCTTTTATACTTTGGTTCTGGTTACCACCTGCTCTGAGTTAGTGGTAAATTGGGTGTGCAAAATGGGCTTTTTGCGACTAGTCGCAATTTGCGAGTGGCTTTTTCATATCGTTTGCGACTTCCTATTTGCGGGTCGCACAATGGGGTCGCAAATTTTGCGAGTCGGTAATGGCTCGCGTCGCTATTTGCGATTCGGAAATGGGTTTTTTGCTTCCCATTTCCGATTTTGCGGGGTCGCAAATAGCGATTCGGCCATTTGCGACTCGCAAAATTTGGCTACATCTGGCCCATAGTTACTTAACATAACTCTAACTACAACATGTGAATTTCTATGGTTTTGTATGTTTAAAATGTGTACCTAACTATAAGGTCCCTGTAACCTTTAGTTTTTTAAGTGAATTTCACAGTTTTTCGTTAAAATTCTGTTTCCTAACTATAACGTCTCTGTAACCTTCGTTTTTTTCAGTGAATTTCTATGGTATTTTTTTTATATAGTAATTTCCATTACTATACATTAATCCAACCACAGCCGTGCATGGCCTTTGGTTGTGTGCAGTGCCAGATGGCCACATCGTAAAGCCAGGCCCTGTGGTCAAATCCTATAACAACCCAACCTCACCTGTGTACCACAAGCCAGAGCAGGACAACCCCTATTACCACCCAACACTGTGCTGTGCACGGCCTTTGGCTGTGCACAGTGGAGTTTGGCCGCAGGACCTGGCTTTGGCCAGGACTTGCGGCCAACCCCTGATAACTACCTAAACCAGCACCTAACATGGCCTTTGGCCATGCACGGTGGGGATGGCTGCAGGGCCTGGCCTGCATCCAGGCCCTCAGTCAACCCCAATAAACACCTAAGTCCACACCATGCACAGCCGAAAAGTCTTTCTCTTTGTGTGGGAATATGTGTGAGAAGGTATCTCTGGGTGTGAGAAGTCCCATCTGGGAAGTAAAGTGGGTGCATGACTGTCTGAGTGGTTCTGTGAGTGGGTGCGTGAAGGTCTGAGTGGGTCTGTGAGTAGGTGCGTCAGTACCTGAGTGGGTCAATGAGTTTGTGCGTCAGTGTCTGAGCAGTTCTGTAAGTGGGTGTATGAGGGTCTAAGCGAGACTGTGAGTGGATACCTGGGTGTCTGAGTGGGTCTGTGACTGGGTGCATGAGGGTCTGAGTGTCTCTGTGAGTGGGTGCTTCAGTGTCTGAGTGGGTCTGTGAGATGGTGCTTCAGTGTCTGAGTGAGTCTGTGAGGGGGTGTGTAAGGGTCTGAGTGGGTTTGTGAGTGGGTGCATGAGTGTCCGAGTGGGTATGTGAGTGGGAGCAAGAGGGTCTGAGTAGGTCTGTGAGTGGGTGCATCAGTGTCTGAGTGGATCTGTGAGTTGGTACATGAGATCGTGAGTGGGTGCATGAGTGTAAGTGGGTCTCTGAGTGGGTGCATGAGGGTCTAAGAGGGGCTGTTAGAAGGTGCATCAGTGTCTGAGTGGGTGTGTCAGTGTCTGAGTGGGTCTGTGAGTAGGTGCATGAGGGTCCCTGTGGGTTTGTGAGTGGGTGCATGAGTGTCTCAGTGGGTCCGAAAGTGGGTGTGGGAGTCTATGAGTGGGTCTGAGTGTGTCTGTAAGTGTCTCAGTGGGTGTATGATTGGGGGCACAAGTGCCTGAGGGCATGCATGAATGAATGAATTAGTTTATGAATGAGTCTATGAATTTGTTTTAATTTTTTTTTTTTTGCATGTTCGTGATTAATCTCGATTAATCCCGAATATCGTGCATGGTGAAGAAAAATAATTTTAAACCCACAATTTGACCCTCAAATACCCCTATATCACACTCCTGGAGTCAACTTACCTCCACCCTGACCCCTTATGCTACTTTTCACTTTGTTTTTCAGCCCCAGGGACCATGTCCTGAGACCTTAAAATGGAATCTGCAACTTTCTGTTCAGGTTGTGGCTAGCCAATTACAGGACTTCTATTTACACACGCATTCAGGAAAAATTTGGGAATATTTGCGAATTATTCACAACCTCAGATATACAGATGTATTTTCCAGACACCCCAAAGCACAATCCGCGAACCCACAGCTAGCTTTCTGCCAAACTTGGTGTAATTCTGTCCAGTGGTTCGGGCTGTAGCCTTTTCAAAAGTCCTATGGGAATTTAAATGAGGAATACAACTTTTTTGACTTCCCCTTTTTCTCAACCTCTGCTTGACTGATCACCTCAAAACTTTCTGTGTGAAACAAGAATTAGGGGGGCACTTTTTTGGGAAAAGTTTGTGAAGATTCGTCAAATGGTGCCAAAGATATAGGCAAGTCAAAAAATGCTTTTACTATGGAAACATGGTCCTAACTATAACTACCTAGTGTTGAAGCCAGCAGAGACTGTGAAATGAAACCCTAACACAGATGCTTGCTCCAAACTTCCCTCAAGAAGGCTCAAATGTGATTACCAGATGTCAAAGTATAAAGTGACATCCCAGGCAACACAATCATTGGTTGAAGCATCCCAATGCTATGAAATGAAACCCCAAACACAAATGCCTATTTCTGCGCCCACCCCCCCACAAAGTGAGGCCTGTGAATAATTAGCATGCTGTAACAAATATAAAAGTCCCCCTCAGGGATCATATACACAACCACATTCACAAGCCGCTTTGAACTACTTATTTGAAGTTTACGGAGAGCAGGGCTGCCCCAAGGCATCAACAAGAAATGTATGGCTCAGAAGTGCAGGGCGCAAAGTGTTGGTGCAAGCCATCTTCTACTTAAGGTAAATAACTATGGCATGTTTTATATTTACAATGTAGGTTTGAGCCACCTGTGATTGTTAGAGTTGTTTTTAAATTTGTCTCTTCTGCATGCAGGATTTCCCAGAACTAACGTGGGCTCACGAGGAAATGGCTGCCTTTCAGCAACTTACATCTATTTAGGGCTCTATAGTTCGAACACCATTGTTAACCTACCAGTCTCAATAATGCTGTCTTATTTGTTAAATTAGTATTTTCTAAAAATGTTTTCCTGCGTATGTGTGTTTTTTACAGGTTATGATGCCGAAGTACAGATGGCAGTCGACGCCCTACAGCTAATCCTAGACTCAAGACGCAGCACCCATAGTGCAGCAGGATATGGCTCTTGCAGGTTAATAAAAATGGGCACTGGTGTAAACTCTATTTAAGCATCAACCCTGTCCAAAAACTGCATAGAGGACCTGTATGTGGGGCCCTCAGAGAGCATGCCAAGTCCGTGTATTATATTGTAAATGTGACATCTACAGTATTCCTTTTTTCTATACAGATCTCCTGGAGGCATACAAGGACAGCATACCGCTGCAAAAGGTAGAACAGCAAGCAAAAAAGGTGGTTCAAAAAAGGAAGTCTTCAGTGCCTAAAGACACTGCTCCTATAAAGAAAGGGACACTGCAAAGGAACCTATCAGGTGTGTTTTTACAAAATGCACAGTCAAAAGAATCCTAATGCCGTTCTCTCTCAAACAACTTGTTCCTCTAGCATATAGTAAGGGGACTAATATATATTATTTATGTTTACATTGTAGAGCTGCCACAAAAGATCTCTAGAGGAGTCCCATAAAAGGCTAAGCGGACGTTGATGACTCTAAAGGACATCACCAAGACCCTTCCAAACACCCAGCCACCAACAGACGGTGAGAGCTGCACTGTGCTTCAGAACAAAACAGGCAAGGCCTATACAAGCGTACCCCTTAAAGACATTCTTTCCAATAAACACTACAGCTTTTTACAAGTAAAGCCTATAACCACTACATTGAACACTCCTAAAGGAACTCCATTTGTGGAGACACCAAAGGGTGCGCACTTCCAGCCGCAGACACACAATAGCAGGGGCTGTGTAAAACCACTGAAGGGGATCTCAAGCCATGTAAATACTCAAAAGTGAATTGCCCTTCGTCAATGAATCGGAAGAAGAAGCCAGTGGTCCTGGAGCTACAAAGAGTTCCTTTAGATCTATCCATAAAAAATATTGTTATGCCTCAGGCAGGTCCCCATAATCCGCAGGTCTCTAAATGTTCAACGTCTTAAGTGTCTAATGTAGATGTGCTCCCCAGAGGACCATCCCTAAAACCATCTATCACTATCAAGCATAGTCTTTGGGACTCAGGGCTTAAATATGATCACCCCATAGCAGACCCTTGTTCTGCATGAATAGGGCTTCTCTGGGCACTGACAGGGATGATAGAGTGTTCTGAAACACCAGCAGCCTTGCGCACAGTGGTCCTTCTAGTATAGACCCCAAGGGGCCGCAACCACCTTTTCCGCAATCACCTGTTCCCAGTCCTTGTGCTTCCTACACCTTTGCAACCCTGAGCTATTACGACCAGCATTTAAATTTCCCATATCAGAGGTCACTGGTTACACCTCCTGGAACATATGATCCCACCAGCCCCTATCAAGTGTAAATCTACCATCACCCACCTCAACATACCACCACAGTAGTACAGGACAGAGCGGGTTTCAAAATCAGAGTTTTGAAACAGCGCCTAACGGGGAACCGTCCTCCGGAGCACCAGGGTGCTCGCATTGGGACCCTGTTTTTTTGACCTACCCAAGTCATGACCTTCAGAATGGAGGTATTGATGGTAACCAGAGAATTGTACTAGGTGTGCTTCATGGTAATATACACCCCACCTCAACTGCCACAGGTAGTGCCCCAGAATATGATGTTTTGGACAAAGAAAGACATACAGCAGGCTGTCAGAAAGCTAAAATCCAAGCTGAACTCTAAGACCTTAAAACTGGGTAAGGCAGGAAGCGAGAATAGTCCCTTGAAGGATGCCCAGAGGGAGATAATTCAGAGAGTGGAAATGTGTAGAAGAGAGGTGTTACAAGCTTGTGAATCAGCCTTTGCAGACATAGGTGTATTATTCCTGCATAACTAGGGCTACGGCACTCCCTAAAGAGTTGCGGATCCATATTTATTAATAAAGCTGTCCAGAGATCAAAATATAAAAAGACGATTCAAGATATACTTACTAAATCCCTTTGGTTCTTACGAGTCCTCAAGGACAAAAACCAGCTAGAACCCCTCAACCAAGGTCTAAAAGTTCCAGACACATTGACAGCACCATTTAAATCAGCCCGTGTTATGACTCAAAACATACATTTAGGACAGAACATCACAAGCTCCAGACATTTCATGCGTTCATGGGGTAAAGTTGAGAGACTCGAATACCCTGAAACTTAGAAGGTCCTGCAGCTGGGTCTGTAGTAGGGGAAGCTGCGAGGACACCGCTTTCAAATACAACCACTACCATTCAAATAGGCTGTGGGAGGTTGCCTAAAAACGGGTGATCCTGTAAGAAACAAAAGTGGACTAATATCGCTAAGCAGCGCAAGCTTTTAATAAGTAAATTAAAGAAAGCCAGAATATGTGCTACACAGAGGCTTAAAAATACGCCTGCTCAGAACCAAAGTCAGTCATCCCAAAATAATTCACCTGAGAGTTCACCATCCAACACCAATCCCCAATCTGAGGATTCAGAGCCTGTGTTTTTAGAGAGCGTTAGAAGGTACAGGCATACTATAGAGAGATTTAAAGAGTATATTGTGCAGTAAACTCATTGGATAGAAACAGCGTTGGTTGCTCAACTTTACAACGGAATGTCCAACATGTGTCTGGTGGCTAGCATCACCGGGTTACTGCTGGATCGCAGCACCCCGATGTGGATATTATGTCTAGATCGGGTGAAGCCCGTGCGGTGCTTAAAATACTGCACAACAGACTGGTCGGGTTTGGCGACCTAGGGCTTATTGAGAACTAATGTGCCGCACAATAAAAGTTCTTTATCACAACGGATCTTGGAAGTACTTCACAACCCGGGAGCATGTGAAAAATAAGACAGTTTATGTTCTTCACCATAAAATCAATTTTATGGCATCTAGGAGCCAAGTATGTGTGCACCCATTGCGAGCACATCTACAACACTCAATCAACTCACCATTGTGAAATGCACTGTAAAATGTGTCAAAGGGACAACTGCGTTGTAGTCGCCGATCAGAAGGTGAGATGTTGCACATGTAATCTGTTTTGTTATTTACAAAACTGTTTGAGCAAACACAGGTTTGTTCAGCGCATCCTTAAAACAGAATGTAGGGGTGTGGGTGCTAGGTAGCCGAAGATCACAAAGGCAAAGGCATGAAATGTCCCAGGTGTAAGGCGTCTTTTTAGGTGGGAACAGAGCATGTGTTACATGGTGAAAGGGCGGCCCAGACCTAAACAGAAGACTACATAGTGTTCGATATAGAGTGTACACAAGAGACAGGTGTACACCAACCTAACTATATTTATGCTCATCATAACATGATGACATCTGAGAGTTTGAAGGCTGTTCATGTGTGAACAATTTCCTCAGCCCTTTCATTCAGTCAGAATTCAAATAGTATACCCTGATGGCCCATAACTCAAAAGCGTATGACTCATTCTTTATTTTGCAAAACATGATTTGTGAAAAGATGCCTGTAGAACTTATCAGCCAGAGCTCCAAACTGATGCTGTTAACAGCTGTGCCTTTACAAATAAGGTTCATTGATACCCTGAATTTTCTCCCCATGAAATTGAGCAAGTTGTCAAAAACCTTTGGTTTTCCAGGATGTAAAGGTTATGTCCCCCACTTTTTTAACACCTGGGCGAATAAGAATTATGAGGGTCCCATGCCTCTGCCTGACAGCTACTGTGTTGCATATATGACGCCTTTAGAGAAAGAGAGCTTTTTACAATGGTATGGTGAAAACCGTGAAAATAAGTTTCATTTTCAAACAGAGTTGAAAGCGTACTGTCAGGCGGATGTAATATTCTTGCGAAAAGCATGGACTCTCTTCAGAGATGTGGTGGAGATGACTAAACAGGAAAAGGTTTTGAAACCCAACACAGCCAAGTTGACAAAATACATAGAATAAATAGACCCCTTTCAACACATTACGCTGGCTTCCATGTGGATGGCTATCTGCAAGCACATGTTTTTAAAACCTGAAAGCATAGTTCTAGTACCACCCAACCTCTATAATGGTAAACAGAAGTGTTACTCATCCCCCTCTATCCAATGGCTCACATACGTCTCTGACGCGAAAAACATCTTCATTCAGCACACCTTACAGGGTGGTGAATATCGTTTGGGGCCCTATCACCTAGATGGGTATGCTGTAATTAATGGTTTGCCAATGGACTTTTAATACAACGGGTGCTTTTACCACGGTTGTCCTCGTTACAAACCCCACAACAGGCTGTGTTTTACCAAGTTGGCACACTTACAGCCCAGTATTCTGGTGAAGGCGCAATATATTGAAAACTGTAGCTTTGTTATGAGGGCCATTTGAGAGCATGAGTGGATAGATATGCTAACATCAGATGCCGAACTAGGCTCTTTGATTAAGAGTTGCAAGTTACCCAAACCTATGGAGTCCCGCAACGCCTTCTTTTGGGGTGGTATAAACGCTATACAGCTGTACTGGGCCATGGACAAGAGTGATTTCACAAGTCTGTATCTGTTTCTGAACAAACTGAAGGTATACCCCTTAGACCATCCCACCATCATGTATAGGGACTTTAAATCCATAGGCAAATTATTTGGGCTAGTTAAATGCCAAATCTATCCACCCTGGAGACTTTACTTTCCAGTGCTCCTGTACAGAGTCAACAGTAATCTAATATTCCCACCATGATGAACATGCGCTCAAAGTAAAGAGACTAGCGAATGCAGACACAATGATGAGCAAAAGATGTTGGCGGGGACCTGGTGTAGCAATGAGGTACAAGCAGCCCACTTGGTAAAATACTGGAAATATGGCACTTTGAAAGGACTACAACCCAGCTCTATTCTGACTATCTCAACCTATTACTCAGAGACAAGCAGGAGGCATTGGGGTTTCCAGAATGGTGTATTAATGAGACCTCTAAGCAAAAGTACATTGGTGATTACTACTCTCACGAGGGCATTCGCTTGAGATCTGAGTTCATCAAGGTTAACCCAGCCAGGCATCAGTTAGCCAAGCTCTGCCTCAAATCCTTATGGGGAAAATTTGCACAGTGTACAAACTTGTCAAACACAAGCATAATAATAACAGATCCTGACGAACCGTTTTAGTACCTTTTTGCGCCGCAGCTCTGTGTTGGAAATACATAAAAGAGTACCCCACAAAGTGTAATAATATAAACATCTTCATAGGCTGTTTCACAACCACTCACACTCGTTTAGAGCTTTACAGGTTGTTGGATAAGCTTCAGGACAGGTATTTGTTTCACAATACCAACTCTGTTATTTTTGTGAGCAAAGTAGGGGATGAAGACCCTCCAGTAGGTGATTATTTAGGAGATTTGACCAGCGAGCTACAAAGAATGAGTACATAGTCGAGTTCATCTCAGCCATTCCCAAGACCTATTCTTACAAAACATCTAACAATGCAGTGTGTATGAAAGTCAAAGGCATCACCTTAAATGTTAACAATACTGTCAAAACCAATTTTGAAAGTCTAAAGGATCTGGTGAACAGATACGTTCTATTGAGTGATCATAAAAATTATAAAACAACTGTTCTAAAGCAGCCTAGCATAGTCCGGTCCAAAAATCGGTTGGAAATGACAACCCAGCTGTTGCATAAAACCTTATGAGTAGTGTTAGACTTTTGAGTTTATGCAGGGTCCTCCCCAATCTTTTTGCCTCCTGCCTCTTATTTCTTCTGACCTGTTGTTGTTGGCTCTTGAACTCTGAGCACTTTACCATTCCTGACCAGTGCTAAATAGCATATGCTCTCTGTGTAAATTGTATTGTTGATTGCTTTATCCATGATTGGCATATTTGATTTACTAGTAAGTCCCTAGTAAAGTGCACCAGAGGTGCCAGGGCCTGTTAATCACATGCTACTAGTGGGCCTGCAGCACTGGTTGTGCCACCCACATAAGTAGCTCTGCAATCATGTCTCAGACCTGCCACTGCAGTGTCTGTGTGTGCAGTTTCAACTGTAGATTCGACTTGGCAAGTGTACCCACTTGCCAGGCCTAAATCGTCCCTTTTCTTACATGTAAGACACCCATAAGGTAGGCCCTATGTAGCCCAAGGGCAGAGTGCAGTGTATGGTTAAGGTAGGACATACAGGGCCGGATTACAACTTTGGAGGTGGTGTTAATCCGTCCCAAAAGTGACGGTAAAGTGACGGATATACCACCAGCCGTATTACAAGTCCATTATATCCTATGGAACTCGTAATACGGCTGGTGGTATATCCGTCACATTTGGGACGGATTAACACCTCCTCCAAAGTTGTAATCAAGCCCATAGCAATGTGTTTTATATACCCTGACAGTGAAATATTGCTAAATTTGTTTTTCACTGTTGCAAGGCCGGTCCCTCTCATAAGTTAAAATAGGGGCTACCTTTAAATCTGATTAAAGTGTAGATTCCCTTTGGGAGCGGATGGACATGTGGAGTTTGGGGTCTCTGAGCTCAAAATTTTAAAATACATCTTTTAGTAAAGGTGACCTTATGATTGTGTGTTTGAAAATACCACTTTTAGAAAGTGAGCGTTTTCTTGCTTATACCATTTCTGTGACTCTGCCTGTTTGTGGATTCCCTGTCTGGGTCAGTTTGACAGTTGGGCTGGTTGCACCTCACACTAGACAGTGACACAAAGGGAGCTGGGGTGTAGTCTGCATTTCCTGATGAGCCACCTGTTCTAGGAGGGAGGGGAGGAGTGGTCACTCACATCTGAAAGGGCTGTGTCTGCTCTCACACAATGCAGTCTCCGACCCCTTGGCGAGTGTCTGGGGCCTGCCCTGGGTAAGGCAGGATTTCACATTCAAAAGAGACTTTACTTTGAAGTAGGCCTACTTCAAAGGAAAAAATGGTTATAAGAAGGGCACCCAAAACCACAGACTTTAGAACACTTCTGGAAACCAAGAGGAACTCTGCCTTGAGAAGAGCCGAAGAGCTGAGGAAGAAGAGCTGCCCTGCCTGTGACTGTGCTTTGTGGAGCTATCCTGCAGTTGCTGCTTCTGCCAGAGTAAGAGGACAAAGACTGAACTTTGTGTTCCTTCCATCTTGTGAAGATCTCCAAGG
Source organism: Pleurodeles waltl (assembly GCF_031143425.1). Classification (NCBI taxonomy): domain Eukaryota; kingdom Metazoa; phylum Chordata; class Amphibia; order Caudata; family Salamandridae; genus Pleurodeles; species Pleurodeles waltl. The sequence continues at coordinate 1,668,567,716 of NC_090444.1, read as the reverse complement.
GCTTGATTTAGAGCTTGCCTCCTGTTGTTTGAAGTCCCAGGGACAGCAAAGACTTTCTCTCGGCCAGTACCTGGAGTCTCTGGAGAGACTCCTACTCTACCCTGTGGTGCCCATCCAGTTCCTGGGACCCTGAAAGGAGAAGCTGGCAGCCTAAGAAGAAGAAATCCCTGCACAGAATGCCATGCGGGGAAAAGATCGACGCAGCTCCGATCTGCGGCTGTAAAATCGGCAAGCTGCCGGCTTCGCGGCTGAAAATTGCCACTCGCCTGCAAAGCGGCCGAAGAATCGATGCACGGAGCAGGAGCAATGACGTGCAGCATCATTGACGGAGGCTGGTGAGATCGCAACCCGCACTGCGTGTTTTTCGGAACATCGTGCGGATGGATTTCCGTCGCAAACACCGCTGGGCGTGTAGAAACAACGCAAGGCCTGCCCAGACCCGAGAGTGCTGACCGGATCAACGCATTGCTCTCCTGCAGAGAGAAGAAACGATGCGCCCAGACCGGACGAAAGGAGAAACGATGCAAGGTCTCGCTCGTGACTGAAATCAATGCAATGCAAGCCCTTTTTGATGCACACTTGCCCGGGCTGGGTTATTTTTGACGCACCCAAGGTACATTTTCATGCTAACAGTGTTAGTGTGTGTTTAAAAAACTACATAAAGACTCTTTTTGCTTTTTAAATTGATAACTTGACTTGTGTATTCTAGATTTTTGTCATTTTGGTCTTGTTTTGTTTAGATAAATATTTTCTATTTTTCTAAACCTGTGTTGTGTCATTTTGTAGTGTTTTCATTAAGTTACTGTGTGTGTTGGTACAAATACTTTACACCTAGCACTCTGAAGTTAAACCTACTGCTTGTGCCAAGTGACAAGGGGGTAAGCAGGGGTTAGCTGAGGGTACTTCTCTTTTGCCCTGACTAGAGTTAGGGTCCTTGCCTGGACAGGGGGTAACCTGACTGCCAACCAAAGACCCCATTTCTAAAAAGTAGTGTTTGAGAAAAGGGCCCTGCCTGAAGACTACAAAACCCTACTGTACGATTATTAAAGGTACATTAGCATCTCAAATCCCCTCGACTATGGACACCAGATTGCAACATCCATTCTCCTGCGTTTTAGCAGGTCCCGCAAACAGAGGAAAAAGTTATTTTATAAAGAAGCTATTACAAAATGCTCCCGGGTTTTTATCCCAAACCCCTAACAATATTTAAGGGCTTTATTCATGCTGGCAAGATCTTTAAACAGAAATATCTCTATGATTCCCCCACATCAAATTTATAGAAGGCATACCTAGTCATCTCAACAGCCACACATTTTTACCTACAGGCCTTGTAAACATGGTGATTGTAAACAATCTTATGCGTAAAGGTGGGGATCACCCTGAGATAGATAAAGCTTTAACTCAATATTCGCATCATTGCAATCTAAGCATATGCTACATCATGCAGAAGTTGTTTTACAAGGGTAAGAGCAGCCGTTCTATAGCTCTCAACTCCTCATATCTTACTTTATTAAAAAAACTCTTGTGACAAACAGCAGATATCTAACAGAGCTAAACAGATGTATCCCAGAAACACACAGTTTGATTTGGAAGCCTTTAACGATGCTACCTCGAAACCCCACGGCTACTTACTGGTTGACTTAAAACCCAGTACTCTAGAAGACTACAAACTACATGCTGGTATTTTCCCACCTGATCTCCCCGTTGCTAACACACCTACATCCAGACCCAGAGCCTATAAAATGAATCGTTAATAAGTCTTTTGTAACATTTACACTCTAAACCTTATAATGTAAGGTGTTGACCATGTCTGCGCCGTAATTTAGCCCTCCTAAAAACGCTAGTCACAGCAAGGAAAGGCTATCCTGTGCGCAACTTCAGACGAATGGTTGCCATTTCAGAAATCGCCCAAAATACCCTAAAAGGTCATTTCCCTATATCAGAGAGCCAGTTTTGTGTGTTGAAAAAGAAGCATCACCTTATCAAGAAGCTTAGTAATTAAAGGGCTGCCCTCATTTCTAAGAAGAAACTGGTAAAGCAGTCGGGTGGTTTTACACGTTTTTTGTTGGGCATAGCTATACCGTTAATTACAAGTCTCCTAGAAGGCAACTGATGGATTATGCCCAAAAGATGTAGCTGGTGCCGCGCCAGCAGCTAGAACAGTTGGGCCCATCTACGAGCTTCACTTGGGATATACGGAAAAATGAAATGCTACATCTAGATGCCGAGATTAAAGACATTTTGAACCGTACTGATTTATAATCTCACAACAAAGCAGGTCTTTACTCCTGAGCTCTTCAAAACTTTTTACAATATCACAAGCAATGGAATACTGAAAACAATGAGCTGACTCTATACCACCTCCACCAACCCCTGCAATGCCTCAAGATCAACAACCACCACTGCCGTCACCACCACCATTCACAGACGTCTTTGCTGAAGAACTTTAAAAAAATAAAAGTCGAAGGCACAGAGGGACAGCACAAATGTTGCTAAGTAAAATGTCAGCTTCTAAAGACCTAACCTCATGGAATGAGAGGGGCAAATTCCTCTATTAAGGTCAGCCGGTTGTTGGGTCCCACATGTACGACCTAGTCAAAGGTCTCACACACCCCAAAACACTAGTTCTTCAGAACGCTCCTAGAGGTTGGGACTAGTTTCTGCACGCCTCCGCGGAACTCAACATTACTTTGACTATCATCAGTAATGCCGACCACAGACGTATGCTTGAAAGTTTGAAAGCCCCCAGTTGCCAGCAGCATCATTCATTCCCCAGCTATCCACCTCCTGGAGCCCACCTGCTTCTTCTGTGGAAACAAAAAAAAAATATCCTGTCCAAAGCGCATCCGTGGCTGATGTTTTTTTTGTTTTTTTTCTGACTTTCAATCTAATGTATATGCATTTCAATGTTTGTGTGTATAATTTTGCAATGGATAACATATTGAAGGATGTTTTTTCATTTATTTATTTAGTAAGTTTATCAGTGTAATGTTTCAACTAAAAACTGATTGTAATAAACACTTTTAACTTTTCAACACACATCATCTTTTAAAAGCCTTTTAAAAATGTGTGTCCTGGTGTCAGAATAAAGATGTATTGTCTAGATTCAAATGTAAATTATTTTATTGTAGACATTTATCGTTACACATACAGGTGTTACACTACCTCACACTTTTGACAAACACCGTATTCTGTTTTAACAGAGCTAGACACAGACCTGGCATTTTCTTTTACATATTTCACAACAATACTGTCATTGTTTACTAGATCGCTCGAATATAGACTAAAAAACATTTCTAAATGTCATACCCTCAGGCATTTTACAATTAAAATATATACAATGATTCCCACATGTGATGGCTAGAGAATTCTGTACCCGCATCTTGTTATACTCTACCCTAGCAGCAGCTTTTTTTCATACTTGAATATAGGTTTTGTATAGATGGTATTTTCGGGTAACACCACTGACCGGTCAAACATTGAAACTTTGTCTATATCCAAAAGCATGGCCACCCAGTGTGTTCCACCCTTGTAATGCGGATCTGTGTTAAAGACGAGCGTGCGGAGTCTTTCTATCCCTATTTCTCTAGGTAGTCCATCGCTTGGAAAACTCCTAAAAAGCATTTCTTAGCGTATTTATGACAGCTTAAGAACTTGCATATCTGAACAGTGTCCATTGTACAATATTTTAAAGATAGTCGAACAGAATCTGTCGGGCGTGGTTCACCTGAATGACGCTGTTGAATACAGAAAATACAACCATGTTTACATTCGTAGCCAAGGATTGACTATAATGTATTTCAGCTTTTAGACTTCCATTTTTTATCAAATTATAGTGGTCACCATCTTCCATGTCAGGCGTCAGATCGAAAGCGAACAGTGTGTAGCCAGCCCCATATTCTCCTCTTGATACAATGACTCCCGAGTCCCGAAGGTGTTTCCCAGTTATCAAAACCAGACCTAGATATTCCCTGATAAAATTTGCTGTTCCAAAACTAGGTGTGTAAGGTTTTGCAGGAATCACAGACCCCTCGTGGACCAGCGCAGTGTAGTTGATGTCGTAGTGTTTACAATTGAAAGAGTTTGAGGTATAGAGGCCGCTAAAAGCGGTAGTGTCCACAAAACCGATGATAAAAAGTTTTGGTAGTTGCCCCAGAAATACATTTTGATGCTGGGTTAATCTGGTACCTGTTGGGGCGCTAAATATCTTCAGAGCTACTTTTTTAATGGTGTACTTGACGTTCAATAGCTGTAAAGCGTTGGCGTGAGCCAGTCTGTTGCTTGGTGGCACTTTCACTTTATTTACAAACAAGCTAGCGGACAGTATGACCAGTTTATACTGCTCCGCATCCCCACTGATGACACAGAATGAGTCCTTGCTGCGGTTAAGCTTGATCTTAAGGTCAATACCATTGACTAGCAGTTTATCTTGGAACAAAAGGTCCGAATGTATATCTCCAAGGAGATTAAGCTGTCTAGTGCCTGCGGCAAAACTTGCTCTTTTTTTATAAAATCTTGATCGTCCCCGTTTAGCTTCTTATCTTTAAGATGTTCGTATGTATCTGTGTAGAAGAGCACAGCTGAAAGCTGGGTGTCCAGGGTGACATGGCTGTAATTTAGAATACTCTTGATGTAGGCCCTATATGCATACAAGTTGTCACTCTCAGGTCCACAGGTTTAGCCAGTTTCACAGTAGAATTAGAAATGTGATTGTTGGGAAACATATCCTTTGAGGCTTTGGATGACAGAGTAATATATAATGGCATTGTCTCCATCTTGATGCCTACAGTGAGACCTGCCTGTACTCATACAGCATGCCGGGAGCTAGCCAACACCCAACTGTTAAATTTCTCAAGCCATCCCATCCATTTGACAAAGGCCTGCCTGTTAGCCCTGCTACCTTTCCTTTTCAGAATCTTTTCAACTTTTTCATCCTGTGTGGATTGTCAGGTACCTTTTGCAACTTCTCCTTGTAAAAGATACCAGACATCGTTTCCCTGTTGTAGTCCTTTAATCTGTAAATATATACATCCTTTTTAAGCTCCACACTTTGCACTATAAATATCTTGTTGCTAAAAGTCTGATGGTAACCCTTCGTAAAGACCCCTTTCAACTTTGAATCTCTAACTTTCTTTTAAAAGAGGCTTCTTTACACCGGCACCCTATTCTCAAGACCTTTAATTAACTATATGGCGTTTCCTCTACGGAAGACATTCTGATGGTTCTCTGGTAACTGGCATTATAAACATCTATAAAGCCTGTAGAGCATCCATGTGTCGTAGGTGTTGTAGGACGTGAAATATCTCCACATTTTAGACTTTAAAGTTCTGTTAAAATGCTCTCTAACAGCTGCTTTTACCTCCATGTGTGTTACAAAATGATGAACAGTGTGCTGTTTTAATCATTTCTGAAACGATTTGTTTAAAAATTATTTTCCTGCGTCTGAAGTTTTTGAGGGGTTCGACCTTTCCTGAAGATGACTTTAAAAGTCTCCTTGACGCTAGTCCCCCTTTTATCGCTTAGCGCTTCTGCAAAGGTGCAATTGGACAATACATCTATGACCGGTAATATGTATCAAGCTCCGTTATTATGCTTTGCTGAATCCTGAAGATTGATTATGTCCGCCTGCCATTGATAATCTATTTGGCATTAACAATGTAAGTCTCCTCTTAAAACGCCTCCTGGTTTTCTTCAGGAGTGGATACACCTCTTACCCAGATAACCAAGTCTTCACCCACTTTCTGTTTACCGGCTCATTTTCTACTAAATCCCTTTTATTCAGCGCTTGGGCGCTCCTGAAGCTCTCGACCCCTCTTGTGTCACAATAAAGCTTTCTTAACCCGTCCACCGACATGTTATCAGCCGCTACAACTCATGAAATGAAAGGCACTTGTTTTGTGTAAGGACACTTTATTAAAAATAAAGGATGCTAGCAACACATAAATGCGGCATACTTTACAGTTTCTTGGTACACATCTTATCATTGTTGTTGGACAGCTTGCTGTCTTTTAACTACTTATACATAGTATGACACATGCTACATACATTGCTAGGGGCCAGGCCGCTAATCATCCTCAGCGTTACAAGTTTGGATATTTTTACAGAGATACACTCAATGGCTCTAGACACGACTTCTCGCTCACCTCTCCTATAACTTTATACACTGAGGATACTAACGACATTCAAAAGTTCGTACAGTTCTAGGCTGGACAATACAAAACCTTTATTTCTGAAATAATATTCGGTCAGAAGCTCCAAGGTGCTGTGTAACCTGGTTGTCGGTGATAGTCTTAACTCCCGCGTACAGCATTTGTACGTGCTCCAGTATTCATCCTTTGTAGGTAGCCACGCGTTTATACACCATTTGGCGATACACTCAGGACTGTCACACTGCATCGTCATGGGTGGCTCACAAAGCTTCAGATAATGTAGATTTACAGGGTGTAGTTCAGTTATTCTTCCTTTAACCAGCACACATACCAATCTGGCAATACATATGTATCCTGGGTGTAACTCATAGGCAACTTGTGCAGTAACATTCTGATGCTCGTTCTAAATGTGAGTAAGTATGTAACATTAAATAATACAATGTGGACCCACTACCGTCGGACTCAGCATTTTGTAAAACAGCCTTGGGGGGGGTTAAAGATACGTTTTTTCTATTTTTAAAATGAATGTCACACATACATCTTTCTATGACCCTTTCTATTATCCTTCTATTAAAAATACGTACACATCCACTGCATACGCTCGAGTTTTGGACCTGGTTTGCTTGAGTATCGGATCTCTTTGAGCGTGGTTGACAAGACCTTCACTATATCAGGTGGACATATTTCCTTTCCTCAGACTGCCCATACACCACCCTTAACAGCTTGTATACCTTGTATGTGTCTAGCATGCCACATATATGGTGGATTGTTCTTGATGTGTATGAGTCGTATAGACACTTGTGAGCCTCCTGCTGTGGATCATTAACTTTATGACCATAACAAAAGTTATAATAGTCACTTTTGACACAAGTGTTAACAACTTCCTCTTGAAAACCCGTAACGTCATAACCCCCATCTTTAAGGGCACTCTGTTTTGCGTTCTCATCCAATACCGATGGTATTAGGCTACCATAATATCTATTGATATTGTTCAACCCACCATCAGAGGCTGCCTTTTTGATGAGGAGGTTGTATCTCTTCATAATGACCGAAAGATCTCTTTCAGGATGGTGCACCTCGGTTGGGCATAGGCCGCTTAGGAGGCTTCTTATATGCATTATACAGATCAAAAAGGGTGTACTCCTCTACAGCACATCTTGCTCTCCAGGGGGGCTCTGATTCGTTGGGGGCTGGCGCATAACCCTGACCACGTGGTAGAACACTGACACATGACTAACACATGTTCAGATGATGTAACGACCCTTGTGACCCCACCTACACCTCTGTCAGTTCCAGGGAGGGCTCTCAGTCATTGATGATGTAACTTCCAGGGCGTGGCACCTGTCACTTTTGAGTTTGATGAGTAAGGGTATGCCAGTATTCTACTGCTTCTGTAGTTCATGTTGCCTATTATCTGTCTTGAAGATGTTTTTTTTTGTTTTGTTTTTTCATTTTATTTTTGGTTTGCTTTTTGTTTTGTTTGCTTGTTTGTTCGTTGTTCCTTTGCAACCCCTTCTTCTTAGATTTTCTTGATTTTTCTCTTCCAACATACACTTTTCATTTATTTAAGGTGCACCCTCCTTTTTAAAATCTGCATTTCTTAGACCTCCTTTGAATAAGCGGCTCTTAGTGACTCACTGAAAATGTCAGCATATTGCACTTTTGCTTTTCCTTGATATGTGCTAAGTTTTTACTGTATTGTTTCAAGTGCAGTATCTAGGGCTGGCTTTAGTGCTGGTGGTGCCCAGTGTGACCATCATTTTCACCCTCCTCCCCCAACCTCCTGCTCGGGTTCCCTCACTACCACATGGCAAAGGTGCCACTCATCTCTCCATAGCCCCTCTTTCACATACATTTCATTTGTTTTGATACACTGGTAAAGGCTGGCTTTCCTAATAAAAATGTTTATCTACCCAAACAAAACCTTTTTAGCAAGATTAGGATTAGATAGTAAAGAACAGGGAGGAAAAAACAAAACTTCCTAACCTATTTTTTGCAGTTTGCATGCAGCTCTTTGATGACAGTTCATAAGCGTCACTGTTCTGTATTAGGGTTGTATGTTAAGAACTGCGTTAACAAAAGGATCCCTGTGACAAAAGCGGTAATCCACTCACCTGCCTACATAAGATACAGATCTGTGATTTGCACAGTATGCGTTCTCTGCAACAGGTGAGTTAAAACTGCCACTAGACAAAACTTCGATCACTTTCTGTTTAGCAGGAACATTAATCACAGGAGTTATATTGACATTTTATTGCTGGCTGAAAGCTGGATGCACAAGGGACGAGGTCAGCACTCCTCCTCCCTAGGTCAGCCCCCAGTGCGGCAGCACCGGTCGCATTGCCCTTAAGCTGGCCCTGGAGTATCCGCTCATGAATCTTTTCGACAACCTCAGAGTGAAGAAAGCTTGTAGGTTTGTGTATATTAGCTGTTCTAAGTAAGGGGAGATTACATTTCATTATCTCATGTGAAAGATCATATTGAGGTTTGCAGTGCTTCATTTGTGAAAAGAAAGAGTGTTGGTGCCCAAATCTCCACTCAGAATGCCGCGGCCGGTGCAATAAACATTGGCCAATTGATTTCCAAGTCTGGTAGTGAGGGAATTCAAATTTTATTATTATACAAAAGACAAAGAAGTTAGCATATGGTGATTAATTAACGTGCATTTAAAAGCCTAACCGAGAAATTAATGTGGAAATTTAAAATGTATATGTTGGAATAATGGTGGCCCATGTGGCCACCATTTGTATTGTGCACCACATTTTAACATGAGAGTTTTGCATTTTATTAAATGAAAGTACTAAAATGAGCTAACGTTGAGTGTTTTCATTAAAATATAGATTACAAATTGAGAGCATTAAATGAATATTAATTACAAGTGCTTATATTGAATTAAATGGATTTTACTAATGTGAGTTACATGTGTGGAGAAAAATAAACGAACATTTAAATTAGTTTAATCTATTATAAATAATGGTTCCAATTAAATAATATTGAATTGTAAGGTGTGCAATGTGTTTATTAATGCATTAAGTATTAATGTGTATTGGGGCTTCTTAGCCTGACTAGGCCTGAAATAATTATTTTGCAGCAGTAATGGAAAATCACTTGTTTATTCTGTTTCCTCTGACCTGAATTATTTTCCTAGGATATTAATGTGATGTTGAATTTCCCTTTGTATTAAAGGCAAGAACCATGCTTGTTGATAACGATGTTGCATTATTTGTTCTAGCTGGCGAACAGGACAGGAAACTCATGATTCCTATGTGAAATAGGTTTAGTTTCGTGAGAGAAGAGCCCAATGTTGCAAGCTATTAGGGAATGTAATATTTTGTGGGAATTGTATGAAATCATGGAAATGACAATGCACTTTTGCTGAGAAGATCTGCAAAAATAGCAGAATTGGCGGTACCCTCAACAGCCATTGGTCATCGAATCTGACGTCTGAAGTTCACCCACATGAAGGACCAATCTAGAGGATTGTGGTTGTTTTAAATTAGTGAGAAACTTTGCACTTGGAGTCAGTCACGGAGTTGTCCTGTCCCCTGTCTCGATGTTGTTCAGAGCTCTGTCGGAGGCTGTCTATTCTAGCTTAAGTTTGTTATCACCCTCTGTTTCTTTGAATCCTAGATGAGTTTTCTCATCTTAGTCCAATCGTCTTATTTTGTTATGTGGTTCAATATTAATAAGCTCAACTAATTTTGAACATCTGATTCGTCCTATGTACAGCCCATGTTCTGCACTGCCTTGATGCTGCTGTCAACTGTTGCCAGAAGAAGGTGACTGCCTGATGAACTATTATTGTTTTCTATCCCATGAGGAGAGGTATAATTTAATGTGGTTTCTTGTTTCTGTTTCATATAGATAATAACACCAGCGTCATTTTTATAGTGAGTTGTCCTAGCTTAGATGTTTCAAAATTATTTTTGTCTTTCTTATAGTTTTGCTTTTGTCCACATGTTGGTCTGCTTCCCCACATGCAATCCAAATTTGTGTTAGTGACAGGAATGGCACTGCCCTGAAATCTGAAGTTGAATGCCAAACTGCATTTGGATGATTTACTGATGTCATTTTCATCCACTTTGAAATTTTATAATAATGTGCATATTGTGTTGTTGCTAATACACATGTCATCCTTTTGGAGTGGATAACAGTGTTGATCTTTAGTAGGTTAAATCTTTTCAGACGTTTTGGTCAGAATATGGTTTTCATGTATGTTTATAATTTAGTATTGTGCACTGTATATGTGTCATTGATTTTGGGATTGTAATAAAGCTTTGAAACTTGATTCAGTTTGATTTAGTGTTAAATTGTTTATGGTGTCTAGTATTGTTTATGGTTTAATGCCATTGATTTGTGATTGAATGATTCTGACTACTGCACTCTTTGCCAAGTCCAAAGATCTAGTTGACCTCAATAGGTGAGAATAGTGATGGTGTCTCACTTGCACGTGTGTGGTTTATGAACCAGAAGCGGGGAGAAAATCTTCCCGGCACAGTGCGCCTAGAGTAGCCTTGAATTCCCTACCAGATACTCCCTTCCCCTTTATCTCTCCTTTGCAGGTTCCTGCTTCACTGTACCTGTGTCCCTGCATGTTCATATCCCTGACTCTAGAACTGAGAGCATATCTGAGTGTGTGTGGGTATCCTTGTACTTGTGTTGCACACCCACTGCCTCCCTCTACCTTTACCTCCATAGGGGATGTTCACATTCACTACAGTGTGAACGCCTCAATGCCTCCTACTTGAAGAGTGACAATGCATGTGAACTTGTACCTTTGGTGCACACCCACAGACTCACTGAACTATGCCTCCATAAGAGTGTTCGTATCCCTAAGTGTAGCCATGTAAGTGTATCAGAGTGTGTGATTGTGCATGCTTTTATGCCTGTGTTGAATCCTCTATGCTGACCTGTACCTGTATCGCCATCAGAGCTTTCATTTCTCTTAGTGTAGTAATCTGAGTGTGTCTGTATGAGTGGTAGCGTGGGTGAACTTGTATCTATTTTGGACACCCCAAGCCTCTCTGTATTTATGCCTCCATCAGTGTTCATATTCCTGAGCATAGCCCTGAGAATGCATCTGATTATGCAGTGGTATGCTTGATACCCACTGCCTCACAGGATCGCTGTCTCCATTTGTAGGAAAGTCCTCCTTTTTTTGCCTGATCACCCCCACACTTTTTGGATAGGTACTGGTGGTTACTGACTCTTGGCTGTGCCCTGGGTACTGCTTACCAGTCCCAGGGCCAGTGCTCTGTGTAAAATGGATATGCAAATTAGGCTAATTATAATTGGCTAAGTTAACCTACCTATAAGTCCCTAGTATATGGTAGGGCATGTAGGTTAAGGGACCACAGCATAGGTGGTGCACACCTAGGTGCACTGCTGAAGTGCCCAGTGTCATTTTAAAAGCAAGCCTGCCTTGCTGGCTGCTTTTAAATTAAAGTTATATGCAAATTCGACTTTGGAATTAAAAGTACTTCCAAAGTCTTAAACGACCTTATTTTTACATATAAGTCACCCCTAAGGTGTGCCCTATGTGCCCCTAGGGCTGGGTGCCATGTAACTATAAGCAGGGACTTTATAAAAATAGATCTATAAGCCCTGGTGAGGTAAAAACAGCCAAATTCGTTTTTTCCCTCATTGAAGTAAATGGCCTTCATAGGCTAGAATGGGGAGACTTTATTTTAAATTTTAAAGTCTCCTTAAATGTTGCATACCAAGAATTTGGTATCAAATTAATTGTTGTAATAAATCCCACAACTTCCAGTTGTTGGATTTAATATAACTTGTTCAGGTAAAAAGTTTAGACTTTACCTAAAAAGTTGCCAATTTCAGCTCTGCATTGTTTTTGCTGCTGTGCTCTGATTGGCCAGCCTGCAGCAGCTTTTGCCAAGCTGCCTTGATGAGGTGTGAAGTGGCCTGGCTTCACACAAAGGAATGTGCTTGGGGGAGAGAATCTCCCCTCAGCAGATGGTGAGGCAGGAAGGGGGAGGGCTGCCAAACTGGTCTTCAAAGGCAGAGAAGGACATCTGGAGCACCCAGCAACACCCCCACATCCTGCAACCCCAGACAACTAGGTGCCCCCTTGATTAGATTAGGAGAGGGCAGGAGAGGGGTGTGTTTATGATTTTTAGCCACACCAGTGGGTGGGCTTAGCCAGATGTAACCTCCAAAAATCAGATTCAGCCATGTTGGATTTTTAGAGACTGTTGCCTTTTGGGATGGATTTTTGCCACACTTCCCAGGAAGTGGTCATCACAGGGGGACGACCCTGTACCTGATTGGAGGACCAGGACCCCCCTGCTTTTCACCCAGGAGCAAGGATAAAACTGGCAGACCTGCCCCCACACCTCAGATCCCCGCCAGATTTCAAGAAGAAAAGAACTAAAGGAGAAGAAGGACTGCCCTGCTGGACCCCTGACCTGCACCTGGAACCTGCACTCAGAAGGACTGCACCAGCTGCACACTTGGGCTTCACCACAAGAAGGACTTTGCCTGGCTTCAACTGGTTCAAGGAGGGACTCCCTGTTTGCTACAGGTGAAAAATTGCTATCCAGAGTCCCCCTGCACCAACTCCTGAAAAGTGACCAGCTGACCACTGTCCAGTGGCCAAAAAGGAGGTTGCGCCAGGTGCATTCTGGGAGTTGAAGTCCGCACCCCCCAAGGACCATCACAGAACTTCTGGACCCTTGGGGTGAGCTGTGGACCCCAAAAGAACCTTAAAAGAACATCTGGGTGAAGCCCCAGAAGTTTGGAAAAGATTTGAGAATTTTTGAAAAAAAGCTCCAGAGAGGGACCGACCCGCCGCGGAAATTCTAGCCGGCTTGCCTCAACCGCGACCCGGCCTGACTTAGTGGTTCGTCCCGGTAAAGAAAAACCTCAGAAAAAGAGACTAAGTCCGAAGGGAAAAAGTTGACCGGGACCTCCCAGCCATCGTATCCGAGAAGGGCTCCACGGACGTCGGATCAAGATCCAGGTTTACCCCGGTCGAAGGATTTTCATCTCGAAAAAACGACTAAGTCCGAAGGTAAAAGTCTCCACCGAGGAAACCCACATCGCGTATCCGGACAAGGGCTCCAGGAGGTCGGATTCAACTGGCAGGTTCGTCCCGGTGAAGAAAAACTTCAAAATAAAGACTAAGGCCCTCATTCTGACCTTGGCGGTCGGCGGAGAGGCGGCGGTCGGACCACGAACAGACCGGCGGTATTAAAAATGGCATTCTGACCGCGGCGGTCACCGCCGCGACCGACTGCCACTTCCCCACACCGACAGCCACGGTGGTCATGACCGACGGGCTGGAGTCTGCACACTCCGGTCCGGCGGTCGACCCAAGACCGCCAACGGTATCATGACCCTGCTTACCGCCGCGGTTTCTGGCGTTCGGGAACCGCCATGCGAACCATGGCGGTAGGCACTATCGGGGCCAGGGAATTCCTTCCCTGGCACTGATAGGGGTCTCCCCCACCCCCCACTGCCCCCCCGAGTCCTCCCCCCACACCCTCCACCCCCCTGCCACCCCCCAGAGGTGGTACGAACCCCCTCCCCACCCCCACCCCGACATGCACATACACGCACCCCGACATGCACACACCCCCAACATGCACATATACACACCCCCTACACACACACATACACAACGGGGACACATACCCGCACACATACATGCCGACATGCGCACCCGCCGAACTACACACATCGCCCATAGGCACAGCAGCACTCCCCGCCCGCATGCACGCACTCACACACCCCCTCTACACACTCACACGCACTCCCCCATGCACGCACACATCACACAACACCCCCCCACCCCCTCCCCTCACGGACGATCAACTTACCTTGTGCGTTGGTCCTCCGGGAGGCGACGGGAGCCATAGGGACGTGACCGCCAACAGAAGACCGCCAACAGAAGACCGCCACACAGAAATGTGGGTCGTAATTCTGGGGGCGGTGTTCTGCTGGCGTGGCGGTGGAGGTTGACCAGTCTCCACTTTCCCACCGACCGCCAGTGTGGCTGCTGGCGGTATTCCGGCGGAACGCTCCCAGCGGTCGGAATACGCGCAGCGGCATACCGCCGCGGTCGGCGGTCTTTACCGCGGCGGTAACTCGGCGGTCTTGCGAAAAGACCGCCAAGGTCAGAATGAGGGCCTAAGTCAGAAGGTAACTTTTTAACCGAGGCCTCCTGCGACTTGTAGCCGAGCAGGGCTCCATCGCGGTCGGCCTGAAACTTTGACTTTGCCCCGGTCCTGTTGCAACCAGATGACCCGATTGGCACTTTTTGTTTCTAAGCGCTAGAAAAATAATAATTCTTTAAAAATTCATATCTCCGGTTCCCTTTATCCAATTTTATTCGTTTTTGTGTCATTTTAAAGATAAAAATATAAACTATTTTTATAAATTGGTTTTGGATTTTTAAACTGTTTCCTGTGTTTTATTTAATTACTGTTTTGCTTGTTGCTAGGTGTAGGTACCTACCTGCCCTTACCAATAACCCATTTTCCAACACCATTGGAGTATGCATTTTCCAAACTGTGGCCCTCAGTTTGTCACTGAGTGAGTGGTGGTGGTTGGGAACCTTTACCAGTGTTAGATACCTTCTGCCTCCCTGTTCATTTGCCTACATGGTAGTGTTGACATCCTTGACTCCAGCCCTGAGTGTGTTTCTGAGTGAGTGTCAGTGTTGGAAATCTTGTATATGTGGTGCTCCCTGACTATGTCACACTACCTTTGCCTCCATTTGAAGTGTGGAGAGTTCTGAGTGAAGCTGAGACTGTAGACCTGATTTAGAGTTTGACGGAGAGGGTACTACATCACAGTGGCTGTATTACAAACCCACTGCTTCCCTGTCCCATTGCCTTCATTGCCGTATTCATATCTCTGACTGTAGCCCATAATGTTTATCTGAGTGAGTGATGGTGTACATGGAAGCGTGCCTTTGTTGAACACTCACTGCCTCACTGAATTTCTGCCTTTATTTCATTGCAGTGTCCATAGCCCTGACTGTAGTCTTGAGTGTACATCTGTGTGAGATGTGGTGTGTTTTTAATTGCAACTGTGTTGAACACCCAATGCCTCAATGCAGTAGTCATATCCTGCGTTTAGCCCTCAGTGTGTATCTGGGAGAGTGGTGCAAAACTGTATTACTCTGAATTTCATCAATACTTCATTGATTTATTCACATTTCAGGCTGTCCTAAACAATTTTTAAAAATAAAAAGGTCGTACTTGACAAAACCCGCATGACACATGGCAGATCAAAGGGTAGGTGAAAGTGGTAGACGGTGAAGAAACAGAACTTTAGAAAGCTTAATCACAAATAAAGAGTAATAATGGAGGAATATTTCCATTCGGTGGGTTATCTATGTTGGAGCCAGGGAAATTATTATTGCATACCTCTTTTAGTAATGGGTCTAGACGAAGCCCATATGCTGCTCCAAGAAGCGTACAAGTCAAAGAAAGTGTTGGGACACAAAAATCCTCTGCATGGCAAGAGATGTACCCCTGCCCTGCCCAACTGTACTATCGTCTGGATTCCTAATGCCATAGGTGATCACAGATCATATGTGTGAGCTAAAACAAAGGCCTGTCTCACTGATTGAGGTATTGTTGGACTGGGAGGGGCTCCCAAAGCACTACTCTCACAGTGGCCTCATAGCAGTGGAAAGCTACCCCCTTCCCCAGGAGTTATGCAGCAGTGGTGGCAACATACCTTGTAGTGATGAGCAGTAGTGAACAGAACCAGGTGGATGTGGAAGGGAATGCATGATGGAAGCATTTGTTGAGTGCACAAGTGCTTTCAAGAAGTACACTACACAAAAGATGAAGTGTGGGACAGTGCACACATGGTAAATGTGTTAATGCTGGCAGTGTGTGTTTTTAGAATAATACACTCTGGCACAATACAGAAAGGCTGCAGTACTGAATAATGCATGCAGACTGAAGGCATCCGCTGCATGTAGTTATGCTTGTGGTGGCATAATACATTCAGGCTGTATGGGAAGGTAAAACTCAGCAAAACTTCTGCTTGTGACGAGGACAAGGGGCCCAATCCTGCTAGTTTCCCTGCTGGGTGAAGGGATATCACCCAGGGAAACGAAGACCACCAGCCCTGGAGCACCAACACCTGCCTGCTCGTTAAGACCAGTATGCCCTGTGAAGAAGAGGAGAGGGTTGTAAGGAGCAAGGTCCCGCGGGAGCCCTACAGTGAGGACTACCTGTGCAAGGCGGGAGGGATCCATTCTTGAACCAATCAGGTCAGATTCTGTATGCGATTTGGTGACCCTGGTGTGCCAGGAGGGGCCACCATGGACTGAGTCGAGGAGCAAAGGTTGTGTGGAGGATGCCATCCCTGCATAACTTTGTGGTGGGTGGCCCTGTGTGCCAGAGAGGATGCCACCGTGAACAGCAACACCAGATCAGCGCAACCAGACTTGTTAGTGCTGTGGTGGTGACCTTGTAGGCCAGGTGGGACCGCCAGAGATGCTGGAACCAAGGGTTTGGGTAGTCGCCCAGGACCAAGAAAGTGCTGCTGTGACCAAGGTGTGTTCGGCAGTGCCGGATTAAACCCTGTGAAGGCCCCTAGGCAGTCACAATTTCAGCCCCCCCTTCGAAAATTATCTCCTAATACGTTTTTAATTGTACCAACCAAAAATTTTAATAAACCAATTTTATTACACCAAACTAAACATTACACGTACTTAGTTTGCACTGAATTTTTCACAAACTGACATAAGATGAGCTTTTAAGAGACAAACTGTTATGTGAATCTGATGTCTGTGGTTTATGTACTTTAAGCTGTTAATGGGTGCATTACTTTAATACAGTATTTTCTCTATAGAGTCTTTAATGTAAAATGTTAATTTCTTTGTGTTGATTAATGTTTTTCTATCTTTTGGAAACAACTTGAGAAAGCTTTATTGTAATTTTCTTTCAAGATCAAATCAATTTTATTTTGATCCGTTGTCACAGGGCCCCTGTAAGTAGTAGGGCCCATAGGTCAATTCCGACTTTGCCTATTTCGTAATCTGGCACTGGTGTCTGGCCCACATACTACAAAATGTACCAAAGGAAGCCCAAGGATCACGGGACATCGCCAGAGCCTCTTCAGAGCAAGAAGATCAACCTTCCCCCTCGCGAAGGGAAGTGAGGGTTACCATGGATCACCAGAGCGGGCACAACCCCAATCGCTAGAACCAGCTGGTAGCACAGCTCAGAGGAGAGAGTGTACAGCTCGACTTTTGTGAGCTGGCACAGGACTTTCCTGTGCCACTGAGGAGTTCCTTACCACCAGAAGAGCGAGTAAGCCAAGAACTGGGCCTTTGGGGGTCTGGGGGACATACTAAGATCAGTACTGTAACCCCGTAGACTCTTGTGACTGAACTTCCAAAAGGAGTGAGAGGGGAAAACTCTTAAGCACGACCACATCGTTTACATTCCCTGGATGTGGCCAGCAGTGAATGGGGAATAACATCAAATCCATTGCACTAAAGTTAGTGGGACATGGAGTGGCCTAAAGGGAGACAGTGCTATTGCTTTTGAATGTTGTTTATATTTGCATGTGTAGAATTCACAATACTTCTTTTCATTGATTTATTTTCCGCGCTGCTTGCACATTGAGTTATGAATCATGTTCAATGATCTGTATCTACGCTCACCCACCAGGTCCCCCCAAAAGGGAAGCCTTGACTGCTTGTCTGGCACTACCCAACTGAGAGTCAGGTGCAGAAGGGGTTCTTGGTTCAACTGAGCGGGATCCATAGGGCTGGGACATCAAGAGTTAAATACCTCAATCACTAGAGGTGGGCCCAGTGACCCCTGCTTAACCTGTGGCCCATTGAAAGGGGTTCTGACTGAAAGATTATTCATAGAAAGAGGCCTAGTGCATCATAATAACGTAAATAGCAGACAGCTTCCTAGCAGAGATAACACCCATTCTGAATGCTTGAGTGAAATGTGGAAGTGCACCCCTAGGTGTGGTCTGCAAGGCATCATTCAGCGGAAAGATTTTACGCTCTGATATTGGGCACGTTCTTTGTTTGTTTGGAACCAGACCTGTCTCCAAGGACAACAGCCTGACAACTAGCCTTCTCCCTTTAATGTGTCCTATTCATTTTCTAAACTGTACACGCCTGAGGGAGAGCTTCTCAATCCTTTATTACTTAATTTTAAAAAAGTATTGCAGATTTCGGGAAATAACTTCTTACCTTTTATGCCTCATACTTCCTTCTGTAATATGTGAACGTGTGTTTTAACATGAATTATGTGGTCAATAATGCATAGGCCAGTCCTATGTCAAAAAGCCACGTGTTTTCCCACAATTTGTGAGACAGATATATTTTTTCTGTTCCTCTTGCTGATGTGCGGCTTGTGACGATTCCATAAATACAGAGGAATAATACTATGCTACTTAATATTCAGTGGCAAAAGTAGTGGCAAAAGTATTTTGCGCTGGAAAGGAAAACTTTTCAAAGTGCAAACAAACACTTAGCGCTACTATATGCCGCTGTACTCTGCTTTGCGTCATGGGGTGTTACTAGGGAAGATCATTGCAAAGCCCATCAAATAGCAAGACTAGGCTAAAAAACGAAGACCTACTTGAGGCAAGCACAAACAAGGGGAAAGCACATGCTCATTGCGTTGGACCGTCTAGCTTGTAGGAATTTGTGCTGGAAGGGCAAAGCACGGGCTCTCGGCGCACACTCACCTCCAGCACATGGCGCAAGGCTCTGCATCCTGCAAGTTAGCCTGTTTGTGCACCAGCACAGGCGATGACATCAGCAGCAGGCCATTCCTTGTAGATATGGTGTAGTGCTGTGTTTTCCCCCACTGAAGAAAGCAGCAAAGCAAATTTGAACGATGTGGTGCGTTGCGGAAAATGTTGTAAATCTGGACCTTAAAATGCTTGAAATGGCTTGCAAAAATAATTGAAAATTAGACAAATAGTCCAAAGAGGCTCATTTTCCAAGGTGCAGTGTCCTTAATATTTGACAAACAGGCAAGCTAAATTTGTAAACTAAAACAAATAAATTCAGGGACCAATGTTTACCATAGGACCGTGCTTCCTGCCACCTAAGCAGCTGAATACCAGAGTGGTTGAATTTTTGGCTGTCACATTTTCTTCCACCACCCTACAATGTCTGTCTCTTTATTTTAATCTTGCAAATTTTTCAAGCCTTGCTTCTTTACTTTGTTAATGTTGTGCAGGGGCGGCTCCTTCGCTAAGGCGAAGGAGTGTTGCTCCACTGGCTGTGCCAGAAGCAGAAAAATAAAACGATAGTTTACTATTGTTTTATTTTTCTGCTTCTGGCAAACAGCCAGCAGTGTCGGGAGGGGCGGGGTTAGTCCACGGAAGGAGGGGAGAGTGTACCTAAGTGCGCATGTGTGTTTGGCCGGCCGTCTGAGGCCCTCTGAGGTGCACTTAGGTTTCTCCAGCCTGGATGTTTTTACCAGCCAGGCTGGAGAAACTGCACAGACCCCAGGGCTGTGTCTGATCCGCAGTCACTGCCGCGCAGACCAATCATGGCGCTGCTTTCATGCAAGGTTTTACATGAAAAAAGCACCAGGAGTGCTGGGGAGACTGTGATGGTGTCCCAGCAGTGAATGCTGGGACACCAGAAGAGGATGGAGGGGTCAGGTGGCGGCGGCTGCGACGGGAAGAGGTAAGTTATTTTTTTAATTATTTGTAATTGTTTTTTATTATTTATATCATTTCCTGCACAAAAAAATCGCCCCCACAGTGCCAATGCGCAAGGCTGGCTGCGTTGGTGCTCAGCAGCTAAGTTAGTGCCGGCACATGGGGAAATACAGGGATGCTCTGTATTCTAGTAAATGTGGCGCATCTTATTTTAGAAGTTATGTAGTATGGCGCTGCCAATTTTGGCGCAGCGCCTGCGCTGTACCACTCCTTGTTAAAATGCCCCTAAGTATTTTAAAGAGTCTCAACAGTAAATAAAATATGGAAAGTAGACTAAATCCAGGATATGCAGCAAATTGATAAAACGTTGGCAGCATCCCTACAGGCTCACTAAATAGTCATGATTCAACCCTAAATCAAAGGCCTATTATAATGATTTCCACAAAAGAAAGCAATGTAAATTCCATAGTCAGCATCGAGTAAGCAGATGTACTAATACCATATCAAATCAAAATACAACATTATAAAACATCATGTAATACCACCATCATAGCACTATTCTGTTAAAAAAAAAAAAAAAAATCCCCCTCTGGACTAATGTTGTCAGAGATGTCAGAACACGTTTTGTTACATAAGCAATGAAAAGATTCATAGATGAACGGCCTAAAGTGAGCGAGCAGGAAGGGCCTTTAAAAGAATCTAAAAGCTTTTCTGTGAGTTCTTGAAGAACAACATGTCATTGCAAAAACAAATAATGCACATTTTACCGAAAATGGTGTCAATGAGATATATAAACACCCAATATATATTTTGAAGCATCAACAGTTACAAAAACAAAATAGAGGTGAGACCTTGCCAAACATAGGTCATAAAAAATGGTTCTGCACATCACAGCACTATTATTTCAATTACAATGGATTAATGGTAATATGCAAATTTGATTTAAATTGGATAAAAGTCTCATTAAATCACCCCTCTGGTAACTACAATCATCCCTAAATTTTCAAGACTGCATTCATTGTACAGTCAGTATCACTTCTGTCTTTTCCACCTCGATTCCTCCAACATCTTAATGTCATTGCAGGCTTGAGCTTTGATAACTTCATTTTGTAAAGGTTACCCTTGCTGTTATTCACCAACTTTGCTAACTCACATTTTATAAAATATTGCTTTAAACATTTTAGGCAAAGGAATGCAACCAAATGCACAAATTAACACGATTATCATTCAGATTAGAATAGAACGCAACATACTCCCTCCTATTGTATCAAACTACTAATCAACCTTTCTAAATGTCTTTACACCCTCATCAAACAAGGAGCCATCCAATTCTCATTAGCTATACTCCTCAAAAGCTCTTGCTTCATGAGAGATATTATTCATGTATGTTATATAAGCATCAATTAGCTTACTTTTATCAGTTATAATGTTACAGAACTGTTGTACCTTCAACACATGGCGGATTCTGTCTACCTTTTCCAGAAGGATATTTAAAGCACAGCAGCTTTGCACAGTCATAACACACATAGTCATACATTCTGCATTGATTCTAGGTAATGCTTTGATTTTAGGTAATGCATCAGCAATGTTAGAAGCAAGGTGATCTAGAAGTGTTGGCAATTTTCTATTTTTCACATCATTGAAAGCCCTACTGGTGCAAAAATGGTTCTGCCAATTTGTACACCTGGATGTTTTGCTTTTTGATCATCTGGTTTTGGCTTTTTTTTTACTGTGGGTGAATGTCACTAAATGGGCCCAACCACCATATTCACACTATAACCAGCCAACACGTTTACCACCAGTGTCTGCCTTTTAACATAAGACCTCTGTGACACAGCTAGGGTAAGTGGCAAATGCCTGCTTACACGTGAACACGAGCATACACGTGTGTGAAACTCCTGTGGTGGACAGCCTGGTAACGCTCACAGGTAGCATGGAGTAGAGGGGACTCTCTAGGGTTAGATATTGACCTAGGCCATGCCTCATAATATTAGTGGGCTCTCAGAGGTAAAGTCAGCATGGTTTACTGTTTTGTCTGCAGTGACACTTTATTATACATCGAGGGGGAAATCTTCCCTAAAACCTACAAGGTTCTGTATGAAGCTGGGGTGGAAAGTGTGCATCCAGTTCATATATGCAGGTC
This sequence comes from Pleurodeles waltl, assembly GCF_031143425.1. Taxonomy (NCBI): domain Eukaryota; kingdom Metazoa; phylum Chordata; class Amphibia; order Caudata; family Salamandridae; genus Pleurodeles; species Pleurodeles waltl. The sequence continues at coordinate 1,668,545,792 of NC_090444.1, read as the reverse complement.
CCAAGCTCATACATGTACACTTAACAGGCCGTCCAGAACATTAATCTTTCCCTGGCTCAACTCAGGATCACAGTCCTGGCCCTGGTGGGTCAAGTTAATTACATTTTTCCCCAGCAGATGGAACAGAGGCCTCCCCACACAGAAGTATTTAACAGTGCTTCCCTCACTTCCTCTGGAGGAAGGGGTACAGAAGACAAACTACATCTGTTAATTACTAGGGACAGCACACACCCACCACAAATGAAGACCAAACAAATTGAGCCATTACAAAAGGGGGTTTCTCTTTGAGGTTTTGGTGAGAAAGGCCCTGGCAGTGATGTTAGCAAGAGGCAGGACTGAGGCCCCCAGAGGAGATATAACCAGTGACGTCTGGACGGCGCCATCTTAGACTGTACCAGCTAGCTGTGCAGGAGGGTTGGTACAGGGGTGGAGAGCTGATATGGACCCTCAGATTGGCTTTGGGGTGCCTGGCTTCTACTACCCCCTTTTAAAAACTCTTGCACAAGGGAGAGAGAGTTCATTTGTCCTTTAAATGTGCTTTTAACTGGGCCTGCAACAGTGACAACAGCCATGGACTACTGGAAGGACAAGCCCCCAGATTACTGAAGGACTAAGGACTTTGCCACAGTCGACTGCTGGACCAGTGGATCTCTTCAAGGGCCAGTGAGGGTAGCCCAATTACACCCCCTGAGGACAGTTTGGGGAAAGGTTATGTCTTCTGCACCCAGAAGGAGAGTAGAAGACAAAGACCAGGAGAAAAGCTGGAGCAAGGAGCCAGCTTCCTGCAAAGTTCACCACCTTGGAGGCTCAGATCAGGAGGCCAGCAGACTGGCCCTTTGAGCCACTCTGGGGTCCTGAGTTCAAGATGAGCTGCGGGTCCAGCCCCTCATTCCCAGGCAAGAAGGTTGCAGGCAGCAGGTCAGCACAGCATGGCACTAGCGCCATCAGAGTAACAGTCCAGCAGAGCAGCAGTCTCTTCAACAGCAAAACACCCCTTCTTCCTGGCAGAGTATCAATAGGTCCAGAAGTGTATTGAAGAGTTGGTGTCTGAGGTCCTTCTTTTATACCCTTGTACCCTAGTTCTGGAAGGTGGGAGAAACTTCTAGACAGTGTCTTTGAAGTGCATGGAATTCCCTACCTTCCCTGCTCTGGCTCAAGCTGGATGAAGTGACAATTCACAGTCATTAGGCCCTTTGTGTTAAGACAGAACTAGATGCAGGGTAGGCATTCCCGTCCAGAAAAGGACGATACGGGCTTAGCGCCATATTTATCCCCGTGCTAAAATCCAGCACGGTGGAATGGGGGCCTTAAATAATGGCACTAAGCTTGCTCAGCGCCATTATTTAATGCCTGGGTATGGGCAGGTGTTAGGGGACCTGTAGGCATATTTCCATGGTCAAAGACCATGGTAAGAGCCCACAGGAGCCCTTCCCTGGCCCCAGGGACACCCCCACCCACCTCCACCCACACCAGAGGGACATCACAGGATAGGGGACCCATCCCAGGTAAGTCCCGGTAAGTATTTTATTTTCATGCTCAGGGGCCCTGACTCAGGGCCCCCTGCACGGCGTTGGCCCCAATGACCATGCCCAGGGGGCGTTTGTCCCCTGGGCATGGCCATTAGGGTGGTGAGCATGGCACCTGTCTTTACTAACACAGGAACCATGTCCATGGGGAGTTGTACTCCAGAAAATGGCGCTACACTGCTTAGAGGCATTTTTTTGCCTCTAAACAGTGTAGTGCCATAATTCGGTGCACAAGCTCCAGTTTCCCCTACGCCTCCCCACCATGTTTGCGTCCTTTACAAGGATTTGTGCGCCATAATTCAGCACACAAGCTCCGGTTTCCCCTACACCTCCCCCACCCTGTTTGCGTCCTTTACAAGGACGCTAACAGAGCATTAGCACTGGCTAGCGCCATTCCATAAATATGGCGCCCAGCCGTCGTCTTGCAATGGTGCTATCCGGCGCTATACTTTTTCACGCAAAACTGCGCTAACGCAGTTTTGCGTGAAAAAGTATAAATATGGGCCCAAACGGCTAAGGCAAGAAAATGCCAACTTTCTAAAAGTTACATTTTCAAAATTGTAATTTGAAATCTGACTTCACCATAAGTTATTTTTTTAAATTAGAATTCCAGAGACACCAAACATAAATCAGTTATTTCTTCCCATTTGGAAATTACACTTATAATATTTAATACGCCAACTCCAATGTTACTCTCTGGGAGAGATAGGCTATACAGTACTGAAAAACGAATTTAAGAGTTTTTCATTACTAGGCCATGTAAAACATTTTTTTTTTAAATACACTGCACCCTGCCCATGGGGCTGTCCAGGGCCTACCTTAGGGGTAAGTTATATTTATTAAAAAGGGAAGTTTGGGCCTGGAAAGAGGGTTAACTTGCCAGGTCGACCTGATAGTTTAAAGCTGCACACAGGTTCTGCAATGGCAGGCCTGAGACATGCTCAAAGGTCTACTTGACGGAGTGGCAAAATCAGTGCTGCAGACCTACTAGTAGCATTTAATTTACAGGCCCTGTGCATGTGTAGTACCACTTTACTAGGGACTTTTAAGTAAATTAATTCTGCCAATTGGTTATAAGCCAGTTGTACCATGTGTTAAGGGTAGAGCACACGTACCTCAGCACTGGTTAGCAGTGGTAAAGTGCACAGAGACCTAAGGCCAAAACAAAACAAATTCAGCAACAAATAGGAGGAAGGCAAAACGTTTGTGGGTGACCCTTCAGAGAGGGTAAGGTCCAACTGAAACAAAAAACTCATTGCTCCCACACAGAGGGGGAGCATGCCAAAAGCAGCTGCTCCCTCCGGGCGGGAGCACTACTGACTCCCACACCATGCGGAGAACCGACTGGGCCTGTGGGGGCCTTGGGGCTCCCCACTGGTCTCCAATGTGATGCTTGCTGAGTGCCCTGGGTGGGCATCGGGACACCCACCTATTAGTAACGGTGGCCCTGGGGGACTGGGCCCTTTTAATAAATGGACCTCCTCAGAGGATTGGGTCTCCATGGCTTGAGAAGGCTCAGTCAGGGGAGCTGCTTGCCCCCTTCCCTTAATATTTATGTTTTGAGATGGGGTGCCTGGGGTTAAAGGCCAAACCTATGCTGCCACTCCAAAGGCTGTGAAAGCGTGGGGTTGGTAGCCTGTCGGGGGTTTGGCCAGAGGGCCTGGCGGGCACTGTTAAAGGCCGTTCACAGTTGGAATTGGCTGCCTGTGGGGGAGTTGCTAGTGGCCCTGGCCATATGCAGTGCACAGCTGAACGCCATGTGCGGTGGGGCAGTTGGCTTTACGTATGGTAATAAAATATTAATTTACATTAAAAACCTGCAGAAATTCACTGAAAAAAAACAAATGTGAGAGTTAGGTGAATATGTCAGTGACAACAATATGAACTCAAAGAAGCCACACAAATTTACCAGTTATAGTCAGCAGAATTAACTATAACTTGTGCCATGCCCTCGCCATGTGCTGCTTATTATTTCACATATTACAGCTCTCATGACATGTTCTGTGACATCATTAATGACATCTCAAATGAGAATGAATTTCTGTGTTTTTTTTAGTTCAAAACACTAATACTGTTACTGATATATTGATTTATCTGTAACATCACTTTAACATTCAGTTTTTTTCAGTAGGGCACCCAGTGACAATATTGGAGACTGCAGGGGGAGCCTGAAGGTTTCCGCAGTCCCAGCCAGTTCCCCATCTCTTGTGGGAGTGGGCATTGATGTTCACAAGGAGGGAGCTGCTTGCATCTCTGTGGGCAGGGAAACAGAGGAAACCTCCGCTCGCAGTGAGGAAGAGCTGTTTGACAGCTCTCCCTCACTGCAAGCGGAGTGTTTGTCTGCTCTGACTTTCAGCTTCTGCCAAGTCACTGCAAACAGGTATGTCCTGGGAAGGGCACCCCTAGACATAGCAGGAGCCCCCTCCAACATCAATAGCCCTTGGGAGGTGGTGGTCTCCGGGGGGTAGCGGGCAGGCACATTAGTTTGCCCAGCCCCCACATTACTTTTGATTAATGCCCCGGGGAGGTGGTGGTCCCCAGGGCTGCGGGTCACCGGGCAGCCTCCCGCATTAGTTTTACATTGGTACCCCAGGGACCTGACAGTCCCCAGGGCTGCAGGGGGCAGAGCAGCGCCCTACAATAGTTTTCACAAGTACCCCCGGGAGGTGGCAGTCAGCGAGCGTTGTAAACTCCTAACCGGACTTTTCTGGCTACATAAATTGAAAATTAAAAGTAAAACAGTTTCACATAAGCAAACTGATTCAAGGTGCCACAGCCACTATGAGCATCAGCCTGAAGAGACATAAAAGGGAAAAGAAGTTCATTCACAGCCAAACTAATCGGCAAAAGTGCAATTAGCCATGTAATAGGGACGATGGCCAGGGCGGTAACAAAACCAAGAATGGACAAACCGAAAGCATTTACCAATATCATCAAAGGACTTTTGAAGGGCAAGCCCACGCCCACGAGTGAGTGGTAGTGGTGAGCGTGGTTAAAAGCCCAGATACATCCCAACACATCGGAAAAGCAGCGCTCGTGCGCTGCTAAGTTTGACCTAAAAAGGGCACTTTCTGAACCAAGAGCTATCTTTCTGTCAAATTTGGTGTAATTCTGTCCAGTGCTTCAGGTGCTATCACTGTTCAGAATCCCTATGGAAAAATTAATGGGGACCAAAGAATCCTGCTACTCCAATTTCTTTTCCTCTCAGCAGGAATTAGGCGGCACCACAGGCATGGATTCAATATTTTATGTAGGTTTTCTCACCGACAATGCATACAAATAGGGGACAGTCGACACCTTTCGGCGGTTGTCTTCAACAGGACCATAGAGTCCCAATGTCTAGATTGTCCTTTTTAGAATGCCCTTAACCACATAGTCCATTATCACTTCTTATTCTAAAAAAGAAACTAGACTGCATATTTTTTTCTAAAAAATTGACGACTATCATCCACTATTTTAAAACAGATCTTTTTTGCATTTTTTAATTTTACCGGTAAAGTACATGATTAATTTATTTTCAATCCAGATTCACGCAGATGACTACTAACCATAACTCATGAAAGGGCTGAACTTACATATACATATATATATTCTGAGCCACCTTCCTTTTCCTACTATCTCCAGTTGAGCACTGTCCCAAACACAGAACAAGAAAGGCGGCACAACAGTCCAGTATTCAGGTGAATTGCTTTTCATTTTTTCAAAGTTCAGGTATGGCGGAAGCGTTTGGGCAACAATCCTCCACTGGGCCATAGAGTCACAACATGCAGACTGTGTTTTAACCCCTTCGCTGCCAGGCCTTTTCCCCCTCAGTTGCCAGGCCTTTTTTTGGCTACTTGGGGCAGGTCACGCTTAGGCCCCCATAACTTTTTGCCCACATAAGATACCCATGCCAAACTTGCATCTTTTATTCCAACATCCTAGGGATTCTAGAGGTACCCAGAGTTTGTGGGTTTCCCTGGAGGAGACCATGAAATTAGCCAAATACAGCAAAAACCTTTTTTTTTTTTTTTTTTAAAGGGCTGAAGAAGAAAGCTTGTGTGTGAAAATGGCATTAACAAAAGGTTTGCGGGTACTAAAATCACCATCTTCTCAGCTTTCAGGAATAGGCAGACTTGAATCCGAAAACCACATTTTTCAACACAGTTTTGGCATTTTACTGGGACATAACCATTTTTACTATGTTTTGTGCTTTTAGCCTCCTTCCAGTTAGTGTGACAGAAATGAGTGTGAAACAAATGCTAGATCCTTGACAGCTAAACATTTCTAAAAAGTAGAACAAATTCTGAATTCAGCAAGGGGTCATTTGTGTAGGTCCTACAAGGTTTTCGTACAGTAAATAATAGCTGAAATGAAAAGAAATTGAAATTGAGGTTAAAAAAACAACAGCCATTTTTCTCTGTGTTTTACTTTGTAACTATGTCTTGAGATGTCAGATTTTCAAAAGAAATATACAGTTACATATGCTGGACTCTTCTGGTTGCAGGAATATATAGGGCTTGTAGGTTCATCAAGAACCCTAGGTACCCAGAGCCAATAAAGGAGCTTGCAATAGGTTTTCATTGTACACCCGGTATACAGCAATTCATTTGGTGAAATATAAAGAGTGAAAAATAGGTGTCAAGGAAACCTTTGTAGTCCCAAAATGGGCACAAGATAAGGTGTTGAGAAGCAGTGGTTATTTGCACATCTCTGAATTCCAGGGTCCCCATACTAGTGCGAATTACAGGGAATTTCTCAAATATACGTCTCTCTTACACACTGTCTTACATTTAGAATAAAAAATGTAGAGAAAGATAAGGGGCAACAACACTTGTTCTGCTATTCTGTGTTCCCCTAAGTCTCCTGATAAAAATGGTACCTCATCTGTGAGGGTAGGCCTAATTCCTGCGACAGGAAACGTAACATGGACACATCACATTTTTACAAGTGAAATCTGATGTGTTTTTTAAAAGTGCCTAGCTGTGGATTTTGGCCTCTAGCTCAGCCGGCACATAGGGAAACCTACCAAACCTGTGCAGTTTTTCAAAACTAGACACCTAAGGGAACCTAGGATGGGGTAACTTGTGGGGCTTTCACCAGGTTCCCCCAGAATCCTTAGCAAACCTCAAAATTTGGCCAAAAAAAAACACGTTTTCCTCACATTTTGGTGCTGCAAAGTTCTGGAATCTGAGGGGAGCCACAAACTTCCTTCTACCCAGCGTTCCCCCAAGGGCTCCCAATACAAATGGTACCTCACATGTGAGGGTAGGCCTAGTGCCCGCAACAGGAAATGCCCCAAAACACTCTGTGGACACATCAAAACTATCAAATACAAAACTACCTGTTTTTGCCGGGGGGGTGAGGGGGCAAGTCTTGGACTCAGCAGCCATCTAGGGAAACCTACCAAACCCAGACATTTCTGAGAACTAGACACTCGAGGGAGTCCGGGGAGGTGTGACTTGTGTGGATCCCTCAGTATTTTCTTACCCAGAATCCACGGCAAACCTAAAATTTAGCTAAAAAAAATAAAAAAATTCCCACATCTCTGTGTGGGATCACAGCACCGGCACAAAGTTCCTACCACCCAATGTTCCCCTCAGTCTCCCGATAAAAATGATACCTCACTTGTGTAGGTGTGCCAAGTGCCTATGACATGGAAGAGCCAAAAACATGGAGAAATTGAGGGGGAACCAAAGCGGGTCCAAAATGGCAGTTTGAAAAAAAACGTTTTTAGACTGACAAGTGGGGCAGCATAGATGTGACAATGCTGGGTGGTAGGAACTTTGTGGATTCCTGCAGATTCCGGAACATTTCATCACAAAAATGAGGGGAAAATCTGTGATTTCAAGCAAAGTTGGAGGTTTGCAGGGCATTGTGGGTAGGAAAATGGTGCAGGGTGCATATGAAGCATACCACCCTTGACTCACCCAGATGATTAGTTTTCAGATGTTTCTAGGTCTCGTAGATTTTTCAACATGGCAGCGTCCCAAAGTCCAAAAAGTGCAGCCCTCACCATTCCAAGTGGGACGATTTTGAAAGTTAGACAACCTCTCATGGCCCAAATATAAAACCAACACTCAAAATATTCAAATGCCCTCTTGTGTGCCGTGGGATGAGATGTTTTAGTGTACAGGGGGAGAGCTGAAAGACTTTACCCCCTTCAGTTGGGGTGGGGGCATAACGATGCCCATACTGGTTGGTAGCCACCACCCCACTGTTTTTATTTTTTTCAATTCTCTGACATCTAGTAGGTTTTCTGTCCCCCCGTCCCCGGGGAGTGGATCGGGGTTAATTGCCCCATCTGCCCACTGGTGGGCAGAACAACTTTGTCCTCATTTATTTGGGGTGGGGGTATGGCCATACCCCCACCCTCTTTTAAAAAATAAAAATCCCTGGTCTCTGCTGGGCTTTCTGCCCCCCTTGGGGGCAGATGGTCCTTACAAAAATAGGCCGATCTGCCCCCAAGGTGGGCAGAAATGGCCAACAGTAGTGTGCCCCAATGGGGGGGTTGGGTGGAAGGGAAGCGACTCCCCTTCCATCCCAAATGGGGGTGTGTGGGTGGGAGGCCCATGGGGGGAGCGCTAGCACTCCCCCCGGGTGCCGGGTGCAGGACGAGTTGGTCTCATCCTCGGCACATGGCAACTGTGGCCGAGGACGAGGCCAGCTCGCCCCAGGCACCCGAGGGGTTAAAGTAAAATCCTCCCATATACCACCACCATAAGTAAAAATAACTAGACTACATATCGTTTCACATTCAGGTTTTACTCTGTTTCCACTACTTTGGAAATCTTCCTTTACACTTTTAAAATTGTTAACAGTATATTGTCTGGAAACCCAATACATAACACACCTAGGGTCGGTAACAATTTTCAACACATTTGATCCATTTAATATTTAATATCTAATATTCCCTGGGTGAAGTACCCTTCTAAGTTCACATGTTCGTGAACAGAAGTATACTTGTTTGATAATCTGATATACATTTCTCATTGTAGGTATCATGCTGGCCAGGAACCTTACCATCAACCATGTTAAAATAGTCCTAGTGTCATTTGCTCTATCACAGATCACACATTTTATAATATTCTTATTTTCACATTTTCCTATATTCAACTTCACATTTGGGGTATACTTTCATATGCTTTGTTGTTATGTGCACATGGGTATGTCTTGCTCAAAATGAAGCGATGTTATACTCACTGTCCCTAATCAAATCAAAGTCAAGATGTTTGAGATTTTCCAAAGTTGCAGACTCTAAGCTCACCCCTTAATCTACAGCATAGAATGCTTCTAAAATGATGTGAAGTGCAGCACCACTTTTCTTGAGCCCCTTAGCATCCCCCTAATGCCACCATGTGTGCGCCGAATCCAAGGTACGGTGCAACATGGCAGTGGTTTGGGAACTAGCGTCAAACCACATAGTCCATCATCACTTCTTATTCTAAAAAAACAACTAGACTATATACTTTTTTACATAAAATTGGCGAGTATCATCCACCATTTTAAAACAGATCTTTTTTGCATTTTTTTATATGTCGGTAAAGTACATAATTAATTTCTTTTCAATCCAAATTCATGCAGAAGACTACTAACCATAATTCATGAGATGTCTGAACTTATATATATATATATATATATATATATATATATATATATATATATATATATATATATATATATATATATATATATCTATATGAGCCACCTTCTTTTTCCCACTATCTCCAGTTGCCCACTATCCCAGACACAGAACAAGAAAGACGGCACAACAGTCCAGAATTCAAGTGAATTGCTTTTCTTTTTTCAAAGTCCAGGTATGGCCGATGCGTTTGGGCAACAACCTTCATTGGGCCAGAGAGTCACAACCTGCAGACTGTGTTTTAAAGGAAAATCCTCCCATCTACCACCACTATAAGATAAGTTAAAACAACGAGACCACATATTGTTTCACATTCAGGTTTTCCTCTATTTCCACCACTTTGGAAATCTATTTTCACACTTAACAAACTGTTCACAGTATATTGTCTGGAAACCCAATACATGGCAAACATATGGTCTGTGACAATTTTCAACACATTTGATCCATTTAATATTTAATATTTAATATTTAATATTCCCAGGGTGAAGTACCCTTCTAAGTTCACATCTCACAGCTCCAACCGGGGCTGTCTGGTCGTGCTAGACAGGGGTAAATCCAAAAGTTGAGGCCAACCGAGATGAAGTGCATGGCGGCTACATGGACCAACCTTGCCCTGCTCAAAAAGTACCTTGTGAGGAGGATTGCGTCAATATCAGCGATCTGATACGAGGAACAAAGGGGACAATGCAAAGGGAATGCATTGGTTTACGATCTGTGTAGTCAGCGATGTGTCATCGTTGAGCTACTTTGTCGTGGATGTGATGTCCTTGAGGAGCAGTGTGGTGTCGAACCCTTTGTGATGATGGCGATGAGTCATAGTCAAGCCGTGCAGCTGGCAATGCAAAGGCTTTGCAGGGGACTAAGGGTGATACACCAGTTCCGAGCAGTGCACTTGGTGTTGCAATGTCTGTGTCCTCATCGGCAGTGGTGATACATCGGCGTCAAGGAGAGATGCAGCGTTTCTGATTGGTGCAGTGATGTTGATACATGGATTTCTGTATGACACAGTTGCAAAACCCACTTCCAAAGGTCCAGGACTGGAATGACACCACTTGACAGGGTAGAACTCACAGTTGGCAGAGTCCAGGAGAAATGAAGGTCCAGTCCTTCTCACAACCAGGCAAGCAGGGTAGCAAGCAGAATGGCAGGCACAGCAAAGCAGGTGTCCAGCAAAGTCCAGCATATTTCTAGGAGAGAGGTGGCACAGCAGTCCTTCTTTCTGGCAGAATGTCCTCAGGTCCAGAAGTGTACTGATTTGGTAGTATCAGAAGACCAATTCTCATACCCAGTGGTGCCTTTGAAGTGGGGGAAACTTAAAAGAGAGTTCTTTGAAGTGCACAAAGTCTCTGCTCTTCCTGCTCTTCGTGGCCTGGCTCCAGACACACTACAGGGGGTTATGCAGCACTTTGTGAGGGCTTAGGACTAAGCCCATTCAGGTGTGTCAGCTCCTCCCTCCCATCCTGCTTAGAATGGGTCATCAACATGCAGATGGCAACTCAGTCACACCTAAGCTCCCATTGTGGGGGGCTGCTGGAGGGAATGAACAGGAGCCAAGCTGTTACCCACTGGGACTTGTATTCAGGGACAGTCAGAAGGCATTAGCTGACTTAAAGTAAGAAAATATGAATTTCCTCAAGTGGCATTTTCAGAATTACAATTTAAAATTTGACTTCACCATAAGTTCTGATTTTAAATTGTGATTCCAGACACACCAAACTTGGGGGTCCCATCTCTTCCTGTTTGGAAATCTCACTTAAAAACATGCAATAGGGCAATCTCAGTGTTAGCCTGTAGGAGAGGTAGACCTTGCAGTAGTGAAAAACACATTTGAGAGTCTATAAGCTTCTGAAATGTATTTATCACAGTCCATTATCACAATATTCCCATCCTTATCAGATGCCTTAATTATTATGTTCTGATCTTCCTGATGGTCTTTTAGGACTGACCAATATCTTTTGTTACTTTGTTCTTTTTGTGATTTGTCTTCCTTTTTTGTGATTTTTTTTAAATTCCGTTCAGACAGCCCACCCTAATTTCTTGAAACAAATCAGTTTTGTTACCTGCTGGTAACTGTGGGCAAAGCTTCAATTTACTGTCTATCGCTTCATCTGTAGGAATTCCCATGATACCACAACAGTCCAGATCTGAGAACTCTTCCATCACCAAAGGTGTCTCATTTTGACTAGATGCCTCCTCCAGACTTAGCAAGGACTTTCAATGGCATAAATCTTTCACTGCTATGACAGACATATCTGAGTACTCCTGAGTTTTGTGTTTACATCCTTTTCGTAAGAAGTATTTCTTAAGTTTCCCAGAGAACTGATATGGATCGATTCCTACAGTTGGCAAGCTCATTTGTGTATATGGATAAAAGGTTAAGCCCTGTTCAATAGTTCAAGAAGTTTGGTTTCTAATTCTTTAATAGATAGATTGATTACTAGGTTCTCCCCTTTTATAAACTCATTCATTGCCTTTTCCCTTTCCCTCGTTTTCCCTTTCTGTCCTCTTTTGGATTTCTTGGTTTTTGCATGTTTGGATTCATCCTGTTCGAACCCCCCGCCGCACCTTCTTGTACTTGTACTCATTTGGTACAATGTCATCTCCCCAGAAAAAAATCCAATGTAGAAATTAGAGAAGAGGGACCTTCATCTTCTGTGCTGACGTCAGAGCTCTCTCCATTGGAGAGGACCATCTCTTTTGCTAATGTTTTATCCACTGCATGTCTACTGGTTAAGGAAACATTTTTTTCACAAATGTGATGACTCTTCCCATTGCATAATCAATTCTGTCCCTGTTGAACAGTGGTGTAACAAAGACCTCCACAGCCCCTGCGGTGTTGGGGCCCCCTCAGCACAGTACAGTGTGCATGGGCGGCAGGCTCCTGACTGGGCCCAGGGGAGAGGGATTCCCCTCAGGGTACTTTGCAGGGCCCCCCACTGACATTTCTGTACACCACTGCTGTTGAACCTTTTGGTTTTCTTGTTTGTGTCTCCATTTCATGTTTCTCCAATTTCTGGGGTGTATTTATTATCTCGTCTGAGCCTTTCTTGTGTCCAAATACTTCGTTTGATTTCTTGAATGTTTTCCAATGCTCCTGCTAATCTACATTCCACATGCTTGATTAAAGTTTCCATGAGTCTCAAGGAACACTCAACCGTGTCTGACTGCCAGTGTTTCAAAAGATCTTCATTCAGATCATTAAGCATGAGTAACACAAAAATCCTGAGCCTTCTTGGGACCTGTTTACATTCCATATATTTTTTGATTACAGTCATCTCCCACCAATAATTTATTTCAGTCATACGAGCTTGTTCCAATTCCTTTATTAGTTTGCTTGGTGTTGCATCATCCACCTTTTGTGATGTGGATTGTGTAGCTAAACTCCTAGCATGTTCTGCAAACAATTAATTGACTATCTGTTCACGTTTAGACAGTCTGTTTGCCATATTTAGATTACAAAAATCGACTCCTCCACCTGCAATTTAGTTTATGTTTTTTTGGCAGTACCCTTGAACTGTAATTCTTTGGTTTTCAATATTTTCCAGTTTCTTAATCCTTCGTTTCTTTTAGATCTTTTTTAAATATCCTTCTCCACTGGGAAAAGGCAGATTGCCATGTAATACCTTTCCTCAGCCCAATCTGCCATCTTCCTTGGACACCGGGTCAGGAGTGGGAGATTGCTCCTCCCACCACGTCTCTTCTGAGACACATGCAGTAGCGTTCAATCCGCCTGTCCCCATTTCCCGCTTACCGCAATCGTTTTCAACACTCCTCGGCTTACGGGCCATCATGACACAAGTGTCAGAGATGGAGACCAGCCACTTGCATCTCGCATATCCTGATCACCTGAACAAAACAGGTCTCCTCCTGTATACTTTAAAGTCTTTACTCAAAGTGTTGCTTCCACCAACCGGCTGGTGCTCCATCTCTGGGCGCAAGCCCCCATTTACATTATTACTCAAAAATGACAGGCACACCAGTTGTTAAACAAGGGTGTCTGATTTGACGCTAGACAGCAGTCAATCAGCACTGGGAGAGAGCAGAAATGCTCCATATCTTTGTAAGTATGAATCATTGTTGCTCCCTTCCATTCATGCAACGCAGCACAGCCAGTTCTCTTGCTTTTTACAGATGTTACACAGCAGTTTTGTCTTGGGCAGACAAATAAAAGAATGCGTGTATTATTGGGAAGCACCTCTGCATTATTCATGTTATATGGTGGCTTCTGTTGCTTGGAATGACAATAAAACTTTACATCCTCACATTCCATCAGCATGTTTGAGCCATAATAACTTCCTGAAAGAGGATCACGCACAACTTATGGGATTTTTTTAAAGTGTAAAACCGGATAGGTACTGGTTTCAAATCAGTAGTGACATCCCAAGACTGCACGACTGACAGCATTTCTCAATACTGACTGGTTTGTATTTTTCACATATTGACTGGCTGCAAGCAAGTGTGAACCAGTTCATTTTTTATGTTTAAGTTAGACATATGATGTTTGTTTTTGAAAAGAAAGATGACTAACAGGAAATGATAGAATTTCACAAACTCAGGCATCCTTGTAAAAATATCCCTCCAGCAGAAATTGCGTTTTCTGGTGATATTTACTGACATTGTTAGTTACCCTCCATCTATCCAACGCCTGTGAACATTACATTAAATAGTATTTTATGTTGAATTGTACACATTGCCTTTTTAATATTGCGTTGCAAAAACATATAAGAGATTAATTGATAATATTTGCACTTTTGAACCAGAGAAGGTTGGTACCCACCTTAAAAGGAAGAGCTTCGGTTCTTTGAAATAATCTGGCATTTAGAATATACCACAGAATCCCAGGACAGTTAGAGGCAATGTGCATGTGTAATTGACGTCTCCTCATTTAAAATGCATTTCATTGTTTTTAGTATAGCCTAGAGACAGCTCTAGCTGTCTTGTCAGCCGTATAGCATCAAAACTGTTAATGCAAAAAATATATTTACATACACAAGGGGCATTGAATCAGCATTCTTCATCTGGTTAAATGTCAATGCCATTTTCCTTCCTCGCATCACCAGACAGCAGGGGACAATGGGCCAGCCTGCTTCACCAACACGGGGTACTCATTAATGAAGACTGATATTTTATAAATATTTGGAAATGTTTTGGGAAATGACTATTGATACAAAGAGTCTGACATGACAACACCACTAGGACAACAGCTTCAAAGTCCAATGTTAAAGGGAACAAGATAAAGTATTTCCGGTGCCCTTCAAACGCCCATAGAAAACCTATTAGAGAATGGAAGTGTATAGAACTGAATAGAGTAATTCTTTGGTTTTCAATATTTTTCGGTTTCTTAGGGCCAGATGTAACAAAAAAGGCATTTGCAATTCGTAAATAGCGATTTTCAAGAAATCGCTATTTCTGATTCGCAAAATGCAATGTATCATATTTGCGATTCGGTAATAGCGAGTTCTTAAAAATCGCAAAGGCTATTACCGAATCGCATGCTGCGATACCGGCCCCATTCACACCTATGGGCCTGTAGGCCCATATTTGTGAATATTTTGCATTTTCCAAATTGCAAATTCATAACTGGAATTTGCAAATTTGGGAAATGCAAACCCTAGAGTGCTGGGGGCCTAAGGCCCCCTCTGTTGCACCCCAAGAAGTTTTTTAAGGACATGTAAGGCGCACACATGCCAAAGGGGCATGTGTGCGTTACATGTCAATTTTAAAAATGCATTTTTAATACATTTTTAAAATTTGCACATGGTTACCACTTGGTGGTAATAGTGATTTCTTAATGCCCAATTCGCATTAGGTAATTGCTTGTTCCATGTGGTTTAGAAATCGCAAATAAGGATTCCTTATTTGCGATTTCTTATTTAGAGAATCGCAGTTTGTGATTCTCTAAACAGGCTCGCAAATGTAAGGAATCGCTATTTTAGCGATTCCTTAAATTTGCGTTGCGAATGCCTTTCATAAATACTGAAAGTCATTTTTGCATTCGCAAACAGGCATTCGCACAGTTTGCGAATGCAAAAAGGACTGATACATCTGGCCCTTAATCCTTTGTTTCTTTTAGATTTCTTTTAAATATCCTCCTCCACTGGGAAAAGGCAGATTGCCGTGTAATACCTTTCGTCTGACAAATCAGCGGACTTCCGTGGTGACCGGGTCAGCAGCGGGAGATTGCTCCTCCCACCATGTCTCCTCTGAGACACATGCAGTAGCTTTCAACCCACCTGTGCCCGTTTCCTGCAATCGTTTTCAACACTCCTCGGCTTACGGGCCATCATGACACATGTGTCAGAGATGGAGACCAGCCACTTGCATCTCGCATATCCTGATCACCTAAACAAAACAGGTCTCCTCCTGTATACTTTAAAGTCTTTACTCAAAGTGTCTGCTTCCACCAACCGGCTGGTGCTCCATCTCTGGGCACAAGCCCCCATTTACATTGTTACTCAAAAATGACAGCCACACCAGTTGTTAAACAAGGGTGTCTGATTTGACGCTAGGCAGCACACAGTCGATCAGCACTGGGAGAGAGCAGAAATGTTCCATATCTTTGTATATATGAAGCATTTTTGCTCCCTTCCTTTCATGCAACGCAGCGAAGCCAGTTCTCTTGCTTTTTACAGATGTTACACAGCAGTTGTGTTTTGGGCAGACAACTAAAAGAATGCGTGTATTTTTCGGAAGTACCTCTGCATTATTCATGTTGTTATATGGTGGCTTCTGTTGCTTGGAATGACAATAAAACTTTACATTCTCACATTCCATCAGCATGTTTGAGCCATAATAACTTCCTGAAAGAGGATCACGCACAACTTATGGGAATTTTTCAAACTGTAAAACCGGATAGGTACTGGTTTCAAATCAGTAGTGAGGTCCCAAGACTGCACGACTGACAACATTTCTCAATACTGACTGGTTGGTATTTTACACATACTGACTGTTTAGCTGCAAGCAAGTGTGAACTAATTCATTTTTTATGTTTAAGTTAGATAAGTGATGTTTGTTTTTGAAAAGAAAGATGACTAACAGGAAATGATATAATTTCACAAACTCAGACATCCTTGTAAAAATATCCCTCCAGCAGAAATTGCGTTTTCTGGTGATATTTACTGACATTGTTAGTTACCCTCCATCTATCCAATGCCTGAGAACATTACATAAAATTTTTTTTTTTTTTGAATTGTACACATTGCCTTTTTAATATTGCGTTGCAAAAACATATAAGAGATCAATTGATAATATTTGCACTTTTGAACCAGAGAAGGTTGGAACCCACCTTAAAAGGAAGTGCTTCGGTTCTTTGAAATAATCTGGCATTCAGACTATACCACAGAATCCCAGGACAGTTAGAGGCAATGTGCATGTCTAATTGGCGTCTCCTTGTTTAAAATGCATTTAATTGTTTTAAGTATAGTCTAGAGACCACTCTAGCTGTCATGTCAGCTGTATAGCATCAAAACAGCTAATGCAAAAAATATATATACATACACAAGGGGTATTGGATCAGCATTCTTCATCTGGTTAAATGTCAATGCCATTTTCGTTCCTCGCATCACCCGCAGAAGGGGACAATGGGTCAGCCGCTTCACCTATTGCATGTATTGCACTGTGAGTGACAGTTTTTTGTGTGATTACCTGTGCACATCCACAGAAAAAGAAGTGCATTTCAGAGCCATGGTTAGTTCAATAATTCTATAATTTGCCATGTTCCCCTTGTATCTATTTATTACTTTTGTCATACTTGTGTGCTTGAATTGTCCCTTCCAATGGCAGTAGTTTAAAGCACATAGTACCTGCTGTTTGTGTCAATGCAAACTATACTTTCCTGTAATGTGAGTGAATACTAAAACGTTTCTATCCCTATTCTGAATACTCCATCTTGCCAGTAAGCTCCACTATTGTTATATTAGAATTGTATGCAATGGCCACTTGTTTGTGGTGCCATTTTGTATTTCTTTTCATTCATTTTTGTACCATATGCTAAATGCTAAATAATCATCAAATCAGCTTGCCAAGGGCAATCGCATTGACTGTGCCAGTGCTTGTTTAACTTTATTTTATAAAAAGAATACATTTTGCACGAAAGTGTAAATATATAGGTCAGAATGTACACCAAGCTTACTATTGCAGGGAAGAAAGTCTTCAACTTTTTTTCTAAAAGTCAAAAAGGAGTGTTCTAACACAAGTTCATCAGGTATGGTGTGTTTGGAGCAGGCCAGGACTAAAAAGGAGCAGCTGCCCTTCATGCCTTGTGACATGAGGAGTACCTATGGCTTAATCAAGACTGAAAGTTCTTAACTAGGAGTGGTCGGTGAACTCCGCTCTGCTCGCGGAGTTTGTAGAGTTTTTCCCACTCCGTATAGAGCACGGAGTTTTTCCCTCACTCATGCTCGCCAAAGTTGAGTTGGCTACCGTGAGCAAGGAAAATCTTACTCAAGACAACTTCTCGGAGAAATTTTGAAACGTAGACATTTACAGATGGTTGCGACTGCTCGCTTGAGAAACCTTCCGTTACGTTGAGGAAGCTGCTGTTCAAGTAGAAAACTCTACTCGAGCAGCAGAAGAGAAAAAGAGCCCTCTTGCGCTGTATCAAACACCTGGTGCTCAAGAAATCAGTGCGAATGACGCAACCTAACACACTCCGCTGCTGAGTTTTTTGGGCACGTCGTGGAGCTCCGCCTAGTGGAACTCCCCAAGCTCCGCCCATGCCTATTATTAACTTGCCTTTTGAAAATGGGGATAATGGTTCCAAATGCACCTATCTGTACTAAGAGAAGAATTATGAAAATGATCCCCAGCTAATTGATGTACTGCAACACAATTTGGACTTCCTAACAGCCATGTGCTCCCTCTGACTCAATGAAATTACTTTTTGTTGTCAAGAAATGATACAAATGTCAGTACCCCATAAAAATAGACAGCTAGCTTCATGTCATCCATGACTCTTATGCCAATTTTAGACAAAGCGTGATTTGACGTAAGCTGCTATGCCTAGAGAAGGGAATCGCCCACCTTTTCACTAATAAGAGCTAATTATGTTTGATGAAAACCGCCAAAGATCAACTAATATTATTTGTGATGTAATAGTGACAATATCAGACATGCTTACATTAGTAGCGACCAGATCACCTGCAGTGGCCACTTGACATCCGACACTGTTACCAGCAGTCATGTAAAAAATGATTTATCAGTCTGGGATGGCTCTACATGGATAATACCTAACAGACATAGCTACAATGCCCTGGCACCAGGTTCACAAGAAATATGTCTGCCCAACACCACATGATTTATCGCTCAAATAGCTTGAAACTTAATTTGAAAATTCAACCACTTTTTCCAAACATCAGGTTACGAGTTCTAAAAATATACGCTCTTCATGTGTAATGAACTGGAGACTGGTGGGGGCCGCCATATCTCTGTCACATAGACAAACAATAGGTTTTCTTGGCTCTGGAGGTACTGTTCTAGTCTAATTTATATTTCCGTTGTATTCTGCTTTCAGTCTGTGTTTGAATCATTCCACGACATTCTAGAGAAATAATTGTGGACTCAGTTCCAAATATATGCACTAGTAATTATAAATGCAATCTAAGTATATTACACAGGTGATTGTTTAACATTGCTTCTCTGACTCATACATTGGGCACAAAGAGATTTATGAAGTTGTGTTGCATAATCGAGCAATAGATGCCACACAACTCAGTCTGTGGCATCTAGGTCTGAGGCCCCTGAGGTCTTTTTGGTCAGCAACTTATTACAGAAGCTTCCGAACACCAGTGTCAACTACTTCAAACGATTGCTTCATCTCAGTCTCATTAACCTTCAGGCAATACAAAATAGGAAGTAATCAATGTCAGATGTGGCTATTCTAGAGAGTGTAATAGAAGTTATTAAAACTTACCACAATAATACCCTTGTGCAAACTAATTATTACACAGGGAACTCATTAATGAAGACTGATATTTTATAAATGTTGAAAATGTTTTTAGAAATGACAATTGATACAAAGAGTCTGGCATGACAACACCACTACGACAACAGCTTCAGAGTCCAATGTTAAAGGGAACAAGATAAAGTATTTCTGGTGCCCTTCAAAGGCCCATAGAAAACCTATTAGAGAATGGAAGTGTATAGAAGTGAATAGAGTTATTCTTTGGTTTTCAATATTTTTCGGTTTCCTAGTCCTTTGTTTCTTTTTGATCTCTTTTAAATATCCTCCTCCACTGGGAAAAGGCAGATTGCGAGTAATACCTTTCGTCAGACGAATCAGCGGTCTTCCGTGGGGACCGTGTCAGCAGCGGGAGATTGCTCCTCCCACCATGTCTCCTCTTAGACACATGCAGTAGCTTTCAACCCGACTGTGCCCGTTTCCCGCAATCGTTTTCAACACTTCTCGACTTACGGGCCATCATGACACACGTGTCAGAGATGGAGACCAGCCACTTGTATCTCGGATATCCTGATCACCTAAACAAAACAGGTCTCCTCCTGTATACTTTAAAGTCTTTACTCAAAGTGTTGCTTCCACCAACCGGCTGGTGTTCCATCTCTGGGCGCAAGCCCCCATTTAATTTTTTTCTCAAGAATGACATGCACACCAGTTGTTAAACAAGGGTGTCTGATTTGGCGCTAGACAGCAGTCAATCAGCACTTGGAGAGAGCAGAAATGCTCCGTATCTTTGTAAATATGAATCATTTTTGCTCCCTTCCTTTCATGCAACGCAGCGCAGACAGTTCTCTTGCTTTTTACAGATGTTACACAGCAGTTTTGTCTTGGGCAGACAAATACAAGAATGTGTGTATTTTTGGGAAGTACCTCTGCATTATTCATGTTGTTATATGGTGGCTTCTGTTGCTTGGAATGACAATACAACTTTACATCCTCACATTCCATCAGCATATTTGAGCCATAATAACTTCCTGAAAGAGGATAACGCACAACTTATGGGAATTTTTCAAAGTGTAAAACTGGATAGGTACTGGTTTCAAATCAGTAGTGACATCCCAAGACTGCACGACTGACAACATTTCTCAATACTGACTGGTTGGCATTTTTCACATACTGACTGTTTAGCTGCAAGCAAGTGTGAACCAGTTCATTTTTTATGTTTAAGTTAGATATATGATGTTTGTTTTTGAAAAGAAAGATGACTAACAGGAAATAATAGAATTTCACAAACTCAGGCATCCTTGTAAAAATATCCCTCCAGCAAAAATTGCGTTTTCTGGTGATATTTACTGACATTTTTAGTTACCCTCCATCTAGCCAACGCCTGTGAACATTACATTAAATAGTATTTTATGTTGAATTGTACACATTGCCTTTTTAATATTGCGTTGCAAAAACATATAAGAGATTAATTGATAATATTTGCACTTTTGAACCAGAGAAGGTTGGTACCCACCTTAAAAGGAAGAGCTTCGGTTCTTTGAAATAATCTGGCATTCAGAACATACCACAGAATCCCAGGACAGTTAGAGGCAATGTGCATGTGTAATTGACGTCTCCACATTTAAAATGCATTTCATTGTTTTTAGTATAGCCTAGAGACAGCTCTAGCTGCCTTGTCAGCCGTATAGCATCAAAACTGTTAATGCAAAAAATATATATACATACACAAGGGGTGTTGGATCAGCATTCTTCATCTGGTTAAATGTCAATGCCATTTTCCTTCCTCGCATCACCAGACAGCAGGGGACAATGGGTCAGCCTGCTTCACCAACACGGGGTACTCATTAATGAAGACTGATATTTTATAAATATTTGGAAATGTTTTTGGAAATTACTATTGATACGAAGAGTCTGGCATGACAACACCACTACGACAACAGCTTCAAAGTCCAATGTTAAAGGGAACAAGATTAAGTATTTCCGGTGCCCTTCAAAGGCCCATAGAAAACCTATTAGAGAATGGAAGTATATAGAACTGAATAGAGTAATTCTTTGGTTTTCAATATTTTTTGGTTTCCTAGGGCCAGATGTAACAAAAAAGGCATTTGCAATTCGTAAATAGCGATTTTTAAGAAATCGCTATTTCTGATTCGCAAAATGCAATGTAACATATTTGTGATTCGGTAATAGCGACTTCTTAAAAATCACAAAGGCTATTACCGAATTGCAGATTGCGATACCGGCCCTATTCACACCTATGGGCCTGTAGGCCCATATTTGCGAATATTTTGCATTTTCCAAATTGCAAATTCCTAACTGGAATTTGCAAATTTGGGAAATGCAAACCCTAGGGTGCTGGGGGCCTCTGTTGCACCCCAAGAAGTTTTTTAAGGACATGTAAGGCGCACACATGCCAAAGGGGCATGTGTGCGTTACATGTCAATTTTAAAAATGCATTTTTAATACATTTTTAAAATTTGCACATGGTTACCACCAAGTTCAACTTGGTGGTAATAGCGATTTCTTAATGCCCAATTCGCATTAGGCAATTGCTTGTTGCATGTGGTTTAGAAATCGCAAATAAGGATTCCTTATTTGCGATTTCTTATTTAGAGAATCGCAATTTGTGATTCTCTAAACAGGCTCGCAAATGTAAGGAATCGCTATTTTAGCGATTCCTTAAATTTGCGTTGCAAATGCCTTTCATAAATACTGAAATTCATTTTTGCATTCGCAAACGGGCATTCGCACCGTTTGCGAATGCAAAAAGGCCTGATACATCTGGCCCTTATTCCTTTGTTTCTTTTAGATCTCTTTTAAATATCCTCCTCCACTGGGAAAAGGCAGATTGCCGTGTAATACCTTTCGTCAGACGAATCAGCGGACTTCCGTGGGGACCGTGTCAGCAGCGGGAGATTGCTCCTCCCACCATGTCTCCTCTGAGACACATGCAGTAGCTTTCAACCCACCTGTGCCCGTTTTCCGCAATCGTTTTCAACACTCCTCGGCTTACGGGACATCATGACACACGTGTCAGAGATGGAGACCAGCCACTTGCATCTCGCACATCCTGATCACCTGAACAAAACAGGTCTCCTCCTGTATACTTTAAAGTCTTTACTCAAAGTGTTGCTTCCACCAACCGGCTGGTGCTCCATCTCTGGGCGCAATCCCCCATTTACATTGTTACTCAAAAATGACAGGCACACCAGTTGTTAAACAAGGGTGTCTGATTTGACGCTAGACAGCAGTCAATCAGAACTGGGAGAGAGCAGAAATGCTCCATATCTTTGTAAATATGAAGCAGACGCTTTTTTGCTCCCTTCCTTTCATGCAATGCAGCGCAGCCAGTTCTCTTGTATTTTACAGATGTTACACAGCAGTTTTGTCTTGGGCAGACAAATAAAAGAATGCGTGTATTATTGGGAAGCACCTCTGCATTATTCATGTTATATGGTGGCTTCTGTTGCTTGGAATGACAGTAAAACTTTACATCCTTACATTCCATAAGCATATCTGAGCCATAATAACTTCCTGAAAGAGGATCACGCACAACTTATGGGAATTTTTCAAAGTGTATAACCGGATCGGTACTGGTTTCAAATCAGTAGTGAGATCCCAAGACTGCACGACTGACAACATTTATCAATACTGACTGGTTTGTATTTTTCACATATTGACTTTTTGGCTGCAGGCAAGTGTGAACCAGTTCATTTTTTATGTTTAAGTAAGATAAGTGACGTTTGTTTTTGAAAAGAAAGATTACTAACAGGAAATGATAGATTTTCACAAACTCAGGCATCCTTGTAAAAATATCCCTCCAGCAGAAGTTGCGTTTTCTGGTGACATTTACTGACATTGTTAGTTACCCTCCATCTATCCAACGCCTGTGAACATTACATTAAATAGTATTTTATGTTGAATTGTACACATTGCCTTTTTAATATTGCGTTACAAAAACATATAAGAGATTAATTGATAATATTTGCACTTTTGAACAAGAGAAGGTTGGAACCCATAAATAATCTGGCATTCAGAGTATACCACAGAATCCCAGGACAGTTAGAGGCAATGTGCATGTGTAATTGACGTCTCCTCATTTAAAATGCATTTCATTGTTTTTAGTATAGCCTAGAGACAGCTCTAGCTGTCTTGCTAGCCGTATAGCATCAAAACAGTTAATGCAAAAAATATATATACATACACAAGGGGCATTGGATCAGCATTCTTCATCTGGTTAAATGTCAATGCCATTTTCCTTCCTCGCATCACCCGCAGCAGGGGACAATGGGTCAGCCCGCCTAACCTATTGCATGTATTGCACTGTGAGTGACAGTTTTTTGTGTGATTACCTGTGCACATCCACAGAAAAAGAAATGCATTTCAGAGCGATGGTTAGTTCAATAATTCTATAATTTGCCATGTTTTCCTTGTATCTATTTATTCTTTTTGTCATACTTGTGTGCTTAAATTGTGCCTTCCAGTGACAGTAGTTTAAAGCTGTAGTACCTGTTGTTTGTGTCGATAAAAATTATACTTTCCTGTAATGAGAGTAAATACTAAAGTGTTTCTATCCCTATTTTGAATACTCCAGCTTGCCAGTAAGCTCCACTATTGTTATAGTAGAATTGTATGCAATGGCCACGTTTTTGTGGTGCCATTTTTTATTTCTTTTAATTTTTGTGCCATATGCTAAATACTAAATAATCATCAAATCACCTTGCCAAGGCCAATTGCATTTACTGTGCCAGTGCTTGTTTAACTCTATTTTATAAAAAGAATGCAGTTTGCACAAAAGTGTAAATATGTAGGTGAGAATGTACACAGAGCTTACTACTGCGGGGAAGATAGTCTTCAACTTTTTTTCTAAAAGTCAAAAAGGAGTGTTATAACACAAGTTCATCAGGTATGGTGTTGTGTTCGGAGGAGGTCAGGACTAAAAATAGGCACCTGCCCTTCCTGCCATGTGACATGAGGAGTACCTATGGCTTAATCAAGACTGAAAGTTCTTAACTAGGGGTGGCGGTGAACTCTGCTCTGCTCGCAGAGTTTGTAGAGTTTTTCCCACTCTGTTTAGAGCGCTGGGTTTTTCCCTCACTCATGCTCGTCAACGTTGAGTTGGCGAGCATGAGCAAGGAAAATCTTACTCGTGACAACCTCTCAGTGTGATTTTGAAACATGGGCGGTCCCAGATGGCATTGACTCCTAGATTTGAGAAACCTTCTGTCATGATGAGGAAACTGCCGCTTGAGTGAAAAATCTACTCAAGCAGCAGAAGAGAAACAGTGCCCTCTTGCGCTGTGCGGGGAGCCGTTTGCGCAGATTTTTCAGAGTGGGTCAAGCATCTTGTGCTAAAAATCAGTGCGAAGGGCGCAACCTAATACACTCCACCGCTTGCAGAACTCTGCTGCTGAGTGTTTTGGGCACGTCGTGGAGCTCCGCATAGCGGAACTCTGCAAACTCAGCCCATGCCTATCCTTAACTTGCCTTTTAAAAATGGGGATAAAGGTTCCAAATTCACCTCTGTGTACTAGGAGAAGAATTATGAAAATGATTCCCAGCTAATTGATGTGCTGCAACAAAATGTGGACTTCCTAGGAGGCATGTGCTCCCTCTGACTCAATGAAATTACTTTTTTGTTGTTAAAAAAGTATACAAATGGCAGTACCCCTCAAGCATAGACAGCTAACTTTATGTCATCCATACCTCTCAAGCCAATTTTAAACAAAGCCTGATTTGACATAAGCTGCTATGCCTAGAGCAGGGATCGCTCACCTTTTCTCTAACAAGACATACTTATGTTTAATGAAAACCACCAATGATCAACTAATATTATTAGTGCTGTAATAGTGACAATATCAGACATGGTTACATTAGTAGCCACCATATGTAAGATCACCTGCAGTGGCCACTTGACATCCTGTACTGTTGCCAGCAGTCATGTAAAAATTGATTTATCAGTCTGGAATGGCTCTACATGGATAATACATAACACACATAGCTACAATGCCCTGGCACCAGGTTCACAAGAAATATGTCTGCCCAACACCACATGATTTATCGCTCAAATAGCTTGAAACATATTTTGAAAATTCTGCCACGATTTTTCCAAACATCAGGTTACGAGTTCTAAAAATATGCACTCTTCATTTGTATTGACCTGGAGTCTGGTGGGGGCCGCCATATCTCTGTCACATAGACGAACAATAGGTTTGTTGGCTCTGGAGGTACTGCTCTAGTATAATTGATATATTTTTAGTTGCATTCTGCTTTCAGTCTGTGTTTGAACCATTCCACGACATTCTAGAGAAATAATTGTGGACTGAGGGGATTGTTTAACATTGCTTCTCTGACTGCTACATTGGGCACAAAGAGATTTATGAAGTTGTGTTGCATAAACGAGCAATAGATGCCACACAACTCAGTCTGTGGCACCTAGGTCGGAGGCCCCTCAGGCCTTTTTGGTCAGAAACTTATTACAGAAGCCTCCGAACATCAGTGTCAGCTACTTCAAACAATTGCTTCATATCAGTCTCATTCACTTTCAGGCAATTCAAAATAAGAAGGAATCAAGTCAGATGTGGCCATTCTAGAGAATGTAATAGAAGTTATTAAAACTTTCCACAATAATACCCTTGTGCAAACTAATTATTACACGAGGTACTCATTGATGAAAACTGATATTTTAGAAATTTTAAAAATATTTTTAGAAATGACAATTGATACAAAGGGTCTGGCATGACAACAGCACTACGACAGCTTCGGAGTCCAATGTTAGAGGGAACAGGATCTCGTGCCCTTCAAAGGCCCATAAGAAACCTATTAGAGAATGGAAGTGATAAAAAAAAAATCAATTAATTGAAAATAGTCATCATTGAGCAGTAGGTGACTTCAAAACTGCCATTCAGACCCTCTCACACGGGGATGGTGGTAATCATCTACTGCATGGCCTTCCAGACTCCATTTTGAGTCCCCTTAAGAACATCCTCCACACTGCAGCATTTCCCATCCAGGGCCTGAAGAAATATGATAGCATTACTTGCATCCTAATTGAACTACAATGGCTCCCACTGCTGACTCGCACCATCTTCAAAGCCAGCTGCATCATTTACAATATCATCATTTACAATATCATCATAATAGCCGTTAAACACCCCCACCCCCCTTGTCTTGCAGACCTGCACCATCAGACTGGACTAAGAAGCCTGAAGTTTACCAATAAAAAAGGCTCTGTGTCTTTTGTATTTCTGCACCCAGGATCTGGAGAGCTTGAACAACATCAATCAAGAGTGCCCAAACATTGCTCCAATTTAGGAAAAAGTTAATGACACACCTCTGTAAAGGACTTTACATCACAATGCAGTTATGAAACACTTCTTAAACCTAAGCTCTTAAACTTAGGGCCAGATTTAACAGAAACTGACGGAGCACAGCGCTGTGCCAAAGTTGGCAGCGCTGTGCATTGTCTTTTTCAAAATGCAGGGATGCGCCATACTTACTAGAATACAACGCACCCCTTTGTTCCCCTGCTGTGCGCCAATGCAGCCACTCTTGCACCTTAGTGAAGGATGGCTGCGTTGAGGGAGAGATAGTTTTTGTGCAGGAAGGAGCACCTTCCTGCAGAAAAACAATCTTAAATGACGATTTGCTCTTTCTATGTGTGCTGCAAAATGCATGCATGTGTCATCCTAACTCCACACCTGGGTTAGCGCTAGATTTTGGCGCTGCATCAGTTTACAAAAACCTGTAAATCTGAGGCAGCATCAAAATGCATTGGGTATTGCTTTGGCACACCCACAGAAGCATCCATTGCACGCTCCTTCCACGCAAAGTGGTGCGTGTGAAAGGGCCGCATTTACAAGGTGGCCTTAAGCCACAAAATGTGGCTTAACGCCACCTTGTAAATACGGTACAGTGCATAGCGCCACCGGAGCGTCACAAAAACGAACGCTCTGGTGGCACTAGGGGCTCTTAAATATGCCCCCAAGTATTCAGCTGTTTCTTGATCCATCGAATCAGCCACCGACTGCAAGCATCAAAGCAGTATGACTCCTTGACGACAGAGATACTGTGGTCACTGTACAGACAATATGAGGACCTGTCTTATGGGAATTCGCTTTCTTCTTTTATCCGATCCAGGGCAGGGAGCTGTCACCAGGACTAGGCTTCTCACATTCGGATTCAACACATCACTCCTAACCTCTTGATAGCTAATTCTGAGTAACTCCAGGGACGTCTACGGACCATGATTACCAGCTCGTGACCTCGATGGATGACGAGGTGCTTTTCTCAACATCTGTAGAACAACGGATTAGCTGCTAGCCAAGTTCATTTATTGTGCTTAAAGAAGAACATTGTTTCATGGTTTGTATAAAATAATTGGTTGCCAGCGCAGTTCAGCAGAATGTTCTGCCTTTTTCAAAGAATTCCCATTGTCCTAGCAAAGGCTATAAAGAGTGAGAGTAAACAGCCTTGTCGATGATTTTTCAATGTTTTAGTTCTGCACCGCTCCCAGTCACTGGTAGTTAAAGCGTGGTCACATTTACTGTTGACGCCTACTGTGCAGATATTTTACTTCCTCAGAAAGCAGTGAGCATAATATCTTTACAAACTGAAGAACGACCAGAATACAAAACTAGAACAAAGAGTTATTTTATCATTTTCTTGGACCACGGATTTTTGGGAGATGTGTTGCAAAGAAATCCTTCGAAATTAACATATAAGGATTACTGTTTTACTTTCTAAAACAAATTAGAATATCTACACCACGTTTGCAAATAAAACCTTTTGATTTCAATATGATGTGAATTTACGCATTTAGGTATTAAGGTTTTGTTTTATTTACATATATGTTTCTAATAAAAAGGAGCAGTGCTCTCTACACTGATAATTCTGGGTAATATTAGTGATCCCTGATAAGAACATTTCCATTGTAGGGTATCCTCCTCCCCGGCTGGCTAAATGACCAGATGTTACCCAGGCAGGAGCGCAGTAGGCCTCCATGAGCTACTGGATCACACACTTTGGAGGCAATAAGAACAATGCACCTGATGGTGGGCAAATTCTTTGCCCATCTTAAGGCGTGCACCTCTATATTAAAGACCGTATGTATTCATACATTGCAATTTAGAATTATTTTACGGTTGTTCCTTGCTATTCTGAGTCTAAACTCGCAAAGTGGTCTAGCATCTCACTGGTATTATGTAGCGATTAATCTGTATAATTTATCAGAAGAACACAAGCACTGAGTGGCCCAAACCGCCACGATTTCAAAGACGCTTTTTGGAACCTGTTATCGCTCCCTGGACCTAAAATGTATCCAAGGCCTGACCTTCACCTGGGACTGACTTGAGTCTCTAGCTGCTCTGAATGATGTGATAACCAGCACTTCCCTGCTCAAGTTACCCCCTAACTCTTGTTAGTGGCTCCACTTAGGGTCTTTGCACTCACCAATTGTACTTTAACTAAGTTCCAGGAACACTACTGCTTCTTCCAATGGTACCTTCATTCTCGTAATTGTTTTTTGCAGGTGTCACTTCCTGCACAAAAGCAATCATCCCTGCATCCCAGACACTCTTGCACCATGGTGCAAGGGTGCCTGCATTGCCGCATGGCAGCCGATTGTGCACCAGCACAGGGGAAAAGGACAGTAATGAGCCATGTCTCATAGATAGGGCTCATTCCTGCCCTTTTCTTTTGATGCAGGGCAGCGCTGCAAGAAGGCTTGCAGCACAGCCCACAAACTTGTAAATATGCCCCATTGTGTGCAAAGTGACTTTTCTGCAGGCAAAGTCCATAGAGCGGTAGGATGGAGATAAAAGTGCACATCAATTGACTGTGTAACTGGAAAGTTTATTGTTATCAACCTTATTTAAATATCTTATGGCACAAATATGCTAATAAAGATGATGATCGCAGTACACCTCTCACCACATTGGCATGCGGAAGCCTTGATGGCACCACAAACTCTACTCTTTTCTCCGACCCTGGTTTTCTGAGTCAAAACTTCGGCTTCCAATTTGATTCAGCTCTTCCCATAAATTGCCATGCTAAAAACTGTCTTGCACTTGTGTTTTTTTCTTCTGAGACATTTAAGCAAAATTATTTTTTTCTTCCTCTTTATTTATCTGATGGCGGTTCAGGTGACTATTCACATTGGACTACTGTAAATCTCTATTTTTGAGGTCTTTAATTGGCCATATGCAATGGTTCCAATGGATCCAAATCACAGCTGCCAAGTTTGCTCCTCAGTTTCAGTGGCGTTCATCGTCATTCCTTTCCTGGAGAGCCTTGCGTTCAGTGGCAGTTGCCAAGTGGGTTGGTTTTAAGGCACTTTGGGCCTTATTTATACTTTTAGATGCAAAACTGCGCTGATGCAGTTTTGCGTCAAAACGTTTAATGCCGGCTAATGCCATTTCCTTGCGCCACCCGGGGGTCAAATTTATACATTGATGCTCGGTGGCACAAGCCACTGGTTCGAGTAATTTATTTTACCCAAAGCAATGCGCCACGTCGTAAAGAAAAACTACATTACACGGGGAAAATGACTTTAATCTGGTTTAAGACGTCGTAAACCGGATACAAGCCATTTTTCGCCGCAATAGCGTCAAAAAGCGGCGCAAACACAGCAAAATGTACAAAGGAGCCCCAAAATGGATCCCAGAAGCCATGAGAGACCCCAGGAAGATGACAACTGACCAGGAACCAACAAGGAGGACCCACACAAGACCCAGAAGAGGGAGAAGAAAAAAAGGAAGTGTCGGTTCAGGGCAGAGGAGCATGAAATACTAGTGAAAGAGGTGACGGAACACTAGCATCAACCTTTTGTCACCTCTAAATTGCCAATTGGGAGGAGAGAGGCAATTTGGCAACAAATTGTTGATAAGATCAACAGTGTGGCAGAACTACGGAGAACAGTCACTGAGTGCAAGAAACAATGGCATGACTACAAGCGCAGGACCAAGGAAAAGATGGCAAGGAACAGGAAGGCAGCACTGCAGACTGGAGGTGGGAGTCCAGCACCGCAGGAGGCCCTGGACCACATGGAGGAGATGGTGGCAGCCATCATCCCTGAGGAGATCATCATAGGGATTCAAGGACAGGGCAGCGCTGACTACCAGGATACAACACAGATGCAGGGTAAATGGCATGGGGAACAAAAATGCCTAATTGTTAACTGCAAGCGGGGGGCATACCTACTACACAATGCATGTCAGCCATGATAATCAGTTAGTGGAAAGGGCAAAGGGGCACGGCACTGGTGCATGGGCTGTGCAGGGGAAACCTGGGGTACAGCACAACACTACACCAGCAACCGTTGCATGGGGTACTCTGCCATGCCAATGATGTTGGAAAGGCAAAGCCAGTACAGGAGGGTAGGGTACAACGTAAAACTAGCCTGCTGTCACACAACACCTGGTATTGTCGCTACATGAACTAGGGCTCAATTTCCAGCCTCAGGCCATATCCGCAAGTGGTACTTACCAATGACAACAGTTGCCACTACCACCTTTGCCGTGTGTTCAGGTCAAATAGCTAACGGCAGTTACGTGCCCATGGATCAAACACACCCTAATTAGTTATCGATTCCCTGTAATTAATATAAATGTGCAAATCCTGTCAAATGCTCATGTCTATAGGCGCTACAAACATAAGTATTTTATTTAACATCATGAGGTACACAGCAGTAATGTCATACCCATGCTACACATCAGGGTCTACCCTGTGTCACAATAGCAACAATGCCACCATGCAACATCTCAAGTGTCATAGTGTTAAGACAACAGCACTGAGGGGGAGTACATATGTTTCCAGCTAGTGAAACACACCCGCGCAGTCATAAGAGGAAATGGAACACTGCTAGGACCATCAGTGCAATCAAATGTACCACATATTCCCCAACATCAGAAGTACACACTACCAATGCTTACAGCTTTATCGTGCCATCCTAATGCTATACATAGTATATGGTATATGGTAGGTCTCAGCAACATATCAGTGGATGTGAAATATCAGAGACTGGGTCAGTTCCAGATTGTTAAGTGTGGTGCAAGTGCCATCAGAACACCCACAGCCAGTGCAAGGCCACACCATGATAATAGAAGTAGACGCAGGGTTGAGTAGGACAATAAGGTGGCAACATACAATTTGGACAGAACCTAAACCTAGAGGATGTGACGCAGACAATTCCCCAAACTGCCCTCACTACACGTGACATGCAGATGGGGTATAGGCCTGGGAGAATCCTAATCTTTATGACAGTAACAATGAACAGGAACCAAGATCACAATGTGCAACTAATTGGAAGTCAGGTACGTCACATTACAAATGCCACAACACAGACACACTAGACCCCATATTTATACTTTTTTAGCACCGCATTTGCGCCGCTTTTTGACGCAAAATCAGCGCAAACATACAAAAGACAATAGTGTTTTGTAAGTTTGCGCCGATTTTGCATCAAAAAGCGGCGCAAATGCAGCGCTAAAAAAGTATAAATATGGGCCTAATTGTACAATATCTCATTACAGAGGATGATGGCTCTCCTGGGGATATGCCTGTCCTGGACTTCCCTGATGACATGGATGACGAGCTGACAAACATTAGCCAGCAGACCCTCCAAGATGTCCTTGGAACTCTCCAGACCCCACCTTCCGTCACAAGGAGGAGCACAGAAGTAGCAGCCATCACAGATGATCCACCCACCACCCCAATTGTACGACCTGCTAGCTCCAACCTAGCTGAGGACTCTGAGTACACTAGCACCACCTTCGAGAGGACTGTAGTTGGAGTACAGCGGAAGCTGGCCAAGGAGGTGAGGGTGGGGACGCAAAATATGGCAGCCAGCCTTGAGGATATGCGTTTGTGCATGATGTCATCTGCAGAACAGGCAGCAGCCATGCAAGCGCGAACATCTATCCTGCAAGGACTTCAACAAAGTGTAAGGAAATCACCACTGAAGGAAGGGAGTTGCCACAACACCTCGCACACCAAACCTTTCACTACGTGCACGAATGCAATCATGACCCCCTCAGGGCCTACCTGGCTGCCTACCACAGTGATGTAGCTGCTATACTTAAGAACCAGCAGCTCCTCCTTGCTGCAGTACTGCCCTTAGTAGCCCCACAGTTGGCAGCTACCGGGATTTCTGACTCCACGTCTTCAAACACTGAAGTGTGTGTTGCCCCTTCAAGACCACCACCACCAAGGGCAGAGGAGACGACACACACATCAGAAGATGAAGACGTAGAACAGATCACCTTCACCCGAAAGAGTACCCGGTAGCACAACTGTCCATGCCAAATGGGCACTGATATCCTAGGTCCTGTGCTTGTTAACATGCCAGTCTTGCAACAGCTGCTCACATGCACTGTTCTCCAGCCCACTGTTTACCTTGACACTATGCTCTGTTATTGTCCCTCACTACCTCATTCGCAATTCATGTTCCTCTGCACTGTATGACACTTCACCCCAGAATGTCCAAGGACATGTCCCATTGCACCTGTGTAGTGTCACAATAGAAGGCGTCACACTAATGGACTCACAATCCTGGACTATGTAAATATTGCACTACAGCACTTTAAAATAAATAGCACTTACACAACCACTTTGTCTCTGTGTAATGTGTAATGTGACACATCAACTGTGTAGGATATTAGTGACGTATGTCACATGTCAATGGCCATAGAATGTCAATACAACTGCCTTGAAAGATTGTGGGCTGGGGTCTGGATTGTATCATCATCTGCGCTTCCTGAGGCTTATTTCTGAAGTAAATAGAAAACTAACAGTATAATGCTGTGTTGGACTGAAAACGTCTGCTTCAGGGTATGTTTAAGTAGAAAATCAATGTGACTATAAACATTCATCACCCACACACACCATACAGCAGGAATGGATGTGTACGAGTATATGGATAAAAATGTAACCTGGGAGTACAATGTAAGAAACGATAGGTATGAGTTATGTATACAATACTACATAAGATTATACCATCACCCACCTTATCAGGGTTCACATGAACATCAGGCTGCAGGCAGACGTACCACAGTGCTCAAGATTCTAAATCAGGTCTCAAACGTTGACAGATTTAAAACACAAAATCCAAACTTAACAACAGATTGGGAACCATAGTAACCTTGAGGGGTGGGTGCAATGGATGGCAGATGCATAGAAAAGTAGCTTTGGTGTAGCTGCCAATGTTACAGCTCATTTGGAATTGGGAATAACCATGTCAATAATGGGATTTGGATGCAGGATAGAACACAAATGCAAATAATAAATTTACACTGTTCACCCATGCCAAGGCCCTGATCCCCAAGCATATGACACATACTATAGAGGAGTACCTGAATATTTATTTAACAGTAACAAAGGATACTAAAACTAGGGGAAACACCTTAACTAACGTAACCTATCCAAACTACACATTACCCACAACTGGCCCTAACTACCCTTATCTAAACTTACTTATCACATTTAACTAAACACTCTAAACATCAACCCCCACCCTCCTTATATGACGGGGCACATGTAGGACAACATATACTAACCTAAACACATAGGGGCATATTTATACTATCGGCGCAAACCCTGCCCCATATTTATACTTTGACGTCCGACGCCGCGGGTGTCAAAATTCCACCATGTGCTTCATTTTTTGGAAGGGGGAACCAGCCTTGCGTTAATGATATGCAAGGTAGGCGTTCCCTTCCAAAAAATGACTTTAAGGCCTGTGCCCCATATTTATACTCTGACGTCATTTTGACGCACAGGAGGGGGCAGGCTTTAAAAAACGGCGCACAGCCTGATGGGCGCCGTTTTTTAACGCCTGGGTCAGGGCAGGCGTTAAGGGACCTGTGGGCTCAGAAGGAGCCCAGAGGTGCCCTCCCATGCCCCCAGGGACACCCCCTGCCACCCTTGCCCACCCCAGGAGGACACCCAAGGATGGAGGGACCCATCCCAGGGAAGTTGAGGTAAGTTGGGGGTAAGTATTTTTTTTCGGTTTTTTTTGTGGCATAGGAGGGCCTGATTTGGGCCCCCCTACATGCCATTATGCCCAATGGCCATGCCCAGGGGACATAAGTCCCCTGGGCATGGCCATTGGGCAAGGGGGCATGACTCCTGTCTTTGCTAAGACAGAAGTCATGTCAATGGAGGTTGGGCGTCAAAAAAAATGGCGCAAATCCGATTTGAGGCCTGAATTTTGCCTCAGACCTGACTTGCCCCATTTTATGACGCCCAACCTCCATTTTCCCGGCTAACGTCATTCCATAAATAAGGCACCTGCATGGTGCGTTGGAATGGCGTTAGCCAGCGGTAAAATGTTTGACGCACAACTGCGTTGGCGCAGTTGTGCGTCAAAAAGTATAAATATGGGCCATACTATCTTATCCTAAACAAATATATATTTTTATTGGTTTTATATATTTTTTTTTATTATTTTTATTTTTATACACATAGACCCCAACATCATCATCCACCCACCCACCCACAAAAAAAAACACATGTAAAAATATGATCCCCTCCACCCCCTAACCCACTTATACTAACTAAACTAACAGCCTGTTCTAACCTAACACTAAGCCCCCTAAGCCCACTAAATTTAAGAACCAGGAAGGAGGAGGGAGGGGAGGGAATCATGGCTGAGGGTCCCAAAGTCACAAGTTTCCCCTCCGCAGGACCTTCTTTGTCCCACGCAGTCTCCTGCTATTGCGGGACAACTCCTGCTGCAGCCTGTCCATCTTGCGCAACATCCGTTGCATGTCACGTCTCATCTGTTGGAATTCTGCATTGTCTATCACTGCAGCAGGGGTTGTCTGTGTGCCACTGGTGGATGGTTGTGCTGGTGCCGGTGCCCTGCTTGGAGAGGGGGGTGCAGGAGCTGCTGTTTGTGGGCCTGGAGCTGATGATGTAGAGGGACCTGCAACAGTGGCTGTCATCCTTGGTGCGACTGTGGTCGGAGTGGTTGTGCTGGTGGTGGTGGCTGTTGTGGGCAAGGATGGCCCCCCCTTGGGGAAATGCCCTCCAGACTCCACATCTAGAGTGTGGTGGTAACACATCACCCTACTCTAGAAATTCCCTGATGTGATTGCCATCCATGTTGGTAGCTGTAAAAATAGAGAAAGCCAAACATTAGTTACATCATTGTGTGATACATCTACTGATGATATTCTAACACTTCCTAAAAATTAGCTTAAACAGTCCAAATCACAGTACAGATCATAGATTGTCCCTAAGGAATGACATGCCAACGCTGCCTACACATCTCCTATCTAACAACACAGCAATGCTCAAAAAGCTGTGTACCTACTTAAATAATCTGTGCATCATTGTTCTGCCATTAGTCACATAACAAATGCTGCAAGTACTCCACAGGCCAACTAATGACTATCTTCTGGATGACAATGAAGGACCACAAGATCTGTGATTTGTAAATGGAATTGCCAGGGTGGTATGCAGTTGCTAAGCATGATGGGGTATCCTAAATTGGAACAAAGGAATGTTGGAATTCCATGTCCGTCTACACTGGGATCCTCACACCTAGGTACACATATTTCATAAACCTAACCCTGTGCCTCAGGGGGTGATGGACATGCAACACATACTTTCAAACATCAAGGACAGCCAGGAAGCTTTGAACAGCTGTCCAGGGGTTTAGTCAGTCCACCACAGGTAAGGAGGGCTGCCAACTAGGATAGACACAACATTGGACAATCACATCCACATTTATGTTCCTAATTGCGGACAATTGTCAACATCATTTGCACTCACTAATACCTTTCCAAAAACAAGCACATAGATGCAAGCACCCATCTGGGCTTGAGCTGCATGCATACCTATGACATTCTACTCAAGTGATACATGAACGTAGCACAACATGTGGAGCTAGATGCTGGTAGGAAGTCAAACATACAGTCCTACATGTTCATTAGTTAACAAGGAGGCTCAAGTCTGTGGATGATACTTCTGCATCACTGGTCTGTGTGAATCAGGGTATGACTTGCTGACTAAATCATGAAACTGGCTACCTCCAAGTTTTTCATTGTCATAAATGTAGCAACAAATATCACCCATGCCTACAGCGCAGCACTAGATTCCCACAATATGACTCTCCGCCACTGATTGTCCAACTCAAAAATGGGTCACAAAAGGGAGTACGGGGTTACAAATGTATTGGGAGTGTGCTAATTGCGTCACTCTACCAATCCTAAATCTCAACTAAAGATAAGACGAGGGGTGGTTTGAGGTCTGTGGAGGGGGATTTCCTTTACGGACTAGGTGGTCTCACACACTATATAGTGTCATGCTTCATCATATGACCATCTAGCCCCACCCAGGTAGGACAATACCACCTGGGCGGACTCAACCTCGCTGTTAAAGGAACAGGAGGAGTGCGTAAATTAGTTTGATTTCTGGAAAGTAGGGATCCAGCTATGCTATGGGAATAAAAACACCTACTCAGATACCAGGGTGAGTTTAATAGAAGGTTCTGTGTGGTGTGATTAAAAGAAGTGGGAGACCAGTGCGAGAACAATGACTCGCAAGGTCACCTATCTAGCCGACATGTTTCTGCCCTTGTGGTTGAGCTATGGAGGGTCTCTGGGCATTCATCAGGGCGTTGGATCCCTGTTGCAGATGCTTGTAGCGCGCTGCAGATTAAATCGTAGTAGAAAAAAAGGTGGGAAGGAAGGGCCTACCTTAACCAAGGGAATACCTGGGGAGGACCCTAATAGTAGAGGTTACTAGCCTATGGTATCCTGGAGAGGGAGCGTCCCTTACAGTCAGACTTGCATCAAAGGTGGGCGCTCTCTATGCGCCTATACCGACCTCTCTGTCAGGACCGCTCAAAAATGGAACAAAATGTCAAACTCAAGTCAACTCACATATCGGATCATGTGCCAGCACATCATACTTTGCTATGTGTCCAACACACAGGAGTCATCACACAGCATCTGCAAACACAACACAGAACTTACATATCAACACTTACTGGATATGTCTGGGTCCGCAAATCGAGCCACTTCTCCAATTGTGTAGGGGGCTGGTCCACCTATAAAACATGGAAGGGTGAAATGTGCTCAATATCTGCTCACTGTACCAAACTTGGAACAAAATCTGACTGTTTGTGACATTTTAGATGATAGACCAGCACCTCAGGCATGTAGACACCCCAACAGACATACCACTGCTAACATGTGTTGACCCTGTCACTGCAGTGAGTGATAGACACACATATGCACACATGCACTGGGCCTAACAATCATGTGGTGACAAACATAATTACTCAATTTGGTGCAGAATTATTTATAGAGGGTACTCCATTTCTTCATTTGTTGTTATGAGAGACATGCAAAGCCACATTCCTGGTGCACTGCAATACCAGTCACTCAGGTATTGTGGCTTGTGCATCAATGGATAATCAGTTACTGTGTGATGCTCATGTGGGTTGAGTTTAGCTCATTAATTATTATGCTTTCTATGGTCCATTATATGTGGGCCTGTGTTGTCTGCAGGTCACATATGCCACATTGCCAGTGTACCCAGAGCTGTATATGCCCCCTATGACACCATGATGGCAGGGATCCTGTGTGTTACTTAATGACAATGTTATGCTAAACATGGATTGGCCATTTATATAAATCAAAACAACAAACAAATATATGCTGACAGTGTCTAATTTGATCATCCGTGACAGAATGCATGGGCACAGGTATAGTTATTGCACCTGAAATGTGTTACTCAGGGCCCTGTGTACCTATATCAGGTATTGCAAATCACAGTAAGCCACATTTATCATCTTACATTTGCCAAGTTGTGTAATCTGTGGTTATACAACGAAGTGACACTGTCCCCTAATTGAAACATGGTTTAGCAAATGTCCTACTGTGGCAATCCTGATGAGGTAGGTCTCAATTTGTATGCACCCTGGGAATGGCAGCAGTCACAGGAATGCTGGTCTGCTGATCTTAGCATACACCCATGTCCGTGATAGCCTTTAAATTGAGAAGTTAACTATTGTACATGTACTGCACTGGATAAGCAGGGGTGTACCAAACGTAAACTAGCAAACTATTTTGTCCCTTTAAATGTATGATGGAAGCAGTCAGGGGTCCTTTGCCCAACATCATGCAAATAAATAATTTGTAACAATGCATTTACCAAGTTCAGGGATCCCATGATGACCCATTAAATTATGAATATATCTTGCCTATAAAGTGACACAGATGGCAAATGAATCAGCTCTGTACCAGCAATTGTGCCCAAGGCAAATTAAAACACACAGGAACAATGAACATAGGGCCAGATATTCTTTTTTTTAATGTGTAGCATTTGCCTCATGTTTTTACGCTACAGCTATGGAAAGTAGCACCAAACATTTAGATATTATCCTGTGTGCACTACTTTGGCATCCATTTCTAATTTAAATGCTGCACAAACCAAGTCAAAGTATCAGCCTAAGATATTACCAGAGGTAGGAAGAACTTTGTACGTATGGCCATGAATACAGTTCAGACATGTATTCCAACTAATTGGGGACTACGTTCATTCCTTGCTTTAGCATGTGAAATACATCTCATTCCTGGTACACTCACAGACCATGAATAAAACATATGTTTGAGCTGCATTACCATCATCTATTGACGTCAAAGCAGCACTAATTTACAAGATCAAGTTGTGTTTTGTAAATTTGTGCAGCTTTTGCGTCAACAAATGACGGTAATGTGTAGCAGATATTGTATAAATCAGGGACACTGTATATTTAACTTGCATTCCACATGTCCACAACCACTGCATGCAGCATGTCAACAAATCTGCTCCTGTCACTACAGAGCATTTAAATGTGCACATTAGTCTGATTTGTACTCACCAACAGGGCCACCAATCACCACACCCAGGTGGTCCAGCAGGTATTGCTCTCGTGCCACAGGGTCAGGCAAGGGATGCTTGAGTTGGTGGTCCTTGCACTGGCTGTTGAATGCTCTCTTCAGATGGAACAGCACCTTGGATCACCTGAGCCTCCTCGCCTCAGTGTGATACCCTTGTATCACCCTGCCACCAACCTCTAACATCAGGAGGAGGAAGTGGCACACCAGCCAAATGAAAGCCCCCAGCTCCTACTCACCCATTCTACCCAGACGTGGCCTTCCCAACATGACAAAAATAATAGGGATAGGAAAGGGTAAATAGGAAAATACAAGGAAAGGAGGTAGGAAAATGAAACTTAAAGAACCCACAAACAGCCCAACAATACCCCAACTAACAATACCCACTACACACTCCCAACAGTACAAAGACAAAATTAGACACAAAAAATGACAAAAACACACTTACACTGATTTACTAAACAATTACAAAAACAACAGATGCCATTTGGAATGGCACACAGGAGACAAAAACACAATTTGGACAGACAAAACTCTCAACACAGCCACACAGTCTAGAAGAATCACAGACTGCAAAGTGAAAGTGAAAGTACACCCACTGCACCATTTCTGTAAACAGGATATCCTATGACATCACTTCCTGTCTTAAATGCGGTGCGTATACATTATGATGCGTGAAAATATCATGGCACTTACGGGCTTTGCATCAAAATTATTTGGCGCAAATGCTTAAAAATTACCCTGCATTCAAAGATCAATATATTTTTCATGGATAACCAATTTCATGGGGTGCAGTGTTGGAAT
The DNA here is from genome assembly GCF_031143425.1 of Pleurodeles waltl. Lineage (NCBI taxonomy): Eukaryota > Metazoa > Chordata > Amphibia > Caudata > Salamandridae > Pleurodeles > Pleurodeles waltl. The sequence continues at coordinate 1,668,506,054 of NC_090444.1, read as the reverse complement.
TACTTCTAGGAACCAAAGGATGTATAATGGCTGTGAGCGTCATTTTTCAACGCTTATGCAGAAAACTTTTGACGCATATGCGTCTTTTTTTACGCATTTGCGCCAAAATATCTGTCTTTAACTGTGTTTGTGTCATTTTTCTCATTTTTAACGTACATGAAAGCTGTAACTACACAGAGATAGGCTGTTAGGGCCTGCTCTGTGTGTTCCAATGTTTGGGCACATGTGGCAGACCACACTACTGCAGACCATTATACTCAAGTTGTTGTGCCAGATTAGCACTCTTAACTGACGCAATAGCAACCCAAACATTTGGAATAAAAATTGGTATTCCCTAGATTGAGCAGGTGGTGCGTCAATAGAGGATAGCAAGGCTACACAACGTAATACATTCACTCATGGCTTGTGTGTATATGTCTGTGAATTGGCTATTTCAATTGTTCTTGTGCCTCTGTGTGAACGTCACAAGACGTGTTTTGCATAATGTGCTTGTATGCATGTGTTGTAAATGTGGATAACCATAAGATGCCGTTCATTGTGGTACATCAGTCAGGATATGTGTTTGTCATACCCGTAGCGTCTAATGCTGTGTGAACTTCCCTGACTTTGGGGACAAAACATCTCCCATGACAAACTATGCACAGGATAGATAGAGGACGGTTGATAATGGCAAAGTTAAAAGGAAAAGCCATCACATGTACTGGAATGTTGGATACCACTTCCTGGTCACTTGTTTGTGTACTACCCATGAGTCAGGCATTTGAACATGCTAGGTAGGTACAGTGTTTTTGACACAGAGTCACAAAACCAATCCAAAAAAGTTATGTTACACCACAGTTTGAGTCATATAAATTACCTATGTTTCTCCTGTGGCAGTGGAGGACCAGCAGACCAGGCTGCATGTGTTCACATATTTCCAGTGGTTCATTGCACAAAGGTGTCCAGTTCAAGTGTGTGGCCATGTGTACCCTGTGTCAGTATTGGCTTCCATGTTGTCACAGTTACGCGCAGGTCTAGTCATGAGTCTGTGGAGCCATTCCCTGCATTAAAAGAGTATCCTTCAAAGCAGAATTGACCTAAAGCCAAAGATAAATTGACGACACAGATGGGGATAGTCTAGCTATGGCACTGCACAACTTTTATAAGGCTGACAACAGGGAAACCTTGGTGTGCTCAAAAACTTTATAGATCAGTAATAGGAAACAGGCAGCTTTCATCACAACATTTGTACACAGGATGGCCTCTAAAATTCCCACTGCAACAAGGAACATCAGTGCCTCTGTGCTGATTAATCTCACAGCTAGACACCCCATAAGCCCCATCAACAGGTTGCAGCCGATTTGAATCTGTGTGTGGACCATCAGGGCACAAACATGTTTTGTCCTTTCATACACATTAGCGAACATTGGTGTTCATTACAACCCTGGCCAACGGTGTTAAAGCTGCGGTAATACCGCAAATAGGCCGGCGGACAAAAAAAGGGAATTACGACCCTGGCGGAAAACGCCAACTAAGACAGCCACTTTAACACATCGCCCGCCACGGTGGTATAGACAAACAGCGCGGCGGTCACCACCAACAGACAGGCGGAAGACAATGTACCGCCCACACTATCACAACACACCAATCCGCCACCTTTTCCGCGGCGGATTCACCGTGGATAAAAACACGGCGGAAACAGCTTTTGCCATGGGAAAACGCTCACCTCAACACAGCCCACGAGGAACGAGGACACCATGGACCCGGAACTACAAATCTTACCTGCCCTTGCATTCCTGCTCATCTACAACCAACAGCGACTTCGGCGCAGAACATACCGTTGAGTACAGCACCTACGACACGGGGGAGGGGGGAGGCAAAAGTTACGGGGACACCCACCAAACACCCCCACCCCCACCCTTGCATATTACTACATACACACCAATGCAGTCACAAAAATCACAGTAACAACCCACAATCCCCCCGGAAGAATGCAAAGACAAAGTGAATAGCGGTCAAACTTTGTATTGTGCCAATATACTACTCATTAAAAAAGATACGGATATATACATCACGAAATCTGTCCAAAATAAATGTACAATACAAGAAGTAGTACAGATATGTACACAACAATGTCCGTGCACCAACAGTCCAAAAATGTATGGGCGACGCCCACAATAGATACCTGACCAAAATCCGAGAGGACACTGCCGGGGCATCAGAGAGAAACAATACAGGCACCTCAGGGGGAAGGGAAGGGGGGGCACATCAGCCACATGAATGCGAAGCCAGATCCACGACGGGGCTACATGCCCATTGATGTATCCTGGTGAGTGCAAAGCCACAGTCTCTCAAGTCTCTACAGTGGGTGGGCTGCCCACTGTGCCATCCTGGGGAGTGCAAAGCCACAGTCTCTCAAGTCTCCCAAGTGGGTGGGTTGCCCACTGTACCATCCTGGGGAGTGCAAAGCCACAGTCTCTCAAGTCTCTACAGTGGGTGGGTTGCCCACTGTACCATCCTGGGGAGTGCAAAGCCACAGTCTCTCAAGTCTCTACAGTGGGTGGGTTGCCCACTGTGCCATCCTGGAGAGTGCAAAGCCACAGTCTCTCAAGTCTCTACAGTGGGTGGCTTGCCCACTGTGCCATCCTGGGGAGTGCAAAGCCACAGTCTCTCAAGTCTCTACAGTGGGTGGTTTGCCCACTGTACCATCCTGGGGAGTGCAAAGCCACATCTTTGCAAGTAGATGCAGTTCTCTACTGGTACTGGGTGGGACTGGTGCCCAGACTGGATGAGTCTCCCCTTGAAAGTACATGTCCTTTCACAGTCCCAGCTGCACATGGGAGAACGATGCCTGATGTGCCGGACTATTCATACCCACACGGTCTTTGCCCTGTTCAGCGGTCTTCACCATGGCGGTCTTGGCCTTGTTCAGCATTGCTTAGCCATGGCAGTCTTGGCCTTGTTCAGCGGTCTTCACCATGGCAGTCTTGGCCTTGTTCAGCATTGCTTAGCCATGGCAGTCTTTGCCCTGTTCAGCGGTCTTCACCATGGCGGTCTTGGCCTTGTTCAGCGTAGCTTAGCCATGGCGGTCTTTGCCCTGTTCAGCGGTCTTCACCATGGCGGTCTTCGCCTTGTTCAGCGTTGCTTAGCCATGGCAGTCTTGGCCTTGTTCAGCGGTCTTCACCATGGCAGTCTTTGCCCTGTTCAGCGGTCTTCACCATGGCGGTCTTGGCCTTGTTCAGCAGTGCTTAGCCATGGCGGGTCTGGTACGGATATTGGTGTGTGGCATGACGAACTCCACACTGGACATTGGTGTGTGGCATGACGAACTCCACACTGGACATTGGTGTGTGGCATGACGAATTCCACACTGGACATTGGTGTGTGGCTTGACGTTCCATCATTGCCCAGCGGGGCTGTGGGATTCTGGACCCTCCTGGGCTATGACTCTGGCGGTGGTCTCCTGACCAGTAACGATACTTGAGCCCTCCTGGGCTATGACTCTGGCGGTGGCAGTGGTCTCCTGACCAGTAACGATACTTGAGCCCTCCTGGGTTATGACTCTGGCGGTGGCAGTGGTCTCCTGACCAGTAACGATACTTGAGCCCTCATGGGCTCTGGCGGTGGTCTCCTGACCAGTAACGATACTTGAGCCCTCCTGGGCTATGACTCTGGCGGTGGTCTCCTGACCAGTAACGATACTTGAGCCCTCCTGGGCACTGACTCTGGCGGTGGTCTCCTGACCAGTAATGATACTTGGGCCCTCCTGGGCACTGACTCTGGCAGTGGTCTCCTGACCAGTTACGATACTTGAGCCCTCCTCGGCTTTGACTCCAGCGGTGGTCTCCTGACCAGTAACGACTGTGCTGGCAGTTGTGTCTGGACCGCCGGAAATGATGGCACACTTCTCTGCCGTGACACTCACAACAGGTTGGGGAGACTTCCTCAGGACCTTCCCCACCTTCTTTTGAGTTACAGATGACTCACCTTGGATCCGATTTCACTGTTTGTCCCACCAGGAGTCTTGACACGGTCCCGTCGTCCACTCTCCAATTTCGGAGCCTTTACAGGGGGTGGGCTGACAGTGCCTTGGCTCCGGGTCCTACTGCCTGCCCTGGTGGATGGGGCACTCCAAAAACCTGGTACATGTACCACTGGTAATGGAGGCTTTTTAGCTGAGGCGCTACGACGGGACTGATGAATTGGAGGGGGGGGGCAAAAAGGTCAATTTGACATAGGGACAGTTTCTGACGTACACTGGGATGGGTAGCTGGAGGGGCTCTGGGAGTAGAGGAAGAGGAGGTGGTTGTAGGAGGTGTCACTTTAGGTGTTTTGGGTGCAGGTGCAGGTACTGGAGGCTGTCGTGAGGTGGATGGATGTTGGGTGAGTGATTGCCGGCGTTTTTGTACTTTAGGAGGGGGCGTCACAGACACACTGGGAGAGGACACAGGGGACGTGTATGTGGCAGTGGAGGTGGTGAGTGCAGGTGAGCGGCTTGTGGTGCTGGGTGTCTTGGTGCGAGTCCTAGTGCCTGTAGATGTGGTGCATGCCGGTGTGTGTGTAGACGAGACTGGGAGGGAGGAGGGAGAAGAGGAGGAGAGGGACACAGTGGAGACAGTGGATGTTGCTGTGTCTGTATGTGTCTGATGCTTGTGTGAGTGCCTGTGGTGTGTGTGGTGCCTATGTTTGCTTGAGCTACTTGTGTGTGTTGACTTGTGTGCATGCTGGTCTGTAGGTGTGCTTGGGATGGGCTGGGGTACAGGGGATTGGGTCTGGGTGGAGGAAGTTGGAGGGGGAGGCTGGACACAGGGACAATGGCTGCCATCAGTGCTGAGGCCAGAGATTGCAGGGTTCACTGAAGGACAGCCTGACCAGAATGAATGCCTTCCAGGAATGCATTACCGTGTTTCATCTCTCGTCATACACCGGATGGCATTCACAATGGTAGACTGCCCAACAGTGAGTGACCTGAGGAGGTCAATGGCCTCCTCACTGAGGGCAGCAGGGGTGACTGGGGCAGGTCCTGAGGTGCCTGGGGCGAAGGTGATGCCCACCCTCCTGGGTGAGCGGGCACGGGGCGAACGCTGAGGGGCTGCTGGGAGGGTTGGGCTGATAGGGGAGCTCCCATCGGCGGACGAGTCAGTGTCGCTGTTTGGTGATCCTGTGGCCGTCCTGAAGCTCCCCTCGCCCTCCGTCCCACTGGTGAATTCAGAGTCTGTGGTGTGGCCCTCCATGACCATGTGGGATGCCGCTCCCTCGTGCTCCGGTGCCACTGGACCTCCGCCTGTTGATGCTGATGTACAGAAGGACAGGGAGAGCAGAAAAAGGGGGGAGACAGAAGAAAGAGAGTTTTAGTGCATGGCATACCGCTACCGTTGGCGGACAAGACAAACGTAGCAGCCCCCTGCATTACGCCGTGCTCCTGCCCTCTGCACATGCAATTTCTGGGATATGGCCTACATGGCAATGGTAGAAATCTGCCCACATGGATGGCAAAGGGGCAACTATACATCAATTTGCCTTTTTTGAGCTGTGGTAGAGTGCCACATGGCCTACATAACGTAGGGGCCTTGCCTACCTAACTCGCCCTGGCCTAGGGACTCCCACAGCCCACCACCCCCACCTAGACAGCTCCACTGCAGGCAAAGTCCATAGGATGAGGTTGTACTCACCCCCTTGTGTCTGCTGTGATGTCCTTAAGCGCCCATCCAACTCCGGGTAGGCCACCGCCAGGATCCGGAACATCAGGCGGGTCATGGTGCGACGGGCACCCCTCCCACGTTGGGAGGCCATCCCCAGCTGAGCCTCCGCCGTCTTCTTGCTGCAGTGGCGAATGTCCTCCCATCTCTTCCGGCAGTGGGTGCCCCGTCTCTGGTGGGCCCCCAGGGTCCGGACCTCCTTGGCGATGGCACGCCAAATGTCCCTCTTCTGGTGGGCGCTGACCTACATGACATGCAAAAGGAAAGAGGAACAGTCATTACCTACAGCACCGTCGTTGTAATTGGCCCCCTCCCAACTCTATCCCTGTGGCCCATTCTTCCCCATGCATGACTGTTCTATGTACTCTGCCCCCTTCCCTCATCCACCCATGCCCTCTCCACCCAGTCCTAGTCCATACAACGTGCTCCCTGTGTACTAACCTGTTGGTCTGGAGGACCGTAGAGTAGCGTGTACTGGGGGAGGACCCCATCCACAAGTTTCTCCAACTCCTGTGCAGTGAAGGCAGGGGCCCTTTCCCCAGACGCAGCAGCCATTGTCGCTTCCAGACCGAGGTCACAGCAGCACTAGCAGTATAGGTCCTCTCCTGTCGAAGGTCAGGTATCTAGTGATTGAAGAGATAGAAAATGGTGGTGACGTCCGCGGCGGTGACGTCCGCGGCGGTGCGCATCATCAGCGCTAGCACACCTGCTAATTGGCTCCTGGACCCATAGGGTCCAATGTTAACCAATGCAGCATTACGCCGCGCTCTACGACTGCCTACCGCGACGGTGTCCAACACCAGCGCAGTTACCCCACAATTCCAATGTCCCAGTTTAGAGGTCAGGCAGCCGCCATTTCAGGGGCCCACATGGCTTCAATTACTACTGCGTCACACATACCGAGGCCTACACTCAAAACCTTTCCCGGATGGGTTAATTGTCTGTTCTAGTCTTGTGTGTGACTGTGGTGGGTACATACCTGGAGGAATACTGACAGTTTCTTCGCTGTTGTCCTTAGGCACCGTCAGTTGGGACAAATTGGAAGATGGCGGAATCCTCCGGTGTACCGACCGCTGGTGGACCTGTTGACAATGGAAGAGCGACATGTCATTGTGACCTACCAGTTTGACCGTGCCACAATCCAGGAACTATGTACACAGTTGGAGCCAGACCTGATGTCACAAATCCGCCATCCGACTGGAATCCCCCCTGACGTGCAGGTGCTGTCAGTGCTCCATTTCCTTGCAAGTGGGTCTTTTCAGACAACAGTGGCCATGGCATCAGGAATGTCCCAGCCTATGTTTTCCAACGTGTTGTCCAGAGTGTTGTCTGCCCTGCTGAAACACGTAAGGAGATACATCATTTTCCCTGAGGTGGCGGATTTGCCTACAGTGAAAGGTGACTTCTATGCCCTTGGACATATCCCCAATGTCATAGGTGCCATTGATGGGACACATGTAGCTCTGGTCCCCCCCCACAGGAATGAACAGGTGTACAGGAACAGGAAGAATTATCATTCGATGAATGTCCAGATGGTCTGTTTGGCAGACTAGTACATCTTGCAGGTAAATGCTATGTTCCCTGGCTCTGTGCATGACGCCTACATCCTGCGGAATAGCAGCATCCCTGATATGATGGGTGAACTCCAGAGGCACCGTGTATGGCTATTGGGGGACTCTGGTTACCCCAACCTGTCCTGGCCACTGACCCCAGTGAGGAATCCCAGGACCAGCGCAGAGGAATGCTACAATGAGGCCCATGGGCGGACTAGGAGGGTGATCGAGCGGACCTTCGGCCTCCTGAAGGCCAGGTTCAGGTGCCTCCATATGACAGGTGGGTCCCTATCTACTCACCGAAGAAGGTGTGCGACATTATCATCGCCTGCTCCATGCTCCATAACTTGGCATTACGACGCCAGGTGCCTTTTCTGCAGGAGGATGATCCAGATGACGGTGTTGTTGCAGCGGTGGAGCCTGTGGAGCCTGTGGACAGTGATGAGGATGAAGCTGATGAGGCTGAAAACGACAACAGGGAGTCAGTCATACAGCAATATTTTGAATGAGACACAGGTGAGCACAATTTCATGTTTCACATTTTATTCACACGTCTACCTCTATCCTGTACCTACATTTCACTTCCTATTTGGTAACTGAGTTGTCCCCTTCCATTTCAGTTTCACAAATGTGGTAACCTACGTGTCAACAGCTTGCACCCTTGAAAGGCTTGTGATGTGTGACATTGGTATGTTGACCTTCCAATGGGTAACCTTTTATAACACTGTAATTGACAATACAAAGTTCACAATCATTGACTGACTCCAATATTATTGGGGTTTCAAGGGTGTTTATTTAAGTGCCTAAAAAGGTAGGGGGGTTGTGAAATGGGGAGAGGTCATGGTGGAGGAATGTCCATGGCAGAGTACAGTCTATTAGTCTCACAGGTACATTGCACATCTGGCCATTGGAAGTGGAGCTGGGGCAGTTCCAATGTGGACAGGGTAACAAAGTGGGACAGTGGGGGGACAATCAGGGTGGTCTTATTTCCTGGCGGGGGTCTTGCCATCTTGCTCTGTCCTGTTCCTGGATCTCAGGGCCCGCTTTCGTGGTGGTTGTCCCTCTGCAGGGGGTGGGGTGCTGGTGTGTTGGTCCTGTGGCGGTGCCTCCTGTCCACTAGCGCCGGCGGAGGTGGTGGGCAGTTCTTCGTTGTGGCTAGTGTCAGGGGCCCCTTGGAGTGCCACGGTGTCCCTCAAGGTCTTTTAAATGTCCGTCAGCACCCCTACGATGGTGCCCAGGGCGGAGCCGATGGTCCTGAGTTCCTCCCTGAACCCCAAATACTGCTCCTCCTTCAGCCGCAGGGTCTCCTGCAACTTGTCCAGGACCGTGGCCATCGTCTCCTGGGAGTGGTGGTATGCTCCCATGATGGAGGATAGGGCCTCATTGAAAGTAGGTTCCCTTGGCCTGTCCTCCCTCTGTCGCACAGCAGCCCTCCCAGTTTCCCTGTGTTCCTGTGCCTCCGGGTGTTGGGTTAGCCTGGGTGCCCTGTAGTGGTGGACACACCGCTGATTGACCTGTCCTGCGTAGGGAGGTTTGGGCCCGCTGGGTCGGTGCTGTGCTGGTGTTCCCAGAGGGTGGCAGTTCGGTGTTGGGCTGTGGCTGAGCAACGGGAACCGACTGTCCTGAGGCCCACGATGGTCCGGGCTGGTCATCAAGATCCAGTGGGGCGGAGCTGCTGTCGTCACTGTGGGCCTCTTCTGGGGGTGGAGTGGTGTTGTCTGGACCCTCTGGTGTGGTGACGTTCCTTCGGGTTCCTGCGGGGGGATAAGTACATGATTATTGCATGTGTGTGTTTCATGGTGTGCAATGGTTGGGTGTGCGTGAACCCCAGTGCAGGCAGTCCTGTGTGGGGGCTTGTGTGGTGATGTTTGGGGGGTGTTGTGGGTCTGTGCAGTGGGCATGCTTTAGTGATGTGTGTCCATGCTTAGTTGTGTCATGCAGGTCTTGGGGTTGGGATGGGTGGTTGGTGTTATGGGTAGATTAGTGAGGAGTTAGGGTGATAGGGAAGGGTGTGAGGGTGGGTATGTGTGATAGCATGCAGGTAGGGTGGGGGTTATGATAGTGAAGATTAGACTTACCAGTGTCCGTTCCTCCAACGACTCCTGCGAGGCCCTCAGGATGCAGGATGGACAAGACTTGCTCCTCCCATGTTGTTAGTTGTGGGGGAGTAGGTGGGGGTCCGCCGCCAGTCCGCTGTACCGCGATGTGGTGCCTGAATACCGTGGAACGCACCTTCCCCCGTAGGTCGTTCCACCTCTTCCTGATGTCCTCCCTATTTCTTGGGTGCTGTCCCACAGCATTGACCCTGTCGACTATTCTTTGCCATAGCTCCATCTTCCTGGCTATGGATGTGTACTGCACCTGTGAGCCAAATAGCTGTGGCTCTACCCTGATGATTTCCTCCACCATGACCCTGAGCTCCTCCTCGGAGAAGCGGGGGTGTCTTTGGCGTGACATGGGGTGGTGTGTGTGATGTGTGGGGTGGTGTATGTGTTGATGAGTGTGGTGAGTGTAGTGGTATGTGGTGTTTTGTGCATGGATGTTGTGTGGGTGATGGTGTAGTGTGCCTCTGTGTGATGGTGTTATCTATTCTGTGCTGTCTCTCTCTGGCCTTCGTCTCTAATTTGTGGTCGTAGGGGTTTATGGGTGATGTGGGTGTGCGTTTTATATTGTGTTGGGTGTGTGGGAGTGGTGTTTTTTTAACGTATCAGGTGTGTGTATTTGGAATTGTCCAATGTGGCGGTGTTTTGGAGATGTGTGTGTATTTTGAGCGCGGCGGTGTGTACCGCCAATGGAATACCGCAGTTGTAAGACCGCTGCGTGGATTCGTGGGTCGTAATAGTATGGGCGTGTTTCTGTTGGCGTGGAGGTCGAGGATTTGTTTCCGCATGTTTATCGCTGACCTTTGGTGTGGAGGTGTTGTGTGGGTGTCTGAATTTCATCAAATTCCGAGATGTGTGTCATAATAGCTGTGGCGGTCTACCGCGGCCGCGGCGGTGTATTGCCGCTCTTCTGCACGGCGGTAAGCGCCTTATACCGCCAAGGTCGTAATGACCCCCATAGTTTGTTGTGCTGGAGGCACCGTACCAAATCCATGCATACAGCCATAGTACACTGTCACTGTTTGTCACTCATGACTACATGAAACCCAGACAAGGTATGGGGGCTAGATTAATCAATTTGAATACATGTCCCAGACCATAATACGATAAGTAAACTGACTAAACTACATTATACATTTGAGGATTCATCGTAGACCTACCAGACACAATACCCCATGAGGAAAGAGAGGGCATGGAAAGCAACTATGAGACAAATGTAGCCACAGGGAACCTCTATGGTTAACGCAAAGACAGGAACCAGTCAGGCTAACAGGATGCAGGCTCTGTCAGGGACAAACATGAACAAGGCAAATACACAGTGAGCAAACTGAGACTGGGAAAAGCTGGAACAACACTGTGGGAACTAAAAACTGTATTTGTGCTGTGGGCTGCAACGTTACACAATCCCCCAAGGTCTATGTTACACAAGTGCTTTATACAGTAATGCACAACAAGGATATTCAGAAAGTGTCACCTTCTAAGCAGTTCCAGGCAGCAGCAATGGCAGTGCAGGTTCAAATGGCTTGTCTGCGTGGAAGTGCTCACAGGTGTGTGCAGCTTCAGTCTCTCACAAGTCCTGTAGTTGAGAATCAAGTTCAAAGGGCCAACTGGACCTTTCACATGGGAAGCAATGGACAGCTGATTACAGGTCCTATCAACTACCAGGCAGTGCATTATCGGACATGAAGTCCATGCAGACTGATGAACTATGACTATGGCATGCCATACTGAAGAGGGAAGCACACAGGAGTCCGAATGGGAGTCTGGGTGTGTGTAGATGAAGGTTATCAGGGTACACATAGTCCATTTACAGGGCAACCTACAGAAGGGTGGGCAGAGACTGAAAACATGGCAGTGGCAGGACTTATTACCTGGGATGGACTGCAGAGGGCACGTCTTGTGAGCAAAGCTTGTCATACCTGGGGCACTCGTGCTATCCATTTTCAGCGTAGTTGGACTCCTTGTCACACATGCTCCTTGCAAAGATAGCTGATGTCACACCTACTGCTGTCAAGGGTCTGGTCATACATTCCTGTTACCAATGCAATAGCACATCCACTGCCTCATGTATGAAAAACTTTTTTACCTTATGATTGATGGTGTCTTAGTTGTGTGTCATGTGCTGCAATGAACCATGTTGGCAACATGGATGTGTGTCATAGCTGTGGTCCTCTGATTGTGCCCTTTACATGTGAAATAGACAGGACATATGTCATTTCCACTGTGTGTGATGTTGAATGTACATTCATACCCATCAAATGTGATGTGGCTTTTTCAGTATCCTAATCTGTATTACTGCAATGCTCCATGAGGCTAAACTCTGATTATGATTCCTAGGGATCATGTGATGCATAAAACATTACCCAGAGCATGATTGAGTGATGAAGTGAGGTGTTTAATGACTTATGGTAAGAAAGTGGTGATGGTGACTATAGTTTAAAGAAGTTTTGTACAATGTGTTGTCTCCGACGCAATCCTGCTGCAGAGTTTGGATGGACCCCCTCATGTTGACGAACAGCACCCTCCTCTTCAGGCATTTGTGGGTCTGGTTCATAGTGGGGAATGTTCCTCCTTACACAAATGTTGCGCAGGATGGCACATGTCAAAACGATCTTGCAGACCATTTCAGGTGAATATAAGAGGCTGCCTCCGGTGATGTTGAGGCACCTAAATCTTGACTTCAGGATGCCGAAGGTCCTCTCTACAATGGAGCGTGTCCTCCGATGTGCTTCATTATAGGCACGCTCTGATGCTGTGCTTGGGTTGGCAAATGGGGTCATGATCCATGGCTGGATCCCATAACCAGCTTAAAGAGAACATTTGTGTAAATATTTGGATGTTGGTTGCACCTTGATTATCACTTTGCATGGCAGTTGTTATCTTGTGTCGTCTGTGACTCATCTGTGTTTGTGTTATTGTGTGGGATCCTAGGCTTCTAAGATGTTCTTTCAGCATTGGATTGTTTATTTATCTGAACTGGTGTTTGGCTGGTTGACCGGATATCAGCTGTATATTTGTGAACTTGCAGTTCATTGTGTATCTCCCATGCATTATGTCAGGTGAAAGAAGTGTCCATGTGCCTTCACTGGAGGAGACATGATACCACACATCGATTTCACTATGGTGGTAACACGGTTGCACTATATGGCATAAACATCCCATCCAATTCAACATATGTAATAGCATGTGAAAAACAACAGTGAAGCCCTTTGATTTGTCTAGGTGACTATGTAAAACACATCTCCATATGTTTGCAGCACTGAAGTGTTCACAGTTGACAATGTACAAATATCCCATGTGTGACAAGTTCTATGCAAACCTATTTCTGTGCACTCACCGAGTTGGCTTATGTGCGAACTTGTACTTACACTACTGAACCTCCTCGAGGTAAGCTGGCTATCTTGGTTGTGGGGGTGAAGGTTTAAGTGTCAGAAGGTCCATCTGCCTGTACATCTGTTGTGTATATGTGGAATTGTCTCAATCTGTATGTGTAGCAATGTGCACTTTGCAATATTGTCACATCAATATGTGTTCTTTGCACAGTCCAATTCCTTATTGGTAGCGTGCAATGTCACCCCTGTAGTGATGTGAGATGTTGGTACTGCCTCAATGATTCCATGTAACCTTCCTTAGAGCAGGCATCATCATGCTATATGTCTCTTGGTGTTTGACCTGCAGCGAAACACATAACACACCCCTTACACAGTACGTATTGCTTGGAAGGGTGCGTGATTGAGTGTTATTGATGTGAGTTTGTACAATTCATCTTCCAAGTTGTACTGCCAGCTAAGGCCATGTCATTGTTACTGTGTGGATTTAAATTGGTCCCTTGTGGCTCTGGAGTGGTATCTGTTGTTATTTGCATCTGTCATTTTTCCATAGGTGTGTATCCCATTGGGTCATGATTTCAAACATGACTAGCAATGTCAGAACCTCAGTGTGTTCCTGGCCACGTGTCCATGTAGTGGTGTATGTTTTGTATGTCCTACAGGGTTGCTGTGATGTGTGTATATAGCTAGGTTTCTGTACTTACCAACAAGTAAGCCATTTCCATATCATCCATCCTGGAAGTGTTGATTGATGGTGCAGTGGCGGAAGATGAGTGAATCATGTACACTCCCAGGATATTGTGCCACGATGTTAGTGATCAATTCTTGGCGATCCACAATGGCCTGCACATTGATGGAGTGTGTGTGCTTCCTGTTGCGGTATAGATGCTCGGTTGCAGCAGGTGGCACAATCCGTACATGTGTGCAGTCAATGGCACCAAGCATGTGTGGGAAGCCATTGATTTGGTAGAAGCCCTGTTTGATCTCCTGCTGCTTCTGCTGTGTGTTGGGGAAGCTGATGTGACGGGATGTGAGGGAGATGATGGCATCTAATACCTTGGGTAGAAAGGCAGAGAATTAGGGCTGTGAGATCCCGGCAATCAGGGCACCAGTTATTTGAAAAGAGCCACTTGCCAACATGTGGAGGACAGCTAGCAGCTTGGTCTCTGGTGGAATGATGTGGGGTGTCTGCAAGCTGGGTGCCAACTGTAGCTCAATGTGGCGCAGCAGCTGCTGTATGGCTTGCCAGTTTAGTCTGTATCTCTGGATAATATCATGTTCCCTGAGGCCCTGAAGGGTTGTCCTGGTCCAGAATATCCTCTCCTGCCTTCTGCGTTGCCTTTGGGGTCCCTGCTGATGTGGTGGAAGTTGCTGCTGTTGGTCCTGTGCTCTGCATCTTCGTGCTTGCTGGATGAATAGCACCTCCATATCTTCCTTTTGGAGCTCTGATGTTGCTTCTGTGGGTTTTCGTTAAGTACTCGTGTGTTTGCCCCATTTTAACTCCTGCTCTGACCCAGACGTTAATGTTTGCCGCAAATTGGGGTGTGCGTCATTTTTCAACTCTGCCTCCCAGCTGTGTGAGATTTTTGCGTGGTTGGATAAATATGGTGCACAGGTGTTTAAGTCATTTTTTGGAGGGGAACTCCTCCCTTGCATTTCATTAACGCAAGGCGGTTTCACGCATCCAGAAAATGACGCACACTGAGATATTTTAACGTCACGGGTCTAGCGTCAAAGTATAAATATGGCGTTGGTTTTGCATCGAATTCGCATAAAAAATAATGATGCAAATCCGGCGCAAGCAGAGTAGAAATATGCCCCTTTGTTTGGTGTTTCAAGTTTACCATTACTTTGCCCAAGGTATCTTCAGCAAAGGTTTTGTCATTACAATCCGAGTTTCATGCTGAGATCATCTGACTCCCATTTTCTTTCGGTTTCCAGGTTTTGGCAGTCTTGCACTGGTGCACCTCCTTCTCTGTGAGTCCAGCAAAATCATAGAATTGCTTGCTACTGAAATTGCATACCAGAAATCAGCTGCTCCCTTTTGGGAAAGCACCAAAAACCTGGCCTTTTTGTCAGTGGCTGATGATGCCTTGTAATCTCAATCTCACTTTTGTCTTTCTTCGGCTTTCCAGTGCTTTTCCTAGTGCTAGGACGTCTCTGTGGGCAACATAGCACCCTGTCCATTTATTTTACATTATATTACATTACACTACAAGCTTCTACAGATTTTGATGCAAAAGCAACATCCAGGAATGATAATCTTTGTGTCCTATTGTTAGGGAGATGCTGACTCTGGTAGTCATAAAGAAAAAAAGAACTGTGGACAAATGCCCACACATGATGAGAGCTGCAGCAGCACTTTCCTGGATTTGATGGGAGCTCTCACACTCAGTCATCAAACCAAATGGAACTACGACTTTGGAACCCTACTATAAACACACAAGTAGACCCAAAGCTATAAATTAACAACAAACGGGTGAAAAGGGAGTATTTCAAGACCTCTTGAACATTCCTCCCAAATGTCTAAATCAAAACACAAAGACGCACAAGGTCTCCTGAACTAGTCAGATCAGAAGGTCCCTAATCAGAATGCCTGTCTAGATTGAGGAGAATCTCTTTGCGTAGTTGGAATGTCTCATCATAGGGTTCCTCCTCACACCACTCACCAAGGTAAACGGTGTGGGCTACAATCCCTGAACAGGAGAAAAGCACTTAGGTCCATATTTTTCAAGGTTTTGCATTGCCTTTGCGCCATGCAAGGTGTCGTCAGGGTGACTCAAAACCCAAGTGAGATTTATCAAGCCAAGCAAGGCCACCTTGCATGGCTCAGCATGGCTTGCTAATTCTAGGATAATGCAAGGCAGCGCCAATTGCTGCCTTGCGTTACTCAGCAGCAGGAAAGCATGGGTGTTCCCACGCATCAACCCATAGATTTTGATACATTCCCAGAATTACCATTAGTGGTAGACTTGGAAATGAGTCAAAATACTATGCAACCCCAGGTGAGGAGTAACAAGGATAAATATCTTTATTTCTTCTCTGTTGTTTTGTGTGCTGTGTTCTGCAGCACACATAGAAAGAGGAAAATGCCTCTTATGATTGTTTTTGTGCAGGAAGGTGTCCCTTCCTGCCCAAAACAATCCTGCCTACAATGCCGGCACCCTTGCAACATGACAGAAGGGTGTCTGTGTTGGCACTAGACACCCTAAAGTTCCCCAGCACAAGGAAGGACAGGAATGTGCAGTATACTGTTAAATACTGCACATTCCATGCTCCTTACCTTTCACCAGTGTAGCAAGGTGGCTTGCCGCGTTCCGTTGCATGAAAGATTGATAAATCTGCACCTTAGTGTATAGCCTAGGAGTGTAAGATGTTTGTGAGCGGTCGGTGGGGGTGGGAGTTATAGAGTGCTGTGAAATAAGTGTGGGGATTAATACTACCACAGAATTTTATTGAGCATCCCCCAAGGAATAGACAAAAGATAAGAGGGGAATTAACTGCAACCCAATAATGATGCAGGGGTCAACATCTTTCTGCCAATTGTAAACACTCTATTATGAGATGTTCGGCATTTTTCAGGACAAAATATGTAAAGTCACCTTGTCATTTAAAGAGGAAAGAAGTGGATATGTATTGTGTAGCAATCACAAAAATAAATGTTAATTAATTTACAGCCAGTAACAACTGCTTGTAAACTAATGCGTCAGTAAGCACTGTTGTAGTCACCCATATTAGTTGTGTGTTAGGCCTCAACTCATATTTTCTCAGGCAAATGAAACAGTAGGAATGTACAGGTCTGTTGTTCCGCCAATAGAGGCTGCCTGGTTGTGGAACACCCAAAATAATACCACAATAGTCGCTTCTCAAAATCAGATGTTAGAAGACACAATTGTATTTTGTAAGTTTGCGCCTCTTTTGCATAAAAAAATGACACAAATGCAGTGCTAAAAAAGTATAAACGTGGGCCCTAAAGCTTCAAATACACATTGGTTTGTATACAAATGAAGATGGAAGTAGAACAGAATCATAATTAGGCTACAACAAGAATACAAAACAATATGATCATTAAATATTTAACCCTGTGGATGAAGCTGCAACTCAGAATGCTGGAAGGTATATGACTCTATTATAAAAGCTTCGCTGCCTTCTGGCCAAGTTCGCCTTATAGAAATACCATATACATATAGATACATAAGCTGACCTCTGTAAATAAAGATAGTATCTATTTCATATGTGCAGACACTGTAAAGGATTCCCTTCATTTCTATTATGGTAGGCACCTTCAATATTAAAAAAAGGTGGTGTCTAAAAAATAAGCTGCACAATGTGGGATTTAATCCAGGTAGGTCTGTTTTGTAATGCAGAACACAGGCTGTTTTGTGAACAGAAGTCCAGACTTGAACACTATAGTAGTTCAAAATGATGTACAGGGAATGAGGAAGATGTTACCTTGTCATGCTTGTAGGGTCATTGGAAGCGGGAGTGGCCAATGATGGTGCAGGAGGGTGTTGTTCAACAAAGCAATGATGTCAGTGCATTCCAAAATGTGAAAGGACCGAGGCTGAGAGGTCCTAATCCGAACTTTCAGAATAACATGAATCAGATGCAGGGTTTCCAACCCATGCAGCAGGTGCAGATGCCATGCATACAGCATATGCAGATGCAACAAATGCAACAGCAGGTTCCTATGGTACCTAGATAGCAAATGCAAGTGCGTTTAGCGCCAATGGAACAGCAACAGGTGATGCTTCCTCAACAGGTCACAGGTCAAAGAATGAGTCAAAATAACACAGTGCAACAGTTCCCATTGTGTGGTGAGATTGGAATAAACAATGAATGGTCGGATGAGAGTTCAGATAGTGAGGAGTGTAGACTCACAGCATTCTTAGAGGTAGATCAAAAAGAGCCCTATGTTCAGGGGAATGTAATGGGTCACAAGGTTTCATTCTTGGTTGACACAGGAGCTACACACTCTACAGTTAGAAGCACAGAGGTCCCGAAAATGCCTCTTTCGGGACGTACAGTCAAGGTAGTAGAAGTGGCAAACCAGCTCCTAACTAACCCGATCACAGATCCAGTTCAGGTTGAGCTTGGCACTTTTTAGGGATTGCACAGGTTTGTGGGGTTTGCGATTCAAGTCCTGTGTCCCTACTGGGAAGAGAGTGTTCTATCACCTGTTCAAATGAGGGGTTTGAGGTTCAGACAAACAGTGATGATGAGGGAGAAGAGGAGCAGGTTTCAGAGCCTGAAATGGAGACCACAGACGAGCAGTATCCTCTGATTAACTTGATGTTCACAGTGGCTGATCTCCCAGCAGACTTGCAGAGAACAGTCCAAGAGAAAGTGTGGGATTTGACCAGGAAAGAAGTAGGACTGATAAAAGGAGTAGAGCCAGTTAAATTCAGTGTGAAGCCAAATGCTGTGTTTCCCCAGGTACTGCAGTATCATGTGGCACAAGATGTCCTTATAAAGGTTGCGCAATTAATTGCGGACTTTGTGAAACAAGGAGTCTAGAAAGAAGTGATGAGCAGTCCATCTAATTCACCAATAACGTGAATGAGAAAGCCTTGTGGGAAGGTTTGAATTGTCCAAGACTTGAGAAAGATCAATTGCATAGTGGTGAAATGCTGCCCAGTGGTGCCAAATCCAGCTGTGATTATGTTCCGGGTTCCATGTGATGCAGAGCGGTTCACAGTAATTGATTTGTCCCAAGCGTTCTTTTCTGTGCCTCTTCCTGAGGACAGTCAATTTCTCTTCAGTTTCAAATTCCTGGATAAGGTTTACAATTGGTGTCGACTTCCTCAAGGGTTTTCGGAATCACCTTCCATATTCAATCAGATACTGAAGAAGGATTTGGAGTCATTGGAATTGCCTTTTCAATGGACTCTAGTGGAGTACATTGATGATCTGTTGATCGCATCCAAAACGAGGGATGAGTGCAAGTATGATTCGATTGCCTTACTGAACCACTTGGGGAAGAACAGGCACAAGGTGTCCCCCAAGAAATTGCAGTATTGCCAGAAAGAGGTGAAGTACGTGGGTCATCAAATTGAGAAAGGGTCAAGGAAGTTATCCAGGGAAAGAGTAAAAGCACTGTTACAGATGAATCCCCCAACGACACGGAGAGTTGTTAGGATGTTTCTGGGAATGGTGGGTTACTGTTGTCAGTAGATCCCGAATTCCTCATTCATCTCCAAGCCATTGGTGAGACTGATGGTCAAGGAAGGGCCAGATGTCATAGTGCTGACAGAAAAAGAAATGAAGGTGTTTACTGAGTTAAGGGAAAGCATGTGCAGGGCTCCAGCTTTAGGTATGCCTGATTACACGAAGCCTTTTGTTCTATTTTGCCATGAACGTGATGCATGTTCTTTGTCTGTCCTGACACAGGTCCATGGAGGTGTAAACCGACCAGTAGCATATTTTTCAGCTACTTTGGACCCAGTTGCAGCAGCCTTACCGGGCTGTCTGCATGCAGTAGCAGCAGTTGGTCAAAGCCTCACACAGTGTGAAGGCATAGTGATGAGACATCCTCTAACAGTCATGGTCCCTCACTCAGTTGAAATCCTGTTGACCCGTACAAAAACGCAGCACATGACAAATGCAAGTTGACGAAATATGAAACGATTATATTGGGGTCACCAAATGTAACGTTGAAAAGATGTACAGTGTTGAACCCGGCAACTTTGCTGCCAAATGAAAACACAGAAGTTGAAAATGTTGAAGATGTAGAACATGATTGTCTTGAGGTAACAGAAATGTGCACCAAACCGAGGCCTGGTATTAAAGATATCCAATTGGAAGAAAATTACCAAATTATCTTTGTCGATGGCTCATGTTTGAGAGACTCAGTAGAGTGCTGAGAGCCGGATACCCTGTATATACGATGTCTGGTATCCTGGAAGCGTCTTGGCTCGAAAGAGTATATTCTGCTCAAGTGGCCGAATTGGTTGCTCTTACTAGAGCTTGCCATGCCGCTGCCCAGCTGAGAGTGACTATCTATACTGATAGCAGGTACGGATTCGAAATTGTCCATGATTTTGGCCAACTATGGTCTCAGAGGGGTTTTCTGACCTCTTCTGGTTCGCCAGTGAAAAATGGTGAAAGAATAAAGGAGTTGCTGCACGCGATTCAGTTACCTCATGAAATTGCCGTGGTGAAATGCAGTGCTCACCTGAAATCACAAGACTTTGTTTCAATGGGAAATGGATATGCGGATCAAGTCACAAGGTTTTGCGCATTGAACTGTATATCGTTTAATGATCAGTGGGAATTGTTACCTGAGATAGAAAATGACACATGCACAGGTTACGCCTTAAGGGTGATTGATATGTTAGAAGAGTTGAGATTATTGCAGGGACGTGCTAACAAAGATGAGAAGCGTTCTTGGGTTAGGATGCAATGCGTACAAATACCAGATGACTTGTGGGTTTCAGATGAAGGGAAAATGGTCTTGCCGAACAGTCTCCTGTCACAATTTGCGAGGTTTTACCATGGTCAAGCACATATTGGGAGAGATGCCATGATCAGGTTGTTCAAGATTGACTGGTTTAACCCAAAGTTCAGACAAGCTGCAGAAGTAATCTGTCATAGGTGTCTCATCTGTCAGCAGATGAATGCGGGGAAAGGGACAGTGGTGAATTTGAGCCACATTGGGAAAGCAGGAGGTCCATTTATCAGAATGCAATTGGATTTTATTGAGATGCCTGTGTGTGGAGGTTTGAGATATGTGTTGGTGATTGTGTTTATCTTTAGTCACTGGATTGAAGCATACCCTAAACGTACGAATGACAGTATCACAGTAGCGAAGTTGCTGCTTAGGAAATTGATACCGCGTTTCGGCTTTCCAATCTCTTTAGAATCAGATAGGGGAAGTCACTTCAACAACAAGGTGGTTAAGCTACTGTGTGCAGCATTGAACATTGAACAGAAGTTGCATTGTAGTTACCGTCCTGAAACATCAGGACTAGTGGAGCAGATGAATGGTACCCTGAAGTCGAGAATGGCGAAAATGTGTGCAACCATGAATTTGAAATGGCCTGATGCATTGCCTTTGGTGTTAATGTCAATGAGAAATACACCTAACAAGAAAACAGGACTGTCCCCTCATGAGATTCTCATGGGCTGAGCTATGAGACTGCCCGCACTGCCTGCGAATGCTGTTGTGAATATCACGGATGATATGGTGTTGGACTACTGCAAGTGTCTGGCTGATGTGGTCCGCTCTTTTTCTCACCAGGTGGAAGCTACCACCCTGCCACCGATAAATGATTCAGGACACAATCTGAAAGCTGGTGACTGGGTTGTCATCAAGAAACACGTGAGGAAATCGTGTTTGGAGCCACGTTGGAAGGGGCCATATCAAGTAATACTAACGAATACTACTGCTGTGAAGTGTGCTGGAATTCTGAACTCGACCCATGCCAGTCACACGAAAAAGGTGACGTGTCCAACTGATGAGGAAGTTGAGTTGTTGAAAGTACCAACAACAGAGAAGGAAGTCTCAGGGCCGGAGAGTGATCGAAGGGGAACTGAGATAGAAGGAGAGCCCGTTGAGGACGGCTTGGTCACTCCAGTAAGAGATGAAGGAGAAAAGACCCAGAGGGGTGACGGTGAGCCCATCTCAACTGAGGCACCAGGAGAGCCAAATCAGAGAGAGGTTCTCCCAGAAGCAAGTGAATACGGAAATGAGCTAGAGCCCCTGACAGACCCAGAAGGCGAAGGAGTTGAGGCGGAAGAGAGTCAGAGTGTCCAGACTCCTCCTGAGCAAATTGGAAGTCCATCAAGAGAGAACACCATAGAGCCAGAGGAGGGCGAAGAGTTGCCACTGGAGAGGTCAAAGCCCAGAGAGATGCTGAAAGGAGATAAGTGGCCAGAATTGCAAGTGACGAAAGGAAAGGTGGTTGTCGAAGATGCAATAGAGGAAGAGGTTGATGCAACAAGGAGAGAAGATCTAAGTGAAGGAGAGTTGCAAGGTGATCCCAAGTTGAAAAGAAAGAGAATAGCAAACAGAAGGTATGCGGGTCCTGAATGGGCGTATGCAACGTCAGCTGACTGGCAACAAGAGTTTTTGCCATTTTGCTTTGATCGAGAAATTCCAGGTCAGTACTTTGGTACCTGAGTCTAGCCAAAGAGACTGAATTGGCATAAGAATTGAATTAAAGGGAAGAGAAAATTGAGAAAAGACACTGAATATTTACCGGATGAGACTTTGATAACCTGAATTGACTTTTGAAACCCGATTTTGACAACCTACTATCCTGAATTGACAAGGATCCTGGGAACACAACTGCAAGCTGTAAATAATTGCTAAAGGAAAACTTTCGCTTGTTTGACTTTTTGCTGCAAAGGAAAAAAAAAAGAGAGAAGAAAATTCATTCTAACTGTCCTCTGTTGTTGTTTGAATAAACCATCCTTCACTTTCTGATTCTTTACAGATCATGGCTAACATTAGAGAGGATGATAGAGGGAGTAGGCATTGTAAATATTTGGGGTTGGTTTAGGTGTTGTGTGTGTGATATTCATCATAGATGTGGTTGTGGGTATGCCACTGATGGATAAGAGTGGGACTAACAATGCTACAATTCCTGAGACTACCACTGCACTAACAGCTTGGGAGAGGTTTGAGCAGGATACAAAATATTTGCATAAGGGAACTAACGCAAAAGGGGAACTATCCACTAATGTTTTCTATTGCTTGTTGAGTGAGTATGTTGACACAATGGATGCGAAGGATTGTTACGTGTGCACACAGATTCCTGTTTCGGTACAAGAGGGGGTTACCTATCATAGTCTGCCTTTAACATATGTGATAAGTTGTAGTAGAAGAGATCCAGTATTTTTACTCAAACCATGATCTTGTGTTTGCTTATCTGCCTATCATAGAGGATTTGAATGGGGTAGCTAAGTATTATAGTATAAACTTAGTTAAAGGATTCTTTGAGGCGACAATAACGATTAGTACATCTTATGCATATCACAATAATTGACATGCTTGCTTACATTTGTAGAGAAAAGCTTTTTAGATCACACGGAAGATAGAAGAAGGGCATTGAAGGGTAAATTGGTAATAGGATTGCAGCAGCAAGCTTTTGCTAGTAGTGAGGTTTACAGTGCAATTAGGGAACAGGGGAAGTTAGCTTTAGATGCACTACACGTAGGTAAGCTTTGCATATCTAGACCAAAATCATATTATGACAATGTGTTTGTGGGAACGAGTGAATGTAAGCATGTGTTTTTGTTTCAGAGTAAATGGACGTTCATGTTAAATGGACAGGATCCAGCGATCCCTGGGATCTAATATATATGTGGACTAAATGCTTATTACCGTCTTCCAAAAGGACGGTATGGGACATGTTATTTGGGGATAGTTTTCCCAAAGATAAATCAACTTGACGACTTGAAAAGGTTTCTGAAATTGTCTGAATTACATCGTACTAGACAGAAGAGAGAAACTGCTGCTGGTGAAGTAGAAGACATATTTGGGGTGATAATTCCTTCAGTCGGAGTTATATTAAACTCCATAAAGATTCGAAAGTTGTCTACTATTGTGGATAACATGCTGACAAACTTTCCAGGGGCTATACTCCTGATGGATACTGAACTTGCTGCGGAGAGGGCTATGACTCTTCAAAACAGGCTTGCTTTAGACATTCTTTTAGCGAAAAATGGCGGAGTTTGTAGGATGCTTAATGAGCGTCATTGCTGTGCTTGCATACCAGATAATAGTAATGAGATTAGAAGTATGCTTACTAACTTGACTAGGGATAGTACAAACTTGAAGGATTTGAACAAACCAGGAGTTTGGGAAAAGGTTGGGAAAGGATTTGCTTCAGTGGGGAATTGGCTTAGTAACATTTGGCATGGGATATTGTCTAAAATAATACAGGGGATATTGATTGTCATAGCTTGCTTATTTGGATTGTGGGTGGCATGTAAAATTAGTAAAAGAATAAAATTGAAGATGGCGAAAAATAATAAAAGGAGGGAAGAAAAACAAAGGGAAAAATTATTCAGGGCAAAATCAAAGGGGAAACAATTAAGAGAAGTAAATGAAATGAGAGAATTTTAATATGTAATATTTCTGGGGTAAGGTTTGTGTGATGACAAGAGTCATCAGAGGAGGGATTGTTAGAGTGTGTCTTTTAAAAGCAATATTAACATGAAAAGCTTGCAATATACTCTGTAATAAAGCTGCATAGGAAATGTGTTAATGTAGAAAATAATGCATGCATTTGAAATGTGCCCACGGGGAGTGGCTACCAATGTATACGAAGGCTAATGAAACTTATTAATGATGAATTAATAATGTACTAATGTTTTGAATTTGTATCAGCATATTATAATTAGAGTCATGTATTAGAGGTTTGTTAACTAAATTACTAGGCCTTAGTTAGCGAGGGTCTGGGCCTAGCTGCCAGGTCTCATATTAAACTGTGTTTTTCCTAACGTGCAATGTGCTGTTTTCCTGAAGGACACAATGCTGTACTTTCCAGAAGTTAGATGTGTGTGTAGCCGTAGTAATTTTTTTTTCATGGTACCTGACTTGCTCAAGGAGACATTTTTGCTGAATACAACAGTGTAATTCGTAACAGGTGCAATACTGCCTGGAGTAGGAGAAACAATGGGACTACTGACTGGAGCGTAAAGTGTAACTTTTCTTGCCTGACATTCCAACCGATGAAGATGTCAATAACATGGGCCAATGAACTACATGAGAAGTGTGTTCTGTGGAAAATTCTAGTGAAGTTCGTGGAGAATTATTGGACAGAGATAATGATGCACCAAATATTATCCAATTGAGAATTAAGGGCTAGTTCCACAGTTTTGATTTAACCGCATCCGGGAGAGAAATCAGCCATTATTCGGTCATTCCACTTTAAGCCATACCTTGCCATTATTCTGTTGAGACTTTACCGTTTATTCTTCCTGATACTTTAACCATCCTCTATCTAAGTCCTTACTGATACTTACTTCTCCTCCATATGAGGGAAGAGCCTTATTCTTTAGCTATGCCATACCTAGACTTTGCCCTGTCCTATCTTTGCTGATGGTGAATCAACTGATGTCCTGAGGACGAAGACTGACGCTGTTTGCTGATTCGTTGGATGGGTAACTATCTGATGAAAATTGTAATTGTCTGTTTGCCTTTTCTTTCTAGGTACCAACTGCTCTTTTGATAGAGGCCATAGTTAGATGTTTTCCAAATTTGTGTTTGCTGAATTGTTTTGCATGAAGCTCAACATGCTGATGCTAATTCGAGGTTAGTTAAGGTGTTCACTAATATCTGACGCAAATAGACAAATGATTGAGTTCCTGCTTTGTTGAATCATGCACTACTGAGACTTTGCTAAGCTGCTTCTTCTCAATGACGTGTTAATGCTGAACGAATATTCTCTATACATTGATCAATTGTGTTCTAATTACAAAATCTGAAGAGTTACTAATGAGATTGATTGCCAATGAGATTAACAGAGATGATTATTAGATTCTTACTAATAGGGAAATAAATATCCTAACACTTAACTAGATTGATGTGGTTATTCGTGACTGAAAGGTCCTGGTGTGTTCACTTTATTGATTCTTATTAAATGTTATTGATTAACTTGTTGATTAGTTACTGCGAATATTGATTGGGTTATTGATATATTGATTTTGTGATGCCAAAAGATACCTCGTACTGGGAAGTCTTCGAACGTGGTCAAAAGGTTCTTCGGCCTAGGCGTGTCTCCTTGTAAGTTTACTTATCAAGGTTCTGACGCACTATCAGATGTAGAGGACACAGGGTGAAATTATCCAATACGTAGCCAGTTGCTGTACAACACAAGGTGGAATTCCACTGGTTTTTGCTTGTGAAGGAATTCTGTAGAGTCTTTGGATGATTTTCAGATATATGAAAAAAAAGATGGTAGTCTCTTCATAAGTATTTATTTGAGAGGTTGAAAACCCTGATATTCCTGAATTGGAACATAAATAATATAAGTAACACATCTCTGTCTTTCTTTTCTTAATACTGTTATATGGCAAACATTCTTAGGAATTATATAGCTCAAATGAAAACCAATTAATGATTTACTTTAATACCCACCACTACCTAAATTACATTGGGACTGGTTCACTTTTGCAATATATAAATTACTACTACAGTGATATTACTTACTTACTACAAAATGCAATTCATAAAACCACAGGTGGAGATCTCCAGCTCTGTGTTTCCTGGACCCTTTTCCCAAAATGCAATGTGTAGTACATAAAGGCTCTTCACAATCCTACATGCGGAGATCTCCACCTCTTCATCTCTTATTTTTCCAATGCAGAGAGCTCCTCCCAAACAGCTGAAATCCCCACACCAGTAAGCCTACGATTTAGGTGTGAATGTGGAAGGAACAAAGATGAGAGGCTAGAAAATGGGGGCTTCTTACTAATAAATGGGAGGAGATATGGTCTAAGGAGCTGTTTAGAGAACGACATACAATTACAAACAACCACCCACAAAAGAATGAGACCATTGCTATTGACAAACTGCACTTCTAAAGTTACTATAGCATAAAAACAGTAGTACTCTAGCCTATGCTTGGAGTAAGTCTAACACCACACATAGCCACACACAGGTACTGCAACTCACAATAATGGAGGCATGGGCTTAATATACACTCCATAGGAAATAATACTGACTTTAATAAATTATCTTGATTTTTACTTTGAGTAACTATATCTATATCTATATCTCTATCAATATATATATATAAAAATATATTAAATATATATATATATGTATATATATATATATATTTATATATAAGTGATATAGTTAGATATACATCAGTACATTTTATATATACACAATTATTTGAGTGTAAAACATTATATTAAATTGAAAATTAAATACATTTATTTCGTATTTTTAAAATAACAATAATTAAAGCAAACGTAATAAAATGCAAAACATATATTTTAAAAGAAGCATTATTAAACATTCTAAATATTAAAAATGTGAATGCTTGTGAGTGTGCACTTTTTGATTTTGATTAGAATTAACATAGTTTTTCAATAAATTAATGGAATTTGATGAATGAATGTGTTGCAGCATATTATTAGTTATAAGTTAACAGTAATTATTTTAACTTAAATTATTTTTATTTTACAATTATTTCTGAAAAGAATGAATACACTCTATATAAGACTTTCCTGGACTGAGCTGTACACTCAGGCAGTTCAGGTTTCTGCCAAGGCATGTGAAAAGTTACTAGTAGTAAAAATTCCCTTGTAAATTCCCTCTTAGCTGTTTGCACAACTTGATTTTAGAGGTGGAGACATGTTAATTTAAAGCTAGCAGAAATTTTACATTTGGGAATGGTGAATAGCAAACAAGTGTAGACATACACGAAGGTGCAGGAGTAGATTTACACTTGAGTAAATCCACAAGTGTAAATTTACCATCATGAACAGTCCCCCAAACTTTTCTGTATGGAGAACACTGTACATGTAAGTTTACTAATCAGTAGTAAATATAGGAGGGACCAGGTTGAGTCGTGGGGAAATGGTACACTGTGTTCATCGGAGGGGTTCATGGAAATTTAAGGAGAGGTTTAGGGATGGGTGTGCTAAAAATGTACACATATTCGCAAAAAAAATAAGGCCATTATTGTTCATAACCTATATTTCTAAAATGACTAGTGCCTTATAAGTGTCAATATCACTTGTATATTCCTTCCTTGGAGTAAGTCAAGCACCACACATGGCCAACCACTGTAACTGGAACACACTCCCATAGCAAATAATGGAAAGAAGGAAACAAAAAAAACACCCCATGCAAAACCAAAGGTTAAAGCTTTGTGATAGTTAGGAAAACTTTTTTTTTCCTATACAAACTTAAACTACACAAAATTTTGAAATTCTGAAGTTATAGTTACAACTTTTATCCACCACCTTCAAATTATTATAAGCAGCATACCTCCATTCACACCCTTTTCAGGTCATTAACCAGACAACACTAACTATAACTCACCACGCTATCATGCACTGTGTTATGACAAATAATGTAGTTTGAGATTTTATAAGTGTTATTATGAATGCTGTGAAATTTACATGCTATACGTGATGCACTATTGAAGGTTATAATCAGTGCATTGTAAAGGGGTGAGTTATAATTAATGTAGTGTGGCGAGTGAAGTGACGAGACAGTGTTCAGAGGTGCAGGACTTATAGAAATTTGAAAGTGGTGCGTAAAGTTTAAACTGAAAATATAATTATAACTGTACAGTTTTTAATGTTTGTAAATTTTAAAGTTGGGTTTTATAGAAAGAATAAATAACATATTTCTAGCTAGAAATTATTCTTAGCCCTTGTTTTTTTCATTATATATCAATGGTTTTTATTTTTTAATAAAAATGTGCTTCAGAACGTAGTATGGACTGTCATTCTTAGGAGTGTCATTAAGTGAAGTGTCATACTGTACAGAGAAGGACAGTGTTGCAGAGTTTAGTGTAGTAGAGTGGAGTACTGTGGAGTAGAATAGAGTGGAGACGAGTAGAGTGGGAGTGACGTAGCATACAATAGAGTAAAGTGAATTACAGTGGAGTGGTAAGGTGTGTCGTATAGTGGTGTGGAGTATTATATAGTGGAGCTGCATGTTGTACAGTGTAGTGACGTGTCGATCAGGAGAGTTGAGTGTTGTATAGTTGAGTGTCATCAACTGGAGTGTTGTGAAATGGAGAATGGTGTAGTGGAGTGTCATTGTTTAGAGTGGCATAGAGTGTAGTAGAGAATTGCAGATTGTAGTGGCATAGAGTGGAGTTCAGTGGAGTACAGGTTTGTGCAGTTCAGTGTTGTTGAGTGTTGTGGCATACAGTAGAGATGCAGAACCTCGTATGGTGCAGTGTCGTACTTTCAAGTGTCATTATTTATGAGAACACAGTGTATGGCTGGGTGGCGAGGTTTAGTTAGTGTTGTCTGGTTATTGGGCTGAACCGGGTGGGTTTGGAGGTGAGCTACTTATAATGATTTGAAGGTGGTGGATACATTTTAAATTACATTTATAACTATAAATTTTGAATTTTTAAAGTTGTCCGTACATACCTAAGCCTTAACCTTTGTTTTTTCATTAAATCTCAATGCTTATTTAATCAAAATGTGTTTCAAATTGCAGAGTCCAGTGTCACAAGTGGAGAGTTGCTATGTGGAGTGTCGTACAGTACAGTGGAGGAGAGCGTTGTAAAGTCTATTGTCACAGAGTGAAGTTTTGTAGAATGGAATAGAGTGGAGTAGAGTGCAGTGTAGTAGTGTAGGAAAGTTGTATATAGTGTAGTAGTACAGTATCTCATATAGTGGAGTCAAGTATCATAGACTGGAGCAGTGAGTTGTACATTTGAATGGTGCATCAAACAGTAGAATAGGGTGTCATAGACTGTCATAGAGCGGAGCAAGGTGTTTTAGAGTGTAGTAGAGTGAAGTATTGCTGAGTAGTGTGTCGTTGAGTACAGTAGAGGAAATCATAGATTAGCGTATTATGTCATATAGTGGAGTAGCATTTTGTACAGAAGAGTGGTTGTGAGTGGTGTGTCGTCGAGTGTCATACAGTGTAGCACAGTGGGATAGAGTGAATGTGCATAGAGTACAGTAGAGTATCATACAGTGGCATAGAGTGTAGTACAGTTTTTTAGAGTAGAGTTGCATACAGTAGATTGTCAGACAGTGAAGCGGCAGACAGCCAACCAGTATGGTACAGTGGCATTTAGTGGGATAAAGTGTAGTAGAGTGACGTATATTGCAGTGGAGTACACTGGAGTAGGGTAGCATAGAGTGAAGTGGCATGTAATAGACTATATTGGCATGGAGTGCAGTAGAGTGGCGTGGCATAGAGTGGAATAGCGTACAGTGGAATAGCGTACAGTGGCATGGGATAGACTGGAGTGGCATACAGAGTAGTTGGATATAGGAGAATATATGGTGGAGGAGCATAGAGTGGAGCAGCTTCCAAAGGACAACCCTAGAATAGAGTGACTTAGAGTGGAGTGCCATACCCTAGAGTGTCATAGAATTGAGTAGTATATAGTGAAGTGGCATACAGTGGAACAGCATACAGTGGAGTGTTGTATAGTGGAGTGGCATAGAGTGGAATAGCTTTGAGTGGAGTACTGTAGAGTTGAAAGTGTTTAGTGAAGTAGCATCCAGTGGAGTGACATAGACTGGATTGACAGAGAGTGAAGATGCGTACAATATAACAGCGTAGAGTGTAGTGTCGTACAGTGGAGTGGCATACAGTGTAATAGCACAGAATAGCATAGAATGGAGTGGCATAGAGTCGAGTCTTGTGCAGTGGAGAGGCATAGAGTGGAGTGGAGTAGAGTGGAATGGTGTATAGTGGAGTGTCATACCGGTGAGTGGTGTTGGGTGGAGTGATGCGGTGTACACTCCAGTGGCGTATACTGGCATACCATAGATTGGAGTTGTGTATAGTGAAGCGGTGTATAGTGGAGTGGCGTACTGATATTTGTGAAATTTAGCAGCAGTGTAGCTTATGGTGTGTAGCATAATGCAAAACAGCGAATGTACTGCCTTGCGTGCTTCCACATTTACCAAACAATGCAGGGTCACACATGGTGGCCTGGCGTTGCTTTGTAAATCTGACTTAGGTATTGCGTGACACAATGCATTAAACAAGGGTACGGCAATACAGTAACAGAGCTGGGCCTTAGTTATATTTTAGGCCATGTATACCGTGGTAACTTTGCGGTATACTATGGTACATGGCAATGACATGCCAACATATAATTGGGTAATGGCTGTTTTTAGAAAATGAAAAGGCAGCCTTTTTGTTTTACTGTACTTTGGACATGTTCTGTGTTAGGGCCTTAGATATAGGTAAACCGTAGGTTTTATTGTAGTTTCTTACCTAATATCACTTTTTTGAAATGGTAAAAGGTAGGGAAATGTATTTATATTTTTTTACATATAAATATGTAGTACCTGTTTAAGAACTGCTTCTTTTTGTACTTTTTTTAAAATGTGCGGTATTTGTGCAATATTTTTTAGGTATTTACACTTTTTTTTACATAATTAAATATGTTAAAAACTGTAAGTACACTGTACTACACTATATCAGTGAAATATAGTGTACTGCAGTGTTTTTTCATTATTTAAGATATTTATTTAAAAAAAAGTTTAAATCCCATAGTACTTCTTAGGTAGTACTGCTGTACTTTGTAACATTTTGAAAAAATATATAGACATTTATAAACTTTTATATTTTTTAACCTACCTATTAAATCGGTATAAGGTAGGGAAAAAATATAAAACCTAATACTTACCTATATAAAAGGCCCTAAACTGGACCACTGGCAAAGTGGCCTTAAAACAACATGGTTGCCTTAAACTTTACAGTCAGATAATGACTTGTCATCACCATGTACAGCGGACGTTTGGTGAAATTCCGCTAAAGTACCACAGTCATGGATATCAGTAAGTTTTAAATGCTTCATAACCTAAAAAAAAGACTTAGGGCCTCATTTCGAGTTTGGTGGAGGAGATTACTCCATCACAAATATTACGGATATCCCGTCTGTCGTATACAAGTTCCATTATATCCTACGGAACTTGTAATACAGCGAACGGGATATCTATCACGTTTGTGATGGAGTAATGCCCTCCTCCAACTCATAGTGATGCCCTTTCTCTACTAACCTGCTGTACCTAAAAAATAAATTATCTGCACGTCATAATGTATAATCCTGCCAAATGTGATAAAAATCCATTCAGCTGTTTTCTCGCCAAGTCAGATACATAAGTCTATAAAAAATGCATTGGCGGAAAAACGCATTCTGGGTCCCCTTTTATTTTTGCACCTCCTTAATGAGTCACCACAAAAGTTTACATCATTGCAAAATGTAGGAAAGTTTTGTGGTGATTCATCAAACAGGTGGAAATGTATTAGGGAGCCAAAATCTGAGGAATTCCTATTTCTTGGGAATCCGAACGTTAACTACAGTGTCAATCAGATTTAATGTGACTTCCTCATTGTTATCTCTTGTATTTGCCATGTATTTGTTTATTGGTTTACATAATCATGCAACCATAAATGTGACTTATAGTTGGGTTTTAGTTGGGCTTCCTTGCTACTTTTAGTAGTACTGTGCTACATATGAAGCCTACAGTGAATGAAAGCCAATCGTTGTTGTTTTACAAATTTAGATTATTTTTCCTAGTGGCCAATTATCATGGCCTCCATATAGTAGTTTGACTGCTAGGTCACTTTTCCATTTTGTTGCACAGGAGTGCGTAAGGAACAAGGATTTTGTTTGTCTTATTGGGCACAGTTTTATTTTGTGAGCCAGACAGCATGCATAGACAACTCATATTGATTTGTTTATTGGAGGTCGTGGATGAGGATGTAGTGGATGCAGGTGTGAGTGGAGACGTTACTGGGAGGGAGGTGGATGACGAGGAGGTGGGGACACAGTGGAGGCAGTGGATGTTGGAGTGTCTGCATGGGGATGGTGCTTGTGTGGGTGCCTGTGAGATGAAGTGTGGTGCTTGT
This sequence comes from Pleurodeles waltl, assembly GCF_031143425.1. NCBI lineage: Eukaryota > Metazoa > Chordata > Amphibia > Caudata > Salamandridae > Pleurodeles > Pleurodeles waltl. The sequence goes on along the minus strand of NC_090444.1, from coordinate 1,668,473,858 downwards.
GTGGTGATTTGGGTGAATGCTGGTCTGAAGGTGTGCTTGGGATAGGCTGGGGTTGAGGGGATTGGGAATGGGTAGAGGAAGATGGAGGGGGGAGACTAGAGACAGGGAGAAGGGCTGCCATCAGTGCTGAGGCCAGAGCCTGAAATGCTCTCTGTTAGGCCGCCACGCCAGAGTGAATGCCCTCCAGGTATGCATTTGTTTGTTGCAGGTAGCAAGTGAGTGAACATATAGAAAATGGCAGTCACGTCCGCAGCGCTGCGTACCGTCACCGCTGGCGTACCTCGCCATTGGCTCCTGGAACCCATAGGGCCCAACAATAACCAATGAGAAGTTGCGCGGCAGTCTTCGACCACCTACTGCGACGGTGCACAACGCCAGCGGAATTACCTCATTTCCACTTGTCCCTCCTCACAGGTCAGGCAGCCGCCATTTCAGGGTAGGCACAAGGCATGGCACCTGTAGCTGCGTCACAGCAGACAGTGGCACATCAACTGATTGTCCGATTCACTTTCTGGTTCTGTAAATGAAAAAAAACATCATCAGTGCAATTCATGTGTGAATATGACCCTCTGCTCACCGTTTTCTTCCATAGGTTTCAACCACTGAGGCTGAATATGAGATGGTGACATCCTCCGATGTACAGACCCCTGGTGGACCTTGCGACAATGGAGGACAGACACATTATCCTAATCTACAGACTTGACCGGGCCACAATCCAAGAACTGTGTGCCCAATTAGAGCCAGACCTGATGTCAGCTATCTGCTGGCCCACAGGCATCCCCCCTCTAGTGCAGGTCCTGTCAGTGCTCCATTTCCTGGTAAGTGGTTCCTTCCAAACAACAGTGGACATGGCATCAGGGATGTCTAAACCAATGTTCTCCAACGTGTTGACTAGAGTGTTGTCAGCCCTGCTGACACACATGAGCAGCTACATCGTATTCCCCCAGGTGGATGATTTGGCCACTGTGAAAGCTGAATTTTATGCCCTGGGACATATCCCCAACATCATTGGTGTCATTGATGGTGCACATGTGGCATTTGTCCCCCCTGGGAGAAATGAACAAGTTTACTGAAATAGAAAAAGCTATCACTCTATGAATGTGCAGATGGTGTGTTTGGTGGACCAGTACATCCCCCATGTGAACGCCAAATATCCTGGCTCTGTGCATGACACCTTTATCTTGAGGATTAGCAGCATCCCATATGTGATGGGCCAACTCCAGAGGCACCGGGTGTGGCTAATAGGTGAGCCCAAAGGTCCCCACACAGTATAAGTAGGTGTCTGGGTATGTGGTTGTACCTAAGAGTTAGTGTGTGTCTAACAGGTACCCCTCGATATTTGCAGGTGACTCTGGTTAACCCAAACTCTCATGGCTACTGACCCCTGTGAGAAATGCCAGGACAAGGGCAGAGGAATGTTACAATGAGGCACATGGGTGTACAAGGCGGATTATTGAAAGGACCTTCGGCCTCATGTAGGCCAGGTTCCGGTGCCTCCATCTGACAGGTGTATCCCTGTACTACTCACCAAAGAAGGTGTGCCAGATCATCATTGCATGTTGCATGTTGCACAACCAGGCCTTGGGTCGCCAGGTGCCTTTTCTGCAGGCAGATGAGCCTGGAGATGGACTTGTGGCAGTGGTGGAGCCTGTGTACGGTGAGGAAGAGGAGGCAGAGGAAGATGTTGACAACAGAAGTAGTATCATACAGCAGTACCATTGACACACAGGTAAGATACTGTAACTTGACTTAACTTTTTAGTTTTCTGTTGGACATTGTACATGGCAGCCTGATTTCCCTGTGTCTTTGGCCACTTACTGTACCCTTTGGCATCTCTATTTTCAGATCTGTGTGTCCCACTTTGGCTCCTGCTATGCGTACCGCTGCCCACCAAAGGCCATTCCAAAGTTTATTTACGTGTACATATGACTTGCAATACTTTGATAATGTTGAACTAATACATATTTAAATCATTTGACAGACTCCAGATTTGAATTTGTTCCAAGGGTGTTTATTTAAGTTCTCATAAGTAGAGGAGGATGTGCAATGGGGATGAAGGAGCAAAGTCCAGGGTAGAGTCCAGTCTCTTGATATCACAGGTGCATTGTCCAATGGGGCATAGGAAGGGGAGTAATGGCAGTTCAAGGTGGACAGGGTGACAGAGTGGGACAGAAGGGTGAAAATCAGGAGAGTCTTATTTCCTGGCGGGGGTCTTGGCAATGTTCTCTGGCTTCTGCCTTGATCGCAGGGACCGTTTGCAGGGTGGTTCTCCTTCTGCAGGTGGTGGGGTGCTGGTGGCCTGTTGGTCCTGTGGCGGGGCCTCCTGTCCACTAGTGGCAGCGGAGGTGGAGGGCTGTTCTTCGGTGTGGCGAGTGTCGGGGGCTCGTTGTTGTGCCACTGCTCCCTCATGGTCTTGCCCATGTCAGCCAGCACCCATGGTGACCAGGATGGTGTAGATGTTTTTGAGGTCCTCCCTGATCCCCTGGTACTGTCCCTCCTGCAGCCGCTGGGTCTCCTGCAACTTGTACAGTATCTGGCCCATGGTCTCCTGGGAATGCTGGTATGCTCCCAGGATGTTGGAGAGTGCCTGCTGGAGAGTGGGTTCCCTGGGCCTGTCCTCCCCTTGCCGCACAGCAGTCCTCCCAGCTTCCCTGTTGTCCTGTGCCTCTGTCCCCTGAACCGTGTGCCACTGCCACTGACCCCAGGTCCCTGATTGTTCTGGGTTTGTGGGGTTGCCTGGGGTCCCTGTAGTGGTGGACAGACTTCTGATTGACGTGTCCTGGGGCCCGCTGGGTGGGTGCTGTGCTGGTGTTTCCTGGGGGGGAGGCTCTGTGGTGGTATGGAACTGTGGCAGGGTAACCGACTGTCTAGGGGTCGTGATGGGCCAGGTTGGTCATCCTGATCCAGGCATGCAGAGCTGCCTCTTCTGGGGGGGAACTGGATGTAGCTGGCACCTCCTCCCCAGTGACGTTATTGTATCTGCGTGTGCCATCTTGTGCATGGGTGTGTTTCCCTGTATGGTTGTGATTTCGCTGTCAGCTTTGCCTTGTGTGCGTGGTGATTTTGTGGGCTGGGGGAGTCTCTCTACTGGGCATGCTGTGGTGATGGGTGTCCATGCAGGTCTGTGAAGGGGGTCCATGCATTGGTGTTACATGCAGGGCTTGGAATTGGGATAGTGGGGTATTTGTTAGGTGGTGGAGTGATGGGGGTGAGGGTAGGTGTAGGAGTTTGTGATGGCATGCAGGTAGGGTGGGGGGATATAGTAGTAAAGACTTGACTTACCAGAGTCCAGTCCTCCTGCTACTCCTGCGAGGCCTTCAGGATACATTATTGCCAAGACTTGCTCCTCCTATGTTGTTAGTTGTGGGGAGGAGGTGGAGGTCCACCACCAGTCCTCTGTACGGCTACCTGGTGTCTTGCAACCAAGGAACTTACCTTCCCCCGTAGGTCATTCCACCTCTTCCTGATGTCATCCCTAGTTCTGGGGTGCTGTCCCATGGCGTTGACACTGTCCACGATCCTCCGCCATAGCTTCATCTTCCTTGCAATGGACGTCTGCTGCACCTGTGATCCGAATAGCTGTGGCTCTACCCGGATGATTTTCTCCACCATGACCCTTAGCTCCTACTCTGAAAACCTGGGGTTTCTTTGGGGTGCCATGGATGTGGTGTGAGTGGTATGTGTGAGAATGTGTGGGGTGTTTTGTTGTGAGGTGCGTGGATGGTGTATGGTGTATGGGTGATGATGTAATGTGCCTCTGATTGAGTGGGTGCTCCTGGCTTGTCTCGCTCTGCTTCCTATCTTTTTTCACTGTAAGGGGTTGTGGGTAATGTAGGTGTGTGTTATATAGTGGTGTGGGTGTGGTGTGTGTATGTGAGTCAGGTGTGTGTAGTTTGAATTGTCCAATGTGGTGGTGTCTCATAAGTGTGTGTGTATTTTGAGCGCGGTGGTGTGTACCGCCAATGGTTTACTGCATTTGAAAGACCGCCCTGGTGATTCATGGGTCGTGATACTGTGGGCATATTCCTGTTGGCATAACGGTGTGGGTTTTGGTACCGCCAGTTTATCACTGACCTTTGGTGTGGTGGACTTGTGTGGGTGTCTGTATAGTGGTGGATTTCTCAGTGTGGGTCATAATACCTGTAGTGGAATACCGCAGCGGTCACGGTATGTTGACGGCCGTAGGCACGGCAGTAGGCGGCATTTACCGCCAGGGTTGTAATGAGGGCCTAAGTCCCGAGTCCTAGGACTAACGTTAAAAAAAAAGACATAAGGGGCAGGGTAGGGTCCCAAAATGTTTCTTTAAAAATGTTGCCACAAATTTCCCTACTCCACCCCCCCCCCCGGTAGCCCATGACCTGGGGGGCATGTGGGCCCACTCCCCGAGCCTCCAAGAGATCCAGGGACCCCAACACCACCAGCCAACATCTTCTTAAAGGAAAGGGGGGCATGCAATCCCATCCCTCATCCTAAAAAGGCCTCAGGGACCCCAAACCCTAGGGCTATATAACCAAATAAAGGGATGGGGCACACAGTCTCCCTCCTCATACCTTGAAAGGCCGTCAGATGTCATTTTAATAGGGAGGAGGGGGCTGTGCTCCCCACTTCATGAACCATCACTAGATGAGGAGGGGGCACACTGCTACCTCCCAGAGCCAAATATTGCCCAGATGACCCCATCCCTAGCAGACGGGTCAGGGTTGGTGTCCTGGGGTTCCCAACCCCCAGGACACTGTCTTTTTCCTGCCCAAGCGTGCCGGCAGGTAAAGAATATTGTGCTCCCACTGCACTATTGGGGAAGGAAAATACACTAAATTGCTCCCACCCTGCGGGAGCACTCATTTTATTCCTGGGAAGATCACTTGTTCAAATGCTATATATCTGTGGAAGACACACGAGTCTTAGGCACCAAAACACAAACTACATTTCCCATGGATCTGCTCACGTTGTTTTGAAATGGCATTGGCCAATCTGAAGTTATCAGGCATAAGTTTCCTCATTGTTCACAGCGTCCATGCTATGCAGTGGAGATCAGGTTGCTGCAGTCAGGTCCTTGCTAGAAGAACTTGTAAAAGAGCCTGGAGAATATCTATTTTTCTTAAGAAAGCATATTTGAAAGTGGAAGCTGAATACATAGAATTATTGTAAGTAATGAAGTCATACTTGGAAACAAACTTTAATAGTGGTGTAACTGGAGTGAATGATTCTGAGCAGCTCTCTTTCTGTTGTTTTATATCAAAACCGGAAACTCAGGGTTTGGGCCACTTGATCCCTCACATTTGACCTTCGTCTCATGCATGGGGCAGTGAGCCGACAGCCAAATGTGATTCACTTAAAGCTTTGCACATTACCAGGAGCTGCTTTGGTTTCCTAAGAACAGGTCTCTGAGAGCTCTGATAAGAAACAAAGGGTCATATTTACAAGCCCCTTGCGCCACCTTTAGCGCTGCCATAGCGTCATTTTTTTTACGCTAAGGTAGCGCTAAGGTGGCTTTTCTGCTACGCCATATTTACAAAGTGGCGCAGTGCTAGCATTGCGCCACTTTACAACTACTTGAGCCACATTATCCCTGCACCAGACATAATGTGTGCAAGGAGGCATTCCAAAGCAGGGAGGCCAGAAGAATTGGTGCAGTAAAATTTACATTTCACTGCGCCTTTTTTCTGTCATTTTTAACGCCTGCGAAGAGCAAACTAAATGTAATGCAATGCAGAACAAGCCGCTGATGTACTACATTTCTTTACACAGCCATGCAAGGTGGAGCAAATTGTCCTTTGATTGGCTTTGCAAATATCTACTAGCATTTTGCATCGTTGCTGCGCCACAAAAGTAGTGAAACCACGATGCAGTGTTAGCAAATCTGGCCCTTCATGTCTTTTGCTCGCCATCTCTTCTTCACAGGCTCCAGCAAAATGCAATTCATTTCCCCTAAAATGCTAAATCAATGGGTGGAAACAGCTTTTTTTGTTTTGTTGTAGTTTTGTCTTTTTCAGGTAAAAGAATGCGCGTATTTTGGGAAATTCCTCTACATTAGTCATGTTGTCATATGGGGCGCTTTTGATGCATGGAATGGCAATAAAACTTTACATTCTCACATTCCATTGGCTTATCTCACCCATAATAACTTCCTGAAAGACGATCAAGAATAACTCATGGGAATTTTTGAAAGGGTTTGAAACCGGACAGGTACTGGTTTTATATTAGTAGTGCCCCCATCCTCCTCCCCCCCCCTCCCAAGACTGCACGACTGACAGGATTTTCTCAATATTGGTTGGTGTATTTTTCACATATTAAACGTTTAGCTTCAAGCAAGTATGAACCAGTTATTTATTTTTTATTTTTGAGCTAGATAAGTGACGTTTTTGTTAAAAAACAGATGACTAGCAGGAAATGAGCTCGCGCATCCTTGTAAAAGTATACCTCCACCAGAAACTGCATTTGCTGGAGAATGTTTACTACCGTTTTTAGCTACTTCTGATCTATCCAAAGCCTGTTAATATTAAATTAGATACTATTTTATTTCAAAGTGGAGAGATAATTTTTCTAATCTAGCTTTGCAAAAACATGAAAGGCAGATGTAACTAATACTATTTACAACATTTAACCAGACAGGTTTGCAACCTACGCTAAAAGTAAGAGCCGGTGCTGTGAAGATAGAAACATTTTGTTTTCGTTCTTTGAGTCTGTAGGCCACAATAAACCATGGAATTTTATTCCGGTTAGGGGCAGTATCGCATATGGAATTTAAATTCCTCATCATTTATCTAAAATACATACTTTTATTCATAGGTATGGCCTTGAAAAAGGTGCAGCTTTCTCACCAGCATCAAAGCAGTTAATACAAATAGATAAATATATACATACATAGAGGGGCTTTGGGTCAGTCCTCTGCATCTATTAGTCTGTTTGACTGTCACTCACATTTTGCTTCCTCCCATTACAGCGTGGGGCAATGCGTCAGCTCACCTCAGCTATTGGCTGTCTTTTGGTGGCAGAATTTCGTCTGCAGGCCCACTGAAAAAGAAGTGCAATTCAGAGCCATGGCTGCTGGGACAGTGCTTTACTTTGCTAATGTTTTATTTCGTTTTGATGACTTTATTTTTTTTTGTCAATTGTATGAGTGTAAACTTGTCTTCCAATTACCGTAATTCAAAGCCTATTATATCTGTTATTTGTGTCAATAAAAATATATTTTCCTGTGACATGCATTTAAACTAAAAAGGTGTACATTTTTGTTCTAAACGTACCTAGTTGCCACTAACCACCACTATGGCGCTATTAAAATTTTATTCAGTGGCACGTTTTTTCTTGTTTTCCTTTTTGTAAAATATGCTGGCAGTAAAAGGTAAATGCAAAACAAATTAACCATTGCACCGGCTTGCCAAGCCCAGCAATATTGGTTTTGCCAATACTTTTTAAACTTTATTTTGTGTGAAGAATGCAGCTTGCAATAAAGTGTAAATAGATGTGTATGGATACTGATCGTACTGCTGCTTGAGGGAAAGAGGTGTTCAACTGTTTTCTAAAAGCGAAAAAGGAATGTTCTAACTCAGATTAATCAGGAAGAGGTTTTTTCTTGGAGGACGCCAACACGGAAGAGGAGCACACTTCCATTCATATTCCAATTGACAGTATTTACTGCACTCATATGCTCTGCACTGCTCACCCACTAAGCCAGTAACCCTTCTGGCTCACAAATGTATTGACATACAACAGATTGGGATGCACCTAATAGCACATACCATGATTTCCATTCACCAATTTATTGTGTTCATACATATTGTATCATTTCAGATGGAAAACACACATGCAAAAAACATTTATCACATTTAAATACTTTAATCAAACTTCATTTTCTTCCAATTTGTTCACCATTGAGTCATTTCTCATTGACATCGTATTGCCGATCCAACAATTGAAAGGATCTTTTGGGGCTTATTTGCAAGCCCCTGGCACCACCATTGTGTCATCGTGTTTTACGTAGTGGTGGCACTAAGCAGTCCCCAAAACCTGGTTTGCGTCACCTTGTAAATATGGCGCTATGGTAGTGGCCCGTTAGCGTCACATTTGCGATAAAAATGTTGCTGCAAATGTGGAGTTAAGGGGCGCAAGGGCCTTGTATGTGCGGATTAGTGCAGAACAGGATCCATTGCTGAGGTTACCTGCTAATATTGTGATGCCTTTCCCCACACTGCATGCAATAGCTGATGAGGGGACTTCCAACTGTCTGTCACCAGGTGCCATTATGCCCCCTGGGTGCTCTCCAGTCTTGTGCTTATTCAGGACGACTCTTCATTTGCCTCAGGGTGCATCAGTTGCCCTCTATCATCTAGTTGTCGTTTTTCCTGTGTTATTTGATTCCAGGCATCTATCTATTCCCTGGTCCTCAACGCCCTGTTAATCTCCTTCTGCAAAATTGTCCCCTCGCAAATTGGTCCACTAATTGAGTTCTAATAGACAGCCCTTTGCCTTAGGACCCGCAGTGGATTTCCAGTTCATTGCAAGTTGGAATGTAGTTAGTATCAGCAATAGGTCCACGAACCGAGATGTGATGGCATTGGCTTTCGTTCTAGAATACTAACCTATCAGGCAGACACCTGAGGTCCTGATGAAGCACCTGTCAGTCGGCACTTAGTAACCTCCACCCCTAGTCCTAGTATGTGGTTAGTGTGGGGCATAGCCAGGCCATGGGATAGAACCCTGCATCATCTTCCCCGCACCTGCAGCATCCTAACTGTGCGTTCGGTAACATCAAGTTCACACATTTGAGTGAGATGTATATACCCTGTGGAGTAAACAGTACTGTATGAGCTTGAATTTTGCATTGTGTAACTGATGAAGTAACCTAAATCTAGAGCCCAGTGCTCTTGAAGCGGTTCCAGGGTGCTTTTCATCTGGTCTTAGAGCGCTTGTTATAGCAATAATGTTGCATGTCTTCAGCCAGTAATCTCACAAATCTGTTGTAGATTCATTTAGACCGGAGGCTCGTATTCTCCAATGCACCTCCACTGGTGCATCTCTACAGTGAGTGCTCCATATATTAAAAAAATGGCACTCTGGTATTTCCTATTGTTTCATGAGATCCACAAAATCTATTTTTGTACCATTTATGTACAGTTAATCTACTTACACCCAGTCACGGAGATTACTTCAGTTACCCATGTGTACTAAGGCTAGTAGGGATATTAGCGGCAGCTCTCAAGCAGAAAGAGCCTTTGTGCACATGTGTTGTAGAGCTTATGTCCATAAATAATGGAGGATCACTATCAGGACCCCCTCACCCTGAGGTCAGGGTGTCGCAGAAGGGGCCAGTAGTAAGCTCAGCAGGACGGTCCCACAGGTGCAGTCAGTATTGTCCCTGCAGTGGGCGCGCCAGCCGTTGTCCAGCCAATGCGCTATCCACTCTATGTGTGCTGCTAGGTAAAGCTTGAGGTCCAGGACCAGCATAAACCCCTCTGAAGTGGGCAATCTTAGGCCCTGATGCACTAATGCAGTTTTGCACCAAGAAGTTTAGCAGCGGCCTGCACCATTTCTGAGCACCAGCCGGGTACCATATTTATGGAATGGTGCAGCCGGTGCAAAGGGCAGGCTAGCGCCCATTATGCGGGTAGGGCTGGAGGAATGGAAGAAGGGGGTTTTGCACCAAAAAATGGCATTTGGCAGGTTAGAGTAAAAAAAATGACTCTAACCAGCCTAGCATCATTTTCTGATGCAAAATCATCCATACCACATGACCTCTGTCTCAGAAAAGACAGGAGTGATGCCCGCCACCCCAGCGGCCAGCACAGGGGACCAGAGTCCCCTCGACATGGCCATTGCACTCAGTGCCATGTAGGGGGCCCATTTCAGGGCCACCAATGGCACTTTAAAAAAAAATACTTACCCGTACTTACTCCCCCATCCTCCGCTGTCCCTCTGGTGTGGGTGAGGGTGTCCCTGGGGCCAGGGGAGGGCACCTGTGGACTTGTTCCATGGTGTTCCACCATAGAAATAGGCCCACAGGTGCCCTAACACCTGCCCTGACACAGGCGTTAATTAATGGTGCAAAGCAACCTTTACACTATTATTTGACCCCTCCTCCCCCCGTGTGTGTTTTTAGCACAGGGGGATAAATATGGCACAGAGGCCATAGAGTCATTTCTTGCATGGGAATGCCTAGTTTGCATCTCATTGACACAAACTAGGTTTCCATGTCCAAAAAATGACTTTAACTCCATAAATATGGCACTAGATGGGTCTAGCACCAAAGTATAAATATGGAGTTTGTTTTGCACCGAATTTGCTTAAAAAAAAAAGACTCAAATTCGGCGCAAAACAAGTATAAATATGCCCCTTAGTTTTATAAGTACTATCCTCTTCCTGTAGGGTCCCCAGATGAGCTGCAGGGTCAATGCATGTGTGTCCCAGACCACTTTCCTAGGGGACAGATATTAAAAGGTCTGTAAAATTGTATAACATTACAGGGAGGATTAAGATCTTTGACAGGGCTACTCTGCCTAGTACTGATAGTAGGAGTGGCTGCCAGAATCTTACGAACTGCTGCAGATAAGCTACGGCCGCCACAATGTTACCATCCAAAAGTCGTTCTTTTGTACAGTAAATGTGGACCCATAAGTATTTAAGTGTGACTGGTTCCTGTTAGAGAGCAAACATTACTAATAAAAAAATGAGCAACTAAACGAAACGATTAAAGTGTACTGAAAAGCTTAAATAGAGAAACGTGTTTTAGAAAAAAAAAATGTATGTTTAAAAGTGTGGCTGTATGGGGTCAACCACCTCAAGTTCAATGTGAAAATGTATTTTGATAAATCATAACCACATGTACTTCAAAACTAATTATTGAAATTATTATTAATTGCAAAATAATATGCTAAATATGGTTTAAATATGAGAAATGTTTTATTTCATCATGTACAAGCATTTGTAAAAAAAAAGGCCCACATTTTAGATTTTTTTCCAGAAGCACAGTGTTGAACTGTTATGCTGACTTTACTAAAATGCTTTTGCAAACATTGTACATACTTGTGATAAATGTTGCAAGTTTTAACAATGGGCTTTAGTTTCTGGAAGGAAACAACGTTACCTAAATGTCATCTTCTGTGCAGCAGTTTTTACAAAGTAATATTTTTGAGGAAACTCCCGCAGAGGAGCGTGAACATGAGCCTATCTTCAAGAAGGAATGAAGAAAGATACAAATGGAAAAGGAAAGAAGTCCAAGTGGCTGCACACTATCCAACCTCATAGTTGTGTCAAGTAGAAGCTTAGCTAGTGATTTTGGGGACTTTAAATATGAAAAGTTTTAGGTGATGGAAGTCAGTTTCATTTCAGTTCCATTCAGAGACAGTTTCTGTTTAGCTTTCTGTGCAGTCAGATTCTATTCAATTTCTGCTCAGTTCAGTTCTGCTTTTCAGCTCTTTCTCAGCTGCTTCTGATTTTAACAATTCAGGTACATTAGGCCCAACATTCCTGAACTGTTGCCCCTTTCCATGATCTCTGAAGACCTGCTGCTCCTGTACTCAGCTGATGAATACTGCTAGCTGCTGTTTCCTTTAGGAAAGGTATAACCAATGTGCATTTGTTTTTCTTATGATGACTTTTCCTTTAGAAATCCAACCACATTTTTGTTAGGTTTTCTAAATTCATTTTTGACCTATTTTAATTTTTGCAGGTGCAAAGCCCAGCTCCACACATGCTTTCGAATAAGAGTTTTGGTAGCTAGGATGTCAGACCCAATGTTTGATCTGAATGTTTATTAATTGATTATGATTGATTCAACTGCACAACAAAGGAAAACTGCTGTTATTTCTCAAATAATTCAGTTATTATTCTGCATAATTCTTTTGGAGTGTTTAATGTAATTGCTCTTATGAGAGTGAGATTCTTCAGACACTTTTGACAACCTGTGTCATTTCTGTAATTCTACCATTTGGTTTTGCACATCATTTACGTGACCTTAGCATTGTTAATATAAGGGCAATAAATGATTAAACTTTACTAAATTGGTGTGGTGGTTCATGACCACATAGGTCATGGTGTGTATACATAATTGACTCCTCATTGAATGTTGTTGTTGTATATGGCTGTTAGTTCTCATTGTTTGATTTGATGATCTTATTACTCCAGTCTCAGTCAAAAGATTTGAGTCGACGTCTGAGGGTAGTAGATGTCACTGTCCTCTCATGTGCCACCTTAGCCTAATATTAGGAAGTCACACGTTCACAGAATCTGGTAGATGGTTCATTTTGTCAAAGCTTGTTCAGATGTGGTTTCCTCTCAATAGGAGAGCAATCATCCTGGTTTTTGGTTATTTGGTTTTGCCAATGCTTGTTTAAATGAGATTTGTATGTTCCCAGTATTTCCAGTAATGTTTGAGTTTTAAATATCGTTTTCCCTTGCAGTGCTTTCGCAAATCGCAGGTGAATTGTGATGTGAAAGAGAAGCAGGGAGTTTGCATATTCTGATGTAGTTAAGTAGGGAGTTTGCGTACTCCAAAGGGTGAGAGTAGGGAAATCATCATACTTCAAATGAATGTGGTGCCTTGTGCTCGAAAATTGCCCACGTGGTTGTTGTTGTAACAGACCCTGCAAGGTCTAAGACAGAGTATTGTACAAGTGTATGAGACACTTGGTTGTTGTTGTTTACTTGTCTGCAGTTGGTGTAGTATTATTCCTAGTGTGAGTGTTAAGTGGGTTTGAGTTTTACAGATACCTGGTGATTCCTGAATGCAAAAGGAGGATCTGGTTTAAGTTAAGGGTGAAATTTGCAGGTCAAATTTAACTTGCGCATGAGAGAAAGACACAGCCGGAAGAGTAGCTGTTTGAGTGAAAGGCCACAGTTAAAATTTCCGTACAGCCTGAGAAGTGATTGAGTCCTACCTGTAGTAAGCAGACAAGTTGGCTTTATTGATTTTTTTCTTTTTAGGTTTTGTAGTTAGTTTTGTGTGTGAATAGAGTTTGAAGGACGAGCCGCAAGGCTTTGTAAGCCTATGTGTCGCATGAGTGTGACATCACTGTGTCCGCGCTGGGATTGGTCAGTTGGCAAAACGGAGCCGTGTACGGATTGACAGGATTGGTGGACAACCATGAACTGCTGTTGGTTAAGAGTTGCAAGCGAAAAATATTTCGTCTAGAAATAATTCCTGTTTGGAATTTAATTCGGAGTTTAAGCCCTATTAATGGTACACACGACATTTTTCAAAGCATTAAAAAGTGCAATAAGAGGAGATGTTTTCGTCCTCCTCCATATGCAGCAGAAGAGGTAAATCAAGATGCTAGTGCTAGTCCAAGTGCACCTTCAGTTGTGGTAACACAGAGTCAAGTAGAGGTTGCAACTAATGTTCCTACTATTACAGTAACTCAGACTCCTGTGATTCAAACTGTAGTTCAGCCCTTGACATATTCTACAGTTCCTGTTGTTAGTTCTGCTATGAGTATTACAGTACTGGTGGCACCACAGATTATTCAGAAACCGATGATAGTCCAGGTGGAGTCTACACCTAATTCAGTAACTCCTGTGCAAATCGTTAGTCAAGCTCAGACATTGCCAAGGTATACTCAGGTTCCTGAGTATTTACAGGTCAGAGTTCTGATAAAATGTACTCGAGTAATCCGAATACTTTATCAAGTCAAGAGGCATTAACAGTTCCTGTTACTATTGGTCCAGTTGTTCCATTGTATACTCAGGGAAATATTGAGAGCAATATATAGAGAAACTCAATGCTACTGCTGGAGTTATGTCTCCAGAAAATCAGACTTTTGACAAAACAGGTCCGCTTATAGACATATCTTGTTCTAGGATTTCACAAAATTTTAAGACACCAAATCCAAATTTGGTTCTAGTGTCACCTGAAAAATTGATAGGTTCGCCATGTAATACTCCACAATGTATGCCTAATGTGAATAATAATGTTTCTTTACAAGGCTTGACAGCTCAGCAGTTAACAGAGTGGTTGGAGAAAGTGAGTGGAGTATCCGCAATGAAAAAAGTTGCTGAACGGGAAAGGACATTGAATTAAATGAAATGATTGAGGGAGCACTTGAATTAGATAGAATTGACTCATCACATATAATGAAGATGAGTTATGTTTCATGTGTAAAGATTGGCACGTCAGAAATTATCAGAACTTGCGGAAAAATATGAAGTAGAGATTGAGAAATCCAAACCATTAAATAGGAGTTACAGATTATAATTTGATTCAAAAGACATCGAAAACATGAGATCTACTGGAATGAAAAAGCATATTAGAGAATTAATCCAAAGTATTCAAACATGCAGAGCATTAGATAAATGGGAAGGCAGATGGTTGAAGAAAAGAGAACAGAAGAAAAGAGAGTCTGTGACTTCAAACTCTACTGACACTCAGCAGACTGATAGTCCAGTAAAAATATTACCAATGTGAGAAATTCCTGGAGGGAATTATGTTCATATCCCTTGGAGCACGAGTGATATTTTGTCATTTACAAATGATTACCTGAGATTGAGAGAGAAGCCAGTAGAATGGTATCAGCAGACAGACAGGTTTGTGAAACCTGCAGAATGTTTGTGGGAAGACTTAAATCTTAAATACTCTTTTAGAAATAGTGGTCCCAGCTCATTTATGGATTGAAAGCAAGAGAAGTGTCTACTGGCCGACAAGAGAGCTTCCCGAGATCTAGTTACATGTGCGCCATCTCCTGAAGAAATAAAAAGCTATTACAAAGCGATTGAGTTTTTGAAAACGAGAATTTCCCCTAAAGATATTGATTGGCAGAGATCAGCTCGAGAAGCAAAGGAGTCAATACATGCATATTATGAAAGGTTGTTGCAGGCATTCAAGCATTACGGTGATACAGAGACAATTGAGCCCAAATACATGATTCATTTTATATTCAGGTTTGCACAAGGGCTGAGACCTGAAATTAGTAACATGATTATGAGTCATCTGATTTGCTTGCAAGCAAAACCGGTTGCTCAAGTATTGCAGTTTGCTTAATATTGGAGTGACAAAATTGACATGAAGCAGAAAAGATTGAAAGAAAAGGCAATGGTGATGCAGATTAGAGGAGCACAATCTGGGATGCTGGGAATTCAACAACAACAGGAAAACGTGCAAGCGGTTCCGGGTCAAGGACAGGTGAGAGGAAGAAGATGTGGTGGTGGTGGAAATCGAAATCATGTTGATTTGAATACTAAGGTTAATTCAGGTGATATTCAGACAATGAAGAAAATGCTGCCTTGTGACATGTGTGGGGGTCTTGTACATTAGAAGCAGGAAAGTCCTTTGATGGTGCAGGAAGATATTGCGCAGATAAATGAACATCATTTTTTTCCAAATTTGAGAAGACCAAGAAATTGGAATCCTAGTGTCAATGTTTATAATATGAATAATCAAATGCAGATTCCACAAATGCAAATTCCTCAAAGGCAAGTGCCACGTTTTCAGTTACTACAAAAGTAAATGCAACAGCAGATACAAATGAAACCACAGCAACAGCAAATGCAAATACCTCAAGCTCCAATGGCACAGCAGCAGGTAGTGGTGCCTTAGCAGAACACGGGAGAAAGGTTAAGTCAAAACTATTAGCATTTGATTAGACAGCACCCGTTACACAGTGAGGATGAACTGAGTAATGAAATTGTGAGTGAGAGTTTGGATGAAGAAGAATGTGTGCTAACAGCTTCATTAGAGGTGGATCAGAATGGTCCCTCTGTAAATTGAACAGTTATGTGTCATGAAGTTTCATTCTTGGTTAACACATGAGCCTACACACTCTACTGTTAGAACTACAGAAGTTTCCAGTGTGCCACTTTCTGGGAGAACAGTATGGGTTGTAGGAGTAGCAAATTAATACCTGATAAATCCAATTACTGAGCAGATTCCTGTTAAAATTGGTACTTTTAAAGACAAGCACAAATTTGTAGTCTGTGACTCAACTCCAGTATGCTTACTGGGAAGAGATTTGTTGTTCAAATTAAAATGTTCGATTACTTGCACAAATGATGGAATTGCCTTCCAAACAAATCGTGATGATGAAGAGTCATGCATACCAGTTGGGTGTTATCTTATTAATGAAAAATTCCCATTGATTACTCTTTTTCTTGCATCTACACTACTGAACCTGCCAAATGACCTACACAACACAGTTATTTTAAAAGTGTGGGATATTTCTGGAAAAAGATATTGGTCTAATTAAAGGAGTGGAACCAGTCAAAGTCACAGTTAAACCTAATGCAGTTTTCCCCAAAATTCCCCAATATCACATGACACCAGATGTAATTGAAGGAGTTACTCCTGTAATGGAAGATTTCGTTGAGGAAAGGGTTTTGAAAGAAGTGCTGAGCAGCCCATGTAACTTACCTGTTATGGGTTTGCAAAAACCTAGTGGGAAATTTTGCATAGTTCATGAAATGATAACCTCACAGTAGCAAAGCTGTTCCTTAGAGAGTTGATCCCAAGGTTTGTTTTTCTGTCCTCTTTAGAATCAGGTAGCAGAAGTCACTTCAATAATGAGGTGATAAAAATTCTATGTTCAGCCTCAAACATTGAGCAGAAGTTGCACTGTTGTTATCTTTACCATCCTGAAGCTTCTGGATTAGCAGAGCAAATGAATGGAACTTTGAAAGCTTGATCTGCCAAGATGTGTGCATCTCCCAATCTGAAATGGCCTGATGCTTTACCTGTGGTCCTGATGAGCATGCGAAGTACACCTAACAGAAAAACTGGTCTCTCGCCTCATGAGATATTGATGGGCAGAGCCATGAGATTGTCAACTGTTCCTGCAAATACACTTGTAAGCATAACAGATTACTTAGTGCTAAATTACTGCAAGGGTCTAGTTGATGTGGTTTGC
The DNA here is from genome assembly GCF_031143425.1 of Pleurodeles waltl. NCBI lineage: Eukaryota > Metazoa > Chordata > Amphibia > Caudata > Salamandridae > Pleurodeles > Pleurodeles waltl. The sequence goes on along the minus strand of NC_090444.1, from coordinate 1,668,457,029 downwards.
TTTTTGCCTCACCAGGTGGAAGCTACAGCCGCACCACCATCCCAAGACCAGTGTCACCGTTTTTGGGCTGGTGATTTGGTGGTAATCAAGAAGCACATGTGGAAGACTTGTTTGGAGCCTAGATGGAAGGGACCTTTCCAGGTTATATTAGTAACGACGACTGATGTGAAGTGTGCTCGAATTTCAAACTGGATCCATGCCAGCCACACTCGTAAAGTGCCATATCCTTTGGATGATGAAGATCCAGTGTTCCTGAGAGCACCAGCAGAAACTGTACAGTGTCAAGAAGAGCAAGTGCCCAAGACAGAACAAGAGACTGCAAGAGTAAAGGCAATACAAACTGATGAAGATCCAGATCCAGGTACTCCTCTGACAGATGCAATTGAGGTCGATCCTGATACTCCTCTACTAGCAGAAATGGAAGTGGATGTAGCAGGAGAGTCGAGTTTGAGCCAGAGGACGATTGGGAAAGAGAGATAAAGCAAATCTTATTTCCTGAAGTAGCCGATAGTGGAGTTGAGTTGAATCAAAATCATGCAGATTTGACTCCTCCTGTAGTGGCCGATGGTACAGGTAAAGCAAATCAAAGTTATAGGTAAGATTGTCAAATTCCTGCTAAACCAGGAAGAATTATAATTCCAGTTGTGCCGTCACTATCTAGACAACTTGTGAAAGGAGATAAATGGCCTTCTTTGCATGCAACTGATAACGTTTCTGATGTGTTATGGAGCATAAAAGAGGAAGCAGAAACAACAGAAGAAACAAATCTGAGTGAAGAAGACAGAAATGCAAGTCAAAAATCAAAGAGAGTTGCAAGTCGATGATGCTCAGGTCTTGAATGGGCATACCTTGCAGCTGAAGACTGGGAACATGAGTTTGTGTCCTTTCGTTTTGACCATGAGAACTAGTACAGCCTTTGGGAAGTTCAAATCATATTTGAACTGAGTTTGAAATCACATTGCCAAATGAGAAAGAAAGACATTATACACTGGATGTGATAATCAGTGAACAACAAACTATGATCTGCCAAAGAGACATTTGAAACTGATTTTGACAAAGCTGCTAAACCGATTTTTGACGAATTCTGGAGAGCCTGAAAGTTGCTGTATAGAAACACAAAGCAGACTGAAGATTACTTTTGAATTTTTGTTGAGGCTGCATAGTTAAGTCTATATTTTTGTTTCCTTACACTTTTTGATTCTTTAAAGGTCATAAAGGCAAATCGTAATAAAAACAATGGGTGCAAGTATGTGTGTGTTGGATTGGCAGTTGTATGTGTGTTGATAAGGTTGTTATTGATCATAAGCATGAGTGTTTCTGATAAAGCTGAAACTACTTATGCACCTTCTCCAATGCAAGAGACTATTAAACTTTCTGAGTTAGACAAGTTTTATAAAGATGAGAGTTACACACACTTCACGAGGAGATCTTTCTTCTAACGTCTATTATCATTTGTTGTTTGACTATGTTGAGACTATGGTTCTGAGATGATGTTATATGTGTACACAAATTTCTTCTTCAGTGCAAGGGATTTCATATCATAGCTTACATTTAACATATGGGATCAGTTGTAGTCTTTTATTAACTAGGCTTCATAATCAGAAGTACATACTGTAATTTTTATTTTTTATTTTGATCTAGTCTTTTCTTTTGTTCCAGTTAACCGACACTTGAGTAGCATTGCTAAAGCTAAAAACATAGACATTTTAGGAGGTTTCTTCGAACCTACACTGACATTTGGTACTGCCTATGCTCATAGGAACAATTGGACATGTATACTTTTACCAATTGAGAAAGGTTTCCTGGATAGGTCTCATGACAGAAGAAAGGCAATGAAGGAGAAAATATAAAAGGATTTAGTGAAACCCAATTATAAGAATGATCATGCATATAGTTTAACTAACATACAAGGAACGCTTGCTTTAGATTACCGACATGTAGGGAAGCTTGGTATATACATGCCTCAATCCAGAACTGATACTACGTTTGTGGGACTGAGTGAGTGCAGACATGTATTTCTATTCAGGAATATATGGAATTTTATGTTAAATGGACAAGATCCTGCGATTCCTGGTATATAATATATTTGTGGATGAAATGCATATTATCGTCTCCCTAAGGGATGGTATGGGACTTGTTACCTGGGAGTGGTTTTCCCAAAAATGTACTAGATTGACAACATAAATGATACTCATGAGAACTTAAGACCTAGAGCAAAAGAGCAAACTATTTAGAAATAATTGAGGATATATTTTGGAGCAAATAATCCTTCTATAGGAGTTGTTCTGAAAAACATGAAAATTAGGAAACTGTCAACCATTGTGGACACAATGTTAACAGATTTTTTCTGCAGTACATTCAATGGTTTTTCAGAACCGTCTTGTGTTAGACATCCTTTTAGCCAAAGAAAGCAGAGTCTGTTGGATGCTTACAGTGCAACATTGTTGCACTTTTATCCCAGACAACAGTAAAAAAAATTAGGAGCTATATTAGAAATCTGACAAGTTTGAATTCTGACTTAAAGGACCTGAAACAACCAAGTGTGTGGGAAGTATAGGTAAAAGTGTCAGTAGAATGGGACTTTGGTTGGAAAACCTTGGTCAGCGTGCTGTGAGAATGATACTGAAACCATTATTTTTAGTGGTTGGGTGTCTTATTTGCAGAATCAGATTTTACAAGTGTTAGAAATCGGGTCTTTCGTTGGCAGTCAGGTTACCCCCTGTCCAAGCAAGGACCCTCACTCTAGTCAGGGTAAAGGAGAATCACCCTCAGTTAACCCCCGCTTAAACCCTTGGAAGCTTAGCACGAGCAGGCAGGCTTAGCTTCAGAAGCAATGTGTAAAGTATTTGTACCAAACCACAAAGTAATTAAGTGACGACACTACAAATTGACACAACACAGGTTTAGAAAAATAGGGAATATTTATCTAAACAAAACGAGACCAAAATGACAAAACTCCAACATACACAAGTCAAGTTATGAATTTTCAAAGCATAAGAGTCTTAAATCATTTAGAAAACAGTGAGAACGTTGTTAGCGTGCAAAAGTACCTGGGTAGTGTCAAAATGACACCGCACGGGGGAGTGTGCGTCGGAACAGGACAACAATGCATCGATTTCTCACTCGCAAGCAAGACTGTGTGTCGTTCCTTCGCTGCTCGAGTTGGTGTGCATCATTTCTTCTCTCCCGCAAGAGAGCGATGCATCGATCTGGCAACTCGGGTCCGGGCAGACTTTGCGTTGTTTTTCCGCACCCAGCGATGTTGCATCGAAAATCTGGTTGCACGGTATCCCAGAACAGCGCTGCATGGGGTTTGTGTCATCAGCCTCCGTTTCCGGGTGTTGCACATCGTTTCGTCAGCTGCGTTGCGTCAATCTTCCAGCCGCGATGCAGGTGGAGCGTTGATTTCAGCTGCAAAGCTGGCGTAATTTATCGGCTGCTTCACGGAAGGTACGCCAACATTTTTGGATTTTAAGTCTTTATCTGCCAGCTTCACCTTTCAAGGGCCCAGGAAATGGATAGGGCACCACTTGGCAGGGCAGGATTCTCAGCAGAGGGTCCAAGTGCTGGCTGGGGAAGTCCTTGATGACCCTGGGACAACAACAGATCTTCTCCTTGGCAGAAGTTCCTCTTAATTCCAGAAGTGATCTAATCTTCAGGGGGTTTGGGTGCTCTTCTTATACCCCTTTCTGCCTTTGAAGTAGGCTTACTTCAAAGGAAAGTCTCTCTTGCTTGTGAGATCCTGCCTTGCCCCCGCCAGGCCCCAGACACAGACCAGGGGGTTGGAGACTGCATTCTGTGAGGGCAGGCACAGCCCTTTCAGGTGTGAGTGACCACTCCTCCCCTCCTTCCTGGCACATATGGCTCATCAGGATATGCAGGCTACACCCCAGCTCCTTTTGTGTCACTGTCTAGAGAGAGGTGCAAAACAGCCCTACTGTCAAACTAACCCAGACAAGGAATCCACAAACAGGCAGAGTCACAGAATGGTTTAAGCAAGAAAATGCCTACTTTCAAAAAGTGGCATTTTTAAACACACAATCTCAAAACCAACTTCACTAAAAGATGTATTTTCAAATTGTGAGTTCAAAGGGAATTTATGCTTTAATCATATTTAAAGGCAGCCCCCATGTTAACCTATGAGAGAGATAGGCTTGCAACAGTGAAAACCGAATGTGGCAGTATTTCACTGTCAGGACATATAAAATACATTAGAATATGTCCTACCTTAACCATATACTGCACCCTGTCCATGGGGCTACATAGGGCCTATCCTAGGGGTGCCTTACATGTAAGAAAAGGGAAGGTTTAGGCCTGGCAAGTGGGCACACTTGCCAAGTGGAATTGACATTTGAAACTGCACTCACAGACACTGCAGTGGCAGGCCTGAGCCATGTTTACAGTGCTACTAATGTTGGTGGCACAACCAGTGCTGCAGGCCCACTAGTAGCACTTGATTTACAGGCCCTGAGCACCTCTAGTGCACTGTACTAGGGACTTACCAGTAAATCAAATATGCCAATCATGGAAAGCCAATTACACATACATTTTACATATTAGTACTTGCACTTTAGCACTGGATAGCAGTGTTAAAGTGCCCAGAGTAACAAAAACAGCTAAAACAGGGTCCAGCACACGTCGACAACCTGGGAAACAGAGGCAAAACGTTAGGGGAGCCCACGCCAAGGATCCCAAGTCTAACAACAAGCTGTATAGATTCATGCAATTACAAAGTATGAAAAATAAACAGAGGAGGGAAGAAATAGAACTGAAAAAGATAAGAAGCATATACTTTCGTGATTTGAAAAATTGTTAAAGAATGGTGAAAGCATAACTGTAGATATACTAAACAAACTAAGGGGGTCATTACGAGCCCGGCGGTCGGCAATAATGTGGCAGTAAGTACCGCCAACAGGCTGGCGGTACTTACCGCCACATTATGACATTGACGGGTAGGGTGAAGCCAACCCGTCAATGTACCTCTGCGACCGCCACGGCAGTAGCAGCTTCTGGGCTGGAGATATCCATCTCCAGCCCAGAGCCGCCATTGTGCCACCTGCAGGATTATGACCCCACTTACCGCTATGGTTTTCGTGGCATTCGTAACGCCACGAAAACCATGGCAGTAGGCCATATCAGTGAAAGGGAATTCCTTCCCTGTCACTGATAGAGGTCTCCCCCCTACTTCTCCAGTTATCACTCCACCCCCCTTTCTCTCCATACCCCCCCAACATCCACGCCCCCTTCACACACACACATGCATACACACACATACATACACGCATGCATACATCCAATCACAGACACATCCGCACACACTTCCAAACATACACTCAGACGCGCATTCACATTTCACAACATACATGCATTCACACGTCCGTACATGCACACACGCATTCAACACTCAACACACACCCGCATTCATGCACACACAAACATTCACATACCCCCACACACCCACACAACACCCCTTACCTCCTCCCCTGTCGGAGATACGAATTACCTGGATCCAGGAGGTCTTCCAGCAGGAGATGGGATGGGGCACTGCTACTGGCAGCAGCACCCGCAGCAGAATACCGCCAGGCCATATTATTTGTTATAATACAGATGGGGGCGTTCTACTGGCATGGTGCTGCTGGTGGCAGCAGCGGCACCTTACCGCCATCCGCCGGTATATCCACAGCCGGATTTCTGCCATTCTTGTGGAGGAAATGCGGCTGTGGTCATAATATGGCAGACAGCTGGTAGCCGTTGCGACGGTCTTTTGACAGCCGTCGCTGTGGCGGTAGTCAGCTTTTACTGCCAATTTTGAAATGAGGGCCTAAGTTTTAAATTGTCTCATTTATGAAATGTTCTTTTGTGACGGCACATATTGCAGTCAGAGAAGGGATTGTTAGAGAGCAAGCATTATTAATAAAACAATGAGTAACTAAAACAAAATGATTAAAGTGTACTAAGAAGCCTAAAAAGAGAAACGTGTTTTAGAAAAAAAAACATGCATGTTTAAAAATGGGGCTGACGTGGTGTCAGCCACCTTGAGTTCAATGTGAAATAAATAAATGGTTGTGAAAATGTATTTTGATAAATCCTAACGACATGTACTGCAAAACTAATGATTAAAAATGTTAGTATTTTTCCAGAAGCACATTGTTGAAATATAATGCTGACTTTACAGAAATGCTTTTGCTAATACTGTTTATTGGAGGCTCACAGTGGAAATCTACTATTTTCTCACTCTGCACTTCCTTGTGATAAATATTGTAAGTTTTAACAGTGGGCTTTAGTTACGGAAGGAAGCAATATTAGCTAAATGTTGTGTTCTGTGCTGCTGTTTTTACAATTCGTGAACATGAGCCTATCTTGAAGAAGGAATGAAGAAAGATACAAATGGAAAAAGAAAGAAGTCCAATTGGCTGCACACTATCACACCTCATTGTCTTGTCCAATAGAATCTTAGCTAGTGATTTTTGGGACTTAAATTAGGCAAAGATTTATGTGATGGAAGTCAGTTTCCTTTCAGTTCCATTCAGAATCAGTTTCTGTTTAGCTTTCTGCACAGTTGGATTCTGTTTAGTTTCTGCTCAGTTCATTTCTGCTAGTCAGCTCTTGACTATGATTTCAACAGTTCAGATACATTAGGCCCAAAATTACTGAACTGTTGCCCCTTTCCATGTTCCTGATGCTGATCTCTGAAAACCTGCTGTTCCTGTGCTCAGCTGATGAAGACTCTGCTAGCTGCTGTTTACTTTAGGAGAGGTATAACCAATGTGCATTTGTTTTTCTTTTGTAGATTTTCCCCTTTAGAAATCCAACCACATTTTTGTTAGCACCATAGCTAGATGTTTTCCAAATGACTGTCTTATTGTAATTTTTGCATGTGCAGAGCCCAGCCCCACACATGCTTTTCAAATTAGAGTTTAGTAACTAGGATGTCTGACTCAATATTTGATCTGAATGTTTATGAATTGATTATGATTGATTCCCTTAATGAAAACTGCTGTTATTTCTCCAATAATTTTGTTATTCTGCATAATTCTTTTGGAGTGCTTAATGGTGATTGCGCTTATAAGATTGAGGTTCTTCAGACCCTTTGGACAGCTTGTGTTATTTCTGTATTGCTACAATTTGGTTTTGTGCATCATTTACATGACCATAGCATTGTTAATATAAGGGTAATAAATATTTAAACTTTACTACATTGGTGTGGTGATTCATGACTACATAGGTCATGGTGTGTATAAATCATTGACTCCTTGTGGAATGTTGTTGTATATGGCTATTAGTTCTCATTGTTTGATTTGATGATCTTATTACTCCTGTCTGAGTCAAAAGATTTGAGTCGACCTCTGAGGGTAGTAGATGTCACCTTAGCCTAATATTAGGAGGTGAGTGCACCTTTAACCTCCAATTCACTGATGGTCTCCCCTAGTGAATTCCTCTCTGGTATCAGGTTTCATCTCAGCTGCACACTGAGAGTGTAATTATGAATCTATTGCACTCTACATGCTGTTCCTGGTGCATACAGTTGTTGATAGTATTCCAAAAGCACGTTATTGATTTCCACCTGTGAGTGGACCACTGCACCACCTGCGTTCTTGATGCTAAGGGGCATATTTAAGAGCCCATAGTGCCACCAAAGCGTCACTTTTCATGACGCTCCGGTGGCGGTGGTTGTCAATCAGGATTGGGCCCTTTTCTCTGGCTGCTCTCAGGTGGACATTTTGATTTCTGTAATGTAGCACTTGGGCTACTACTGGACACACATAACCTCTGGACCAAGTTGAGAGAACACACTGTTACTTTGTGCGCTGTCTGCAGATCATAGAATTTAGACAACACCTCAGGGGCCACCACCTCGGCAGCCCATCCTCCAGGTATGATATTATGGACAGGCCCACAATGTTTTCAGGCAGCTCTATCATGCGTACATTGTTACGCTGGGCCCATTCCTTCTGGTTCTCTAGGTGCATTTCTAAAGCTCTGATTTGGGCTTCCATCTCTGTGTGTCGTGGGTGAATTTTAGTTGCTGTCATTACAAAGGTGGCTACCTTCTGCTTAAGTTGTGAGACTCTGCCCACCCTGAATAGCCCATGCCAACTGACAAAGGGCCTGATTTATATTTTGATGCACTGTCCGTCATTCTGCCATGGTTACAAAATAAATTACTCCATCCACAAGGTGGAGGTACCACCCAACCAATTTATAAATGACAACCAAGTAGGTGATCATTGTAATGCATTGACAGGAACCACTATCACAGCGGTTCCTGTCAATGCATATACCTGTTTGGTACAAGGCTGCATCAACAATGGTGTTTTAGGTCTAGCAGGCAGTTCCCTCACATGAGAAGATGCCGTGAAGCTGTGAACCATGAGGAAACTTATACCTGATAACTTCAAGGTGGCCACCGCCATTTACAAACAATGTAAGTGGATTCATAGGAAATATAGCCTGCTTTTGTGCACCTAAGGTAGTGAGTCCTCGACAGATGCAAAGCACTTTATCAAGTGTGGCCACATATCTGCACCATTGCCAGCCTTTTCCATGAACTGAGCATGAGTGACTTTGGGGCAGTGTGCTTTGGAACCACCAAGTGCTAGAAGATAAGCCATAGATCGTGGCAGCAAGAGCCTTGAGAAGGAAAAAGACCAGGATCAGAATCAACTTGTTTCTAAATGCAAAGTACAATTGAGGCACAAACTACTTAGTCGTTTTCAGATACCCCTCATGTTTGTAGATGTAGTAATGGGAGTGGGTGATCTTGAGCAGTTCTCCCTATTTCGATTTGATAACAAAACCTGAAACTCTGGATTTATGCCTCTTGATACCTCATCTTCGACCATCTTCTCATGCATGGTTCAGGGAACCTACAGCCAAATGTGATTTACTTATGACTCTGTTAGCGCGTCTGACCTTAATAAGCAAACTTACAAGGGGACGCAAATAGGTCAATGAACCTTTTGACTCGTAATTAAGATGATCCCACCATAACTCCAGTATATATTTAATTGCATTAGACTATTAATAAGTACACTTCATAAACATTGGCGGGCATTCATCGTAATCACATTTTCAAATGCGTGCATTATTTTTCTACGTTATTATATTTTCTACACAAATCTATTACTCAGAATACATGAACACTCATTAATAATTTTTATTAAAACACCTGCGCTAGCAAATCCCTCCTCGAATGACTAAGGCCCTCATTACAACCGTGGCGGTTGGTGACAAAGCGGTGGTAATACCGCCAACAGGCCGGCGGGAAAAAAAATAGAATCATGACCACGGTGCAAACCGCCAACACAGAGAGCCACTTTAACACTCTGACCGCCACAGCGGTAGCAACAAACACCGCAACGGTCACTGCCAACAGACAGGCGGAAGACAATGTATCGCCCACCCCATTACAACCCGCCAATCCGCCAGCTTTTCCGGGGCAGTACCAACGCCATCAGAAGCATGGCGGAAACAGTGTTTGGAAGGGAAACCACTCACCTCTCGACACTCAACGAAGAACCAGGATGCCATGGAGCCCAAGTTACAGGTCCTGCCTATGCTGGTCTACCTCCTCAACTACCAGGAATATCAAAGGCAGCGGCGACGACCACGGTGAGTACTGCACCTAGTAAACAGGGGAGGGGGGAGGAAAAAGTGAGTGACACACACACGAAACACGCAAAACCCCCACCCTCATCCACAACACCATACACACAAACACATGCATCAACATTACATCTACACCCCATAACCCCTTGGAAGAACGCAAGGACAAAATGAATCAAATCAGTGATATTTTAGAAATAGGCAGATATAGGTAACAAGTATAAAAACAGCATTTAAAAATATTTACAATATTTTCATGAGGCCGTACATTGTCCTTTCACAATGTCCGTGGGACACTGGGCCAAAAATCATGGGCCAAGCCCACACTTGACTCCTGCCTCAATACGGAGAGAACACTGCAGGGGCATCAGGTCGTAAACACCCACACAGGCACCTCAGGGGGATGGTGAAGGGGGGGCACCTCAGCTGGAAGATGGAAGATGGAATAACGCCACTGCTCCTGGAGGGGGGAAAATGCCCACTGCTTGATCCTGGGGAGTGCAAAGCCACAGTCTTTCTAGTCTCTCAAATGGGTGTTTTCCCCACTGCGTGGTCCTGGGGAGTACAAAGCCACAGTCTCTCTAGTCTCTCAAGTGGGTGGTTTGCCCACTGCTTGGTCCTGGGGAGTGCAAAGCCACAGTCTCTCTAGTCTCCTAAGTGGGTGTTTGCCCACTGCTTGGTCCTGGTGAGTGCAAAGCCACAGTCTCTCTAGTCTCTCAAGTAGGTGGTTTGCCCACTGCTTGGACCTGGGGAGTGCAAAGCCACAGTCTCTCTAGTGGATGCATTTCTCCACTGGTTCTGGAGGGGACTTTGCACCCAGTCTGCTTCATCCTGCCAAGGAGGGGGTGAGTGGATGCATTTCTCCACTGGTTCTGGAGGGGGCTTTGTGCCCAGTTTGCGTCATCTTGGAAAGGAGGAGCTGAGTGGATGCATTTCTCCACTGGTTCTGGAGGGGACTTTGCGCCCAGTCTGCTTCATCCTGCCAAGGAGGGGGTGAGTGGATGCATTTCTCCACTGGTTCTGGAGGGGGCTTTGTGCCCAGTTTGCTTCATCTTGGAAAGGAGGGGCTGAGTGGATGCATTTCTCCACTGGTTCTGGAGGGGGCTTTGTATCCAGTTTGCTTCATCCTGCCAAGGAGGGGCTGAGTAGATGCATTTCTACACTAGTTCTGGAGGGGGCTTTGTGCCCAGTGATGCAGCATTTGGGGTGTGGCAGTTAACATTCCCTCACCTGGGTGTCTGAGGCACGAGCTTTGCAGGGACAGGGTAGCATGATAGTCCATGGAGGAAGTGCTAGACTCCATCCTGTGGTGCCTAAGGCTGCAAACTTATGTTAGTGCCCGTGCTGGTGGCGGTGCTGTCAGTGGGAGGCTCCAGCCCGTCTCCTGCAGCCTCGGACGGACGCACACTGGGGCTGCTGCTGCTGCTAGTAGTGGTCCCACTGTGAGCGGTGCAGGTGGCGGTGCTTGAGGCGGTGGTAGGGGCGGGGATGCTGGCGGTGCTGCCCCCGGTGCAGGTGCTGGTGCTGCCAGTGGTGGAGGGAGGCACCAGCCCTTCTTCTGCAGCCTCGGATGGCTGGCCACTGGGGATGCTGCTGCTGACAGTAGTGGTGGCAGTGGCGGTGCAGGTGGCGGTGCAGTTGGCGGTGCTGCCCGTGGTGCAGGTGGCAGGGCCGGTGGTTCTGCCGGTGGGCACCAGGCCCTCACCTGCAGCCTCCAACGCCTGAAGTGCCTTGCCTTGGGTTTTCTGCCCCTTCCTCACCTTGGCAGATGCTGTTGTGACCTTGGCTCTGGCAGCTGGAGTTTTGGAGGAGGCCTTGCTGGGTGGGTCCTGCTACTTGCCGCATGCTGCCCCCTTCTTCACCTTGGCAGGTGGCGGAATGGTTTGGTCCTTTGCAGGGGTCGGTGGCACACTAGCTTGCCTGACCGGTGCCCCCTTTGAGCCTCTGGGTTGCAGGTAACACGCGGATGCCGACTTGGTGGCTGAGGTGCTGGCCTGGGTTCTGGACACCCTGGCCAGAGGGGAAGGACGGGGTGGGAGGGCTTGGGAACAGGTCAATGTGTGCCAGGAAAAGTTTTTTAGACACACTGGTGGGGAAGATGGAGAGGGGATGGGAGTGGAGGAAGAGGGAGTGGTTGTAGGAGGTGTCTGTCTGCTGAATTTGGGTGAAGGTGCATGGGCCGGATGCTGTTGTGAGGTGGATGGCTGTTGGGTGGGTGGGTGCTTGCGTTTGTGTACTTTGGGAGGAGGGGTCACAGACACAGTGGGAAAGGACACAGGGGACATGTGCATGGTTGTGGGGGTGGTGACTGCTCGTGAGGGGTGTGTTGTGATGGGCGTGCTGGTGATGGAGGTAGTGGATGAAGATATAGTGCATGCAGGTGTGAGTGGAGACGCTACTGGGAGGGAGGTGGATGATGAGGAGGAGGGTAACACAGTGGAGGCAGTGGATGTTGGTGTGTCTGCATGGGTATGGTTGACTGCCCAGCAGTGAGGGATCTCAGGAGGTCAATAGCCTCCTCACTGAGGGCAGTAGGGCTAACTGGGGCAGGGCCTGAGGTGGCTGGGGCGAAGGAGGTGCCCACCCTCCAGTGTGAGCGGGCACAGGAAACACGCTGAGGGGCTGCTGAGAGGGCGGTCCTGGTACAGGGTGGCGGCTGTACCTGTTGTTGGGGTGGGCACAGAGGTGTCCGCCACCGCCAGGGAGCTTCCATGGTAGGAGGAGTCGCTGTCTGTGGTCTCCCCTCCTGTCCCCGTCATGGTGCTCCCCTCGCCCTCCATCCCACTTGTGCCCTCACCCTCAGTGGATTCGGCCTGCAACTCCCTCCATCGTTGGTGCCTCTGCTCCTCCGCCAGATGATGCTAATGCACACAAGGACAGGGCGACAAAATAAAAAGAGGGAGAGACAGAGGATACACATGGTCAAGGCCAGCAACACCACTACCGTTGGCGTACAAAACACACAGGGAGCAGCCCTATGCACTAGTCCATGCCCAAACATTTACTAAGACAGTCACCAGCCCATGGGGGTACAATGCCTAATGCCATCATCTGCACACCAGATACCCAAAGGACCCTGCCCAGTAGTAGATGCCCAATAACACTATTGGGGAAGGAGTGCTCCAGAGCCTGACCAACAAGGGACCTACCCTGCCATGTCCGCCCTGGCCTAGGGGCATCCACAGCCCACATCCCTCATCCAGGTACCTCCTAACGCGCGCAAAGTCAGGTTTCAGATTCAGTACTCACCCCCTTGTGGCTGCTGTGATGCCTTTAAGCGTCCATCCAACTCCGAATAGGCCACCTCCAGGATGTGGAACATCAAGGGGGTTATGGTGTGATGGGCATCCCTTCCTCGATTGGGAGGCCAGCCACATCTGGGCCTCTGCCGTCTTCTTTGCCCAGCGGCGCAGGTCCTCCCACCTCTTGCGGCAGTGGGTGCTCCACCTGTCAAAGACCCCCCGCACCTCCATGGCGATGGCACGCCAAATATAATTTTTCTGGTGGGCACTGACCTGCAGGGTAAAGACAGCAGAAAAGGGAATTAGTCACCCGTACGGACCGTCAGACTTATTGCCCACCAGATCCCACCCACCCCCTGATGCACATACATTTACCACCATACATGCTGCACTCTGGCCAGAAGGCCTCTGCCCCCTGTACATGTGGCTTACACACACACACAGCAATCCCTACCTTCATGGCCCATGCATCATGCTCACAGTGTACTCACCTGTTTGTCTGGAGGACCATAGAGTATTGTGTACTGGGGTAGGGCCCCATCCACCAGTTTCTCCGACTCCTCCGCAGTGAGGGCAGGGGCCCTTTCCCCAGACACATGAGCCCTGGTCGCTTCCAGACACAGGTCACAGCAGCACTTGCAGTGTAGGTCCTCTCCTGTTGAAGGTCAGGTAGCAAGTGAGTAAGAGATAGAAAATGGTGGTCACGTCCGCGGCTGTGCGTACTGTCACCGCCGGCGTACATCGCCATTGGCTCCTGGAACCTATAGGGCCCAATGATAACCAATGCGAAGTTGTGCGGCGGTCATCGACCGCCTACCGCGATGGCGCACAACGCCAGCGGAATTACCTCATTTCCACTTGTCCCTCCTCATAGGTCAGGCAGCCACCGTTTCAGGGGGGCACAGATCATGGCACCTAAATGCGTCACAGCAGCCATTGTCACGGCAACTGATTGTCAGATTCACATTTGTTTCTGTAAAGTAAACAAATCATCATTAGTGCAATAGATGTGTGAATATGACCCTCTGCTCACCGTTCTCTTCCATAGGCTTCAACCGCTGAGACAGAATATGAGATGGCGGCATCTGCCGGTGTACAGACCCCTGGTGGACCTTGCGACAATGGAAGACAGACACATTATCATTACCTGCAGACTTGATTGTGTCACAATCCAAGAACTGTGTGCCCAATTGGAGCCAGACCTGATGTCAGCTCCTGTCAGAGCTCCATTTCCTGGCAAGTGGTTCCTTCCAGTGGCCATGCCATCAGGGATGTCTCAGCCAATGTTCTCCAACGTGTTGACCAGAGAGTTGTCTGCCCTGCTGAAAGACATGCGCAGTTACATCGTGTTCCCCCAGGTGGAGGATTTGGCCACAGTGAAAGCTGACTTTTATGACCTGGGACATATCCTCAACATCATTTATGCCATTGGTGGTACACATGTGGCATTTGTCCCCTCCCTCCCCCCGGAGAAATGAACAGGTTTACAGGAATAGAAAAAGCTATCACTCTCTGAATGTGCAGATGGTGTGTTTGGCGGACCAGTACATCTCCCACACGAATGCCAAATATCCTGGCTCTGTGCATGACGCCTTTATCTTGATGACTTCACTTTAAATTTCAGTTATCTGTTGGACATTGTACAAGGCAGCCTGATTTCCCTATGTCTATGGCCACTGACTGTACCCTTTGGCAAGTCTATTTTCAGATCTCTGTGCCCCACTCTGGCTCCTGCTATGTGTACTGCTGCCCACCAAAGGTCATTCTAAAGTATATTTCACTGTACATTTGTGAATCATTTGACAGACTCCAGATTGATATTTGTTCTAAGGGTGTTTATTTAGGTGCTCATAAGTAGAGGGTGATGTGCAAGGGGCTGGGCTGATGGTTGAGAAAAGTTCAGGGTAGAGTCCAGTCTCATGGTATCACAGGTGCATTGTCCAATGGGGCATAGGAAGAGGAGTAATGGCAGTTCAAGGTGGACAGGGTGATGGTGTGGAACAGAAGGGTGAAAATCAGAAGAGTATTATTTCCTGGCGGGGTCTTGGCAATGTTCTCTGGCTTCTGCCTGGATCGCAGGGACCGTTTGTGCGGTGGTTCTCCTTTTGCAGGGGGTGGGGTGCTGGTGGCCTGTTGGTCCTGTGGCGGGTCCTCCTGTCCACTAGCGCCAGCGGAGGTGGAAGGCTGTTCCTCGGTTTGGCTAGTGTCATGCGCCTGTTGTTGTGCCACTGCCTCCCTCATGGTCTTGCCCATGTCAGCCAACACCCCTGCAATGGTGACCAGGATGGTGTAGATTTTTGTTAGGTCATCCCTGATCCCCAGGTACTGTCCTTCCTGCAGCCGCTGGGTCTCCTGCAACTTATCCTTGATCTGGCCCATCGTCTCCTGGGAATGGTGGTAAGCTCCCAGGATGTTGGAGAGTGCCTCGTAGAGACTGGGTTCCCTGGGCCTGTCCTCCCCCGTCACACAGCAGTCCTCCCAGCTTCCCTGTTGTCCTGTGCCTCTGTCCACTGAACCGTGTTCCCACTGCCACTGATCCCAGGTCCCTGATCGTCCTCTGTTTGTGGGTTTGCCTGGGGTCCCTGTAGTGGTGGACACACTGCTGACTGACATGTCCTGGGGACAGTGGCATGGGCCCGCTGGTTGGGTGCTGTGCTGGTGTTTCCTGAGGGGGGAGGCTCTGTGGTGGTATGGGACTGCGGCAGGGTAACCAACTGTGCCAGTTTGGTCATCGTGATCCAGGTGTCCAAAGCTGCTGTTGTCACTGTGGGCCTTTTCGGGGGGGGGGGGGAATTGGATGTAGCTGGCACCTCCTCTACGGTGATGTGGAGTATGGGTCCTGTGGGGATGCAAATGCTTTGTTGATATATCTGCGTGTGCCATCTTGTGCATGGGTGTGTTTCCCTGTATGATTGTGATTTCCCTGTCAGCTTGGTCTTGTGTGAGTGGTGATTTTGTGGGCTGGGTGAGTCTCTCTCTACTGGGCATGCTGTGGTGATATGTGTTCTTGCAGGTCTGTAATGGGTGTTCATGCATTGGCGTACCATGCAGGGCTTGGTATTGGGATGGGTGGGTTCTGATGGTGGGTATATGTGAGGTGGTGGAGTGATGGGGGTGAGGGCGGGGGTAGGAGTTTGTGTTGGCATGCACGTAGGGTGGGGTGGATATAGTAGTAAAGATTTGACTTACCAGAGTCTAGTCCACCTGCTAATCCTGCGAGGCCCTCAGGATGCATGATCGCCAAGACTTGATCCTGCCATGTTGTCAGTTGTGGGGGAGGAGGTGGGTGTCCACTGCCAGTCCTCTGTACTGCTACCTGGTGTCTTTGCAAACATGGAACGCACCTTCCCCCGTAGGTCATTCCACCTCTTCCTGATGTCATCCCTGGTTCTTGGGGGCTGTCCCACGCATTGGCCCTGTCCACGATTCTCTGCCATGGCTCCATCTTCCTTGCAATGGACGTCTGCTGCACCTGTGATCCGAATAGCTGTGGCTCTACCCGGATGATTTCCTCCACCATGACCCTTAGCTCCTCCTCTAAAAACCTGGGGTGTCTTTGGTGTGCCATGGATGTGGTGCAATTGATATGTGTGAGGATGTGTGGGCTGATGTGTGGGGTGATGTGTTGGGGTGTGTGCTGTGATGTGCGTGGATCGTGTATGGGTGATGGTGTTCTGTGCCTCTGATTGAATGGGTGCTCCTGGCTTCTCTCTGCTTGCTGTATGTTTTTTTCGCTGTAAGGAGTTGTGGGTAATGTGTGTGTGTGTTTTATAGTTGTGTGAATATGTGGGTGTGATGTATGTCAGGTGTGTGTATTTTGAATTGTCCAATGTGGTGTAGGTTTGTAAGTGTGTGTGTATTTTGAGCGCGGCGGTGTGTACCGCCAATGGTTTACCACGGTTGAAAAACCGCTGCAGTGATTCGTGGGTCGTGATACTATGGGCGTATTCCTGTTGGGGTAACGGTGTGGGTTTTGCTATCGCCATTTTATCACTGACCTTTGATGTGGCGGACTTGTGTGGGTGTCTGTATTGTGGCGGAATTCATGGTGTGGGTCATAATACCTGTAGCGGAATACCGCTGCGGACACAGTATGTTGGCAGCCGTCAGCACGGCGGTAGGCGGCATTTACCACCATGATTGTAATGAGGGCCTAAATGTTTCATCACACTATCACCCACACATTTTTGAATCAGCTAAAATTCTGTCAATTCAATCCCTTCATACTTTTGTTCCCTTTTTTAATTTTCTCTGCACAATTTTTCCCTTTTCTTTTCTTCCCTCCTCTGATTATTCTTCGACCTTTTCAATTGACTTCTTTTGCATAGTTTACACAATCCCCATATTCCAATTAGGCAAACCACAGTAATTAATATCCCTTGCAATAATTTTAATAGAATCCCATTTAATAGAATCCCATTCCAAATGTTGCTGAGCCAATTTCCCACTGAAGCAATCTGAAACCTTTGCCAATCTTTTCCCACACACCTGGTTCTTTCAACTCCTTCAAATCAGCACTTTCATTAGTCAGATTAGTAACTTAGGCCCATATTTAGACTCTGCTCGCGTCGCATTTGCGCAATTTTTTTTACGCAAAAGCGGCGCAAAGCTAACACCATATTTATATTCTGACGCTAGACTCCGCTAACGTCAAAATATCTCGGTATGCGTCATTTTCTGGATCTGTGAAACCGTCTTGGGTTAATGACTTTCAAGGTAGGCGTTCTCGTCCAAAACATGACTTAAACACCCGTGCGCCATATTTATCCAACTGCGCAAAAATGCTGCACAGCTGAAAGGAGGAGTCAGAAAATTGACTCACAGACCGATTTGCATCAAAAATTAACGCCTGGGTAAAGGCAGGCATTAAAATGGGGCAATAACACCAGTACTTAAGGAAAACACACAGAAGCAACATCAGAGCTCCAAGAGGAAGACATGGAGGTGCTATTCATCCAGGATGCACGAAGACTCAGAGCACAGGACCAACAGCAGCAGCTTCCACCACACCAGCAGGGACCCCAAAGGCAACGCAGAAGGCAGGAGAGGATATTCCGGACCAGGACAACCCTTCAGGGCCTCAGGGAACATGACATCATCCAGAGGTACAGACTAAACTGGCAAGCCATACAGCAGTTGTTGCGCCACATTGAGCCACAGTTGGCACACAGCTTGCAGACACCCCACATCATTCCACCATAGACCAAGCTGCTAGCAGGTGGCTCTTTTCAAACCACTGGTGCCCTGGTTGCCGGGATCTCACAGCCCTCATTCTCTGCCTTCCTACCCAAGGTATTGGATGCCATCATCTCCCTCACACCCTGCCATATCAGCTTCCCCAACACACAGCAGAAGCAGCAGGAGACCAAACAGGGCTTTTATCAAATTCATGGCTTCCCGCACGTGAATCGTACCATTGACTGCACACATGTTCAGATTGTGCCACCTGCTGCAACCGATCATCTATACCACAACAGGAAGCACACTCACTCCATCAATGTGCAGGCCATTGTGGATCACCGGGGATTGATCACCAACATCGTGGCAAAGTATCCTGGGAGTGTACATGATTCGTTCATCTTCCCCCACTGCACCATCAATCAACACTTCCAGGATGGACAATATGGAAATGGTCTACTTGTTGGTAAGTACAGAAAACTAGTTAAATACACACTGCACAGTAACCCTGTAGGACATACAACATATAACACCGCTACCTGGACACGTGGCCAGGAAGACACTGAGGTTGTGAGACTGCCAGTCATGTTTAAATCCTGACTCAATGGGATACACACCTATGGACAAATGACAGATGCAAATAACAACAGATGCCATGCCAGAGCCACAAGGGACCAATTTAAAACCACACAGTGACAATGACATGGCCTTAACTGGCAGTACAACTTGGAAGATGAATCTTACAATATCACAACAATAACACTCAATCACACACCCTTCCAAGCAAACGTACTGTGTAAGGAGTGTGTAATATGTTTCGCTGCAGGTCAAACACCATGAGACACATAGCATGATGATGCTGACTCTAATTAAGGTGACATGGAAACATTGAGGCAGTACCAACATCTCACATCACTCCTGGGGTGACATTGCCCGCTACCAATAAGGAATTGGACTGTGCAAAGAACACATATTGATGTGACAATATTGCAAAGTGCACATTGCTACACATATGGATTGAGGCAATTACACATATACACAACAGATGTACAGGCATATGGACCTTCTGACACTTAAACCTTCACCCCCACAACCAAGTTAGCCAGCTTACCTGGACCAGGTTCAGTAGTAAAGGTACACGTTTGCACAAGAGCCAATTTGGTGAGGGCACAAACAAGGTTTGCATAGAACTTGTCACACATGGGATATTTGTGCATTGTCAATTGTGAACACTTTAGTGCTGCAAACTTATGGAGATGTGTTGTACATTTTCACCTAGCCAAATCCAAGTGCCTCACTGTGTTTTTCACATGTAATACATATGTTCAATTGGATGCGATGTTCAGGCCATATAGTGCTACTGTGTTACCACCACAGTGCAATCAATTCTGTGTGTGGAAGTATCAAGTCACCTCCAGTGAAGGCACATGGACACTTCTTTCACATGACATAATGCATGGAAGATACACAAGGAAGTGCAAGTTAATAAATATACCGCTGATATCTGGTCAATCAGCATAACACCAGTTTAGATAAATAAACAACCCAATGTTGAAAGAAAATCCTAGAAGCCTAGGATTCCACACAATAACACAAACACAGATGAGTCACAGACGACACAAGATAACAATTGCCATGCAAAGTGATAATCAAGGTGCAAGCAACATCCTAATATTTACACTCATTTTCTCTTTCAGCTGATCAGGGTTATGGGATCCAGCCATGGATCATGACCCCATTTGGCAACCCAAGCACAGCAGCAGAGCGTGCCTATAATGAGGCACATCGGAGGACATGCACCATAGTAGGGAGGATTTTTGGCATCCTGAAGTCAAGATTCAGGTGCCTCGACATCTCCGGAGGCATCCTCTTATATTCACCTGAAATGGTCTCCTAGATCATTTTGACCTGTGCCGTCCTGCACAACACTTGTGTAAGGAGGAACATTCCCCTCTATGAACCAGACCCACAAATGCCTGAAGAGGAGGAAGAGGAGGATGCTGTTCATCAACATGAGGGGGACCATCCAAACACTGCTCCTGGACATTGCGTCGGAGACAACACATTGCACAAAACTTCTTCGAACTATAGTCACCATCACCACTTTCTTACCATATGTCATTAAACACCTCACTTCATCACTCAATAATGCTCTTGGTAATTTCTTATGCATCACCTGATCCCTAGGAATCATAATCGGAGTTTAGTCTCATGAGCATAGCAGAAATACAGATTAGGACACTGAAAAAGCAACATCACATTGGATGGGTATGAATGTACACCCAACATCACACACAGTGGAAATGACATATGTCCTGTCTAGTCCACATGTGAAGGGTAAAATCAGAGGACCACAGCTATGACACACATCCATGTTGCCAACATGGTTCATTGCAGCACATGACACACAACTAAGACACCATCAATCATAAGGTAAAAAAGTGTTTCATACATGAGGCAGTGGATAAGCTATTGCATTGGTAACAGGAATATATGACCAGACCCTTCACAGCAGTAAGTGTGACATCAGCTATCTTTGCAAGGAGCATGTGTGACAAGGAGTCCAACTACGCTGAAAATGGATAGCACGAGTGGCCCAGATAAGGCAATTATTGCTCACAAGACATGCCCTCCACAGTCCGTCCCAGGCAATAAGTACTGCCACTGCCATGTTTTCAGTCCCTGCCCACCCTTCTCTAGGGGGGCCTGTAAATGGACTCTTTGTACCCTGATAACTTTCATCTACACACACCCAGACTCCCATTCTGACTCCTGTGTGCTTCCCTCTTCAGTATGGCATGCCATAGTCATAGTTCATCAGTCTGTAGGGACTTCAGGTCCTATAATGCACTGCCTAGTAGTCGGTAGGACCTGTAATCAGCTGTCCATTGCTTCCCATGTGAAAGGGCCAGTTGGCCCTTTGAACTTGTTTCTCAACTACAGGATTTGTGAGAGACTGAAGCTGCACACACCTGTGAGCACTTCCATGCAGACCAGCCATTTTAACCTGCACTGCCATTGCTGCTGCCTGGAGCTGCTTAGAAGCTGCCATTTTCTGAATATCCTTGTTGTGCATTGCCGTACAAATCGCTTGTATAACCCACCCCTTGGGGGATTGTGTAACGTTGCAGCCCACAGCACAAATACAG
The DNA here is from genome assembly GCF_031143425.1 of Pleurodeles waltl. Taxonomy (NCBI): domain Eukaryota; kingdom Metazoa; phylum Chordata; class Amphibia; order Caudata; family Salamandridae; genus Pleurodeles; species Pleurodeles waltl. The sequence continues at coordinate 1,668,435,854 of NC_090444.1, read as the reverse complement.
TATTTCCTTACCACAATGTTGTTCCAGCTTTTCTTAGTCTGAGTCTGCTCACTGTGTATTTGCCTTGTTCATGTTTCTTCCTGACAGAGCATGCATCCTGTTATCCTGACTGGTTCCTGTCTTTGCGTTAACCATAGAGGTTCCCTGTGGCTACATTTGTCTCAGAGTTGCTTTCCATGCCCTCTCTTTCCTCATGGGGTATTGTGTCTGGTAGGTCTACGATGAATCCTCAAATAGATAGTATAGTGTAATCAGTTTACTTATCGTATTATGGTCTGGGACATGTATTCAAATTGCCTAATCCAGCCCCCATCCCTTGTCTGGGTTTCATGTATTCATGAGTGACAAACAGTGAAAGTGTACTATGGCTGTATGCATGGATTTGGTACGGTGCCTCCAGCACAACAAACAATGTTTGCTAATGTGTATTAAAGGACAAAACATGTTTGTGCCCTGACTGTCCACACACAGATACACATTGGCCACAACCTATAGATGGTGCTTGCGTGGTGACTACCTGTGAGACTAATCAGCACAGAGGCACTGATGTTCCCTGTTGCAGTGGGAATTTTAGAGGCCACCCTGTGTACAAATGTTCTGATGAAACCTGCCTGTTTCATATTACTGATCCATAAATCTTTTGAGGACACAAAGGTTGCCCTGTTTTCAGCTTTATAAAAGTTCTGCAGTGCCATAGCTGGACTATCCCCATGTGTGTCGTCAATTTATCTTTGGCTTTAGGTCAATTCTGCTTTGAAGGATAGTCTGTTAATGCAGGGAATGGCTCCACAGACTCATGACTAGACCTGCACGTAACTGTGACAACATGGAGGCCAATACTGACACAGGGTATGCATAGCCACACACTTGAACTGGACACCTTTGTGCAATGAACCACTGGAAATATGTGAACACATGCAGCATGGTCTCCTGGTCCTCCACTGCCACAGGAGAAACATAGGTCATTTATATGACTCAAACTATGGAGTAACATAACATTTTTGGATTGGTTTTGGGACTCTGTGTCACAAACACTGTACCTACCTAGCATGTCGAAATTCCTGACTCATGGGTAGTATACAAACAAGTGACCAGGAAGTGGTATCCAACATTCCAGGACATGTGATGGCTTACCCTTGTAACATTGCCATTGATAATCGTCCTCTATCTATCCTGTGCATAGTTTGTCATGGAAGAGGTTTTGTCCCCAAAGTCAGGGAAGTTCACACAGCATTAGATGCTACGGGTATGACAAACACATATCCTGACTGATGTACCACAATGAATGGCATCTGATGGTTATCCACATTTACAACACATGCATACAAGCACATTATTCAAAACACGTCTTGTGACGTTCACACAGAGGCACAACAACAATTGTAATAGCCAATTCACAGACATATACACACAGGCCATGAGTGAATGTATTTAGTTGCATAGCCTTGCTATCCTCTATTGACGCACCACCTGCTCAAACCAGAGAATACCAATTTTTATTCCAAATGTTTGGGTTGCTGTTGTGTCAGTTAAGAGTGCTAATCTGGCACAGCAATATGAGTATAATGGTCAGCAGTAGTGTGGTCTGCCACATGTGCCCAAACACTGGAACACACACAGCAGGCCCTTACAGCCTATCTCTGAATAGTTACAACTTTCATGTATGCTAAAAATGAGAAAAATGACACAAACACAGTTAAAGACAGATATTTTGATGCAAACGTGTCAAAAAAGACGTATATGCGTCAAATTTTGCCGCATAGGCGTTTAAAAATGACGCTCACAGCCATTATACATCCATTGCTCCCTAGTGGTAATTCCAATACTGCAGCCCATGAAATTGGTTATCCATTAAAAATCTATCTTTGAATGCGGGGAATTTGTAAGCATTTGCGTAAATTTTTTTGACGCAAAGCTTGTAAGCATCATAACATTTTCATACATCAAAAGATAAACACATCGCATTTGAGACAGGAAGTGATGTAATAGGATATTCTGTTTACAGAAATGATACAGTGGTTGTACTTTCACTTTAACTTTGCAGTCTATGATTCTTCTAGACTGTGGGGGTCATTACGACCCTGGCGACCGGCGGTAAGCTGGCAGTAACACCGCCAACAGGCTGCCGGTGTTCCGCCAGCTATTATGACCGTGGCGCAATAGCCATGGCCATACCGCCGGCCCCTCCACTATACCGCCAGGCTTCCGCCTGGCGGTCATAATCCCCAGGGCAGCGGTGCAAGCACCGCTGCCCTGGGGATTATGAGTCCCCGACCGCCAGCCTGTCCGTGGCGGTAAACACCGCCATGGAAAGGCTGGCTGTAAGGGGACTTGGGGTGCCCCTGGGTGCCCCTGCACTGCCCATGCACTTGGCATGGTCAGTGCAGGGGCCCCCAGGCATAGCCCGTCGCGCATTTCACTGCCCGAATTTCGGGCAGTAAAAAGGGCGATGGGTGCTACTGCACCCGCTGCACATCAGCATTGCCGCCGGCTCTATTACGAGCCGGCAGCAATGTTGACGTGACTTTCCCACTGGGCCAGCGGACGGTAACATTGTTACCGTCCGCTGGCCCAGTGGAAAAGTCATAATAGGGAGCCAGGAATAGCGCCGGCAATGGCGGTATTCTGGCTCCCGCAGCCTCAACGGTCTTTTTCCAGGACCGCCGAGGTTGTAATGACCCCCTGTGTGGCTGTGCTGAGAGTTGTGTCTTTCCAAATTGTGCTTTTGTCTCCTGTGCGCCATTCCAATTGTCTTCTGTTGTTTTTGTACTTGTCTCAGTGAATCAATGTGTGTATTTGTCCTTTTTTGTTTCTGATTTTGTCTTTGTACTGATGGGAGTGTGTAGTGGGTACTGTTAGTTGGGGTATTGTTGGGGTGTTTGTGGGTTGTTTAAGTTTCATTTTCCTCCCTCCTATCCCTGTATTTTCCTCTTTACCCTTTCCTATCCCTATTACTTTTTGTCATGTTGGGAAGGCCATGTCTGTGAAGAATGGGTGAAGAGGAGCTGGGGGCCTTCATTTGGCTGGTATGCCACTTCATCCCCCTGATGTTAGAGGCTGGTGGCAGGGTGATACGGGGGTATCACACGGAGGTGAGGAGGTCCAAGGTGCTGTACCATCTGAAGAGAATATTCAACACACAGCGCAACGACCACCAACTCAAGCATTGCTGGGTTCACCTTGTTGCCAGAGAGCAAGACCTGCTGAACCACCTGGGTGTGGTGATTGGTGGCCCTGTTGGTGAGTACAATTCAGACTAATGTGCACATTTAAATGCTCTGTAGTGACAATAGCAGATTTGTTGACATTCTGCATGCAATGTTTGGGGACATGTGGAATGCAAGTTAAATATACAGTGGCCCTGATTTTTACAATATTTGCTACACATTACTGTCATTTGTTGACACAAAAGCTGCACAAACTTACACAAACACAACTTGATCTTGTCAATTAGTGCTGCTTTGACATCAATAGATGATGGTAATGCAGCTCAAACTTATGTTTTATTCATGGTCTGTGAGTGTACCAGGAATGAGATGTATTTCACATGCTAAAGCAAGGAATGAATGTAGTCCCCAATTATTGGGAATACATGTCTGAACTGTATTCATGCCCATACGTACAAAGTTTTTCCTAACCTCTGGTAATATCTTAGGCTGATACTTTGACTTGGTTTGTGCAGCATTTAAATTCGAAATGGATGCCAAAGTAATGCACACAGGATAATATCTAAATGTTTGGTGCTACTTTCCATAGCTGAAGCTTAAAACATGAACCAAATGCTACACATTGAAGGAAAAAAATATCTGGCCCTCTGTTCATTGTTCCTGTGTGCTTTAATTTGCCTTGGGCACAATTGCTGGAACAGAGCTGATGCATTAGCCATCTGTGTCACTTTATAGCCATGCAATTCTCATAAGTTAATGGGTCTTGATGGGATATCTGACCTTGGTGAATGCATGGTCACAAATTATTACTTGCATGATGTTGTGCAAGGGACCCCTGACCACTTCCATCATACATATAAAGTGACAAAATAGTTTTCTAGTTTATGTTTGGTACACCCCTGCTGATCTAGTGCATCATATGTACAATAGTTAACTTCTCAGTATGAAGGCTATCACAGACATGGGTGTATGCTAAGATCAGCAGACCAGCATTCCTGTGACTTCTACCATTTCCAAGGTGCATACAAATTGAGACCTACCTGATCAAGATTGCCACAGTAGGACATTTGCTAAACCATGTTTCAATTAGGGGACAGTGTCAGTTTGCTGTATACCCACAGATCACCCAACTTGGCAAATGTAGGATGATGAATGTGGCTAACTGTGATTTACAATACCTGATATAGGTACACAGGGCAATGAGTAACACATTTCAGGTGCAATGACTACACCTGTGCCCATGCATTCTGTCGCGGATGATCAAAATAGACAGTGTCATTATATATTTCTTTGTTGTTTTGATTTAGATAAATGACCAATCCATGTTTAGCATAAGATTGTCATCAAGTAACACGCAGGATCCCTGCCATCATGGTGTCACAGGGGTCATACACGGCTCTGGGTACACTGGCAATGTGGCATATGTAACCTACAGACACCATAGGCACACATATAATGGACCACAGAAAGCATAATAATTCATGAGCTAAACTCAACCCACATGAGCATCACACAGTAACTGATTGTCCCTTGATGCACAAGCCACAATACCTGAATGACTGGTATTGCAGTGCATCAGGAATGTGGCGTTGCATGTCTCTCATAACAACAAATGAAGAAATGGAGTACCTTCTATAAATGAATCTGCACCCAATTGAGTAATCATGTTTGTCACAACATGATTATTAGGGCCACTGCATGTGTGCATATGTGTGTGTATCACTCACTGGAGTGACACGGTCAATACATGTTTGCAGTGGTATGTCTGTTGGGGTGTCTACATGCCTGAGGTGCTGGTCTATCATATATAATGTCACACACAGTGAGTTTTTGTTCCAAGTGTTGTACAGTGCGCAGACATTGAGCACATTTCACTCTTACATGTTTTACAGGTGGGCAAGCCCCCTACAAAATCGGAGAAGTGGCTCGATTTGCAGACCCAGACATATCCAGTAAGTGTTAGTTCTGTGTTGTGTTTGCAGCTGTTGTGTGATTGACTCCTGTGTGTCGGATACATAGCAAGGTATGATGTGCTGGCACATGATCTGATATGTGACTTGACTGGAGTTTGACTTGTTTTTCCATATTTGAGTTGGACAATCAGTGGCGTAGAGTCATATTTTGGGAATCTAGTGCTCCTCTGTAGGCATGGGCAGGTGAACAGGGTGATATTTGTTGGTACATTTATGCCAATGAAAATTTTGGAGGTAGCCATTTTCATGATTTAGTCAGAAAGTCATACCCTGATTCACACAGCTGTGCTGTTAGATAGGAGATGTGTAGGCTGCGTCGGCATGTAATTCCTCAGGGACAATCTATGATCTATACTGTGATTTGGGCTGTTTAAGCTAATTTTGAGGAAGTGTTTCAATATCATCAGTAGCTGTATCACACAATGATGTAACTAATGTTGGCTTTCTCTTTTTTTACAGCTGCCAACATGGATGCCAATTAGATCTGAGAATTCCAGAGGAGGGCGATGCGTTACCGCCACATTCTGGATGTTGAGTCTGGGTTCCGCCACATGGCACGGCGTTATCACCATGAGATAGCCACAGGGGTATGGAGGGCATTTGCCCAAGGGGCGATCCGTGCCCACCACAGCCGCCACCACCAGCACCGCCACTCCGACCCAAGTGGCACCAAGGAGGACAGCCACCGTTGCAGTTCTCTCAACATCATCCACTCCTGGCCCACTAACAGCAGCTCCTGCACCTCCCCCTCCACGCATGGCACCGGTACAAGCACAACCATCCACCAGTGGCACACAGACCACCCCTGCTGCAGTCATTGACAATGTGGAATTTATGAACATGCGACGTGACATGCAACGGATGTTGAGCAGGATGGGCAGGCTGCAGCAGAAGATGTCCTGCAATAGCAGGAGACTGCGTGGGATGAAGAAGATCCTGAGGAGGGAAAACTTGTGACTGTTTGACCCTCATCCATGATTCCCTCCCCTCCCTCCTCTTTCCTGGTTCTTATATTAAGTGGGTTTAGGGGGCTTAGTGTTAGGTTAGAATAGGCTGTTAGTTTAGTTAGTATAAGTGGGTTGGGGTGGAGGGAATTATGTTTTTACATGTGTATTTTTTGTGGGTGGGTGGGTGGGGTATGATGTTATGGCTTTTGTGTATAAAACAAATCAAAAATACAAAAAAATATTTTAAAAAAATACAAAAAATATATTTATTTGTTTAGGATAACATAGTATGTGTTTAGGTGAGTATATGTTGTCCTACATGTGTTCCGTCATATAAGGAGGGTGGGAGGTTGATGTTTAGAGTGTATAGTTAAATGTGATAAGTAAGTTTAGCTTAGGGTAGTTAGGGCCAGTTATGGGTAATGTGTACTTAGGATAAGTTAGGTTAGTTCAGGTATTTTCCCTAGTTTTAGTATCCTTTTTTACTGTTAAATAAATATTTAGGTACTCCTTTACAGTATGTGTCATATGCTTGGGGATCAGGGCTTTGGCATGGGTAAACAGTGTCAATTTAGTATTTGCATTTGTGTTCATCCTGTATCCAAATCCCATTATTGACATGGTTATCCCCAATTCCAATTGAGCTGTCACATTGGCAGCTACACCAAAGCGACTTCTCTATGCATCTGCCATCCATTGCACCCACCACTCAGGGTTACTATGGTTCCCAATGTGTTGTTAAGTTTGGATGTGTGTTTTTAATCTGTCATCGTTATAGACCTGATTTGGACTCTTGGGCACTGTGGTACGTCTGCCTGCAGCCTGATGTTCATGTGAACCCTGATAAGGTAAGTGATGGTATAATCTTATGCAGTATTGTATACATAACTCACACCTATCATTTCTTACATTGTACTCCCACGCCACATATTTGTCCATATACTCTTACACATCTACTCCTGCTATATGGTGTGTGTGATGAAAGTTTATAGTCAGATGTCACATACATAAAGATTGTCTACAAGGGACTTTTGCACACATTCATTTTCTGCTTAAACATCCCTGGAAGTGAACTTTTTCAGTCCAACACAGCATTATACTGTTAGTTTTCTATTTACTACAGAAATAACCCTCAGGAAGCGCAGATGATGATACAATCCAGACCCCAGTGCAAAGTTATCAGCCCACATTCTTTCAACACTGTTATTGACATTCTATGGCCCTTGACATGTGACATACATCACTAATCTCCTACACAGTTGATGTGTCACATTACACAGAGACAAAGTGGTTGTGTAAGTGCTATTTATTTTAAAGTGCTGAAGTGCAATATTTACATAGTCCAGGATTGTGAGTCCATTAGTGTGACACATTCGATTGTGATGCTACACAGGTGCAATGGGACATGTCATTGGACATGCTGGGGTGAAGTACCATACAGTGCAGAGGAACATGAATTGCCAATGAGGTAGTTGAAACAATCACAGAGCATAGTGTCAAGGTAAACAGTGGGCTGGAGAACAGTGCATGTGAGCAGCTGTTACAAGACTGGCATGTTAACAAGCACAGGACCTAGGATATAATTGCCCATTTGGCATGGCCTTCTGCTACCGGATACTCTTACGGTGAAGGGGATCTGTTCCACTTCTTCTTCTTCTGATGTGTGTGTTGTCTCCTCTGCCCTTGGTGGTGGTGGGTTTGAAGGGGCAACACACACTTCAGTGTTTGAAGACGTGGGGTCGGAAATCCCGTAGCTGCCAACTGTGGGGCTATTAAGGGCAGTACTGCTGGTTCTTAAGTATGGCAGCTACATCACTGTGGTAGGCAGCCAGGTCGGCCCTGAGGGGGTCATGATTGCATTTGTGCATGCAGTGAAAGGTTTGGTGTGCAAGGTGTTGTGGCAACTCCCTTACTGCAGTGCTGATTTCCTCTACACTTTGTTGAAGTCCTTGCAGGATAGATGTTTGCACTTGCATGGCTGCTGTCTGTTCTACAGATGACATCATGCACGAACGCACCCCCTCAAGGCTGGTTGCCATATTTTGCATCCCCACCCGCACCTTCTTGGCCAGCTCCCGCTGTACTCCAACTACGGTCCTCTCAAAGTTGGTGCAAGTATCATCAGAGTCCTCATCTGGGTTGGAGCTGGCAGGTCATACAATTGGGGTGGTGGGTGGCTCCCCTGTGATGGCTGCTACTTCTGTGCTCCTTCTTGTGACTGAAGGTGGGGTATGGAGGTTTCCAAGGACATCTTGGAGGGTCTGCTGGCTAACTTTTGTCAGCTCGTCATCCATGTCATCAGGGAATTCCAGAACAGGCATAATCCCAGGAGAGCCATTGTCCTCTGCAATGAGATATTGTACAATTAGTGTGTCTGTGTTGTGGCATTTGTAATGTGACTTGCCTGACTTCCTATCCGTTGCACATAGTGATCTTGGTACCTGTTCATTGTTCCTGTCATTAAGATTAGCAGTTTCCCAGGCCTGTGCCCACCTGCATGGCACATGTAGTGTGGGAAGTTTGGGGAAATGTCTGCCTCACATCCTCTTGGTGTAGGTTCTGCCCAAATTCTATGTTGCCACCTTCTTGTCCTACTTAACCCTCCGCCTACTTCCATTATCATGGTGTGGCCTTGTAATGGCTGTGGGTGTTCTGATGGTACTTGCACCACACTTAACAATCTGGAACTGACCCAGTCTCTGATATTTCACATCCACCTACATGTTGCTGAGACCTAGCATATACTATGTATAGCATTGGTATGGCACAATACAGGTGTCAGCATTCGTACTGTGTACTGCTGATGTTGGGCAATGTGTGCTACATTGGATTGCACTGATGGTCCTAGCAGTGTTCCACTTACTCTTATGACTGTGCAGGTGTGTTTCACTAGCTGGCAACATATATCCTCCCCCTCAATGCTGTTGTCTTAGCACTATGACACTTGAGATGTTGCATGGTGGCATTGCAGCTATTGTGACACAGGCACATGGTAGACCCTGACATGTGCAGCATGGGTGTGACATTACTGCTGTGTACCTCATAATGTTACATACAATACCTGATGTTTGTAGCGCCTATAGACATGAGCATTTGACAGGATTTGCTCATTTTTATTAATTACGGGGATTGATAATGTTGTCATCCTGAACCCTCTATTTTGGGTGTGTTTGATCTATGGGCACGTAACTGCCGTTAGCTACTTGACCTGCACACACAGCAGAGGTGGTAGTGGCAACTGCTGTCATTGGTAAATACCACTAGCAGATATGGCCTGAGACTGGAAATTGAGCCCTAGTTCATGTAGCGACAATACCAGCTGTCGTGTGACAGCAGGCCAGTTTTACATTGTACCCTACCCTCCGGGACTGGCTTTGCTTTTCCAACATCCTTGGCATGGCAGAGTACCCCCATGCAAAGGTTGTTGGTGTAGTGATGTGCTGTGCCCCAGGTTTGCCCCACACAGCCCATGCCCCCGTGCCGTGCCCCTTTGCCCTTTCTACTACCTGATTATCATGGCTGACATGCATTGTGTAGAAGGTATGCCCCCCGCTTGCAATTAACAAATAGGCATTTTTGTTCCCCATGCCACTTACCCTGCATCTGTGTTGCATCCTGGTAGTCTGCGCTGTCCTGTCCTTGAATCCCTGTGACGATCTCCTCTGGGATGACGGCTGCCACCATCTCCTCCATCTGGTCCAGGGCCTCCTGCAGTGCTGGACTCCCGCCTCCAGTCTGCAGTGCTGCCTTCCTGTTCCTTGCCATTTTTTCCTTGGTCCTGCGCTTGCAGTCATGCCAGCGTTTCTTGCCCTCAGTGACTGTTCTCCGTACTTCTGCCACACTGTTGATCTTATCGACAATTTGTTGCCAAATTGCCTCTCTCCTACCAATTGGCAATTTAAAGGTGACAAATAGTTGGTGCTGGTGTTCCGTCACCTCTTTCACCAGTATTTCATGCTCCTCTGCACTGAACGGACACTTCCTTTTCTTCTTCTCCCTCTCCTGGGTCTTGTGTTGGTCCTCCTGGCTGGTTCCTGGTTGGTTGTCATCTTCTTGGTGTCTGTCATGGCTTCTGGGATCCATTTTGGGGCACCTTTGCACATTTTGCTCTGTTTGTGCCACTTTTTGATGGCGAAAAATGGCACACATACGGTTTGCGACGTCGTAAACCGGATGAAAGTCATTTTCGCTGTGTTAACGTCATTTTTCTTTACGACGTGGCACATTGGTTTGTGTAAAAAAAAATTACTCTAACCAGTAGTTTGCGCCGCCGAGCGTCAAAGTATAACGTTGATACCTGGGTGGCGCAAACAAATGGTGTTAGCTGGCATTAACATTTTTTACGCAAAACTGCGTTGACGCAGTTTTGCATCAAAAAGTATAAATATGGCCCTAAGTCTCTAATTTCTTTTCTCTTATTAGGAATATACGTACACCAATGCATAGAATTAATCATTCTACAAACTCCGCCATCCTTCGCTAAAAGAATGTCTAAAGCAAGACAATTCTGAAGAGTCATAGCTCTTTCAGAAGCTAGTTCAGTATCCATTAGGAGTATGGCTCTTGAAAAATTTGTCAGTATGTTATCCCCAATAGTAGGCAACTTTTGAATCTTTATCAAATTCAGAAAAACTCCCACTGAAGGAATCATTGCACCAAATATACTTCCCACTATACCAGAAGAAGACTCCCTCCTCTGTCTCCTATGATGTAATTCAGTCATTTTTGGAAACGTATTCAAATCATCCATTTGGTAAATCTTTGGGAAAACTATCCCTAAGTAATACGTCCCATACCATCCTCTTGGAAGATGTTAATAAGCATTAAGACCACAGATATAATAAATTCCTGGAATTGCCGGGTCCTGTCCATTCAACATAAACGTCCATTTACTCTGAAAGAAAAACACATGCTTACATTCACTTGTTCCCACAAATAAAGTGTCAGTGCATGATTTAGGCCTATATATACAAAGTTTCCCTACGTTTTGCACATCTAAATCTAATCTCCCTTGCGTTTTAATTGCACTATAAGCATTATCCATCCTGTAAGTCCTTTTCTCTAAGCCTTTTTCTAACTTCTACTTCAATGCCTTCCTCCTGTCATCTGTGTGATCTAAGAAGCTTTTATTTAAAGGTGTAAGCAAGCATGTTAGATTTTCCCTGTGTGCATAAGCTATGCCAAACATCAATGTAGGTTCAAAGAAACCTCTAACTAATACTACTTCATTATCTTTAGCTACTCTACTCAAATACGTTATTTTAGGGCCAAACAAAAACACGACATCATGATTCCAGTAAAAGTACTGAATGTACTCCTGGTTATAAAATCTTGTTAGTAGCAGACTACAACATATTCCATATGTTAAAGGCAGACTATGGTACGTAACTCCTTCCTTAACTGATGAAGGAATCTGCGTACACACATAACAATTCCCCACATCCATCGTCTCAACATACTCACTCAACAAGCGATAGAAGACATTCGAAGAAAGTTCTCCTTGCGCATTAGTATCCTCATGCCAGTACTTCTCATACAACCTGAACCTTTATATTGCCGTTAGTACAGCAGTTGTCTCAAAAGCAGAAGTATGGTTGGCTTCACTTTTATCAAGAACAGCCATACCCACAATCAACACCACAAACAATATCCCACAGATAATTGCCAAACCAATATTCAGATATTTACAGTGCCTAGTACTCCTACCCTGCTGGCTAACGTTACACATAATCTGTAAAGAATCAGAAAGCAGAAGAAAAATTTAGAAAAACTGCAACTAAATCAAAAACAAACAACTCTTCTTTCAGCAGTTATTTACAGCTTTCAGTCTCACTTCCAGGAACCCTTGTCAAAATCGGTAAGCAGCTTGTCAAAACCATGTTTCAAAAGTCAAATCAGGCTATCAATGTGTCTTCCGGTTACTTTCAATAGTTTCTTTCTCAAAAATGTTCTCTGAGATTGTTTCAACAGTTCAGTTCAACAGCTTCCTTCAAGTGAAAAAATACTGACCCAGAATGTCTCTATCAAAACAAAAAGACAAAAATTCTTGCTGCCATTCACTTGTAGTTGCATACGCCCATTCAGGACCTGCGTATCTTCGACTTGCTATTCCCTTTCTCTTCAACTTTCAATCACCATTCAATTCTCCTTTACTTAGATCTTCTCTCCTTGTATTTACTTCTTCCTCGATTGTTGTCTCAACAACCACTTCCTTTCCCTTTCCTTGCGACTCCAGACACTTATCTTATTTCAGTGGACCTTTTGTCAGAGTTCTCTTCAGAGTCGAACTTAAAACTTCCCCTTGTTCTATGGTGTTTTCTCCTGACAGACCTGCAACAGGTTCAGGAGGAGTCAGATCACAGTGACTTTGATCCACCTTAACTCCTTTCCCCTCTGGGTCTGGCAATTGCTCTGTTTGTCTCTCAAGATCATCTGAATAGCTCTCCTTCTGCCTCAGTTGAGATAGGCTCTCTGTCACCCTCCTGGACGTCTTCTCCTTCGTCTCTCACAGGAGTGACTGAACCGTCCTCAAAGGACTCAGATCCGGTCTCAGTTCCTCTTTGTTCTATTTCTGGCTGTGAGACTTGTTTCACTGTTGTTGGTACTCTCAACAACTCTTCTTCCTCATGATCCAGTTGACATGCCACTTTCTTCATGTGACTGGCATGGATCCAATTCGGAATTCCAGCGCACTTCTCAGCTGTGGTAGTTGTCAGAACTACCTGAAATGGTCCTTTCCAATGAAGCTCCAAACATGTTTTCCTCATTTGTTTCCGGACCACAACCTAGTGTCCAGCTCTCAGGTTGTGCCCTGGGTCATGGATCGGTGGCAGTGTGGTGGCTTGCACCTGCTGAGGGAAAGAGCGAACCACATCAGCCAGGCCTTTCCAGTAGTCCAATACCATATCATCTGTAATGCTGACAAGTGTATTTGCAGGCACCGCTGGCAACCTCATGGCTCAGCCCATAAGGATCTCATGCGACGACAGTCCTGTCTTCTTGTCGGGTGTGTTCCTCATTGACATCAAAACTAAAGGCAACGCATAGGGCCATTTCAAATTAGTGGATTCACACATCTTTGCAACTCTTGACTTCAAGGTACCATTCATCCGCTCCACCAGTCCTGATGCTTCAGGGCTGTAACTACAATGCAACTTCTGCTCAATGTTCAATGCTGCACACAGTAATTTATTTACTTCATTGTTGAAGTGACTTCCCCTATCTGATTCTAAAGAGATCGGAAACCTGAAACGCGGTATCAGTTCCCTAAGCAGTAGTTTCACTACTGTGAGACTGTCATTTCGTCGTGTAGGGTCAGCTTCAATCCAGTGACTAAAAAATGCAAACAATCACCAACACATATCTCAAACCTCCACACACAGGCTTCTCAATAAAATCCATCTGCATTTTGCTGAATGGACCTCCTGCTCTTCCAGTGTGGCTCAAATTAACAACTGTCCCTTTCCCCACGTTTAATTGTTGGCAAAATACACAACGTTGGCAAAGTGCTTTAGCAACCTGTCTAAACCTTGGGATGAACCAATCATGTTTGAACAACTGAATCATGGCATCCCTCCCAACATGTGCTTGACCATGATAATATCTAGCCATTTGAGACAACATACTATTTGGCAAAACTAATGGACCCTCTCCTGAAACCCACAACTCATCTTGTCTTTGCACACATTTAATCTTGCTCCAGGAAAATTTTTCCTCCCTGTCAGCATTATTCTGCAACATTTTCAATTCCTCCAAGGTGTCAAATACTTTCAATGCAAAACTTTGACATGTTTCGTCTTCTTCGGGTAACAGTTCCCACTTATCTTTGAACAATGTACAGTTCAATGCTCAAAACCTTGCGACTTGATCTGCATAGCCATTTCCCAATAATACAAAGGCCTGAGACTTCAGATGTGTACTGCATTTCACCATGGCAATATTTTCAGGCATTTGAATAGCATGTAACAGTTCTTTAATCCTTTCACCTTTCTCACTGGTGAACCAGAAGAGGTCACAAAACCTCTCTGTGACCACGACTGGCCAAATTCATGGACTACTCCAAATCCATACTGGCTATCCATATACACTGAAACTTTCAGCTGAGCAGAAACATGGCACGCTCTAGTAAGGACTACCAGTTCTGCTACTTGAGCAGAGTACACTCCTGGAAGCCATGAAGCTTCCATAATACCAGTAATTGTGCACACAGCATATCCTGCTCTCAATGTCCCTGCATTGTCTCTCAGACAGGAACCATAAATAAAGATAATTTGGTCATTCTCTTCCAACCGGGTATCTCTAATTTGCCCAAGTCAGTTACTTCAAGACAATCATGCTCAACATCTTCCAATTGCTCAATTTCAACATTTTCATTTGGGAGTAAGGTTGCTGGGTTCAGCATTGTACATCTTTTCAATGACACATTTGGTGACCCTAGAATACTCGTTTCATATCTGGTCAGCCTTGCACCAGTCAAGTATTGGGTTTTCGTCCTTTTCAGTAAAATTTCAATAGGGTGAGGGACCATTATAGTCACGGGATGTCCCATCACAATGCCCTCACACTGTGTAAGGCTTTGACCAACCGCTGCAACTGTGCGCAAACAACCTGGTAAGGCTGCTGCAACTGGGCCCAAAGTAGCTGAAAAATATGCTACTGGGCAATTTACACCTCCATGGACCTGTATCAAGACAGACAAACAACATCCATCACGCTCATGACAAAACAATGTGAAAGGTCAGGCATACCTAAAGCTGGAGCCTTGCACAGACTCTCTCTCAATTCAGTCAACGCTTTCATTCCAGCCTGGTCTAACACTATAGGATCAGTGACTTCCTTATGAGTCAGCTTCTGCAATAGTCTCAAAATGACTGAAAAATTTGGAATCCATTGGTGATACTATCCTACCATCCCTTAAAACATCCTGACATCTCTCTGAGTAGTAGGGGGATTTATCTGTAATATGGCTGTAATCTTTTCTCTGGATATCTTTCTTGATCCTTTCTCAATCTGGTGACCCAAGTATTTCACTACTTTCTGACAGTATTGCAATTTAAGCAGAGACACTTTGTAACCATTCTTTCCCAAATGGTTCAGTAAGGCAATCGTATAATACTTGCACTCGTCTTTTGTTTGAGACGCAATCAGCAAGACATCAATGTATTGCACCAAGGTCGATTTGAAAGGCGAGTCCAACAACTCCAAATTCTTTTTCAAGATCTGATTGAATATGGAAGGTGACTCTAAAAACCCTTGAGGAATTCTGCACCAACAACAAACTTGATCCATAAATCTGAAACAAAATAGAAATTGGCTATCCTCATGAAGAGTCACAGAAAGGAAGGCTTGCAACAAGTCAATGACAGTGAACCACTCAGCATCACATGGAATCTGAAACATTATCACAGCTGGATTTGGCACCACAGGACAACATTTGACCACAAGCTCATTTATTTTTCTGAAGTCCTGGACAATTCGAACTTTCCCACAGGGCTTTTGCAAACCCATAATCAGTGAATTCGATGGACTGCTCAGTACTTCCTTCAAAACCCCTGGCTTTACAAAGTCTGCAATTATCGGGGTAACCTTCATAAGGACATCTTGTGGCATGTGGTACTGCAGAATGTGAGGAAAAAAAATGCATTTGGCTTTACAGTAACTTTAACTGGCTCAACTCCCTTTATCAGATCTACTTCTTTTTCTGTCAAATCCCACACTTTCTCCTTAACCGTTCCCTGCAGATCAGAATGAAGCTCCTTCACTGTGAACATCGGGAAAAATTCAATCAGAGGGTACTCCTCATTTGCAGTTTCACCTTCTATCTCTGGGGTTTGGTCATCTTCATCATCACTATTCGTCTGAATCTCAAATCCATAATTTAAACAAGTAATTGAACATCTTGTTTTACACAGCAAGTCTCTTCCCAGTAGGGATACCGGACTTGAATCGCAGACTACACATTTGTGCAATCCCTGAAAGTTGCCAATTTTAACCTGAACTGGTTCTGTAATTGGGTTGGTCAAATACTGATTCGCTACTCCTACAATCTGAACTGTTTTACCTGAAAGGGGCAGGTTTGGAACTTCTGCACTTCTCACTGTAGAGTGTGTAACTCCCTGTCAACCAAGAATGAAACTCTGTGACCCATAACCTTTCCCTTCACATAGGGACCTCTCTGATCTATTTCTAAGGAAGTTTCACATGGCTCCTCATCTGAACTGTTGCTCATCCAATCATCATTTATTCCATTCTCACTGTGTAACAGGAATTGGTGCACTGTGTCATTACTTTGGTTAAGCCTCTGACCTGTGACCTGTTGTGAAAGCATCATCTGTTGCTGTTCCATTGGGGCTTGAGGTATTTGAATTTGCTGTCTAGGTAACATGGGAACCTGCTGTTGCACTGGCTGCAACTGTGTCATTTGTACACATGGCATTTGCACCTGCTGCATGTGTTGAAAATTCTGCCCTTGATTCACATTATTTTGAAAATGTGGATTAGAACATCTCGGTCCTCTCATGTTCTGGAACAAATTGATGTCTTTACTTTGCTGAACGACACCTTCCTGCGCCATCATTGGACACTCCCATTTCCCGTGTCCAACGGCTCAGCAAAAGTGACATAGCAATTACTTCTTCATTCCCTGTACATCATTCTGAACCCCTACAGTACCCAAGTCTGGACCACACTTCACATTACCTCTGCAACCTCTACCTCTCATCAGAGGCTCAAACATCATATTTCACTGCTGCTGCTGTGCTAACTGTTGTGGAAAATTCCCTTGCATTCCCGTTTGAGGCGCTTTAATCTGCATCACCATTGCCTTCTCTTTCAGCTTTCTCTGCTTAAACTCAATCTCATCACTGCAGTACTTTGCATACTGCAACACCTCATCAACCGGATTTGCTTGCCAGCAAATCAAATGACTCTTAATTATGTGGCTAATTTCAGGTCTCAACACTTCCACAAATCTGAACATAAAATGAATCATGTCTTTCGCCTCAATTGTCTCTGTACCACTGTAATGTTTGAATGCCTGCAACAATATCTCATAATACGCATATATTGACTCAATTGCTTCCTGAGCTGTCTTGTCAATCCTCTAACAATCAATATTCTTGGGAAAAATTCTCATTTTCAAAAATTCAATCACCTTATAATGATATTTCATTACCTCAGGAGATGGTGCACCTGTATTCTTGTCTCTCTCTTGTTGTCTTGTTGGCCAATCTACACTCCTCTTACATTCATTCCACAGATCATCTGGAGCCATTATCTCTAGCAACGTGTTACAGTCCTCCCACAGGCACTTCACAAGTTTCACAAACCTGTCTGTCTGCTGATACCACTCTTCTGGCTTCTCTCTCAATTTTGGATAATCATTTGTAAATGATAGAATGTCACTTCTGCTCAAAGAGACATGAATAAAGTTCTCTCATGGAATCTCTCTCATTGGTAAAATTTTGATTGGATCTTCATCCTGCTGCATATTTGCATTCAGCTCCACAGAATCCCTTTTCCTTGTCTCTTTCCTTTACCCATCTGCCTTCCCATTTGGCTAATTCTCTCCAAGTCTGGGCTCTTTGAAGCAATTTCTTAAGGTGTGCCTTCATTCCGGCAGATCTCATGTGTTCAAAATCTTTAGCCTCAAAATCTAATTTGTAACTCTTTTCCAAATGCTTTTTCTTCTCTATTTCTATGACGTACTTTGCTGCCAGGTCTCCTAGTTTCTGATGCACATTGCTTACTTCCCTTGTAACCTTTGTGGAAAAATATCTCAACTCGGCTTCTGTGTAGGATTCTAACCTATTTACACCCACCGTTCCCTCAGTAAGTTCACCTGCTTCCATGCTTAGCCTACCATAATTCAAACACTCCTTTTCCTTAGGAGCACTCTGCAGGGTATTCTGCTTGTCTAACCATTCCGTCAACTGATGAGCTGTCAATCCTTGCAATGAAATATTACTGGCTTGGACTGGTGGCACCTGCTGTGCATCTGCATTCGGGGTCTGCGATGTCAACAATTTCAAACTCTGGCTAACGTTTGCCCCTTTCATAGTACCTGGAAGTGCCACAAATGGACTGAGGTCAAACAATGATCTTGATCTGTCAATAGTCTTCACCTACAGTAGATTTCTTCTTTGCAAACAGGGGTACAGCTGGACCAACAGTAATGAGTAATGATATAGCATCTGGGGTTGTTCTGGTACTTAAGCTCTGTGGGAGAGTAACTCCCATGTTCTAATTCATCATTGAGCATATATCTGACTATGTCCCTTTTACTGGAGTGAATCTTGGCATTACCTGCGGCTGCACTTGGGCAGTAAAAGTGGAGTTTGTTCAGTCTGAACCAACATCAGTCTTGGGAAAACCTGTTCCCTAGGCACCATTAAGTTCGAAGTTGTTTCCATAATGGGCACATCAGGGTAAATTCTCTGAACCTGTGGCGGTTGCACCTGATTTTGCACTACACGAGTAGTAGGCACATTAAGACCTCTCTGCATCGCATTCTTTGTCAGGCTAGCATTAACCTGCATCGGACTCATTGTCCCATTAACCTGTGTCAGAGCTGTCGGATCAGCACTGGTGCTCAGACCACTCTCATGTACTGCATATGGTGGTGGGTGGTTTCTCAATAACTGTAAAATAAACTCATCATCATCTGATTCCTCCTCCACTGTTGAAGACATTCAAGCCTCCTTACTTTCGGATGGACTTCTGTTAGTCGTTTTAGTAGCTTTCCTTCCTTCGTTCTCATTGTCCTGCGTAATTGCAGGAAACAACTTAATTCCGTGCTAAGTCTCCAGCCCCCAAACTCTCTGATCACTGTCCCACCTAGCCACTATAAAAGTATTTTCTTTCTTTCTCATCCTCCTCTCGAATTTCTGTTGTTATTGCTGCCTCGCTACTAGCTCCTACATCGCTAATGCCTCAAACTGTGCTAGTCTCAGAAGGGGCTTCAATTCATATAGCACCATCCCTAAATGCTCTAGAACCCTCAAATTGAACGTCCCATTTCTAGGAAATGCTAAGTTCCCATCCTTCTCTGTCACTTTGCACCATTGCTTTAGCCAAAGACATAACGCAATACCCTTCTCTTCCATTACAATGTAAGCTGGTGTACCTTCTGGCGGTGTAGCCTCGCCTATACTATTTGTAATATACGTATCTCCCCTTAAAGCACTCTTTAAAGTTTTGAAAAATGTCATCTTTTCAACCTTTTTGTTATTCAAAATCAAATCAGGAAGTGGCTTTTCATCCCAGAACTCCTTTCATCTACTTTCTCAACCAATTGCCTCTCACGGATGGCTGACAATCCGTGAGCGCCCTTCTCACTAATCAACTTATCCCAGCGCGGCTCCAATGACATCACACTGACATGTACTGCGGCTGACAAAGTCTATTGGCTTGTTCTCCCAAAATTCGATTCACACTAAACTAATGCAAAAATTGTGAGCACTAATCAAAAAACATAAAAACAAATCTGCTGGTTTACTACAGGAAAGGTAACACAATCGCTTCAGAAACTTCACAGATGTTTCACTGACTGCTCTTCCCGCACTTACAGCTACTCCTTCTTTCTCAGTCTCTCAAATTCACAAGCAAAATTCAACCTGCAAATTTTACTCTCAACTGATCAGTGGGTCTGTCCTTGTGCACATAGGACTCACCAGATCTCAGTCAAAATTTTCTTTCACTCACTTTGACTCACACTCTGACTTGTCGACCATGCCCGATCGACCTATGAAACCAGACAAATTACAACATGAAGCCCAAGTGTCTCATACACTTTTCAATATACTCCGGAGTCTTAGAACACGCAGGGTCTGTACATCAACAACCACGTGGACAATTTTTTTGCACAAAGTGCCACACACATGTGGAGCTCAATGACTTCCCTACTCTCACACTGCGGAGTACGCACACTCCTTATACAACTTCATTTGGAGTACGCAAACTCCCTAAACCCTCACAAACCTCACAATTCACCTGCAATTGGCATAAGGTGTGCAAGTGCCATCTACTTCATTCACACTGTCACTAGAACGCCGAGAACATCCTTAAACAATCATTAGCAAGATCCGAGATTCTGGGAAAGTCATTCTAGGCCTAAGGGAACATTTTCTCTCCAATTAGAATCATTGAAATACAAAATACAAAGCTCAGTAATAATGAACTCTCGAAGGACCAAATCATCAAGCTACTACCATCTCTGGGAACACCTACAACAAGCTCTTAGGGAGACAAACCTTTACCTCTGTTACTGTCTCTGGTAACGCCTGTTATTCTGTACCAGACGTCTATGATGGGCTCTTAAGGAAACTAACCATCACCTCTCTTACTATCTCTGGACGTCTATGATGGGCTCTTAAAGAGACTACCATCTCTGTTAGCGCGTCTGACCTTAATAGGTAAACTGACAAGAGGATTTGAAAAGGTCAATTAACCTTTTAACTCGTAATTAAGATGATCCCACCATAACTCCAGACATATGCAGATCAATAACCAATACACAATATCAATAATCAATGACATTAATAATCAGTAGAGTCCGTAATTGTCACGCACCATGACCTTTCAGTCATGAATAACCACACTTTTCAGTAAAAGTTAAAATATTTATTTCCCTATATTAACAATGCCAATGTCGTGTGAATTAACCTCAAAATCAAAAGACACACATACAGAAACAACTCTGGCTGTCCAAAGCAACGGAAAAACTTAATCTAATCAATGCTTGAACTATTACACATTCTAAGGTTGCAGTGCAATTATTAACAAGAACAATTTTGCAACGAGATCACATAAAAGTAGATTCAGCAAAGAAACTTATCAGGCATCATTCCCTATTAGCAGATTTTCATTAGTGAGAATCCTTAACTAACACCAGATTAGCATCAGTATGTTGGGCTTCATGCAAAACAATTTAGTAACACGAATTTGGAAAAGCATCTAACTAAGGCTCTTGCAAAACAGTGCGGTTGGTACCTAGAAAGAAAATGCAAATATGCATAACAGACACATAGGTACAATTTATACCTCTCCTCAATTGGATCGGCAAGACAAGATAGTCTTTTTCATAAGGACATCAATCGATCAGCAAGGCATCAGGATTCAGCATCAAAGTTCAGAAAATGCAAAGTCTTTAAGCAATAAAGTTAAGCACGTCTCTTGTCAAGACGCACAAGAAAATATTGACCTTTCAGACAGCACGAAAATGAGAAATGGGCTAATGGGAAATGGCAAATGTTAAAATGCTGGTTTCTTTTCAGTGCTGTCTCGTTAAGTTAAATTCACTAAAACTAGTTCCCAAATCCCTATTGGTCAAGGTATCTCATGTTCACACTTTGTCCAATAAAACTAAAATTCCAAATCTACAAATTCTACCATTAGTCCGTTCACATGTTGCTGATTGGTTTTCCTGCAATGTCATCATCATCCGGCTCGTCAGGTAACAATATTGTTGCAGCTTCTACTCCAGTCAGTGTCTCCGTTGTTCTCCTCCTGAGAAAGTCAATCTGACACACATTACATACAAAATGTTACATTTAGCAAGAAAAGCATCTTCTAACAGTCGGTTCTCATGAGAAAAGATTCTCAGCTGTGAGCACATTTACACAATACAATGGAAAATCACAGTTTAACTCTCTAGGACAGACATTTATTTAAACGTTAAGAAGTACAGCTTGACATGAGGCCTGGCAAGTAGGTCAAGACCTTCGCTAAGTTAAGGCCTACAATTAATACATAATACATAACCTTTACTATGCCATATTATTACATAAGTCAAACATATGCTCAATATTTTTCATAGGATTAGACTATTAATAAGTACACTTCCTGAACATTGGCGGTCATTCATCGTAATCACATTTTCAAATGTGTGCAATATTTTTCTACGTTATTATATTTTCTACACAAATCCATTACTTACAATATATAAACACTCATTAATATTTTTTATTAAAACACCTCCGCTAAGAGCTCTACCCATTACCAGGAGCTTGGCTTGGTCTTTGGGAGCTGTGAAAATAAACAGTGGGTTTAGTACACTTTTTATATGTTCTGCCCAGCTGTAGACACATTGCTTGTGTGCACTTACATAGCACGATAGAAAAAGGATGTCAAACTTAATTGCTTCCTAGCACAAAAACATACCGAAAAATAAGATACAGAATCTTTAATTTAAATAGATTACTCAAAAAATAGGAATCTGGAGCATTCAGTAAGTACAGGACTGTAAGAGCAGCACTTCAAATTACCCTGTAAATGGAAGACACTTATGAGATACTCAGGCCCATATATATACTTTCTTTTGCAACACATTTGTGTCATTTTTTTACACAAAAGCGGCGCAAACATACATATATATAATTGTATTTTTTGTTTGTGCCACTTTTGCGTAAAACAATTACGCAAATGTGGTGCAAAAAAAGTATAAACATGGGCCTCGATGTCTTTTGCTATTTCCACAGGTCCCCGGCAATTCATTTCACATAACACGCTTAATTCATAGGTGTTAAACAGAATTTCTTTAAGTTTTGTCTTAAAACGACAATCCTAGATAAAAGAATACGTGTATTATCGGAATTCATGTTGTGATATGGTATGCTTCTGTTGCTTGGAATGACAATAGGTATTTACATTCTCACATTCCAATATTTTACCTTAGTCATAATAACTTTCTGGAAGAGGATCATGCATAAGTCATGGAGTTTTTTTTATGTAGACCGGATAGGTACTGGTTTTATATCAGTAATGACAATCCTAGACTGCTCCACTGACAGCATTTGTATTTTGCATATTTTGACTGTTTCGCTGTAACCACAAGTGAACCAGTTCTTTTTTATTTTTGTTAGATAAGTGACGTTTTTGTTAGAAAAAAGATGACTAACAGGAATTTATGCATTTTTTTCAAACGCAGACGTCCTTCTAAAAAATACCCATCCAGCAGAAATTGTGTTTGCTGGACAATATTTACTACCATTGTTAGTTACATTTTATATATCCACATCTATACAATGCCTGTGAACACTAAATTAAATAATATTTTATGTTGCAGCGTAGAGATGGATATTTTTAATATTGCGTTGCAAAAAACATATAAAACTGATTTAACTAATAGTGTGTATATTTCTTTTTCAACCAAAGAGGGTTGGAAACTACTTAAAAAGAAAAAACAGCCATTTTTCTCATGTGATATAGGATTTTTTTTTAAAGTGCAAAAAATAAAGGCCCTCGTGCTAAGACTGGAGTTGCAAAAGGTGCATGAAATTGCGCACCAACATGTTGTGAATCCAGTCTGATTTTGCAAACTGACCTATTTACTAACAGGTTGGTTAGAAAAATAGAGAATCTTAAGGGGGGGTTGTAGAATCAACTGCCTAAATAATATTCATTAGGCACATAGGAAATTGTAACTCCGCCTGATTAGCTACCTTCACAGGGATGGTGGTCTGCAGGGGACAGTAGACCACCATCCCATAGATAATGTTTCAAAATGTATTTATTTTTTTAAACTGCCTGAGTTTCTTAAAGGAAAAGACTGGTTAGAAGAAAAAAAAAAGCTTTGTCCATTTTGAAAAGCATCCCTGGGATAAGTTAGTGGTCCCCTGGACCACTGCCTATTCCTGTGACAGCTGCCACTACGATTCCCAGATGGGAAGGGGTCCACACCGAACCAATCACTCATTGTGAAACAGTTACCACTCCAACTTGAGAGTCTGTAACTTCTCAATGGTTTGCAACCATAATTCTGGTCGTTAACCATTGATACATGGCTTGCAATTTGGAAAGTATGACCCAAGCATGCCCCCTCCAAATCGGTTATCATTTGTAAACGAAATTAGTGATTGAGAAAATATTTAACTAGTCACTAAAAAGGTTGAGTACACTGGTAAGCTTCTTACTCCGTTGAAAAGCCTCTGAGTTAGCAAGTTGGAGGATTTGTGAATGGTAAAACGCTTTGTGAGTTTGGCACCAAGTTCTATACTTCTATAAAGGTTTGTTTCCAAATCTGATTTCAGCACTTAGAATAATTTTCTGTATTCAGCTGGTATGCTTATGTGGATTGGAATGACAATTAAACTACATTCTCACATTCCATCAACTTAACTCATCCATAATAACTTCCTGAAAGAGGATCATTCATTTCTCATGGGAATATTCGAAGGGTAAAACCGAATAGGTGCTGGTTTGATTACTGTAATGACCACCATAGACTGCACAACTAACAGCATTTCTCATTACTGTCCGAATCTTATTTTTCACATATTGTTGGTTTAGCTGAAAGCACATGTGAACCAGTTCCTTTTTATGTTGAAGTTAGATAAGTGATATTTCACTAGAAAAATAGATGACTAACTGGAAATGAAGGAATTGTATAAATGTACACATGCTTGTAATAAATTGGCTGGAAGATATTTACTGCCATTGTTAGTTAAACTTTATCTATCCACATCTATCCAATGCCTGTGAACATTAAATTAGGTAATATTTTATGTTGAAGTGTAGAGATGAATATTTTTAACATTTCGTTCCAAAACATATAAAATAGACCTAACTTATATTGTGCATATATTTTTTTAACTAGAGAGAATTGGAATCTACATTAAATGGAAGTGCTGTGGAAACAGCCGTATTTCGTTTTCGGTTCTTCGGAATAATCTGGCGGTCAGAATATACCATGGAATCCCAGGACAGTTAGACTTACTTTTGGAATGGAAGTCTCCTAATTCAAAATCCATTTCATTGTTTTAGATCTAGCTAAGAGACAGCTTTAACTGTCTCACTAGTCTTGTAACATCAACGCAATTAATTAATAAAAAAAATACATAAATAGAGGGGCTTTGGGTCAGCTCTCTTCATCTTTTGGTCTGCATAATTTTTACAATTTGCTTCCTCCCATCATACCATACAGCATGGGACAATGGGTCAGCTCACCTTACCCATTGGCTGTCTCGCACTGTGAGTGACAGGTTTTTGGCTAATTACCTGTGCACATCCACTGAAAAAAAAATGCACTTCAGAGCCATGGCTGGTAGGATAATATATTAATTGACCAATTGTTTTCCTTTTGATTACCTATTTGTTATTTTTGTCATACTTGTGTGTTTAAACTGTTATTCAAAATCAAATCAGGAAGTGGCTTTTCATCCCAGAACTCCTTTCATCTACTTTCTCAACCAATTGCCTCTCACGGATGGCTGACAATCCGTGAGCGCCCTTCTCACTAATCAACTTATCCCAGCGCGGCTCCAATGACATCACACTGACATGTACTGCGGCTGACAAAGTCTATTGGCTTGTTCTCCCAAAATTCGATTCACACTAAACTAATGCAAAAATTGTGAGCACTAATCAAAAAACATAAAAACAAATCTGCTGGTTTACTACAGGAAAGGTAACACAATCGCTTCAGAAACTTTACAGATGCAGTAATTAAAAGCCTACAGTGTCTTTACGCTGTGTTAAAAAAACTATAATTTCCTGTGACATGCAATACATTTAAAAATATTCCTGTGCATCTTCTAAACACACCTCCTTGCAACTAAGAACCATTGTTGCTCTATTAAAATCATATGCAATGCCCATGCGTTTAGCACAACATCTATTTTACTTCTTTAAATATTTGTAGCAAAAGCTTGCAATAATTTTTTTTTTTTTTAAAAACCATTGCTCCTGCTTGCCAAGCTCAGCCTCTTTTACTTTGACAGTGCTTGTTTCCATTGTAAAAAGAATGGAAAGTTTGCAAAAAAAAGTGTAAATAGACAGATGACTATGGACAGCGATCTCATGACTGTTTTGTGGAGAGAAAGCCTTCAACTTTTTTTGTTGCTCTGTTGTGTTGTAACTCAAGTTCATCAGAAAGAGTGTTGGGCCTGGAGGAGGGAAAGTCTGAAAAGGAGCACCGTTCTCTTCATGCCTTCTGAAACGAGGAGTATCTATGACTTGATTCGGCCTGACAGTTCTTAGCTTGCCTTTTGAAAATAGGGATTCATGTTCTAACTACATATATGCGAACTAGGGAAAGAACTACGAAAATGACCCCAGCTCAAGTGACGTGGTAATCTTCACTTCCTTGCAGTCATGTGCTCTTGAAGTAATTAGGCTTTTTGTTCAGGGGATGGAAGCCGCACTCAGGTAACAGCAACAGCAATCCACGTCAGGGTGAAGCACAAAAATCAATAACTTAATCTGTGCTTTAGTTTTTAGTAGCTTGCCACAAAGCAGCCATGCTTAACTTAGAGCCAAAGTGTAAAGTATGTATGCAGCCTACAAACAGTAATAAAGTGAAAACACAACACAAAAAATCCCAAACCAATTTAGGAACATAAAGTACATTTTAATAGATAAAATGATATCAGAACGACAACAATCCAATCAGAAAACTGGAGATAGGCAATTTCAGAGTTTTATGTGGACATAGCAGAAGCTATAGGGACCGCGTTAGACCCGCTGTCAAACCTACCTTCTCTAAGTGCAGCATGGAGGGTTCCATTTACAGTGGAAGAAGCTGCAAGGAGCAGGGAGAGCATCATGGATGGTCATCGCTGTAGCACAAAGTGCCAGTCAGGAATCGCGGATGGTCATTTGTGCAGCTTCACACTGAGAGTCATTGCAGGCTGTTGTTTCTGTAGCATATAGTATAGATCTTGCATTACCGTTCAATGCTCGCAATAGCTGTGGTGCGAAGAGTCGGGTTCACCAGGGCTTTGTGGTGGTGGTCATTGCAGTCAGCATTGTCTCAGTGCAAATGGTCCCATTGGCTGGCATGAAGGGCCCAAAATGTCAGGATTTCTACTTTCTTCACAGGAGAGTTCAACTGATGCCAGGCAAGGGTACAGAAACTGGGGAGGCACCTCCAGGGATCAGGAACTCATTCCATCAGAGGTCAGCCGAGCAGTTGCAGGGATGCCTCTGGCACTTCTTGTATCCCTGTAGCTCAGACAGGTGGTTAGCCATTTGGACCTTGGAGTCACCCCAGTTAGCATGCAATGAAGGGAACAGGTCCAGCCTCTTTCTCAGAGAGCAAGGCAGTCCTCAAGTAGTAAGGCAGTCCTTTGGTAATAGCAGAGTTGCCCAGGACATCCAATATTTTAATTTTTATACCTAGTGCCAGTCTTTAAAATGGGGTGATTCCTATAATACCTCCACATCTGATCGGAAAACTTCTTCCCTGTCCTTGTCAAGGGTCTAAGAAGTCTGGGGTGACAAAAGACAAGTGTCAGGTTTCTTTGTCAGTACTAGAGGCAAGCCCTTTGAAGTGTAAGTGAGGCAGAGAACACCTTTGCCCCCAGTCATCCTGGCACGGTGGCCTATCCTGCGCACATCTAGTCCCCTTTTATCACTGTCTGGGAGGAATACACAAATCCCAACAGCAGAGCCATTAGCATTCATTTGACTCAGAAAGGCAGAAGGCACAAATGATTAAGACAAGAAAGTGCCAAGTTTCTAAAAGTGGCATTTTCAAAATTGTGACTGAAAATTAGTCTTTACTATTAAGGGGGATTACAAATTACAATTCATTTGAGTGTAAATGCAATGGCCCTCATTACAACCCGGGCGGTCGGTAATAAAGCGGCGGTAATACCGCCAACAGGCCGGGGGTGAAAAAAATTGAATTATGACCACGGCGAAAACCGCCCACACAGACAGCCACTTTAACACACCGACCACCACGGGGGTAGCAACAAGCACCGCAGCGGTAACCGCCAACAGCCAGGCGGAAGACAGTGTTCCGCCCACTGTATTACAATAGGCCTATCCGCCACCTTTTCCGGGCGGTACCAATGACATCAAAAGCACGGCGGAAACAGTACACAGAAGGCAAAGGACTCACCTCTGGAGACTCAAGGAAGAACCGCGACGCCATGGAGCCCGAGTTCTTCCCCATGCATGTATACCTCCTAATGCACTACGAACAGCAACGCTGGCGAAGACAACCACAGTGAGTACTGCCGCCTAGCAAACAAGGGAGGGGGGAGAAAAAAGAGAGTGACACCCACACAACACGCAACACCCCCACCCCCAACACCATACACACAAACAGATGCAGTAACATTACATATACACCCTTTACCCCTCAGGAATAATGCAAGGACAAAAGGAATTGATTAAAGTGAGTGTAATACAATAAAATACTAGAAAATTGTGCTTCAAAATCAAAACAGTATGTACATATATACAAATGGAGGGACATTGCCCAGTCCTCCAATATCTGTGGGCCACAGGGCCACATCACATAGGCCAAGGCCCCACTTGACTCTTGCAACAACACAGAGAGAACACTGCAGGGGCATCAGGTCGAAAATACACAGGCACCTCAGGGGGACAGGGAACGGGGGGCACCTCAGCTGGAAGATGGTACAACACCACTGGTCCTGGAGGGGGCTACATGCCTTGTGCAATGTCCTGGGGAGTGCAAAGCCACAGTCTCTCAAGTGGGTGGTTTGCCCACTGCTTATTCCTGGGGAGTGCAAGGCCACAGTCTCTCAAGTGGGTGGTTTGCCCACTGCTTCGTCCTGGGGAATGCAAAGCCACAGTCTCTCAAGTGAGTGGTTTGCCCATTGCTTGGTCCTGGGGAGTGCAAAGCCACAGTCTCTCAAGTGGGTGGTTTGCCCACAACTTCGTCCTGGGGAGTGCAATGCCACAGGGGCTGCTGCTGCTGGCAGTGGTGCTGGCGGTGGTGCAGGCAGTGGTGGGGGGAGACTCCAGCCCTTTCCCTGCAGCCTCGGACAACTGAACTGCCATGGTTGGTGGTGGGGGCTGAGAATCAGTCCCAGCACCAGGCCTCCTGTCCTTCCTGCCTGCAGGTGCAGGCCCCTTGCCTTTCACTTTTCATAGCTGGTGGTGCCTCCTTGCCCTTTCCCTTGGCAGCTTGCGGTGCCTCCTTTCCCTTCCCCTTGGCAGCTGGTGGTGCCTCCTTGCCCTTCCCCTTGGCAGCTGGTGGTGCCTCCTTGCCCTTCCCCTTGGCACACTGTCAGTGCTGATAGCTGGTTCCCTGGAGCCTCTCACACTTGCAGTAGCTGCCAACACTACTGTGGCCGTGGACTGGGTGGCTGAGGTGCGCGCCTGGGTTCTGACCACCCTGGTCCGACGTGAAGGACAGGGGGGGAGGGAGAGGGAAGAGGTCAACAGCGGAGAAGGAAATCTTCTTAGGGACACTCGGGTGGGAAGAAGGTGAAGGTTTGGGAGTGGAGGAAGTGGTTGTAGGAGGTGTCTGTCAGCTGTGTTTAGGTGCAGGTGCATGGGCTGGATGCTGTTGTGAGGTGGATGGCTGTTGGGTGTCTGAGTGCTTGCGTCTGTGTATTTTGGGAGGAGGTGGCACAGGCACAGTGGGAGAGGACACAGAGGATGTGTGCATGGATGTGGGAGTGGTGACTGCCAGTGAGGGGTGTGTAGTGATAGGCGTGATGGTGATGGGGTAGTGGATGAGGATGTAGTGCATGCAGGTGTGAGTGGATACGCTACTGGGAGGGTGGTGGACAACAAGGAGGAGGGGGACACTGTGGAGGCAGTGGATGTTGGTATGTCTGCATCTGGATGGTGTTTGTGTGAGTGCCTGTGGGATGATGTGTGGTGCTTGTGTTTACTTCAGCCACTGTGTGTTGTCTTGGGTGCATGCTGGTCTGAATGTGTGCTTGGGATAGGTTGGGGTCGAGGGGAATGGGACTGGGTAGAGGAATTTGGAGGGGGAGGCTAGAGACAGGGACAATGGCTGCCATCAGGGAGGAGGCCAGTGCCTGGAATGCTCTCTGTTGGTCCGCCATGCCAGAGTGAATGCCCTCCAGGAATACATTTGTTTGTTGCAAATGGCCTGCAAGCCCCTGGATGGCATTCACTATGGTTGACTGCCCAACAGAGATGGATCACAGGAGGTCAATAGCCTCCTCACTCAGGGCAGCAGGGCTCACTGGGGCAGGGCCTGAGGTGCCTGGGGCGAAGGAGATGCCCACCCTCCTGGGTGAGCGGGCATGGGAAACTCGCTGAGGGGCTGCTGGGAGGACGGTGCTGGTACAGGGAGTGGTGGCTGTTACTGTAGTTGGGGTGGGCACAGAGGTGTCCGCCACCAGCAGGGAGCTTCCATCGGAGGAGGTATCACTGTCAGAACTGGCCCATCCTGTCTCCGCCGAGGTGCTCCCCTCGCCCTCCGTCCCACTAGTGCCCTCACCGTCTGTGGATTCGGCCTCATGGGCCCTGTGGGATGCAGCTCCCTCCGTCGCCGGTGCCTCTGCTCCTCCACCAGATTATGCTAATGCACATAAGGACAGGGTGACAAAACAAAAAGGGGGGGAAGAGACAAAGGATACACTTGGTCAATGGCAACAACACCACCACTGTTGGCGTAAACGACACACACACACACACAGGGAGCAGCCCTGCGCACTAGGCAATGCACTACCAGTCACAATGCTAGTCACCAGCCCATGGACAGGAATACCTAACGCCAATAGCAGCATACTTGACACTTACAGACCCCTGCCCAGTAGTGGATGCCTACTAGCTTGGTTGGAGGTGGTTCACATCATACCCTGTCCATCATGGGACCTAACCTGCAATGTCCGACCTGGCCTATGGGCACCCACAGGCCCACATCCCCTACCCGGAGACCACCCCACCAGATGCAAGTAGTATATTGGGAAACTGTACTCACCCCCTTGTGGCTGCTGTGATGCCCTCAAGTTCCCATCTAGCTCCGGATAGGCCACCGCTAGTATGCGGGCCACCGGGGGGTCAGGGTTCGACTGGCACCCCTTCCTCGTTGGGAGGACAGCCCCAGCTGGGCCTCCGCCGTCTTCTTTGCTCAGCGTTTCAGGTCCTCCCACTGTGTCCGACAGTGAGTGCTCTGCCTGTCGTAGACCCCCGGGTCCGCAAGTCCTTGGCGATGGCACGCCATATACCCTTTTTCTGATGGCTGCTGACCTGCAGAAAAAGAAACATAGAAAAAGGTATCAGTCATACCGTCCGGCCTGTTACACTCATGGCCCACCATAGCCCTCACATCCGCTTACGCACAGACATTGCCCACCACCCATGCAGCACGCTGCCCAAAGCCCTTCCACCAACCCCCCCTACACGAGGCCCTCACACACAGCACTCCATGCATCCATGCCCCTTGGATTGTGTTCACAGTGTACTCACCTGTTGGTCTGGAGGCCCATACAGCATTCGGTACTGGGGTAGGACCCCATCCACCAGTCTCTCCAACTCCACAGCAGTGAAGGCAGGGGCCCTTTCCCCAGTGACACGAGCCATGGTTGGTTCCAGAAACAGGTCACAGCAGCACTTGCAGTGTAGGTCCTCTCCTGTTAAAGGTCAGGTAGCAAGTGAGTGAACAGATAGAAAATGGCGGTCACGTCAGCGGTGGTGTGTACCATCACCACCGGCGTACCTCACTATTGGCCACTGTAACCCACAGGGCCAAATGACAACCAATGAGGAATTGCACGGCGGTACTCGACTGCCTCCCTCAACGGCACACAACATCAACGGCATTACATCATTTCCATATGTCCATCCACACAGGACAGGCGGACGCCATTTCGGGGGGGGTGGAAGGCAATGGCACCTAACTGTGTCACAGTACACATAGCCACCATTTGGGAGTATAAAACAACATACTGTTACAGTCACAACATGCAATGCAGTGTAGTGTTTGGAAATGTGGTATACTGACCAGCTGCTCCTCATTTTGCCCCCTAGATTACAACCGCTGCGGATGAATAGGAGATGGAGACATCCCTCCATGTAGAGACCCCTGTTGGACTTGGCAACAATGGAGGACAGGCACATCATCCTCACCTATAGACTGGACAGGGCCACAGTCACAGAGCTGGGTGCCCAATTGGAGCCTGACCTGATATCTGCTATCCATCAGCCCAGTGGGAACCCCCCTCTTGTGCAAGTCCTATCTGTGCTCCATTTCTTGGCAAGTGGTTTCTTCCAAGTGAAAGCGGGCTTGGCAGCTGGAATGTCTCAGCCAATGTTCTCAATAGTGCTGACCAGAGTGTTTTCTGCCCTGATTAAACACCTGCGCAGCTACATCGTTTTCCCCCAGGTGGAGGATTTGCCCAAGTGAAAGCTGACTTCTATGCAATGGGACATATCCCCAACATTATTGGGGCTATTGATGGTATTGCATTTGTTTCCCCCGGAGAAATTAACAGGTGTTCAGATATTGAAAGAGCTTTCCCTCCATGAATGTGCAGATAGTGTGCCTGGCGGACCAGTACATCTCCCATGTCAATGCAAAATATCCCAGCTCTGTGCATGATGCCTTTATCCTGAGGAATAGCAGCATCCCATATGTGATGGCTCAACTCCAGAAGCACCGGGTGTGGCTAATAGGTGAGCCCTAGTTCCCACCCAGTTTATGTTGGTGTATGGGTATGGGGTGGGCCTTAAGGGTTAGTGTGTGTCTAACAGTTGTCCCTCGATATTTGCAGGTGACTCTGGTTACCCAAACCTCTCATGGCTACTGACCCCTGTGAGGAATCCCAGGACAAGGGCAGAGGAATGTTACAATGAGGCACATGGGCGAAGAAGGAGAATAATAGAGAGGACATTTGGTATCCTGAAGGCCAGGTTTCGTTGTCTCCATATAACAGGTGGATCCCTGTACTACTCACCCAAGAAGGTGTGCCAGATAATCGTGGCATGTGGAATGTTGCATAACCTTGCCTTGAGACGCCAGGTGCCTTTTCTGGAGGAGGAGGAGGCTGGAGATGGGCGTGTGGCAGTAGTGGACCCTGTGGACAGTGAAGATAAGGAGTCAGAGGATGAGAACAACAGAACAGCTATTATACAACAGTACTTCCAGTGACACACAGGTAAGACACTGTAACTTCACTTTGCATTGACAGTTTTGTATTTGACATTGTACATGGCAGGCAGATTCTCCCATTTCTGTGGCCACTTTCTGTACCCTTTGGCATCTCTATTTTCAGATATCTGTGCCCCACTCTGGCACCTGGTGTCTTGACTGCAGCCAGCTACAGCTAATTCCTATTTATGCATTACTGTACAGTTGTATTGCAGTGTTTAAACCTTGTTAAACGAATACATAGTTAAATCATTTGACATACTCCATACTTGTATTTTTTCAAAGGGTGTTTATTTAAGTGCTAATAAGTAGAGGGGTATGTGCAATGGGCGGGGGTGATGGTGGAGGAAAGTCCAGGATAGAGTCCAGTCTATTTGTATCGCAGGTGCATTGTCCAAGGGGGCATAGGAAGTGGTGCAATGGCAGTTCAAGGTGGACAGGGTGACAGAGTGGTACACAAGGGTGACAATCAGGATAGTCGTATTTCCTGGCGGGGTCTTGGCAATGTTCTCTGGCTTCTGTCTGGATCGCAGGGACCGTTTGTGGGGTGGTTCTCCTTCTGCAGGGGGAGGGGTGCTGGTGGCCAGTTGTTCCTGTGGCAGGGCCTCCTGTCCACTAGCGGCAGCGGAGGTGGAGGGCTGTTCATCGGTGTGGCTAGTGTCAGGGGCCCAGTGGTGTACCACTGCCTCCCTCATGGTGTTGCCCATGTCTGCCAGCACCCCTCCAATGGTGACCAGGGTGGTGTGGATGTCCTTCAGGTCCTCCCTGATCCCCAGGTACTGTCCTTCCTGCAGCCGCTGGGTCTCCTGCAACTTGTACAGTATCTGGCCTATCGTCTCCTGGGAATGGTGGTATCCTCCCAGGATGTTGGTGAGTGCCTCGTGGAGAGTTGGTTCCCTGGGCCTGTCCTCCCTCTGTTGCACAGCAGTCCTTGCAGCTTCCCTGTTGTCCTGTGCCTCTGTCCCCTGGACCGTGTGCCCATTGCCACTGACCCCAGGTCCCTGATCAATCTTTGCTTATGGTATGCCCTGGGGGCCCTGTAGTGGTGGACACACAGCTGATTGACGAGTCCTGGGGACAGAGGTATGGGCCCGCTGGGTGGGTGCTGTGGTGGTGTTTCCTGAGGAGGGAGGCTCTGTGGTGGTATGGGACTGTGCCTGGGTAAACGACTGTCTGGAGATCCTTGATGGGCCAGGTTGGTCATCCAGATCCAGGGGTCCAGAGCTGCTGTCATCACTGTGGGCCTCTTCTGGGGACTGTATGTTGCTGGCACCTCCTCTACAGTGACGTTGGGTGGGCGACCTGTGGGGATGTAAATGCAGTGTTATTTTTTCTGCGTGTGACATCTTGTGCATGGGTGTGTTGCCCTGTATGGTTGTGACTGCTCTGTCAGCTTTACCTTGTGTGAGTAGTGATTTTGTTGGCTAGGTGATTCTCTCTAATGTGCATGCTTTAGTGATGGGTGTCCATGCAGGGCTGTGAGTGATTTCCATGCATTGGTGGTG
The DNA here is from genome assembly GCF_031143425.1 of Pleurodeles waltl. Lineage (NCBI taxonomy): Eukaryota > Metazoa > Chordata > Amphibia > Caudata > Salamandridae > Pleurodeles > Pleurodeles waltl. The sequence goes on along the minus strand of NC_090444.1, from coordinate 1,668,401,438 downwards.
CATGCAGGGCTTGGTATTGGGATGGGTAGGTTTTGATGGTGGGGTGTATGTGAGGTGGTGGAGAGATGGGGGTAGGGGCGAGGGTATGTGATGGCATGCAGGTAGGGGGTGTGATAGTAATAGTAATAGAGATTTGACTTACCAGAGTCCAGTCCTCCTGCCACTCCTGCCAGGCCCTCAGGATGCAGTATTGTCAAGACTTGCTCCTCCCATGTTGTTAGTTGTGGGGGAGGATGGGGGTGTCCACCGCCAGTCTTCCGTACAGCTATCTGGTGTCTTGCAACCATGGAACACACCTTCCCCCGTAGGTCATTCCGCCTCTTCCTGATGTCATCCCTTGCCCTAGGGTGCTGTCCCACGGCGTTGACCCTGTCCACGATTCTCCGCCATAGCTCCATCTTCCTAGCAATGGATGTCTTTGCACCTGTGATCCGAATAGCTGTGGCTCTACCTGGATGATTTCCTCCACCACCTCCTCTGAGAACCTGGGGTGTCTTTGTGGTGTTGTGGGTGTAGTGTGAGGGGTGTGTGTGAGGGTGTGTGGGGTGATGTGTTGGGGTGTGTGTGCTGTAAGGTGCGTGGATGGTGTATGGGTGATGGTGTTCTGTGGCTCTGGTTCTGTGGGTGCTCTTGGTGTGTGTCTCTCTCTCAGTTGTCAATTTTTTTGAGTCGTAAAGAGTTGTGGGTAATGTGTGTGTGTGTTTTATAGCAGTGTGGGTGTGTGGGTGTGGCGTGTGTATGTGTGTCAGGTGTGTGTAGTTTGAATTGTGTGTATTTTGAGTGCGGCCGTATGTACAGCCAATGGATTACCGTGGTTGAATGTCCACCCGCGGTGATTCGTGGGTCATAATGTGATGGGCGTAGTTTTGTTGGCTAACGGTGTGGGTTTTGCTACCGCCAGTTTATCACTGACCTTTGGGCTGGCGGACCTGTGTGTGTTGTCTGTATAGTGACGGATTGATATGTGTGGGTCATAATATGGGTAGCGGTAAACCGCTGCAGCGGTGGTATGTTGGTGGCAGTCGGCATGGCGGTAAGTGGGACTTATGTCATCATGAGGGCCCATATCTCTATAAGCTCTAAATCAAATGTTATCACTTATTAATTGTAAAAAGGAAACTCGGTGTTTCTCAAAGGGAGAGGCAAGCATCACAATAGTGAAAAAATACTTTAGGAGTTTTTCACAGCAAGAACTTGTAAAAGCTAAATTCACATGGCCTACTTTTTAAATACAATGCTCCCTGCCCACAAGTTTTAGTGCCTACTGGGTGACTTGTGTGTATTAAAAAGAACGATTTAGGCCTGGCAAAAATTTACTTTGGCAGGTCGAAATGGCAATTTAAAACTGCACTACAGGCTGCAGTGATACCTCTTAAACATGTTTGAAAGGGCTACTACAGTTGGTGACACAATGAGTGTTGCAGACCCACTAGTAGCATTTAATTTACAGACCAAGGGTACATGTAGTACCATTTACTAAGGTCTTAGAAGTAAATTAAGGCCCATATGTATACTCTCTTTGATCCGGATTAGCGTCATTTTTTTACGCTAATTCGGCGCAAACTTAACATTATATTTATACTTTGACGCTAGACCTGTCTAATGTCAAAATATCTCAGTGTGCGCCATTTTCTGGATGCGTGAAACCGCCTTGCATCAATGAGATGCAAGGTAGGCGCTCCCGTCTTAAAAATGACAAACACCTGTGCGCCATATTTATCCAACCGAGCATAAAAGGCGCACGTCTAGTAGGCGGAGCAGGAAAATGGTGCAAATCCCGATTTGCGCCAAAATGTAACACCTGGGTCAAGGCAGGCATTAAACTGGGGCAATCACACCACTACTTAAAACTCACAGAAGCAACATCATAGCTCAAAAAGGAAGACATGGAGGTGCCATTCATCCAGCATGCACAAAGACGCAGAGCACAGGAGCAACAGCAGCAGCTACCACCATACCAGCAGGGACCCCAAAGGCAACGCAGAAAGCAGAAGAGGGTATTCAGGACCAGGACAACCCTTCAGGGCCTCAGGGAACATGACATCATCCAGAGGTACAGACTAAACTGGCAAGCCATACAGCAGCTGCTGTGCCACATTGAGCCACAGTTGGCACCCAGCTTGCAGACACCCAGCATCATTCCACCGGAGACCAAGCTGCTAGCTGTCCTGCACATGTTGGCAAGTGGCTCTTTTCAAACCACTGGTGCCCTTGTTGCTGGATCTCACAACCCTCATTCTCTGACTTCCTTCCCAAGGTACTGGATGCCATCATCTCCCTCACACCCCGCCACATCAGCTGCCCCAACACACAGCAGAAGCAGCAGGAGACCAAACAGGGGTTTTATCAAATTCATGGCTTCCCGCACGTGCTTGGTGCCATTGACTGCACACATGTACGGACTGTGCCACCTGCTGCAACAGAGCATCTACACCGCAACAGGAAAACAGGAAGCACACACACTCCATCAAGGTGCAGGTCATTGTGGATCACCGTGGATTGTTCACCAACAGCATGGCAATGTATCCTGGGAGTGTACATGATTCATTCATCTTCCCCCACAGCACCGTCAATCAGCACTTCCAGGATGGATGATATGGCAATGGCCTACTTGTTGGTGAGTACAGAAACGTAGGTATTTACACACAGTACATCAACCCTGTAGGACACACAACATAGACTGCTACATTGACACATGGCCAGGAAGACACTGAGGTGTGACACTGGTAGTCATGTTTGATATCCTGACTCAGTGTGATACACACCTATGGACAAATGACAGATGCAAATAACAAGAGATGCCACTCCAGAGCCACACGGGACCTATTTAAAACCACACAGTGACAATGACATAGCCTTAACTGGCAGTACAACTTGGAAGACGAACCTTTCTAAATCACATCAATAACACTCAATCCCACACCCTTCCAAGCAATACGTCCTGTGTAAGGGGTGTGTAATGTGTTTTGCTGCAGGTCAAACACCATGAGACACATAGCATGATGACGCTGACTTTAATGAAGGTGACATGGAATCATTGAGGCAGTACCAACATCTCACATCACTCCTGGGGTGACATTGCCAGCTAGCAATAAGGAAGTGGACTGTGCTATGAAAACATTTGGATGCAACACTAATGCAAAGTGCACACTGCTACACATACGGATTGAGACAATTCCCCATCTACATAACAGATGTACAGGCAGATGGACCTTCTGACACTAAAACCTTCACCCCTACAACCAAGGTAGCCAGCTTACCTGGAGCAAGTTCAGTATTGTAGGTACACGTTTGCACATGAGCCAACTCGGTGAGGGCACAAAAATAGGTTTGCATAGAACTTGTCACACATGGGATAATTGTGCATTGTCAATCGTGAACACTTCAGTGCTGCCAACTTATGGAGATGTGTTGTGTATTGTCACCTAGCCAAATCAAAGTGCCTCACTGTTGCATTTCACCTGCAATCATATATGTCAAATTGGATGGGATGTTCAGGCCATATAGTGCAACCATGTTACCACCACAGTGGAATTGATTGTGTGTGTGGAAGTATCATATCACCTCCAGTGAAGGCACACGGACACTTCTTTCACATTACATAACGCATGGGAGATACACACTGAGCTGCAAGTTTCTAAATATACCACTATCATGTCAATCAGCCAAACACCAGTTTTGATTGGTAAACAGGCCAATGCAGAAAGAGCGTCACAGAAGCCTAGGATCCCACACAATACCACAAACACTGATGAGTCACAGACGACACAAGATAACAACTGCCATGCAAAGTGACAATCACGGTGCAACCAACAACCAAATACTTACCCCCATTTTCTCTTTCAGCTGATCAGGGTTACGGGATCCAGCCATGGATCATGACCCCAATTGCCAACCCAAGCACAGCAGCAGAGCGTGCCTATAATGAGGCACATCGTAGGACACGCACCATAGTTGAGAGGACTTTTGGCATCCTGATATCCAGATTCAGGTGCCTGGACATCACTGGAGGCAGCCGCCTATATTCCCCTGAAATGGTCTGCAAGATCATTTTGACCTGTGCCATCCTACACAATATTTGTGTGAGGAGGAAGATTTCCCTCTATGAACCAGATCCACAAATGCCTGAAGAGGAGGAAGATGAGGATGCCGTCCGTGAAAATGAGGGGGAACATCCAAACACAGCTGCAGGATTGCGTAGGAGACATCGTACAAAACTTCTTCTAACTATAGTCACCATCACCACTTTGTTATCATATGTAATTAAACACCTCACTTCATCACTCAATCATGCTCTGGGTAATTATTTATGCATCACATGATCCCTAGGAATCAAAATCAGAGTTTAGCCTCATGGAGTATTGCAGAAATACAGATTAGGATACTGAAAAAGCCACATCACATTTGATGGGTATGAATGTACAACAAACATCACACAGTGTTAATGACATACATCCTGTCTATTTCACATTTGAAGGGCAATATCAGAGGACCACAGCTATGAGACACATCCATGTTGCCAACATGGTCCATTGCAGCAAATGACACACAACTAATACACCATCAATCATAAGGTAAAAAAGTGTTTCATACATGAGGCAGTGGATGTGCTATTGCATTGGTAACAGGAATGTATGACCAGACCCTAGACAGCAGTAAGTGTAACATCAGCTATCTTTGCAAGGAGCATGTGTGACAAGAAGTCCATCTAAGCTGAAAATGGATAGCACGAGTGCCCCAGGTATGACAAGCATTGCTCACAAGACATGCCCTGCGCAGTCCATCCCAGGTAATAAGTCCTGCCACTGCCATGTTTTCAGTCTCCGCCCACCCTTCTCTAGGGGGCCCTGTAAATGGACTATCTGTACCCTGAGAGTCTTCATCTACACACACCCAGACTCCTGTGTGCTTCCCTCTTCAGTAGGGCATGCCACAGTCATAGTTCATCAGTCTGCATGGACTTCAGGTCCGATAATGCACTTCCTGGTAGTCGGTAGGACCTGTAATCAGCCGTCCATTGCTTCCCATATGAAAGGTCCAGTTGGCCCTTTGAACTTGATTCTCAACTCCAGGACTTGTAAGAGACCGAAGGTGCACACACCTGTGAGCACTTCCATGCAGACCTGCCATTTGAACCTGCCCTGCCCTTGCTTCTGGCTGGAACTGCTTAGAAGCTGCCATTTTCTGAATCTATTTGTTGTGCATTGGCGTACAAATCACTAGTGTACCAGAGCCCTTGGGGGATTGTGTAACGTTGCAGACCACAGCACAAACTGTTTTTAGTTCCCACAGTGTTGTTCCTGCTTTTCCCAGTCAGAGTCTTCTCACTGTGTATTTGCCTTGTTCATGTTTGTTCCTGACAGAGCCTGCATCCTTTTAGCCTGACTGGTTCCAGTCTTTGTGCTAATCATAGAGGTTCTCTGTGGCTACATTTGTCTCATAGTTGCTTTCCATGCCCTCTCTTTCCTCCTGGGGTATTGTGTCTTGAAGGTCTACGATGAATCCTCAAATGTATAGTATAGTTTACTTATTGTATTATGTTCTGGGACATGTATTTGAATGGCCTAATCCAGCCCCCATCTCTTGTCTGGTTTTGCATGTATTCATTAGTGCCAAACAGTGACAGTGTGCTATGGCTCTATGCATGGATTCGGTACGGCGCCTCCAGCACAACAAACAAGGGTTGCTAATGTATATGTAAGGACAGAACATGTTTGTGCCAGGACGGTCCACACACAGATTCACTTCTGCCGCCACAATGGAGCTTGCGTGGTGACTAGCTGTGAGATTAATCAGCACAGAGGCACTGATGTTCCCTGTTGCAGTGGGTATTTTAGAGCCCACCCTGTGTACAAATGTTGTGATGAAAGCTGCCTGTTTCCTATTACTGATCCATAAAGTTTTTGAGCACACCAAGGTTGCCTTGTCGTCAGCCTTATAAAAGTTCTGCAGTGCCATAGCTGGACTATCCCTATGAGTGTCGTTAGTTGATCTTTGGCTTTAGGTCAATTATACTTTGAAGGATACTGTGTTAATTCAGGGATTGGCTACACAGACTCATGACTAGACCTGCACGTAACTGTGACAACATGGAGGCCAATACTGACACGGGGTACACATGGCCACACACTCGAACTGGACACCTTTGTGCAATAAGCCACTGGAAATATGTGAACACATGCAGCATGGTCTGCTGGTCCTCCACAGCCACAGGAGAAACTTAGGTCATTTACATGACTCAAACTGTGGTGTACATAACAATTTTAGGATTGGATTTGAGACTTTGTGTCACAAACACTGTACCTACCTAGCATGTTCAAATGCCTGACTCATGGGTAGTATGCACACAAGTGACCATGAGGTGGTATTCAACATTTCATTAAATGTGATGGGTTACATATCTGACATAGCCATTATCAACCGTCCTCTGTCTATCCTGTGTATAGTTCATCATGGGAAATGTTTTGTCCCCAAAGTCAAGGAAGTACACACAGCATAAGAAGCAACAGATATAACAAATACATATCATGACTGATGTACCTCAATGAATGGCATGTGATGGGTATACATAATAATAACACATTCCTACATGCACATTACGCCAAAATCTTCTTGTGACGTTCACACAGAGGCACAACAACAATTTAAAGAGCCAATTCACAGACATGAACACACAGGCCATGAGTCTATTTGTTTAGTTGCGTAGCCTTGCTATCCTCTAGTGATGGAACTCCTGCTCAAACTAGGAAATACCAATTTTATTCCAAAAGTTTGTGTTGCTGTTGCATCAGTTAAGAGAGCTAATCCGGCACAACAACATCAGTATTATTGTCCGCAGTGGTATGGTCTGCCACATGTGCCCAAACACTAGAACACACACTGCAGGTCATACCATCCTATCTTTGTATAGTTATAGGCTGCATGCATGTAAAAAAATTAAAAATAACACAAACACAGTTTTTTAAGACCGATTTTTTGACGCAAAAGCGTAACAAAAGACACATATGCATAAAAATATAACGCATATGCTTTACAAAATGACGCTCACACTCAAAATACATTGATTAGTCCCTAGCGTTAATTCCAACAACGCACCCCAGGAAATCGGTTATCCATTAAAAATGTATTGATCCTTGAATGCCGGGGAATTTTCATGCATATGCATAAAAAATATTGACGCAAACCCCGTAAGCGTCATAACATTACACACAATATAAAAAAAAGTCCCACAATTGAGACAGGAAGTGATGTAATAGGATATCCTGTTTACAGACATGGTACAGTGTTTGTACATTCACTTTCACTTTATCGTGCTTTTGTCTCCTGTGTGCTATTGCTATTTTATTCTGTTGTTTTGTAAGTGTCTGTGTTAATCTGTGTAAGTGTTTTATTGTCATTTATTGTGATTATATTTGTCTTTGTACTGTTGGAAGTGTGTTTGTGGGTATTGTTATTTGGGGTATAGTTGGGCTGTCTGTGGGTTAGTTATGTTTCCTTTTCATACCTCCTTTCCCTGTTTTTCCCTTTTTACCCTTTCCTATCCTATTTTTTAGGAGATGTTGGGAAGGCCACATCTAGGGAGAATGGGTGAAAAGGAGCTAGGGGCTTTTGTGTGGCTGGTGTGCCACTTCTTCCCCCTGATGTTGGAGGTTGCCTCCCGGGTGATACAGGGGTATCACATGGAGACAAGGAGGCTCAGGTGGGCAAAGTTACTGTTCCACCTAAGAAGAATCTTCAACAGCCAGCGCAATGACCATCAATTGAAACATCGCTGGGCTGACCTGGTGGCTCGAGAGCAGGACCTGCTGGACCACCTGGGTGTTGTGATTGGTGGCCCTGTTGGTGAGTACAAATTTGACTAAGGTGTACAGTACAATGCTCTGTAGTAACAGTAGCATATTTTGTGACATGTTGCATGCAATGTTTGTGGACATGTGGAATGCAAGTTGAACAAACTGTGGCCCTGATTTATACAATTTTTGCAACGTATTACTGTCATTTGTTGACCCGAAAGCTACACAAACTTACAAAAGACAACTTTATCTTGTAAATTAGTGCCTCTTTGGCGTCAAGAAATTATGGTAATGCGGCACAAACCAATTTATGATTCAGGGTCTGTGAGTGTACCAGGAATGGGATGTAGTTCACATGTTAATACAAGGAACCAATGTAGACCCCATTTTTTTTTAATCCTTGTTGAACAATATTCATGGCCATACGTACAAAGCTCTTCCTAACTTCTGCTAATATCTTAGGCCGATATTTCTACTTTGTTTGTGCAACCTTTGCATTATTTCTGGATGCCAAAGTATAGCACACTTGCTACAATCATTTTTTTGTGCTACTTTCCATAGCTGTACCGTAAACAAATGAAGCAAATGCTACAAAAAAAAGACACATCTGGCCCTAAGTTAATTGTTTTTGTGTGTTTACGTCTGGATAGAAAATCTTTCACATGGCCAAAACTAATTGTGCCCGGATGCTACCAGATTGCAGTAGCACAAAACATGTTCATCTCGTGGCTTTTCGGAGTAGGCGTTGAAATCCTATCATTGAGTAGCATGGCCTAACAACATTTTTGCCTTGGGCCCAATTGCTTGTACAGAGCTGGTGCAGTTATCGCCTGTGTCACTTTATAGCCAAATAATTGTGTAAAGTGAATGGGTCATCATGGGATCCCTGCTCTTTGTGAATGCATGGTCACAAACTATTTATTTGCATGATGTTGTGCAAGGGACCACTGACTGCTTCCATTATACATTTTAAGTGACAAAAATAGTTAGTTATTTTACTTTTGGTACACCCCTGCTGATATAGTGCCGCATATGTACAATTATTAACTTCTCAGTATGAAGGCTATCACAGACATGGTGGTATGCTAAGATCAGCAGGCCAGCATTCCTGTGAGTGCCACCATTCCCAAGGTGCTTTCAAATAGAGACCTACCTCATCAAGATTGCAGAAGTAGGATATTTGCTATCCCATGTTTTAATTAGCGGACAGTGTCAGTTCGGTTGTATTACCACAGATCACCCAACTTGGCAATTCTAAGTTAATGACTGTGGCAAAGTGTGATTTACAATACCTGATATAGGTACACAGGGCACAGAGTAACACATTTCAGGTGCAATGACTACACCTGTGCCCATGCCTTCTGTCACGGATGATCAAAATAGACACTGTCAGCATGCATCTTTTTGTTGTTGTGAATCAGATAAATGGCCAATCCATGTTTAGCGTAACATTGTCATCAAGTAACACACAGGATCCCTGCCATCATGTTGTCATATGGGGGCATATACGGCTCTGGGTACACTGCCAATGTGGCATATGGAACCTACATACAACACTTGCACACATATAATGGACCATGGAAAGCACAATCATTCATGAACGAAACTCAACCCACATGATCATCACACAGTAACTCATTGTCCCTTGATGCACAAGCCACCATACCTGAGTCACTGGTATTGCAGTGCACCAGCAAAGTGGCATTGCATGTCTCTCATAATAACAAATGATGGAATGGAGTACCCTCTAGAATTAATTAAGCACAAAATTGAGTAATCATGTTTGGCGCAACATGATTGTTAGGGCCAGTGCATGTGTGCATATGTGTGTCTATCACTCACTGGAGTGACAGTGTCAATGCATGTTTGTATGACTATGTCTGTTGGTGTGTCTACATGCCTGATGTGCAGCTCTATCATATAAAATGTCACACACAGTAATTTGTTGTTCCAAGTTTTGTACAGTGAGCGGATATTGAGCACATATCACCCTTCCATGTTTTACAGGTGGACCCGCCCCCTATACAATTGGTGAAGTGGCTTGATTTGTTGACCCAGACGTATCCAGTAAGTGTTAATATATTTGTCCTGTGTTGTGTTTGCAGCTGTTGTGTGATTGACTCCAGTGTGTTGGACTCATTGCAAGGTATGAGTTGCTGACACGTGATCTGATATGTGACTTGACTGGAGGCTGACATTTTGTTCCATGTTCGAGTTGGACATTCTGTGGCGCAGAGTCATATATTGGGAGTTGAGTGCTGCGCTATAGGCATGGGCAGGTGAACTGGGTGATTTGTTGCTACATGTATGCCAATAATTAATTTGGAGGTGGCCAGTGTCATGATTTAGTCAGCAAGTCATACCCTGATTCACACAGACCAGTGATGCATACGTTTTACCCACAGACTTGAGCATCCCTGTTAAGTAATGAACATGTAGGACTGTATGGTTGACTTTCCGGCAGCATCTAGCTCCACATGTTGTACTCCCATTTATGTGGCACTCGAGTGAAATGTCATAGGCGTGCATGCAGGTCAAGGCCAGATGGGTGCTTGCATCAATGTGCTTGATTTTGGAGAGGTGTCAGTGATATGTAATGATGTTGACAATTGTCCACAATTAGAAAAATTAGTGTTGATGTGATTGTCCAATGTTTGAGTCAATCCTATTTGGCAGCCCTCCTTACCTGTGATGGACCGACTAAACCTATGGACAGATGTCCAAAGCTTCATGGCTGTCCTTGATGTTTGAAAGTATGTGTTGGATGTCCATCCCCCCTGAGGCCTAGGGCTAGAAAATATGTGCACCTAGGTGTGATGATCCCAGTGTAGATGACAGACATGTAATTCAAACATTATTGTGTTCCAAACTAAAATGCCCCCTCATGATTATCAACTGCATACCGTCCAGGCAGTTCCATTTACAAATCACAGGTTTTGTGTGCCTTGATTGTCATCCAGAAGATAGTTATTAGTTGGCCTGGCACATGTGGAGTACTTGCAGCATTTGCTATGTGACTAATAGCAGTACAAAGATGCACAGATCATTTAATTAAGTACACACCTTGTTGTGCATTGCTGTGCTGTTAGATAGTTGATGTGTAGGCTGCGTTGGCATGTCATTCCTCAGGAGCATTCTATCATCTGTACTGTGATTTGGACAGTATGTGCTATTTTTGATGAAGTATTAGAATATAATCTGTAGATGTATCACACAATGATGTCACTAATGTTTAGCTTTCTCTATTTTTACAGCTGCCAACATGAATGTCCAGGAGATACGGGAATTCCAGAGGCAGGCAGTGCGTTACCGCCACATACTCGATGTGGAGGCTGGGTTCCGCAATATGGCATGTCGATATTGCAATGAGAGAGCTACAGGGGTATAGAGGGCATTAGCCCAAGGGAGGTCAGCATTGCCCACAACTGCCACCACCACCACAGCTCAGACCACAGTGGCCCCAGGGATAGCCACTGTAGCAGGTCCCTCGACTTTGTCTGCTCCGGGCCCACAAGCAGCACCTCCTGCACCTCCCCCTCCAACCACAGCACTGGCACCAGCATTGACATCTACAGTTGGTACCCAGACAACCCCAGCTGCTGTGATAGACAATCAGGATTTACAGACACTGAAACGTGACATGCAACAAATGTTGCGCAGGATGGACAGGCTGCAGCAGGAGGTGTCCCGCAATAGCAGGAGACTGCGGGGTATCAAAAAGATCCTGCGGAGGGCCAATTTGTAACTTTTGGATCCTCACCCATGATTCCCTCCCCTCCCTTCTCTTTCCTCGTTCTTTTCTTTAGTTGGTTTAGGGGGCTTAGTGTTAGGTTAGAGTAGGCTGTTAGTTTAGTTAGTATAAGTGGGTTTGGGGTAAAAGGTGTTATACTATTACATGTTTTTTTGTGTGGATAGGATGATGTTGGGGTTTATGTGTATATAAAAAAAGTATATATATATATATATATATATATATATATATATATACTGTATATATATTTGTTTAGGATAAGTTAGTATGTGTTTTAGGTTAGTATATGTTGTCCTACATGTGTCCCGTCATATAAGGGGGTTGGGGCGTTGATGTTTAGAGTGTTTAGTTAAATGTGGTAAGTAAGTTTAGCTTAGGGTAGTTAGGGCCAGTTGTGGGTAATGTATAGTTAGGATAGGTTAGGTTAGTTAAGGTGTTTCCCCTATTTTAAGTTTCCTTTATTACTGTAAAATAAAGTTTTAGGTACTCCTTTACAGTATGTGTCATATGCTTGGGGATCAGGGCCTTGGCATGGATGTACAGTGTCAATTTAGTATTTGCATTTGTGTTCCATCCTGCATCAGAATCCCATTATTGAAATGGTTATTCCCAATTCCAAATGAGCTGTCACATTGGCAGCTACAACAAAGTTACTTCTCTATGCATCTGCCATCCATTGCACCCACCACACAAGGTTACTATGGTTCCCAGTGTGTTTTTAAATCTGTCATCGTTTGAGTCCTGTATTGGACCATCTGCCTGCAGCCCAATGTTCATGTGAACCCTGATAAGCTGAGTGATGTTATAATCTTATGAAGTTCTGTATACATAACTCACACCTATCATTTAGTACATTGTGCTCCCAGGTTACATAATTGTCCATACACTCGTACACATCCATTCCTGCTGTATGGTGTGTGTGTGTGAATAAAGTTTATAGTCAGATGTCACATACATAAAGATTGTCTTGAAGGGAATGTTGGCAACATTGAGTCTCATCTTATACATACTTTGGAGCAGACTTTTTCAGTTCTACACAGCATTATACTGTTTGTTCTCATTTAACTTCAGAAATAAGCCTAAGGAAGCACAGATGATGATACAATTCAGACCCCATTGCATGGTTATCAGCCCACATTCTTTCTACATTGTTGCATTGACATTCTATGGCCATTGACATGTTACATACATCACAAATCTCCTACACAGTTGATGTGTCACATTACACAGAGACAAAGTGGTTGTGTAAGTGCTTTTTATTTTAAAGTGCTGTAGTGCAATATTTACATAGTCCAGGATTGTAAGTCCATTAGTGTGACGCCTTCTATTGTGATGCAACACAGGTGCAATGGTGAGGGACATGTCATTGGACATGCTAAGGTGAAGTGCCATTCAGTGCAGAGGAACATGAATTGCCAATGACGTAGTGACAGACAATTGCAGTGCATAGTGGTAAGGTAAACAGTGTGCTGGACAACAGTGCATGTTACCAACTGTGGCAAGACTGGCATGTTAACAAGCACAGGACCTAGGAAATCAGTGCCCATGTGGCATGGACTTGTGTTACCGGGTACTCCTACAGGGGAAGGTGATCTGTTCCACGTCTTCATCTTCTGCTGTGTGTGTAGTCTCTTCTGCCCTTGGTCATGGTGGGTTTGAAGGGGCAACACACACTTCAGTGTTTGAAGACGTGGAGTCAGAATTCCCATTAGCTGCCAACTGTGGGGCTATTAAGGGCATTACTGCAGCAAGGAGGAGCTGCTGATTCTTCAGTATAGCAGCTACATCACTGTGGAAGGCAGCCAGGTCGGCCATGAGGGGGTCATGATTGCATTCGTGCACGCGGTGAAAGGTTTGGGATGTCAGGTGTTGTGGCAACTCCCTAACTGCTGTGGTGAAATCCCTCATACATTGTTGTAGTCCTTGCAGGAGGGATGGTAGCGCTTGCATGGCTGCTGCCTGTTCTGCAGATGACATCATGCACATGCGCATCCCCTCAAGACTGGCTGCCATATTTTGAATCCCCACCCGCACTTCCTTGGCCAGCTTCCACTGTACTCCCACTACTGTCCTCTCAAAGGCAGTAACAGTGTCCTCAGAGTCCTCAGCTGGGTTGGAGCTGGCAGGTTGTACTATCGGGGCGGCAGGTGGGTTCTCTGTGATGGCTGCTGCATCTGTACTCCTCCTTACGACTGAAGGTGGGGTCTGGAGGGTTCAAAGGACATCTTGGAGGGTCTGCTAGCTAATGTTTGTCAGCTTGTCATCCATGTCATCAGGGAAGTCCAGGACAGGCATATCCGCAGGAGGGCCATCGTCCCCTGCAATGAGATAATGTACAATTAGTGTGTCTGTGTTGTGGCACTTGCAATGTGATGTTACTGACTTCCTATTAGTGAGACGTTGTAATCTTGGTTCCTGTTTATTGTTCCTGTCATTAATATTAGCATTCTCACAGGCCTATGCCCCACCTTCATGTCACACGTAGTGTGGGCAGTTTGGGGAATTGTCTGCGCCACATCCTCTAGGTGTAGGTTCTGTCCAAATTGTATGTTGCCACCTTCTTGTCCTACTCAACCCTTCGTCTACTTCCATTAACATGGTGAGGCCTTTCAATGGCTGTGGGTGTTCTGATGCCACTTGCACCACACTTAATAATATGGGACTGACCCAGTCTCTGGTATTTCACATACACCTAAATGTTGCTGAGACCAAGCACATACTATGTATAGCATTGGCATGGCACGATGCAGGTGTCAGCATTGGTAGTGTGCCATGTTAATGTTGGGGAATGTGTGCTACATTGGATTGCACTGATGGGCCTGGCAGTGTTCCATCTCCTCTTATGACTGTGCAGGTGTGTTTAACTAGCTAGACTCATATGTCCTCCCCCTCAATGCTGTTGTCTTAGCAATATGACATTTGGGATGTTGCAAGGTAGTATTACAGCTATTGTAACACAGGCACGGGGTAGACCCTGGAATGTGCAGCATGGGTATGACATTACTGCTGGGTACTTCATAATGTAAGTAACAATACCTGATGTTTATTGCGCCTATAGACATGAGCATTTGACAGGATTTACACTTTGTTAGGAATTACAGGGGATTGATAACGTCGTCATCCTGAACCCTCTATTTTGGGTGTGTTTATCCATGGGCACCTAACTGCCATTTTCTACTTGACCATCACCCACAGCACAGGTAGTAGTGGCAACTGTTGTCAATGGTAGATGCCACTTGCAGATATGGCCTGAGACTGGAAATTGAGCCCTAATTGATGTTGTCACAATACCAGCTGTCGTGTGACAGCAGGCCAGTTTTACGTTGCACCCTACCCTCTCGGTCTGGCTTTGCCTTTCCAACATCCTTGGCATGGCAGAGTACCCCCATGCAAAGGTTGTTGGTGTAGTGTTGTGCTGTGCCCTTGGTTTCCCCTGCACAGCCTATGCACCTGTGCCGTGCCCCTTTGCCCTTTCTACTGCCTGATTTTCAGGGCTGACATGCATTGTGTAGTAGGTATGTCCCAACCCCGCTTGCAGGTAACATTTAGGCATTTTTGTCCCCCATGCAACTTACGCTGCATCTGTGTTGTTTCCTGGTAGTCTGCGCTGTCCTGTCCTTGAATCCCTGTGACGATCTCCTCTGGGATGACGGCTGCCACCATCTCCTCCATCTGGTCCAGGGCCTTCTGCAGTGCTGGACTTCCACCTCCAGTCTGCAGTGCTGCCTTCCTGTTCCTTGCCTTTTTTCCTTGGTCCTGCGCTTGTATTCATGCCAGCGTTTCGGGACTGTTCTCCGTACTTCTGCCAAACTGTTTATCTTGTCCACAATTTGTTGCCAAATTCCCTCTCTCTTCCCAATTGGCAATTTTGAGGTGACAAAAAGTTGATGCTGGTGTTCCATCACCTCTTTCACCAGTATTTCCTGCTCCTCTGCACTGAAACAACACTTCCTTTTCTTCTTCTCCCTCTCCTGGGTCTTGTCTGGGTCCTCCTGTCTGGTTCCTGGACGATTGGGGTCTTCCTGGGGTCTCTCCTGCCTTCTGGGATCCTTTTTGGGGCTCCTTTACACATTTTGCTGTGTTTGTGCCGCTTTTTGACGCTATTGAGGAGAAAAATGGCACGTATCCGGTTTGCGACGTCGTAAACCAGATTAAAGTAATTTTCTCCGCGTTAACGCTGTTTTGCTTTACGACGTGGCGCAATGGTTAGCGTAAAAAAAATGACTCTAACCCGTGGATTGAGCCACAGAGCGTCAAAGTATAAATATGACGCCTGGGTGGCACAAAGAAATGGCGTTAGCCGGCGTTAAACTTTTTGACGCAAAACTGCATTTGCGCATCAAAAAGTATAAATATGGCCCTAAATGGCCCTATTTTAAGAAGAGAGCACAAACACTTTACCACTGGTTAGCAGGGAACAATTGCACACAGTACTAATGCCAACAAAGAAGGTTCACCAACAGAAGGCAAAACTCTGGGGAGTACCCTGCAAAAAGAATGAGGTACGTCCAACAAGCACCCTCTGACTCAATGAAGTTACTTTTTTGTTGTTTATGAACTACACTAATATCAATACCCCCCTTAAACATAGACATCTATCTTCACATCACGCTTGCCTTTAAAAGCATGTTATAGACAAATTGTAATTTTACACATAAGCAACTCTGTCTACTGAGACCACCTCCTTTTCCAGTTCAAGTCTTTCACTTGGCAGCCTAGTGCAGTCTGGGTGTTGTAGTCTGGTGCTATATCAGAGAATGAATCATACTACCATGCCTGAAAACAATTATTTGTAGGTGAAATATTGAGGATTAGAGACAGCGTTTATAAGGATATGGGGGGTTGTTACTATATGGCTATCACATAGCCGAAGAGTACATTTTCTTGCCTTTGATGGTAGTGTTCTATTATAATTTATATTCTTACTTGTAGTCTCCTTTCAGCCAGTGTTTAAACCACTTTACAGCAATCTAGAAAAATAATTGTGGGGCAAAGTTATCTTAAAAACACTTTCTTCCTCAATTTTCAAATAGGGGCATGGGTAATTCTTAATGAAATTTGAGTATTTCACACAATGTTTGTTTAATGTTTCTTCTCTGAACCCTACATTGGGCACAGAGAGTTCCCTAAAGTTGTGTTACATTGTGGAGCAACAGATGCCACACAACTCAGTCTGTGGCATCTGAGGGCCCTCAAATCCCAACACTGTTATGGCACTCATTCTAAGTGGTGTAAGAATGCCAATGAAGCATTCCCTCACCTGGAGCTACTGATAACACTTGTATGAGCAGTTTTGAAGTCCTGGAACGCCATTGTTTTTGAATGGCACACTGATCGTCCACTAAAGAATTTAGGGTAACAGTAATAAATATTTTCTGCCTAGCGCCTATGCAGACACCATTGCACCATGGTGCAGGCAGTTGTCAGCAGGATTGTTTATTGAGCAGAAAAGGGCACCTTTCTGCACAAAAACAATCCTCAGAGACATTTTCATATTTCTAAGTCTGCTACTGAATGCAGCACACTTAGAAAGAAGAAACAATGTGGAAAAATAAAGATATTTCTCCTCATTGCTCTTCTGGAGAGAAGGCATACAATTCTGACACATTTCCAAGTCTACCAGTGTTGGTAAAACTCGGAATGTGTCAGTATGTATAGGTGGATGTGTGGGCACAACCATGCTCCACACATGGCAAGCCTTCCGGCATGGAGTATCGCAAGGCAACGATTTGTGCTGCCTTACGTTTCTCTAGATTTATCAACCCACGCAGGCCCACGTAAGGTGTCTTTCATGGCTTGGTAAATCTTATTTTAGGTTTTGTGTCAACCTTGCATTCCCTTGTGTGGTGCAAAGGCAGCCCAAAACCATGATAAATATGGGCACTAGTATTACCACAGAAATTAGTGATTCCACACCAGATTCTTGCTATAATTCCCCATTTTAAGCTAGTTTCTGACTCAGGTATTTCACTGGACTTTGAGCTGGTGACATGTCCAGATACGAAACACCAAGGGCCAGATGTTCCAAACTTTTTGCACGTCGCAAACAG
The DNA here is from genome assembly GCF_031143425.1 of Pleurodeles waltl. Taxonomy (NCBI): domain Eukaryota; kingdom Metazoa; phylum Chordata; class Amphibia; order Caudata; family Salamandridae; genus Pleurodeles; species Pleurodeles waltl. Next base: position 1,668,383,844 of record NC_090444.1, on the reverse strand, counting down.
CACATCGCGATGCCCAATCCCCGTTTTGCAAGTCGGTAACCTGGTTACTGACTCGCAAAACTGGGCTGCGAGTCGCAATTAGGAAGGGGTGTTCCCTTTCCTAATTGCGAGTCGCAGCACGATGCTGTATCGTTTTGTGACCGCAGTCGCAAAGCAATCGCAGTTACCATCAGTGTCACACTGGTGGTAACCCATTCGCAAAAGGGAAGGGGTCCCCAGGGGACCCCTTCCCCTTTGTGAATGGCATGAAAAACATTTTTTCAGAGCAGGCTGCTCTGAAAAAATGAAATGAAAACGTTTCATTTTTTAGTTTTGTAATGCAGCTCGTTTTCCTTTAAGGAAAACGGACTGCATTTAAAAAAAAAAAAAACTGCTTTATTTAAAAGCAGCCACGGACATGGTGGTCTGCTGTCTCCAGCAGGCCACCATCCCTGTGAGTGCCGCCACTCGCAAGGGGGTCGCGAATTGCGACCCACCTCATTAATATTAATGAGGTGGGCCTTTGCGACCCCCTTGCGAGTCGCAGATGGTGTCAGGGACACCATCCTACATTCTGGATTGCGACTCGCAAATTGCGAGTCACAATCCAGATTTTTACTACATTTTGCCCCAAGAGTACAATTTTCATGCACAAGTTCAAATTACCGAGTAGGTTGGGACCTCAATGACTGGCCAAATTGAGAATTACTCTGCGCTCATAACAAGAGGCTCTGATTAGACACATTTAATCAGAGGATGCTATACTTAACTTTCTAATTCATTTTAAGTGGTAGTTCAGCCCACTTTGTGGCACGTCAGTGAATGAGAATGGCTGTAACAGGTTGGATTAGCATCTTTTTAGTGCATACTCCATACAGTAAACACAGCAATAGACACTAATGGATAGTTTTCATAAGGGTTTGTGGCAGTGCTAATTCAAGCAAAGTGACAGCGAGTCGCATCAACTTTTGCTATGATATTTACTTACCTTTTGAACAGGAAAGGTGGTCTATTTTCAGTCAAACAGCTCTTTATGCCACTTTGTCCCACTTTATGTTAAGGGGCTGTTACTTTGGTGGAATTTGGGTGTTACAGCAACAGCACCCATAGCTTTTGACCGAAAGCCCTATTAAAAAGGTTAGGCTGGCTTTGCATCAAAAAATAAGGCCTTCCTGAAGGAGGTGCTAACTTTTACATTTTATTGAATTTCCAATCATTTCCCATATTTTTTTGTTTGTTTTATATAGCACAACCTCTTTACATGAGCACCAGATTACAGTACCCAAGGTGAGAGTCATGCCTTTTTTTAATGTTGTTCAGGCACAGATTAAGTGATTTGCATGTAATCACAGGATGTTGAGCTGAGGCAGGGATTCAAACTTGGTTCCCCTGTTCCAAAATCAGCAGCTTTGGTGGTTAAGCCACATCTCCTCCTCTGCTCTATACAACACATATCCATTGTGTGACAAGTTTTACTTTTGTCGAGACATAGGATTTTTGTTAAAAGGCAATGCTCGCAAATCTGCATCATGGTGCAAAAGTTCTACGTGGCACTTGGCAGCCTGTTTGTGCTCCAGTGCAGGGGATGAGAGCCACAGAGGCAATTTTTTGTATTAATAAATATGGCTTTGTGCTGCTTTCTTCCCCTTGCACAATGCAGTGCAAAAACTTAAGCTGTTGCTGTATGTTGCATGGAAAATAGCCCTGAAACATCAACTATATCTTGAAATATTATCCGGAGGGGAATGGGAGACACAATTTCAGTGAGAAGCAGAACAGCACGTGCAAGTAATTTAGGGGCTGCCAGGCGGAGCAGCTTCTCCCTCTGGCATGCCAGTTGGGTCCCCTGACACTGCCTTTGGGACCCCTAGCATCCAAGAAACCAGGGGCAAGAGAGGGTGGTGCTGATCACATGTTTGGGAGTGCTAAAGACTTTGGGGCATATTTAAGAGCCCCCTAGCCCCATTCCAACGCCACATTAGTGCAGTTTTTGATACTAATGTGGTGTTAAAGGCCAAAAACCCAGCGCCATATATACAAAGTGGCCCAATGCATTGCTCCACTTTGTAACCCTTTGCACTACATTATGTCTACAAAAGGCATAATGTATGCAAAGGGAGCGTTCCCCAGGTGGGGTGGGGGGGCAAAAAAATGGTGCATGGAAATATAAGAGATTTCCTTGCGCCATTTTTTTCAGCACTTTTAACTTCTGCTCAGAGGAGGCGTTAAAAGGAGGCTTCCATTGGTTACAATGGGCCTCTGGGTGACGCTAATCCTGTGAAGCACGGACTATCATCAACCATTTCGATGCTAGTCCCCTAACTACCGCTATGGTGCACCATATTTTAAATACGGCGAACACATGGTGGTGTTAGGGGGCAGCGCTACTTTCTTAAATATGCCCCTTCCTACTTTCAGTTGAAAACCAGCCTGTCTTTCAGCTAGGGCCTGGTGCTGCATTAGGTAACCTACACTGTGCATTGCATTGCCCAGGGAAGGTTGTGCCCATAACAGCTGAAGGCAGGTCCTGGAGTCCTGTGTATGACACTGACCCACCCATGGTCTGCCTGTGTACCTCATTCATGCACAAGAGCTGCACATGCATTTCCCAGTGACTGACAATCCACTGCTTTGTGTCTGAGAGTGGCAGTGGCAAAACAGGTACTGCAGGTTGAAATCTGGCTTAGGGCAGAGCCAGAGCAGACAGTGTGTGCCAACCATGGGATCTAGGGCCAGATGTAGCAAAAGATTGCGAGTCGCAAATGGCCCGATTCGCTATTTGCGACAGTGCAAATTCGGAAATGGTATGCAAAAACCCCATTTCCGACTTGCAAAAAGCGATGGGAGCCGTTTGCGAGTCGCATCAGTTGCGACCCCATTTTGCGACCCGCAAATAGCAAGACGCAATTTGCGAGTCGCAAAGCTTATGCAATTGCAACTCGCAAATTGTGACTAGTCGCAAAAAAACCAGTTTGCATGTCCCATTTACCACTAACTCAGAGCAGGTGGTAACCAATACCAAAGTATAAAAGGAGACCCAGAAAGCATCTGGGTTACACAAGATGGCGGAGATATACCTGATAGCAGTGAGGAGGAAAGTCCACGCCGCACAGCAGAGGAGGAGGAGGGGCCACAGACAGGAGAAGATATATAGAACAAGGCAGACTCTTTTTCAGCAAACTGAGGATGAGATATACGATAAATACCGCCTTAGCAGCGCAGCCATACTAGAATTAATTGAGTTACTGAAACCACAGCTAGAACACCAGACTCTGCGTGGCTGCGCCATCCCTACGCATGTGCAAGTGCTATGCTCACTGCACCTCTTGGCCTCAGGGAGCTATCAGGGGGTCATTGCTGTGGCAGGTGGGGTATCCCAAAGTGCAGTGTCAAGGTTCCTCAGGGCCTTCCTAGATCCCTTAGTCACGCACATGTCTCACTTCATATACCTACCAAGGAATGAGGCAGAAAAAAACAGCACCAAGCTGGACTTTTACCGCATTGCCAACTTTCCCCATGTCATAGGGTGTGTAGATGGGACACACATTCAAATATGCCACCCTGCAAATCTGGAACATATTTTCCGCAACAGAAAGTGTACCCACTCACTGAATATTCAGGTTGTTTGTGACGCCCATTATGTCATCACCGACATTGTAGCTAAGTTTCCAGGCAGTACCCATGACTCATACATGTTTAGGCATAGTGGGATACATCAACGCCTGGAACGTGGGGAATTTGGAGACGGATACCTCCTAGGTAGAGCTACAGACACCTTGCAGACATACACACAGGTCACTGTGCACAACAATCAGGACTTCCTAACAGTGTACTTTTTGTGCCCAACAGGTGACAGTGCATATGCTCTAAGGCCATGGATTATGACTCCGTTTTCAACCCCCAGCAATGAATGTGAGAGGCGATACAACAATGCACATAAGAGGACCAGGAATATGATAGAGCGCACCTTTGGACTCCTGAAAGCAAGATTCAGATGCCTCCACCGCAGTGGAGGTGCCCTCCAGTATACCCCCATTACAGCATTCAAAATTGTGGTCGCATGCGCCATCCTCCACAACATAGCCACCCGACGTGGGCTACCTCTCACCCCTGCAGACCCAGATCCTGATGATGAAGAGCAAGAACAACCACATCGCCATCATGGGGATAGGAGTATAGCTAATCAAAGCAGACTGAGACGGCAACACATCGCAACACAATACTTTGGAAGGTACGTGCGACCTCCAACCATACTCACCTATTGCAAAAAACTCAATTCGTTAAGTGGAACAAAAAAAACTATTTTATTAGTGCAGAAATGAAACTATTTACAAGTACTGAATGCCCATGGGCATGAAAATGCAAACCAGGCATGTGGCACATTGGCGTCATGTGCCACTTCTAATGGTCCATGACCTTCTGCCCCTCCTGCCAGCCTGGCTGGTCCCTGGTGCTTCCGTGGTGCTCTGCCTGCTACTCCGGAGCACCCTGCTGTCAGTGGCAGAGACACTGCTCACTGTCGAGCCCTCCTCACTGTCCTGGGGTGTTTCCCCTGTGCCCCTAGACATATTCCGTGCCTCCATCAAGTCAATTATGTGGGTGAGACGTCCCAGGCCCCTAGCCACATCCCCAGCGAAATGGCCCATTTCCACCTGCAGCCCAACTGTCCTCCTCGATAGGCCTGTGGTGTTCATGGCGAGCCTGCTGATGGATGTGGCCATCCTGTCCAGTCTGTGCAGGAGCTGACGGTCCCTGCGCCGCCCACCCTCGGCCTGGGCCAGTAGTCCTCCCGCCAGTTCCCTCATGGCTAGGGCAAGGTCCCCAGTGTTCGTGCAGATCATGTCCATCCTCGAGTTCAGTTGCTGCATGCTGGCCTGGTTATTGCGCACGAAGCGGTGCAGCACACCACTAATCCTCCCTAAAATTCGATTTTGTAGGCGCTGACCATGCAGCAGCTGTGCCTCACTGGTGCTGGGAGGTAGTTGGCCGGATGCAGACTGCGTCCCTGATGTCCTGGACCTGCGACGCCTGCGCAGCGGTGGCTGCCCTGTGATTTCAACTGTCTCATCCCTGCCTGTTGCTGGGGCAGCCTCTTGGGATACTGTTGCAGCAGGTGTGGATACTGCAGGAATGCTGCTGACCGTGCAGGTGGGAGTGCTGGTGGGTCCTGAGGTGTCCTCATGGGGCTGGCTGATTGGAGTAGTGGTGGTGTCTTGTTGGAGACCTGTGGGACATGGGGAACAGACTGTCAGTGTCTACTATCTGTTGCACACTTCCTAATAAACATTTGCCTATGAACTGCCTACTTGACTACATTTCCCATAATGCATCATTCTGGCGTTTGCTACCCTGAAATGGAGCTATCTTGGTTGTGCATGCCCCTGTGTACATGGTGGGTGAGGGTATGGCATTGATAGGGGTACAGGCATGTCACATGGTACTCACCGGTTGATGTGCTGGGCTCTGAGGTGTCCAAGTCCCCAAATCCAAAAACTGCCTCCTGCTCCAAGGTTTCCTCCACCCTTTCTTCCAGGGGTGTGGGTGGTAGCACAGACGATGGTCCCCCTCCTGTGCCTCTCATCTCCCGGAGCCTTTCAGTCACAATCTCCTTGGTCCGGGAGCGGAGGTCATACCACCTTTTTTTGATGTCATCTATGCTCCTGTGGCTCACCCCCAGGGAATTTATTTTGTCCTGGATGTCCTGCCACAGCTGTTTCTTGGTGGCTTCAGGAACATTGAGGGCTGATTTTCCAAACAATTCGTCATAGTGCTGACAGCATTCGTCTGTCAGCACCTCCAACTCCCTCTCAGAGAACTTCAGCTTCCTCTTCCTTGGAGTTCCTTCCATGGCAGCTGCTGTTTGTCCTGTGTGTAGTTCAGCAGTTATAAAAGGGTGTGGTCCTACCTCCTCCCAGGTGTATTTGTAAACTTCCTGGCTGTGATGTCATCATCATGTGCCAGGAAGTGTTTCCAGAGTGTTCTGGAGTGGTTTCTGGAGTGTTCTGCTGCACCTGTAATCAATTAACAGGCTAATCGCAATTTGCGACATCCACTCGCTAATTGCAAGTTCGTTTTTTGCTCAGTCGCAAAAAGCGACCTCGCAATCGGCGGACTCGCACACTGCGTTGTGAGTCCGGGTGCGAGTCGCAATTTCGGCACTGTTTTTTTGCCTGCATTCCGATTTGCGACTCGCATTTTGCGAGTCGCACCAACTCGCAAATTCCGAGTCGCAAATTTTTTATTTGCTACATCTGGCCCCTAGTGATGTACTGGCATTGGAGAGTGATGTGTGGATTCACCCTAGGGCCAGGAAAAAGGCATCGGTAAGTCAGATTCAGTGGAGCTGTGTCTCTTACTTCTGTTTGGGTTCAGTGATTATAACAGATATGTGGCTCGTGGTTAGCCTGGGTACCACTAAAGAAGCAAGGCTGGCCTCAGAAGGTAGGATGGGCATATTGGATATACTCAGCAACACATGGACAACGACCCACATTTAGTAAACAGCTTAGACGCTGTCATTCAAGGTCCTTCCAAGGAAGACTGCTCTACCCCATTGTCTGCAGGTTAAGAGCCTCCTCCAGGGCCAACCTTACAGGGCCTCGTGTCAAGTGCTTTGCCCTCTCCTTGTAATATTTTAATATTTTTCTCTCTCAATTACTTCTAAACCCCAACTGCTATCAGTGTGAATGAAAATTATGGCAAACAAGTAACATTCTCCATTAAATACAATGGATTTTGGATGAGGTTACCAGAAGACTTTATGCTACCTAGTACATGGTGCCACAAGCCTCTGTTTTTATTTGACACCCTGGTGCATTCTGGGAGTTGCAATCTTGGTTTACTTCAGTTGAACCAATTACAATAGGACACTTTAAAGTAATGATTTATAAAAGAACCACCCTGGACTAAACAACCGAATCCTTTGCAGCATGAAGTCACCTATCGTTTCCGATGCCTGGCTTAATACTTGGCATCAGGGGCCTCAGTGAAGGGGCAGGAGAACAGAAGGAGCAACGTTTACTGATAGATACCCTTCCTCAGCTTTCCATGAAATCGTAATTCCATGAATATGTTGGCGCGGGCCTCAGGGCACACACACACCATATGTATAGCTTGAACCGTGCACTGGATTGCTGTAATAATTTCATGTAAGACAACATGATAGGTCAAGTGTCAGGAAACAGCTAGGTAGCAAGATAAGTGATGCCACAAGAAGATTGGCAATTAAACTGCACATTCTGTTCAAATCACACCATTTGAATTCGGTTGTAAAAAGGAAACTACTGTTAATTGGAGCTTTAATTTATTTGGAAGCAGATTTGAACTTGGGTTTTAGAGAAATACTCTGGGAAAAATATGCAAGATGGTTCAAGAGGCTGCCTTGTGGAAAGCTGAATAGATGCCTACATTTAAAAACATAAAACGAAATTTCAGGTGGAGAGTGAATACGAGCAGAATAGTGTCTGAAGAAAGACTGTCTTCTGCCACTCTCCTTAATTTATATGCAACAATTTTACCCTGAACCTTTGCTATCTTTTTATTGCTTTCTGTTCCAAATAAAACGTAAAATGCACTAGCATAAGCCTGAATCCCAGATGGATAGACTTGAAAAGGAATTAAGCACTGTACAAGTTCTACTTGGAACACTTTATTGACAAGAAATAAAACAAACATTATGTTCTCTTTGGCTTAGCGCGTGCTATTACAGCTTGATAACTTTTTATGAAATACTTAACACATTATCCCAGTTTTAAGGAGCACATGGAGTTTTGTAGTCATGTCCTTTCAATAACAGTTTTTTTAAACTCGGTCCCTATTGTCAGCCTTAATTTAGTTTAGCAGAATGAGCTGTTGAGCATTACAGATTATAACTCTTCCAATAATATTATTTGATTGAGCCGTTTGTTTACAATTTGGAACCAATTAGTTATTGCGGAAAAAAATGCCCGTGATTATGTTTGAATTTAACACAGAGTGCTCCAGCCAGGACGACTAGACGTGTGGAACTAGAAACAAACAGACGGTTGTGAAAATTTGGATTAAACCGCTGACTGTAGATGGATCAGAACATATTTGGGAAGAGATAAATGACATTTCTACTGTGTTTACTCAGAAGCTTTCAATGTGCCAAGTATGGAACCGAATGCCGAAGGATTTTCTTAGGGCCATTTTATATTCAAAGAGTTGTAGCTGCCAGGATTGGTCTCACATAAGCATGTCAAGATGGAACCCACTACAAAAACAGGCTGGAAACCTCCAAGCAATATTGTTAGAAATGAGGTATCTAGTTGGCAGGGGTATACTCCCTTGTCCAATAAGGGACCACAATCCTAGTCAGGGTAGTCACACATAATCCAAATTATCCTGTGCCCACTCTCTGGTAGCTTGCCACTGAGCAGTCAAGCTTAACTAAGAAGGCAATGGGTGAAGTATTTGTGCAATAAATCATACAGTAACACAGTGACAACACCCCACAAAATACACCACACAGGTTTAGAAAAATAGATAATATGTAGCTGCATAACATAAGCTCAAAATGACAAAGATCCGATGAGCACAAGTTGAAATATCACTTTTAAAACGTTTAAAAGAGTCTCAATCTTTAGAAATAAACAGTCTCTTTGTTACACACAGTACCTGGTATGCATCAAAAATAACGATGCACGGAGACCACAGAGGAGGTGATGCGTGGAAAAATAAGAGGTTTCATCTGATTTTCTGACGTGGCACAAACGATGTGTTGTTTCTTTCCACACTGCAAGGCGTTTGCATAATTTTTTCAGCACGCAGTCTTGGTTCCGCGCTGAAAGAAGGCACCGGTGCTGCATCGATCTGGGAGGCGATGCGTCTAATTTTTTTGTTGCAAGGCAGGTGCTGCATCGAATTTCCACTCGGGGAGCCGGGCTGCGCCGTTCCGGTTGGCTGTGTGGCGATTTCTCGGTTGCAAGGCAGGCTTTGCGTCATTTTCGGCAACCATTGTGTTGATTTCCGACACACAAGGAGTTTCTTTAAAGAGATGAAGTCTCTTTTGGCCCAGAGACTTCAGAAATAGGAGGCAAGCTCAATCTATGCTCCACTTCTGGGGATGGCAGAGTCCTTCCAGCAAAGTCAGAGGCCAGCAGGATAACAGCAGGGCAGCAGTCCTTCTCGGCAAAGCAGTCCAGATGAGTCCTTTGGGCAGCCTGGCAGTTCGCCTTGACAGGTTGCTGGTGTAGGTCTTGAAGTGTCTGTGTTGGTGGGGTCAGAGACCCCAAAATGCCTTTGAAGTGAGGGAGACTTCAAAGTGTAGTGCACCAGTTCCCATTTCAGCACAGTCCTGTCTGCCAGGGTCCCAGTAGGGGGTTATCAGTCTATTGTGTGTGGGCAGGCTACTGGCCTTTAAGTGTCAGGCCCTCCACCCTTCCAGCCCAGGAAGACTCATTCATTAAGCAGATTAATGCAGATGTGACAGATTGTCCTGTGTTTGTGGTTGTCTGGGTGAAATGCATAGAGGAGCTGTCAACAAGCACAGCACAGACATTGATTGGAGACAGGCTGTAAGGCACAGATGGTTTAAGTGCAGAGAAATGCTCACTTTTATAAAAGTAGCATTTATAAAATAATAATATTAAATCCAACCTCACCAATAAGCAGGATTTTCTATTACCTTTCTGGCCATACTAAACATAGCCCTTTCACATCAGAATCTGCTTCTCGTAGAAGCATATGAGGGCAGGCCTAGTGCTAGTCTATGAAAGGAGCAGGCCTCACAGTAGTGGAAAATGGATTCTAGGAGTTTTCCACTACCAGTATATATAAAACAAATATGTACATTTCCTGCCTTTTATTTACATAGCACCCTGCCCTATGGGTTACCTAGGGCCTACCTTAGGGGTGACTTATGTGTACAATAAGGAGCGTTCAAGGCTTGGCAAGTACTTTAAGATGCCAAGTCGAAGTAGCAGTGAAACTGCATACATAAGCCTTGCAATGGAAGGCCTGAGACATGGTTAACGGGCTATTTATGTGGGTGGCACAATCAGTACTGCAGGCCCACTGGTAGAATTTAATTTACAGGCCCTGGGCACATGTAGTGCACTTTACTATGGACTTACAAGTAAATTAAATATGCCAATTGGGTATGAGCCAATGTTCCCATGTTTTTAGGAAGAGAGCACATGCACGTTAGCACTGGTTAGCAGTGGTGAAGTGTCCAGAGTCCTAAAGCCATCAAAAATGAGGTCAGAAAAAAAAGGAGGAAGGCAAAAGGTTTGGGATAATCCTTCATAGAGGCCATTTTCCGACAAACATTCATTGGTTTCTTCTAAATGTAAATCTCAAAGTAGACTCTTGTGTTGGCGTATTTTGTTATCAGGTACCAACAATAGAACCAGCAAAGACATGATTTCATTAAATAAAGGCCTAGAGCTCTTGTGGGAAGCTATGCAGTTAATAAGAACCATTGAGAGAATTCTGACATTTAAATTGTTAATGCAAAAGGTGATGCAATCGTAAATAAATCATATTCATATTAAAATGCGACAACACAATTCATCTATCATAAAAGACAGAGGTAATTACAAAAGTATTAATTTAATAGAACAGTAACAAACATATGTGAAAATATGTCTGACATATTTCTCTCTATTTTGAAAGCTCTGACCTGATTAAATATAATAATACATAGGAATGTTATATTGACATCCACAGACCAAGAAGATCTGCTTTAAAAATGTTATGTTTGTACTTAAATACAATAGTTGTTTTAAAAGTAATCATGGTTTTGAAGGAAAATGAAGATGGTCTGGTGGCCAGCTTTCTCACCCAGAACCTGTGAAACAATTCTTCACAGAAAGTGACCTCATAACTTGTTTAAGCCTTTGTCCTCTGGGTTGTGGATGGTGCAGAGCCCAGTTCCACAGTCCCTCAGAGTCCAGACTGGCCCCCGTTAAGTGTATATCAGCCACGGCAGCATGCATCATCAACAGCCTGAATAAATATGATGTCTTTACCCTCATCCGGATAGAGCTCATTCGGCTAATATAATTGGCCCACACCATATTCAAAATCATCTACATTATCTACAAAGCCATCACGACCGGTACCCTGCTTACAAGCTCACTATCTCTGGTGACTCTCTGCACGGCTGCAGTCATCACAGCATCAGACTGGAGATGCAAAAGTGCAAAAAATAAAAAACACGTCAACAGACCTTATGAATCTATGGTCCCTCATCCAACGGGAGTGCCCTGACCCAGCTCCAATTTAGGAAAGAGCTGAAAACACACCTTTCTAATGAACACTATAGCATAATCAGTGCTTAATTTGTAAAAAAAAATAAGTGCCATGGCCAAAGTGTTTTTATAGATGTCCACTCCTGTCACTACTGTTGAATGCCAGTGCCAGCCTTACATACTAATGATCACACTCACAAAAGTTTGACATTTTTTATTATTGCAGGTCACCCTTAACTGTGAGAATGGCTTGGGCATCCTAGCTTTAACATTTTGTTTAAGTATATTGAACAGTTAAACTCTCCACTGATGTGCTCTCAAGTAATAAGTTCTGAAACATATGTACCAGTGTTTCAACATAAATGCTGGAGCTGTGCACCAGAAATCACCAGATCAAATTAGACATTGATTCATAATATTGTGACCATCCACTCTTACTCTTAGAAACCAACTACCACTCCAATCATGCATTTGCCTTTAACCTTGTCCAGCTTCATGTTGCCTTTCGGTTATGTCTTCTCTACAAATGCTAACCACATACACACAGAAAATCAAAACAAATGGAATGAAAGTAAACATTGAACTTGTGCTTTCATAAGTGGCCCTCTGGATAGTGATATGTGAATTAACACCATACCACCCCAGTGGTTAAAACCAAAGGTCTTCCTAGGAGCAAGTCTCGCATAGGCCCCACACTCTCTGGTCAAAGCATCTCTAATAAGTTGTGAGATACTCCCCTCTGCCATTGGATGACTCTCAGCCTATGAGCTCCTTCATTGGCAAGAGGACAACACCCACGCCCTGGACCGCACAGGTCTTCTTCTAAGGTGGGAGACTGGAGGAATCTCTCTTCCCCTAGACTCCAGTGAAGAGAACCAGAGGGCACAGACAGGGATTATTCCCTATGTATGTTAAGGCCGCACTTTATCATTTTCTAAATTCATGACAAGTCCCCTGCACAATATAAGTACCAGGAGATGTAACATGAAGACCTGCTGAGCCTTACAGACGCAGATCGGGCCAGCACTCATTTCTCAAGAGATCAGTTCATGCGCCAACATTGTATATCCAGCAGCTAGACTCGGAAATGCACTGGCTCTCTGTTTTTCTGATGTTCAGTGGCTACTGCGGAAGTGCTAACCTTCAAAGTAACTGTAGTTTCTTCAAAAATAAGTGCAGGACTCCCTGGGCCCGGTGTCAAAACACGCCCCTTATTCTCTGCTGGAACAAAGCCAAGGGCTTATCAACGCCACTAGTCAGCAAAAAGTAAGCGGGTGAAATATGGGGCTTTGCTATAAGAGACTCTGAAACAATCATTTTCCATGCTTCAGTTTTGCAACTGTTTACAAGAATCGAAAACATAGCTGTGTCTGAACTCGGCCACTGAAAATACCACTGGGACTACCATAAAAACGTGTTATCCTACGATATTTCCATTGGATCACGAGGTGCAAGCTTTCGCAATCTTCCATAATGCCTCAGACAGTCACGAGAACCTATGTGCAAAAATGTGCAGTTTGGCAGAAATCATGACAATAATTCATATGTCTCAAAAAGAAAAGTAAAGCATAGGTTTCCGTAAGGGACTTCCCAGTGGGCTCACGAGTTAAGAGTAAAACAGTGTGCAACATTTCTATCATTCTGAAACCACTGTTTTTTTTCTTATATTGTTACAGGAGAACTTAAAAAATACCAAAGGGACATTACTGAATTGTAAGGCATATTTTTCGAGCTATTTCGAGCGAGGTGAAGTGTCCAGAGTCCTAAAGCCAGCAAAAATGAGGTCAGAAAAAAAAGAGGAGGAAGGCAAAATGTTTGGGGTGACCTTTCATAGAGGCCATTTTCCGACAAACATACATTGGTTTCTTCTAAATGTAAAGCTCAAAGTAGACTCTGGTTGGCGTATTTTGTTAGAATATCAGGTACCAGCAATAGAACCAGCAAATACATGATTTCAGTAAATGCAGGCCTAGAGCTCCTGTGGGAAGATATGCAATTAATAGGAACCATTGAGAGAATTCTGACATTTAAATTGTTAATGCAAAAGGTGATGCAATCGTAAATAAATCATATTCTTATTAAAATGCAACAACACAATTCATCTATCATAAAAGACAGAGGTAATTACAAAAGTATTAATTTAATAGAACAGTAACAGACATATGTGAAAATATGTCTGACATATTTCTCTATTTTGAAAGCTCTGACCTGATTAAATATACTAATATTTATGAATGTTATATTGACATCCACAGACCAAGAAGATATGCTTTAATTATGTTGTGTTTGTACTTAAATATAATAGTTGTAATCATGGTTTTAAAAGAAAATGAAGATGGTCTGGTGGCCAGCTCTCTCATCCTGAACCTGTGAAACAATTCTTCACAGAAAGTGACTTCATAACTGTTGTTTAAGCCTTTGTCCTCTGGGTTGTGGATGGTGGCAGAGCCCAGTTCCACAGTCCCTCAGAGTCCAGACTGGCACCCGTTAAGGGTATATCAGCCACGGCAGCATGCATCAAGAGCCTGAATAAATATGATGTCCTTACCCTCATCCAGATAGAGCTCATTTGGCTAATCTAATTGGCCCACACCATCTTCAAAATCATCTGCATTATCTACAAAGCCATCACGACCGGTACCCTGCTTACACGCTCACTATCTCTGGTGACTCTCTGCACAGCTGCAGTGATCACAGCATCACACTGGAGATGCAAAAGTGCAAAAAAGAAAAAACACATGTCAACAGACCTTGTGAATCTATGGTCCCTCATCCAACAGGAGTTCCCTGACACAGCTCCAATTTAGGAAAGAGCTGAAAACACACCTTTCTAATGAACACTATAGCATAATCAGTGCTTAATTTGTAAAAAAAAAATAAGTGCCAGGGCCAAGGTGTTTTTATAGATGTCCACTCCTGTCACTACTGTTGAATGCCAGTGCCAGCCTTACATACTAATGATCACACTCACAAAAGTTTGACATTTTTTACTATTGCAGGTCACCCTTAACTGTGAGAATGGCTTGGGCATCCTAGCTTTAACATTTTGTTTAAGTATATTGAACAGTTAAACTCTCCACTGATGTGCTCTCATGTAATAAGTTCTGAAACATATGTACCAGTGTTTCAACATAAATGCTGGAGCTGTGCACCAGAAATCACCAGATCAAATTAGACATTGATTCATAATATTGTGACCATCCACTCTTACTCTTAGAAACCAACTACCACTCCAATCATGCATTTGCCTTTAACCTTGTCCAGCTTCATGTTGCCTTTCGGTTATGTCTTCTCTACAAATGCTAACCACATACACACAGAAAATCAAAACAAATGGAATGAAAGTAAACATTGAACTTGTGCTTTCATAAGTGGCCCTCTGGATAGTGATATGTGAATTAACACCATACCACCCCAGTGGTTAAAACCAAAGGTCTTCCTAGGAGCAAGTCTCGCATAGGCCCCACACTCTCTGGTCAAAGCATCTCTAATAAGTTGTGAGATACTCCCCTCTGCCATTGGATGACTCTCAGCCTATGAGCTCCTTCATTGGCAAGAGGACAACACCCACGCCCTGGACCGCACAGGTCTTCTTCTAAGGTGGGAGACTGGAGGAATCTCGTTTCCCCTAGACTCCAGTGAAGAGAACCAGAGGGCACAGACAGGGATTATTCTCTATGTATGTTAAGGCCGCACTTTATCATTTTCTAAATTCATGACAAGTCCCCTGCACAATATAAGTACCAGGAGATGTAACATGAAGACCTGCTGAGCCTTACAGACGCAGATCGGGCCAGCACTCATTTCTCAAGAGATCAGTTCATGCGCCAACATTGTATATCCAGCAGCTAGACTCGGAAATGCACTGGCTCTCTGTTTTTCTGATGTTCAGTGGCTACTGCGGAAGTGCTAACCTTCAAAGTAACTGATGTAGTTACGTCAAAAATAAGTGCAGGACTCTCTGGGACCCGGGTCAAAACACGCCCCTCATTCTCTGCTGGAACAAAGCCAAGGGCTTATCAATGCCACTAGTCAGCAAAAGGTAAGCGGGTGAAATATGGGGCTTTGCTATAAGAGACTCTGAAACAATCATTTTCCATGCTTCAGTTTTGCAACTGTTTACAAGAATCGAAAACATAGCTGTGTCTGAACTCGGCCACTGAAAATACCACTGGGACTACCATAAAAACGTGTTATCCAACGATATTTCCATTGGATCACGAGGTGCAAGCTTTCGCAATCTTCCATAATGCCTCAGACAGTCACGAGAACCTATGTGCAAAAATGTGCAGTTTGGCAGAAATCATGACAATAATTCATATGTCTCAAAAAGAAAAGTAAAGCATAGGTTTCCGTAAGGGACTTCCCAGTGGGCTCACGAGTTAAGAGTAAAACATTGTGCAACATTTCTATCATTCTGAAACCACAGGTTTTTTTTCTTATATTGTTACAGGAGAACTTAAAAAATACCAAAGGGACATTACTGAATTGTAACGGCATATTTTTCGAGCTATTTCGAGCGGGGTGAAGTGTCCAGAGTCCTAAAGCCAGCAAAAATGAGGTCAGAAAAAAAAGAGGAGGAAGGCAAAATGTTTGGGGTGACCTTTCATAGAGGCCATTTTCCGACAAACATACATTGGTTTCTTCTAAATGTAAAGCTCAAAGTAGACTCTTGTTGGCATATTTTGTTAGAATATCAGGTACCAGCAATAGAACCAGCAAATACATGATTTCAGTAAATGCAGGCCTAGAGCTCCTGTGGGAAGATATGCAATTAATAGGAACCATTGAGAGAATTCTGACATTTAAATTGTTAATGCAAAAGGTGATGCAATCGTAAATAAATCATATTCTTATTAAAATGCAACAACACAATTCATCTATCATAAAAGACAGAGGTAATTACAAAAGTATTAATTTAATAGAACAGTAACAGACATATGTGAAAATATGTCTGACATATTTCTCTATTTTGAAAGCTCTGACCTGATTAAATATACTAATATTTATGAATGTTATATTGACATCCACAGACCAAGAAGATATGCTTTAATTATGTTGTGTTTGTACTTAAATATAATAGTTGTAATCATGGTTTTGAATGAAAATGAAGATGGTCTGGTGGCCAGCTCTCTCACCCTGAACCTGTGAAACAATTCTTCACAGAAAGTGACTTCATAACTGTTGTTTAAGCCTTTGTCCTCTGGGTTGTGGATGGTGGCAGAGCCCTGTTCCACAGTCCCTCAGAGTCCAGACTGGCACCCGTTAAGGGTATATCAGCCACGGCAGCATGCATCAAGAGCCTGAATAAATATGATGTCCTTACCCTCATCCAGATAGAGCTCATTTGGCTAATCTAATTGGCCCACACCATATTCAAAATCATCTACATTATCTACAAAGCCATCACGACCGGTACCCTGCTTACACGCTCACTATCTCTGGTGACTCTCTGCACGGCTGCAGTGATCACATCATCACACTGGAGATGCAAAAGTGCAAAAAAGAAAAAACACGTCAACAGACCTTATGAATCTATGGTCCCTCATCCAACAGGAGTTCCCTGACCCAGCTCCAATTTAGGAAAGAGCTGAAAACACACCTTTCTAATGAACACTATAGCATAATCAGTGCTTAATTTGTAAAAAAATATAAGTGCCAGGGCCAAGGTGTTTTTATAGATGTCCACTCCTGTCACTACTGTTGAATGCCAGTGCCAGCCTTACATACTAATGATCACACTCACAAAAGTTTGACATTTTTTACTATTGCAGGTCACCCTTAACTGTGAGAATGGCTTGGGCATCCTAGCTTTAACATTTTGTTTAAGTATATTGAACAGTTAAACTCTCCACTGATGTGCTCTCATGTAATAAGTTCTGAAACATATGTACCAGTGTTTCAACATAAATGCTGGAGCTGTGCACCAGAAATCACCAGATCAAATTAGACATTGATTCATAATATTGTGACCATCCACTCTTACTCTTAGAAACCAACTACCACTCCAATCATGCATTTGCCTTTAACCTTGTCCAGCTTCATGTTGCCTTTCGGTTATGTCTTCTCTACAAATGCTAACCACATACACACAGAAAATCAAAACAAATGGAATGAAAGTAAACATTGAACTTGTGCTTTCATAAGTGGCCCTCTGGATAGTGATATGTGAATTAACACCATACCACCCCAGTGGTTAAAACCAAAGGTCTTCCTAGGAGCAAGTCTCGCATAGGCCCCACACTCTCTGGTCAAAGCATCTCTAATAAGTTGTGAGATACTCCCCTCTGCCATTGGATGACTCTCAGCCTATGAGCTCCTTCATTGGCAAGAGGACAACACCCACGCCCTGGACCGCACAGGTCTTCTTCTAAGGTGGGAGACTGGAGGAATCTCTCTTCCCCTAGACTCCAGTGAAGAGAACCAGAGGGCACAGACAGGGATTATTCCCTATGTATGTTAAGGCCGCACTTTATCATTTTCTAAATTCATGACAAGTCCCCTGCACAATATAAGTACCAGGAGATGTAACATGAAGACCTGCTGAGCCTTACAGACGCAGATCGGGCCAGCACTCATTTCTAAAGAGATCAGTTCATGCGCCAACATTGTATATCCAGCAGCTAGACTCGGAAATGCACTGGCTCTCTGTTTTTCTGATGTTCAGTGGCTACTGCGGAAGTGCTAACCTTCAAAGTAACTGATGTAGTTACGTCAAAAATAAGTGCAGGACTCCCTGGGACCCGGGTCAAAACACGCCCCTCATTCTCTGCTGGAACAAAGCCAAGGGCTTATCAATGCCACTAGTCAGCAAAAGGTAAGCGGGTGAAATATGGGGCTTTGCTATAAGAGACTCTGAAACAATCATTTTTCATGCTTCAGTTTTGCAACTGTTTACAAGAATCGAAAACATAGCTGTGTCTGAACCCGGCCACTGAAAATACCACTGGGACTACCATAAAAACGTGTTATCCAACGATATTTCCATTGGATCACGAGGTGCAAGCTTTCGCAATCTTCCATAATGCCTCAGACAGTCACGAGAACCTATGTGCAAAAATGTGCAGTTTGGCAGAAATCATGACAATAATTCATATGTCTCAAAAAGAAAAGTAAAGCATAGGTTTCCGTAAGGGACTTCCCAGTGGGCTCACGAGTTAAGAGTAAAACAGTGTGCAACATTTCTATCATTCTGAAACCACAGGTTTTTTTTCTTATATTGTTACAGGAGAACTTAAAAAAATACCAAAGGGACATTACTGAATTGTAACGGCATATTTTTCGAGCTATTTATCCGGAATTTCAAATGAAATATTTGTCGAGGTACTCAGTTTATGGTGACCTTTCCTGGTTGCCTTTCTGCTATGTTGGGCATGAGATGAGTTTATTAATCGGATGTAGCGATGTTGTGGACTCAGGTTTGTGCAGTTGGGCGGCAGGCTCCTATGAAGCTGTAAAATGCGTTCCCCACTTGTCTCTGAAAAAAATAGATTTGTCTCGTCCTTCGTGTGGCATATCCTGGAGACTGGAGTTCTTTGCTGTTATCATCCAGAATTACTCAGTTTACTCGCTTTTTTTGGCTGAAGAAAGGTTGGAAGCCTGAGCAGGCTCGTCTATTGGTTAACTCTCAGGCAATAGGTTACAGCAAACGTCTTTGTCCTTTGCAAGCGCTTTACTCGCTGACCAGTACTACCACCTGTAAGATTGTAACTGTAAATGCAATAGTATTTATAAAGCGCGTGCTACCCCTGACAAGGTGTCAAAGTGCTTTTTGGGGAGTAGCACGCTACTCCTCTACTCCGGAACTTGAGAGGAATTAGTGGTGGATTAGTACAGACAAATATGCGTACAGTATTAGTATGAGTTAATCTGAGCAAAGGATATGTGAGTTTGTTAGTTGGATTGACTAGAGTAATGGAGGGATAGAGGAGGGGAGAATCCAGAAGTGTTAATTGGGAGTCTATAGTAATAGGATGAGGCTTGGGATGAGTAAAGGAGAGATGGAGGAGGAAAGAGTCTTTGGAAAGGGTTAGGGAGATCATAGTAGCAGGAGGGGTTTTGGATGACTCAAAGGTGAGATAAATGAGGGAGAATTTAGTAGGGTTGTTTGGGAGATCATGGTAGTAAACTGAGGTTTGGGGTGAGCTAGATGTGGAGGAGGAGGGACGAGGTTTGGCAGAGTTATTTTGGAGATGAAAGTAGTAGAATGGATTTGGCATGAGTCAAAGTGGTGATGGAGGATAAATTGATAGAGACATGACATAGGGTGATGGGTAGACAAAGTAAAGCTTACAAGAGAGTACATTTATATTATTTGTATGTATTTATTGTTTTATATATATATATATATATAGACATATATATATATATATATATATATATACACATTTGTTATCATTATTTTTATTTTAACTATTCTTTTATTTATTTATTCATTATTACCTTGTTTGTACTTGAAATTATTTATAATTTGAATTTTATTTATAGATTTTATTTTATGTATTTGTATTTAATTGTTCTCCAGTACAGTAGGACTAGAGTAATAAATAAATAGATATGTAAATACATAGTAAGTGTACATGTTCAAGGAATATAATAATGAGTATAATATGATAAGAAAAGTAGTATTGTATAAACACAGACTTTCAATATTTTTAATATTTGAAGATAACTAATAAGTGTACTTTTCTAACATTTATTTATCTTTCCTCAATTTTTGAATAGCGAAATGCTTATGATAATAAAACATTTGATCAGTGTGATATAACAAAAAAAGCAGAGATTCATAAGTATCTAATATAACAACTTATCTAGGAGCTATGCAATGACCTATGAACATGTTAAGCATAGAATAACATACACGTATATATGTATAAACACACATATATACATACACACACACACACACACATATATATATATACATGCATATATTCAACCATGAGT
This sequence comes from Pleurodeles waltl, assembly GCF_031143425.1. Classification (NCBI taxonomy): domain Eukaryota; kingdom Metazoa; phylum Chordata; class Amphibia; order Caudata; family Salamandridae; genus Pleurodeles; species Pleurodeles waltl. Next base: position 1,668,363,706 of record NC_090444.1, on the reverse strand, counting down.
AAATATACATTTGTTAAACAGGTTTAAAGAGTATGTGTATTATTTATTATGACATAGTAGCGATACATATTTCCTAAAGAACTATACATATCTAGAATATACACATAATCAGATTAAAAATATTTATCAACACAGGCATATACAGTCCATTGCTGTTTGAATATGGTGGTTATGAAGGAAAGAGCCAATTCTTGAGTAGTCTTCTGAAGACAAGATAGTTATCCATGGATCTTATATTTGGAGATAATGAATTCCATAGTTTGGATGCTTGAACGGAGAATGATGTACCACCTATTGTCTTTTTCTTGTATGGTGCTGTTCTAAGGCGGGGTGACAATCTTGAGCGTAGGTTTCTTTGTTGAATGTATTTGGTTATTTTGTTTCTGATAAAAAGCATTCTTGTTCCAGGTACAGCTTTGTGGGTGATACAAAGCAGCTTGAAGGTAGATCTTCTGGAAACAGGTAACTAGTGTAGTGCCCCCACGGCAGGGGGGATGTGGGATTTAGCTTTACATGTAATAGTGGCCTGGCAGCGAAGTTCTGAATCTGTTGTCATTTTTTCATAATAGATAAAGATGATCCATGGTAGAGGTAATTGGCATAATCCAGTTTGGATAGTACAAGACAGATAGTAGCCTGCACCTTGTGTGGAAATCTGAGGTGGGGGAAGATGCGTCACAAAGGTTATGAAGCTTGTTCGTGCTAATTTGTCCACTTGGGCATTCATTGTTAACTTGGAGTCCATGGTAATTCCAAGGTTTTTAACTTCCTTGGATAGTTGAGGCGGTGGTCTGAGATCGTCAGGCCAGGCGCACATTGGGTCATAATTTTTCCAGTCACCACATGTGAGTATTTCCGTTTTGGAAACGTTTAGTCTGAGGTGGCTCCATGTCATCCACTAATCACCGGCTCTGAGGCAACTGAAGAAATGTGAGTTTTCAATGTCTTTGGGGCATTCCAATTTATGTAGTATTTGTGTGTCATCTGCATAATTGTAGCATGTGAGTTGAAAATCATTGATCAATTCTGGTAATGATATTATGTAGATGTTGAAAAGCAAAGAAGAGCTGATTGATCCTAGGGGACCCCTGCTTTTGAGAGGTAGGGATTGGAAGAGGAGGGGGGAGAATAGATAATATTAGTTCTGTTTTGAAAATAGTTCGTAATCCAGTTGAGAGACGTCCCTTCTATGCCGGCTTCGTGGAGTCTTTGAATTGAGGTGTCATGGTCAAGAGTATCAAAGGCAGCCAAGAGGTCCAAGAGAAGTAGTGCTGCAACTCCATTGCAGTCGACTGTGTTTTTAAGATCATCCTAGATTGCTATGAGTGCTGATTCAGTGCCTCTTCCTGGGTGGAATCCAGTTTGGTAGTCTGAAAGTATGGATTATCTTCAATGAATTGTGAAATTTGGGCGAATGGTGCTCTTTCTATTAGTTTGCCCAGGTAAAGTCCATTTGTGCTTAGTCTGTAGTTGTTGGGGTCCTGTGGGTCTAGGTTTGTTTTCTTTAATAACGGACATATGTGTGCCTTTTTCAGCTCTTCAGGAAAAGTTCCTGTAGTTAAGGAGTTATTGATGATTTTTCTTACAGGTGTGGCAGCAGAAGTAGATAAAAGAATGTTCTTGAAGATGTGTGGTGGACAAGGGTCAGAAGGGCAACTGGAAGGCCTGCTTGCTTTGACCAAATCAATAAATTCACCTTGTGATATTTGTTTGAGTGGAGTAGAGGCTGGATTGGTTTATTCTTGGAGGGGATTTTAGGAAAGGGGTTGGTGCTGGTGGTTTCTTCTGTTTTGAATAGGAGTCCAATGTGTCTGACTTGGTTGTGTAATGAGTTGATGTTGGAAGGTGGGTCATTAGTTGTGTGGCCTGCACAAGTAATGAGTCCGCACACGACCGCCACTGGGAACCAGACACCCCACTGTAGCGCTTGACTCTCATAGGGAGCGTTGCAGAGCTGTCCAAGGCTTACTCAAGGGAGGTGGCGTGGGCTAGTAATCCCCATTCACGAGCACACAAGCATGACTCTCAATAAATGATTGTCCAGTCTGTGCTTTTTCTTTTGATAAAGTAAAAGCATATTTATTACTCACACACTCTATTCAATACTATGCAGCAATCTACAAATATACACAAAGTGATGGAATCACTCTGGGAAAACATTGTGTAATCTCCCATGCCTCCTCCAAGGGAGGATATAATCCAACAACCCACAGGGCAAAACAATCCCTGGTGCCCCCCTTGCGACATTTGAACATTTGACAGTAATGTGAAATGAACACACCTACATCTGCAATTAAATACATCTATCTTGCCAAGAGGTGGCTGTCAGTGTCATCATTCCATTTAGTATCAACAGGGAACATATTGGACCATATTCAAGCAATTTAATCATTAGGATTACTTTTAGATAACTTTCAAATTATTCTTAATTGACCATCAAATAACAGTTCAATACATTGTGTAATACCAGCCTACACCTCTAGTAGGAACAGTCCCACAAGCCAGAACAAAAGATCACCTAAGCAGGGGCTGCAACCAGATGTTGGACCCTTGGGGGGTTATCCTTCTTTTGTCCCACCCTACCTAGGGTGGTGAAACAAACGGTGCTGGGGGGAGGCTGCGCTGCTCTTGCAGCTCCCCCTATCCATGGGCATGAATTTGGTGGTGGCCCCATCTTCCTGGGACCACCACAAGCTTGTTTAGGGGACTATCCCCCGGCTCCAGCCCCGCAAAGCATGCTGGGGCGGCCGCATATTGAATGAGAGATCTCCCGCTGCGCCGGGGAGAGCCGCTCCGCCGCCCAAAGCCGATGCTGGTTCCTGGGGGATGCTGGTCCCACCCGGGCACCCCCGCACAAGGTAAAGTCTCCCTCGTTGGAGGGCAGCGCAGGGAGCCCACCCCTGGCTGCCCCCGCCGGCTCCCCGCAAGACCAGCACCTCTGTGTGCTGCTGAGGGAGCCGGCCTTCTCTGTGCTGTCTGCCCGCTCTAGCGTGCAGGCTTGCGGACGGACGGGCCACTTCAGGGCCCCGGGATGGGTTCCGGGCCCCTTCCTCGTGACCGCGGGGATTACGACAGAGCTCCCTGATGCTACCATCTTCTTGGCGCCCCAGAATGGGCTACGGGGCCCCTCCTTGGGATCTTCACAGATGGCGCTCCCTAACTTGACTTCTGCTGGGGGCCCCAGGATGGGGTCTGGGGCCCCCCGGCCAACCTTCACGGGGAGCGCGACGGCGCTCCCCGGCATCTTCCTCGCCGCCGGCTCCTTCACAGCTGGCGGCCATCTGGCGGGATGCGTGACGGCACCCCTCCCCATTCCTCATTCTTCACGGGGCCACAGGATGGGGTCCGGGGCCCACCGCCTCAAATCTTCACGGGGAGCGCAACGGCACTCCCCGACTTTACTTTGGCTGCAGGGGGCCCCAGGATGGGGTCGGGAGTCCCTACCCACCGCGGCAGGGGGGGGTGAGCGACAGCGCCACCCTATCGACTCAAATCAGGCCAGGCTTCACAGGGGCCCGGGATGGGGCCCGGGCCCCTTCCTCGTCCACAAGGGGAGTGCGACGGCGCTCCCCTCGCTCCTCTTCCTCATGGGGCAGCCCCCGGGCCCTGGCCCACCCCGGGGGCACAGTCTCAAGCAGCTGCGGAGCCCCACGCGCTTCGTAGCTGCTTCTCCAGAGGTCAAAGGTCACCATCCTTCTTCCCTGGATATCTCAGGCCCTTAAGGGCTGATTTTCATCATTCTTGTGTCGTTTCGCTCCTGGTGACAAGCCCTTGCCACCAGGAGCACTCTCCTCTGGCCTCCTGGCCTCAAAGGGTCCCACATCATACGGAGCCAGTCCCACTGACTCCCTGCGCCAGCCTTTTCTCCGGGTTCCCTCTTTCTCTTCTGGGCAGCGTGTTCTCCGTGCGCTAGCCCAGTCCTTCCCCCAACTAGTCCTCTGGGAGGGTAAGGGGGCCAGCTTGCCTGGCCCTGGCATTCACCTCGCTGGCCTGGAGTCCTTCACGGGCCGAGTCCCTGCCCCAAGGGCAGTCAGGAGGTTCTTCCTTCCAGTTGTCCATGACGCCCATCTGCAGTGCCAGTGTCCAGCAGTGAAGCACAGCCAAGAGAGAGAGCCCTCCCCTGTGCAGGACCTTTTAAGTGGGGGCGGAAGTGTTCAGCAGGTCTGCACCTCTGGCCTATTCAGATGTGCCACATCACTTCCTTGCCCCCATCCCCTCCTTCTTGCACAGTCTTCTGGGATAGCTCAAAATGGCATCCTCCAGGAGTTAGTTGCCACATGTGCTCTGAAAGTCTCAGCACCTCCTCACTGACATGCCTCGCAGGGCCTCTCCAGCCTGCTCCTGGCATGGGATGACAGCTGGCTGATTGATGCAAGGCCCTGCTCCAGTAACTGGACAGAGCAGTAATTTACCCTAATCCTGAGCTGAGTCAGAGAAAGATGACATCCATGGATGACCCATAAGTTGTGCAACTATGCTCTTGTAACCTACTGCATCATTCTTTTCTTACAGGTTACAGTGTACTTTGGTGTGACTCTGGTCTCGGTGGACCCCAGAGAAATGGAGTTGCACCCTAGGCCCTCCTTTCCCATTGACATTTAATGGAGTATGCCCACATTGTAAATACCTCAAGCACACTGACATTGGCAGTTAACTGAGTGTCCCTACAGTGAAAAGACAGTAAGCACACTGACTCTCCCTCACATGTGTACATGTGTACAGCCCTCTCATGAGACCTACTCCAGGTCACTACCCACTCTGCATAGTTCCTCCTGGACCAGGCTTACTTAAGCGCAGGTCTTGGGCTGCGCACACCAGGAATCCTCCTCCCACAGCTCTCACATGGGTGCACATCCATGTGCACACATGATCACATGTAACCCGCCCGGGGCCTCCTGCCCTTGCTGCGCCACAGCAGCCTTTCCTTAGCACGGCGGCACTGGCGGTAAACATGCGCAGTCCATTTTACCATGTGTTTACTGTGCGTGAGTCCCCTCATAGGAGGTGCCCTCACAGTAAAAAGTCAAAAACCAGGTGGTCAAAAAGCGAGAAATCAGGGCAGACCTGATTGTCAGAACGGTCCTCTAACAGTTGACAGTTAGTTTGTGAAATCTTGAGTAGTGGGTTGATTTCCTTCCATGCATTTAGGTTTTCAAAATTCATTGAGAATTTTATAAAATTATTTGGTTGCAGATTTAGCATTTAGAATTCTGTCTGAGTAGTACATTTTTTAGCTTTTTTGATTGATGATTTGTATATTCTGTTAAGTTTGTGTAGCTGCAGTTTGTCTCGAATGTTGTTTGTTTTGTGCCAAGTCCGCTGCAACCTTTTGATTTGTTGCTTTATCTGTTTAAGTTCTGTGTTTCTCCAAGGTGTTGGTTTTCTTTTGTCCTGTTGAGTTTTTCTAAATGATATTGAAATATCAAAAGCTTCCTGTAGCTACTCATAAAGTTTTGGAACAGAATTATTGTTTTTAGATCTGTGTTGGCTGTTAGCTGTGATTCTATGTCTTCAAAACTGAGTTTGCTCCACGGTCGATAGATGCATGTATGTAAGTTGCTGTGGGGTGTGTTGATTTGTGGTGTTTTATGTCGGAAAGTTATCAAATGGTTGTTTGACCATGTGATTGGTGTGATGCTATGAACATTAATTAGTTCAGGCTTTGCAAAAATTACAGCTATGATGTTTCCAGTGATGTGTGTGTGATTGTGTACAACCTAATGTAGTTTCAATGCGACTAGGCCAGTGGTAATAGCTTTTGAATGGGGCATAATGGGTTTGTCAAACCAAATGTTTAGGTTCTCAAGAATACATAGGTTTGAGTATAATGTTGTAAGGTTTGAGACTGTATCTAGAAAAGCATCTGGGTATGTTGAGTTGTTAGGTGGAGGTCTGTAAAGGAAGAGAAAGTTACAGGAGGAAGTTGGAGTAGGGTTGCATCTGGTGAGGAGGGCCTCCCAACCTTATATAGAAATGCTGTTTTACTGATATTTATTGCTTGTTTGAATATAATAGCTAGTCCACCTCCTCTTTTGCCTATACAGTTTTGTGTGATGGTTTGATAGCCCGGAGGAACAGCTTCATGCAACACTTGGGCCATGTCATCTCCCAACCATGATTCCGTTTTGAAAAGTAAATCAGGTTGTGTGTCCGTGACCAGGTCGTAGATGTGGTGCTTGTTTTTATGAGCAGGCAGTTTAGAAAATGTGTGTTATTGGTGGTGTTGTTTTGTTTTGGAGAAGGGTGAGCAATATATTTTGAGCTTGTAGCAGGTATATTGTTAGTTAGTGTCTGGATGACGTGATTAACTGGCTTTAACTAGAAAAACTATTCTCTTCTTGATGTTCACATCTTTCGTCAAACTGCCCCCTCTCTGCCACTCTTACTGGAGTTGTTCATACCAGAATTTCACATGTAGCACTACAAATATCAATATTTCTAGAAAGAAAACTGAGAAAGAAGACCGCCCCCCCAAAGGCCAAATATTTCATCTTTCATGTGCAACATCCCGTAAATGTTTCAAGTACATTCACAAGTGTAACGTCTGATTGCCAAAAGCACAAAGGCCAATAAAGTGTCTCCTATGCACAATTGTTTGCCATGCCGGATTAAATATAGTGCCCTTCTGCTGAATCTCTGCAGGCCTGGTGCATGGACACAACAGTAGGGCATCAGTATCTGGAATTCTTAAAATTACGAGTGATGAAGATTTATAAATATAGAGGAGCATCCCACAAAAAAACAATCCAAAATAAATTGTTCACATGTGTTTGCATCTTCTTTATTTTCTTCCACAATTCTTGAGTATCACATGAGTTAAATCAACCACAGCCTGAGGCAAAGTGTTTCGTTCAAACATCAAACTTCGTCCAGGCTGTAATGCAGTCCACAAAGTATACATAAATATGCACAATACTAATATACATCATCATAGAATAGCTCCGTACATATTGGCCAAGTCCCACCACCCCATATACCAAAAATTTATTTTAAAGGATTTCCACAAACACCTTATATAGACCCCTATGGTCCTCTACATAGACCACTGAAAACACGTTACGTGGAGTCATTTTCCTTTTTTTAGAAAGACATATTCATTAATCATGGTAATCTAATCACATTAGTAATAAGAAGAGAGAAGGGGGAAAAAGGAAACACATCTTGTTATTTCACTACCACGTAACATAGCTGCTCAATTGAAGGGTATCAATATCATACTCGTAATGTACCATGTTTATTTCCAAAGGTTTAAGTCTTCAAACAAGATCCAACGTGAAATCATATTTTATCACTAAACATACTTATTGGTCAAGTAAATGAAGTCATATTACAAATAAAAAGAGAGGCGAGGGAAAAAAGAAAAACACGCTATTACATCCCTACCACATACATTATAGCTAATCAGTTCAAAAACATCCATATCATAATCCTTACATACCGTATTTATTTCCAAAAGTTTAAATTCTACAACAAGATCCAGCACAGCAAAGGGATATGTTACTCCAATATTGTCATCAATCATTTAGCATTTCCAATCAATTCATTTTCTTTTATATATAAATTACATCCATGTGCCTCAAGTAAACTGTATCATGTGGAAACACCTAGTACATAAACAATAAGCAATTAGGTAAAATCCTTAATGTTACATGAAACATCACACCCAAATCCACACACCCAACTAATGTCTCAAAATTGCCATCCCACACCACAAGATTAGTGCCATAACCCCATATTTAAATCGCAATGCCACAAAACAATATTATGTGCACTCCATATCCAATCCCCACAAAACAATCTATCAAATACCAAGAAGCTATTTCAACCACTCTCATAGCATTGTGACCCAATAATCCAGTTTGACAGTGGCATACCCAAATCAGTGTCCAGCGACATGACCAATGCTTCCTTGTATCAGCAAGCAAAAGAAACACCAGTAACATTTGTTGCCAAATAAACTGTGTATGCCCGCGAAAGGAGCTAGGCCCAGATTACAACTCTCACACAGTCTCCATTTTATAGTGTCAAATATGTGAGTTGCATCTGCAACAAAGTCAATATATCTCAAAACGAGTGATATCCTACGTAGCCCCATATTAGATCTAACAGTTTGTGGACCAAAAACGAATATACCTATACTTCTTTAAAACATTCTCCATACCCCCCACATTCATTGCCAAAGAGAATCCAATATGCAAACACTGACATCATAAGCTATGTGTCATAGACAGAAAACCACAGTAAGCGCGACGGCCACCTTAAACCATGTTCAATAGATGTAAGTCAAACAAAACTTCTCTTTCAACAATTTTAATATTAAATCCGTTTAGCAATTGGTGACATGTAATGGCAGAATTTTAATTCCTGCAAACAATATTCACAGCCAAATATTTTAAAACTGCCATCATAGACGGTACATTATAAACAGAGCATGACAGTTAACATGGCTGTCATCTTCAAGCCATACTAAGTGTGACTGCCATCTTAAAACAATCTTCAATAGATGTAACTCAAACAAAACATTTCATTCTACAATTGTAATCTTATATCAGGTACCATGTAAAGTAAAAATTAATTTGCTCTGCGAACAATATTCCCAACCATATATTTGAAGACTGCCATCATAGATGGTGCATTATAAATAGAATGTCACTGTAAGCGTGGCTGCCATCTTCAAGCCATAGTAAGCACAACTGCCATCTTAAAACAACCTTCAGCAAATGTAAATCAAACACAAACATCCAGTTCCACAATTTTAATCTTAAATTTGATGGCTACTGGGGGAATTTTTAAAACAATTAATGAAGCTTGAAGTAGGTATTCGAAACATAAGGGGACGTGCTCTTGTAGGGAAACATCCTGAGCAACTAGGTCTAAACCACTACTTGCCTGAACCACTACTGCTAAACAACTAAAAAGTCTTTACAACTAAGTACTGAACAACTACTGTCTAAACAACAATTGTGCCTGAATAACAATTGCCTGAACAACTAATTTTAAGGTATCAATCAATACACTTATAAAGCGCACTACATACCCGCAAGGGTCTCAAGGCGCTGGGGAAAAAAATGGGGGGGTGCTGCTACTGCTCGAAGAGCCAGGTCTTGAGGTGTCTTTTGAAGGTGAGCAGGTCCTGGATCTTTCTTAGGTCGGTCGGGAGTGTGTTCCAGGTCTTGGCGGCGAGGTAGGAGAAAGATCTGCCGCCGGAGGATTTACGTCGGATGTGGGGGATGGAGGCGAGGGCAAGGTTGGAAGAGCGGAGTTGTTGGGTGGGGGTGTAGAAGCTGAGTCTGTTGTTCAGGTAGGCTGCTCCGGTGTTGTGGAGTGCTTTGTGTGCGTGGGTGAGGAGCTTGAAGGTGATCCTCTTGTCGACGGGGAGCCAGTGCAGGTCTCTCAGGTGGGGGGTGATGTGGCTGCGGCGGGGTATGTTGAGGATGAGTCGGGCGGAGGCGTTTTGGATGTGTTGGAGGTGTTTCAGGTGTTTGGACGGGATGCCTGCGTAGAGTACGTTGCTGTTGTCGAGCCTGCTGCTGACGAGGGCCTGTGTTACTGTTTTTCTTGTTTCGGTTGGGATCCATTTGTAGATCCTGCGAAGCATACGGAGGGTGTTGTAGCAGGAGGAGGAGATGGCGTTGAGCTGTTTTGACGTGGAGAGGGATGAGTCGAGGATAAAGCCAAGGTTGCATGCGTGGTCAGTTGGTGACGGTGGGATTCCCAGCGAGGCTGGCCACCACGAGTCATCACAGGCAGAGGGGGTGGGCCCCAGGATGAGGACCTCCGTTTTGTCCGAGTTCAGTTTCAGCCGGCTGCCTCTCATCCAGTCGGTGACAACATTCATGCCCTCGTGGAAGTTGGTTTTGGCGGTGTGTGGGTCCTTGGTGAGGGAGAGGATGAGTTGGGTGTCGTCTGCATAGGAGATAATGCTGAGGTTGTGTTGGCGGGCCACTTGTGCGTGGGGGGCCATGTAGATGTTGAACAGCATAAGCTGAGCCCTGGGGTACCCTGCAGACAATGTTGGTGGCTTTGGATTGGAAAGGGGGGGGCGGACTCTCTGGGTTCTGCCGGAGAGGAAGGATGTGGTCCAGTTGAGGGCTTTCTCTTGGATCCCTGCTTCGTGGAGGCAGATTTTTAGAGTGTGATGGCAGACTGTGTTGAAGGCGGCTGACAGGTCTAGGAGGATGAGGGCTGATGTTTCTCCATTGTTGAGTTGGCTTCTGATGTCGTCTGTGTTGGCAAGAAGAGCGGTCTAGGTGCTGTGGTTCCGTCTGAATCCAGACTGGGAGGGGTCGAGGATGTTGTTGTCTTCGAGGTAGCGGGTAAGTTGTGTGTTGACGATTTTCTCAATGACCTTTGCCGGGAATGGGAGCAGAGAGATGGGCCGGAAATTCTTAAGGTCTTTGGGGTCCGCCTTCATTTTTTTGAGTAGATCGTTTATTTTGGCATGCTTCCAGCTTTCCTGGAATTTTGCTGTTTCGAAGGAGATGTTGATTACCTTCCGTAGGTGTGGTGCGATGGCTGTGTCTGCTTTGTTGTATATGTGGTGTGGGCACGGGTCTGACGGTGATCCAGAGTGGATGGAATTCATGGTCTTGCAAGTCTCATCGTCGTTGATGCTGGTCCAGGAGGTCAAGCGGTTGGTGCGGGTGGAGTTCGTGGAGGGGGAGATTGGCGTGATTGAGGTAGTTGGGGTGTTGAAGCTGTCGTGGATGTCAGTGATCTTTCGGTGGAAAGCGGTGGCTAGGGCGTCGCACAGTTCTTGGGAGGGTGGGATGTCGTTGACGGTGGCGCTGGGGTTGGAGAGCTCCTACGATGTTGAAGAGTTCTTTGCAGTCGTGAGCATTGTTTTCCAGGCGGGTTTTGAAGGAGGATCTCTTTGCTAGCCTGAGGAGTTGGTGATGTCTACGTGTGGCGTTCTTGAGTGCTGTGTGGCTGTTGGGTGTGCGTTCGTAGAGCCATTTCTTCTTGAGGTTACGGCAGTTGCGTTTGGAGGCTTGGAGGTCGTTGGTGAACCAGGTGGCTTTCTTATTGGTTTGGTTGTTGGAGGGCTTTTTGAGTGGTGCGAGGCGGTTGGCGCAGTCGTTGATCCATAGTCTGAGGTTGTGGGCGGCGATGTCAGGGTCGGTGGAGTCGTGGGCGGTTTCTGGGCTAGGGCGTTGGTCAGCTGATCTTCGGTGACTTTGCTCCAGCATCGACGGGGTGGTCGCTCGGTGTGGTGGTGTTTAGTTTGTTTCTTGAAGGTGAAGTGGATGCAGTGGTGGTCGGTCCAGTAGAGTTCGGTGGTGCGGTTGAAGGCGATGTGGTCACTTGTGGAGAAGATGGGGTCTAGAGTGTGACCAGCGGCATGGGTGGGTGTGTTGACAAGCTGTCTGAGGCCGAGGTTGGCGAGGTTGTCAATCAGGGTGGTGGAGTTGACGTCGTTATTGTTTTCGAGGTGGAAGTTTAGGTCCCTGAGGAGGATGTAATCCGTGGAGGCGAGTGCGTGGGTGCTGGCAAGGTCGGCAATGGCATTGCTGAACAGTGCCCTGGGTCCAGGGGGTCTGTAGACGAGCGTTCCTCTGAGGGTGGTGTTGGGGTCGGCGTGAATTTGAAAGTGTAGGAGTTCAGCGGAGTTGAGGGAGTCGTCCAGGTGGGTGTGGGCTTTGAGGGTGGCCTTGTGGACGATGGCTATGCCTCCGCCGGTTCCGTTGATGCGGTCTCTGCAGGAGATCTTGTACCCGTCCGGAATGGCTATGGCGATGTCAGGTGCTGAGGAGTTGTTCCACCAGGTTTCGGTCAGGAAGGCTACGTCGGGGGTGGTGGTGTTGAGCAGGTCCCAGAGCTTGATGGCGTGCTTACGTGCGGAGGGAGTATGCAGTGGAGGTGGTTGGTCTTGGTCCTGGGAGGTTTATAGGCTCTGTTGCAGGTGAAGCTACAGTTGTGGGAGGAGAAGGGTCCGTGTGTGCTTTTCGGAGTGGCCTGGAAGCAGGTGGTGTCTCGACCGGTGTTGAGTGTGAGGAGGGTGCTGGCGTTGTAACGGAGGCTGGCGGTGTGGCTGTTGCGGGGTCCAGGTGTTCTGGCGCTGGGCGTGGTCCAGGCGCTGACGGGCGCAGACCGGCTTGCCTTTGGCGCGCCTCCGGCACTCCAGTGGCGCAACCGCTATTAAGAATGGAGGGGGGAGGGAAGAGCAGCTGGGAGGTGGGAGGCGCGGGCGAATGGAGGCGCGGGCATATGGAGGGGCGGGGGGCGGGGGAGTGGAGAGAGAGTGGAAAAAAAGACACAATACAATAAACGGGGGAGCAGTGGGCAGAAAAAGTGAAAAAGTGACAAAAAGTGAAAAAATATGAAAAAACAGAACAAGGAATGCAAGAAGATAAGCAAAGATAGCCAAAGATCGACAAAGATGGACAAAGAAACAAAGAAACAGAAAAGCACTCTAGTGCTCACCAGGCACCAGGGCGGATCGGGTCCAGGAGAGCCTCGATCCCTTGGAGCAGCGAGGGCGGGGAGGGGGAGACACGGGCACGGCTCGGTGGTGCTGTGCGCGCGGGGAGTGTTTCACCTGTCCAAACGAGGTCAGGGGACAAGGTAAGGTTTTCTTTTTGGTTTTTATGGTTTATTAGTTGTTCAGGCAATTGTTATTCAGGCACAATTGTTGTTTAGACAGTAGTTGTTCAGTACTTAGTTGTAGAGACTTGTTAGTTGTTTAGCAGTAGTGGTTTAGGCTATAGTTGTTTAAGACCTAGTTGTTCTGTCACATATTCGCTATTGTATGTGCAAATTTGAGATACATATTTCTCATATGTTGATTTTTCGTGAATTACCAGTTTCATATCAAAAGCTGATTATTCATGGATTATAGGGTATATCAATTCACAATTACAGTTGCGTTTAGCAGTTTTAATGACATCTTAATTAACATATTTCCTTTATTTTGTAGAGCTCCACTACGTACTGCAGAGCTCATTGACAGAAAACCTGGACAGAGTGGTTGACAACTGTGTCTCTGTTTTCTCTCTTATCCTATTCCCTTCTCCCGTCCTCATACCTCAGTGCATGTATTCAGTGGTGGCAGCGATGGGTGACAGAAAGAGCGTCGCTCTCACTAGCTACTGATTACAAAATTAGTGCAACCTAACAGAGTGACAGCAACAGCTGCTGCATCAACACCAGCCCTAGACTTTCAAAACAATGGCCTCTAAAGGCTCCAGCCCCCACAGAAATGCCTGATGGGAAAATGGCCAATCTGGTCATTCATGGAGTTGAATCATACAATACCAAACCCTGTTCTGTGCATTGTATCAATTTGAATGAATCAAAGAACTTTTACACAGCTAAAAAAACACTGCCACCACTTGGACCCTGAAACCAGCTTGTGCATCATGCCAAATAAAGTTCACAAAATATGTGATGTCACCTTTGTGGTATAAACATCTCTTGGTTGGTGTGAGCCAACCCTACCATCATGGGTTTAAGCCTATCAGCTATAATCTGAGCAAGTACCTTATGATCAACATTGTTGAGTGATTGTGAATTATAAAATGGACAAAAATATGTAATATTTGCTAGGTTTGAGAAAGGTTGGGATGATCAGGAAGCCTTCCATCGGCAGCCCCATCTTCATATATAGGCAGAAGATGCTGAGCAAGCAAGAGTCCATATTCTTTTTAATTCTGTTGTGAGTCGATCCACCCTTGGAACCCATCTATGGCTGTTTTGTATGTAGTCAAAACTATGTGCTAAAGGGGGCATTGCTTGGCATTATTTGAAGCTGGCTGCACCTTAAGAAGCTCCGTCGCGGCCTCAGAAGAGACTCGGCCCAATAGTGCATGCTTGTTCCGCTCACTGCCACAACATGCTTTTCTTCTTAAACAAAGCGGACGCGCTGACGGAGATATTTCACCTGCCATTTTGAATTTTCCTCACATTGTTTCTGACTGAATGCAATCATTTAAAATGGCCTACTTTAATTTGCTGCTGCATGGCCCTACGTTTTTAGTGAATGCCTCCTGTTTCTTTCATCTATACAAGTGCCCATGAACATTACTATTTATACTTGACTTTATTAAGCCAAACCCTCCTCACTTTTTGAGATTTTATCATAGATCTGTGTGGTATCAACAAAACAACACTCTCCATATTACAAATATTTTAAAGTAAACCATTTCCTTCCCTTTTCCTTATGGGAAGAAACAACGGTTTGAGACACTTGTCATCTATTACACCTACTTCCTCATTTACTTTTTCACTAGATACTATGAATTCATTTTCAGTGCTCGTAAATAACATGGAGGGCAATAGTCAAGATTCTGCTGCTTCGTTCACTCCATCGTCCAGTGAAACTATTAGTCCTCAAAAAACCCAAAGCAGACCCGGAAGACCTCACCAACTGCCGCCCAATCTCTCTTCTCCCCTTCCCCCGCCAAGGTCGCTGAGAAGATAGCGAACGCCCAACTGTCTCACTTCCTGGAGAAAAGCAAAACACTCAACGCCTCCCAGTCTGGATTTCGCAAGAACCACAGCACTGAGACCGCCCTCATCGCCTGCACTGATGACATCAGGACCAGAGTCGACAAGGGCAAGACGTCACACTCATCCTCCTGGACTTCTCCGCAGCCTTCAACACTGTTTGCCACCAAACCCTCCACGCACGCCTTTTCGACGCAGGAATCCGGCACAAGGCCCTAGACTGGCTCACCTCCTTCCTTGCCGAAAGAACCCAGAAAGTCTGTCTCTCTCCCTTCCAGTCCCCAGCAACCAAGATCATCTGCGGGGTCACCCAAGTGTCCTCCCTCAGCCCTACCCTGTTCAACATTTACATGGCCCCGCTCGCCAACATCTTCCGCCCCCACGCAATCACCATCATCTTGTACGCAGACGACACCCAGCTCATCATCTCCCTGTCCAGGAAACCTTTCACCACCAAGACAAACCTCCACGCCGGACTCCACGACACCGCCAAATGGATGACTGCAAGCCACCTCAATTTCAACTCCAACAAAACAGAAATCATCATCTTCGGCCCCAACAAGACAGTATGGGATGACTCCTGGTGGCCCACTGCCCTCGGACCACCCCCAACACCCTCCACCCACGCACGCAACCTCAGCATCATCTTAGACTCATCTCTCTCCATGGCCCAGCAAATCAACACCATATCATCCTTCTGTTTCAACACCCTTCGCATGCTACGGAAGACCTTCAAATTGATTCCCATAGAAACCAGAAAAACTGTCACCCATTCACTCATCAGCAGCAGATTAGACTACGGAAATGCCCTTTACGCTGGTACCAGAGCCAAGCTTCAGCAGAAACTCCTGCGTATCCAGAATGCAGCTGCACGCCTCATCCTCAACCTCCCACGCCACTAAAACATCTCCGCTCACCCCAGAACCCTTCACTGGCTGCCCATCAGAAAAAGGATTGTCTTCAAAATCCTCATCCACACCCACAAATCCCTCCACAACACTGGACCAGCCTACCTCAATGAACGAGTGAACTTCCACGCACCCACTTGACTCCTCCGCTCTGCTCACCTAGCCCTCGCCACAGTCCCCCGCATCCAACCCACCACATCCAGAGGCAGATCCTTCTCCTACCTCGCCCCCAAGACCTGGAACTCTCTCCCAAACAACCTACGCAAGACCCAGGACCTCCCGACTTTCAGAAAGCACCTAAAGACATGGCTTTTTGAGCAGTAAAACGGCATCGCCCCTCACCCCCCACAGCGCCTTGAGACCCTTCCGGGTGAGTAGCGTGCTTAATAAATGTTTTGATTGATTGATTGGTTGATTACTCCTAAAATCAAAATGCCACCCAAGCAATACTCCAATACTACTCAAGATACCAAACGAGTTAAGAAAGACCCAGCAAGCTGTCCAATATTATTTCAATGGATCTTTTACTTGAGGAAATGTGAGCACTTAAACATTACACAAAATATGCCAACACTAAATTGCAAATATTGAATGATAATTGGCCACTCATGGATAATAGAGTCACTCACGTGGAGCAAAGAGATAGTGATCTTGAAGATACCATTCATCTTCTTCAAAATTTATGATCTGAGGTATTGCACTTGAGAAAGTATGATGAGGAGTTAGAAAACAGGGGCAAAAGGAACAACCTTTGTATTTATGGACTGGATGAAGGAGTGGAAGGTACTGACCCCGTTTCTTTCTTCTAAGACCTTCTTCCTAAGATTTTAGACCTTCCACCTTCCCCATTTTTGGACACACAATGTGCACACAGATTGGGTCACTCTACTTGACATCCTTCGTCATCACAAAAATCTAGGGGAATCATTCTCTATTTCTTAGAATATGTGGAGCTTCTTCAAGTTATCAAAGCTGCTAAAGGTAAAACCAAAGGTTGAAGTTCTGGGTCTGGATCACAAATGTGCTTTGCTCAAGCCTTTGCCAAAGCTACAGCAGATAGAAGGAAAAGAGTTTTAGATATAAGGCCAACTCTTCGATCCTTTCATCCATGTCTGTTTAAAGTAACTTAAAAAAATAAAACTGCAATGTATGAGTATCCCACGCTATTGCAATTTTTTATCAATAACTTCAGAGGAGAAGAGATAGATATCTCAAACCTATCTTCAACTTGACTTATCATTATGATTTATTTTGAGGAAATTCTTCTGATAAATTGTTGCATTTTATCATGTGTTATGTCTCAAGTCTTCTTCCTCATTGTGTGGACTGTTTCTGCTAATTTTTATTTTATCATTTCATTTCGGTACTGTTATCATATACACCTTGAAGATTACATTATTATTGTTTTATGTGGTCTGATTCTCCCCTTGTTGGCTGCGTGGTGGTTCCGGTCGTATCACTTCCCTTGCGTGGCATCACAGCCCTCAACTACTTGTGTGTTTTATAGGTAAGCTCTATTATCGTATGCCTACTCTTTTCTGATCTCTCTCTTTCCTCCTGTCTTTCCTGCTCTGTACTGCCCTTATAGTGATTTAATCTTTGAATTTTATTCTTATTTACTTTCCTTTATCATTGTCTCCCTATTTCTGTCATTTTCCATTTCTTCAATACTAAAGTTGATCATTAAAAACTAAAATTCATACCAAAAGTTATATATCTTGTCATTTTCATTCAGTTGAAATATTTCATGTTAGTTCTTTTTCCCTTTTCTCAGTTTAATTGTTACCTTTCCTATTTATATGAATGCAAAACATGCTTATAATACTCAATTTGTAGAATCAGTTATAATTGAATCAATTGTTTTTTCTGTCTTTACATACAGTCACTTGGAATGTTAAGGAGTTAGACTCATCCAGCAAATGACAAAAGGAGCTTATACACTTAGGGCCTCATTAAGAGGCTGGTGATCTGACCGCCATATTACAACCCTGGCGACAGACCAGTCAGGGGACCGCTGTCTCCACCACAAATGTGGTTCCTGATGGGTAGATGGTAGCTGAAGTTGTACTCAGCCACAGCGGTGCTGAACTCAGTGCCACCATGCAGATTACAACTCAGCTTTCCCCCAGCCTTTCCATGGTGGTCATTCCACCATGGAAAGGCTGGCGGAAAGCCAGTGCTGGTTGCCGCAGGGGACCCCTTGCCCAGCACCACTGGATTACATGTCTGCTTTGGCCTCGACTCAGTTAAGGGGCCCAGTGCCAATACTGTAGTACTGTTCCTTCCGGGCAGCGCGGTGGGAACCTCATAATACTAAGTTCCCACCAGTCAGCCTGGCAGAAAAATTGTAATACGTTCAGGGGGACGCCCCCGCCATGGCTGTGGCATCCCCCCGCAAGTTTGATAGTCGACTTTCCGACCGTCAAACTCACAATGAGGCCCTTAGTCAAAGTGAATGTGGATGTTGCTTTATTTCAGGAATCCTATGTTATAGATAATGAAGTTTCAAAGCCTGTTTGTCATTGGTTGAGGTCAGCCCGATGGAAACATTGTAATACAGTCGGGGGGACAAACATCGTCATCGTCATAGCAGCAGCACCCTCCCCGAGAGTTTGGTAGTTGGCTTGTCCAATCGCCAAACTCACAATGAGGCCCTTAGTCAAATTGAATGTTGATGTTGCTTTATTTCAGGAATCCCATGTTATAGGTAACAAAGATTCAAAACATTTTTGTCATTGGGTGGAACATGCCTTCTCATCACCGGGGACAGGTAAATGTAATGGTATAGTTGTCCTTTGTAAAAAAAAAAAAACCTTAGATGTTAAAATGTTGTCACAAGAACTAGACACGGATGGTAGATGGTTTTTATTAAGTAATCCATGCGTAGAGGAATATACTTTCTTCTCCCATGTTCATTTCTCACAATTCAAGAATTGATTATCTTTTTGTCTCTAAAGCTCTCTCTCAACACATATTACATGCAGACTTCAGAACCATATTATTTTCAGATCATGCCCCAGTCATTTTAGACTTAAATGGTCATTACGACTTTGGCGGTCCGACCGAAGAACTGCCAAAACTGCGAGCAGGACACTGCTGTCATGCCGGCAGCGCCCCCACATCATATTGCAATGTTCCCGCCTGGATGACTGGTGGGAACATTGTATTATGACGTTTCCGCCATGCTGACTGGTGGGAACAGTGCTAAGGTATTAGTCTTGACTCCCGTAAGGGAACCAAGGCCAATAGCATAGCACAACAGCACCCTCGGAATGCGCACAGCAGGCAGTGCGCATTCCGAGGGTGCTGGGCAGAGGGGCCCCCAGCACTGTGTTTCTTCCAGCCTTTCCATGGCAGAGTCCCCACAACGGAAAGGCTGGCGTAAACAGGAGTCATGATCAGCACGGCACTGCTGAGTTCAGCGCAGCTATTGCTGACCATGAGTCTGACCACCATCAGCCCATCAGAAACCGCTAGTGATGGTGGTCCTCTAGCAGTCCAACCACCAGGGTTGCAATGTAGTGGTACGGCCACCTGGAGTGTGCCATTCCGACTGCCACCGCGAGTCTGGAGGTCCTTGGAATGCCAGACTCGTAATGAGGCCCTTAGATTTTCTTCCTGCCACATCCAAAGTAAGATATTGCCATTTTAACAATACCCTTCTGTACGATACTAATTTCACTGAATGTTTTTGAAGATTATATCCACAAATTCTTCCTTTTGAATGAATCTCTGGAAGTTTCTTTTCAAATCGTCTGGGACTCCTTTGAGGCTGCTTCAAGTGACATCATCTGACCGTATGTTTGTAACAAAAAGAAAGCAGCTATGAAGAAGGCTTTGGACATGATGAAAAATATCAAATCACAGAACTCTGAGAACACTTCTATTTTACATCCAAATCTAAGTCAAGTTTGGATGAATTAATCAGAGCTAAATTTAACAAAATCTCTACAGATCACGCAGCTTCTTACCTACTTAAATCAATTGCTAAATGCTATGGGGGTCAAAACAAAGCAGCTAAGCTATTAGTAAACTATTTTAAAGTTAAAAAAGAATGGACTAAGAGGGATAGTTACAATCTTTTGATGCAAGGCAGTGCCACAAGCTTTCATGCTGCGCTGCGCTGCCCTGCTCCAAAAGAAAAGGTAAGGAATGTGCTGTATTTACAAGATACTGCACATACCTGTCCTATTTCCCTGTGCTGGCACACAATGGGCTGCCATGTGCCAATGTAGGCACCCATGCACCATGGTGCAAGGGTGTCTGCTTTGCAGGGAAGATTTTCTTTCCTGCACAAAAACAATCACAAGAGATATTTTCCTATTTCTATGTGTGCTGCAGAATGCTGCACACATAGAGAAATGAAAGAATGAGGAGAAATAAAGGTATATCTCCTCGTTGTGCCTCCCTTACACTTACCCGGGGGATGTGAAGGCTTTTGACGCCTTCCCAAGTTACAAATCCTTGTAAATCTGGAAATGCATCAAAAACATGGGTGTTGCATAGGAACACCAATGGCAACCCCATGGAATGCCTCTTTGATGTAGAGTAAGGCAACACAGCGACTTGTGCTGAATTGCCTTGCTTCATATCTACAAGGCAATGTAAAGCCACACAAAGTGGCTTTGCATGGCCTTGTAGATATGGGCCTGCAGCCTGCGCACTCTGTGTGCCAAAAAAAGTGACGCAGCACAAGCCTCTTGTAAATATGGACCTAAAATTGAAACAATCTTTACATTTTAGCTGAATTCTTTGACTATAACGAAACTCTATATACTCCACATATTCATCCCACTCATTTTGATATTGGCTGCTACCTATCTATCCTCATTTCATAAGAAATTTGATACCAATACCGATTTCTCCTCTCTTGACAGAGATATTTCACTTCAAGACATTTGTACGACAATTAACTCTATTAAAAAAACACAAAGCTCCTGGGCGAGATGGATTTCCTATTGAATTTTATAATTTTTCTAAAACATTAATCCCTACATTACATAGAAGTTTTTTCAAGATGCTTCAATCTGTCTTATTCCCAAAGAGAATAAAGATCCTAAATTATGTAGAAAAATATCAACCAATTTCCCTAGGCAATTCTGACGATAAAACGTTGACCAAAATCCTTGCTGTATGTTTAGCTCCTTTCCTCCCTAATTTAATAGGTAAAGAGCAATCTTGTTTTGTTAAGGGCAGGCATCTCTCCAATAATACACAAGTTTTTTCAACATTTTTATTAAATCCAAAACGTTTTCACACTGTATCACTGGATGCCGAAAAGGCTTTTGATCAGGTCCATTGGAGATTTCTATTCTCTACTCTTTTGTGGTTTGGATTTGGACAAATATTAATTAGCCTCATTTCTCTTCTATATTCTTCTCCTAAAGCATCAATTTTTGTTGATGGTTTAATTTCCTCTTCTTTTTCTCTACACAGATGAATCAGGAAAAGCTTATTTTTATTCTTGTACTCAAACCATTTTTGTCAATTTTTGTCCTTAAATTTGATGATAAGCACATTAAGGGGGTCATTCTGACCTCGGCGGTAAAAGGCCCTTACCGCCGGTCAGAAGTCCGCCATTCTACCGCCGCGGCCGCGGTAAACCGCCACGGTCATTCTGACCTCCAACTGGCAAACCGCCAAAAACCCGACATCCACGGAAGGCCGCCTCATTAGCGGGCAGCGATAAACTGGAGATGACCAAACCTCCACCGTCACGCCAACACAAACACGCCCATGCCATTCTGACCCACGAATCCACGCGGCGGTCTTTCAACCGCGGTATTCTATTGGCGGACACACCGCTGCGGTCAAAATTCACACACATATACAAAACACAGCCACATTGGACAATTTGAAATACACACACCTGATACACATCCAAACAACACTCCCACACACCCAATTAAATATAAAACACACACCCACATCACCCACAAACCCCTACGACCACAGAGATCTGAGAGAAGGCGCAATACACTGAGAGAGAGCACAGGGAATGCAAAGCACAACACACACAGGAACCCAACATCATCACCCACACCACATCTACGCACACATCACCACGCACATAACCACAAACACCACCCCACACCTCATCCACACCACCCCATGGCACCCCAAAGACACCCCAGGTTCTCGGACCAAGAACTCAGGGTCATGGTGGAGGAAATAATCAGGGTAGAGCCCCAGCTCTTCGGCACACAGGTGCAACACACCACAATAGCCAGGAAGGCAGAGCTATGGCAAAGGATCGTAGACAGGGTCAACGCTGTGGGACAGCATTCCAGAAATCGGGAAGACATCAGAAAGCGATGGAACGACCTACGGGGGAAGGTGCGCTCAATGGTGTCAAGGCACAACATCGCTGTGCAGAAGACTGGCGGCGGACCCCCACCCACTCCACCCCAATTCACAGCATGGGAGCAAGAGGTAGTAAACATCCTGCATCCTGATGGCCTCGCTGGAGTAGGCGGAGGAATGGACTCTGGTAAGTCGATTCTCAACTACTTCACCCCCCCCCCCCAGCATGCCAAACCACACCCCCACCCTCACCCCCAATCTCAACCCCCCAGCACACATCCTCCCTGCCAATGTCTCACCGGCACAACCCACCCTAAACAACACCAACCCCTGAATGCCAACACAAGCCATAGACACCCATCACCTATGCATGACCACTGCACATATCCATCCAGCCCCCCAACCACCCTCACAACACCTCCCACAAGGGAATGCCAGCACTGGGGGACAAGGGCACTCACAAAATGCACGCCATGGCACACACATGAGCAATAACCATACTCTTTTACCCCTGCAGGGCCCGAACGCCAACACACCGCCATGGAGGGTCCAGATTTGTCCATCCCACCCCCAGAACAGGCTCCCAGCGAGGACAGCAGCTCTGTCGACCTAGAACCTGATGACCAGCCCGGACCATCGGGGACCTCTGGACAGTCGGTTCCCCACACACAGATACAGGCCACCGCAGACCCAACCCCCTCTGGGAATATCAGCACAGCCCCCACCCAGCGGGCCCATGCCTCTGTCTCTAGGACGCGTCAATCAGCGGTGTGTCCACCACTACAGGGCACCCAGGCTGACCCAACACCCCAACAACAACAGGGACCTGGGGGCAGAGGTAGTGGGCACACCGTCCAGGGGACAGAGGCCCGGGGAAACAGGGCAACTGGGAGGGCTGCTGTGCGACAGGGGGGGGAGGACAGGCCCAGGAAACCCACTCTCCAAGAGGCCCTCACCACCATCATGGGAGCATACCACCACTCCCAGGAGACGATGGCGACGGTACTGGCCAGGTTCACGGAGATCCAGGCACAGCAGGAGGAACGGTACATGGGGTTCAGCAATGAACTCAGGAACATCGCTACTGCTATGGGGACCATAGTCCAGGCCCTCAACCGGATAGAAAACACATTGCGGGACCATGTGGCACCCCAAAGGGCCCCTGTCACTAGCCAGGACCAGGAACAGCCTACCACCTCCGATGGCGCTAGTGGACAGGAGGCCCCACCACAACGACAGGCCACCAGAACCCCACCTCTTGCTGAAGAACAACCACCCCGCAAGCGGAACCTGAGATCTCACAGGAAGACAGAGTAGGATGCCAAGACCGCCGCCAGCATAAGATCCCCCCTGATGTCATCCCACTGTCCCACATTGTCACCCTGTCCAACCTTGAACTGCCCCTGCTCCACCTTCCACAGGCATATGGACAATGCACCTGTGCGACTGAGAACTGGACTCTGCCATGGACATTACTCCACCCCCACCCATCCCCGTTTTAATATCATGTACCAATATCTAGCACTATAAATAAAACACTCATTGCACTGAAATCATTCAGGAGTCAGCCTGTATTTGTTACAAATGTATTAGACATTACTGTTCAATTATGTTAAGTCAATTTGTGATGACAACATACCGATGTCAATAAGCTTTAGTCCATGGGCTAACCAAGCAGAAGTCACGCAGTGGGTCATACAGCACTGAAAAGGGAAGGGAACATCAAAAATCAGTTAAAATGAACTGTGGGGAAATACACAAAGTAGAGATGCAGGAGGCTTTAAGTAAATGTAAAATGGCGTGGGTGATTCTTACCTGTGTGCTACGGAAAATACTGTTGGATAACTGTGTCCCTGTTGTCTGTGTCGTCCCCGTCGTCTTCCTCCTCTTCACTCTCCACAGGCTCCACAGCTGCTACAACACCACCATCTGGACCATCCTCCTGCAGGAAAGGCACCTGGCGTCGCAATGCAAGATTGTGAAGCACGATGATCTGGCACACCTTCTTTGGTGAGTACATCAGGGATCCACCTGTCATATGCAGGCACCTAAACCTGGCCTTCAGGAGGCCGAAGGTTCTTTCTATAACCCTCCTAGTTCGCCCATGGGCCTCATTGTACCGTTCCTCTGCCCTGGTCCGGGGATTCCTCACTGGGGTCAATAGCCAAGGCAGGTTGGGGTAACCAGAGTCACCAATTAGCCACACACGTTGTCTCTGTAGCACTTCCATCACATAGGGGACGCTGCTATTTCACATAACATACGCGTCATGCACTGACCCAGGGAACTTGGCATTTACATGGGAGATGTACTGGTCAGCCAAACAGACCACCTGGACATTCATAGAATGGTAATTTTTCCTGTTTCTGTACATCTGCTCATCGTCTTTTGGGGGTACTAAAGCCACATGGGTCCCATCAATGGCACCAATGATGTTGGGGATATGTCCAAGGGCATAGAAATCACCCTTCACAGTGGGCAAATCAGCCTCCTCAGGGAAAACAATGTAGCTCCGCATGTGTTTCATCAGGGCAGACAACACTCTGGACAAAATCTTTGAAAACATAGGCTGAGACATGCCAGATGACATGGCCACTGTTGTCTGGAATGAGCCACTTGCCAAAAAATGGAGGACTGACAGAACCTGCACTAGAGGAGGAATCCCTGTGGTTTGGCGGATGGGGGACATCAGGGCTGGCTCCAGCTGGGCACACAGTTCATGTATAGTGGCACGGTCAAGTCGGTAACGTAGTATGATATGGCGTTCTTCCATTGTCGACAGGTCCACCAGCGGTCGGTACACGCGAGGATTCATCCTTCTCCTCGCAAGTCCCAGTGGACGGTGCCTAGGAAGGACAACATGGAGTATGGAGTCAAGCAGATCACAAGTACGTTCACCACAGCTTGCATAGCACACGGTTATCTATGTATTGAAAGGCGTGTATGTGTGGCAATGCAAGGCCTAGGCCTGTGTGACGCAGTTGAAATTAAGCCATGTGGGCCCTTGAAATGGCGGCTGCCTGACCTGTGAAGTGGGACAATGGGATGTGAGGTCAATGCGCTGGCGTGGCACACCGTGGCGGTAGGGTCGAAGACCGCTGTACGAAGCAGCATTGGTTAACATTGAAGCCTATGGGTTTCAGGAGCCAATGACGATGGTACGCACCGCCGCGGCCGTGACCGCCATTTTCTATCTGCTTAATCACTCGAGACCTGATCATCCACAGGAGAGGACCTATACTGCAAGTGCTGCTGTGAACTCGGTCTGGAAGAGACAATGGCTGCTGCGACTGGGGAAAGGGCCCCTGCCTTCACGTCTGAAGAGTTGGAGAAACTTGTGGATGGGGTCCTCCCCCAGTATGCGTTACTCTACGGTCCTCCAGACCAACAGGTAAGTACACTGGGTGCACATTGAATGGGCTATGCCTGTGTTGAGTGGGGTGGATGTAAGATGGTGGGGTGGGGAGCGAATGAGGAGTGCATGTGCCACATGGCAAAGTTGGGGAGGGGGGGGCAATCACATCTAACATGCAGATAAATTATGATATTTCCTTTCCCACCCTGTACATGTCAAATAGGTCAGCGCCCATCAGAAAGTCGACATTTGGCGTGCCATCGCCAAGGAAGTCCGGGCCCTGGGGGTCCACATCAGACGGGGCACCCACTGCCGCAAGAGGTGGGAGGACATCCGCCGCGGGACCAGGAAGACCGCCGAGTCACTGCTGGGGATGGCCTCCCAACCTAGGAGGGGTGCCAGTCGTACCCTGACCCCCCTGATGTCCCGGATCCTGGCGGTGGCCTACCCTGATTTGGATGGGCGCTTGAGGACATCACAGCAGACACAAGGGGGTGAGTATCAGCACATTCTGCTATCTTCATGCGCAGTGGAGGCGTCTGGGTGGGGGAGGAGGGTTGTGGGTGACATTAGGCCAGGGCGCTTTCTGTAGTGTAGTCCTCTCCTTTAGGCATGGCCCAGTGCCCCTGCCTCCACCTCTGTAGGGTGCCAAGTACAGCTATCCATGGTCCAGCATCATCCATGTGTGTATTTGTTGTGCATAGACCTGTAGGCCTGGTCACAAGTACTGAGTAGTATACCCCGATTGTGCAGCGTAGTGCTTGAGGCTCCTGTGTCTGTCCTCTCCGCCAACGGTGTAGACATTGCATGCACTCAACCTGTTTTATTTTTTCTCCCCCCACCCTTTTTCTTAATCTTCTTGCGCATGTGTGCATTAGCATCATCAGGCGGAGGAGAATTGGCATCGGAGCACGAGGGAGCTGCAACTCACAAGGCCCCGGTGGGCCATGGTACAGACACCGAGGGCACCAGTGATACGGAGGGCGAGGGGAGCACCACAACGGGGACCGGTGGTGACACCAGCGACACCGACACGTCCTCGGATGGGAGCTCCCTAGCGGTGGCGGCAACATCCGGGCCCCCCGCCTCTACAGGTACAGCCGCCACCCAGCGCACCAGATCCGCCCTCCCAGCAGCCCCTCAGCCTACGCTCCGTGCCCGCTCGCCCAAGAAGGCAGGCGTCTCCTTCGCCCCAGGCACCTCAGCCCCTGCCCCTGTTACCCCTGCTGCCCTCAGTGAGGAGGTCATTGACCTCCTTCAGACCATCATTGTTGGGCAGACTACCCTTTTGAATGCCATCCAGGGGGTAGAAAGGGAGGTGCATCGGAGCAATGCCTACCTGGAGGGCATTCATTCGGGTCAGGCTGCCCATCAACGATCGTTCAATGCTCTGGCCTCAGCACTGACGGCAGCCATTGTCCCTGTTTCCAGCCTCCCTCTTCTGACTGCCTCCACCCTGTCTCTGTCTCCTGTTCCTCAGCCTATCCCATCCACACCATCAGACCAGCCTGCACACACCTCAACACTCAAGGGCAGCTCATCCAGACACAAGCACCACAGATCACACAAGCAGTCACCCAAGCAACACCCAGATGCAGACATGGCAACAGTCACTACCACCTCTGTGTCCCCCTCCTCCTCGTCTCCCTCCTCCCTCCCTGTGATGTCTACACTCACACCTGCATGCACACCACCATCAGCCAGTGCTTCCATCCCCAGCACACCCTCCACACCAGTCCGCACACGTGCAGTCACCACCCCCACTGCCATTTACACGTCCCCTGTGTCCTCTCCCACTGTGTCTGTCACCCCCTCTTCCAAGACACATAAACGCAGGCAGCCACCCACCCAACAGCCATCCACCTCACGACAGCCTACGTCACAATCACCTGCACCCAAACCCAGCACACCTGACTCTCCTACAACCACATCCTCTTCCTCCACTCCCATCACCACTACTCCCACCCTTTACCTTGGTCCTAAAAAACTTTACCTCTCCAATCTTAACCTCTTTCCCTCCCCTGACCCACCCCCTCCATCTGCTAAGAGTCCCAAGAGCACCTCAGCCACCACCAGCCCAGCTTCGAGTGTCACTGTTGTGCATGGGTTCTGGAGTCCACCCTTTGCCAGCAGTGACACCTCAATCAGCAGCAAGGACACATCCAGCCCCCCCCCCCAGGCAAGAGGACCAGGAAACAAAAGGGCCGCCGTGCGAGGACTGACACGGCTGCCCCCAAGGAGCAAAGTTCACCCACTTCACCAGCCACAACATCTAGGGGAGGCAAGGGCCCGAGAGCCCCATCTAAGGAGCGAAAGGGCAGCAGGGCGGAGAAGTCAGCCAGCAGGAGCGCGGAGCAGGTGGGCCCCACATGCCACATCCCAGCTGTAAGGGAGGACACCAAAGGGCCCAGGACTCCGTCACCGAAGGGTCCAGAAACATCACGGTCGGAGGGCGACTGAGCAGGGAGTCCAGCCCAGGTCTGGCTCCCTTGACCTACTGGATGAGCACCGCTGAACAGGGCCCGCCGTGCAGAAGAGCACCGCTGAAGAGGGCCCCGCCGTGAAGATAGGCACCGCTGAACAGGGCCCGCCGTGCAGAAGAGCACCGCTGAAGAGGGCCCCGCCGTGAAGATAGGCACCGCTGAAGAGGGCCCCGCCGTGAAGATAGGCACCGCTGAACAGGGCCCCGCCGTGCAGAAGAGCACCTCTGAAGAGGGCCCCGCCGTGAAGATAGGCACCGCTGAACAGGGCCCCGCCGTGAAGGTAGGCACCGCTGAACAGGGCCCCGCCGTGCAGAAGAGCACCGCTGAAGAGGGCCCGCCGTGAAGATAGGCACCGCTGAACAGGGCCCCGCCGTGAAGATAGGCACCGCTGAACAGGGCCCCGCCGTGCAGAAGAGCACCGCTGAAGAGGGCCCCGCCGTGAAGATAGGCACCGCTGAACAGGGCCCCGCCGTGCAGAAGAGCACCGCTGAAGAGGGCCCCGCCGTGAAGATAGGCACCGCTGAACAGGGCCCCGCCGTGCAGAAGAGCACCGCTGAAGAGGGCCCCGCCGTGCAGAAGAGCACCGCTGAAGAGGGCTCCGCCGTGAAGATTGGCACCGCTGAACAGGGCCCCGCCGTGAAGATAGGCACCGCTGAACAGGGCCCCGCCGTGCAGAAGAGCACCGCTGAAGAGGGCCCCGCCGTGAAGATAGGCACCGCTGAACAGGGCCCCGCCGTGAAGATAGGCACCGCTGAACAGGGCCCCACCGTGCAGAAGAGCACCGCTGAAGAGGGCCCCGCCGTGAAGATAGGCACCGCTGAACAGGGCCCCGCCGTGAAGATAGGCACCGCTGAACAGGGCCCCGCCGTGCAGAAGAGCACCGCTGAAGAGGGCCCCGCCGTGAAGATATGCACCGCTGAACAGGGCCCCGCCGTCTCAAGCACCGCTCCACTGGGCCCTTCCTGTCAAGCACCGCTCCGCTGGGCACCGCCGTCTCAAGCACCGCTCCGCTGGGCACCGCCGTCTCAAGCACCGCTCCGCTGGGCCCTTCCTGTCAAGCACCGCTCCGCTGGGCACCGCCGTCTCAAGCACCGCTCCGCTGGGCACCGCCGTCTCAAGCACCGCGCCGCTGGGCCCCGCCGTCTCAAGCACCGCTCCGCTGGGCACCGCCGTCTCAAGCACCGCTCCGCTGGGCACCGCCGTCTCAAGCACCGCTCCGCTGGGCACCGCCGTCTCAAGCACCGCTCCGCTGGGCCCTTCCTGTCAAGCACCGCTCTGCTGGGCACCGCCGTCTCAAGCACCGCTCCGCTGGGCACCGCCGTCTCAAGCACCGCTCCGCTGGGCCCCACCGTCTCAAGCACCGCTCCGCTGGGCCCCGCCGTCTCAAGCACCGCTCCGCTGGGCACCGCCGTCTCAAGCACCGCTCCGCTGGGTCCTTCCTGTCAAGCACCGCTCCGCTGGGCACCGCCGTTTCAAGCACCGCTCCGCTGGGCACCGCCGTCTCAAGCACCGCTCCGCTGGGCCCCGCCGTCTCAAGCACCGCTCCGCTGGGCCCCGCCGTCTCAATCATCGCTCCGCTGGGCACCGCCGTCTCAAGCACCGCTCCGCTGGGCCCTTCCTGTCAAGCACCGCTCCGCTGGTCCCCGCCGTCTCAAGCACCGCTCCGCTGGGCACCGCCGTCTCAAGCACCGCTCCGCTGGGCCCTTCCTGTCAAGCACCACTCCGCTGGGCCCCGCCGTCTCAAGCACCGCTCCGCTGGGCCCTTCCTGTCAAGCACTGTTTATGGTTCACCGTGCCCACCATGCCTCCTCCTTGACCAGTGGAGACTGTCATCCACCTGATGGACTGTGGCTTTGCACTCCCCAGGATGGCACAGTGGGCAGCCCACCCACTGTAGAGACTTGAGAGACTGTGGCTTTGCACTCCCCAGGATGGCACAGTGGGCAACCCACCCACTGTAGAGACTTGAGAGACTGTGGCTTTGCATTCCCCAGGATGGCACAGTGGGCAGCCCACCCACTGTAGAGACTTGAGAGACTGTGGCTTTGCACTCCCCAGGATGGCACAGTGGGCAACCCACCCACTGTAGAGACTTGAGAGACTGTGGCTTTGCACTCCCCAGGATGGCACAGTGGGCAGCCCACACACTGTAGAGACTTGAGAGACTGTGGCTTTGCACTCCCCAGGATGGCACAGTGGGCATGGTGGCCCCTTCGTGGATCTGGCGTCGTGGACTCATGTGGCTGTGGTGCCCCCCCCCTTCCCTTCCCCCTGAGGTGCCTGTAGTTTTTTCATCAGATGCCCCTGCAGTGTTCTCTCCAAAGGACTCAGGTCTCCTGTGTGGGCTTTGCCCTTGTGTCGCTACACTGTGGCCCACGGACTATTCTATTTCATTTTGATGTACAGGACTAATTGCCTCGGTTCTCCATGGCAGTGTATATAGTATTATTTTGGTATGGATATTTTGCATAGTTGACCTATATTTATCAGAGCCTATTTTGTACATACATTTTTCTTCACAATTTAATGATGTCTTTGCATTTTTCCGGGGGGTTTGGGTGGTGTCACTGTGCATTGTTGCTCTGCATTGGTGTGTACATAGTTTGGGGGGGTGGGGGTCGCATATGTGTGTGGCCGTAACCTTTCCTCCTCCCCCCTCCCGTGTGTCGTAGGTGCAGTACTCACCGTTGTCGTCTGCGCCGGCGTTCGTACTCGTGGTAGATGAGAAGGTAGACGAGAGCAGGTAGGATGTTTAATTCGGGTTCCATGCTGTCCTCCGTACTCGTGGAGTGTGTTTTGGTGAGCGTTTTCACGTTCGTGGTCTGTTTCTGCCGTGTTTTTATCGGCGGGGCTCCCGCCCCGGAAAAGGTGGCGGATTGGTGAGTTATGATAGTGTGGGCGGTACATTGTCTGCCGCCTGCCTGTTGGCGGTGACCGCCACGCTGTTTGTCTGTACCGCCGTGGCGGTCGGAGTGTTAATGTGGCGGGCTGTGTTGGCGTTCCCGCCAGGGTCGGAATTCCATTTTTTCTATCGCCGGCCTGTTGGCGGGTTGGCCGCCGCTTTATCACCGACCGCCAGGGTTAGAATGACCCCCTTAATCTGTTATTATGCAATTGTGTAGAGAATTGAATGTATTTAATATATAGTTGCATCACCATATCGTAACTGTTTCCATTATGCTATTTGTTTTATTTCTATTTCAATAACATTTATTTTTTATAAACATAAATAACTATGGCGGTCATTACAACATTGGCGGTAAAAGCCACTTACCACCGTGCAGAAGACCGCCAACACACCGCCGTGACCGCGGAAATCCGCCACAGCTATTATGACCCACAGCACGGAATCCGCCAAAAGCAGACACCCACACAAGTCCGTCACACCAAAGGTTAGTGATAAACTGGCGAAAACAAATCATCCACCGTCACGCCAACAGAAATACGCCCACACTATCACGACACACGAATCCACGCGGCGGTCTTTCAACTGCGGTATTCCATTGGCGGTACACACTGCCGCGCTCAAAATACACACACATTTACAAAACACAGCCACATTGGACAATTCAAAATACACACACCTGATACACATACACATACACACACCACTCCCACTCACCCAATACAATATAAAACACACACCCACATCACCCACAAACCCCTACGACAACATTACCGAGAGAAGGCCAGAGAGAGACACTACAAACTACTACCAAGCATCCACAGGCACAAAATACCATCACCCACAGAACTTCCACGCACCTCACACAACACACCACTACATATCAGCACACTTATCACCACACACACCACCCCACACATCACCCACACCACCCCATGGCAAAGACACCCCAGGTTCTCTGAGGAGGAGCTCAGGGTCATGGTGGAGGAAATCGTCCGGGTAGAGCCACAGCTATTCGGATCACAGGTGCAGCACACCTCCATAGCTAGGAAGATGGAGCTATGGCGAAGAATAGTGGACAGGGTCCAAGAAATAGGGATGACATCAGGAAGAGGTGGAACGACCTACGGGGGAA
Organism: Pleurodeles waltl; assembly: GCF_031143425.1. Classification (NCBI taxonomy): domain Eukaryota; kingdom Metazoa; phylum Chordata; class Amphibia; order Caudata; family Salamandridae; genus Pleurodeles; species Pleurodeles waltl. Next base: position 1,668,332,172 of record NC_090444.1, on the reverse strand, counting down.
GGTGCATTCCGTGGTCTTAAGACACCACCTTGCGGTTCAGCGGACTGGCGGCAGACCCCCACCTCCTCCCCCACAACTAACAACATGGGAGGAGCAAGTCTGCATCCTGAGGGACTTGCAGGAGTAGATGGAGGAATGGACTCTGGTATGTCAATTCCTAACTATTACATCCCCCACCCTACTTGCATGCTATCAAATACCCCCACCCTCACCCACACCCCTATCACTCCAACTCCTCACAAATGTCCCAACATCACAAACCACTAATCCTAACACCAAGCCCTGCATGCACCAACAAAGCATGGACACCCATCACCAAAGCATGGCCACTTCACATACCCATACACTCCCCTAAACCACCATCACACAAGGTCCACACAGGAATGCAAGCACTGGAGTACACGGTCACCCACCTATTGCACACCATAGAACACACAGATGTAATAAACATCCTTTTATACCCCTGCAGGACCCCTACCCAACGTCAGTGGAAAGGAGGGTCCAATCATGTCCACACCACCAACAGAAGAGGCCCACAGTGATGACAGCACCTCTGTCCAACTGGATCTAGATGACCAGCCCGGCCCATCGGGGACCGATGGACAGTCGGTTCCTCTCACACAGTCACAGGCCACCACAGAGCTTCCCCCCTCTAGAAACACCAGCACAGCACCCACCCAGCGGGCCCATACCTCTGTCCCCAGGACACGTCAAGCAGCAGTGTGTCCACCACTAACCCAGGCTAACCCACCACCCCAACAACAACAGGGACCTGGGGGCAGTGGTAGTGGGCACACGGTCCAGGGGACGGAGGCCCAGGAACACAGGGGAACTAGGAGGGCTGCTGTGCGACAGGGGGAGGACAGGCCAAGGGAACCCACTCTCCACGAGGCCCTCTCCTCCATCATGGGAGCCTACCACCACTCCCAGGAGATGATGGTAACGGTACTGGCCAAGTTTCAGGAGACCCAGCGCCTGCAGGAGGAACAGTATTTGGGCTTCAGGGAGGAACTCAGAACCATCAATTCCACCCTGGGCACCATCGTAGGGGTGCTGAAGGAAGTACTCAACACCAGGAGGGACACTGTGGCACAACAAGGGGCCCCTGACACTAGCATGGATGATGATCTGCCCACCACCTCCGCCAGCGCTAGTGGACAGGACGCCCCGCCACAGGACCACCACACCAGCACCCCACCCCCTGCAGAGGGAGAATCACCCGGCAAACGGTCCCTGAGATCCAGGACAAAGACAGAGAACGATGCCAAGACCCCCGCCAAGAAATGAGACCACCCTGAATGTAATCTTTCTGTCCTACTTCGTCACTCTGTCCATCCTCAAACTGCCCCAGCTCCACTTCCTATGCCCCTTTGGGCAATGCACCTGTGAGACTAATAGACTAGACTCTGCCATGGACATTCCACCACCATCCCCCCTCACCATTTGACAACCCCCTCCAATATTGAGCACTTCAATAAACACCCTTTAAGCACAAAGCAATCTGGAGTCAGTCTGTGATTTCGAAATAGTGTATTAGCAATTACAGTGACAAAATGCTCTTTCAATTGTAATGTCAACATACCTATGGCACACAGCTCTAGTCCATGAGGAAACAAAGCAGATGTCACACAGTGGGACCCACATCTGTGAAATCGTAAGGGAAAGTGACAACTCAGTGACCATACACTGGGTGAAAACTACAGACAGTAGAGAGGTAGTAGTGTTAAAGTACATGTAGTAGGCAGGTCTGTACTCTTACCTGTGTCTCACTGGAAATATTGCAGGATCACCGAGTTCCTGTTGTCCATGTCTTCTGTCCACAGGCTCCACAGCTGTAACAACAACGCCATCTGGACCATCCTTCTGCAGAAAAGGCACCTGTTGTCGCAAAGCTAAGTTGTGAAGCATACAGCAGGCCACGATGATGTGGCACACCTTCTTTGGTGAGTAGAACAGGGACCCACCTGTCATATGTAGGCACCTGAACCTGGTCTTCAGGAGGCCGAAGGTCCGTTCTATAATCTGCCGAGTTCGCCCATGGGCCTCATTGTAGCGTTCCTCTGCCCTTGTCCTGGGATTCCTCACTGGGGTCAGTAGCCATGGCAGGTTGGGGTAACCAGAGTCACCTGCAAATGCCGATGGACAACTGTTAGACACACTCTAACCTGTAGGGATATCCCCAGACCCAGACAACCATTCCCACTGTCTTGCTTCCAGGTGCTCACCTAATAGCCACACACGGTGCCTCTGGAGTTGACCCATCACATAAGGGATGCTGCTATTCCGCAGGATGTAGGCGCCATGCACTGAGCCAGGGAACTTGGCATTCAAATGGGAGATGTACTGGTCTGCCAAACACACCATCTGCACATTCATGGAATGATAACTCTTCCGGTTTCTGTACACCTGTTTACTCCTGCAGGGGGACCAAAGCCACATGTGTCCCATCAATGGCACCTATGATGTTGGGGATATGTCCCTGGGCATAGAAATCACCTTTCACTGTAGGCAAATCCTCCACCTGAGGGAAAACGATGTAGCTCTGCATGTGTTTCAGCAGGGCAGACAACACTCTGGACAACACGTTGGAAAACATAGGCTGGGACATCCCTGATGCTATGGCCACTGTTGTTTGAAATGACCCACTTGCAAGGAAATGGAGTACTGACAGCACCTGCACTTGAGGGGGGATTCCTGTGGGATGGCGGATAGCTGACATCAGGTCTGGCTCCAGCTGGGTACACAGTTCCTGGATTGTGGCACGGTCAAGCCTGTAGGTGATGATCACATGTCTTTCCTCCATTGTCGACAGGTCCACCAGCTGTCTGTACACCGGAGGATGCCGCCATCTCCTCACATGTCCCAGTGGACGGTGCCTATGAAGGACAACAGCGAGCACAGAGTCAACCAACTCAGAGGTACGTACCCACAGCTTACACAGAACACGATTCATAATCCGAAAAGTGGCCTGTATGTGTGACACAGTTAAAAATTAAGCCATGTGGGCCCCTGAAATGGCGGCTGCCTGACCTCTAGAGTGGGACAATGGAATGTGAGGTAACTGCGCTGGCATTGTAGACCGTCGTGGTAGGCGGTCGAAGACCGCGGCGCAATGCTGCGTTGGTTAACATTGGACCCTATGGGTCCCAGGAGCCAATGACGATGTACGCCGGCGGTGACGGTACGCACCGCCGCGGACGTGACTGTCATTTTCTATCTGTTCAGTCACTCGATACCTGATCTTCGACAGGAGAGGACCTACACTGTAAGTGCTGCTGTGACCTCGGTCTGGAAGAGACAATGGCTCGAGTGTCTGTGGAAAGGGCCTCTGCCTTCACATCAGAGGAGTTGGAGAAACTCGTGGATGGGGTCCTCCCCCAGTACACGCTACTCTATGGTCCTCCAGACAAACAGGTAAGTACACTGGGAGCATGCTGTATGGGCTATGCCTGTGTGGAGAGGGGTGGATGAAAGATGGGGAAGAGATTGAGGCGCGCATGAAACGACGATGAATGCATGTGCCACATGGCAAGGGTAGGGATGGGGGCCAATGACTGTGACGGTGCAGTTGGTAATAAAGTTTCTCTTCCCCCTGTACAATTCATGTAGGTCAGCGCCCACAAGAAAAAAGATATTAAGCATGCCATCGCCAAGGACGTCCGGACCCTGGGGTCTACCACAGACGGAGCACCCACTGCCGGAAAAGATGGGAGGACATTCGCCGCTGGAGCAAGAAGACGGCGGAGGCTCAGCTGGGGATGACCTCCCAACGTGGGAGGGGTGCCCGTCGCACCATGACCCCCCTGATGTTCAGGATCCTGGCGGTGGCGTACCCGGAGTTGGATGGGCGCTTGGGGGCATCACAGCAGCCACAAGGGGGTGAGTACACTCTCATCCTGCTGATTTTGCATGCAGTGGAGGTGTCTGGGTGGTGGAGGTGGGCTGTGGTTTTTCCTAGGCCAGGGCGAGTTTAGTAAGCAAGGTCCCTCCGTAAGGCAGGCCATGTGGCACCCCACCCCTCCTCAGTAGAGTGCCAAGTACACCTAGTCATGCCCCTGTGTCATCCATGTGTGCAGATTTCGTCCATAGCCTTGTAGGCTATGTCCCAGGGATTGAACTGTGGAGCCCAAGAGCGCGGCGTAGTGCAGGGGGCTTCTGTGTCTGTCGTGTCCGCCTACGGTAGCGGTAATGCATGCACTCAACATGTCTTTCTTCTGTCGTCCCCCCCCTTTTTGTGGTCTCCCTGTTCTTGTGTGCATTAGCATCATCAGGCTGAGGAGCAGTGGCACCGGAGCACGACGGAGCTGCATCCCACATGGCCCTGGAGGGCGACACTACAGAGTCGGATTTCACCATTGAGACGGAGGGCGAGGGGAGCTCCACGGTGGGGACCGGAGCTGACACCTGTGACACGGACTCGTCCTCTGATGGGAGCTCCCTTGTGGTGGCGGCAACATCTGTGCCCCCCGCATCTACAGGTACAGCCACCACCCCCCCTACCAGCACCGCACTCCCAGCAGCCCCTCAGCCTTTGCCCCGTGCCAGCTCACCCAGGAGGGTGGGCATCACCTTTGCCCCAGGCACCTCAGGCCCTGCCCCAGTCACCCCTGCTGCCCTCATTGAGGAGGCCATTGACCTCCTCAGGTCCCTCACTGTTGGGCAGTCTACCATTTTGAATGTCATCCAGGGTGTAGAAAGGCAGTTGCAACAAACAAATGCATTCCTGGAGGGCATTCATTCTGGTCAGGTGGCTCTTCAGCGAGCTTTTCAGGCTCTGGCCTCAGCACTGATGGCAGCCATTGTCCCTGTCTCTAGCCTCCCCCCTCCAACTTCTTCCACCCAGACCCAATCCCCTGTACCCCAGCCTATCCCAAGCACACCTTCATACCAGCATGCACACATGTCAACACACAAGGGAAGCTCTGGCAAACATAAGCACCGCACATCCCACAGGCACTCACGCAAGCATCAGACACATGCAGACACACCAACATCCACTGCCTCCACTGTGTCCCCCTCCTCCTTGTCTCCCTCCTCCCTCCCTGTCTCGTCTACACTCATACCTGCATGCACTACATCTACAGCCATCACCAGCACACACACCCCGCTCACGTGCAGTCACCACCCCCACTACCATTCACACGTCCCCTGTGTCCTCTCCCAGTGTGTCTGTGACGCCACCTCCCAAGATACAAAAACGCAGGCACACACCCACCCAACTGCCATCCACCTCACGACAGCCTCCAGCGCATGCACCTTCACCCAAAGTCACCAAACGTACACCTCCTACAACCACAACCTCTTCCTCCACTCCCAAACCCCCTCCAGCTACGCGTTCCAGTGTCTCCAAAAAGCTTTTCCTGTCCAACCTTGACCTCTTCCCACACCTCCCCCACCCCGTCCGTCACCTAGGGCCTGACTCTCCAGGTCTCAACCTAGCACCTCAGCCACAACATCTCCGGGACCAGTGGTGCCTGTAGTCACCGGAATCTGGAGTGCACCGGCCACCAGGGCAGCCAGTGTGGCACGGAGCCACAGCACAGACAGTCCCCCACCTTTCAAGCATCAAAAGTTGGCCAGTGCCCGGGAGGGGGAAGACTCCAGCCACCAAAGCCGCTCCCAGGGGTCCAGGTGGGAGTGTGGAGTCAGCTGCGACACCTTCCAAGGTGGGGAAGGGACACAAGAAACCCGGCAAGTCTGGGAAGAGCAGCACAGCGGAGATGGCCGCCATCATCCCCGCGCCCAGGAGGCCACGGCCAGCACCTGCCCTGCTGCCCAAGAGGCCACCGCCATCATCCCCGCGGTCCAGGAGGCCAGCACCTGCCCTGCTGCCCAAGAGGCCACCGCCATCATCCCCGCTGCCCAGGAGGCCACCGCCAGCACAAGCCCCGCTGGGCTAGAGAGGACCGCCAGCAGCTGAGTCACTGCAAAGGAGCCCGCCGCTACAAGCACCGCTGAACAGGCCACGCAGGTACAAGCACCGCTGAACAGGGCACCGCCGCCTCAAGCACCGCTGGCAAGGACACCGCCGATACAAGCACCACTGAACAGGGCACCGCCGCTACAAGCACCGCTGAACAGGGCACCGCCGCCTCAAGCACCGCTGAACAGGGCACCGCCGCCTCAAGCACCGCTGAACAGGGCACCGCCGCAACAAGCACCGCTGCCAAGGACACCGCCGCCTCAAGCACAGCTGAACAGGGCACCGCCGCCTCAAGCACCGCTGAACAGGGCACCACCGCTACAAGCACCGCTGCCAAGGACACCGCCGCCTCAAGCACAGCTGAACAGGGCACCTCCACCACAAGCACCGCTGAACAGGGCACCGCCGCCTCAAGCACCGCTGAACAGGGCACCGCCGCTACAAGCACCGCTGGCAAGGACACCGCCGCCTCAAGCACCGCTGAACAGGGCACCGCCGCTACAAGCACCGCTGAACAGGGCACCGCCGCCTCAAGCACCGCTGAACAGGGCACCGCCGCCTCAAGCACCGCTGAACAGGGCACCGCCGCTACAAGCACCGCAGGCCCATGAACGCCAAAAGCTCTGACGCTACTGAGGCCACCACGAGCAGGATGAAGCACTCTGGGCCCAAGGCCCCCTCTAGAACCAGTAGAGAAAGGCATCCACTACCTCTGTCCTTGGCAGGATGAAGCACTCTGGGCACAAGGCCCTCTCCAGAACCAGTGGAGATTGACATCCACTACCTCTGTCCTTGGCAGGATGAAGCACTCTGGGCACAAGGCTCCCTCCAGAACCAGTGGAGATTGACATCCACTACCTCTGTCCTTGGAAGGATGAAGCACTCTGGGCACAAGGCCCCCTCCAGAACCAGTGGAGAAAGGCATCCACTACTTCTGTACTTGGCAGGATAAAGCACTCTGGGCACAAGGCCCCCTCCAGAACCAGTGGAGATTGACATCCACTACCACTGTCCTTGGCAGGATGAAGCACTCCGGGCACAAGGCCCCCTCCAGAACCAGTAGAGATTGACATCCACTACCTCTGTCCTTGGCAGGATGAAGCACTCTGGGCACAAGTCCCCCTCCAGAACCAGTGGAACCTGTTATCCACTTGAGAGACTGTGGCTTTGAACTCCCCAGGATGGAACAGTGGGCATACCACCCACTGTATAGACTTGAGAGACTGTGGCTTTGCACTCCCCAGGGTGGAACAGTGGGCAAACCACCCACTGTATAGACTTGAGAGACTGTGGCTTTGCACTCCCCAGGATGGAACAGTGGGCAACCCACCCACTGTATAGACTTGAGAGACTGTGGCTTTGCACTCCCCAGTATGGAACAGTGGGCAACCCACCCACTGTATAGACTTGTGAGACTGTGGCTTTGCACTCCCCAGTATGGAACAGTGGGCATGTGGCCTCCTCGTGGATTTGGCGTCATGCACTCAAGCGGCTGAGGTGCCCCCCTTTCCCTCCCCCTGAGGTGCCTGTTTTATTGGTATCTGATGGCCCTGCAGTGTTCTCTCCGTCATGGTCGGGGATCTTGTGTGGGCCTCGCCCATAACGTGTGGGCCCAGTGTTCCATGGACTTCAATGGAGCACTACCTGGACTACTATTGTTGATGTATGTATTTGTTTATGGTGTGTATATATATTTTTGCGTACTGGATTTTAATATATTACAATGTTTACACTCATTTTCTTTTGTCTTTGCATTCTTCCAGGAGGTTTGGGGGTGTACCTGTAATGTATCATGCTGTATTGGTGTGTGTGTGTTGTGGTGGGTGAGGGTGGGGGTGGGGGTGTTGCGTGTTGCATGTGCGTGTCCCTGTTTTTTCCCTCCCCCCTCCCCTGTGTCGTAGGTGCATTACTCACCGTTGTCTTCGCCGCTGGCGTTCGTGCTCCTGGTAGAGGAGCAAGAAGATGAGGGCTGGCAGGATCTGCAGCTCTGGTTCCATGGCGTCCTAATTCCTCGTGGGGTGTGTATAGGTGAGTGTTTTCTCTTCGAAGTCCTGTTTCCGCTGTGTTTTTGGCCGCGGTGAATCCGCCCCGGAAAAGGTGGCGGATTGGCCTGTTGTGATACTGTGGGCTGTACATTGTCCTCCGCCTGTCTGTTGGCGGTGACCGCCAAGCTGTTTGTTTGTACCGCCGTGGCGGTCGGAGTGTTAAAGTGGCTGTCTTTGTTGGCGGTTTCCGCTACAGTCATAATTCAATTTTTTTTACCGCTGGCCTGTTGGCGGTCTTACCGCCGCTTTAACACCGTCCACCAGGGTTGTAATGACCACCTATGTGCTACAACAGCTACTGCATGTACACATCATCTAGCCATGCAAGCATTATAGCATGCACATTTTAGATAAGTGGAGCACTTGCTGTGTTGACTTTAACTTCAGGCCCTCATTACGAGTTTGGCGGTCTTCGCGCAAGACCGCTATGCAAAATCCAGCCACCATCCCGCCACTGTTGGCGGTACAGTGTCTGCCGTATTATGAGTCACAAATATCAAGCCGACGAAACACAGCCAGAAATCCTACACCACCAGTGCCACAGACGGCGAAAGTGTGACTGTCTGTCCGCCAGGCCTGCCACGCCAACACCATTCCGGACGCCATATTATGAGTTTTAAATCAGCACAGCGGAACATTCCCCAACATATCACAAACCAGAAAAATATACCCCCCACTATCACCCCACCTTCCTATTCTGCATGCCACACCACCCCTCTCCCACCATCCACCCACCCACCCCGCACAATGCATACTAAACCTTCACTATCTCCTCAACTACCACTCCCACAATCCATCACTAGGCATGCTGAATCTGAGTCACACTCACACCTCACAATGGTGCACCTGCATGAACAGTCATCCCTCAGCCCACCCAGACTGCTAGTCAATACCACCTCACTACCAATGCCAATTACAGCAATGTCAAACAGCAAACCCACAACTACAATTGATATGTCAAGCATGGCCTAAAGGCCATTCACCATACAGTGTCAGCATGGCTGCAAATGTCATTGCCTTCCCTGAGTAATGATTCCACACACTGTAAGCGGCACACTATGAGACTACAATGATATTTCCATGTAATAAATCTCAACCTTTCCATCCACAGCGAACCCTGTTACTGCCATCCAGTAGAGGATGCCAGGGTCAGAAAGCCCTCCCAGGATGAAGGCCCCAGTGGATGTCTGGAGGACAACAAAATGCCTGGGCCATCTGGGGTGGCTGGCCAGTCCACCTCCAGCAGCCCCAACCTAGACACTCCGGACTCACCCTCCCATGTGGCCACAACAAAACAGCTATCACCTCCTCCCCAAACCTGTGCCTCAGGGACCATTCAATTAGAGGTGTGCCCCACAGTACAGGGGCCTGAGTCAAGAGCACCCACCCCAGACAATGAAGGCCGTGGTGCAACTGGGAGTGGGCACACTGTGCCAGGGGCACTGGCAAAGTGGACCAGGGCTAGTGGGAGGGGATCTGTGGTCCAAGGGAGGGGGCAGCAACAACATCAGACTGGCCAGGAGGCCCTCAACAAGGTCCTGAGTGCATACCACCAAACCCAGGACACAATGGCCCAGATTCCACTACCCTGCAGGAGACCCAGAGGCTACAGAGGGAGAACCATCAGGAAGCCAAACAGCAGTGGCAGACCCACAATGCCACCTTTGCCATCATAGCAAGGGTGCTGACGGAACTTGCGACCATCCAGCATCAGTCCACCTCCCACCAGCAGGCCCCTACCATAATCCAGATCACATCTGAGCCCTCCAAGTCAGCTGCAACCAGTGGAATGGACGCCCTGCCACAGGACACGTAGGACACCAGCACCCCTTCCACTGTATCTGAGTAGCCCTCACGCAAGTGAGGACGTCCAACCAGACATCCAGCCTCCACTAATGCCAAGACCAAGACCACCGCCAGGAAGTGAGCCACTTCAGAACATACACCCTTGTGTGTCACAGCGACACTGTGTTGACTGTCCACTGTCATAACACCTTTTTCACATGGCCATCATACTGGACAATGACTCGTCACAGGTGGGCTAAGTACTCTGATGATCCCACTCGCCATGACCCCACTCATCAGCCCTTGCACTTGCATTATAAAATAAACATCTTTGAGCACAGTTTCTGTCTCCGTCTTTATCTACCATGAGTACATTACATACAGCCATCACATATGTAATAGGAAGAACATTGGCCTACCAATTTAGACAGTGCCAGAAGGGGAGCAATCATTTACAAGTTCTGTAATACAGTTAATAGCACCACAGATAAAATAATGCGTACACACTACACCCACATTGAATTCACAACCCTGGTAGCAGCCCTGCACACGGCGGACATTGCAACTCGTTACATTGCGTGGCTCTGACACATACCTGTATGTCAGTGGAAGTATTTTTGTATCGGGTCTGCTCTGGAATCAGCTGCATCCTCGTCATCATCCTCCTCATCACTCCCCATGTCCCCTTCATCAGCAACTGGCACAGCTGCACCATCCTCAGCATCCAGTAATGGGATGTGACGTCTGATAGCCAAATTGTGCAACATGCAGCGTGCCAAAATGATTTGGCACACTTTTGCTGGTCTGTACAGTAGGGCCCCTCCAATGAGGTGCAGGCACCTTAATCTGGCTTTCCACACTCCAAAGGTGCGTTCGATTACCTGTCGGGTCCTACCATGGGCGTCATTGAAACGTTTTTCTGCTGCTGTAGTCAGATGCATGAGAGGTGTCAGTAGCCATTGCAGTTTGGGATAACCAGTTACCTCTGTGCACAGAGGTAACTGACATATTGAAAACTGTAGGTAAATCTGGAAGGTGGTATAGAGTGTGCAGAATACAGAGGTACACATATGACACAATACATACCGATGAGCCAGACACGATTCCTTTGCAGTGATGCCATCAGGTGTGGGATACTGCTGTTCCGCAGTATGTAGGCATCATGCACTGACCCTGGGACCCGGGCAGTCACTTGAGTGGTGTAGAGGTCTGCGAGACGTACCACCTGAACATTGGTTGAGTAGAAGTTTTTACGGTTCCTAAATATCTGTTCACTCCTCCTGGGTGGCACCAGGTAAATTTGGGTCCCATCAATAGCCCCGATCACATGTGGCACATGTGGCACAGCATAGAAGGCTGCTTTCACAGTGGACAGTTCGTCATGTTGGGGGAACCTGATACAGCTGCCAATATGTTTCAGTAGGGCACATAGGACTTTCTTCAAGACGTTACTGAACATGGGCTGGGACACTCCGGCAGCCCAGCCCACTGTTATTTGGAAGGACCCTGAGGCAAGGAAGTGGAGGACTGCCAACACCTGTAGTGTGGGTATGATGGCATTGGGATGAAGAAGACCAGGCAGCAGATCCGGCTCCAACAGTCTCTCAAGATCCATGATTGTCTGATGGTTGAGCCAATAGCACTGGATGACGTGCCTCTCTTCAAGGGTGGCAAGATCAGCCAGGGGCCTGTAGACTGGAACATTCCTCACCATCATTCTTCCACCGTACCTGGGAATAGGAGGGAGTGGCAATCATTATGTGAATAAAGGACTGTGTGAACGCAGCAGAGCTGTGCCCAGGTCACTATTAAACATCCATAATGCACCTCATCAACCCTTCTGTACACATTGTAAAAGTAAAGTGGCAGCCGCCTGTCCTGCATACACAGGATGGATGGAAGTGAGTAAATTCCGCTGGCGTAAGACATCATGGCGGTAGGCGGTCGCAACCGCCGTGCAACTCCTCATTGTTTAATATGGTTGCCTATGGGAGACATGAGCCACTGGTGATTATCGCCGGCAGTGACGGTGATGTCCGCGGCGGCCGTGACTGCCATTTCATGTGCTCATGTTCACTGACTCCTGCCACTCGTGCTGAGTATACCTCAACTGCATGTGCTGCTGTGTTCTGCCACTGGTAGCCAATATGCCACGTGCTGCAGGGGATAGCGCCCCATCCTTCTCACAGGAGGAACTTGAGAAGCTTGTGGAGGGTGACCTACCACTGTATGCCCAGTTGTATGGGGCACTAGGGCAGCAGGTGAGAGCACTATGATTGTACTGTGAGTGGTACGAATGTGGATCGGGCCTTGGGCCGAAGATGAGTGACTTGTGGAAGGACCTGGCTGAGGGCTGAGAGGACAACTGGAAGGTTGAAATGTGCGTATGTTCGGGGGATATGTTGTGTCCAATGCAGTCCCTAAGATTCCACGCTACATGACTGTCTCCTTTTCTCCATGTGATCCATGCAGGTGAGTGCCCATCAAAAGAAGGGGACCTGGCGTGCCATCACCAAGCAAGTGCGGACCCTGGGGGTCCATGCCCGGTGGAGCACCTATTGCAGGAAGCGGTGGGAGGACCTACAACTCTGGGCGAAGGAGACCAGTGAGGCCCAGCTGGGGACGTCCTCCCAATATGGGTGGGGTGCCAGTCGGACCGTGACCCACCCTATGTCCCACATTTTGGCTGTGGCGTACCCTGAGGTGGATGGGAGCTTGAGGGCAGCACAGCAGCAACAAAGGGGTGGGTTCACATTCGTACTTAGGTAATGTGGTGAGTGATAGGTGCAGCCTGTGCAGTGTGTGAAGGCTGTGGAATGTGTGCTAGGTGCCTACTGTATGACTAGGCTTGGGACACATTGATGCCGGATGTGCTACATACATGTGCTCATATGCTGTGCAGGATGTGAGTTGGGGTTGACTTTACTGCTAAGTGGCATCAATGACAGGGCAACTGTGTAGTACATGAGCAGGGTCTTAGATGTGGACAGGGTTCGTGTTTCTGGACTTCACACACATTGCACTCCCAACTATCCAATCAGTGTTGCTGGGGCCATATCCCTATCTTCTGTCTGCTGGCATGTGGTGTATGTTTAGTCTGCGGTGTCTGAGGTTTAACATCATACAACTATATGTGCTTGGGTTATGTGGCTGTAAAAGTATGCCTGCAAACACCCGGAGAGAATGAAGTTTGGGTCTAGTGATCGTATAGAGCCATGAGCCAATGGTGTGGGTCAGACATATGTTGAGGGTATGGCTTTCAGCCTATACAGGATTGAATGTGTGTCAGCATGTATGAAACTCATGTGCATGACTGAGATGGCACGCAAGGGCTGTCATTGTAGTGGCATGTGTGCTTGAAGGCATGGCATGTAATTACATGGCACTGGAGTAGGTTTCAGTGACTTGTATGTGGCTGTTGTGCTGGCACTGACCATTTGCTCCCTGTTTCTCTTTCTCCCACCCTGTCTCTCACTGTCCCACCCTCCCTCCCTCTGCTCCTTTGTCCTTGTGTGCAACAGCATCATCTGGCGAAGGAGAAGGGGCCCCGCCAGTGGGGATGCTGCATCCCACGGGACACAGAAGGCTGATACCAGCAGAGCAGAGGGGACCAGTGGGACAAAGGGCGAATGGAGCACCGCGGGGGAGACAGAAATATCTACAGCATCATCTGATTCTTCTTCCGATGGTGACTCCCCGGTAGTGGCGGAACCTTCAGGCCCTATGTCTGCCACATCCTTGTCCACCCCCCTCTTACCAGCACTGCTCTTCCTGTAGCTCCCCACCTAGTTGCCCATGCCCGCTCATCCAGGAAGGTGGGCATCTCCTTTGCCGTAGTCACCTCTGCCCCTGCCCCAGTCAGCCCTGCTGCCCTCAATGGTGAGGCTATTGACCTCCTGAGGTCCTTCTCTGTTGGGCATTCACCCATCGTGAATGCCATCCAGGGACTGGCATCCCAGACGGTCAAATGCGTTCCTGGAAGGCATTCCCGGTGCCCTGTCTGCCCTTCAGAGATCATTTCAGGCTCTGGCCTAATTATTGATGGAAGCTAGAGTTTCTTCTTCTTCCGTCCCCCTTCTAACTACCTGTTCCCACTCCCACATCCCTCTCCCATTTCCCATCCAAAGCACACTTTCATACTAGCATGCATCCCCACCAACAGACCCAGAGTGCAAGGACATTCACATGCACCACAAACGCCACCACCGCTATGCACACACCCACCATTCAGATGCACACACAAACCAACATCCACTACCTACCCTGACTCCCCCACCTGCTCCCCCTTCACAGTCATATCACCACTCACACATGCAGACACCACATCATCAAGCCCAGGTCCAGACACATGCCCTGTCACTGCCACCGTCACCACAACAGCTGACCCCCATGCATGCACCCCATACACCACATCCGCACGCACCACAACAGTCAACACAACCACATGCAGCACATCCACCCTACCTGCACACGCCACCCTAACATTCACTCACATATCCCCTTTGCCATCTCCCTGTCTCTCCTCCACTCCTCTTCCCAGTATACCTTTACACCCACACTCATCCACCCAACACACACCCAGCACACACATTTCATACACCCACGCACCAGCACCCAAACCATATCCACGTACACACCTATTTACTATCCCCTCTCCCTCCACTCCCAAACACCTAAACCATGACCTACCCGCTGCCCCTAAACAGAGATTTCTACATGAGTTTTCCCTGTTCCCATCTCCTGGTCCAGACCCTGTTCCCCCCAAACACCCTGCTACCCTTCCCAGAGCCCTGCATTCCAACTCCCTGTCCTCCTCTGGGCTGAGCCATGCCCCACAGTCAGCAGTCTGCAGTGCTGCCACAACAGGCACGCCTGCGCATCACACCTTCAGGCCTGGTAGTACTCCATCTGGGTCCCCTGCTGTGGTGGCCTCCACCGCCGTCCCACCTAAGAAGGCAGGAAAGAGGGGCAAGGCAAAGACATCCCTCCGAAAGCAGAACAGTAAGAGGGGGAAGCCTGATAAGAAGAGAAAGGAACCCCTATCCACACCCCCACACCCACATCCCTGAGGTGCCTGCATGCCCCATTGATGCCCCTGACCCATAGAGGTCCACACATTGCAGTCAGGAGTCAAGTTGGGTAGTCCTCACATGCCCAGTGTGCCCGGGACATTTGGACATTAATGCACTTGCCCTTGTGGCTTTTTGTAAATAGTTATTATCATTACATTTTTGATATTTCCAATAATATTTATCTACAACAGCACCGTTGGTGTTGATGCCTCATAGCTTGTCCTGGCTTTCCTTGCACATGTAAATATGGTGAATGTGCGTTTGTGTGTGTGAGTGTGTACTAATGTCCTTCCCTCCAGTGTGTGCTAGAATGGGGTACTTACGGCCGGTGTCTATATCAGCGTCACTGGTCCTGAATGTCAATGGCCAGCAGGAGCGTTGGAAAGACTTCCAATTTGCTTGCCATAGTGCATACAGACATTCCTGTGTTCCAGAAGGTGGGTGCTTCCTTTTATGTTGTTTGTTTCCGCCATGGTTTTCGCTGCAGTTAGACCGCCCCAGCAGTCCTGGTGGTGTGCAACCTTGTAATACGGTGGGCGGAAACTGTCTGCCCACCTTCCTGAAGAGGCCTTCCGCTGGCAACAGCGGTCCGTCCACATTGGCAGTTCTGACGGAAACTTGACTGTGTTCTGCAGGTGCCTTAACAGTACTCGTAATATGGTGGTCTATACCGCTAGTCCTGTGGCGGTGCAACCGCCATCTCCACAGCAGCAGTCCACTGAGCGCCAAACTTGTAATGAGGGCCTCAGTGTAAATATGGTGAAAAATTGCAAATGCTCATCCTGTTGCCGCAGAAGAAGACACAGGTGACCTGGATCCAGCAGTGAATATGTGTCCAAGGAGAAAAAAACATTTATCAAGGAGAACAGAACCCAGTAGCAAGTCAACTGTGCATGCTGGGACTGGCCTCGGAAACACAGCTCTACAATTATACTGCAATCTTGCTTTACTAACTTTCAGTTTAACACCACTCTTGGTGCAGCATCTTCTAATTTTCCTCTGCACATTATACGCAATCACAAAATATTCCCTCATTTTCTATTACAGACTACCTTGAAGTCTGACATTTTTAAAGGACCTGGGCCAGATTTATGAACCATTTTACCGATCGCAAATGGCCCATCATGTTGTTTGCGACCGGTAAAATGCATTTTGCTATGTACAAAAGGCAAAATGCGACTCAGTAACTTGTTACTGAATCACATTTTTCTTTTGCGATGCTGTATTAGGAAGGGGAGTGTTCAGGAAGTCCCTAACTAATACTAAATAGCACTGGTCTGTATGAATGTTTTGCGACCGGAATGCAGTCGCAAAAATTAATATTTTACAGACTCCATAGAGGAGGTGGTACCCCATTTGCAAACGGGAAGGAGTCCCCAAGGGACCCCGTCCCCTTTTTTAAACTGGGCACCAACATTTGTTAAGAGCAGACAGTGGTCTGCTCTTTAACAAAAAGAGAAAACGTTTACATTTTCTTTTTGTAATGCATCTCATTTTCCTTTAAGGAAAACAGGCTGCATTACAAAAAAACCTGCTTTATTTTAAAAACAGTCTTTTATTGCAACCTGATGTAAATAGTGAAATGTAGCTATTCTGGTTGGGAGCCTGAAACAGTGTATTATATGGCGCGCACATTTTCTGTGTTTTTAAGGTAAGTTTTGAACTTTCTTTGTCATGTAGGTGGTGGCTTATACTAGTATCCACACCTGTTTTGTGGTGTTTTCATAGGTTCAACAGGCAGTACACATTTTGTGATTTGGCAGATTGCACGTACCATTTTACAATTAATTTTCCTTATGTGTAGGTATTATTTTACAAGAATGATGGTCTGGCGGTCCTCTGACTGCCACCACAGACCGAAACATTGACCTTACCTTCTCATTTGACAAGCTGAATTGAAAGACCATGATATTGCTTGAACTGGGACTGAAAACCAAGCAATTATTGTACAGGACTGTGTCAAGAGGAGGGTTATAACCCCTTCCTGGATTTTCTGTTGGGATTCAATCTTGTGATCTAGGGGAGTTATGCACAGTGTTGTTGTTTATGAGATGGACATTTGCTGTATTTGTTGTACATTTTTTGAACTTCTTGAATTCTATTGTTTAATATATTATATTTGAACCGTACAGAGTTGTCTTATTCATTAGTTGAAGACTGGATCATATGTACACAAACTATATCCAAACAATTCCTCTAGGAGCATTTTTAAGTGAGACATTATTTAAAAAGCAGTCACAGACATGGTGGTCTGTTGACCCCAGCAGGCAACCATCCCTGCGAGTGCTGCCGAGTCCCAATGGGTCGCAAATTGCCACCTGCCTCATGAATGTTGATGAGGCAGGTCCCTTAGGACCCATTTGGGAATCGCAAACAGTGTTCAACACACTGTAGTACATCACAGTTCGCAATGTCCTAATTGCGAATTGCAAACATTCGTAATTAGGGAATCGCAAACTGGATTTTTTGTCCATCTCAGGACATCTGGCCCTGAGTGTACTATCACTCTGCGCTTTTCACTGATGCTGAAATTAAGGCAAATCGATTTTCTGCTGCTTGTCTATTGGGGGTATGGAGTAAGTAATATGTTCACCGAAGTAGTTTTGCACAAGGACAAACAAATGGGGCTCTCACACTATTTTGCTGTGTTTACATATTAAAAGATGAAAATGCAATTTCAACTTTTCAGATATGAAAGAATGACTATGTTTGCAGTAAAATCGTTCCTTTATACAAAAGTGGCATAATCCCCTTGCCCTGATTCATCAAGAAAGGTTATTTAAGGAGCATATTTTTACTTTGTTAAAACGGTGAAACTCAGATAACTATGATGCAAACAGCCAAGATTTTAAAAACGTCCTGAAAATCAGATGATGCTCTGCTCTAAAATGAAGGAAGGCCCTTGCTCTAGCTTTGGCATCTTGAGCCTAAGAACCCAAAAAGCTTTGATGCTAGGGCCCTAATAATGTGTTGGGGGTATTGTAATGCCAAGTAATTAGGTAATTAGTGCATCCCCTCACTTATTCCCTTGCAAATTCTGATCAGTCAAACATGCCAACTTACCAGGGGAAAATGTACAGTAAACTTGGAGACATGTCGAAGTCTGTGAAGAAAACACCAATTCTGCTTGTAATTCCTAATTTTTCATAGAAAGACTCAGAATGTGTTGTACATACTGCATCCTGTAACATATTGTATCCAGATATTTTCCAAGGTCAGAAGGGCTGGATTGCTGAACCAAAAGCAGCCCTTACAAAAATAATCATACTAGTCCACCCCCTTTGTCTCTTAACGCAATCTCTCTTTTTCCATTTGTTTTTGCAGTTTTTATTTAGTGTGAACTCAATTTATTGTCACCCTTCTTATTACACAAGGACACATTAATGTTTATTTTTTGTTTGTTTTAGGCATAGGTAGATAAAGGGGATGATTTATATTTTGGTGGTATGTGTACTCTGTCGCAATGGCGATGTAGTATACATATCGCCAAATAATGGCCTGCTTTGGCAGTATCGTAACAAAGACCTCTGCAGCCGTGCGGGAGGATCCTGTGCTCCAGGGGGCCCCCTTAAGACAGAACCCTGACCTGAGAGCTCTTAAGTGAGTTTGGAGGGGGGCCTTCCATGTACTTTGTAGGGAGGCCTCCTCAAGTTTTGTTACGCCACTGTGCTTTTGAATCCGGTGGACCATAGTTTTGACTATGGAAGTGACTACTCTATCACCGCCATAGCCAAACTCTCAGAAAGCCTGATAGAATAAGGGCCTTCAGATAAATTGTTATATGTCAGCCCACCCAATTAGGAAGGGCAGACATTTAGTCATTTTTTTTACTCTCCATTATCGCCAGGCAAACACTGGCAGTGAGGTGCAGTACAATGATAATAATGCTCCCCTTACATTGGGAGATGATTTCCATGATGAAGGGAGCATTACATTTTTTTTTTTTATTCTGTTTTGGGATTTCTTTAAAAAAAATATAATATAGAAAACTGTTTGGTGTAGAGCTGCATCAGCATGACTCAGCCCTGCACCAAAATGTGAAGTGCATTGGCAGGAATCATAATGGTGTTTCCTGCCAATGCATTATGAATGTGGCAGGAGGTCCTTCCACCATGGTGATGGAATAATTTACTCCATCGCCCTGATGAAACAACTGGTGCTTGAACACATTTAAATCAGGCCCTGAGAGATTTACCTTGAATCACATGAAGTTCAGCCGACACAGAGATTTGAACCTGGCAGCCAAGCTTCAAATTTGGCAGCTATAGCTGTTATGCCACATTCTCTCCCCTCCATCCATTCTCCACTTTTCTTTCTCTCCTCCCGCTCCAATTACTCTCTATCTTCCTCTTCCCTACCTCTCTTTTTGTCACTCTCTTGAATTCTCCCAGTGTCTGCTTCAATTAACCTCATGGAGCTGGGGAAAGTGACCTAAGCCGCAGGAACAGCCCTTGTGCTTTCAAAACCGGCCTCCAAGGAGCCCACCCCTCTAGGGAAATGCCCAGTGGAAAAAAGGCCTGTCTGGCACTGAGGTTCGGTAAAAAAAAAAAACCTGCTATGCCCTACTTTGTAATCAGGGCCTAATAAACATGGATAACCAGCGTTTAGAATTAATTCTTTCTGGCCACTAGGAGCCAAGGAAGAGAGAAGTGAAAAGGTAAAAGTTGAACGTTCCCACCATGGGGGATTGGAGGGAGCGAAGGGCTTGCCCGGTCTCCCCCCGGGCTTATTGGGCTGCGGTGGAATGGTCCACGTGCTCGAGGGGGATTGGAAGAGGTTCCGGATGGGGCGGTGACTAGGGCAGGGGTTTAAAAGGCAGGGCCCGGTTGTGGGTGGCCTCTTTGGCCGTTGTCACACCCAGTGGGCGTTTTGTCTACGTCCTAGGAGTTTTCTGTGATGTGTTTTTGAGGCAAGTAAGGCGGTCCTTAGACTGTTTGGGTGTAGTTACTTAGTGACGTTGTGTTAGTGCTTTCTTGTAATGGAGCCTAATAAAGTAGTTCAAGCCCTTAAGGTCCTTCAGGATGAGGGTAGAAAGGATTTAATAAAAGAGGGTGTTTTGGCGGAAGCGTGGGTGGGCCTGAGAAGGCCAAAATGTGTTTCAGCTGAAGGGGTTTCGGCTGCGGTAGCGGTGTGTACTTCGCTGCATAGAGTAGGGAAAAAATTCAGGGCCAAGAGCGCATCGGGTAGGAAGGTCGCGCGGTCACTTCCGAGTGATGGTGATGTGTTGCTGGAAGTCAGCGGCACGAGTTTCATTAGCGATGTGCGGCGGCGTAGTTGAGCCGCTTTTCTAGGCGGCAGGGCACGTCATTAGCACAGCGCGTGGCTGCTGGGGGCAGAGGGTCTGGCCTAATGAATGCAGTGAGCGTTGGCGACCGCATGGGGGCTCAGGCTGTTATAGCGCATGTGCAAGCCGTATGTGGCAGCAAGCAAGCCCAACCGCCGTTAGAGAAAGGCGGGGAGCTTATGGCAGTTGGTGGGAAGGAAAGGCCCTTAGGAGGCACGTCCAAGATGGCCGCATCCTCCGATGCTGATTCGGGGAAAGGAGGTATGTTAGAGGAAAGGACATTGGGCGCGACCAGCAAGATGGCTGCACCCATTAATATCAATGAAGAGGAGGTAGTGATTATATCGGATGAGGAAGAAGAGGTACAGGTGAGTCAAAAAGGAGCTGGGGGTCGGAGCTCAAGTGGCAATGGTGGTAATTTTAGGCGAAGGGCAGGTAGGATGGTACAGTGGATACCCAGAGTAGTTAGTCCTATGCTTCATAGGGTTCAGTCTTGGCAGGTGGAGAATGAGGCTGTTTTTAGGCTGGATGAGCAGGTCGAATTGGTAGATAGAAGCGGGGTAGTGCTTAGAGGTACTGTTTGTGGTGAGACCATTGGTGATGGTTCAGTGGGCAGGGCATATGTTAGTTTAGATTTTAGGCAGGCTGATCAGGTTGTAGTTCCCTCTGGGTGTGACACTTCGCATGTTTTGGGCGAATATGGGGAGAGGCCAAGTCATCAGCAGTTTGGGTGACTGACTGGTGAGCAGAGCTTGCCGGTAAAGGTCAGGGCACCTTTGATACACAGGGCTGAAGGGAGGGTCAAACCCGGAGCGGTTTACCCGACATCGCGGGAGCTGGCCGGCGTTGGACTTTTGAGCCAGCGAAGTGGCTTAGAGGATGTGCAGCCATCCACTAGTCAGGGCGCTGGTGGTGGGCTGTATCCTATTGAAGAAGAGTTGCTCGACTATGATGATGACGTGGAAGAAGAAGTGTTGCCAATGCAGCAGGGTGATGTCGTGAAGTCCAGAGACGTTCCTAGGGTGGTCCAGGGCGATCATTCTGGGGCTCATCGTCAGGAGCTGGTGGCGGGCAATCTGCCGAGAGGTGAGGAAAGGGTACTTGGTTCGTCGGGGTCGAAAGTGGTGAGGGATGTGATGGATGGTATGCTGCAGAAGGGTGTTCAGGGTGATTTACATGAACAAACACTGAGTAAGGTAGATGCGCCCATACAGGTGAGTTCAGTCTTGGAGGTGGATGGTAAGTGTGAGGTGAGTTTGGGAGGTGTTGGGTTGGGAGTTAAAAAGTTAGATTCGAGTGAGGTTGGGGTGATGGCTACAGGTGTCAATACAGGTGGGGAGGGTTCGGGTGGCACGATTAAATCTAAGAGGCTGCCGTATGTGGGAGTGTCAATGCCTTTGGGGTCGCATCTCACTCAGAGTCTGAAGGAGAAGATATGGAATGGGGAGTTTGTTGATGTTTCCAAATTGCTTCATATGGGAGTACAGGCGAAGGAAGGGTCGAAAGAGGAGGAATTGGAATTGGCCAGGAGGCCTAGAGTCCCAACCACGATTGAGAACTGGACGTCGGCCTTTTTGATCTATGCTAGTGTATACTGTGAGAAACATCAGGATTCATGTGTGGCTTTGTTAAAATATATGGACATTTTGCAGCGGGCCCAAATGGATTATGGAGGGTTTGGTTGGTTTAGATATGATGAGGATTTTAGGGCAAGGAAGGCAATGGACCCGAATAAAATGTGGGGTGAAATTGATAATGAACTATGGATGCAGTGGTTGCGGACTGCAAGGAATGCGCCCACGACGCATACGGCAAATGGGTTACCAGTTCAGTATAATCCCTTTCAGGGGTGTCCCACCCAGGTTGGGGTGGGTTTCGGGAATAGAGGACAGTTTCAAGCTAATGGGGCGTGCTGGTCCTTTAACAGTGGACTCTGTAACAGACAACAGTGCAAATTTCGGCACGATTGCTCCAACTGTGGAGTGAGACACCCAGCATACCAATGGGTATTGACAGTGGCAGAGGGCACGTGCAACAGTTGGCTTGTGAAGGGCCCTACACCTATTAACTTTAATGTGGTTTCGTATTGGTTGCAGTTTTATCCATGCTTGGAGGACGCAGAGCTTTTGTTCAGTGGTTTTTCAGAAGGTTTCAGGTTGTGTTATCAGGGCCCGAGGTTGAGGAGATGGGCCAATAATTTGAAATCTGCAAGGGAGCATCCGTATGTGGTAAGGGAGAAGTTACAGAAGGAAGTGGAACTGGGAAGGGTTGTTGGGCCGTTTTCGGAATGGCCGTTGCCTAATTTGACTATTTCCCCTTTGGGAGTTGTGCCCAAAAAACAGGCTGGTGAATTTCATTTGATTCATCACCTTTCATGGCCGGCAGGAGCTTCAGTTAATGACTTTATTGCAGCTGAAGATTCGGTAGTGCATTATGCGTCCATTGATGAGGCTATTGCATTGGTAAAGAAGTGTGGTAAAGGGGCAGAAATGGCAAAGTTAGACGTTGAGTCAGCTTTCAGGCTATTGCCGGTTCACCCAGAAGATTTTTCATTGTTGGGCATGCAATTTGAGGAAGCCATATATGTTGATCAGATGTTGCTGATGGGGTGTTCAGTTTCATGTTCTTTGTTTGAGATGTTTAGTTCATTTTTGCAGTGGTGTTTTCAATTCCAGAGTGGGGGCAGGCTGGTGACTCACTATCTGGATGATTTTTTCTTTGTTGGTCGGGCTGGGTCAGGAGATTGCTGTAGGTCATTGCGGGAATTTGAGAGTTTGATGTCTATTTTTGGTGTTCCTTTGGCTCCAGATAAGACGGAAGGGCCATCTACATGTCTGAATTTCTTGGGAATTGAATTGGATTCTGAGAGAATGGAGGTGAGGTTACCTAAGGTCAAAGTAGTGCAGTTGATTTCTATGTTGGACGAGGCTGTGAAGAAACGCAAGTTGGAGTTGTGTCAGGCCCAATCATTGCTTGGGCATTTGAATTTTGCATGCAAGGTGGTGAGGGTTGGCAGGGCTTTTTGTCATAGGCTGGGCTTCACTATGCGGGGTGCCTTTTTGCCACATCATCATATTTGCCTTCAGGCTTGCGTAAAGGAGGATTTGCGGATGTGGATTGGGGTTCTGCAGGACTTTAATGGTGTGACGATGCTGGTGGAGGAGGAGGATTGGTTCCGGCACATTCAGATATTTTCTGATGCGTCGGGTGCTCATGGTTTTGGTTTGTTCTGGGATGGCCATTGGGCAGCAGAGGCCTGGCCAGTGAGTTGGAAACAAGCTAAGTATAGCATCGCATTTTTGGAATTGTTTCCTTTGGTGGTGGCTTTGGCGGTTTGGGGTCAGTATTTGGCCAACAGGAATGTCATCTTCAATGTAGACAATCAGACAGTGGTTCATTTGGTTAACTCTCAGAAGGCAAAGGATGAGAAGGTACTTAAGTTATTGAGGGTTTTCTTGCTGAATTGTTTGAAGTTCAATATTCTGTTCAAGGCTAGACATGTGCCTGGTGTTAATAATGATATTGCTGATGCCCTATCTCGTTTTCAGTGGCAGAGATTCCGTGGCCTGGTGCCGGGAGCGGACGTTCAGAAGACGTCATACCTGGGGAGTTGTGGGAAATAGGAGATTGAGAATGTTGGAGCTAGTGAAGCAGTCTATAGCTCCGTCGACGAGGAGGAGTTATTTTCAGGCCTGGTTGGAGTTTCTCAATTCAGGTGCGGTACGAAGGTCTGGTGGGTTCAATGTGATTTCAAGGAGACAAGATGATGCTGTTCGTTTTGTCATGGAGAAGATTGAGGCGGGTTTGGCGGCGGTCACAATATCGGGTAAGTTATCTGGGGTTTCTTTTTATGGTTAGTATTTTTGGGGTTATGATCATGATGAGGGAGAGATTTGTAGGAGGATTTTGGCAGGTTGGCCAGGTCAGGTGGTGCGCAGTGGGATCGGAGGCGCCCTATTACTTCTCACCTTTTGAGGGCATTGTTGGGGATTTTGGTTGAGATTTGTTTTTCTGCTTGGGAAGTTTGTTTGTTTTCTCTTTGCATGTCTTGGCTTTTTCATGGGGCCTTTCGCGTGTCTGAGCTCTTGGGGGTGAGGGTGACGGAAGGTATTGCACGGGAGGATGTTCAAGTAAGGGAAGAAGGTATCTGTATCTGGTTGCGTTTTACAAAAGGGGATCAGTTGGGAAGGGGTCAGGAGATCATACTAAAGGCTAAACACTCAGCTGAATGTCCGGTGCGGTGTTGGAGGTCCTTTTCAGCATTGTTGCCCCAATCTTCCAGGTTAGTATTTGTACACCAAGATGGTACTCATTTATTAGCCTCACAGTTATTGGCTGTGTTGAGGATGGCTACCAGGAGGTTAGATTTGGATCCCAATTGCTATGGTACCCATTCATTTAGGATTGGGGCTGCCACAGAAGCACGTAGACAGGGAAGATGCGATCAGTCAATTAAGGATTTAGGTAGGTGGAGATCGCAATGTTTTCAGCGATACGTGCGGTCATTCAAGTAGCATGATGCTTATTATGGGGGGGGCAGTGGAGGTTGGTGTATTTTTCTTCTTTCCGCTATCCTTACCTGTCCCTACTTCCCCACTCCTTGTCTCCTTATACAGACTATTCCATTTCAGCTTTCTATGGCGTTTGCTACATGGTTTTTGCAATGCAATTTTACTTAACATATGTTTTCTTGTAGGTTGATTCGGGGGCCCTGACAGAACTTGCGCTGTGTGGATTGTGGGACACTCGTTTGTTCGCTGGGCGGATAAGCACACTTCATCACGTCATTTTGGGTGGCAATTGGGTTTAGACGGGCGAGGATAAAACTCAGTTGGGTAGGGAAGAGTGGGATGAGATGGGGTGAGTTGCTTTACGTATTGGCGAAAAGGAAGGAACAGGGGGTTTGCCCAGATTTATTGGTTAAACATTTAGGTGAGAATGACTTGGTTGCTTTGTCGGGTATTGGATTGTTGAAGGCGATGAAGTTAGATTTGTGTCGGATTAAAGAACGTTGGGCAGGTACTCATATTGTTTGGATGAGCATGGTGCCGAGAAGGGTGTGGAGGGGAGACAATTCTTTTAAGGGTATAGAGAAGCAGCGTAGGAAAATTAATCGGGAGATGAAGAGGTTTTGCAAGATTCAAGGTTTTTCTGTTCTTACACACGAGAATATAGTAGCTTCTGACATTGAGCTATTTAGGCAGGATGGGGTGCACTTATCCTTTTTGGGAAATGAACACTATTTGTTGGAACTTCGGCTGTTGATTGCTGAATTGATGGGAGAAAGGTTGTGGGATAGGTAGATGGGGTTGGGTGGGGCAGGAAAACGCCTGCTCGGGTTTTCCTATGTGACCTTTCGGGGGGGAAGGGGTTGATCAGAAAAGATGAGAGGGCAGCGAGTTTTCAGGTGGACAGCAGGACAGATGGGTTAATGGGTTGGTCGGGTCAAGGTGGGGATGGGACAAGGGGTAGTGCGGAGGGGTCAGTTTAGAGGGAGGGGTTAGGTGATGAATTTGGATTAGTGAGGTTTGGGTAGTTTTATGAGGCTTTTATGGAAAGGTTGTAGTTTATTGCCAGACCTGTTCTATTAAAGTGGCCTTTTATCCCTTACAAACGAGTTTTGTGGTCCTGTCACTGTTTCAGTCCGATTTCTTGTTGTCTAAGTCAGTGGTGCTGAAACTACGGCCGGCCGCTAGTGCCCCTACACTTCATCTCTTGTGGCCCGCAGATCTTCCGTCGACTTCCCTGGTAAGCTCAGCTTTGCATCAGAGAAAGCTTCTCAGGTGCTGTTTTCTTTGTTGCTGGTGTTAGTGAAACAACATTGTTTTGTAATTCTGGGTTTGCTTTCTTTAGTTAGTGAAGCTTGATTTATGAATAGGGCTGCCCTGCTCATAAAACAAACTGAAATAACTGTAGAAACAAAGCCCAGAATCAAAAAATGATGTTGTAAGGGTGTGTTTTGTGCTATTTTGCTCATGGGCCTTGTTTCCACAGCCAGTCTAGCTTTTAGTATTACAAGGCAGCTCTACTCATTTTTGAAAAGTGCATTAGAAAGTATGAGAACTGTGATTGTGAGTACGACGGGCCTGGTTCAGTGAATGTGGGGAGGGGCAGGGTCAGTCAGGTAGCTAAAAAGAACACAATAATCTGTAGTTAAAATGGGGTCTTTAACCTATATGTAACTGTATGTAAAATGTAATACAAACACCGTAACTGAAAAAGGATTAACAAAGTCAATCGGACTCATTTATGAGACTTATGGGCATTGCCGATAATTTTTAGGCATGGTGTATATACAGCATGGCTGAAAAGAATGTAAAAAAATGTGCCATGATCTTGTATTCGAAGTGTACTTTTTTGATATTGTGCTAATGTACTTTTTTGAAACTGGGCTAATGGCCTTTTTTAAAAAAAAAACAACAACAAAAACGGGGAAATCAGTTGGAAATGGGAAGTGCTACTGCACAGATGCAGCACTCGGGTACAACCTAACAGTTGCGGCTCGTGACACTGAGAAGGGGCGGAGGAGCGCAGACGAGGGGTGTAAAGAAAAATTAAAGAAAAAAGAAAAACACTTACCTCCTCTGCTGTGGGCCGCGCATCGCTCCTCTGTTCCTCGTCGCTGCTGCAGGCACAGGCTCCCAGCCTGCCCTGCGGCCACTCCTGACTTTGTCCAAAGCAGTGTCAGGATTGGCTGGGAGTGCCCAGACAGTGCGACCCAGGCAGACTGGGAGCCTGTGCAGGCTCTCTCAAGCCCAGCAACTGTGTTGACAGGCTTGAGAGAGCCTACTGCACATGTGTGTTTGGCCAACCCTAGACGGCCATCCAAACATACATGCGCAGCACTCCCCCTCGCTGTTCTTTACCCCCGTGGCCCTGCCCCTTTAAAAGAAAAGGATAATAAACAAAGTTTATCCTTTTCTTTTAAAGGCTTTGCAGCTGCTGCTGCTGGTTGGGGGACAACAGTCCTCCGCTCTTTTGGAGGAGCCACCCCTGCAACCTGAATTGGACTTTTTGGTCCCCGAGAAAATGTTTGTGCGTACCCATGGTCTACGCCACACCTTTTCATCTCAAATGCTGTTAAAACCCATGTGCCGTTGTGATTGTTATTCATTTCCTTTTCGAAATGCTCTTGTGTCAGATCAGTTCAAACTTTGTGTCAAGCATGTTTTTTGCAATGGTGTCCCAATCCCTTTCCTTCATTCCTGCCCTGTTGCAAAAATCTGTACGTACTGTGAACTGGAGCGCAATAACTGATTTGCTGTGTGCTTTTTCATTAGTGCAAGGTTCACAGCCCGCGGTTGCTTAGGGATCCCTTGATGATGTGTGCGCCACGTGTGTCAGACGTAGAGAATCGGACAAAATCAATGCAAGACTATCATTAAAGCCACATGTTTCCAAGTCCACACTAGTATTAAAATCACACTAGCAAGTATTCCACACTATTTGGTGCCAGTTGTTTATCAATGTGATCCACAACTAGACAGGCCCAGACAATCTGTGTGCATCCCATTCTTACACAACCACGGATTTTTTTTATTATTACAACACTCTTGTTTTTTCCCATTTTTAAACAAGAACATACTTCAACCCAGCAGGGCAAAGACGAACTATGAATTCTACTTACAAATATGCAAAAAAGTGAAAAATAATTCAGAAATTCATGTTAACTTCATAGACCAAACCTGATATGTGTATAAATCATAATGACATACTTTATATATCCAACTATACATGAATACTTAATATCATTCAAGGGATCCACTGAGAAAATAATCTGATTATTTATCACTTAATTTAAAATAAGATTATTGTCAACATTCTTCTTAATTCAAACATGCTCGTTAATTGAATTATGTATTTAGTAATGTATATACCTAATACCACACTTTATCACAAACACAGCTACGTTTATTGAACATGCATAGTTGTCGTGCCTGGTACTGTAAAATGCATTTTAAGAATTCTAGTGCCAGTCGACTACAAATGTAAACGTGCGCAGCTCTCTGTGCTGGATCTGCACACAATAAATGTTGCTGCACTTTGAGAACTGTATAACAACAGCTACTCAGTGTCAAAAGTTTAGCCTTCCTTCCCGGCATTGCAAACGTTGTGATAGACTTCGACCGAGGAACACTCGAGTATTTCGAACACAGCTTCACCACAAAAATGATACTAATGCCAACTCAGCCTGTGACTTACAAGCTGGGAATTCGGGGAATACTAGGGTGCCTGGGTCAAAACAAAAGCAACTTGTTGTGTATCAACTCATTTTTATATTCAACAATACTTGAATCGTGTTATGGACGCAATTGGCTACCAGGGCCCTGATTTTGAGTGTGGGGAGCAGGACGCATCAGGTACTGGTTGTTACTTCCGCCACCCTGACCGAGCCACCGCCCATCATAATTAGACATATCCACTGGTCCTGAGGGGATCTCTATGACCTGTCATGGCGGCTCATCTGAAAGCACCGAGAGTAGAGTGGCCACCATGTTTCATCTATGTTTTTCAAAAATAAACTCCCAAAGCGGGAGTTTGTTTTTTTAAAATATGCTAATGACCCTGCCACTCTCGGAGGTTTCTCCCAGGGTGTGGGGATCATAATATTTCTGTGCAGGAGCACAATGCTTTCACTGGCAGTCCGGAACAGAAAATACAATACATCAGACTTCCTGCTGGGATCATGGCTTTAGTCTTCTTTGACTGGCAGCTATCTTTCGTGGAGACTGAAAGCTCCACGTGACATTCTCAAAGATTGAGGCCATCACTACTGAAAGGGTGGCAGTCGTGAGAGGCTCCTGTGACAGTGCACTAGACAATAACGAGATGAGAGGTATCAAGTGTGTTTCAGGGCTCTCTTCTTGCCAACAGTGCACAGAGACTACGAAGCTCCCCATTGATGGAATCCTTCTGCATGAGGGTGTACCACATCTTAGACTCCAGGCCTTCTGTTAACCAGTAGAATAATACACATCTGGATTGCACACCATGCAGAGATAGAAGAGGCAAGGATGCCAAAATATGACCTGCCATTGTTGGCCAGGTGAGTGGTGCTTCAAGGCACATCAAAGGATCCCCTAGAGATGTGTTGAAGTGTAGTGTTTCCTGAAAGTCTACCCTGCAGGATGAGGCAGTGTGCCAGAGATCCTACTGCTATGGCACCTGGCCATCGCCTGCCCAACCCCAAGTGTCTGAGCTGACAGGGTGCCTGGATGTTAAGATCTTGCTGTCCCACACTATAGCAAAGCCTGATCAACCTTGTCAGAAATTTACTGACACAGTTAATGTTAACCCAAAAAGTTGTCTGATAGGAAATAGTGCTAAACATTGGAATGGTAACTGAAAACAATTCTAATGGCCGGTAGGAGCCCCGAGCTCCAGCATTCCAATGTTCCAATTGTTGTTCACAGCTGTTGCTATGAACAAAGGCCTCACAGAGTCAGTGGGGATTTCAATACCCTTGGGCTCCGTGAGGACTTGTTTTACTTATTAGAACATTCTGCCTTCTAGTGGTTAAATGTTCTAATAGCCTTATAGTCCTCCTTAGTTGAACTGTACTACCATTAAAGTCCCGCTCCAGTGTTTAGAACCCTCACCTTCGGCTCGGGCCTTTAACGCTGGAAAAGGCTTTTAATGACCAGTGTAGCCCGCTACGGTGTATGCTATAAGGCTATATTGGAAGACCCCTTGAAAACAGTCAATATAATTAATTCAAAGTGGACCCTGAACTTTTCTTGGACCTCAGTCAGTGGATATTCAATTCCCTGGCCAAAGTCATCCCTCCACCATAGGTCTTCTTAAACCATAGGACCGCCCAATCACAGGGAGAAAATGGTCTGAAGGACAATCAGGGGCCAATTCACAAAGGCATGTATGAGTACATGGCATAATACTACAGGAGTACTAGGTCACATATTCATCAACGCCTTTTAGAATTGGCCCGAAAACATCTAAAGTAGGAAAAATTGAGGGAACATAATTAGTATAATTAGAAAGCACTGTGCCCTCATTGCACCTTTACTAATAGTGAGTTGACATTTCAGGGCCAATCAATGGGGACATTATGAGGGTGTCAATTATTACACCTGTAATGCTATTTCACATGCTTAGACGTGACTCCACAGTTTGGAAAATAACTGATTAGGCGAATTGGATGTGCAAAGGGCTGTCAGGAAAGGTCATGCACATTGAATGGGGAAACTAATTGATAACTCAAAACAAAGTGGTCCTTTAGATAATGTTAAGGTAAAAAAAATACATAAATGTACAGATTTTGTTTTGCCAAAATATTACAGCAGCAACCGAAAATCATTAGTTTTTGGTACTCATTAGATGTGCAAATTCAGATTCATTAGTATTCGGCACTCCACCAGTAATACTGGCATTGCAGTACTTGATGACAAAATGAGAACACAATTGACTTTCCGTGGGTGAGCACAAAAAACAGGGAAGCTAAAACCAAGACTTGCTCTGTTTGGAAAGTCTACTGCCAAGTAGAGGTGTAATACGCTTTCATTGTGGTGTCCCAGTCCAATGAGACCCCTGAATACAGGAATTTTAGAACAGATGCATATAAGACACTGAGCAGATGCAGGATGTCTATTGTGTCAAAGATTAGGAGAGCTCATCTCACCTTTCTTGGAATTCTCTTACACCATTAGTCTTTCGTTTTCAATAATATTCAACACGTTTCCCCTAATGCATCAACTTCTTATGTGATTGAATCATAATTTTCATGTAGAATTTCAATTCAAGAAATCATTAAAAAAGCAAAGTCTAGAGTTGCTTACCCTTGAAATAGAGCGTTTTGTACATTGTATGTATTTCGAAGTGCAATGTGTCCTTCACAAGGACAAGGCCTATATATAGCCTCCGCATCTGGAAAGATAAGATTAAAAACATGAAGTATATCAGTTCACTTCAATTTATTGTCAATTATTAATTATTTAAAAACTTTGCAGTAAAATACAAAAAAATCAAGTTATTGCTACGGAAAACGCATTTACTTTTGCAATAAAAAGAGGTACCCAATGTGTACTGCAGTTTATTTAAATGAAAGAGGAATTGAGAAACTTGATTAATTACAATGTGCATACATTTCATTATGCAGGAAATCGCCCTAAAATCAACGCAGCTCAAAGCAAATGTAAAAGCTACCAAATAATAACAACAGCCATTGTCCTTGAAGACATTCTATCAAAAGGGTGAGGCAGAGGTATGGAATGTGGATCAGTGACCCTGAGTCATTCTTTGCATCAATGAGAGTGGTTGTCTGACGATAATCCATGATGATCTACTTTTAATTATGGTTGCAATAAAAAAAGAAACATGTAAAAACATATGCATCTGTTCCTTGGGCAAAATCATCCACAAATAATTTAGTGTTGTTCTGAGTATAAAAGTTTGTCAACATGGCTTAAATGAGGCATAACGTTTAACTTGAAATTTTGAAGTCAACTTAAAAGCAGCTAAAGATGGTGATGACAACCAGAGGTCTGCATGACTCTAGATACTTCATATAGCTTTCCAACAGACAGCGAGTACCATCACTCCACTGAAGCCCCAACCACATTAGACACCTCAAGGGATTTTTATTCGCTAGGGAAATAGTTGGGAACACGTAAGACATTGTAACATTACTTAACATAATCACCTCAACAACTTGCATTCCAATCTAGTCTCTGTCAGACAAGCTGAATCCAGCAGTCCACAGGTTGATGGACAGGTTGAACACTTAACTAAATCCATCCAGGCGGATCACTGTACAAGAAGGACTACAGAGCCACAAATGAGTGACAGCATGACAGTGCTAGAATAACTGATAAGACTGGTTTATTATCAGAAGGATATAAATTGTTTTACAACATTCTTAGTGAATATATTAACACATTGTCAAAGGGGCAAGATGTGGCCTGTGAGCTGCTTGTTCTTCAGTCCATAACCCCAGATGCCATATTTTTTTAGATCTTTCCTCTACATCCCCAAGCTACTTACGCTTTCATTCTACCAAGCGCCATTATCGACAACGTTTTTGCACTTCCTACCTGATTGTTGTAAGCATCGTACTAATGTAATGCAGTCAGCTTTCGCTGCTGCCCTCTTGCCGTATCGTTTATAAGGATCATTTCATCATAGCATTGGAAATTGTGCAGGCGTTAGGGGTCAGTTTTAAGTAGGCTAATAACACAACGTGTATTTGTAAAGCGCACTTTCACCCAGAAGGGTTTCTTGGCGCTGAATAACAAATGTTTATTATTAGGAAAGAGCGGAGATGCACCTTATCTTTGAAAATATGGCTTAGTTCTGCTCTCTCCTTGTGATGCAATGCAACTCAGCACCCTCAATTGCTATTCACAGTTCTCTAAACTATTGACATCAATTGACATTGTTTGTAAGTAGACCCACAATTAATTTTAATATAAGAATAAATATTTAATGAATCTCACACTAATTCTATTAGTACTTTTTCACTCTGAAGATGATATATTGTAAGTGAGGGTCCTGCAGTGTTTTGAAGCCATTAGCTTATGATCCTTTGGTGCCTCAATCAAATACCCAGGTACTTGAATAAGTACACTGTGGATAGTTCTATGTCAGAGTATCAATAACAAAAATATAATCTGACATTAACATCTTTAACAAAAATATCACTCCATTGGGTGTAGACTTTCCATTATTAATATAGCCAAAGGGGCGATATGGTGGTATACAGTACCACAGGTGCAATACTTTTAACCACGAAATTCTGGTATTATGGCCCATATTTATACTTTTTTAGCGCCACATTTTGACGCAAAATGGCTCAAACTTACAAAATACAATTGTATTTTGCAAATTTTTCCGGTTTGTGAAACTATCCCAATAGATGTGTGAAACCCTATAAACCTACATTTGTGTTCCCTATTTCAGCAAGATGCCACATCCAGAAGCATCCCACTCCTAACTTTAAACTTGCTGGCAGGGTGGATGCTTTCACAAGAACATATAACTGATTTACAATTTAACCAGTACTGGATTTGTGAATTAGAATTTGAAAGCCATATTTACAAAGTGCTTTTTGCACACCTCAGTTGTACTCAAGTATACAAAATGGGTGTGAAATTAGGCCCTATATCTGCTGCTTTGAATGGACATTGATCCCAAGACTTAAACTAACTGTAGGTGGTCTCTTTTTTAAAGATTAATTATAAAGCAGAATACAGAGATTAAACTATTAAAGGCTATGGGTTCATTTTACTCATAAGTTCACAAGCAAGCATTGAACATGACATGATATGACAGGCATATTTGGGGAGCATACTTTCACCCCAAAGAAGTCTCTTGGTTCTAGTGACAGGTAATGGAAATTAGTTACCCAACTTATGGGTACTTGTTTTATCTACCTTGTTAGGATGAAGGCTAAGTGGATGAAGCCCTGCGAAAATAAGAACTTGCGGCCATCTGCTCAAACGAAGACCCCTGAAGTGGAACATTGCAAAGTAAATATGGATATGTAATGTATGCCCTGATCTATTTGTTTGTGAAAATAGCACATAAATAAAAATGTTTTTCACCTAAGTATCCAGTTGCCTTCAATTTATGGCTCTGTGGTTGATATTTTGAGTGTCAGTGCTACCTGTGCATTTCTTAGCACCAAGGATGGTTGTATAATGGAACCACACATGCCATTACCACACATGTCTTTACAACGTGTCCATTACAACGCATATGTCTTTACCATGTATGCCTCTATGATGCAAAATTTTAGCACACATATGCCTTTACCAGGCATGCCTTTCCAACAAAAATGTAAGTAGTTTGCAGGTAAGTAAAAATTGCAATGTGTTGATGTTTCCTGTACTAATCTTGAAATAAACGTGATTTCAATCAAATGCTACTATCGGGCCTGCAGCACTCATTGTGCCACCCACATGAGTAGCCTTGTAAACATGGCTCAGACCTGCCACTGCAGTGTCTGTGTGTGCATTGCAGTGTTAATTCGACTTGGTAAGCGTACCCACTGGCTCGGCCCAAACTTTCCCTTTTTATACATGAAAGGTACCCATAAGGTAGGCCCTAGGAAGCCCGTGAGCAGGGTGCAGTGTATGTTAAAGGTGAGACATGTACTGATGTGTTTTACATGTCCTTACAGTAAAATACAGCCAAATTCGTTTTTCACTGTTGCAAGGCCTATCTCTCTCATAGGTTAACATGGGGGCTGCCTTTAAATATCTTTTAAAAGTAGTTTGCCTTTGAGAGCAGATAGAGATATGGAGTTTGGGGTATCTGAACTCACAATTTAAAACCACATCTTTTAGTGGAGTTCGTTTTTAGATTGTTAGTTTGAAAATGCCACTTTTAGAAAGAAGGCATTTTTTTGTTTAAACCATTCTGTGACTTTGCCTGTTTGTGGATTCCCTTTCTGGGTCAGACTGACAGTTGGGCTGTTTGTGAATCTCCTCTAGATAGTGACACAAAGGGAGCTGGGGTGTAGCCTGCATATTCTGATGAGCCATCTGGGCTAGAGTGGAGGGAAGAGTGGTCACTTACACCTGAATGGGCTGTGCCTGCCCTCACACAATGCAGTCTCCAACCCCCTGGTGTGTGTCTGGTGCCTAGCCTGGGGAAGGCAGGATCCTGTAAACAACAGAGACTTTTCTTTGAAGTTGGGCAACTTTAAAGGCAGAAAGGGGTATAAGTATTGGACCATAACCCCAGACTTTATATTTCTTCAAGATTTGTTTCTGGAACCAAGAGGAATCTCCGCCAAGGAGAAGAGCTGAAGAGCTGAGAAGTGCTGCCCCTGTCTGTGACTGTGCTTTCTTGGGCTATCCTGCAGTTTCTGCTTCTGCCTGTGAAAGGGAACAAAGACGGGACTTTGTGGTATATTCCTGCTTGAGAAGAATCTTCAAGGGCTTGGACTGAGCTTGCCCCCTGTTATGAAGTCTCAGGGCCATCAAAGACGTCCTCTGCCAGCACCTGAACTCTCTGCTGAGACTCCTGCCCTGCCAAGTAGTGCCTAATCCAGTCCTTAGACCAGTGAAAGGAGAAGCTGGTGAAAAACCAAAGAAAATCAAGTGAACCGACTTCAGACGACTCGGGGCTGACGCCGCTGATGAATCCTGTGATGCTGCCTGCAACCAAAGCCGTGGTCCTCGCTGGAGAGCAACGACCCTGCAAGCCCGACACCGCTGCAGGCCAATTGAAGTCTGCGTCTCCATAGATGTCGCCACACCACGTCATGACTGCTGGATACCGACTCAGGCGGAAGTGTACAGATTCAATGCTTCGTACCGACGCCGCCTCACCTCCACTGCTCCGCAGCAAGGACCCAATGCCTCTTCATGACGCCTCCACTGCTTCGCTCCGCAGCACTGGAACCGATGCCATCTCGGATCAAGTGATGCCACGATCCATAACTCCGTGCACTGGCTTGCTTCTTCATTTTCACAAGGTACTGTACCTGGGGGTCCGTGCAACTCCGTGACCGGCGCCATTGGCGTCGGATTGTTGGGAGCGACTCCATCACAACGCCACAAATCACCTAATCGAAGCATTTGTGTTTCTATGTGTTATTTTTTAGTTTAATCTTTGAAAATTCATAACTTTGCTTATGTGTATTGGATGTTTGTCATTTTGGTCTTGCTTTGTTCAGATAAATATTGGCTATTCCTCTAACCTGGTGTTGAGCCATTCTGTGGTGTTTTCACTGTATTACTCTGTGTGTTGGTAGAAATACTTTACACATTGTCTTTGGGATAAGCCTTTCTGCCCATGCCAAGCTACCAAGGGGGTGAACTGGGATAAACTGGGTGTGATTATCCCTTGCCCTGACTAGAGTGAGGGTCCTTGCTTGGACAGGGGGTAACCTGACTGCTAACTAAAGACCCCATTTCTAACACTGTGCATGGCGAAGGAGGCAGTTATAGTTACCTTGGGGTGCGAGTTTTAGTTACTTAAAGAACTCTTACTATAACTGCTGAATTTCTATGTTTTTGTATGAGTAAATTCAGAAACTAAATATAACGTCCTTGTAACCTTTGTTTTTTTTCAGTGAATTTCAGTTTTTTTTTAATGTGTAGTCATTTTCATTGCTATACTTGAATCCAACCACTTCCGCGCAGGCCTTTGGCTGTGCATGGTGGTGGTTGGACACAGATAGGCCAACCCCCTAGAAGCACCCAACCTTGCACCAGGCACAACCTTCTCCCGTGCACAGTAGAGGTTGCCCACAGGGGCTGGCCTGAAGCCATGCCCTGCTGCCAACCTGATGCTAACCACCCAACCCGATGCTGTGCACGGCCCTTTGCGCATGCACTGCAGAAGTTGTCCGTGGCCTCAGTGGGTATGAGAATAGGTGTGAGAGGCTGTATCTGGGGGTGAGAGTGGCTGTCGGAGTGTCTATCTTGGTGTGAGACTGCATACATCAGTTTTTTAGTGGGTGCGTCAGTATGTGTGTGGGTCTGTGAGTGTATGTGTGTGTGTGTTTGGTTTTTAAATGAATGCTTGGTGCGTGCGTGTATGTTTGAATGTTGATGAGTGTTGTGAATGGATGTGCGTGCACGTGTGAATGAATGAGTGTGAGTGTGATTCCCACCCGCCCCCTCCCTCCTAAAATTACCGGCCACCACTGCAGGAGACCAAGACATTCTTTAACAGCATCTAGTGAGGAGACCTTTATCCATTGCTGGCATAGTTTCCGAACACTATGGTGGTCATTACAACCCTGGCGGACGGTGTTAAAGTGGCGGTAAGACCCCCAACCGGCCGGCGGTAAAAAAATAGCAATTACGACCGTGGCGGAAACCGCCAACAAAGACAGCCACTTTAACACTCCCACCGCCACGGCGGTACAAACAAACAGCGAGGCGGTCACCGCCAACAGACAGGCGGGAGACAATGTACCGCCCACACTATTATGACAGGCCAATCCGCCACCTTTTCCGGGGCGGATACACCGTGGATAAAAACACTGCAGAAACAGGAATTTCCAAGGGAAAACGCTCACCTCTACACACTCCACGAGGAACGAGGACACCATGGAACCGGAACTCCAAATCCTACCTGCGATAGTCTTCCTGCTCCTCTACCAGGAGCACGAACGCTGGCGGCGAAGACCACGGTGAGTACTGCACCTACGACACAGGGGAGGGGGGAGGCAAAAAACAGGGACACACACACACGCAACACCCCCACCCCCACCCTCACCCACTACAACACACACACTAATGCATATCAATACATCACTGTTCCTCACCCCGGAAGAATGCAAAGACCAAAGAAAATGAGTGTAACCATCGGAATATATTACAAACAAGTAGGCAGAAATATATATATACACCATGTACAAAATATATACCAGGCATAGAAGTCCAGGTACTGCACAAAGAAAGTCCGTGAAACACTGGGACCACACGGTATGGGCGAGGCCCACACAAGATCCCCGACCATGACAGAGAGAACCCTGCAGGGGCATCAGATACCAAGAAAACAGGCACCTCAGGGGGAGGGAAAGGGGGGGCACCTCAGCCGCTTGAGTGCATGGCGCCAAATCCACGAGGGGGCCACATGCCCACTGTTCCATCCTGGGGAGTGCAAAGCCACAGTCTCTCAAGTCTCTACAGTGGGTGGGTTGCCCACTGTTCAATCCTGGGGAGTGCAAAGCCACAGTCTCTCAAGTCTCTACAGTGGGTGGTTTGCCCACTGTAACATCCTGGGGAGTGCAAAGCCACAGTCTCTCAATTCTCTACAGTGGGTGGCTTGCCCATTGTAACATCCTGGGGAATGCAAAGCCACAGTCTCACAAGTGAATAACAGTCTCCACTGGTTCTGGAGGGGGACTGGTGCCCAGAGTGCTTCATCCTGTGAAGGACAGAGGTAGTGGATGGATGTCTCCACTGGTTCTGGAGGGGGACTGATGCCCAGAGTGCTTCATCCTGTGAAGGACAGAGGTAGTGGATGGATGTCTCCACTGGTTCTGGAGGGGACTGGTGCCCAGAGTGCATCACTCACCCCGTGACTGACCCAGTTGCATCAGTGCCCCTGCCGCTCATGGGCTAGCGGTGCTTGATTTGGCGGTGCCCTGTTCAGCGGTGCTTGAGTTGGCGGTGCCCTGTTCAGCGGTGCTTGAGTTGGCGGTGCCCTGTTCAGCGGTGCTTGAGTTGGCGGTGCCCTGTTCAGCAGTGCTTGAGTTGGCGGTACCCTGTTCAGCGGTGCTTGAGTTGGCGGTGCCCTGTTCAGTGGTGCTTGAGTAGGCGGTGCCCTGTTCAGCTGTGCTTGAGTTGGCGGTGCCCTGTTCAGCGGTGCTTGAATTGGCGGTGTCCTGTTCAGCGGTGCTTGAGTTGGCAGTCCTTCATGGGCCAGCGGGGCTTG
Organism: Pleurodeles waltl; assembly: GCF_031143425.1. NCBI lineage: Eukaryota > Metazoa > Chordata > Amphibia > Caudata > Salamandridae > Pleurodeles > Pleurodeles waltl. The sequence continues at coordinate 1,668,293,709 of NC_090444.1, read as the reverse complement.
TGCTGGCGGTCCTTCACGGCCCAGCGGGGCTTGTGCAGCAGTCCTTCATGGCCCAGCGGGGCTTGTGCTGGCGGTCCTTCATGGCCCAGCGGGGCTTGTGCTGGGGGTCCTTCATGGCCCAGCGTGGCTTGTGCTGGCGGTCCTTCATGGATCAGCTGGGCTGGGGCTGGCGGTGGCCTCCTGGGCAGCTGGGCTGGGGCTGGCGGTGGCCTCCTGGGCAGCTGGGCTGGGGCTGGCGGTGGCCTCCTGGGCAGCTGGGCTGGGGCTGGTGGTGGCCTCCTGGGCAGCGGGGATGATGGCGGTCTTCTCCGCCGTGCAGCCCTTCCCAGACTTGCCGGGTTTCTTGTGGCCCTGCCCACCTTGGAAGGTGTCACAGCTGACTCCACACTCCCAACGGGACCCCTGGGAGCAGCTTTGGTGGCTGGAGTCTTCCCCCTCTCCCGCTGGGCATTAGCCAACTTCTGATGCTTCACAGGTGGGGGACTGGCTGTGCTGTGGGTCCGTGCCACACTGGCTGTCCTGGTGGCCGGTGCACTCCACATACCTGTGACTACAGGCACCACTGGTCCCGGAGATGTTGTGGCTGAGGTACTACTTCGGGACCTATGAGATGGACGGGGTGGGGGAGGTGTGGGAAAAAGGTCAAGGCTGGACAGGAAAATTCTTTTGGAGACACTGGGACGGGTAGCTGGGGTTTGGGAGTAGAGGAAGAGGTGGTGGTAGTAGGAGGTGTACGTTTGGTGACTTTGGGTGCAGGTGCATGCGCTGGAGGCTGTCATGAGGTGGATGGCTGTTGGGTGGGTGTGTGCCTGCGTTTGTGTATCTTGGGAGGGGGCATCACAGACACACTGGGAGAGGACACAGGGGACGTGTGAATGGTAGTGGGGGTGGTGACTGCACGTGAGCGGGGTGTGCTGGTGGGTGTGCTGGTGAGGGACGTAGTGGCTGTAGAGGTAGTGCATGCAGGTGTGAATGTAGACGAGACTGGGAGGGAGGAGGGAGACGATGAGGAGGGGGACACAGTGGAGGCAGTCGATGTTGGTGTGTCTGCATGTGTGTGTTGCTTGCGTGAGTGCCTGTGTGATGTGTGGTGCTTATGTTTGCCTGAGCTTCCCTTGTGTGGTGAGGTGTGTGCAGGCTGGTCTGATGGTGTGCTTGGGATAGGCAGAGGTACAGGGGATTGGGTCTAGGTGGAAGAAGTTGGAGGGGGGAGGCTAGAGACGGGGACAATGGCTGCCATCAGTGCTGAGGCCAGAGTTTGAAAGGCTCGGTGAAGGGCTGCCTGACCAGAATGAATGCCCTCCAGGAATGCATTAGTTTGTTGCAACTGCCTTTCTACACCCTGGATGGCATTCAAAATGGTAGACTGCCCAACAGTGAGTGACCTGAGGAGGTCAATGGCCTCCTCACTGAGGGAAGCAGGGGGGACTGGTGCAGGGCCTGAGGTGCCTGGGGCAAAGGTGATGCCCACCTCCTGGGTGAGCAGGCTCGGGGCGAAGGCTGAGGGGCTGCTGGGAGGGCGGTGCTGGTAGGGGGGGTGGCGGCTGTACCTGTAGATGCGGGGGCACAGATGTTGCCGCCACCACAAGGGAGCTCCCATCAGAGGACGAGTCCGTGTCGCTGGTCTCAGCTCCTGTCCCCGCCGTGGAGCTCCCCTCACCCTCCGTCCCACTGGTGAATTCCAAGTCCGTAGTCTCGCCCTCCAGGGCCATGTGGGATGCAGCTCCCTCGTGCTCTGGTGCCACTGCTCCTCCGCGTGATGATGCTAATGCACACAAGAACAGGAAGACCACAAAAATGGGGGGGGACACAGAAGAAAGACATGTTGAGTGCATGGATTACTGGTACCGTTGGCGGACAAGACAGACACAGAAGCCCCCTGCACTACGCCGTGGTCTTGGGCTCCACAGTTCAATTCCTGGGAAATGGCCTACAAGGCTATGGACGACATCTGCACACATAGATGACACAAGGGCATGAATAGCTGTACTTGGCACTCTACAGAGGTGGGGTGGGGTGCCACAGGGCCTGCCTAACGGAGGGGCCTAGCCTACGGAACTGGCCCTGGCCTAGGGAAACCCACAGCCCTCCTCCCCCACCCAGACAACTCCACTGCGCGCAAAGTCAGCAGAATGAGGGTGTACTCACCCCCTTGTGTCTGCTGTGGTGCCCTCAAGCACCTATCCAACTCCGGGTAGGCCACCGCCAAGATCCTGAACATCAGGGGGGTCATGGTGCGACGGGCACCCCTCCCACGTTGGGAGGCCATCCCCAACTGAGCCTCCGCCGTCTTCTTGCTCCAGCGGCGAATGTCCTCCCATCTTTTCCGGCAGTGGGTGTTCCGTCTGTGGTAGACCCCCAGGGTCCGGACGTCCTTGGCGATGGCACGCCAAATATCTTTCTTCTGGTGGGCGCTGACCTACATGAAATGTACAGGGGAAGAAGAGATGTCATTACCAACTGCACCGTCAAAGTGAGTGGCCCCCATCCCTACCCTTGCCATGTGGCACATGCATTCACCATCTTTCATGCACGCAGCACTCTGCCCCCTTCCTTCTTTCATCCAGCCCTCTCCACACAGGCATAGCCCATACAACATGCTCCCTGTGTACTTACCTGTTTATCTGGAGGACCGTAGAGTAGCGTGTACTGGGGGAGGACCCCATCCTCCGATGTGAAGGCAGGGGCCCTTTCCCCAGACGCACGAGCCATTGTCTCTTCCAGACCGAGGTCACAGCAGCACTTGCAGTGTAGGTCCTCTCCTGTCGAAGATCAGGTATCAAGTGATTAAACAGATAGAAAATGGTGGTCACGTCCGTGGCGGTGCGTACCTTCACCGCCGGCGTACATCATCATTGGCTCCTGGGACCCATAGGGTCCAATGTTAACCAATGCAGCATTGCGCCGCGGTCTTCGACCGCCTACTGCGACGGTGTACAACGCCAGCGCAGTTACCTCACATCCCATTGTCCCACATCAGAGGTCAGGCAGCCTCCATTTCAGGGGCCCACATGGCTTCATTTTCAACTTTTGTCCTTCATAGGCACCGTCCGCTGGGACATGTGAGGATATGGCGGCATCCTCCGGTGTACCGACCGTTGGTGGACCTGTCAACAATGGAGGAGCAACATTTGATAATCACCTACAGGCTTGACCGTGCCACAATCCAGGAACTGTGTACCCAGTTGGAGCCAGACCTGATGTCAGCAATCCGCCATCCCACAGGAATCCCCCCTCAAGTGCAGGTGCTGTCAGTGCTCCATTTCCTTGCAAGTGGCTCTTTTCAAACAACTGTGGCCATGGCATCAGGGATGTCCCAGCCTATGTTTTCCAACGTATTGTCCAGAGTGTTGTCTGCCCTACTGAAACACATGCGGAGCTACATCGTTTTCCCTCAGGTGGAGGATTTGCCTACAGTGAAAGGTGATTTCTATGCCCAGGGACATATCCCCAACATCATAGGTGCCATTGATGGGACACATGTGGCTTTGGTCCCCCCCCACAGGAGTGAACAGGTGTACAGAAACCGGAAGAGTTATCATTCTATAAATGTACAGATGGTATGTTTGGCAGACCAGTACATCTCCCATGTGAATGCCATGTTCCCTGGCTCAGTGCATGATGCCTACATCCTGCGGAATAGCAGCATCCCTTATGTGATGGGTCTACTCCAGAGGCACCATGTGTGGCTATTAGGTGAGCACCTGGAAGCAAGTCAGTGGGAATGGTTGTCTGGGTCTGTGGTTATCCCTCCAGGTTAGTGTGTGTCTAACAGTTGCCCCTCACCATTTGCAGGTGACTCTGGTTACCCCAACCTGTTATGGCTACTGACCCCAGTGAGGAATCCCAGGACCAGGGCAGAGGAACGCTACAATGAGGCCCATGGGCGAACTAGGAGGGTGATCGAGCGGACTTTCGGCCTCCTGAAGGCCTGGTTCCGGTGCCCCCATATGACAGGTGGATCCCTATTCTACTCACCAAAGAAGGTGTGCCAGATCATTGTGGCCTGCTGTATGCTTCACAACTTGGCTTTGCGACGCATGGTGCCTTTTCTGCAGGAGGATGGTCCAGATGGCGGTGTTATTGCAGCTGTGGAGCCTGTGGACAGTGATGAGGAGGAAGCAGAGGAAGAAGACATGCACAACAGGGACTCAGTGATCCTGCAATATTTCCAGTGAGACACAGGTAAGAATACAAACCTGCCTACTACATGTACTTAAACACTACTACCTCTCTACTGTCTGTCGTTTTCACCCAGTGTATGGTCACTGAGTTGTCACTTTCCCTTACGGTTTCACAGAATTGGGTCCCACTATGTGACATCTGCTTAGATTCCTCATGGACTAGAGCTGTGTGACATAGGTATGTTGACATTACTATTTTAAAAAACATTTTGTCACTGTAATTGCTAATACACTATTTTGAAATCACAGACAGACTCCAGATCATTTTGTGCTTTAGGTGTGTTTATTTAAATGCTCAAAATTGGAGGGGGTTGTGAAATGGTGAGGGGTGATGGCGGAGGAATGTCCATGGCAGAGTCCAGTCTATTTGTCTCACAGGTGCATTGCACAAATGAGCATAGGAAGTGGAGCTGGGGCAGTTTGAGGATGGACAGGGTGACAAAGTGGGACAAAAGGATGACAATCAGGGTGGTCTAATTTCTTGGCGGGGGTCTTGGCATCGTTCTCTGTCTTTGTCCTTGATCTCAGGGACCGTTTGCGGGGTGGTGCTCCCTCTGCAGGGGGTGGGGTGCTGGTGTGGTGGTCCTGTGGCGGGGCGTCCTGTCCACTAGCGCCGGCGGAGGTGGTGGGCAGTTCGTTATCCTGGCTAGTGTCAGGGGCCCTTTGTTGTGCCACAGTGTCCCTCCTGGTGTTGAGTACTTCCTTCAGCACCCCTACGATGGTGCCCAGGGTGGAGCTGATGGTTCTGAGTTCTTCCCTGAAGCCCATATACTGTTCCTCCTGCATGCGCTGGGTCTCCTGAAACTTGGCCAGTACAGTTGCCATCGTCTCCTGGGAGTGGTGGTAGGCTCCCATGATGGAGGAGAGGGCCTCGTGGAGAGTGGGTTCCCTTGGCCTGTCCGCTACCTGTCGCATGGCAGCCCTCCCAGTTCCCCTGTGTTCCAGTGCCTCCGTCCCCTGGACCGTGTGCCCACTACCACTGCCCCCAGGTCCCTGGTGTTGTTGGGGTGGTGGGTTCTCCTGGGTTCCCTGTAGTGGTGGACACACAGCTGATTGACGTGTCCTGGGGACGGAGGTATGGGCCCGCTGGGTGGGTGCTGTGCTGGTGTTTCCAGAGGGGGGAAGGTCTGTGGTGGCCTGTGCCTGTGTGAGGGGAACCGACTGTCCAGAGGTCCCAGATGGTCCGGGCTGGTCATCTAGATCCAGTTGGACAGAGGTGCTGTCATCACTGTGGGCCTCTTCTGTTGGTGGTGTGGACATGTGTGGACCCTCCTGTCCGGTGACGTTGGGTAGAGGTCCTGCAGGGGTATAAAAGGATGTTTATTACATCTGTGTGTGTAATGGTGTGCAATGGGTGGGTGACCATGTACCCCAGTGCTAGCATTCCTGTGTGGGAGCTTGTGTGATGATGGTTTAGGGGGGTGTATGGGTATGTGTAGTGGGCATGCTTTGGTGATGTGTGTCCATGCAGGGCTTGGTGTTGGGATGGGTGGTTTGTGATGTTGGGACATTTGTGAGGAGTAGGGGTGCTGGGGTGAGTGTGAGGGTGGGGGTATGTGATAGCATGCAGGTAGGGTGGGGGATGTAATAGTAAAGCTTTGACTTACCAGAGTCCATTCCTCCAGCTACTCCTGTGAGGCCCTCAGGATGCAGAATCGCCAAGACCTGCTCCTCCCATGTTGTTAGTTATGGGGGAGGAGGTTAGGGTCCGCCGCCAGTCCGCTGAACCGCCTGGTGGTGTCTTGAGACCACGGAACGCACCTTCCCCCGTAGGTCATTCCACCTCTTCATGATGTCCTCCCGATTTCTTGTGTGTTGTCCTACTGCGTTGACGCTGTCCACTATTCTTCACCATAGCTCCATCTTCCTTGCAATGGAGGTGTGCTGCACCTGTGATCCAAATAGCTGTGGCTCTACCCGGACGATTTCCTCCACCATGACCCCAAGCTCCTCCTCCGAGAACCTGGGGTGTCTTTGCCGTGCCATGGGGTGGTGTGGGTGATGTGTGGGGTGGAGTGTGTGGTGTTAAGTGTGGTGATATGTAGTGGTGTGTTGTGTGAGGTGCGTGGAAGTTCTGTGGGTGATGGTGTTGTGTGCCTGTGGATGCTGTTGTTCTTGCTGGTGGTGTTTCTCTCTCTCCTTCTCTCAGTAAATTTGTTGTAGGGGTTTGTGGGTGATGTGGGTGGGTGTTTTATATTGTAATGGGTGTGTGGGAGTGGTGTGTGTATGTGTATCAGGTGTGTGTATTTTGAATTGTCCAATGTGGATGTGTTTTGTAAGAGTGTATGTATTTTGAGCGCGGCGGTGTGTACGCCAATGCAATACCGCGGTTAAAAGACCGCCGTGTGGGTTCGTGTGTCATGATAGTGTGGGCGTATTTTGGTTGGCGTGACGGTGGAGGTTTTGTTTTCGCCAGTTTATCACTGACCTTTGGTGTGGCGGACTTGTGTGGGTGTCTGTATTTTGGCGGATTCCGAGATGTGGGTCATAATAGCTGTGGCGGAATTCTGCGGCGGTGTGTTGGCGGCATTCTGCACGGCGGTAAGTGGCTTTTACTGCCAATGTTGTAATGAGGGCCTATATGTTGTCACAACACCTGAGTGCTCTGAGGATATATAGCGAGGGTCCGGCCTAATAGTTCTAAAACCCCCCAAAGAGTTTATAAAACGCATATGGCACCCATTGGTGTCTACAGGCCACAATAACCACCCACCAGGATGTGATAATGACGTGTTATATGTTCCATTTTGTACCAATTCATTAAGCTGGTCTTCACATACATTTATATACTTCTGCCATTTGTTAAATCTTGCAGGGGTGGAAATACTGGGCGCATTCAGGGCCATATTTATACTCTGTTTGCCCCGGAATTGCGTCGTTTTTTTTGACGCAATTCCGACGCAAAACTGACTCCATATTTATACTTTGGCGTTAGACGCGTCTAGCGCCAAAGTCCATGGAGTTTGCGTCATTTTTTTGCGTGGACACCTACTTTGCGTTAATGAGATGCAAGGTAGGCGTTCCCGTCTAAAAAATTTACTCCGAGGCATATGCGCCGTATTTACACTCCCGGGCAAAATTCACGCCCGGGAGTGGGCGGGTCAAAAAAAATGACGTACGGCCGCTTTTGTGCCGTTTTTAGCGCCTGGAAAAGGCAGGCGTTAAGGGACCTGTGGGCTCGGAAGGAGCCCAGAGGTGCCCTCCCATGCCCCCAGGGACACCCCCTGTCACCCTTGCCCACCCCAGGAGGACACCCAAGGCTGGAGGGACCCATCCCAGGGACATTAAGGTAAGTTCCGGTAAGTATTTTATTTTTTTATTTTTGTGGCATAGGGGGGCCTGATTTGTACCCCCCTACATGCCACTATGCCCAATGACCATGCCCAGGGGACAGAAGTCCCCTGGGCATGGCCATTGGGCAAGGGGGCATGACTCCTGTCTTTGCTAAGACAGGAGTCATTTCAATGGGGGTTGGGAGTCGGAAAAAATGGCGCAAATCGGGTTGAGGCGAAATATTTGCCTCAGCCTGACTTGCCCCATTTTTTGGCGCCCAAGCTCCATATCCCCCTACGCCGGCGCTGCCTGGTGTACGTCGTTTTTTTCCACGCACACCAGCCAGCGCCGGCGGCTAACGCTGGCTAACGTCATTGATTAAATACGGCGCCCGCATGGCGCTTCAGAATGGCGTTAGCCGGCGCTAATATTTTTTTACGCAAAACTGCGTTAGCGCAGTTTTGCGTCAAAAAGTATAAATATGGCCCTCAGTTCTTTAATGCTTGCTAAGCCTAAACAGCTAGTTTGTTGCACTGTTTCATTTAAGAATATCATTTGAAAAGGAATCATGCAAGCTCTAAATAAAGCTTTTATGCCTCTAATTTGCCAATTTTCTGTTCCCCACACACTTTTCAAATCATTTGAAATAACCCAATGTTCATAACCTTCTATGGCCAATCAGGAAACAAAGGAATCAGAATATATCAATTTTGTATCAGTCAACAATACATGCAAATCTCCCATCACTGGCTAGTTGAAATAATATGACTCAGCATTCTTGACATTGTGTCCAGAAAAATATGCAAACATTTCAGTATACGTTTTTGAGCTGCCTATTGGCGGAGTTGGGCAGTGTTCCCATTGTGCATATTTAAAAATAGTTTTTGAGGTACTAGCTCTGTGAAGGAAATGATGTCCATAATGATTATAACAGAACATATCTCCATAATTTCCTTTAAATTGGTACACATTATCATTTTTAAAAAACGCATAATACTGTAGATCAGAAATCATAGTATCAACTGTTTTGACATCCCAATCATTAGAAATCACTCCGGGTGTTATTACATCAGTCAATGAAAGTTTGAACACTTAAGGAATTTGAATGATCTCTGTAGGACCAAATATGTCAAATAAGACTTTATCCCATACAATTCCATCAGGAATTTGCACAGCTGTAATGTTCACTAGCTACAAGTCTCTGCGTATTTTATGGGAAGAAATGTGATTTTAAGACTTCCTCCACCAGTTCAACTGTAGGGCAATCAGGAAGGTAATGACCACATATAAGAAGAAAGAATACAATAACAAACCCAATCCAAAGTAAAAAGGCAACCACAGTCAGCCATAACCATAAATAGTTCCATGGACGAGTGAGATAGTTGAGGCAGATGGATCTGAAGAAAAGTCGTCAGCATCGATGAATTAACCATCATCTGTACATACAAATGCTGGTAGCGTGTTCAGAGGAGGAGAAACTGCTGAAGATTCTCTCAGTGGTTTGTAATATGTTACGACATCTGTTTGTGTGGAATTTGTAGTTGGCTGCTCTGTATCAGCAGAAATCAATGAAGTAGTAGTCATCAGTGGAACCAATGAAAGTTCATTTTCCACCCTCCCCAAGCTCAGAGAGATATCAACGTTGCTGTTGAAAACTTGTAGAGGAATATCCTGGTTTGTAGTGGGAGGGATTCAGGCACTACTCAGGAGTTCTCTAGGTCTGCTGTGCGGGATTGGCCACATGGTATAACTTGACATTGTCAATGGAGACAAAGGGATTCTCTTTCGAACCAGGCAGCGGTGGTAGTATACCAGTTCTGGTACTGTGTATTCCTAGGACTGGGGACGGTGCACGATAAGAAGGACCAAACTCCTTTTTCACAGCAACTTTTCACGTACTAGAACCCCCAGCTTGGGAATCGAGCCCGTAGATGTTACTGGTACATCCCTAATTCCAGTGGAGGCAGCACTGGCAGTTGCATTGTCATCACAAAATTCTTGTAACTCCTGCAAGACAGTGACATATTCATTCATGTCAAAAGGCGTATCTGCCGCCTGGATGTATGATGGAAAAACAAATGCATTTAAAACGCATGCCTTTACAACATGGTCTTTACAACAACCGCGTCTTTAACACACATGTCTTTATCAGGCATGCCTTTACAACACATTTAGTTGTAAAAGCATGTTTGGTAAAGTAACATGCATGGTAAATTCTCCCCCGCCCTTCCTCCTAAACCTGACATCATACTCCGCCTGCCCAAGCCTTTAAAACTGCCCAGAGCCCTAACCCCCTGGTCTACCCTGCCCTGTCCTAAAACCTGTCCCAAACTTTCCTAAAAACTACCCAGACCCCCCACCCTGCCCTAAACTCTAAAAACCTATCCTGGCCTAAAAACAACCCCATCTATCCTAAAAACTACCCGACTCTCGCCCTAAACCGTAAAACCCACCCTGGCCTAAAAAAATTCCTTCCTTGCCCTAAAAACTACTCCCACTCTCACCCAAAACCTAAAACCTACCCCACCCTGTCCTAAAAAAGACCCCAATCCCCTGCCCTAAACCCTAAAATGTTCACAGTCTTAAAACCGACCCCACCCTGTCCTAAAAACTACCCGACCCCCTGCCCTAAACCCTAAAACCTAACCTGCCCTGTCCTAAAAACTACACCTCCCCCACCCCAAACCCTAAAAGCTACTCTGTCCTAAAACCTACCCTGCCCTGTCCTAAAAACTACCGAGCCCCCATCCTGAACCTTAAACCTACCCTGCCCTGTCCTGAAAATGACCCCAACCCCCTGCTTTCCACCTAAACCCTAAAAACTACCTTGTCCTGTCCCAAAACCTACCCGCCCTGTCCTAAAAACTATCCGACCCTCTGCCCTAAACCCTAAAGCCTACACTGCCCTGTCCTATAAACTACCCCAACCCACTGCCCCACCCTAAAACCTGCCCTGTCCTAAAACCTACCTCGCTCTGTCCTAAAAACTACCCAACCCTACTCTAAACCTGAAAACCTACCCTGTCCTAAAACCTACCCCACCCTGTCCTAAAAACTACCCCATCCCCCACCCCACCCTGAATCTTAAAACCTACCCCACCCTGTCCTAAAAATTACCCTGACTCCCGCCTTCACCCTAAACCCTAAAACCTACCCTTCCCCGTCCTAAAACTTACCCTGCTCTGCCCTAAAAACTACCCAACCCCCGCTTTAAACCCTAAAACCTACCCTGTCCTAAAACCTACATCACCCTGCCCTAAAAACTACCCCAACCCCCACCTTCACCCTAAAATCTACCCTACTCCTGTCTTAAAACCTACCCCGTGCTGTCCTAAAAACTACCCTGACCCCCACCCTAAACCCTAAAACCTACCCTGCCCTGTCCTAAAAAATACCCGTTCCCCTGCCCTAACCCCTAAAACCTACAATGTCCTGTCCTAAAAGCTACCCCGACTACCGCCCCACCATAAACACTAAAACCTACCCTGCCCTGTCCTAAAACCTACCCCACACTGTCCTAAAAACTACCCGACCCCACTCTAGACCCTAAAAACTACACTGTCCTAAAACCCACCCCACCCTGTCCTAAAAACTACCCCGACCCCTGCCTTCACCCTAAAACCTACCCTACTCCTGTCCTAAAACCTACCCGTACTGTCCTAAAAAGTACCCTGACCCCTCACCCTAAACCCTAAAACCTTCCCTGTCCTAAAACCTTCCCCGCCCTGTCCTAAAAACTAACCGTTCCCCTGCCCTAAACCTTAAAACCTACAATATCCTGTCCTAAAAACTACCCCGACCTCCCGCCCTACCCTAAACCCTAAAACCTACCCTGCCCTGTCCTAAAACCTACCCCGCTCTGTCCTAAAAACTCTCCCTCCCCAACCCAGGCCCCGCTTACCTCTCTTCTCTGGTCGCCTCTCCTTCCTGCTTGCTTCCTTCCTTCCTTCCTTCCGCCCAACTGCTCTCTCTGTGCATAGTAAACGCATATGCGTGGTAAGATCAGCATGGTCAATGCATATCGTTGCATTGACCGCGTTATTAGTGCTGTTTCCCCTGCCGCCTCCATGCCAGGACCATCAAGATCTGGAACATACATTCAAGTTCCAAACAGGCACTTGTATGAAGTACAACACCCAGGGACCTTCTGCGCCGATTATTAAGTGCTCTCTGAACTCCATTCAGGTGTGTGTGCCAACTACGACCCGTGCCTAATGCTCTTGCTGTTAAGGATTGCTTTAGATCACGGTTTCGTCGCTCCACGACACTATTTCCCTCTGGACGAAATGGAGGCGAGTAATGCAGTTGGACCCCAAGCCCGGTCCGAATGGAAAGCTGCAAAAGCATATGTACTGACAAAGACTTGAAAATCTTTAATAACAGTTTGAGCGTCAGTGGAGCGCTGTGGCCATACCCACAGAAATCTGGAGCATGAGTCTACAGCGACTAGAATGTATTTGTATGCACTGTGTGGTATCAGGGGACCACAGTGGTCCAAGTACACACATTGTAAAGGTTTGTTGGAAATTACGAGGGGTGTCTGCGGTGGGCATTTAACACTAGAGTCTTTTATTTGTTGGCAGATGTCACAGCAAAGGACTTACTGTTTGGCCTGTTTGTAAAGACCTGGTCACCAATAGCGTGATTGCAATATTGAAATTGGAGCTGCCACACCAGCATGTGCAGATGCAACTCCCTTTTGCGCTGCTTTTACTAACCCTCATCATAAGTCTTTGTTGGGAATCACTCGGACCCCCACACCTGGATTCTTTACATCTTCATCAAACATGCCTCCCATCTGGTAGGAATATTTACTGGGATAAGCCTTGGGCATAGGTTTGCCCTCAGCCGTTGGTCCTATAGCTGCTAACGTTTCATCATCCACTCTTGTTCTAGAGCGTGTTACTACTGCAACAGAAGCCATTGCTACTGCCGACTTAACTGCTTCATCAGCCAAAGTGTTGCCTCCAACATGTATTCCAACAAGTTGGTGTCCTAGTGTACGTACAACATGGACATTCAGTAGTTTTTCCTTCTGATCTGCTACCTTCCCCTACAGAAGTCTTTGTTTTATGGTATTTCCTTTTGGATCTCTGAACCCATTTTGTCTACAGTAATGCAGGTGTTCATTGAAGGACTGGACACAGTACTACGAATCACAGATAATCAGAGTCATCTGCTCAGGATCTGTATGTTCTAGTGCCATAAACAAGAGCCTTAAGCTCAGCGAGTTGTGCCGTACAGTCCCCTGGAGTCTGTGTGAATGTTTTTTCTGGATGGAACCTTTCCATCCTTCATATACCCACTCACGGCTGTGCAAGCAGCTGCGTATCGGTGTTTAGTGCCTATAGCAAGTTGTGCTGAACCATCGGTGTACAAAATTGTTTTGTATTGTTGAATAGATAGTGTATTTGCTGGGACAGGATATTCAAGTTCACATTGTAGGAATTCTTGGGTCTATAATTTGGAGTCAAACACATAATCAACATCAGTTGCCCATTGAATCCAAAGTGGATGTAATGCTTTAGTGTTCAGGACGCTTGCTTTTGTAACAGCCTCAAGGGCTGGAACTGAAGACACAACAATAATGCTCTTCCCTTGGGCCAGAGGTCTCTCTTTAAGGACTGCTATCTGAAGAGCAGTGAGAATTTTTTCAGTGGGAGCAAAGCGTTGTTCGGCTTTAGAGTATAGGTGTGATTTATATGCAATTGGGACGGTCTCACCTTCTTTGAATGTCACATAGGTGAAACCAATGGCACCAGCATTTACTCTGATGACCAAATGTTTTTTGTTGTCCCTTGTGTGAAAATGTTTTGCTTCAAGCATGTCTTTTTGTAGTGCTTTGAGAATGCATGTGTGTTTGACTGTACAGAATTTGCTGGTAAAGTCGGGACGTATTAGGTCATGTAATGGTTTAATGCGTTGTGCATAGTCTGTAATATAAGTTCTGCCAAAATTCAGAAAGCCCAACAGTGATTGGAGCTTTTTTATTGTATTTGGTGGTTGTAGTTGTGTGCATTTTTCTAAAAATTGGGGTGCCAGGCTCTTGCCTTCATCCGACAACTCGTATCCTAGAAGCAGGACACTGAGAAAGGCTATTTTTGTTTTTATGAAGTTAAATTTGGAGCCGATTTTGGCCAATCCTACAACAACACAGACTGCCCCTCTTAAACGTTGCATGAGGTCATCATCCGTGAGATAAATGTCATGCACATATGTCAACGCCTCAGGGTCTATGTCGTGTAATATTGATGTCACACTAGCTGAGACCAGTCCAGGACTGTTCTTGTAGCTTTGTGGAAGTCTGCAGAAATGTTTTTGGGAGCCTAAAGCGCTGAAACTTGTTAAGTCCCTACTTTCAGGTGCTACGTTTTGGCAGAAAAACCTGATGGATATATCCAAGGTTGTTTTGTATTTTCTTCGCACAATGTTTTTCATTAACGCTGTACTATGTGCGTTTTGTTTAGCATATTTTTTTTGTGACTATTTAGATGTCTGTAGTCTATTCTATATGAGTGGTCGGGTTTAGCGACTGGGAATAATGGATTGTTCATTGATGAGTCTGAGGGTTCAATGAACACCCTGGTACCCTAATTGTGTGAGGATTTCCGTCACCGGGGTATTCGCCTCATATTTGATTGGCTATTGAGGTTGGGGCTGAGGTGTTGATTTAATTGGTATTATATGGTAGGGAGAATCTTTGTCCCACCCTACATAATTGTGATATAATGCAGGTGCCTGCACCACTGCCCAATTAATGGCATATATTTCAATGAGCTCTTTCGGAACAAAGGGCGAAAAGGATTTTTTGATAATATCCTCTCCATATGGGAGATCTCGGACAAATACCGATGGCCAATCTTTTTTGGTCAGCAGAATATCATAAATCCCAAAAGATGGCACCTATCATGCGTTCGATGTCCCCTTCTAACTGAATAGTTACTTTATACACTTTATCTGGTGTGGAGACACTCATGCCCGCAGTCTCTACTTGTAGATAGTCATCAGTTGCTTTCACCTCCAGATGCTCTAGAAGATCCTGGCAAACTATTGTGACTGCTGCTTCACTGTCTAGTAGTGCTAACGCCCACTTCTTGTTCTTTAGTAAAGCCCTCTTCTTCTCTTCTTGAGTGGCATGTCGTATTGCAACAGCTGCCACTTTTTTTCTTTTTAAACTGTTGTTTCTGTTGTGGAAGTTTCTCTTCTTTTTTTAACAGAAAATGAGCATTGTGAGTTCTTTCTCAGTTTCACGTACTCGGTCCACTGATCTGACTGGCCACCGTTCTCACTGCATTTTTCCTGTGAGTCCTGAAAGGAACGAGATTGGCGTGTATCACTATACTGATATCTGTCAGGTGTTTTTATATTATCCTTATTTCTAAGGTTATACCTATTTTGTGGGGTCTCCGAATGCGGAGATTCTCCCCTTTCTTTTCTAGGTGTTTGTTGTTTTTTATCCCAGCATTTTGTTAGAACCCTCAGGTGTTTGTTCGACAGCATCCTTATTTGATTTAGCTTGTACTTGTGGCTTAGTCGGTCTGGCTCCCAATCTATCTCAACCTATACTGGAGTAGGTTTCAGCGATCATTTTTGGCAGCTCATGTTCCTGATCCTGTGGCAGAACGTCACAGAGCCACATGTGCACCGTTAGCGCAACTGCTTCCCCTTTCATGTTACTTAATATGATTGATGAGACAGTGGCAAAATTACCTATTAAATGCATCCCCAAATCTAGGGCAGAAGCTACTCCGTATTCATCTTGAATTTGTTTCAACACCTCCAGAAGATTGGCAAGTGTTGGTGTACCATGTGCGGTTGTGCAGAGCGCAGTAAATACCGTGCCCCATGAATTACAGTTTTCAACTGTGGGAACCATGCCAAAAGGCAAGCACATTGTCAAAATTCTATTTTTATCCTGAGGTCCCGTATGGGGAAAGACTGCTTCCAGTGCATTTATTTTTTGAGCTAAGCAAAACGGAATCTGCTTCTGTTTGGCGGGTACTTTACCCATGATCTAATGTACAGTGGCAGGATTAATATCTTGCACTGCTGCATGTGCCTGAGCTGGAGCAGCTCATGCTGGGTTTGTATTTAACATTTGCATGACAATTTGTCCTAACAATCTATTTATCGTTGTGACTTCTGTATCTAAGCGGCAGACCTCAGCTACCGCCATAGCTGCTGCATCAGGATATGGTGTTTATGTGGCCAATAAAGGCCAGGTCGGGCCAGCATTACTCAATGGACCTAACCTAACAGGTAAATTGTATGGGGTAGGGTGCCATCAAGCCAATTATTATGGTCTTGATAAGATGAAGGTATCTCTTAGGATGCGTAAGCTCTGTATTGTGCAGGAGGATTTGCCGGTGTGTAATTATGAAATGTAGTTGGGTGCCCAACCACTGCTGGAACAGTGACCCAAGAATAAAATGTTTCTGTTCTATAGGCTGTGTGAGCCTCAACAACAAAATAACTGCACCCTCCTGGGCCATTAAACTGTTTGCCAATAAATGTGCAGTAATGGGGCTTCTCATATTTATTGCTATTGTTACCCGTTGAGGGTTCGCCATATTACTGGTTTATGCGTTCAGAGATAAGGATACCATCTGGAGAATAATCCTTTAATGATTCAAGCTTGAACAACCTACAGCTCAGGATAGGTCTCACCTACTTAGCTCCGTGTCTCTGTATACAGTATTGTGGTGTCTCTAACCTTCAGTGAGACAGAGACACTTAGGAGGATCTGATTTGTCATGCTTGACTAAACGTTGGTGGTGCCATGTCGCATAGGTTCTCATTAGGGTAATGAGGCTACTTGATTTGGGCGGTAGGATCACCTGGGTTGTGGGTACTGAGTACGATTTCACACCAGGTGACACCTGGCAGCCTAATCCGGGTTTTCCAGCTAACTAGCAGCGCCCCATCTCTGACCAAGATGATTGTGACAACCAAGCTCATGGTAAGATAGACTCCCCAGGGAATAGTGGTACATCAGATCTCATCCCTTTCTCTCAGTTACAGAGATCTTACTCAGGAAAAGACAACAGAGGCAGGGTATATTTAAATAAGCCTTTACTAAAATATCTGCATCTTAGCTAAAAGCAGGTGCATAGCAATAACGAGGATAATGAAAGACAATAGGAGCAGGCATGTGACTAAAAATGTGAAACACATGAACAGTCCTACCATGGTGTCTAAACAGGGGAGTGGATCTATAACCCCTCACCTATGCTAAATATGAGCACAGCATACTAAGCCTAATCTTCCCTTTGGGTTTCCCCCTGGGAGAACATCATCCCTCATACCTGAAAAAGAGGCCTGAGGTCTAAAGAGACACCGTCCCCATTCGGTTCAGGGCTTGGCCGTCTACGCAGGTAGCTGTAGTGAAGCTTGCAGAGATCAGCATACAGTCGTGGTCATCTGGCTGGAATCTCCCTCTCACGTGTTTGAGACTAAGGGGTGTTTTATAATAAAACAGATGACATTCTAACAAATGGTCCCCACGTATGAGTGTGTGTTTTTCTGTGAATGCTGGAGACACAGCATACCACGTTTGTCGGCAACCCTATCGGACTGCAGCCTCGTAAAAAGCACAAAGTGAACTATTTGACCCACTAAGAACGCAATGCTTTCCTAGGCGAAAGAACAATAAGATAGAGAGAAATAAAACAGCACCGCAAATTAAGCTATTGCTAGAAAAATTAAGCAATGCTGAATAAAATGTAGACGGGTGAAAGTACACAGCTTCAGGCCTAGTTAGCTAAAACAACGTGCTCAGAACATGGCTAAAATAGCTACACAACAAAGTGACTATTTATCTGTATAGTCAAACACACTTCCAGCTACTGATTTCACTTTAGCAAATAACATACATGGCTTGTTAACCACTTACAGACCCGTCCAACACACTTTATCTACTGGAAGACTTTATTCTATAGTTGGAGCATCTACTTAGTATTTGAAGAAATCTCTAACTGATTGCCTGTAAATGTTGTTTTTTGAGGTTCCAGTGCAAGGTTCAAGCAAAAAAGAAGTATGTTTGACATGCAAATGTACTAAGGCCCATATTTATACTTTTTTAGCGCCGCATTGGCGTATTTTTTTTGTAAGTTTGCACCGCTTTTGCATCAGAAAATGATGCAAATGTGGCGCTAAAAAAGTATAAATATGGGCCTAAGTAGTTACACTTGTTACATTTAAGTAAGTTTCCAAATATGAAATATGTGACTTCAGCAGTTTCCCAGGAGTACCATCAAGTTTCTGATAAATTCCACAAACTGCTCATTTACTGCAAATCTACTGTCAGGAGATTACCCATTAAATCAAACTTCCAAAGGAGCAGATACCTTTTACTCAACTCCCTGCAACAGATGCGTGCTCAGACTTTACTAAATATCTGAACCCTGCTTCCACTAGGGGGAAAGGGGACTGGGAATAGAAAAAGGGAGACCACTTCCAGATCCAGTTACAGCCTGTGTTTCCCACTTGAAGATAGGATATTCAGTGTGTGCTTCTGTAACCTACACCTTTCTTCTTATTGGGATTTCTTTAAAGGAAGGACCTGCAGTCGGTGATAAGAGCATAGATAAGTACATTCCTACTGCACATTCAACTGTTCAGCCATTCACATTCACCAGATTCTATCATTCTCCTAACCTGGATCTTTTGAGAGACTAGCCTCTCTCTAAGAGAACAATGTTAACTTAATATCTTCTTTTCTCCAGGAGTCAGAGGTATCCAAGGTTCTCTGGAGAACAGTTCAAAGGTTCACAAATATACAATCTACTAATGCCTTTTACAGGAAATTAAAACTCCTTTTCAAGGCTCAGTTTTCTCAATCACAGTCTCTAGGAATTAGTCTGAGCACTGAGGTTTGTCTCTAAGACTGGCAAGTCAGCAAGCCGAAGAGTTTTTGAATATATATGTACATAGATATATTAGCAAGTCTGGAAATCATACACAAGGATTCCTTACTGCAGTTGCTTGAAGTTCTGTTAAGCCAAAACAAATTCTCCTCAGAAAGCCTATAGCCAGTAGTTGGAAGAAGGAAGAAATTCAGCTTCTCCAGAAGGGAAAAAGTAGCTAGTGTGCACACCGTAACAAGAAAAAGGATTAATTACTCAAAACTGGAAGAATTCTCTATGAAACGAGGTGCCTCAGGAACACTGCTCATTCTCTTCAGGATGACAGATGAAGTGCACAGCTCCCAGAGAGAAAGAGCTGGAGGGAAGCTTCAGCACGAAAGACTAAGGTAGAAACACTAGAGCGCTGACCTCACAAAGATTTGCTGCCACCATCTTGAGTGGCAGTTAAACCTAAAGAAGCTAGTTCTAAGAATAGCCTCCACAAGAGCCACTGGGAGTAAGGCTGCAACCAACGTGGGTAGAAGGAAAAGGGGAATCGTTTTTGCCGAGGGAAGAGCTTAACAACACTGGCAATAGTTTTCCTGACAGCTACACCTAAACCTATGTGAGTACTTTTATAATAAAATAAAAAATCATTCATAAAATCTGGACTAATTAATTACATCTTTCACTCTGACAGATGCATCGCTTTAGCAGCGGCCCAAGAATACCATAGGATAGGTTAGGCACCTCCTCCTTGGTGTGTTGGTTTCACAAAATATAAGCTTCCATGCCAAAGTCGTCACACATGTTGGATTTCAATAAACATATAATCAAAGTCCTGCAAAAGGAATACAAACATTAGATAATTTAGTAAGGAGCTACTCAGGACCAGCAAGAAGAACACATCCTTGAAAAATGGTGGGGTACACCTTGGTCATTAGTTATCCATAGACTACACCTGAGGAGTTGTAGGGCTATCTTATATAAAGCAAAGTTAGGCTTTTAAAAATAAATTGAACACTGTTTCCACCCGCTGACCCAGCGAGGAACTCTTAATGAGGCCTGCATGAAGGCGGCCTCACTGGCGGCAACCTGACCGTGGGACTTCGGCAGACGATGTACACCGTCCGCAAAAGTAATAATGACTGCCTAAGTGATTACCGTATGATATCATTACTGGACGCAGCTGGAAAATGCTATGTCTGATTGCTCAGTGTTGAAGCTTGGGCTACTGAAAAACAATTGATCCCATGGTTTCAATCTGGGTTTCAAAAACATTGCCACTTTGAGGATAATATGCTCATCTTGTTTTGTTTAATAAATGATGCCTCTCATCTAAAATCTCTGCATGCTACACAACATTTATTGATTTTACATATGCTTTTGACAATGTCCGAAGAGGCAGACTTTAGGCAAAGTTAAGTAGATGTGAGATTGCCCCTCGGCTATTGAAAGCAATTGAGTCGCTGTATAGTGAGACATGGGTAAAAATCTACTTGACAACAAACTGGGCAACTTCAGAGGAAATTATTACATATAAAGGTCTTAAACAAGGATGCATACTAGCACCCTTACTATTTAATCTTTGTATGTCAGACTTGGAAAACATCCTTGTCAGACCTAGTTCATGCCCTCCTCTTTTGGTCAGTCAGAATGTTGAAATATTTCAATATGCAGCCGATATAGTCATTGTACATCTCACTCAAGTAGGCTTCCAGGGATCACTCAACACCCTTGCCTGCTACTGCACAGTTAATGCCATCAAATCAAGGTAAAGAATATGGTGGTATTTGGCAGGAAACTAATCAAAAAAGGGTCTTGGTGCATTGAGGGCTCAACGGCTATATATAGAAAGATTTAAATGCCTGGATGTGCACCTGGATGAAAGGGGTGATAAAAGAACACAGGAAGAGGCCCTAAAGGCACCCGCTAAGCATTTAATGTGTGCAATGGGACATCTAAAAAAGAACTTGGCCAGACCAAACCTGCAAGCTCTTCTAACAGTTGTGGGATGCAAAGTAATGCCTGCCCTCTCATATGGAGCTATAATGCTTAAAAATCAATTATTTGAATTCTTGGACAAAAAGCAATATTTCTAATATAGATCACTGTTTGCTCTCCCAGACTGAGCCAGCTAAGCACAA
The DNA here is from genome assembly GCF_031143425.1 of Pleurodeles waltl. Classification (NCBI taxonomy): domain Eukaryota; kingdom Metazoa; phylum Chordata; class Amphibia; order Caudata; family Salamandridae; genus Pleurodeles; species Pleurodeles waltl. The sequence continues at coordinate 1,668,273,261 of NC_090444.1, read as the reverse complement.
ATTAGGCTGGAATTTAACCTCTCTGGGCAAAACCGGTGTTGCGGGTTAAAAAGATTATCATATTGCCTAAAATGAAAAACAGCAAAAAACAGTTTAGTGAAACAACTTTTATGGAGGAAAATACAGGGGCCAAACTCTGAATGGGGATCTTTCTTAGTAAAGTCCATCCTAATGCTTAATGTGGAAAACCTTATCACCACAAACGTCCTCAAACATTCTATAGCAAAATTGTTAATGAAGAACGCAAAAGCATTACTGGTGGCTTAAGACCTATGAGACTTAAGGAACAAGGCGCACAGCAGTTGGGCTACTGATCTTTACACTCTAGGCTTCCTTCCAGATTACCTGAGTTTGACTTTTTTCCAACAAGGCACAAAATAATTTCATGATGTTGCAATGTGGTTTGATATCCCTAAGATGCTACTACTATGGGCGCTGAAACGGACATGAGTAAGCAATGTAGACTATGCAGTAAATCAGAGGAATCGTTGCTGCATGATTTGCATCTGCAAGAGCCCAAAACCTTTGAGGCAGTTTTGGCTGTGACCAATGTTTCGTGCCCTGAACATTAGATCATATAGGAACGCAATTCTTTGCTACCTAAGAATTGTGTTAGCTATCAGGTCATTTCCTACGATACAGGAAAGTAGTAGAGGCTTGCAGCAACATGCATTTGTCTCAGACCTATTATAAAGAAGAAAATGTGGACAATTTGCTGTCCAAATACTTGATTCAGACTACAACTTTTAGTGCATCACGTACTTGCCGGTGAATTAACTAGGAATGCTATTCTTTAGTAGAATGGGTTGGGTGCAGGAATTGGAAAATGTGCATTTTTACCAAATGACAATCCAGGAGCACTTTGGTAGGATGGGTTGTGTGCAATAATGTCCATTGTGCAAATGTACTGAAGGATAAATAGATTTACGTTGGGTAAGACTCTTAATGGGACAGGTTGCATATAAAATGGGATCTGTGCAACTACAATTGAAGCTTTGATTAGAGCACTCTATTATGGTAGGCTCTGTACAATAATGTGAATTGTGCAATTTGTACTGTAGGATAACTAGGACCTACAGATTTATGATGGGCAAGAATTTTATTAGGCTGGCTTGTGTGCAATAATGGGAAGTGTGCAATTTCTATTATAGGTTTTGGTCTGTTATTAAAAGAGCAATATATTAGGGCGGGCTGTGTGCAATAATGGGAATGGTGTAATATCAACTGAAGGATAACCCAAATGAAGGATAACCAGGACCTACAGATTTGAATTGGGCAAGAATTTTACTAGGATTGGTTGTATATAAAAATGGCAACTGCACTATTTTGATAGAAGATTTTATTAGAGGTCCTGCTCCTCAAACTGAGTTTTAAGCGGGGTTATACAAGCAAAAAATATAAGACCTGGGACTCCACTTTGCACCTCATTCCAAATATCCCTGTGTGGGCTTAATTAGGGATTGCAACTTTTGGAGGCATCTCCCTGTTTGTTTGGGTGAACTTTGACTGATAGCGAGAATGGCTCAGTTTTCAACTGCAAATCTAATATGTTGGCATGTATTTTAAATCGGGTTTCTGAATTAGGCTTAGGGCATTCCATGAGATCAGGATATGTTCTGATAATATTTGAATTATTTGATTTCATGTTATAAAAGGAAATGTGTAAATAATGTTTCAAAGACTGTATAAGGAGGATGTTATGGTTATTTGGCAGGGGAGCTGATGGGGTGTGGAGACGCATAGTTGTGCTCTATTGATTTTAATTAATTGAACAGTTTACTAAATCTTTACTGGTTAATCTTTATCCATAGCCCTAGTCATAGGGATATGGATTTCTAGAAGCTGCCTATACTTGAATCTCTCTCATTCTCAATATGTTAATCACTCCAGAGATTATTTTATCCTTTGTTAAATATCATGTTAACAGTTTACAGAATCAAGGGGTGATGTTCAGCTCATTTAAATTTATCTGCTAGTGTCATTGCTCTGAACAGTGGTGAATGTGGAAGACATATATCTATCATCTTTTGCCAAATGTAACTCAAGATCCCATGCTATCTTTATAGCATGGTGCAAGCATATGGTAAACAGTCATGGTGAGTAGAACATTTCTGCAAAGAAAGAAACACAATGTTACATAATGTAGGGTGATAACTATTTCAGCTATTAGGACCAAATGCAAGAGTTTATAAAAAAATAATCATCTAACAAAACCTTCTATTACATCTACAAAATAATAATGACAGGCAATAAAAAAAGAAATCTTCTTACTTTTTGAATTCCTGACAACTGCAAAGTAATGTCTGAAATAGACCACTTAAAAGTCGCAATCTTTAATTTTGAATGACCTCTTAGTTCCCGGTTCTGTTCAGTAGTGATGACGCAGAAAAAGAAGGACTAACAAATATTCATATATTATGTAACCAAAATCGTATAAGGTAGTGTGATTTTAGCAAAGAAAAATAATGTATGTGGGTAAGTGTGCCCACGGGGTAGTTCGCCATTATTATAAACGGGCTTAATTAATCATGAAGAATTGAAAATGTAGTAATCCGTCATAATTGCAAATGTATTCTATGATTTTCTTGTCGAAACTGTTATATGCTTAGCTTAAATTTAGCAGAGGCTTTGGCCTAGTTGCCTGGTCTCAAATTTAACTGCGTGGTTTTCACTTGTATTAACAAAGACATATTATTTTACTTTAAGGTTGTATTTTTCCAGTAGAGATGACTAATACACTTATCTCAAGGTTTCGTGCTAGGCTAGTTTCATCCTCTTTGAAGCAAGGTCAGTTTCTGCAGGTGCGGACAATAAAAGCACTGATACAGAAATAATTGGCAAACTTTGTTGCAACTTGTGTTCCAAGGCTCCAAGGACACCTTATGCATAAATGAGTACTAGGAGAAAGACACTATTCAATGGTCAAAAGGAAGCCACCCTATGAACCCTCCAATGGAAGACCCTGAAGAATGTGGAATGTTTCTTACTTAAACCCACTGGACAAAGAGAAGTCAGCCCTTTTCCTTGATGGCATTTTGAAGCAAGATTCAAGAAGCCCTTTTAAATGACATTTTGATACCTTTTCTCTGTTGCAGAGAAAGAGACTTTAAGAATTCTCACCCTAGAGACTTTAACTTTAATTTTGCCCCGTCCTGCCCATGCAGTAACTTTTGCCCCATTCTCCTGGCTGCCTCAAGGAAAACTTTCCTTAACTTTGCCCCCTTTAAAATCTGCCCCATGCTGATCGAACCGGCATCTGAAGGACGAAGACTTTTCTTGAATGCTGATTGTATTTGGTAAATATGAAAGGATAATTGTATTATGCATTGTGTTTTCCTTCCTAGGTACCAACTGCTTATTTTGATAGGGCCCTAGCTAGGAGTTTTCTAAATTTGTGTTAACTAAATTCGTTTTGCATGAAGCCCCACATGCCAATGCTAATTAGAGGTTAGTTGAGGTATCACTTGATGCACCATGCTAAATTGAAATCTTGTTTTGCTGACCGATGTATGCAATTAATCAAATTCAGTTACTTACATTAGTGATTTATATTGCTATAACCGAGTGAATTATAATCCAGATTTTGCGTAGATTGCGTTTCTTCCGCCGCTATGGACAGATAGTAATGTTCGTATATGTATACCATTTGATTTTGAGACTCACTTATATCATGCTAGCTTTGTTAATATAGGGAAATAAATTCATTAACTTCAAATAAACTGCTGTGGTTATTCATGACTGAAAGGTCATGGTGCGTCGAAATACCGATTGTTATTAATTCCTAATGTGTCGTTTGATCTGTTAAGTAAGTATTGGGTATTGATTATAATGGTTATTGATTATTGATTTGAGAGATCCGACTATATTTGGATGAGGAGAACCCAACTCGGTTAAAAGGTTCACCGACCTCCAGCGTGTCCAAGTACAAGTAATTTAGAAAGACTGGACGCGCTATCAGTAGTCACAGGTTCTAATATTACACCTCTTGAGACCTAACATTCAGCTCCCTGTTCAGAGGGCCTCACGTAATTGGTTCCTGAATCTCCCAACAAAAGGGCTGTCTATGACCTTCACGTACTCACAGGTGGCAAACTAAACTAGTGATCAGTGATTTGTAGATGTTCACTTAAACATGTTTTGTAGAACCGAGCTGCCAGCTTCAGTTTATCAGCATTTCTTTGAACCTTTTCTAGACAACTGTGATTTAAATCTAGTGGTTTTAGGGACTTTCCAAATAAAATTGCTTAATCAATCCACATCTTTGTTACATTTACAAAGGGAAAAAAGACCATTTAGTCCTGCCTAAGTTGTTGTACTAATAGCGCCTCTGGAGAGCACAAGGGTAAAAATGTCCCCTACCTCAATGGACAGTGGCCATCATTCTACGTCCCTCACATCTGCCTTCCAGTGCAGAGCAAAAAAATGTTTTACTCAGTCGTGCATCACTAACAACAACCAGCAGTAAGCATTTCACAATGTTAATTTGTTTTAGGTTGTTTGCTTGGGTTTCAGACACACTGTGACTTCATTCACCGGATGGCCACTAGAAGGGCACATTTCATAGATTTTCCAGTCCGAAAAGAAAACTGATAGTCTTGCCAAACATATTTTATTTTCTAATTATTGTAGACATTATTGCTACTATTACTCAATATAAAGTGATCTCTTTTTGTAGTACTCACTTGGAGCTAATTAGTACATAAATTCTACATGGGCTGATGATAGTGTTTGCTACGCTAATAAAATGCACATCCAGCTGTCAGCAACTATTAGGTAGTTCTGGTTCCTTAAGTTTAAATTTCAGACAACGTGCTCTGGATCCTACTGGGATTTAAATCAAGAAGTATTAAAACATCAGCATACATAAAAAAGGTATGTGAACATTACCTGTTTTCAGGGAGAACAAGTTTGTATTTGATATGAATCTAGGGAGGTCTGCAATGAAAAGTTTAAATAGTAGCAGGGCTAAAACACCCCCCTCTGGAAGGCAATTTCAATCAGATTTTTTTCCAGACAGAATACCATTCAAATTCAAGTTCAGCTGAACCAAATTTCTTGAGTGTAGCTGTTGGAATATAAATAGCAAAGCGTGGGGAATAATGTACGAATTGAGTTTCTTCCATAACAGATTCTGGTCCACCAAGAAGAAAACTTCTGGAAATCTACAAAGCAGCATAAATTGCAAACCACTGCACTGGATCATCTGGACATGACTAGAGAACCATACAGTGGACAATTGTAGAATGATTGTAGAATGAGGGTTTGCCTTACTAGACGTAACCCATTTAGAAGAAGGGGCTCAATGTTGCAGCACACCAGAGAGGTTGGCATTAAATAGCATATCTGGAAGACCATTCGGCCTGTCCATGAAGGTTTCATAGTTGTAGTTACCTGATGCTGCATTAAGGAGGGGATCCAGAAAATATAAGTTATTACTAAGGATTTTTGTTTCTTTTGAGGAAAATAATGTGTATGTATATATAGATACATATGCAGATATATATATTCACTTAAAAATCAAAGGTTATGGGGACGTTATAGTTAGGTTCACATTTTAAATGTACGAAACCATAGAAATTCACCTGTTAGAGTTACCTCAATCAACTATAACTCGTGCCATATGGTAATTTTAACTCATGCTTGAGCCTAACTATAACGTCCATGTAACCTTAGGTTTTTTTAACTGAATTTCTTAGGTTTTTTTATTCTATTTTCTAACTATAAGGTCCCTGTAACCTTTGTTTTTTTCAGTGAATTTCGATGGTTTTTTAATGTATAGTTAATTTCAATTGCTATACGTTAATCCAACCACCGCTGCACATGGCCTGTGGCCAGGCCCTGAGGCCAAACTCCTACAAGCACCCAACCTTGCACCATGCACGGCTTTCACCTGTGCCCAGGGGAGTTTGCCCGCAAGACCTGGTCTGCAGCCAGACCCTGCGGCCAACACCCCCTAACCACCCATGTAAGTATCGCACAGGTAAGCGTATGTTAGAAATGGGGTCTCTAGTTGGAAGTGCATCCTCAATCTAGTCAGGGTAAGGGAGTCACACAGCTAAGATATCCCCTGCTCACCCCCTTAGTAGCTTGGCTCAAGCAGTTAGGCCTATCTTAGAGGCAATGTGTAAAGTATTTGTACACACATGGACTAACACAGTGAAAACATCACAAAAGTACTCCACACCACTTTAGAAAAATACAATATTTATCTGAGTAAAACAAGTTAAACACAACAAAAATCCAACATACAGAAGGGAGCGTGTTATAGTTACATAAGGGCGCGAGTTATAGTTACTTGAAATAAGTCTAACTATAACTGCTGAATTTCTAAGGTTTTGTACGAGAATATTCAGAACCTAACTATAAAATTCTGCAATCTTTGTTTTTTCCAGTGAATTTCTATGTTACTTTAAATTCCATTTCCTAACAATAATGGTTGAACCTTTGTTTTTTTCAGTGCATTTGTGTGCTTTTAGTAATTTTAATTACTATACGTCATTTCAACCACCATGCCTTTGGCCATGCACGGCGGGGGTTGGTCGCAGGGCCTGGCCTGAGCCCAGGCCCTGTAGTCAACCCACATAACCACCCAACCCCGTGCAACTTACAGGCTTTGGGCGTGAACAGCAGGGTTGGCCACATTGCCTGTCTGTGTGTGTGTGTGGGAATGTGTGTGAGAGGGTGTCTCTGGGTGTGAGTGGGTGTGAAAGTGTTGGCCTGGGTGTGAGAGTAGGTGTGAGAGGGAATCTGGGTATGAAAGTGGGTGTGAGAGTGTCTCTGTAAGTGGGTGTGAGTGTCTGTGTAGGCCTGTGAGTGGGTGTGTGAGAGTCTGAGTGGCTCTGTGAGTGGGTGGTGCATAAATGTCTGAGTGGGTCTGTGAGTGGGTACATGAGGGTCTAAGTGGGTTTTTGAGTGTGTGTGTGAGTTGCTGAGTCTATCTGTCAGTGAGTGTATGCCTTTGAGTGGGTGCATTGTAGTGAATTTCGGTTTGTTTTAATGTGATACAGGAGTTAGCTTAGCCTTTGGCTTGCAGACTCATGCTCCCGTCACCCAGTGACTTTTACCCTACTTAGCTTGCTGTGTTGTAGCACATTTATCTAATTAAATCTTTTAAAATAGCTGCCTTGTTCTGGGTTATGCCCAGGTTTTAGTTTGTGTTATCAGTGTCACCACTCTAAGGCGTCAAGATCAGCGACAAAGACAAACAAACTGTAGCTGTTCACTTTAGGTACTTTCCCTCTTCATGCTTTTGAGGGAATTGTTTATATTAATTACCGTCCCAAGCACGCCCTGTTATCTATTGTTTGAGAACAAACCTACGCCAGGGGTCAAAGTAGACCTGTATAAATGCTCCTCACTTTAACAGATAGTCAGAGGGATTCCGACCAGATGCTATTGGTGCTATCAATGCTGAATGTCAGCTTGACGGTGACCCAGTCTTTGTGTTCCTACAGAGTCTGAGCTAGAGACCTCATTTCAAGGTTACGAGGGTTTGGGGCTCTTTCCATGGACATGGCAGTGGCAGATTGAGGTTTAACATACCTAGCTGTCTTCTAGGTTAGAGGTTAGGCCTATCATGCTAGAGTATTAGGACATATCACACACTTCATGCTATTTCATGATATTGCAAGATGGTGGAGGTCTTTGTATTAATGACTCTTGTCTTTACCATTATGTTTCTTGCACTGTTCATTATCCTAATCATCGCCGCTCATGCAACGTATCACAGATTGCAGTTTTGCTAAAATAAAACCTATCGAAACTTTACTGCATCTTATTCATTGCCTGTGTGTGATTGAGACACGTTGTGTCACGAACTGCACTCGACTTCTCACCTCTGGATGCAGGATTGGAGAAAATACCCAGTCTTCTGCAGGTTCTGGATAATCCCAGATAGGGGCGACCCTTTCTAGTAGCCACGGTACCACTTGACAGAGAACGCCAAAGCAGACCGTACCCTCCAGAAGGAGTCCCAGAGGAAAAAACCCCAAAACTGGGGAAAAAACTAAAACAGGAACTCCTGAAAAAGAAGCAAAAACCAGGAATTGAAAACAGGAAAAAACAAGGCAAAAATTCTCCAAAGGCGAAAACAGGAACGACGAACAGGAGCCAAGAGCACTACCAAGGGGAAGTGTTTGCAACGCAAGGTAGAACAAGACTAAGTGGCTTATATACTGGAAAAGGGGAAGTGACATCACAGGAAATGAAAATAACACCATCATGAATTGGGAGAAGCCCATAGAAAAGAATAGGGGGAAAAGGATGTAGTATATAAGAAAAAGAGCATGCTGGGAAATGAAAACAGGAAGAAGACAACATAGACACCAGCAGGAACACTAAGGAATGCAGTACACAGAAGGCAAAAAAAAAGAAACGAAAAAAGACAAGAAAAAAGACCAGAAAGAAGACCACCACTGACAGGGGAGAAGACAATGCCCTACAGTTGGTAAGGGCGACGCGACCATCAGCGCAAAACACGCTTCCTGGTACGCGTTGCCAAACGGCAAGAAAATGCGGAGAACGGCGCTCTGAGAATTGCCAGCTCGTTCTGACAGCGGTCGGAAAAAGAGACGCTGCATCGAGGTGCGGCGTTACCTGTTGTTAATGTGAGAAAGGGGTAATCTCCATTTAATCACAACGCTCCCTCAGATGTCAAACTCTTGAGTCCATGCAAAAAGGCTGCCACAAATCACCTTTTACTGTTTGGGTTTCTGATGAGGTGCTGCTTGTGAGCCGGAAGGGTTGGGACGACAGTTGCATTTTGTTGTAGGACTGGCATAGTCGCCTAAGTACTGTCATCCTTAAACCAGCAGTCTTGCCTAGAGCAAGAGTCCAACTACGACATGGATACCCTGATTATCACTGTCTCACATACTACAGGTACTCTAAGTACCATTATACAGAGACATCCGTGGTCTTGGGGAAGATCCTCCTCAGCTGAACAGGGACCACCTAATTAGGCTGTAGGTTGTTTGAGTTCGAACTCATAAAAGGACTTTACTCCCCACTTGGTGTTCCATCTCTTTACTCATTTCACAATATGGCTAACGCCATAGACATTCCTGCAAATGCTAGACCAGCATGAACTTTACACCTAGTAGCGCATGGCTTAAGAGAAGAGGACGGGATGTTACATTCATAGTGGAAGCTAATGAAGCTTACCAAACAGAATTCTTGGGTCACCTTTCCTGCCTGAGACCGCAGATCCGTCACATTCCACACATATAACATTGCGAACGTACCTCAACAATACCAAGCATACCAGTATATTGAAATATCTTTCACTTACCAAGAGCATCAGAACTGGTTTGAAGGCGCCCTACCACATGTAATACAACGCGTGAGATTAGGTCCTTTAGGTAATGATGGACCAACGTGGCCTATGTTTGCCACATTCACACCTCACCCAGGTATACAAAACACGCAGGCAGCAGACCTGCAAGACTTATATCTTGAATTAGTAACACTTTACAGATGACTAGTTCAGTTTGTAATGAGAACCTTGAACACAACACCGGGGCGTTCTGCACCACCAGCACTTGCTGGATACCAATTGGCTACTGGGATTAATCCACAAACAGCACATAACATGTGCCCACAGAAAGAGAGGACAATACTGTTCTGGATAGCCCAGAAAACACATCAGCTGGAAGCTGTGTTTCCCCATACGGGACCACAGGAGAAACATAGAATTCTCACTATATGCTTGCCCTTCAGGATGGTTCCCTCGGTGGATGACTGCACCACAAGGGGTACAGTCTTCGCTGCAATATACACTACCACACATGGTACCCCAACACTTGCCAATTTACCGTAAGTGTTAAAACAAATACAGAATGAGCAAGGAGCTGCACCAGCCCTAGATTTAAGGATTGAAATTAATAAATGCATAACTTCGACGCAGTCTCCTCAATCATACTCAGTAACATTAAAGGGGAAGCGGTAGCATTGGCTATACGCCAGCATCTCAGAGAGATTCCACATTTGAACCAGGAGAAAGAGCTACCAAAAGTTATTTCTGATACATACACTAGTATAGGATGGGATAGTTTTGGAGCCAAGCCGAAGAAACTGGAAATACAAAGTACCACCCCTAAGGAAGGTACTAAACAAGCACAGGAAAGTTCTAAGAAGTGCTGAGATAAGCAGAAACAATTTAAAAGAAGACGAAATAAGAGAGCAGATTCTCCACATCCGGAGAACTCCGAAAGGAGATATACGCTCAGAAATAGAGGAAGTATAAAAGCTCCCAACAGATATACTGATTCACGTCCCTCTCGTTCCTTTCAGGACACACCGGATAGACGTAGCAAGAGAGGGGGCTGTCCTGATTGATGTCCTGAATACGTGAAACCGAAGAAAGACTCACCACAGTCTTCAGACAAAAAAGAAGATAAGTCCCCACAGCAGAAGCCACAGTTTAAAAAGAAAAAGGTGGCAGCACTGTCAATTAAAAATGCCAGTACACTTGAGAATATTGCTGAAGAACATCACATGGGCAGTGGCACTGTTAGACAGCGCAGCAGAGGTCACAATGTGTCGCCAGAGTCTGAAATGTCATCTGGATGCGGCAGCAACTGACGATTTTATTGCAGTTGAGACTGCGGACGGGCGCGTTCGCCCACCCAATAGGGTTTATGATTTAAATATTAAAATTGAGGGAGACATAGAGCACACTATTAAAGTAATATTCTGGGATGAACTTATTTGTGATATCCCATTGCCCAAAAGAGACTGGCCACCTGAGCACGTCTGTAAGCTCCCACATTCGGAAGATGTAATTTTGCCTTTTTTCTCTGATTTTTTTCCGTAGGCAGTAAAACAAGCCTACACTGTTGATTGGGCTTTAATGCAGGAACCTGCACTATACCGCAATCATGTAGGTTGGGACAAGTACTCTGCTTGTAATGTAACACCTATCAGGTCCACACCCCAACCTCAGCCGCAATATCCTGTTAACAGTGCTTAATTTGTAAATAAAAACGTGTTGGTGCCCAAAGCACTCCTCTTAAACACGTGGCTGCTGCAATTAAATGTGCGAGCATGGAATACTGAAGCAGCATAATCCTGAAGCTATCTCGGGCCTCTTCAATCTATTTAAAGCCACTCCCTGCCCCTTCTGCTCACTCTAACAGCTTTCTGCTTTCTCCCTTTGTGATACTTTTTTGTTTTTCTCTTCCTCCGTCTTTCCCATATGTGTCTTTTACTCGCAGCAAATGCTTGAAGCAGAAGACTAACCGCCGGCCCGCAAAAATAAGTGCTGGTGCTCAGCACCGGAAACAACAAGCACAAATTAAGCACTGCCTGTTAAACACAAAGCAAAAGCTTCAGTGAGGGAGATCCTCACTCAGCTCGAGTTCCAGGGAGTAATTGAGCACTGTGTCTCTGCAATGAATAACCCGTTATTCCCAGTTGCAAAGCCAGACCATTCCTACAGAATAGTCTTAGATTAGACACTTAAACAGTCATACACGTACTTACGCTATATAAAATTCACATAGCACAGCACTAATTAACAATATAGCGCACAAAAAATACAAAACAACGTTGGATGTTTCCAATGGTTTCTTCTGCACACGAAAGGCGGGACCTGAGTACATTCTCACTTGGCTCACAGAAACGCTTTTGCCGTTTGCCCCAAGGCTATGAGAACAGCCCGTGTAACGTCAATATTACATGATATTGATCCCGAGGCATTATCCTACATGGATGACATCTATCTCGAGGACTGCCACCTCAACATTCATCTTGTCAGGATGGATCGGATCATTTTAGGATTTGCAGACCTCGGTTACAAATTTTACTTTAAGAAAAGTAAGATAGCCTTTCTCAGTGTATTGTTCCTGGGATATGAGCTATCAAACGAGGGGAAGAGCCTGGCCCGCACTTCCTAGAGAAATATGCACAACTTCACCCACCTAACACGCTCAAGAAGCTACAGTCCCTACTTGGCTTCTTTAAATTTGGCAGAACATACATTCCTGACTATGCACAACGTATCAAGCCACTTTATGACTACATACGCCCAGATTTTTTAGCAAATACTGGACAGCTGAACACACACGCATCCTTAGGGAATTGCAACAGGACATGCTAGAAGCCAAACACTTGCACACATGTGACAAAAAACAAATTTGGTCATCAGAATAATTGCTGGTGCCATTTGGTTTACTTACGTCACCTTTAACGAGGGCGACACAGTGCCAATAACATATAAATCACATTTATATTCCAATGCAGAACAACGTTTTGCACCCATAGAATAAATTCTAACTGCAGTTCAAATGGCTGTCATTATGGAGAGGCCACTTGCCCAAGTGAAAGGCATCATTGTCATTACCCTGGTGCCAGCCTTAGGACTGTCACCAAAGCAAGTGTTCCTAATGCTAAAGCATTGCATCCACATTGGATTCAGTGGGCAACCTCCCTGACCGCCACTGATGTTGACTACATCTTTGATCCAAAACTTCAGACATAAGAATATCTCCAATACAAACAGGAGTACCCCGCTCCTCTAGAAACGTTGCCACTTGACAGATACCATACTGTCATTTATACGGATGGTTCAGTACAACGAGCTGTAGGTACCAAACATCAATATCCAGCCGCTTGCGGAGCCGTGAGTGGAGTGATGAAGGATCGAGCTTTCCACCCTCACAATGCCTACACGCAGACCCTAGGGGACTGAACAGCTCAGCTGGCTGAACTTAAAGCCCTTCTTCTAGTGCTAGAACAGACAGAGCAAGGATTGCAGACTTTGATTGTCTGCAACTCATACTACTGTGTCCAGTCCTACAATGATTACCTCAATCATTGGAAACTGAACAGGTTTAGAGATTTCAAAGGGGACCCCATAAAACACAAAACATTGTGGGGGAGGGTGGCTTATCTTAAGGATAAGCTACTGGGTATCCATGTCGTACATACATTGGGCCACCAACGTGTAAGAGTACATGTTGTCGGCAACACTTAGGCTGATGAAGCAGCCAAATCTGCATTAGCTATGGCCTCTGTGGCTGCAGTGACTCGTTCTCAGATGAGATTGGATAATGAAACTCTGACTACAGTGGAGATGCGGCTGAAGGCAGGTCTCTCCCAAAAGCATACCCTACGACATACTCTTGCCACATCAGTGCACAGAATGTTGCCTACGCAACAATTCCTGGAGTTGGAGATCGAGTGATCCCCAATGAAGACTAGAGATCAGAGCTAATAAAAGCAGCGCATGAGGGTGTCACATCTGCTCATGCTGGTATTTCGGCCATGGTAACACTCTTACAGAAACGCTTCTGGTGGCCAGGTCTATACAAACAGACATTTGCCAGCAAATAAAGGGCTCTAATATCAAATGCCCACTGCAGGCATTCCTCTTAGTGGACAGCAGGCCACTACAATGTGTGTACCTAGACCATTGTAGTCCACTCCAACCTGATGGTGCATACAAATACATCTTAGTCGCTGTTGATTCTTGTTCTTGATTCCTGTGGGTATGACCTCAGTGGTTGGCTGACGCTCGAACTGTTATAAAAGACTTGCTGATCTTTATCGTTACATATGCGGTTGCAGCATTCCATTCGGACCAGGACCCTGCATTTGCCTCCAAGGCATTCAGGGACATCATGGGGACAATGGGTATTGAACTCCATTACTCCTTACCATACCATCTCTAGGGAAATTTGGTTGTGGAGATGCAGAACCATTTTGTAAAGAAGTCCTTAACAGCTTGAGTATTAGGTTCTGGCAGCAGTTGGCTTCATCACCTATATGGGGTCCAGACAGCACTGAACAATCTGCCAAGACGGTCTTTGGGGGACGCACTCCTTATGAGGTTCTCTTTGGGATACCTATGTATGTCCCAGATCTTGATGGCCCTGGTTTGGTGGCAGCAGACACACCTTTTGACATAAATGAACATCTCACTGCCTTACAGGATCTTCAGCAATTTCGTGATGATAAATCATCCGTCAGTACTGCCACTTTAGGAATGACGGATTCACCAACAACTTCCACTGGCTGGGTGCCTAAAGTCGGGGATCTGGTTTGTGAGAAGATTGATGTGAAGAAGGAATTTGGTCCATCCTACAGTGCACCGGTCCCACTCCTGGGATTACAAAGTACCAAAACTGTCATCTTACCACCAATGCCTGTTTTCAGAGCAAACAGATTAATTTCCATTGATGATGTCAAAGTTCACCATGTGGCTGATCCTGCACAGTAGACCCAGAGGTCCCTTGGATAGTTCCCGATCCCTTCTCACTACTCAACAGGACATACCTTTTCAAAGTAGAATTAACAACACTACTTCAGACTACATTACAATGTTCAACAATGCTACAAATCCCTCCTCGACCATGGGGAGGGCTAAAAATAAGCTATTGCTGATTCCAGTTACCACTTCAATGACAGCACCTGTCCAAGATTTGTCTGTTTTCTACACCAACACTACACATGATGACACCGTCTACTATTAGCCTCCACGTGAAGTGGATCCATCTACCAGTAATGCACCTGCTCCCGTGTTTGCAGAGACTGCCTCTGGTTATCACATCGATATTGATGACTTTTCTTCAGACTCATCCACTTCAGTGATTGAAAATATATCAAAGACACATAAGCTGTACCTATGACTTGAAAATAACTATTTAATTCACCCATTAAACTATTTATGGTTTGCTTTGACATTTTTTGCATTGGTCTTATGGATTGGGTTTGTGACTGTTTTCTTGTTGCTTATAAATGGTCATTACCTTCCTGAACGCTCCTCAGTTGAGCATGTGGATGAAGTATTAATTCCATATCATTCCTCACATAAGGTCCGAAGAGACTTGTCCCTTGTGAACATTCAGCTGTGGCAACTCCTGATGGCAATGTGTGGGACAACATTCCATTTAATATATACGGGTCTACTGAGGTCATTCAGATTCCATATGTATTAAACATTTCTATGACAGATGTCATTACATCTGGTGTTGTATCTGATGATTGGGATGGCCAGACAGTTGATTCTATGCTAACTGAAATGGAGGACCATTCAGTGTTTGAAAGTGATATAGACATACAATGAATTATAGGGAAATGTTCTGTTATAATAACTGGAGACATTACTACCTGCACCGTGCCACTAGACACAGACCAGTACTTAACTACACAGAGTGGGAACACTGCTCAACACCACCAGTGGGGAGCCCAAAATGTTATTCAGATAAGTTTACTTATTTTTCTGGGCATGACACAAAACATTCTGAGTCATATTATTTCAAGTTACCTTCTTCAAAGATTAGGCAAATTTTCATAACTGATACAAAGCTGATTTATTCAGCTTCTTGTGTTTCTTGTCTCACAGTTGAAGGTTACGAATACTGGAAGAACACTGTTGATTTAAAAAGTGTATGGGGAACACAAGATTGGCAAATACAGGGTAGGGAAGCTTTATTTAGAGCATGCCTGATTCCTATGCAAATTATCTTTTCAAATGACACCATTCAATGAACGTCCTGTCTAGGGTTAGCAAAATAAAAGAAATTAACACACCCAGTATCCCCACACCTGCAAAGTTCATTGATTGGCAATTCTTCCAGAATGTCATCGAGGAAGAGCTAGATGCAACGGTTCAGGCTGGTACTTATAATTCTTCACTGTCCAGTCCTGGCTGGTGGTTAATTTGGCCAATAGACACCCATGGATGTCAGGCACGTTTTTTTAATTCCTAAGGGGGTTTCAAGATCAGCTGGCCAGACCCTCGCTTTATCTCGGGTCAACACACGGGTATAGTTACAACATACAGTGTGGGTAAACTGTGCCAACAATGGGTACACTCTAACATGTTAGCACAGTTAAAGAACATCTTAACACTCTTTCTGAAGAAAACTTGCAGGACTTTTTGCTAGGTCCTAGGAAGCCACGCTCTAAAAGATTCATATATGCTATGTAGAACGAGATCTGGAAGCTTTCTCAGATCGAAGCTGCTGCGCACTTAAGGCAAATAGATAGGGAAAACTTAGAAAAGGCTTTAGCTGTTGTTGATAACAGCATGAACACTTTGTCCAACAGAATTTATTCACTGACAAACATAGTTTCACCTGCGATTGATATCATTCAGGCAGACACGTCCCATTTATATCATGGACAAAGTCAGCTGCGTTCCACCATGCAGTTAGGTTGGACATTACAGACATTGAAAAATGTCCGAATTCCATGGAAATACATTAACTGTAGTGAATTGTTCACTGCTTTTAAGTTATCCAAGGAACAGCAGAAAATGGCTAAAAGGGAAGCAAGTTTCACTATGCTTCATATAGAGAAGCTAGAAAAGCTGCCTTTCACAGTTGCAGAGAGTCCTTAAACATTATGGCTCTTACATGGCATCATTAATCTGCCCATTTCCACTTTTCGTTTTTCTAAATGTCTGAAGCTTTTTGCCATGGGCAGGTACGAGCGACTGGGTGATAGCTATATTAAAGAAGAGCAGGAGTTGCCCTTTGATTATAAGTGTCTGAACGGTGAAACAGAGGTCTTTCTTAGCTGAAGCGAATGTGAGACTACTGTTAGTCATTCAATGATTTGCAAGCAAGTGTCCCTTCATGGCCTTTGCAATGTGGGCGTCGTGAACTTGCCCTGTTTTCTGAAGGGTACTCCCGTCCCTTTGATTCGGCCGGCATTTCATGTACTTTAGAATGGAAGTCATGTGGTGCTGAGCGACCAAAGCTGTTGCGGTATGCAACCAGGAATTGCCTACGCAATTTCAGTCTCTAAGGTTCACGTTCTGAGGACATGTTTTACTCCCCCCCACATGAGAGATAAAAGTGTCAGAAATGTGGCCTCACATTGATACTATTAATGTAAATTATGACAAGCTGAGCAGACTAAAGGCGCTACTGTTTCTGAAACGAGAAGTGTTGATATCAGCTAGAGAGACCTATGCTCTGCAGATTGTGAGATCATCAGCTGAGATACATTCCTTGTTAAATACCAACTTCCCCAAGCACTTTGGAGAATTGGTTTCCAGAATTTTCAACGCCTCGAGCACTGCTGGGATTGTCCATTTCTTTAAGGCTGTTGGGTCTGGATTTGTGTCCATCTTCCAGACTGTCTTCAGAGTCATCTCATCGGCCATCCATTCACTCTTTTCAAGTGTGTTTGGCGGCTTTCCAATTATTTTGACATTGATTGGCAGAATGCTGCTGCTATTTCTTCTGATTCACAGTGATTGTGTCTTTCAGCTACACAAAGCAATGGAGCCGATGCCATCTGCTCAACTGTGCCGTGATCGCATGGTTCAGATCTTCGATGCTTCCTTGCTGATGGAATTGGAGCGTGATTGGTCATTGTCATTCTGACCACTCCTATGGTGCATGCAACCAGTCTTTCGCTGGGTATGGTGCCTCTTTGAACATTTGCCTACAGTGTGTATTGCTGTTATGCTAGTGCCCCCTGTAGACCAAGAACTGCTGATGTCCCCGATGAGAGTTCATTCACGGTCGTGCCCCTTGAGACTAAGGCTGATACGCAAAGACTCTTATGAGCATTCCTTGCTCACCGAGTTGGCTTGTTACACTATGGAGGATGGCACTACTGCAGGGGGACCTGCACAAGAGACTTCTATGCATTACTGCTCCATGGACCCATCTGCCCATCCCTTGATCAATCTAACATCTGACAATGTGGCCTCTTTCTTGAGGTCCTTTCCATTCAGTTACTCCGGAGATGCTCTTCAAGATCATGACTATTGTAAATAATTTGATGATTGGCATATTATACCAAATTCAAAGTATACATTTATTGTCCTTACTTTGGCCTGCTGTGCTTGTCATGGTCGACACTACATCTCTTGGTATGTTTTTAGCTGTTGATTTTAACATATTTTACAGAGGATTTTTTTAGCTAGTTTTTATGCTTTTAGCTTTTTGTCCAGAGCATTTTAGTATTTGGATTAATTCGCCTTCGGTGGTGTCAAGACATGGCGTCATACTTGTTACGGCAATGGGGAGCGTGTAGTGAATCCCGGTTTGTTTTAATGAGATACAGGAGTTAGCTTAGCCTGTGGCTTGCAGAATTGTGCCCCCGTCATCCAGTGACTTTTACCCTACTTAGCTTGCTCTGTTTTAGCACATTTATTTAATTAAATCTTTGAAAATGGCTGCCTTGTTTTGGACTAGGTCCATATTTTAGTTGGCGTTATCAGTGTCACTGCGCTACAGCATCAAGATCAAGCGACAAACACAAAAAAACTGTAGGTGTTCACTTTAGGTACTTACCCTCTTCATGCTTTAGAGGGAATTGTTTATATTAATTACCGTCCCAAGCACGCTTTGTTATCTATTGTTTGGGACCAAACCTACATCAGGGGTACAAGTAGATCTGTATAAATACTCCTCACTTTAACAGACAGTCAGAGGGATTCCGACCAGACGCCATCACTGCTATTGATGCTGCACGTTGCCTTGACGCTGACCCAGTCTTCGTGTTCCTACGGAGTCTGAGCTAGAGACCTCATTCCAAGGTAACAAGGGTTGGGGGCTCTTCTCATGGACATGGCATTGGCAGATTGAGGTTTAGCATACCTAGCTCTCTTCTAGGTTAGAGGTTAGGCCTATAATGCTAGGGTATTAGGACATATCACACACTCATTTTATTTCATGATATTGCAAGATGGTGGGGTCTTCGTATTAATTACTCTTGTCTTTACCAGTCTGTTTCTTGCACTGTTCATTATCCTAAGCATTGCAGTCCATGCACCTTATTGCAGATTGCAGTTTTGCTAAAATAAAACCTATTGAAACTTTACTGCATCTTACTCATTGCCTGTGTGTGAATGTGAGTAAGATGTAATCTCCGTTTAACCACAATGCTCCCTGAGATGTCACACTCTTGAGTCCATGTGTAAAGGCTGCCACAAATCACCTTTCACTGTTTGGGTTTCTGGTGAGGTGCTGCTTGGGAGCCGGAAGGGTTGGGATGACAGTTGTGTTTTGTTGTAGGACTGGCATAGTCGCCTACAAACATAAGTACTGTCATCCTTATCCCAACAGCCTTGCATAGAGCAAGAGTCCAATTACGACAGTGTAAGTCTCTGAATGGGTCTGTGAGTGGGTGCATGGGTGTCCAAGTAGGTCTGTGAGTGTGTGAGTAGGTCTGTGAGTGGGTAC
Organism: Pleurodeles waltl; assembly: GCF_031143425.1. Classification (NCBI taxonomy): domain Eukaryota; kingdom Metazoa; phylum Chordata; class Amphibia; order Caudata; family Salamandridae; genus Pleurodeles; species Pleurodeles waltl. The sequence continues at coordinate 1,668,254,116 of NC_090444.1, read as the reverse complement.
ATGAGTCTCTGAGTGTTTCTGGGAGTGAGTGGGTGCGTTTCTGAGTGGATCTGTGAGTAAGTTCATGAGTCTTTGAGTGGGCCTGTGAGTGGGTGAATAAGCCTGAGTGGGTCTGTGAGTGGGGCCATGAATGTCTAAGAGGGTTTGAGAGTGGGTGTGTGAATCTCTGAGTAGGTCTGTGAGTGGGTGCATGAGTGTCTGAGTGCGTCTGTGAGTGCGTGTGTGAAGGTCTGTGTGGGTGTGTCAGTAGCTGTGTGAGTGACCCAGCCACAAAGGACTCTAACCTGCTCTTTTATTCAACAAGAGTCCATAGCCTGCACATAATATCTACCCAAATGGAGTCCTTTCTGCCTCCTTAGGTAAATGCCCAGTATGTATTCTACACCACAGCTATGTAATGTAGCACAAGGAAATGTCACCAGTGACCCTGTGTGCATTTTGGCAACATGACTGTTCCTGTTGCCTCTTTCTCTAGAATTATCTGATAACATTTATCCTCCTGTAGAGAGGCCAATGAGACTACAAAGATGTAAATCTCCACTAAACCAGGGTCCTTCCTCTTATCTATTTGACGTAAGTGCTTCTTTTTTTGTCATATTCCTCAGCATCAAGAACATGCCACCAAAATCGGCGGAAAATGCACTGGGGGGGTCCTTTGGTAAGCTGTCCATCATCCTGCTAAAAGGGGGAAGTCCTTTTATTATTTATAGAAATGGCAGAGGGGGACTGTGTGGCCTCCCTTCCCGTCCGAGTTCAGCCCCAGGGACCCCATCCCCTGGGGACCACTACAATTTAGTGCGGGAGGGGCTGCATGGCCCCCCCCCTTGGGGGATTTCAGCCCCAGGGTCCCCATCCACCGGGGCCCAACTAAAATATATATTATCATTTATTCGGGAAGGGTGTCACCCTGCCCTCCCCTCCTTGGGCCGATTTTGGCCCAGGGGACCCCCCGGGCACCGAGTCAGCATCATTGGGGAGTATGGGGGGAGCCTGAATGCCCCCACTGTCCCAGCCGACTCCCCACCTCCTGCAGGAGCCGGCATTGCTCTCACACACAGGGAGCTGATAAACATGCATTTCCCTGTGTGTGACAGCAATTCATTCATATGTTTCCCTGCCCGCATCTCAAAGCCTGAAACAATGCAGGGGCCAGGGGAGGGGGACCGTGCAGGGTCCCACCCCCCCAAAAAAATAATTTATGCCAGGCCTTGAGAATGGGGTCCCTGGGGCCGAGATCAGCCTGGGGGCATTTTTGTCGACATTTTTAACGCCTACTCAGAGTAGGCATTAAATGGTGCTTCCATAGAAACCTATGAACCTCCTTGCACTTTGCTACACTAGAATGAACATTTTCGATGCTAGGGCAGCAAAGCCCCACAATAGCGTAAAAAATGTTGACATTATTGTGCTAATGACCGCCATGGTGCGCTGTATTATAAATACGGCACAACCATGGTGCCGTTCGGTGCCGGTAGGAGGGCGATAAAAAGTGGCGCACCAGCTCTGATGCTCCACTTTTTCTTAACTATGGGCCTAAGGGGCATATTTAAATAAAGTGGCGCTGCACCTAGCGCAGCGCCACTTTTCTTGCGCCACTTAGCGTCCCCCTACCGCCACCATGTGCGCGCCATATCTAAGATACGGTGCACCATGGCGCAGGATAGGGGGCAAAAGCGTCATTTTTATTGACATTATTGATGTACTCTGCAGGAGTACTGCTGAAATATTGGCGCTACTCCTGCAGAGTACATAGGGGCCCATTATAAATAATGGAAGCTCTCTTTTAATGCCTGCTCTGAGCAGGTGTTAAATTGTCATAAAAAATGAAGCAAGGAAATCTGTTAAATTTTCTTGCATCATTTTTTCGGCCCCCCTAATAGGGGAATGCCCCCTTTGCAAACATTATGCCTGGTGCAGGCATAATGTAGCGCAAAGAGTTACAAAGTGGCACAATGCATGCATTGTGCCACTTTGAAAATGTGGCGCAAGCATTTTGGCCTTGTTGGGCCAGATTAGCGGAAAAAGATTGGACTGGGGAAATTAAATGTGGGCCCCTTCCCAAACATTTTTACATTTAAGCTGGACCCCGGGAGATGGGGTGCTCGAATCTGAGATCGGCCTGGGGTGGAGGAGGTGGCATATTTGAATTTGAATTAGAATTATTTATTTATAGAGCGCATTCCGGCAGAAGCATTGAAGCGCTATGCGGACCTAAATGCAAAAAAGTTAATACAGAAAGATACTACTAATTAGTTTGCGAAGAGCCAGGTTTTCAGGCCCTTCCTGAAGGACAAATGATTCCGTATTTGTCGCAATGGAAGCGGCAAGTCATTCCAGAGTCTGGATGCTTGCACCGAAAAAGCGCGTTCTCCCCATATCGCTTTTTTGCAGCGTGGGACTTTGATAAAAAATCTGGAATCTGATCTCAGAAGTCTCGAGGGTTGATAAAACGAGAAAAACGATTTTAAATAGTCACAACCTGATGACTGAAGTGCTTTATGCGTGAGGCAAAGTGTCTTAAACATTATTCTCTTCCGGATTGGGAGCCAATGAAGGGATGCCACGCACCTAGAAGCAGAGGCAGAATTGGGCATATTTAAAGTTAAGCGGGCCGCCGCATTCTGGATAGACTGTAATTTATCCAGCGAGGACTTATTCGCGTTAAGCAGTAGAGAATTACAGTAGTCAAGCCTAGAGGTGACCAACGCCAATACCACCGCATGTCTAAGATCTTCCTCTAGTAGATGGAGAATTTTCTTGAGGGTTTTTAGGGTCCAGAAGCAAACCTTAACCAACCGATTGATCTGTGATTTAAAAGATAATAAATCGTCAAACATAATACCCACATTTTTGGCAACTGAAACTGGTGAGGGGCAGCCCCCACACACGGGAGGCCACCAATTATTATCCCAAGGGGACCCTTTGCCCCCCAAGTACATAATCACAGTTTTGTCCCCATTATGTTTCAACCAATTGCAGGTCATCCATTTATTAATAGCTGTCATACAGCAGTTAAAGTTTTCCTTTGTATCCTTCACATTATGCGAGATGGGCACAATCAGCTGAGTATCATCTTCGTACGAGACGATCTAGGTTGTTATAGGGGTTGGCCAAAGGGACTGGCTGCGTCAACTCCTGCTGTGCATGGCCGAAGGCCGTGCACAGTGCAGGATTGGGTGGTGGTAGGGTTTGGCTGCAGCAACTGGCCACAGGCCAGGCCCTGCTGCCAACCCCCACTGCACACAGCTGGAGGTCATGCTCAGTGCAGTGTTGGGTGGTTATAGGTGTTGGCCGCAGGGACTGTCTGCAGGCCAGGCCCTGCGGAAACCCAGCTGCGCATGGCCAAAGGCAGTGCGCAGTGGTGTTTGGACCAACTTATAGTAATGAAAAATACTTTACATTAAAAAAGCTGTAGAAATTAATTGAAAAAAGTGAAGTTTAGAGGGACGTTATAGTTAGGAAATAGAATTTAAAAAAACATAGAAATTCACTTAGAAAACCAAAGGTTACAGAGACATTATAGTTAGGCTCATAGTTTAAACATTCAAAACCATATAAATTTTCCTGATATAGTTAGAGTTATCTCAAGAACTACAACTCATGCCAAAGGTAACTATAACTCCCGCCCTAACAGTAATGTCCATGTAACTTTTGTTTTTTTAGTGAATATATATATATATATATATATATATATATATATATATATATATATATATATGTATATTACCTACTTATGTATTTGCTCTCACTTCCTAGGAGCGGAGTTGTGTTTGCTCTGACTTGGTGGGAGCTGTCAAAGTTCCTGTCAAGTGAGAGCAAACAGCTATGTCCCGGGGTGTGCGCCCCCGGAAATAGCAGGAGTCGGCCCTTGGGAGTGGGGTGGCAGTCCCCAGGGCCATTATTGGCTCCACGTGGGGGACCGCACAGCCCCCTCCAATGTTTAAGTTAGCCCGAGGATCCCCTGGGGTCTGCAATGGATCCCCTTCATAATTTTTTCAGCCTCAGGGAGGTGGTGGTCCCCGGGGCTGTGAGGTTCCCCGGGTCTGTGAGGAGGGGTGTGTGCTGACCCGCTTCACTGGATCAAATTGCCCCGGGTAGTGGAGGTCCCGAGGGATGCAGGGGGGCACACAAGCCCACCGCACTAATTCTATATGTAGCCACCTGGGGAGGTGGCGGTCCTCGGGCTGTGGGAGAGTCGGTATGGGCCTCCCCCATTGCATAAAAAGATTTAGCCCTGGGAGGTGGTGATTCCCAGGGCTACAGAGAGCCACCCAGGCCCCCCACATAGCTTTTCATATTAAGCCCCAGGGAGGTGATGGTCCCCAGGGCTGTGTGGGAGGACATATGGGCCTCCCCCATTACAAATAAAATATATTGCCTTGAGGAGATGGTGGTCCCCGGGGCCTCGGGGAGCCATCTGGGCCCCCCTGCATACATTTTATATTTAGCCCTGGAGAGATGGCGGTCTCCAGGGCTGTGGGGGAGGCTGTACAGACCTCTGGCATTACAAATAAAGATTTTGCCATGGGGACGTAGTGGGCAACGGGGCTTCAGGGGGTGGGGTGTGGCCCAAACATATTTTTGCCCATTCACACCAGGGAGGTGGCGGTCCCCAGGCCTAATGTAAGCTCTAGGAGGGGGGGGCCCAGGCACCCCCCCCTCCTTTTTTTAATCCTCCAGTGCCTTTCGGAACATGGCCCACCTATGGGCAAAAGAAACCCACCCTAAAATCTAAAAATACCCTTCCCACCCTAACTGCATAACCCACCCTAAAAAAGCCTTCAACCCAATACCCTCACCCACCCCTAAACCCTTACTAAACCCTTATATATATATATATATAATGCAAAGATAATACTGTTTCGGAAAAAGGAACGTAAGCACAAACTCCAAGTCCAGGAAATATATCAAGTTTATTGTTTTGGCTTCACCAATGCGTTTCAGGCGGAGCCTTGATCACCGTTAGTGGTCCATAGTTTTACAGACTTTTAAGTGCATCCATAATAAAATAAAAAAAGGACTAATACAAAACATACAACAATGGGCACCATCTTGAAACGTATACCAGAGAAGTACATACAATTGAAATTGACACATCACATAAATCTTCAAAATCATTATATCAACTATTATAGTTCTTTTTTCTTTTTTCAGTGCCAATTAACAATTTTAGCATGTTTGCCAATGTTAGGATTTCCATGCATGACAGTATGCGGTACAGTGCTCAATTTGTTCCACAAGTAATTTATTTAGCATGAGTAGCAGAAAAAGATCCTAACGTCCGTTCTTCTCAATACATTCATAATACTTATCAAAAATCACGTTTATTACAAAATGTACTTCCACTCGCAATTGAAGCGATATCTACATCAAATAGACAATGTATGTCTCCAATATTTAGACTACATATCCATCTCAGCTGTACCGATTTTATACGATAATTTTGTTACAGAGAATCCCCTTGGGGAGTACAGCAATTATATTCATTTAGATTATTGGGGCAAACCAATGCTCAGGTAATTTCGCCATTCAATATATAAATATACAAGAATAAATAAATAAGTGAATACATACATGGCACCTTGCCCGTGTGGGCTTTGATTTAAACATATTACCTGTGATCCACCCCTTTCATTCTAATAAACAAAAGATCCCATGTGGGCCCTACCCCATATACATGGAAGTATATCATAATGCAATTCCAATGTGTTTCCTGAAGATGGCACATGAATAAAAACAAACATCACAAAAATATAGTTAAAACTAGACCTATACATTCTTATTTATAATCTAAGAGGAAGAAGGAGAAAAAGATAGAAAAATATCCTAAAAGTCTTAATCAGTACAAAGTATTCTCAATAATCTTGGAGAAACATAAACATGAATGTCAAAACGTAGGGATGAATAATGGAGAATGACAGCTCCCATATTAAATAAAACATATCGTTATAAATGTACCGCCAAATCCTCACTTGAATTCAAGCCTTGGGAGATCAAGATATCAAAATCAATTATATATTTAGATTCTAAGACATGTAATCTGTGTTCTCTGTCCCCACCTCTGATGTGACACCCCACATCATCAATTACCACAAATCTCAACAATTTGGGTTGCTATTGTGAGTCTCTGCAAAATGTCAAGCAACAGGATGCTGTTTGATGTTATTTTTAATGGCCCTCAGATGGTCCAATACACTTTTTTTGGCTTTCTGAATAGTACTGCCCACATATAATTTGTCACATGGGCATATCAAACAATATACACAATATTCCGTGTTGCATGTATATGTATTTTTTATATAGTGATATTTTTGTCTGGTAGAGATCAACACCTTAGTAGAATTATTACTTTGTCTACAAGTGTTGCATTTCATACAGCAGTAGAAAACTCCTGTTCCTTGACCTGTATTATTGTTAGTCTTCTGAGAAGACATTAAGGCCCTAATTACCTGGCGGTCAGTGTTAAAGCAGCGGTAACACTGCCATCAGGCCGGCGGTAAAAAAATGGAATCATGACCACGGCGGAAACCGCCAACACATACAGCCACTTTAACACTCCGACTGCCACGGCGGTAGCAACAAACACCGCAGTGGTAACCGCCAACAACCAGGCGGAAGACAATGTACCGCCCACAGCATTACAACCCGCCCATCCGCCAGCTTTTCCGGGGCGGTACCAACGCCATCAAAAGGACGGCGGAAACAGTACTCTGAAGGGAAACCACTCACCTCTCGACACTCAAGGAAGAACCAGGACGCCATGGAGCCCGAGTTGCAGGTTTTCCCCATGCTGGTGCATCTTCTCATATACCAGGAGCATGAAAGCCAGCGATGACGACCACGGTGAGTACTGCACCTAGCACACAAGGGAGGGGGGAAAGAGAGTGACACAAACACGCATCACGCAACACCCCCACCCCCAACACCATACACACAAACACATGCTACAACATTACCTATACACCCCGTAACCCTCAGGAATAGCGCAAGGACAAAAGGAATGGAGTCAAATGAGTGTAATATTAGTAAGACTTAGAAATACGTTCATAAAGCAAAAACAGTATGTACAATATATACAATATATACAAAATGTGAGACAATGCAGACTTAAAAACAGTCCGAGGCCCACTGGGCCAAAACACGTAGGCCAAGCCCACGCTTGAGTCCTGCCTCAATACGGAGAGAACACTGGAGGGGCATTAGGTCGAAAACACACAGGCACCTCAGGGGAACAGAAAATGGAGGGGCACCTCAGCCACAAAATGGTACAATGCCACAGCTACTGGAGGGGGCTCCATGCCCACTGCTCGGTCCTGGGGAGTGCAAAGCCACAGTCTCTCAAGTGAGTGCTTTGCCCACTGCTTGGTCCTGGGGAGTGCAAGGCCACAGTATCTTAAGTGGGTGCTTTGCCCACTACTTGGTCCTGGGAAGTGCAAGGCCACAGTCTTTCAAGTGGGTGGTTTGCCCACTGCTTGGTCCTGGGGAGTGCAAGGCCACAGTCTCTCAAGTGGGTGTTTTGTCAAGTGGGTGGTTTGCCCACTACTTGGTCCTGGGGAGTGCAAAGCTGCAGTCTCTCTAGTGGATGCCTTCTTTCACTGGTTTTGGAGGGGGCCTTGTGCCCAGTGTGCTTCATCCTGGCAAGGATGCAGTGAGTGGATGTCTTCTTCCACTGGATCTGGAGGGGGCCTGGTGCCCAGTGTGCTTCATCCTGGCAAGGATGCAGTGAGTGGATGCCTTCTTCCACTGGTTTTGGAGGGAGCTTTGCGCGCTGTGATGCAGATCTTGGGGAGTGCAAGGTCACAGTCTCTCACCTGGGTGTCACAACAACAGCTTTTGCAGGGTCCAGGATGTAGTGCAGCCCATGTAGTCACCACTACGCACTGCTCCCCGGCGGTGACGTCTGCTCAGTGAATCGCATTTGTGCTGCAGGTGGCAGTGCTGGCAGTGGTGGTGGTAGCCTCCAGGCTTTCACCTGCAGCCTCGGACGCCTGCTCACTGAGGCTGCTGCTGCTGGCAGTGGTGCTGCTTGCGGTGGTGCAGGTGGCGGTGCTGGCCTAGGTGCAGGTGGCGGTGCTGGCGGTTGTGGTGGAAGCCTCCAGGCACTCACCTGCAGCCTCGGACGGCTGCCCACTGGGGCTGCTGCTGCTGGCAGTGGTGCTGCTTGCAGCAGTGCCGGCCATGGTGCAGGTGGGAGTGCTGGCCGCGGTGCAGGTGGCGGTGCTGGCTGCAGTGCAGGTGGCAGTGCTGGCGGTTGTTGTGGTAGCCTCCAGGCCTTCACCTGCAGCCATGACTGGTGTTCTGTGCCCCTTCCTGCCCTTGGCAGATGGTGGTGCCTCCTTGCTTCTGCCAGCTGGAGTCTTTGACTTGGCCTTGCTGGCTGGTTGTGCCTCCTTCCCCTTGCTAGCTTCTGTCCCCTTCTTGCCCTTGCCAGGTGGCGGAACCGTCTTGGGCTTGGCAGGTGTTGGTGGCGCACTGGCTGGGCTGACGGGTTCCTCCTTGGAGCCTCTCACAGCTGCTGAAACCACAGTGGACGTGGACTGGGTGGTTGAGGTGCTGGGCTGGGTTCTGGACAGAGGTCAGAGGTGAAGGACGGGGAGGGGTAGGGTAGAGGTCAATGTGGGTCAGGAAAAGCTTCTTAGGGACACTGGGGCAGGAAGAGGGCGAAGCTTTGGGAGTGGAGAAAGAGGGAGTGGTTGTAGGAGGTGTCAGGCTGCTGTGTTTGGGTGAAGGTGCATGGGCTGGATGCTGTTGTGAGGTGGATGGCTGTTGGGTGGGTGTGTGCTTGGGTTTGTGTACTTTGGCAGGAGGGATCACAGACACAGTGGGAGAGGACATAGGGGACGTGTGCATGGATGTGGGGGTGGTGACTGCCAGTGAGGGGCGTGTAGTGATAGGCGTGCTGGTGATGGAGGTAGTGGATGATGATGTAGTGCATGCAAGTGTGAGTGGAGATGCCACTGGGAGTGAGGTGGACGAGGAGGAGGAGGGGGACACAGTGGAGGCAGTGGATGTTGGTATGTCTGCACCTGGATGGTGTTTGTGTGAGTGCCTGTGGGATGATGTGTGGTGCTTGTGTTTGCCTGAGCCACTTCTGTGTGTTGATTTGGGTGATTGCTGGTCTGAAGGTGTGCTTGGGATAGGCTGGGTTTGAGGGGATTGGGACTGGGTATACACAGGGATCCGTCCTATGCACTAGGCTATGCACTACCAGTTACAATACTAGTCACCAGCCCATGGGTACATTGCCTAACACCATTAGCTGCACAATTGAAACCAACAGGACCCTGCCCAGTAGTAGATGGCCACTAACACTATTTGGGTTGGAGTGCTTCAGAGCCTGCCCAACAAGGGACCTACCCTGCCAGTTGGCCCTGGCCTGGGGCATCCACAGGCCACAGCCCCCACCCAGGTAAAACCTTAACCCGCGCAAAGTCATGATTCTGAATCTAAACTCACTCACTTGTGGCTGCTGTGATGCCTTCAAGTGCCCATCGAACTCCGGATAGGCCACCACCAGGATGTGGAACATCAGGGGGGTCAGGGTACGACGGGCACCCCTTCCTTGTTGGGAGGCAAGCCCCACCTAGGCCTCTGCCGTCTTCCTTGCCCAGCGGCGCAGGTCCTCCCACCGTTTGTGGCAGTGGGTGCTCGGCCTGTCAACGACCCCCAGGGTCCACACCTCCTTGGCGATGGCACACCAAATACCCTTTTTCTGATGGGCGCTGACCTGCAGAAAAAATACAGTAGAAAAGGGATTATTCATATCGTCCGGACTGTTACACTCATGGCCCACAATATACATCCCATCCCCTTACGCACAGACATTGACCACCAGACATGCAGCACTCTGCCCGGGACCCCTCAGTCCCCTCCAACACGAGGCTTACCCACACAGCAATCCATACATTCATGGCCCACGCATCATGCTCACAGTGTACTCACCTGTTTGTCTGGAGGACCATAAAGTAAAGTGTACTGGGGTGGGACCCCATCCACCAGTCTCTCCAACTCCTCCGAAGTGAAGGTGGGGGCCCTTTCCCCAGACACTTGAGCCATTGTCGCTTCCAGACGTAGGTCACAGCAGCACTTGCAGTGTAGGCCCTCTCCTGTTGAAGGTCAGGTAGCAAATGAGTGAACAGATAGAAAATGGCAGTCACGTCCGCAGCGGTGTGTATCATCACCGCGGGTGTACATCGCCCTTGGCTCCTGGAACCCATGGGCCCAATGATAACCAATGCGAATTTGTGTGGCGGTCGTTGACCGCCGACCGCAACGGCACACAACGCCAGTGGAATTACCTCATTTCCACTTGTCTCTCCTCGCAGGTCAGGCAGCCGCCATTTCAGGGGGGCACAGGCCATGGCACCTAACTGCGTCACAGCAGACATTGGCACATCAACTGACTCTCAAATTCACATACTGTTTCTGTAAAGGAAGAAATGCATTTTGTTATGACATATGTGTGAATATGACCCTCTGCTCACTGTTTTTCTCCCTAGACTTCAACCTGCAGATGAATAGGAGATGGAGATATCTCCCCGTGTACAGACCCCTGGTGGACCTGGTGACAATGGAGGACAGGCACATTATCCTGACCTACAGACTTGATAGGGCGACAATCCAAGAACTGTGTGCCCAATTGGAGCCAGACCTGATTTCAGCTATCCGCCAGCCCACAGGTATCCCCCCTCTAGTGCAGGTCCTGTCAGTGCTCCATTTCCTGGCAAGTGGTTCCTTCCAAGCGACAGTGGCCATGGCTTCAGGGATGTCTCAGCCAATGTTCTCCAATGTGCTGAGCAGGGTGTTGTCTGCCCTGCTGAAACACATGTGCAGCTACATCGTATTCCCCCAGGTGGATGATTTGGCCACAGTGAAGGCTGACTTTTATGCCCTGGGACAGATCCCCAACATCATTGGTGCGACTGATGGTACACATATTGTATTTGTTCCCCACCCGGAGAAATGATCAAGGGAATAGAAAAAGCTTTCACTTTCTGAATGTGCAGATGGTGTGTTTGGCAGACCAGTACATCTCCCATGTGAATGCAAAGTATCCTGGCTCTGTGCATGATGCCTTTATCTTGAGGAATATCATCATTCCATATGTGATGTCGCAACTCCAGAGGCACCGGGTGTGGCTAATAGGTGAGCCCATGGTCCCCACCAGTTGATGTAGGTATATTGGTGTGGGTTTGGCCCTAAGGGTGAGTGCCTGGCTAACAGGTATCCCTCGATATTTGCAGGTGACTCTGGTTACCCCAACCTCTCATGGATACTGAACCCAGTGCGTAATGCCAGGACAAGGGCAGAGTAACGTTACAATGAGGCACATGGGCGAACAAGGAGGATAGTTGAAAGAACCTTTGACCTAATGAAGTCAGGATTCCGGTGCCTCCATCTGACAGGTGGATCCCTGTACTACTCACCCAAGAAGGTGTGTCAGATCATCGTTACATGTTGCACAACCTGGCCTTGAGACGCCAGGTGCCTTTTCTGCAGGAGGATGAGCCTGGAGATGATCTTGTGGCAGCGGTGGAGCCTGAGGATAGTGACGAAGAGGAGGCAGAGGAAGAAGATGTGGACAACAGACGTACACTCATTCAACAGTACTTCTAGTGACACACCAGTAAGACACTGTAACTTCACATTCCATTGTATTTATGTGTTTGACATAGAACATGGCAGCCTAATTTCCCTGTGTCTATGGCCACTTAGTGTACCCTTTGACTTCTCTATTTTCAGATCTCTGTGCCCCACTCTGGCTCCTGGTGTGTTTACTGCTGCCCACTATAGGTTATGCCTATGTTACTATTACGGTAGTTTAGAAATGTAATGTTTACAGCTTGTTAAATGAATACATATTTCAATGAATTGACAGACTCCATACTTGCATTTGTTCCAAGGGTGTTTATTTCGGTGCTAATAAGTGGAGGGGGTATTGCAATGGGCTGGGTTGCTGATGGAGGAAAGTCCAGGGTAGAGTTCAGTCTATTTGTATCACAGGTGCATTGTCCAAGGGTGCATAGGAAGTGGAGCAATGGCAGTTGAAGGTGGACAGGGTGACAGAGTGGGACACAAGGGTGACAATCAGGAGAGTCTTATTTCCTGGCGGGGTCTTGGCAATGTTCTCTGGTTTCTGCCTGGATCGCAGGGACCATTTGCTGGGTGGTTCTCCTTCTGCAGGGGGTGGGGTGCTGGAGGCCTGTTGGTCCTGTGGCGGGGCCTTCTGTCCACTAGCGCCAGCGGAGGTGGAGGGTTGTTCTTCAGTGTGGCTAGTGTCAGAGGCCCGATGGTGTGCCACTGCCTCCCTCATGGTGTTGGCCATGTCAGCCAGCACCCCTGCAATGGTGACCAGGATGGTATGGATGTGTTTCAGGTCCTCTCTGATCCCCAGGTACTGTCCCTCCAGCAGCCACTGGGTCTCATGCAACTTGTACAGTATCTGGCCCAAGGTCTCCTGGGAATAGTGGTATGCTCCCAGGATCCCTGCAAGTGCCTTGTGGAGAGTGGCTTCCCTGGGCCTGTCATCCCCCTGTCGAACAGCAGTCCTTCCAGTTTCCCTGTTGTCCTATGCCTCTGTCCCCTGAACCATGTGCCCACTGCCACTGACCCCACGTCTCTGACTGTCTTGGGTTTGTGGGGTTGCCTGGGGCCCCTGTAGTGGTGGACACACTGCTGATTAACGTGTCCTGTGGACAGAGGTATGGGCCCACTGGGTGGGTGATGTGCTGGTGTTTCCTGAGGGGGGAGGCTCGGTGGTGGTATGGGACTGTGGCAGGGTAACCACTGTCCGGAGATCGCTGATAGGCCAGGTTGGTCAACGTGATCCAGGTGTGCAGAGCTGCTGTCATCACTGTGGGCCTCTTCTGAGGGGGGGACTGGATGTTGGTGGCACCTCCTCTCCGGTGACATTGTGTGGGGGTCCTGTGGGGATGTAAATGCAGTGTTATTGTATCTACGTGTGCCATCTTATGCATGGATATTTTTCCCTCAATGGTTGTTATTAGCAAGGCAGCTTTGGCTTGTGTGAGTTGTGATTTTGTTGGCTAAGTGATTGTCACTAGTGTGCATGCTGTGGTGATGGGTGTCCATGCAGGTCTGTGATGGGTGCCCATGCATTGGTGTTGCAAGCAGGGCTTGGTTTTGAGATGGGTGGGTTGTGATAGTGGGGTATATGTGAGATGGTGGAGCGATGGGGGTGAGGGTAGGAGTTTGTGATGAAATGCAGGTGGGGGGGATATAGTGGCAAAGATTTGACTTACCAGAGTCCAGTCCTCCTGCTACTCCTGCGAGGCCCTCAGGATGCATGATCGCAAAGACTTGCTCCTCCCATGTTGTTAGTTGTGGGGGAGGAGGTGGGGGTCCATCGCCAGTCCTCTGTACAGCTACCTGGTGTCTTGCAACCACGGAACGCACCTTCCCCGTAGGTCATTCCACCTCTTCCTGATGTCATCCCTTGTTCTTGGGTGCTGTCCCACGGCGTTGACCCTGTCCACGACTCTCCGCCATAGCTCCATCTTCCTTGCAATGGATGTCTGCTGCACCTATGATCCGAATAGCTGTGACTCTACCCGGATGATTTCCTCCACCATGACCCTTAGCTCCTCCTCAGAGAACCTGGGGTGTCTTTGGGGTGCATGGGTGTAATATGAATTGTATGGGTGGGGGTGTGTGGGGTGCTGTGTTGGGGTGTGTGCTGTGAGGTGCGTGGATGGTGTATGGGTGATGGTGTTCTGTGGCTCGGATTCAGTGGGTGCTCCTGGCTTGTCTCTCTCTCAGTTGGCAATATTTTTTTTCATTGTAAATGGTTGTGGGTAATGTGTGTGTGTGTGTGTTTTATAGTGGTTTGTGGGTGTAGTGTGTGTATGTGTGTCAGGTGTGTTTAGTTTGAATTGTCCAATGTGGTGCTGTTTTGTTAGTGTGTGTGTATTATGAGCGCAGCGGTGTGTACCGCCAATGGTTCACCACGGTTGAATGTCTGCCACTGTGATTCGTGGGTCATGATGCTGTGGGCGTGTTTCTGTTGGCACAACGGTGTGGGTTTTGCTACTGCCAGTTTATCACTGACCTTTTGGGCTGGCGCACTTGTGCGGGTGTCTGTATAGCGGAGGATTTCTCTGTGTGGGTCATAATACCCGTAGCGGTATACCGCCGCGATCACGGTATGTCAGCGGCTGTCAGCACAGCAGTAGGCGGCATTTACTGCCAATGTTGTAATGAGGGCCTACATTTCTACTCAAGTTAACACATAATGACATACTTTTTCGGAAGGTAATTTGTGGTGTATTGTGCACAACTTTAGCTATGCGATCATCTGTTTTGAGTATGCCCCAGTATTTGGTGAATATTGTGCGTATCTGAGGAGCCTAACAATAGAATGTAGTGATGAATCTAATTGTTTGTTCCTTTTCAGAGGATAATGACTGTGGACGAAGTAAGAATGTTCTGTCTACAGAATCCACTTGATTACTGGCTTGCTGAACTGCTTTAGGGCTGTACCCCCTTTCCTTATATCTTTCAAACATGATTTGCTTTTCATGAGCAAAGTCAGACACTGCACTACAAATTCTTCTGGCTCTCAATAGTTCCCCATATTGGATACTGTTGTCGCATAGGCTCTCATTATTCTAATGAGACTACTGGATTTTGCGTGGCAGAATCGCCCGCGGAGTGGGAGACTAAGTCTAACCCACTGCTGATGACACCTGTCGCTCCAATCCGGGTTTTGCTCCGGCTAACTAGCAGTGCCTCATCTCTACCCAAGGATAGGGATGACTGGGCAGCTGAGCGCATGACATATTTGGCTTCTCAGGGAAGTCGTGGTCACTCTGGTCTCATCTGGTTCTCTCATTTACAATTCAGTCTCATATATAAATGACAAACAGAAGCAGTATATGTTTCAATAATGAGGTTAATAAAATGACTGCATCTTAGATAGCTAAGCGTGAGCTACAATAACCAGGACGACACAACATGACAGTATTAAAATTGTGACGAGAAGAGTGAAGCATAAAAACAATGCTATCATATTGTCACTATGATCAATGGACTAATTCATATCTAGGTTATAATTGAGCACAGCATGTTAAGCTCTAATTTTGCCCTTTAGGTTCCCCTGGGAAGACATCAATCCCCATATCTGAGCAAAAGCCTGTGATCTGCATTAGCATCTGTAGCAAAGCATTCAGCAATCAGCATACAGTCGTGGTTCCCTAGCTGGAATCTCCCTCTAACTCGTAAGGGACATGGAAAGTGTTTTTATAATAACACAGCTGATGTTCTGAGAAAATGTCCCTACGTAAGGATGTGTGTTTTCTACAAATGTTGGAGACTAAACTTCTACCACGTTCACCGGCAATGTACCGTGCTGTAGCCTTGGAAGAAGCACAGAGTGAGCAAGAATGTCTTGTTTGAGAAAAGAGTGCTGGCCCACGCAAAAACAGTTAGATAAACGGAAAATAAAACAAGACTGTAAAAATGGTTATTGTAACAATAATAAGATGAAGATGGATAGAATATATCTAGGTTAAAGTGCACAGCAGCCTAGTGTGTTAAAATGACGTGCATGGAGCTATAACTAAAATGGCTACACAACACTCTCCCCTTGTCGGTTCAAGGTGGTTCAAAGCCTAAAGACATATAAAATTGTTACTAAAAAGCTCAACCTAGGATATATATAAAAGCAAGCCGAAAACATGAGCATGTGGCATAAAACCAAATTGCAAAAGGCAAAGTCAATTTTGAAAAGTTCCAATCGATTCTGGGACCATAGAGGACAGGAGATCTTCTACTTCGGCCAATGTTAAAGTTGGAAAGTCATCGCCAGGAAGGACCAAGGAGCAGTTATGTTCCTGTAGCCTCAGCCTCAGCCAATGCGGCATTCTGTGGTGTGCCCAGTGATGAGTCGTGAACTACTTCCTCAAGGAAGGGCAACTCATCAGTAGCTTCTCGTACAAACGCAACCTTAATGCGCATGTCAGGTAATGAACCCTCAGCGAGAACATCAACAGATCAGCGTCCAATGTAGGCAAGCGCTGCATCGAAAGACAGACTTCCAGTGCGTGTTCAAAAGAGCACCAGTGGCACCGAAAAACGGGCTGCACACAATACAAAACTGGTCTGAATGACAAAGACCAGCCACACTCCAATTGCTCCAGGAGTGTTGCTCCAAAATACTGCATCATGCATTCACGACACAGCTGCGCTGATGGGAGCGCCTTCATTCCTCCTTGTTGCGGCGGGACAGCCATTGCGCATAAAAAATAGCAACAGCAAGATGCCAGCTAATAAAGCCAAAGTTATCGGAAATCCCCCCAAAATACTAGAAAAGATTGAGTGGATTGCTGATGGTATTAAATGGGACAAGATGGCCACTGCACACAGAATGTAATGTCCAACAGTATAGCAAGAATAGATATTCCTGATGTTGTGTTGCAGGTTGGAGGAAGTATGAAGTTGAAAAAAGTCCTCCAACCTGCAACACAACATCAGAAATATCTATTCTTTCTATACTGTTGGACATTACATTCTGTGTGCTGTGGCCATTTTGTCCCATTTTGTCCTTGGGTACTCCAAGTACCTGTTTTGGTGCCTACTGGGTAGTAAGGCACTGGGCCAGGTTGCACCAGACTTTGCTCGTACTTCTTTACTTGGTAAAAATTATTTGTTTACTGCCTAGAGGTGCGGCGCCTTTCACCCTTACTACCCTTGTGTCTCTTTTTCCAGGTTATGCTGATGGTATTAAACCGAATATGGAGGAGAAGGTATGAATGAAACTAGAACCAACAGCTTTAAAAAAATGTGCAATTCCAGTTGTACTGGACGCATTAAATATTTCCATGAGTTCACCAAAGTGTCTCAGAAAGTTTGTATTTAAAAGGGACTGTATTTCTGCTGACAGCCTTGCCACCTGAAGTGCGTAGGTCTCACGTGCAAATGTAAGGGCCACATGCTTTTGAAACAATAAAGCCTTAAGTCTGCTCAACTTGTCAAAATTCATATTTGAAGTAGCAATGTGAGGTCAAATGTCAGCTACCTCTTTAATTTTAGTGGAGGGAAAAGTGCGTTCCCGCAGCATGTAACGACCTTAGAAACCGAAACAACGTAAACTATTCCGGCTCGCATACCACAACAGTCTTCACCATTGAGGAGGACGTAGCTGCCTTTTGAAAGTGCCTGGAACGTAGGACTAATCAAGGGGACTAGAACTCCTTTCAGATAACAAGCTAAGTTCGCTGCAGAAGCGTTACACGCCCCATGCAAGGACAGCTGTCAACAAACCATCGAATGGCTGACTGAAGTCTCGCATTCACTACCACTAAGAAAGACTTTTTTCATGCCACTGATACAGTTGTATGAGAAGGGAAGCTCCCACACTTCATGGATGTAACTATCTCCCAGCCTTTCATATCTGCCCACCGGAATGTGTGTTAAGCAGGAGGTGAATTGAAGTGTAGAAATAGGCAGATTAATGACCCTGTGTATTAGCCACTCAGCAGAAGGTATTTCGGCCACAGCAAAAGGCAACTTTTCTAATTTCTCAATATTAAGCATAACGTAAGTTGTTTCCTTCTTAGCCATTAGTTGTTGTTGTCGCATTAAATTAAAGGAAGAAAATGCCTCCCTCGCAATGACATGCTGCCAGGGAATGCGACCATCCTTCAATGTTTGAAGTGTCCAACCCAAATGCATAATTGACCTTAGCTGACTCTGTCCATGGTGTAAAGAAGACATATCTGTTTGTATAATGTCTATAGCAGAGGAGACGATGTTATTTAAAGTGGATATCCGGTCGCTCAAGGTATTAATCCCATTAACCACAACAGCTAATGTCTTTTTCAAATTCTCCTGGTCTATTTGCCTCAACCGGGCAGCTGCTTCTTGTTGGGAAAGCTTCCAAATTTCATTTTATACTTCATATAAGAAACGCTTCCTGCGGTATTTTCTGGGGCCTAACAGGAAGTCCTGTAAGTCAGTGGTATTAAAAAGGAGACTGAGGCATTCTCTAACCGCGTCTAGTTAGGAAGTTCTTAACCAATACTGGCATAATTTCCCTACACTATATGTCGCAACTATACCCGCGAGGGTCTGGCCTACTAGTTCTAAAACCCCCTGAGGAGTTGATAAAACATTGATGACACCCATTGGTATCTATTGGCCACAATAACCAGCCGCCAGGACGTGTCAGTAAAACACTGAATGTGCCATTCTGGACCCATTTGTTGAACTGATCTTCAGTTGCATTTGTATTTGTTTTGCCATATATCAAACTTTGCAGGGGCAGGTATACTGGGCATGTTTAATTTCTTAATTTTAGCTAAGCCTAAACGACTTGTTTGTTGTACTGTTTCATTTAAGAATATCATTTGTACAGGTATAAGGCATGCTCTAAATAAAGCTTCCCTTCCCTTAACTTGCCAATGTCTAGTTCCCCATACACTTTTCAGATCATCGACTTCAGCCAATATTCATAGCCTTCTATAGACAACCGGGAAACAAAGGAATACAAATTTTGTATTTGTCAATAGTATATGTATAGCTTTGGTAGGTGGTACTTTAA
Source organism: Pleurodeles waltl (assembly GCF_031143425.1). Taxonomy (NCBI): domain Eukaryota; kingdom Metazoa; phylum Chordata; class Amphibia; order Caudata; family Salamandridae; genus Pleurodeles; species Pleurodeles waltl. The sequence continues at coordinate 1,668,235,557 of NC_090444.1, read as the reverse complement.
AATAATATGACTCAGCATTTCTTACATTGTGCCCAGAAAAATATGTAAACTTTTCAGAATGTGTTTTGGAACTCCCCTGTGGTGGAGTCTGACAAATGTTCCCATTGTGTATAATTAAAAACAGTTTTGGGGCTGCTCACTCTATGTATAAAATGGTGCCCATAATAATTATAGCAAAGCATATCACCATAATTTTCTTTAGATTGATAAACATCTTCATTTTCAAATACAGTATAATACTGCAATTCAGTCATCATAGAATCAACTGTTTTCACATCCCAATCATCAGAAACAATGCCTGGTATTATAATATTGTTCATTGATAGTTTAAACACATATGGTATTTGAATAACTTCTGTGGGACTGTATGTTTCAAATATTACTTTGTCCCAAACAATCCCATCAGGAATTGGTACTGCGGAAATGTTCACAAATTATAAGTCTCTTCAGACCCTGTGTGATGAAAAATGTGGTTTTAAGACCTCCTCCACCAATTCCACTGTTGATTTTTCAGGAAGAAAATGACCATTTATCAACAAAAAGAAAGTGATCACAAAACCAATCCAAAGTAGAAAGGCTAGGACAGTCAAGGAAAGCCATAGATAGTTCCATGGAAAAATAAAATATGTTTTTAAGCCAGTTCATTAGCTTACGTGCTTTTGATAAGTCAAGTATCGAAGAGGCGAATAAGTCTGAGACGCCATTATTGAAGTCGGCAAAATATCCAGAAGCAGTATGTTCAAATGCTGGAGCCGTGGTCAGTGGTGGAGTTGGTGTTTCCCGTGGTGGTACACAATAAATAGCACCATCCGTATGTGTTGAAGTTGAGTCAAATCGATCAATTATTTCTGTATTGCTCGATGTTAGTGGAACCAATGCAAGATCATCTTCCATCTTCCCCAAGCAGGGAGAGGTGTCAGTGTTGGTATAAAAAACTTGTATAGGGACTTCTTGACCAGTAGTGAGAGGGATTCGGGAACTACTGGATGTTCCTCTTGGTCGGCTGTGCAGGATCGGCCACATGGTGTAATTTGACATTGTCAATGGAGACAAAACGATTTTCTTTGGCACCTGCCAACGGTGGTAGAATTACAGTTCTGGTACTGTGTATCCCCAATACTGGGACTGGTGCTCGATAGGAAATGGCCAAATTCCTTTTTCACAGCGACTTTTTCACGTACATGATCCCCAACTCTGGGAATCCAGCCGGTAGGTGTTACAGGCACATCCTTGATCCTTGATTCCTATGGAGGCAGAACTGAAAGAAGAATTATCGTCACTGAACTGTTGCAATTCCTGTAAGACAGTGACACATTAATTTATGTCAAAAGGTGTTTCTGCTGCCTCAACGCCAGGACCATCAAGATCTGGAACATACATTTGAGTTCTGAACAGGCACTCATATGAAGTACGACCCCCTAGGGACCTTCTAGGCAGATTATTAAGTGCTCTCTGGACTCCATATAGGTGATTAAGCCAACTACGATCCGTACCTAAGACTCTGGCTGTTAAGGATTGCTTTAAATCACGGTTTAATCTCTCCACGACACCATTTCCCTCGGGATGAAATGGAGATGAGTACTGGAGTTGGACCCCCAATGAAGCCTTGGCGTCCCTAAATGCCCTTGAGGCGAGAGCAGGGCCCTGGTTCGAATGGAAAGCCGCAACCGCATATGTACCGATAAAGACTTGCAAATTTTTTATAACAGTCCGAGCGCCAGCCGAACATTGTGGCCACACCCATGAAAATCTGGAGCATGAATCAACAGCGACCAATATATAATTGTATGCACTATCCGGTGTTAGGGGACCACAATGATCCAAGTTCACACATTGTAAGGGTATGTTTGAAATCAAGAGGGGTGTCTGCGGCGGTGGAAACCTTTATTTGTTGGCAGATGTCACAACAAAGGACATACTGCTTGGTCTCTTTATAGAGATCTGCCCACCAATAATGTGCTTGCAAGATCTAAATTGTAGCCGCCACACCAGCATGGGCAGATGCCACCCCTCATGCGCTGCTTTAATCAATTGTGATCTTATATCTCTATTGGGAATGTCTTGTACCCCTACGCCTGGTAATTTAACCTCAGCGTTCAGGCGATCTCCCATTCCGTAGGAATATTTAGCCGGAAATGTTTTAGGATAGGGCGTACCATCAACCGTAGTTTTCACGGCAGCCCATATGTCTGCGTCAGGTTTCGTACTTTGTTACTGCAGCTACAGCGGCCACAGGCACTGCTGATTTTGCGGCTTCATCAGTCAATGTATTTCCAGCAACGTATATTTCAATGCGCTGGTGTCCAAGTGTGTGTACAACATGGACATTTGGTAGCATCTCTTTGAGATCTGCTACTTTCCCCCACAGAAGTCTGTGTTTAATTGTGTTGCCTTTGGAGTCTCTGAACCCATTTTGCCGTCAGTAATGCAGATATTCATTGAAGGACTGGTCACAATAATATGAATCACAAGCAACCAGCGTAGGCTGTGCAGGATCCGTATGTTCCAGTGCCATTAACAGCGCTTTTAGCTCTGCCAACTGTGCTGTGCAATCCCCCAGGGTTCGCGTAAATGTTTGTAGAGGACAAAATGTATCGCCCTCCATATAGCCGCTTAAGACAGCTCAAGAAGCAGAATATTCTTTTTCTCTACCAATTGCAGGTTGTGCTGAGCCATCGGTGTACATAACTCTATGATATTGTTTGATAGGCAATGTATTTACTGGAACTGGGTATTCTATTTCATACTGCAAAAATTCTTCTGTTTGTAATTTTGGGTCAAAAATGTAGTCTACATCAGTGGCTGTCAACGACGTAGCCCATTGTATCCAGCATAGATGTATTGCTTTCGTGTTTGGAACGCTGGCTTTTGTAACAGCCTCTAGGGCTGGGATCGGAGAAACGACAATAATGCGTTTTCCTTGGGGAAGGGGTTGTTCTTTAATGAAAGCCATCTGTACAGCAGAGAGAATTTTCTCATTGGGAGCAAAGCGTTGTTCTGCCACTGAATATAAGTGTGATTTGTACGCAATCAGGACTGTCTCACATTCATTAAATGTCTGTTTGCAAATCTCGAAGAATGCGTGTATGTTCAATTGTCCAGGATTTGCTTGAAAAACCAGGACGTATCAAATCATATAAAGGTTTTATGCGTGTAGCATAATCTGGAATGTAAGTTCTGCCAAAATTTAGGAAACCCAATAGAGATTGGAGTTTTTTAATCATATTTGGGGGTTGTAACTGTGCGCATTTTTCTAAGAATTGTGGCGCTAGGCTCTTTCCTTCACTTGACAGCTCATATCCCAGAAACAGGACGCTGAGGAAGGCGATTTTTGTTTTCTTGAAATTGAATTTGTAGCCAAATTCAGCAAATCCCACAACAATGTGGGCTACTCATCTTAAATGTTATAGTAATTAATCATCCGTAAGATAGATATCGTCTACATAGGACAATGCTTCAGGATCAATCTTGTGTAAAATTGCTGTCACACGAGCTGCCAACAGTCCTGGACTGTTCTTATACCCCTGAGGTAAACATCAGAATTTTTCCTAGGAGCCTGGTGCACTGAAACTTGTTAAGTCTCTACTCTCAGGCACTATATTCTGGCAGAAGAAACCGTTGGAAATATCCAGTGTTTTGTATTTTTTGCGCACTATATTGTTCATTAGTGCTGTGCTATGTGAGATTTGTATAGAATAAGTGTGTGTATGACTGTTTAAGTGTCTGTAGTCTAAGACTATTCTAAATGAATGGTCTGGTTTAGCTACTGGGAACAATGGATTATTCATTGGGGAAACACAGGGTTCAATTACGCCCTGGTACTCTAATTGTGTGAGTATTTCTCTCACAGGTGCCTTTGCTTCATGTTTTATTGGATACTGCAATTGAGGTTGAGGTTCATTTTTGATTGAAATTAAATGGTAGGGGGATTCTTTATCCCATCCTACGTGAGTTCAGTATAATCCAGGTGCCTGTGCCAAAGCCCAATCAATAGCATAGGATTCAGTGAGTCCCTCTGGAACAAGGGGCGAGAGGGAAGGCTTAATCACGTCTTCCTCCATATGGGCAGGTACGGACAAATTCAGGTGGCCAATCTTGTTCAGCCAACAAAACATCACATATATTTACTACGTGATCCCAAAAGATTGCGTCTATTATGCCCTCAATGTCTCCTTCTATCTGTAGCGTTACTTTATACACCCTATCAGATGTGGAGGCACGCATGTCCGCAGTTTCTACTTGTATAAAGTCATCAGTTGCTTTCACCTCCAGATGCATTAGAAGACTTCGGTGAACTATTGTAACCTCTGCCGCGCTCTCTAGCAGTGCTAGAGCCCACTTCCTGTTCTTCAAGAGGACCCTCTTCCTGAGTGGCCAATAGAGACCAGCTAGGACCATTGTTACTTAGAGGGCCTAACCTTACTGGTAAAATTGTGTGGGGTAAGGAACCATCAAGCCAATTATTATGTTCTTGATAAGATAATGGTATTTTCAAATATGTGTATGCTCTGTGTTGTCCCGGTGCATTTGCATGTGTATAATGATGAAATGTATTTGTATTCCCATCAACTGCTGGAACTATGACCCAAGAATAAAACAGTTCTGTTCTATAAGCTGCATGGGCATCCACCACAAATGTGACTGGACCCCCCTGGACCGTTAGGCCATTTGCTAATAAATGTGCAGTCAGAGGTTGTCTCATGTTAACTGCTATTTGTATCTGCTGTGGATTCGCCATCATAGACGTACTATATGTTCAGAGAAGGCACACCAAATAGGGTTTTTCCTTTTAAAGTTCAAGCTTGAACAACCTCCAGCCTCAGATAGGATAGCCTACGGGTCTGAGGTGGAACTCCTCAGTACCACGGACATCTCCGTATACGGTATTGAGACGTCATTATATATAATGAGACAGAGATACTCCGGAGGACCCAAAAATTTGAGCGTGACCAAACGTTGGCACCGCCATGTCGCGTAGGCCCTCATTATTCTAATGAGACTACTGGAGTTTGAGCGGCAGAATCGCCCGCGGCATGGGAAACTAAGGCCCTCATTACAACCCTGGCGGTAAATCCCGCTTTCCGCCATGCTTAAGACCGCCAACATAGTGTTGCGGCGGCGGAATTCCGCTGCAGGTATTACGACCCACCTCTGGACAGTCGGTTCCCCTGCCACTGTCACTTTCCACCACAGACCCTCCCCCCTCAGGAAACACCAGCACAGCACCCACCCAGCAGGCCCATCCCTCTGTCCCCAGAACACGTCAATCAGCAGTGTGTCCACCACTACAGGGAACCCAGGAAAACCCACCAACCCAAGACATTCAGGGACTTGGGGTCAGTGGCAGTGGGCACACGGTTCAGGGGACAGAGGCACAGGATAACAGGGAAGCTGGAAGGACTGCTGTGGGACGGGGGGAGGACAGGCCCAGGGAACCCACTCTCCACGAGGCACTCTCAAACATCATGGGAGCATACCACCATTCCCAGGAGACCATGGGCACGGTACTAGCCAAGCTTTAGGAGACCCAACGGCTGCAGGAGGAACACTACCTGGGGATTAGGGATGACTTGAAGTCCATTAACACCACCCTGGTCACCATTGCAGGGGTGCTGGCAGACCTTGTCAACACCATGAGGGACACAGTGGGACACAAACAGGCCCCTGACACTAGCCTGGACGATGAACAGCCCTCCACCTTCGCCGGTGCTAGTGGACAGGAGGAAGCGCCACAGGACCAACAGGCCACCAGCACCCCACCCCCTGCAGAAGGAGAAGCACCCTGCAAACAGTCCCTGAGATCCAGGAACAAGACAGAGAACATTGCCAAGACCCCCCCAAGGAAATAAGACCCTCCTGAATTTCACCCTTCTGTCCCAGTTTGTCGCCCTGTCCACCTTAAACTGCCATTGCTCCTCTTCCTATGCCCCATTGGACAATGCACCTGTGAGACCAAGAGACTGGACTCTATCATGGACATTCCTCCACCATCACCCCAGCCCATTGCACACACCCCTCCACTTATTAGCACTGAAATAAACACCCTTGAATCACCAAACAATTTGGAGTCAGTCTGTGCTTTCACAAATGTGTAATTGCAACATCTCTGAAATATAGCAATATCAATGTACTTGTTCACATACCAATGTTACACAGCTGTAGGCCAGGAGTAAACATAGCAGAGGGCACACATTGGGACCCAGATCTGTGAAATGGAAAGCCAAAGTGACAAGTCAGGGTCCATACACAGAGTGAAAAAGGCAGACAAATGCTAGGTCCTACAATAGTATGAGATGTGGGAAACAGTTCCATCCTCTTACGTGTGCCTCACTGGAAGCATTGCATGATGATGTTGTTTCAGTTGTCTACATCTTCTTCTTCTGCCTCCTCTTCTTCACTGTCCACAGGCTCCACGGCTGCCACAGGACCACCATCAGGCCAATCCTCCTGCGTCGCAAAGCCAGGTTGTGCAACATACAGCAAGCCACGATGATCTGGCACACCTTCTTCAGTGAGTCTTATAGGGATCCACCTTTCAGATGGAGGCACCGGAACCTAACCTTCAGGAGGCCGAAGGTGCGCTCTATTATCCTCCTAGTTCGCCCATGTGCCTCATTGTAGCGTTCCTCTGCCCTTGTCCTGGGATTCCTCACTGGGGTCAGTAGCCATGACAGGTTCGGGTAACCAGAGTCACCTGCAAATATCGAGGGACAACAGTTAGGCATCCTCCAAACATTAGGGAATCTCCCATACCCAGACACCTAATGAAACTGTGTGGGGAATTTAGGCTCACCTATTAGCCACACACGGTGCCTCTGGAGTTGCCCCATCACATAATGGATGCTGCTATTCCTCAAAATGTAAGCATCATGCACTGAGCCAGGATACTTGGCATTCACATGGGAGATGTACTGGTCTGCCAAACTCACCATCTGCACATTCATCGAATGGTAGCTTTTCCAGTTTCTGTACACCTGTTCCTTCCTGCGGGGGGGACAAATGCCACATGTGTCCCATCAATGGCACCAATGATGTTGGGGATATGTCCCAGGGCATAGAAGTCACTTTCACTGTGGGCAAATCCTCCACCTGAGGGAAAACGATGTAGCTTTGTGTGTGTTTCAGCAGGGCAGATAACACTCTGGACAACGCTTTAGAGAACTTTGGCTGGGACATCCCTGATGCCTTGGCTACTGTTGTTTGAAAAGACCCACTGGCCAGGAAATGGAGTACTAACAGGAGCTGCACTAGAGGGGGGATTCCTGTGGGTTGGTGGATAGCTGACATCAGGTCAGGCTCCAAATGGGCACACAGTTCCTGGATTGCTGCACGATCAAGTCTGTAAGTGATAATGATGTGTCTGTCTTCCATTGCCGACAGGTCCACCAGCGGTCTGTACACCAGAGGATGCCGCCATCTCATCACCTGCCCCAGCGGACGTGCTCTATGGAGAAGAACGGTGAGCAGAGGGTCATACAACACATAGGTTTCACAAGGCTGTTTAGCACTAACGTTAAAATAACTCTATGTGCCTTTGTCTGTCGGTATTCCTGGCCTAATAGGTGTGACTCAGTTATTTGGCCTGCCATGTGGCCCCCTAAAAAAAGGCGGCTGCCTGACCTGTAAGATGGGACATGGGGAAATGATGTAACTGTGCTGGCGTTGTACACCGTCGCCGTAGGTGGTCGAAGACCGCGGCACAATCCAGCATTGGTTATCATTGGGCCCTATGGGTTCCAGGAGCCAATGACAATGTACTCCAGCAGTGACGGTACGCACCGCTGCGGACGTGACCGCCATTTTCTATCTGTTCCCTGACTTGATACCTGACCTTCAAAAGGAGAGGACCTACACTGCAAGTGCTGCTGTAACCTGTGTCTGGAAGCAACAATGGCTACAGTGTCTGGGGAAAGGGCCCCTGCCTTCACTGCGGAGGAGTTGGAGAAACTGGTGCCTGGGGTCCTCCCCCAGTACATGGAACTGTATGGTCCTCCAGACAAACAGGTGAGTAAACTGTGTGCATGGCGGATGGCACATGATTGTATGGAGTGTCGTGGATGGAGGAGACAGGGGGAACAGGCCAGCATGTGAGGATGGTGTGTGTATGTATGTCTGGGCCAGGGTGGGAGATTTGTGGGCAATGTATGAGAAGAACTGTACGGGACAGTAACATCCATTATAACTTCACTTTTCCTCTAGGTCAGCGCCCACCATAAGAAGGGGATTTGGCGTGCCATCGCCAAGGAAGTGCAGACCCTAGGGGTCTACCATAGATGGAGCACCCACTCCCGGAAAAGATGGGAGGACTGCACCGCTGGACCAAGAAGATGGCGGAGGCCCAGCTGGGGATGGCCTCCCAATGTGGAAGGGGTACCCTTCACACCATGACCACCCTGATGTACCGGATCCTGGCGGTGGCATATCTGGAGTTGGATGGGCGCTTGAGGGCATCACAGCAGCCTCAAAGGGGTGAGTACACTCTCATTCAGCTGACTCTGTGGGCATTACGAGGTGTCTGGGTGGGGGAGGTGGGCTGTGGGTTCCCCTAGGCCAGGGCAGACGTGCAAAGGTAGATTCATTGATGTGCAGCCTCATTCCCTGTCCAACCCCACAGGTGGTATTTTCCCTCTACACCTAGTCAGGCTCCTATGGCTTCCAGCTGTGCATCAAATGGGTCTAGGCAGAGTCCCCCATGGGCATGTCAGTGCATGGCTTAGTGCATAGGGCTGCTCCCTGTGTGTTGTGTCTGCCAACGGCAGTGGTGTTGTAGTCATTGACCATGTGTCTCATCTGTCTTCCCCCCACTTTTGTTTTGTCACCCTGTCCTTGCGTGTATTAGCATCATCTGGCAGAGGAGCAGTGGCACTGGAGCAGGAGGGAGCTGCATCCCACATGGCCTTGGAGGGGGCAGTAACGGAGTCCGAAGGCACCAGTGGGACGGAGGGCGGGGGGAGCTCCACGATGGGGACAGGAGCAGACACCAGCGACTCCTCCTCTGATGGGAGCTCCCTTGCGGTGGCAGGCACCTCTGTGCCCACCGCATCACCAGGTACCACCGCCACCCCCCTACCAGCACCACCCTCCCAGCAGCCCCTCATCAAGTTTCCCGTGCCCGCTCACCCAGGAAGGTGGGCATCTCCTTCGCCCTAGGCACCTCAGGCCCTGCCCCAGTCAGCCCTGCTGCCCTCAGTGCGGAGGCTATTGACCTCCTGAGATCCCTCACTGTTGGGCAATCTACCATTTTGAATGCCATCCAGGGTGTTGAGAGGCATTGGCAGCAAACAAATGCATACCTGGAGGGCATTCATTCTGGCCAGGTGGCCTATCAGAGAGCATTTCAGGCTCTGGCCTCAGCACTGATGGCAGCCATTGTCCCTGTGTCCAGCCTCCCCCCTCCAACTTCCTCCACCCAGACCCAATCCCCTGTACCTCAGCCTATCCCAAGCACACCATCTGACCAGCATGCACACTCATCAACACACAAGAGTGGACATGGCAAACATAAGCACCACACATATCCCACCGGCAATCACACAAGCACCAGCCCCATGCAGACACACCAACATCCACTGCCTCCATTGTGTCCCCCTCCTCCACGTCCTCCTCCTCCCTCCCTGTCTCGTCTTCAGTCACACGTGCATTCACTACATCCTCATCCACTACCTCCATCACCTGCATGCCCATCACCACACACCGCTCACGTGCACTCACCACTCCCCACTACCATTCACACATCCCCTGTGTCCTCTCCCAGTGTGTCTGTGAGCCCTCCTCCCAAACTACACAACGCAGGCACACACACACACCCAACAGCTATCCTCACAACAGCCTCCGGCCCATGCACCTTCACCCAAATTCAGCAAACGTACACCTCCTACAACCACTACCTCTTCCTCCACTCCCAAACCTCCATCCATCTTCCCGTCCCAGTGTGTCTAAGAAACTTTTCCTGGCTAACATTGACTTCTTCCCTACACCCCCCGCCCCGTCCGTCCCGTAGGGCCAGGCTGTCCAGGTCCCAGCCCAGCACCTCAGCCACTAAATCCTCCAGCACAGTGGTCTCAGCAAGTCCGGTCACATCGCGGGCGCCACCCATCAGGGCTGCCAGTGTGCCACCTAGCGAGACCAAGGAGCAGGCCATTCCGCCACCTGACAAGGTGAAGAAGGTGCCCACATGCCAGAGAGAGGAGCCACACCCACCAGCAAGCAAGGGCTCCTCCAAGCCAAAAGGGGACAGTGGCAAGGCACGAGTAGGGACTTCAAAGGTGGGGAAGGGACACGAGCCGAAGAGCAGGTCAGGACAGGGCACGGAGGCTCCGGCTGAGGGACCAGAGTCACCCCTTCTGTCAACCACAACGCCAACCTGTACAGCGGTGGACACACCACTTGAACCGCCACCTGCACCACCACCAGCACCTCCACCTGCACGTCTGCTACCTCACCAACAGTCCCCAGCATCATCCCCAGTGGGCAGACGTCCGAAGCTGCAGGAGACGTCCTGCTGTGTCCCTCATCAGGTGCAGACACATGCACCACCGCCAGCACCTCCACCACAGACACCGCCGCAACCACCGCCACCAGCCCCGCAACGTGCTCAGACGGTGCCACCACAGCTGACATGGCAATCATCCCCAGTGGGCAGCCGTCCGAGGCTGCAGGAGATGTCCTGGACCCTGCCCAGCGTACATGAGGCATGAGTCCCAGCACTGTTTGTACCAGCAGGTGGCAGGGGAAGTCGCAGCAGGGTGGAGTGTGTCTGTGCCTCCATGGAGTATCATGCTACCTGTTCCCAGGCAATCTCGTGGCACATTCACCGAGGTGAGGGAATGTGACCTGCCACACTGCATGTGAAGCACTCTGGGCACCAAGCCCCCTCCAGAACCAGTGGAGATTCACATCCACTACCTCAGTCCTCAGCAGGATGAAGCACTCTGGGCACCAAGCCCCCTCCAGAACCAGTGGAGATTCACCTCCACTACCTCAGTCATTGGCAGGATGAAGCACTCTGGGCACCAAGCTCCCTCCAGAACCAGTGGAGAAAGGCATCCACTACCTCAGTCCTTGGCAGGATGAAGCACTCTGGGCACCAAGCCCCCTGCAGAACCAGTGGAGAAAGGCATCCACTACCTCAGTCCTTGGTAGGATGAAGCATTCTGGGCACCAAGCCCACTCCAGAACCAGTGGAGATTTACATGCACTACCTCAGTCCTTGGCAGGATGAAGCACTCTGGGCACCAAGCCCCCTCCAGAACCAGTGGAGAAAGGCATCCACTTGAGAGACTGTGGCTTTGCACTCCCCAGGATAAAGAAGTGGGCAAACCACCCACTGGAGAGACTTGAGAGACTATGGTTTTGCACTCCCCAGGATTAAGCAGTGGGCAAACTACCAACTGGAGAAACTTGAGAGACTGTGGGTTTGCACTCCCCAGGATAAAGCAGTGGGCAAACCACCCACTGGAGAGACTTGAGAGACTGTGGCTTTGCACTCCCCAGGACCATTCAGTGGGCATGGAGCACCCTCGTGGAGCAGTGGCGTCGTCCGTTCATCTGGCTGAGGTGCCTCCCCTCCCCCTGAGGTGCCTCTTTATTTTCCATCTGATACCCCTGCCGTGTTCTCTCCGTTTCGAGTCAGGTATCTTGTGTGGGCTTCACCCATGCATTTTGGGACACTGATCCACGGACAATGATTTAATTAATATCCGGACTTGTGTAGTTGGTGTACATATTTGTGTATATACTGCTTTTTGAGTTTGGCCTCTCTGATATTTAATTGATTACACTTGTTACAATAATTTCCTTTTGTCCTTGCGTTCTTCCAGGGGGTGACGGGGTGTATATGTAATGTTGCTGCATCTATTAGTGTGCATGGTATTGTGGGTGAGGGTGGGGGTGTTGCTTGTTGCATGTGTGTGTCACTCTTTTTTCCCTCCCCCCTCCCCTGTGTGCTAGGTGCAGTACTCCCAGTGGTCGTCGCCAGCGTCTTTGCTGCTCCTGATACAAGAGGAGGTAGACCAGCATGGGCAGCACCTGTAGTTCGGGCTCCATGGCGTCCTGGTTCTTCCTTGAGTGTTGAAAGGTGAGTGGTTTCCCTTCCAAATCCTGTTTCCGCCGTGCTTTTGATGTTGTTGGTACCGCCCCGGAAAAGGTGGCGGATAGGCATGTTGTAATACAGAGGGCGGAACCTTGTGTTCTGCCTGTCTTGGCGGTGACCGCCGCGGTGTTTTTTTCTACTGCCGTGGCGGTCGGAGTGTTAAAGTGGCTGTCTATGTTGGCAGTTTCTGCCATGGTCGTGATTCCATTTTTTTCCGCTGGCCTGTTGGCGGTATTACCGCTGCTTTAACACCGACTGCCAGGGCTGTAATGAGGACCTAAGTCTGAGCACTGCTGGTGACACCTGTTGCTCCAATCCGGGTTTTGCTCCGGCTACCTAGCAGTGCCTCATCTCTACCCAAGGATTGGGATGACTTGGCAGCTGAGCGCATGACATATTCGGCTTCTCAGGGAAGTCGTGGTCACTCAGGTCTCATCCGGTTCTCTCATTTACAATTCAGTCTCATATATAAATGACAAACAGAAGCAGTACATGTTTTAATAATGAGTTTACTAAAATGACTGCATCTTTGATAGCAAAGTGTGAGCTGCAATAACCAGGACGACACAACATGACAGTATTAAAATTGTGACGAGAAGAGTGACGCATAAAAACAATGCTATCATATTGTCACTATGATCAATGGACTAATTCCTATCTAGGTTATAATTAAGCACAGCATGTTAAGCTCTAATTCTGCCATTCAGGTTCCCCTGGGAAGACATCAACCCCCATTCCTGGGCAAAGGCCTGCGGTCTGCGTTAGAATCCGTAGCGAAGCATTCAGCAATCAGCATACAGTTGTGGTTCCCTAGCTGGAATCTCCCTCTAACGTGTAAGGGACATGGAAAGTGTTTTTATAATAACACCGCTGATGTTCTGAGAAAATGTCCCTACGTAAGGATGTGTGTTTTCTATGAATGTTGGAGACTAAACTTATACCACGTTCACCAGCAATGTACCATGCTGTAGCCTTGGAAGATGCACAGAGTGATCAAGAATGTCTTGTTTGAGAACAGAGTGCTGGCCTAGGCAAAAACAGTTAGATAAATGGAAAATAAAACAAGACTGTAAAAATGGTTATTGTAACAATAATAAGATGAAGCTGGATAGAATATATCTAGGTTAAAGTGCACAGCGGCCTAGTGTGTTAAAATGACGTGCATAGAGCTATAACTAAAATGGCTACACAACACTGTGAATCAAACTTTTTGGATGTGCACTTGTCGCATGCAACAAACTATTACCTGCCGTAGGTTTGCGATGTAGTCTAGTATTGATTTTAGCATGCTCTATAAAAACCTCCTCATCCAAAAATTACATTATTTGTCTAGTGATAAACAGTGTAATGTGTAGATTCAATTGGTTGCAATTCAAGTCTCTAATGAAAGACTCAGCCGAGGCTGCATCCCCTTTCTAAATGAGGAAGACATCATCTATGAAACGTGTACACACGATTACATGATCATCAAATACCGGGATGGCAGTGGACACTCGCTCCTCCCACCAGCCCACAAACAAATTTGCGTAGCTGAGGGTGAAGCACGTGCCCATCGCCGGCCCCTGCATCTGTCTATATAACTTATTATCAAACAGAAAGAAATTGTTGGTAAGACAAAACCAAATTAGATCATTCAACATTTCCGAGTCTAATAATAAGGAACGTGATCTGGCCCTTAGGAAATGCCTGATCGCCTTGATGCCTAGCTCATGATGTATGCTGGTGTAAAGGCTGGTTACATCTAAGGTCATCATAAGGAAATCTTCCTCCCATAATATGCTATCAATCACTGTTAGAAAATGAGTGGTGACTTTTAAGTAAGCTGGTAAAGCCATTACAAAAGGTCTCAGGTAAAAGTCAGTCAATTTGGGAGTATGTTCTGTCAGGGAACCAATTGCAGACACTATAGGTCCACCTGGGAGGTGACTGGCGTTCTTGTGAAGTTTAGGTAGCAGATACATTACAGGTGTTCAGGGATGATTACATTTCAGGAAACAGTATTCATCCCATTCCAAAAAACCCGGATCCCTCCAATTCACAAGCATCTCTTCATATCGTCTATAGCTTGGCACATTGTCTGAAAGTCAGTTAACTCATAACATGTGCTATCATTTAACTGCCTGAGACCCTCTGCTATGTATCTATCTTTTGACCATACCATTATATTACCACCCTTGTCTGATTATTTGATAACAATGGTAGAATCATTCTTCATACTGATTAAGGCTTTTCTTTGACCAGAAGTGAGATGATGCCTGCCTACAATCCATTCTTTATGTCTTAGTTTTTTCAATTCCCTCAATATACTTTTCTCAAAGGCCTCAAGTGTTTCACAATGTACCTGTGGTATGAATGTGGATTTAGGTTTAAAGTGACTTCCCTGGCTCATTCCATGATCTAAAACACAGTTTGCTAAACTTAAGATGGCATCAGCATGAGCTTCACAGGAATCATCTAGCATTGTCAAAGTGTGAAATGTTTGAATATCATCAGTACATAAATTACTAAGAGCAGGTGTCTTTTCCATTAGGGACTGTGATCGAACGTGAGTAACAAACCACTTTTTCAAATTCAATTTGCGCATAAACAAAAACAGATCTATCCTGGTCTGTGTAAAATTCATAGTGGTGGGAGGACAGAAAGATAAACCTAATGATATCAATTCTATTATTTCTTACACAGAAGGTGCCCTGAAAAATTTACCACATACATCGGGTTGATTGTTTGCCCCTTGTTTATGTTCCCACATGCAAGTCTATGTTTCTTTGCTCTGTTTTTGGCCTGTTTGTTCCTCAGTCTCCTCGGAGTGTGCCCCGGCCTCTGCCATTTCGTCGAATTGGTTCTCCAAATTTCTCTGTCCTGCTCTGATTTAATAGTTGTTACTGCCTTAAAAAATTCATCTTTTGCTCGTTATCAATTCGCGTACTTTGGGTTGTAATATCCCCAGATAGATCTGAAGCATTGCTATCAGAGGCCTCACTATCCTCCTTTTCTGGTTGCAGTTCCTTATTTTTGGATGGTATTGTCTTATTCCTTTTGACATATAGATGTTCATATTTCCTATGAAAGGTTAAAACTCTTCTTGTTTGATAATCCTTCAGGCCCGTTGGAATTTTCTCTGTTTCTTGGCCATGATCTCATATATATATATATATATATATCCATCAATGACCTCCAGGCGTGGGCCCCCAACCCTGCAGGGCAGATTCAGTGGTCAAGGGCAGAGAAACCCATATTTAAAGTCCAAATAAAAATGCCAAAGCCTCAGTTCCAGTAACATCCAAGCATTTATTCTAAATAGAAATGGCAGCAAGCTTAAAATCCTGATGCGTTTTGGCTGAATGCCTTGATCACAGGTGAGTGGTTAAAGGTGTACACAACACAGGTGTTTATCAATCAAATGCCACGTGACCCTATAGTAGTAGGATGCATCATAAATTATTCTTAACAATCTGCATGCAATGTTACAACTGTTAAATATGACTGTGGCACTTGGACGCTATGAAGCAAGATCAGATATTCAGCTACAGTGCAATGCATCATTACTGAAACATTATCAGTGCATTATGGGCGATGTATGCTACTACTATAAGGTCACATGGCATTTGATTGCTGAACACGTGTATTGTGTACACCTTAAACCACTTACCTGTGATCAAGGCATTCAGCCAAAACGCGTCAGAATTTTAAGCTTGCTGCCATTTCTACTTAGAATAAATGCTCAGATGTTACTGGAACTGAGGCTTTGGAATTTTTGTTTGGACTTTAAATATGGGTTTTGCTGGCTTTAGGACTCTGGGCACTTTAGCAGTGATGAGCAGTGCTACAGCGCAAGTGCTCCCTGTCTAAATTGTATGGGTGATGGTTTCTCCATGATTAGCATATTTGATTTACTAGTCAGTCCCTATTATAGTGCACCAGGTGTGCCCAGGGCCTGTAAGTCAAATGCTACTAGTGGTCCTGCAGCACTGATTGTGCCTCCGTCTGTCTGCTGAATACACACCTGGGTCAGGATAACAGTTGGGTTGTTTGTGCATTCACTCTAGACAGTCACACAAAGGGAGCTGATGTGTGCCCTACATATCCACTTGGCCCATCAGGCTGATGGGTCTTCCTGAGCTAGAGTGGTGGGAGGAGCTGACTCTTGCATCTGAATAGGGCTGTGGCTGTCCTTACAAAAAGTAGTCTCCAACACCCAGGAGTGTGTCTGGGGCCAGGGCAGGGAAAGGCAGGCCTTGTGCACTACAAAGACTTCTCCTTGAAGTCCTACTTCAAAAACAGAAATAGATATAAGTACTGGACTGCTGACACCACATAGTTAGAATCCTTCTGGACTGAGTAAATTCTGTCAAGAAGAAGAGCTGGACACTGTAGGAGGGACTACCACTCTGTTGGTTGCTTTGTTGTGCTAGCCTGCTGCTTGCTTCTTCTGTTCTAGTAGTGAAAGGACTGGATTTACTTTCTACATCCTGCTTCCAAAGGTTCTCTAAGGGCTCTGAATGAGCTTGCCTCCTGTTAAACACGGTTCAGGGACATTAAAGGCTTCACCTGCCATGGCCTGGGCTTTCTTGATGACAGTCCTGACTTGCCAAGTGGTGCCAAGTCCAGTTCCTGGGCCCTTGGGAGTGAGTTCTGGTGCAACAAGGAAAACACTAGTGCATCAACTTACAGAACAACTTTGGAACAGATGCCATTCTCTGACCCTACATGCACCAGGAGCCATGGTCCCCGAGTGCAACAACCACGACCTACACAGGCCTGACAGGCCTGACGCCGCCGCAGTGCCTTCAAAGTTCCAATAAAGCGTGAGTCAAGAGTGCCATGTCACTGACATCCATGGCCCCCAACTCCAACTCGGCCGCAGCACCTGTGACCCCGTGGTGTGATCGCAACACCGCACAGTTGATGCCTCGCATTTTGACCTGCTGGATTCATCTACCCCGCCTTGTTGTAAGGAACCTCTGCCTCGCCCTATCACCTCCTCTGCAACCGTAAGGAACCAACGCCTCACCTTCCCAGTGGCAGTAGGGAACCAATGCCGCATCGCCTTCAGAGATGCCTCTCCTTCTACACTCCATGCAACATCACGGAAGTGAGGCATTCAAGGTACTGTAACCAGTGTCTACACGAATCTGTGGCCGGCTGCGCTCCTTTGCGGGTGGCGCCGGACTGATTGAAGCAACTCCTTTCAGCCATTGGGATAACACCATTTTGAGCTATTGTGTTTTTAAGCACTATTATATGTTTAATCTTTGAAAATGTGTATCTTTACTTGTGCATGCTGGATTTTTGTTGTTTTGGTCTTGTTTTACTCAGATATATATGGCTATGTTTCTAAACTGGTATGGAGTACTTTTGTGGAGTTATCATTGCTACTGTGTGTGTACAAATACTTCACACGTTGCCTCTGAGATAAGCCTAACTGCTTGAGAAAAGCAACAAAAGTTGTGAGCAGGGGTTATCTTGGCTTGGTGACTCCCGTACCCTGACTAGAGTAAGGGTCTCCACTTACACAGAGTGCAAACCACTGCCAACTAGAGACTCAATATATAACATTGCTGATCAGCGGTGAGGATAGGACTTTTATTTGTACTTGACATACAGTGATTGGTACACGCTACTTCCATATGACCAACCATTATACCCCAACATACTCGTTTAATTTTTCTCTCTTTGCAACTTTGACTTTTTTTCGCAATCATGTCTCAGTCTGGTGAGCCATCAGTTGGAGCTGCAGATTTGGTGTTTGAGCAGGAGAGGCTGGAGACCTATTTGGCACCACAACTCAAAAGGTTCTGCAACGAGTTCAAATGTTCTATTAAAGGCCTCACTAGAAAGGAGGAGCTGCAAAAGGCACCGAGGGCCTGGTTGGCAGCAAAGGAGGCTGGTGAGCACACATGACGAGTATGCTATTGTGGACAGAGAGAGGCAAATTCTGCATGGGGATTTTGTTAATCAGACTCCATCTGGGAGGACGGCAGCTTCCAGGGCAAGTAGCAGTGTTTCTTTGACAGGTCTGTCCCCTGAGGAATTGGAGGATAAACGGGAGGCCAGGCAGCTCTAGTTTGAAATAGCCAGGCTCAAAAGAGAGGCAGAGAAAGAAAAAATGCCATGGAGGAGAAGAAAATGATTTTATCTCACAAGCTGATCTTGAATGAGCTGGACTTTAAGAGCAGGTCCAGCACAGATGGTGGCAGCAGTTCTTCAGTGCCCTTTGAATGAAAGGTACATATACCCAAGGATGTGGTGAAGGATTTTGTTGTGGGGGATGACATAGAGCAGTGGTTTAGGTGTTATGAAGTGGCCTTGAGAATGAACAGGGTCCATGATAGAGATTAGGTGGCTGCCCTGTGTGAGTAATCTTTGGAAAATCGTATCTTTACTTGTGTATGTTGGATTTTTGTCGTTCTGGTCCTGTTTTACTCACATAAATATTGGCTATTGTTCTAAACTAGTGTGGAGTACGTTTGTGGTGTTGTCACTGTGTTACTGCATGTGTGTACAAATATTTTGCATATTGTCTTTGAGATAGGCCTAACTGCTTGAATCAAGCTACCAAGTGGGTGAGCAGGGGTTATCTTAGCTGTGTGATTCCCTTACCCTGACTAGAGTGAGGGTCCCTCTCGGACAGGGTGCAAACCACTGCCAACTAGAGACCCCATTTCTAACATACACTTACCTGTGAAATACTTACATTTTCGTTGTGAAAGCATGCTTGGTAAAGGCATATGCGTGGTGAAGTTTTGTGTGGTCAAGGCATATGCATTGTAATGGATTTATGGTAAAGGTACTGCGTGGTATCACCTGCTTGATCCACCTGGGGTGTAAACTTACCATCAATAGAAAATAAACAGAAAGTAAATTGAAGTAACTAAACTAAAATTAAGCAAATGTTGTATAGTGGCTTTTTATTGGGTAATCTCTCTCATACATGTTGTAATGATTCTCAAGCATCTCATAAGCAAGAAGCAGGACAAGCTCACATTCAGAGGCTAATCCTGGGCTTTACCTCTGGGAAACATCAAACTTGTCTGGCTGCTGGAAATATACTTATGTCAAAATAACAATAATAACTTGTGTTCATACAGCGCCTCAGTCCTTTCTAATCGTTGTAAATAGCATGTGCTCACTTTTAATACTTTTACCCCGACCTTGGAAGGCTGCCTGAGCTGGAGTTCCCGCAATTCAAAGTGGTGACATCTAAATCACAGCCTATGCCAGAGGCCAACATTTAGGTACTCGGACATTTTACGTGTATATCTGTTCATAAAAAATATTTAGCATTAAAAAGTAAAAATAGTTAAATTGCCTTATTAATATGGTGAATCAAAAAAACATGATCTTTGAGACATACTGTGTGTTTACGTGCAAGGGGTTTTACAAGGGAATACCCTATGTCTCACGTCCACCAAAAATAAAGCAGAACAGATGTCTCACTGTGCTTACCCTCTTTCAGGTTTAATATTTCTATTTCCATGCACAAATTCCACAGGAAGGGGAAATGAAGTAATCTGTAAAACTGTCCGATTCAATGTTTATTCCAAAGGCAGAAGTGTTGACCTCAGCTGCTGGGGCTGGGCCACAAGTTACTCCCGGATCAGAACAATGATGGGGCAAAATAAACGCCACTTCCAGGGCATCAGAGGAGATGGCTGTCAAATTTTGAAGATGCTAACATTCAGAAATTGAGAGGTCCTCGTTTAATGGAGCTATCACAGGATGAGTTCATATAAAGATGCACAGTTTGGGGAAACACATATTGATAGGGTGTATCTTGCGACCTCTACAAGTCATTATAGCCTGTTGTTTTATCTCTTTCTCTAACCTCGCTATTATGTTCCACGAGAGACCAGGGATCACCCGCACGTGGTACAGCTCACGTCTGACCGCCCCACGCACCTGAGCATTGTGGTATGAACTAAAGTTTAATTGAAAGTTCTCGCCGCCAGCTCGTGCACAGGCAGATGCCTACTACTTCGTCCAGTCGTTCATTGGTTGTGTGGATTGAACGCTACACTCCTTGCCTTTAAACAAGATATGTGCTATTCCTCCGCTCCATGTCCACAGCCTGTCAAAACCGCAAATTTCACTTGTAGTAAAAGGGATTTTCAGAAAAGGCAATATCCACACCTGAAAAGGCCCATTTGTCCTGTATGTGAACCAGGAGTCTGTTCAGCTCCTAAATTTCAATCAGAAACTTAATCCTTGTCACAAATTCCAAATCTCACCAAAGGAACAGGATAACCTTCAGCAACTCGTAGTCCCCGTGATACCTGAGTTTTGAAGAGAAATTCTTGGTATTGGATAGGCTCACAGGGATCCCTAATTGTGGTTTAATCTTCATGGGATATTTTGGTGCTCAGATCGATTGCAATTTGATCAGCTGTATTTCTTGGAGCCCGGCTGCCATGTTCTCTTATGTGCAGAATGTTATTTCGTATTTTGTCAGTCCTGTGTGAGCTCTATTTTTCTCTCTTTGCAACTTCGGAGTTTTTTTCGCAATCATGTTTCAGTCTGGTGAGCCATCAGTTGGAGCTACAGATTTGAGGCCATATCTATACTTTTTGACGCAAAACTGCGCAGATGCAGTTTTGCGTCACAAGATTTACCGCCGGCTAACGCCATTTCTTTGCGCAGCTTGGGCGTCAAATTTATACTTTGACGCATGGCGGCGCAAACCACAGGTGTGAGTCATCTTTTTTTACTCAAACCAATGCGTCACGTCCTCAAGAAAAACGACATTAACGCGGCGAAAATGACTGTGAGACGGTTTACGACGTTGCAAACCAGATATGCGCCTTTTTTTGACGCAATAGCGTCAAAAAGCGGCACAAACATTGCAAAATGTACTAAGCAGAGCCAAAATGGATCCCAGATGCTTGGAGAGACCCCAGGAAGATGACAACAGACCAGGAACCAGCCAGGAGGACCCACACAAGACCCAAGAGACGGAGAAGAAGAAAAGAAAGTGTCAGTTCAGTGCAGAGGAGCAGGAAATTCTGGTGAAAGAGGTGACGGAACACCAGCACCAACTTTTTGTCACCTCTAAATTGCCAATTAGTAGGAGAGAGGCAATATGGCAGCAAATTGTTGACAAGATAAACAGAGTGGCAGAAGTACGGAGAACAATTATCGAGTGCAAGAAACACTGGCATGACTGCAAGCGCAGAACCAAGGAAAAGATGGCCAGGGTCAGGAAGGCAGCACTGCAGACTGGAGGTGGGAGTCCAGCACCGCAGGAGGCCCTGGACCACATGGAGGAGATGGTGGCAGCCGTCATCCCTGAGGAGATCATCACAGGGATACAAGGACAGGACAGCGCAGACTACCAGGAGACAACACAGATGCATGGTAAGTCGCATGGAGAATTAACTGTAAGCAGGGGGGACATACCTACTACACAATGCATGTAAGTCATGATATTCAGGGAGTGGCATGGGTAAAGGGTCACAGCACGGGGCATGGGCTGTTCAGAGGAAACCTGGGGCACAGTACTACACTACACCAACAACCTCTGCATGGGGGTATGCTGCCATGCCAAGGATGTTGGAAAGGTAAAGCCAGTCCAGGAGGGTAGGGTACAACATAAAACTGGCCTGCTGTCACACGACAGCTGGTATTCTCCCTACATGAACTAGGGCTCAATTAAGAGTCTCAGGCCATATCCGCAAGTGGAATGTAATATTGACAACAGTTGCCACTACCACCTCCGCTGTGTGTGCAGGTCAAGTAGCTAATGGCAGTAACGTGCCCATGGATCAAACACACCCAAATAAGAGGGTTCAGGATGACAATGTTATCAATCCCCTGAAATCAATACAAATGTTCTAATCCTGTTAAATGTGAATGTCCATAGTTGCTACAAACATCAGCCATTGTCATAAACATTATGAGGTACACAGCACTTGTGTCTTACCCATGCTGCGTATGTCAGGGTCCACCCTGTGCCTGGGTCACAATAGCTCCAATGGCACCATGCAACATCCCAAATGTTATACTGCTCATACAACATCATTGAGGGGGAGGACATATGTCATCGGCTAGTGAAATACACCCGCACAGTCAGAAGAGGAAATGGAACACTGCTAGGACCATCAGTGCAATACAATGTAGCAAACATTCCCCAACATTAACATTACACACTACCAATGCTGACATATGTAGTGTGCCATGCCAATGCTATACATAGTTATGCTAGGTCTCAGCAACATATAGCTGGATGTGAAATATCAGAGACTGGCTCAGTTCCAGATTGTTAAGTGTAGTGCAAGTGCCATCAGAACACCCACAGCCAGTGCAAGGCCTCACCATGCAAATGGAAGTAGACGGAGGGTTGAGTAGGACAAGAAGGTGGCAATATATAATTTGGACAGAACCTACACCTAGAGGATCTGATGCTGACAAGTCCCCAAACTGACCACACTACATGTGTCATGCAGGTGGGGCATAGGCCTGGGAGAATGCTAATATTATAGACAGGAACAATGAACAGGAACCTATATCACAATGTGCAACAAATAGGAAGGCAGGCACGTCACATTACAAATGCCACAACACAAACACACTAATTGTACAATATCTCATTGCAGAGGACGATGGCTCTCCTGGGGATATGCCTGTTCTGGACTTCCCTGATGACATGGATGACGAGCTGACAAACATCAGTCAGCAGACCCTCCAAGATGTCCTTGGAACCCTCCAGACCCCACCTTCAGTTGCAAAGAGGAGCACAGATACAGCAGCCATCACAGAGGACCCACCCACCACCCCAATTGTACAACCTGCCAGCTCCAACCCAGCTGAGGACTCTGACGATAGGATCACCAGCTTTGAGAGAACTGTAGTTGGAGTACAGCAGGAGTTGGCCAAGGAGGTGCGGGTGGGGATGGAAAATATGGCAGCCAGCCTAGAGGGGGTACGTTTGTACATGATGTCAACTGCAGAACAGGCAGCAGCCATGCAAGGGCGAACATCAATCTTGCAAGAACTTGAAAAAAGTGTGAAGGAAATCAGCACAGCTGTAAGAGAGTTGACACAACACCTCCAACAACAAACCTTTCAACGCGTGTACGAATGCAATATTGACCCCCTCAGGGCCGACATAGCTGCCTACCACAGTGATGTGGCTGCTATTCTTAAGAACTAGCATCTCCTCCTTGCTGTAGTACTGCCCTTAATAGCGCCACAGTTGGCAGCTACCTGGATGTCTGACTCCACGTCTTCAAACACTAAGGTGTGTGTTGCCCCTTCACACCCACCACCAAGGGCAGAGGAGACAACCCACACATCAGAAGATGAAGATGTGGAACAGATCACCTTCACCTGTAAGAGTAACCAGTAGCACTAGTCCCTGCCACCAGGCCACTTATAACCAAGGTCCTCTGCTTTGTAACATGCCAGTCTTGCAACAGCTGCTCTCAAGCACTGTTCTCCAGCCCACTGTTTACCTTGTCACAATGTCCTGTGATTGTCTCTCACTAACTCATTGGCAAATCATGTCCCTCTGCACTGTATGACACTTCACCCCAACATGTCCAATGACATGTCCTTTTGCACTTGTGTAGGATCACAATGGAAGGTGTCACACTAATGGACTCACAATCATGGACATTTTAAATATAGCACAACAGCCATTTAAAATAAATAGCACTTCAACAACCACTTTGTCTCTGTGTAATGTGACACATCAACCGTGATGGAGATTAGTGATGTTTGCCTCATGTCAATGACCCTAGAATGTCAATACAACTGCCCTGAAAGAATGTGGGCTGGTAACTATGCACTGTGGTCTCGTTTATACCATCATCTTCCCTTCATGAAGGTCAATTCTGAGGTAACCCAAAACTATACAGTAAAATGCTGTGTTGGACAGAATAAGTTTTCTTTAAGGGATGTCTAAGCCAAAAAATATTACCTTCAAATTATCGTACTAGACAATCTTTACATATCTGACATTTGTCACAATTTTCTCAACACACACCATACAGCAGGAATGGATGTGTATGAGTGTACATACAAATAAGTAACCTGGCTGTACAATGTAACAAATGATAGGTATGAGTCATGTATACTATACTACTTGAGAATATACCATCACTCACCTTATAAGGCTTCACTTGAACATCAGGCTGCAGGCAGATGTAACACAGTGTCCTCAATACCAAATCTTGTCCCAAAGTATGTGAGATTGAAAACATACATCAAAAATTAACAACACATTGGGAGCCATAGTAACCTTGAGTGGTGGGTGCAATGGATGGCAGATTCTTAGCAAAGTAGCTCTGGTGTAGCTGCCAATGTGACAGCTCAATTGGGATTTGGTTGCAGGATGGGACACAAATGCAAATACTAAAGAGACACTGTTCAACCATGCCAAGGCCCTGATCCCCAAGCATATGACACATACTGTAAAGGAGTACCTAAATATGTATTTAACAATAAAAAAGATAATAAAACTAGGGGAAACACCTAACTAACCTAACCTATCCTAACTACACGTTACCCACAAATGGCCCTAACTAACCTAAGCTAAACTTACTTTTAACTAAACAATCTAAACATCAACCCCCTCACCCTCCTTATAAGACGGGACACATGGAGGACAGCATATACTAACCTAAACACATACTATCTTATACTAAACAAATATATATTTTTTTGTATTTTTTTTTTTAAACACCAAAATCCCAACATCATTCCCCACACACATAATAAAATAACATTTCAAAATATCATACCTCCACCCCCAACCCACTACTACTAACTAAACTAACAGCCTAACACTAAGCCCACTAAACCCACTAATTAAAAGAACCAGGAAAGAGGAGGGAGGGGAGGGAATCATGGCAGAGGGTATAATTGTCAAAGGTTTGCCCTCCGCAGAGTTTTCTTGATGGCACGCACCCTCTTGTTAATTTGTGACACCTCCTGCTGCAGCCTGTTCAGACTTCGCAACATACGTTGCATATCACGTTGCATCACTCTGAAATCTGCAGGGTCAGTGACTGCAGCAGGGGTGGTCTGAGTGCCAGTTGTAGATGTGTGTCCGGTTGGTGGTGCCATGCTTGTAGGGGAAGGTGCAGGTGCTGCTGTCAGTGGTCCTGGAGCAGTGGAAGTCGATGGTCCTGCAGTGGTGCCTGATATCCTTGGTGCCACCTGGGTGGTAGTGGTGGTGCTGGTGGTGGCGGCTGATGTGGACACCGAAGGGCCCCCTTAGGCAAATGCCCCCCACACTCCTGAGGCTCTTTCATGGCGATAACGGCGTGCCATGTGGTGGAACCCAGACTCCACATCCAGAATGTGGCGGTAACACATCGCCCGGTGCTGAAACTCACGAATCTGGATGGCATCCATGTTGGCTGCTGTTAAAAAAGATAAGGCCAAACAATAGGCCAAACATTAGGTACTTCATTGTGTGATATAGCTACTGATGAGAATCAGACAGTACATCTAATGTAGCTGAAACAGGCCATATCACCATACAGATCACAGATTCTCCCTGAGGAAGTACATGCCAACGCAGCCTACACATGTCCTATCTAACAGCACTGCAATGCTCTAAAAGATGTGTAACATCTTAAATGACTTATGCATCATTGTTCAGCCATTAAAATGCTGCAAGTCCTCCACATGTGACAGGCAAACTTATGACTATCTTCTGGATGACAATCAAGGGCCACAAGATCGGTGATTTGTAAATGGAATTGCCAGGATGGAATGCAGTTGCTAATCATGAGTGGGTACCCTAGGTTTGGACAAGTGAATTACAGATTTACATGTCTGTGTACTAAACTTGGATCATCACACCTAGTACACATTTCATTACCATAAGCCTGTGCCTCGGGGGGATGGACAAGCAACACATACTTTCAAACATCAAGGACACACAGGAAGCTTTGGACAGCTGGACATGGGTTTGGGCAGTCCACCACAGGTAAGGAGGATGTCCAACTAGGATAGACCCAAACCTTGGACAGTCCCATCCACATTTATGTTTGTAAATGCAGACAATTGTCAACATCATTTAATACCACTAATACCTGTCTTACAACAAGCAGATAGATGCAAGCACATATCTGGCCATGAGCTGCATGCACACCTATGACATTTTACTCAAGTGCCACATACACGTAGCACAACATGTGGAGAGCTAGATGCTGCTAGGGAGTCAAACATACAGTCAAACATGTTCATTAGTGAACAGGGAGGCTCAAGTCTGTGGGTAAGACTTTGGCATCCCTATTCTGTGAGATTCAGGGTCTGACTTGCAGACTAAATCATGAATACGGGCCTCTGCTAATTTTTATTTATAAAAATTTCAAAAACAAATGTCACCCTCTTCACATGGCCATGCCTACAGGGCTGCACTACAATCCCAAAATGTGACAATATGCTACTGATTGTCCAACTCAAAGATGGAAAAAAGTGAAACTCCACTCAAGTAACATATCTGATCATTTACCAGCACATCATACCTTGCTATGTGTCCAGCACACAGGAGTCAATCACACAACAGCTCCAAACTCAACACAGAACTGAAATATCAACACTTACTGGATATGTCTGGGTCCGCAAATTGAGCCACTTCTCCTATTGTGTAGGGGGCAGGTCCACCTGTAAAGTATGGAAGGGAGAAATGTGCTCAATGTCTGTGCACTATACAACACTTTCTAATAAAATTACTGTGTGTAACTTAAATCTGAAAGTCCAGCCTCTCAGGCATGATGATACTCCAACAGACATACCACTGCAAACATGTACATACCCGGTCACTCCAGTGAGTGATACACACATATCTGCACACATGCAGTGGCCCCAATTATCATGTGGTGACAAACATGCTCCATCAACTGGTTGCAGACTCATTTATGGAGTGTACTCCTCTCATCATTTGTAGTAATGACAGACATGCAAAGCCGCTTTCCTGGAGCACTGCAATACCAGTCACTCAGGTATTGTGGCTTGTGCATCAAGGGACAATCATTTACTCTGTGACGCACCTGTGGGTTGATTTAAGATCATGATTTACATGTAGGGCCTGTGTTGTGTGTAGGTCACATATGCTACATTAACAGTGTACCCTGAGCCACATATGCCCCCTATGACACCATAATGGCAGGGATCCTGTGCATTAATTGGTTACAGTTTGAGGCTAGCCATGGATTGACCAGTTTTAATATTTTGATACAACAAGGAGATATATGCTGACAGTGTATATTGTAGTCATCCATGACAGACTGCATGGGCACAGGTGTAGACAGTGCACCTGAAATGTGTCACTCATTGCCCTGTGTACCCATTATGGGTTTTGGAAATCACAGTGAGCCATATTCATCATCTTACATTTGCCAAGTTGTTAGATCTGACACTGACATAATATTAACACATGGTTTTGCAAATGTACCACTGTGTCAATCATGATGATGTAGGTTCCAATTTGTATGTACCTTCGGAATAGCAGCAATCACAGGAATGCTGGTCTTCTGATCTTAGCATACACCCATGTCTGTGATAGCCTCCATACTGGGAAGTTAGTTATCAAACAAAGCTGCACTAGATCAGCAGGGGTGTACCAAATAAAACTAGCAAAGTATTAGGGAACTTTATATGTATGGTGGAATTGGTCAGGGGTCCCTTGCACGACATCATGCACGTAATACACTGTGACCATGCATTCCCCAACGTCAGGTATCCCATGATGATCCCATAACTTATGAGAAGTTCACAGCTATAGAGTAACACAGATGGCAAATGCATTAGCTCTGTTCCAGCTATTGTGCCCAAGACCAATGTAAAATACACAGGTACAATGAACAGAGGGCCATGGATAGTTGTTATCCCTCAATTTGTATCAGTTGCTTCATTTTATGTGCTACAGCTATGGAAAGTAGCACCAAACATTTAGATATGAACCTGTGGGCATTACTTTGGCATCCATCCCGAATTTAACTGCGGCACAACCAAGTCAAATTATCAGCCTAAGATATAGCCTGAGGTTAGAAAGAACTTGGTACGTATGGGCCAGAATACAGTTCAGACATGTATTAGAAATAATTGGGGGACACATTAATTCTTGAAAATATCTGGTGAAAAACATGTCTTTCCTGGTGCACGACAGACCATGCCTAAAACATATGTTAGAGCCACATTTGCATCATCTATTGATGTGAAGGCAGCACTAATTTACAGGCTCCAGTTGTGTTTTGTAACTCAGTGCAGATGTTGCGTCAACAAATGACGGGAATGTGTAGCAATTATTGTATAACTCAGGGCCACTGTATGTTTAACTTGCATTCCACATGTCCAAATACATTGCCTGCAGCATATCAACAAATCTGCTACTGTCACTACAGAGCATTTAAATGTGCACATTACTCTGAATTGTACTCACCAACAGGGCCACCAATCACAATTCCCAGGTGGTCCAGCAGGTCTTGCTCCCTGGCAACAAGGGCAGCCCAGCGGTGCTTTAGCTGGTGGTCGTTGCGCGGTGTGTTGTAGACGCGTTGCAGATGGTACAGGACCTTTGACCACCGGAGCCTCCTTGCCTCTGTGTGATACCCCTGTATCACCCTGCCACCTGCTTTGATCATCAATGGGAGGAAGTGGCACACCAGCCAAATGAATCTCCCCAGCTCCTCCTCACCCATTCTACCCAGATGTGGCCTACCCAACATGACTGAAATAATAAAGGAATTAATGGGTACAGAGGATAATGAAGGGAAAGGAGGAGAGGGAAATGAAAAGTAAATAACCCTAAAACAGCCTAACTATCCCCAAACTAACACTACCCACAACAGACTCCCAACAGTACAAAGACAAAATTAGACACCAGAAATGACAAAAATACACTTACACAGGATACCACAGACACTTCGAAAACACCAAAAGACAATATGAAGAGCACACAGGAGACAAATTCACAATATTTCCCAGAGAGACAAGTCCAAACACAGCCACACAGTCAAGAAAAATCCCAGACTTCAAAGTGAAAGTTAAAGTACACCCACTCTACCAATTCTGTAAACAGGATATCCTATTACATCACTTCCTGCCTCAAATGCGGTTCGTTTTTATTATGATGCGTCAAAATATTATAACGCTTACAGTCTGTGCGTCATTTTTTTTTACGCACATGCTTAGAAATTACCCTGCATCCATAGTACCAAATACTTTTCATTGTTAACCAATTCCATGGGGTACAGTGTGGGAATTACCGCTCGGGGCCAATGGATGTATCATGGCAGTGAGCATCATTTTTCTACGCATACGCAGCGTTTTTTGACGCATGTGCATCTTTTTTGACACGTATGCGTCAAAATGTATGTCTTTTACTGGGTTTGGGTCATTTCTCACAATTTTATAGTACATGACAGCTGTAACTATACAGAGATAGGCTGTTTGCACCTACATTCTGCTTTCCAGTGTATGGGCACATGTGGCAGATCACACTACTGCGGACCATGATCCTCTAGTTGTTGTACTGGATTTGCACTCTTCACTGACGCAATAGATCCCCAAACCTTTGGAATACAAATTGCTATTACCCAGTTTGAGCAGGTTGCACGTCAATAGAGGATAGCAAGGCTATGCAACTTAATACAGTAACTCATTGCCTGTGTGTCTATGGGGGTCATTCAGACCCCGGCGGGCGGTGGGAGCCGCCCGCCTGGCGGGAACCGCCGAATGACCGCACCGCGGTCAAAAGACCGCGGCGGCCATTCTGTGTTTCCCGCTGGGCTGGCGGGCGACCGCCAGAAGGCCGCCCGCCAGCCCAGCGGGAAACCCCTTCCCACGAGGACGCCGGCGTAGTGGGAAGGGTGCGACGGGTGCAGTGGCACCCGTCGCGTATTTCAGTGTCTGCATAGCAGACACTGAAATACTTTGCGGGGCCCTCTTACGGGGGCCCCTGCAGTGCCCATGCCATTGGCATGGGCACTGCAGGGGCACCCAGGGGCCCCGCGGCACCCCCTACCGCCATCCTGTTCCTGGCGGGAGACCCGCCAGGAACAGGATGGCGGTAGGGGGTGTCAGAATCCTCATGGCGGCGGAGCGCGCTCCGCCGCCATGGAGGATTCCTGAGGGCAGTGGTAAACCGGCGGGAGACCGCCGGTTTACCCTTTCTGGCCGCGGCTGAACCGCCGCGGTCAGAATGCCCTTGGGAGCACCGCCAGCCTGTTGGCGGTGCTCCCGTGGTCGGTGACCCTGGCGGTCACCGGCCGCCAGGGTCAGAATGACCCCCTATGTGTATTAATTGGCTAGTTCAATGTAATTGTCCTACTGTGTGAACATCACAAGACGTGTCTTCATAAATGTCTTTGTATGCATGTGTTGTCAATGTGGATAACCATCAGATGCTATTCAATGTGGAAATGAGTAAGGAAATGTATTTGTCATACACATAGCAACAAATGCTGTGTGAATTTTGGGACAAAAGCATCTCCCTTGACAAACCATGCACAGGATAGATAGAGGACAGTTGATCATGGAAATGTTCCAAGACTAAGCCATCACATGTCCTGGAATATTGGATACCACTTCCTGGTCACTTGTTTCAATACTACCCATGTGTCAATGTAGGAGGCTGGCCTGGCTTGTAGTGGGTACCAGAGGTACTTACACCTTGTGCCAGGTCCAGTTATCCCTTATTAGTGTAGAAAAGGTGTTTCTAGCAGCTTAGGCTGATAGAAGGTAGCTATGGCAAAGCAGCTTAGGCTGAACTAGGAGACATGTAAACCTCCTACTATACTACTGGTGTCGTACGCACAATATCATAAGAAAACACAATACACAGAGTTACTAAAAATAAAGGTACTTTATTTTTATGACAATATGCCAAAAGTATCTCAGTGAGTACCCTCAGTATGAGGATAAGTTATATACACAAGATATATGTACACAAACCAAAATTAGGTAAGTAATAGCAAGAAAAGTAATGCAAACAGTGTAGAATTACAATAGACTGCAATAGGAGTACATAGGTATAGGGGCGACACAAACCATATACTCCAAAAGTGGAATGCGAACCACGAATGGACCCCAACCCTATGTGAGCTTGTAGAGGGTCGCTGGGACTGTAAGAAAACAGTGAGGGTTAGAAAAATAGCCCACTCCAAGACCCTGTAAGGTAGGTGTAAAGTGCACCCACTACCCCCAGAGAGCACAGAAGTCGTGATAGGGGGATTCTGCAGGAAGAACAAACACCAGCAATGGAACAACAGTGGATTTCTGGACCTGAGTACCTGTAAGACAAGGGGACCAAGTCCAATAGTCACGACAGTGTCGAGAGTGGGCAGGAGCCCAGGAAATGCCAGCTGAGGGTGCAAGGAAGCTGCCACCGGTTGGAAGAAGTTTGGAGTTCTGCAAGAAAGAAGAGGACTAGGAACTTCTCCTTTGGAAGATGGATGTCCCACGTCGCGATAAAGCTTGCAGAGGTATTCCCATGCAGAAAGACTGCAAACAAGCCTTGCTAGCTGCAAGGGTAATGGTAGAGGTTTTTGAGTGTTCCTGCGGCCCAGGAGGGACCAGGATGTCGCCACTTGAAGGAGGAGACAGAGGGTTGCCCAGCAACTCAGGGAGCCCTCACTGAAGCAGGCAGCACACACAAAAGTACCTGAACAGGCACTTAGAAGGAAAGTGAACCAGAGTCCATGCGACGTCACAAAAGGGAGTCCCACGACACCGGAGGACAACTCAGAAGGTTGTGCACTGCAGGAAGGAGTGCCGGGGACCCAGGCTTGGCTGTGCATGAAGGAAATCCTGGAAGAGTGCACAGGAGCCGGAGCAGCTACAAATCACACGGTACCCAGCAATGCAGTCTAGCGTGGGGAGGCAAGGAATTACCTCCACAAAACTTGGACTGAAGAGTCCCTGGACTGTGGGAGTCACTTGGACAGAGTTGCTGAGTTACAGGGACCACGCTCGTCAGGATGAGAGGGGACCCAGAGGACCAGTGTTGCAGTCTTTTGGTGCCTGCGTTAGCAGGGGGGAAGATTCCGTCGACCCACAGGAGATTTCTTTGGAGTTTCTGGTGCAGGGTGAAGGCAGGCTACCCCCAGAGCATGCACCACCTGGAAACAGTCGAGAAAGCCGGCAGGATGAGGCGCTACAATGTTGCTAGTAGTCGTCTTGCTACTTTGTTGCGGTTTTGCAGGTGTCCTGAGCAGTCAGCGGTCGATCCTTTGGTAGAAGGTGAAGAGGGAGATGCAGAGGAACTCTGGTGAGCTCTTGCATTCGTTATCTGAAGAATTCCCCAAAGCAGAGACCCTAAATAGCCAGAAAAGGAGGTTTGGCTACCAACAAAGGAGGATTGGCTACCAAGAGAGGTAAGAGCCTATCAGAAGGAGCCTCTGACGTCACCAGCTGGCACTGGCCACTCAGAGCAGTCCAGTGTGCCACAAACACCTCTGTTTCCAAGATGGCAGAGGTCTGGGACACGCTGGAGGAGCTCTGGGCACCTCCCCTGGGAGGTGCAGGTCAGGGGAGTGGTCACTCCCCTTTCCTTTGTCCAGTTTCGCGCCAGAGCAGGGCTGGGGGATCCCTGAACCGGTGTAGACTGGCTTATGCAGAGATGGGCACCATCTGTGCAAAATCAAAGCATTTCCAGAGGCTGGGGGAGGCTACTCCTCCCCAGCCTTCACACCTATTTCCAAAGGGAGAGGGTGTAACACCCTCTCTCAGAGGAAATCCTTTGTTCTGCCTTCCTGGGCCAGGGCTGCCTGGACCCCAGGAGGGCAGAAACCTGTCTGAGGGGTTGGTAGCAGCAGCAGCTGCAGTGGAGACCCCGGAAAGGCAGTTTGGCAGTACCCGGGTACTGTGCTAGAGACCCAGGGGATCATGTAATTGTCCCCCCAATGCCAAAATGGCATTGGGGTGACAATTCCATGATCTTAGACATGTTACATGGCCATGTTTGGAGTTACCTTTGTGACGCTATACATAGGTAGTGACCTATGTATAGTGCACGCATGTAATGGTGTCCCCGCACTCACAAAGTCCAGGGAATTTGCCCTGAACGATGTGGGGGCGCCTTGGCTAGTGCCAGGGTGCCCACACACTAAGTAACTTTGCACCCAACTTTCACCAGGTGAAGGTTAGACATATAGGTGACTTATAAGTTACTTAAGTGCAGTGGTAAATGGCTGTGAAATAACGTGGACGTTATTTCACTCAGGCTGCACTGGCAGGCCTGTGTAAGAATTGTCAGAGCTCCCTATGGGTGGCAAAAGAAATGCTGCAGCCCATAGGGATCTCCTGGAACCCCAATACCCTGGGTACCTCAGTACCATATACTAGGCAATTATATGGGTGTACCAGTATGCCAACGTGAATTGGTAAATTTAGTCACTAGCCTGTTAGTAACAAATTTGGAAAGCTGAGAGAGAGCATAACCACTGAGGTTCTGGTTAGCAGAGCCCCAGTGAGACAGTTAGGCATCACACAGGGAACACATACAGGCCACAAACTTATGAGCACTGGGGTCCTGGCTAGCAGGGTCCCAGTGACACATAACAAACATACTGACAACATAGGGTTTTCACTATGAGCACTGGGCCCTGGCTAGCAGGATCCCAGTGATACAGTGAAAACACCCTGACATATACTCACAAACAGGCCAAAAGTGGGGGTAACAAGGCTAGAAAGAGGCTACTGTCTCACACAACCCCCCCCAAACGAAGGACAATAAGGCTAACCTTGGCCAGTTGAGTCTTTATTGTCTAAGTGGTGATAAGTGGAGAGTAGCTCTGCAATAGACTGGTTACTCCCTTTATCATCCACTATATGGTTACTTCCCTGTGGGGATGTAAACCACCCTGTTTGAAGTTTTTTAGCTAACCAACAATGTGAAGATATATTCTCAGAGTTCCTATCAGTGAGTTTTAGTTTAGAACAGTGGGAATTGTCCACTGGACCTATTTCTAGTGATGAGAATGCCAGACAGGGATGCTGTCTCAGTAAAGCCATAGCTGGGCAAAAACTTTGTCCATATGGCTGTAAGAGAGAACAGGGATGCTGTTTCTCTTGTTTCGGAGCAGGGCAGGGATGCTGTCCTATGAGCTCCACACTAGGGCAGGGCTGCTGTCCTAAGTGTTTTGAGGCAGTGCAGGGTTGCTGCACTAAAGTTCCTCTGGGAGGGTTTGGAGGGATGCTCCATGTTAACTACAATGGTGGAATTTTTCTCACCAATATTAGTTATCCCACAGAGAGGTACTTCCACCTCAGGGAGTACAGCTGTGCCAACTGATGGTTCCCTTGGTACAGGTGCCACCCAAGGAGAGGTTTCTCCTACCAGTGGAATGGTATCCTGAATGGTAGGGTGGGTAGGGGAT
This sequence comes from Pleurodeles waltl, assembly GCF_031143425.1. NCBI lineage: Eukaryota > Metazoa > Chordata > Amphibia > Caudata > Salamandridae > Pleurodeles > Pleurodeles waltl. The sequence goes on along the minus strand of NC_090444.1, from coordinate 1,668,201,138 downwards.
ACTGTGATGCCCTTTTTACCTGTTGTTGGAGAAGGATCCTGAGTTTTCAGGCCTGTTCCTCTCCTTTGCTTTTTCATTTCAGTAGAAATGAGAGGAAGCAATTCCTCAGGGATACCCAGCATGGCTGCATGGGTATAAAACTCTACCTCAGCCCAACCTGAGGTCTCTAGGTCATTACCTAAGAGACAGTCTACAGGTAAGCTAGGTGACACTACCACCTGCTTAGGGCCAGTAACTCCACCCCAACTAAGCTGAACTATAGCTAAGGGAAGGAACTTAGTGGAGTTATGGACATCAATAATATTGTACTGTTGTCCAATGATGTGTTGTTCAGGGGGCACTAGGTTTTCAGTCACCAAAGTGATACTGGCACCTGTGTCACTGTAGGCCTGGGCCTCAACACCATTTATTGAAACTGTCTGCCTGTACTTATCCATTGTAAGGGGACAAGCAGCCAGTGTGCCTAGGCCAATGCCACTAGGTGTGATAGAAACTGTCTTGGGACTGACTACCCCAGTTTCTATGATGGACCCATAAGTGAACCCAACTACACCCTTACTTTGACTGTTGCCAGCAGTCCCACCACTATTACCACTACTGCTAGGGGCACTAGAGTTTGATGTATTAGTGGTGGTTGGCTCAGGGGGTTTACCTGGACAGGACTTATCCCCTTGCCAATGGCCTTTATTTTTACACACATAGCACCAAGGCTTTTTAATGTGTGTATGTTGTGAAGAAGAGGAAGAATTTGATTTATTCCCACCCCCTGAAGAGTGTTTAGGATTTGAAGAAGGATCTTTTGTTTTACCCTTATCCCCATGCTTATCCTGAGATTTCTCACCATCTTTCTTCTTGCCATCCTTGTCACCCCCTGTATGAACTTTTCTGTTCACTCTTGTTCTGACCCACTTGTCTGCCTTCTTTCCCAATTCTTGGGGAGAGGTTTGATCTGAGTCCACTAGATATTGGTGTAACAAGTCAGACACACAGTTATTCAGAATATGCTCTCTCAGAATAAGATTATACAGGCTTTCATAGTCAGATATTTTACTGCCATGTAACCACCCCTCAAAGGCCTTCACTGAACAGTCTACAAAGTCTGTCCAGTCTGTCTTGTGAGGACTCTTTTCTGATGTCTCTGAACTTAATCCTGTATTGTTCAGTGATTAAGCCAAATCCATCCAAGAGTGCATCCTTCAAAACTGCAAAATTGTTAGCATCACTTTCTCTAACAGTAAGGAGCCTACCCCTACCCTTTCCAGTGAAAGATAGCCACAATATAGCAGCCCACTGCCTTTGAGGGACCCCCTGTACCATACAGGCCCTCTCAAGTGCAGCAAACCACTTGTTGATGTCATTCCCCTCCTTGTAAGGGGGGACTATCTTGTGCAGATTCCTGGAATCATGCTCTCTAACAGGATTACTATCAGGAATACTGCTGCTGCCACCATGGGGTCCTAACCCCATCCTCTGTCTCTCCTTCTCAATGTCTAGGGATTCCCTATCCAAGGCCAGATGTTTCTGTTTAAGCTTCAGTCTGGTCTCTTCAACCCTCAACTTTTTGAGTTCCCTTTCTAACAAGTTATCCTCAGGGTGGGTGGGTTGGGAATGCTTAGACACAGAAGACAAGATGAAAACTACAGAGGGGGGGTCTGTCCCTAACTGTCTGGAACCTGGTAACTTGGCCTCTAGGAATAAAGACTTCCCTACTGTGATGGGAACCTCCATTACTACCAACATTACTGGGTGTCCTGCTAGGGGGCTGATCCTGTTCAGAACCCTCCCCACCTCCCTCAAGGAGATCCCCTGAGTCAGAATGGGAACCTTCTATTAACCTCTCATTTGATGTGCCTGCTTGGGACTCATCATTTACAATAAGCATGTTAAATAGAAACTCTTTTGTAGGGTTCTTTCCTATCACTAAACCTCTATCTAAGCAGAGACTCCTTAGGCTCTTATAATTCAAATTGTCATAAGTAGTATTGACCATTTTAAGAGTAGAATCTACCACAGGCATGATAACAGGAGGTTTAGAGATAGTGAGAAGGAAGAAAAAGTTTCAGAACTTTTTAAAGAACAGAAAAAAAAAACTTTTTCTAACTTTTGAAAACTTTTAGAAGTTTTAGAAAACTTTTCAGAGCTTTGTAAAAAGTTTAAGAGAAGAAAAGCAAAACTTTTTGGTTAAGTGTACATACACTGAACTGTTTTGTATATGATTCTCTTATGAAAAGTACACAATGACAAAGTGGTAAGTAGTTACAAGTACTTATCCCACCGCTGCACAACCAATGTAGGAGGCTGGCCTGGCTTGTAGTGGGTACCAGAGGTACATACACCTTGTGCCAGGTCCAGTTATCCCTTATTAGTGTAGAAGAGGTGTTTCTAGCAGCTTAGGCTGATAGAAGGTAGCTACGGCAAAGCAGCTTAGGCTGAACTAGGAGACATGTAAAGCTCCTACTATGCCACTGGTGTCATATGCACAATATCATAAGAAAACACAATACATAGAGTTACTAAAAATAAAGGTACTTTATTTTTATGACAATATGCCAAAAGTATCTCAGTCGGTACCCTCAGTATGAGGATACGTTATATACACAAGATATATGTACACAAACCAAAATTAGGTAAGTAATAGCAAGAAAAGTAATGCAAACAGTGTAGAATTACAATAGATTGCAATAGGAGCACATAGGGATAGGGGCAACACAAACCATATACTCCAAAAGTGGAATGCGAACCACGAATGGACCCCAACCCTATGTGAGCTTGTAAAGGGTCACTGGGACTGTAAGAAAACATTGAGGGTTAGAAAAATAGCCCACCCCAAGACCCTGAAAGGTAGGTGTAAAGTGTACCTACTACCCCCAGAGAGCACAGAAGTCGTGATAGGGGGATTCTGCAGGAAGAACAAACACCAGCAATGCAACAACAGTGGATTTCCGGACCTGAGTACCTGTAAGACAAGGGGACTAAGTCCAATAGTCGCGACAGTGTCGAGAGTGGGCAGGAGCCCAGGAAATGCCAGCTGAGGGTGCAAGGAAGCTGCCACCAGTTGGAAGAAGCTTGGAGTTCTACAAGAAAGAAGAGGACTAGGAACTTCTCCTTTGGAAGACGGATGTCCCATGTCGCGATGAAGCTTGCAGAGGTGTTCCCACGCAGAAAGACTGCAAACAAGCCTTGCTAGCTGCAAGGCTTGCGGTAGAGGTTTTTGGGTGCTGCTGTGGCCCAGGAGGGACCAGGATGTCGCCACTTGGAGGAGGAGACAGAGGGGGTGCCCAGCAACTCAGGGAGCCCTCACAGAAGCAGGCAGCACTTGCAAAAGTACCTGAACAGGCACTTGGAAGGAAAGTGAACCGGAGTCCATGTGAAGTCACAAAAGGGAGTCCCACGATGCCAGAGGACAACTCAGAAGGTTGTGCACTGCAGGAAGGAGTGCTGGGGCCCAGGATTGGCTGTGCATGAAGGAAATCCTGGAAGAGTGCACAGGAGCCGGAGCAGCTGCAAATCACGCGGTATCCAGCAATGCAGTCTAGCGTGGGGAGGCAAGGACTTACCTCCACCAAACTTGGACTGAAGAGTCACTGGACTGTGGGAGTCACTTGGACAGAGTTGCTGAGTTCCAGGGACCACGCTCGTCAGGATGAGAAGGGACCCAGAGGACCAGTGATGCAGTCTTTTGGTGCCTGCGTTAGCAGGGGGGAAGATTCTGTCGACCCACAGGAGATTTCTTCGGAGCTTCTGGTGCAGGGTGAAGGCAGGCTACCCCCAGAGCATGCACCACCTGGAAACAGTCGAGAAAGCCGGCAGGATGAGGCGCTACAATGTTGCTAGTAGTCGTCTTGCTACTTTGCAGTTTTGCAGGCGTCCTGAGCAATCAGCGGTCGATCCTTTGGTAGAAGGTGAAGAGGGAGATGCAGAGGAACTCTGGTGAGCTCTTGCATTCATTATCTGAATAATTCCCCAAAGCAGAGACCCTAAATAGCCAGAAAAGGAGGTTTGGCTACCAACAAAGGAGGATTGGCTACCAAGAGAGGTAAGAGCCTATCAGAAGGAGTCTCTGACGTCACCTGCTGGCACTGGCCACTCAGAGCAGTCCAGTGTGCCCCCAGCACCTCTAAATCCAAGATGGCAGAGGTCTGGGACACACTGGAGGAGCTCTGGGCACCTCCCCTGGGAGGTGCAGGTCAGGGGAGTGGTCACTCCCCTTTCCTTTGTCCAGTTTCACACCAGAGCAGGGCTGGGGGATCCCTGAACCGGTGTAGACTGGCTTATGCAGAGATGGGCACCATCTGTGCCCATCAAAGCATTTCCAGAGGCTGGGGGAGGCTACTCCTCCCCAGCCTTCACACCTATTTCCAAAGGGAGAGGGTGTAACACCCTCTCTCAGAGGAAATCCTTTGTTCTGCCTTCCTGGGCCAGGGCTGCCTGGACCCCAGGAGGGCAGAAACCTCTCTGAGGGGTTGGCAGCACCAGCAGCTGCAGTGGAGACCCCGGAAAGGCAGTTTGGCAGTACCCAGGTACTGTGCTAGAGACCCGAGGGGATCATGGAATTGTCCCCCCAATGCCATTCTGGCATTGGGGGGACAATTCCATGATCTTAGACATGTTACATGGCCATGTTCGGAGTTACCATTGTGACACTATACATAGGTAGTGACCTATGTATAGTGCACGCGTGTAATGGTGTCCCCACACTCACAAAGTCCAGGGAATTTGCCCTGAACGATGTGGGGGAACCTTGGCTAGTGCCAGGGTGCCCACACACTAAGTAACTTTGCACCCAACTTTCACCAGGTGAAGGTTAGACATATAGGTGACTTATAAGTTACATAAGTGCAGTGGTAAATGGCTGTGAAATAACGTGGACATTATTTCACTCAGGCTGCACTGGCAGGCCTGTGTAAGAATTGTCAGAGCTCCCTATGGGTGGCAAAAGAAATGCTGCAACCCATAGGGATATTACCCTGGGTACCTCAGTACCATATATTAGGGAATTATATGGGTGTACCAGTATGCCAATGTGAATTGATAAATTAGCATGTTAGTGACAAATTTGGAAAGCTGAGACAGAGCATAACCACTGAGGTTCTGGTTAGCGGAGCCCCAGTGAGACAGTTAGGCATCACACAGGGAACATATACAGGTGCAAACTTATGAGCACTGGGGTCCTGGCTAGCAGGGTCCCAGTGACACATAACAAACATACTGACAACATAGGGTTTTCACTATGAGCACTGGGCCCTGGCCAGCAGGATCCCAGTGATACAGTGAAAACACCCTGACATATACTCACAAACAGGCCAAAAGTGGGGGTAACAAGGCTAGAAAGAGGCTACTTTCTCAGTCAGGCATTTGAAAATGCTATGTGGGTACGGTGTTGTGACACAGAGTCCCAAAACCAATCCACAAATTTAATGTCACTCCAAGGTTTGAGTCATATAATTGACCTATGTTTCTCTTGAGGCAGTGGAGGACCAGCATACCAAGCAGCATGTGTTCACATATTTCCAGTGGTTAATTGCACAAAGGTGTCCAGTTCAAGTGTGTGGCCATGTGTAGCATGTGTCATTATTGGCGTCCATGTTGTCACAGTTACGCGTAGGTATAGTCATGAGTCTGTGGAGCCATTCCCTGCATTATCAAAGTATCCTTCACAGCTGAATTGAACGAAAGCCAAAGAGGAATTGAGAACACACATGGAGATAGTCCAGCTATGGCACTGCAGAAGTTTTATGAGACTGATAACAGGGCAACCTTGGTGTGCTCACAAAGTTAATGGATCAGTAATTTAAAACCGGCAGGTTTCCTCACAACATTTGTACACAGGGTGGCCTCTAAAATTCCCACTGCAGCCGGGAACATCAGTGCCTCTTTGCTGATCAATCTCACAGCTATTCACCACACAAGCCCCATCAAAAAGTTGGGGCCGATAGGAATTAGTGTGTGGACCGTCAGGGTACAAACATGTGTTGACATTTCATGCACATTATCATTAGTTGTTTGTTGTGCTGGAGGCACCATATCCAATCCATGCATACAGCCATGGTACACTGTCACTATTTGTCCCTCATGAATACATGAAACCCAGACAAGGGATGGGCCATGATTAGGCTATTTGAAGACATGTCCCCCCCCCATGATACGATAAGTCAACTGATTAGGCTATACAATGTATTTGAGTATTCATTGTAGACCTACCTGACACACTACCCCAGCAGGAAAGTAAGGGCATGGAAAGCAACTATGAGACAAATGTAGCCACAGGGAACCTTTTTGGTAACACAAAGACAGGAACCAGTCAGGCTAATAGGATGCAGGGTCAGTCAGGAACAAAAATGAACAACGCAAATACACAGTGAGCAGACTGAGACTGGTCAAAGCTGGAACAACACTGTGGAAAATGAAACTGTATTTGTCCTGTATGCTGCAACGTTACACAGTAACCCAAGGCCTGTGTTACACAAGTGATTTATACGGCAATGAATAACAGGGATATACATATAATGGTAGTTTCTATGCCGTTCCAGGCAGCAGCAAGGGCAGTGCAGGTTCAAATGGCTGGTCTGCATGGAAGTGCTCACAGGTGTGTGCAGCTTCAGTCTCTCACAAGTCCGGTAGGTGAGAATCAAGTTCAAAGGGCCAACAGTGCCTTTCACATGGGAAGCAATGGACAGGTGATTACAGGTCCTACAGACTACCAGGCAGTGCATTATCTGACCAGAAGACCATGCAGACAGATGAACTATGACTATGGCATGCCATACTAAAGAGGGAAGCACAGTGGAGTCAGAATGTGAGTCTGGGTGTGTGTAGATGAAGGATTATCTGGGTATAAATAGTCCATTTCCAGGGCCCCCTAGAGAAGGATGGGGAGAGACAGAAAACATGGCAGTGGGAGGACTTTAGACCTGGGATGGCATGTGCAGGGGATGTCTTGTGAGCAATGCTAGTCATGCCTGGGGCACTCGTGCTATTCATTTGCAGATTACATGGATTTCTTGTCACACATACTCCTTGCAAAGATAGCTGATGTCACACTTACTGCTGTCAATGGTCTGGTCATACATTCCTGTTACCAATGCAATAGCACATCCACTGCCTCATGTATGAGGCATTTTTTTTCCTTATTGAATGATGGTGTCTTTGTTGTGTGCCATATGCTGCAATGAACCATGTTGCCAACATGTATGTGTGAAATAGCTGTGGTCCTCTGATATTGCCCTTCAAATGTGAATTGTACTGGATATATGTCATTTACAGTGTGTGTGAAGTTGGGTGTACATTAATACCCATCAAATGTGATGTGGATTTTTCAGGATCCTAATTTGTATTTCTGAAATGCTCCATGAGGCTACACTCTGATTATGAATCTTAGGGATAATATGATGCATAAATGATTGCCCAGACCATGATATAGTGATTAGAATAGGTGTTTAATGACATATGGTAAGACAGTGGTGATGGTGACTATAGTTAAAATAAGTTTTGGACAATGTGTTTTCTCCGACGCAATCCTGCTGCAGTGTTTGGATGGTCCCCCTCATGTTGATGGACAACATCCTCCTCTTCCTCCTCTTCAGGCATTTGTGGGTCTGGTTCATAGAGGGGGATGTTCCTCGTTACACAAATGTTGTGCAGGATGGCACAGGTCAAAATGATCGTGCAGACCATTTCAGGTGAGTATAAAAGGCAGCCTCCGTTGATGTCGAGGCACCTGGATCTTGACTTCAGGATGCCAAAGGTCCTCTCAACTATGGTGCGTGTCCTCCGATGTGCCTCATTATAGGCACGCTCTGATGCTGTGCTTGGGTTTGCAAATGGGGTAATGATCCATGGCTGGATCCCATACCCATGATCAGCTGAAAGAGAAAATGGGTGAGAAAATGTTGATGTTGCTTGTACCATGATTATCACTTTGCATGGCAGTTGTTCTCTTGTCTTGTCTGTGACTCATCTGTGTTTGTGTTATTATGTGGAATCCTAGGCTTCTAGGATGTTCCATTGGCATTGGGATGTTTCATTATCTGAACTGGTGTTTGGCTAATTGACCGGATGTCAGCGGTATTTTTGTAGACTTTCAGTACATTGTGTACTCCCATGCATTATGTCATGTGAAAGAGGTGTCCATGTGTCTTAACTTGGGGTGACATGATACTTCCATACACAGAACCAGTTCCACAGTGGTGTTAATACGGTGCCATCTATATGGCCTGGACATCCCATCCAATTTAACAAATGCAATAGAATTAGTAAAACATCAGTGAGGCCCTTTGATTTGGCTACTTGGCATTGTACAACACATCTCCATAAGTTTTCAGCACTGACGTGTTGACAATTGACAATGCACAAATATCCCATGTGTGACAAGTTCTCTGCAGACCTGTTGATCTGCCCTTACCGAGTGGACTCATGTTCAAACATGTACCTATACTACTGAACCTGGTCCAGTTCAGCTGGCTAACTGGTTGTGAGGTTGACGGTTTGAGTGTCAGAAGGTCCATATGCCTGTACATCTGTTGTGTATATGTGTAATTGTCTCAAACCGTATGTGTAGCAATGAGCACTTTGCAATATTGTCACATCAATATGTGTTCTTTGCACAGTCCAATTCCTTATTGGTAGCGGGCAATGTCACCCCAGGAGTGATGTGAGATGTTGGTACTGCCTCAATGTTTCCATGTCACCTTCATTAGAGTCATCATCATCATGCTATGTGTCTCATGGTGTTTGACCTGCAGCGAAACACATTACACACCCCTTACACAGTACTTATTGCTTGGAAGGGTGTTTGATTGAGTGTTATTGATGTGATATTGAAGGATTCATCTTCCAAGTTGTACTGCCAGTTAAGGCCATGTCATTGTCATTGTGTTGTTTTAAATTGTTCCCTTGTGTCTGTGAAGTGGCATCTGTTGTTATTTGCATCTGTCATTTGTCCATAGGTGTGTATCCCATTGGGTGAGGATATCACACATGACTAGCAGTATCACAACCTCAGTGTCTTCCTGGCCACGTGTCCATGTAGTGGTGTATGTGTTGTGTGTCCTACAGGGTTGCTGTGTTGTGTGTATACAAGTAGGTTTCTGTACTTACCAACAAGTAGGCCATTTCCATATCGTCCATCCTGGAAGTGTTGATTGATGGTGCAGTGGCAGAAGATGAATGAATCATGTACACTCCCAGGATACTTTGCCACAATGTTGGTGATCAATCCCCGGTGATCGACAATGGCCTGCACATTGATGGAGTGTGTGTGCTTCCTGTCGCGGTATAGATGCTCGGTTGCAGCAGGTGGCACAATGCGTACATGTGTGCAGTCAATAACACCAAGCACGTGTGGGAAGCCGTTGATTTGGTAGAAGCCCTGTTTGGTCTCCTGCTGCTTCAGCTGTGTGTTGGGGAAGCTGATGTGGCAGGGTGTGAGGGAGATGATGGCATCCAGTACCTTGGGTAGGAAGGCAGAGAATGAGGGCTGTGAGATCCCGTCAACCAGGGCACCAGTGGTTTGAAATGAGCCACTTGCCAACATGTGGAGGACAGCTAGCAGCTTGGTCTCTGGTGGAATGGTGTGGGGTGTGTGCAAGCTGGGTGCCAACTGTGGCTCAAAGTTGTGCAGCAGCTGCTGAATGGCTTGCCAGTTGAGTCTTTACCTTTGGATGATGTCTTGTTGCCGGAGTCCCTGAAGGGTCGTCCCGGTCCTGAATATCCTCTCCTGCCTTCTGCGTTGCCTTTGGGGTCCCTGCTGGTGTTGTGGAAGCTGCTGGTGTTGGTCCTGTGCTCTGCGTCTTCGTGCATGCTGGATGAACAGCACCTCCATGTCTTCCTTTTGGAGCTCTGCTGTTGCTTCTGTGTGTTTTCCTTAAGTAGTGGTGTGTTTGCCCCATTTTAACGCCTGCCCTGACCCAGGCGTTTTTTTTTTTTTTTTAATGCAAATCGGGCTGTGCATCATTTTCCGCCTCCTGGCCGTGCGGGATTTTTGCGCGGTAGCATAAATATGGAGCACGGGTGTTTACGTCATTTTTTGGACAGGAACGCCTACCTTGCATGTCATTAATGCATGGCGGTTTCCCGCATCCAGAAAATGACGCACAGAGAGGAATTTTGACGTTAGCGGGGTCGGGCGTCATAGTATAAATATAGTGCAAGGTTTGCGCCAAATGTGCATCAAAATGTTTGACGCACATTCGGCACAAAGTATAAATATTACCCTTGGTGTTTGAGCAGGAGAGGCTGGAGACCTACTTGATACCACAGCTCAAAAGGTTTTGCATGGAGCTCAAATGCTCTATTAAAGGCCTCACTAGGAAGGAGGAGCTGCAAAAGGAGCTGAGGCCCTGGTTGGCAACAAAGGAGGCTGATGAGCACACAGAGGAGTAGTATGCTATTTTGGATAGAGAGAAGCAAAGTCTGCATGGGGATTTTGTGAATCAGACTCCACCTGGGAGGAAGGCACCTTCCAGGGTAAGTAGCAGTGTTTCTTTGACAGGTCTGTCCCCAGAGGAATTGGAGGCTAAACGGGAGGCAAGGGAGCTCCAGTTCAAAATAGCCAGGCTCAAAAGAGAGGCAGAGAAATAAAAAAATGCCATGGAGGAGAAGAAAATTATTTTATCTCACAAACTGAAGAGCAGGTCCAGCACAGATGGTGGCAGCAGTTCTACAGTGCCCTTTCAAGGAAAGGTACATATACCAGGGATGTGGTGTAGATTTTTGTTGTGAGGGTTGACATAGAGCAGTGGATTAGCGGTTATGAAGTGGAACTGAGAATGAACAGGGTCCATGACAGAGATTGGGTTGGCAGCCCAGAGTGAGCAAAATTGTATCTTTACTTGTGTATGTTAGATTTTAGTCGTCTTGGTCGTGTTTTACTCAGAAAAATATTGGCTATTTTTCTAAACTGGTGTGGAGTACTTTTGTGGTGTTTTCACTGTGTTACTGTATGTGTGTACAAATATTCTACACATTGCCTTTGAGATAGGCCTAACTGCTTGAGCCAAGCTACCAAGGGGGTGAGCAGGGGTTATTTTAGCTGTGTGACTCCCTTACCTTGACTAGAGTGAGGGTCCCGACTCGGACAGGGTGCACACCACTGCCAACTAGAGACCCCATTTCTAACATACACTTACCTGTAAAATCCTTACATTTTTGTTGTAAAAGCATGCATGGTAAAGGCATATGTGTGGGAAATTTTGTGTGGTAAAGGCATATGCATTATAATGGATTTATGGTAAAGGTACTGCGTGGTATCGGCCGCATTGTAAAAGCTGTTTCCCACAAGGATCCACCTGGGGTGTAAACTTACCATCAATAGAAAATAAACAGAAAGTAAATGGAAGTAACTAAACTAAAATTAAGCAAATGTATAGTGGCTTTTTATTGGGTAACCTTTCTCATACATGTTTTAATGATTCACAAGCATCTCATATTAACACTTATGCATAAAGCAGGACAAGCTCCCATGCAGAGGCCAATCCTGGACTTTACCTCTGGGAAACACCATACTTGTCTGGCTGCTGGAAACATACTTATGTCAAAATAACAATAATAACTTGTGTTCATACAGCGCCTCAGTCCATTCTAATCGTTGTAAATAGCATGTTTTCACTTTTAATACTTTTACCCCGACTTTGGAATGATGGATGCCTGAGCTGGAGTTCCCACAATTCAAAGTGGTGACATGTAAATCACAGCTGATGCCAAAGGGCAACATTTAGGTACTCTGCCATTTTACGTGTATATTTGTTCATAAAAAATATTTAGCATCTTAAAAATTCGACAGCCATCTCCTCTGATGCCCTGGAAGTGGCGATTATTTTGCCCCATCATTGTACTGATCCTGGACTAACTTGTGGCCCAGCCCCAGCAGCTGAGGTCAATATTTCTGCCTCTGAAACAAACATTGAATCGGACAGTTTTACAGATTACTTAATTTCCCCTTCCTGTGGAATTTTTGCATGGGAATAGAAATATTAAAACTGAAACAGGGTAAGCACAGTGAGACATTTGTTCTGCTTTATTTTTGGTGGACATGAGACATAGGGTATTCCCTTGTAAAACCCCTTGCACGTAAACACACAGTATGTCTAAAAGATCACGTTTGTTTGATTGACCATATTACTGAGGCAATTTAACTATTTTTACTTTTCCATGCTAAATAGTTTTTGGGTGCTGCTGTGGCCCAGGAGGGACCAGGATGTCGCCACTTGGAGGAGGAGACAGAGGGGGTGCCCAGCAACTCAGGGAGCCCTCACAGAAGCAGGCAGCACTTGCAAAAGTACCTGAACAGGCACTTGGAAGGAAAGTGAACCGGAGTCCACGTGAAGTCACAAAAGGGAGTCCCACGATGCCAGAGGACAACTCAGAAGGTTGTGCACTGCAGGAAGGAGTGCTGGGGCCCAGGATTGGCTGTGCATGAAGGAAATCCTGGAAGAGTGCACAGGAGCCGGAGCAGCTGCAAATCACGCGGTATCCAGCAATGCAGTCTAGCGTGGGGAGGCAAGGACTTACCTCCACCAAACTTGGACTGAAGAGTCACTGGATTGTGGGAGTCACTTGGACAGAGTTGCTGAGTTCCAGGGACCATGCTCGTGAGGATGAGAGGGGACCCAGAGGACCAGTGATGCAGTCTTTTGGTGCCTGCGTTAGCAGGGGGGAAGATTCCGTCGACCCACAGGAGATTTCTTCGGAGCTTCTGGTGCAGGGTGAAGGCAGGCTACCCCCAGAGCATGCACCACCTGGAAACAGTCGAGAAAGCCAGCAGGATGAGGCGCTACAATGTTGCTAGTAGTCGTCTTACTACTTTGCAGTTTTGCAGGCGTCCTGAGCAATCAGCGGTCGATCCTTTGGTAGAAGGTGAAGAGGGAGATGCAGAGGAACTCTGGTGAGCTCTTGCATTCATTATCTGAATAATTCCCCAAAGCAGAGACCCTAAATAGCCAGAAAAGGAGGTTTGGCTACCAACAAAGGAGGATTGGCTACCAAGAGAGGTAAGAGCCTATCAGAAGGAGTCTCTGACGTCACCTGCTGGCACTGGCCACTCAGAGCAGTCCAGTGTGACCCCAGCACCTCTAAATCCAAGATGGCAGAGGTCTGGGACACACTGAAGGAGCTCTGGGCACCTCCCCTGGGAGGTGCAGGTCAGGGGAGTGGTCACTCCCCTTTCCTTTGTCCAGTTTCACACCAGAGCAGGGCTGGGGGATCCCTGAACCGGTGTAGACTGGCTTATGCAGAGATGGGCACCATCTGTGCCCATCAAAGCATTTCCAGAGGCTGGGGGAGGCTACTCCTCCCCAGCCTTCACACCTATTTCCAAAGGGAGAGGGTGTAACACCCTCTCTCAGAGGAAAATCCTTTGTTCTGCCTTCCTGGGCCAGGGCTGCCTGGACCCCAGGAGGGCAGAAACCTCTCTGAGGGGTTGGCAGCACCAGCAGCTGCAGTGGAGGCCCCGGAAAGGCAGTTTTTCGCAGTACCCAGGTACTGTGCTAGAGACCCGAGGGGATCATGGAATTGTCCCCCCAATGCCATTCTGGCATTGGGGGGACAATTCCATGATCTTAGACATGTTACATGGCCATGTTCGGAGTTACCATTGTGACACTATACATAGGTAGTGACCTATGTATAGTGCACGCGTGTAATGGTGTCCCCGCACTCACAAAGTCCAGGGAATTTGCCCTGAACGATGTGGGGGCACCTTGGCTAGTGCCAGGGTGCCCACACACTAAGTAACTTTGCACCCAACTTTCACCAGGTGAAGGTTAGACATATAGGTGACTTATAAGTTACATAAGTGCAGTGGTAAATGGCTGTGAAATAACGTGGACATTATTTCACTCAGGCTGCACTGGCAGGCCTGTGTAAGAATTGTCAGAGCTCCCTATGGGTGGCAAAAGAAATGCTGCAACCCATAGGGATATTACCCTGGGTACCTCAGTACCATATATTAGGGAATTATATGGGTGTACCAGTATGCCAATGTGAATTGATAAATTAGCATGTTAGTGACAAATTTGGAAAGCTGAGAGAGAGCATAACCACTGAGGTTCTGGTTAGCAGAGCCCCAGTGAGACAGTTAGGCATCACACAGGGAACATATACAGGCGCAAACTTATGAGCACTGTGGTCCTGGCTAGCAGGGTCCCAGTGACACATAACAAACATACTGACAACATAGGGTTTTCTCTATGAGCACTGGGCCCTGGCCAGCAGGATCCCAGTGATACAGTGAAAACACCCTGACATATACTCACAAACAGGCCAAAAGTGGGGGTAACAAGGCTAGAAAGAGGCTACTTTCTCAGTCAGGCATTTGAAAATGCTATGTGGGTACGGTGTTGTGACACAGAGTCCCAAAACCAATCCACAAATGTAATGTCACTCCAAGGTTTGAGTCATATAAGTGACCTATGTTTCTCTTGAGGCAGTGGAGGACCACCATACCAAGCAGCATGTGTTCACATATTTCCAGTGGTTAATTGCACAAAGGTGTCCAGTTCAAGTGTGTGGCCATGTGTAGCATGTGTCATTATTGGCGTCCATGTTGTCACAGTTACGCGTAGGTATAGTCATGAGTCTGTGGAGCCATTCCCTGCATTATCAAAGTATCCTTCACAGCTGAATTGAACGAAAGCCAAAGAGGAATTGAGAACACACATGGAGATAGTCCAGCTATGGCACTGCAGAAGTTTTATGAGACTGATAACAGGGCAACCTTGGTGTGCTCACAAAGTTAATGGATCAGTAATTTAAAACCGGCAGGTTTCCTCACAACATTTGTACACAGGGTTGCCTCTAAAATTCCCACTGCAGCCGGGAACATCAGTGCCTCTTTGCTGATCAATCTCACAGCTATTCACCACACAAGCCCCATCAATAAGTTGGGGCCGATAGGAATTAGTGTGTGGACCGTCAGGGTACAAACATGTGTTGACATTTCATGCACATTATCAAACGTTGTTTGTTGTGCTGGAGGCACCATGTCCAATCCATGCATACAGCCATGGAACACTGTCACTATTTGTCCCTCATGAATACATGAAACCCAGACAAGGGATGGGCCGTGATTAGGCTATTTGAAGACATGTCCCCCCCCCCCCCACCCCCCATGATACGATAAGTCAACTGATTAGGCTATACAATGTATTTGAGTATTCATTGTAGACCTACCTGACACACTACCCCAGGAGGAAAGTAAGGGCATGGAAAGCAACTATGAGACAAATGTAGCCACAGGGAACCTTTTTGGTAACACAAAGACAGGAACCAGTCAGGCTAACAGGATGCAGGGTCAGTCAGGAACAAAAATGAACAACACAAATACACAGTGAGCAGACTGAGACTGGTCAAAGCTGCAACAACACTGTGGAAAATGAAACTGTATTTGTCCTGTGTGCTGCAACGTTACACAGTAACCCAAGGCCTGTGTTACACAAGTGATTTATACGGCAATGAATAACAGGGATATACATATAATGGTAGTTTCCATGCCGTTCCAGGCAGCAGCAAGGGCAGTGCAGGTTCAAATGGCTGGTCTGCATGGAAGTGCTCACAGGTGTTTGCAGCTTCAGTCTCTCACAAGTCTGGTAGGTGAGAATCAAGTTCAAAGGGCCAACAGTGCCTTTCACATGGGAAGCAATGGACAGGTGATTACAGGTCCTACAGACTACCAGGCAGTGCATTATCTGACCAGAAGACCATGCAGACAGATGAACTATGACTATGGCATGCCATACTAAAGAGGGAAGCACACTGGAGTCAGAATGTGAGTCTGGGTGTGTGTAGATGAAGGATTATCTGGGTATAAATAGTCCATTTCCAGGGCCCCCTAGAGAAGGATGGGGAGAGACAGAAAACATGGCAGTGGGAGGACTTTAGACCTGGGATGGCATCTGCAGGGGATATCTTGTGAGCAATGCTAGTCATGCCTGGGGCACTCGTGCTATCCATTTGCAGATTACATGGATTTCTTGTCACACATACTCCTTGCAAAGATAGCTGATGTCACACTTACTGCTGTCAAGGGTCTGGTCATACATTCCTGTTACCAATGCAATAGCACATCCACTGCCTCATGTATGAGGCATTTTTTTTTTCCTTATTGAATGATGGTGTCTTTGTTGTGTGCCATATGCTGCAATGAACCATGTTGCCAACATGTATGTGTGAAATAGCTGTGGTCCTCTGATATTGCCCTTCAAATGTGAATTGTACAGGATATATGTCATTTACAGTGTGTGTGAAGTTGGGTGTACATTAATACCCATCAAATGTGATGTGGATTTTTCAGGATCCTAATTTGTATTTCTGAAATGCTCCATGAGGCTACACTCTGATTATGGATCTTAGGGATAATATGATGCATAAATGATTGCCCAGACCATGATATAGTGATTAGAATAGGTGTTTAATGACATATGGTAAGACAGTGGTGATGGTGACTATAGTTAAAATAAGTTTTGGACAATGTGTTTTCTCCGACGCAATCCTGCTGCAGTGTTTGGATGGTCCCCCTCATGTTGATGGACAACATCCTCCTCTTCCTCCTCTTCAGGCATTTGTGGGTCTGGTTCATAGAGGGGGATGTTCCTCGTTACACAAATGTTGTGCAGGATGGCACAGGTCAAATTGATCGTGCAGACCATTTCAGGTGAGTATAGAAGGCAGCCTCCGTTGATGTCGAGGCACCTGGATCTTGACTTCAGGATGCCAAAGGTCCTCTCAACTATGGTGCGTGTCCTCCGATGTGCCTCATTGTAGGCACGCTCTGATGCTGTGCTTGGGTTTGCAAATGGGGTAATGATCCTTGGCTGGATCCCATACCCCTGATCAGCTGAAAGAGAAAATGGGTGAGAAAATGTTGATGTTGCTTGTACCATGATTATCACTGTGCATGGCAGTTGTTCTCTTGTGTTGTCTGTGACTCATCTGTGTTTGTGTTATTGTGTGGAATCCTAGGCTTCTAGGATGTGCCATCGGCATTGGGATGTTTCATTATTTGAACTGGTGTTTGGCTAATTGACCGGATGTCAGCGGTATTTTTGTAGACTTTCAGTACATTGTGTACTCCCATGCATTATGTCATGTGAAAGAGGTGTCCATGTGTCTTAACTGGGGGTGACATGATACTTCCATACACAGAACCAGTTCCACAGTGGTGTTAATACGGTGCCATCTATATGGCCTGCACATCCCATCCAATTTAACAAATGCAATAGAATTAGTAAAACATCAGTGAGGCCCTTTGATTTGGCTACTTGGCATTGTACAACACATCTCCATAAGTTTTCAGCACTGACGTGTTGACAATTGACAATGCACAAATATCCCATGTGTGACAAGTTCTCTGCAGACCTGTTGATCTGCCCTTACCGAGTGGACTCATGTTCAAACATGTACCTATACTACTGAACCTGGTCCAGTTCAGCTGGCTAACTGGTTGTGAGGTTGACGGTTTGAGTGTCAGAAGGTCCATATGCCTGTACATCTGTTGTGTATATGTGTAATTGTCTCAAACCGTATGTGTAGCAATGTGCACTTTGCAATATTGTCACATCAATATGTGTTCTTTGCACAGTCCAATTCCTTATTGGTAGCGGGCAATGTCACCCCAGGAGTGATGTGAGATGTTGGTACTGCCTCAATGTTTCCATGTCACCTTCATTAGAGTCATCATCATCATGCTATGTGTCTCATGGTGTTTGACCTGCAGCGAAACACATTACACACCCCTTACACAGTACTTATTGCTTGGAAGGGTGTTTGATTGAGTGTTATTGATGTGATATTGAAGGATTCATCTTCCAAGTTGTACTGCCAGTTAAGGCCATGTCATTGTCATTGTGTTGTTTTAAATTGTTCCCTTGTGTCTGTGAAGTGGCATCTGTTGTTATTTGCATCTGTCATTTGTCCATAGGTGTGTATCCCATTGGGTGAGGATATCACACATGACTAGCAGTATCACAACCTCAGTGTCTTCCTGGCCACGTGTCCATGTAGTGGTGTATGTGTTGTATGTCCTACAGGGTTGCTGTGTTGTGTGTATACAAGTAGGTTTCTGTACTTACCAACAAGTAGGCCATTTCCATATCGTCCATCCTGGAAGTGTTGATTGATGGTGCAGTGGCAGAATATGAATGAATCATGTACACTCCCAGGATACTTTGCCACGATGTTGGTGATCAATCCCCGGTGATCGACAATGGCCTGCACATTGATGGAGTGTGTGTGCTTCCTGTTGCGGTATAGATGCTCGGTTGCAGCAGGTGGCACAATGCGTACATGTGTGCAGTCAATAACACCAAGCACGTGTGGGAAGCCGTTGATTTGGTAGAAGCCCTGTTTGGTCTCCTGCTGCTTCAGCTGTGTGTTGGGGAAGCTGATGTGGCAGGGTGTGAGGGAGATGATGGCATCCAGTACCTTGGGTAGGAAGGCAGAGAATGAGGGCTGTGAGATCCCGTCAACCAGGGCACCAGTGGTTTGAAATGAGCCACTTGCCAACATGTGGAGGACAGCTAGCAGCTTGGTCTCTGGTGGAATTGTGTGGGGTGTCTGCAAGCTGGGTGCCAACTGTGGCTCAATGTTGTGCAGCAGCTGCTGAATGGCTTGCCAGTTGAGTCTGTACCTTTGGATGATGTCTTGTTGCCGGAGTCCCTGAAGGGTCGTCCCGGTCCTGAATATCCTCTCCTGCCTTCTGTGTTGCCTTTGTGGTCCCTGCTGGTGTTGTGGAAGCTGCTGGTGTTGGTCCTGTGCTCTGCGTCTTCGTGCATGCTGGATGAACAGCACCTCCATGTCTTCCTTTTGGAGCTCTGCTGTTGCTTCTGTGTGTTTTCCTTAAGTAGTGGTGTGTTTGCCCCATTTTAACGCCTGCCCTGACCCAGGCGTTTTTTTTTTTTTTTTTTACGCAAATCGGGCTGTGCATCATTTTCCGCCTCCTGGCCGTGCGGGATTTTTGCGCGGTAGCATAAATATGGCGCACGGGTGTTTACGTCATTTTTTGGACAGGAACGCCTACCTTGCATGTCATTAATGCATGGCGGTTTCCCGCATCCAGAAAATGACGCACAGAGAGGAATTTTGACGTTAGCGGGCGTCATAGTATAAATATGGTGCAAGGTTTGCGCCAAAGGTGCATCAAAATGTTTGACGCACATTCGGCACAAAGTATAAATATTACCCTTGGTGTTTGAGCAGGAGAGGCTGGAGACCTACTTGATACCACAGCTCAAAAGGTTTTGCATGGAGCTCAAATGCTCTATTAAAGGCCTCACTAGGAAGGAGGAGCTGCAAAAGGAGCTGAGGCCCTGGTTGGCAACAAAGGAGGCTGATGAGCACACAGAGGAGTAGTATGCTATTTTGGATAGAGAGAAGCAAAGTCTGCATGGGGATTTTGTGAATCAGACTCCACCTGGGAGGATGGCACCTTCCAGGGTAAGTAGCAGTGTTTCTTTGACAGGTCTGTCCCCAGAGGAATTGGAGGCTAAACGGGAGGCAAGGGAGCTCCAGTTCAAAATAGCCAGGCTCAAAAGAGAGGCAGAGAAATAAAAAAATGCCATGGAGGAGAAGAAAATTATTTTATCTCACAAACTGAAGAGCAGGTCCAGCACAGATGGTGGCAGCAGTTCTACAGTGCCCTTTCAAGGAAAGGTACATATACCAAGGATGTGGTGTAGATTTTTGTTGTGAGGGTTGACATAGAGCAGTGGATTAGCGGTTATGAAGTGGAACTGAGAATGAACAGGGTCCATGATAGAGATTGGGTTGGCAGCCCAGAGTGAGCAAAATTGTATCTTTACTTGTGTATGTTAGATTTTAGTCGTCTTGGTCGTGTTTTACTCAGAAAAATATTGGCTATTTTTCTAAACTGGTGTGGAGTACTTTTGTGGTGTTTTCACTGTGTTACTGTATGTGTGTACAAATATTCTACACATTGCCTTTGAGATAGGCCTAACTGCTTGAGCCAAGCTACCAAGGGGGTGAGCAGGGGTTATTTTAGCTGTGTGACTCCCTTACCTTGACTAGAGTGAGGGTCCCAACTCGGACAGGGTGCAAACCACTGCCAACTAGAGACTCCATTTCTAACATACACTTACCTGTAAAATCCTTACATTTTTGTTGTAAAAGCATGCATGGTAAAGGCATATGTGTGGGAAATTTTGTGTGGTAAAGGCATATGCATTATAATGGATTTATGGTAAAGGTACTGCGTGGTATCGGCCGCATTGTAAAAGCTGTTTCCCACAAGGATCCACATGGGGTGTAAACTTACCATCAATAGAAAATAAACAGAAAGTAAATGGAAGTAACTAAACTAAAATTAAGCAAATGTATAGTGGCTTTTTATTGGGTAACCTTTCTCATACATGTTTTAATGATTCACAAGCATCTCATATTAACACTTATGCATAAAGCAGGACAAGCTCCCATGCAGAGGCCAATCCTGGACTTTACCTCTGGGAAACACCATACTTGTCTGGCTGCTGGAAACATACTTATGTCAAAATAACAATAATAACTTGTGTTCATACAGCGCCTCAGTCCATTCTAATCGTTGTAAATAGCATGTTTTCACTTTTAATACTTTTACCCCGACTTTGGAATGATGGATGCCTGAGCTGGAGTTCCCGCAATTCAAAGTGGTGACATGTAAATCACAGCTGATGCCAAAGGGCAACATTTAGGTACTCTGCCATTTTACGTGTATATTTGTTCCTAAAAAATATTTAGCATGGAAAAGTAAAAATAGTTAAATTGCCTCAGTAATATGGTCAATCAAACAAACGTGATCTTTTAGACATACTGGCCCTCATTCTGACCTTGGCGGGCGGCGGAGGCCGCCCGCCAAAGTCCCGCCATCAGATTACCGTTCCTCGGTCGAAAGACCGCGGCGGTAATTCTGACTTTCCCGCTGGGCTGGCGGGCGGTCGCCTTCAGACCGCCCGCCAGCCCAGCGGGAAAGAGGCTTCCACGATGAAGCCGGCTCGGAATCGAGCCGGCGGAGTGGAAGCTGTGCGACGGGTGCAGTTGCACCCGTCGCGTATTTCACTGTCTGCGCAGCAGACAGTGAAATACATGTAGGGGCCCTCTTACGGGGGCCCCTGCAATGCCCATGCCAGTGGCATGGGCACTGCAGGGGGCCCCAGGGGCCCCGCGACCCCCCCTACCGCCATCCGGATCCCGGCGGTCCGACCGGCGGGATCTGGATGGCGGTAGGGGGGGTCGGAATCCCCGCGGCGGTGCAGCAAGCTGCGCCGCCGCGGAGGATTCAATGGGGCGGCGGTACACTGGCGGGACCCCGCCAGTGGTGCCGGTCCGACCGCGGCTTTACCGCCGCGGTCGGAATCCCCATTGGAGCACCGCCGGCCTGTCGGCGGTGCTCCCGCGGTCCTCCGCCCTGGCGGTCAAAGACCGCCAGGGTCAGAATGACCACCACTGTGTGTTTACGTGCAAGGGGTTTTACAAGGGAATACCCTATGTCTCATGTCCACCAAAAATAAAGCAGAACAAATGTCTCACTGTTTCAGTTTTAATATTTCTATTCCCATGCAAAAATTCCACAGGAAGGGGAAATTAAGTAATCTGTAAAACTGTCCGATTCAATGTTTGTTTCAGAGGCAAAAATATTGACCTCAGCTGCTGGGGCTGGGCCACAAGTTAGTCCAGGATCAGTACAATGATGGGGCAAAATAATTGCCACTTCCAGGGCATCAGAGGAGATGGCTGTCGAATTTTTAAGATGCTAACATTCAGAAATTGAGAGGTTCCCATTTCATGGAGCCATCACAGAATGAGTTCAAATAAAAATGCACAGTTTGGGGAAGTACATATTGATAGGGTGTATCTTGCGACCTCTACAAGTCATTAGAGCCTGTTGTTTTTTTCTCTTTTTCTAACCTCTTTATTATGTTCCACGAGAGACCAGGGGTCACCCGCTTGTGGTACAGCTCACGTCTGACCGACCCAGGCACCTGAGCATTGTGGTATGAACTAAAGTTTCATTGAAAGCTCTCGCCGGCGGCTCGTGCACAGGCAGATGTCTACTACTTCGTCCAGTCGTTCATTGGTTGTGTGGATTGAACCCTACACTCCTTGCCTTTAAACAGATATGTGCTATTCCTCTACTCCATGTCCGTAGCCTGTCAAAACCACAAATTTCACTTGTAGTAAAAGGGATTTTCAGAAAAGGCAATATCCACACCTGGAAAAGCCATATTGTCCTGTATATGCACCAGGAGTCTGATCAGCTCTTAAATTTCAATCAGAAACTTAAGCCTTGTCACAAATTCCAAATCTCACCAAAGGAACAGGATAACCTTCAGCAACTCATAGTCCCCGGGATACTTGAGTTTTGAAGAGAAATTCATGGTATGGGATAGGCTCACATGGATTCCTATTTGTGGTTTAATCTTCAAGGAAGATTTTGTTGCTCAGATCGATAGCAACTTGATCAGCTGTATTTCTGGGAGCCCGGCTGCCAGGTCCTCTTATGTGCAGAATGTTATTTCGTATTTTGTCAGTCCTGTGTGAATAGGAAAAAGACAGAATAGGTAGAACATGCAACAGAAGCTAAGGAAAAAATGACAGTAACATATGACATTGATTCAGATGATGAGTTTATAAATCAGATTCTAATGATTCACCTGCCTCTGCACCACTCCATTGAGGTAGGAGAGAGAAGTGAGGCAGCACAAAATGTAACTCTGAATGTGCTCCAATTACACAGACCCCGAATCCGATAGTTCCAGGTACAAGTCTGGAAGTAATGCCCATTCAATAAATGCCCCAACTGTTCCTGAAATACCAGTTAAATCTGCTGGGATAACACCAATTGGCATGCAGCGATCATCGTATTCAAACAATTCTGAGATGGATAGAACAGCTTCTCTTGTTAGACCCTTTACCCCTACATGACCTGTAGACCTAAACCTAATGTCAAGTAATACAGTTTTAACTTCAGATGCAAGGTTTCCTCATGGAAGCTCACCTCATTTCTTACCCAGATCTGATCAGATCTGGAATAGTCATTGCATCACTCTGCAAGGAGGAGTACCCTTCAACATGACAGAGAATATGTAAAACGTTAATGTCCCGAGGCAGCAGAATATAGGACAGTCAAGAGTAGAAGTACCACAGAAAAATAATATGTTTGCAAAGTTTCACAGCACAGCAGTTGACAGATTGGTTAAACAATATGAGTCCTCAAGGTGCAACAGGTGTGACAAATTGCAATGCCAGAACAGAAGAGAAACCAGAGTGAGATAGATCAGTAAATCTGTCCCTATTAAAATTGGAATTAAATTAAGTGATTTTAGGAACGTTAGGCACAGGCCAATTGGAAACTTACAGAGAAGTTGAACTGCAGTTCATGTGCAAAGATGTTATTCAAGGTGCAGGACAGGCTTATGAGTAACTAGCTGAAGTAGTCACAAATATGATGTGGATTTAGAAAAATCAAAGCCCCTAAGAAGAAGTTACAGATTAGATATCAGCACAAAAGACATAGTTAACATGAGGTCTCCCAGAATGAAAATGCACATTAAGGAATTGGTTACATACATTCAGAACTGGGGAGCTGTAGATACGTGGGAAGGCAGAAGGGTGAAGAAAAGAGATCAGAAGAAAGCAAAGCCAAATGTGCATCCGGCAGGAGCAAATCAACCTGAGGACAATGTGAAAATGATGCCAATGAGAGAAATACTGGGTGGAGGTGGTTTATGTACCCTAGACTAGGAGTGATGTATTGTCATTCACAAATGATTACCTGAGATTGAGAGAAAAGCCTGTGGGATGGTATAAGCAAACAGAGAGATTTGTGAAACTTTCAAAAGGCCTGTGGAAAAGATTTGACTACGTTGTTTGACACTGTGGTTCCGACTTATTAGTGGACAGAATGCAAAGTGAATGCTGATTGGCCTGATAGTAAACCTCGAAGAAACCCAATAACAGGTGCGCCATCTGTGGAGGTGATGAAAAAGTATTACAAGGTGACTAATTTTCTGAAAAATAAAGTGTCCCTAGATTATATTGATTGGCAAAAGATTGACAGAACAGCTCAGAAGTCAAAGGAGTCGATTCTTGCTTACTATGAAAGATTGTTGCAGGTTTTTAAACAGCATAGTGGGACAGAGACTATAAAAGCTAAAGATATGGGTCATTTCATGTTCAGATTCGTGCAAGGATTGAAGCCAGACATAAGTGAAATAATTCAGCATCACCTGATTTGTTGGAAGAATAAACCGATTGATGAACTACTGTGATACACAAAGTATTTTAGTGATGAATTAGAATTGAAGCAGAAAACGTTGAAGGAAAAGGTAATGCAATTGAAAGCTGCACAAAGGGCTTATCAGAGTAGGCAGATGATATTGAACATTAGCAGAATGCAATGAGTACCAGAGCAGGTGACAAATGTTGTCCAACCTAGGTGTAGAGGAAGTGGTGTTCAGGTTAATCAGAGTGGAGGTGTTCTTGATGTTCAGGCTTTGAAGAGAACTAATCTGTGCCAGGCTTGTGAACATTTTGGTCAATGGTGACAGGAGTGTCTATATAGTAATGTGAATAATCAAGTGCAGAGTGTTGGAGTTGCTCAGTTGCTAGGCAGTAATCAAGTTCAAGTTCAAAGAGTTCAAAGACTCTAAGTGCAAAATGTAAATGTGTCTCCAGGACAGCAGATGCAGGTACGGCAGGCCCTGATGACACAACAAATGATTGTTTGCCAACAAAACATGAATCAAATTGGAAATGCAAATGTGAATCAGATAGCATCCCCTAAGGAACCTCAGTGATGAGGAAAGTTAAAAAATTCTTCAAACTGACAGCTCTGACGATGAGGACTGCATACTAGGTGCATTCTTAGAAGTAGGTCAACCTGGTCCCTATGTAAATGCCAAGGTTATAGGCCATGAAGTGTCATTCCTAACTGACCCTGGAGCTACACATTCCAATGTCAGAAAAGCCAAAGTGCCAAATTTGCCCCTTTCAGAAAAGAGAATCCAGAATGTAGGATTCACAATTAAACAATTGACCAAGCCTGTAACAGAGTATGTTCCTGTAGAAATAGGTTCATTTGAAGATGATCCCCACTTGTGCCCTGTAAGCTTGCTTGGACATGATTTATTGTGTAAGCTAAACTGTTCTATTAGCTGCACACCTCAAGGAATAGTAATTCAAACAAATGAGGAAGATGAGCCCTATAAAATTGTAGAGCAGTACCTAGGTGTCTAATTGTACCCAATGCTGACATATAATGAATTGCCCAAACATTTAAAGGCAACAGTGAGACCTGAGGTTTGGGATTTTTCAGGAAAAGAAATAGGGCTCATCATAGGAGTTGAGCCTATAAAAATATCAGTGAAGCCAAATGCAGTATATCCAAAAACAACCCTATGTAATATGTCACCAGGAGACAATTACTGGAATTACCCTTTTGATTAATTGTCTGATTGAGCAAGGAATCCTGAAAGTGATAATGAGAAGTCCATGTAACTCACCCATTCTAGGACTGCTGCAGCCCAATGGAAAGTATCGCATAGTTTAAGATCCGAGAAAAGTGAACAAGATTGTCGTTCCTTGTTGTCCTGTGGTACCGAATCCTGCAGTGATTTTATTCCAAATTCTGTGTGATGCAGAATGGTTTACTGTAATCAACCTTTGCCAATCATTCTTCTCAGTACCATTGCATAAGGAAAGCCAGTTCCTCTTCGTGTTTACATTTGGCAGCCTTGTTTTGGCATGGTGGCGAGCCCCACAAGGGTATACCGAGTCACCATCAATGTTCAACCAAATCTTGAAAAAGAATCTGGAGCCCCTTCAAATGCCTATCATTCAGTCTTAGTCCAGTATATGGATGATCTTTTAGTTGCCTCAAACACTCAAGAAGCATGTAGGAGAGATATGATTGCTCTCTTGAATCATTTAGGAGAAAATGGACATAATGTTTCCCCAGCAAAATTACAGTACTGCAAGAAAGAAGTCTTGTATTTAGGTCAGAAAGGTGTGAGGAAAGTGTCACAAGAAAAAATTTCAACAATTATGAAAATGAATCCCCGTGCTACACAGAAATAATTCTGAATGTTTCTGGGAATGGTTGGCTACTGTCGTGAGTGTATTCCAAACTTTCCCTTTTGCCAAAGCCTTTACAGAAGTTGACACAAGGATGTGTTGGATCTGGAACCATCGGATGGCAACTGCATACGTGCCTTCACAGAGCTGAGACAACGCTTATGCTGAGTCCCAGCTCTAGGAATGCCTGATTATAATAAATGTTTTTCTTTATTTTGCTGTGAGAGGGATGGAAATTCTCTCATTTTTGACACAGCTGCATGGAATTGCAAACAAGCCTGTGGACTATTTTTCTGCTACACTTAATCCTGTGACTTTGGCGCTGCCTGGTTGTTTAAAGGCCATTGTCGCATTGAGAGTCAGCATCGAAGAGTGCGAAGAGATTGTTATGGGTCATCCCCTGAATACCCCGCTCAGTAGAAATATTGTTGACTAGGACAAAAACACAATTCTTAACAAGTATACCTCTGAACCGCTACGGACAGGTTATACCTGCCCCACGAAATGTGAACCTCAAACATTGTACAGTCTTGAACCCTACAATATTATTGCCAAATCCTGTTGAAAATGCAAGTGATTGTGAGGATGAGGCTGGCCATGACTGTCTCAATGTGACTGAATTGTGCAACAAGCCAAGACCTGACACTCAAAATGTCCCTTTGGATGAAAATTACTATGTCATGTTTGTTGATGGCTCCTGTTTAAGAGATAGAAATGGTACCCTAAGCAGGTTATGTGGGTGCATAGTCTCAGGTGTGATAGAAGCCTCCTGGCATTTAGGTGTCTTTTCTGCCCAAGTAGCCGAATTGGTCACTCTACCTGAGCATGCTGTGAATATGAACAGCTTAAAATGGCAATTTTCAGATAGTCAGAATGGTTTTGGTGTGGTTCATGATTTTGGACAGTTGTGGTCCCAGAGAGGGTTCATGATCTCCTCTGGATCCCCTATCCAGAACCGTGATACGATTTAAAATCTGTTGAATGAATTACAGTTGTCTGCCAAAATTGCTGTCATAAAGTGTACAGCTCATCGAAAGTATACTGATAATGTAACGTTAGGCAAAACTTATGGGGATGAAGTTGTAAGATATTGTGACCTTAGTTGTATCTTCTTTAATGAAGAGTGGGTCAGTGATACACAAGAAGAGACACTTAAAAATTGCCTGTTACCCGCTATTCATACATGAGAGGAAGAAGAAGTGACAGAAGAGGAGCAGCAAAGTTGGGTTAAAGCAGGATGTGGTAAGAGAAATTAAGATGATGTTTGGGCTTCAAGTGATTGAAGGGCGGTGTTGCCAGATAGCTTACTCCCCCCTCTGGCTAGATATTACAAGTGGTATGCACACATAGGTAGAGATGCAATGATCAGAACATTCAGACAGACATGGTTTATCCCAAGATTCAGAGTGATTGCAGAAGCCACATGCCAAAGATGTGTCACATGCCAACAGACGAATGTAGGGGAAGGGTGGAACCAAGATGGCACAGGAGATGGGCGCTCTTTGAACGAGCTCCTTTCTGGCCTCCAGCATAATCCTGACTTACATCCGTATGCCTCCCAGTCCGGGACCCCGGGGTCGAAGAGAATGACTGGTAGCTGGCTGCTGTGAGCTGCAGGGAGAGATCTGCTGTTGGGCTATGCTGATCCGGTCTACTGCTAAGCTGACGGAGGCCTGCGAGGCTTCGTGACCTGCGGCGCCTCTGACGTCGGCCATGGTTGAGGAGGAGGTGCAGAGGGCCAGTAGACAAACGAGTGGTCTCCCGTGCCCTGATGCTCTGAGGGGGATGGGCAGGCCAAGGGCCCACTGAGGAGGGCTGCGAGAGCCTGAGAGGGATCCCGACCTGCAGCAACTATGAGAGCGGACAGCAGGGGAGAGAGAAGGTGTGCTGTGAACATGGATGGTGGGGCCCTGGGTCCGCTGTGGGGGCCTAGAACACGCCGAAGGATGATGTGATGCTTCCCCCTGCGGGCAAGAGGCTGTTAGAGAAGTGGTGGCTCCTTACAGGACCTGGCTGCATAGAACACTGGTGGTCACGTCCATAGGGAGGAATAGTAGTGAGCCCCCTTTTCATCTATGAAAACCCCACCGGGAGCGTCTGGTATACCCGGGCAAAGAAGCAGCGAGACAGATGCAGCTCTCCCTCCTTTTGCTTCACTGGCCTCCCCTGGATGGGCATATGAGACTGCGCACGCATAGGTGTGCCCCGGAGTCTTGAGACACTAGCAGTTGTGAGTGACAGGGTTGCTGTTGACGGGATACCCCCACTGGCTACAGATGATCCTTTTTGCTGACCTCCGTCCCCACCTCTACAGAGACTAGAACTTGTTGTTTGAGAGGGATTTGCTATAGAGACGGGTGTCCTTGGAGAGGTTGACCAAGGCACCCTTACCAGATGGTGACAGATAAGGAACCCAAGCCACCCCTGCAAGGAAAAATGGACAGCTACACAAAAGTTGTGACCCCTCCGCTGCCAGCCCGGACTTCCCCGCGGTGCCAGACAATGCTACCCTCCTCTCAGCCATACAGTCCTCTAGAGAGGCCCTGAAGGGGTGCGTGGGGGAGGTGCGATCAGAGGTCTCCCTCCTGCATCAAGATCTCCAGAATGTGGCCGATCGGGTCACATCGGCAGAGGCATGGATATCGGACCTTGAAGACACCATCCAAGACCTACATAATGAGATGTTGAGATATGGGTCCTTAAGAAGGATATCATGTGGTGCCTGGAAGACTCAGAAAATCAGGGCCACAAAAACAATCTGAAATTTGTAGGATTTCCAGAGGGGGTTAAAGGGACAAACATGAGCCGGTTAATAGATGAATGGCTCTGGCGAGTTCTGCCGCCTGAGAAGTTCTCTGCCTGTTTTGTTATTGAGCGTGTCCATCGGACGTTGTGGGATAGGCCCCCTCAAGACCCCCATAGACCGGTGACCGCCCGCGTCCTAAACTTCCAGGACCGGAAAATGATCCTGACAGAGGTTTGCAAGATGGGGGAAGTCAGACATGAAGACTCTAAGATCCTTATTTTTCCCGACTGTACCAGAGAGGTTCAGAACCAGAATCGCACCTTTGACTCCGTGAAGGCCAAACTCTGAAGTCTTCAGTTACAGTATATGCTCCTCTTCGCAGCTAAACTGAAGGTCTTGTTCCAAGGGACAGCATTCTTCTTCCTGACCCCGGAGGATGCATGGGCGTGGTCGGAGGAGAGCCCCCAACTCTTGGGGAAAGGGAATCAAGGGGCTGCCAGCAGGCCAGAGGAGAAAGGGGGCGTGAGACCAAAGCAGTGGTCGCTCCCCAGGCAAAAAGGCTGGAGAAGGCAGAGAGGTGGTGGGTGTTAGAAATGGGGTCTTTGGTTGGCAGTCACGTTACCCCCTGTCCAAGCAAGGACCTTCACTCTAGTCACAGTAAAAGAGAATCACCTTCAGCTAACCCCTGCTGACCCCCTTGGTAGCTTGGCACAAGCAGGCAGGCTTAACTTCAGAGTGCTAGGTGGAAAGTATTTGTACCAACACACACAGTCACATAATGAAAACACTACAAAATGACACAACACAGGTTTAGAAAATAGAAAATATTTATCTAAACAAAACAAGCACAAAATGACAAAAATCCACCATCCACAAGTCAGCTTATTAATTACAATGCAAAAAGAGTCTTAAATCATTTAGAAAACAATGCTAAAACTGTTTAGCATTGCAAAGTACCGGGGGGTGTTAAAATAACACGCACGGGCGAGTGTGTGTCGAAAAAGGTAAGTGGTGGGTCGATTTCTCACCCACAAGCGAGCTTGTGCGTTGTTTTCTCCTTCTGTAGTAGGACCGACATGCGTAGTTTTTCCTCACCGCAGGGGAGCATTGCGTCGATTCGGGCAGCACTCGGGTCCGGGCAGTCATTGCTTTGTTTTTCCACACCCAGCAAGGTTTGCGTAGAAAATCCTGCCGCTCGATGATAGCAAAACTGTGCTGTGTGGGTTGCTATGATAGCAACCTCTGTCAGCGATGCAGAGCATCGTTTCTCCAGCCGCGTGCGTCGATCTCCCAGCCACGCTGCAAGCGCTGCATCCATTCCAGCTGCAGAGCCGGCGGCGCATAATTTCTTCAGCCACTCTCGGAGGCTGCATCGGAAATTTCCCCACACGACGGTCTGTGAGTGAATTTTCAGGCTTGGTCTGCCAGCTTTACCTGTCAAGGCACCAGGAACTGGATAGGGCACCACTTGGCAGGGCAGGAGTCTCAGCAGAGAGTCCAGGTGCTGGCAGGGGAAGTCTTTGATGGCCCTGAGACTTCAACATCAGGAGGCAAGCTCAGGACAAGTCCTTGGAGAGTTCTTCACAAGCAGGGATGCAGACAAAGTCCTCTCTTTGTCGTCTTGCACAGGAAGAAGCAGCAACTGCAGGATAGCTCCACAAAGCAGTCACAGGCAGGGCAGCTCTTCTTCCTCAGCTCTTCAGCTCTTCTCCAGGCAGAGGTTCCTCTTGATTTCCAGAAGTGATCTAAAGTCTGTGGTTTTGGGTGCCCTTCTTATACCCATTTTGCCCTTTGAAGTAGGCTTACTTCAAAGAACAGTCTCTCTTGTTTGTGAAATCCTGCCTTGCCCAGGCCAGGCCCCAGACACACACCAGGGGGTTGGAGACTGCATTGTGTGAGGGCAGGCACAGCCTTTTCAGGTGTGAGTGACCACTCCCCCCTCCCTCCTAGCACAGATGGCTCATCAGGATATGCAGGCTACACCCCAGCTCCCTTTGTGTCACTGTCTAGAGAGAGGTGCAAACAGCCCAACTGTCAAACTGACCCAGACAGGGAGTCCACAGACAGGCAGAGTCACAGAATGGTTTAAGCAAGAAAATTCTCACTTTTAAAAGTGGCATTTTCAAACATACAATCTCAAAATCAACTTTCCTAAAAGATGTATTTTTAAATTGTGAGCTCAGAGACCCCAAACTCCACATGTCTATCCGCTCCCAAAGGGAATCTACACTTTAATCATATTTAAAGGCAGCCCCCATGTTAACCTATGAGAGGGATATGCCTTGCAACAGTGAAAATCATATTTAGCTGTATTTCACTGTCAGGACATATAAAACACATTAGTATATATCCTACCTTAAACATACACTGCACCCTGCCCATTGGGCTACGTAAGGCCTACCATAGGGGTGTCTTACATGTAAGAAAAGGGAAGGTTTAGGCCTGGCAAGTGGGTACACTTGCCAAGTCGAATTGGCAGTTTAAAAACTGCACACACAAACACTGAAGTGGCAGGTCTGAGCCATGCTTACAGAGCTACTAATGTGGGTGGCACAACCAGTGCTGCAGGCCCACTAGAAGCTTTTGATTTACAGGCCCTGGGCACCTCTAGTGCACTGTACTAGGGACTTACAAGTAAATCAAATATGCCAATCATGGATTAACCAATTACATACATATTTTGTATATGAGCACTTGCACTTTAGCACTGGATAGCAGAGGTAAAGTGCCCAGAGTAACAAAAACAGCAAAAACAACCTGGGAAACAGAGGCAAAAAGTTAGGGGAGACCACGCCAAGGATGAAAAGTCTAACAGTGGGGATACGCTATGGTGGCTGCTGTGGCTGACAATGGGAGGAGCGGACTCATCCGACTCTGAGGGAAACTGAAACACGATCACCCAAAAGAGAGACAGGAGATAGGAACCTGCTGCTGCCACGACAGTCAGAAATCACTTAGAGACTGACAAGGAGGCCTCGGGCCAATGGCCGTGGTGGGACTGTGGAAGCAGCACTGTGATCCGGGGCTGGAGGAGTACAACTGACTTCTCCTGCGCCCTCCCACACCTGCTTGCAGACAACTCCTTAAGTTGGTACTGGAGTTTTCTTCACGCAGAAAATAACTTTTCCTGTGTTGTGTGTTGATCCAAGGGTGTTTCGCTCCCCGAGGCGGGTGCCCCAAAGTTGGTTCTAAAGTTTTGAAACTGAGAAGGTAGGGAGGGGGTGGTACACTGAGAGGGTATGGACGGGGTTGTGGGCTACAGACCTCTTGGCTCCTGCTGAGATGGTGTATGGGGCTTAGTAATCACAGGGGCCTGTGGGAGGTAGGGAGGGAGATTGGATGGGTATCTGTTCAGGGGGTTTCATTTTTTTTCTTGTTCACAGTTAGTGAAATCGTGCCACAGACACATTAATTTAATAGTTCTCCCCTACTGTGATGCTGGACTCTATTTCACATCCCTGGATGTCTTCGGTGGGGGGTGCACCTCTGCTTATTACATTTCTCCCTTAGAGCAAAAATTGACCCTTGCAGGTGGTGAAACAGAGCCTCCTCTGGTGTACTTGCAGTCCCTCACCATTTTATTTTGGAATGTGAATGGACTGGGCGATAAGGTCAAGCGCTGTATGGTGTTCAAGTATATAAATAGGCTGCACCCGTATGTCGTACTTCTACAGGAGACGAATCTTAAAGACTTAAAGTGTACATTTCTGGGCAGAGGGCACTACGTCATGTTGGCACATGCAGGTTTTGCTTCCGTCTCTAGGGGGGTGGCAATTTTGATTTGCAGATCCCCAGCCTTCCGCATCACATGACAATGGACAGACCCCGTTGGTAGAAACGTCAGGGTGAAGGGTTTCTGGGGAAGACAGGAAGTCTTTTTCCTGAGCGCTTACACCCCACCCAGGCTCCAGTCGCCCTTGCTGGAGAAATTAGCGAGGAGGATCTTGCTAGAAGCTGACTCCCTGCTCCATGTCTTAGGCGGAGACTTTAACGATGTGATGGTGATGGATATGGACCGATCAGGGACACCCGGGTCATCTGCCCCCTGCCCCACTTTACTGTTTTGCTACAGCCCTAGGATTGTCTGATCTGCGGCGACGTGCCCATCCCATTGACAGGAAGTATTCTTATTTCTCCGGGGTCCATAAGGTCTTTTCCAGATTAGATGATATCTTTACCCCAGCGGGGGAGGTGGGGACTACACGTCAGGTGGACTACCTGGCACAAGGTCTGTCTGACCACTCCCTCCTGATGGTGAGCCTACTCCACTAGTAGAAATGATAGTCCCACAGTAGCAAAGCTGAACTTATTTCAACAGTGAGGTTCAACTTATTTCAACAGTGAGGTCCTAAAAATGTTGTGTGTAAAATTACGAGTTGAGCAAAGACTGCATTGCAGTTATCGACCTGAGACTTCAGGACTTGTACAACAGATTAATGGAACTCTGAAGTCCAGATTGAAGGAATGGCTCACGTGATTTGTTCTTTCTCTCATCATGTTAGAGAAGCTACAGCACAGCTGCAGCAGGAGCTTTGTCATGTCAGGTGACTATGTCATGATCAAGAAGCACGTAAGGAACCATGTTGGAAAGGTCTTCACCAGGTGGTTGTGGTAACCACTATAGCTGTGAAGTGTGCAGGTCTCCTGAACTGGGTACACATGAGCCACACTCACAAAGTTTCAGGCCCTCGAGAAGAAACAGCACCTGTTCCAAAAGAGTCGGTTACAGTGAGCAAGAGGGATCAGGTTAGGGAAGCTGTTCAGCCTGGACAACTGGCTGCTACAGCACAGGTCTGATGGGGTCCTGAGCGAGTTGACAACAGTAGATGGTACAAAAGGGTCGAAACAGAATCAGTTGACTCGTTATAGCTTGGATGCTGATACAGGACCAGTTTGCTGTAAGTAATAGAGCTGTACCAGGAGACAATTGGCCTAAAGAACAAACTGTGCCAGTTGTAGACGTCGTCTGACTATTGCTGAAGAAACTGAAGAGTCGAGTCAAAGTGACAGTGATGCTGAGGGTAGAGTAAACAGATGGTTAAAGAGAAAATGAGTGCCAAGTCGAAAGTATGCAGCACATGAATGCACATATTTTCCTGCCAATGACTGGGAGAAATAGTTTGCAACTTTTTGTTTTAACAATTCAAATCCAATTCAATATTCTTAAGTTTGAAATTGCCTTGGAATTGAACTGTGAAATCTCTTTGCCGCTTGATGAACGAAGACATTAGGTTTTGGAAGTGATTATTAATGATTACGAACTGTGCCTTTATTAGGGAAATTTGAACTTTTTGTAGAAACGCTTTGAAAATTTGCAAGTAGAGAAAACTCTAGATGAACTTTCTAGAAGATCAATAAACTTTGTGAATAATTGCAGTTCTAAGGGAGACTAATTTTGATTTTTGCTTTGCTCACAAATAAAAAGGAATGCAAAGAGACAGTGATATTTTAAAGCCGCTTTGCATTTTTGAATTTAGATTTTGTGTTTTTGAATTCAGACTTTTGGTCTGAAGTTAGAGAACTTATGGAGTTGAATCGAAATAGAGGTAGTAGTTGTAGGTACATATGTATAGATTTAGCATTAGTGACAGTTATCATGATTATATTAATGCTTAGTGGATTGAGTTTACCCATAGCAAATAATTCAGAACAAATTGCACTCACAATAGTCCTGAATTTAGTCAATTCCATTGCAGACCAGAATCCACTTTACAATTATGGTGAAATGATTACATTCCAACAGTTCCAGAGGTGATCTATCAGCAAATGTGTATTACAGGCTGCTTTAGGAGTATTTTGACACCATGGAAGCTAGAGATTGCTATGTTTGTTCCCAGTTGCCTTCATCAGTAGGTGAAGGAATCACATATCATAGTTTGCTCCTAACCTATGAAATTCCCTATAGCTTGCTTCTAACACTGTTCTGTCAGCAGGAGTATTATCAATTTGTCTATTCTAATTATGATCGGATGTTTTCAATTGTCCCCATCATAAAACATTTGAGCAGCACTGCAAACATGAAGAACCTTGACACAGTGTGAAGTATCTTTGAGCCGACATTGACAATTGGTACAGTCTATGCATACAAGAACAGTTTGGCCTGCATCCTTAGCCCTATGGAAAAGGAATTCACTGGACAAGCTGAGGAGAGGAGAAAAGCAATGAAAGTGAAGAAAGAAAAGGGAACAGTTTTTCAAAATTGGGAAAAGGATGCAACACTTTCAGTAGCTGGAAATCAAGTATTCCTGGCTATAGATTGGCAACATGTAGGGAAGTTATGTATATGTAGACCTAGACCAAAGACTGACACACATTTTGTGGGAATTAGTGAGTGTAGACATGATTTTTGTTTAAGTGTGTTTGGACTTTTATGCTAAACCCCACCATACCAGGTATTAATTTCATATGTGGGAAAAATGCCTGTTACAAGATGCCAAAAAGCTGGTATGGTACATGTTACCTGGTTGAAGATTTTCCAAACATTTGTTATGTGGAACATTTTAATGACCCAGTATGGAGTGCTACAGAAATTGTAGGAGACATTTTTGGTACCATAATTCCATCAATATTTGCTATCCTGAACGATCTCAAGATTCGAAAGATGTCAACTATAGTAGCTCATGATGTGTTACTCAGACATGCCATGATGATCTGCATGAGTGCCTGTGTGGTGGCGTAGATGGCAGATGCGCACATTTAAGTAAACAAGAAATTTCATTGAGACTATGTGGTAGGATATATTCAAATAAGAAATATAAGTACTGTTAAAGTTTGTTGTAGTCTGGAGCACATGATTAGTGCATTTTATGGCTCCCACTTTTCACCTTCCAATCCCAAACCAGCCCATTACCAATCAACACTAGTTACTACAGACGCTATTAAAAACAAGCATTTGCAATGCATCGGTCTTGTGTTTGCTTTGGTTAAAGCTATTAGCGTTGTAAACTGCTAACCAGACCTTTCTTGCCACATAAACTAAAAATGAAAAGTAAAACAGTCTCACAAAACTAACCGAACTTTTCTTGCCACATAAACTGAAAATTAAAATTAAAACAGTTTCACATAAGTGAGCCGACGGCTGCCGTGAGCGCAAAACAGACAAACAAAAGGAAACAGAAGTTTATCAGCAAAAGTGCAATTATCCATGTAACCAGCAAAAGTGCAATTATCCATGTAACAAGCAAAAGTGCTAATATGCATGTAATAGGGTCGATGTTATGCAAAGCGCTCGACTACTGCCCAGCAAGACCGCGCTGCCTACGAAATAAAGAGAAAAAGTAGTCCAGAAACCATACCGAAAACATGGAGCCTTGTATGTTTTCAGTAGTTGGCCGGAGCGCTCGAAGTGGGCTAAATACCGGAAAAGGCATGACATATGCATGCCTTTCACTAATTAAATCAAGTGAATTTTAAAAGGCAAGCCCATGAACCAACCAGACTGATGGGAGTGACATGGGCGTGGTTAAAAGCCCACAGAGAGATTACACCAGGGACACAGCACATTGCGCTCGACCCTAAAAACCCTGGGTCTCAGGTATACTTCAGCAAATTTAGGGTAATCATAGAATCACCTGCACTTAGTACATGGAGCA
This sequence comes from Pleurodeles waltl, assembly GCF_031143425.1. Classification (NCBI taxonomy): domain Eukaryota; kingdom Metazoa; phylum Chordata; class Amphibia; order Caudata; family Salamandridae; genus Pleurodeles; species Pleurodeles waltl. The sequence goes on along the minus strand of NC_090444.1, from coordinate 1,668,164,745 downwards.
TTTTTTCACATAGAAAATCCATTTTTCTCCAAGAGAAAAACCTTTCCCCAAATACCTAGCTATTGTGAGCGGGGTCTAGAGTTTCCATTTCCACTTACTCTTGCCATTGATAGGACAGAATTTGCCTCAGTTTACAGATTCTGACACTACCTGCAAGTGGTGCAGTATGTGAATGCCCACAAACTTGTGACACTGTGGTGTTACATTATGTTGTTACGTTATGTGTATTTGCAAAGCTCACTATCACCGACCTGTTGAACCAACTTCAGTAGGGTCTCCCTCCCTGAAGTGCCCACAATCCCACCCCCTTACCTTGGTGGGTGAATTGCTACAATTGTGAATGCAATCTGAACCTACAATTCCACCATTTCTGATACTGTCAGGGCTGGCTTTAGGGTGGTGTGACCAGTGCAGATACAGTGGGCTCTGGCCTGTTGAGGGATGGCACTGACTACAAAGCAGTGGCCTCTGTGTTTAGCAATAATTTATCATTTTATTAGCATCTGCTCTAGAGTTCCTTGGACATCAGCATTCAGGCAGCAATAAAAATGTCAAGATAACTCTTGTGCTTAATGTTCTCGCTAGAGTGAGTGATGGAGCTTTGTCTAGTGGCAGTTTTGACTGGCCATAAAGTAGCTCAGAGGGTTAATATGCTTGATGTAAGAACAGATCTGTATTTTATGTGGGTAGCTGAGTAGATTATTAAAGCCGGTCATTACCAGAGCTTTAAAACCAATGAAATGTATGTGAAAGAGGGGATATGGAGAGACGGTAGTGAGGGAATCCGAGCAGTAGGAGGTTATGGGGGGTGTGCACCGAAAAAGACAGCTGCACTAGGCGCCATCAGCGCTAAAGCCGGCCAGTCTCATGATTGAAAACTTACATTTACAAGCTGCTTTTTGCACACACCTGAGATAAACATTCAGCACTGAAAATGCTAGGCGAACCAGGGGCACCTGCATCTGTGAGTGGTGACTCTTTCTGGGTAATTAGAAAGATGCACACGGTACTTAAACGATCGATGGCTATGGGTTTACTTTGCAAAAAGTCCATGATCAAGCACGGAGCACTCTACAGTGAATGTCAGTTTGTAATGTCTTACCTCATTTTTTGCATGGAAATGTGAGATTTAACTTAAAATGAATTGACCGCTCACATTCAAGTATTAATCTGTTTTCAGTTTACAGAGGCCTTTCTTATGTCTTTCGGTGACTCCTAGGCATGTAATATTAGTATTCTTAATATGATGCACGGTCGTCTGTACATTGCAATCCTGGACCTACTGGTAGGAAAAATTATGCTTGAACTTAGACTGCTGAAAACATCTTTACAATAAACCAAGAATAATAACCGGGCTATTTATAGTGCTTGCGCACTTCATAATTTTCACATTAGACAGTTTATTGATGTTCTATACTGTCCTCAGAAGGATGGACGCAAGTTAGAGTCGTGAAAATTAAAACTTGTGGCCAGTAGATCAGCAAGACGCCAGCAGCGAGCAACTAGGATATAGGGGGTCATTATGAGTTTGGCGGACGGAAAAGGCCATCCGCCAAACTACTGCAGTCAGGTTGCCACCAGTGCAGCCACCTTCCTGCGGGCCCCATTACGAGTTCCCTGCTGGGCTAGACCAGCGGGGAACATCCCACAACATTGACGCCGGCTCATAACTGAGCCGGCGGCAATGCTGCGGTGCATAGGGTGCACTAGCACCCATTGCACTGCTCACTGTTAGCAATACAGCATGACGGGGCTGGCCATGGGGGCCCCCTGCACCCCGTCTCCTCCAGCCTTTACATAGCGGTGCTACCGCCATGTAAAAGTTGGCAGAGAGGGGAGTCGTAAAGCCGCCCTGGAGGATTAGGACCACCAGCACAGCCAGTCCCTCCTGTGGAGGAGAACTGGCGGGCCAACCGTGGCGCAACTGCCATTGTCATAATGTGGCGGTCAGACCACCGCCAAAGCGGTCGGACCACTGCTTTGGCGGCGGTAAGACCGCCACCCCGACCCTGGCAGTCTAAACACCTCCAGAGTCGTAATGGCCCCCATGGTGTCTTTCCATCTGTATATGTTTGTAACAACATAACACTGAAAAACAGAAAGAGTTAAATGTTCAAATGCACATGGTCAATCATGTCATGTTGAGAAAATGATATTTGTAAATAACTACCTGAGCTCAAGTTGTAGAACTATCTCTCTTTATTTCTGTCTCGAGAAATGTTTCTAATGCCCAAGCGTCCCTAAAGGCCTAACATAAGTATACCACAATTACCCTGACAAACCAGTGCTTAATTTGTGCTTGTTGTTTCCGGTGCTGAGCACGGCACTTATTTTTTAGGGCTGGAATTTATTCTTCTGCCTCAAGCATTTGCTGCAAGCAAAAGACACATATGGAAAAAACGGGGGATTGAAGATGCCCGAGATGGCTACAGGATTTCGCCGCCTCAGTATTCCGTGTTCCCACATTTAATTGCAGCAGTCGCATGTTTAAGAGGAGGGCTTTGGGCACCAGCACGTTTTTATTTACAAACTAAGCACTGTGACAAATATTCGTGCGACAGGCCCTTACGTGCAAGAGTTTCAAAGGGAATCCCCTGTGTGCGCATGTTTACGAAAAATAAAGCAGAACAGATGCCGTTCAAGGCTTAGTTTGTTTAGTATGTCTATGCAAAATTTCTAGTGGAAAGGGAAATGACGTAAACTGCAAAACTACCCCATTCAGTGTTTGCTGCAGAGACAGAAATAACATTTTCCGCAGTCTGGCCTAAACGGCATATTTATCATAAACTAGTAACATGATGTGGCAAAATAAACTCCACTATCACCACAGAGGTTAGTGATGAGGTTTGTCAGTCAGTGAGCTTGTGCGGTGTCGCAATTGAGGTGATTGTCTCAGGGACTAACCTACCGGTGTTTTGAAAATCGAGCATCAATTACGCCCTTGTAGCAATTGACTCCCAGGATAACGAGGCTAGAAGTCCAAGGCTTATTGAGAGAGGTGGCGAGGGTTCATGGACGTCATTTAGGGGTCGCATCTGCGACCCCCAGTTTGCCCTTTGCGACCCCTGGCACTGCCTTTGCTACCTCTGACCCCGTGGCAAAATCAGTGCAAGGACTATAGAGGGGAGGTCGTCCTTACGGACGTTGCTCGGGGCTCCACTTGCTTGTTTTCAGTGTTTTATTACGCTAATAGTGAATAATAAATTATTCACTATTAGTGTAATTAAAAATGAATACCTTTTAACTGGAATATGACCCTCCTTGGTAGCCGAGGTAACTAAAAAACACTTTTAAATGTATGTAATGTGCATGATTGCGGGTGAGAGTGTGCTCATGTAAAAGAGAGTGTGTGTATGAGTGAGTGTGTGCATGTGTAAGCATGTGTGTGACTGAAAGTTAAGATGAAATGGCGTGTGATGTCACTTCCTCTACTCGTGGCATTTTGGTGAACTGGCGTCCATTCGAGGGGTTCGAAGCTCACAACTCCAAAGTGCACAAGGTAGCACTCAATTATGGCTTGTTCGGTCAATTCCTTAGAAAGAAAAAGTAGTTCATAACACTACCACATAATAATGTACGAATATTTAAATCTGAACACATGTGCAATCACTGTATCATCCCACGATGTTTTTCAAAGTTATGGGAGAGAAGCAACAGTACTGTCTAAATGTAAATAGATGCAGGGCTGTTTGTGGTGCTTGTGTGCCTGGAGGTCAACCTTGTGCACTGTTCTGGCCATTCAGAAATATGGTCTCGGGCAATATTCAGTCCCAGATTGCTTGCTTTTGTGGGAGCACTGTTAACTTCAGCTCTGTCTTTAGCAGGGTTTTAAGGGGGCCGGGTCCTGCCGGTGTACAGCATCGGCAGTTCTAAAAAGCAGGTGCTGAGACGGGTCTCTATCGGGTTCTCCATTTTTGCCCTCACCCTCAGGGTGAAAAAATAGTCTTAACTCTGCATAGTCCCACCCTGCGCTGCCTTTCATGTAACTTCAAAGAGACTGATTTTAGTTCTTTCACAGTCATCATTTCGGAATTGAAGCACTTTAAATATTTTATACAACAAATCCATTGTTGTACTTGTTTATCCTATCAAATAGCAACAATTGACAAAGCAAATTGTGCTAGCTTCTTGTAGGTGTAATGTTATGTGTTGTATTATATATCTGGATGCAATGACAGAAAGAAGCAGCAAAATACCAGTCGGGGGCACACTACGCTAAGCACAGATTTTTTGCTTACATGTTTTTAAGACATGCCCTTAATTACTATGGCCATGCCCCTTTGAGACACAGTCCAGTTTTTTCATTCCACTTGAAACCGGAAGGTCTCATTTAGAAAGTTTTGCCACAGGGCAGTGTTGCATGCCTTTTTCTGTGCTGGGTTGCATCCAGTGCTTAATTTGTAAATGAAAACGTGCCGGTGCCCAAAGCCTTCCTCTTAAACACGCGGTGGCTGTATTTAAATGTGCAAACACAGAATACTAAGGCAGAGTAATCCTGAAGACATAACAGGCCTCTTTAATCCATTTACAGCCCCTCCCTGCCCCTTCAGCTCTCTCTTGCAGCTTTCTGCTTTCCCCCATTGTGACGCTTTTACGTTTTTCTCTCCCTCCGTCTTTCCCATATGTGTCTTTTGCTCGCAGTAAATGATTGCAACAGAAAAATAAGCGCCGGCCCTGAAAAATAAGTGCCAGTGCCCCGCACTGCAAACAACAAGCACAAATTAAGCACTGCTTGCATCAAAACAAAAGGGCAGGAATGTGCAGTATCTACAGGATATGGTGCATTTCTGTCCTTGTCCCCTGAGCTGGGGCACAAATTGCTGCCATGTGCCAATGAAAGCACACTTGCACCATGGTGCAAGGATGCCTGCGTTGCGGGGATGACTGTTTATGTGCAGGAAGGGGTACCTTCCTGCACAAAAACAATAACGAGAGACGTTTTCCAATGCATTTTGGGTGCATTTTTTAAAAATTGCACATGGTTACCATCGACTTGAGGTCAATGGTAATAGCATTTTCTAAATGCCGTTTTCACATTTAGGAAATGCTTTGTACATGTGCTTAGGAAATCGCAAATAGGAAATCTCGATTTGCCATTTCGTATTTAGCGGTTCGCAAAATGTGATTTCTACTGCCTAGAAATTGCATTTGTGATTCCCTATTTGCCTTTGGTCATCTGGAAAGGCAATTTAGCATTTCTTAATAGATCAAAAATTGATTCAATCCGTTAACAAATGCTAAATCGTTTTATACATCTGGCCCATTGACCCAAGGAAAGTCACATGAACTGTCAGAAGGGTGAGTTTATGCATCCAGTGAATCATGTTCTTAACAAAAGTCAAGTCAGAGCCATGTGAAAGAGTAGTGAAGAAAGTGAACAGACTGATCAGCAATGGAAAAAAGACTCACTCAACACGTCAGTTTGTAGCTACTGTTGAAATTCCTACTCCCTCACCGGTGAATGCTCAGCAAAAGGTAAACATTTCTGACTATGCAGCAAACTAAATCACTTTTCGATATATAGACCCATGACCTAAAGCATAAGCCCTCTGCCAACTGCCAGCTACAGACAACGCAGAATCAGATGCTAAGGAGACAGAATGATTGTTGAAGGTTCTCATCCACTCCCAATGTCATTGAAGACTTTGTGCAAGATGTAGCAAGTGATAAATGTCTCCAGTCAGCCATGGGGCCCCATCTCAAAATACCAGGAGAACTGTGATGAATGGACTATTGTTTTTCACATAGAATGCCTGCACTATGCTATCTTTGCTACAGCATGTATGCCATGAGCTGTTGGTATAGCCATATCACCTGCTACCAGGAAGCAGTATCATGGTTTTGTCCTTATCTCGTGAGCTTTGCAGTTATTTCACACAGGACCTCAAGGAACGGTGAGAATCACCTCTGAATCTTCAGCAAAACCTGGTTCAATGAACCAGACAAAACATTACCAAATTAATTATAATAAGATGCTTTTAAGCAGCTGGCCAAAGTGAGGCACCATTTTCTGTCCAAACTGAAAAAAGTACTAGCTAATTCCATGAGGCAGAGTGAGGCAAGACTTCTTTCACCCCCATGAACGCCCCCACATGGTTGTGCTGTTGGATGCTTTCATGAAAATACCCCAAATAGCAATTGTGAAGACTATGCCTACCAAAGTGACCATACCTATGCTGGTGAAGATAAGAAGCACCCATGGATTATCACAGATTCGGACAGACAGTACCTCTTTATTACAAGGGAGGGATAGGGTAATATTTTGTGCATCCCAGGCCATAAAACACATCAGCAGCATCACATGAGCAGGCTAACTGTGAAGTGAAACACTTCATGTGAATTCCTAAAAAAGTTATTTGAATACCTGAGGCTCCGAGACATCAAGCATTTAAGAGTACTGCAACACTCTACCACCACTCTGTTCTTGCAGAGCCAAGGGCCTAGAATAATAGGTAAATTACTGACGCATGAGGATCACCCTCTAGTTCCATCTCCAGAGGAGCCTTGATGCTAGTTAAAGATGTACATAATGCAAGTATGTTTCAACTCTTGTTCTAACCCGGGTCACAAAAAGTGACAACAGTCAAAGGCACAATGGTCACTGCCCAGAGACGTGAAGAAGATGTGCCAAGAAATGCACCATACTTCAAAAAGACTTTTCAGCCTTTAGATGAGGAACAAACTCAGGAAGATAGCCACCCGGCAGAGAAGACAACGTAACAGTTAAGAGAACCCTGAGGCAAACAAACCTGAGATAGACATGTACTCTGGCAGACCTGAACAGTGGAAGTCATCTCTTCCCCAAGTTATTGAGTCCCAACACCAACATTCTTAATCCCACTATAACATACAACCAAACAGGTACCTGCAATCAGCCCTTAGGGATATATTGTAGCATGTATTGAGGGGAAGCAGTGTTAAATTTCAAGAAAGGGAAGTGGTGACCTCCACATGATAAAGACTACCTTGCACGACCTCCACACATGAGCATTATGATATGTTCTGTAAAATGTCAAGGCGACCGGCATCTTGAACACCGTCAGATGCAAATTGCTATCAACAAGCCTGTTGCACCTATTGCTTCATGTATGCACTCCACACCGGGTCTTTGCTCCTAAATGTATGAACAGCTCCTCTCTCACCCTTCTAAAGGTTAGCAAAACCTCTAGTTTAGCTTGATGTCACATGGATTTTCAGAAACTCTAGAACCCTATCCTGAATGTTTAAATGGGCCCCGGTACTTGTCAGGATTTTCAATCTCTCTCAATTTGCCATCAGAAATTTGAGCTGTTTCCTGGTCACAAATCTTACCAAAGTCGCAGACCAAGCTTCTAGAATGCACAAGTCAAGAATCATACCTGAATCTTGAAGAAAGATTGGGATAATGTAATTGACTTGACATGTTTTCTAATTGTGTTTTAATCCTCATGGCAGATTCTGGTGCACAGGTCCATTTTGGGGGTCCTTAAAGCTCAACCCAAGTTTCCCTCAAAGATCTGTGGGATTTTAGAAATGATCAGCTGTGAGGATTGTGTGACACTAACCGAGCAGAACAGAATTCATAATGCACCATATTAACATGCAGAGGGCAACCTCACTATCAGTACATAATTAGTAAGCTACTAAGTTAAGTTTTTTGGAAGTACTGGAGCTAGTTGTATTAACATTGTGAACAACCATGCAGGTGTGTGTACGGAATATCGAGTAGGGAATGTAATTATCTTTAACATCATAGCCACAATATCAAGTGCAAGACTAGCAACACATAAGTGCATGTAGATTTTCTCTACCTAACTCCATATATAGATATACTTTGATGCTATATATATATATAAAATAGAAAAGCGTTTTTTGACTTGCTTATATCTTTGGCACAGTTTGACGAATCTTCACAAAATTTCCCCCCTAGAATTTGCCGGTGATTCTTGTTGCGCGTGGAAAGTTTAGGGGTTATCCATCCAGTGGAGGCCGAGAAAAAAGACGGGGTCAATAAAGTTGTGTTTCCCAGGTTAATTCCCATAGGACTTTTAGACACGACTACAGCCCAAACCACTGGACTGAATTACACCGAATTTAGCTGAAAGCTAGCTTTCGGTAAACAGATTACGCTTTCGTTTATTTGATGTAAATCTGTTCAGTAGTTTTAGAGATATTAAAGGGAAAATAAATTTGTATATCTAAGGCCGAGGATCCTTTTCAATGATTTGCAAAAAAAGATGAGCTCGTGCAGGGTGGTGCACAGCTCTGATTGGTTGCCAACACTTCAATCCAGGCAACGGGCCTTTAAACCTGGAGCCGTCCTTTTATAACCGGTAGAGCCCGCTACGGCAGGCTCTAAGGCTATATTAATAATGTATCTTTATATTCCCTCTTCGATATTCCAGACTACAACTACAAGTGTACTCATAGGATGTGCAATAGTAAGCAACATAAAGCTTTACAGTAAAAAGACACTGCAAGCCTAAATTTGCGTATTACATAAGTAGCTGTTACGCAATCCACATGCCTTTAGGCAGGTAGTGCACATGTTTTCACTTTGTTAAGCACAGGATCAGTGACTGATATAATATTTTAGATTTTTGGATTTGGTTTAGTAACCCCTCCAGGGCTAAAGGATGCACGAGGAATGCGAGGAATGGTTGCAAAGGACAGAGTGAGTAATGCACGCTTAGGTACATTCCTTCTTCCTTATATTGACTTCCTCTTCACTCAGAGCAGGACTTGCATCACAGCAGACAGAAATAACAAACACACATATAGAATATTCCTATGTACGGTACAGTCTGTCATCACAAGCACACTTCATCTCGAGTTTCCTTTTCTCTGGCAGCAGCACATTGCACTCATGAGAAATTCAATTTCACTTGGAACAAAGGTAGGAAAAATAAGATTGCTCCAGGACTTGACCCTCCCTATTTTCAGCATTGCTTCAGTGCCTGAAATAGCCCTGGAAGAATTTTCACTACATTTCCTAAATTCACATGTGGCTGGCCAGCCTCCTTAAGCGCTTTATTCTGGCATCAAAAAAACTCACTGCTCCAGGTTATATACCCCGCAGCCTTTTGCTGCTTTGCATGGCATCGAATAAGTTGTCCAAAGAGCCTTGCTGGGAAACAATTTCATGCAGTTCAGGGTGCTCTAAATATGATAATCAGAATTAGTTTTTAGCCAGCACTTTAGACCACATATCTGCAGTTTCTCCGATTCTGGCTGGTGTTCACACACCTAATTCCGTCAGTAGCAAGTTTCATCCCGCTGGAATGGGGAATAACGACACGGACTGGAGATACTAGGGGGCACATTTTAGAGGTCCTAGAGCAACCAGAGCATCACTTTTCGTGACGCTCCAGTGGCGCTTAGCACTGCTCCATATTTACAAGGAGGTGTAATGCCACTTTTTTGTGGCCTTATGCCTCCTTGTAAATATGGGCCCCTCTGACGCAGTTTTCTGCATCAGAGGGGCGTGCAGAGGGTGTTGCAGTGGGTGTTCCACCGCAACTCCCATTGCTTTTGACGCTGCCCCAGAGTTGTCGTAAACCTGAGGCAGCGCCATGGCAAAATGAGGAGTAATGCTTTTATTGCTCCTCGTTTTTTGCTTTTTCTATGTGTGCTGCATTTGGCAGCACACATAAAAGAAGCAAAATGCCATGGAAAATTGTTTATGTACAGGAAGGCACACCTGCCTGCACATAAGAAATCATTCAAAATGACGCTTTGGTACTCCTATGTGTGTTGCATATTGCAGCAGACATATAAGTGCCAAATCGCCACTCTGGATTGGTTATGTGCAGGAAGAAGTACCTTCCTGCACATAAACAATCTATCCCGTCATCACGGACACCCTTGCACTATAGTGCAAGGATGCCTGCATTGGGTTTAGGCAGCTTAATTCAGCACCAGCGCAGGGGAAAACACTGGGGTGTACGGTATTCCTCCAAATATGGCGCACCTCTGTGTTTCTAAAGTGGTGCAGCGCTGCTATATTTGGCGCAGGACTGCGTTGCACCACTTAAACATAAATCTGGGCCTAGGTGCTTTTCCATGTGGTTTTTCCTGATTCTTGCAAGAAAACCACAGATATCTTCTGCCTGCTCTGTGCAGTTGGAAAAACTCTGGAAAAGTGATGTGTGTGGAAAGTTTGGAGGACAGGGCTTGTTTCTCTTCTGTGGAAGTATTGTCTAGCCCATCACCATAACACTGTAGGACTCTTCTTGTCACTGTTGAATTGTTGTATTTCTGTTTCATATCTATAGTTTGCTTTTTGTTTGTTCTCCCCTTAGTAACGCCCCTGGGCCTTCTTTGCACTACATGAATATGAATTAAAACATTAAAAATGTTGTCCACACCTGTGATACTCTGGCATTTCCATGTATGCTGCAGCCTTAGGGCTGTTTTCTGAGCTTTAATAGCTGTCATAACCTAGTCAGGCCTACAGGGCTCCACTCTAGCCAAGGCCTCCTTCAGCGTGGAGCTGACTGGAACAGTTTTGCCAGGATTGGTTTTGTATTGCAGTAAAGCACTGAATGAACAGTGAAGACAAACAACGGAGCAGGAGTATGAGGCCTAGATGGGGCTTGTTAGATCGTCGCCAACATGAGTCAGAAGAGCAACACACTTTTCTGTCCCTTTATGGTACAGCAGTGCCCGGTATCTAAGGATCTTAGGGCAAACAGGCTCAGGCAGCAATGGGACAAGGTGACACCACAAGCATCTTTCTGTGCAAAGCCTGCATGCTGCACAAGGTGGACCACCACTGCAGAAGCAGACCCTTCATTGCCTCACCTGGGAGTCATTGGATTTACCAGGATGCCACAGTTCTTGGGGCTCCTTGAATCCTGCGTTCTAGGTGCCACCAGTGCCATTGACTGAACACCAGCAGAATTCATGCTCCTTGCATGCTCCACCGCTGTGACATCTCGCACATCACACCACTTAGTGCTGCCCCTTCAAATGAGTACTTGAATTATTTTTTTAGCACATGACAATCTATGGAACATGCTGTTGAATGTCTTGTGTAGCTAATAATTGTGTTAGTTGTGGGTGCATATCATATCCGGAACATGTCAGTATTGTGTCACATAAGCATGTCCGACTGTGACATACTGGCCCGTCACTCACTGTAATGTATTGATCATGGGTGAGACAAATGTGTACTGTGGAATGGGTGGGTACCATAGAAGTGGTCAAAATAATGAAAGGGGAGGAAGGATGTAGGAATTTGGGATACAGGAATAACGAGTATAAATACATTGCAATGTTCTGGTTGGGTAAATGGAACAGGAAAAGTAAGGCTCGTTAAAAAAAACACACACAAATATGAAAATAAAAAATAACAAACAGTCAAAAAGCTGTGGCAGGTCAAGGGTCCTTCTCTAGTCTCTTATATGTTCTGCTTCCAAGGTCTTCCTCCTCTAACTGGTCAAGCGTTGCTACCTTTCAGCATCTCTCTCTCTCTCCATGCCCACTGCGAAGGCCAAGGACACTGACACCTCCACCATGGATGATGCAAAGGAATGGGCAATGGAATGGGTATAGTTGATAAGTCCAAGGAAAAGGAGGCTCCAGAGGGTTGTGGTGATGCCAATGTTGCAGTCCAGGAGGAGGAGAACACGCACAACACCTCCCTGTTCTTACGAGCACGTCCTATCTCAAAGTGATGGTGGAACATGTGTGACCAATAATTAATTGCAGATCAGCACAACATCTGACTCCCCAAGATGCCACACTGGAGAGACTGAGAGCAAGTGAGGAAGTGCCATGGGCAAAGGAGACAAGTAGGGCTTCCAAGCACTTGAGATGTGGTATGGTAAGGAGGGTTAAGGGGTGGGGTCGCTGACAGAAGGGATTCACTGGTCTTGACTCCGTCTATCGATTAGCGAATTAAGGGCAGCTCCTTGTAGCCTTCTGCAACCTGCTGGCAAACATGAAAATACGTTCCTGTTGCCTATGTATGTCCAGCAAATACGCACATGTAGCTCTGCCAGCCTATACAATACTGCCCCCAACTTCAACCATTTGTGTTCGACTCTGTAGCCTTACCTTGCGCCTATGACCACCTATTACACTAATGTGAAAGAGACTCAGGCTGTGCACTCACACGTGGTGCAGTCGGACAGAAATTGGACATGTGACCACTAACCATTGCTTTTTCGTCCTTTCCGTCGGTAGCATGACAGTGTCATTCTTGTACCTCAGCTCTTGACATGAATTTTGGTCCATAGCTAGTACACAGGTGTGCTGGGAAGGAATACACAACAGGCTAATGGACATCACTGGATCTATACTTATGCTGCTAAATCATTTCAAAGCATGTGTATAACAGTATACACACGTGAGATGCTGCTTCCCACGAACTGGTGACATATGCTTACATTTCTCATTTGCATGCATATACACAATGGCAATACTTGGAGGGAAGGTGCTGCTATTGGTTTCCAGTGACCATTTTAGATCACATACAGATGGCAGGGGGCCACATATTTAGGAATGTAGTTTCACATACTCTCCTCCCATTGGAATTAGGCCTGAAGGTGGCTGAGTTTGACAGAAGCATAACATTCTAGGTGTAGCACCCTGCCTTGCTACACACACGGCAGAATGTGTATTGTTTGCTAGGTATCAGATGTAAAAATGTTGAAAGCCAGAATGAGTTCTCTGTGCGCGGTCAGCAGTTTTCCTCTAACAGAATTACTTTCAAGATATAGCTCAATGCTCTATATTTTAGTAACAAACGGTGCAGACTGCAAAGAAACTCATGCTGCCCCGTGCTGTGTCTCAAAGTGATCCTGTTGACCTTGCCAAACACCTGTAGGTCATTCCATCCGGGTGTGCAGTCTGCTGCCTGTAGTTGTGTGCCTTCCATCAACTGTGCCTGAGATCTGACATAATTTGAGAACATCACTTTTAGGGCCAGATTTACATCTTAGCGCCATATTAGCACCATTTTTTAAATGCTAATGTGGCGTTAGGGAGGCCATTCTCCTTCGCCATATATACAAAGTGGCGCAATGCCCCTTGTGCCACATTATGCCTGCGCCAGGCACAATGTATGCAAGAAGGGTGTTCTGGCACAGGGAGGCCCGTAAAAATGGTGCAGTGAAATTTACAACATTTCACTGCGCCATTTTTAGCATGATTTTTAACACCTGCTCAGAGCAGGGGTTAAAATGACACACCCATTACATTCAATTTGCCTCCCTTTACTTTGCAGGATTAATGCCACAATTGATGGCGCTAATTCTTCAGAGTACCACAATAGTGTAATAAATTATGACACTATTGTCCTAACGTGCACCATGGTGCGCTGTGTTGTAATATGGTGCACACAAGTTGTCATTAGGGGGGCGCAAGAAAAGTGGCGCATCCCAGCTGATGGTCCAATTTCTTGCAAATCTTGCCATTAGTGTTATCATATAGAGAATATTCATACCATAGTGAATCAAGCAAAGACGGGGAAGGGTTTGGTTAATTCTGACAGCATACCTTCCATTGCACCTTCATTTTTAGTACCTCACTTACAGCCTGATTTAGAGTTTGGCATAGGGGGTTACTCCATCAGAGACATGACGGATATCCTGTATGCCTTATTATGATCCCATTATAGCCTATGGAGATCATATTACAACAGGGGGGATATCTGCTGCGTTTGTGATGGAGTAACGCTCAACTCTAAATCAGGCACATAATTAGGAATGCTTTTCACCCTCTCCATAAACAAAAGGGTTACTACTGTCTTCTGTTGTGTCACTCACCACTGTAAGCATTTTTTTACCTCCTAAACACTGTTGGGCATTTTCACTGTCAATAACATTCCCTATAAAACTCAAGTGTCCAAGCAAGTTGGAGAGTCAACCGGAGAGGTGGACATTGTGGTGTTCACATCAGTGTCAATGGTTATACAGTTACAGTGCATTTGCATAGTAGGACATAAACAGCCACACAGTTTTAGCACAGGTAAAAGGAATGAAGTGGAGAATAATTAAGAGGGTCTTAAAAATCCCTTGTTGCTGTATCTTCTCAAGGAAGGACCTGGATGTGCAGGTCCAAGATGGTCACCATTGAGATTATCAGTGCAGTGGTGGGAGTTTAAATCTCATTTGCTTTTTCATGTGGACATCTAGGGTAGTGCGATGGAGGTGGATGGTGTGAGTGGTAGTATTCCAGGTTGCTCAGGATTTAAGAAGTGTAGCTTCTACTTTCTGTATAACCAGGCACACAGTGTAAATATGTTTTGCAATGGGACATTCCAACCATGGGCACATTATGTGCGCAGAATGTCCAATCTTTATCCTCAAATCTTTGGGGCACCACATAGTAATTGTTAGAAATTGGATCTTTGGTTGGCAGTCAGGTTACCCCCTGTCCAATCAAGGACTCTCACTCTAGTCAGGGTAAAGGAGAATCACCCTCAGTTAAACCCCGCTCACTCCTTGGTAGCTTGGCACAAGCAGATAGGCTTAACTTCAGAGTCTAGGTGTAAAGTATTTGTACCAACACACACAGTAACTCAGTGAAAACAATACAAAATGACACGACACAGATTTAGAAACATAGGTAATATTTATTTAAACAAAACAAGACCAAAACGACAAAAATCCACCATACACAAGTCAAGTTCTGAATTAAAAAGCAAAAGGAATCTTAAATCCTTAGAAAACAGGGCTAACACTGTTAGCGCGAAAAAGCACATGGGTTGCATCAAAAATAACACAGCACGAGCCAGTGTGCATCGGAAAAGTCCAGCAATGTGCCGATTTCTCACTCGTGTGCCTCCATCAGCGGGTGTTGCACGTCATTTCTCCAGCCGCGTGCATTGATCCTTCATCCACAAAGCCGGCGGCATGTCGTTTCTCAGCCGCGTCTCGAAAGGTGCATCAAAAATTTCCCAGCACGGAGGTCTGTGCGTGGATTTTCTATCTTGTTCTGCCAGCTTCACCTTCCAAGGCCCCAGGAACTGGATAGGGCACCACTTGGCAGGGCAGGAGGCTCAGCAGAGAGTCCAGGTGCTGGCAGGGGAAGTCTTTGATGGCCATGAGACTTCAACAACAGAAGGCAAGCTCAGGACAAGCCCTTGGAGATTTCTTCACAAGCAGGAATGTATAACAAAGTCCAGTCTTTGTCCCCTTGCACAGGCAGAAGCAGCAACTGCAGGATAGCTCCACCAAGCACAGTCACAGGCAGGGCAGCACTTCTCCTCAGCTCTTCAGCTCTTCTCCAGGCAGAGGTTCATCTTGATTTCCAGAAGTGATCTAATTTTCAGGGGTTTGGGTGTCCTTCTTATACTCATTTTGGCCTTTGAAGGAAAGTCTCTCTTGTTTGTGAGATCCTGCCTTTCCCAGGCCAGGCCCCAGACACACACCAAGGGGTTGGAGACTGCATTGTGTGAGGGCAGGCACAGCCCTTTCAGGTGTAAGTGACCAGTTCTCTCCTCCCTCCTAGCAAAGATGGCTCATTAGGATATACAGGCTACACCCCAGCTCCCTTTGTGTCACTGTCTAGAGAGAGGTGCAAACAGCCCAACTGTCAAACTAACCCAGACAGGGAATCCACAAACAGGCAGAATCACAGAATGGTTTAAGCAAGAAAATGCCCACTTTCTAAAAGTGGCATTTTCAAAAACACAATCTCAAAACCAACTTTACTAAAAGATGACTTTTTAAATTGTGAGCTCAGAGACCGCAAACTTCATATGTCTATCTGCTTCCAAAGGGAATCTACGCTTTAATCATAATTAAAGGCAGCCCCCATGTTAATCTATGAGAGAGATAGGCCTTGCAAAAGTGAACACCGAATTGTGCTGTATTTCACTGTCAGGCCATATAAAACACATTAGTATATGTCCTACCTTAACCATACACTGCACCCTGCCCATGGGGCTACCTAGGGCCTACCTTAGAGGTGTCTTACATGTAAGAAAAGGGAAGGTTTAGGCCTGGCAAGTGGGTACACTTGCCAAGTCGAATTGGCAGTTTAAAACTGCACACACAGACACTGCAGTGGCAAGTCTGAGACATGATTACAGGGCTACTAATGCGAGTGGCGCAACCAGAGCTGCAGGCTCACTACTAGCATTTGATTTACAGGCCCTGGACACCTCTAGAGCACTGTACTAGGGACTTACTAGTAAATCAAATATGTCAATCATGGAAATCCAATTACACATACATTTTACATAGGAGTACTTGCACTTTAGCACTGGACAGCAGTGGCAAAGTGCAGAGAGTAACAAAAACAGCAAAATCAGAGTCCAGCACACATCAACAACCAGGGAAACAGAGGCAAAAAGTTAGGGGAGACCACGCCAAGGATGCCAAGTCTAACAGTAATTTACAGCCACATTTTTTGACCTTTTGGCAGAAAGCTCCACCATCAGCCCCAGACAATGGCCCCCACATAGAAAACAGCAGGTCCCTTTTGTAGGATCATTAATCAGCATCATCTGTGGGAGTGCAAATTTCATGCTGCATGTGTATGGAAGAGGTCTTAAACTCAAATATAACATAACTGCACTTCATTTTGAGTTTTATAAATTTATTGCATTCAAATGAGGTGGGTGTAATCAGTGGACCTGTGTATTGTGAACCACCTCTAGTCATCTGCCATGTTGGCAAACATCACAATGCATTCTGGGCCTTGTAGTTTAACTTTTGATCTCATTGCTCTGTGTTAAAAGTAACAAGTGTAAAAAGTGATGTTGGGAAACCAGGAGTCCTGTGAATAAGTGGTGTATGACTGAGTGAAAGTGTTATTTGTCGTATATGGACACATCATTGTTATATAAAGTGTGTCTGAAAGAGGCAAATGCATGATATGTGTTGTGAAGTGCCCTTACCCACTGCCATACATACAAGGATACTGTCCCTGGCAAAATATTAATGACACATAATACATTGTGGGCACCCATGGCATGATGCTCACTCCTGGTAAGATGCTTAAACTGACAATCTGTTGCTACCGTCTGGTAGATTTTGAGCATTCATTAATTGATGTGTAATAATGCTTGAATTATGGTGGTAATTCATGTCAGTTAGTCAAAAGAACTTTATTTCGGCTACAAGAGCCACAGAAGCACAGCAACAATAAATAATTACACAGGATTAAATAAAATATATACAGTACATGTGATTAGATAAAATAATAAAATTAAATAAAATTAAATACACTCCCAGAGGAAGTTAATACATTCTTGCTAAAAACATTATAAAGATAGAAGTTTCCCTCTGACAATCCAACTTGCACCAAGGAATTTGGCAACAGCAATTACTAGCATAGGGCGAGTGTCTGATCTAAGAATTCGGAGAGCTAAGTCGGACCTGCGAACTCCCAGCAGTCTACAAGCCGGGGCCAGCCATTTTCTGCGTCAGGCAGTGTATGCAGAGCAGCCAAACAGGACGTGAGGGAGGTTTTCAATGGGTGCTTTCCAAGCTGGGCGTATGGTTGTTTCGTCATGTGACCAGCGACTAGTAAATAGTCTTAATGACAAAGTGCCAATACGGAACTGGAAGTACAACTTCCTTTCTCTTGGCACCGTGATTATGTATCAGAAAGCCTCGTATTTGCACGTCTCTTTTAGGTTGGCGAAGTCACATGATAGTGTAGAGTGAAGAACAACCCTCATGTCTTCAGAGTCTACCATATGCCAGTACAATTTTTGAGGTCACTTTTTGAAGGGAAGGAAGTAGTGGTTGGGGAATCCCAGAGTTCTCTAAGCCCAAAAGAGTAAAGTAGCCCCTTGATGTGTCTTAACCAGGGGATACTATGAGAGTGGTCAGCTTCTAAGATGACCTGCAGGGCTATAGTAAAGGGGGCAAGCTCTGGGGTGGTCCAAAGACACCACCAATACAAGAGGGGATGTAGGCATGCTTTGTGGTCAATGCGTTTCATGCCTAGGTATTTAAAAATGGGGAACAGTGGAGAACTTGGCGGGAGAGACACTAGATTTCTTAAGAAATTATTTTCAGAAATCTTTATTTCTTGGGCTTTGGCATAGCCCCAAAGTTCAGCCCTGTAGAGGGCTGAACTTACTGACTTGGTTTCATATATCCCGATTGCGGGCGTATTGGTTTAGTATGTGAGAAGTTAAAGTCCTTTATTAAGACCCCCGCTGTTTGCTTTACCTTCAATACTTGCTTTGCAATATGTGATTTCCAAGACATTTTCTCAGTTAAAATTATGCCCAGGTTACTAAAAGTCCCAACCTCTTCAAGTGGAGTTCCCTCAAGAGTAAACTTTCCTCTAAATGATCTGTGTGGATTAAGTGTCATCAATTTCGTTTTAGAAGCATTGATTTCAAGTCCCCTTGTGGCCCAAAATACCTCAAAACACACAAGGAGTTTACGTAATCCACTTGGGGTCTTGGATATCAAGAATGTGTCGTCTGCAAAGAGCAAGACCGGAATTTTCTGTGTGCCTAGCAATGGTGCGTCAGCATCCAGTCTGAGTGAAGAGGGGACAATATCATTTATGTATAGGGAGACAGGGTGGGGGCAAGGACACACCCTTGCCGCACACCCCTTGACACCTGAATCTTATTGTCCCACCTGACACGTGCATAGTTACCCTCATGGAGCCGAGTTAGTAATACAAGAATGTGGTTTGGGATTCCCATTAGGGAAAGAACTTCCCACAATTTGTTACGGGGTACTAAATTGAATGCGGATTTCAAGTCCACAAAAGCAACATACAGGTTCCCTTTACCAATAAAAACAGTTTTACAGTATAAGAGCAGAAACCTGAGGGCTTGCTCAAAGGTAGATATTTTTTCCCAAAAACCTGCCTTGAGGGGACTAATGATGTTGCATTCCATCATCCAGTCTTGAATATTGCCCAGGAGGCAATGACAGAACACTCTCTGCACACAGTCTATTAAGCTAATTGGCCTATAATTACTGTGGAGGCTTCTGTCGCCCTTTTTGGAAATTGGGACAACAATGGTCCCCTCCCAAGACTCAGGGATTGGTGCCCCAGATGCTATTACATTCTCTATGATGGTGATATATCTTGACCAGATTGCTATATCGGTTAAAAATAGGTCTGTTGGAACACCATCCACACCAGGTGCCCTACCACACTTTAGAGAACCTAAAGAATATTCTGTGTTCTAGCTTCAAGGCCCCAGGAACTGGATAGGGCACCACTTGGCAGGGCAGGTGTCTCAGCAGAGAGTCCAGGTGCTGGCAGGGGAAGTCTTTGATGGCCCTGAGACTTCAACAACAGAAGGCAAGCTCAGGACATGCCCTTGGAGATTTCTTCATAAGCAGGAATGCACAACAAAGTCCAGTGTTTGTCCCCTTGCACAGACAGAAGCAGCAACTGCAGGATAGCTCCACAAAGCACAGTCACAGGCAGGGCAGCACTTCTCATCAGCTCTTCAGCTCTTCTCCAGGCAGAGGTTCCTCTTGATTTCCAGAAGTGATCTAATTTTCAGGGGTTTGGGTGTCCTTCTTATACTCATTTTGGCCTTTGAAGTAGGCCTACTTCAAAGGAAAGTCTCTCTTGTTTGTGAGATCCTGCCTTGCCCAGGCCAGGCCCCAGACACACATCAGGGGGTTGGAGACTGCATTGTGTGAGGGCAGGCACAGCCCTTTCAGGTGTAAGTGACCAATTCTCTCCTCCCTCCTAGCACAGATGGCTCATTAGGATATACAGGCTACACCCCAGCTCCCTTTGTGTCACTGTCTAGAGAGAGGTGCAAACAGCCCAACTGTCAAACTAACCCAGACAAGGAATCCGCAAACAGGCAGAGTCACAGAATGGTTTAAGCAAGAAAATGCCCACTTTCTAAAAGTGGCATGTTCAAACACACATCGCAAAACCAACTTTACTAAAAGATTACTTTTTAGATTGTGAGCTCAGAGACCCCAAACTTCACATGTCTATCTGCTTCCAAAGGGAATCTACGCTTTAATCATAATTAAAGGCAACCCCCATGTTAATCTATGAGAGAGATAGGCCTTGCAACAGTGACAACCGAATTTTGCTGTATTTCACTGTCAGGCCATATAAAACACATTAGTAAATGTCCTACCTTAACCATACACTGCACCCTGCCCATGGGGCTACCTAGGGCCTACCTTAGGGGTGTCTTACATGTAAGAAAAGGGAAGGTTTAGGCCTGGCAAGTGGGTACACTTGCCAAGTCAAATTGGCAGTTTAAAACTGCACACACAGACATTGCAGTGGCAAGTCTGAGACATGATTACAGGGCTACTAATGCGAGTGCCGCACCCAGAGCTGTAGGCTCACTACTAGCATTAAATTTACAGGCCCTGGGCACCTCTAGTGCACTGTACTAGGGACTTACTAGCAAATCAAATATGCCAATCATGGAAATCCAATTACACATACATTTTACATAGGAGTACTTGCACTTTAGCACTGGGCAGCAGTGGTAAAGTGCCGAGAGTAACAAAAACAGCAAAAACAGAGTCCAGCACACATCAACAACCAGGGAAACACAGGCAAAAAGTTAGGGGAGACCACGCCAAGGTTGCCAAGTCTAACAGTAATCTACAGCCAAATTTGTTGACCTTTTGGCAGAAAGCTCCACCAACAGCCCCAGACAATCCCCGCCCCCATAGAAAACAGCAGGTCCCTTTTGTAGGATCATTAATCAGCATCATCTGTGATTGCAAATTTCATGGTGCATGTGTATGGAAGAAGAAATTGCAGTCTTCAACTCAAATATAACATAACTGCACTTCATTTTGAGTTTTACAAATTTACTCCATTCAAATGAGGTGGGTATAATCAGTGGACCTGTGTATTGTGAACCACCTATAGTCATCTGCCATGTTGGCAAACATCACAATGCATTCTGGGGATTGTAGTTTCACTTTTGATCTCATTGCTCTGTGTTAAAAGTAACAAGTGTAAAAAGTGATGTTGGGAAACCAGGAGTCCTGTGAATAAGTGGTGTATGACTGAGTGAAAGTGTTATTTGTCGTATATGGACACATCATTGTTATATAAAGTGTGTCTGAAAGAGGCAAATGCATGATATTTGTTATGAAGTGCCCTTACCCACTGACATACATACAAGGATGCTGTCCCTGGCAAAATATTAATGACACATAATACATTGTGGGCACCCATGGCATGATGCTCACTCCTGGTAAGATGCTGAAACTGACAATCTGTTGCTACCGTCTGGTAGATTTTGAGCATGAATTGATGTGTAAAAATGCTTGAATTATGGTGGTAATTCATGTCAGTCAGTCAGATGTTTTTTTCAGAAAACCTGCCTGGAGGGGACAAATGATGTTACGTTACATCATCAAGTCTTGAATATTGCCCAGGAGGCAATGACAGAACACTTTCTGCACACAGTCTATTAAGCTAATTAATTGGCCTATAATTACTGGGGAAGCTTCTGTTGCCCTTTTTGAAAATTGGGACAACAATGGTCCCCTTCCAAGACTCAGGGATTGGCGCCCCAGATGCTATTGCATTCGCTATGATGGTGATATATCTTGACCAGATTGCTATATTGCTATATCGGTTAAAAATAGGTCTGCTGGAACACCATCCACACCAGGTGCCCTATCACACTTTAGAGAACCTAAAAAATATTCTATGTCTGCTTGGGAAAATAGTTGCAACACTGGAGGGGTGCGTGTTAGAGTAATATTTGAGCAAGTGTCCTTCTGTCGAGAGGTAGGACTATCATGGTTGTAAGAGTACAACCCACTAAAGTGGTCTACCCAGTCCTTTGCTGCAATATTAGTTGTAATGTTCAATTCGCTGTTTGCAGGGCCTCGTTCTGCCAGGGACCAAAATGAGCTGAAGTTCCTCTCTTGTGCAGCGTCACTAAGAGCAGCCCACTGCTTGTCGTCTTGTTCACGTTTAGCTTTGTCGATAGCTGATTTGTAAGACTATCTGGCTGAGCTAATTGCATTTACATCCTTAGATTTAATGGCTTGGATTAAATGCTTGCTTGAGGAGCAGCACTATTTGTTAAACCAGCAATGCCTGCCCTTGAGCTTTTTACCATCAGAGGCTATGTCAGCTGAGAAGAGGACCGCAATACCCCTAAAACATGAGGTGTGAGTTAAGCTTATTTCCCCGTAGGGGATTGCAGAGCCCACCTCTAGGCCCATTAATGTGGTCCTCAAGGTGTTGTTATCAGCGTCGATGAGTGTAGGTCGAGCCAGAACCTGGTTCCACTTTAGGTGGCGTTTGTCATTAACCAGACTGATTCCCATTGGTGCTTTAACTGAGGTGTTGATCATGGACAGGTGGTTGCACAAAGCTGACAAGTGGACTAAGAGAGGATTATGGTCACTTTCAGATCTCTCAATAACCATCATGTCAATGACTAAAGGCCATCATCTTATGTCGACTAGACAATAATCAATTCTACTGGTGTGTTTGATTTTGTTATACGTCTGACAACCCTTTACGTCTGATTTGGTCCTGCTATTGAGTGCCCTAAGTCAAAATTCAGTAGTCAATGATTTTACTTGAACAGCAACTTGTGACCGCCTTTTAATGGGCGGAATATTCAGGGCAGGGATAGACCATACCTGATCCTCCTCGTGGGTGGACCCAAGATCATCCCAGTCAAGAGGTTCAAATGTGACGTTAAAGTCACCTGCCACAATAATTTTGTAATGCAGGGGACAGTTTTGCAAAAATGCCTTCAGAATGCAGGGGGTTTTGGATGTTAAAAATAATCACAACTGAATCAGCCCCAAATTATAGGCGGAGACCTAGCAGGTTGGGGGAATCAATGGATAGCTGTGATATACAGCAGTTTAGTGATGTTCTAATCCAAATGGCTAGACCTCCAGAGGGCCTGCCCCTGGTACTGGGCAGAGCAGGAATATAAAAGTTGGAATAGCCAGTTCGAAAGAGTGGGTCGGTCAACCATGTCTCTTGAAGAAGACATATGTCGTATCCCTCCATAAAGGAGGTAAAGGACGGGAGGGGGAGGATAGATCTCAGACCTGCCACATTCCATGAGACAAGTCATACCCCAGTGGTTGGATGGACAGCCCTGTCCACTGACATATTTGAGGGTTTGGTTATCAGAGGTTGGTTTAACAGGTGAGGTTGCTTGGGAGGAGAGGGGTCATCATCACTTTTGTCCAGCGAATCCTGTATCGAGTAATGATAACCATCTGTTGGACCTGACCTGGTCCATGGTGCAGTATTCCCATGCTTTGCTGTCTGTTCCTGGATTAATAAGTGAGATTCATAGGGGAAAGAGTGTACAATGTTATCACGGCTATGCAATGGGTCACGGGTGGTCTGGTGGAATCTGTAAGGAGAAGAAACGTGAGTGCTTACGGAGGCAATATTGGGGACTACAGCCAGACTAGAGACAGTTGTTTCAGGTAAGTCAAATGGAAGTTCAACATGTATTTCAGATGATGCTTTAAGTTAATCATTCTCGCTAACAGCAGATGGATTACCTGTTGGGCAGTGGATGGGATGAGCCCTACAGTATATAGGTGGACTAGGATATTTAAACTTGATTCAGGATTGCCCTGGAGCATTTGTCCTTGCATCTAGGGCCACCAGGTTGTCCACCATACTCCTATCCCTAAATGTCAACTGTAGAATGTCAAAGTGTGTGCCTAGGTCGGGCCTTCTTACTGCATCAATTATATCCTCAAGTATTACAGAGTAACAGCCTCTTACGTGGCGAATCCAAAGAATCGCCTTGTTTCTGGTGGAATCTCCCCCTTTTCTTTGTGCCAGTGGGTGTAGCTTGGGAACATTGACCATTAGAACAGTCCTTGTAGATTGGAGTCGGTCAATGACAGGTTGTGCAGTGTATTTAGGGACAGCATTGCTTGTGGATTTTGTAGTTTGATAGCAGGCATCAAATGCTTTCCCTGTGCCTAAGCTATTGGGTGGGGGGGCTGATCGGATTTCTTGATCCTAGCATCAGCTAGGGGTTGGTCAGCACAACTGTTTGCTAGCGTTGTGGGCGATTTCATCATGGTACCTGAACGGTTTGGCATTGGGTTGCGGTAATGATTTATGGAGGTCATTATGTCTGGAGAAATTAGCTGCTTAACTATTGCAATTAAGGAATTAACCATAGACTTAAGTTCTGACACCTCCCTCTTTAAGTCTTGTATGCATAACATGTGCTGTGCAATTGACTGGGCTGAGTGCTCATTTACATCTACATCTGCTGACTCACCCACCCTGATGCCTGGGTCAGGGTCGTCCTGTGACTCTGAGATATTTACTAAAGGGGTAAAGCGGGTGATAACTGAATAGGGTCGCTGGGATCAGTTGCAGCCTTATCCGCTGATAATGGGGAAGTGTGGGTGATGACTTCCCTAACCTCCCCCTGGCCTGTGGAGGTTATAGCCTGTTTTACAAATATGTCAGCAATTTTCTTGTGACCAGCACCCTTCCTGACTGGGGAGCACTCTCCCCCAGTTCCGTTGGGGCCGCTGTCCGGGGAGGAAGTTAAGATTCCTTCGCATTCGTCAAGAAGGTTGTCAATTCTGTCCATAACACAGTTATTGGCTGCATGCTTATGTCTTTTCCGCTTAGTTTTTAACACCTGCCCCACCCTCTATTGCTTTCCTTTTGCCCGTTGAAACTGTAATTGATGGATAAGTGTTCTATAAAAAGTTAGTTCAATGATACACCTACAAGAAGATACAATAGTGGCAAGAGTCAACAGTGCCTGCTTAGAAAAATGTTATGAAGGAGGTCCAGCCCAGCCTCCTCTGGGCTACGACGGGCGTGTACAGGCCCGCCCTTGGTCCGCGCTTTGCCCGGGCGCGGCTTGCGCACGTCCCGCACCACAAAGTGCCCCCACATGCTATATAGCGCTCGTTGGTCTGGTCAAGTGGATGCAGGTGCTGGTAAGATGGCCGCTTCCTGGGGCCACAAAGCAGTCTGGGATATGTAGTCCCTTTCACAGTTCCAGGCGCATCGCACGCCGTGAAGTGCCCCCACGGGCTATATAGCGCTCGTTGGTCTGGTCAAGTGGATGCAGGTGCTGGTAAGATGGCCGCCTCCTGAGGCCACAAAGCAGTCTGGGAGATGTAGTCCCTTTCACAGTTCCAGGTGCGTCTCACGCTGCAAAGGGCCCCCACGCGCTATATAGCGCTCGTTGGTCTGATCGAGTGAAGGCAGGTGCTGGTAAGATGGCCGCCTCCTGGGGCCACAAAACAGTCTGGGATATGTAGTCTCTTTCACTGTTCCAAGCACGTCCCGCACCGCAAAGTGCCCCCACACGCTACATAGCGATCGTTGGTCTGGTCAAGTGGATGCAGGTGCTGGTAAGATGGCCGCCTCCTGGGGCCACAAAGCAGTCTGGGATAGGTAGTCCCTTTTACAGTTCCAGGCGCGTAATTCATGTCTTATTGTGGGTATCCCAGGCATAATGATACCCACCTTTGCTATGATAACCATAGAATAAGCCCTCCAGGGCTCTCATTGGATGCACTAAGAGACTAACAGGATATCAGGCATAGGCCAAAAGCGGTGTTCAGTCCCGATCCAGTTGCCAGTGGGTAGATGGGTGCTTCCAGGAAACGGTCTCTTGTAGCTTGTTGTGTCCCTTTACCATGAATGGGTGGTCATCCTTATGACCCTTGGAGTCCACTTCTTTGTCCTGGGGGCAAGAAGTAACAGGCCCAGTCCTTTAAGGCTCCTCTCAGGTCTGAGACAACAGCTCTGATCTTTTTGTGTTCTTCCTTATGGCCAGGAGTGTTCTGATGTGGGTGTCTGGAGATACCACATTTATATTGGCACTAACCAGTAGGTGGGAATGACTCCTGGGCACGCACTAACCAGTGGGGTAAAGGTTCATGGGCCAGCCCTACACAAATTGGGCTTTTCAAGATGGCAAATGTCACTCTAGAATTGTGTGTGTATGGGGGGGTGTACTATGTTATTCCTAGTATCCGTCCACATCCTACACTACAATCCAGTTTGAAGCAGCCATTATACCCACAATAGGTCCCGAGGCAGATGTTGGGTGGGATGAAAGTAGGGTGCTTCAGCAGCCAGAGAATAGATACACAGAAATTATCTTGGCATCCTGTTCCCTTCCTTTCAAGTGCACCCCAAGATTTATATGTAAAACCCAAAGACTGAAATCTAGTGTGACCAAGCAGGATCCTTCAGTATAAGAATTGTCTTGGCATTCTGTTCTCTCCCTTTCAAATGTTACATATGGTTCAGCAGACCTGCTAGGCAGGATTTGGCAGGTGCCTAGACCCAGCCCTGCATATTCTGTGAGGTTCAGAGGAGTCATCTCTAACCATTCAGGTCAGCTTATTCTTTGCTGCTGGGAGGCACTACACACCTTTTCACACCTATGCATATGCTAATTACTGGCTGGGAGAAGGTGGAAAGCAAATGCACGTTGATCTCCGGGAACTTCAGACAAGGAAAAGGTAACCTTCTAAAAGTTACTTTTCCTTAGTGTTTATTCGAATTCCAACTTCACCATTGAATTGGACTTTAATAACTATAAGGATAGCTGTTTAATTATTTTCTAGCTAGTCCTATTCCCAAGGCACAGTATTAAAATTGTAATCTGTACTTTATTTTTCTACATAGGACAGCCAGGACTGACACCGTGAAAAATACACATTAACATGAAAGTTATACATGCCCTGTTTTCTAATTCAATGCACCTTATCCTGTGGGTTACAAGGCCTACAAAAGGGTGACATTAATATTCAAAGGGGTGGAGTTATCTGTCAAAAGGGTTTAGTTTGACAGGCCAAATTATAGTCTTTACACTGCTACAGGCAGGCTACATAGGGTAGAACTGAAGCCATGTTTGCACTGCCATTATAGTGCATGGAAAAATACGTTCTACTGTCCTCTTGCATTTAACTTCCTAACTGTGGGCACACATTGAACCATTTGTTTGGGTCTTATAGATAAGATAAATAAATATGCTAATTAGGAGTATGTCAATTCAATCATGCTTGAAGGGGGGCACAGGCACTTTACTAATGGTTAGCAGTTGCAAACTACACAGAGTTCTAAAACCAGCAAAAATATAGGGCCCAGCAAATAGTGAAAAATCCAAGGGTGATCAAGCAGAAAAGGCAGATTTCCTATACTGCTTATTTATTTGCTTTTATGATTGTTTTGAATGAGAATAATTCCAAAGTGTTAAAAATATAGCAATGTTGGAACATAAGCAGCAGAGCTATATAAATTCTACAGATTCATGAAGGAATGCTACTGCTCAATTACACAGAGATCTAAGGCAAAAAGCAGACAGGTTACTTCAGTCTTACATCCCCAAGCAACAGTAGTGCTATCATAAAAGTCTTAATAATGAAGATGATGAAACGTCTTGCAAAAGTTTTTAAATAGCTGCCAATGCAATTAGTGGCCCTAAGTCCCAACGAACCAAAATCAGCAATAGCCCTCCTAAACTCTTGAACTCATGCTCTTTAATGTGATCCTTAAATAGAATGTTGAAATGTAGTTATTTTGACCTTGCCAGTTTCTGGAAACAAGAGACATTTCACCACACAATTCAAAGATTTCATCTTGGCTAAACAGACATTTCTTCAAACATAGGTTTTTCTTTGTAAAAGACAGCATTTTTTCTTGTCCTGGAATGGCAGATTTCAATGTTTTGTAAATACGTTTTTCACCCCAGACATCAGTTTGTCATTTTCTCCCAGCACAATTGTCTCACATGGGTTCTGTCTTAAGTGTTCATTATCATCCTCCTCCCCATCTTCATCAGTAGCAGGGATGTTCATCACCTGGCAGGGATTTTCACTACCATTATGCCAGGGACAACAAATATTATGTCAAGACAGGCCCCAATCAAGGCACAGCAATATTAGGCGAGGGGTAGTCAGGATATCTTCAGGAATGGCGACAGTATATCAGGGGTGCAGCACTTGTATGAAAGGTATAGCCAGATTGACACTACTAGGCCAAGGATGGCCCGGAAATCATCATAGATGGCCAAAATGTGTCAAGGATGAGTCACTTATATGCCAGGAATATGCAGAATTTGCTAGGATGTGCTGCCATTATGCCAAGACTAACCATAATTTCACAAACAAGCCCACAGTATGTCAAGAATGCGGCACTAGCATGTCAACACTAGCCACAATGGCACTCCAGGCATAGATATATTGCAACAATAATAATAAAAATGCAAATCATTGGCAACTTTTATACCATAAAGATCAAGAATGTCACGAAGATTGACCACAATACTGCATGTATTTGCCACTAATATGCAATGGAAGGTCCTGTATATGCCACTGATGGATTTCTGTTACACCAGGATAGCCAAAATGACACAAGAATGCCCACAATACGTTATGAACCCTCACCTGCTTTCATCGGCTGACTGTCTGAAGAGTCTAGAGTCCTTGTAAATGTGCACATTTTGGTAAAAGTTGCCTGTTCTGAACACTGCCTCAAAGACGCACACATGGCATGTGATTGAGGCAATCCTGTACTCACCCACTGTTGCATGCCCAGTGTATGTCTGTAAATTGCACTGCTGCTCTCCTGCCGAAGTAGTGAACTTTGACAAGAACATATCACTATGGGGCTCTACCTGGCGGCCGATCTTGAACCCACACTGAACCCCAGCAGCCATGGCAAGAACCGGAGAATCATCACTGATAATAAAGTGGACATGACCGCAAATGTCAATGATGTTGCTGCATGCTGCTTCCACACCCGGAAGATGCTGTGGAAGATTTTCAAATGGCTCCAGAAAAATCATCACCCATGACCTCGCCACCAGCAAACTGGACCATGATTTGAAATTTCTAAAGTTCATGAATGCCCTTGAGTGTCTTGGCACTAACATTTCCCTGAGACAAAACCTGAGAGCTGTAAAAGACCAAGCAACTCACCAGAAGACTAACAATCATCCTGAACTCGCCAGACTCATCCTAAACCTCCCACGTCGAGCACACATCACACCACAGCTTAGGGAGCTCCACCGGCTCTGGATACACAAATGCACTCAGTGCAAACTCCTCACTCACAAAATCAAGAAATTACACAACATAGGCTCCACCCACCTGAACAGCAGCATCTCCGTCCACCAGCCACTCAGACACCTCTGGTCTGCCGGACTCCTACGCGTTCACATCCCACTCATACACAGAGACGAACACAGAGCCAGGTGTTGGGTTCTTATGTCGAGTCCCCCGTGCGAGTCTTCCGTGCGTTCTGGAATTCCTGCACGAGACTCGACATAAGAGAACGGGGCAGGAGAACGGTTGGGACGGCATCTGTGGTGGATCTGTTTGTATGCTGTCCTGCATTATTTTCAGAATAAATTTATCTTGAAAGCCCAGACTCTTCATTGGCGACGAGGGACAGCAGGACAGCTTGTGCCCACGTGTGCGCTTCATCTGTGTTTCGACGCCGTAGCTGCTTTCCTTCAGGCACCAGTTTGGACGGATGACTTCTGTTCCGGACTTCGCGGTTCCGGACTTCGTGGCTTTGCGGTTTTGCTCTGCTGGCCTCAGCGTTTCTGCTGTGTTTCTGCCTGTTGATTTTAGGGCAGATCTTTCGAGGAGTGGTGCGTTGGTGGCGCGTGTTGACTTACACGTGCGCACTTCATTTTGTCGTCACTGCCCTGCGCTGGAATGCTTCCTGTTCCTTAGCAACTGGGACGCTTTCACTTTGGTTCCTCCGCAGTGAATCGCATTCATTTGGCAATGGAATTTCTTTTCATCAGCGATTAAACTGTTTGTGTCTTCAAGACTTCTCTTCAGCTGTGATACGCTCATCTTATGCTAGCGTATCATTCGGAGTCTTCTGTTGGGGCAGTTTTTATGTTCTACATAATTCTTTGCCCATTTCAACGGTGATACGCACACCCTTTTTGCGTGTCATCCCTTTAGTAACTATTTTTAGCGTTACCACTATCACATTAGTTGAACTTACAACTAACTAATTTATATCTAATTCTTCTTCTACGTTACAATGCAGCATTCCATCCTTCCTCCTCTTGTGTTTTCTCCTGATCCAGTCTCATCAGAGGCAGATTGGGATTCGTGGAAGGAAGGTTTTGAAGCTTATCTTGATGCTCTCGATGGTGACTCCTTTACTCACAAAAAAAAGTTTGCTGTGTTACGTCATTGTTTAGGTCCGGAAGGTCGAAAAAATTTAAAACACATTCCCCAAGTGTGTGTTCCTTTGTCTGTGGGTGAAGGGGATGGAGGTATTGATGAATATGCTTCTGCTATTAAGTCACTGGATGCGATATTTAAGGCATGTAAAAATGTTATTATGGAAAGGCACAAAATTTACAAGAGAGTACAGGTTCCTGGGGAACCAGTAGCGAGTTTTGTGGGGGCTTTAAGAATGTTAGCTGTTTCATTTGATTATAAGGCATGTGAGGATGAAATGATAAGGGACCAACTTGTTGAGAAAACTAATAACAAAAAGGTACAGGAAACTCTCTTGTCTACTCCAAATTTAACGTTAGAAAAGGCGGTAGAGATAGAAACTAGAATTGAGAGTACTACTATGTTCATGCAACAGATTAACACAGCCAGTGAGAAGGATTCTTTTCAGAAAGTAGCAATGATCAAGCAGAAATCTAACAAATCTCACATAAATGTCAAAGCTGAAACATTAGTTAAGAAGGAGAACTCTAAGAAAATTGAATGCTTTAGGTGTGGTAATTCCTCCCATTTAGGCAATGTAAGTAGTTGCACGGCCGTAGGAAAGAGGTGTGCCAAGTGTTCTAAGATTGGGCATTTTGCAAGGGTGTGTAGGGCCGTTAATACTATGCGGTCTGGATCAAGGGATAAGGTTTTTAAGTTACATAGTGACAATGTGTCTGGTTTAGATCCATCTACCAGTGAGGATGATGAAATTCTTACTATTTCCTGTGGTTCTAAAATTGACAATGGTAGCTGTGACAGTGTATTTTTTAATAAATTCAAGAGGACTACCTGTAAGTTGTCAATCAATGGATATGAAATAGTTGTTGTGGCTGATTCAGGTTCACCGTACACACTTGTGAGTGAGAAGGTATGGAGGGAACATTTTGACCATATTGAGCTTCAGAAGTCTCATATTAGGCCAGTGGGATATGGTGGTAAACCAGTGCAAGTTTGGGGGGAGTATGAGGTGGAATTGAGTTTCCAAGGTAATTTAGCTAAAGGAGTGGTGTATGTAGCTAAAGATGATGCCTGTTTGTTAGGTTGGGAGGATCAAAAGAATTTAGGTATTTTATTGGACCCCAATAACCCCGATCAGGTAATTTTAAGCAAAAATTATAACCATGTGTTGTCTGTAGGATCTATCTGGCTTGATGCTTTTCCAGATGTTTTCAAGGATGGTATTGGTATGTTTAAAAACTTTGCGCACAAGATTAAGTTGAAGGATAATGCTGTTTCCAAGGTTCACAGGGTACGTAGAGTACCTTTAGCACTGAGAGCGGAGTTGAAAAGAGAGTTAGACAGATTGTGTGAACAACACATAATTGAGAAGGTGGACGCATCTGATTGGGTGGCTCCCATAGTGATTGCCTGTAAAGCCAACAGTTCCATTTGCATGTGTGTGGATTTGCGCGATCTGAATGCGCAAATTTGGGTGGATTGTCATCCCTTGCCCAACATTGCTGAAATGCTATCTACACTTAGTAACGCTTGCGTGTTCAGTTTAATAGACATGACATCAGCCTACCATCAAATCAATTTGCATCCCGAGTCGAGGCACTTGACAGCTTTTATTACGCCTGAAGGGTTGTTTCAATTTAGACGCATGCCATTTGGATTAACTTCGGCTTCCGCAGTGTTTCAAAGGGTGGTGGACAGCTTATTCGGAAATATGGATGGTGTTATGGCCTTCCAAGATGACATTCTAGTCTTTGGCAAGGATCAAGAACAGCATGATGAAAGAATGAGACAAGTATTATCTACGTTGAACGAGAAAGGGATTGTTCTCAGTGCAGACAAATGTAAGTTTAGTACATCATCTATTGACTACCTAGGTTATAAAATATCAGAACGAGGGGTGGAACCGAAGGAGAGGTTGGTTAAAGCTATTGAAGATTTTCAGTCTCCCTGTAATAAGGATCAAATTAGATCCTTTATGGGTCTTAATGAGTTTTATGCTAGGTTCATTTCCAATTGTGCCAGTAAAACACATAATATCAGGTCTCTCTTAAAAAAAATGTTAAATTTGACTGGTGTCATGAATGTGAGCAGGAATTTGCAGCTATCAAAAAGGAAGTTATTTGGCCATTCCGTTGAAGGCCTTCGACACCAAAGATGAAATTGTAATCATGACTGATGCTAGTCAACTGGGTCTGGGAGCGGTATTGTTACAGCGGAGGAATGGCAAGGATGAAGTGATTGCTTTTGCCTCACGTAGTCTGAGAGGTGCAGAAGCAACATATTCGACTATAGAAAGAGAAGCTCTTGCATGTTGGTGGAGAATTGTCCATTTCAAGCCTTATCTGTGGGGAGTGCATTTTACTGTCAGGATGGACCATAAACCTTTAGTGCAATTATTTTCCACCACAGGTGCGCACCGCGCCACTCCTAGAATAGCCAAGTGGCAGTATAGATTGCAAATGTATGACTTTCATGTGGGGTATGTGCCAGGTGCAAAGAATGTACTCGCTGATTGCCTTTCCCGTCTTCCACATACAGGCGTACTTGGTGAGGAGGAGGCAGATGAGGATGATGTTCTGGTTTGCTCATTGGAGTGTCAATTGTAAGGTGCGGTGACAGAAGATGAATGGAGGGAAGCATGTGGTAGAGATGAACAAATGAAGGAAGTTATGGAGAGCATATTACAAGGAAGGTCTGTTTGCAAATCTGTACATTGTGAAGGGTACAAACACATTTTTGAGGAGTTGTCTGTTGTGAATAATATTTTGATGCGTACTGGTACAATGGTTGTTCCTGTGGGATTGAGGTATAAAATATTGACATTGGGACATGAAGGACACATTGGTATGCGGGCCATGAAGAGGAGAATAAGGGAACATTTTTGGTGGCCGGGGTTGGACAGAGATGTGGAGCACTTTGTGAGAGATTGTTTGCCATGTGCTATTAGTGACAAGTCTCAAGTCACTCTTCCTTCTCCTGTTGAGGCAATTGAAGTGCCCATGAAAGCTTGGAGTAAGATTGCTGTGGATTTGATTGGTCCTCTTAATTTGCTGAATGGACAGGTGGAGTATGGTATAGTATTAATTGATTTTTATAGTCGTTGGCCTGAGTTTAAGTTGGTGAAAGTTCCTACTTCTCATAAAGTCATTGAGTTTTTGGAATCCGTTTTTGACAGGGAAGGTATTCCCGATGAAATACTTACAGATAACGGGAGTCAATTCACATCTACTCAGTTTTCAAGTTTCCTGAGGCTCTTGGGAATTAAGCATGTTAAAACATCCCTTTATCATCCTAGGAGTAATGGTCTGGTTGAACGCTTAAACAGGGTGATCAAGGAAAACATACAACTGGCTAAGTTTGGAGGTTTGAATTGCAAGGAAGAGTTGAGAAAGTTGAGGAAGAGTTGAGGAAGTTGTTGTTGTTGTTGCAGATACGGGTGTGTCTCCTTTTATGTTATTGAGATGGAGAGTTCCTGCAACCAAGTTGACAAGGAAATGGATGGGTGAAGTTGAAATTGAGGAGGGTTTGATTGAGAAGGTGAGTGAGAAGAGGTTATCTGCTCAGGACAAATATAAAGGGAGTCCAAGGAAGACTGTTAGTGTTAAGGTGGGTGATTATGTCAAAATTAAAAGTGCTCACATTATTCAGAAAGGTGAATCTAAATTTTCGAGCCCAAGGAAAGTCATCAAAATTTGCAAAAATGCCGTTATGTTGCAGGATGGTAATTGGTGGAACAAGGAGAGTTTGTCCTTGGCTCGCGAGGTGGAACTAAAGAACAGGACATGGGATGAGTCCACCAAGGGGGAGCAAGAAACGAAGGACATTCGGGGAAAGAATTCACTTTGTGATGTGAAAGTGTTGGACAAAGAGTCGGTGAGACCCTCCAAGGAAGGGTATAAGAAGAACAACGTGAGGAGGATGGCTTCGTCTAGAAACAGGATGCTTCCCAGAAGATTTCGTGATTTTGTACTTTTGGTTAAGTAGTTGTAATGTTTTTTTTGTGTTTAGTTTTGATTTACGTTTGGTACAATTTTTATGTGTTAAGGGGGAGGATGTGTTGGGTTCTTATGTCGAGTCCCCCATGCGAGTCTTCCGTGCGGTCTGGAATTCCTGCACGAGACTCGACATAAGAGAACGGGGCAGGAGAACGGTTGGGACAGCGTCTGTGGTGGTTCTGTTTGGATGCTGTCCTGCATATTATTTTCGGAATACATTTATCTTGAAAGCCCAGACTCTTCACCAGGTCTTCTTGTTCATTGTCAGTATAGCATAGAATGAGCTCTCACTACAACTCACAGCATGTGCTCTCTTCTTGAGCTCGACAAGAAGCTGTAGACCTGACTCTTTGAATACCCTCCTTGTCCTATGTTCGTTTAGGCAAACACAACTGCTCAGCACCAGGATACCCTGTGGGTGACAGTGCGCTCAACAAATACACGTAATATGCCATAACAACAGATTCAGCAGTGGAAGAACAACAGCCCAGTTAGCCAATATTCTCCTTCTGCCTGCACCAGGATTGGTGGGCCCCTCCCTTAACAGCTGTGTTACATGGGGCGCCACTGGGAAGAGGCACTGCTTCTACTAGCTTCCACATTACTACACTCTCGATACCTCATCACTCACTATTAAAGTACCTTCACATAATTACCTATGAAACCTCGGCATAGTTTAGAGCAACAAACCACAGATGTTAATGTTTCTAAGGTGGACTTCTATTCACAAAACCACTTCTGTTATAATAGCTCCCACGTACCTCCTTAGTGCACCAACACAAGTGCACACATGATAGCAGGGAAGTAATGGGCCGCATTGCAACGGGATAAAAGGGATACACCCACGAATGCACTCTGTATAAGGAGCCAGTCATCACTATGCAATCACACAGTAATATTCAACATTCTTCTCAATAATGTATGAAACTGGGCAGATAGTCTTACAAACAACCGCAATACAAAAGGAAGCATCTATTTAATAAGTGGAACAAAATGCATCTGATGAAAGCCCAGAAAGTACAGTGCATCCCTCTTCACACAGTTAATTCCTCTTGCATTATGACAAGTCTTGAATTTTCAAGAGTTATGCTATCTGTCATTCAAGAATGGAGTGAGCTGTTTGAGGAAGTCGGCTATTTTTCATGCCTATGAAAGACCAAGCAAGCCCAAAGGGGCTTGCATAGTTACATACAGTTCTAGATGTGTGAGGAATACAAGCCGCTGCCTTTAATGAACTATTAGCCCTGGCTCAGCGTTCCTGAAACAGGATGTTTATCTCGGAACTAAACAGACTGTAGGAAAACATCACCTCGGCACGAGCCAGACAGGGAAGTGTTATAATTTTTCAATCCCCCTTGCTGTAAAATATTGCCTGGCCTGGCCAGCTAATCGTGCATTGATGTGGGTGGCTGGTATTATCTGCCGCGTTTCCTTTATATGAAAGCCACAGAGGTATATACATCCTCGTTTGCAATGGCAAAACAACTTTGCAAAGATGTATTAGGAATGTAGAAAGGCAGTTAGATTACATCACTCTGTTTGGCGAACGTACATCCGGTCTCAGTATTTTAGCAACCTGCATGTTCTCTCTCGTTTGATGTCATGTGGTTTATCCGTTGATGTCATTTCTATTGTCTTTCTTCGTGTAAACATAAAATCGGTCCTTGAAAAATATTTCTGGACGTAAGTGAATTTTCTTACTGTGCTGCTCAATGTAATCTCTCCTTGCCCTTGCTTTGGACTCATAGAGATGTGTTTGTTCTTTTATTGCAGGTGACGTCTGACGTCACAATGTCTGCTGCCAGCAGTCAGGGTAAAAGGCAGTTTAATTACTGAGAAAACATAACTATGTATTTCTGTTGCCATTAATACTAATGCTTCCTTACACATCACTACAGCTGCCCTGCAGATTTCTCAGGTCCAATCATGATGTGTTGTCCCAGTCGAAGATTTTTCTTTGAATTCTGGGACTTTGAGACGGGTTTATTCAATTAAAACAGAGGAAATTAAGTCCCAGAACTCAAAGGAAAAAACCTGGACTGGAGCAGCACACAAATGACCTGGGACACTATGCAGCTGTGCTACATGTACTGATATATTATATAACTGAATTTGGATATTGTTTTTATATTAACCTGAAGTGTTCGATAGCCTTAAAACCTTTCAGATGAGCGTCGAAAACCTGGCTATTTAAGAAAGCCTTTGTCTCAGAAATATAGTAACTGACAAAATAAGTGCAATATTTCCTTCTATGGGCTCAGCGACATGATACCTCTGATTGAAGACGTGTTCTATAAGCCAAAATAACCAAAACCATAAAATGCATTCTAAGTTTCAGATAGTGAATTCAGGAGCATGAATGATTTACAGGAAGACTGAGGAATATTTCATCGCACCTATCAAAGAAGGTTCCCAGTTATCCTGGCTGGTGTGCAGGGGCCAGGAGAGTCAGTCCTCTTTACACCCCATATGGTCCAACAAGGCCCCATTTCTTAACAATAAAGCACAGAGATCCAGCACCAGTCATTGATTTTCAACTATTACCCAGTTGTTAAGAAATGAATCAAAAACAGCCCCAATATGGCCACATGAAGTGATGACTCTTCAAGTAATCTCTTAAGAGACATCTGTATTGTTATTCGTTATTGTTCTTTATCGTGGCAGGATGCTACGAGTGGGTGATATGGACCCACAGGACCTTGGTCTGAATGCAGGGAAACTTTCATATATGTGACCGCGAGAGAATCAGGATTGTTACATTACGAGTCCGCATTAAACCTTTACAGATCTCATTTTACACTAAACAGCCTTGAAGAAGTCCCTGTAAGGCGGTTGGCTACGGAAATGAAAAGAGTGAATAATTGACTTAAGAAAAAAATACGAAGGAGAACAATAAAGTAGTTTTTTAAAGAAATTACTTGAAGAGTCATGGTTTCATGTGGTCATATTGGGACTGTTTTTGATTATTAACAGTGGGGTAATATTGTAAGATCAACCAGGGCCAGCTCCTCCATTAGGGCGTTTCCCCCTGTCAGCAGCGGCAGCTGTAAAGCCTTTAGAATACTATTACTATGTTTATTATAGTTTTCTTTTAAAGGGGCGGGGCATCACGGGTGATGAGCAGTGAGGAGAGTGCATGTGTGTTTGGCCGGCTGTCTCGGGCCAGCCAAACACACATGCGCAGTAGGCTCTATCCAGCCCTGCAACACAGTGCCGGGCGGGAGAGAGCCTGCACAGGCTCCCAGTCTGCCTGGGAGCACGGGTGCTCACAGCCAATCCTAACGCTGCTCTGAGCAGCGTCAGGATTGGCCGCAGGGCAGGCTGGGAGCCTATGTCTGCAGCCACGGAGTTGGAGGAGTAGCGCGCGGGGTTAAGGTAAGTGTTTTTTGTTAAATTGTATTTTAATTTCCCCCCACGTGCCGCCCTGCCACACCCCTTCTGCTTGCTGCCAGCCGCTCTTGGTTGTGTTATTATAATCTTGTGTGCACCGAGTCATCATTTTGAGGGAAGACCAGGTCACATATTTTCCTTTTAGTTTTTGGCAGGAATGTATTATTAGTACTAGTTATGGTTAGTTTAGCATCTTCTGCACTTGCCACTGTATGCATAGTCTTGTATGTCGAGGATTTAATCCGTAATGTATAAAAACATTTGTTTTTGTTGTTTTTAAATTCAAATATGTGATTGTGAGGTGCTGATGAATAATTCCTGTGTAATTAATTTTAAAGCAGCTGATTTGGCCCTTCTTTTCAAAGAAATGGAAATATACTTTGTACAGATCTGTGAATTTATGGTTTTTGCTTACAAAATGGAATAAAGTTTTTTATTGATATTGACATTGAGTAACAGGCCAATCTTAATAGAATGGCTCTGTGATGTGTTTCCCCCTTGCTGTTCAGCGTTATGTAAAAAATGTGTAAGGGGCGCATGGCCAGATGTCGATGGCATAAGAAGTCTCTTCTTGAGGCTCCCGCCTAAAATCCCCCACCCCGGTACATCCTGATTTACAGAGGACCCCCAGTCCCCACAAGCACATAGTCAAGGGTGCAGGGAAGACCCATGACCAGTTGTGGGGTTATCGGCCCCAGCGTGGCACCGGGATCAGGACGGAGTGCTGCGCGACCGAGAGCCGCAAGAAAATCAAGATGGCGGCCGCAACCAAAGAGACATAGCCGGCGGCCCCCCGGCCATGGAGGATGCAGTCAGGGACCGCCTTACACCCGGCAACACTGCTGAAAACAGCACGAGGGGTGCAACAGATGATAACCTTGGTCAGGAGCGGGCGGAGACAGGGGCCCTGAAGTGCATGGAGGTCCAGGTGAGCCGGTGGGCGGACGTAGGCAGCAAAGCAGAAGGCCTGGAACAGGGGGATCCCTGAAGGAGCAGTAATTGCTCCTCCTGCGACGGGAGGCCCAACGGGGGGGCGAGAGGCTAGGGGCTCCCCGACCTCTGATCAGGGGGTGGCAAAATGAGACCTCCTTGACAACAGCGCTGTCCAGCAGAGGTATAGCAACTATGCAGCAATAATAGGAGGCCCATCCAAACAGCCCAGAACTGTGAGTACTACAGGATACGCCAGGGAATGGGTGGAACCCTGAGGAGTGCACCGCTGGGGCTTGGCCCCGATAAGACTACAGAAAAGGAGTCTTGCATGGAGGGAGGAGATATCCCTTAATTCACTGCCATCTCAGAACACGAGGACAATCAGATTAAAGAACTTTTGCCAGAGGTTAGGGATACAACTAAGATTGCGCAGCAGATGGAGAAGCGAATCCGGGACCTGGAACTGCGAGCTGAAGACGCAGAAAAAAGATCATGGCGAAATAATATCCGGGTGATTGGTCTGCCTGAACACATCAAAAAGACTAACTTTGTGAAATTCCTTGAGAACTGGCTTAAAGAGGAAGTGGCAGACGATGGACTCTCTCCTTTTTTTGCAATTGAAAGGGCATATGGGGTTCTGGTGCCCTCCCCGCCACCGGGGGCTCCCCAAAGGCCGATAGTGGCTCGACTGCTGCATTACAGAGACAGGGACTATTTGCTGAGCCAAAGCAGGAAAAATGGAGACCACACGTTGGGCAATCATACGATTCGTATCTTCCCTGACTTCTCTCGGGAAGTACAGAAACAGAGAGCCACTTTCCGAAATGCAAATCAAAGAATACGCCAATTGGGGTTTCAATATGAGATGTTGTTCCCTGCAAAACTCAGAGTGGTGACTAAAGAGGGCACACAGTTCTTTACCACAGCAGAAGAAGTGTGGCAGTAGATTGACAAACATGCACCATCTGAGAGAGATCTTCCAGCGAGGGGTCGCTCACTAGACGGCAAAGGGGAAGCAAGCATAACAAGAACCGTAAATTAGGAAGTCCTTCCGACATGGAGATGCAAAAGGAATGTCAAAAAGCAATGGAAGCAGTGGCATCCCTAAGCGGCTCAGACCTCAACTCTCACATGAGGATAAATGAGTAACTGGAACAGTCAGGATCAGATCAGGAATCAGAAGTGTCGTATGCATCAGACGGGTCGGGTCCAGAGGTGACCCTAGGGACATCAGACTGTATCATCTGACAGACACAACTCTGGGCTCACATGGAGAATCTGGAATGGCTATGGAAAGCCATCGCGACTGGTACGGCAGCGCCCTGCACCCCTGCATCGATGGCCTCTTGGCTGCAGAGGGTTACACCAGTCAGAAGGAGACTGGGCCCACAAACTCCCTTGAGCTCTGAAGTCTGGGAGTGGGGATTGGCAATATGGCACACTCCTTTCAAGAACTAGGAGAACCCCCAGTTTCGATAGACTAGTTTAAATAATTACTGGGTTTGGATGAGAGACGTTCAAACTTTTGTCCAGGGGATGGGGAGTTGGGAAGTTAATTGTTGGGGTCAGTTTATTGGGATATGTGAGTCACAGAGAGAAAGCAGCAGTGGAACTGGAGCAGCGCTGTGGGACGGTGGGAATCTTAACCATGGAGGGTGATACAGTGTGGGGCACAACAACAGCAATGAGTGATGCACTGATATGGCTACGTTAGATTCATATAAATTCCTCTCGTGGAATATGCGGGGCATGCATACGATGGTCAAGAGGTATAAGGTTTTCTCATACTTACAGAGGAGGGGGATTCAGATTGCAATGCTCCAGGAAACACAATTAACACAAGCAGAGGGGAAAGCTATACAGAAACGATGGAGAGGCCAAGTATATTACACTACATACTCTGCATTTGCGAGGGGGACCTTGATATGGATAAGGGCTGGGGTCCCATTTCAGATATTGGATAGTCTTACTGATCCAGAGGGACGATTTGTGACAATTCGGGGGCGGCTAGAGGGCAGAGTGTTAGCAATGATTAATGTCTATGCACCAAACTCAGACCAAGGTGAATTTCTCACACGCATGTCAGGCCTACTAGCCACATACCTACAACACCCCCTGGTTCTAGGAGGAGGACTTTAACTTCGTGGCAAACCCCGCCATGGACCGCTCGCACCCCCCTCTGCATGATTCCCCATTAGTTAGGGTGGCACAACAATTCTCATCCTGGCAAGCAAATTGGGGATTGGTAGATGCTTGGCAACGGTTGCACCCTGATGCTAGGGACTACTCGTACTTCTCCCATTTACATGAGCTACATGTCAGGCTGGATGTGTTTTTTTGCACGCCAGATGTTTTTCCACATATATATATATACTGCTGAGTATTTAGCTCACACTCTTTCAGATTACAACCCACTCTTGCTGTCACTGCGGTGGGGTTTGCCCTCCTCCCGCATCCCCACTTGGAGACTGAAACCAGAGTCTTTAGAGGATGTACATTATCAGGGGGGGTTGAAACAACACATTACTAAATTTTTTACAGATAATGAGGCCCGGACCAGTAGCCACCTGATCGAATAGGATGCATTTAAGGTGGTGAAGAGGGGGAGATGCTTAGCTGGAGCGGTGGGGATCCGCAGGACACTTCTTAGGGACACTGAGGTGGCAGAAGATAAACTGAGAGAGGCGGAAAAAAATAGACCAGAAAATCCAAATTTACAGCACACCATACTGGAGCTTAAAGAAACAGTAGCAGAATGCGTGGAGCGTCTTCGCTGCTTCGATTACAGAAACTACATCACAAGGGCCCATGGAGAAAGGGACAAGGCGGGCCGGATGCTGGCTTGGGTGGTATCACTAACTCAAAGAAGCTCAGTTTTACTGGACATGAAAAAAGAGCAAGGGGACCATATATATGAACAGGAACAAATTAACTCACATTTCATGACCCACTACGAACAACTATATAAAAGTAACCTCCAATATGACAGGGACTCCACGGAGAGTGATTTAACCCAAACGCAACTCAAGACACTAACACCAGATATAGCGGGGCAGTTGGGAGATGCCATCACTCAGCCAGAACTCAAGGGGGCCATCAAGGAATTAGCTAGGGGGAAGACACTGGGGACAGACGGTTTCCCTGTTGAATTTTATGCTACTTACGTAGAGCTACTGGCTCCAAGACTGGAGACTCTCTATGGGGTCGCCAAGGAACAAGGAATATTACCAGCTTCAGCATGTGAGGCGATAGTAGTACCTCTGCTAAAACCTGGTAAAAATCCTACGGAGACTGGTGCATACAGACCATTATCCATGTTGAACCTGGACTATAAGATACTCAGTAAGATCTTGGCCACAAGACTCCTTCCACACAGGACAACACTAATACACCCGGATCAGGCGGGTTTTGTCCCTGGGCAAAACACAGCGGATAATATTCGCAGATTGTTAGCAATCATGAGGGGCCAGAATTCGGATAATACAGCACCTGGGGTGCTAGCGGTAGACATAGAAAAAGCCTTCGATAGTCTAGAGTGAGAATTCCTCTATGCGGTAATGTCCCGGCTAAGACTGGGTCCCGAATATATTGCATGGGTGAGATTGTTGTATACCAAACCTACAGCTAGAGTGCGTACTGGGCGGACAATATCAAGAAGCTATGCGGTGGAGCGTGGCACTAGACAGGGATGCCCCCTGTCCCCGCTACTTTTTGTGCTGGCAATGGAGCCACTGGCAGACACAGCGTGCGGTGAGGGAGGAGGTCCGGGAGTATGGGCAGGAGGCGAGAGACATCAGATTGCCTTATATGCCGATGACCTGCTGATTTTTCTGGGGGATATGCACAGAGGCCTACCCCGGGCACAGCTGATGCTTTCTCAGTTCAGTAGACACTCTGAACTGGGAGTGAACTGGGATACAACCAGGTTGTTCCCTCTGAAACCCTCCATAGAGCCTCCGTTGGGGCTGGGAATGGTCAAGTGGAAGCCAAGCTGCCTTTCCTATTTGGGAGTTAAGATATTCCACTACCCACAAGACATCCTAGAGGACAACGTGGGGGGATCACTGAGGTCCTTCAGGTCTAGTATGGTTTTTTGGCAAACATTACCATTGTCTGTAGCAGTTAGGGTAGCGATTCTTAAACTGATAGTCCTACCAAGGCTATTATACCACTTTACAATACTACCAGTGTGGATACCCAGGGCTATATTTAAGGAGCTGGAGTCAATTGTCATAGCTTTCCTGTGGGGTAATGGACGGAAGAGAGTGGCTGTGACCAAACCCCAGAGGCAATCCACGGATGGAGGATTAGTGGTCCCTGACTTTGAGGCTTATTATCTGGCAGCACAGCTCCAGTGGCTTGCGCAATGGATTGCAAGCAGAATGGACCCTGAGGCGAGAGTGAAATAATTCACCCCTCCAGGGACTAGGGGCCAGATGTAGCAAGGGTTTTGCGCCTCGCAAATGGCGAAAAACGCAGTTTGCGAGGCGCAAAAGCCTCTCTGCTATGCAGAAATGCATTTTGCGAGTTGGATCCGACTCGCAAAATGCGTTTCCGACTCGCAAATAGGAAGGGGTGTTCCCTTCCTATTTGCGACTCGCAACGCTATGCAATTTCATTTCCGACCGCAAAAACGGTCGCAAATGAAATCGCATTTACCATCCACTTGAAGTGGATGGTAACCCAGTCGCAAACGGGAAGGGGTCCCTTTGGGACCCCTTCCCCTTTGTGAATGGAAACAAAAATATTTTTTCAGGGCAGGCAGTGGTCCAATGGACCACTGCCTGCCCTGAAAAAAAAAGAAACTAAAGGTTTCGGTATTTTTTTCCAAGTGCAGCTCGTTTTCCTTTAAGGAAAACGGGCTGCAGATGGAAAAAATAAACTGCTTTATTAAAAAGCAGTCACGGACATGGTGGTCTGCTGTCTCCAGCAGGCCACCATCCCCGTGAGTGCCCAGACTCGCAATGGGGTTGCAAACTGGGAACCTCATTAATATTAATAAGGGGGGGGTCTTTGCGACCCCATTGCGAGTCGCAGAAGGTGTCTGAGACACCTTTCTGCATAGCAAATTGCGACTTGCAATTTGCGAGTCGCTTGGACTCGCAAATTGCAAGTCGCAATTTTCTTCTTTCCTACATCTGGCCCTAGGTTACTTCAGGTACTGCTTGGGTGCCCGGGCAGTAGTACGAGAGACTCCCCAGAATTCAAAATTTTGATTCAATGCTGGAAAAGCCATCTACGCAAAATTAACATAGGGACCCCCTACTCCCTGGAGCTCCCTCTGTTGTTCTTGCAGGCTTTGCCTCACTGGAGTGACTGGGATGGGCTCCAGACTTGGGTGGATGCCAGAATTCAGACGGTGGGAACACTGTTTATGGAAGGGATACTGATACCCATTGAGGTCCTCAGAGGGGAGTTTGACTTACCGAGGGGACATTTCTTGCTTTACGGCTCCCTCAAGGCCAGTATTCGGCAGCACTGGCAGGGGGAACTGGGAGAACCTCCAATGCAAACAACCTGTACATATCTAGCGACCTCCACTGGCAAATATAAAGCGGTGTCCAATTTACACGCCAGGATTCGGTCTGATAAGACCTTCCCCTTGACCCAACTTAAATTGACCTGGGAGGGAGACCTGAGCGCTGATATCACTGTCAAGGACTGGGAGTACATTCTTGAGGGGGTCCCCAAAATGACTCGAAATGCTAGATTTAAGCTCATTAACTTTTATGTGCTGCATCGGGCTTACCTTACCCCTG
The DNA here is from genome assembly GCF_031143425.1 of Pleurodeles waltl. Classification (NCBI taxonomy): domain Eukaryota; kingdom Metazoa; phylum Chordata; class Amphibia; order Caudata; family Salamandridae; genus Pleurodeles; species Pleurodeles waltl. The sequence continues at coordinate 1,668,120,603 of NC_090444.1, read as the reverse complement.
GGTGGATCAACAGGTGCTTTGGGGCAGAAGGAGTGGGCTGCCCGAGATGCGGGCTGTTGGGTGCAGAATTCAAGCATTTGTTTTGGGACTACCCTCCACTAGAGGCATTCTGGGAAGTGGTGAGTCTGACCGTGGCTAGACCTATAGGTAAAGAGATTCCCTGCACAATGGGTCATTGCTTGCTTGGGTGGTTCCCACATTCATCCAAGAATAAAGTAACTAGCAGGTTTCAGGACTTGACCTTTGCACTGGCTAAGAGGGAAATGGCAATGACCTGAAAGAACCCGACAGGACTGAGGTTATCCCAATGGTCAAAAGAATTGACTAAGTGGGCTAGTTCGAGGGAATATTCTTCAAAGAGAAGCCAAGAGAGGAATGAGACCACCAGAAGTAGCGCAAGGCTGGGAGACAGTGATAGATGCTTTAGGAGCGGATCCCGTCTCATTACCGGATACCTGACCGATAGACTATAGAGACCCTGTTGAGAACCACCTACTGACGGTTCCCCCTTATGGTTAATGAGCTAGACACCACCACATACAAGGAGAGGAACGTTGAACCCAACCCCGACATACCAAGTTCTGCTGGCATTATAGCAATATATCAATGGGCTCACCAAGGAAGGGAGAGGAAATTGGGGGGGATAAAAGGAGGGATGTTGGGAGAGTTATTGGGGTCTCAGCTACCCAAGGAATCAGGATTGTACGGATTGGGTATAACCCATCTGCTGGATCACAAGACTATTATATGTTGTACTGTACTATGACTACATGTTAAATGGATGACTGAAACTGCAATAAAATATGTTTTTAAAAAAAGTGAAAAATGTGCAACTCTGCCCTAAATTAATTGTTACTTAGTGATCTTGTTTCATTTCTGGAGGGTTTTCTAATCAAGAACTCTTTCACCTTGGGTTGTACTTTTGTGTGCGCATTCATTGAAGAAGTGGCTGCTGTGTGAATTAGAATCTGACGAGAAAGACAACAAACACTGCAGACCAACACATGTTCCATGCGCTGCTCCCTTGTACTGCAGCAGCATGGACAGTACACACATACTGCCTTACCACAGCAGTCTAGTAAGTAGTTGGAGCACATAGCTCGACAAAGTTAGCACTCAGCACATACCACACTCGAGGTTGCGTGTGTATGATCCTCACTATGACCCTCTGAACAATCTGTGATTTTAAACAGAGAGTACGCGGATATTATCCCCTGGGCATGCCAGCACACATGCACACTAAGCAGATATGGGAACACCAGGTGACATACTAATATTGAAATAACTTTATATTGCTACCACCTCCATAAAGGGTTAACAGGAGTGCAATCTGTTTGTCATTAACACAAAGGCATGCAATGCACATGCAACAGGTTGTTGATAAACAGTTCAATGACCATCTACTCTGTGATGCTCTGAAAAGTTTCCTTTTGTTCTGCTATCACATCTCAGTATGTTTCACTTCCCATTGCTTACATGGGCATTCTACTCAGCACATAAACCAACAAAGTGTAGAAGAGTTTAGTACAGTACAGCACAAGTGCAGGCAGACTGCACATCTGAGAGCACACTTGGAGTATTGAAAAATGGGTTTGGTAGCCTACAGGAGGTAATTGGAATCTAGATGTATGCCTCCAACAACGGCTACTAACTAACCATGATGCTGAATAATAAGGCAAACTATTGTCATGCCCATGCCACCAGATATGAAGCAACATCCACATAGTGGTGATAAGGTCAGTGAAGATAATAAGATACCTTACCCTGCACTGACTCATCTAACACACATGCACATAAGTGTGCAGAATTTGGTGATTGTCACCAGTGTTATCGTGACCATCTTGAGATGCATGTATATGCTGTTCATGAGAGTTTAAAATAAGCTTCTGGTAGCACTGTTGCATTCACACAAGTGTACAAACAGGAGAAGATCTTTCCTGTTAAAAAAAAATTCCACATGTCTAACTACAAAAGTTTAAAATATGTGCTGGCTCTTGAATCCTCATACCGGGCGTCCCATCAGTACATCAGATTTTACCACTGCACACATGGTAACTTGAGGTCGATTTAAAGAAAATCTGTGTGTCCAGATGGGTTAAACTTTTGTCACTTTTCCTAAAGCTATCCCACGTGTATGTCACGAAATTATATCACTGCAAGCTTGATGCATATATAATTGTGATCCTTGCAACACTAGGGCATACAAACACAGGTATCAAGAGTGTAGCCTCTGAGGTGAGCATGTTCATATAAGCAGGGGAGCACACGTGAATCGATCACCATTCATCAATAGCCATCAAAATATAATGAACTAGCAATCTACTTTACAGTTCAGACTGTAGTATATCGACTCCTGCTTCCATTATATTTCACTGGGTATAAATTTCCAGGGGTAGCCCGTGTGGACGTAAGTGTGACATTTATACCCGGTGAAATTTTCACAATCATCAAGGACTTCGTAACTTCCGCAGCAACCTCCAGCAACATCACCCCAACCCAAGAACTGTGCAACAACCTTTCAGATTTTTTCAGCACCAAAATCACAGCCATCTACAGCAACTTCAGCCAACAATTAGACCCCATCAACCTTGCAATAAGTCTACTGGTATCAGACAAAGACAACACCTTGACCACAAAAAGCACCATCACAACATACGAAACCACAGCAATTAAAAAGATCATCCACTTTGGGACCCCATCAGACCCTTGCCCCCACCAAGCATTCAACCAAGGTTCAGACCCCATCAGCAAACCCTCACTCTCATACTCAACATTTCCATGAACGCAGCCATTCTCTTGGAAACCTGGAAACACAGAACCATTAATGCCTTACTGAAGAAGCCCTTAGTCAACCCGACAGGCTCATGAACTACTGACCAATCTCTTTACTAGCATACCCAGTCAACATAGACAACATCTTAGAAAAAGCCATCAACAGATGCTTTGCTGACCACCTCTCCACCCACCCGCTCCTCAATGCCATGCAATCAGGATTCAGACAAAACCACAGTACAGAGACCAGCCTCATCCCAGCTACAGACAACATCTGAATGATCATCGACAGAGGTGAACCTCAGCACTCATCCTGCTCAACATCTCTGCAACCTTCGACACAGTCTCCAATCCCATCTTGATCAGACAGCTCCTTGACACTGACATCCAAGGACCTGCTCTCCAATGGATCTGCATATCTATCACTGGGAGAAACCTAATAAGAAACATGCCACCAACCTCCTCAGAAGCACATAAACTCATTTGAAAAGTCCTGCAGTGTTCATCGCTCAGCCTGACATTCTTCAACATATACATGACTCCGCTGGTAGACATTTTCTGTGCTCACAACATCAATGTACTCACAAACACAGACATCACACAACTGATACTATCCCTCTCGGACAAAACACCTAACACAAGGATCAACTTCAATGCGCGCATGACCGAAGACCTGGATGAATTCCAACTGCCTCAAGCTGAAGACGGACAAGACCAAAGTGGTGATCTTTAAAAAAGGATGCCTCACCCTGTGCCTCTGCCTGGTGGTCTACAGATCTTGGACCCACCCCCAGCACACTAGCCTAAACATCAGAATCATTATCAAGAACAAGTTGGACATGTCAGTACATGTCAACGCAGTTGCCACATCCTGCTTTCACATCTTGAGGATGCTGAAAAAGATATTTAAGTGGCTACCCAACAACACCAGGAAAACCATCACCCAAACACATCATGCAAACCCTCATCACCAGCAGACCGGACCAGGGTAACACTTATTACAGGAATAACCAACCAACTCATAAAAAGACTTTAAACCATTCAGAAAGAAATATCCAGGCTGGTCCTCAAGCTCCCACGCTCACGTAATATTACCCCACACCTGAGGGAACTCCACTGTCTCCCAATATATAGGTGTGCAAGATTTAAGCTCCTCACCCACACATGCAAACATAACAGAGCACTGGACCAGCCTAACTCAAAAGCCATATGCAGTTCCACCAACCCTCCAGGCAACTCTGCACAGCTGAACTCTCACACTAGTGTGTGAAAAAAAAACTATACCACATTAAAGTTTCCTTCTCCCTTTTTGAATTACACAAGACGCTAAAGACCTGACACTTTGAGTAAGTATCTCACTCCCCCAGAGGCTAGCCTCACACATCTGCCTGATTGGCAGGATACCTTCACGGGTGACAATTGGGGAGGGCAGAACTCACAGAGTTTCCCTCCGTGGAATTCACTGGAGTTACAGAAGTCTAGGAGACTCCACAGAATTCCATCACCGACCAGAAAGTATGCAGTTTGTGCTGAAATTTAGCACCAGTAGCGTGAGTAGTGCCGAAAGTCAGTACAGACATACAAGTGCATGTGCAAGAGTGTGCATCCATTCGAGTTGATTTTGCTGCCACTCTACTAGAAAATCTACTCAAGCTGCAGCAAATGTACTTGAATGGCAGCCCTTTAAATGCGAATGCTAGCTAACACACGTGTAGGCAAATCACACCAGGGAATGCCAAATCTTGCTCGCCCTCTCCAGCTTGCATATCCTGGAGCCTTGAAGGAGCAAAGGTCTGCCATGGGGCCATTGGCGGAATTCAGTGCCAAAATTCTGCCAATTCTGAGGGTGGAATGGAACATTCCCCCCATTCCTAGTGATAATGTGCTATAAAAATACACATAACAATAGTGCTTACTTTTAAATATGGCATCATACCTGTGTCATATATGTATTGTTTAGGGGTGAGTCAAAGTGATTAGGACAGCACCTTGTGGTACTGGTACAACCACTGTGTAGCAATGTAGGAGGCTGGACTGGCTTGTAGTGAGTACCAAGGGGTACTTACACCTTGCACCAGGCCCAGTTATCCCTTATTAGTGTATAGGGTGTCTAGCAGCTTAGGCTGATAGATAATGGTAGCTTAGCAGAGCAGCTTAGGCTGAACTAGGAGACGAGTGAAGCTCCTACAGTACCACTAGTGTCATATGCACAATATCATAAGAAAACACAATACACAGATATACTAAAAATAAAGGTACTTTATTTTTATGACAATATGCCAAAAGTATCTCAGTGAGTACCCTCAGTATGAGGATAGCAAATATACACAAGATATATGTACACAATACCAAAAATATGCAGTATAGTATTAGAAAACAGTGCAAACAATGTATAGTTACAATAGGATGCAATGGGGACACATAGGGATAGGGGCAACACAAACCATATACTCCAAAAGTGGAATGCGAACCACGAATGGACCCCAAACCTATGTGACCTTGTAGAGGGTCGCTGGGACTGTAAGAAAACAGTTAGGGTTAGAAAAATAGCCCACCCCAAGACCCTGAAAAGTGAGTGCAAAGTGCACTAAAGTTCCCCAAAGAGCACAGAAGTCGTGATAGGGGAATTCTGCAGGAAAGACACAAATCAGCAATGCAACAACGATGGATTTCCAAACGAAGGTACCTGTGGAACAAGAGGACCAAGTCCAAAAGTCACAAGCAAGTCGGAGATGGGCAGATGCCCAGGAAATGCCAGCTGTGGTTGCAAAGAAGCTGCTACTGGACAGTAGAAGCTGAAGATTCTGTAGGAACGACAAGGGCTAGGAACTTCCCCTTTGGAGGACAGATCCCACACGCCGTGGAGAGTAGTGCAGAAGTGTTTTCCTGAAGAAAGACCACCAACAAGCCTTGCTAGCTGCAAGTCGTGCGGTTAGGGTTTTTGGATGCTGCTGTGGCCCAGGAGGGACCATGATGTCGCCAATAGCGTCTGGGGACAGAGGGGGCGTCGAGCAAGACAAGGAACCCTCTCAGAAGCAGGCAGCACCCGCAGAAGTGCCAGAACAGGCACTACAAAGTGGAGTGAAACGGTGCTCACCCAAAGTTGCACAAAGGAGTCCCACGCCGCCGGAGGACAACTTAGGAGGTCGTGCAATGCAGGTTAGAGTGCCGTGGACCCAGGCTGGACTGTGCACAAAGGATTTCCGCCGGAATTGCACGGAGGCCGGAGTAGCTGCAAAAGTCGCGGTTCCCAGAAATGCAGTCTGGCGTGGGGAGGCAAGGACTTACCTCCACCAAACTTGGACTGAAGAGTCACTGAACTGTGGGAGTCACTTGGATAGAGTTGCTGGATTCAAGGGACCTCGCTCGTTGTGCTGAGAGGAGACCCAGGGTACCGGTGATGCAGTTCTTTGGTGCCTGCGGTTGCAGGGGGACGACTCAGTCGACCCACAGGAGATTTCTTCGGAGCTTCTAGTGCAGAGAGGAGGCAGACTACCCCCACAGCATGCACCACCAGGAAAGCAGTCGAGAAGGCGGCAGGATCAGCGTTACAGTGTTGCAGTAGTCGTCTTTGCTACTTTGTTGCAGTTTTGCAGGCTTCCAGCGCGGTCAGCAGTCGATTCCTTGGCAGAAGGTGAAGAGAGAGATGCAGAGGAACTCGGATGAGCTCTTGCATTCGTTATCTAAGGAATTCCCAAAGACAGAGACCCTAAATAGCCAGAAAAGAGGGTTTGGCTACTTAGGAGAGAGGATAGGCTAGCAACACCTGAAGGAGCCTATCAGAAGGAGTCTCTGACGTCACCTGCTGGCACTGGCCACTCAGAGCAGTCCAGTGTGCCAGCAGCACCTCTGTTTCCAAGATGGCAGAGGTCTGGAGCACACTGGAGGAGCTCTGGGCACCTCCCAGGGGAGGTGCAGGACAGGGGAGTGGTCATTCCCCTTTCCTTTGTCCAGTTTCGCGCCAGAGCAGAGCTGAGGGGTCCCTGAACCGGTGTAGACTGGCTTATGCAGAAATGGGCACCATCTGTGCCCATGAAAGCATTTCCAGAGGCTGGGGAAGGCTACTCCTCCCCAGCCCTAACACCATTTTCCAAAGGGAGAGGGTGTAACACCCTCTCTCTGAGGAAGTCCTTTGTTCTGCCTTCCTGGGCCAAGCCTGGCTGGACCCCAGGAGGGCAGAAACCTGTCTGAGGGGTTGGCAGCAGCAGCAGCTGCAGTGAAACCCCGGGAAAGGCAGTTTGGCAGTACCAGGGTCTGTGCTAGAGACCCGTGGGATCATGGGATTGTGCCAACCATGCCAGGATGGCATAGAGGGGGCAATTCCATGATCATAGACATGTTACATGGCCATATTTGGAGTTACCATTGTGAAGCTACATATAGGTAGTGACCTATATGTAGTGCACGCGTGTAATGGTGTCCCCGCACTCACAAAGTCCGGGGAATTGGCCCTGAACCATGTGGGGGCACCTTGGCTAATGCCAGGGTGCCCAAACACTAAGTAACTTAGCACCCAACCTTTACCAGGTAAAGGTTAGACATATAGGTGACTTATAAGTTACTTAAGTGCAGTGGTAAATGGCTGTGAAATAACGTGGACGTTATTTCACTCAGGCTGCAGTGGCAGGCCTGTGTAAGAATTGTCAGAGCTCCCTATGGGTGGCAAAAGAAATGCTGCAGCCCATAGGGATCTCCTGGAACCCCAATACCCTGGGTACCTCAGTACCATATTCTAGGGAATTATAAGGGTGTTCCAGTATGCCATTGTAAATTGGTGAAATTAGTCACTAGCCTGTTAGTGACAATTTGTAAAGAGAGAGCATAACCACTGAGGTTCTGGTTAGCAGAGCCTCAGTGAGACAGTTAGGCATCACACAGGGAACACATACCTATAGGTCACAAACTTATGAGCACTGGGGTTCTGACTAGCAGGGTCCCAGTGACACATAACAAACATACTGAAAACATAGGGTTTTCACTATGAGCACTGGGCCCTGGCTAGCAGGATCCCAGTGAGACAGTGAAAACACCCTGACATACACTCACAAACAAGCCAAAAGTGGGGGTAACAAGGCTAGAAAGAGGCTACTTTCTCACAAGCAATCATGTTAAAGTAGCCAAGGAGCACATTGTCCATTGGAGTGGAGTGTGGTATGAAGAAAGTCAGTTCTGGTGGCTGTTCACTCAAAGATATTATCAGAAGTGGGATTTGTTTGCATCTCCATTTTCTGTTCATTTTCACTGAAAATGGTTTTGTCCTTTTGCCATGATGCGCTGTAGAAGGTTATTTTATTCACATGAGCAGCAAAGGCCTTCCCCTTGATAACTATACTGTTTAAAGTTGTTGTGAAGCTTGGCCGGAGCCAATGGTGTTGGAGAACTAATTGCCAGGTGTCCAAGAACCAGAGAAAAATTAACCCATATTGAATGACTACTGAAGAACCACCTGAGCTTCAAACATTGTCCTTTAGAAAAACAAATGTATAAAATGGAATTCAATCATGCTTTCCTTAAAGCGGGTCATGATAGTACAGCATACACACATCAACTCAAACATCCTTTTCATCATTGCAACAAAATGTTGCCTGCCAGGATAAAATTCCCAAATTCTGGATGAAATCCTTGATTGCGCCAAAGCATTTAAGACCCTGCTGATGAACAACTTCAACATATGGGTAGTTAGTCACAACAGCAAGCCAGCATTAAACCTAACATGGATGCATTTTGTTCAAATTGTTAACAGCCCCTCAAATACAGATGGACACTCTTTTGGTCTATTTTTCACACAAAATTAAACATGTCAGATCCTTATACAGATTTGGGCATTCCATGCTCCATCCATGGAACACCTTCCCAGTGAGCTGCACTGTGTTGCATTACTCTAGATTTATCAAAGTATCAAAAGGCTATTTGGAGATCAACAAATTGCCAAAGTGGGGTGGTTGCTTTGTGGGATTCGCTCCAACTTCATGAGACAATGACGATGTGATTTATCTTGTCTCATTTTAATGTACAAGTCAAAAGGTTTGTTGTTAAGCTGCAAAATGTTAGTAAAGTGTTTCTAAAAAAAAAAAAAAAATGGCCAATTCCCATCATAACCGAACAAGAGAAATTTTCAGCATCTATAAGTAACTTACCAATCCAGAAGAACCAGCAACATCCAACACACTGTGAAGACTCTATTTCATTTTCACATAAAAATCTATAAAGAGTTGTGATGTAATTGTACATAATCTTAAATTAATATTCATACCTATGGACCCTTCACGGTTTGCTGAAGTCATTGTTTTCCTCTTTTTTCTGCCTTAAATAGAAAAAGCACCTGTTCTGTTAATGAAACCATACCATTTATCCTGCATAAAAATTGTTTATCTTTAACCAATGGCATGAACACCTTGATTGAATCCTGTCTGCCAAAGAACACAGTTCCTAGCCAAATTAAACATGTGATTGCCAACCCACATCTATATAAACCAATTGCATACCTCTAGTTCTCTATGGGGCACCAGTCCTCTCCTCTTCCCTTCCAGTTATACGGACGTGCCTCATCTTCAGGTTATTTTACTATGTCAAGCCAGTCTTGAGGGCACTCCATTGTCTCCTAGTGGATTCCAGTCTCAAATTCAGGAGTCAGGAGCATTAAGGTCCACTGAATGTGGTGCCTCACACAAACTAAAATAGAAAACCTACAGTCAATTATGAATTATTTTTAGCATCACAACACCTGGACATTATTCTGGCACCATGGACTTTTTTAAGCCTTTCAATATGTACCACAACAAATCAACAATGTATGTCATCAGACATAATCATAATCAGTGTGCCAGTCCATGTACCAGTCTATAGATCAAGTGAGAACCTATGCCAAAAAGTGAAATGAGAACAAATCAATTGAAACACAGCTACCCTTTCAACCCTGTTTCTATTATACAACTAAAATCCAATATTAAACAAAGTCCAAAGATTAAAAAATCCATCTTTTGTTTTGGATTTCTTGTTCCAATCTCACTTGATGTGTTGCACTGAGAGTATAGGACCTCATATCCTGTTTTGAAAGTGCGTTGTTTTCTCATGATAGTCCCCTTGAGAATGAGTGTCTACACTTCATGTATACTACTCCTCTGTAATTAGTGTCTAACAGAGGTATTTTGACCTAGTGGGAGGGAGAAGGAAAAGTTTACTAAGGTCATCTTCAGGACTGGGATCCTAAGAGAGTTAGTTACCCCAGTTTCTTTAGATTTCTTACAATACTCTCACATTTCATCAGGGTTGAGATGGTTCTTTCTCTGGTCTTCATATGACTTTCTGATGAAATCAGAATACTTTTTCACCCAAGCGCTACATTGTTATTCTCTTCTCTTTTGGGCCCTGGCAACCCCTGAACCTGTGATAGAACAGGCCCTGCATGGTTGATTTAGTAGAAGAATTAAAAAAACATATTTCATGGCACCAGCATTAAGTGCTGTGATGCTAATAATTCAATCAGAATTCATGGCTAACTGAAGGTATTTTGTATTCATTAGTTATGATCAATTTCAAGCCAGTGTGCATTGTCCATAAGGCTTACTGAAAGAAATCTGGACATTTCTACAAAAACTGGCACCACACTATCATCCCACCAAGAACCTTTACTCCTTCTCCCAAGACCTAATCCCGCTATACCCATACAAGCAACAAAACATATTACCTGATCCTTGCGAGGATTAGGCCCCAGATTTTGGAACAGCCTGGAGCCCAAATCAGAACTGAACTAAACTTCTTCCAGTTATAGAACCATCTTAAAATAAAACTGAACTCTTCAAAAAATCCACTCTTCAAAGTACTGAAGAATGGAATCTTCAACAAATCCACTCTGCAGAGTAATGAAGAATATAGGTTGATTGTTTTGCCTTACCCTTCTGAACTCTAACGGTCCACCATCTACTGTATGGCATTTTGCTGTACAAGATGACAATACAACTCTTAAATATATGGATAAAGTACCGCCTTCTGTATTTTATAAACATATTGCAAGTAATTGTAGAGTTCTGTGACCAGATAGATGATGAAGCCGAAGGCCGAATTCCTTTATAAGTCATGGAACTCCAAGGTGACTTGCAATATACTTTTAATTTAATGTAAGGCAGATGGTATTTTATTCCATAATTTATGGTCACACCATCACTCTTCCAACAAGCCAGTTAAATTCTTGCTGTCTTGCTCTTTCATGTTTGTTGCAAACATGAAGAATAAAAGTAGAATCTGTTGTATGAATTAAAAACACCAAAAAACAATTATTTATTTTGTAAAAGATTCTAGAATAAGATTAATGTAAAACAGATTAAATAATATTGTCACTTAGATTATTTTTAAACATGCAGAGATTCTACCTTTCTTGTAATGACGTATAGCCTGGAAAAAGTATAAACATACTGCCATAAATATCTCTTTTTTACTGATCGGTTTAATTTTAGAAAAACATATTCAAAAAAGGAAAAGGCATATCTTGTTTCTTTGTTTAAAATGCAGTTGTAATTATGCATCAATAAAATAAAACACAACGTGGGGTGGATCTAAAAATTAAACATGCGTTTAATGTAAAAATAGCTAAAGACATGGTAAATAATATGACCACAATTGTCATTTCAACCGACCAGAGCTCTTTCTCAAAAAACCAGTTGGAGCATAGAATGCTAACATGCATGCAAATTTATTTGAACCCTTTTCACTCAGTAAAATTCTATAGCACATAAATGTGACTGAAACTGTTACTCCACTGAAACTATTTTGGCGGCCGCCAAAAGATCACCATGTTGGGGGTAATCCTACTGCCGTATTAAGAGTCAGATACTGAAGACTGCCACTAAAAAGCCACAAATCTGACACTGCCAGGACACAGGAGGGCGGGAAAGAGGCGGTTCCATCATCAGCACCACCATACCAACAACTTTCCATCCCAACACCTTTCCATCCATCACATTATGAGCCACAAATCACCACAGCGGTTCTTCCATAGCAGTAAACCATTGGCGGTGTGAACCTCTGCACTCAAAAACTCCCTTCGGACTGAACACAACACCACATTGGACAGTTTGAATACCCCACACCTGACACACAAGCACACATCAGACACACCTACTCACTGCACTATATAACACACCTCCACACAACCCACAATTATTTGCTACCAAAATGACATTCACAGACAGCGAGGACCCAAAAACTAACGACTTAGCACTTGTAAACCAGAGGCACATATAGATTTCCCACTGCATGAACAACACAGTGCACACAAACACCACAACGGACCATCACACACAACGAAACACCTCCACTCCACCAAGCACCCTACACTGCACCCTTACACACATAACCCCCACCCACAACACAACCACCACCATGTCCCGACAAAAGCACCCACGCTTCACAGACGATGAGTTGAGGGTCATGGTCGATGAAATTGTCAGGGTAGTGCCACAAATGTTTGGAGCACAGGTCCAGCACACATCCATTGCCAGGAAAATGCAGAAATGGCAGAGAAATGTCGACAGGGTGAACTGAGTAGGCAACCATCTGCGCAAAAAGGAGGACATCAGGAAGAGGTGGAACGACCTACGGGGGAAGGTGCATTCCATCGCATCATGTAATCAGATTGACATGCAGAAGAATGTCAGTGGGCCCCCACCTCCTTCTTCACAGTTCACAGAAGGCCTTGGACATCCTTTATCCAGAGGGCCTGACTGGAAAACCCGAGGACTGGACTCTGGTAAGTAACTACCACTCCCCTGGCACACATTTGTCCTGTCCAGCATGCTTCCACACCACCCAAACACTCCCCATTTCACTTTATCTCCAACTAAACCTCCCACCTCATCACCTAATGCCCGTCTCCTGCATGCTACACCACCACCTAGCCCCAGTGCCCACACAGTCCCTGGCAAGTGTACAGATAGCAGTGCCAATAACAATCATTAGGATTCCAACAATACACTAGCCCATCCGATGTGCACTTCACTTCACATCTCTTGCATGTATGACTATTGCACTAGCTACACCAACTGGAATGCCTTGGCTACATGGCAATGACAGCAATGCAGTGGCACAATACAATGGCAGACAAGGCCAAACACAGTTACAGCACTGTTACCAAACCTAATGGCCACTTATCCAGATCAACAAACCTGAAATGGACTGATCATGGGCTTGACAGTAAGAAGGTATACTCCATGCACAACATGTACAGACAGGACAAGCAACCTTGCATACACACATAACCTCCTCCCACTTGGACACCATGCTGCAATGTACATCCAGTCCCACTCACATCTAGCAGGCCTGATTTGACAAAAGATAACAGGGCACACCTCAATGGAGCATGGTACACATGTCACAGTACACTATCCACAAACAATGTTTGCAGTGCTGCTTCTGTCATTACCATTGCTGGGAATCATGTCAAGCCACTGTATGCATCAGACAAAGAGACAACCAATCACACGTCCACCATTTAACTCTCTCTCACTCCATCCACAGGTACTCCTGCCAGTGCCTCCATGGAGACGATACCAGAGACAGTCAACCCTCTTCAGAACGAAGGCCCCAGTGAGGACAATGCTTCTGGATGTCTACACACTGACGACCTACCTGGCCCATCAGGGACACCTGGTCAGTCTACCACTCCCTGCCTCACCCTGCCCACATCAAACCCTCCCCCATGTGGCACCAACATCACAGCCAACCCTTCATCCCCAAACCTGTGTCCCAAGGGCTGTTCAATCAATTGTGTGCCCCACAGTACAGGGACCTGAGTCACCCCCCCCCCCCAACCAAGACAATGAAGGATCTGGTGACACTGGGAGTAGGCACACTGTGCCAGGGGCACACACACCTGGGGCCAGGGAACATGGGAGAGAACCTGTGGGCCAAAGGACGGGGCAGCCAACGGAGTCACCTGACCAGAAAACCATCACCCAAGTCTTGGGAGCATACCAACAATCCCAGGACAGGATGGGCCAGATCATTACCATGTTGAGGGAAAATGAAAGGCTGCAGAAGGAATACCACCAGGAGGTCATGCAGCAGTGGCAGGGCCACACTACCATAATGGCCTCCATTGCAGGGGTGCTCAGGGACCTCAACACCACCCTGCATGCTTCCTCCACCCACCAGCAGGCCCCTTCCACTAGCCACATCACATCTGAGCCTTCATCATCTGTCACAGCTAGTGGAATGGAGGCCCTGCCAGGGGCACCACAGGCCTCTGGCACCCCTCCCTCTTTAGCTGAAGAACACCCCTGCAAACATGGACGTCCATCCAGACATCCGGCTGGAGAAGATACCAAGATGAAACACACTGCCAGGAAGTGAAACTCTCCTGCTTTCTCTCCCTTGTGTGCCACTGAGACACTCTGTTGACTGTTCAATGACATTTCACCATTTTCCCATAGCCCCTGGACACTGGACCTGTGCTCCCTACATCTGTGCCACCTACTCTGATGATTCCAACTGCCATATGTTTATACATCACATTTCCCCTGTATGCCCAATAAACACTATTGATCCCAGCAACTGCATATGTGTTTTTATTTAAACATTTACAAATGTTATGTCTGCATGGCCCCCTAACCTTACAGGCAGTGTAATGGACAGCAGAGGGAGACATCCTTTGCAGGAGACACAGTACAACAGATATGTTCCAGGGAAGATGTAAGGGAGTCAATATTCCAGGCACACACTATAGTATATTCACCTATCCAACCTGCAAAATATACCATGACTGAGAGTTCCATCAGGTTAGAAGGTTGTTGTGTAGCCATTTTAGGTATAGCTCCATATATGTTATTTTAGCACACTAGGGCTGCCGCTGTGCAATTTAACCTAGATATATTTTATTCAGCTTCGTCAGCTTTGTTTATTATTTTAACAATATCCATATTTGAAGTCTTGCTTTATTTCTCCCTATCTAGCTGTTCTTTACCTAGGCCAGCACTGTGTTCTTTCACTCTGTGCTTTCTCAAGTTTGCTGTAAGGTAGGTTGGCGGTAAACGTGTAATGCCTTGTCTCTGGTATTTATAGAAACATACACATCCTTATGTAGGGACATTTTCTCAGAACATCAGCTGTTTTATTTTAAAAACACTTCTCCGTCCCATACACGTTAGAGGGAGATTCCAGCCAGATGACCACGACTGTTTGCTGATTGCTGAATGCTTCGCTACAGCTGCTTATGCAGACTTCAGGCCTCTTGCTCAGGTATGAGGGATGATGTCTTCCCAGGGGAACCTGAAGGGCAGAACTAGAGCTTAACTTGCTGTGCTCTAATACAGCCTAGGTAGGAATTATTTTAATGACTCTTTTGACAATGTGGCAGCGTTATTCTTATGCTTCACTTTCCTAGTCACAATTTGAATCCTGTCCTGGTTACTGCAGTACATGCTTATTATCTAAGATGCAGTTGCTTCATTAAAACCTTATTGAAACATGTACTGCCTCTGCTTGTCGTTGTATATGTGAGACTAATGTAAATGAGAGAAACGGATGCGATCTGAGTGACCACGATTTCCCTGAGGAGTCAATTGTGTCATGCGCTCGGCTGCCCAATCATCCCTGCTCTTGGGTAGAGATGAGGAACTGCTAGTTAGCTGGAGCAAAACCAAGATTAGGCTGACCGGTGTCTCCTGTAGTGGGTTAGACTTAGGGGGTCATTCTGACCCCGGCGGGCGGCGGTCGAAAGACCGCGGAGGCCATTCTGGCTTTCCCGCTGGGCTGGCGGGCGACCGCCAGAAGGCCGCCCGCCAGCCCAGCGGGAAACCCCTCCCCACGAGGAAGCCGGCTCCGAATGGAGCCGGCGGAGTGGAGGATGTGCGACGGGTGCAGTGGCACCCGTCGCGTATTTCAGTGTCTGCACAGCAGACACTGAAATACAAAGTGGGGCCCTCTTACGGGGGCCATTGGCATGGGCACTGCAGGGGCCCCCAGGGGCCCCACGACACCCCTCACCGCCATCCTGTTCCTGGCGGTCGGAGCCGCCAGGAACAGGATGGCGGTGAGGGGGTCGGAATCCCCCATGGCGGCGCAGCAAGCTGCGCCGCCATGGGGGATTCCCAGGGCAGCGGAAAACCGGCGGGAGACCGCCGGTTTTCCTTGTCTGACCGCGGCCAAACCGCCGCGGTCAGAATGCCCTGCGGGGCACCGCCAGCCTGTTGGCGGTGCTCCCGCATCCCCGGCCCCGGCGGTCAGGCGGAATGACCCCCTTAGTCCCCCACACCGCAGGCGATTCTACCGCTCAAATGCAGTAGTCGCATTAGAATAATGAGAGCCTATGCAACAAGGTATGGTGCCACACAAAGCACATATGCAGTTCATAGTTGTCCTGACCAGTGTAGGTTGCCACTGAAGCAGGGCACAACAGATATTATTTATACATCACCAGTCTCAGGAAATACATCACAAATCACTGTAGCTGGCATCTGTCATGTGCAAAGCTCTATTCAGTAAACAGCTACCAAAGGCTAATGACAATGAATGCCTCAAGCCATAGGTGGCAGAGGCACTGATTGACATTACACAGTCAGTTGGTAGAATGACGTGAGAACAGGAGAATGTACTACACATAGCTCACTACAGGTCTGTCCATAGGAGATGTGAATCTAGCAACCTGCAGTGAGTACACATGTTAGAGAAGATCCTTTTTAACTCAGCACCTTACATTCAATCAGTCACCTCCTCCAACATCACATAGGGATAGAAACACATTACAACACCACTGATGATTTAAATCAGGAGGAACATTGCCACCAATCAATGTGCATACTCAACATTTGCAAATACAGTCAATATACCTGTATGTTACTTGAAGTACTGATTGATGAGCTCAGTCCTAGAGTCAGCTCCACCTTCTTCATCTGCCTCCTCATCACTTTCCATGTCTGCATTACCAGCCACTGGTCCAGCTGCCTTGTCATAATCGGCTAGCAATGGTATCTGACGTCTCAAGGCAAGATTGTGGAGCATGCAGAAGGCAACTATGATCTGGCATACCTTTTGGGGAATGTAGAGGAGGGCACCTCCAGAGACGTCCAGGCACATGAATCTGGCTTTCAGAAGGCCAAATGTCCTTTGGATTGCACGGCTCATCCTGCCGTAGACCTCATTGAAACGGAGTTCCCCTTCCATGGCAGGGTACCTCACTGGTGTCAACAGCTATGGAAGGTTAGGTTAGCTAGAGTCACCTGTATGCACAAAGGTAGGACCTGTTACAACACAGGTATAGTCACCGGGAAGAATGTGATGACAGATGCCATGACAGAGACACACGTTCAAATGTATACATACCAATAAGCCAAGCCCTCTCTGTGTGTAGTTGTGCCGTGCTCTTCAGAATGTAGGAGTGATGCACGGATCCAGGAACCTTGGCTGTCACTTGTGAGATGAACTGGTCTGCCAGACACACCACCTGAATATTAATTGAGTGGTAGTTCTTCCTGTTCCAATACATCTGTTCATTGGGACTGGGAAGGACCAAGGCTATATGGGTGCCATCTATGGCCCCTATCACATGGGGGATGTGTCACGTATCATAGAAGTCTGCCTTCACATAAGCCAAATCCGCATGTTAGGGAACCTAATGTAGCTGTCCAGGTGCTTCAATAAAGCACTCAGTACATCCTTCAACACAAGACAACATGGGCTGTGACATCCCTGCTTTCAAGCCCACTGTATTCTGAAAGGAGACAGTGGCAAGAACATGGAGCAATGACAGGACTTGTACTGTGGTAGGGATGGCATAGGTATTGCATATGGCAGGCAATAGTTCAGGCTTCAACTGGGTACATAGACTCATGATGGTCTGATGGTTCAGCTGATGTGCCTCTCCTCCAGGGTGGCAAGGTCAACTAGTGGATGGTATACTGGTGCATGTCTAAATCTCCTCATGGCAGGGTATCTAGGATAGAGAGGAGAAAATGTACAAAGTAATAAGCACTTCACACATGTAAGCAGAACATGTCATCATCGCGCACATCTAATACTGTAGACATGCTTTGCACTGCTGACACATACTATAATGGGCATGCTGAAGTGGCTTTGACACCATCCTTGCTGCACATTTCTGACCCTGCAAATCATTAGTAACACACATCACATGTGTAATGTACCATATGTGGCACACTGACCTGTCCTGCACTGATCATGAATGTAGTCATGCTACAAACCTATATGGTTACACCACCTATGTGCCTCTGAGTATCTGGACTTGCCTGTCATCTGACATACGGCCACTTCATATCACTGTTTCATGTCACATGTATCAGCAAAACCATGATGGCATAACTTGGGCCTTCTCTGCAGTTTGGGTAAAAATGTGTAAGGCTTACTTATTTAGGGACAGCAAGGCATGATATATGCATAAAATGGCATCTGCCTGTCCTGCTGCCCAGGACAGTTGGAAGTGACCTAAGCCTGCTCACGTATGTCGTCATGGTGGTAGGCCGTTGCAACCACTGTGCAACTTCTCATTGGTTAACACTGCCTATGGGAGACTGGGGCCAATAGCGATCACTGCCGACGGTGACGGTCCTGTATGCGACGGCTGTCACTTCCATTTTCTGAAGCCTTGCTCACTTGACTTCTGACACTTTTACAAGCAAGAGCTCCACGACCTGAACTGCTGTGTACTGTCTCTGGGAGCCAGAGGAGTGACTATATCCTGGGACTTGGCTGGGCTTAATGGGATTAGGTGCCTCACTGCCGGCAATGTGACAGTGTAGTAAAAGCATCCTGTTTTTTTGTCTATTGGAAATGGGTATTATGCACCATGGCTGAGTATAATTAGTAGACGTGTTGCCATGGTTTACTGTCAGTGGATGCACATCTCCCATTTCTAGACCTCTCCATGTCTGGAATGTGAACATAGGCATATGTGTGACTCCATCCTGCCTATACAATAGATGTGAGTAGTTGTATCACCCTAAGCATTGAGTATGACCAGCTCCATCCATCTGCATTTGTGACTCCGAGGTGTCAGTCCACCCCCATTTGTGTAGCATACCTGTATATGGTATTGTGTGACTCTTCTTTTCTCACAGGGACTAAATACATTATGTACTGGTAATGGTATTGAGTGAATGTGGGGCTGCTCTTAGAGTTCCACCACAGATATGGTCTTCATGGGACAGGATTATTGGCTTGATAGCTATATAGCCGTATATAGGTGATTTGCTGACCGTAGGGTATGTAAAGGTAGCCAAACTGGGATACTGATACATGTTGAATTGATGAGGTCTGATTGCTGACATCATGTATTCCTAGGTGCAAGACTTGTGGGGATGTAACCCTTAAACCAATGGGATGGTACTAGAGGTGGTAAGTGCCTTGGCAGATCTTGTATTTGTCACCATGGTATGTACATGGCATGTATGACAATGCCCTACCAATTGCTATGCTACATTGCTGAGTTACTGCCTAAATCATGTCCTAATAGTTAATTGGGGGCACATCTGATGGGCTGGGACTTTTCTGCTTGCATTGGCCAAGCTGAAATGGCAGAATAGGAGAGGTTGGGCTATTGCATGACACATGGCATGTTGATGTGAATCAAATGTTGCATTTAGTCTCCTCAGGCTGCCTAATGTAGTAGTGGGATGTGTAATTGGTGTACAGGCAGTGGTGTTGGTCCATGTGTGCCTATTGCACCCAGACATTTACCGTCTGAGGTATGTGTTGTCTGGTTTCTGTGACAGGTATTGTCATTTCTGGAATGGTGTGTGAGGAAGGAGTTATCATGTTGCACAGTCAAACTGGTGTAACTACATGTGTGGTGGCATTGTAAGTGGACCATGATGTAATATGTGTGTTCCTGAAGTACATCTGTTGTGACACTGTACTCAGTGATTGAGTATGGATGTGTTATATGTGCTACATGGGCCATTATAGATGCACTTAGCAGTATAAGAAGTTGTGATATATGTGTTTTGTGTCTGCTGATCCAGCTTTGTGATTGGGTCAGACCATTCACATGGCTATACCACAGACTCATATAGTACACATCAGATGTAACATGTTTGGGTGTTTCAATTGTAATGGCTAAATCAGAGCTGATTTCTATATTGGCATCACTGTACAGAGTGTTTAGTCTACCATGTAATGGGACAGGCAGGTGCTGTGTGGTCTGCAAGTTGAGTTGTCTTCACTAGTATGGATATATTACATAGGTCATGGACTGGACAGGTATAGTAACTGTAGAGGCCTGGAGTGTTTTGTTCAGTCAGCTGCACATCCAATGGGTGACAGGGTTTTGGAGAGGTATGATGTGTATTTAGGCATTCAATTGATACTGCATCCAGGGCATGTTGTGCCAGCAAATATGGCTTTGGTTGTCATCATGTGGATGACTCCAGTTGTGCTGTCCTACTTAGATATTGATGTAGTTCTGAGGGTTGGCATACAGGTGTGAGTAGTAGTGACATGTTGTGACATGTTGTAGGTAATGTGTATTGGCACCTGCAATGGCCTAGCCAGGACATGCATTGTGACAGATGTGCATGTTTAACAGTGTGTATGAGATCTATGTTAACCCATTTTTGAACTCTCTCTCTCTCTCTCGCTCTCTCTCTCTTTCCCTTCCTCTCTCTCTATTTGTGTGCATCAGCTTCATCAGGTGAAGGGGCACAGGCGAGTGGGGAAGCAGCAGCCCAGGGGACACAGGAAGCTGCAACCAAAGGGAGGGAGGGACCCAGTTGGACGTAGGGCGAGGGGAGTGCCACAGGGGGAGACATGATCTACCACCTCTTCTTGGAATCCTCCTCCAGTGGACACTCCCTGACAGTGGCAGACCCATCTAGGACCACTGCAGCACCATCTTTGTCTGCCACCCCCCTTACTAGCATCACCCTCCCTGTAGCTCCCCACCCAGTTTCCCGTGCCCACTCACTTTGGAAGGTGGGCATCTCCTTTGCCGCAGGCACATCTGCCCCTCCCCCAGTCAGCCCTGCTTCCCTCAGTGAGGAGGTTATTGACCTCATGAGGTCTATCTCTGTGGGTCAGTCCATCATCGTGAATGCCATCCAGGGACTGGCAGCTTAAGTCCAACAGAGCAATGCGTTCTTGGAGGGCATTCACAGTGCTCTGGCTGGCATCCAGAGATTCTTTCAGGCTCTGGCCTCCACACTGACAGCAGACAGTCTCCCTTCGTCTACTGTCCCCCCTCTACCTACCTCTTCCCAATCCCAAACCTCTCTCTCCCAACCAAAGCATACATACACATAGGCATGCAACCACCTCAACAGACAAGGGCACCACTGGCAAACACAATCACCACAAGACCCAGCACCGGCATTCACACAAACAACACCCACCTGCAGACTCACCAACGTCAACTACCTACACTGACTCACCCACCAACCCCTCCTTCACAGCCACTACACCAGACACACCTGCAGCCATCACACCATCATTCACAGATCCAGCCAGAACACCTCTAACCCACAGTCAGCACAATATCAGACCCACAAACATCCACCCCAGTCACCACATCTGCACCCACCACAACCACTGACACCCCCACACGTCGCACAGCTACCATACCTGCAGATCCCACCCCAACAGACAGTCATCCATCCAGCATGGCATCTCCCTGCACCGTCTCCCCCTCCTCCTAAGACACATAAACGCCTGCACTCATCCACCCAAAAGACACCCAGTACCCACAAGCATTCCACACATGCACTTACACCCAAGACATCCACACCAACACATCTTACAACCACTCCCTCTCCCTCCACTCCCAAACCCTTTTGCCATGACCGCCCTTGTGTGTCTAAGAAGAATTTCCTCTGTGAGTTTTCCTTGTTTCTTACTGCTCTCTCACCCCATGATACCCCCAAGAGCTCTTTGTCCCTCCCCATGTCCAGTCCTTCCACCTTCAAGTCCTCTCCTCCCCTCTGCTAGTGCCCATGCTCCTCCCCTTGCCAAGAAGTCTACACCTCCCAAGCTCGGGCCCATGAACCCTCCTCCCAAGCCCAAGCACCCTCCCCAAACCAAAGCCCAAAGACCCCCCTCCCAAATCCAAGGCCGAACCCCCTCCTTCAACACCCCAATCCCTGAGATGCCTGCCTGCCTGCCCCTTCGATGCCCCTACCCTGTGGAGGTCATATTGCAGTCATGTAGGGGCACACTGAGGTGCCATTTGTGCCTTTGGCACTTTGGAGTGGCCATTTGCCTTTTAATTGTAAATATGTTTGTTTTACATGATATTGCTATTTATTATACATTTGGTCCAACCTGTTGTTGGATTCAAGGGTAAAATACTTGCCCTTCCTTTATTTCTACATGGCTGTTCGGTGTTTGTGGGATTTAGTTTGTTCGTGTGTGACATGTGTGTGGGTTTGTTGGTTATGTTAGCTGTTGTGCCTGGGCTGCATGCGTGGGTGTGGCCCTGTCATTTGTCCCACTGTTATTGCTGTGTAATGTGTGTAGGATATATTTGCGTTTGTTACATGCATGTATGTGGCATAATTGTGAATAGTTTGTGCTGACATGTGTAATGGTAGCGCTGTGTGCCCTTGTGTGGTTGTTGTGTGTGCATCCGTGTGCAGCTATGTCATATTCGCTCTGTGTGGTGTTAGCGTGATGTGATGTACGCTTTGTTGTATGGCAATGTGTTTGTGTTTATTGGTTGTCTGGTGTTGTTAAGTGTTGTTGGTATGTGTTGTCATGTGGAGGTGTGCAATGTCATTGCTTGGTGAAGCATTTGTGTAGTTGCGGTTGTGATGTCATTGTGTGAATCGGGCTGTTTTGGACTGTTGTCTTATACAATGCTGGTGCTGTGTGTTTGCAGGTTGGTGTGTGTATGGCACGTGTGTGCTGGCTGTGGTGTGTGTAGCACAGGTGTGCATGTGTGTAGTAAGGGTGTGAGTATGTAGGTATGTGTGTATGTGTGTATGCATGATTGTGTCACCGTTGCATGCCGTCCCGGATGTGTATGTTGTATGTTCGTGTGTAGTTTGGGTTTTCCCTCCAGTGTGAGATAGGTGTGTGTACTCACGGTTGTTGTCTTCATCGCTGGTTCCGGAGTCGTTGTGCGAGCAGGAGCAGTGGAAGGACTTCCAGTTCAGGTTCACTGGTGGCTCCAGTCAGGTGTGTGTTTTAGAAGGTGAGTGTTTCCTTTTTTGGAGTTGGTGCGCATGCGGCAGAAACCTTGGTGGTGTGCAGCCTCATAATATGTCTTACGGAAACATTGTCCTCACCGGACTGAAGGTGCTTACCGCGGTCCATTGCGGCATGTCCTCACTGGCAGTATTGGCGCTTGCCTGGCTGTGTTCTGTTGGGAAGACCGCCATGGTCACAATTTGGAGGTCTTCACTGCTGGCCCATTGGCGGTACGACCGCTACCGCCAACATGCCGGTCCTGAGACCTTACTCGTATTGACCCCCCAAGTCTAAACCTTTGATGACGTGGCACTCTAGCTAGATATGTCTCCATTCTGGTAATTTGAAGGCAAATTTGTAGAATGAGGCTACAGTGTGTGGAAATTGCATTTTTCTCACACTCAACAAGTGCTTCCAGGAGCTAGTATTGTTGAAGGGTACTCCCAGATAAGTAAAAATAGGGACACACTGTAGTGCAGTGCTGCCTATGTGAAAGGGGATGATCTTGCTTCCACACACCTTGGCAAATGATGTCCTTCTATTTGTTGATAGGTGTAGATTGGTCATGAGAGCCACAAATCTGTCCAGCAACCTCTGGAGTCCTCATCCTGTTCTAGCCATGAGTACACAATCATTCGCATACATTAATAATGGTGTCATTCTTGTCCCCACCCTGGGTGAATTCACTTCAGTCTCAGTCAAATAATTGTCAAGGTAATTTATATAAAAACTAAAAAGAAAGGGTGCCAGTACACACCCCTGTCTGACCTCTCCTCTAATGATAGTATGTGATGAACATTCTCCATTAGGTCCAAACCTGACGCTGCTTTCCACATCCTCATGGAGCTGTGATAAAAGGTGCACGATCTTTGGGTCAGCACTCTTTTCCTTGCACATGCTCCACAGCTTGCCTCATATTACATTGATGAAGGCTGAACTGAGGTCCATAAACACCAGAAAGAAGCACCCTCCCTTGCAAGCACATAGTTTTTATTTAACAAATGCAGATTCAGACACTGGTCAGTTTTGCCTAAACCCTGCCTGAATCCGTACTGAGCTACCATTAGGATGCCCTTTTCGTTGGCCACGTTTTTGAGATGGTTCAACAGTATTCTGCCTAACACCCTGGCTGTGGAGTCTATTGGGGGGATTGGGCAATAACACTGGGGTGCGTCCCTATCTCCCTTTTTAAAAATGGGGACAATTATTGCCCTAGACCAGGACCTGAGGGGGACTGGGGGGGGTGACATGAACCACACTATGAAGTATATTCACCAGGGTTGAGACCTAAAAGGCCAGATTTTTTTTTAAAAGGCCACTCCATCCGGCCCCAGTGCTTGGTTATTTGGACATCTTCCCACTGCAGATGTGACGTCCTTAAGTGAAATTTCCTGTTGGACACTATTTCTGGAACTGGGTACGTTCTCTATATTACTACAAACACTACGCACCGGATTATGGGAATCATATACTTTACTAAATAGGTTGACCCCCACATGTTCTGGGATGGTCGCACCTATACTAGTAGCAGTACTGTGTGTAAAAAAAGGGGGTGTTTACTGCCTACCACGTTTTTCCCAGCAGAAGCTATAGATAACTGATCCGAGACCTCCCTCCCAATCATCTCTTTCCTGATGCTAATAGCCTCCTTGTAGCGTTTCCTGTCTCTGGGTATCCTTTTAACTGCTTGCAGTAAACGTCTATGAGCCTGTGAGCATGACTTATCAAACCATTTTTTGCATTTGGGAGCTTGGTTTAAATGTCTTCCAATTAGAAGTTCATTTATCCTTTTGCAGATTCCAGAAAAGGCCCCCAAGACTTCCACTGGATCAAGCTGAAAACTTAGGCACAGTCCAAAGTGCTCCATCTTATCCTCCAAAAGTTGGGACATAAACACCTCCGGGTGAATGTCCTGGCATTTCGGGCACACCCTCAAATTCCTGCTGTACTCAATCGGGGCAACCTCTTCATGACTGGCTAGTGGCGTCAGTCCTAGATTGAAGTTTGATATCAGCAGATTCTGATTGCTCAAAGGGCTCTCAGTAATATAAAGAGCATGTACCTTCCTTGCCTAGGTATTAGAGATTATAATATAATAAATCAGGGACCCAGACCCCCTGGCTGTGGTTATTACCTATTTTGATGCTAGATTGGAGCCCAGATCCAGGCGAAGAATAAGGTCATGGGTTACCATCAGCTTGTTCATTATGTAAGCACAGAATATCACCACAGAGGCTGTTCTCAAAATATGAATAGTTGCAGAAAGCATTGTTTCTTATTCCACATACATGATTATCAGAAAAAGGACATGATCTAATGGTAAAATCACCCCCCATATTATAACAAAATCTTTGCCCAACACTAATTAGGTTTTAAGCCGTCCACTCTGGCTCCCTGTGGCTGACGGGATAGCAGAGGTGATAACTGAGTAGAAGCCATTTAGATGCTTTTCTGAGCATAAATAAGGCCCTCATTACAACATTGGCGGTAAAAAACGCTTACCGCCGTACAGAAGACCACCAACACACTGCCGCGGAATCCCACCGCGGTCATTATGACCCACTGCTCGGAATCCGCCAAAATTCAGACACCCACACAAGTCCGCCACACCAAAGGTCAGTAATAAACTGTCGAAAACAATTCCTCCACCGTCACGCCAACAGAAATACGCCCACACTATCACGACACATGAATCCACGCAGCGGTCTTTCAACCGCGGTATTCCATTGGCGGTACACACCGCCGCGCTCAAAATACACACACATTTACAAAACACAGCCACATTGGACAATTCGAATTACACACACCTGATACACATACACACACCACTCCCACACACTCAATACAATATAAAACACTCACCCACATCAGCCACAAACCCCTACGACCAAAAATCATGAAGGAAGGCCAGGGAGAGACACCACAAACAACTAACAAGCATCCACAGGCACACAATACCATCACCCACAGAACTTCCACGCACCTCACACAACACACCACTAAATATCACCCCACCTATCAACACACACACCACTCCACACATCACCCACACCACCTTATGGCACGGCAAAGACACCCCAGGTTCTCAGAGGAGGAGCTCAGGGTCATGGTGGAGGAAAGCGTCCGGGTAGAGCCACAGCTATTCGGATCACAGGTGCAGCACACCTCCATTGCAAGGAAGATGGAGCTATGGTGAAGAATCGTGGACAAGGTAAACGCAGTGGGACAGCACCCAAGAAATCGGGATGACATCAGGAAGAGGGGGAACGACCTACGGGGGAAGGTGCGTTCCGTGGTCTCAAGACACCACATTGCGGTTCAGCAGACTGGCGGCGGACCCCCACCTCCTCCCCCACAACTAACAACATGGGAGGAGCACGCTTGGCGATTCTGCATCCTGAGGGCCTCGCAGGAGTAGATGGAGGAATGGACTCTGGTAAGTCAAATCTTAACCATTACATCCCCCACCCTACCTGCATGCAACCACATACCCCCACCATCACCCCCATCACTCCTACTCCTCACAAATGTTCCACTATCACAACCCACACATCCCAACACCAAGCCCTGCATGCAACAACAAAGCATGGCCACCTATCACCAAAGCATGGCCACTGCACATACCCATACAACCCCCTAAACCATCATTACACAAGGTCCTACACAGGAATGCAAGCACTGGGGTACACGGACACCCACCCATTGCACTCCATGGCACACACAGATGTAATAAACATCCTTTTATACCCCTGCAGGACCCCTACCCAACGTCACCGGACAGGAGGGTCCACACATGTCCACACCACCAACAGAAGAGGCCCACAGTGATGACAGCAGCTCTGTCCAACTGGATCTAGATGACCAGCCCGGCCCATCGGGGACCTCAGGACAGTCGGTTCCCCTGACACAGTCACAGGCCACCACAGAGATTCCCCCCTCTGGAAACACCAACACAGCACCCACCCAGCGGGCCCATACCTCTGTCCCCAGGACACGTCAAGCAGCAGTGTGTCCACCACTACAGTGAACCCAGGCTAACCCACCACCTCAACAACAACAGGGACCTGGGGGCAGTGGTAGTGGGCACACGGTCCAGGGGACGGAGGCCCAGGAACACAGGGGAACTGGGAGGGCTGCTGTTGCGACGGGGGAGGACAGGCCCAGGGAACCCACTCTCCACGAGGCCCTCTCCTCCATCATGGGAGCCTACCACCACTCCTAGGAGACGATGGCAACAGTACTGGCCAAGTTTCAGGAGACCCAGCACCTGCAGGAGGAACAGTATTTGGGCTTCAGGGAGGAACTCAGAACCATCAATTCCACCCTGGGCACCATTGTAGGTGTGCTGAAGGAACTACTCAACACCAGGAGGGACACTGTGGCACTACAAGGGGCCCCTGAAACTATCATGGATGATAAACTGCCCACCACCTCCGCCGGAGCTAGTGGACAGGAGGCACTGCCACAGGACCACCACACCACCACCCCACCCCCTGCAGAGGGAGAACCACCCCACAAAAGGTCCCTGAGATCCAGGACAAAGACAGAGAATGATGCCAAGACCCCCGCCAAGAAATGAGACCACCCTGAATGTCATCCCTATGTCCCACTTTGTCACCCTGTCCATCCTTAAACTGCCCCAGCTCCACTTCCTATGCCCATTTGGGCAATGGACCTGTGAGACTAATAGACTGGACTCTGCCATGGACAGTCCTCCACCATAAATCCTCACCATTTTGCAACCCCCTCCAATACTCAGCACTTAAATAAACACCCTTGAAGCACAAAACAATCTGGAGTTAGTCTGTGATTTCGGAATAGTGTATTAGCAATTACCGTGGCAAAATGCTCTTACAATTGTAATGTCAACATACCTATGTCACAAAGCTCTAGTCCATGAGGAATCAAAGCAGATGTCACACAGTGGGACCCACATCTGTGAAATCGTAAGGGAAAGTGACAACTCAGTGACCATACACTGGGTGAAAACGACAGACAGTAGAGAGGTAGTAGTGT
The DNA here is from genome assembly GCF_031143425.1 of Pleurodeles waltl. Classification (NCBI taxonomy): domain Eukaryota; kingdom Metazoa; phylum Chordata; class Amphibia; order Caudata; family Salamandridae; genus Pleurodeles; species Pleurodeles waltl. Next base: position 1,668,092,691 of record NC_090444.1, on the reverse strand, counting down.
TAAAGTACATGTAGTAGGCAGGTTTGTATTCTTACCTGTGTCTCACTGGAAATATTGCAGGATCATCGAGTTCATGTTGTCCATGTCCTCTTCTTCTGCTTCCTCATCTTCACTGTCCACAGGCTCCACAGCTGCAACAACATCACCATCTGGACCATCCTCCTGCAGGAAAGGCACCTGTCGTCGCAAAGCTAAGTTGTGAAGCATACAGCAGGCCACGATGATCTGGCACACCTTCTTAGGTGAGTAGAATAGGGATCCACCTGTGATATGGAGACACCTGAACCTGGCCTTCAGGAGGCCGAAGGCCTGCTCTATTATCTGCCGTGTTCGCCCATGGGCCTCATTGTAGCGTTCCTCTGCTCTTGTCCTGGGATTCCTCACAGGGGTCAGTAGCCATGACAGGTTGGGGTAACCAGAGTCACCTGCAAATGGCGAGGGACAACTGTTAGACACACTAACCTGGAGTGATATCCCCAGACCCAAACAACCATTCCCACTGACTTGCTTCCAGGTGCTCACCTAATAGCCACACACTGTGCCTCTGGAGTTGACCCATCACATAAGGGATGCTGCTACTCCGCAGAATGTAAGCGTCATGCACTGAGCCAGGGAACTTGGCATTCACATGGAAGATGTACTGGTCTGCCAAACACACCATCTGCACATTCATGGAATGATAACTCTTCCGGTTTCTGTACACCTGTTCACTCCTGCGAGGGGGACCAAAGCCACATGTGCCCCATCAATGGCACCTATGTTGTTGGGGATATGTCGCAGGGCATAGAAGTCTCCTTTCACTGTAGGCAAATCCTCCACCTGAGGGAAAATAATGTAGCTCCGCATGTGTTTCAGCAGGGCAGACAACACTCTGGACAACACGTTGGAAAACATAGGCTTGGACATCCCTGATGCTATGGCCACTGTTGTTTGAAATGACCCACTTGCAAGGAAATGGAGTACTGACAGCACCTGCACTTGAGGGGGGATTCCTGTGGGATGGCGGATAGCTGACATCAGGTCTGGCTCCAGCTGGCTACACAGTACCTGGATTGTGGCACGGTCAAGCCTGTAGGTGATGATCACATGTCTTTCCTCCATTGTCGACAGGTCCACCAGCGGTCTGTACACCGGAGGATGCCGCCATCTCCTCACATGTCCCAGCAGACAGTGCCTATGAAGGACAACAGCGAGCACAGAGTCAAACAACTCAGAGGTACGTAAACACAGCTTACACCGAACACAAATCATAATCCGATATTTGGCCTGTATGTGTGTTGAGGCTAGGCCTAGGTATGTGTGACGCAGTTAAAAATTAAACCATGTGGGCCCCTGAAATGGTGGCTGTCTGACCTGTAAAGTGGGACAATGGGATGTGAGGCAACTGCGCTGGCGGTGTACACCGTTGCAGTAGGCGGTTGAAGACCGCAGCGCAATCCTGCATTGGTTAACATTGGACCTTAAGGGTCCCAGGAGCCAATGGTGATATACGCCGGCGGTGACGGTACGCACCGCCGCGGTCGTGACCGCCATTTTCTATCTGTTCAATCACTCGATACCTGATCTTCGACAGGAGAGGACCTACACTGCAAGTGCTGCTGTGACCTCGGTCTGGAAGAGACAATGGCTTATGCGACTGGGGAAAGGGCTCCTGCCTTCACATCGGCGGAGTTGGAGAAACTCGTGGATGGGGTCCTCCCCCAGTACACGCTACTCTACGGTCCTCCAGACAAACAGGTAAACACACTGGGAGCATACTGTATGGGCTATGCCTGTGTGGAGTGGGGTGGATGAAAGAAGGGGGGGGAGATTGAGGCGTGCATGAAACGACGGTGAGTGCATGTGCATCATGGCAAGGGTAGGGATGGTGGCCAATGACTGTGCAGTTGGTAATAACTTTTCTTTTCCCCCTGTACAATTCATGTAGGTCAGCGCCCACCAGAAAAAAGATATTTGGCGTGCCATTGCCAAGGACGTCCGGACCCTTGGGGTCTACCACAGACAGAGCACCCACTGCCGGAAAAGATGGGAGGACATTCGCCACTGGAGCAAGAAGATGGCGGAGGCCCAGCTGGGGATGGCCTACCAACGTGGGAGGGGTGCCCATCGCACAATGACCCCCCTGATGTTCAGGATCCTGGCGGTGGCATACCCGGAGTTGGATGGGCGCTTGGGGGTATCACAGCAGCCACAAGGGGGTGAGTACACTCTCATTCTGCTTATTTTGCGCGCAGTGGAGGTGTCTGGGTGGGGGAGGTGGGCTGTGGGTTTCCCAAGGCCAGGGCGAGTTTAGGAGGCAAGGTCCCCTTGTGCCGGCAGAGCCTGTAGCTCCCCACCCCACCTGTGTACAGTGCCAAGTACACCTAGTCAGGCTCCTGTGAAATCGATGTGCGCAGATGTCATCCATAGCCTTGTAGGCCATGTCCCAGGGATTGAACAGTGGAGGCCAAGTGCGCGGTGTAGTGCAGGGGGTTTCTGTGTCTGTCGTGCCCGCCAACGGTAGCGGTAATGCATGCACTCAACATGTCTTTCTTCTGTCGTCCCCCCCTTTTTGTGTTCACCCTGTTCTTGTGTGCATTAGCATCATCAGGCGGAGGAGCAGTGGCAACGGAGCACGAGGGAGCTGCATCCCACATGGCCCAGGAGGGCGAGACACGGGAGTCGGAGTACACCAGCGGGACGGAGGGCGAGGGGAGCTCCACGGCGGGGACAGGAGCTGACACCAGTGACACGGACTCGTCCTCTGATGGGAGCTCCCTTGTGGTGGCGGCAACATCTGTGCCCCCGCATCTACAGGTATAGCCGCCACCCCCCCTACCAGCACCGCCCTCCCAGCAGCCCCTCAGCGTTTGCCCCGTGCCAGCTCACCCAGGAGGGTGGGCATCACTTTCGCCCCAGGCACCTCAGGCCATGCCCCAGTCACCCCTGCTGCCCTCATTGTGGAGGCCATTGACCTCCTCAGGTCCCTCACTGTTGGGCAGTCTACCATTTTAAATGCCATCCAGGGTGTAGAAAGGCAGTTGCAACAAACCAATGCATTCCTGGAGGGCATTCATTCTGGTCAGGCGGCACTTCAGTGAGCTTTTCAGACTCTGGCCTCAGCACTGATGGAGCCATTGTCCCTGTGTCTAGCCTCCCCCCTCCAACTTCCTCCACCCAGACCCAATCCCCTGTACCTCAGCCTATCCCAAACACACATTCAGACCAGCATGCACACACGTCAACACACAAGGGAAGCTCTGGCAAACATAAGCACCACACATCCCACAGGCACTCACGCAAGCATCACACACATGCAGACACACCAACATCCACTGCCTCCACTGTGTCCCCCTCCTCCTCGTCTCCCTCCTCTCTCCCAGTCTCATCTACACTCACAGCTGCATGCACTACATCAAAAGCCACTACTTCCATCACCATCACACCCACCACCACACCCCGCTCACGTGCAGTCACCACCCCAACTACCATTCACACTTCCCCTGTGTCCTCTCCCAGTGTGTCTGTGACGCCACCTCCCAAGATACACAAACGCAGGCACACAACCACCCAACAGCCATCCACCTCATGACAGCCTCCAGCGCATTTACCTTCACCCAAAGTCACCAAACCAACACCTCCTACAACCACAGCATCTTCCTCCACTCCCAAACCCCCTCCAGCTACCCGTCCCAGTGTTTCCCAAAAACTTTTCCTGTCCAACCTTGACCTCTTTCCCACACCTCCCACACCCGGCCCGCCTCCTAGGGCCCGACTATCCAGGTCCCAACCTAGCACCTCAGCCACAACATCTCCGGGACCAGTGGTGCCTGTAGTCACCGGAATCTGGAGTGCACCGGCCACCAGGGCAGCTAGTGTGGCACGAGCCACAGCACGGACAGTCCCCCACCTGTGAAGCATCTAAAGTTGGCCAGTGCCCGGCAGGAGAGGGGAAAGACTCCAGCCACCAAAACCGCTCCCAGAGGTACAGGTGGGAGTGTGGAGTCAGCTGCGACACCTTCCAAGTTGGGGAAGGGCCACAAGAAAGTCAGCAGGTCTGGGAAGAGCAGTACGGCGGAGAAGACACATACTGTCAGTGTGCTCTGTCATATAGTGGGGGGGGATGGTAATGATATGTGAAACATGGTCCAGTTCTGCATGGTACAGATTGATATTTTCTGCATTTACTTAGGGCCCACATTTAGGCACACAGGACTCCCTTCATGCAACGATTTGACAATAAAGTGGTTATCAGACAGTTGCATCCATACTTTACTTTCTTCACATTTTAACACAGGGGACAGTGTTACAGGTGTGATATGTGTTTTATTGGCTGCAGGGAGTGAATAGTGCTATTTACAGTGATGGCAAGTCGTAAGGGGTGGGTGTCCTCAAAGCCAACATGGTGGCAGCCTTGGTGGTAGTATTGATGGGTCCATCATTTCTTACATTAGTTCATATTGCCTCTTAGCAATGTGCGGTGGCTGATTCAGTGGGATGGTTGCTGTGCAGATTGTTGCTGAGTTACTTCTTGAAGAGGGCCTTGTTCTTTGCTGAGGTTCCAGTGCCATATCTTGGCCTGAGGGTACGTTTGGGCGCCTGTTGTTGATCTTCAGGGAATGACATGGTAGGCCCTTGGGTTTCCTGTGAGGGAAGTTCCTGGGATGTTTCTGCTGATGGTGTAATTTCATGGTGGGTGTCCGGTGCTGTAGTGGGGGCCTCCTGTCTATGCATGTGTGTCTCAGACTGGGTTTGTACTAGCTGTAGCAGTGCTCCTGCTATGGTGGCCATTGTGGCGTTGTGCTGTTTCCACTGCTCTATGGCCTGTTGGTAGTGTTCCAGCTGCATCCTCTGACTGTGCTCCAGGGTGGACACTATCTGTGCCAACCTGTCATGGGTATGCTGGTAGGCCCCCAATACCTCTGATATCACGTCCCGGGCTGCTGCATCCATCCTGTGGCCTCCCCCTGGACCACTGAGACCCTTGCACTTGCCCTGGCCCCCTGTGCATGTGTCCCCTGCACAGGTCTGGCAGTACCACTTGTACTGGGGCCCTCACCTTCTTGCATGTTGGGAGTGGGAGACTATGGCCTCTGTACCTGAATTCCACCAGTCTGTGGCTTGGATACACTGGTGTAGGGACGCTTGCCCTGGGCTGCTGGTCTTGACTGGGTGGTAGGGGTGACAGTGGTTTCCTGGGTGGGGCTGCTGCATGGTGACAGTCTAGGACTGTGTGAGGGGCCTGCCTGCTCATCAGTGTCCAGGGATCCTTCACCTGTGTTCTGTGAGGTGCCTCTGTCTCCCTGGGGGGCACTGGCACTCCTTGTCCTGTCCGTTAGGGTGCCATGGGGGCTGGTGTCTGTTGGGGGACATAGACATGTCTGTTACAGATAAACGTTTGGGGTGCACAGGACTGGGCTATTTTGTGCTGTAGTTACCTTCAGTGGCCTTACAGGGTGCCTTTGTAAGTTTTACACTGCATTTTGCTTGGACTGTGGGGTTGCATTGTGGTGAGGGGTGTTGTTCCATTGTGGGTACTTTCAGGGTTAGGTGGCTGTGTACAGGGGGAGGGATGTGGACATGTTAGTTGGTTTGTGGTCATGCAGTGGGGGTGGATTTAGTGGCTGTTGCCTGGGTGGGCTGTTGGTCCTGGTGGGTGTGGGTGGGGTGGAGCATGTATTACAGGTATGGTGTAAATGTTGATGACTTACCTGAGTCCATTCCTCCAGTGAGTCCAGTGAGTCCTTCAGGGTGCAGGATAGCCAGTACCTTTTCCTCCCAGTCTGTGTATTTGGGTGGTGTTGGTGGCGGTCCTCCCCCAGTCTTCTGGACTGCAATGTGGTGCCTTGATGCCATGCCCCTGACCTTCCCCTGCAGGTCGTTCCATCTCTTCCGGATGTCGTCCCTGGTGTGTGGATGGTGTCCCACTGCATTAACCTTGTTCACAATGGTCGGCCATATCTCCATCTTCCTTGAGATGGGTGTGTGCTGCACCTCGGCCCTGAATATTTGTGGCTCCTCCTTCAGGATCTCATCCACCATGGTCCTTAGCTCACTTTCTGTGAAGAGATGATGTTTGGGGGGTGACATGTTGAGTGTGGTTAATGGTGTCGGGGCTGGGAACGCAGTGAGGGTGCTCTTCTGTTGGTTTGTGTGTGTCTCGTGTATGGTGGCGTTCAGTGTCTGCCTCCGGTGCTCTCCGTCTTCTTGGCCTAGTTTAGTTGCAAAGGATTGTGGGGTATGTCTAGGGGTGTTGTATGGGGTTATGGATGTGTGTCAGGTGTCACGACCATGGCAGAAACCGTCAACACAGACAGCCACTTTAACATTCTGACCAACCTGGTGGTAGCAACAAACACCGCAACGGTAACCACCAACAGACAGGGGGAAGACAATGTACTGCCCACACTATTACAAGGCACCAATCCGCCAGCTTTTCCGGGGCGGTACCAACGCCATAAAAAGCACAGCGGAAACAGTACACAGAAGGGAAACCACTCACCTCTCGACACTCAACGAAGAACCAGGACGCCATGGAGCCCGAATTGAAGATCCTACCCATGTTGCTGTATCTATTAATACACCACGAAGTGGAAAGAAGGCGCGGCGGCGACGACGACGGTAAGTACTGCACCTAAAACACAGGGGAGGGGAGGAGGGAAAAGAGAGTGACACACAGGTGACACGCAACACCCCCACCCCCAACAACGTACACACACACACAAATCCAATAACATCACAGATACACCGCACCACCCCCTGGAAGAACGTAAGGACAAAAATAAATTAGTTTAGCTAGTGTTATAGTGGAACAATCAGATCAATCAAGAGAACAGCAAATAATCAGTATACACAAATATTTGCATCAAGTACACAAGTCAGTACACTGTCCCATGAAATGTCCATGGACCAGTGGTCCCAAAAAGCATGGGTGAAGCCCACACATGACACCTGCCTTAAAACAGAGAGAACACTGCAGGGGCATCAGGTCGAGAAAATAAACAGGCCCCTCAGGGGAAAGGGAAGTGGGGGCACCTAAGCCGGATGATGGTACGACACCACTGCTCCTCCACAGGGCTCCATGCCCACTGCTTGGTCCTGGGGAGTGCAAAGCCACAGTCTCTCAAGTCTCTCAAGTGGGTTCACTGCCCACTGCTTGGTCCTGGGGAGTGCAAAGTCACAGTCTGTCAAGTCGTTGGTTTGCCCACATGCCAAGGACTGGGTGACAGGATGCATTTCTCCACTGGCTCTTGAGGGGGCTTTGTGCCCAGTGTGCTTCATTCTGCCAAAGACTGGGTGAGTGGATGCATTTCTCCACTGGTCCTGGAGGGGGCTTTGTGCCCAGAGTGCTTCATCCTGCCAAGGACTGGGTGAGTGGATGCATTTCTCCACTGGTTCTGGAGGGGGTTTTGTGCCCAGTGTGCTTCATCCTGCCAAGGACTGGGTGAGTGGATGCATTTCTCCACTGGTTATGGAGGGGGCTTTGTGCCCAGTGATGCTGCACCAGGGGTGTGGCAGTTGACATCCTCTCACCTGGGTGTCTTAGCCATGCGATGTACCTGGAACAGGTAGCATGATACTCCATGGAGGCAGAGCCACATTCCATCCTGCGGCGACTTAGGCTGCCAATTGCTGGTTTGTGTCAGTGCTGGAGGTGGTGTCTCAAGTGGCGTGTCCAGGGTCGAGGACGTCACCTACAGACTCTGACGGCTGCCCACTGGGGTTGGGGCTGACATCCGATAGAGTGGCATCGGATATGCACGTGGCGGTGCTGATGGTGGTGCAGGTGGCAGTGGCTGCAGCGGAGATGCTGCCAGTGCTGGCCGTGATGCAAGTGACTGTTGTGGTGGATGGAAACACCATACTGTCTCCGGCAGCCTCGGATGGCTGATCCTTGGGGAGGATGCTGCAGCCCGACGTTGTGGCAGCGGCGGTACAGGTGGCGTTGCAGGTGGCGGCCGGAGCGGCGGTGGTGACTGTGGTGCCTGTGGCTGGCATCCCTGATCCCTGATGATATTCTGGTCACCGCCCCTCACCAGGAGACACCATGCCCTCAGGTGATGTGCCCTTTGGCTTGTGGCCCTTCACCATCTTGACAGTCGCTGCAGGGACCTTTGTACTGTCCCCTCAGTGTTTGGGTGAGGCCTTGCTGGGTGGGTGGTGTGACTGTCCCCTGCTGAAAGCAGGCCCCTTTTTCACCTTTGCATGTGGTGGAATAGGTTGGTTCTTCTTTTCTGTCGGTGGCACACTAGCAGCTCTGACGGGTGCCCCCTTAGATCGTACTGGACTAGCAGGGACCACAGCGGATGCAGATTTGGTGGCTGAGGTGCTGGTCTGGGATCTAGACATCCTGGTACAGGGGGAGGCGTAGGGAAGAGGTCAATGTTAGCTAGGAAACATTTTTTAGACACGCTGTGACGGGAAGATGGAGGGGGTGTGGGAGTGGAGGAAGAGGTAGTGGTTGTAGGAGATGTACATCTGCTGAGTTTGGGTGAAGGTGCATGGGCTGGAGGCTGTTGTGAGGTGGATGGCTGTTGAGTGGGTGTGTGCCTGCATTTGTGTATTTTGGGAGGAGGGCACTGGGAGAGGACACAGCAGACGTGTGAGTGGTAGTGGGGGTGGTGATTGCACTTGAGCGGTGTGTAGTGATGGGCGTGCTGGTGATGGAGGCAGTGGCTAATGATGCAGTGCATGCAGATGTGAGTGGAGATGAGACAGGAAGGGAGGTGGAGGAGGATGAGGAGGGGGACACAGTGGAAGCAGTGGATGTTGGTATGTGTGCATGGGCATGGTGCTTGTGTGAGTGCCTGTGGGATGTGTGGTGCTTATGTTTTCCTGAGCCACTTTTGTGTGTTGATCTGTGTGCATGCTGGTCTGATGGTGTGCTTGGGATAGGCTGAGGTAGAGGGGATTGGTTCTGGGTAGTGGAAGTTAGAGCGGGAGACTGGACACAGGGACAATGGCTGCCATCAGTGCTGAGGCCAGAGCCTGAAATGCTCTCTGTTGGGCCGCCACGCCAGAATGAATGTCCTCCAGGTAAGTATTTGTTTGCTGCAAATACCTCTTGACACCCTGGATGGCATTCAGAATGGTTGACTGCCCAACAGTGAGGAATCTCAGGAGGTCTATAGCCTCCTCACTGAGAGCAGCAGGGCTGACTGGGGCAGGGCCTGAGGTGCCTGGGGCGAAGGAGATGCCCACCCTCCTGGGTGAGCGGGCACAGGAAACATGCTGACGGGCTCCTGGGAGGGTGGTGCTGGTAGGGGGGTGGCGGCTGTACCTGTTGTTGGGGTGGGCACAGAGGTGTCCGCCACCGCCAGGGAGCTTCCATCAGAGGAGTCGCTGTCACTGGTATCCCCTCCTGTCCCCGTCGTGGAGCTCCCCTCGCCCTCCGTCCCACTGGTGCCTTCACCCTCTGTGGATTCACCCTCCTGGGCCATGTGGGATGCAGCTCCCTCTGTTGCCGGTGCCTCTGCTCCTCCGCCAGATGATGCTAATGCACACAAGGACAGGGTGACAAAACAAGAAGGGGGGAAAGACAGAGAACACATATGGTCAAAGCCAGCAACACCACTACCGTTGGCGGACACAACACACAGGAAGCAGCCCTCTGCACTTGGCCATGCACTACCAGTTAGTAGGAAAGTCACCAGGCCATGGGGTACAAGGCCTAACACCATTTGCTGCACACCTGGAACCCACAGGAGCCTGCCCAGTAATGGATGCCCACTAAAAATATTGGGGTTTGAGTGCCTCAGAGCCTGCCTAACAAGGGACCTACCCTGCTGTGTTCACCCTGGCCTAGGGGAACCCACAGCCAACATCCCCCACCCAGATACTTCGTAAAGCGCGCAGAGTCAACTTTATGACACTGTACTTACCACCTTGTGGCTGCTGTGATGGCCTCAAGTGCCCATCCAACTCCGGTTAGGAAACCGCCAGGATGCGGAACATCAGGGGGGTCATGGTGCGACGGGCACCCCTTCCACGTTGGAAGGCCAGCCCCCAGCTTGGCCTCCGCTGTCTTTTTGCTCCAGCTGTGCAGGTCCTCCCATCTCTTGCGGCAGTGGGTGCTCTGTCTATGATAGACCCCCAGGGTCCATACTTCCTTGGCGATGGCATGCCAAATACCCTTCTTCTGGTGGGTGCTGACCTAGAGGAAAGGTACAGGAGGAAAGGACATTACTCACCCGTCTGGACCGTGAGACTAATTGCCCACCAGTTCCCAACCATGCCCTGACACTCTTACACTGACCATCCTCACATGCAGTCCTCAGCCCCCCCAGATGTGTCTTCCATCCACACCACTCCAAACAGGCATGGCCCACGCATCATGCTCACAGTGTACTCACCTGTTTGTCTGGAGGACCATAGAGTAGCGTGTACTGGGGGAGGACCCCATCCACCAGTTTGTCCAACTCCTCCGCGGTGAAGGCAGGGGCCCTTTCCCCAGACACTCAAGCCATTGTCGCTTCCAGACTGAGGTCACAGCAGCACTTGCAGTGTAGGTCCTCTCCTATTGAAGGTCAGGTATCAAGTGAGTGAACAGATGGAAAATGGCAGTCACGTCCACGGCGGTGCGTACCGTCACCGCTGGCGTACATCACCATTGGCTCCTGGAACCCATAGGGCCCAATGATAACCAATGCTGAATTACACGGCGGTCTTCGACCACCTACCGCGACGCAGCACAATGCAAGCGCAGTTACCTCATTTCTCCTTGTCCCTCCTCACAAGTCAGGCAGCCGCCATTTCAGGGGGGCACATGGCATGGCACCTAACTGCGTCACAGTACATTTTGGCACATATACGGACTAACTATGCCACACACGGATTTACTCACATTACTGCAGACTCACTTGTGCAACCTATGTGGTACTTGACCCTCTGCTCACCGTTCTCCTCCATAGGCCACAACCGCTGGGGTAGATGATTTGATGGCGGCATCCTCCGGTGTACAGACCCCTGGTGGACCTGTTGACAATGGAAGACAGACACATCATAGTCACCTACAGACTTGATCGTGCCACAATCCAAGACCTGTGTGCCCAATTGGAGCCAGACCTGATGTCATCGATCGGCCATCCCACAGGAATTCCCCCACTAGTTCAGGTCCTGTCAGTGCTCCATTTCCTGGCAAGTGGCTCCCTTCAAACAACAGTGGTCATGGCATCAGGGATGTCTCAGCCAATGTTTTCTAACGTGTTGACCAGAGTGTTGTCAGCTCTGCTGAAACACATGCGCAGCTACATCGTGTTCCCCCAGGTGGAGGATTTGCCCACAGTGAAGACTGACTTTTATGCCCTGGGGCATATCCCTAACATCATTGGTGCCATTGATGGTACACATGTGGCATTTGCTCCCCCCGCAGAAATGAACAAGTGTACAGAAATTGAAAAAGCTACCATTTGATGAATGTGCAGATGGTGTGTTTGGCGGACCAGTACATCTCCCATGTGAATGGCAAGTATCCTGGCTCTGTGCATGACGCCTACATTTTGAGGAATAGCAGTATCCCTTATGTGATGGACCAACTCCAGAGGCACCGGGTGTGGCTAATAGGTGAGCCCAGGGTCCCCACACAGTACGAGTAGGTGTCTGGATATGGGGCAGTCCCTAAGGGTTAGTGTGTATCTAACAGTTATCTGTTGACATTTGCAGGTGACTCTGGTTACCCCAACTTCTCATGGCTACTGACCCAAGTGAGGAATGCCAGGACAAGGGCAGAGGGCTGCTACAATGAGGCACATGGGCGAACTAGGCGTATTATTGAGAGGACGTTCAGCCGCCTGAAGGCCAGAATCTGGTGCCTCCATCTAACAGGTGGCTCCCTATACTACTCACCGAAGAAGGAGTGCCAGGTAATCGTGGCATGCTGCATGTTGCACAACCTGGCATTGCGACGCCAGGTGCCTTTTCTGTAGGAGGATGAGCATGGTGATGGTCTTGTGGCAACGGTGGAACCTGTAGACAGTGAGGAAGAGGAGGCAGAGGAAGAAGATATCGGCAACAGAACTAACATTATTATGCAGTACTTCCAGTGACACACAGGTAAGAGACTGTAACTCCTCGTCACATTTCTGAATACTGTAGGACATTGTATAAGTCAGCCTCTTAACCTCTGTCTATGGACACTGACAGTTCACTTTGGGTTTCAATTTTTCAGATCTGGGTACCTCATTCTGCCTTCTGCTATATGTACTGCTGCCCAACAACTGTCATACATTGGTATGAGCAAATGAACATTTACATTGCTATTTGTTGCTGATGTTGTAATAATACGTTTGTGAAAGATCAGACTGACTCCAGATTGGTTTGTGATTAAAGGGAGTTTATTTAGGGGCTAATGAGTATAGGGGTATGTGCAAGGTGCTGGGGTGATGGTGGAGGTAGGTCCATAGTAGAGTCCAGTTTCTTGGTATCACATGTGCATTGTCCAATGGGGCATAGGAAGGGGAGTAATGGCAGTTCAAGGTGGACAGGGTAACTGAGTGGGATAGAAGGGTGACAATCAGGAGAGTCTTATTTCCTGGTGGGGGTCTTGGCAATGTTCTCTGTCTTCTGCCTGGATTGCAGGGACCGTTTGCGTGGTGGTTCTTCTTCTGCAGGGGGTGGGGTGCTGGTGGTCTGTTGGTCCTGAGGCGGGGCCTTCTGTCCACTAGCGCCAGCGGAGGTGGAGGGCTGTTCCTCTATTTGGCTAGTGGGAGGGGCCCTTTGTTGTGCCACTGCCTCCCTCATGGTCTTGCCTATGTCAGCCATCATTCCTGCTATGGTGATCAGGATGGTGTATATGTTGGTGAGGTCCTCCATGATCCCCATGTATTGTCCCTCCTGCAGCTGCTGTGTCTCCTGAAACTTGGCCAGTACCGTGCCCATGGTCTCCTGGGAATGGTGGTATGCTTCCAGGATGTTTGATAGTGCCTCGTGGAGGGTCGGTTCCCTGGGCCTGTCCTCCCCTTTTCGCACAGCAGTCCTCCCAGCTTCCCTGTTGTCCTGCCCCACTGTCCCCTGAACCGTGTACCCACTGCCACTGACCCCAGGTCCCTGATCATCCTGGGTTTGTGGGGTTACCTGGGGTCCCTGTAGTGGTGGACACACTGCTGATTGACATGTCCTGGGGACAGTCGCATGGGCCCATTGGGTGGGTGCTGTGGTGGTGTTTCCTGAGTGGGAGGTTCTGTGGTGGCTTGGGACTGTGGCAGGGGAACCGACTGTCCAGAGGTCCCTGATGGGCCAGGCTGGTCATCTTGATCCAGGCGTGCAGAGATGCTGTCATCACTGTGGTCCTGTCCGATGATGTTGGGAAGGGATCCTGTTGGGGTGTAAAGGCATTGTTATTTTATCTGTGTGTGCCATCTTGTGCAAAGGGTGTATTTCCCTCCATTACTGTGATTGCACTATCACCTTGGCCCTTGTGTGAGTGTTGAATGTGTGCCCAGGTGAGTCTCTCTATTGGACATTCTTTGGTGATGGGTGTACATGCATGTCTGTGATGGGTGTCCATGCACTGTTGTTGCATGCAGGGCTTGGTTGTGGAAGTGGTGGGTCGTGATGGTGGGGTGTGTGGGAGATGGTGGAGTCATGGGAGTGAGGGTGAGGATGAGGGTGGGAGTATGCAGGTAGGGTGGGGGGGATATAGTATTCAAGATTTGCTTTACCAGAGTCCAGTCCTCCTGCTACTCCTGCAAGGCCCTCATAATGCATTATCGCCAAGACTTGCTCCTCCCATGTTGTTAGTTGTGGGGGAGGAGGTAGGGGTCCACCGCCAGCCCTCTGTACTGCTACCTGGTGTCTTCATACCACGGAACGTACCTTCCCCGTAGGTCATTCCACCTCTTCCTGATGTCACCTTTGTTCTTGGATGCTGTCCTACTGTGTTAACCCTGTCCACAATTCTCCGCCATAGCTCCATCTTCCTTGCAATGGAGGTCTGCTGCACCTGTGATCCGAATAGCTGTGGCTCTACCCGGATGATTTCCTCCACCATGACCCTGAGCTCCTCCTTAGAAAACCTGGGGTGTATTTGAGGTGCCATGATGTGGTGTGAGTGATGTGTGAGGTGATGGTTGATGTGATGTGTGGGGTGATATGTTGGGGTGTGTGGTGTGATGTGCGTGGATGGTGTATTAGTGATGGTGTTGTGTGCCTCTGGATGCTGGTGTGGTCTTTGCTTTTCTCTCTCTCTGCTACTTCAAATAGTTTTGGTGTAAGGGGTTGTGGGTAATGTGAGTGTGTGTTTTATAGTGTTGTGAGAGTGTGGGTGTGGTGTGTATGTGTCAGGTGTGTGTATTTTTAATTGTCCAATGTGGTGTGGTTTTGTAAGTGTGTGTGTATTTTGAGCGCTGTGGTGTGTACCGACAATGGTTTACCGCGGTTGAAAGACCGCTGCGTTGATTCATGGGTCGTGATACTGTGTGCGTACTACTGTTGGCATAACGGTGTGTATTTTGCTAACGCCAGTTTATCACTGACCTTTGGTGTGGCGGACTTGTGTGGGTGTCTGTATAGTAGCGGAATACTCAGTGTGGGTCATAATACCCATTGCGGATTTCTGCCGTGGACACTGTATGTTGGCGGCTGTCGGCACGGCGGTAAACGGGATTTACTGCCAGGGTTGTAATGAGGGCCTTAGAACTCTCTGACAGCACAGCCTTATGTGACAGAAATATTTAAAAAGATGCTAAAAATATAGATGCTCCACGCCAGACTTGGCCTACTACATTCATAGTATGCTGCTCCAAAATGGCTTACATCCTCAATTAGCGGAAGATGCAGACTTTGCACACATTACTGGGAAGACTCCCTACACATTCTTTACATATACCCCACACTGCTACCTTGACAGAAGTTGTATCTTCAACTCCAATGGAATTAGTTTGTGCCGTAGGCAATTTTGTTTATTCTTAAAGGGTTGTTTGGCTAAATTTATTTAAAAAACCAAACACTTCTTAAAACATGCGACAAAAAACCAAGATGGTCAACCACGCCACCAGCTTGTGCCTGAATTAAACACTGTCAGTTCCTATCACACGAGTAATTGACACAGCCTTTCTTCCAACTGAACTTTTATTACCCAGTCCCTGGACTGGACAAATCATATTTTAATGCTATAATACAAGTAATCAACTCACTGTCTTTCTGGATGTTTGTTTGACACTTAGGCCCTCATTATGAACACGGCGGTAAACATCGCTCTACTTTATAGGGGCTACAATGGGGCATCCAGGCACCTCAGGGAACAGGGGCAGAGGGTGGTGGGGTGGGTAGTTACGATGGGGGTGGGCCTTGGATTTGCGTTCGGAAGGTGGAGGGGGTTTAGGTTCGGCCTTGGAAGATGGGGGAGTGTGCTTTGACCTGGTGGAGCCAGATGACATTGGCTCTGCACAGGGCTTCTTCCTTTCTGGGGAAGAGGCATGGGAATGTGAAGGGCAGACAGGGGCGGGCTGTGAAGTGGAAGGAGTGGAAAGGGCAAGGAGGTGCGCACATTTAGGGACAAGACGGGGTGGGCCAGTGGGTTGGAAAAGATCAGCAAGGGAGAGGAAAAGCTTTTTAGGAGCAATTGGGTTGGGCCTGGAGGAGGGCGTGGGAGTGGAGGCAGAGGGTGTGGACGTAAGTGGTGTAGGGGTGCGTGTTGTGGGTGCAGGTGACTGGACAGTATGCTGAGGTGTGGTGGATGTGTAATGGGTGGGTGTTTTGGGTTGTTTGTCTGTTTTTGAAGGAGGGGGTGTGGACACAGTGGAAGAAGACAGGCTGCCAGTGTAAATGTATGTTGTGTGGGTGTCTGCAAGTCTGTTGAGTGTGCTGCATGTGTCAACTACAGTAGTCGTGGTGAGTGCAGGTGTGGTGTCTGGGGTGCTGTAGTGAAAATAAGTATGTTTGGCCATTTACTTTGTGTTTCACCACTGTGCATGTTAGTTGTTCAATAATCACCAGTAGCACATAACATTGTGTATTCAGTTTAGCTGCCTATTGGCTTTAACGTGGCGTTAGACATTACATTTTGTATTCAGTTTAGCTGCCTATTGGCTTTATCGTGGCGTTCAACATTGCAGTTGAGACATTGCAGATGAGCCCTGTTTTTCCACATGGTAAACTAAGCTTGTGTTTTTCGTATTTTCTCTTACCGAACACGATAGCATGATAAAGAAGCGCACATTTTGTGTTTTTCTCTAGTGCAGGGAAGGACTCGGCCTTGGGAGAGACAGCCTTGAAAACTTGGCCAACTTTCCACGTTGTTTCTTCCTACTCTGACCTACAGTAGCCAGCATGTTTTGGATATTCAATTATTTAATCTATAAAAGGTGTCCCTGGACAGCAGCGAGGGGAATTTTCAGAGACTTCAGTCAGGAGTGGACGTCAACTGCCTGACCTCCAGTGAGGATGGAAAAACTATTTCGCGCAGTTCAACAGGGGTCATCAACTTGCTGGCATGAGAAAGATGAAGAGCAGTGATAGGCCCTACAGTGATGAATTTTGACTTTATTCTTTGCTTGGCAGTTATGCCATAATATAATCACATATATTTGCTGTGTACATTGCAGTTGAGAATCACTTTGATATATTTTCCTTTCATTGCTGTGACTATTTTTAAACGTGTGCCTCCAACCTACTAATGTCCTCTCTCAGGAACCTCGTGGTGAAGTACTAATAAATGTCTTTCTTAAACTAAGAAGTGCATTTCAGAGATTTTTGTCAGCTCAGTCATTAGTGAAAGCAAAACAGGTGCATGTATGGATGTGTGCTATTGTGGTGAGTGCAGGAATAGGCTCAGCAACAGTGTCTGAAGGTGCAGTACCTGGGGGTGTGCATGTAGAGGGGACAGACAGGGAGACGGAAGAGGTGGGCACAACAGGGGAAGTGGATGTTTCTGTGTGTGCATGTGTATGCTGGCTGTGTGAATGCTTGTGGTTGGAGGTGTGGTGCTTGTGTTTAGAAGTGTGATTCTTGTGTGTTGAGGTGCTTGGATGCATGTCAGATTGTGTGCTTTGTACGGGTGAAGGGAGTGGGGTGCTGGAAAGGGTAGAGGATGTTGGAGGGGGGATGGAATGACCAGGGAAACTGGCTGCCATCAAAGAGAAGGCCAGAGCCTGAAAAGATCTCTGCAGGCCAGACACGGCACTGTGAATGCCATCCAGATAGGCATTGGTCTGCTGCATCTCTGATGCTAGCCCCTGGATGGCATTGACCATGGTTGTCTGCCCTACAGAGATGGTTCTCAGGAGGTCAATAGCCTCCTCCATGAGGGCAGCAGGGCTGACTGGGGCAGGGGAGGAGGTGCCTGGGTCGAAGGAGATGCCCACCCTTCTGGGTGAGCGGGCACGGGCAACTCGGTGGGGAGCAAATGGGAGGGCGTGATGGCATGGGTGTGGGGGAAGATGATACAGTAGGGGTGTGCCCACTAGGGTCTGCCACCGCCAGGGAGCCCCCATCGGAGGAGGTATCGGAGTCACTACCTCCAGTGGTAGCGGCCTCCTCCGTGGTACTCCCTCCAACCCACTGGTCCCCTTGGCATCGGATGACTGCCTCTGAGGATCCATGGGTCGCTGCATCCCCACTCACCGGTGCCTCAACTCCCTCACCAGATGATGCTGATGTACACAAACAACACAAGAGAACAGGGATGGGGATACAAAACAGGAGAGACACTTGTAAATAGCTGAAAGGAGTGAACATAGTGGTCATACATACACCCACCCAGAAGACCCTCCAACAGGCAGCCCCTTCAACCATACCCATGGCCATGCCCCTGACCAGTGACCAGAACCCTGCTCTACACCCATTCCCTAAACACGCTAAGGACCTGACGTGTAGGAGACCTGACCCAAACAACCCTATGCCCAACGGGGGCCAACATGTAGATGGACATCAGTCAGAGTCCCTGCAACTAAGCAGCATAAATCCGAATGCACACACAGACATCCATCAGGGCTTGAAAATGTGGTATGTGTACTCACCCCCTTGTGGCTGCTTTGCAGCCTTCAAGCACCCATCCAGGTCTGGGTACGCCACCACCAGGAGGTGCAGCATGAGGGGGGTCAGTTTCCGACAGGCACCCCTTCCCCGTTGGGAGGACTTCCCCAGCTGGGCCTCACATATTTTACACGCCCAGCGCGGCAGGTCCTCCCACCTCTTCCTGCAGTGGGTGGTCCGCCGGTTGTAGACCTCCAGGGTCCGCACCTCCTTGGCGATGGCATGCCAAATTGCCCTCTTCTGGTGGGCGCCTACCTAAAAGGGAGACACAGAAATGTGGCACAGAGGTCTGGCACTTGGCAAATATATACAGCTGGCTAGACGTCCACTATGGAATGGAGAGTACAAACAGAATAACAGGACATACGCATGCAGCATGTCATGAACCATGGCCCATGCAGGGTCAGAGGTGCACATATATGTACTGCCAACACCATCCATTACACACAATGATTGCCCCCAATCCCCCTACTCACCTGTACCTCTGGCCGCCTGTAGAGCTTGGCGTACAGGGGCAGGACCCCATCCACTAGCCTCTCCAATTCCTCCTGGGTGAAGGGCGGGCCCTTTCCCCTGCAACACGAGCCACTTCCATGACCAGAGGCAGGACACAGCAGTACACTCAGTGGAGTACCTGCTTGCACGAGATCAGGGAGTCAAGTGAAGTTGGGGTGACTAAATCGCGTACATACCGCGCCAGTGTGCACCGTTACCGCCGGAGGAAATCATGATACACCATGTTTCCCCATTGGCATCCATGTTAACCAATGATTGTGCGCAAGCCGGTAAACACCGCCTTACGCTGTTACGTCAAACGCTAGCGGTATGAGGTCACTTCCACCACGACAGTTCGGGATTACAGGGGGCAGACATTTTGGCCTTAACTATGCATTTATAATACTGCTATCTGCACAATGCAGGCTCTAATGTTCACCTAACACACCTATGCATGTGACCATTTACAATACCACACATTACAAACCCTGATCAATAATTATGGTCTAGTTGATGCTATGTCAAAAACATTTAGCATTTGAGTCCCTACAATCAAGTCAGCAGTGCTCAATGACTGACAATGTGTGCCGATGTATGTGTGCTCCTCACACGTGTTTCAATATCCTCCTAGGTACAGACCCTTGTGGCAAAGAAGGGCCCCATCGGTATACAGACCACTTGTGGATATGCGGACCATGGTGGAGCGGCACATCATAATCAATTACAGACTCACCCATGCAACTATTCTCGAACTTTGTGCATTACTGGATCCTGCACTGACTCCAGCAAATAGTAATCAGCATGCCATCCCTACTGAAGTGCAGGTGCTCTCTGCACTCCATTTTCTGGCCACCGGATCTTTTCAAGTGACAGTGGGCATGGGTGCTGGATTTTCACAGCCAATGTTCAGCATGATACTAACAAGATTGCTGAATGCATTTGTACGACACCTGCAGTTCTATGTGAGGTTTCCCTGTAGTACTGACCTCCCTGCCATCAAGTCTGACTTCTATGCCTTTGCCAACATACTGCATGCAATAGGTGCCATCGATGGCACCCACATACCTATAATATCCCAAGAGTCAGTGAACAGGTGTACAGAAACAGGAAGAACTTTCACTCCATGAACATTCAATTGGTATGTACTGCAGACCAGTACATCTCACATGTGAATGCGATGTTCCCCGGTTTAGTCCATGATTCCTTTGTGCTGAGCAACAGTAGTGTGCCACACAAGATGGAACTACTACAAGAGGACAGAGGGTGGATCATAGGTAGGTGTTTCTGTCACTAACTGCCACCTAGCAGACAGCCAGGATGTCTGACTCTGAGGCTTGACAATGACTGCTCTGTTTTGCACCTTTTTCTAGGTGTTTCTGGCTATCCCAACTTGCGTTGGCTCCTGACACCAGTGAGGAATCTGGGGACAGATGCACAGAGGAATTACAATGAGGCCCATGGACATACTAGGAGGGTGATAGAGCGCACAATAGGTCTCCTGAAGGCTAGATTTCGTTGTCTACACATCTCTGGGGGTTCCCTGGCCTATGGGCCTGAAAAGGTGTGTAGAATAGTGGTGGCCTGCTGCATGCTGCATAACGTGGCAGTGAGAAATTCAATCCCCCTCTTGGTGGTGGATGGTGCTGTATATCCAGACCAGCTACCTCAGAGAGGGGACGAGAGTGATGGTTAAGATGAGGAAGGGGAAGATGCCAGTTCCAGGACCCAACTGATACAACTCTACTTCCGGTAACTATGTGGGACTAAGGGCTGACACTTGTGTTTGTGAAATATACTGTCAGTGTGCCTTGTCATCTAGGGGGGGTTTGAATGTACTACTTGCAACTGTGTCCAGGTCTGCATAGGACAGAATAAAATGTTGTGGTTCTTTTTGTTAACATATTTAGGCACAACCACATGTAAGATGAGTGTGTACTTTCATGCTACGAAGTTACAAATAAAGTAGTTATCAGCCAGTTGCATCCATACTTCACTTTGTTCACACATTGTGACAGGATACAGTGTTACAGGTATGATATGTGTTTTATTTGGTGCAGGGGTTGAATAGTGCAAATTACAGTGATGGCAGTTGGTCATGGGTGGTTATCCTAAATGCCAACATGGTGGCAGCCTTGTTGTAAGTATTAGTAGGTCCTTCAATGCTTACATGAGTTCTTATTGATTGTTAGCACTGTTTGATGGTTAATTGTGTGGGATAGTTGGTGGACAGATTGTTGCAGTCACTTCTTTGAGGGGGGCCTTGTTTTTGACAGGGGTTCCAGTCCCATATCTTGGCCAGAGGGTCCGTTTGTGCGCCTGCTGTTGACCTATAGGGGATGACATGATTGTTCCTTGTGTTTCCTCTGAGGGTAGTTCGTGGAATGTTGCTTCTGATGCTGTCATTGTCCGGTCTGTCTCCTGTGCTGTAGTGGGGGCCTCCTGTACTGTGTGGGTCTCAGACTGGGTTTGTAGAAGCTGCAGCAGCGCTCCTGCTATGCTGGCCATTGGTGTGTTGTGCATTTCCCACTGCTCCATGGCCTCTTGGTGGTGTTTCTGCTGCATCTTCTGACTATGCTCCAGGCTGGATACTATCTGGGCCAATCTGTCATGGGTATGCTGGTAGGCCCCCAGGACCGCAGAGATCACGTCCTGGGCTGTAGAATCCATCCTGTGGCCTCCCCCCTGGGCCACTGATGCCCACCCACTGGGCCTAACCCCCTGTGCCTGTGTCCCCTTCACAGGTCTGGCAGTGCCACTTGTATTGGGGCCATCGTCTTCCTGCCTGTTGGTAGGGGGTGACTGTGGCCTCTGTACTTGTGTTCCACCAGCCTGTGGCCTGGATACACAGGTGTGTGGACGGTTGCCCTGGGCTGATGTTCTTGCCTGGGTGGTAGGGGTGTCAGTGGTACCCTGGGTGGGGCTGCTGGATGGGGACAGTCCAGGACTGTGTGAGGGGCCAGCCTGCTCATCAGTGTCCAGGGTTCCATCCCCGGTGTCTTGTGAGGTGCCTCTGTCTCCCTGGGGGGGCACTGGCACTCCTTGTCCTGTCCGTCAGGGTGGCATGGGTGGTGATGCCTGTTGGGGGAAATGGACATGTCTGTTACAAATGCATGATCGGATGGGGTGCACAGGGCTGGGCTGTTTTGTGCAGGTTTTACACTTTGCTGCCATGCAGGGTGCCTTTGTGAGGTTTGCACTGCATTTAGCTTAGGATGTGGAGGTGCATTGTGGGTGGTATAGTGCCTTTGTGATTCCTTGCAGGGGTAGGTGGCAGTGCACTGGGGGAGGGATTTGGGCCTGTTAGTGGGTTTGTGGGCATGCAGGGTGACTGGATGTTGTCAATGTGGGCTGGATGGGGTAGTGGTCCTGGTGGATGTTGGAGGGGTGGGGTGGTGCATGCATTACAGGTGTGATGGATATGGGGTGATTGTAGATGACTTACCCGAGTCCATTCCTCCAGTGAGTCCAGTGAGGCCCTCAGGGTGCAGGATGGCCAGTACCTTTTCCTCCCAGTCAGTGTAGTCGGTGCTGTTGGAAGAGGGCCTCCCCCAGTCTTCTGGACAGCAATGTGGTGCCTGGATGCCATGGCCCTGACCTTCCCCCTCAGGTAGTTCCATCTCTTGCGGATGTCGTCCCTGGTGTGTGGATGGTGTCCCACTGCATTGACCCTGTTGACAATGGTCTGCCATAGCTCTATCTTCCTGGTGATGGGTGTGTGCTGCACCTGAGCCCCGAATAGTTGTGGCTCCACCTTCAGGATCTCGTCCACCATGGTCCTTAGCTCCCTTTCTGTGAAGCGTGGATGTTTGATGGGTGACATGGTGAGTGTGGTGAATGGTGTCGGGGGTGGAATCGCAGTGAGGGTGCTACTCTGTGGTTCGGTGTGAGTCTTGTGTATTGTGGCTTTCGGTGTCTGCTTCTGGTGTTCTCTGTCTTCGTTGGCCTACTTTCGTTGCAAAGGATTGTGGGGTGTGTCTTTTAGTGTTTTATGGTGTTGTATATGTGTGTCAGGTGTGTGGGTTTCTAGCTTATCCAATGTGTGCACTTCTTACTATTGGATCCACTTGTCACCCGTGGTGGTCTGAACTGCCAATGGTCGTTCGGCTTCCACGGACCGCCATTGTGATTTGTGCATCATTATTTGGAGGGTGGGATGTGGGTTTGCTCGGTGGTAGCAGGCTGGCGAGGTGGGAGGTCCAGCATTTCCGCCAACAGTGTCCTGGGGGTGACTGCTGGACTGGTGATTTTTGGCAGATTCTGGTTTTTAGTTTATTATATGGCGGGTTTTTGTTCACCACCAATGGCGGCCTTCTGTACACCGTCGCCACGGCGGTCAGCGGTGTTTACCGCCGTGTTCATAATGACCACCTTAGATTCCCCTGAGCTGGTATAATACACCTGCAAGTGGCTCGATGTTGATCTCATATGTATCACAGTATGCCCCTAGCTGTTCAATACGTCAGTACGGTTTATTTGGTCTATCACTAATAAGAGAGAAATATGACTTTTATTTGGATGTTTTACGTTGCTCTAACGCTTTTTTGTGTGGTGATTACAATGATTTTTATTAATTGTGCAAATAAAGTATACATTCGCAAAACAAATTGTGCCAAAGTTATAATTATTGTCTGCTATTTCCACCTGTGTGCAAGGATGGACCGTGATCTTGAGGAATAACACTGAGCACTATTTGTACCCTTCACACGCAAGGAATGTCCATAACATTTAGTGGAAAAATGTGCACAGATAATGCCAATATATAAACATTATTTTCCAGCTGCATCCACACTCATTTTCAGTTGCTGAGAAAGTATTCTATTGAAGATTATACTGGATAAATGGGAATTGTGCACGAAAAGCATCTATTTACTTACACCTAAGCTCGCTAAATCGTGTTTTGTAATGTAAAGATCTTGTTACTGTGCAGCCCAATTAACTGTGCATGCCTGGGCCTCTCTGTAGCAACAGTGTCAGAATCTTACCATCGAGTTAGTGGAGAGCGGCCAAGTGTCTTACTCACTGCATGCGATCATCGAGTTTGTGTTCCACATTCTCATGAAAGGTCAAATCCTGTCATGTTTGCGTGAAGACATTTAAGCAGATGGGCACTATTGTTGAAGTGTGTGGGTTTTTGCCGGTAAAATAATGTTCCCTGGGGATTGCTTTCATTCACAGATCTCATAGAACTGTGTAGTATTTATTCACACCACACAGATCTATGAGATCTGGGATTTTTAGGGTTAGGGAGATTATCAGCGTAGTACTGTATTTGCCAAATGCAAATCATCAAGTGATTCCCATAATTGATGTGGCTGAGAACAAGTATGTGAGAAAAGGTGTGCCTTGTACATGACGAGCAGTACAGAGGCTACATTTCCTGGGAAGTTTGTTACAATTTAAGCTCTGGTATTTGTACTCAGTATTCTCTTTTGGGGAGGCATGTGAAAGTACTTAAAAACAGAACCCTTGGGATTTCTGCTGGATGAATCTGCACACAGGAGGCAGGCTTTATTGCTGACAAACAATAGGGTGGCACATTTGGCTTGAAATGAGCCACAGCCCAAATGCTGGGTAAATAAGGGGTCTAGAAGGCATTTCAGTGCCTTCCTAGCAAAATACTTGATGCTTATAGGCAGCAAGTTGAACATGGGTGCCCAACCTATGTTGTTGCTTCTGATACAGTTTGAGTTTTTATTCTGAGTTAATAGCCATTACGCAAGTACAGATGTGTTATGTGCCCCCTGCAGAGAGCCCAAGTATGTCCATTTTCCAGTTCTGAAAAAGGGTGCCAAAAAAGGAGAGAAATGTTTAAAATATTTCAATCCATTTTTGGCACTCTGCTTCAGAACAGGAAAACCAGTAATAAGAGCAGTGATCAAATATTGTTGTGTGTGTTAGGTTATGTTATTTTAATTGTACTGTTAAAGAATGCATCTCACCCATGAGACAATCCTAGCACTGATGGGGGTGGGGGAAGTTGCTTGCTACCTGCTAAATAAAGAGCCAAGTTTTAGTTTATGAATTCTAGGCCGCTGGCCGCCCTAATGTGAAGAGGGAGTATGTTTCAGAGTTTAGGAGCCGGGTATGAGACGAAGGGCCTGATTTTGTATTTTGCGGATGGGGTTACTACCATCTGACGTGTTACGATTCCATTACGGCCTATAGAGACTGTAATACAGGGAACAGGATATCTGTCACATTTGCGATGGAGTAACACGCCTGACAAACTCTAAATCAGGCACTAAATTATTGGAAGAATAAGTGGGTGAAGCGCTTGACATCTTAGGGTTGTTTTCATTGTGGAAAAGGAGGTGTAGAATGGATTTAGTCACCATACACAACAATATATAGTGGATCTTCTGGATAGATGTTTAGTGTTGCATACGCCTCAAAGAACAAACAAACCAAGTTAATATTCCAGAATCCTACACTGGTACTAACATCTTTTTGACGGAAATTTCCACCTGTTTAAGAATTCAGAAAAGATTCTAGGAGCACTAGGAAATCTACAGAAGTCTAATATCCCTGGATAACTTTGATGCATAACATTTCTAAAAGTAGATATTCCACCAGTTAGTAAAGTCTGGAACTGTTATATGTTCCACACATTTGCTTTAGCACATATAGGGGCTTATTTACAAGCCCCTTGCACTGCAGGTGCGTCACTTTTTCCCATATAAAAAGGTAGGCACTGGCGGTGCAAGAGGCTTGTAAATAAGTCCCATTGTTTTTTTTGCTCTGGAGAGTCCCTTCCCACTGCTCCCCCCTTTACTTGAGGAGGGTTATTCCTCATTTCACGAGCAGGCTTCTAACTACAAGAGGGATGTGAATATTCATAAACCTAGGATTTTGTTTGGTATTTGCCAATTTAGCTGGATGCCCAGTCGAAAAACAACCTAAATCCCACCCATAATCATAAGCATGTGTATAGAATAATTTCACCATTCATGCTTAATTGCCCAATAAAATATGCGTCTTCCGAATGTATAAATTCACCAATTTTGATTCTGTGAATTTATGTTTAGATTTGTTTAAGTAATAAGCTCAAAACATTTATGGATCACACCCGCCAGAAGTACCCAGATTCTCAATGAACCACAAGAACACCATTTATATGATGTTAAATACATTCTCTTGTGCTAGTACCCTCACGCTTCAGTGGTAATCTTTAAATCAGACCACATCTTTTATCCATTCTTCCGGTGATAATGTTTCTGTGCAGTTAGACGTGGGCACATTTTCGAAACCCAGGCTACTCCATATTGTCTCGTAGATATTTTGCTTTCAATCATATTATCCTAGCTTATGTAACATGATATGAGGTATATCTTTGTTATGTTCATTTCTTCCTTGTTGTCGTGTTGATCCAATTAAGAGCACAACAGGTTCCCTAGAATTGCAAACACTTCAACAGATGACGCTTGAGTTGCCCTTGAAGCAGGAGTGAAAAGGAAACAGCACAAAGATGTTATAGAATTAATACAACTACCTGGTGAGAAGAAGACCTTGACAAACAATTGCGTCCTTGCAGCCTCTTCTTGAAAATGCTACAGTAGAATGTTTCTTGCTGGTATATATTGCAATCATTTCAGAAAACCAACACTGTGATAGGAATCCATTTATTTTAGCAGCTTTGGAATTCCTCTGAAATCTGAGCAAGATGAGTGGTTAATAGAGCCTGGATGGGTTGATCATAAAAAAGGAAATGACAATTAGTGAACAACAGTGGTCATAGTCAAGGTTTAAAGCAGAATTATGCTAGCCGCTGGCAACCAATGGGATGGAGTGCATTAGTTTTATTGCCTATTGAAAAGGTTACCACACTTTTAGGCTTAAGTTTGAAGATATACATCAAAGCTTTGACTCACAAAGGACCCAATGGAATCGATCATGAAACATATGTGGCCACTTTGACTTTCTCGCTTTTCTATCAATACTACAGCAAAGGAGAAGGTAATAACTTTTGGGACAGGGAATAAGGTCTGCCGGTGATGTTTAGAGCCGACCTTAGTGAGCACAGCCATTTGGAAAGTAATCTTGCAATGGGTAAAACCCTAGAAACGAATCCAGTGACAGTGAATGGATGTGTTTGTAGCGTTTGTTTCTAAATTTGTGAGGAGCATGTCAGAGTTATGTCTTCTCTACTCAAATGTTTGGCACAGAGGGCACATGGAGACCAACTTACACTACATGATTTTTTGATGTTATCTTTTAAACCACTTCTGGGAAGAATTGAGAAAAACTATGATTCCTAGTGCATTTATATTTTATACGACTGTAGTGAAACACTGTGTTACTTTACAAGAGAAAAAAGAAAGAAAATGCTGAAATTTATGTCACTCATTTCGCAAAACTTGCAGTGAGTGATTAGAGGAACAAGGTGAGTAGCTCCACAAAGAGGGTTGGAGGCCACAGAGGACAAGGAGGTGGGACAATTGGAAGTGGAAATGGAGGGGGTAAAGCAGAGGCCCCGAGGTTAGCGTGGTCTTGTTTTGCATGTGGTCAACTGGGGCACTGGAAGTGAGCATGTCCTAACACTGCCCTGGTGTGCCACAACCAACCTGGGGATCACCAAATAGTTTAGAATCCCTACCCTGAATTTTACGGCAGCAGGAGAGATTCCAACCGTGTTATGAATAATGTAATACATTCAGACCAAAAGAGCCATTATGTAAATAACGTCAGCGCCTGGAGGGTAAGGTACTTGCATTATTATGTGCAAGCTTGAATGGCTCATGTGAAAGCTTCAATGGCTCAGAGGAAGCAAGCCATGTTGTTGTGTCCCCTGATTTAATAGAATTACTCTCACAGGTACCAAACATACTGTAGTCCACAGGGGCCAATGATGTGGAATTCATCTTCTTGATGGAACCTGCGAAGATGAAGGTTGACTCACAGAAAAAGCTATCCAAAATACCTCACTGCCTACTAAAACCCGAGGCAGAGGAAGGTATCTGTCCGGTAATAGCAGTTTGATTAAGCAAATACCTATAGTTAGTAGATTATACACCCCAAAATCTCAATATATGCAAGGTGGGGAAAGCCTGTGTGTACACATTTATAGGCTATAAAGAATGTGGTTATCCTTAGCTTCCTAGTGGTCTCTGGCTCAGCTACTATTGTTTCCTGTATCTCTGTCAGCACCCAGTGGTTCACCATGGTTGACTTTTGTTCCACTTTCTTCTGTATGTCTTTACACAAGGAGCGTCAATATCTCTTCCTGCTCCCATTCGGAACGGTCACAACTTTCTCGGAAAGGTCATAAAGATTCATAGCAATTATCACAGTTTTACTGTCCCTGAGTGTGATTGCTTGTCCACAAGTTTTTTGCTGGCAAGCTTCACCTGTCCTCTGAAAGGGCTAGAGCTATAAGTAGCCCCATCATGTAAATGTTTCCCAGCTACATATATTTTTGGGAATGTAGGTGTATTGAAGACAGTGGACTTTGGGTCTCGCTGGTATGTTATGTTATTTTATGGTATATGTATTTGTAAAGTACACCATACACTTAAGGGTAACATGGTGCTGAGCACATGTGCTTAGTGTAACATAGGGCAAGGGATTATTTGAAAAACTAGGTCGTCAGCTTCAAGCAGAACTTAAGAATTAAGGAGGAGGCTCTGATGTGTATTGGGAGTTCGTTCCACACTTTAGGAGCGATGTAGGAGAAGGCCCGGCATCTGGATCTGTTTCTGTCAAATCTTAGGATGTGTGCAAGTAGCACTCTGACAGAGCACTGGTGTCTGGAGGGTTGGTGAAAGGTGATGCCAGTGTTCAGGTAGGCAGGACCTGTGTTATGTAGACCCTTAAATGTGTGAGTAAAGAGTTTGAAATGTTTGATTTTGTATATCAGGAGCCAGTGAAGTTCCCTGAGGTGGTGTGATGTGTTTTCTGTGTGGGAGGTTGAGGATGAGTCTGGCTACTGAGTTCTGGATGGTTTGAAGTCTTCTGGTGAGTTGCCTGGTGTTTCCTGCATATAGGGTGCTCCTGCAGTCAAGCATTGTTTAGGTCTGAGAGCAGGTCACTGTGACTTGTGTAGCCATGCCCAAATTGCTGTCAATGATGATCCTGAAGTTCCTGGCATGGTTGCTAGGGATGGGCGTGGGTCCAAGGGCACCTGTCCACCAGGTGAAGTCCCATGGCGAGGTGTTCTTGCCAAAAATCACTACTTCCATCTTGTTGGTGTTGAGTTTAATACATTTGGATTTCATCTATTTGGGGACTATGGTCATTTGGGCAGTGAACTTGCTCCTTGCATTGGGGGTCTTGTCCGAGAAGGAGAATATGAATTGTGTGGCATCTGCATAGGAGGGGATGTTGATTTCGAGGACATGTATCACATTGGTCAGAGGAGTCACAAATACAATGAAGAGGGCCAGACTGAGGGACGAACCTTAAGGTACTCTACAGATGAGTTTGCAGACTTCTAAGAAGTATGGTGCCAGGCTGACAACTTGTGTTCTATCAATTAAGAAGGAACAGATCCACCAGAGATCAGGTCCCTTGGAGGCAGGTCTCTTGTAGGTGTCTGATGAGTGTGGGTGGGAGACCACGTTGAAAGTTCCTGAGAGGTCCAGAAGGATGAGGGCTGCTGTATCACATCTAACCAGGATCATGAGATGTCTGTGATGCAAAAGAGAGCTGTTTCTCTACTGTGGTTGAGTCTGAAGCTGGACTGCATAGCATTGTGGAGCTGTTCATTACTGCGGTGGTTTGTAAGGTCTCTGTTGATGAGCTTCTCTAAGACCTTGGCCAGCAATGGTAGAAGGGAGATAGGTCTATAGTTGGCAAGAGTTGTTGGGTCCTCAGAGGGTTTCTTGAGCAGGGGAGTAACAGTGGTGTGTTGTCAATCATTTGCGAAGGTGGTTGAGGTGATGGAGGCATTGAGGATGTGTCTTAGAAGTTTGCTGATTGGTAGGAGTTATTTAGTGAAGGCGAGGCTGGGACAGGAGTCTCACAGGGCCCCAGAGTGGATGGATGGACTTCATGGCAGTGACAGTCTCATTCATGGGAATGGCTTGCCACGTGGTCAGGGTCAATTCGTAAGCCAAGATGGGAAGTTGCGTGACAAAGGTGATGGGTCCAGTTGAAGATCAAAGATCCATTATAATGTGCCCTTCAATTAATGTGAATTATGATCTTGTTGATGATTCCTTTCTCGGAAGTGATGAAGATAATCTAGTTGCTGGTTTCACTGTTTGCTCTATATATAAAGTGGTAAAAAGATGTAATTTGTCCACAGAGAAATCACCTGAAATAGTAGCACTCACTATGTTCACTCAGGCTTGCATCCTAGCCAGGGAAAACGACTGTTGTAGTGTACATGGACTCAAAGTATGCATTTGAAGTAAGGTGTGACTTCGGGCTCCTTTGGATGCAAAGAGGCTTCTTTACCTCAGCACATATTCCTATAAAAACTGGACAGTATATACTTAATCTTTTAAATGCTTTCTAATTATCCAAAAAAATGGCAGTGGTCAGTTGTGCTGCTCACCAACTTCCTCTATGATACATGCTGCTTTGTTTAAAAATGCTATTGTTGCCAAGTATGTTGTGAAAAACAATATATTTCCTGCACAGGGGCAGCTCCTTTACAATGGCGAAGGAGTGTTGCCCCCCCCCCGGCTAAGCCAGCAGTTGAAATTTAAAACGTTACTATGGTTTTATTTTTCAGCTACTGGCTCAGCCAGCAGCATGTGCAGGGAGGGGTGGGCTGGGCCATGAGAGTGGGGAGAGGGGGAGAGGGGAGGAGAAATGGAGTGCACTTAAGTGCACAAGTGTGTTTGGCCGGTCGTCTTAGGCTGGCCAAACACACATGTGCACTTAGGTTTCTCCAACCCGGCTCTGTTACTCCTATGCAGTGTCTGAGTGGCAGACCAAGCTGCTCAAACCAATCCTGGCACTGGTTTAGCATGAGAGCAGCACCAGGATTGCATGGGGAGCCTGTGCTGGTGTCCTGGAGAATCAAAAGCAACCATGGATCAAGCAACAATGTAAAAAGGACCCTGAGAAACAACACTGGATGTGTGGTCAGATCATAATGTCTACTTTCCAACCTCGCCAGGTTGTATCTTAGATCAGCTCACATTGGTAAGAACAGCATCACATATGCCGCTGCAACCCATTGGCATGTGCCGCCTTTCTTTTTCTCTATAGGCTGAAGATATTTCCAATCAAGTGCCACATGCGTTTTATTCATGTAGAAAAGGGGTTAAGGCCACCCCCGCCACTCATCCTTCCCCTCAGGCCCCTTTATTCACACCCAACTTGACTTAATGCAACTAGCTAAGTGTGCACATGACTCCTACATTCTTGTTGTCATATGTATGTTTTCAGGATGAGCTGAAGTGCATCCCTGTACAGGTGCATTACATTACTGTTAAGTGGTTACTCAGAGACTGAATATGTAGGTTTGGGGTGCCAAGCTGAATTAGTAGTGATCAGGAGGCACATTTTGTGCCTTCAGTAGTGCAAACAATTTGTATGGCACTACAAATAGATAAGCACTTCCACTGTGTCTATCACCCAAAGTCAGCAGGTAAAGTGAAAAGGAATAATAGGACCTTATTTTTAGATTGTTTTTAACATTAAATTTTAAATATTTATAATTTTAACAATTTTAAGGAATTTAATTCAACATTATTTCGTATGGAGTTTTCGTTAAGTTCATGCCACCCTTATTCTATATGAGATTGTGTTGACGTACCAGTGGATATCCATGTGTGGTGATGGATGTACTCCAGCTCCCAGATGGAGTAATTTACTACTGTTTTGGGTTTTTGGGTCCCTTTTTGGCTGTAGCAACTTTAGAAGTGTAGTTTGTGAATAACAATGGCCTTACTTTTCGTGGATGGGTGCATGTCCCTCCCTAACTCTCTCTAATCCCCTTCTTTCATCCCACTTAGTGGTAAGAATATCCCCTTGCCCCACCCACATTTACTACTAAGTAGTAAACTTAGCTGTGTCAGGATCTCCCTGTAGACAAAATAGGAGAGGTAGAGGTGGAGATTTACACCCGGAGGATTGTGGATACTATTCTGTACTGCTTTAGCAGTACTACTGTAGTGCTTATAAATGTAGACCAAAATGCCATTTGTGAAGAGGCTGAGTGTCATCAAATATAAAAACATATTAATTGTGGTAGAATAATGTTCCAGATTCCTCTGCATTTAACCACACAAGACTGCCACTGCTTAATCAGGCATAAAAGACTTGCAGTGTACAGTATAAATAGGAGCTGTTCATGCGTTCCATTAAGACAATGGTCATGCATTCACTGCAAAAGTGTTCATGGATCCTATGTCTGCTCTGGGAGTACGACTGCTATGCTCAAAATTGTTTTGTCTGAAATTAAACAATGTTGCAGAGTAAGCCAGTGGTATTAGAGGTACACCTGGCTACATGGCTGTTGTGGGGTTCACAGAGTGCTACATAGCATGCCTTTGGGAGTATTAGGTGATAAAAACTGATTTTGACTACTAATGTATGTACCCAACCTTCATCTCCCTTGAAGGGTGGTGGAGTCAAAGACAAATTCACGTGACCCTGTTTCATGCTTGGATATGTTGCAGCACATTCAGAAAATTACAAAAATAAAATTCAAACAAAAAGACTCTGCCACTAATGAAGATAGAACCGCTGAAAGGTGCTCCCCAAAGTGGGAGACCCAAGTTCAGGGATGCATCCCTGACATGCAAGTCTTTGAACTATCATACAGGCAGAGTTCTTGGGATAGAAGATACACCCACTCTGATCCTACACCACTTCCTGGGGCCAGGAAAAATTAAAAAAGTGGTGACGGACCCCATCAAAAATATCTATGTAGTTGATTCTATGTAGCAAACCTCTGACAACAGATTAGACCAGTAAGGCCTTTCCCTATTCTGGAGTTACCCTAAGAAGAGTACAGCTGTGTTGAAATTGTTGATTCCGAGGACTGATGAGCATTCTGTGTTTCCAGCTTTACACCTGGGACCAACGACATCAAGTAACAAATGAGGTGATGTGGTACAAACACTATCTTCAATCCGTTTTACTTGTACCCAGGTGTCAGTGTGAAGTGCAATCAGTAGGCATAATACATTTAATCCAATCCAAAAGTTAGCAATTTGGTCCAAAACATGTTTTAGTCTATCCTATCAAAGGTTGTTGAGTAATCTACATAACAAATCAAATTAGTTTTTTGCTTTCTTTTAGGTGATTAATGCTTTATTTGCCAAAACTGATATTCCTAATATCTTGTCAAGTGGGGAAAACTGAGGTCTGAATCCTATTTGTTGAAACATAATAATCTGTTTACCCACTGCGTTAAATGATTTAAAGAGTGTTTAGCGAAGATCTTTCATTCTGCGTCCAGCAGTGGTATTGGGTCATAGTTGGTTGGTTTGTTTCTGGGTCTGCATTTTTTACATGGGTTAGAGGATAGATTGTTTCCAAAGTTCAACCTTGCAACCCCCAAATCAGCCAATCAATGCAAGTCCAATGATTTATAAGGACAATGGGAGCATGCGGTCTGAGCAGTCTCTCCGACACCTTCTTGTTCAGCTTTGAGTGCCACTCTGTTCAATGGAAGTTCTGTGTTTCAACACGGTTATTACACTTTCATATTTGTTATTGACAAAATCTTTTATTTTTGGTGACTGAACCTTCAATAGAGGGGACTTCCTTACCCTATATCCATTTAGCTAATATTCCTAACTGTAAAACCATACACTTTGATTACAGGACAAATATGCTGAGTTAGTGGTTGTTTACTGCGAAATGTTAACCATTTCCATTAACGAACTAGTTGAGAACCATGATGCTGAATACATGTTTTTAGTGTGTTGCCAGGCATTTTCAGGTATCTTAGAGTATGGATCTCCATATGTTTTTAATGAGTCGTGAATTGAAGTTTGCAGTCTTATTACGCCCATGGTTCTTGATGCTTCAACAACTTATGGATTTCATCGACTTTGGCGAGACGTGCCACCTCACCCTCAGCTATCGGTCTAGTAGGTTTCTCTGGGTCTTCATCTCTTGGTTTTCATGCCTACATACACAGTACAAGTTATTGACTTGATCAAATTTTTCACTCAGATGAATTTATTTCAGACCTGATTGATGTATTGTTCACATTGTGGGATCATTCGGATATTCTGTTCACAATGGAATATTGTAAGCCAGTAATAAAACCTTATTGATCTTTCATAAAAATTTAAACCATAATTATTCCAAAATTAACACAAACAACCTACACTTATGAAAGCCCCAGAGAATTATGACCATCTTAATATAATGGTTACCTCAGTTTTAGATGAACGGAGCCCTCTTTAGCCGTCATGTAACCACCGCTCCAGACCCTCTGGTCTGTGATATACAAGTGGATCGGCCAAATATAGACGGGTCTGCAAGCTGTAGGAGGGAGTCTGGTCTTGGAACTATTCCGATAAGGTGAAATTTAAATATGCCATAGCAATGAAAGGCTATTTAAAGGGGTATGGATAGCACACTTACTAGTTCATTCATCTTGCATGGCAGAAAACAACATATTTCTTCTAGGGTGTCTTTTAAATTGTTAAATATGTTCTCTGACCCTCTAAATGCTCCAAAGAAACACCCTTTATCTTCTTCTGTGCGTGAATTCCCTTTGTTCTCTTTTATGGATAAAATCCACACCACCTATGCTTCTTTTCCTTGTAGAGGAAACAGGTCAGCATGTTCTACTAAGAGATAGACTAGCATCTTCCGTGGAGTAACAAAGGTCCCTGCAGCCCTGTGCTCCTCTCCAACTGGACAAATCTGGGAGTGAATTTGTATCCTGATTTATCCTTTAAAATTCTAGTGTTTAATGTTTCATTTTCATCTGAAAGTGCAGAGATGAGTTTGCCCTTTCTCTCTGAGCACTCTCACTATTAGATGCTGACTGCTGTTATGGATTCATGTCTTTACCCAGTGCTCTCTGCTTAGGGTCTCTTTTAATACAATACCTCCTTCGCCCTTTACTTGTTAACAGTGCAACAGCTCATCTGTTGCTGCAGTTCCTTTTTTTATCAAACTGCTAACATCTTGCATTCCCTCCCACTTAACCTCCTCCCAACCATTAACGACATGATGCTCAGGAAAACTCGTACGACGCAGATGTAGGATCTCTAACAGGCATCTATAAGTCAGCGTTTTGATTTCAGGCTAGGCTAATTTCAGGATGATGTCACGGGCAATTCAAAGAGTTAGACATTATTAATAATAATAATAATACTATTACTAATACTAATTATACTAAATAATAATAACAATAAAACAATAATAATGATGATACCTATTATTATTGTTGTTGTTGTTATTATTATTACTATTATTATAATTATTGTTATTATTATTATTATTGTTGTTGCTGTTGTTGTTATTATTATTACTATTATTATAATTATTGTTATTATTATTATTATTGTTTTTGTTGTTATTATTATTATAGTAATAACTAAAAACTTTACTCTAGTACGGAACAATTTAATGAAAGCCAGCAGTGCAAGCCTTTCCAGTGCACAGGTACACCACGCGCCGTAGCGATGGAAGCTACTCTTACACACACATATATTTATACTGGAACAGAGTGCCCACCAGCCGGGCCAGCTTCATCAGTATACAGCACTGAGGCGCAGCGTGGCAGTCCAAGGCACGTTCCTCGGCATCGCGCTACCTGTGGCTATCTTGGGAGACCAAAACGTATTCATCAAAAACAGAGAAAGCTTTTCTGTGCAACGCTTTTTTCTGCGTCCTTACTTCTCCCCTGATCTTAAGTGCTGCGATCACTACTTTCATTACAAAACGTTGCTTCTATGTTGTTGACCCCTTCCTAACCTCTATTGGTGCCAGCCGTTTCCCAATCCATAGACATCCAAATAATGAAAATATTAATGAATAACCACGCATTGCCACTGCTCTATATTGCACTTCAGCGTCCTTGCACTGAAATGGAGGCAGCGCCTAGGAGGCTAACAGAAGGTAGCACGTCAGAATAAGAGTTGCAGTAAAATGGCAGATTACAAGGGGTGGGACCAAAGCCCGTCTCTCTATACTCTCTGCTAGCATAGTGTTGTTCTGTGTTTTCTTCTGGGCTGTATGTTTTTCTAAAGGGGGCTGTCTGGGTAGAGGCTACAAATTAACGCCGTAATTAAAGTCTTGTGAAAACATATCCTTCTGTAATGACGGCTTCTTACTAGTGGATCATGGGATCATGGCAGTTATGTACTGCATTTCTCCCTACGGGCCAGATAGTTATGTAATATCAGGGTTCGGACAGGCAGGAAGGTGTGCCCCAAACATTGACCCCAGGCCAAGCAAGGCAGGCTTGAGAGGGCTGATGAGGTTGCTTGCTGTACTGGAGGATGCTTTTGGGCTGTTCTCGTCTTGATTTCTGAAGAGCAGCGCATTCCCATTTGCGCTAGAGCTCAGTGGATGGGCTGCGGTTGATGAAAGGACTCTCGCTTCACATCAGCCCCATGGATGGGTAGGCTTGCCTGACAGGGCTGTAGGCATGGCTGCTTGCTCTGCATTGACCGTTCTAATCGGGTGCTCCGGTAACAGCACGAAATAATTACTGAACAGAGCAGGCAGGTGTTCTGCTGACCTCACTGAAATCTTCTGGAGTAGCACAGCTTAGTTGTGGTAGGTAAACCCTGAAGGGACTGTAAAGCTTGAGTTTCCTGTGGACTGGCTGTACCCCGTTATAGTGTTCTCATACATTCATTGGGCTTGCCTATGCAACACACTGGGCCCCTGGGTCACCTTGGGTGCTTCTTGTTGTCTACAGGCTGGACTGCCATTTATTCCATCTGGCATTTCCCCGGGGGCCGGAGCCATTGGAGGCCAGTTTTAGAGGGCACAATATTACTGCTGGCGCATCTACCATTTTCTTCAGCTTCCCAGGTTAATTACTTTTTAGAGAAAGGAAACAGAAGCAGGAAAGAGGAAAGAGAGAGTGAGGGATAGAGAAAGAGCACAAGATGGGAGAAAAGGAAGGGCTGCTTCCGGTTACCAGTCTACCACTGGGGGTCTAGAGCGTTCCATCAACTCCTTGCAGCCTTCAATCAAAGTGGTGTTCACTGGCATCCCCAGAATGTACAACCTCCCTCAGGTACATCTCAGGGACACTATGCCCAGCTGTGATCACCAATGTACCTGAGCTCTGGCAACAAGAGTGCACCCCTGTGGAGGCAACCATCCAGACCAGCCTCTGCTGTCAGTATCCGCGTTACCATGCAAGTACCTCCAGTGTGTGCTCTTGCCATCATGCTTCAGTCACTCATGCATACCTTCCTTCTTTCTTCCCAAGAATGTTGTTCAGTGCTGTTGCCAGATCCTGACCTTCTGACAGCCTAACACTTGCACCAAGGCATGAACAGAAAAACAAACATTCGGCTTAGTTAAAATGTAAGCCAACTAGGGCAAAGCTCGGAATGTTTTAAGCAAAAGACTACATTCATCCAAAATAAATGCCTCGTCGATTAATAACATATTCCGCAGACAAACTGGCTGAGTTCAACAAACAGAGCAATTAGTAAAGATCTGCTACAGTCCTATGCCTACACGTGGTTAATGTGCTCTTTGGCAAGTCCACATCTGTCAAATAAGGTACTGTTTGAGACCTGCAATATGTTAAATGTTCTGCCCTTTAGGCCCCACATAAAATCTAGGCTTTTACAAGAGCTAGGTATCTGTAATTACATTGGACATTGTCCTTGGATCAGATTGTAGGACAAGCTGTTCTTTAAAGCCCTGTTCCTACCAAGCATGCTGAATTTCAGATGCCAAGACCAAATCCTGCTGTTCCTCAACTCCATCTCACATTACTGCCACAAGCTGGAAGTTCTATAATTTGTAAACGTCTTTTTTTTGGCCTCAAAAAGTGTTAGATATATTTCCTAAATATGAAAATTCACAGCTAAAGGTGTACGTTCTCTCATCCTCCAATTGTTCTGGAACCTCAGGGGCGGTCCACTTCCTAAATACTGTGTGAGTCTATGTGAGAGAAGAAAGTGAGAATGAAACAGGTATTTCTATCCTTTACAAAAGCAAAAGGAAGATATTCGTGGATGCCATGCAAAATATGAGTGGACAATTGTCAACATTTACAGATGTCTCAACCTCTATTCCTCTTCTGCGTTACAGTCAGGTTGATACTTCTCTAAGAATTAGTGAGTGATGCACATGGAACTGAAGAAGCAAAGACTAGTAATCCCACCCAGAGAATTTCTAAACCTAGCTAAGGAGCAAAGAGTGACAATTATTGGTGTAACTACGCTTTGTAATCACTGTTTTGTGGCAAGCCAGAACCTGCATGCATGCATGCAATGTATGTTTAGCATGTGACATACACACAGTGCATTGGGTGTTCAGCATGAGGACCTTGGACGTTCTCCAATCTTGTTGCTGTAAGCTTGGTTTTGCACATAGGAAGTGTGTAATGCAGTGGTGTTTAAGGATGGTAATGCTACATTTTCTGCAATGTACATTTTGTAACTTACACAATTGCATTACATATATTTACAATTCTAGGCACAGAAAGCTTTACTGTTTGCACAGAATTATACAATTTCTGGTCAAGTAAAAAAAGCGGTGTTTAAAAGTAAGATCCAGGATCCTTGTTAAGTAACGTAGCCTATAAATGACTTACAAAGAAATGTGGTTAATCCTGTGGTTTGATGGTATGTCTGGTATGGTCATGCACCTCCTCTTCCTATCCAGCTGGAGCGGATACCTGGTTGGTTCCACCTGAAACATATGGTTGTCTCAAAGATTAAGCCATGCATGTGTAAGTGCACTTGGCCCGTACAATGAAATGGCTCACTAAATCAGTAATGGCTCATTTAATCGCTCCATCTCTTACTTGGGTAACTGTGGTAATGCTAGAGCATGCTGATGAGTGCTGACCTCCCAGGATGTGTGCATTTATCAGACCAAGATGAAACAGAGCTTGCCTGGCCGCTTTGTTGACTCGAGATAAACTCGGGCTGGTCATCCAATCCTGTGATGGTGACAGTACATTCAGATATCTGCCGTTTCAGCTTTTGGTGGTACTTTCTGTGCCTACCATGGTGACCACTGGTAACAAGAAATCAGAATTTGATTCTGGAGAAAGAGATGGAGAAACAGCTACCACATCCAAGGAAGGCACCAGGTGTGCAAATTACCCACTCCTGACCAGGGAAGGTAGTGATGAAAATTAACAATAGAGGGCTTTTTCTGGGCCCGGTAACTGGAATGAGTACATTTTTTTATTAAAGTTGCTGCAGCTCATAGCTGGATTTTGGAGGGATTGAGCTACCACCTGTCCAAGCCGTTGCCTCTCAGCAACCTCTTGATAATCCTGATTGAGTGTACTGAGTGTCCCAAGTGTTTACCTTTACAAAAAATAGAGTGTTAAAAGCAGGCTGGTTGCCTGAATACTTCAGCTAGTAATAATGGAATACAACTCTGGTTATATTTTGTTGGTTTTCAGAGCAGGGGCTATGATTAAAATGCACATCTGGGCGCATTTGTATTGTGTCGCTAGAGGTGAAAATCTTGGATCTACGCAAGACGAATCAAAGCTAAACCATTTGCCAAGAATGTTTTCATTAGTAATGAAAGTCGGAGGATTGAAGTAAATCAGATAGCCATAGAGCAGACCATATACAATGCCAGCTAGCAATCCGGCAGCATTATTCCCATGACCTGTCAAGAAGCTTTTGTGAAACAATCAATCAATCAGTAGATTTGTAGAGTGCTTTATGTCACCTATGAGGGTGCTCAGGCACTGGCAGGGTCCAGTTGATTAGCTGAATAGCCAGGTCCTAAGGGACTTTCAGAACTCTGGAAGAGATAGGAAGGTCCAGAAATGAAAGGGTAGCTCATACCATGTCTTCGCTGCTAGGGAGTGACCTTCGCATCAATGTGGAGGGTGAGGGTTAGAGAAATGAAAGAGGAGGTGTCTGGTGGGCTGATGGCAGTTCACAAAGTGATTCAAATAGGCGGGTTCACAGTTGTGTAGGGCCTTGTACGCATGGGTCAGGAAATTGAACTGGCATTTTTTCTGTGCAGGAAGCCACTGGTGTACCGTGAGATAGGGGATAATGTGGGCTCTTCTAGGGAGATGCAGGATGAGTCTGGCTGCGGTGTTCTATATGGTCTGTAGTCACCAGAGGAGGTGAACTGCCATCCCTGCATAGAGAGCATTGCCGCAGTCCAGTTGGCTGGAAATAAGGGTCTGGATGATAGTGGGTCCTAAGCTTTGGGGTAGCCATTTGAATACTGTAGGAAGAATGTGGAGGATGAAAATGCCTTGGTCATTAGCATGGTCAGCAGGGATAGGGGTAGGTCTGATTCCGGAGTGCCACCAGGGGAGCTTTTGTTTCCGAAGATCAGTACCTCTGTCTTGTTGATGTTGAGGTTCCGGCAGTAGTCCTTCATACAGTTGGCGATATCTGTCATGTAGTTGTTGAAGTTGGCCTTCGTGTTGGTGGTGTCTCGGGAGAGGGAGAGGAGAGCTGTGTGTCATCCCCGTCG
The DNA here is from genome assembly GCF_031143425.1 of Pleurodeles waltl. Taxonomy (NCBI): domain Eukaryota; kingdom Metazoa; phylum Chordata; class Amphibia; order Caudata; family Salamandridae; genus Pleurodeles; species Pleurodeles waltl. The sequence goes on along the minus strand of NC_090444.1, from coordinate 1,668,052,722 downwards.
GATATGATGTTGAGTCTGTGGGTTTTGGAGATGCTGGCCGATGGTGTCATAGAAATGTTGAAGAGGGTGGGGCTGAGTGAGGATCATTGGGGTACTCCATAGATGATTTCCTTGGGTTTCAAAATTAAGGGGGGAAGGCAGACTTCTTTCATTCTTCCGGAAAGGAAAGATGTGACCCATCTGAGAGCGACTCCTTAGATGCCTATGTCACACAGCCTTGTGATGAGTGTGTGGTGGGAGACTGTATCGAAGGCTGATGGCTGAGAGGTCTAGGAGGATCAGAGTTGCAGTCTCTCCTCGGTCGAGTAGGGCTCAGATATAATCGGTAGCTGCAATGAGGGCTGTCTTGGTGCTGTGGTTTCTGTAGGGTTAGGATTGAGCAGAGTCGAGTTCACTGGGGTCTGCCGATCATTACTTTAGTAGAGCATTGACTTCTGCTTGTTTGCAGTCCTCTGGGAAGGTGGCCATGGCAATTGATGTGTTGAACAAGGTGATGAATACGTAGCTGATTCTGGCTTTGCCTAGGTCGAAGATGTGGTGAGGGCATAAGACAGTTTAGGCCACTGAGTGGACCGAGTTCATGATGGAGGCGGTGTCCCATGAGGTGAGCTAGCTCCATTCAGTTAGTCGGATTTCTGTGGTGGTAAAGAGGCTGTTGTTTTGCTTGAAGAAGTTGGAGACTTGGGCTGGGGTTTGAAGTTTCTGTAGATGTTAACGATCTTACTATGAAAGAAGTTAACAATGTTGTCACAGAGTTCCTGTGAGGGGGTGGTGTTGTTTGTTACAGCTGAAGGGTTGGAGAATTCTTTGAAGATGTTGAAGAGCTCTTTGCTGTTATTTGAGCTTGATTCAATGAGTGAGGCTAAGGCTTTTTTCTTTGATTCTCTCAACTGTCTGTGATAGAGGTTGAGGGCTGTCTTGAAGCCTGTCTTGTTGGTCATGTCCTTACTGGTGCACCATCTACTTTCCAGTTGTTTACAGTGTTGTTTAGCGTTTCTAAGGTCTTCAGTATACCAGCTAGTGTGCTTGGTGGAGCTTTTGTGATTGTTGTTGCTGATGGGAGTGATGCTGTTGGCTTAGTTGGTGATCCAATTATTGAAGTTTCTGATATTCTGGCCTAGGTTGTTGGAAGAGGTGGGGTGGGTGTAGAGGGCGTTGATCCATGTGTCCTTTGAGACTTTGCTCCAGCTGTGGTGGGGGGTGTTAGGGAGATGCGGTGCAGAGGTCCGTGAGCTAGTGATGTTGAAGTGGACCATTGAGTGGTCGATCCAAGTGAGTTCTGTGGTGTGTCTGTACCTGTTGCGTTGGCTGGAGGTGAAGATAGAGTCTAGCTTGTGGCCAGCGGTGTGCATGAGGTCATAGATGAGTTGGGTGAGTCTGATGTTGTTCATGCTGTCAAGGACGTTGGTAGTGTTAACGTCTTTGTGGTCGTCAAGATGTAACTTGAGGTTGCTGAGGAAAATGTAGATGTTGGAGTCTATGGTAAGAGGGGCGATGAAGTCAGGGATGAAGATGCAGAAGGCTGGGTGTGGTCCTCGAGGATGTTAGGCGAGGGTGCCCTTGAGATCCCAAAGTCTTTAGGTTTCAGGGGAAATATGGTTGCAAAGCTGAAATTTAAAGGAATTGATGGGATGACACCACCAGCAGTGGAGCCTTAAGCTTAATTTTACTAAACACAGGAATCCTCTCCTGGCCAGATATGGAAAGGATTGACAAGTTTGAGAGCTCTTTCTAGATTCTGTGGGTGTTGGGGTATGGACATTCCTAGTCGGTTATGCAATTTTTCTGGTTCATTCTGATAATGAATGAGACTCCTCCATGCTAACTAGCTACAAGACCCCTGTGGTCGGAACAGTCACATAAGATAAAGCAATAACAGGTCTGTGATGCCTTTAGATGTCCAGGTCTGCAGGCGCACTGCATTAAATGGATCAGCTTGTGTCTACTCTTTGCTAAAAGTTGCCAGTAACCTGCTGAGCCCCACATGTAATAGGGATTGAGGATTGCAATTAGTTTCCATGAACAAGGAATTCTGAGTAAACGTGGATCATAAGCTGGCATTGATTAAGTTCATGTCCTTTGTACAGACTGCCTGCCGCTACTTCCGATTGGAAGGTTTGATGAGCTCCTCGAACTGGCCCGATGGGCTCGATGGGTTTGGCAATGGCTCTGACGAAGTGCAGAGAAGACGATCTAACTTGACTATGTAGAGAGAGTAAAAGTCGTAACAAGATTTCATTAGGTGAACCTGTGGAGGGATCATTAAACGTGAAGCAGCCAGAGTGATTGACAGCGCTAGACCAAACACTCAGCTACCTACCAGATGGAACCCAAGACACAGGGCCAAGGCCTCTAGAGTCTAATCCCGCCTAAACTGTAAAGATCTGCAGTGGGCCTGCAATAGTCGTCCTCTTGGCCAATGTATAGGGGCTCTCCCTTGGGGATCCAAGCACAGATGGAAGGGGGCCGCTTCCATCGTCCTTACTGCACTGCATGTTTGTGGGGCACCCGGTGCTAAATGTTTCATACCTGATTCTGGGTCAAGGTTTTGCAAGCAGCAAAACAGTTACTTCACTGGGATCTATTGAAAGTCATTCTCTGAGCCACACTTTTGTCTCATTCTGTGAGGGCCTGTGCCCCCCCCAGGGTGCTTCTGCCACATGCCAGCGGGAGAGCTGAGTGATGGCTCATAGGAGGCCACCTTCACTGCATGCCAGGCAGTATTGAGGCCTCCACCTCAACGGGTGCAGGAATGGGGGCACAACCCTCACCGGTCAGAAAGATGACTAGATGGGCGGCACGGGCACCAGCAGAGTCACCTGAAGGCAAGAAGCCAGTGGTAGCTCTAGGAAGGAGCAACGAGTGCTGGCCTCGCCTCATCAGGGACTGATGCAGTTCTGGGCAGGGTGTGGAGGAGCATCAGATCTGGTAGAAGTCTGAGGCTCCTGCAGACTGAACAGTTCCATTAACCCCAATGACAGGGGGGCAAAGCACAGCTTTTACCTGATAGACACTGTGCCTATAGCCCATGGCTCCAGGCACCAGGCAGGGCCACCTTTCTTACCTGAGTAGAGTGGCTTTCCACCAGAGAGACATTTGGAACCCCTGCAAGCTGAACAGCTCCAGTAATCCCCCTGTGAGAGGCAAGCAAAGCAATGACTTTTGCTTGGGAAGTCCTGTCCCTACAGGCCAGGGTTCCAAGCCCAAGGCAAGGCCACCTTCCCTACCGGAGGCAGGTTGGTGTCGGACCAGAAGAAGTCTAGGGCTCTGGTGGACTGAACAGCTCCAGTAATCCCCAGTGGAAGGCAAGCAAAGCCATGGCTTTCTCCTGGGGGGACTGGTCCACGCAGGCCAGGGTTCCAAGCACTGGGCAGGGCCCCCTTCCCTACCAGGGGTAGGTTGATGACAAAGCTATATTCTGAATTAAATATGATGTGCATATAACATTAAACTATTGCTATTAAGATGAAAAAGCTGGGTGAACTATGATTTTCTGACTTATGCTAAAATAGGCATCAACTAGGCCTCAACCCCATTTTGTATTAATATGACTTCTGCTTCATAATGTTCATAGTGTGTTTATATTTCTCATTGACACCAGCAAAATTCTGCTTATAAATGACATGTTCTTTTCACAGAACTCCGTAGCAAACCTCTACTCCTGCTTGCACATTGTAAACCATTCACATGAACTTCCATCAGGCAAAGAACGGGCCAAGACCTGACCTGTCTGCGCCCATCAGAGCCCAGAGGAGGCTGGACTAACCCCCTTTTGTTTGCTTTTTCTGAAGGACCTGTGAACAATATAGGTAAGCAAAAATCTCATAACCGTCCAAGGCACCATTGCTCCAGAGGGGTTTTGAAAAGGACCCACAATAATCTCCTTTCTCACATCAGTGGTAGGGTCATTAAATGAGGAAATATTCTTTGTGGAAGAGAAGTTGGGGAAGGGGGTGAATCTTCTGTCATCCAACTGCTTATCAAACTTTGGGGGGAAGAGGCAAACTACTTGCAAAGTTATCTCACCATGGAAAACTGATGGACGTGCCTTGATGGGGCAGGATCCCTTCTCTGTCATAACAATGGCAGAGAATCACATAGCATAGTGACCTCACCAACAGAGTCTGACCAACCTGCGCGGAAAATGGAGAAGGATATGGGGCAAAGAAAGGAACAGTTACATCAAGTGTTCAAAAGCCCTCATGCAAAGGGGGGAGTCAACTAATAGTGACTCAAATGCCGACATAAGAATAGTATTGGGAACTTTAAAGTTTCAATCAGGAGGGTTGTGGCCCAGATGGCAACCAAATAAGAGTGTTTTTGTGTAGCTCCACCACTGACTGCCCAAAAATACGTTCTCCCATTGAACAGCTATTTGGGCCAAATGCAGAAACTACCGGGAGAAACACCTTAAGAGGAGGTGGGCTCCACTGTCCTGCCTCAGGAGGGAGGATTGTGATAGATTGGAGCTTCTTCCCCTGCAGCCTTGTTGTGACTACTAAAATGTGCTTACCATGGACCCAGAGAAACAATGACCCCACCTGGCATTACTCCTCCCTCAGCAGCTAGTTCCTTGCCTGACGGTGGACGACAACTACAGACCTGGCGCACCTGGAGCAGTTGCTGCCTGGCCCGAGGGACCAATGAGAGGCAGGGCTCCGCCTGCATAAGGATGGGTGCCGTTGCAGCACTTAGAGAGGGCCTGAAGTAGCGGGAAAACCCCTAATGCTGTATTTATAAGGTGACAAATATAAGGTAACCATCAATTACCCTTAGAGGTGATGAAGCAGAAAATGAAGGTTTTGATTTATTAACGCATAAACGTAGTGTGAAATAATCATGTGTGACATTAACCGAACTAATAAAGATTGTACGGGGACAAAAATGTGCCCTCAGAGTAGTTTGCCAACATTTATAAGCGTGCTTTATATAACGTGGTTATTAGAATTGCACTAATCCGACATAATCATAAACGTGTGCTATGATTTGCTTGTTTGAAATGCGTTAGCTTAGCATTACTTTAGTGGAGGCTTTGGCCTAGTGGCCTGGTCTCACGGTTTAGATGTTCGTATTTTTCCAATGTGCTATTAAACGTGTATTTCTGCTTGAAGCTGTATTTTTCCACAGAAACTGTTCACATGCTTATCTTAAAGTTTCGTGCCAGCCTGGCATATTTTCTCTTTCATTCAAGGTCGACTTGCAGGTGCGGACAATGGAGGCTCTGAAAGTGAGCTAATTGATAGACAATGTTGCAACTTGCGTACCCATCTCCAAGGATAATGTATGCTTAAGTAAAAGCTTGAGAACTGTCGTTTTTGATTGGACAATTTGAAGCTAACCTATGAACCCTCCAATGGAGACCCTACTGGATTCGAACTGTTGTCTATAAAAACCAGGTGCACGAGAAGAAAGTAGCCATTACCAGCTCGATACCCGCCATTTTGCAGACTTCGTAGCTATTATGGCCCACTTTGCTGCGACGCCATTTTGAGAGACTTTGATGCTTTCTCTAGTCGAGAGAAAGAGACTTTAATGATTCTTGCCCTAGAGACTTTAACTTTGATTTGTCCCTTTGCATGAAGTAGTAGTTTTACTTTGCCGCCGTGAGGCAATTGCCCCGTCCACCCTTGCCCCTTTGTCCCGTCCCATGCTGATCGAGAAACGGTACCTGTGAGACGAAGACTTCCTTGTATGCTGATCGTAATTGGTAAATATGAAAGGAAATTGTAAAATTGCATTGTGTTTCTTTTAGGTAACCAACTGCTGATTTTGATAAGAGCCCTAGCTAGGAGTTTTCTAAATTGATGTTGCTAAATTGTTTTTGCATGAAGTCCCACATGCCGATGCTAATTTGAGGTTAGATGAGGATTCCATATGTTGCACGATGCAATTTGAGATCTTGCTATGCTGACTAAATGTATGCAATTAGCCCATTACAGATTATCGTATTAGTGCTTTGCATTGCCATTATCGAATGTCTTGTGATTCAAATGCTACATAGATTACACTTGTTTCGCCGCTATGGACAGCTATTAATGTTCATATATGTTTATCATTTGGTGTTGAGACACATCTATATCGTGCTAGCTTTGTTAATATAGGGAAATAAATTCACTAACTTCGCAATAAACTGGTGTAGTTATTCCTGACTGAAAGGTCAGGGTTCGCCGAAATGTATTCTGGATTAATTGTTAAGTGTTATGTTGATCAAGGTGTTGCTTATGTACGTTATTGATTATTGATTTGATGTGACTGATCGATTAAGAGTACAGAGAGTTCCCACTTAGTCAAAAGATTCATCGGCCCAAAGAGCGTCCGAACACAGGTAAATTGTTACTACGGTTCGCTCTATCAGTAGATGGTAGCAGAGGACGGTTACGTCTTTTGGGACCCTGTACTATTAAAGTACATGGTATTGAATTAACGGTTACGCATTTTGAGGCCTCATTCGAGAAGCTGAATTAGATTTTTTGGATAAAACTGATTGACAGAATGATGATGGGCTAGGTCCACCGCGACTTTCCCGGGATCTCGGAGCTTGCGGATGGAGAGAACGGAGGTGTGGAAACAGCGTTGGCGGTACTAGTGATGGTTTGAGTGAAGTTAGGGTTTTGCGCTTGCACAGCTTATTGCCGCAGGGTGTGTGAAAAGGTTGCGAGGATTTTTTTCTTTAAAGGATAGCGGAGGTGCGACTCCGGGTGTAGAAGTAGAGAAGTCGTCGAACTTCATAGAAACAGCGGAGGTGCGGCTCCGAGTGTGAGAGTAGGGAAGTCGTCGAACTTCATGTGCGTCTGGCGCTTTGTGCATAAAAAGGTCCACGTGGTTGTTGTTGTTGAGACGGGCCCTGCGAGGTCAAGAGACTCCGGAGTATGTTGATCCATGTTGTGGTCTGGGCGGTTTAGTAGGTTGATCGGGCGTGGTCAACGAGTCGGTACGTGTGTTAGGGAGTGAAAGAAACTTCGACTTCGGGCTTTGACAAGATTCTAAGTGCACTAGAACAGATCATTGACAAGTTGAGAGTAGGTCTGCAGGTCAGATTTGCTTGCGAACGTGGGGACTGAGAAAGACGGAATAGCGGCCGAGGCTAGTGAAAAGTCCCTAAGGTCCTGAAGCGATTGTGTTACCCTTCCTGTAGTAAACCGACAGATCTGTTTTATTTTTTGGTAGCTCGCAATATATGCAAGAAGTTGTTACGAAAAGAGGTGAGTGAAAGAAGCCTAGCCGCGAGGCTTTGTCAGCCGCAGTGTGTGTGAGTGTGACGTCACTAGGAGCCGCGCTGGGATAGGTTGGTTGGAGAGAAGGGTCGCTCACGGATTGGACGCAGTCCGTGGGGCTCGTTTGGAAGGGGAAAGGCAAGCGAAGAGTATTCCGGGAATTAAAGTCACCTATTGATTACAATTTTTTGTGAAATAAAAGCGACCTATTGATTATAAACTTTGTGAAATAAAAGACGAGAAAATGAAATTCCTTAAAGCATTTAGGAGTGCGATGAAGGGGGAGTCTTACATTAAAGCGAGCGTAGGAGAGGAGACGCCGCCCGAAGGTACTCCAGCTTACATTGTAATGGAGGAAAAAGGGGTAGCTCCGTGTCTTTGGCTAAAGCAATGGCACAAACTGACAGAGAAACATGGGAGCGTAGCGTTCCCGATACATTGGACATTCAACATAAGGATCCTAGAGAATTTGAGATTCACGATGTATGACATGAAGGTGCCTCCGAGGCCAGCCCAGTTTGAGGCTCTAGCAATCTGGGAATTAATGGCTAGACAGCAACAGAAAAATAAGTTTGAAACAAGGATGAGGAAGGTAGAAAAGACACTAGCGGATGCTAGGTGGGATAATGCGCAGAAGGTGTGGAGGTCAGATGTATTGCAGGGGATAAAATTGTTTCCCGCAATTACTAAGGAAGAAGAGGAGACAGGTAAGAAAGCTACCTGTAAGACAGACAGGAAGTGTTCCAAGGATAGAGAGGACGAGGAAAAGTTGAGAAGAGAAGAGGAGTTAGAGGATGAGGAGTTAATAATGCAATTGCTGAACGACCGTCCACCACCTTATGCGGAGAATGGACAAGGTCCAAGTACCAGTTCTGCCCCTCCGGCATCGGTACAGAACAGTGAAACCCAGAGTTCAGGAGCGTCATCGGGATCTAAGGACCCGAGTTTACTGTTCAACCCGCAGATACCGCAGGTTGGGAGAATATATCCAGATGTGCCCATAATGAAACCAGCAGAAAATTATCAACCGCAGATGCCAGGGTACTACAGCAGTGACAATAGTGGAGGAATGGTTCTAGAACAAACCGTAAGGGGAGTACAGAATGGTCACAATCCAACAATGATACAGGCTGAATCAACACAGTTTATGATGCCTCAAAAGCAGATGCAGGGAGGAAACGCACATGCTCAGATGACGGGGGAGTCAGATGGGCATGCCGGCAATGATGACCCATAGTATGGGGATGAACATGCCTCAGAACATGGGAAATGGACAGAACCCAGATGCGATATCACTACCCATTACTGTAGGTCCACCGGTACCTTTGTACAGTCAGCCTAACTTAGGCATGAGCAGTCAGGGATCAATGCAGCAGAATGGGACGGAGAGGAGGTGCATAGAGAACACTCCAGGGATAACTCCTATAGCGGCTCAGCCAAATGGATCTGGATCCTTGATGGAGTTTAGTCCCATATGTGCTCAGTCTACAATGGTGAGGTCGAGCCCCCCACTGATAATACCTTTAACATCGAATACTGAAAAGTTGCCGCAACCATCAATGGCAGTCGATGTGAATGCTACACTGATGGGGGTAAATGCGCAACAGCTGACACAGTGGTTCAACAGCTTGAATTCCACCCAAAGTTCAGACAGTGGGAAAGGAGAAGATTACTTGAATAGGATGAGGCTGAACATGGAAGCACAAGAATTGGTGGAAGGGAATATGGGGGTGAATAGGTTAGAGTCCTACACGGAAGAGGAGCTGAGGTATCTATGTCCAAAGATCACGAAAGAAGTGAACAAAGTACATAAAAGTTTACAGGAGGTAGCGGACAGAAACGGGATTGACATAGGCAAGACGAAACACTTGAGCATGAGCTATAGGTTGGATTTTGGGACCACAGATTTTGAACACATGAGGTCAGCAGGTATGAAGGCACACCTTAGGGAATTGTTGCAGAGTGCCCAAGTGTGGAGGTGCTTAGACAAGTGGGAAAGCAGGTGGGTAAAGAGGAAGGATAAGAGGAGGGACAGTGCTACAGAGCACAACGAGAAAAGACCGCAGAGCAGCGAGACAGTAACCATGTTACCAATGAGGGAGGCAGAAGGGGGAAAATTAATACATGTACCATGGCACAGAAGCGACATTCAGTCTTTTACGGATGATTTTCCCAAACTGAGAGAGAAGCCGATTGAATGGTATCAACAGACTGATAGGTTTGTGAAGCTTGCAAAATGTCTCTGGGAAGACCTGAACACTCTCTTTGAGATCGTGGTTCCGGCAGATTTGTGGGAGGATTGCAAAAGAGCTGTAGGTTGGCCGACAAGTGAACCAGAGAGAGACAGGGAGACGGGTGCACCATCACCTATGGTGATGAGCTTGTACTATAAGGTGATTGAGCATTTGAAGACGAAGGTTGCCGCGAAAAATGTGGATTGGCAGAAGATTGATCGAACTGCCCAAGAGGCTAAAGAATCGATTCATGGTTACTATGAGAGGTTGTTGAAGGCGTTCAAGAATTATAGTGGAACGGAAACAATCGAGGCGAAGGATATGCTTCATTTTGTGTTCAGATTTGTGGAAGGGTTGAGACCAGAGATAAGTCAAATGATAAAGTCACATTTGATTTGTTGGCAGTCTAAACCGATTGACGAGGTCTTGACTTATGCGAAATACTGTAGCGACGAAATTGAGGTGAAACAGAAGAAGCTGAAAGAGAAGGTGATGATGATGCAACTTAAAGCAGCTCAGACAGGTCTGCAAGGTTTGCAAGGGATGCAAGGGTTCCAACAGCAGGTACCGCAACAGCAGCCGCAGTTGCAGGGAAACATGTCGTTTCAGCCACAGGCGAGAGGCAGAGGCAGAGGAGGTTTTGTGAATAATGGTCCGGATTTAAACACTGTTGTGACGGGTGTGCAGGCAATGAAGAAGGTGATGCCGTGTCACGTGTGCAGAATTGTAGGTCATTGGAAACGCGAGTGCCCGATGGTGGTGCAGGAAGGTGCAGGTGCAGGTGCAGGTGTTGGTCAGCAAAACAATGATGTCAATGCATTTCAGACAATGAGAGGACCGAAAATGAGAGGTCCAAACCCAAATTTTCAGACCATAAATCAATTGCAGGGATTACAACCTATGCAGCCGCAGCAGATGCAGATGCCTCGTATGCAGATGACGCAAATGCAGCCGATGCAACAGCAGTTACCCATGGTACCTAATCAGCAAATGCAAATACCTTTGGCACCAATGAGTCAGCAGCAAGTGATGGTTCCTCCACAGGTCTCGGGTCAGGTAATGAGTACAAACGGCACCGTACAACAGTTCCCATTACACAGTGAGAGTGGAATAAACAATGTATGGGAGAGTGAAGGCTCAGAAGAAGAAGGAGATTGTGTGCTTGCAGCATCCTTAGAAGTTGATCAAAAGGGTCCGTACGTAGAGGGAAGAGTAATGGGTCATCGTGTTTCATTCTTGGTGGACACGGGAGCCACACGGTCAACTGTTAAGAGCAGTGAAGTACCAAATTTGCCACTCTCAGGGAGGACAGTTCAAGTGGTGGGAGTAGCAAACAGGCACCTGACGAACCCAATAACAGATCCGGTACCAGTCAGCATCGGTAACTATCAAGGGGTGCATCAGTTTGTGATATGTGACTCAAGCCCAATAGCACTGTTAGGGAGAGACCTATTGTGCAAATTGGGATGTTCGATCATGTGTTCAAATGAAGGAATAACGATACAGACGAGCAGTGATGGGGAAGAAGAGGATAGTGTAGAGGGGGATGAAATGGAAACGGTTGATGAAGAGTATCCTCTGATTTGCCTTTTCCCGATGATAACTGAAGAAGATATTCCAGCCGAGTTACGGGAGACAGTCGGAAAGGAAGTGTGGGACATGACAGGGAAAGAGGTGGGATTGATGAAAGGGGTGGAACCAGTGAAAGTGACTGTAAAGCCCAATGCAATCTTTCCCCAGACCCCACAATACCACATGCCACAAGATACCCTCATGAAAGTTGCCCAACTCATTGACGAATTTGTGAAACAGGGGGTACTGAAAGAAGTGTTAAGCAGTCCATGTAATTCACCAATAATGGGAATAATAAAGCCAAGTGGAAAGGTCCGACTTGTGCAGGACTTGAGGAAAATAAATGACATCATAGTCAAATGCTGCCCAGTAGTACCGAATCCAGCTGTGATAATGTTTCAGATCCCTTGCGATGCTGAGTGGTTCTCAGTCATCGATTTGTCACAAGCATTCTTTTCTGTGCCTCTTCACGAGGACAGCCAATTTCTCTTTTGTTTCAAATTCCTAGACAGAGTGTACAGTTGGTGTCGAATTCCTCAAGGGTTTTCTGAGTCACCGTCGATATTCAATCAGGTTCTAAAGAAAGACTTGGAAGAGTTAGAGTTGCCATTCGAGTCAACCCTAGTACAGTACATTGACGACTTACTGGTTGCATCAAAGACAGAAAGTGGCTGCACAGCCGATACCATTGCTCTGTTGAACCATTTGGGAAGGAATGGACACAAGGTGTCTCCTTCCAAATTACAGTTCTGTCAGAAGAAAGTGAAATACTTGGGTCACCAAATAGAGAAAGGGTCACGGAGAATAATGAAGGAAAGAATTACAAGTGTACTTCAGATGAGTCCGCCCAAGACGAGAAAGGAGGTGAGGAAGTTCTTGGGAATGGTGGGCTACTGTCGCCAGTGGATTCCCAACTTCTCGACTCTAGCGAAGCCTTTACTGAAACTGACCCAGAAGGATGCTTTGGATCAAATTGAGCTGAAAGGAGATGAGATGGATGCTTTTGTTGAATTGAAAGAATGCATGTGTAGGTCTCCAGCTTTAGGTATGCCTGATTACACAAAGCCTTTCACATTGTTTTGCCATGAACGTGATGCATGTTCTTTGTCTGTCTTGACTCAAGCCCATGGTGGCGTAAACAGACCAGTAGCGTATTTTTCAGCTACTTTGGATCCGGTCGCAGCAGCACTCCCAGGGTGTTTGCGCGCCGTAGCAGCAGTTGGTATCAGCCTCACTCAGAGTGAAGGAATAGTGATGGGACACCCAGTAACAGTCATGGTCCCTCACTCAGTTGAGATACTTTTGACCCGTTCCCGAACGCAACACATGACCGGAGCAAGACTTACAAAGTATGAAACGATTATTCTGGGCTCACCGAATGTGCAGCTGAAAAGGTGCACTACGTTGAATCCAGCAACCTTGCTTCCTGGAGAAAGTGCTGAAATTGAGAACGCTGAAGACTTCGAGCATGACTGCCTTCAGGTGACTGAATTTTGCACAAAACCCCGACCGGACATCAAGGATACTAAGCTTGATGAAAATGACCAAATTCTTTTTGTTGATGGTTCATGTCTAAGAGACGGGATGGGGATTTTGAAAGCAGGATACGCTGTGTGCACTGTAACAGGGGTCTTGGAAGCGGGATGGCTCCAAGGAGTCTATTCTGCACAAGTAGCAGAACTTGTAGCCCTTACCAGAGCATGTCAACTGTCTGCATTGATGAAAGTCACCATTTACACTGATAGTCAGTACGGGTTTGGGATTGTGCATGACTTTGGACACCTATGGTCACAGAGAGGTTTCCTGACTTCTTCAGGATCCCCAGTGAAAAACGGGGAAAGAATAAGGGAATTGTTACATGCCATTCAAGTGCCAGCCGAAGTTGCAGTGGTAAAGTGTAGTGCTCACACGAAAGGACAGGACTATGTTTCTCTGGGAAATGCATATGCGGATCAGGTCGCAAGATTTTGTGCCCTGAACTGTATATTACTCAGAGATGAATGGAATTCAATAAGTGAGCCAGAACTAGAACCAGCTGAAGCATTTGCCTTGAAGGTCGTAGATACAATAGAGGAACTAAAAGCACTACAGAATAATGTCAGAGAGGATGAGACAGATTCCTGGATTAAATCACAATGTATAAAAAGACAAGACGAGTTATGGGTTTCACATGAGGGAAAATTTGTTTTGCCAAACAGTCTCCTATCACAGCTTGCGCGGTTCTATCATGGGCAAGCTCACCTAGGGAGAGATGCCATGATAAGATTGTTCAAAACTGATTGGTTTAACCCCAGATTTCGTCAAGCTGCAGAAGCAGTTTGCCATCGATGTGTCACTTGCCAGCAGATGAACCCAGGAAAGGGAACGGTTGGGAACGCGAGTCACATTGGTAGGGCAAGCGGTCCTTTTAGTCGTATGCAGATGGACTTCATTGAGATGCCTGTGCATGGAGGTCTGAAATATGTGTTGGGGATTCTGTGCATTTTTAGTCACTGGATTGAGGCATACCCCACACGTAGAAATGACAGCCTTACAGTTGCCAAGCTATTATTGAGAGAGTTGATACCACGTTTCGGATTCCCGATCTCTTTAGAATCAGATAGGGGAAGTCACTTCAACAACGAGGTGATAAAGTTACTTTGCGAAGCACTGAACATTGAGCAGAAACTGCATTGTAGCTATCGCCCTGAAGCATCAGGACTGGTGGAGCAGATGAATGGTACACTGAAATCAAGAATGGCGAAAATATGTGCATCGACAAATTTGAAATGGCCTGACGCATTGCCCTTAGTGCTAATGTCAATGAGAAACACTCCTGATAGAAAGACTGGATTGTCTCCGCACGAAATTCTCATGGGCAGGGCTATGAGACTTCCTGCAGTTCCCGCAAACGCGCTTTTGAATATTACAGATGATATGGTGTTAGACTACTGCAAAGGTCTAGCTGACGTGGTTCGCTCTTTCTCTCACCAGGTGGAAGCGACCACCTTGCCACGATCTAAGGTCCAGGACACGCACTGAAAGCAGGTGACTGGGTCGTGGTAAAGAAGCACGTGAGAAAGTCGTGTCTGGAACCCCGTTGGAAAGGCCCTTTCCAAGTGATCCTGACGACAACTACCGCTGTGAAGTGTGCGGGGGTTCCCAACTGGATTCACACCAGTCACACAAAGAAGGTGTTGTGTCCCACAGATGAGGAAGTTGAAGCGCTGAAATTGCCAGTGCCTGATAAAACAGTGCCGAGTGCTGAGACAGAACAAAAGCGAACTGAAAACGGACAGGCAGAAGCAGGAGAGAGAGAGATATTATTGGAGAACGAAGAGCCCGACTCACTTGGGGAAGACCAAGGAGAAAGTTCAGACAGCGACGAAGAAGCTGAGGGTAGCAAAAAGCCTGAAGCAGCTGAGGGTAGCAAAAAGCCTGAAGCAGCTGAGGGTAGCAAAAAGCCTGAAGCAGCTGAAGGTGACAAGGAACCTGAAGCAGCTGAAAGTGATACAGAGCCTGACGAAAGTAACGGTGACGAAGGGCTCGAAAAAGGTGAAAAAGCAGGAGAGCCTGATCAGAAGGGGGCTTTCCCAGAAACAGACGATACAGAAAAAGAAAAAGAGAACGTGATCGGTTCCCCTGAAGGAAGGGACAAGGCAGAGCAGAACGAAAAGGTTCAAACCTCTACAGAAAAGGTCGCAGGTCCATCAAATGGACATGGTGCAAAGAGGAGACTAAGTATATCACCAGTAAAACAAAGGTCTGGAGAAGGTTTGAACGACGGAGAAAGGCCAAAAGTAAAAGAGAAAAGAAAAGAAGTGTCTGTCGTGGTACCAACCTCGAGTGAAGAAAAAGACTTGACAAAAGAGGAAAGTACCAGCGAGGCAGAATCGAAAAGAGAAGCAAAATTGAAAAGGAAAAGGATACCGAACAGAAGGTATTCCGGTCCAGAATGGGCATATGCAGTCAATGACGATTGGACTGACGAGTTTGTATCTCTAAGCATCGAGAACGAAGAAGAGGAAGAGATACCAATAGAAAAGAAAAGTTTTATGGACAGTGTTGATTGAAAGGGTGATCAATGACATTGCTTGCTACAATCTAACGTGAAATAAACAACCAGCTGAGACATTGCTAAACCGGATGAGACATTTGCTAAACCGATAAAGACTGAATTATTGCCGAATTGAGACAAGTGCTGCTAACCGATAAGTGACTGGCCTTTTGAAGAAGACGGTGTGAACATTGCGCTCGCTCAGCTTTGTAACTGAATTGCTAAATAGTTTCATTTATAAGTGCTTCTAGCTCTCTGATTCTATACAGATCATGACGCAAAACAATAGAAATAAATATTGTAAACATGTGTGTATAGGCTTGGTAATTACATGTGTAATAATAATAATGGCAATTGTGCTTAGAATGCATGGAAAGGGTGAGAATGAGAATATTGAGGCTTCTACTATTGCTCCTGTTACTGTCACTGAACTAACCCCATTGAAAAGACTGGCATTGGATGAGAGACTCTTGCATGATAGGAAAGAGCTTTCATATAACGTTTTCTATCGCTTACTAACAGAATATGTTGAGACAATGGATGCGAAAGATTGTTATGTGTGTACCCAGATACCGACATCAGTAAAGGAAGGGGTGACATATCACCACATGCCTCTTACATACGGGATTACATGTAGTATAGTAATGTCTAGGTTTTATGGTCAAACTAACATACAGTATTTTTACTCAAATTATGATGTTACCTTTGCTTATGTTCCTATAATAGCGCAGCTAAGCCAGACTGCTAAAGATTGGGATGCTAAAATTATGAGGGAATTTTTCGAGCCAATGCAACCTTTTGAAACGGCTCACGCTCATAGGGAAAATCTTACCTGCTCACTCTCTGCAGTAGAAATAAGCTTTTTAGATCGCACAGATGATAGAAGGGCTCAAATGAAGGCGAAATTAGAAAAGGAGTTACATAAGAGGACTTCAGTAGATAATTTTTATTTTGCTGCAATAAAGACACAAGGGAAAATTGCTTTAGATGCTTGGCATGTAGGGAAGTTTTGTATATATCGAGGTGAATCTTATTATGACAACATTTTTGTAGGGGCGAGTGAGTGTAAACACATGTTTATCTTTAAGGCCAAATGGACATTCATGATGGACGGACTTGACCCTGTCATTCCAGGGGTATATTACATTTGTGGGTATAATGCCTATTATCGTCTTCCAAAGGGATGGTGGGGAAGATGTTATCTGGGTATAGTGTTCCCAAAGGTTTATCAACTGGATGACTTATCGATGATTCAAAAGACATCTGGATCCCATCGTATCCAGAAAAGAGAGACCGCAGCTGCTGTGGTAGGTGATATATTTGGAGCCATGATTCCTTCATTGGGAGTTGTGCTGAATTCCATCAAAATAAGAAAGTTGTCTACTATAGTGGATAACATGTTGACAAAGTTTTCAGGTGCTATAATCCTGATAGATGCTGAACTTGCAGCGGAAAGAGCTATGACTCTTCAAAATAGGCTTGCTTTAGACATTCTTTTAGCAAAGGATGGTGGTGTTTGCAAAATGCTTGGTGCAAGACACTGTTGTACCTATATACCTGACAATAGTGTGAAAATTAAAACTATGCTTGCTAATCTAACAAAAGAAAGTGCAGATTTGAAGGAACTGAAAGAACCAGGAGTGTGGGAGAAGGTTGGGAAAGGACTTGCTTCAGTGGGACATTGGATTGGGGGAATTTGGAATGGAATATTGTTAAAAATAATAGAGGGAATTCTAACAGTGATAATTTGCATATTTGGAATTTGGGGAATAAAAAGGGGAATAATAATGATTATGGAAAGAATTAAAAGAAGAAAGGAGGAGAAAATTATGAAAAGAATGGCAGAAGAAAACAAAGCACAAACTAGGGGAACTAAAAGGAAAAGGGAACTGACAGAATTTTAATGGAATAAAATTTGTGGGCTTAATTTGTGTGATGACAAGTAGTCATCAGAGGAGGGATTGATGAAGCAGAAAATGAAGGTTTTGATTTATTAACGCATAAACGTAGTGTGAAATAATCATGTGTGACATTAACCGAACTAATAAAGATTGTACGGGGACAAAAATGTGCCCTCAGAGTAGTTTGCCAACATTTATAAGCGTGCTTTATATAACGTGGTGTATTAGAATTGCACTAATCCGACATAATCATAAACATGTGCTATGATTTGCTTGTTTGAAATGCGTTAGCTTAGCATTACTTTAGTGGAGGCTTTGGCCTAGTGGCCTGGTCTCACGGTTTAGATGTTCGTATTTTTCCAATGTGCTATTAAACGTGTATTTCTGCTTGAAGCTGTATTTTTCCACAGAAACTGTTCACATGCTTATCTTAAAGTTTCGTGCCAGCCTGGCATATTTTCTCTTTAATTCAAGGTCGACTTGCAGGTGCGGACAATGGAGGCTCTGAAAGTGAGCTAATTGATAGACAATGTTGCAACTTGCGTACCCATCTCCAAGGATAATGTATGCTTAAGTAAAAGCTTGAGAACTGTCATTTTTGATTGGACAATTTGAAGCTAACCTATGAACCCTCCAATGGAGACCCTACTGGATTCGAACTGTTGTCTATAAAAACCAGGTGCACGAGAAGAAAGTAGCCATTACCAGCTCGATACCCGCCATTTTGCAGACTTCGTAGCTATTATGGCCCACTTTGCTGCGACGCCATTTTGAGAGACTTTGATGCTTTCTCTAGTCGAGAGAAAGAGACTTTAATGATTCTTGCCCTAGAGACTTTAACTTTGATTTGTCCCTTTGCATGAAGTAGTAGTTTTACTTTGCCGCCGTGAGGCAATTGCCCCGTCCACCCTTGCCCCTTTGTCCCGTCCCATGCTGATCGAGAAACGGTACCTGTGAGACGAAGACTTCCTTGTATGCTGATCGTAATTGGTAAATATGAAAGGAAATTGTAAAATTGCATTGTGTTTCTTTTAGGTAACCAACTGCTGATTTTGATAAGAGCCCTAGCTAGGAGTTTTCTAAATTGATGTTGCTAAATTGTTTTTGCATGAAGTCCCACATGCCGATGCTAATTTGAGGTTAGATGAGGATTCCTTATGTTGCACGATGCAATTTGAGATCTTGCTATGCTGACTAAATGTATGCAATTAGCCCATTACAGATTATCGTATTAGTGCTTTGCATTGCCATTATCGAATGTCTTGTGATTCAAATGCTACATAGATTACACTTGTTTCGCCGCTATGGACAGCTATTAATGTTCATATATGTTTATCATTTGGTGTTGAGACACATCTATATCGTGCTAGCTTTGTTAATATAGGGAAATAAATTCACTAACTTCGCAATAAACTGGTGTAGTTATTCCTGACTGAAAGGTCAGGGTTCGCCGAAATGTATTCTGGATTAATTGTTAAGTGTTATGTTGATCAAGGTGTTGCTTATGTACGTTATTGATTATTGATTTGATGTGACTGATCGATTAAGAGTACAGAGAGTTCCCACTTAGTCAAAAGATTCATCGGCCTAAAGAGCGTCCGAACACAGGTAAATTGTTACTACGGTTCGCTCTATCAGAGGTCAAAATGGACCTTTGGACTCAGATAGTGGTGAGATGGTTAACAACAATGAAATGAAATCAATAAACATCACCTTTCAATATTGTAGTCAGTAAATTATACGCACCATGACCTATGTGGCCATGAATCACCACACCAGTTTAGTAAAGTTCAAACATTTATTGCCCTTTAGATTAACAATGCTAAGATCACGTAAACCAAACACAAGAGCAAACGATAGAGATACACGAATGACACAGGCTGACCAAATCTAAAGAATCTCAGTCTAGACAGAATATTTATCATTAGGCATTCAAGAACCATCATACAGAATAACAACAATAGCAAATCATTGATTGATTCAGAATACATTTAGTTATTGCAGATGAATTGTTTACAATCAATTTATAAAACAGTCAAATTTAGAATGCGGCATCCTTAGCTATTACTCTAATCAGATAAGCATGTTTGGGCTTCATGCAAAAAGAAAAGAAGACAACAATGAATTTGGAAGCATCTGACTATGGCACTAACCCAAAAATAGTGGTTGGGTTTCTAAAAGAGAGAACGCATAAAAAATCAACAAGAAAGACAAATGTGCAATTTGATTATACCTCTCCTAAATGGATCAGCAGGCAGCGATGTCTTCATCAGTGGAGCACCTTCTGGTCATCTTCATTGGTCAGTGACAATATACAAAACAGTTCAGTAATGTTTGGCCTTAATGCATCTGAACTGTCAGTGGCAGAAAGCTAACACAACACATTATTACACTAGCAATAATAAAAGCACATCTGAACACAGCCAAGAGCTGCAAGGCACACAGGAACAGAAGAAGTCTCAGAAAAAAACTTACATCACCTAATTCTGTTATATTAAACTCCTAGAAAGCAACTAGATAAAATACTGGTCAGTCTATTGGGTGGTTTGGGTCAAAATCCAATTAAATTCACTCCACGTTCTGTGCTGTAGCCTTTTTGCGTTTGCCATTAGTTCATCCTTTCTCCATGCAGTCACCAGCTTCCGCAGCAAAGTACAAATGTTGTAGATCACACATAAAACCTATTCAGACATTCAGTAAGCCTTTGTTTCACAAGTGCATGTTATCTTCAGGAAACCAGACAAATGTTGCAACATAAGAACATAACTTTTCTACAGTGAGCTTAGAATAATAATTTCACAACATTAGCAGTTTAAAATTTGCAGCTGTATATCAAACATGAGGCATTTTTAAAATGAATGCTAAATTATACAGGGTTAAACATTTGATATGTTTTCAAACCATTAATCACTTAGTACATTTCACAATAAAACAACAAAAATACATTCCTTTAGACAGTAATTTATTATTATTGTCGAACTAGATTCATGGCTGCCACCAGAGTGCTCATGTTTTCTAAAGCACACTTTTTCCAAAACACACTTTTCAGCATTACACATTTTAAACATGCTATTTCATTTTATTTTAGTAGCACTCCTTTATTAACGATGTTTATGCTCCAGCAATCCCTCCTCTAAGGACATCACAAAATATACTTATTAATATGCATATTGATGCTTATGCCAGTTCAAAATTTTGTCTATCTTCAATATCTAGTGTTTCTCAGTTTTCTCCAGTTTTCTGTTTATCTCCAATCATGAAAATATCTGCTTCTCATTTTCTCTAGTTTAATTTCTTCCCTCCTTTCTTCATTTTTCATCTTTTTTCTTTTAATCAGTATGTACAATTTGCAAAATCCTATCATACAAATAACACATGCAACTACAATTAATAATGGTTTCAATATTCTTTCCACCATACCCTCACCAAGATTACCCAGCCACGTTTTCACTTTTGTAACACTTTTGCCAGCATTTCCCCAAATCCCTAGCTCTCCCAGATCTTTTTAATCTGTCAGGTGCTTAATAAAATTTCTAATTTCCTCACTTTTGTCTGGAATAAAAGTACAACAACGTTTCAATTTCAGCATCCGGCAAAGTCCATCGGCCTTTGCTAGAAGGATGCCTAAAGCAAGCATATTCTGAAGAACCATTGATCTGACCGCAGCCATTTCAGTATGCATTAAAATTATAGCTCCAGAAAAGTCAGTTAACATGTTATCCACAATAGTAGATAACTTTCTAATTTTCAGAGCATTCAGGACAACTCCTACAGAAGGAATAATTGCTCCAAATACATCCCACATTATTTCAGAATAAGTTTCTCTTTTTGATTTTGGCCTCAGCAATTCATTTGAGTTATGTGTGTCATCTATATTGTCAATCTGGTAAAACTTTGGGAATACAACTTCCAAATAACAAGTCCCATACCATCCCCTCGGAAAACGATAATAAGCATTCCTTCCACAGATGTAATATACCCCAGTAATGACAGGGTCCCTTCCATTTAACATAAAGTCCCAGGTATTCTTAAAAAGAAATACATGCCTGCACTCACTTGTTCCCACAAAATTAGTATTGGTTCTGGATTGAGGTCTATAAATACACAGTTTTCCTACATGTTTAAAGTCTAGAGATGCTTCCCTTGGGTTTTAGTTTCACTAAATGCATAGTCATTTTTAATTGTCCTTTTCACTAACTCATTTTTCTATTTTCTCCTTCAATTCCATTCTCCTGTCATCCGTTTGATCTAGAAAAGATTTTTCTACTGGTGAAAGCAAGCATGTAAGGTTAATTCAAACGTAAGTGTAGGCTCGAAGAAACCACCTACGATATCTATATTGTTCTCTTTAGCTATGTTACTCAAATGTTGGTCA
The DNA here is from genome assembly GCF_031143425.1 of Pleurodeles waltl. Classification (NCBI taxonomy): domain Eukaryota; kingdom Metazoa; phylum Chordata; class Amphibia; order Caudata; family Salamandridae; genus Pleurodeles; species Pleurodeles waltl. The sequence goes on along the minus strand of NC_090444.1, from coordinate 1,668,031,390 downwards.
ATTGGAACAAAAGAAAACACAACATGTAGGTTAGAATAGAAATATTGTATGCACTCTTGGTTATAAAGCCTTGTTAGTAAAAGACTACAACTAATTCCATATGTTAATGGCAAGGTATGGGAAGTAACTGCTTCCTGCACTGATGAAAGAATCTGCTTATAAACATAACATTCTCTCACATTCATTGGATCAACATATTCATATAACAAGCGATAGAAAACATTAGAAGAAAGATCTCCTTGTGAGTTGTCTAAGTGCAAAGATTGCTCATCCCTGTTAAACTTTTCTAACTTTGAAAGTGTAGTGGTCTCTAAAGTACTGATGTAACTATTTTCAGGTGTATGAGGAATACTTATGCTCACTATCAACACCAAACATATTAGCACATATACAACTCCCAAAGCAATACACATACACCTGCAACACCTATTATTTTAACCCAATTATGATTGTCATCCATGACCCTTAAAGAATCAGAAAGTAAAAGAAAAGTAAAATATTTAACTATGCAGCCAAAAATCAAAAACAAAAATAATAAGTAATTTCAAATTCCAAAATATTGATCTGGCCATTCACGATCAAAACAAAATGACACAAACTCACGTTGCTACTCATCTGTTGTCAAATACACCCATTCAGGACCTGAGTATCTTCGATTTGCAACTCATATTCTCTTTGACCTCCGATTTTCTCTTATTTCTCCTTCAATCAGATCTTCATCTGTATCTGCTCTTGTTGTCGTGTCTGGCCCTTCATTTATGGTCGACAGTACATCTGGAACCCTCTCACTTGTCTGCAATTTAAGCCACTTGTCTTCTTTCACTGCTTTCTTTGACAGTGTCGTTTGCAAAACTGGACTTACAACTCTTCTCGATTCGGCAGGATTTTGACCTTGACTTGATGTACCTGCACCATTAGCTAATTCAGGAGGAGTCAAATCTGCATGACTTTGCTTCAACTCAACACCCTCCTCAGCTGCTTCAGGAAAAGTGATCTGTTTCAACTGATCTTCCCAGTCTTCTGATTCTGGGAGTGTTCTCCTCTGACTTAACTCAACTCTCCTGCTACAGTTACTGATGCTTGAGCAACTTCAGGTACCTCTATTTCATCTCTTAGATGTGTGTTTATCTTGCCTCTTTGAGGAGTACCTGGATCTTCACCAGTTTACACTGTCTCTATTTCTGTTTCCACAGTGTTTCTGCTTGCTACTTGAGACTGTTCAATAGTTGTTGGTACTCTCAACAACTCTCCTTCACCTTCCAGGGGATAGGGTGCTTTGAGTGTGGCTGGTGTGAATCCAGTTCGGAATTCCAGCGCACTTCACAGCAGTTGTCGTAACCAGTACAACCTGGAACGGGCCTTTTCACCTAGGTTCCAGACAAAGTTTCCTCATTTGCTTATTTACCAACACCCAACCACCAGCTCACAGACTATGACACTAGTCCTGGGTTGGCTGCACGCTTGTAGCTTCCACCTGGTGAGAGAAAGATCGAAACACATCAGCCAGACTCTTGCAGTAATCCAGCACCATATCACCTGTTATATTCACATGAGCATTTGCAGGAACAGCTGGAAATCTCATTGCTCCGCCCAGGAGGATCTCATGAGGCGATAGTACAGTCTTTCTATCAGGTGTGTTTCTCATGCTCTTCAAAACCAAAAGCAATGCATCTGGTCATTTCAGATTCGTGGATGCACACATTTTGCAAGCGATGCCTTCAGAGTACCATTCATTTCCTTTACTAGTCCAGATGCTTCAGGTCGATGGCTACAGTGCAGCTTCTGCTCAATGTTTAAGGATGAACATAGCAATTTTATCATTTCGTTATTGAAGTGACTTCCTCTATCTGAACCCAAAATGAAGTATCAACTCCCTAAGTAAAACCTTTGCTACTGTGAGACTATCTTTTCTACGTGTAGGATAAGCTTCAATCCAGTGACTAAAATACAGATAAACACCAACACGAATCTCAGACCATCACACACAGGCATTTCAATAAAATCCATCTGCATTCTGTTAAATTGACCTCCTGCTCTTCCAATTGGACTCAAATTGACAACTATTCTTTTTCCCACATTCATTTGTTGACTTGTAACACATCTGTGACAAATTGCTTCAGAAACCTGTCTAAACTTTGGATTGAACCAGGATTGCTTAAATGTTTGAATCATTGCCAATGTGTGCTTGACCTTGGTATAGTCTTGCCATTTGCGTTAGTAGATAGCTTGGCAACCTGCCCTTCGTTTGTGACCCATAGGTCGTCCGCATCTCTTTGAAAATATCTTAATTTTAACCAATTAATTTTCTAATTTTCAGTACCATTGTCCTGCACATTTTTAATTTCCTCACAATTGCTGTTAACATGTAATTTGCATTTACTGTATCATCTTTTAGTTCTTCTAATTCCCTATTAAAAGAGATGCAGTTCAATGCTCAGAACCTTGTGACTTGATCTGCATAAGCATTTCCCATTGAAACAAAATCATTTGATTTTTGGTGTGCACTGCATTTAACCACAGCAATCGTCTCAGGTAATTGCAGGGCTTGTAACAAATCATGAATTATATTGCCATTTCTAATTGGTGAGTCAGAGGAGGTCATGAAACCTCTCTGTGACCACAGCTGGCCAAAGTCATGGACTACTCCAAATCCATACTGGCTATCAGTAAATTTTTTCACTTTAAGCTGTGCACAAATACAACATGCTTTAGTAAGAGCCACCAATTCAGCCACTTGTGCAGAAGATACTCTTCGAAGCCATGAAGCTTCGGGTATATTAGACATTGTGCATACAGCATATCCAGATTTAAATGTTCCCACATTATCTCTTAGACAGGAACCATCAAAGAAAACTACTTGATCAGTCTCTTCTAACGGAATAGCTTGAATATCAGGTCTGGGTTTCGAGCACAATTCAGTAACCTCTAGACAATCATGTTCAACTTCTTTCAGTTTCTCAATTGTGACATTTTCTACTGGGAGCAAGGTTGCTGGGTTAAGCACTGTACACCTTTTCAAAGTAACATTTGAAGAACCTAAAATTAGCAATTCGTACTTTGTCAACCTAGCATTTGTTAGGTATTGAGTTTTTGTTCTGATGAGCAGAACTTCAGCTGAGTCAGCGATCAAAACTATTAAAGAATGTCCCATCACAATATTTTCACATAGAGCTAGCAATAAACCAACTGCTGCCACAGCTCGCAAACAGCCAGATAAAGCTGCTGCAACTGGATCCAAAGTAGCAGAAAAATATGCTACTGGGCAATTCACACCTCCATGTACCTGTGTAAGAACAGAACAAGCACAAAAATCACATTCATGACAAAGCAACAAAAATGATTTTGTGTAGTCAGGCATTCCCAAAGCTGGTGCTCTGCACAAACTCTCTCTCAGCTCAGTAAAACCTTCCTAAAAGCTTTATCAAAGGGGACTGGATCAGGAATATCTTAGCGGGTCAGTCTCTGTAATGGCTTTGAAATAACAGAACAATTGGAAATCCATTGGCGACAATAACTCACCATTCCCAGAAACATCCTGACATTTCTTTGCGTAACCGGAGGATTCATTTGCAAAATAGCTGTAACTCTCTCTCTGGAAACTTTCTTTGCACCCTTCTCTGTTTGGTGTCTCAAAGATTTCACTTCTTTCTGGCAGTACTGTAATTTCACTTGTGACACTTTATGTTCATTCTCTCCCAAATGATTCAATAAGGCAATAGTATCTTGCCTGCATGCTTCCTTTGTCTTTGAAGCAACCAAAATATCATTAATGTACTGGACAAATGCTGATTGGAAATGCCTTTTCAAATTCTTTTTCGGCACCTGATTAAATATGGATGGTGACTCCATATGATACTGCAGAATTTGCGAGAAAAAAGAACTACATTAGGCTTGACTATGACTTTAACTGGTTCAACTCCATTGATCAGACCAATGTCTTTCCCAGAAGATCCCAGACTTTCAAATTAACTGTACCTTGTAAGTCAGTTGGCAGGACTTGTACTGTAAATGCAGGATAAAAACTAACCAGTGGAAATTCTTCATTTACTGAATTATATTCAGCTTGCATAGGTGAATCATCATCATCATCACTATTCGTCTGAATAGCAATTCCATCATTTGTACAGGTAATCAAACATTTTGTTTTGCACAATAGATCTCTTCCTAATAAGGAAACTGGACTTGAGTCACAATCTACAAATTTATGCAAACCTTAAAAATTACCAATTTTAACATGAACTGGTTCAGTAATCAGGTTTGTCAGGAATTGATTCACAACACCTACAATCTGCACTGTTTTCCCAGAAAGTGGCACGTTACGAACTTCTGCAGTTCTTACTGTAGAGCATATAGGTCCTGTATCAACTAAAAATGAAACATCTTAACCCATTACTTTTCCATTTACATAAGGACTCTTTTGATTCACCTCTAATGAGGCTACTAACACACATTCTTCTTCATCTGAACTCTCATTCATCACTTCATCATTCGATTCATCCTCACTATGGAGTGTGAAATGATGCACTGTTTGATTACTGTGAATTAATTTTTGACCTGTGTTCTGCTGAGGAAGCATCATCTGCTGATGCACCATTGTAGCTTGAGGTACCTGCATTCGTGGCTTTGGCAAATATGTATTTTGGGCTTTATTTGCTGTGACTGCGGCACCTGAAAACATGGCACATGTATCTGTTGCATCGGTTGGGAACTTTGCATTTGCTAAGGAATCTGCACCTGGTTAACATTATTCTGGACATTTAAATTAGGGCCCCTCATTCTCAGTCCTCTCAAATTTGGAAAAATATTGTTTTCATTCATCTGCATAACAATGCCCTCTTGCACCATCATTGAACACTACAGTTTCCAATGCTCTATGTTTTCGCAAGCGTGACAAGATAGCATCCTTTTCATTGACTGTAAATCACTTGGCTTAACAACAGTATTCGGATTGACACCACTATTTCCATTTCCATTCCCACTACGACCTCTTGCCTGTCCCTGATTTTGAAACACCTGCATGTTTTCCTGTTGCTGTGGAAAAAATCCCTGCATTCCTGAATGTACTGCTTTAATCTGTAACAACATCGCCTTTTCCTTCAATTTATTCTGCTTCATTTCAATCTCATCACTGCAGTGTTTAGCAATCTGTAATACACCATCAACCGCTTTTGTTTGCTAGCAAATCAAATGACTCTTAAGCGTCTGACCAATTTCAGGTCTCAACCCTTCAACAAATTGGAACGCAAAATGAATCATGTCTTTGGGCTCAATTGTTTCTGTACCATTGTAATTTTTAAATGCTTGCAACAATCTCTCATAGTACGCATATATTAACTCTTTCTCTTCCTGTGCTGTCCTATCGATTCTCTGCCAATCAATACTTTTAGGTGAAATTCTCTTTTTCGAAAATTCATTTATATTGTAGTAGTACTTCATTTCATCAGGAGATGGTGCACCTGTAACTCAATCTCATGGAGGCTCTCTTGTTGGTCAGTCAACAATCCTTTTGCATTGAACCCATAAATCAGCTAGAACCACTGTTTCTAACACTGTATTTAAATCTTCCCACAGGCATTTTTCAAGATTCAGAAACTGTCTGTTGGTACCATTCCACTGGGTTCTCTCCCAATCTCGGGTAGTCATTTGTAAATGTCAGAATATCACTCCTGCTCTAAAGGACATATGCATACTTCCCTCCAAGAATTTCTCTCATTGGTAATATCTTTACTGGATTATCAGTCTGCTGCACATCAGCATTTGAATTTGCAGACTCCCTTTTCTTCTGATCTCTTTTCTTTACCCATCTGACTTTCCATTTGTCTAATACTTCCTTTGTTTGAATTTTCTGAATTAATTCCTTAATAGGAACTTTCAATCCACGTATTCTCATGTTCTCAATATGCTTTTAATCATATTCTAATCTGTAACTTCTTCACAGTGGCTTTAATCTCTCAATTTCTATCTCATATTTCTCTGAAAAAGCTGCCAATTTCTGATGTACCAATCCTGCTCTGTTTGTAACATTTTTACAGATGAAGCATAACTCATCTTCATTAAATGAGTCAATTCTATTTATCTCAAGTGTCCCCTCAATTACTTCATTTAATTCAAATTTCTTTCCAGGTTCAATGAATTTCCCCCTTTAGCATTTGTTTTTGCTCCACTCATTATTTCTAACCAGTCTGTTAATTGCTGAGCTATCAAACCTTGTAATGAAACACTATTATTTACATTGGGCATGCCCTGTGGAGTAATACATGGAGTCTCTGGAGTCATCAGAAACAAATTTGAATTCAAATCTGACTTTCCAAAATTCTGTGAAGTCCTTGAATAACTTAAGTCAATCAGTGGATCTGTATTGTCAAACATCTTATTGGAGACATGATCCCAGCAGTAACATTGAGTCTCTCCATTTCTGCATTTGAATTAAAAATATTCTGTGCATTACTCATTATTTTCCTGAGCAGGGCAAACAATGGTACAACAGGACCAATATTAAAAGGTACTGTTAATGCTCCCGGACTTGATTGAACATTCTAATTTCTTGAGTATCTTACCCCTGAATTCTGACCTGACAACATTGAAGAATTTGACTGTGATTTTGTTGCAGGTGTATACCTTGGCATAGTCTGAACCTGCACTGGAGCCACTGAATTAGATGTAGACTCCACCTGAACTATTATTGGTTTCTGATAAATCTGTGGCATCTGTGATGATTACATCACTGGTACTGTCATGCTCGGTGCAGTACTTACAACAGGAATTGTAGGATAGACTACAGGTAGCTCAAAATGAGTCATATGTGTCTGAGTAACAGTGATAGCAGGAATGCTAGTTGCAACCTGTACTTGACTCTGTGTTACTACAACTGGTACTGGAGCACTTGGACCAGTACTAGTATCTGGACTTGCCTCTTGTGCTGCATATGGCGGAGGACAACTTCTCAGTAACTGCATTATAAATTTCTCATCATCTGCGTCATCATCATAAGCCAATGATTTCCTAGCCTCTTCTGACCTCGACTCATCTTCTTCAGAAGAGTAAGGACTCTTCTTCTTGGACTTTTGTGACATTGCTCTCTTTCTCATGTGTAATCGCAGGAAACATTCCAATTTCCTGTAAAGTTTAAGTTCTCCAAACTTTTTGCTCATCGTCCCATCTTGCTACTAATAATGTCTTCTCAACTTTCCTCATTCTCCTCTCAAATTTTAATTTCTCTTGTTGGCTGGCCACTAACTCCCAAATGGCTAAAGCTTCAAATTGTTCTGGTCTTGGAGGAGGTTTTAATTCATACAGCACTCTTCTCAAATTTTCAAAAATTCTCACATTAAAAGTTCCATAGGCAGGAAACGCTAAGCTTCCTTCCTTCTCTGTAATTTTGCACCATGATTTCAACCAAATACATGCTGTGGTACATTTTTCTTCAATTACGATGTATGCAGGTGTAGCTTCTGGCAGGGCAATTTCTCCAAGTCTAACTAGAATAAAAGCATCTCACTAAAGCGCACTCTTCAACGCTTTGTAAAAAATCATTTTTACATTGATTGGGCTTAAAACTACAATTTAACTTCATAACAGGAAGTAATTAAATCACAAAATCCTTTTTTCCTGCCTCCCTCGACCAATAGCCCTTCACAGTTGTCCACCAATCTGCTCATGGCTCCCTTTTGCCAATCGACCTATCCCAGCACAGACCTAAGTGACGTCACATTCACACACAGCGGCTGACAAGGCTTGCGGCTTGTCTTCCAAAACTCAAATCTCACAAAATGAATGCAAAATATTGTGAGCACCAAAGAAAAATCAACACACCAACTTGTCCACTTACTAAAGATAGGGAAAACAATCAGTTTGGAAGTCTTACAGAATTATTTACTGTGGCTTTTAGCTCTGACAACTACTCGTTCGACTTTGGCTTTCTCTGATTCGCAAGTAAAATTCTCCCAGCAAATTCTATCCTTGACTAATACCAGACGCTCCTCCAGGAATCACCAATATCGGTCAAACTAACACTCCTTTTAAAACACACTCTAGGAATACTATTTGTCAACTATGCCCAATTGACCACTAAACAGACAAGTTACAACAATAACCAAGTGTTTCATACACTTGTCCAATCCTCAATACTCCGGAGTCCATGCACGGTCCGTATACCAACAACCACATGGGCAATTTTTTAGCACAAAGTGCCACACACAGTTGAAGTAGGACGACTTCCCTACATAGACACTCCATAACAAACTACATTGGAGTATGCAAACTCCCTAATTCTCAAAACATCACAATTCACCTGCGATTTGCTAAAGCAGTGCAAGCGCAAACCCTAACCCAATCACAAATCACACAAGGAACACTGGGAACATCTTCAAACAAGCATTGGCAAGTCCAAAAGTTCAAATTTTCAACAAGCATTGGTAAAACCAAATCTCCAAATTCTTTCTAAATGACATATAACTCGTCATATTGAGGCAACCCCACCCCCTTTGAGACATAACCATTTTCTGTTGCTACCAACATTTTGGGCGTGTCTAGCCTTATATTTCTTTTGATAATTTACTTATCAAGTGACACATATAGGGTAACCATCAATTGCCCTTAGAGGTTGACACGGACCTTTGGCCTCAGATAGGGGTGAGATGGTTAACAACAAATCAATATTGGAGTCAGTAACTTATACGCCCCATGACCCATGTGACCAGGAATCACCACAACAGTTTAGTAAATTTCAAACATTTATTGCCCTTTAGGTTAACAATTCTAAGATCACATAAACCAAAAACAAGACCAAACGATAGAGATACACGAATAACACAGGCTGACCAAATCTAAAGAATCTCAGTCTAGACAGAATATTTATCATTAAGCATTCAAGAACCACCATACAGAATAACAACAATAGCAAATCAATGTCAATGACTGATACAGAATACATTTACAGGGAGTGCAGAATTATTAGGCAAATGAGTATTTTGACCACATCATCCTCTTTATGCATGTTGTCTTACTCCAAGCTGTATAGGCTCGAAAGCCTACTACCAATTAAGCATATTAGGTGATGTGCATCTCTGTAATGAGAAGGGGTGTGGTCTAATGACATCAACACCCTATATCAGGTGTGCATAATTATTAGGCAACTTCCTTTCCTTTGGCAAAATTGGTCAAAAGAAGGACTTGACAGGCTCAGAAAAGTCAAAAATAGTGAGATATCTTGCAGAGGGATGCAGCACTCTTAAAATTGCAAAGCTTCTGAAGCGTGATCATCGAACAATCAAGCGTTTCATTCAAAATAGTCAACAGGGTCGCAAGAAGCGTGTGGAAAAACCAAGGCGCAAAATAACTGCCCATGAACTGAGAAAAGTCAAGCGTGCAGCTGCCACGATGCCACTTGCCACCAGTTTGGCCATATTTCAGAGCTGCAACATCACTGGAGTGCCCAAAAGCACAAGGTGTGCAATACTCAGAGACATGGCCAAGGTAAGAAAGGCTGAAAGACGACCACCACTGAGCAAGACACACAAGCTGAAACGTCAAGACTGGGCCAAGAAATATCTCAAGACTGATTTTTCTAAGGTTTTATGGACTGATGAAATGAGAGTGAGTCTTGATGGGCCAGATGGATGGGCCCGTGGCTGGATTGGTAAAGGGCAGAGAGCTCCAGTCCGACTCAGACGCGAGCAAGGTGGAGGTGGAGTACTGGTTTGGGCTGGTATCATCAAAGATGAGCTTGTGGGGCCTTTTCGGGTTGAGGATGGAGTCAAGCTCAACTCCCAGTCCTACTGCCAGTTCCTGGAAGACACCTTCTTCAAGCAGTGGTACAGGAAGAAGTCTGCATCCTTCAAGAAAAACATGATTTTCATGCAGGACAATGCTCCATCACACTCCATAATTATGCACAGTAATAGTCACCTGCACACACAGATATCCCCCTAACATAGCTAAAACTAAAAACAAACTAAAAACTACTTCCAAAAATATTCAGCTTTGATATTAATGAGTTTTTTGGGTTCATTGAGAACATGGTTGTTGTTCAATAATAAAATTAATCCTCAAAAATACTACTTGCCTAATAATTCTGCACTCCCTGTAGTTATTGCAGATGAATTGTTTACAATCAATTTATAAAACAGTCAAATTTAGAATGTGGCATCCTTAGCTATTACTCTAATCAGATAAGCATGTTTGGCCTTCATGCAAAAAGAAAAGAAGACCCCTGCGACTGCAACACTCATCAGCCACCATCCGGCTGCGCAACCTGCCTTGACTTTCAGTACACCCACCAAACCCTCATCACCGGAGTTGGCAAACAAGAGCAAAGGGAGGGGGCCTTACCACATGCAGAACTGACAGGGACAATGGAGGGTAAGGTTTAGAGAGGCCTTTCCCTGTGGGGATCCTTCATGGGGACTGCAGACATCATACTACTCCTACATAATGGACTGGTCACATGCACATCTAGCGTATAAACACCAGCCTTCCCCTGCGCAGTAGAGTGATCAATATAATAAACTACACTCTGAACAGACAGACCAGGTGAGGGAGGCCTTGATTTATCTTGACCCCATCAGCAAGGAGATCCCTTTCCAGAAGAGGCCTTATTCGTTCACCAACACAACCATTCTGTGCGGCTGCAATTCCTGCACCACAACGTCCAAAAAAGACACCTCACTCAAGGCCAAGCTTCTTGAAAAAATGGACCAGCAGGGAGACACACTTCCCATGAAGCAGGTGGACACCGGGGGTGCGGACGGACACCGATCAGGCTGATGCAGAGGACCCATTCACTCGCTTTTGCAAGGAAGCTCTATTTGGCTGGCTCAGAGAGGATATCGCAGAACTCCGGAGCAAAGACGCCCCGGAACTTAAGGAGCTGGAACTCAACGTGGCAGAACTTGTTCAAAGGGTGCATAGCTTGTAACCAAACAGTGCTTCCAAAGAGGAAGAACTGGATGCCTTTCACAGTGAGCTGTTGGAGCTACAAATATATAATGTAGCTCTACAGCTGCACCTGGAGGATCTGGAAAAATATCCTGTGCCTCTAATGTCAGGATTAGAGGTGTTTCTCTCCTGGTGGTCTCTGGAGACCTGGAAGATTACGTTAGTCAACTGCCACATACTACCTGACCTGGTCGACAAAGATATCACACTAGATCGTATGCACAGAGGTTGCCAGCTGTCCATCACCGCCAAAGTGCTACAAGACATAGGCCCTCATTACAACCCTGGCGGTCGGTGTTAAAGCGGTGGTAACACCGCCAACAGGCCGGTGGTAAAAAAAATGGGATTACGACCATGGCGGAAACCACCAACATAGACAGCCACTTTAACACTCCGGCCGCCAGGGTGGTAGCAACAAACACCGCGGCGGTCACCGCCAACAGACAGGCGGAAGACAATGTACCACCCACCGTATTACAAGACACCAATCAGCCAGCTTTTCCGGGGCAGTATCAACAACATCAAAAGCACAGCGGAAACAAAACACAGAAGGGAAACCACTCACCTTTAGACACTCCACGAAGAACCAGGACACCATGGAGCACAAACTGCAGGTCCTCCCCCTGCTGGTGTATCTACTAATACACCAGGAAGTATAAAGAAGGCGGCGACGACGACGATGGTGAGTACTGCACCTAACACACAGGGGAGGTAAAAGACAGATTCACACACACGCGGCACGCAACACCCCCATCCCCCAACCTCACCCACAACACCATACACACTAACACATCCAACAACATTACAGATACGCCCCTTTACCCCCTGGAAGAACGCAAGGACAAAAGGAATTGAGTTTAACCAGTGATATTTTGAACAATCAGATTTAGCAATCAAATATAAATAAATCAGTATATACAAATATCCACATTATGTACAGAAGGCAGTACACTGTCCCTTGTAAATGTCCGTGGACCAGTGGGCCCAAAAATCATGGGCAAAGCCCACACATGACAACTGCCTCAAAACGGAGAGAACACTGCAGGGGCATCAGGTCGAAAAAACACAGGCACCTCAGGGGGAGGGGGGGAACCTCAGCTGGAAGATGGTACTACGCTACTACTCCTCGAGGGGGCTACAGTCTCTCAAGTCTCTCAAGTGGGTGGTTTGCCCACTGCTTGGTCCTGGGGAGTGCAAAGCCACAGTCTCTCAAGTGGGTGGTTTGCCCACTGTTGGCTCCTGGGGAGTTCAAAGCCACAGTCTCTCCAGTGGGTGGTTTGTCCACTGCTGGCTCCCGGGGAGTTCAAAGCCACAGTCTCTCCAGTGGGTGGTTTGCCCACTGCTTGCTCCTGGGGAGTCCAAAGCCACAGTCTCTCAAGTGGATGTTTTGTTCCACTGGTTCTGGAGGGGGCCTTTTGCCCAGTCTGCTTTATCCTGCCAAGGAAAGTAATAGTGGATGCATCTCTCCACTGGCTCTGGAGGGGGTCTTGTGCCCATCCTGCTTCATCCTGCCAAGGAAAGTGATAGTGGATGCACCTCTCCACTGGTTCTGGAGGGGGCATTGTGCCCAGTAATGCTGCACCTGGGTTGTGGCAGTTCCCATTCTCTCACCTGGGTGTCTGAGCCACAAGATGTGCAGGAAACAGGTAGCATGATACTCCATGGAGGCAGAGCCACACTCCATCCTGCGATGACTTAGGCTGCAAACTGCTGGTAGTGCCATCGCTGGTGGTGGTGCCTCATGTGGTGTGTGCAGGGTCCAGGACGTCAAGCGCAGCCTCAGATGGCTGCCCACTGGTGATGCTGCTGATGTCCGATGTGGTGGCACTGGCTGGGCACGTGGCGGTGCAGGTGGCGGTGGTTGCGGCGGTGTCTGCGGCGGAGATGCTGCCGGTGCTACCCGTGTTACAGGTGTCTGTAGTAGTGGAGGGAGGCACCAGACCATCTCCGGCAGCCTCAGACGGCTGATCACTGGGGAGGATGCTGGTGACTGACGTTGTAGCAGCGGCAGTGCAGGTGGCAGACGTTGCAGCGGTGCTGATCGTGGTACAGGTTGCTGTCCTGTCTGGGGAAATTGTGGTCACCAGCCCCTCACCAGGTGGCTTCGTGCCCTGAGGTGACTTGGCCTTGCTCTTGTGTCCCTTCCCCACCTTGGTAGGCGCTGCTAGGACCTTGGCAGTGTCCTCTTTCGGTTTGGATGAGGCCTTGCTGGGTGGGTGGTGCGACTTTCACCTGCTGCATGCCGGCCCCTTTTTAACCTTGGCAGGTGGCGGAATCAGGTGGTCCTTCCCATCTGTAGTTGGCACACTGACAGCCCTGACGTGTGCTTCCTTCTATCCTACCGGACTTGCAGGGACCATAGCGGACGCCAATTTGGTCGCTGAGGTGCTGGCCTAGGATCTAGAGGTCCTGGCCCTAGGGGAAGGTCGGGGGGAGGTGTAGGGAAGAGGTTAACGTTAGCTAGGAAAAGTTTTCTTGACAGACTGGGATGGGAAGATGGAGGGGCTGTGGGAGTGGAGGAAGAGGTAGTGGTTGTAGGAGGTGTACTTCTGCTGAGTTTGGGTGAAGATGCATGGGCTGGAGGCTGTTGTGAGGTGGAAGGCTGTTGAGCGGGTGTGTGCCTGCGTTTTTGTACTTTGGGAGGAGGGCTCACAGACACTGGGAGAGGACACAGGGGACGTGTGAATGGTTGTGAGGGTGGTGATTGCTCATGAGCAGTGTGTTGTGATGGGCGTGCTGGTTATGGAGGCAGTGGCTGATGATGTAGTGCATGCAGGTGTGAGTGTAGACGATACTGGGAGGGAGGTGGAGGATGAGGAGGAGGGGGACACAGTGGAGGCATTGGATGTTGGTATGTGTGCATGGGGATGGTGCTTGTGTGAGTTCCTGTGTGATGATGTGTGGTGCTTATGTTTTCCTGAGCCACTTTTGTGTGTTGATGTGTGTGCATGCTGGTCTGAAGGTGTGCTTGGGATAGGTTGAGGTAGAGGGGATTGGGCTGAGGTTGTGAAAGTTGGAGGGGGGAGGCTGGACACAGGGACAATGGCTGAAATGCTCTCTGTTGGGCTGCCACACCAGAATGAGTGTCCTCCAGGTATGCATTTGTTTGTTGCAAATGCCTCTCGACACCCTGGATGGCATTCAGAATGGTTGACTGCCCAACAGTGAGGGATCTCAGGAGGTCAATAGCCTCCTCACTGAGGGCAGCAGGGCTGACTGGAGCAGGGCCTGAGGTGCCTGGGGCGAAGGAGATCGCCACCCTCCTGGGTGAGCGGGCACGGGAAACACGCTGAGGGGCTGCTGGGAGGGCGGTGCTGGTAGGGGGGGGTGGCGGCTGTACCGGTTGTTGGGGTGGGCACAGAGGTGTCTGCCACAGCCAGGGAGCTTCCATCAGAGGAGGAGTCGCTGTCACTGGTATCCCCTCCTCTCCCCGTCGTGGAGCTCCCCTTGCCCTCTGTCCCACTGGTGCCTTCACCCTTCGTGTTTTCACCCTCATGGGCCATGTGGGATGCGGCTCCCTCCATCGCCGGTGCCTCTGCTCCTCCGCCAGATGATCCTAATGCACACAAGGAGAGGGTGACAAAACAAGAAGGGGGGAAAGACAGAGGACACACATGGTCAATGCCAGCAACACCACTACTGTTGGCGGACACAGCACACACTGAGCTGCCCTATGCACTAGGCCTTGGCCAACCACTCACTAAGGTAATCACCAGCCCATGGGGTGCAATGTCTAACGCCAGCACCTGCACACCTGACACCCACAGGACCATGCCCAGTAGTAGTTGCCCATTTGTACCATTGGGGTAGTGGTGCTTCAGAGCCTGCAAACAAGGGACCTGCCCTGGCATTATCGCCCTTTGTAGGGGCACCGACAGCCCACATCCCCAAGCCATCTAGTTCCTAAAGCGCGCAAAGTCAGCTTTCTGAAATTGTACTCAGCCCCTTGTGGCTGCTGTGATGCCCTCAAGCGCCCATCCACCTCTGGATAGGCCACTGCCAGGATGTGGAACATCAGGGGGTCATGGTGCGACGGGCACCCCTTCCAAGTTGGGAGGCCAGCCCCAGCTGGGCCTCCGCCGTCGTCTTGGTCCAGCGGCGCAGGTCGTCCCATCTCTTGGGGCAGTGGGTGCTCTGCCTGTGATAGACCCCTAGGGTCTGCACCTCCTTGGCAATAGCACGCCAAATACCCTTCTTCTGGTGGGCGCTGACCTAGAGGGTAAAGACAGAGGAAAATGTAATTACTCAGCCGTCCGGACCGTCATACTCATTACCCACCAGTTCCCACCCATGCCCTGACGCACATACACTGACAACCTCCCAGGCAGCACTCAGGCCAGGACGCCTTAGCACCCCCCAACATGTGCCTTACATCCACACCACTGCAAACAGGCATTGCCCACGCATCACGCTCACAATGTACTCACCTGTTTGTCTGGAGGACCGTAGAGTAGCATGTACTGGGGAGGACCCGATCCACCAGTTTCTCCAACTCCTCCGCAGTGAAGGCAGGGACCCTTTCCCCAGACACTTTAGCCATTGTCGCTTCCAGACTAAGTCACAGCAGCACTTGCAGTGTAGGTCCTCTCCTGTTGATGGTAAGGTATCAAGTGAGTGAATGGGTAGAAAATGGAGGTGACGTCCGTGGCGGTGCGTACTGTCACCGCTGGCGTACATCATCATTGGCTCCTGGAACCCATAGGGCCCAATGATAACCAATGCAGAGTTGCGCAGTGGTCTTTGACCGCCAACCGAGATGACTTCATTTTCCCTTGTCCCTCCTCACAGGTCAGGCAGCCGCCATTTCAGAGTGGCACATGGCATGGCACCTAACTGCGTCACAGCACATATTGGCACATATACTGACTCACAATTTCACACACTGCTTCTGTTACATTAATTCCGACACAGTTGTGCTATTTATGTGGTAATGGACCTTCTGCTCACCATTCTCCTCCTAAGGCTACAACCGCTGAGGCAGATGATGAGATGGTGGCATCCTCCGGTGTACAGAACCCTGGGGGACCTTTCGACAATGGAGGACAGACACATTATAATCACATACAGACTTGATCGTGCCACAATCCAAGAACCGTGTGCCCAGTTGGAGCCAGACCTGATGTCAGCTATGCGCCAGCCCACAGGTATACCCCCTCTAGTGCAGGTCCTGTCAGTGCTCCATTTCCTGGCAAGTGGCTCCTTCCAAACTACAGTGGCCATGGCATCAGGGATGTCTCAGCCAATGTTCTCAAACGTGTTGAGCAGGGTGCTGTCGGCCCTGCTGAAACTTATACGCAGCTACATCGTGTTCCCCCAGGTGGAGGATTTGGCCACAGTGAAAGCTGACTTCTATGCCCTGGGACATATCCCCAACATCATTGGTGCCATTGATGGTACACATTTGGCCTTTGTCCCCCCTGCAGAAATGAACAGGTGTACACAAACTGGAAAAGCTACCATTCGATGAATGTGCAAATGGTGTGTTTGGTGGACCAGTACATCTCCCCGTGAATGCCAAGTATCCTGGATCTGTGCATGACGCCTATATCTTGCGCAATAGCAGCATCCCTTATGTGATGGGCCAACTCCAGAGGCACCGGGTGTGGCTAATAGGTGAGCACAAGGTCCCCACACAGTATGAGTAGGTATATGGGTATGGGGTTGTCCCTGAGGGTTAGTTTGTGTCTCACATTTGTCCCTCGATATTTGCAGGTGACTCTGGTTACCCCAACCTCTCATGGCTACGGACCCCAGTGAGGAATCCCAGGACAAGTGCAGAGGAACGTTACAATGAGGCACATGGGTGAACTAGGCGCATTATTGAGAGGACATTCGACCTCCTGAAAGCCAGATTCCGGTGCCTCCATCTGACAGGTGGCTTCCTGTACTACTCACCCAAGAAGGTGTGCCAGATCATCGTGGCATGCTGTATGTTGCACAACCTGACATTGAGACACCAGGTGCCTTTTCTGCTGGAGGATGACCCTGGTGATGGTCTTGTGGCAGTGGTGGAGCCTGTGGACAGTGAGGAAGAGGAGGCAGAGGAAGAAATTGTTGACATCAGAACAAACATTATCCTGCAGTACTTCCAGTGACACACAGGTAAGAGACTGTAACTCCTCTTCACATTTCAATATACTTTAGGACATTGTACATGGCAGCCTCTTACCCTCTGTCTATGGACACTGACTGTTCCCTTTGGGTTTCGTTTTTCAGATCTGTGTATCCCATTCTGGCTTCTGCAAAGTGTACTGCTGCCCAACAACTGTCATACATTGGTATGTGTAAATGAACATAAACCTTGCTATGCTTTGATGATGTTGTAGTAATACATTTGTGAATCATCAGACTGACTCCAGATTGATCTTTGTTCCAAGGGTGTTTATTAATAAGTATGGGGGTAAGTTCAAGGGGCTGGGGCGATGATGGAGGAAGGTCCAGGGTAGAGTCCAGTCTCTTAGTATCACAGGTGCATTGTCCAATGGGGCATAGGAAGGGGAGTAATGCCAGTTCAAGGTGGACAGGGTAACAGAGTGGGACAGAAGGGTGACAGTCAGGCGGGGGTCTTGGCAATGTTCTCTGTCTTCTGCCTGGATCGCAGGGACCGTTTGCGGGGTGGTTCTCCTTCTGCAGGGGGTGGGGTGCTGGTGGCCTGTTGGTCCTGTGGCGGGGCCTCCTGTCCACTAGCGCAGGCGGAGGTGGAAGGTTGTTCATTGGGTTGGCTAGTGTCAGGGGCCCTTTGCTGTACCACTGCCTCCCTCATGGTCTTGCCCATATCAGCCAGCACCCCTGCAATGGTGACCTGGATGCTGTAGATTTTTGTGAGGTCATCCCTGATCCCCATGTACTGTCCCTCCTGAAGCCGCTGGGTCTTCTGAAGCTTGGCCAGTACTGTGCCCATGGGCTCCTGGGAATGGTGGTATGCTCCCATGATGTTTGAGAGTGGCTCAGTTCCCTGGGCATGTCCTCCCCCTGTCGCACAACAGTCCTCCCAGCTTCCCTGTTGTCCTGTGCCCTGCTTGTCCTGGGTTTGTGGGGTTGCCTGGGGTCCCTGTAGTGGTGGACACACTGCTGATTGACGTGTCCTGGGGACAATGGCATGGGCCCGCTGGGTAGCTGCTGTGCTGGTGTTTCCTGAGGGGGGAGGCTCTGTGGTGGGTTGGGACTGTGGTAGGGAAACCGACTGTCCAGAGGTCCCAGATGGGCCAGGTTGGTCATCATGATCCAGGCGTGCAGAGCTGCTGTCATCACTGTGGGCCTCTTCTGTGGGGGGACTGGATGTAGCTGGCACCTCCTGTCCAGTGACGTTGGGTAGGGATCCTGTTGGGATGTAAATGCATTGTTATTGTATCTGTGTGTGCCATCTTGTGCAATGGGTGTGATTCCCTTCTAGATTTGTGCTTTCCCTGACGCCTTGGCCTTGTGTGATTGCTGGTTGTGTGGGCTTAGTGGGTCTCTCTACTGGGCATGCTGAGGGGATGGTTGTCCATGTAGGTCTGTGATGGGTGTCCATGCATTGTTGTTGCATGCAGGGCTTGGGATGTGTGGGATGTGATGGTGGGTTTGGATGTGAGGTGATGGAGGGATGGGAGTGAGGGTACGGGTGGGGGTATGTGATAGCATGCAGGTAGGGTGGGGGGGATAAAGTAGTAAAGATTTGCCTTACCAGAGTCCAGTCCTCCTGTTACTCCTGCGAGGCCCTCAGGATGCAGTATTGCCAAGACTTGCTCCTCCGATGTTGTTAGTTGTGGGGGAGGAGGTGAGGGTCCACCACCAGTCCTCTGTACTGCTATCTGGTGTCTTGATACCACAGAACGCACCTTCCCCTGTAGGTCGTTCCACCTCTTCCTGATGTCATCCCTTCTTCTTGGATGCTGTCCCACGGCATTGACCCTGTCCACGACTCTCCGCCATAGCTCCATCTTCCTTGCAATGGAGGTCTGCTGCACCTGTGATCCGAGTAGCCGTGGCTCGACCTGGATGATTTCCTCCACTATTACCCTTAGCTCTTCCTCAGAAAGCCTGGGGTGTCTTGGAGGTGCCTTGATGTGCCTTGATGTGGTGTGAGTGATATGTGTGTGGTGATGTGTGGGATGATGTGTTGGGATGTATAGTGTGATGTGCGTGGATGGTGTATGGGTGATGGTGTTGTGTGCCTCTGAGTGAGTGTGTGCTGTTTGCTTGTCTCTCTGTGTTTGGTCTCTTGTTTTTGGTTGTAAGGGTTTGTGGGTATTGTGGGTGTGTGTTTTATAGTGTTGCGGGTGTGTGGGTGTGTGGGTGTGGTGTGTGTATGTGTATCCGGTGTGTGTATTTTGAATTGTCCAATCTGGCTGTGTTTTGTAAGTGTGTGTGTATTTTGAGCTTGGCGGTGTGTACCGCCAATGGTTTTCCGTGGTTGAAAGTCCGCTGCGTTTATTCGTGGGTCGTGATACTGTAGGCATATTCCTGTTGGCATGACAGTGTGGGTTTTGCTATCACCAGTTTATCACTGACCTTTGGTGTGGCAGACTTGTGTGGGTGTCTGTATTGCGGTGGTATTCTCAGTGTGGATCATAATACCTGTGGCGGATTACTGCCGCGGTCACGGTATGTTGGTGGCCATCAGCACGGCGGTAGGCACCATTTACCGCCAGGGTTGTAATGAGGGCCATAGTTGTGTGTGTTCATCATTTCTGCCAGAAAGAAGGTATCATGCCAGCAGTTTGCAACCAAGGCCTCATCTTATTTGAAGTTATGGAGGTGTGGCTCTATCAAGGCTTATCCCCTATAACTCTCCAAAGGGGCCTCAAACTCAAAGGGGCCACCACTTTTCTGAGAGACAGTGGAGTTAAATACAAATGACGGCCACACTTTCCACTTTACCTTCTTTTGGAATAGCGAAACCCATATGATCCTCAATATAGCAGAGGCTCGCTCAAACCTGGTTGGAGAATCCCCTTGGGATACAGACCAATTTGCCTGACCTTGAGACCGACCCACGCTGTGCTTAAGCACCATTGGTCCTCTAAGCAAAATAGCCACAAATCATCAGGGGAGGAGAGCTTCCAGGAACGCCCAGTAGTGCTCCACCAACTATTACATGGTGATGCCACCTAGCAGTAAGACCCAATACAACACTAACATAGTAACAACTGAACAAGATGGTGCTTGGAATGACTATACCCTTAAAGGTACGGCCTCTACTTATGCAATAACTCCTGCAAGCCTGGAGCTGCAGATCCAATCTCACTACGAATGGCATCAACATAACGGCAGACACTTATCCCTCTTGCATCTGACTCATTATGATATCTACCACCATGACCCCCAAATAAGTTGTGTTTATTGCTACCATGGAGGGAGCGGTGACGTTACTTGTTACACACCCAGTTAGAGTCTCCCCATCAGCCAGAGCACCGAGCCTCGACCAACAGCTCCACTTACACTCGGATTGGGCATCCATACATGGCCACACCCCACATCCTCTCACTGCCACCATCCATTGTGCCTGTGTCACCTAAGCAAGCAGGAGTGGCAATCCTGTTGGCCACTAAGGGGTGTATTTATATGCCCCTAGGGCCACAGGAGCATCACTTATTGTGACGCTCCTGTGGCGCTAAGCACTGCAAAGTCTTTACAAGGTGGCGTTAAGCCACTTTTTGTGGCTTAACGTCACCTTGTAAATATAGCCCCTTCCCACACAGCACTGTGCGTGGAAGGGGCGTGCAATGGGTGTTGCTGTGGGTGTGACACAGCAACACCCATTGCATTTTGACGCTGCTTCAGATTTATGAAATTTGATAATCCTGAGGCAGCGCCAAAATCTAATGCCAACCCCAGGGGTGGCGTTAGCAGAACACAACGAGGAGAAATACTTTTATTCCTCCTCATTTTTTATTTTTCTATGTGTTCTGCATTTTGCAGCATGCATAGAAAGAGAAAAATGCCAGAAATTATTGTTAACGTGCGGGAAGGTGCCCCTTCCTCCACATAAACAATCATTTGAAAATGACGCTTTGACACTTCTGTGTGTGCTGCAGACTAGATAGCTTTACCTGTGAGCAAATAAATTAGCAGCCCAGCTGGCCCCTCTCCCTCTTCTGTCTCTCCTAGATAATTCCTTCAGGGACAAAGGTGCCCTTCCTAAATCCATGCGAGAAGCAGTGATCACAGTTATTCCCAAAACTCGGGAAGGACCGCACAAAATGCTTCTCCTACCACCCCATTTCCCTCTTAAATTTGATGTTAAGCTTTTTACAGGCATCCTTGCAGTGCACTATAGTCCACTTATTCATGGAATTGTAGACCCAGACCATGGGGGATTTATAGTGAAGCGGGTCTGCGGTGCGAATACCAAACGACTGCTACACCTTATAGATAAAACTCACTGTT
The DNA here is from genome assembly GCF_031143425.1 of Pleurodeles waltl. Classification (NCBI taxonomy): domain Eukaryota; kingdom Metazoa; phylum Chordata; class Amphibia; order Caudata; family Salamandridae; genus Pleurodeles; species Pleurodeles waltl. Next base: position 1,668,010,084 of record NC_090444.1, on the reverse strand, counting down.
CTTAAACCCCCAGAGCGCCTCATATTGATTGATGCTGAAAAGGCATTCAGTTCTGTGCACTGGCCATTTGTGTGGCAGGTTCTTAACAGGGTAGGACTGGACCACTGTTTTAAGAGATGGGTGATGTGTTGTTCAAATTAACCAATAGCTCGAATGAGGGTTAATGGCCTAACCTCCTGTGCCTTCACCATCACTAGAGGAACACGCAAAGGCTGCCCTCTCTCCCTACTCTTATTTGCGCTTTACATGGAGCCACTAACAGGCAGGATTCGAGCGGTTGAGCAGATCAGGGCATCACTTTGAGCCACGAAGAACACAAAATAGCACTATATGTGGATGGTATTATGGTTGTTCTAATACAACCCTTCTCATTCTTGCCCACCTTACTCAGGGAGTTAGAAGGTTTTGGCACTTTAGCCAGCTCTAAATTCATTATTCAGAAGTAACAGGCACTTGAACTTACAATACCACAACAAGACAAACTGCAGCTACAGAGCCAGTTTCCATTCCCATGTGTGGATTCTTGGGTTTACTATCTAGGACTTAAGATCTGTTACACACTGGAAAGAACAGTAGAGCGTAACTATGCAGAGCTCTTGGACACAGCGGGCTCTGCCCTACACTCCTGGGCTGGCAAAGGACTCTCTTAGTTAGACTGCAATGCTACAGTAAATATTACGCTCCTCCCTAAGATTCTGTGTCCTGTGTAAACACTTCCTCTGGAACCACCTCCACATCTGTTCAACAAACTACAACAAATGATTGAAGCATTTATCTGGGAAGGTAAAAAATGAGCATGGCCTGTATCCCCCCATATCAATGAAAGGCAACCCAGAATTTCCACCCTCAGCGGATGGACACATTTTCCAAAACTGGCAAACAGCTAATTTTAAAAAGCAACGAGGCATTGCGACTGGTGCATTCTCACCTGGTGCTTACTTTGGTGGTGGTTGGGGGACGCTGTGTTTAAAAATAACTTATGAGTTTAAAAGCAATGAACTTTTTTGTGTCGTGCAGTTTTCAGGCAACGATAAAAATGTCAGATAAGTTTAGTGATTAATGTTCCTGCTGGTGAGAGTTTGGAATTTCGTCTAGTGTCAGTTTGACTCGTCGTAGTAGAGAAGAGAGTTAATGTGCCTGCTGCAAATAATATGTACCTTGCGGACCACAGAACTGAGTGTGAGTAAACTATGAGTATCGCTATAAAAAAAATTAAATGTATATCAGAGATGGGCTATGGAGAGACGACTGCCACTGCTGGAGGGTGGTAGTGAAGGAATTTGTGGAGAAGTAGGTCATGAGGGGCAAGAGGGCAGCGGCAACAAAAAAGACTGTTGCACCTGGTGCCAGCAGTGCTAAAGGCAGCCCTGATGCTATAGGCCCATATCCATCATCAATTCAGTGGTTAAGATTATGGGGCCAGTAATTCACGCTACACTAATGACTTGGATAGAAGAAAATGAAATATTATCTGATCTACAGAAGGTCTTCAGGCTAGGGTGTGACATTTTAGATCAGTGCTTCAATTTGCAGATGACTATAGGGAAATATATAGCAGCTATGGGTGGTTCCCTTCATGTGGCCGTCATTGACCTGATGTCAGCTTTCGACAGAGTCACCAGGAGCAAACTATGGAATATCTTGCTTAATTTGGGAATCGATAAAAGACATTGTTTCTTCCCTTCATGAATTACATGAAGATCTGACTATAGTTGTTAGATACAACCCAGGCAGTAGTTATACTAACGCTTTTAATGTTAAGCAGGGAGTGAGGTAATTCTGTGGGCGTGTCCTACCTTATATTTGTTTCAATAATTTATTTCATAAGGGGACACGTAAGGGAAATCAACCATCTACCCTCGTGAGATCGAATGAACCTTTAGACTTAGATAGATGTGAGGGTTTGGCTCTGAACAAAAACAAAGTCAACAATAAACAAACCCAAACAATACTATCATTAATCAACATTAGAGTCAGTAATTTGACTTATTTGGCCATGAATCACCACACCAGTTTAGTAAAGTTCAAACATTTATTGCCCTTTAGATTAACAATGCTAAGAATATGTAAACCAAGCGCAAAACCAAATAAAAAAGATGCATGAATAACACAGGTTGACCAAACCTTTTAAAGAATCTCAGCTTTGACAGATTATGAATTATTAGGCACTCAAGAATCACCTTACAGAATAACAGCAATAGCAGATGCACAGTTGAGATTGAATACATTGAGTTAACACAGATGCATTATTCACAATCAGTTATTGTGCACAGCCAAATTCAGAATGTGACATTCTAACTATTACCCTAATTAGATTAAGCATGTTGGACTTCATGCAAAAAGAAAAAGAAATCAAAAATTAGTTTGGAAAACATCTATCTATGGCGCTAGTAAAAATAGCGGTTGGGCTTCTAGAATAGAAAAACATGTAAACCTGCAAGAAAGACAAATGCACAAACTAGGATGTACCTCTCCTAAATGGGTTCAGCAGGCCCCAAAGTCTACTTCGGTTGAGCATCTTCTGGTCATCTTCAGTGAACAGTGACATATATGGGAACAGTTCAGTAATATTCGGCCTTAATGCATCTGAACTATCACTGGCACATAGCACATTATTTCACTAGCAGAAATAAAACACATCTGAACACAGCAAAGGACAAAGCAAAATCTCCCTCTAGTCTGAGCTAACATCACAATAATAAAGTCCCAAAAATAACGAGACCATTGGTATAGATTCTAAGGTGGTTTTGGACAGAGCCAAGTAAACTAAAGCATGTTTCCTCATGTTGCAGTTCTTGTGTTCATTCCTCCCTCAATGGTTCAGCTCCTTTCACTGCCATCACCAGTTTCCCTTTGCAGAAATAAAATGTTTTAAACTACATAAAATTACTGAAAGCCATTGTTTTCTGTGGGACACTATCTAGCAGGAATTAAACTCTTGGACATTAGATCATCACACAGGATGTTTCAGAACCAACAGGAAACTTTCCACTGCCTTCAGCATTTTCTAAGCATCACATTATTTCATTCTGAATTAGCTTAACATAGGCCTTTTCAAACACTAAGGGCCAGATGTAGCTAGGTTCCGATTTGCGACTTGCAAATTGCGAATCGCAAATCGGAAGGTAGGATGGTGTCCCTGACACCATCTGTGACTCGCAAGGGGGTCGCAAAGGCCCACCTCATGTATATTCATGAGGTGGGTCCCAATTTGCGACCCCCTTGAGACTCGCGCCACTCACAGGGATGGTGGCCTGCTGGAGACAGCAGACCACTATGGCCCTCATTCTGACCTTGGCGGGCGGCGGAGGCCGCCCGCCAAAGTCCCGCCGTCAGGTTACCGTTCCGCGGTCGAAAGACCGCGGCGGTAATTCTGACTTTCCCGCTGGGCTGGCGGGCGGTCGCCTTCAGACCGCCAGCCAGCCCAGCGGGAAAGAGGCTTCCACGATGAAGCCGGCTCGGAATCGAGCCGGCGGAGTGGAAGCTGTGCGACGGGTGCAGTTGCACCCGTCGCGTATTTCACTGTCTGCACAGCAGACAGTGAAATACATGTACATACATGTACATCTTACGGGGGCCCCTGCAATGCCCATGCCAGTGGCATGGGCACTGCAGGGGCCCCCAGGGGCCCCGCGACCCCCCCTACCGCCATCCGGATCTCGGCGGTCCGACCGCCGGGATCTGGATGGCGGTAGGGGGGGTCGGAATCCCCGCGGCGGTGCAGCAAGCTGCGCCGCCGCGGAGGATTCAATGGGGCCGCGGTACACTGGCGGGACCCCGCCAGTGGTGCCGGTCCGACCGCGGCTTTACCGCCGCGGTCGGAATCCCCATTGGAGCACCGCCGGCCTGTCGGCGGTGCTCCCGCGGTCCTCCGCCCTGGCGGTCAAAGACCGCCAGGGTCAGAATGACCACCTATGTCTGTGACTGCTTTTAAATAAAGCTTTTTTTTTTTTTTTTTAATGTTTTTAATGTCATTCACATAGGGGAAGGGGTCCCATTGGGACCCCTTCCCTTTTGCGAATGGGTTAGCACCCGTTTGAAATGGGTTCTAACTGCGATTGCTTTGCGACCGCGTTCGTGGTCACAAAACAATAGATCACCCCTTCCTAATTGCGATTTGCAATCCCGTTTTACGATTCGGTAAGCAGGTTACTGAATCGCAAAACGGGGTTTGGGCATCGCTATGTATTTTTTGCACGTCGCAAACAGCAAAATTCGCTGTTTGCGACATGCAAAAAGTTTAGTACATCTGGCCCTTAATGTACAACATTTCATAAAACTCAAAATATTTATTTTCTGACCGTGTAATTATTATTTTTCATTACTGTCAGTTAGGAAAACATAAAATACATTTAACTAGAAAGTGAGCTATTTTCATTTTTGAAATATCTGTGTCAATTATCAGTGTAGGCTTCATTTTCATTTCAGCCTTGCACTTTTAAACACACATTTTTCTTTCAGTTAACACACAATTTTATTAGTAATTTTCATGAGGCAGGGGGGCATCCTTGCCATACTGTTGGTCATGCTCCATATACAACAACTTTGGCCCAACACTATGTGTAGGAAGTAAAAACATACCTCATGTGAGGTCGTAACTCATTCCTGCCCTCCTGTATGCTGATGATGCGGTTTTCATATGGGGAACCATCCTTGGACTGCAGCATCTCCCTAAGTCTTTTGTGACTATTATGAACAGCCTAGATTTAAGTACTAAAAATATTGTTTTAAAAACAGTATTACCGTAATTGAACCTAGGGGCATGAAAATGAGAAAATATATCTTAGAAGGCTGTGTAATTACTAGGATAGAGGTCTTCACATATCTTGGTGTCTTATTCAATTGGAAAGGATCATGGGTTCCACTCCTGGTAGTGAAAAGAAATGTAATGGCAAGAGTGGTATCTTCCCTTTTCGACTTCACGTCTAGATCGGGTGCTAAGCACATCGAGGCATTAGTTAAACTTTACCAAGCAAACTGTATATCAGCTGCTAGTTACGGCAGTGACCTCTGGGAGGCATAGAGATGTAGCAAATTTGCAAGTTATAGAAAACAGGTTTATGAGGCGGTTATTATCCATGCTACATACTTCTATATAAACTTCTATATAAACCACAAAGAACTAGGAGCATGCTATTTTGAAGACTTGCTAGACTTACGACCTCTAGTCAGATGGATCTCAATTTTTGGTTAAACAAGGAGACAGGGCTTAACCAGCTATCCTAAGAGATTCCCGGAACTCAGCCTTAGATCGAATTTTTTGTGGTTAAAAAGGCAAATATGTTTCTTTAGTTCAGTAGAGGACAGAGACGAGAAAGATGAGTGCAACGTCTGTACATGCATATGCCATATTGAAAACCACCATGGCCCCTGAGCCATACGTGACTATAGTGAGAAACAAAAATCACAGATTTTTGTTAATGAGATGTAGGTTAAACCTATTTCACTGTACCTTGGACGAACCAAAGGGTTAGAACTGAGTTGAAAATATAGGGTAATGTAGCTGTAACCCTTTCTCAGACCAGGACCCAATGCACTTTATTATATTCTGCGAGCATTGCAAGGTAATTCATCAAATGTAAAAGAACTCCTGCTGAGAGGCAAACACTTTACCCAGGCCTTGACTTCTTTTTGAAAAATGTTACTGAAGGAATATTTTAATGTTGCTTTTTTGTTTTCATTAACTGGTGCAGTGAGACCTAGGTCCATGTCAGCTACTTAGGAGATCAGTCAATATTTGCCACCACGTGTTTCATTAGAAGTTAATTGAGCTGCTTGATTCTAGTAATGGATGGTGAAAATACACTTGTTAAGTGGTGTGGCATCTTTTATATTCATTAATTTTATTGTGATGTGGTTTTGCTTGTGACCCTAACAATCTATTGATTATTTTAGTGTGTTTATAATACATGGGTGTCTGTAATCGCTGTATACTCGCCTGTCTCTAATTTCCTTATAATTGGTGACTTGTGACACACTCAGTTGCCAGAAAAGACATCCCAGAGCCAGCAGCTAAGGTGAAAGGCAGGTCAGATCACGGAGCATAAATGAAGCAGCTGTCCAGAAACTAGAACTGAATGTTGCTTTTCTTTCTTCTGCCCCATTTTTCTAGCTTACATGGGCAAACAGAGAGAACAGGATCACTTTTGGCACTCATTAAATAGTTAGAGAAAAGCTAGAATATTTCTGCTTGTTTCTATACATTCGGAGCTATTGCAGGTTTGTAAAAAAAAAACATAAAATAAACTGACTTGAACTGAACTGTTCCTAATATCTGTTTGCAACAAATATAAGCTAGGTTTTTGATGTGTTTAGTTTTGCACTAGAGGTTTTATTTTTATTCTTCATGTTTGCAAATATGCTTGCTCTTTCATATGAAAGAGCTACGCACCAAAGTTTTAAGTCATTTATGGGAAAGATGATGGTGACACCATGTGTTGTCTGATGCAAAGTATCCCCTGGCGTACATGATAAGGACATTGCAAGTCATCACAGAGTTCCATAGCCTTAAAAAGGAACTCGGCCTTCGGCTTTGCTCCTTTATATGGTTATAGAACTCCACAGTGACTTGCAATATCCTTATAATGAATGTCAGGGGAACTTTCTCTCTTATATTATATTGAAAGAGATTGCACAGTATTTTAATCTGGTATTGCATCTTTTATGGTTTTAAGTAATCAAATAAAGATTTTCTTGATAATGATGAGTGCTTGTATTCTTACTAAGCTCCTTGGAGCCGAATCTATCCTCCGAACCTCCAGTCTCCTAGGTCTTTTTTTAAACTTAAAAATAGATTGTGCAGTAATGCAGAGAAGTAGGGGGAGCCTGCAATGGATTTGGGGGAGTTCTCTTGTTGATAGCTGTAATATTGTATTCTGCAGTACAGTTCTGCTGTATTTGTGACTCTCAAAATAATAGCATAAGGTAGCTCAGAAAGGTGAACCTAGATAAAATCCAAATGTTCACAGAAGAGAGAACATTGTCTGAAGAAGTTTTCACTGTCTAGAAATGCAACGTGTAAACAAGGTGTGGCAGGTGGTGGTAAGGGGATGCGGACCATGATCACCATTGATATTCCAAATTAAAATGATTTTGTAATTGTGCTCGTTGCAGGAATATTTCCTGCAGCAAAATCTACTGTCGTTCTTATATCAGAATGGTAGGTGTTCAGCACTTTTCTGTGTTAGGCTCCGAATAATGATTTCCCCTGATTACTGGCAAAGTGAACAGTGTTGGTGGAAAGGATATATCTGTGAAGATAGTGAAAGACTCACTCTTTATGTTTATCAAGAAAACATTGAGAGTTTGGCATTGCTCTCAGTGATTCAACCCATCTCCAACCAACCAAGTTCTACCAAAATCATGATGCAGCATGGGAGAAGAGGGAACCACACGGCGTTAAGGCAGAGGAGAAAGCATGTGGTGGAGGGGTGCGTAAAGAGTCAATCTGCTACAGAGTTCTTTGTTACAGATCTGTTGCAGGTGGCAGCTAGGAATTCCCCAGCTACTTACAGTAATCTTCATTACTTCGGGTCCAAGTCTTCCTCGCCACAATAACCAAGTGTGCAGAGGAAGACTAGCATGGAAGTAATGTTGTGCTCCTTTTGGGCAAGCTTAGTTAGGTGATGGCATAGCAGGAGACAGGTTGTCCAATGATTGCCTGCTGCGAATTTGGTATGAGATTAGGAAGGGAAATTACACGGTCTGGTGCCCTCTCTTCAGTGGATAAACAAGTGTGCCAAGTGCACTAATGCAAGCATTGAAAACGTCCCTCCAAGCTTGCTTGGGTAGTTAAAGACAGCCATAACTAGTGTCCAGTGAGTTTCTCCCACCTCTCGGCCTAGTTACCAGTGTACCTGATGCTCTTTCGATAGCTATTTCCTAGGATTTCTGTGAAGCCTTCAGTCCCTGCCACACTTTGAAGAATGGTAAAAACACAATACCACTAGCGGACAAATGTCTTTTCAAGCAGGGGGAACACCAGGGCCTATGCCAAGTGCAGAGCCCATTTGCACAATGGAGCACACACAGTGTGGGAGCTGGCTGTAATGGTGCATTTGTGTGAAATCCTCAGTGGAGACTTCCCCAGGGTCGGACTGGACTACAGGGAACTCAGACAGAGCCAGATGAGCTGGTCTGACAAGTTAATATGTGGGTTGTTTTTTAGCTGGTTGTGGTCCTGTTTTATGGTCTGCTGGGCCTGCTTTTACAGTTGGATTCTATGATATTAAAACAAATATTGTCTGCATGAAGCTCAAATCCATGCAGTCTTCCATACCCTGCAAAATACTTATGCAGTGGATCTTTACAATCTAAAAAGTGCCCCAATTTGTAAACATTGGCCATTTTCTTAGCTATTTAATTCACTAATGGGGGGGGCTTTTTATTTTGGTGCCTGGACCTATATTCTGTCTCAGTCTGACTTCCTCCTTCATGTGCACCTCTTTTTGAAGAAAGGAGGTATGGACAATCCTGGAGGGAAGCATCACAGCTGAAGTGGCAGAGGGCAGGCAGATGCCTGGTACCATGACAGGAGTGGTGGTGCTAGCGCAGGTGTTTTAATTAGAAATTATTAATGAGTGTTTATGTATTTTGAATAATGAGTTTATGTAGAAAATGAATAATGTAGAAAAATAATGCACGCATTTGGAAATGTGACCTAGAAGAATGGCCACCACTGTTCACGAAATGTACTAAATAATGATAAATACTTATGAAATATACAATATGTACTAGATTAATGCTGTATTATGTCATATTAAGGGTTATGAAGTATGCTCTAGCTTTATTAATTGTGGGCCTAAACTTAGCAAGTGTATTGGCCTATTTTGCCAGGCCTCATGCAGAAGCCGTATTTCTTAGTGGTTAATATAAAACACTGACCAAGTGAATTAAAATGTGAAATGTCCATTGTCTTGTTAAAAGTGCTTAACAGAAGCTTTTTGTGAGAACCGACTGCAAGGAGATGATGTTCCCGCTAGTGTAACAACTTATGTGTAATGTGTGTGAGATGTACTTTCCCAGGACGAGAACAATGAAGACACTGACTGATGCTGAAGATGCAACAATATTGTTACCTGGCGAGCCGGATGATGAGAACATCGTAAAGTGGACCAATCAACTGCATGTGAATAGTGAAATATTAGAATTTATAGATTTGGCATAGAAATATTATTGGGTAAAGTATGAACGTAGGATTAACTGACCAATAGGGAATTAGGTGATATTTTAGGTGACTTTGATATAACAACACGACAGACTAGAGACTTATCCAGATCTAGAGTGACATTCTTTGATGATCGATTGATGACCTGAGGATGAAGACTGATTCTGCTTTGCTGACTCATACCTTAGATAGGTAGATATAATGAAACGTGATTTTTATGCATTTTATGCTTTTTCTTTCTAGGTACCAACTGCGCTGTTTTGACAGATCGATAGTTAGAGGTTTTCCAAATTTGTGTTTCTAAATTGTTTTGCATGAAGCCCAACCTGTTGATGCTAATCTGACATTAGTGAAGGGCCCTCACAAATGACTGACAATTACAGGGACAAATGATTGATGAATTACCTTGCTGAATTCCATGTATGTTATATCTTTATCGCAACTGACTCTGCCATTAATTTGCACTGTAGCTTTAGAATGTGTCATGGTTCAAGCTTTGATTAGAGTGCGTTTTTTTCTGCCGCTTTGAACAACCAGTATTGTTTTTATATGTGTTTCATTTGATATTGAGACTAATTTACATGACCTTAACATTGTTAATATAGGGAAATAAACTTACCAAACTTTTATTAAAGGTATGATTATTCATAGCTGAAAGGTCATGGTGTGTGACTGACTCAATTGATTAGAGATTTTATTGATTACTAATGATTATTGATTATTGTGTATTGACTATTGATCATGTACTGGAACTATGGTAAGAACTTCTTAACTGCGAGCCAAAAGGTTCATCGACCTATTTGCGTCCCTTTGTAAGTATACTGTTAAGGTCTGACGTGCTAACAGTGGTGAGGTAATGACACAAAGGTTTCCATTGGTTAGAGGCTGCAGCAAGAGCAGTAGCTGCTTCATAACCTATGTGCATCAAAAAAAATACTGCTTCTGGTCCTCATTTAGAATTTTATAGACTCCATATTAAAATTAGGCCTAGCCAATTGTGGCAGTGGGATAGCGATAGGGATGAAAGAGACACTCAGGTTGACGATTTAATATAAGAGGTTTTATTTTTTTGTGTACAGGTGTCTTCATACAGTCTCTCTCTTTTCTTATGGGTTGCTTATCTTCTTTGTTTCTTCTTTTCTAGGGTCCCCGGTGGCTGGTGATATGTCTCTCGGCAGTGATGTTGTCAGGTGGACCGGAAAAAGAATGAAAAGTAGGTAAGTCATACGTCTGGGTGCCTCGTTGAGATGATGTTAGTGGGGAGAGGGTGTAGAGAGACAGAGAGAGAGAGAGAGAGAGAGAGAGAGAGAGAGAGAGAGAGAGAGAGATGCAGTGTGAACGGTGGTGCGATGGTATAGAGTTCCAGACCTAAGGGAAAAGAAAGGATTGGTAAAGTGGATAGGGTCCTTTCCCGTTTCACCTCTGTGGAAACCAAACTTTCTTCCTTCACCAAAATTAACTGTCTCTGTGTTTGTGACTAGTGTTCCCCCCTTTTGGTGTCCGCTGCCCCAAGTATCCCTTCCCAACCTCCCTCTGCTTCCCCTCTCCACCCTTCCCACTATAGCGATTAGTCTTGTTTTTAGGCAGGACCGTACCTGCTGAAGCCACGCCCCTCCAGGGACGTGGCGGAGTTGCTATTTTTTCAGAATCTCCTTCTCCTCCCCATGTCTGGAATCCAGAGGTCTTGGGTTGAGCGTTTCCTCCTCTTGCGTCCTCCTTTTCCTCCGTGTCCCCAATGTCTTTGGTTGCGCTCTCCTCCTCTCCGGCGTCCTTCTCCTCTTGATCTTCCTCCATAACGCGCCGCGCGTGTTGTCCTACAACTCTTTTCATGGTATTGGAAACCCGGATATCCGGATTTCCAGTCGGCCTAAGTCCTTCCTCTATGGGATCCCCGGGACACTCAGCGTACGGGCGATTTCCCTCATATGTAGCCGGGGTTTCCGAAACCCGGCTACACCAATATAAACTTTACTCCATGTGTGTGGTGATTATACAGAGATGAATGCTGGTCCGCATTATTTATTTTAGTTTTTGCAAACTCTAATGAAAGTACAGCTTTGTTGTACAGGGCATGAAATCACTCAAGATTCTAAGACTGTATTTTATATTGTCCATGTCAGTCCTCAGTATAATTTGAATGTCAATGAACTGCCATAGCTCACTTCCATTCATACTGGTCGGATAACATGGACAGGAATTGGAGGCACCTATAGTTTGACAGTTCCGGAACATTACAATAATCCTTGGTCGAAACGTCCCTGCACTGTCAGTATAAAAATGTACCCTCTCTTAATCCCACTGGCTGCTAAAGGCAGCTGTAATCTCTAGGTGAAAGTCCAGCAAAAACAAGGATTTACCTGGTAAATCAGACCAGGAATTACTGATTCCTCAGTAATTCCTCATTTCTAAGTGGACTCTCAGGGTCCTACTCATAGTGGTCTCGCTTTTTCTCAACCTTGAAGTTAACAGTGTCCTCAGTATCGGTAACTCTGGGGGTGGAGAAACCCATTCCATTTACTGTGTCACTTATATTGAGGACCTATGTGTATTGTACGATGCAGTGGTTCCCTCTGGTGTAGTGGATAGGGTTTGAGTATTTCAAGTCGCATAGCAGTTACACTGATCCTCACTCTTCTTCTCTGGGCTATTCTCATTTACGGTCTGGCCTTTAACACAACTTTAGCGGTCCCACCAGTCTATTATTTGGCCCAAATGTCCAAAAAACGTCATAGACAACATACTTACAAAGTGGAGTTGTTGGTCAGCGGACATCATACACTGGTTTGTTACATTGTCACTCATATTTGGCTTCCACCCACTGCAGCATACATCATGGGGCAGTGGATCACCCCACTTTACCCTTTGACTCTCTTCATTTTGAGTGACTGCACAAAGGCTGTAGGCATTGATCACAACCAAATAAAAATACTCCCTTTCTCATCAGTTGCAAAGCTGGTTCAAACCATGCTTTTATCATATTGATTTTTTGTACTGTTTCTAAATCAGCTATTTATTTTTACTGTGTTCCTTTTTAATGTTTATGTTATTAAATATTTAAGTGACACTGCATCATTATAGCTGTCTGTGATTTGAGTGCTTGGTTAGGTTATTTTATGTAATGCAAACATGTAGAGTACACTATCACCCGGGAGGGTATCTGGCACTGAGCAGTTATGAGTCTAGGCACACCTAGGTGATGAATGAATTTTGTCTCCTTACCAAATAATTTTTAGAAATGGGTCTCTAGTTGGCAGAGGTTTACACCCTTGTCCTCTTAGTAAGGACCACAATCCTAGTCAGGGTAAGTCATAACAGAATATAAATTATCCTGTGCCCTCCCTCTAGTAGCTTGGCACTGAGCAGTCAGGCTTAAATTAGAAGACAACGTGTAAAGTATTTGTGCAACACATCATACAGTAACACAGTATAGACACCACAAAAATACACCACACAGGTTTAGTAAAATAGATAATATGTATCTGAATAAAATAAGGTGAAAACGACAAAGATCCAATAAGCACAAGTTGAAATATCACTTTTAAGAGGTTTAAAAGAGTCTCAATCCATAAAAATAAACTGTTGTCTCTTTGTTACACACAGTACCTGAGATGCGTAAAAAATAACGATTCATAGAGACCGCAGAGGAGGAGATGTGTGGAAAAATAAGGGTTGCGACGGATTTTTGACGCAGCACAGACGATGCATCGTTTCTTTCCATGCTGCAATGGGTTTGCATCATTTTTTGGCATGCAGTCTTGGTTCCTCACTGTGATGTGGGGATATTTTGATGCCCAGGGATGCTGCGTTGAAAATCCTTGATGCGCTGGAAGAAGGAGCAGGCGCTGAGTCGATCGGGTAGGCAATGAGTCGAATTGTCTGTCGCAGATTAGGTGCTGCGTCCAATTTCCAGTCGGGAAGCCGGTGCTGCATCATTTCGGTCAGCTGTGAGGCGATTTCTTAGCCACAATGCAGGCTTTGCATCGATTTCTGCAGACTTTGCAATGATTTTCGATGCAGTAGGAGTTTCTTGAAGACGTGAAGTCTTTGTTGGCCCTGAGACTTTAGAAACAGGAGGCAAGATTTGTCCAAGCCCTTGGAGAGCACTTTTGGGGAACACAGAGTCCTTCCAGCAAAGTCAGAGGCCAGCAGGGCAGCAGTCCTTTCCTGAAAAGCAGACCAGATGAGTCCTTTGGGCAGCCAGGCAGCTCCTCTGACAGGGTGCAGGTGTAGGTCCAGAAGTGTCTGAGCTGGTTGGGTCAGAGACCCAGTTTATATGCCCAATATTTGCCTTTGGAGTGGGGGAGACTTCAAAGAGTGGTTTTGAAGTGCGCACATTCCCTTTTCAGCCCAGTCTTGCCTGCGAGGGTCCCAGTGGGGGGGTTATCAGTCCTTTGTGTGAGGGCAGGCCACTTGCCTTTGAAATGTAAGTATCAGGCTCGCCACCCTTCCAGGCCAGGAAGACCCATTCTGTATGCAGATGAATGCAGATGTGTCTGAGCGTCCTGTGTTTGTGATTGTCTGGGTGAAATTCACAAGGGAGCTGTCAACCAGCACAGACCAGACATTTATTGGAGATAGGCTGTAAGGCACAGGTGCTTTTAAGTGCAGAGAAATTCTCACTTTCTAAATGTGGAATTTCTAAAATAGTAACATAAAATCCAACCTCACCAATAAGCAGGATTTTCTATTACCATTCTGGACATACTAAATATGACCTGCCTATCCCTTTCAGATCAGAATCTACCACTCAAAAAGTATCTGAGGGCAGTTCTGATGCTAGTCTATGAAAGGAGTAGGCTTCACAGTAGTGGAAAACAAATTTAGGAGGTGTTCCCTACCCGAACACATAAAACACATATGTAAATGTCCTGCCTTTAACCTGCATAGCACCCTGCCCTGTGAGTTACCCAGGGCCTACCTTAGGGGTGAACTATATGTAGAAAAAGGGGAGTTTAAGGCTTGGCATGTACTTTTAAAAGGCAGTGAAACTGCACACGCAGGCCTTGCAGCAGCAGGCCTGAGACATGGTGAAGGGGCTACTTATGTGGGTGGCACAATCAGTGCTGCAGGCCCACTGGTAGCATTTAATTTACAGGCCCTGGGCCCATGTGGTGCACTATACTAGGGACTGGACTTATTAGTAAATCAAATATGCCAACTGGGGATGAATCAATGTTACCATGTTTAAGGGAGAGAGCAAGTGCACTTTAGCACAGTTTACCAATGGTAAAGTGTGAAGAGTCTTAAAACCAGAAACAGTGTCAGAAAAGTGGAGTGAGGGAGGCAAACAGTTGGGGGGTGACCACCCTAAGGCTGCCAAGTCTAACAATAATAGTAATAAAATGCATGGCTCAACTGAAAGGTTGCTGTTTAAAACATTTCACTCATAGAACAGCTGCACTGCAATGCATTTAAATGTGCATTTTTTATTACAAGCATGAGGCAGCAATGTTTATGTGAAAGCATATTTACGTCCTTTCCTTTGTACTTTTGTGGCATACGCTTGTAATAAAAAAATAACCATCTCATCAGCATGTCAAGGCAAGAGCTATTGTCTTTGACAAAGCTTGCTTTTATTTTTTATTTGTAAAATATTATTTCCACCATCTATGTTGGCTCACCTTTGTCACGTTTGACACCTGCTACTACAGAGAAGGTGGTGTTTTTTTTTCTTTTAAGGTCATGGTAGTGATATATGCAACTACTGGGAAGCTGTTGAAGGTACGAGAGTCACCCACAATCTGGAATCTGTCCACTAATGCTTCTCAAGCATCGCCTAGTCCCTAACTCTCGTTCCACCATGATGGGGCTGTGCTCCTAGCTTTCAGTGGAAAATTGATCATCATCAGGTCACCTGTTGGCACTGGATGAACAAATGTTACCTGAATCTGCCTCTAGAAGTCTTTATAGCTGGAATCCTAGCTGATCCACCAAGCCCCTTGGTTGACTATTCTCATGCATGTGATTCTAGATGCACTTTCTAGTCTCAATGAGGATGTTTTCTGCCACCACTTCTTCAAAGTGCAAATTTTACTGCTTTTGAGTTGAAACTCAGAATATCTTCCTGAAGCCTTCTCCACCACAACTCTACTTACAGGAGATTCAGGGAAACTCAACAACTTTTAGCCCTGGGGAGGTAAAGGGCAGGCTTCCACAGGACTGCATCCTTCGAAGCCTGTAACCAGATCTGTTGGGGTGGTGCAACAGGTGTAATTGCTAGTCTATTTTGGGTGCTGCAGGAAGATTAATACAAACATAAAGAAGAGAGAGGTACTTACGGAGTGTTGCTGAAGCTCACGATGACAGCTCCTGAGAACTTAGATACTACTGCTACCAAATCAATAGCACAGAAAACATGCAGGAAAAATAAGCAATTCAAGGGACGATGCTATTGAAGAGGATATTTCACCGCAGAGTCAATAACCACAAAGCGTTGCACAAATAAATGATTTACATGCCTGAGTAGTGGCTTACTGTCTACAAAAATTGACTGCACCACAACTATGTTACATGCAAGTTGTAGATACAAGAAGTCACTATCCTCACCTTTGAATCTCATGCCATCCACCCAATTAGATTTCTTGAAAAGATGCAGAACATGAATAATATGCTGCCACCCCTTCTAAACATTATTCCGCCTTACAAGCTTTGGGGACTTAGTTATACAACACCCAACTTACAGGACCTTCTAGTCTCAAGTAGCACGTCCACACCAAAATCCTGAACCATGTGATTGTCAGAGTATTTTCTGAAAAATATGCCCAATTATGTACGTTCTTACTCATTCGTGCTGGTTACTTTATAAAACAATCAAATGGTAACACTGCTATATAGAAATGCACTGATAAAGCCAATAGGTTTGTCATTAATGTGCTAATGAGTGCCTATATTCACATGTCATTTGTATGGAACTACAAAGTTAAACCAGTCCTACTGGCTTTCCCAAAGCCTGTTTTTATTCTAGCTTTTATTTTATTTCTTCTCAAGGGTCACCCGGTGCACCAAGCCCCATTTGTTAGGAATCTTTGGGCTACATTAAGGCCCATATTTATACTTTTTGATGCAAACCAGCGCCAGAACTGGTTCGCGTCACAAAATTTGCCACCGGCTAACGCCATTCCTACGCACCATATGGGCCCCTTATTTAATGATAAACGTTAGCCGGCGCTGCGGGCTGGTCAGAGTAAAAAAAAAATGACTCAAACCAGGCAGCGCCAGCGTAGGGGAAAATGGGGGTTGTGCGTCAAAAAATGGTGCAAGTCAGGTTTGAGTAAAAAATCATGGCTCAAACCGGACTTGCGCCATTTTTTGACACACAACCCCCATTGAAATGACTCCTGTTTTAGCAAAGACAGGAGTCATGCCCCCTTGCCCATTGGGAACAGTGGCATATAAGGGGGCCCAAATTATGCCCCCTTATGCCACTTTAAAAAAAAAAATACTTACCTCAACTTACCTGTACTTACCTGGGCTGGGTTCCCCCATCCATGGGTGTCCTCCTGGGGTTGGCGAGGGTGGCAGGGGGTGTCCTTGGGGGTAGGGAAAGGCACCTCTGGACTGCTTCCATGGTCAGAGACCATGGAAGTGAGCCCACAGGACC
The DNA here is from genome assembly GCF_031143425.1 of Pleurodeles waltl. Taxonomy (NCBI): domain Eukaryota; kingdom Metazoa; phylum Chordata; class Amphibia; order Caudata; family Salamandridae; genus Pleurodeles; species Pleurodeles waltl. The sequence continues at coordinate 1,667,993,318 of NC_090444.1, read as the reverse complement.
CTTTACGCCTGCCCTCGCCCAGGGGTTCAAAAACGGCGCACATCAGGCTGTGCGCTGTTTTTTAAGGCCTGCCCCCTCCTGTGCATCAAAATGACGCAGGAGTATAAATAAGGCGCACAGGCCTTAAAGTCATTTTTTGGACGGGAACTCCTACCTTGCATGTCATTAACGCAAGGTGGTTTCCCGCATCCAAAAAATGACACACACGGACGTTTTTTGACATCTGCAAGGTCGGGCGTCATAGTTTAAATATGGGACAAGGATTGCGCCGAATGTGCGTTAAACTTTTTGACGCACATTCGGCGCAAACAGAGTATAAATATGTCCCATAATGTCTTCAATATACTTCATTATAGCAGCAGCAACTCACCTCAAGGTAATTCGGGATGCTTTGGCAAGAGCATTAAAAGAATGAGATTGATGTTCTAGATCTGCACAAGTAACAATAATATAACAGTACATATCACACAACATAACATAACATAGAACAGTTAACCATGACTGGAAGGAAGATGCGGAGATAAGGATGGATGAGATGGAAGATGATGGAGGAAGGAAGAAGGAAATATGTTGGCAGAAGGTGGAGACATGAAGGAAGGAGACATGGTTAGTGAGTGTATGAAGAAGGAGAATAAAGGCCGAAGTGAGGCTTTGTGAATGGAGATAGGTGTTCAAGAGAGTAATTGAGAGAGAGAAATTATTTAAAATAGTTAAAAATATACATCATTTATTGTTAAAAATGTATAAAATTAATACATACTTATGTGTTAATTTTTAAAAATGTTAATAACCTATTTTGAATTTTAAAATTAACGTAACAATATTTTAATTGAAATATAACTAAATGAACTTTAATTAACTCTATACATCACATTTAATATGTTTGAAAGCATACTAAAAAAACATTTTCTGTTCTTTAGGCGGGTGTAAATTTGTTTAAACTTCAGAAAAATAATTCTAATTTTATGTAATATATTTCCACTTAATAAACTTGTCATTCATAATTAACTTAATGGTGTTGCAGCATTTCTATCTTGTTCTGCAGTTAAAATAAACATATTAAATACACGTACATTAATATTTTGCACTTGACAATATGTGTGACATTTATTTTGAGTTGAATACACTTTTTTATTTTCTCTATACATTACCATGTAGCGATCTCTGCCCCGACTGCATAGTCTTCCTAAATTCAAATTAGAGTATTAAAATATTTCATAATTAAATAACAAATAAGTTTAAAAAAATACATATATTTTAACATTATGTTGTATTCATTTATATTTTAACTATTTTAAATAATTTAATTTAATATAATATTATTTCCAATGGGGTTTTATTTCTCTACCGCCTTTATTTTCTATGGGAAGGTGGTGCAGAACCAGTGGTTGGCGATGAGTGGCGCTGGACTTAGTACTGTTTATTTTCTACTAGTAACTCACACTTGGATTTTGTGAATAAGCAAAAAGTAGTGAAGTTACTAAATCATGTAAGCTACTTTTGTGAATCAGGACCCAATTGCCTTGAAAATGAGGGTGCTGTTCCCATAGAAGCTATCAAGTTGCAAGGGATGTAAGGCCAGAGTGTCTCTTGCCACCCAAAAGGTCATCGGACAGCATTCCCATCACCCTTCATGTACGGGGCTGAGGTTGAGTCAGTCGGTCCTGTGCATGGGGGCCATGGCAGTGCACCCGGCCTTCCTGCCTGCACTGGTGAGGATAGGAGCTTGAGGAGGACAGTCAGTGAGGCCAGCAGGGGGCTATATTTTATATTTACATGTATTCCTGTTGGTAGTCTTACATTCAGCTGTAAAGTTGCTAAATGTTATCACTCAGAGTTAATGACACCACAATTACCAATTAGCTGTCCCCTATGCTAACACAAAATGCACAGGCCACTGTCAAGCAAGCCAATGGTTGAAGATGACTGAACTACTACCCACTGTATGTATGCAGTCCTGTGGGCTGAGACGGTCATTTAAATGACACTAATGAGCAAAGAATGAAGCCTGGTCCGAAGCCCCTTTATGCAATATTATTTTTAATATTGTGTTATTTTATTTTTTTCATTACAAGTAACGAACTACAGCTAAAGCTATCTACACCAAACCATAAAAGCAAAGGTAAAGAAACATACTTCCCCAGGGCACTCAGTATGTTTTTTTTTATAGGATGAAGCACACTCTCTGCAAAGGGGTGAACTGTGCGCAGACTGTCAAGGTGCAACCTAGTAAGGTTGGCCTCAATTTTGCTTCCAGTATAACATCTAAAAGGTGACAACTGAGGCCATGTCAAACAATTTATCAATTCATATACTTTGTGTGGATACTAGCAACTTGAATTGTATTTAGGGGCATATTTAAGAGCTCCTAGCGCCACCTTAGCGCTGCCATAGCATATTTCTTTTGGCGCTAAAGTGGCATTTTCCCCGCGCCATATTTACAAAGCTCAGATCAGGCGTTAAAAGGGGGCATACCACTATCTATAATAATGGGCCTCTATGTACTCTGTGGGAGTAGTGCCAAAATTTCAGAGCTACTCCTGCAGAGTACATCAATAGCGTAAAATAATGGCGCTCTTGCCCCCTACCCTGCGCCATGGTACACCGTATTTTAACTATGGCGCACACATGGTGGCGGTAGGGGGGCACTAAGGGGCGCAAGAAATATGCCCCTTAATGTTTTCAGGACTGTACTTTAAGTAGATTTGTGATTCTGAGGTGCTTGTGACCATGTTAATTCTTTCATCAAATTCCTGGCACGTGATTATGTATACCTGCACATCTGATCATTTGTCGTGTGCTGTATGTTGGGGTGTCACAAAGATCCTTGATTTTGCGTATATTTGAGCGAAGGGCATCCCCCTCAATGCACTACGTTGAAGACGTTCAGTTGCTTCCTGCTCCTGAGATAGTTCACTGTGATGCGGTCATGCTGACGCATTGTGATGATGCCTCCACTCATGCGCCAGTAGCGGACAGATGAGAATGGATGGTGGCCGCTCGTGCTGGCACTGGACGTGCCCTGAATCCTGCAATGCAGCATTAACGTTGCGATGATCCCTAACTCTGAATAGAAGCCAGAATATCTCTTCATTAATCTCAATATATATGTAATCATTCAGTTTGGAATGGCAGATGGAAAACCACTGCACCTGGGTAAGAAATATAGAGACGCTGAACAATTCAACCGACCATGCATCTGGAAAAGGCTAGCATCATTTTTCACAGAGGCAGGATAAAAATAAATTGCATTCTCGGAGCACAACTGCACTTTGAGATAAGACTGGATTGTGTTCCAAGACATTGCCCTTGCTGTGAAAACCCCAATCACGTTTCTGTATGTATTTTAATGAACATATCTTTCAGTCTGTATCTGACTTTAACAGAGGCAGAATTTTGAAGATATTTAGGCAGCATAATTGTAAACATTATTCCATGGTGTGTGCAGGAATATTGTTTTCCCTTTAAAAGCCTTTGTGTGTGCCAACCTTTCTGCTGCAAATGAAGGTCAGATCCATTCTATCTGGCGCATACTTAGTGATGTGAGTTACTGTAGATGTGTACATTTTCTGAATCTAAGCCACTTCAAGTATACAAACCAAAGGGTGCTTCAGAAAGCACCGCACGAGCAAGCAGGAGTTTCAGCAAATTTACACCAAAACGTTTTTCCAAAATAAGGTTAAAACATTTATGCAACAGGATTATTGAGGAAGATAATGGCAGTGCCCTAGAGATTAAGGCCCAGATTTAAGAAGGCCTAGCGCCTCATTGCGCAACATTAGCCTCATTTTTTATGACACCAATATGGCTCAGCTCAATGAGGCCAAATTCGCCATGCCAGATTTACAAAGTGGCGCATTGCATCCATTGCTCCACTTTGTAGCCCCTTGTGCCAAATTATGCCTGTGCCACTTAGGGGGACCGCAAAAATGGTGCAGTGTAATCCATGAATCCTGCGTCATTTTTGTGGCTATTTCTAACATCTGGACAGAGCAGGCATTAAAAGGGGGCACACCATTATTCTTAATGGGCCCTCTGTACTTTGCAGGATTAGCACCAACATGTTTGGCGCTAATCCTGCAATGTACAACAATAGCATAAAAAATGATGACGCTATTGTCCCTTACGTGTGCCCTGGGGTGCTGTATGTTAAATAGGGCGCACACATGGTGGCGTTACAGGGGTGCTTTTCTTAAATTTGGACCTAAGTTTGCAGGATGGTCTTACTGAGCAGTGAATAAAACTGGAGAAAAAGCCCCCCTTTCAGCTCACACCTCACAGGTGCATTACAGCATTTTACTTCAAATCACTTCATCATATGGTGAGGAGGCAGACAGCAATCACCTCCTGTAGGTCAGGACAAACAGACCTGTCTCCACATGGAGAAGAGGTTTATGGGTTTAGTTGCATTGCAGTATCTGCGAGAATGAATTAGGATATCAGTTATGATTAGAACTGATGAAGGACAATTGTTCGATTGTGGTCGGACTGGATGTGATTGGTCAGAGAGGTGAGATGTGGTAAAGTGTATTTCTATAGGAGAATTGTAGAGGATTCCAATCATATCTCACCAGACTGGAGCAAAGAATGTTGATGAAGGGACCTCAGACATGCACACCACCTTTACGGAGATGTCTTGTACCTGACAGAACTTTTAGTCGAGATCCGGGAAATAGAAAGAGACTGAGCTAATAGAGAGCGAGAGAAGAGTGAAACAGGAAGAGAAAGGGAGAAATAAAAAGAGAAAGAAACACAAAAAAGAGAGAGACGTGAGATAGAAAAGACGGTGAGGAAAAAAAGAGAAAAGTAAAGGAGGGCGAGAGAGAGAGAGAGAGAGAGAGAGAGAGGGGCCAGTACCAAGCATGATTAAGCCTTTCTTGGCTTTTATCACCTCACTCCCACCCTCTACCAGCATTATTGAATCAAATTACTTTCTCGGCTGCACAGACAACAACTGTCATATTTCTTGAAAGGTCTTTTTGGAGCTAGAGTTGAAGTTCTTTTGATCACATCACCATCAGATACCCCAGTCGTGGATCCCACAAGGAGAAAATTAGCCTGCATTCGGGTCTGCAGGTATAATAGAAAGACAAAAGAGGACAGGATACTGGCATTTCTAGAAAAATGCTGCTGGTGGTAATATGTGCAATTCATGGCTCAACCACTGCTCTGTCAATGAAACCCTCTCCCGCCCCAACGTGCTGCCAGGTAAAGAGTGACTCTGGAGGTTCTCAGTCAGTCTGCAACAGCTCACCTGGGTGCCTGGTGTGTAAGAGGCGTGGGAAGATATTGGATAAGTGCATATCCACAACCATCTTCTTTTGGGGCTGCTTCATAAAAGCAGAGATATCACCATCTTTTATATTTCTGACCTACCTACAGAACTTGAAGCACCCTAATATCTAGCTTTTCAGCATTCGATCACAGCAGAAAGTCATTTTCCACCTCATTACTAGATGGGATTGTGTAACAAATGCATCATAAATTTGTTGGTCCGGGGTGCGTAAGAAAGATACTTGGACAGAGTGAAACACTTTAAGAAGGAAATTATCTAAAATATCCTTTCAATCCTTGTAGACTCAAGGAAATAGACTAGAGGATTGAAGGGTGAGATGAAGATCAGATGAACCTTCAACTGTAGCTCAAAGAAAGTCCCCGTTGTCTGTCCATCTAAGACATAAGCTTGTTTCAACGGTGAATGCAAGGGGTGTGAGTTGTGTGATTCAAGTTACACCTTATTCTTGGGATCCAGGAGTCAGTTTGAGATTTCAGTCGTTTTTGGTGTTACAAAGCAGTCAGTCACAAGTATTTAATGGTAAACGAGCAGGGCAGTCACCTCCCTGGAAAAGGTAGAATATCTGAAATCCATGAAAAGTAGCATTATTCCAAGCAGTGTTCTGTCACAAACGTGCCTGAGCTAGGAAACAATGTTCATCGTTTGATTTGTATTTCTGGAGACATCAAAGAGGAGGGTTTTGTTGTGGTACTGGGCAAAGGAGACGCAGTGAAATGCAACTCATTTGGAACCCAGACCTTCAATGCATGCACAAGAGCAAACCCCGCAACATCAGCTATAGTTAATCGGGCAATTGGAAAAATAATTGTTCAAAACCTCGTTTAATTGCTTGGCATAATAGCAGCCAGTCACCAGATACTTGGTGCACCTGATTTTAAAACACTTTCTGTGCTTTTTGCCATGAATCTTGATTTAACCAATGTGTGTGTTGTTTGGCAGTTGTTCAACATGTTATATTAATTGGATACTGGTGTGTGTTTTAAGTTATGCTTCAAAGGGGTGTTGCCTACAGAATAAACAGTTATGTTATTGCAGGGTTAGATTTTATTCTCAGCCAAAGATTCATTACAAATGTGCTTTTAATTACTGATTTGATACCGAATTAGTGGATCAAATCGACTGTTTGAGTTGTTTTAGATGCACCAGTGCATTTGCTCATTAAAAGCCTCCTTTGCACTTCTGCAAATACAACTGTGGCAGCAGCATTTTACTTACAAACAGGCAGAAGACCCTTGGCAGCTCCCAAAGAAGAAGAACGTGCTCATTGGGACCTTAAGCTTGTGTACTCAATCCACCTCTCTTTTTGTGTGTGTTTGTGAGTTCACCAAAAGCCTTCCTAATGTCATGCTAGTTCACAAGCATGGAGAGTTCTCTCACGCCTTATCTGTGAACTCTGACATATGGAAGAACAGACTTTCTAATAAAGATCAAAATTCGTTCCTTTTAGTATCTTTCATTATATTCCAGTTTGGGCTTGTTTTAGATGCTCATGGTTCTTACTGTTGAGGACAGCAGAGTTTTCTCTGACCCTACTTAAATGAACAAGTGTGGTATAGTATTCCAGCCACCCCTTGAGGATAAAGGGAAAGGGCTAAAATAGAGCCTGCCTTAGCATCAGCGTGGGGTCTTGATGCTTTCAACTGGGGCAGTCTCACAGTGTAGCATTTTGACTGGCTTAAAAACGTTATTTTAAGCAGCATGTTTATTTCTGTGCAGCTATGGTTCACTACATTAATGCAGGAATCTCCATGCATGTTAGTACACATCATGATGCATTAACAGGGGCGTAGCCTCGGAGGGAGGGAGGGCGGGTGTTTTGGAGTGTTACACCCCACCTAATAAATGTAAATGTATAGTTGGATACAGTTGCTTTCAGTCAGGTATCCTGAGGTGTCTGTCTGATTTCACACATTGACTGAAACACACACGCACACACACTTTCCCTCATCTCTGTTTTGAAAGCCCTAAAAATGTTAATTATTATATTTTCATTTTCATTTTAGAATATTTATTCGGTTCAATTTGACCATAAAGGTACACAAAATAAAACTTCCATTCAATAAATTAAGAAAAAAAAAGAGACACAACGACAAGTACATATATTAAACGTTTACAGAGGAGGCTACAAAATCTATCCCCAAGGCACTACAAAGTTAAAATACATTAAACTACACATAATAAACTAATCATAATAAAAAAAAACTAATTATGCACCATAACATTTCCATAATTTGATATCAGCACGAATAAAGTTTATAGCAGCGAAGCAGATCTCCAGAGATGCTGGAGATTGCAGATGCCTAAAACCATCTATATACAACCTAAAGTGCTTGTGTTTGAAAATTGGGTAAAAAAACTGAGCCCTAAGTGAAGACTACAAATTACAAAACAAAACAAAGTGCACAGTAGATTGTGAAGAAACATTGTCACATGGGCAACGTGAGAAAAAAGTTATTCTCGAGCCGGCACTGGGGAAGACAACAAGATGATGCACTGTATTGAGCTCTATGCGTGTCAAATAAAACATATGTTGAGTATTATTTAACCAAAGTAAATAGGAACCCAAACCAGAAACATTACAAATCTGCATATAACTCAAAACGGACTCCATTTTATATCAAGGCACTTTGCAATTCGTTCTTTGTCCTTATATGACAAAAAGCACCATTAAACTCTATTTTTTGTTTTGGAACACATTTCTTCTGGAGAGTAATAAAAGGAGTTCATACCAAGGCTATAAAAATTAGCCTTCACGTACCCTTAGTAGGCTTAACTTCAGAGTGCTAGGTGTAAAGTATTTGTACCAACACACACAGTAACTTAATGAAAACACTACAAAATGACACAACACAGGTTTAGAAAAATAGAAATCATTTCTCTAAACAAAACAAGACCTAAACAACAAAAATTCACAATACACAAGTCAAGTTATCAATTGAAAACCAAAAAGAACCTTAATGTAATTTTAAACACAACGCTAATGTTGTTAGCCTGGAAATGTACCTGAGTGCGACAAAAATGATCCTGCATGGGCGAGTGTGCGTCAAAAAGGGCTTGTGATGCGCCGATATCACTCACGAGCGAGACTGTGCATCGTTTGTCCATCAGTTGAGTCGGCGTGCGTAGTTTCTTCTCTCCGCAGGAGAGAGATGCGTCAATTTGAGCCTCACTCTCGGGTCCGGGCAGGCCTTGCATCGTTTTTACACACCCAGCGAAGTTTGCCTCAGAAATCCTGCTGCACGATGATCTGAAAACCACGCAGCACGGGTTGCAATTTCACCAGCCTCCGTCAGTCAAGCTGCACGTCGTTTCTCCAGCAGCAGGCGTCGATCTTCCAGTCGCGTTGCAGGTGAGCGCTGATTTTCAGCTGCAAAGCTGGTGGCGCGTCAATTTTTCAGCCGTAGATCGGAGTCGCGTCGATCTTTTCCCGCATGGCGGTCAGTGCGTAGATTTCTCACTCTTGGCCTGCCAGCTTCTCCTTTCAGAGTCCCTGGAACTGGATGGGCAACACTTGACATAGTAGGAGTCTCAGCAGAGGCTCCAGGTGCTGGCAGAGAGAAGTCTTTGTTGTCCCTTCAAACAACAGAAGGCAAGCTCTAAATCAAGCCCTTGGAGAGTTCTTCACAAGAAGGAAGGCAACACAAAGTCCAGTCTTTGTCCTCTAGCACAGGCAGAAGCAGCAACTGCAGGAGGGCTCCACAAAGAACAGCCACAGGCAGGGCAGCTCTTCTTCCTCAGCTCTTCAGCTCTTCTCCAGGCAGAGGTTCTTCTTGGTTTCCAGAAGTGTTCTAAAGTCTGTGGTTTTGGGTGCCCTTCTTATACCCATTTTGCCCTTTGAAGTAGGTTTACTTCAAAGAAAAGTCTCTCTTGTTTGTGAAATCCTACCTTGCCCAGGCCAGGCCCCAGACACACACCAGGGGGATGAAGACTGCATTGTGTGAGGGCAGGCACAGCCCTTTCAGGTGTGAGCGACCACTCCTTCCCTCCCTCCTAGCACAGATGGCTCATCAGGATATGCAGGCTACACCCCAGCTCCCTTTGTGTCACTGTCTAGTGAGAGGTGCAACCAGCCCAACTGTCAAACTGACCCAGACAGGGAATCCACAAACAGGCAGTCACAGAAATGGTTTAAGCAAGAAAATGCTCACTTTCTAAAAGTGGCATTTTCAAACACACAATCTTAAAATCAACTTTACTAAGAGATGTATTTTTAAATTGTGAGCTCAGAGACCCCAAACTCCACATGTCTATCCACTCCCAAAGGGAATCTACACTTAAATCATATTTAAAGGTAGCTCCCATGTTAACCTATGAGAGGGACAGGTCTTGCAACTGTGAAAAACAAATTTGGCAATATTTCACTGTCAGGACATATAAAACACATTACTATGGCCCTCATTCTGACCCTGGCGGTCGGCGGAGAGACGGCGGTCGGACCGCGAACAGACCGGCGGTATTAAAAATGGCATTCTGACCGCGGCAGTCCCCGCCGCGACCGACCGCCACTTCTCCACTCCGACCGCCACGGCGGTCATGACCGCGGGGCTGGAGTTTGCGCACTCCGGCCCGGCGGTCGTCCCAAGACCGCCAAGGGTATTATGACCCTGCCTACCGCCGCGGTTTCTTGCGGGCGGGAACCGCCGTGCGAACCATGGCGGTAAGCACTATCGGGGCCAGGGAATTCCTTCCCTGGCACTGATAGGGGTCTCCCCCACCCCCCACTACCCACCCGAGTCCTCCCCCCACACCCTCCACCCCCCTGCCACCCCCCAGAGGTGGTACGAACCCCCTCCCCACCCCCACCCCGACATGCACATACATGCACCCCGACATGCACACACCCCCAACATGCACATATACACACCCCCTACACACACATACACAACGGGGACACATACCCGCACACATACATGCAGACATGCGCACCTGCCGAACAGCACACATTACCCATAGACACAGCAGCACCCCCCGCCCGCATACACGCACTCACACACCCCCTCTACACACTCACACGCACACCCCCATGCACGCCCACATCACACAACACCCCCCCACCCCCTCCCCTCACGGACGGTCAACTTACCTTGTGCGTTGGTCCTCCGGGAGGCGACGGGAGCCATGGGGAGGTGACCGCCAACAGAAGACCGCCAACAGAAGACGGCCACACAGAAATGTGGGTCGTAATTCTGTGGGCGGTGTTCTGCTGGCGTGGCGGTGGAGGTTGACCAGTCTCCACTTTCCCGCCGACCGCCAGTGTGGCTGCTGGCGGTTTTCCGGCGGAACGCTCCCAGCGGTCAGAATGCGCACAGCGGCATACCGCCGCGGTCGGCGGTCTTCACCGCGGCGGTAACTCGGCGGTCTTGCGAAAAGACCGCCAAGGTCAGAATGAGGGCCTATATGTCCTACCTTAACCATACACTGCACCATGCCCTTGGGGCTTCCTAGGGCCTACCTTAGGGGTGCCTTACATGTAAGAAAAGGAAAGGTTTAGGCCTGGCAAGTGGGTACACTTGCCAAGTCGAATTTACAGTTTAAAACTGCACACATAGACACTGCAGTGGCAGGTCTAAGCCATGTTTACAGAGCGACTAATGTGGGTGGCACAACCAGTGCTGCAGGCCCACTAGTAACATTTTATTTACAGGCCCTTGGCACCTCTAGTGCACGTTACTAGAGACTTACTAGTAAATCAAATATGGCAATCATGGATAAATCGATCAACAATACAATTTACACAGAGAGCGTATGCACTTCAGCACTGGTTAGCAGTGGTAAAGTGCTCAGAGTTCAAAAGCCAACAGCAACAGATCAGAAAAAATAGGAGGAAGGAGGCAAAACTATTGGGGATGACCCTGCAAAAAGGGCACATTCCAACAAAAACTTATTCTCAACAGCCTGCAGCTTCCTTGGCAAGGCACACCGCCAGACACCAGATCCATATACGCCAATTGAAAGGCATTTTATCCTGCATAACTGCAGCATTTCCCTAATTGGCTTGGAACCTAGCCTATAGACAAACCTAAAAATGGAATCACAGGCTTCCCTCATTTTAGCTACTCTTTAAACTACCAGCGTCTCCCAAGAGCCCTTTGTGTCAAAAAGGATTCCCAGGTAGCTAAAAAAAAAAGGTACAGTCTTAATCGGGATCCCTCCAACATTAAAGCTTTTAGTTTTGGTATTTCTAGGCCCACTAACCACTACAAATGATTTCTGATAATTGACTTTAAGCTTAAATTTATCATCAAGTCATTCAATCCATTTAATAATTTTTGCATGCTGTTGGCCGTTAAACCAAATAAAATGGCATTGTCCGCATACAACAGAACCGGGATAGCCTGCTCTCCAACATGAGGTACGTCATGGGTACATGACTCTAAAAAGGTATCTAATATATACATTTAACAAAAACATAAAAGGAGCTAAAATACAACCCTGCCTCACACCCCTAAAAACCCCAATCGACTTTGTACAGTCCCCAGAAAGTGTATAACGGACCTTAGTCTATGTGGCCGTATGGAGATGTTTGACTTTATCCAGCAATAATTGATCTACTCCTGCTTGGCCCATTAGATCCCAAAGAACCTCCTGTTCTACCAGATCAAAAGCACAGGCGATGTCCATGAATGCCAGGTGAAGAGAACCTCTCCTGGCTTTAATGTACTTCTCCCAAATAAGGTTCAAATTGAGAGCTTGCTCAACTGTCCCCAGGCAGGGTCTAAAACCATACTGCAATGGGGAAAAAATAAAGACGATTCAGCCCATGCCTCTAATTTATCTAAAATTAACCACCCTAAGATCTTGGCTGTAGAGTCTGATAATTAAATTGGGCAGTAACAGAGGGTACATTTTAGTCAGCCATTTTAAAAATGGGGGCTATAACATATAAGGCTTCCCTTGACTGCTGCCCTCAAAACAATAGTCACCAATGGGGCACATAGGTCTATATTATATTTATATTATATTATTATATTTATATTATATTTATAATGGTCTATTGGGACCCCATCTGTACCTGGGGCCTTACCATTGGCAGAGCACTGAATTGCTTTCACAACTGACGAATAGCCAACTAAGTCAGCTAGCCAATCCTCACTTACGGTAACACGCAGTATCCCATTATCTCTCCCTTGATGTAGGAGAAGTGATTTGGGATTAAAAATAGCAGTATAATGATCCATTCAATCCTTCTCACTAATATGGCACTCAATCCAATCAGATTGGAAAAAAGGCTGATTAACAGTTTCCCAGAAGTGTTTATAATCTTTTGTATTTGCTGCTCTTTCAAGGTTATTCCAGGGTTTACTTCTAACTCACTGTTTTCTCATTATGAGGGCTTGCTTATAGGCCCATTTAGCTCTTCTTATGTACACCATATTGCGATGCTTTTGGACTGTTGCTTTTTTAAGGGCTTTGAGCACAACTATGCACTCATGGCTAAACCACGATTTCCCTTGGCGTTCTTTATAGGGTCTGTCTGAAACTAAGTTATGTGCTACAGCTGTACTAATTGTTTTACAACATATCAATATTTCTTCTGGAGACCTCTCTCGTGATCGGCAGCAAAAAATATAATTAGCCCTATCATTAACTAATCTATTAAAGAGCTCTTCTGGATTAATTTTGTTCCACTTCAAGCGAGCCCTCTATTTGGGGTATAACTTATGGGCAGCCTAGCACCCTCTTCTTTGCTATGGCCTATGTTAAAAGCCAGCCACAAATGAATTGGATTGTGATACTTAAAGATAAGGGAAAGACTTTAAAATTTCTCAAGCTTCGCGGTAGATCAGGTGACAAAAGTAGAAAATCAAATACAATACCTTTGCCTCTACCTGTAAAGGTGGGAAGATTCTGGCTTACTATATCCATTGCATCTATTAGCCACCCCAGTCACCACGCCTGCAGACACCACAACCACTAACACACCTATATGCAGCACATCCACGATACCTGCAGTCACCACCCCAACAGACAGTCACCCACCCACCACGGCATCCCTCTGCACCTTCATCCCATCATCCCAAGATGCATAAATGCCCACACTCACCCACCCAACAGACACCCACCGCCCACAAACATACCACACACAAACATGCACCCAAGACATCCACACCAACACCTCAAACACTCCCCCTTCCTCCATGCCAAAACCCTTTTGACATGACCGTCCTTGTGTGTGTAAAAAATCTTTCCTTTCTGAGTTTGCCCTTTTCCCTACTCCTCTCCCATCCTGTGATACCCCTAGACATTCTATGCCCTTCCCCAAGTCCAGCACTACCACCTCCAAGACCTCCCCTACCCCACCTGCAAGTACCCATGCCCCTCCTCCAGCCAAGAAGTCTACCCCTCCTAAAAAAAAAACCTCCCCTAAACCTAAGATTAAGCCAAGACCCTCCTTTCAAACCAGATCCCAAATGCCCCCTCCAAAACCTAAACCCAAAACCCCCACTCCACTATCCCCCCAGATAGCCCCTGAGGTGCCTGCCTGTCCCAAAGAAGCCTCTACCGGTGGAGGTTAGATGGCAGTCAGGAGTCAAGGTCAAGGCACACATATGTGCACTGTGTGCATTAAGTCTGTTTTTAAGGACTGGCCTATGTTCTTTGTTGTTCCAATATTTTGGTTCATAATGATAATTTAAGCCAACCTGTTGTTGGTTTACTGCTTTAATCTTTGACATTTCTTTCTTTCTCTAGTATTGAGTTGTTCCTGTCTGACATTAGTTGTGTGTCTGTATGTGTGCGTGTGTGTGTGCTGCTTGGGCTAACTGTGTTGTTTAGCCAGTATGTGAGGGTGCGTGCAGTGCTTTTGTCTGAATGTGGTAGGGTGTGTGTTGTGTGATGGACAATTGTCTGTTCAGGATTTTTTGTTGTGTTGGTATTGAGTGTTGTTTGTGTTGAGATATGTTTGTTGGGGTGTTGTGTGGGTTTGTGTGCTTTGACTGTGTGCATGTTTTGTACATGGTATGTTAGATATGGTGTTCTGTGTAAGTCAATCGGGAAGTACAATGGTTGAGTAATTGTGTGTGCCAGTTGGTGTTACGTTGTGATGTATGTGTGATGTGTCCCTGGGTAGTGTCCCCTGTGGGTCCCTGCCAAGAGATTGGAGATGTTGCAGTTGTGTTGTGGTTGTGACATGTTGTAGTGTTGTGGGGTACTGTGTGAGTGTAGGCCTGTGCAGTGTTTCCGTGCATACATGTGTGTGTTTGTGACGTGTGTATGTGTGTGTGCAATGGCCGTAGCGCGGTTGTTGTGTTTATGCAAGGGTGTGTGTGGCTCTATGTGAGTGGCTCTATGTGTGTGGCTCTATGTGAGTGTGTGTGTTACAGGAAGGATACTCTTACTTATATTCCTAAAACCGAAAGGACTATGATAAGATGTGTGGTGGATTATACACAAGTGTCTATTGATTTACTTAAATGTATGTATAAGCATTGGCATATATTGAGGGCGGATAAGAATTTACATAAATACATTTCTGATCGTCCATGTTTTACGTGTCGCAGGGGCAAAAGTTTGAAAAATATACTATGTCCTAGCTATCCTAAGACTGCATATCCTAGAGATTGGCTAACAACGAGGAATAAAGGCTTCTTTAAATGTGGGTACTCCGGTATGTGTAGGTGGGCAAAAAACGGAATTTGCTCATTTACAAATAGTATTGGGGAGGAATTTCAGATTCAAACATATATCAATTGTAATAGTAAATATGTGGTTTATGCGATTGTTTGCAATTGTGATCGAATGTATGTGGGGAGTACTCTTAGAGCTTTGAAATTCAGTGAACACTATAGGGTGGTTAGACAAGGTGATGTCAGGTACCCAATTTTTTTACACATGCAATAATGTGCAGCGCAGGGCCATATCAAGAACTTTCATTTTTTTGGCCTTGAACACATACCTTTGGACCCTCGAGGAGGTAATAGGGAATTGCGCCTCAGGAAACGAGAATGTGTTTGGATATTGAGACTAAGAACTGTTGAGGCGGGTTTAAATACCAATCATGAATTGGAGTTCTTTTTGGGTGATTAACATATACGCCGTCCGGGAGTTGAATGAATTTATGTAATAGGGATTTCAATTGCTTTTGTTATTTGAGGAGATACTTATTTTATTGTTAATATACAGGTTATATTGATTATATGGTTAGGAGAGATTGTTACGCGTGCTCTCTGTGGGGAATCGTCACTTACCTTTAACATTGTGGTACATAACTATGGGTTTGATTTGTCTCCCGCAAAAATTGATTTAATTTTTTGTTGCCAGTTTACTTAATTTATTTAGGTCCAAAACTACAAATTTATTTCATGGGAAGAGAGTGCTTCTCATTGTTCTTTTGTGCTTCTCTCATATTATTAATTATTGGCTCTGAACAAACCTTTTTCCTCAGCTATTGATATTATTTTACTAATCTATTATTACTAATTTGTTATCTTAATTCTGTTTATTATATTCTTGGCAATTACATATGCTTCTGGATGGTGAATAGTGAATATTAATATTGATGGATATTTATTATCAATAGCTAGTTTTGTTGCCTTTTCATGACAGCTAGGTTTATTTATTTTTTGTCATTGTTTTTTGGTTGGAATCTTTTGAATTTATTTAGGTTTATAATGAAATATTTGTTTTCCTTAGATTATACTCTATGGGTTCGGATGGATTACACAATTTAGGTATTGTTACCATTTTATTTTTTATTTTGCCTATTTCATCTGGTCTAATTTGTTTTATGTAATTTTGATAATTACATATGCTTCTAGATGGCCAAATGGGGACTTTAATAATGGTGAATATTGCGCATCATCAGTCCGTTTTCGCTTTTTGTTCCTCATATGTAGTGAAACTACAATAATGGCGGACACCTTTCACCGAGGGAGTCCACTTTCTAGTTTGTTGCCTCCTCACGTATAAACGGTTTACATGGGAGTTGAGTGCGGTTTAATGGATTCAGCAGCGCACACACTTTTGTAAAGATTGAATGTGATGTATTTACCGATTTTGGGGGTAAGTGAGTCATTACACTTTGTTTTGAGTTTCGGTTATTACGCGAACATTTGTTTCTGATTAAGCTCTTTAAGAAGTCCTAATTACTGTTTAATATTTTACTTGTCTTTTTGACATGATTTGGATAGGAGTTGCATTCCCATTATTAGCTTTACGAATGGTCTTGGTGAACGTCGAGCCATTGATAGGGTGTCTCATTTTACATTTTGTTCTAATTTTCTTTTGGTGCAAAGGTAAATGTTTTAGATTTCTGGCCTTAATTTTCACAATTTATTTAGTGTATTGATACTTTTTTGATGTTTATTTCTCTGCATTGTGGTAGTTCGCATTCATTTGAGATTTTTATATGGTCTTTAGGTTATTACTGGACTTCCAATAAACATATACCAGATGCTCTGTGCAAGAGATCAGTGAATTGATTATTTTTGAAATTTTGGCAACAGGGGAGTTTTTTCAAATTGATTCAGTCAATGGAGGCTTAACTTCACACAAAAAAATATTGGTATCATTTGAGTGTAGGGGGTGCCATTATTTCACAGATTCAGCACGTGAACAATTTTTTTGATTATTGGGTGTTTGCTTGTAAATAGCAGTTGTTATTACTAATGGTTGTATCACCCACATTTTCTCTTTAGTTTTTTCTTTACAATTTTCCTTTCACTCTTTTTCTCATCATACTTGTGGATCGTGAGCACTACTATCTGAGCACCAGGTATTATTATTGTACATCTTATATTCATGCAGTATCTGCTGTTTGATATTATATAGGCATTTTTATTTATTAATTACAGCCTTGATGAAGTCAGTGTGAGGATTGGTCGCGTGACAAAACACGTGCTGGCTGCCTTGGATGTGTTTGAAGAAGGAAGCTACATTAAACACACAATAACATTTCACCTATGGATCTGTGGACTGCAATCATTTAATATATATGTGTGCCTTTGGACATTATTCTATTCTGGGTGTGTGTGTTAGTGTGACTTGTCAGAATTGAGATATGTTTACAGCTATGTCCTATCCATTATCTCTATCAATCACAGATTTGGTGAGTTTCTTTTTAGTTTTTCATCATTGGCAAGTCACAGACAGTGTCAGAGGCAGATGGGAATTGCAGGCAGACATGAGAAGTGGATATGGATGAAACCAGGTACTGATTGGCATGAGTATGTGGAGTGTAACTAATATGGCCAGACTGTCAGGACACTGGGGTGGAAGTGTGCTTTCCCACCAAGAAGACCTGTTTACTACTGGAGGTGGTCAAATGGTCTCATGTGTGTGTCCATATGTGTCTGACACATGTAAAGGTTGAACCGGAGCCTCTATAATCATAATGGTTTCTGTTGTATGTGACCTACCTGTAACATAGCTGACAATGTGTTCCTAATTTGCAGACCAATGTGCATGTCTCTGTGGACTGGCATAGGTGAGTGGCAAGCCTACAGGTACGTTACGAGTGCAAGTGAAAGGTCCCTGGACTGGGGACATCAGAAATGGTCTCTGTTTGTATCATGGGGTATGATGATTAGGAAGCTAAGGTATAGGTATGTGATAAGGCTTTGCATGGTGTTACAAAGGACCAATCTGTATGCCTCCTGGCTTGTAGGAAGACTGACATGTCCCTAACTTCTCTATCCCATGGGTTAGTAGTGTATGACACCTAAGCTTACAATCATAAGTCACTAGCAGTACATTCTGGCCCTCATTCTGACCTTGGCGGTCTTTTCGCAAGACCGCCGAGTTACCGCCGCGGTGAAGACCGCCGACCGCGGCGGTATGCCGCTGTGCGCATTCTGACCGCTGGGAGCGTTCCGCCGGAAAACCGCCAGCAGCCACACTGGCGGTCGGCGGGAAAGTGGAGACTGGTCAACCTCCACCGCCACGCCAGCAGAACACCGCCCACAGAATTACGACCCACATTTCTGTGTGGCGGTCTTCTGTTGGCGGTCTTCTGTTGGCGGTCACCTCCCCATGGCTCCTGTCACCTCCCGGAGGACCAACGCACAAGGTAAGTTGATCGTCCGTGAGGGGAGGGGGTGGGGGGGTGTTGTGTGATGTGTGCGTGCATGGGGGTGTGCGTGGGAGTGTGTAGAGGGGGGTGTGTGAGTGCGTGCATGCGGGCGGGGAGTGCTGCTGTGCCTATGGGCAATGTGTGTAGTTCGGCGGGTGCGCATGTCGGCATGTATGTGTGCGGGTATGTGTCCCCGTTGTGTATGTGTGTGTGTAGGGGGTGTGTATATGTGCATGTAGGGGGTGTGTGCATGTCGGGGTGCGTGTATGTGCATGTCGGGTGGGGGTGGGGAGGGGGTTCGTACCACCTCTGGGGGGTGGCAGGGGGGTGGAGGGTGTGGGGGGAGGACTCGGGGGGGCAGTGGGGGGTGGGGGAGACCCCTATCAGTGCCAGGGAAGGAATTCCCTGGCCCCGATAGTGCCTACCGCCATGGTTCGCATGGCGGTTCCCGACCGCCAGAAACCGCGGCGGTAAGCAGGGTCATGATACCGTTGGCGGTCTTGGGTCGACCGCCGGACCGGAGTGCGCAGACTCCAGCCCGTCGGTCATGACCGCCGTGGCTGTCGGAGTGGGGAAGTGGCGGTCGGTCGCGGCGGTGACCGCCGCGGTCAGAATGCCATTTTTAATACCGCCGGTCTGTTTGCGGTCCGACCGCCGTCTCTCCGCCGACCGCCAAGGTCAGAATGAGGGCCTCTATCTGCTGTTTGCAAACCTAGAAATAAATGTGTGGGGATGTAGAATACAGCTGTATTGGCTTCTGTCTATGGTACAACCCCAATGTAACGAGTCACCCAGTGATAGAGTACACATGTTATGTGCCTAACAAAAGTTGTACAATACAGAGGGATATTTTGATACTACAGCTGGCATACATGACAGTTGTACATGGTTGATTAATAACACTTACACAGGACCTGTGTTAAAGTGTTATTTATTAGGGAGTGCAAAACAATATGTGTGAACAGTAACCAAAAAACACAATGTAAATAGTGAAGGGTTCAGCCATGGTGGCTACAATCATCAGGGTAGCTGCTATACCATTAGGAAACACAAGTCCAATGTCCTTGCACCACAGGAAACTGGAGTTAGGTTTCAGAGCAGTCAACATGGTGTATCTGTGGCACACAAGGGGGGGCAGTCAGGAGAGGTTTAGTAATTGGCAGTGGGATTGGTCATGGCATCTGTTCCTCCTGGATGTCTGGGTGGACATCTATGTTTGCGGGGGGTCCTCTGATACAGAGGGCGGAGTTCTGAGGCATGTCCTTCCCCTGACAGGGCTTCCATTCCCCTAGCAGCCACAGATGTTGAGGGGCCTGAAGAGTCAATATTAGTGGAAGAGGCCTGATGTTGTGTGGCAGACCTACTCAGGATAGTATTAATGTCCCTCTGCACCACAGCTACGGAAGCCAGGATGTCATTTTGTGCCTGCCACTTCTGCATAATATCCTGGTGGTTGTCCCTCTGCAGCCGTTGGATTTCTCCCATCATGGTGACTACCTGGCCCATCATACCTTTGGAATTTTGGTAGGTTCCTAAGACTTGGAAGATGGTTTCCTGGTCAGTATTGCCCCTAGGAGCTTCTCTCCTCTTACCCACACCATCCCTCTCACGCACCCTAAGCCACACAGTGTGCCCATTCCCAGTGGGTGCAGGACCATCATTGTCAGGGGTGACAAGGTGAGACTTAGGTACCTGCACCAGGGGCACACAATAGATGACAATGTCCTTGAGACACAGGTTTGGGGGCGAATGGTTGCCTGTGATGTTGATGCAACAGGGCTGGGAGGAGTTGATGTGGGCAGAGTGAGGCTGACAGTTATTCACTGATCAGGTGTTCCAGATGGGCCAGATTCATCCTCAGTGTCCACACATCCAGGGGTGTTGTCCTCACTGGGGCCTTCATCCAGAGGGGCAGTGGCAGTCTCTGTTATCCTGTCCATGGTGGCAATGGCAATGTTGCCTTTTTCGAGCTGTGGGACACAGAGTTGCTCTAAGTATACAAGAAGTGATGTTTCAATTAGAGTATTAGTGATTTTGTGTGAGATGCACACAGTGCCTGAACATGATCCCCAGAAATGCAAATGAGAGCTGCTGCAAAATTCTACTTAGTACAACATGAGATTCTGTAATTTCAAATCCATACACCGTGCTTAAAGATGTAAAAATATGTTGGTAGTCATTAGACTGCTGATACCATCTTATGTGGCCTGACTATTGGCATGGGTGTTCACCTTTGTTGCCTGGTGAAGTGTCTGGCATGATTCATGCACAAAAAAGCTGGACAATACACAATAGTGTCAGAGTATGGACACAGTATGGGAGTGAGAAATATACATTGCCCTCTATCTGGATGTACTGCATGTGCATCCACTTTGGCATTTAGATTTCCATCCTAGGTGAGTAAATTTAAATTATAGGATTCTTTTTCTAAGGACAGTCTGATGGGACACTCAGCTATAGATGTGTTTTGCTTGTAATGATAGTGGGAGTGGCCCTTTGCATTGTTGTCATTGCCATTAACTGTTTCACATGTGGGCATTCATAATGGGTTAGATTGGTAGTTAGTTTCACATGCATGACATCTCACTTTTGGTGCACTGTTCAGGTTTTCACAATGGTGGGGTAGTGCCTTCTGGGAGCTGTAGTGCTATCAGTTCCCAGTACTTCACATGCTGTTCCAAAGGGATAGTACCAGATGTGCTTAGTGGACACGTGGCATGTCAGAGAGGGGTATTAGGACATTTGGACAGATGGGTGGTGGATGGTTTGAAAAATGGGGTGAGGTAAGGTGGTGAGGGAGCATGCAGGACAAAACAATTGGGTGATATGAATGTTGTGGGGACTTACCAGACTCCCCTTCCCCAGGTATTCCTATCAGGCCCTCAGGCTCCAGTATGTCCAAGACCTTCTCCTCCCAAGATTTGAAAGTAGGGGGCGGAGGTGGTGGCCCACCGCCAATATTCAGTACCGCCAGCTGGTGCCTGGATGCCATGAAATGCACCTTCCCCCGGAGGTCGTTCCACCTCTTCCTTATGTCCTCCCTTGTGCGTGGATAAGTGCCTACAGCATTGACCCTGTCAACTATTCTTTACTCTATTTTACTGACTATGAATGTTTGCTGGACCTGTGCTCCAAACAAATATGGCTCTACCCTGACAATTCCGTCCACCATGACCCTCAACTCATCATCAGTGAAATATAGGTGTTTTTGTGGAGACATGGTAAAGACTGTGATGTAGTGTTAAAAGAAAAAGGCTGGAAAATACATAAGTGATGAGGTGTAGGTGCTGTGATGTGAGTGAGTGATCGTTTTTGTGTGTTGTGTGTAAAAGTAATTTGTGTGTTGTGCAGTTGTGTGATGTATGTGTGGTGAAATGTGTATAGGTGCCAGAAGTCGTTTAGGAAATCTGTGTTGGTTATTACTCCTCTGTGGCTATGTGTGGTGTTTTGTTTGCAAAGGATTGTGGGTTGTGTAGGGGTGTGTTGTATAGTGGAGTGTGTAGGTGTGTTGACTGTGTGGATGTGTGTCAGGTGTGGGATTTTCAAAGTATCCAATGTGATGTTGTGTTCAGTGTGATGAGATGTAAGACCGCCGCGGTTCACACCGCCAATGGTTTTCCACCATGGAAGAACCACTGTCGTGATTTGTGGATCTTAATCTGGATTTTTGTCGGGCTGGCGATGCTGGTGGTGGAACCGCCTCTTTTCAGTCCTCCAGTGCCCTAGTGGTTTTAAAAATTTTTTTTTTTTTTGCAGACTTCACAGTGTAACTCTTAATACGGCAGTCGGATTACCGCCAACATGGTGGTATTTTGGTGGCCGCCAACATGTCAGTCTTCCCAAAAGACCGCCAAACTCGTAATAACCCCTATAATGTCAAATTTATTAATGTGGCTAACCCAATCTTCATTCACAAGTTTATCCCAGACCCCTGCAATGTTCTTTGATAAAAACTGCAATCCACATTTTTTATCCAAAGCCCATATACCTGCAGGTGAATCAAAATCAATCAAAGATTGGGATAATGGGTGAATTCTCTCTGATATCAGAAGGGCACTCGACTTTGTGGAGCAACAGCTGTACTGGGCGTCAATTATTATCTGACAGACCCGATAAGGAATCATAACGGTTGGGATGGACATACGATACTGGCCAACTTAAAGGAAGCCCTGGAGGGTTTATGGGACCCAGAAGACCTAAGGCCTACACTGACTCATATTAGAAAATAGACCTAAACGTCAAGGATAATAAAAGTCCAGTAGAGGTACCCTTATATTGCTGTTCTTGGGATCCAAAAGACTTGAACGTGATAGTAAGATGTGGACACTCTAGGGGGCTTTAAAATGTAAAACAACACAATCCCCTTCAATGGTTTTTGACAGGAGACTGACCCAACTGATTCTATGGGCCATGATGAGATTATTATTTACCCTGGGGTTACAGTAAGCATTTCTCACACACCAGAACTTGGTTTTGTTCATCAAACTCCTACAATCCTCATGCCTACCCTTGTCCAACAGTGGAACACCAACCAAATCCAGACTATATGGGGTGCTCTCAGAAAAGAGATGTAAACAATCAGAGGCCCTCTAAGGCTTAGATGGGGAATCAAACTAGAATGATTCAACAAGATTGCTGTACTACTTGCAGACTCAAGTTGCACCCTCCGCACTAAATCCTCAGAGCCATCTGACCTGACCCTAGTGGGGGTAACACACTCATTATTATTAGAAATACTAGAAGGAATGTGTTGGGTAGAGGGCTCATGAGGCACGTTAGTGTGCACATTTGACAGCCGAACCACACCTCCCCCAACTTTTAAGATGTCATCTGTATGGGCCTGGCCAGGCAATGAGTTCAAACAGTTCCCCATGGTTTATTTCTGTGGTTGAGCCTTGTTAATAACAATTGTCAACTGGCTAACCTAATCCTCAATCTTTCCAATGCGGGTCAAAATTGGCTTTGAAAGATCATTAATCAAACATCCAATGTTGGAATAAAAGTCCTCCTGTGAGGATACTACTCCTCGACCATCCAGCCAATAATCTCCTACACTCTGGCCCAGATTTAAGAGGGCCTAGCACCTCCTTGAACCACATTAGGCTAATTTTTTTATGCTAATGTGTCCCAACGAGGCCAAAATCTAAAAGATTTCTTTGCACCATTTTTAACGCCTGCTCAGAGCAGGCGTTAAAAGGGGGCACACCATTGGTTACAATGGGCCCCTATGTACAAAATGTTGTCTCTGACCCTGAACAGTACATCAATAGCTTAAAAAATTCTGATGCTATTCCCCCCTACCCTACACCATAGTACATCGTATTTTAAATACGGCGCACACATTGTGAGGGCGCAAGGAAAGTGGCACTGCACTGGGGACAGCCTCACTTTTCTTAAATCTGCCCCTCTGTTCTTTAAGGTGGGTGACATACTTTTTTTTGCTTTTTAGATGGGGTCACTACATCACCCTTGCTTAGGGCCAGAGGTTTGGAGCAATCGTAAGATTCATTGTGTGAGGTATCACAAACAACCAAAGGGATAAGCAGTACTGTTTGTTGAACTGCCAGTAATTCCGGCAACACGACTGCCCCATAATCCCTCAGCTCCTGTAACACATCCACATTTGGTGTTTGATCCAGAGCCCGGGTGGAGGCAGAAAAGACGGAGAGAGCCTTCTCTCTGCCAACTCAATCTCTCTATAGATTACCCCCCACTGCTCTTTGAAGAAAACCATCCAGCGTAGTGTTAGAAGTAGATACCAGTTGCGTATTTTTATGCTTATCCATGGTTCCCTACCCACAAAAACAAAAACACACTAAGCACAGAGTTCAGAGGTGCAGAAGCAGCGATAAGTCTCCCAAAAAACTGGTCAGAAGAATTCATGGTTAAGTCAACGTCCCAATGCCTTGCTGTCCACAGGATCACACGAGAAAAGAGGCGTGTACCCGGGCAAAGACCCAGCCAAGAGTGGGCCCGCCTGCACCCATCTGTGGCTGGATGAGGTTGGGCTAGGCCCCCCCTCTTGGCCGGTCTTTGCCCAGGTACACGCCCATGCACGTCCCACGTGGCAGGACCCATAAAGCCCCTTAATAACACCTCCATGCCGGATTGAAGCTGCACGGTGGCCCTCCTGCTGTGAGGAATGTTGTGGGTGGAAGTCCTGCCCCACGGACCCTCTCCAATATGTCCCATGAGGTGGGACCAGTAACGTCCCTTAACAGCTCCTCCAGGTGTGATTGAAACTGAACGGTGGCCTCCCTGCCGGGATGAATGTTGGGGGTGGAAGTCCTGCCCCATGGCCTCTCTCCATTACATTATTATATCAATTATTATGTTTCTCTCATTTAGTACTTCTCCCAATTTTCATTCCTCTCCCTTTCCGCTGCCTTTCCACTGTCTTGTTAGCCCCTCTCGTGCCTTGCTTGTCAGTAATGTATTTTAACATTATATGCCAGTGTCATTGCTGGAAAATCTGAAGCTTCCCCGCCCCCCAATCTTACTGACCAAGCTATGCCTCTGTGCACATGTTTTCCCACAAACTTTTGTTCATATTGATGTGTTTAATTTCTCATTACATTCAATCTATATATTTACAACACTACTCAATCATGTGAAGGAGAAATTGGTCAGGGTTGTGG
The DNA here is from genome assembly GCF_031143425.1 of Pleurodeles waltl. Taxonomy (NCBI): domain Eukaryota; kingdom Metazoa; phylum Chordata; class Amphibia; order Caudata; family Salamandridae; genus Pleurodeles; species Pleurodeles waltl. The sequence continues at coordinate 1,667,968,375 of NC_090444.1, read as the reverse complement.
GCTTTTTGAGGATTGCATAGGACTTTAGAACTTTTAACTTTTTTTGTTTTTAGAAAAAAAAACTTCCAAGTGGGTGTTTGTCTTTGAAAAACGGAAAACGAATAATTCTGACCCCCTGGGAGTTTTTTTTATGGACTGGCTTTAAATTTGTATCACCTCTTTTTGACATCCGCCCCGCTGAATGGCTGTTAATGCAGTAATAACACACATTTTAGACATTCTGAATCGTGAATCTAGCAAAATTGTGTTTTTCCACACACAAATTCTGCCAAGTAATATTTGTGTGGGGGAAAAAGTGAGGTATTTGTGCGCTACTTGTAATCCTGATCTGCACTACTAGTAACATCGACGTGGGTGCAAACTCCAGTTTGCAGACGAATGTGCATTTGCGGCCCACTTGCCTATCTATTTAAGTTTACCTTCTGGTTTTGATTTCCCTTAACATTCGTAAAACCAAAAAGAGAACAGGAGACTCTCAATTTATTAGGCACTCTAAACATGACCTTTAGTTTTAGGACATCCAAAACCCTTTGACTATGCTGCCAAGCAATTAGCAGGAGCACAGAGGTTTTGAAATACAGCGCCATGACAAAAAAAAGTTTAAACGATGTTGAAAAACAGCACATAATTGGCAGGTCATCATGATTAAGAATTCTGTGGTTTATTCAATTACGACTTAAGTCCTCAAGAGACTTAGAAGCCCCATATCTTTAATCTTCTTGATACGCGCTTGTTATCAGCAGTGATCCACAGTAGTGAGTAAGCTAGCCTCAGTGCCGCAGCATAAATTCAATTATGTGGCATTCCCAATTAAATCATGCCAGTAAAAAAGTACTTATGAGATGGTGCCTGACATTTTGAATAATGTTAGAGACTTATCAGAGGATTTACCCATCAGGCTAAATTTAACAAGATTTAAACAACTGCCCAAAAATGTTAAAAATCCCTCCTTTGCACTGCCAATAAAACTCTGTTTTGACTGCAAATAACATCATGAGCCCTCCAAGGGATGACACAATTAAGTAGACTTTAAGTCCAGGCTCCACGGTGTCTGCCTGCGCGCGCCTTCCAACCGCGCGCTCCCTCCCGCAGGCTGTTTCCTCTCGGTGTCCGCTGCCATCTTCCTCTGCTAACCACAACAGGCATACTATGGTATTTGTAAAGGCCTAAGACAGGTATATTTATTAAATGAATGCACTAACTTATGGAACAGTGTCCAGGGGCGTAGCTTCGGTGGGGATGGGGTTTACACCCCCTAATAAATCTTGTGATAAATAGTTGGGTACAGGAGCTTTTAGTCGGGTATGGTGAGGCGTCATGTCGTATTACACCAGGATTTTTACACACAAAAACGCACGCACACTCTCTCCCTCAGTTTGGGAATACTTCAAAAATGTTGGTTATTTCACAAACTATTGTGCTTTCACTCACTAAGTGCACCTACCAATACACATCCTTCTCTCTTTCCACAGCCCCTTAAGCCTCTCTCGCGCGCCCTGCTTGTGGTAAAATGTATTTCAACATTATGTGCTAGCGTGATTGTTGGGAACACTGAAGCATACATTCTTACATCCATTCTTACAGACCAAGCTAAACCCCTGTCATTGTTCCTAAGCTTACTATGAAGCCTTTCTGCAGAGACTCAGAAAGGAAGGTTTACGACAGTGGCATAAGGCAAAATGGTGACCTCTCCCGCAGAATGTGATAAGTAGCTTTTACGTCTCCCATATTTAAATGTTCATGGACCCTTGGCTGTATGGGGCCCCCTGAACAGTTGGAGCCCCTTGAATGGCCCTCCCCTGCACAGCAGGGGCTGCAGAGGCCTGCGATGTCTGATGTCATCCGTAAACTCCTGTGGGTGCAAATCAGGGGAATAGGTGACCACCTGTGTTTGCCCTTCTCTTCTTTACCAAGTAAAACCTGACAAAAATTGGGCAGGCAAACAGTGCAAAATGTCAGCTTGCACACCACCGATCAGGGGGAAGCATGCACAATTTGAATGTTAATGGCCATTTTGAGGTTTATAACTCAAAATCGAGTGCCAACTGCACAAACTGTTAATTACTTAATTTCATACAATCAAAATAATTAGCGGGAGCATAATTTACTCCCATGTGTCCCATGTAGCTGTTATCAGGCTACTAAGGCTTCATAGGAACCACGGGTAGAAATGCAGAGGGGTGATGTAGCATCCCATGTAGGAAATATAGTTATTGGTTGAGGGGAGTGGAAGCCTTACTCAGACAACCACCGTAATCCTTGTCAGGGTGAACGACAAAAATCATTGCATTAACCTGTACTTAACTTTCTAGTAGCTTGGCATGAAGCAGTGAGACTTAACTTAAAGACAAAGTGTAAGGTATTTATGCAGCACACCAACTACAATAAAATGAAAATACAAGACAAAAAAAAATTCAATTCAATTTAGAAAAGTTGAGTACGTGAGTATATTTTAATAAATAAAATTAAACCAGAATGGTAAAAATCCAATCAATATAATTGGAGATATGCAAATGTAAAGTTGTAAGTAAAAACAACACCTCAAAGCTCAAAGCACCAATCGCAGTGTTCTGGTTGTGTTAGACTGGCGGAAAGCCACAAGTTCAGGCTGACAATGAAGGAGTGGGGGTCGGAGGTAGAGACCAGATTAGTTCCACTGAAAAGTTACCCTCAAAGTCTGGTATGAAGAGTTCAGTTCAAGTTGAAGGAGGCCGCAAGAAGAAGGCTGAGCATCGTGGACAGTCGTCGCTGTAGAGCGCAAAGTAGATTGGGCATCGCAGACGGTTGTCGCTAAAGCGCAAAGAGCCGGTCGAGCATTGCAGATTATCGTGGCTGTAACTTTGAGTTGGGGGTCGCAGTGAGCCGTCATTGCTGTAGTGCAAAGTGCAGGTATTGTGTTGCCGGTCATGGATGGCAGTCGCTGTTGATGCAGACAACAGGTCTCACTGGAGCTCAGCTTTGGCAGTCATTGCGGGTGGCAGAGTATTGTTGTGAATGGGTCAATTTGCTCTTGCGAGGACCCAAACTTCAGGATTTTCACCTTTTCTTCAGGAGGAGTGCACTCTGATGTCGAAATGTCAGTTTACCACTGCACTACAAGCTGCAATGGCAGGCATGAGAAATGTTTTCAAAGGCTTTAGTGAGTGGCACAATGAGTGCTGCTGCCTGCTACTAGAATATAATTTACAGGCCCTGGGTGCATGTAGTACCATTTAATAGGGACTCATATGTAAACTAAATGTAATCAGGCAGATGCCAATTGTACCATGATTTGGGAGAGAGCACAATGACTTTACCACTGGATAATAAAGGGAAAAGTGCATAGATTCCTAATGCCAATAAAATTGGCTAGGTCTAACACTCCAGATTAACAATGCTGAAATTGAGGAGGTGAGTTAGCAATAATGATGCCCTAAAAATTAGTTTTTACCTTGTCACATTTGCTGTACTTCAAAGATATAGGTCGAATATCAGGCTATGTCTTCTGATGAAGTGTTGCTTGATGTTTTAAAATGGAGTTGCTGTTTACTATTCTTTATCTAACTGCAAATTGAGAGGATCTTAAAAAGTGACAATCGTGCTGGGTACAGTGAGTGTGAAAGAAGAGGCTGTAGGATGTCATTTGCTCCTAACAAAAAAAGATGTTTCTAAATGAATTGTGCAAATGTTTCCGAATACTTCAGCAATTATGAAATCACAAATTAAAAATACAATGCAATGTTGTGAAAGTAAGTTCATGCCTGCATCTGCGTACAGGCCTTCTCCCTCCGTTCACAGGTTCAGAATGGATCGTGATATGTCCCTAATGCGCAGTCCTATCACAGGATATGCCACTGACAAATAGACATGTATGCCATATGTAAGTTGGTGTACAGCAGCACTTCAGTGGCCATTATACATAGTGCCCACTGTCCCCCTCGGGGCTTGGTGCACCCTTAAACTGGGTCACCAGGTGCCCTATCACGAATACTCGCACTATGAGCCGCACTATAGTCAGCCGCGTGATGCTTCCAGAGTACCTTTCTCTACAGGCCAAGGCTCGTTCTCAGGTTTAAAGTCTCTTCATGTAAATTAAAAATGTGTTTGATGTGTATTTTTCAGACTTGATGAAGCAGATGATAGCAAAGCCCATTTTGGCTGATGCTAAAGAACTGGTTATCATACAGCACATTCTGTAATTGTACATCATGGAGTGACACTTATCTTTGGGGCCACCATAGTGGAGCTCATCATGCACTCAGAGGAAAAAAAGCTACCATTTAGGAAGAATACCAGCATTCTGTCCATCAAATGTTGCTATCCCATCATTCACCACAAAGTATTCTGTATCCATCCTGCATCACATCCATTCTGTGAAGCATCATGAGTAACGGTCCATACTCTGCATCCTTTGCAGACATGGGGGTGAGGTTTGATGGTAAGGGATGTATGGAAGCAAAGGCTTTCTCAGGAAACTTATATTATGCCCACTCGGTTGTCACTTGGCATCGTCTATTCTTCCCTCATCGATTCGCTATGGCGGTCCTTAAGGTATTAACTAGCATCTTCCCAGGGGTGTGAATGCATATGCGAGGACAATGTAAAGGGTGAAGTTTTCTGGTGTATAGTAAACGTCAAATTATATAAATGTGTAATTTAAGTGTAAAGTATTTAGTGGCCTGGTGGCCAGCAATTCAGGGGCAAGTTATGTTTAGACACCAGGAGGCACGAGAACTGCTTAAGAAATACAAAATGTGATTAGAGGCTGCAAACTATGTCCTTAGCACTTTGGGACTATGCCAATGGTAACCTAGATAAGGATGAGGGGTCCAGAAGGAACTGGAAGACATTATCACATGTAAATAAAAGAGTTTGCCAATTAAATAAGCATGGCCATTCAGGTAATTGGTTTTCCATAAACGAATTCTAACTACCTAGACCTCACTGATCAAGGGCCTCTAGAAACTTACCAGCCGAACAGTCTTCAGAGCTCTCTCTAAACTCCTTGTTCTCTCCATCCATCATAACTAACAAAAAGTAACGCAGGGGCCCACATCCGGGAACCTTTTGGATGCCACAGTGAGATTTAGTACTGTACAAATGTCCAGAACATACATAACATAGAACATGTCTGACTCAAACTTACAAACACTCGGAAACATGGTCACAATTACATTATTCCTAAATTTAGGAATTGTTCTTTTAGGAGGTAGAAGGCACGGTTCAAAACAAAACTCTTGCTTTGAAGCTGTGGGACCCATTCACAAATGTTTTTTGGATTATGTAAAGTACTACTGCTGTAGTACTCTTTTATGTACTCTTACAGGTTTTTGCGAACTGTCTGCAAAACATATAAAATAGGAATAAAACTGGACTATTCAGGGAAGAACCGTGTATAATTAGTACGAATAGAGTTGTTCTCCAAGGTATGAAAGAGTTTGTCAAAGAGTACTCCTGCAGTGCTACTACCTATACTCACAAATACTTCTGGTAATTGGCCTCGCCGTGTACCACCTTTTAAAAACATTCCCATACCCCAGACATCCTTAGAGGGTGTCCATTCTTACAAGAGCCATAAAGTCCCCTGATCCACGGCTGTTTAATGTTTTGGAAATTGGCTAATATTTGTCTCTCTTTCCTGGGAATTGTTTTAATATAGTGAGGTCTTCTTTTATGCAACATAAAATAGCTAAGGCTCATATTTCATTTTCACAGTACATAATTCTCAAATGCTTTCATCCACTCTCCAACTTTCATGAATATATTTTAAATTAATATAACAACATAGTCTTATTTCATACTGTACAGACGTCATGCCTGGGTACAGCTGCCAGAATTAATATAAACACCAAGCCGTATGTTAATAACAGAATGAAGATCTGTCCTTGCTCAGAGGTGAGACTTTATTTGTGATTCCCGGAACGAATTTGCTGGAAAGAAACAAGCAAAAAAGTAAATTATTGCAAGGTGCTTAGGTCAGACTCATTTAAACTCAGTTTGCAAATTGACTGCTGATCTCTTTTTAGCAGAACATTATTTTCGCAAGCAACTGCGAGCAGAGACAGACCTGAAAAAACAGATACATCAGGTAAACAGGGCAGAATGTGAAAAAAGTACAGAAAATGGTGCGGTAATACTGTTGTTCTCTGTGTTTTTCCTCATTCCAGAATCAAAAACTGTGAATTACCCGTGTGGTATTACCGTGCATTCTTACCAGACTCTTCGAAATCGGGTTTAGATTATGCCAGATGGTGTGCTTGTATTTGGGAAGTTGTCAATGGACAGAAAATTAATGAATTGTACATGCACTTCCAACAAGAATTTTTTAGTGTATCAGAATAATACTTCTCTGCCAACGAGATCGGTACCCAGTAGCGCGGACCACCCAAAACAGACCCCGAGATCAACAAGCCAGTTCCTGTTGCAGATTCTTCCCAGGATAAATAGATCTGTACTGGGGGCCACGCATTTCGGTATCAAGCCTCACGACTCTGATTTGTCCTCCCTTTGTTTTTGAGACAACTCACTAACCACATGATTTTCAGACAGGCCTAGAGAACTTTCCTGCTGAAATAGTTGGAGACGTTTGAGCCAATAAACCTTCGGGTGGTGTGTGTAGCGATTTATATGTAAAGAAATTAATCAATCAACAAAAACCAGGTGATAATTCCACACTGATAAATGCAAACTCCACACGGAGGCACAGTTTCTGCACATTGTTCCCAATTTATTTCTAAATGTGTGGTAATGGGATTACTATGGTTTGTGGTAATGCAATTACTGGAACAGTGGTATTACCCCACGTTGGCTGACAACTTTTAAATGAGAATCTTCCCTTTCGGGGTGGTGAAAGAGAGATGCAAACCTTAAGTGAGATTTATAAACCACGAAAGGCCACCTCGAGGAATGTAACGCCTCGCAAATCACTGGTATACACTACTCTGTGCCAGGGAGGCATTTACATGGGTGTTACCATGAATTTTGACGCATTCCCAGATTTACAAGAACTTGTAAACTGGGAATGTGCCTAAAAGATACCCCTCCCCAGGAGAGGCGTGGCAAGGAGAAATATGTTCTTGTCTCCTCATTTATTCCTCTTTTTATGCATCCTGCAGCACACACAGAAAGAGGAAAAAGCCTCCTTCTGGATTCTTTCTGCACATTAAACAAGCCTGCATGCAAAGATTTGGTGCTAGGCTTCTAAAATTGCTCCAGCTCAGGGAGAAAGGACAGGAATGCACCGTATTGGATAAATAAGGCACCCATTCACAACACTCACTAACAAATACACATACATTCATACTTGCACGCACGCACCAAACAAAAAATAAATAAAACTTACCTCAAGAGCAGCAGCTCTGACAGAGAAGTCTCGGAAGTCCCAGGAGGGTTTGGTACTGCTCCTTTCTCTCACAGCTGACTTCAGGTCAGCCAGTGAGTGAAGGCAAAAGTCCCAATCTCATCACAGAATGAATGGGGTCAGTGAGGCTGCTGACCCCAACCCCCCTCTGTGACAAGGTGTCACTGACTGACACTCGGCCATGGGCACTTCAGGGCTTAAAACTGAAGAGCCCAAGTCTGTAGCAATTGGTGATGCTCCTCCTCATCATGAGAATGAGGGCCTCGAGGCACCTTTGCCAGGCTGAAGAAGTCACGCCCAAAGTAGCCTCTTTCTAGCACGGTTACCCCCACTTTTGGCCTGTTTGTGAGCGTATGTCGGTGTGTTTTTACTGTGTCACTGGGATCCTGCTAGCCCGGATCCCAGTGCTCATAGATAAAAACCTATATGTCAGTGTGTTCTTCATGTCTCACTGGGATCCTGCTAGCCAGGACCCTAGTGCTCATAGTTTGTGGCCTAATGCGTATGCCTGTGTAGTGCCTAACTGTGTCACTGAGGCTCTTCTAATCAGAACCTCAGTGCTTATGTTCAGACCTATTTTCTCCCATTGCATTCTATAGGATTTCCTGCTGTTTCATTGTTCTATGACTATTTACTTGTCTAATTTTGGTGTCTAGTGTATATATTGTCTATAATACTTACCTCCAGAAGGAGTATTGTCTCTAAGATATTTTTGGTACTGTCACCCAAAAAAATACCTTTATTTTTGGTAACACTGAGTATTGTCTTTACTTGTGTATAAGTACTGTGTAACTATAAGTGGTATTGCATGATCTTTGCATGCTAAGCCTAAGCTGCTCTGCTATAGCTACCTCTATCAGCCTAAGCTGCTAGAACACTACTACTTCACTAATAAGGGGTAACTGGACCTGGTATAAGGTGTAAGTACCCAAGGTACCCACTACAAACCAGGCCAGCCTCCTACATTGGTGGTGCAGCGGTGGGATAAGTACTTGCAATTGCTTTACCACTTTGTTACCTGTGGTTTTCACAAGAAAAGCTTGCTCCAGTACTTAGAGCATATATAATATATACCTAGAAACAATTTTCAAACTTTCTTAAAAGTTCTTTCAACTTTGCAAAAGTTTTTACAAAGTTCTGAAAAGTTTTCTTCTTTTCTCTAAAAACGTTAGCTCTGTTATTCTACTAACCTTTTACTCGCTTTCCTAAACTTTTTTTCTTTCAACATGTCTTCTGTAGAAGCCACCCCTAGAGCTGTCAACACTACCTATGACAATTTAAACTATAAAAGCTTGAAGGGGCTCTGCATTGAAAGAAATTTAGGGATTGGAATGAACCCCAGTAAGAAGTACCTCTTAAATCTCCTCCTGCAGGATGACCAGGGAATCAGATCTGAGGAGGCAATAGAGGATAACTCCAACAAGGAAAGATCATAGGAGCAAGATGACAATCCTGGGGAGGGTCCTTCCACAGACCTATCCGCCAACAAGCCCCCTAGTATAACTGGTAGTGGTAAGGGTTCACACTCAAGTAGGGCTCCCTTCACCCCTAGAGGCCAGGTCACTAGAGTGGCCCCTGTTAGAGATAAGTCTGCCTCTGCACACTCTCATCTTACTTCTGTTTCAGAAGCTTCACATAATTCTAACCCTGAAGACCAGTTCCTAGATAGGGAACTCAGAAAGCTGAGGTTAGAGGAGGCCAGACTGAAGCTAATGCAGCAGCAGTTGGACTTAGACAGGGAATCCCTGGCTGTGGAGAAAGAGAGGCAGGGTTTGGGGTTAGTTGCCCATGGTGGCAGCAGCAGTTTTAGAAATACAAATGTTAGGGAACCCTCATTTGATTCTAGGAATCTGCACAAAGTTGTCCCTTCATACAAGGTTTGTGATGACATCAACAAGTAGTTTGCTGCACTTGAGAGGGCCTGTAAAGTTCAGAGGGTCCCTCATGTACAGTGGGCTGCTATCCTTTGGTTATCCTTCTCTGGCAAGGGGAGAGGCAGACTTGTTATTGTCAGAGAGGATGATGCAGATACTTATCAGGTTCTTAAAAATGCACTCTTGGATGGTCTGGGCTTAGCCACTGAACAGTACAGACTTAAGTTCAGAGAGACCAGAAAGGAGTCATCACAGGACAGGACATACTTTGCAGACTGTTCTGTGAAGGCCCTAGAAGGTTGGTTACATGGCAGTAAGATGACCGATTATGAAAGCCTATATAACTTGATTCTGAGAGAGCACATCTTGAATAATTGTGTGTCTGACTTGTTACATCTGTATCTTGTGGACTCAGATCTGACCTCGCCCCAAGAATTGGGAAAGAAGGCAGACAAATGGGTTAGAACAAGGGTGAGCAGAAAAGCTCATACAGGGGGTGACAAGGATGGCAAGAACAAAGATCCTTCTTCAGGTCCAAAACACTCCTCTGGGGGTGGGGATAAAACTTCTTCATATTCTTCAAACTCTTCACACAATCAGAAAAAGCCTTGGTGCTATGTGTGTAGAAATAAAGGCCATTGGCCAGGGAATACGTCCTGCACAGGTAAGGCCCCTGAGCCTACCACCACTAAGACATCAGACTCTAGTGCCCCTGGCAGTAGTGGTGATAGTGGTGGGACTACTGGCAATAGTCAAACTAAAGGTGTAGTTGCGTTCACTTTTGGGACCATAATAGAAACTAGGGTAGACAGTCCCAAGACAGTTTCTGTCACACCTGGTGGCATTGGCCTTGCCACATTGGCTGCTTGTCCCCTTAACATGGATAAGTACAGGCAGTCAATCTCAATAAATGGTGTTGAGGCCCAGGCCTTCAGGGACACAGTTGCCAGTATCACTTGGGTGACTGAAAACCTGGTGTCACCTGCACAACACCTCGTTGGACAGAAGTACCAAGTAACTGATGTCAATAACTCCACTCAGTCTCTCCCCTTAGCTGTGGTTCAACTTAGTTGGGGTGAAGTTACTGGCCCTAAGCAGGTGGTGGTATCACCTAGCTAACCTGTATATTGTCTCTTAGGGAATGACCTAGAGGCCTCAGGTTGGGCTGAGGTAGAGGTTAATACCCATGCATCCATGCTGGGTATCCCTGCGGAATTGCTTCCTCTCATTTCTGGTGAAATAAAAAAGCAAAGGAGAGAAAAAGGGCTGAAATCTCAGGATCCTTCTCCACCAACAGGTATAAAGGGTATCAAAGTATCCCTTCCCCACCCTGCCACTAAGGATACCATTCCTGTGGTGGGAGAAACCTCTCCTGGGTTGGAACCTGTACCAAAGGAGCCATCAGCTACCACAGCCGGACTCCCAGAGGTAAAAGTAACTCTCTGTGGAATTACTAATCCAGATGTGCAAAATTGCACCATTTTAGTAAATATGGAGCATCCCTCCAACCCTCTGAGAGAAACTTTAGTGCAGCAGCCCTGCACTATCGCTAAACACTTAGGACAGCAGCCCTGCCCTGCTCCAACTCAAGAGAAACAGCAACCCTGTTCTCTCCTACAGCCATATGGACAAACTTTTTGCCCAGCTATGGCTGTATTGAGACAGCATCCCTGTCTAGCATTTGCTGCATTTGACATAGGCCCAGTGGACCAATCCCACTGCTCAACTTTAAAACATACTCATAGGAACTCTGAGAATTTACACTCACACTGTTGGTTAGGTAAAAAATCTCCAAACAGGGTGGTTTACATCCCCACAGGGAAGTAACCATACAGTGGATGATAAAGGGAGTAACCACTCTATTGCAGATCTACTCTCCATTTATCACCACTTAGACAATAAAGTCTCAACTGGCCAAGGTTAGCCTCATTGTCCTTTATTTGGGAGGAGGGTTGAGTAGGAAAGTAGCCTCTTTCTCGCATGGTTACCCCCACTTTTGGCCTGTTTGTGAGTGTGTGTCAGTGTGTTTTTACTGTGTCATTGGGATCCTGCTAGCCAGGACCCCAGTGCTCACAGATAAAAACCTATATGTCAGTGTGTTTTTCCTGTCTCACTGGGATCCTGCTAGCCAGGACCCCAGTGCTCATAGTTTGTGGCCTAATGTTGATGCCTGTGTAGTGCCTAACTTTGTCACTGAGGCTCTTCTAATCAGAACCTCAGTGCTTATGCTCTCTCTGCTTTTAAATTTGTCACTGTAGGCCAGTGACTACATTTACCAATTTCAATTGGCATACGGGACCCCCTTATAAGTCCCTAGTATATGGTACCTAGGTACACAGGGCATTGTGGTTCCAGGAGATCCATATGGGCTGCAGAATTTCTTTTGCCACCCATAGGGTGCTCAGACAAACCCTTACATAGGACTGCCATTGCAGCCTGCGTGAAATAGTGCACACACTATTTCACAGCCATTTTCACTGCACTTAAGTAACTTATAAGTCACCTATAAGTCTAACCTTCACTTGCTGAAGGTTAGATGCAAAGTTACTAAGTGTGAGGGCACCCTTGCACTAGCAAAGGTGCCTCCACATAGTTCAGGGCTATTTCCCGGGACTTTGTGAGTGTGGGGACGCCATTACATGCGTGCACTACATATAGGTCAATACCTATATGTAGTTCACAATGGTAACTCCGAATATGGCCATGTAAAATGTCTAAGATCATGGAATTCCCCCCCCATTCCAAATCTGGTATTAGGGAGCCAATTCCATGCATCCTGGGGGCTCCTCTGTGGACCCCCAGTACTGCCAAACCAGCTCACTGAGTCTTGCACTGCAGCTACAGCTGCCGCCACCTCACAGACAGGGTTGTGTCCTCCTGGGGTCTGAGCAGCCCAGTCCCAGGAGGGCAGAACAAAGCATTTCCTCTGAGAGCAGGGTGTTACACCTTCTCCCGTTGGAAATAGGTGTTACAGGCTGGGGAGGGGTAGCCTTCCCCAGCCTCTGGAAATGCTTTGAAGGGCAAAGATGGTGCCCTCCTTGCATAAACCAGTCTACTCCGGTTCAGGGACCCCTTGTCCCCTGCTCTGGTGGGAAACTTGGCAAAAGAAAGGGGAGTGACCACTCCCCAGTCCATCACCACCCCAGGGGTGGTGCCCAGAGCTCCTCCAGTGTGTCCTAGACTTCAGCTGTCTTGCTTTGCAAGGTGTGAGGGCACTCTGGAGGGCTCTGAGTGGCCAGTGCCAGCAGGTGACGTCAGAGACCCCTCCTGATAGGTCCATACCTGATAAAGTAGCCAATCCCCATCTCAGAGCTATTTAGGGTCTCTTCTGTGGGTTCTCTTCAGATTCTGCTTGCAATTTTCCTTCAGTAATCCTCTGCAACAACTTCAGACTTTTCTGATCTCGGATCAACCGCAGCCTGCTCCAAGAAATGCTATAACTGCAACAAAGTGTCTACAAGAGACACTTTTCTTCAGCAACCTCAGCTCCAAGTCAGCAACTGCAACAGTTTCCATGGTGTGCACGTTCTGGGGACTCCCTGTCTTCATCCTGCACCAGAAGAACCAAAGAAATTTCCCGTGGAGTGACAGAGTCACTCCCCTGCTCCAAACAGGCACCTTCCAAGACGATGACTGGTGCCCTGGGACTCCTCTCACATTGACGAGCGTGCTCCTAAGGACACAGAGGGTGGACATCATCGACATAGACTGTCCTGAGGTCCTGCTGACGCAATTTGAAGGAGGTAAGACCTTGCCTTCCCCGAGGACGATGGTACCCCTGTGTACTGTGTCTTCTTCACCTCCTGCGATCTCTGTGCACTCTTTGCAAAATTCCTTCGTGCACAGCCTGGCCCAGGTCCCCAACACTCCACCCGGCAATGCTCAACTCGCTGAGTTGTTTCCCGGCGGCGTGGGACCTTCTTTTGTTGTGCTGCATCAACCGCATTTTGCACCTCCTTTGAACCCAGATCCTGCAGCTTCTCGGGGTGCTGGCTGGCATCCCGAGGGCTCTCTAAAGTGCTGAGAGCCCCCTCTTCCTCCTCACATAGAGTTGAGGTCCCCCAATATTTTTAACATTGATATTCTATCAGACATCCTTAGGGCCAATGGAAATATTAGGATGATTGGGAATGGACAAAGAATTGTTTTCACATCAAGAAGAGATGCAGACAGTGAGTAAAATTATTGACACTGCATCTGGGTGATACTTTTTTCATACAGTGACTGTTGGCTTACATATAGTGCTATTTGAATGGGATCCCTAGGGCACTGTCTGTTGTTACAGGAACAAGTATAGCAAGGCATACTTGACAGGACTAATCACTTGGTTCAACTGAGATGATATGGGGTTTAAGGTTTTGCAGTTAGTGCTAGCTAAGAGCTGAATTATTGTGACATGGTAGGCAATAAGAGTTTTTTTCAGTATAGACATGGTTTAATATGTGCAAATATGCGAAGTAGCTGGTTGGGGTTCATCATATGAAACAGATTAGTTGAAAGAGATATGACACTTTATTGACTAGAGTATGCTAGTCAATGAGATTATATTCCCAACCAATAGCAGGTCTTTGCAGGGACAGTATAGGGATGTCACTGGCATCCACTATAAGTAGGGGCTGTGGTTGATGGTACCAAGAAGGAGAAGCTGTGGCAAGCCTTCAGTGAAAAATTGCAGCTAACATTTCAAAGCAACATGTAGTGTTTTAGCACTCAGTTGTGCAAATAAACTGGACATGAATATCTGGGGCCACATTTGAAAGTAAAGCTTGGGCATGAAGCACTGCTTCATGTCTTCGTGTGCCCACATTGCATGTACAAAGTTCAGACTGGGCAGTGTGCCTGAATAATAAATAACAATGTCCCTAGAACATGCTCTAATTCAGCACATTAGCATAGGAGCTTCATTCAATGAGACATAAATACTGATAAATGTTTCACAGCTCTTCCATTTTTTTGTGCAGGTGGCCACATGACACTTGATGGGGCACCTGAGATTGAGTCAAGTTGTAGATTGGATCTAGCCTTAATGGGTTCCTTCAGAGCCCTCATCAGGGGCCAAACCGCAGAGGAACCCTAAAGAGTCACTGATTGCTCACCTCAGCCTGCAAAGTTAGAGACATATTTATAAGAAAGATAAGCAGAGCAGTGCAACAAGGGGAACTTCCTGCACAAAAACAATCCCCTGAGGCATTGTCCTCTTTCTATGTGTGCTGCAAAATGCAGCACACATAGAAAGAGGAAAGAATTAGGAGAAATAAACATATTTCTCCTTGTTACACCTCACCAGGGGAGGTGTAGCATTTTTGGAAAATCTGGAATGTGTCAAAATCCTTTTGTGTTGTGTGGGAACACCTATGCAACATCTGTGGAACACCCCCCAGGAGCAGAGTAACCCAACACAGCAATTTACACTGCATGTGTTACTTTGGATTTATAAAGGCCCTCAGGGCCACAAAGGTGGCCTTTTGTGGCTTAATAAATCACATTTGAGAGTTAAGTCAAGCATGCACCACTATGTGTGGTGCAAGCACAATGCAACTTACTTTTAAATATAGTCCTTTGTGTCTCTACAGAGAGGTCTACAGGTTTCCTTTTGAGGTTTACAATGGATATTGAAATGGCCCTAAAGCCCTTTTTGTTTTCCTTCAGAGAGCCCAACAAAATATGGCATCTCTTTTGCCCTTAGGCCATAATAATCCTCAGTAACGGCAAGGACTAGCTAAATAATAATCATATGAATGCAGTAGTATTAATTACCAGTGGTTAAGATTTCTTGAAGCATTTCCATTCATCATATATCTGCCTTCTAGGTGTGTCATTCTAAGTGGGGTCTCTTGTGGACTGTGCCATAGTGACTGAAGTTTCACCTTACTGAAAAGGCCAAACAAAGCTGACACTGGTCTTGTGTTTCTTGTGTTCTTCTTGAAGGGGCAAATATGTTAACTTACTTGTAATTGATAAGAATAAAGTCACACATGTTTCCATGAATAAAAATGTATATTTGTAAATGAATAATACTTGCTCAACTTGCTTGAATAGTGTGTCACCCTGTCTCAGACCTCGTCATGCAAGACGGCCCCCCTTGGTGAAAGATTTGAAGCTGTCCTGCGTAAAATGGAACATTAGAACTGACGAGATGCATGATGTGCTGCTCCAGTACAGGTTTTTTCGATTGAAATTTGGGATAGATTTTGTGTACTCATGATTGTTTGGAGGATGAACTCCTGACAGGGTGTGTAAAGGAACTGACTAACAGCTCAGTACACCTTATGGAAACTCTGATAGCGAAAGCAGAGAGGAAATGTACTAGATTATTACAAGATATCTCCATACTAGAAAAGGAAACTTTGGATTTAATTTACTGGAACTGACCAAAAAAAATTATGAACTATTGGAAGGGATTTTGAAAAAAAAACAGGAAGATATAAACCAGAGAAAGGTAAGGAAACTAAAATGTGATGAGTTAGATTATAATAACGGCAGCATTTTTACATTCGTGAAGCGGTCTGACCGCTTGGTCAAGAAGGACACAACAGTCGGCAGAACGGACACTTCCTCAGTTAGCAATATTAGTGCGTCATCATCTAGCAACCTGACTAACAGTGATAATGAGGATGCAGGTGACACACTTCAGGACAGTGCAGGACCAATCCTTTTTTTAAAGAGGTACTCCATTTCAGGATCGGGAACAGGGACAAGAATATGAGAAGCTGGTCATACGCAGCAGCAGCAGAACTAAATAGGGAAAAAAAGGCCGGGGTGACATCAGAAGAAAGAAAAGGGAGAACCAGATCCAGGAACAAAACCACCAAATAAATGCGTATTCTGATGTGAAGGTGGTTAACAACTGAAATTATTTCTCTTTTGAAAAAAAGTTTACATTTCTGCCCTACTAAGTTGAATATATTGTTGATTAGAACATAGACCTATACAAGTTTACTAACAATTAAAGTTGAAGAAATGCTTTTCTACAAATCCCCTCAAAAGAACTTGCTGTGTGGGGATACTCAAATCTATGTGGACACCACAACTCAGTAGTGGCAAATTATAGATGTTTTTCGTGAGGCGGTATTGCTTGATATCAATGAGTGGGAGAGTGGTTTATTATCAAATAAGAACAACAAAATTCTGTGTCAACTTAGTGACCCCTTATTTTATATTGAATCGAATTGCAATCCAATATTTAAGGTAAATATGCAACTAAAAGAATGGCACAGTACGGAGTTGCTCAATGATGAAAACTATTAGTACATGTTGGTAAATCACCCTAGGTATACTTGTCTTCACACTGCCTAAAATAAATAAGGACATGGCTTTCCCACTTGGTAGGCCTATCATTTCAGGCATTGGTGGCCCAACTGAGAGAATGGCGGTCATTACGACATTGGCGGTAAAAGGCGCTTACCGCCGTGCAGAAGACCGCCAACACACCGCCGCGGAATTCCGCCACAGCTATTATGACCCACATCTCGGAATCCGCCAAAACTCAGACACCCACACAAGTCCGCCACACCAAAGGTCAGTGATAAACTGGCGAAAACAAAACCTCCACCGTCACGCCAACAGAAATACGCCCACACTATCACGACACACGAATCCACGCGGCGGTCTTTCAACCGCGGTATTCCATTGGCAGTACACACCGCTGCGCTCAAAATACACACACTCTTATAAAACACAGCCACATTGGACAATTCAAAATACACACACCTGAGACACATACACACACCACTCCCACACACCCATTACAATATAAGACACACACCCATATCACCCACGACAAAAAATTCAGAAAGAAGGCCAGAGAGAGACACACCACCAGCAAGAACAACAGCATCCACAGGCACACAATACCATCACCCATATAACTTCCATGCACCTCACACAACACACCACTACATATCACCACACTTATCACCACACACTCCACCCCACACATCACCTACACCACCCCAGGGCACGGCAAAGACACCCCAGGTTCTCGGAGGAGGACCTCAGGGTCATGGTGGAGGAAATCGTCCGGGTAGAGCCACAGCTATTCGGATCACAGGTGCAGCACACCTCCATAGCTAGGAAGATGGAGCTATGGTGAAGAAAAGTGGACAGGGTCAACGCAGTGGGACAACACCCAAGAAATCAGGAGGACATCAGGAAGAGGTGGAACGACCTATGGGGGAAGGTGCGTTCCGTGGTCTCAAGACACCACCTGGCGGTTCAGCGGACTGGCAGCGGACCCCCACCTCCTCCCCCACAACTAAAAACATGGGAGGAGCAGGTCTTGGCGATTCTGCATCCTGAGGGCCTCACAGGAGTAGGTGGAGGAATGGACTCTGGTAAGTCAATTCTTAACTATTACATCCCACACCCTAACTGCATGCTATCACATACCCCCACCCTCACCCTCACCCCCAGCACTCCAACTCCTCACAAATATCCCAACATCACAAACCACACATCCCAACACCAAGCCCTGCATGCAACAACAAAGCATGGACACCCATCACCAAAGCATGGCCACTGCACATACCCATACACCCCCCTAAACCATCATCACACAAGCTCCCACACAGGAATGCTAGCACTGAGGTACACGGTCACCCACCCATTGAACACCATTTCACACACAGATTTAATAAACATCCTTTTATACCCCTGCAGGACCCCTACCCAACGTCACCGGACAGGAGGGTCCACACATGTCCACACCACCAACAGAAGAGGAACACAGTGATGACAGCACCTCTATCCAACTGGATCTGGATGACCAGCCCGGACCATCGGGGACTTCGGGACAGTTGGTTCCCCTCACACAGGCACAGGCCGCCACAGACCTTCCCCCCTCTGGAAACACCAGCACAGCACCCACCCAGCGGGCCCATACCTCCGTCCGCAGGACACGTCAATCAGCTGTGTGTCCACCACTACAGGGAACTCAGGCTAACCCACCACCCCAACAACAACAGGGACCTGGGGCAGTGGTAGTGGGCACACGGTCCAGGGGACGGAGGCACTGGAACACAGGGGAACTGGGAGGGTTGACGTGCGACAGGGGGCGGACAGGCCAAGGGAACCCACTCTCCACGAGGCCCTCTCCTCCATCATGGGAGCCTACCGCCACTCCCAGGAGACGATGCCAATGGTACTGGCCAAGTTTCAGGAGACCCAGCGCATGCAGGAGGAACAGTATATGGGCTTCAGGGAGGAACTCGGAACCATCAGCTCCACACTGGGCACCATCGTAGGGGTGCTGAAGGAACTATCAAACACCAGGAGGGACACTGTGGCACTACAAAGGGCCCCTGACACTAGCATGGACGATGAACTGCCCACCACCTCCGCCGGCGCTAGTGGACAGGACGCCCCGCCACAGGACCACCACACCAGCACCCCACCCCCTGCAGAGGGAGAACCACCACGCAACAGTCCCTGAGATCCAGGAACAAGACAGAGAACGATACCAAGACCCCCGCCAAGAAATGAGACCACCCTGATTGTCATCCTACTGTCCCACTTTGTCACCCTGTCCATAATTAAACTGCCCCAGCTCCACTTCCTATGCCCATATGGGGAATGCACCTGTGAGACTAATAGACTGGACTCTGCCATGGACACTCCTCTGCCATCACCCCTCACCATTTCACTACCCCCTCCAATTCTGAGCATTTAAATAAACACACCTAAAGCACAAAATGGTCTGGAGTCTGTCTGTGATTTCGAAATAGTGTATTAGCAATTACAGTGACAAAATGTTTTTTAAATAGTAATGTCAACATACCTATGTCACACAGCTCTAGTCCATGAGGAATCTAAGCAGATGTCACACAGTGGGACCCACATCTCTGAAACCATAAGGGAAAGTGACAACTCAGTGACCATACACTGGGTGAAAACGACAGACAGGAGAGAGGTAGTAGTGTTAAAGTACATGTAGTAGGCAGGATTGTATTCTTACCTGTGTCTCACTGGAAATATTGCTGGATCACTGAGTCCCTGTTGTGCATGTCTTCTTCCTCTGCTTCCTCCTCATCACTGTCCACAGGCTCCACAGCTGCAACAACACCGCCATCTGGACCATCCTCCTGCAGAAAAGGCACCTGGCGTCGCAAAGCCAAGTTGTGAAGCATATAGCAGGCCACGATGATCTGGCACACCTTCTTTGGTGAGTAGAATAGGGATCCACCTGTCATATGGAGGCACCTGAACCTGGCCTTCAGGAGGGCGAAGGCCCGCTCCATCACCCTCCTAGTTCGCCCATGGGCCTCATTGTAGCGTTCCTCTGCCCTGGTCCTGGAATTCCTCTCTGGGGTCAGTAGCCATGACAGGTTGGGGTAACCAGAGTTACCTGCAAATGGTGAGGGGCAACTGTTAGACACACACTAACCTGGAGGGATAACCCCAGTCCCAGACAACCATTCCCACTGACTTGCTTCCAGGTGCTCACCTAATAGCCACACACGGTGCCTCTGGAGTTGACCCATCACATAAGGGATGCTGCTATTCCGCAGGATGTAGGCGTCATGCACTGAGTCAGGGAACATGGCATTCACATGGGAGATGTACTGGTCTGCCAAACATACCATCTGTACATTCATAGAATGATAACTCTTCCGGTTTCTGTACACCTGTTTACTCCTGTGGGGGGGACCAAAGCCACATGGGTACCATCAATGGCACCTATGATGTTGGGGATATGTCCCTGGGCATAGAAATCACCTTTCACTGTAGGCAAATCCTCCACCTGAGGGAAAACGATGTAGCTCCGCATGTGTTTCAGAAGGACAGACAACACTCTGGACAATATGTTGGGAAACATAGGCTGGGACATCCCTGATGCCATAGCCACAGTTGTTTGAAAAGAGCCACTTGCAAGGAAATGGAGCACTAACAGCACCTGCACTTGAGGGGGGATTCCTGTGGGATGGCAGATTGCTGACATCAGGTCTGGCTCCAACTGGGTACACAGTTCCTGGATTGTGGCATGGTCAAGCCTGTAGGTGATTATCAAATGTCGCGCCTCCATTGACGACAGGTCCACCAACGGTCGGTACACCAGAGGATGCCGCCATCTCCTCACATGTCCCAGCGGACGGTGCCTATGAAGGACAACAGCAAGCACAGAGTCAAACAACTCAGAGGTACGTACCCACAGTTTACCCAGAACACCAATCATACACAAAAGGTGGCCTGTATGTGTGTTGAGACTAGGCCTAGGTATGTGTGACACAGTTGAAAATGAAGCCATGTGGGCCCCTGAAATGGCGGCTGCCTGACCTGTAAAGTGGGACAATGGGATGTGAGGTAACTGCGCTGGTGTTGTACACCGTCGCGGCAGGCGGTCGAAGACTGCGGCGCAATGCTGCATTGGTTGACATTGGACCCTGTGGGTCCCAGGAGCCAATGACGATGTACGCCGGCGGTGACGGTACGCACCGCCGCGGACGTGACCGCCATTTTCTATCGGTTCAATCACTCGATACCTGATCTTCGACAGGAGAGGACCTACACTGCAAGTGCTGATGTGACCTCGGTCTGGAAGAGACAATGGCTTGTGCATCTGGGGAAAGGGCCCCTGCCTTCACATCAGAGGAGTTGGAGAAGCTCTTGGATGGGGTCCTCCCCCAGTACACGCTACTCTACGGTCCTCCAGACAAACAGGTAAGTACACAGGGAGCATGTTGTATGGGCTATGCCTGTGTGGAGAGGGCTGGATGTAAGAAGGAAGGGGCCAGAGTGCTGCGTGCATGAAAGACGGTGAATGCATGTGCCACATGGCAAGGGTAGGCATGGGGGCCAATCACTTTGACGTTGCAGTTGGTAATGACTTCTCTTGTTCCCCTGTACATTTCATGTAGGTCAGCTCCCACCAGAAGAAAGATATTTGGCGTGCCATCGCCAAGGACGTCCGGACCCTGGGGGGTCTACCACAGACGGAGCACCCACTGCCGTAAAAGGTGGGAGGACATTCGCCGCAGGAGCAAGAAGACAGCGGAGGCTCAGCTGGGGATGGCCTCCCAACGTGCGAGGGGTGCCCGTCGCACCATGACCCCCCTGATGTTCAGGATCCTGGCGGTGACCTACCCGGAGTTGGATGGGCGCTTGAGGGCATCACAGCAGACACAAGGGGGTGAGTACACTCTCATTCTGCTGACTTTGCGCGCAGAGGAGTTGTCTGTGTGGGGGAGGAGGGCTGTGGGTTTCCCTAGGCCAGGGCGAGTTCCGTAGGCAAGGACCCTCCATAAGGCAGGTCATGTGGCACCCCAGCCCACCTCTTTAGAGTGCCAAATACAGCTATTCATGCCCCTGTGTCATCTATGTGTGCAGATGTTGTCCATAGCCTTGTAGGCCATTTCTCAGGAATTGAACAGTGGAGCCCAAGAGCGCGGCGTAGTGCAGGGGGCTTCTGTGTCTGTCTTGTCCGCCAACGGTAGCGGTAATCCATGCACTCAACATGTCTTTCTTCTGTCCCCCCGCTTTTTGTGGTCTCCCTGTTCTTGTGTGCATTAGCATCATCAGGCGGAGGAGCAGTGGCACCGGAGCACGAGGGAGCTGCATCCCACATGGCCCTGGAAGGCGAGACTACGGACTCGGAATTCACCAGTGGGATGGAGGGCGAGGGGAGCTTCACGGCGGGGACAGGAGCTGACACCAGCGACACAGACTCGTCCTCTGATGGGAGCTCCCTTGTGGTGGCGGCAACATCTGTGCCCCCCGCATCTACAGGTACAGCCGCCACCCCCCCTACCAGCACCGCCCTCCCAGCAGCCCCCTCAGCCTTCGCCTGTGCCCGCTCACCCAGGAGGGTGGGCATCACCTTCGCCCCAGGCAGCTCAGGCCCTGCCCCAGTCACCCCTGCTGCCCTCAGTGAGGAGGCCATTGACCTCCTCAGGTCACTCACTGTTGGGCAGTCTACCATTTTGAATGCCATCCAGGGTGTAGAAAGGCAGTTTCAACAAACTAATGCATTCCTGGAGGGCATTCATTCTGGTCAGGCTGCCCTTCACCGAGCTTTTCAAACTCTGGCCTCAGCACTGATGGCAGCCATTGTCCCCATCTCTAGCCTCCCCATTCCAACTTCCTCCACCCAGACCCAATCCCCTGTACCTCTACCTATCCCAAGCACACCATCAGACCAGCCTACACACACGTCAACACACAAGGGAAGCTCAGGCAAACATAAGCACCACACATCCCACAGGCACTCACGCAAGCAACACACACATGCAGACACACCAACATCTACTGCCTCCACTGTGTCCCCCTCCTCCTCGTCTCCCTCCTCCCTCCCAGTCTCGTCTACACTCACACCTGCATGCACTACCTCTACAGCCACTACGTCCCTCACCAGCACACCCACCAGCACACCCCGCTCACGTGCAGTCACCACCCCCACTACCATTCACACGTCCCCTGTGTCCTCTCCCAGTGTGTCTGTGACGCCCCCTCCCAAGATACACAAATGCAGGCACACACCCACCCAACAGCCATCCACCTCACGACAGCCTCCATGGCATGCACCTGCACCCAAAGTCACCAAACGTACACCTCCTACTACCACCACCTCTTCCTCCACTCCCAAACCCCCTCCAGCTACCCGTCCCAGTGTGTCCAAAAATCTTTTCCTGTCCAGCCTTGACCTTTTTCCCACACCTCCCCACCCAGTCCATCTCATAGGTACCGAAGTAGCACCTCAGCCACAACATCTCCGGGACCAGTGGTGCCTGTAGTCACCGGTATGTGGAGTGCACCGGCCACCAGGACAGCCAGTGTGGCACAGAGCCACAGCACAGACAGTCCCCCACCTGTGAAGCATCAGAAGTTGGCCAGTGCCCGGCGGGCGAGGGGGAAGACTCCAGCCACCAAAGCCGCTCCCAGGGGTCCCGTTGGGAGTGTGGAGTCAGCTGTGACACCTTCCAAGGTGGGGAAGGGCCACAAGAAACCCGGCAAGTCTGGGAAGAGCTGCACGGAGGAGAAGACCGCCATCATCCCCGCTGCCCAGGAGGCCACCGCCAGCCCCAGCCCAGCTGCCCAGGAGGCCACCGCCAGACCCAGCACAGCTGCCCAGGAGGCCACCGCCAGCCCCAGCACAGCTGCCCAGGAGGCCACTGCCCGCCTCAGCCCAGCTGCCCAGGAGGCCACCGCCAGCCCCAGCCCAGCTGCCCAGGAGGCCACCGCCAGCACCAGCCCCGCTGGGCCATGAAGGACCACCAGCCTCGCTGGGCCATGAAGGACCGTCAGCACAAGCCCCGCTGGGCCATGAAGGACCGCCAGCACAAGCCCCACTGGGCCATGAAGGACCGCCAGCACAAGCACTGCTGAACAGGGCACCACCAACTCATGCACCGCTGAACACGGACACTGCCAACTCAAGCACCGCTGAACAGGGCACCGCCAACTCAAGCACCGCTGAACATGGCACCGCCAACTCAAGCACCGCTGAACAGGGCACCGCCAACTCAAGCACCGCTAGCCCATGAGCGGCAGGGGCACTGACGCAACTGGGTCCGTCACGGGGTGAGTGATGCACTCTTGGCACCAGTCCCCCTCCAGAACCAGTGGAGACTGTTATCCACTACCTCTGTCCTACACAGGATGAAGCACTCTGGGCACCAGTCCCTCTCCAGAACCAGTGGAGACTGTTATCCACTTGAGAGACTGTGGCTTTGCACTCCCCAGGATATGGCAGTGGGCAACCCACCCACTGTAGAGACTTGAGAGACTGTGGCTTTGCACTCCCCAGAATTGAACAGTGGGCAACCCACCCACTGTAGAGAGTTGAGAGACTGTGGCTTTGCACTCCCCAGAATTGAACAGTGGGCAACCCACCCACTGTAGAGACTTGAGAGACTGTGGCTTTGCACTTCCCAGAATTGAACGGTGGGCAAACCACCCACTATAGAGACTTGAGTGACTGTGGCTTTGCACTCCCCAGGAGTGAACAGTGGGCAACCCACCCACTGCATAGACTTGAGAGACTGTGGCTTTGCACTCCCCAGGATGTAACAGTGGGCATGTGGCCCCCTCGTGGATTTGGCGTTGTGCACTCAAGCGGCTGAGGTGCCCCCCCTTTCCCTCCCCCTGAGGTGCCTGTTTTCTTGCTGTCTGATGCCCCTCCAGTGTTCTCTCCGTCATGGTCAGGGATCTTGTGTGGGCCTCGCCCATACCGTGTGGTCCCAGTGTTCCACAGAATTTCTTTGTGCAGTACCTGGACTACTATGCCTGGTATATACTTTGTACATGGTGTACATATATATATATATATTTCTGCCTACTTGTTTGTAATATATTCCGATGGTTACACTCATTTTCTTTGGTCTTTGCATTCTTCTGGGGGGGGGGTTTGGGGGGTGTAACTGTGAGGTATTGATATGCATTAGTGTGTGTATTGTAGTGGGTGAGGGTGGGGGTGGGGGTGTTGCGTGTGTGTGTCCCTGTTTTTTGTATCCCCCTCCCCTGTGTCGTAGGTGCAGTACTCACCGTGGTCTTCGCCGCCGGCGTTCGTGCTCCTGGTAGAGGAGCAGGTAGACTATCGCAGGTAGGATTTGGAGTTCTGGTTCCATGGTGTCCTCGTTCCTCGTGGAGTTTGTAGAGGTGAGCGTTTTCCCTTCGAAATTCCTGTTTCCGCCGTGTTTTTATCCGCGGTGTATCCGCCCCGGAAAAGGTGGCGGATTGGCCTGTCATAATAGTGTGGGCGGTACATTGTCTTTCGCCTGTCTGTTGGCGGTGACCGCTGCGCTGTTTGTTTGTACTGCTGTTTGTTCGTAATTGCTATTTTTTTACCGCCGGCCTGTTGGCGGTCTTACTGCCGCTTTAACACCGTCCGCCAGGGTTGTAATGACCACCAATATCTGAATTCTTGGATATACTTTTACATCCCTTTGTATCCAATCTACCTTCATATCATTGTAATACGAAACATATACTCAGTATGCTTAATGATGTAACATAGGAACACAGGCTGTTACTGGTTACCATGGATATAGTGTCATTATGTACAAATACTGTACAAGAACGTGAGTTAAGGTCATAACCACATTTGCTGAACAAGAGACCCATTGCATTATTAGAACACACAGAGATGCTAGTTACTATGTCACGTCTTATCCTTGAGAATAATGTGTTCTTTTTTAATGGGACTTGGTACAAGCAACTGTGTGGGACTGCAATGGATTCCAGATTTGCACCTTCTTTTGCGAGTCTCTTTATAGGGTGGCTTGAGGAGGTGCATGTCTGGGGCCCTGCATATGCTAGATGGAGTAATTATATCTTCTACTGGGGATATTTTATAGATGATTGCTTTATGATCCAGACAGGTACATGCAAGGAACTGGAAGAATGTATAGTGTACTTTAACTCCAATCTGTATAATATGACGTTCATGTATGAATATAGTTATGATAACATCTCATTCCTGGATCTTGAACTGTATGTGAGGGATGGACGGATTCATAGTAAGACGTACAGAAAGAAAACAGCATGCAATTTTTTATTACACGCTACTAGTTCACATTCTACCTACCAAATTAACTCTAAACCCTATGGAGAAATGCTTAGAGCTAGACGGAACTGTTATGAGGATGCTGTAATCATGCAAACACTAGATGACATTGAGCAGAGATTCTTGGTACGGGGACATGATACAAGAGTGATTAAACAAGCTATTGCCAGAACCTGTAAAACCATGCATGGTGTTTAATAATGTGTGCCCCTAAGCAAATCACCTGCCCTTGCATGGGCCAGTGATTGTTGTTGCCTTTGAGAAATGTTTACTTGAGCCAATGCTTGTTTTATAACTCATGTAGGAATCTGGGGCATCTGGGGAATCTGTCAACTTTTTGCCTGAGCTTGTGGCATCCTTATGCCTCAGACTGGGTGTGGCAAGGCACAGCAGCCTAATGACTCAGACTGGGTGTGGCCAGGTGACTCAGACTGGGTGTGCCAGGTGCAGCAGGTATTTAAAGCCACACTAGTGTTGGGGTGATTGCTTGCTGTCTGAGGTCATCAGATGCAGAGTGGAATTCTCTGCTCCTCAACGTTTGTTCCTCGATCATCTATTCAACAGCCCAGCATCGCAGATGCTGATCCTAGAAAAGCAGAGATCAAGAAGATTAGCATCATAAAAGGTGGTAACGCGCTGCACACGCTTGAAGGGCTTCAGACTGGTTACCTTTGATAATTGGTTGCTGGATGTTCAGACGGGCAGCTCGCACTAGAAAGGCATGTTATCAGTGTCTTTGGTTACTTGAATACTTGCCGTCTGCCAAATAATAAGGCTCATTGTTGTTAGCTTGCAATGACAGTACAGATTTGAGAGAGTGTTGGACAATTGTTGTTTTAGTGATGTACTATGAACATGTTTGTTATAGTTGAGTTTTATGTAGCATTTTTGTGATACTAATCATTGCCTATGATAAAGAACACTCAGGCCCTGATTTTAACCTTGGCGGACGGCGGAGGCCGTCCGCCAAGGTTCCGCCGCCAAATGAACGCACCGCGGTCACAAGACCGCGGCGGCCATTCTAACATTTCCTCTGGGCCGGCGGGCGCTCTCCAAAAGAGCGCCCGCCGGCCCAGAGGAAATGCCCCTGCAACGAGGACGCCGGCTCAGAATTGAGCCGGCGTAGTTGCAGGGGTGCGACGGGTGCAGTTTGCACCCGTCGCGTATTTCAGTGTCTGCATGGCAGACACTGAAATACTTTGCGGGGCCCTCTTACGGGGGCCCCTGCCGTGCCCATGCCCTTGGCATGGGCACGGCAGGGGCCCCCAGGGGCCCCGCGGCACCCCCTACCGCCATCCTGTTCATGGCGGGTTTCCCGCCATGAACAGGATGGCGGTAGGGGCTGTCAGAATCCTCATGGCGGCGGAGCGCGCTCCGCCGCCATGAAGGATTCCCCCGAGCAGCGGTAAGTCGGCGGGAGCCCGCCGACTTGCCGCTTCTGACCGCGGCTGAACCGCCGTGGTCAGAATGCTCGTGGGAGCACCGCCAGCCTGTTGGCGGTGCTCCCGTGGTCGGTGGCCCTGGCGGCCACTGGCCGCCAGGGTCAGAATGACCCCCTCAGTGCTTGGCAAACGCTAGTTTCAAAACGTGAATCAAAGGTCTGTTATTTCAATGTTCAATTGTCACTGTGATGTAACAGTGATGACACCAATTACATACAAAAGTGAGCTTTACTATATTAATCCTATGCTCTCAATGTGGTTAAAACACTGAACTGTTTTCTTTCCGCTACTAACATTGTGCTGATAAATCCCTGAATATTTAAAAAATCTAAATACTTAAGAATTGATTTTCATTCTTTATCACCTGTTATATGTCTATGATTGTGAGTGTGACTGTGTTTTAGAAAGTCTCATCAAGACACAATGAGCAAGATGTACACTGAATATCTGAAACACTTTAGTTAGGTCTTCTAATGGGACCACATTGACTTGGGAACAAGGTGGGAATACATGTAGATAGTATAGAAGGCTAAACATTGTATCTGGTTGCAGGTTCCATACTGTTTCTTGAAGATCTCTAGAGAGAGGGGAGAGCCATCAAAAGTGGGAAAGGGGACCCTGAAAGATACACCTAGTTTGTGGGAATTGGCGAAGAGAAGTTTTAGTATATCGGTTACATGAAAAATGTTATTTAAATAATGTTTAATTCATCATAGGCGATATCTGCTAGCCATCCTGATCCTGCCAGGTGACGTCCGTGTTTCTCTCTCTTTCTCATCCATCCCTTTCCCCTGGAACATTCCCATGACGATTAAATACAAGAAAGTGGAAGGCACGCAATCTGTAGGTGGAGTTGGAAACAAGCAACTTGGGTCCGCATTGTGTCTCCGTGGGACGAACAGGTTAGTGGTTGACAATACTGAATGTAATTCGACACTTCTAGATATGAATCGTAAACACAATAAGAAAGATTCAGAAGTGTTTAGGTTGGTTACTAATTTCAATTCAAGATCCAATAAGTTTTGTAACATTCTACATAAGCACTAGCATCTGTTAAGCAAATATAAGGACTTACAGCCATTCATAACCACCCACCCTAGTCTCACATACCGCAAAGGGAAGACACTACGGAATCATATAAGTCCCAGTTATCCTGCCCCAAATAGACAAGGCACATGGCTTAATCAATATTCCCTTGGGTCTTTTAAATGTGTACATTGTAGTATATGCAGATGGTCTGTTGATGGGATAACCAGATTTTCACATCATTGCATTAATGAATATACTATTTGCTCCCACATTGACTGCAATATGTTACGTTGTCCACATACTCTTATGTAAATGCTCTAAGATGTATGTGGGTAGTACTATTAGGCCACTGAGGAAATGTATGGATGAGCATTTCAGGGCTCTGAAACAGTTAGATGAGAGATGCCCATAGCACTGCATGCTAAAGAATGTGTAGCTCTGGGGACACACCATACTTTTAGGTTTCACTGTATTAAAGTGATAGATCAATATCCCCGAGATGGTAACCAGGAACTGAGATTGAGACAATGTGAAGCCTGATGGATAGCATGTTTGCACTCAGTTGAACAGGGTTTGAACCATGATCATGAAATGCAATATTTTCTGGGAATTTTAAACAAAAACACGTTTATGCATTTAGCGGTTTCATACTGATTATTATCTGTTTGCTTTATGATATAAGTTTTACATATAGATTGAAATTATGCCAGTTAATAACGCATTGATTGGACTCTCATTAGTTTGGAATCGAGTTCTATGTGCCTACTACCATATACCGTTATGTGAAGGAGTACTATGCTGTCAAATTATAATGTTTACGAATCCATTAATTTTACTTTTATCCTGTATATTTCACTAACATACGATTTGCAGTAAGGTGACATACTGGTAACAAGCCAATATGGTTACTCTATTTGTTTTATCACAAAGTTTAAAAACTAGATTTTGTTTTGAATATCTTTGAAACGTAGGATTTTCTTATGACGACACACCTATACTGAGATAATGCAATTACTTTGTACACTTGGTTATTAATTGTCCAGAATTTAGTGTCAGGAGATAATTGTATTCACCCTATTAACTAATTGCCTAATGTCCTTGTATATTAGATATTCAAAAAACTGTAGTATGGGATATCATACCTGTATCCCACTTATTTACTAATATTGTGTTTGGTACTCCTATCTATCTAATTCACTTTTGTAAATGGAGCTTGGGATACTATCTTTATTCTGAATATCCTGATATTCCCTTGAGAATATTGCATGGTATCTCGATTCTCACCTTATGGCTTATCTCATGTTGGAACTGCTCTCTGTCTGTTTATTCTTATCTTTACAGCTGACATAGGACCACCTGCATTGATTTAGGGCATTCCTCTCTGACAATCGCGTCCTGGTCATTCAGACCACGGACAACTAACGGAATGAATGCTTAAGACTGCTGGATGACGCACGGAATTATGAGATACTACAGGAAGATCCCAGGGGTTTCCTGTAAAAAAAGATTAGCAGTATGGTTGAGCAAGCACTGGCACACGACTGGATTTCCCAGAAAAAGGGTGATTTCCTGAACCCAGTGGCCCCATACTTTTACACTATACCCAAAATCCACAAAAACCTGGAATCACCACCAGGGAGACCCATTGTGTTCGGTAAAAACTCAGTATTGGAGCCTTTGTCCCGTTTCGCCAATGCTTTCCTAAATCCTATAGTCCAAATCACGGACATGTATCTGAAGGATACAAAAGATGTACTATGTCTCCTTAAAGACAGGCTGTTCGACCCCACTAACGAGACACTTTAGGGTTTAGATGTAGAGAGCCTATACACCAGTCTACCCCACTCTGACACACTACGTATCATAGAAGAGTTCATTTTCGGTATAAACTGGGAATATCAGACCCCACGCAACCTGGTTCTGGAGTGCTGTTTCAGGGCACTAACCAAACAATTATTTGAGACACCCTGTACCTACAGAAACATGGCACCAGCATGGGAAGCACCTTTGCTCCAAGTCTAGCAAGTCTTTACGTTCACCATCTGGAGAAAGAAATACTTCTTAAAGCCACCAACCCATATAGGGAAAATATTACTCTATGGAAGAGATACATCGACGACATCCTAGTCATGGGGAAATGTAAGGAAACACAGAAAGCCCTTTCTTGGCATGGCTAAATGCACAGGATCAGTTCCTGAAATTCACTCTAACAAAGAGCAAAGCACAGATGGTTTTCCTTGACCTAAACATAGCAACGAATGGCACTCTCAAAACCACTACCTATGAGAAACCAACAGCCAAGAACTGTTTGCTACTATTTGACAGCGCAAACCATTGCCATCTGAGAGAGAACCTCCCCTTTGGCCAGTTTCTCAGTCTCGGGAGAAATTGTTCCGAAGTGTCTGATTATAAGCAGCAAGCTCAGAACCTAACGTCCAAATTGGTGGCTAGGAACTACTCCCCAAAAATCATCAGCCGGGCCATGAAACGAGCATGCAACAACAACAGGGAGGCCCTTTTGGACACCCCCCGTGAAAGAGAAAGAAGAAAGGCCCATATGCATCACCACATTTAAGGCCTCATTACGACCGTGGCGGGCGGCGGTGAGCTGGCGATAATACCGCCAACAGGCTTGCGGTGTTCCGCCAGCTATTATGACCGTGGCGCAATAGCCACGGCCATACCGCTGGCCCCTCCAACATACCGCCAGGCTTCCACCTGGCGGTCATAATCCCCAGGGCAGCGGTGCAAGGGATTATGAGTCCCCAACCACCAGCCTGTCCATGGCGGTAAACACTGCCATGGAAAGGCTGGTGGTAAGAGGAACTCAGGGTGCCCCTGGGGGCCCCTGCACTGCCCATACATTTGGCATCGGCAGTGCAGGGGCCCTCAGGCAAAGCCCCATCAAAATGTGCAATGGGTGCTACTGTACCCGCTGCACATCAATATTGCCGCCGGCTCTATTACGAGCCGGCAGCAATGTTGATGTGACTTTTCCACTGGGCCAGCGGACGGAAACACTGTTACCGCCCGCTGGCCTAGCGGAAAAGTCTTAATAGGGAGCCAGATATACCGCCAGCACTGACGGTAGACTGGCGCCCGCAGCTTCAGCAGACTTTGTGAAAGACCACCAAAGTTGTAATGAGGGTCTTAATGTAGCCTCTAATCTGGTACATAAGATTATCAATAAACATTGGCGCATTCTGAACAGCGGCCTCCTGGACCTTCGGAAACCCATGTTTTCCCATAGACGCAGCAAAAGCATAAGGGACATACTGGTGCACACCCAAACACGTCAACCCAAGAGTGGGCTGAACACCACCAACCTCCTACCACCACCCACAGGACATTATCCATGCGGTACCTGTAGTGTATGCCATTTGATACGTGTGACCAAGAAGGTCATTTTCAACAACGACTCCACATGGGAAATCAGGGGTTTTACCAACTGTAACACCCAAGGAGTAGTTTATATGATTACATGCCCAGGCAACTTACACTACATTGGAATGACTACCGCAAATATCCGCATAGGGGAACATTGCAGCAACTTAAGGTGTGGTCGCGCTACGACAAAAATGTCCTCCCATGTAATCGATAATGCTCACACAGTAGATGACTACCAGTGGGTCATCCTCGAACATCACAAGGAGGTTAAGTCTGAGTCCTTCCTTCTTGAAAGGGAACAACGTTGGGTCTTCATATAACGCACTCATCAACTAGGTCTCAATGAAAACATCCCATGGGGACAACTAATGCAACATTAATTACTGTTCACCCCCCTTGAGCAAGACACCCAGATGTCCAACACCATATGTGGACTTAACTTTTGTGGATTCCTCAATTATCATCAAGCCCCTTTTTTCCAGCCTTAACAAATGGCAATTTTTTCTGTTTCTTGCGTATACCTCCATCTCTCTCCTTCTCCCTTTTTCCCCCCTTTTCCCTCCATTTTTTCCTCCTTTTTCCTTTATTTCCTCCTCTCCCTCTTTCTCTCTTTTATTTGATTGTTTATTTTTAATATATGTTTTTATATATGTATTTTTTTATAGACTTTTTATTTTCCCTCTTCAATCTCCTTTTTCTTTTCCATTATACCCCCTCCCTCTTTCCTCCTTCCTTTTCCCCTTCCTTTTTCCTCCTTTTCTTCTTTTCTTTGTTCCTTTTTTACCCCTCTTTATTTTTTCTTTATTATGTTTTTTTCTATATTTCGTATATACTTTCAACTTCTTCTCTTTTATTTCTTTTCTTTCCTTTTAGTTACTATATTATGTTTTTCTTGTTCTTTTTCTTTTTCCATATGCCCCCTCCCCCTTTATTCACCCTTTTTTTTCACTCTCCCTCCCCGTTGCCCCCCCACCCCTCTCTCTCTCTCTTCCCCCACCATCCTCCCTGTGACTTTTCCCTGTGTGTCGCCTTTCTTTTTCAAAGAATCAGGCATCTTGAGGGGCATCCCCTATTCAGGACCCTTCTAGCCCTTCACCGGGCCACCGACGACTTTTACTTTAGAAGGTTGTCGGTCTAGTGTTCTCACACGCAGACAAGCCTGGTCATGTGAGCACTTCTTCATTACTTAAACTGGATCCCTACAGGGATCGCAGTCTTATTTTGGGCCACGGTGAGGTGAGGAGTAGGTTTTGAGGCGTGAGTGTCGATTTGAGGAAGGAAGTGTTCTGTATGCCCTAGGCAGTGATTAGAACGTGCTCATTGAGCTTGACCTTCCCCGCATTTTCATTTGTGTAAATTTTACAGCGTGTGACTAAAAGCACACACCCCTCCCCAAAGACCTATGATGCAATTAGCATAAACACTGAAAGTAGGTCACGTGTCTTTTCCTAGAGGTGCCTCACGTGTTTTAAGTGTTTTTTGTGTTTCCTATATGTAGTGCATCTTGTATTCATTTTTATGTATGAACTACTGAAGCCATTTGGCTGGGTGATGGTGACAACTCCACCACACCCCTGAGAGATGCATTTACGTCCACTACTTTCTCTTTTCTTCCACAGATTTGCTCAGCAGAGCATTGACACTGATGGGTAGTATTTATTTAATTTAATTTAATTGGTATATATCTCCTTACCACAGTTAACAGTAAAAGTACTTCTACTAGTGTAAGGCGCTAGGGATACTAGGGAGATCACTTTGGTCCTGAAGAGGAGTTTAGGGGTAAACTCCGAAACATGTAGACCACTAAGGAGGACAGGTACATAATAAACCCACCCTCCTGACACCCCTTTTTAATCATACCACCCCTGTGAGACATATTAAACTAGTAATATCATCCAGAGGGTTTTTTTTTTTTAATCTACCAAGACCCACCACTCCTATCCTTTTCTAGCATCCGCATTGCTGATACCAATAGTGCTCCCAAATATTCCATTGGTCACAGCACGCCTCGTTCTGCAGCAGAACGGGAAGAAACCCAATGATGAAGCATGTCACCAAGGGGTAACCCTGGTGGGTGAGGGTTTTTCTAACAAAAAAAGTTTTTTCTGTGGAAGTTTTTCCCCTCTGGGTTGGGTCTCTAAATACGTTTACTGAAGTTTCAAGGGGGATAGACCTCCCCTTTAACCCTCCTTCTCCCCCCTTTGTTTAGCTTATTCATATTTTCGTCATATTTGTTTGACGTATGTGACTGGTAGTGCATTATAAACTGTTTCGTACATTGCACTTTGCTGTCTTATAATGGCTGCCTTGGTTGCTGAACTGAGGTTTGGAAACTTAGGTGACAGACCATTTTCGCTTTCCATGATTTGGAAGGGCAAACAAGTATGCCAGCTCATCCTACAGAGCAACACATGGATTAGTTATAATGTAGGTGAACTGATGCAGTAAGGTTAGCAGTCCATTTTTTATTTTTATTAAGATGCTGACGCTTGGTTTTACAGGGATATATAGCCTCTCTAAGATGGCACTCAGGTTGAACGCCAGCATACTCGCTGTTCCCTAAGTAAACTTATGTTGGGACTTGACATATTTATCTGAGTATGTATCCATGACTGATGTGGTGGGGGCTCATAACATAAGGACTACAGACACTACCTCAGAGTATCTGGTCTTAAACATGGGGTACATGTGATTGATCTCCCTTAAATAGTACTACAGTATGGAGTGCTACTTTGGGCTTTTCAATTCTCATGATAGTGGCAACTGAATTGGTGATTTATTCACGGTGTTCTATAAGTGTGCATTGGTTTCTATAGATACACGTTTTGTTTCTGATATGTGATACAGTCTATAGGGGCTCATTACCGATATTGTATGCACACTGTTGGCAACTTTTTAGGAGGGGCAGTGATGTGGACTGTCTATTGTGTCTATAATGTTTGTATGCCTGGGACGGCAGTATACGATTTAATCTTTATTGCACTATCAGGGGGATATTACCTCTACCATTGCATTAGCTGTGAGAGTAACACTGCAGCACTGTTGAGTACATATATTTTCTCTCTTCACAGGACTACACACAAAATCTATCACTACTAATGTGAGATATGAACTGATAAGAAAATTCTATTCTTTCGGGTAGGTTATGACCGCTCTAGTCATATATACTCTAAGATATCCACTTATGATTAGTTAATTGGACTATATGATTGTTATCTTAATTTTCGATTACTGATGATAGCTGGTTGAAGTCAATATAGACTTTTGGATGGATTGGTTGCACTGTAAGATATGAAGCTTCATACCTTTGGGTGGATTCTTACAATCTCCCCCTATGTCTATCCCTCTATGTGTTTTGTGTGATTAGATAGGATGATTGGGTGTAGGTCTTATCCTGATGGCTATACTTTCTTTATTGGTTGTCTTTGCTTTGGTTTACAATTGGCTTACCTGAATCTGGGTGTTTCATATTAATCCTTAACTTCAGTACTACTTAGATATCTCTGATTGGTTCTATGCACTGATTGTACTTGTGTGTCCCGCTTTGACACCAGTGCACACTTTCCTTTACTTACTGCTTTCAGGCACTAAGGTGTTTTTGATCTGTTCTGTGCTCAGATTGTTCTTGCATGTTGCACTCTGACCACAGTAAATAACCACTTTCATTCACAATATTTGATGCATTTGGTGTAGGTACTTAATGATATACACAGTGAAGCCTTGTTCATAGTATTGTATTGGGTTTTCTCCTAACCCTGATGAAGTCGTAGGTTACCACACCATGTATGATGAAACACGTGTTGGCTACATTGTTATATGTACAAACCTTTTTTACAATCAAAAACAAAATTGAATTTTCACTGTCACTTCCCAAGATATACTACTGTAAACGGGGAAGGAAAGAATGATCAAATCAGCATAGCGACTAGATCTAAATCATGAATAAATTACTTTTAGGAAATGTATGGACTTGTGGTTGTTGAACTGCCTTTTGGTTGCTCGGAGGGTTAGTTTGTTCTGTATTAGAAGAATTTTGGGACTTGAAGTCCTGTTTTATAATAGCATAAACAAGAGTACAAGTCCCAGAATTTAAATAAAAAACTCAGCCCAGAGGAGTAGATCAAGCATGGACCCAGGAAACATGGCAGGGCTGTTCGTGTCTCATTAAAACCTTTCCTGAGAGATGATTGGTTGGGCTCACATAAACATATGCTCTTTGGTTAGAATATGATTCCAAATGCTGTGCCTTTTCATTCAAGTGCGAACGGTAACTGATGACTGCTTGAGTGGGGGGAGTACAGCTCTGTAAGCAGTCTTGGCACTTGGACCCCCCAGACCTTTGGGGTTTGCTCAGCTTCCTTATTGATGGAGAGTGTAACCATTTGCTGTACCTCCAAGGTTTCCAGAATAAAACGGACTAGCATTTTGAGCTCAACACCTCCTATTTGGCAGGGCCATGCCTGATTTACATGTGGCTGGCCCCCTGTTGTGTGTCACAGAAAAGCTAAAAAACAGTTACATGGAATATGCCATGAGTAATTAACAGTGCATTAGACTTATTCCAGCTTTTCCTCACATCACATCTTTACTCTTTGAGTGACCTTGAGTCATTTGTGAAACTGCAGGCAGTGGGGCACTTGCTTGCTGTGCTGTAAGGACTCAATGTGCTCCACATGGGAGAGGCCAATAATAGTGAAACTGTTCTTTGGTTGCTCGTGTTCTCATTCAGAGGACATGAAACACTAAGGGGGAGGGTAGGAAGGGATAGAGGAGATTAAAGAACAGCAGTCATCTCTCCTAACTATGTGATAAAAATACAAAAACACTTTTGGTCTTTGAGAAGAACAGCCAGATTTACAGGTGTGATCTCTAGGGTCTTTCCTCCTGATGAAGCATGCCACCTTAGGGTGGCCTCTGGCTCCTCTTGCCAGCCAGCACGATTTTCCAAATCAGCGTTGTTATTTGCAAAGCTATCACAACTGGCAGTCGTTATCTGGCAGGAGATGAAGAAGTGCAAAAAAGTAAAAAAACAAAAAAAACTAAGCAACAGGCCTTATTTGTTTATGCAAATGATACCTTTTCTGCTAGACATCCAAAGCATTGCTCCAATTTGGGGTAGATTTGAAGCCCCGACCCTACAATGAACTGTACATCTTGATATCCAACTCCATTCTCATAATCAAGCTGTCCATCAAATAACTCACTGGCTATACATTTACCTGTGTTGTGACCCTGTACAGCCCCATGCTACCTTTACCACACATATCTGTGCATAGTTAAGATGAAACAAGCACTGCAAATCCAAAAGTTATGGCTCATAACTAAAAATGGAAGCCAGACTTTGGTTTTGGAGCTACGCCGAGACATACAGAAATGCAAACAAAAAGACACATGAAGCACACACATACCCACACATGAAGCACATGAGTACACATACTTACATCACAAACGCATACATCACAATCTTACAAACACTGACAGAAACAGATGCAGACATAAAATCCAGACAATAAAACCCGTCACAAACCCTACATACAGAGACATGTAGAAAAAGATGCATATCAACACACATGGACCATGCATACACAACACTTACACAATGAAGCATGCTCTTATGATTGTCGAAATTCTAATGTGTAAAATGTGAAAATCTACTTTAGCGACCTTAGGACAACGTAGCTTCTGTCGTCTATCTTGGATGTGGCACTGCCATATACAATGTTACTGTTTCAGCTGTTTATTCTTTGTGATAATACATAACTTTCAGGCTTTGCAATAATAAGGAGGAGACTTTCCCAGCATGATCGGATAAAATGTACCTTTTCAAGGACACGTTGAGCTATTCCAGACTGAATAACATACTGTAAGGAAATGCCTCTTTGGCATGGTTACCCTCTGACTTTTTGCCTTTGCTGATGCCCAGTTATGATTTGAAAGTGTGCTGAGGCCTGCTAACCAGGCCCCAGCACCAGTGTTCTTTCCCTAAACTGTACCTTTGTCTCCACAATTGGCACAGCCCTGGCACCCAGGTAAGTCCCTTGTAACTGGTGCCCCTGGTACCAAGGGCCCTGATGCCAGGGAAGGTCCCTAAGGGCTGCAGCATGTCTTATGCCACCCTGGGGACCCCTCACTCAGCACAGACACTGCTTGCCAGCTTGTGTGTGCTGGTGGGGAAAAAATGACTAAGTCGACATGGTACTCCCTTCAGGGTGCCATGCCAACCTCACACTGCCTCTGGCATAGGTAAGTCACCCCTCTAGCAGGCCTTAAAGCCCTAAGGCAGGGTGCACTATACCACAGGTGAGGGCATAGGTACATGAGCACTATGCCCCTACAGTGTCTAAGCAAAACCTTAGACATTGTAAGTGCAGGGTAGCCATAAGAGTATATGGTCTGGGAGTCTGTCAAACACAAACTCCACAGCCTCATAATGGCTACACTGAAAACTGGGAAGTTTGGTATCAAACTTCTCAGCACAATAAATGCACACTGATGCCAGTGTGCACTTTATTGTAAAAATACACCCAGAGGGCATCTTAGAGATGCCCCCTGAAAATATACCCGACTTCCAGTGTGGGCTGAAAAGTTTTTGCCTGCCTGCCACACACGAGACATGTTGCTGGCCACATGGGGTGAGTGCCTTTGTCACTCTGTGGCCAGTAACAAAGCCTGTACTGGGTGGAGGTGCTTCTCACCTCCCCCTGCAGGAACTTAACACCTGGCGGTGAGCCTCAAAGGCTCACCCCCTTTGTTACAGCGCCACAGGGCATCCCAGCTAGTGTCGATGCCTGCCCCTCCGGCCACTGCCCCCACTTTTGGTGGCAAGGCTGTAGGAGATAATGAGAAAAACAAGGAGGAGCCACTCCCCAGTCAGGACAGCCCCTAAGGTGTCCTGAGTTGAGGTGACTCTGACTTTTAGAAATCCTCCATCTTGCAGATGGAGGATTCCCCCAATAGGATTAGGGATGTGACCCCTCCCCACAGGAAGGAGGCACGTAAAGGGTGTAGCCACCCTCAGGGCTAGTAGCCATTGGCTACTACCCTCCCAGACCTAAACACACAGCTAAATTGAGTATTTAGGGGCCCCCAGAACCTAGGAAGATAGAT
This sequence comes from Pleurodeles waltl, assembly GCF_031143425.1. Classification (NCBI taxonomy): domain Eukaryota; kingdom Metazoa; phylum Chordata; class Amphibia; order Caudata; family Salamandridae; genus Pleurodeles; species Pleurodeles waltl. The sequence continues at coordinate 1,667,929,702 of NC_090444.1, read as the reverse complement.
TCCTGCAACCTGAAGACGAAGAAGGACTGCTGACCTGAAGCCCTGCAGAGAAGACGGAGACACCAACTGCTTTGGCCCCAACCCTACGGGCCTGTCTCCCCACTTCAAGAAAAACTGCAACAGCAACGCATCCCACAGGGTCCAGCGACCTCTGAAGCCTCAGAGGACTACCCTGCATCTAAAAGGACCAAGAAGCTCCTGAGAACAGCGGCCCTATTCAACAAACCTGCAACTTTGCAACAAAGAAGCAATTTTTTAAAGACCACACGTTTCCTGCCGGAAGAGTGAGACTTTCCACTCTGCACCCGACGCCCCCGGCTCGACCTGCGGAAAACTAACTCGACAGGGAGGACTCCACGGCGACTGTGAGCCCGTGAGTAGCCAGAGTTGACCCACCTGGGCCCCTACAGCGACGTCTGCAGAGGAAATCCAGAGGCACCCCCTGATCGCGACTGCCTGCTTCAAGGAACCCGACGCCTGGAAACCACACTGCACCCGCAGCCCCCAGGACCTTAAGGAACGAACTCTAGTGCAGGAGCGACCCCCCAGACGACCCTCTGCCTAGCCTAGGTGGTGGCTACCCCGAGGAGCCCCCCCTGTGCCTGCCTGCATCATTGAAGAGACCCCCGGGTCTCCCCATTGAATCATATTGAAAACCCGATGCCTATTTGCACTCTGCACCCAGCCGCACCAGTGCTGCTGAGGGTGTACTTTCTGTGCCTGCTTGTGTCCCCCCCGGTGCCCTACAAAACCCCCCTGGTCTGCCCTCTGAAGTGACAGGTACTTACCTGCTAGCAGACTTGAACCGGGGCACCCCTATTTCCATTGAAGCCTATGTGTTTTGGGCACCACTTTGACCTCTGCCCTGAGCTGCTGGTGTGGTAACTCTGGGGTTGCCTTGAACCCCCAGCGGTGGGCTACCTTGGACCCAAATTTGAACCCTGTAAGTGTTGTACTTACCTGTGAACTTAACATTTACTTACCTCCCCTAGTAACTGTTGATTTTTGCACAGTGTCCACTTTCAAAATAGCTTATTGCCATTTTTGCCGATTCAAAGTTCCTAAGATACCTGAGTGAAATACCTTTCATTTAAAGTATTGTTTGTAAATCCTGAACCTGTGGTTCTTAAAATAAACTAAGAAAATATATTTTTCTATATAAAAACCTATTGGCCTGGAATTGTCTTTGAGTGTGTGTTCCTCTTTTATTGCCTGTTTGTGTACAACAAATGCTTAACACTACCCTCTGATACGCCTACTGCTCGACCACACTACCACAAAATAGAGCATTAGAATTATCTCTTTTTGCCACTATCTTACCTCTAAGGGGAACCCTTGGACTCTGTGCACACTATTTCTTACTTTGAAATAGTATATACAGAGCCAACTTCCTACACATACTATGTAACACTTCATGTTCTATATGTAGAAGCTGTGAAACACCCTAACTAATGCAGTAGATCACTGAATGTATTCAATAATAAATGTTTTTTTTTGCTTGCCTCTCATTGGTTAAGAGCGTGTGAACCATGTACTGATGTAGTAAATGTATGAAATCTTTGTCTAAAACTATATAAAAGAGCTTGGTTTTCTTCATTTGGGGAGGGGACACTTTCCAAATCTTAGAAAGTGAATCTATGCTGAATTTTCAGTAGAACTTTACTGAGATTGTAGCTGCATTCTTTATTGTTGTCAATGTGTATTGCTGATATCATCTATTGGCCCAGCTTCTGCATTTCTGTGCCTTAAAAATGTGAGTAAACCTTTAAACAGGGAATCTTGTCTGTCGTTCTTGAACAGAAATGCTTTAGTATTGCTTTCTATATAACCATATTTGACAAATAAGAAGAGATGGATCCAGCGGGGAGCACCAACATGTGTTAGGAACCACACAGCTCCCAATCCAATGCCAGCCAGCTGAGTTACGGGAATAGAGAGTGGCTTTGTAGGAAAGTCCTCCTTTTTGTCCTGGTCACCCACACACTTTTTTGGACAGGCACTGGTGGTTACTGACTCTTGGCTGTACCCTGGGTACTGCTTACCAGTCCCAGGGCCAGTGCTCTGTGTAAAGTGGATATGCAAATTAGGCTAATTATAATTGGCTAAGTTAACCTACCTATAAGACCCTAGTATATGGTAGGGCATGTAGGTTTAGGGACCACAGCATAGGTAGTGCACCCATAGGTGCACTGCTGAGGTGCCCCGTGTCATTTTAAAGGCAGACCTGCCTTGCTGGCTGCTTTTAAATTAAAGTTATATGCAAATTCGTCTTTGGAATTAAAAGTAGTACCAAAGTCTTAAACTACCTTATTGTTTAATATATAAGGCACCCCTAGGGTGTGCCCTATGTGCCCCTAGGGCTGGGTGCCATGTAACTATAAGCAGGGACCTTATACAAATAGTTTTATAAGCTCTGGTGAGGTAAAAACAGCCAAATTCGTTTTTCCTTCATTGTAGTAAATGGTCTTCATAGGCTAGAATGGGGAGACTTTATTTTAATTATAAAAGTCCCCTTAAATGATGGATACAGAAAGTTTGGTATCAAATTAATTGTTATAATAAATCCCACAACTTCCAGTTGTGGGATTTAATAAAACTTGTTCAGGTAAAGAGTTTTAAACTTTACCTGAAAAGTTGCCAATTTCAGCCCTGCATTGTTTTTGCTGCTGTGCCCTGATTGGCCAGCCTCTGGCTGCCTGGCCAGGCTGCCTTGATGAGGTGTGAAGTAGCCTGGCTTCACACAAAGAGATGTGCCTGTGGGAGGGAATTTCCCCTCAGCAGATGATGAGGCAGGAAGGGGGATGGCTGCCAAACTGTTCTTCAAAGGCAGAGAAGGACATTTGGAACAACCCAGCAACACCCCCACATCCTGCACCCCAGACAACTGGGTGCCCCCTTGGTTAGATTAGGAGAGGGCAGGAGAGGGATGTGTTTATGCCAAACCAGTGGGTGGGCTCAGCCAGATGTAACCTCCAAAAATCAGATTCAGCCATGATGGATTTTTGAAGAATGTTGCCTCCTGGGATTGATTTTTCCCACACTTCCCAGGAAGTGGTCATCACAGGGGGAAGGACCCTGCACCTGATTGGAGAATCATGACCCCCCCCCCCTGTTTTTCACCCAGGAGCAAGGATAAAACTGGCAGACCTGCACCCACACCTCAGATCCCCATCAGATTCCAACAAGGAAGAACCAAAGGAGAAGAAGGACTACCTTGCTGGACCCCTGGCCTGCACCTGGAACCTGCACTCAGAAGGACTGCACCAGCTGCACACTTGGGCATCACCACAAGAAGGACTTTGCCTGGCTTCAACTGGTTCAAGGAGGGACTCCCAGTTTGCTACAGGTGAAAAATTGCTAACCAGAGTCCCCTGCACCAACTCCTGAAGAAATCAACCAGCTGACCAAAAGGGAGTTTGCGCCAGGTGCATTCTGGGAGTTGTAGTCCGCACCCCCAAGGATCATCTCAGAGCTTCTGGACCCTTGGGGTGAGCTGTGGACCCCAAAAGAACCTTAAAGGAACATCTGGGAGAAGCCCCAGAAGTTTGGAGAACTTTTGAAAAAAAGCTCCATAGAGGGACCGACCCGCCGCGGCAACTCTAGCCGGCTTGCCTCAACCGCAACCCGGCCTGATTTGCAGGTTCGTCCCAGTAAAGAAAATCTCCAAAAAAGAGACTAAGGGGGTCATTCTGACCTTGGCGGTCTTTTCGCAAGACCGCCGAGTTACCGCCGCGGTGAAGACCGCCGACCGCGGCGGTATGCCGCTGTGCGCATTCCGACCGCTGGGAGCGTTCCGCCGGAAAACCGCCAGCAGCCACACTGGCGGTCGGCGGGAAAGTGGAGACTGGTCAACCTCCACCGCCACGCCAGCAGAACACCGCCCACAGAATTACGACCCACATTTCTGTGTGGCGGTCTTCTGTTGGCGGTCTTCTGTTGTCGGTCACCTTCCCATGGCTCCTGTCGCCTCCCGGAGGACCAACGCACAAGGTAAGTTGATCGTCCGTGAGGGGAGGGGGTGGGGGGGTGTTGTGTGATGTGTGCGTGCATGGGGGTGTGCGTGTGAGTGTGTAGAGGGGGTGTGTGAGTGCGTGCATGTGGGCGGGGAGTGCTGCTGTGCCTATGGGCAATGTGTGTAGTTCGGCGGGTGCGCATGTCGGCATGTATGTGTGCGGGTATGTGTCCCCGTTGTGTATGTGTGTGTGTAGGGGGTGTGTATATGTGCATGTTGGGGGTGTGTGCATGTCGGGGTGCGTGTATGTGCATGTCGGGGTGGGGGTGGGGAGGGGGTTCGTACCACCTCTGGGGGGTGGCAGGGGGGTGGAGGGTGTGGGGGGAGGACTCGGGGGGGCAGTGGGGGGTGGGGGAGACCCCTATCAGTGCCAGGGAAGGAATTCCCTGGCCCCGATAGTGCCTACCGCCATGGTTCGCATGGCGGTTCCCGACCGCCAGAAACCGCGGCGGTAAGCAGGGTCATGATACCGTTGGCGGTCTTGGGTCGACCGCCGGACCGGAGTGCGCAGACTCCAGCCCGTCGGTCATGACCGCCGTGGCTGTCGGAGTGGGGAAGTGGCGGTCGATCGCGGCGGTGACCGCCGCGGTCAGAACGCCATTTTTTTGACCGCCGGTCTGTTCGCGGTCTGACCGCCGCCTCTCCGCCGACCGCCAAGGTCAGAATGAGGGCCTAAGTCCGAAGGTAAAAAGTTGACCAGGACCTCCCAGCCAGAGTATCAGAGGAGGGCTCCAGGGACGTCGGATCAAGATCCAGGTTTACCCTGGTCGAATGATTTTCACCTCGAAAAAACGACTAAGCCCGAAGGTAAAAATCTCCACCAAGGATTCCCACGACGCGTATCCGGAGAAGGGCTCCAGGAGGTTGGATTGGACTGGCAGGTTCGTCCCGCGGAAGAAAATCTTCAGAAAAGAAACTAAGTGTGAAGGTAAACTTTTAACCGAGGCCTCCCGCGGCCTATAGCCGAGCAGGGCTCCATCGCAGTCAGCCTTAAACTTTGACTTTGCCCCGGTCGAGGTGCAACCAGATGACCTGATTGGCGCTTTTTGTTTCTATGTGCTAAAAAAACAATAATTATTTAAAAATTAAATTCTATGAATTGGTTTTGGATTTTTAAACTGTTTCCTGTGTTTTATTGAATTACTGTTTTGTGATATGTGAATGCTTTACACTCTGTCTCCTAAATTAAGCCTTGTCACTTGTTGCCAAGCTACCAAGGGTTGAGCTTGGTTTAATTTACTGAGACCTAACTGGACCTAAGTGGAGGTTAGTGGCCTATTGCTAAGTGTAGGTACTTACCTGCCCTTACCAATACCCCATTTTCCAACAGGCTTAGCGTGTTGACACTCACAATACACTTAAATCTTCTGGCAGAGAAGACACTACTGAAAGAATATGAACACTTGGCATGGAAGAGGTCTTATACAACCTTGGGCCACTGGCAAATCCACCTGCATCTGTTTTTTTGGTCATGATTACATCTGCAGTGTCTGAACTACTAATCTCAATTCAAGAGCCTAGTTCCTTGTGAGGAAAAAGATATTCAAGATGACAGGGATCAAAGTTTTCTTGGCAACAGGTACAGTTCCTTCTGCACTGTAGGGTGTGCAATCTCCCGGTCCCTCCTTTGTGATTTCCGTTGTGCACAGTTTGTGTCATCATGATGGACAAATATGGGGTACGGCCGGCAAAACGGCAGGCCCCTTCCCTTTCTTTGCTGAACCCGACCTACCTCCTGCTGGAGTGAGCGTGGGTGAGCTGCCTAGGAGGAGGTTATTGGCCCGCCTCCCCTCTGCAGGTATGCTGACTGCTCTGGGCTGTGCGGAACGATAGCCGACGAGCGAGGTATTGTACCCCTGCTGGGCCTGCACTCTGCCTGAAGGCTGCATCCATTTGCGGTGCTCACAGGTGATTTTTCACCTGGAGAATTTTTTCACCTGGAGAGCTGAGGCAGACTGGTGGTCTGGAACCCTGATCCCTCCCCTGCAGCTCAATGTCATGCCTGCCAGCTTGACACCTGGGGAAGACGTTTGAGGACAGCAGCAAAAGCCTGATCACAGGTAACTCTTGACTTTGCCTTCAACACTCCACCTGCCCTGGGACACTTTGCTGGAGGTGGAGACTGTAGGCAGCGGTGAGGACCCCTGAATGCCTGGCGATTGGACTGGCTGACCAGTGTTACTGGTGCTGCTGTCCTGGCACTGATGGCCCCTGGGAAGTGGTAAGGCTGAAACATGCAGCATAGACAACCCAGAGTGGAGAGCTGCATGGTGGCTGCTGAGGGCTTGGATGGTCACCCTGACCCCCAGACTCGACTGTGTGCTGTAGGGACACCCCCTAGGACCTCATGTCGAGTGGTAAATTGTAGATGCTGTAGAAGCAGTGCAAGGTGAGATACCGTGCCTTGAAGACCAAGTTGGGTGCCCACATGGAGATGGCCAGTGGGATCTTGAATTGATGGTCAAAGGGCCTTGTCCACCTTGGGGCTCTATCACATAGGGACTGATGTTACTGCATGGTGATATTGACACTGCTCCTAGTGGTCCCCAGACTCTGTCACATAGGGGCTGGTGTTACTGCATGGTGATATTGATACTGCTCCTAGTGCTCCCCAGGCACCGTGTTTTGTGTTTACCCTCAGGACCCCATGCCTTGTTGCCTCCAGCTCGGGGAAGGGAACTGGAGCAAGTTTGATTTGCCAAGCAAATTGTGCAAGGACAGGGTGCACAGTATTTGGCTGCTGGGTCCATGGAGAATCGACTTGCAGAGGGGACTGGGGGACTGCAGGAGTCTAATAGCCTAATGGGAGTCCCGATCCTGGCACCCATTTAGGCATCGGGTGCAGCAGTGCAGGTGAAGATTGAGGCCATTTCCCTGGGTGTAAATTTGCTACAGGCGAACGTTCGCTAGGAGGTCTGTGGCCATGGAGCAACAGGTGTCCAAACTATAGGCGGAAATTCTGAAATTACAAGCCATGGTGTCGAACCTTGAATCACGATCACAGAAACTGGAAGCCTGAGCTGAGGAGACAGAGGGCTGCTGTCCCAGATGTAATCTGTGTTTTGTGGGATTCCCAGAGAGAGCAGAAGGTGCTGCCCAGGGATAGTTCCTGGAAACATGGATTTAATCACAGCTCCCAGATGCCAATCTATTGCATTTCTTTGATGGCCCACAGATCGATGGCCCTACCACCCCCGCTGGGAGATCCCCTGAGAACCATAATTGCATAGCTATTTAATTACAGAGACTGTAACACTGCCCTGCAAGAAGTGACGGAAGTGTGATCCCACCTATGACAGTCAGGTTATCTGAATTTTCCCTGATTACATGTGAACAGTTAAACAGCTGTAGCAATCCTTCTGTAGGGTGAAGCAAAAACTGAAAGCTATCGGCCTCCAAAACATGCTGCTTTACCTGGCCTAAGTTAAAGTGCTGCATGAGGAATACTCACTTTTTTCTCAACCCCAGAGGATGTTTGGGACTGGCTGTAAGTCAGAGGAGATGGCCATATCCCTGCACCGGGCTGGGTGGGCTCTACGGAGGGAGGTCAGCAGGGTCACCAAAATGGTTTGGGTGTGAGGAGGAGAAGCAGGCATCAGCAGCGCTCCTCCTCCAGATCCAGGGTTGTGGTGCACCGTGATGGTACATTGGATTTGGAGCAACATTGCCTGGAATGGGAGAAACCCAGCGCTCTAGTGGAGGCTGTCACCATGGCACCACCAACTGAGAGTAGTTCAAGTAGAGTAGAGGACACACAAATGCCTGGGACAGGTATGACTTCAAACTGACTGGTCACCTTATACGGGGACACCCAGCAGTCGAGGAGTTCTGCTGGGGAGTTCTGCCTGGAGTGGTACTTCTCCCTCACCCAGCTAGCCAAATGGAGGACTTGTTATCTTCTACAAAGTGCATGCACAGTACTCTTGCAAGAGCATGATGAAGACTGAGATTGACCATGCAGGTATTAATCCTTAAGAAGAAACGAGTATTCCTGGGATGGGCTTGAAGAGCTGGCCAGGCTAATTAGGCACATTCATATTCCACTGTCCCCCTTACTTCCTACCTTCCATCTTTTTTCCTTCTCCTTTTCTACATTTCCCCCTTTTCACACTTCTCTATACACCCTTTCCTCGCCTGTTTGAGCGTGGCTGTGATTATTGGAGAGAGCTAGGCTGAAGACATCCCTTGTGGCAGGATTGAGCTTCAGGAGCTCATAGGCCCCAGGTGGTACCTCACCCCTCTGGGTTAATTACGCTAACAGATAGGTACAGAGTTCTGGTTATACCTCTGAAAAGTCACAGAATCATTTTGCTGTTTATAAGAGTGGACAGGCTCATGGGGAATGGGGAGATACAAGTTTAGTTTAGAAGTTTTTACTTGACAAAAAACTGAAGATATGCTTGGTTTGTAGGGGCATGTTGTTTATTGTTTTAGTATTCAGCGGATGGGGACTCTTGCTTGGGTGGGTGCCGGGGTGGAGGAGGGAGGGCTGGGCTGTGGGGGGGGCAGTGATGTCTGGTACAGCCATGGCTCATGATGGATGAAGGAACACGAGTCCTCATGTGAGAGGCCTGTACACCTTCACCAAGAGGTACAGAATACACTCGTATTTGAGACGGGCGGGGGTGCACATCACACTATTTCTGGAAACGCACTTATTAGAGGGAGAGGCTTGGAAGCTCCAGAGGAAATGGTGGGGCAGCTTTACTCCTCCACATATACTTGCTACACTAGTGGGTATCTGTATGGGTTGCCCCAAGGGTCTCATTCCAGCTACGTTTGCATGTGGCAAATGTGGCAGGGTGATACATGCTCCTACGCGGCATACTTAATGGTAAAGAATTGTGTCTTCTTAATGTGTATACTCCTAACACTAACGACGGGGACTTTTACAGGGCTCTGGAGACTGAACTCCTGCCCTGTCATGTGGACCGGGGATTTCAACTGTGTATTGGACGGGCAACTATACAGGTCTCCACCCAGGATAGGTACAAAGCAGTGCATGATGGCAAGCCTACGCAAATCAATGTCCAGGCTACAACTTGTAGAAATTTAAAGAATCTTGAACCCCATAGCCAGGAAGATCTCCTGCTGCACACTGACAAATGGGGCATACAGTCGCCTAAACTGCTTCCATTTGATGAACAACAGTATGTTGGACATCCAGAGAGCATGGTACCAACTGCACTTTCTGTCGGCCCACGCTCCCCTACTACTTGAATATGGCCTGCATGGGCGCAGGCCAATCATCCTTGATGTGGTGCCAGGGACCAGAATCATTTGGAGACCCAGAATACAAAGTAGACATGCAATTGGCTCTGCAGGGATATTTTGATACTACCTGGTACTCCAATGGATTGTGTGGGACGGAATGGGGCGCACTCAAGGTGGTCATAAGAGGTGAAAGCCTCAGCAAGACCTACAGAGCCAGAAAAAAAGCTAGAGTGTGAACTATGGGAAGGGGAGGAACAGCTTAATAGTCTGCAACTCTAGATGGTGGATCGTAAGGCAGATGATGGGGCATTGACTGAAGCTCGGAGACGAGTGAAGCCTACATGGGCCAGACTCGACTATGACATACGATTAAACTTTAGGCAATGACTGCACAGAGAGGTGGGACAGAGCGGGCCGTTTGCTGGATTGGTTACTGAAGCATGAAAGACCTCCACCTACGATACTCACACTTAACCGCCCTGGAGGAGGTTTGGTTATGGGGCGGACTGCCATTAATTCTCTGCTGTGAATTCATTTGGCGGATGTGTACACCATACAGACAGGTGGTGAGGAAAGGAAGATAGCTGACTTATTAAACCAGGTTGAACTCCATGGCCTAATGAGGGCCCAGTCTGAGGGGTTGGTTGAGGTAATACAATTAGAGGGGCTCAAGGAAGCACTACGAGACATAGCCCAGGGTCGCTGCCCTGGACCTGACAAACTCCCTGTAGAGTATGTCCAAGTGTACTCTTCCTCCCTGCTCTTGCCCCTCCTAGAAACTTTGGTTGAGGCCTGTAGCAGTGGAGTCCTGCCGACCCCCATGCATGAAACCCTCATAATTATGCTCCCTGAGCCTGGTAAGGATCCCGCGGACCCCAGCTCATACAGGCCACTGTCTATGCTCAGCGTAGCCGCCAAGGTCCTTGCGAAAGTCCTGGTGCAGAGATTGGCTGGGGTGATCACACACCTAGTACACAAAGACCAGTGCAGTTTTGTACAGGGTAGAGAAACCCACATGAATCTCAGTAGACTCTCCCACATGATGCATGAGACCCAGAATAAGGTGTTTGAAGCTGCCCTAGTTGCCTTAGTAATAGAGAAGGCATTTGACACCCTTTCTTGGGATTATCTGTGGGAGGTAATGTGGCAGATGGGCGTTGGCCCAGGATTCCTAAAGTGGGCCTGCCTTTTGTATCAGGAACCCAGGGCGAGGGTGCACACCAGCTAGATAGTGTCAACTGTTTTTTGCATTGAGAGAGGAACCAGACAGGGGTGCCTGCTGTTCCTGCTCCTATTTGCCATGGCTATGGAGCTTTTGGCCATACACTTGAGAGTGGCACTAAAGGACTGTGGAATTTGTATGGGCAACGTGACACACATAGGGCCTGATTCTAACTTTGGAGGACGGTGTTAAACCGTCCCAAAAGTGGCGGATATACCACCTACCGTATTACGAGTCCATTATATCCTATGGAACTCGTAATACGGTAGGTGGTATATCTGCCACTTTTGGGACGGTTTAACACCGTCCTCCAAAGTTAGAATCAGGCCCATAGTGTCCATGTATGCAGATTACACACTACCATATGTGGCAGACAGGAGACCTCAGTGCCCCACCTCCTTTGGTTGATGGCAGATTTTGGGCAAGACCGTGATTTTCCCCATGGCCTCACTTGCAGCGCAAAAGGAGGCTGAACTCCCTGAGGTGGATCTGCGCTGGGAGATGGGACACTCGCTACTTGGAGATGCAAATAACGCATGACCCACACCTACAATACAATCTGAACATGGGGAGGGTACTGGCAGGTCTTGCCATTTCCATACAATTCTGAAACACGCTGCTGCTGTCAGTGATGGGCAGGGTGGCATTGGCCAAAATGTTGTTCCTACCCTGCTTTCTTTAGGCCATGCAGAATTTAGCCTGTGTTCTGCCTACCTCCTTGTTCATGGAGTTGGATAAACTATTGGTGTCCCTGGTGTGGTCAGGAAAGTGTTGCAGTGTTAGACTGCAGACCCTAAAACTGGATTTGAAAGTGGGAGGCTTGGGACTCCCATACCTCAAGCTCTATGATTTAGTGGATTTATTACAGTATGCAGCATTGTGGTGAGATGATGAACCTAATTGGGAAAAGGCACTACCAAAAGGAATTGCGCCACTGATGATCTTCCTAAAACTCTTATGCGGGGCCGTAGAACAGTGGCTGCCACCCCTTTCATAGTGAGACAGGTGGTGCAAGCCTGGGAACAGGCGGCACCCAGGTTATAAAGAAAGAACCCTGCACTCAGTTGCTCCCCATTGGTAGCTGCAACCATTCAAGCACATACAAATCTCTAGGGATGTTACACGTTGGCTGGAAGGTGGGTGTAACATAGTGGGTGATCGACATTACAATGGGACCTTCATGAGTATGGAAGAGATGGGAGCGCAATATGGCATACAACAGGGACAGTTCCTGCATTGTGCTAGTATAGCCTGCATGAGCAGGGAATTATATGGATGACCTTTCCTGATGAACCCCGGGAATCACTTACCCTGAGGGTGATGTTAGACCCTGGTTCAACCAAAGACATCCTATGCAGACTGTATGCTGCTCTGAAAAATGATAGGCAGACAGATATAACATCCACTTGTAATGGGTTGGATGGTGACCTGCAGAGTCCACCGACAGATTAGGAGTAGAGACAGACCCGAGCACTGGTACAAGAAGTGGACAGTAATGCCTGCTTTAAATTAGCACACTTTCATTACTTACAAAGGGTCTACCTGACACCACATTAACTACACAGGTTATACCCCACACGCACAGTCGCGTGCACATGGCGTGGAGTGACCCCTGCTGGATTCGCACATGTCACTTGGACATACTACCATATAGAGCCCTTTTGAGGGAAGATAGTGCAGGAACTTCATAGTGTGGCGTGTACACAGGTAGCTTTAACAATGAAACACTGCCTGTTGGGTAGGTGGGGTAGCAAGATGTGGTACAGGTTTGCTCACTTGGCTTTGCTGCTGGCCTGAAGATGTTTTGCAATTCACTGGGCGAGCCTGCTACTGCCAAAAGTGAAAAAATGGAAGGCTGACTTAGTGGAATGGGCAGAAGCTGAGGAGTGCCATTTCTGAGAGGTCTGCATCAATGAACACGCAGAAAGGGATATGAAAATATGGGGGGACATGGTGGATCGTCTGGGTGCCGGAAAGGGAGACCATCATGGGTGAGGAGCCAAGATTTATGTTGGCAGATATCTTAGTATGAGCACCCGCCTCTGTCAGAATTCATTTTAATGAGTTCCTGGTGTCACCGTTTTCAATACGACATCATCAGGTATCCCTACCTCTCAGCTGCCCCAGCCTTTTACAGGTGACACTTGCGCTCCGGTTCTTCTAAACAAAAAACAATAACTGGCAAAGACAATAGATCTTTTGTTTACGACTTATTGGCTTTGCCGTGATTTTTAGCAATGCTATATAGCATCCCTGGTGCTGTAGAGCATTGCTACACAGCCAACACAGAAAAAAGGTGCTGTGTCACAGCTGCTTCATTTTGTGGGTGCGCACAACACACCATCCACACGAATGCATTTGCCTACATTATCATGTGGAAATGTTTTCTTTTTCTTATATACCTTTGTGAAGTGAATCAGTAAATAAAACAAGCATTTGCCATGCAACGGGTCTCGCGTTTGCTCGTGTTAGAGCTGATAGCATTGTAAACTTCTAACCGGACTTTTCACTCGTCATGAAACCTATCGGCAAAAGTGCAATAACCGGAAAAAGTGCAATTAAGTGTTTAACAGGGTTGATATTATGTAAGGCGCTCGACTTCTGCCAAGCGAGATCGCGCTGGGAAAATAGAGAAAAAGTAGTCCATGAACCGGACGAAAACAGCGAGCCTCGCATGTTTTCTGTACTTGGTCGATGCGCTCGAGGAGGGCTATCCACCGGAAAAGGCATGACGTATGCGTGCCTTCCACTAATTAAATCAAACGGATTCTAACAGGCAAGCCCACGAGCCAATAAAAGACACTGACGTGATGTGGACGGGGCTCCGAGCCCTTTTTAATTCCTAAAGTGTCTCGCTCAGCGAAATCCAAGCGCATGCGACGCAGGCTCGACCCTAAAAAAGGGTCTTTATTTTTCTGGTTTGGAAGCAACACAAAGGGTGTGGATAAGGGGAAGCAACAGAGAGGTGAAGAGGGAAAGAAACAACACAGGGCTTAAGGAAGCAACACTGGGGCTAAAATGAAGGATGGGGGCAGAAGCAACATACAGTGCAGCAGTGGGGGAAGAAACCTGAAGGGCTCGGAAGCAGAACTGCAGAGAGAGAGGCACTTGTAGTACAGAGGAGAAGAGAAGAACACAGGTAAGACAGAGGAACACTGAACTTACGGTGGAGAAGCACATGGGTGAGAAAGCAACATGCTGGGAGAAGCATACAAGAGCGAGCACAACATAGAGGATGGTGTGTGAGAAACACGCAGATGCAAGAAATCATCATGGATTGTAGCCGGGGGAAACAAAAGAACAGAAGTGCACAAAAATGTTAGCTGGAAAGCACAGGCACTCTCATCAACTGCTTAACCAAAAAGTAATGCCTGAGACATAAGCATAGGAAGGACACAAGTAACGATGCCATGCTAAAGGACCAGGGCAAATATAAGAAGGGGAAGGAAAGCCCACAGAAGCTGATGAATGATGAATAAAAAGCAAGAAAAGAGAGTGGCAATGAAGCCAATCAATGGTAAGCAGTGATTGTGCTCTAAGCCCGTTGCAAACTGAAAAAAGATCATTTCACAGAAAGACTGCTTGAGCTGTCTGGTAGGCGAAATCTTAAAATGAAGTCTCCAGCCAGAAGTGGCAGTGTCACACTGTATGCTGGTTCAAAGTTTTGAGAGGTCTGAGCCAACAACTGGGTGCAGCCTAACATAAGTGCCATCAGAGCCTTGGCTTATACCTGCACATTATCCATGGGAGTAACAGTGTACCTTGAGTATTATTTCACAATGGTTGAATCCTTTATTTGCAGTGCTGTTAAACAATTATCACACCAGGCACAGTTGTCCAAGTGGCAGGACACATTGTAGTGAGTTGGGGCCATTGAAACTGATTCACAATTATATATGCTTAATACACTTCAGAATCTGGTACTTCATAGTTAGCAGCTAGTCTCTGTGAGCCTCCCTGGAGCTTATCCTGGAATATGGGAAACTCTAGGCAGGAGGCACTGCATGGTCTCAGAAAGGCCTATAAGAAGCTACATCATGAACACAACAGCAAAAACTGCAAACATCCACAAAATGTTGTTGGCTGAAACGAAAACATAATGATCAGCCCAGGAAGCCAATGTCTAAAAGAGGTTCAACCAAACAAATCATTAAGTGAAGAGGGATATATCTGAATGTTGCTTGTTCCTGTGTGATAATTATGACCCAATGTTCTTTTCAATATGTGTGTTGCATGGTGCGGTATGAGACCGCAGACCTAAAGTCCATTTTTATATGTATGGTGCATGTTGCTGTGAGCGAGAGCTGACCCAAAGTCCCAACTATGTCTCACCTTAGACACCACAAGCACAGCTTCTAGCAAGACAGTTTGGGCCATATTTACAAGCCCCTAGCGGTTCCTTGCGCCGCCCTAGTGTCATTTTTTCTACGCTAAGGCAGCAGGAAGGAGGTCTTTTCCCCACACCATATTTACAAAGTGGCACAGTGCAAGCATAGCACTACTTTGTAAACCCTTGTGCCACCTTATGCCTGCGCCAGGCATAATGTATCCAAGGGGGGCGTTCCACTGATAGAAGGCCCAGAAAAATGACGCAGTGAAATTTACGAGATTTCACTGCACCATTTTCCCATCATTTTTTATGTCTGCCCAAGGCAGGCGTTAAAGTGATGCTCCCATTGTTTCCAATGAGCCTCTCCATGCATTGCTGGACTAATGGCATAACTTTTAGCGCCTGTCGACCAATGCACCACCATAGCATCAAAAAGTTTGATGCTATTGTGCTAACACGTGCCATGGTGCACCGTATTGCAAATACAGCGCTACCATGGTGCTGTTAGGGGGACAGGGGAGCACAAGAAAGGTGGCACATCATAGCTGATGTGGCACTTTCCTCTAAATATGCCCCACTGTTTTCTAACAGTGGACCTAAAGGCGACCCATTGCCTACCAGTGGTCAGCTTCATTGTGTTTGTCCCTGCCCTGGAGCATAGTCACAAATTGAGCCTTTCCAGTGCATTATTTTTTAGGCGCTACTTTTTTGTTCATGTTTAAGCACTCTACCAGAGTGTGCTTCTCATCCCTTTGCGTTCCTCCAGACTGCCGATCCTAACTGTCTGTCATGGTGCCGCCCCGTCTGCCATCCCTCTGATGTGTGTGTCCCCTCCACCCATTGTCCATGTGGCCTCCTTACATTGTCCTTGTTGCCCCTGCCATCCACCCTCCCTCCACTTTGACAGAGCACAGCTGTACAACATGGCTTAAAACTCTGACAAAGCCAATACCTCATGTAGGCGAAATCTATTGCCTTTGTCAATGCTTGTCATTGGTATGTAGCGTGTTGGTGTGTGTTGTTCTAAGGCTGTCTGTAGTCAGACCTAAGACACAAAAGTATGGAGAACATGTATTTACTTCCATCATGCTTTTAGAATCATAGGCAAAATCACTAAAAAGCCATGCAGGGCCCAATAAAAACCTTGCAACAAAATGTTTTAACACACAGTGATGTACGTTTTAGATAGTGGGCGCAACTCTCCCCTTCCGCCCCCCCCCCCTTCCACCAGCCATCTGAAAATAACAGCTTGAGCTATTAAATATATTTATTATAAACAAATAATGCTGTGACGTGGCATTAGTGCCAAAGCTGAAAAGTAGAATCCCTTGTGTACCCATAAAAATGTAGTGGTCGAGATTCCCTTTAGAGTGCTTGTGGATTTAACCCCACCGTGACCTGGCTCTATCATTCAGCAAACCAGCAGATTTGTATATGTTACCGTGAACTTAATAACACGGACTAAAAGGATTTGATTCGCTTTGCAGATAAGGTAACGGAGGTTGAAGTTTAAAGAGAAGGGACAGAAACATGATTCTTCACGTTTCTTTTCACTTTAAAGCTAGTCAGACATGTGCCTGGAGGGACGGTGGCTGGAAAGGGTCATAGAGGGAAAGCGCTGGTAGTATGAAATCCACAAATACAACTTATCAGGCTCGTAAACTATGTGCGCGATTTTAAGGAATGTGCCGGCCACCACATGGGCTCCCCCTGCACATTCCTTGGCCCTGACGCTTTGATAACAGCAATTCAGGCAGATTGCGACCTCTGGCCCGGTGTTAAGTCAAGCAAGTGACCTCTAACCCTGCCTGAGGGTTATATATTTACATCAGTTTCTGGAAATCAATACTCATCCATCGCTGTAACATATCATTTCATGTGCGTAAACACTCAGGCGCCTCTCGTTTTATTCCAGCATTTCAGCTCGAAAAAGGTCTTAAATTAGATTAAAGCTACTTTATTCAATTTCTTTGAGGGTCTTGTATTCTTGCATTTCATCCTAATCTGAAAAATGCTAGCTATCTACTGCATTACAAATGCGGTGAGACAGATTTATTTTTGACAGAAAATATGTATTTCAAGTTGCTTGGGTTTTCTATAAATGGCCGTTTGTCACTCTGTCAATCAAAGAAAGAATTCAATATGTTCTAGAGGTTAATATCTTTCATTGAACCAAAAACAAAGTTTAAAAAAAAATAAAAGGGTGAATTAGCTGTTAAAATCTTGACTTTTTAAATAGCACTTGCTACCACGCTTTTGACGTTTCCGAGCGTTGTAAATAGTTGGTGCTCAGTGGCCCTCATGCAAGAATTAAAATGGCCCCTCTGGCGCTGTTTAGGTAGTAAAATTGAGATTTTCCTAGCCTTGGTGTCAGAAAGGCTAGATTTAACTAAAGACACGTGCCAAAACGTTTCTTGCTTTATTAAATAGCAGCCAAGAACTACAAATCCCAGAAACCCTGGGAAAAGAACTACAAAATGACCACACCATGAGGTTGACCATCCCATGATGAGTCCCCTCATAACAATCTTGACTGAGATCACCAAGTCCTCTTTTCTTGTGAAAGTCAGCCCAGAGTAGAATCCAAGAGGAACCACAGAACAACATAAAACGTCATGATAGCCGAGAAAAACTCCTTGCAGAGATCCATGAAGAACTGAGAGGAACCAACTAAACACACAAAGTTTCCAGGTGAGGAGAAACTTGAAGCCGATCAACCGGAAGCAGAGGCATTGGGACATTTTTTGTTCTTCTTCTGAACTAGAAAAATGGTACTTAGAAACCCAGAGTGGTCGTAAATGACTTATTCGATGGCCTGTTTTGCTAGTAAGGATTGAACTTCGTCGTGAACCAGACAAAATTGATCTCAGGAAAACAGGAGAGGAGGAGGCAGATGGGACTGATAAGGTGGTAATTCTGTGCAATAGCCTTGTACCGTCTGGATCACCCAGGGATCTGAGGTTATGGAAGCCAAGTGTTTAAACACAAGCCCAGTCTGCCTCCTACTGGAGGAGGGCCAGACCTGGAAGTTCTTACCTGCAAGCTGGTCTCCTTTGGATCTGTATCCCCTCTTATGGCCTCCGCCGAACTGGCGGGGATAAAATTGGGGCTTGTACCCCTGGTAGAAATCTTGTTGGTTGCCTTGGATGTAGGAGCCTCTGCCGAGGGATTGCCCTCTTGAAGAATAACGGCCTGCAAATCGACCCCTTCCTTTGCCGGCCCTTCCAAAAACACGTTGGGAAAAAATGCTTTTCATCAACGAGTGTGCTTTGTCTAAAAAAGCATATGCGGAGACATATTTGCTCATTTCCTTTATAAAGTAAACACCAAAGAGAAGGCCATCCTCATTGGGTCCTTCCTCTTTGGATGCCAGAGAGCTAAGTTTGGGATCAATTCTGAGCAGAATACTTTTGCGCCGCTCCTGTGAAATGTAGGCGTTGGCATTGCCTAACATGCAAATCGCTCTTTGAGCCCAATTTGACAGTACCTCAGGGTCCACCTGAGTGCCCTCCATCTTTGCCTCCTTGGCCAAATCAAAAATCCTGGTGAGAGGACTGACCAGGTCCAGAAGTCTGTCCTGGCAATTTGACCAGGCTCGATCAACCCCTTTCTTGGGATCCTTCCCAAATTTAGTAAACAACAATAACATATTGGGATCAAAAGAGGGGGTATCAGCCACCTTAAAGGGAAGGGAATGTCTGGGACATTCAGACTTCAACTTGTTTTTATACACTTTGTCAAACGCATGCCTCAAATAAAAGGAGACATAGTCAGAAACATGATCGGAAGGAAACCATTCCGACGAATTTGGATGGTGAATCAACGTAGGGTCGAACATGGGTTCACCATCATGATCAACCAGATCATCAGACACTAAATGACTGGAACTTACTGAAGGAGACATTTTACGCCTTTCCTCCAAAGGACCATTATCATAGAAATCATCATTCGTGGATTCTTGTAAGACATCGTCCCCGTCACTGTCCATGTCTCTAATATGTAGGATGTTAAGGGGGGAGGAAGAGAGCCCCGAAAAATTCGCCTCTCGGGGTGGAGGCCCAAATTTGACAGAAATGCCTTTGGGAGGCACATATGTGGATGCCGCACGTTTCATTCCTCTCTTAGGAGGATTATCCTTGGGGTTTTGCAGCATTCTGCATATGGAGACTTATACATTTTTTTAAATATCTAACATGGATACAGACACTGCATGTTGGACAGACTCCTTGATGAAGGATTTTAAATTGTCCTTCATGAACTGTGCCTGTTCATCCCCAGACATAATTTCAGTAAAAAAATGTATATAAGAGGTTTAAAATAATAATACCAGGGAAAAAGATAGCAAACAAGTAAAATCCCGATCTAAAGGGTTAAAAATAGCTGAAAGGAAGGATTTAGGGAGGGACTAAGGAGAAGGGCTGGACAGGGGCGAGTTCTGGGCAGAACCGTAAGAACGAAGGGCAAACAGGAAAGCCCTCACCAATAACAAGCGGCAGAAGGCAGCAGCAGGCGACGCCGGTGCACACCGTGATTCTGGTGACAAGACGCCAGGAGCGAGGAATAACTCAGTAAGAATACCTCAGGCAAAACGAAAAACGGACGTTAAGAAAGTTCGAATGAGGCCGCACGCGCACCTAACGAAAGTGCATTATGAAGGCGAGCGCATTGTGAAGACGAGCGTGCAAGGATGTGCATTAACTGCTGCCGAAAGCACAATAAAACATAGCGCGAAATATATAAACATTAGCAACATACAAATGAATGATAACAATTAACTAATTAAAATGTAAAGAAAACGGCGAGCAGAGTACTTATCTTGACTGCGAGCAGCAAGAAAAGAGGACTTGGTGTTCTCAGTCAAGATTGTTATGAGGGGGCTCATCATGGGATTGGTCAGCCCTATTGTGTGGTCATTTTGTAGTTCTTTTCCCAGGGTTTCTGGGATTTGTAGTTCTTGGCTGCTATTTAATAAAGCTAGAAAGGTTTTGGCATAATATGAGCCTCCTGTCTTGTAATAAAATACAGCCAAAATTGAAATGCAGTGGGCCTCTGACTTTTCTAGGCCCAAAGACCCTTCGCCTGATGCACCAACATTGCTATCTACGCCCATGCTGGCACTTACAATCCAAATTGATGATATTTAATTACCTCCTCATGGTGTCCTCCTCATCCCAGCCGTTACAAACTGAGGGTATACCCCTTGCAACCACTATAGCACGCTAGGTATTTTTAAATTATTATTCTGTTTTTTTAGTTTATTTCCCCCCCTCGCCTCCTCCTGCTATTGTTTCTGTCATGAAGCAGCTATGCACACTGGTTGCAAGTGGTACGGGTGAGTTTATGCATGCTTGCTCTGGTTTCTCATGTGTCGCTGTTGTTTGTTGCTTCTTGTTTGGAGGCTCCTGTGTCTCCTTGTAACACAAATGCCTTCTGCCTTGCTGTAGCGGGTGTAGTCAAGTTGTGCAGCAGCTGTGGTTCGCGCTCCCTGCCCATGTGCTGGGCTGGGACAGGGAGCGACTCCATGCGTCTGTGGCTGGGCCGTTCGGGAGACATATGTGCGGCTTCTCAAGCTCCTCCTACATGTAGAACTTACACGGGTGCTCTGTGGGTTGGCTGCAATGGTGACCCAATCTTGCATGATTACACTATTTAATAGGAAGAAGAATGCTGTTCTAGCGCATTGCTGCTCATGGTGCTGGTGCCTGTAGCAAAGCCTTCATCATGGAAAAGTTCTCTTATGCTCCTGCTCAGAGCGATGCTTAAGAGCTCCTCCAAATTTCTAGGGGGGATTTACATGTCCTTATTAAAGACGTTGTTGTCACTGCCATTAAGGAGAGGAAAATCCCTCCTAAGCGCCCATGTTTGGAGGATACTGATGAACCTGATGAGGCCAAAAGTAGATACATTCAAGGTGACGAGCTAAAGGCGTTTTTGGCCCATATTAGGGGCCTTTTGAGGTTTGCTTCTCCAGATGTGATGTAAGAGGACTTTCTGGCCCAATATAATACAGTGTCAAAGCATGTCTTACCACATCATGATGTGATTCAGTCCTTGCTACAGAGTGAAAGGAAGGACATTAATAAGCCTGTTGTCCTCCATTTCTTTACAAAACTTGTTGGAGGGTTTTGATGAGCAGTTCCCTCAGGCACCATGGCTGCCTACTATTCTGGCCTCCATCTCTTCTTCATTGTCCTTGGCCTCAGAGGATGTTGCCCTATCTGATCAAGTGGATAAGAGGGTTGAGTCCACTTTGAAAAGGGTGTATGCTGCAACCAATTATAGTATTCAGGTGAACACGTATGCTGCCTATGCTACACAGGTGCTCTTTAAGGAGTTCCACACACTCTTTGACTGTCATCAAGCCCAGAATAATACCACTGCTCTCCTGTCCAATATAGAGATGCTGTCTCAGACCTTGTCTGATTCTGTTTTTGACAGTCTTTGAGCTTCCACGATGGCTGCAGGGACATTCAGTTCTGGACGGCAGTCCCTGTGGTTGTAGTCATGGAAGCTGGAAGCTTCTCAGAGGTCCATGATTCATAAGCTTCCTGTTTTGGGTTGTTATGATGTAAACTGGTTCTGGAATGTGCGGCGATGATGGTTCCAGAGGCGACAGTTGTGAGTAGCCTCTGGGACGGTCGGACGCTGGGTTGTGTTGTTACACATTAAACTTAAAACGGAACTTTGTAGTTTCGATTTGGATCAGTTGTGCTCACCACATTTTGGCAATGAGGATGGGATACGAACCCAGGCGTCATAAGTTGTTTGGCAATGAACTGAATGATATGGTAGAGAAGGCAGTTGAGGAGAAGATCCTGTGGTCTTTAAAGCAAGTTCAGGATAAGAAACAGTTTGGGTTTAAGTGGCTTGCTTTCCAGTCAGCTGTGAGGCGTCCCTTTCAAGGTCAAGCCTGTGGTCAAGGGAGCCGTCTTTTATAGCAAATCCTGGCCTTCTTCCACCCATGAAGGAGATTTCTAGCAGCAGCACTAGTGACTATGTGATGGTGGGAGGCCTTCTTCAACTGTTTCTGCTTCACTGGATAGAGGAGGTTAAGGATTCCTGGGTCCTTTCGATAGCCTGGGTCCTTTTGATAGTTGAACATGGTTATCGAATTCTATTCTAAGGACTTACTCAAAAACCTTGTTTCAGACTTACTCCTTCTCCAAAAGACCCTGTCATCCTTCAGTGGCTGTGTCCACTCACTACTTCACAAGGAGGCGATTGTTCCGGTTCTGGTCGGACAAGAGGGTTTTGGGTTTTACTCCACTCTATTTTTGGTTCCAAAACTGGATGGATCCTTTTGCCCCACCCTCAACCTCAAGGATCTGAACACTTTTGCTCTGTTGGATCATTTTCGCATGATGTCTCTACAGGCCATAATTCCCCTGCTCATGAAAGGGAATTTCTTGGCGACCCTGGATCTCCAGGATGCATATTTTCATGTTTCCGTTTATGTCAGCAATTCATGATGTTTGCAGGCGAGGGTCTTCGTTATCAGTTTCAAGCCCTGCCATTTGTTCTGGCAACATTTCACTACGTCTTCACCAAGGTACTGGCACAACTTGTTGCTTTTTTACATTTTCATGTTGTTGTTTTGCATCCTTACCTTGACGACTGGTTGTTGTCCGATCCTTTTTTTCCAAGGGAAGTCAAGATGTGGATCTGGTCGTCTCCACCCTGCAGGGCTTCGGTCTTCTTATCAATATATCGAAGTCACATCTCACGCCTTGTCAGAAAAACACATTCATTGGTGATCGTTTGGACTTTCGAGTGGGTGCAGCTTATCTACTGTAGGACAGACTACTCTCTCTCCAGTTGGGTGTACAGACTTTTTTAACACAGTCACACAATTCTGCAAGGAGCTGGTAGCAGATGCAAGGTCTCTTGGCAGCCTCAACAGTAGTGGCCTTCTGGGCTCATTTTCATTTAAATCCAATAGTGAACCACATCCTACACCATTGGGATCTTGCCTCGCAGAACTACGATGTGTTGATTCCCATGTCAGAAAAGATTGTGCATTGGGCTAACCTGTTGAAAGGGGTTCCTTTCCATTTGCCATCTCCTGTTCTAGTGACAACAGATGCCAGTATGTGGGGGTGGTGTTGGATCTCAAGGAGATGAGTGCTACTTGGTCTCCATGGGAGAGTCAGCAGTCTTTTAATTGGAGGAAACTGATGACTGTCCGGAGAGCCTTGGTGGGTTTTCAGGACAGCTTAATGGGCAAAAATTGGTGGTCAGGACCGACAATCAAGTGGCAAGGGCATACATGAACAGGCAGGGAGCTACAAAGTGCTGATCCCTCAATCAGAATGCATCCTTGATATTTCTCTGGGCAGAGGAGTTTGTTCTGGGTCTCACTGTAGTTTATATTCAAGGGGAATTGAATTTTTGGGTAGACAGCATCAGCAGGAACATCCTATCCTTGGTGACATACCATCAGTCTCTTCCCCTCTTCTGTCTTGTCTGCCAGGAGTTTGGGGACCCTTGGCTGGACCTATATGCCTCCCCAGCAAATGTATGTATGTATGTATGTATAGAGTATTTGTAAAGCGCATTCCGGCCCGGGGGCATCGAAGCGCTAACTAGGGTGAGGCAACAATGTCGGTGGAAAGAAGGGTGCAGGCTATCAAGGGAACAGCCAGGTCTTAACCTGTTTCCTGAAGATAAGGTAATTGTGCTCTTTCCTGAGATTTAACGGGAGAGAATTCCAAATCCTAGCGGCAGTGATAGTGAAAGCTTTATCCCCCCACTTCACCTTCTTGGTGCGGGGAACTTGAATTTGAAAGGTGCTGGCAGAACGCAGCAGTCGTGTAGATCGGTGCCACTGTAGTTTGGTAGTCAAATACTTGGGACTAATCCCGTGCGTGGCTTTATGAGAGATGCAGAGAGCCTTAAAAGAAATCCGTTGGGCTATTGGAAGCCAATGTAGATTCCTAAGGCTCTCCTTAGCTGAGGCTGATCGTGGCAAGTTCAATATTAATCTAGCAGCTGTGTTCTGCATCAGCTGCAGTTTTTTGAGTGATCCTTTATCCAAGTTAAGCAAGAGGGTGTTTCCATAGTCCAATCTGGACAGGACCAGGGCAGCAGTAATTCTCCATTCTTTTAAAATAAAGGGGAACATTTTCTTCAATTTCCTCAGAATCCACATACAGGATTTAATGGTCTGGTTGACCTGAAGTTGAAATGATAAGTGGTCATCAAAAAGAAATCCTAGATTTCTTGAAGTGGAACCAGGTAAAGGCAGGGTGCCACACTCTTTGGGCCACCAGTTAGGAGACCACTGAGCCCTACTTATCCCAAAGCAGAGAACCTCGGTTGTATCACAGTTAAATTTTAGCCAGTTGGCCTTCATCCAGCTGCTTACCGCCAACATGCAAGAGTTAAAACAGGCCGCAACTACCTCCACGTCTTTATTGATAGGAATGATCATTTGAGTGTTATCTGCGTATGAGGTTGGAATGAAGCCAAACAAGCGTATTAATTCTGCCAGAGGGGCCACATAAACATTGAATAAAGTGGGGCTAAGTGATGAACCCTGAGGAACACCACAGGGCAGAAGGTA
This sequence comes from Pleurodeles waltl, assembly GCF_031143425.1. NCBI lineage: Eukaryota > Metazoa > Chordata > Amphibia > Caudata > Salamandridae > Pleurodeles > Pleurodeles waltl. The sequence continues at coordinate 1,667,905,362 of NC_090444.1, read as the reverse complement.
AGAGGGGGATCTAAAATCTCCACTGCTTACCGTAGACCACCTGTTAGTGAGAAAGGACTCAAAGAGCTTCAGAGCCAGGTCCCTGATACCTACTTGATGTAGACGTTCTAGCAGAAAATGGGGGGCAATGGTGTCAAATGCTGCAGATAGGTCCAGCAGGACCAGGAAAACACCCTGTCCCTCATCGACCAGCCTCCGAATAGTGTCTGATGAGGAGATGAGAGCAGATTCCGAACTATGGGACCTCCGAAATCCATGTTGAGAAATGTCATAACCCTCTGAATCTGACAAGGAATTGACCAATTCTCTGTTGATGTATTTTTTTTCTAACATTTTAGCCAGAAAAGGAAGCAAGGCTATGGGGCGAAGATTGGTTAAATCATCATGTTTCCCAGTTTCCTTCTTTTTTAGGGGAATAATAGTAGTGTCTTTCCAAGCAGAGGGATAGATGCTGGAAGTGAGGACTTCCTGAAATATGGGGACCAGCACAGATGCCACCAACTCTGGAACCAGTTGCAGAATAGCCAGAGGGCAGGGGTCTAACGGGGACCCAGATTTGCATTCATAAAGCAGCTTACCAATTATGTCTTGCGATGGCATGTTAAACTTGGGAAGTAACCTACAATTATCAGATATGGCTGTAGGTGGAACGGAGGGGAACAATGCTGTGGTGTCGCTAGGGAGAGAATGCCCCTGAGTCTTGTCTAAAGTAAAGCTGGAGTAAATATTTAGAATTTTGCTTTCAAAGAACTTTGCTATTTTGTTTTAAAAATCTTGAGAGTTTTCCAGCTTGGACGTGCAAGGGGGGGGGGGTTGTAAGGGCATTAATAACTCTAATTAACTCTCTAGAAGAATTGGCAGCTTTTCTCATTTTTAGCGTAAAGTAGTCTGATTTAGCTGTAAAGCAAGCCTCCTTATAACAATTTAAGGCTAATTTTAAATTAAGTTTCTCACTGGCACCCGGATTAAGTCTCCAGTGACGCTCCTGTTGTCTGTTTTTCCTCTGGAGTACTTTAAGGTCCTTAGAGAACCAAGGTAGGCTGTTTTTTTTCCCCATGAGTGGTGCATATATCTTCTGAGGGGCTAATGAATCAATCGCCAAAGTAATTCCCTGGTTAAAACGGGCCAGTGGCGGTAGAACAGACATCTTAGGATCATTCCAACTGCATTTTAGTGCAGTTTCCAGGGACTTAGCTTTAATGCTTTTCCATTGTCTTATTAATTTATTCAGGGGTGTATGTATGGGGAAAGACTGTTTTTTTATGAAATTGAAAGTCAGAGTGAATGATCTGTCCACTTTAACGGGATAGTCATAAGCTTTAATTCTTCCTCAGAATGGGTAAAAATTCAGTCGAGGGTGTGGCCAGCTACATGAGTAGCCGGACCTTTCTTTAAGACCCAGTCTAAGGAGACCATAAGATTAAGGAATTCAGTAACCAACAGGTTACTACTGTCATCAAAATGAATATTGAAATCCCCTAATATAATCGCTTTAGGGGCCATAACAAACGGTTCCAACAAGTCTGTGCATTCCAAAAAAAACTTAGGGAGGGGACCAGGAGGACGATAGATTAAAAGCCCTTCTGAAACTAAAGAATTGCCATAAAAAAGTTTAAAAACCATTGTTTCACATGCCTCAGAAGTGGTGCTCCTAGCAGTCCAAGTGCAGGTAAGGTCAGACCTACAGATATTGGCCAAGCCCCCTCCTCTGGTTTCAGTTATAAAAAGGCAGTCAATATTGAGGGTGGAGATAAGTTCACTAATTTCAAATTTATGCTTGGGAAGGGATCTGACGTTATTAAGAGCAAAGGACCCCCTTTCCCTAGTGCCCCTCATACCCCGACCATTAGCATGATCAACCTTATTCCCAGCTTCCCTCAGAGCTTTATGCTCCTCCACTGTTAGTGGCCTTGGCGAAGACCAAATGCAGCGTGCACATTTCCAGGGGGCCGGATTGCCCGGTATAAGCGTTTGAAGACAAGGACTACCTGCCAGACTGCGGATATCTGGATAGGCAAGCAGGCCTTCTTTAGGGGGAGATGTAAGGTTCCTGGCCCTCTGGCCCGTCCTGGCGCGGATGGGCGCAGACGGGCTTGCCTTTGGCGCACCAGCGGCGCGCCCGCTGCGCGCGTCCGCTGCGTGGCCGTGTTTCTGCTCGCATTAAATACCCTTGAAAGAAACAACTGGACCGCTACCCAACAGGAAGTGTCCAGCCGGTAGACAGGAAGCGGGCTCTAACAGGCCCAAACTTCCTGCAAGGTCCGACAGCAAAAATGGACCTCCCGGCTACAAAATGCTCTGTGCCAGACTTTTTCCATGGAGAGTCTGGTGTGGGCAGTGGGTGCCCTCTCAGTCCCGTGGCCTAAGAGGCTGCTGTATGCCTTCCCTTTGATTCCCATCCTGCCAGTGGTCCTCCAGAAGGTCCAGTTCAGGTGATCCTCATTGCCCCTTATTGGCCCAGGCGCCATTGCTTTCCTCTCCTTCTGGCTCTGTCCCAGGGTTGGGTCCTCCATCGCCCTTGAACGCCCTCTCCTCTTCAATTTTCATGTCTGTCTCGCCAGATGTTTCTCAGGTTGAATCTGACAGCTTTGCACTTGAGGCCCATAGAGTTAGATTATCTGGGTTGTTCCTCTCAAGTGGCTTTGGAGATTCAAACGTCCCGTAGGCAGCCTACCATTTAAATCCTACAAGAAACACTGGGCTTCTTTTTCCAAGTGATGTTTGTCCCAGTCTGAGGTTCCTACGGTCATTGACTCTTTCAAATTCTTGACTTTTTGTGTGATGATTTCCTCAAGGGCCTGGTTCCTAGTACCCTTTCTGCTCAGTGGACTGAGATTAAGTCATTCCGGTCCATTTCTGATGATTTTTATACTATCCCTCCTTAGTTTTACAGTTGCTGTGGAGTTTCATATTGCAGCATCCCTCTGTTTGAAGGGAAGTTCCATCTTGGGACCTAGCTGATGCTCTCAGGGGCTTGCAGGGTGCTCCTTGGAACCTTTGGAGGAGGCTTAGTTTGTGTGGTTGTCAGCTAAGGTGATCTTCTTGGTAGCCATTATCTCTGCTAGATGTCTTGGTGAGCTTGGGCTCTTATGGTAGGTTTTTATTATCTGACATTTTTTCCTGGCCTTGTGGTGCTTCGCCTGGATCCTAAGTTTGTTCCTAAGGTGGCTTCTTCTTTTCATTTGACTCAGGAGGTCATTTCGCCAGTTTTAATGGATTCTTCTTCCTTTGTGCTCCCTTCTACTCTAAATGTGAGGAGGGCACATTTGATTTATTTGGAGTGCACAAGACCCTTTAGGGTATCTAACTCTTTGTTTGTCTCCACTCAGACTCTTAGGGGCCAGATGTAGGTAGAAAACATTTTGCGAGGTGCAAATTGCGAGTCCCAGCGACTCGCAATTTGCACCTCGCAAAATGTTATGCAGAAAGGTGTCTCAGACACCTTCTGCGACTCGCTATGGGGTCGCAAAGACCCACCTCATAAATATTTATGAGGTGGGTCGCAGTTTGCGACCCCATAGCGAGTCTAGGAACTCACAGGGATGGTGGCCTGCTGGAGACAGCAGACCTCCATGTCCGTGACTGCTTTTGAATAAAGCAGTTTTTTTTTTTCTCTTTGCAGCCCGTTTTCCTTAAAGGAAAACGAGCTGCAAATAGAAAAAATACTGAAACCTTTTTGTTTCGGTTTTTTTCAGAGTAGGCAGTCCATAGGACTACTGCCTGCTCTGAAAAAATATTATTGTGAGCATTCACAAAGGGGAAGGGGACCCATGGGGACCCCTTTCCGTTTGCGAATGAGTTACCATCCACTTAAAGTGGATGGTAACTGCAAGTTGATTTGCGACCGCTTTCGCGGTCACAAATCAACTCTACATCGCGGTGCGACTCGCAAATAGGTAGGGAACACCCCTTCCTATTTGCGAGTCTGAAACACATTTTGCGAGTCGGTACCGACTCGCAAAATGTGCTTCAGCATCGCGTAAGGGCTTTTGCACCTCGCAAGCGGCGTTTTTTGCCATTCGCGAGGCGCAAAAGCCTTCTTAAATCTGGCCCTTAGTCACTAAGGGCCATATCCCATAGACATAGAATGGGTAAAAACCTTTGCTACATATGGCCCTAAATCCGTCAGGCCATTTTCCGCACCTATGAAGTTGTCAGAGATGCTCTTCCTTCTGATGTCCAGGGCAGGCCCACTCGGGCAGTTTCTACCTCGTGGGTGATTCTGGGAGGGTGTTCATCTTGGAGTTCACCCGGGCAGCCACTTGGTCTTCTCCCCATACTTTTCTTCATCTCTACAGTCTTTGTGTTTGTGCTGACCTGGAAGGCGATTTTAGAACACAAGTTTTGGCTACTGCTGCAAAGTGATGTTTGTTTTGTTTGAACAAAACCTATCCTGCATTTGCACCGTGAGTGCTCTGTGGTCTTTTTTGAGTTTGTTATATCCTCAGTTTGTAAGGCCTGGAATAAGGAGGACACCATGAGGGGGTCAATCATCTTGTAACTTACCAGTAATCTTCATTACTCTGATTAGAGGTTTTCCTTGTCCCAGTCCTTTTTCCTCCCTCTCCTCCTGGTTGCAAATTGTGCCTTTTGCTTGGTAACGTAACAGGAGGAGGTTGGGGGGGGAGCTTAAATTAAAAAATAAATAAAAAAGTAATATTAGTGTGTAGTTGTAGTGAGATTGGCACACCCCTCAGTTTGTAAGGACTGGGACGAGAAGGTCCCCTAACAGGGGTAATGAAGATTACCCGTAAGTAACAAGTTCATCAATCCTTAAGGGGCATCTTTACTAACAGTTTGTGCAGGGCTTGCACCATAAAAGTGACACAAACAAGCACAAAGCGTAGAAGTGGGATTTACTTTCCAGTGAAAAACTTGTTTTACTCAGGAAAGTAGCTCTAAAGTAATGATACTTTATGTTAATTTGTGTCAAGGGGGAACACCATTATTTTTGACACAAAACCCTATCTCGTAACATGTAGACAGGGGACTGCGTCTCAACAATGAAAGGCTCCTTCAGCATTGCCTGGATTCAAAACCCTGGCCAGGATGCATACAATTTTCATCAGGGAGCCCTTAATTCTCTGAACCTTCTTACCGACTTTTGACTCAACAAAAGCCCCACATACTTCAGATTAAGGCACTAAGAACCGAGGAGACATGGTTAAGTAAACTCATATCTACTCTGTGCACTAGAACCCTGTATTTAAAAACACAAGTCACTGATCTCACAAGTGATTTTTACCATACCAAAGAGAACAAATTTACTAATGTTGGGATTGATGTAAAGTAAGTTATGTCTTCTCTGACGCCTTCTGCCAATACTGTTTTTTAGTCGACAGCGCCTTTCATTCTTAGACAAGTATGTCTGCTGTTAACATCCCATGCAGGTCAGCACAGGATCCTGCATGTCAAGTGACTTTGGTTAAAAGCCAGGACTGACAAAAGGTACCACACATGAGATGGGGTTATCTGGCTGATAAGTGTTCACTGTGATGAAGAGAACCTAAAACAACTCAAAAAGCGAAACCTGGTGTAAAGTGAGACATTTGGTGCAGATGGTGCACAATGAGGTGAACACCGTTTTGTGAAAACTCATCCTCATTTGTTTGCAAGAAAAAATCAGCTCACAGACAGCAAAACGACCTTGAGTCCAAAGTCTTAAAGTGTGAAAATGCCCCAGTCTGTTTAAACATACCTAATAATAACAATACCACCACCCCACCTCTAAACAACACACGCCAACCGTGTCAGCCGCATGCCTCCCTCTTTTTTGCAGCTCCTTCAAGGGGGCCCTACTGCAGTGATTTTTTTTTTCGTACTTCACTTTATTTATTTTCATAGGGAGGAAAAAAACATTTACAATACAACCATGAACCATGGCTACTAACGTAGCGGATGTTGCTAATGAAACATACATAAATTGTATCCGAGTGGAAGAGGGGCAGTCCATAAAAACAAATAATAATGGTATGGTCAGTTCGTGTTTCCATTATCCCAGTGTCTAGTGATCCAAGGGCCCAGACCTCCACATGTTAGTTGTCACACCCTCTCCATTTATTGATCATCTTTTCTGCACCAGTAAATGGTCCATTCCTCTGGATTTATTTATATATTATATATATTATAGTATATATAATATTATATATTTATAGTCGTGGGTACCACCAGTCACCAATGCTGAACGATGTCTCGCCTTCCAATCAAGATCCAAATTGCAGCTAGGGTTATCTGAGTGCAGGAGTTCGCCCAGCTCTCCATCATCCCAAATAATGCCACTTTGGGATCCAAGAGGTATATGAATGATGGCTGCCAGTACTGTGTAAACCTCCCGCCAGTATTGCTCTATGACTGGATATGTCCAGATGACATATTAGAGGGTCCCCTCGACCCCTACTCAGAGTTTCGTACCTTACACATTTCTCATTGATGGTTCAGGCCCTAGCCCCTCCTATGGAAATATTTCAACTGGACCAGTCGTAAGTTTGGGAAGATGACAAATACCTCAGCTGTCATCTTGGCCTCCTGCCACTCATCGTCTTCCATCTTCCCAACCTCACCATCCCAGGCTGCCTGCACATTAGAAGCATTGAGCAGGAGAGAGTGGTATAATCTCGAAGTACCCTTTCTGCCTAGGGGTTCCATGTTCCCCTTCACCTCAAGTGTGCTGTACTTGGGGCGTGCCCTCAGCTCATGCCTGTATGTGTCTAAAGCATAGTGCTGTTGGAGATATGTGAAGAATTGGGAGCTATGAAGTTGAAACACTTTGCTTAGTTGAGTAAAAGAGAGAATGTGATCACAATCCCATACATCACCCAGTTGGGAGATACTGATCAAGTCCTACAGTCGGAATCCTGCCTACTGTACAGTATGCTTAAACCAAGGTCCTGTCAAGCCACTTACTGTGCACCAGTGCTGCCAGTACTGCCTGCCAACACAAAAGAGAAAGTCTGGTTGGGGTGCATTAAACAGCAAGCCCAAAGTCCCTGGTTTTTCGTGGAGCACCGGCTCTACACGTCCTGAGGATTCCTGCTGTTCTCAAAACTGCCTATCACCAATCTGAATTATTTGGGTTTTCCAATGGTAAAGGCAGGGATCTGGGAGACCCAGGACTTGGATATCAGTGATTGTTGGTCTTGGAAGAATGTTGGGAATAATAAACGGGCAACTCTGGACAGAGGAGTGCAAGCATTTTATAAACTGCCACTGTACCCATTAAATTAAGGGCCAGTGAAGCCCAATTTTTCCAGATCTTTCCATGTGCGTGATAGTAATTATCTTCAAGTCCCAAACCACCTACAAGTCACATGAGATGTACACTCGCAGGTACTGGATTGTATCTTCAGCTTACTGGTACTTGGCCTCTGGTGGATGTTGAGGGGCATACTAAATAGTTGCAACTATGTAGGCTTCTTCCAGGTAACAACCAACCCTGAAGCCTCCTCGTAGATATGTGTAATATGTGACAAGCATGAAAGTGAACTCTGAAGTATGTGTAAGTAAAGAAGCATGTCAGCTGCATAAAATGACACTCTGCCTGCTGTCCCATCAGTTCAAAGGAACCTATGTATCTGCACGTCTCTCCGAAGCCACTCCACCAGGGATTCTATTGCTAGAGATAAAAAGGAGGAAGGACGGTTGGTAACGCTGGTGCATACCCTTCTGGATAGGAAAGGGGGGTGGGAGTACTCTGTTAATAGCTACCCGAGCCTTAAAGGCATTGTAAAGGGCTGCCACCAGACCCACAAAGTGTGGGCTGATGTTTGTTAGGACCTGGATTAAGATGGGTCAGTTTGCTGTATTGAATACTTTCTTGTGGTCCAGTAAGAACAGTGCAGAGAGGCACTGTAGGTCCTTGAAGTGGGCCAATGCCACCTGTAGCCCGCAGAGGCAATGTCTCTTACCCCTATTTGGTATGAAGCCATTTTGGTCCTCATGGACCAACACTCAAATCACTGCAGCCAATCTGATGGTCAGCAGTTTGGGCAGCAGTTTAACCTCTATGTTGAGAAGTGAAATAGGTCGGTAGGAAGACTGTTCCTCTGGGGGTTTGTTTAGTTTTAGAATAACAGAAATCAATGTTCTGCAAAGGCTGTCTGGGAGACAGCCTGATCTGCCATAGCATTAAAAAGATCGAGGAGCTGGGGGGTCAGCAGCACCAAGAACCATTTAAAGAATTCAAAGGAGAATCCATTTGGACCTGGTGTCTTTCCAGAAGGTGAGGCAGTCACCGCCGCCTGGATCTCCTCCAGCATCAGAGGTGCATTCAGAGTCTTCCGGTCTTCCTCTGAGAGGAACCGCACCGGGAGATTGTTCACATTGAGGTATAGCTGTTCCCGCTGTGGTGGGACCTGTTCTCTATAAAGCTCACAATAGTAGTCTGCAAAGGCTCTTGCGATTTTGTGGGTCCTAGACATCAATTGTCCTTCTTTTTAGGGTAGTTGAAGAATTATCTTAGCTCCTTCATTTCGGACTAACCAGTATAAGAGTTCACCAGCTTTGTTACCTTGTTCATCGATCTTTTATCTGAAGGCTGTCTAAGCGTGCTTGGCTGTGCCCATTTACTTATGCAGGGGGTTGCACATAGCTACTCCAGTGGTGTCTGGTATTCTCCTGTCGTTCCCACTGCAAGTGTGCATTTGAGAAGGAGGATCTTAACCTCTAGCTCCATGATCTCCAGTTCTCTATCTATCTCATTCTCTGCCCCGCGCTATTGAGGCGGTCTTATCCCTTATTGTCATCTTAAACAATTTCCACAGGCTCACTATGCAGGTCATGGACAGAGTGTTGAGATGAAAGTATTCACCGATCGCCTCACAAAGAAGATCTGTGAAGTTACTATCCTGCAGCCTCCATGCATTTTACCCCCAAATGCCCACAAGGTACCTCAAAACGGGTGCAGAAGCACACTTCGACTTGGGAGTGGTCTGGGAGAATCTGGGTGCCTGAAGGATGACCAATACCTCATGGTGAAAAAAATAGTCAATCTTCGAGCTTCAATTCTGTGGGGCAGAGTAGTGAGTGAAACCTCAGTTGTATGGGTGCCAGGCATTCCAGATATCAACCAAACCCATGGGCAACACCTATTTCATCAATGCCAAAATATAGTACAATGAAACAGCCCAGGTTATCTCTGTGCAGCCTAGCAACTGACAGTGGGAGCGACTTATGGAGGACTGTCACCACCACCCTTGAGCCTCCAGTGAATCCTGTGTGGTAGACCGTGGAAAAATCATGTCTCCTGAGAAGGGGCATTTAGTCCACAGGAGATGAGTCTCTTGTAACAGGATATCCCCAGGCGGAGAGTCTTATACCATACACCCTGTCCCACTCCTCTCCTAATCTTGTATAGAACCCCATTGCCCATTACTGTGAACTGGGTAGTTAATCTCCCTTGTAACCACATATGGGACATCAATCAACTGTGTGTTTGCGGGTAGGCAAAGACTGATTTGCATATAGCTGTGTCCAAACTGAGTTGACGTGGCAAGCAAAATAACAATGGATTAAACCCAGATCTGTCACTGGGGGTGAGTGTTTGAAAGGTTTCAACACTCTGCTCATACTTTTATTTTGTGATATTGCCTTGTGTGCCCTAAGTGGCAGGGGTATGGCCAGACGTGGGTCCCTTGCTTGCTGCGCCACTGGATTCAAGCTAGCCAGGCTGATGAAGGGTGATAGCCTGAAACCGGTCCCAGGATGCTTGAATCCTGTCCAGGGAGGATCTGGCTTGGCAGTTTGGGCTGGACTGTTCCCATAGGGAGCAGGGTCAAGACTGATTTGCATATAGCTGGGTCCAAAGTGGGGTGACGTGGCAAGCAAAATAACAATGGATTAAACCCAGATCTGTGACTGGGGGTAAGTGTTTGAAAGGTTTCAACACTCCATCCATCATTTTATTTTGTAATGTTTCTGCTTAGTGCCATCCAACATCTATAAACATAAAGAAAAAAAAAGAACCTCCCTCCTTTTCCAGCCCTCTGTAGGAGCCAAAACCCTATCATCAACTGATTTTTATCTAAATAATTTGGCCCTAATGAATAAAGTTGATCTAGCAGCTAGAGACTGCACTCATCACTCCTTATCAAGAAGAACACAACGAGGCAAAGTAAAGAGAATAACATTTTGGTAGTATACAGAACTGAGTTCTGGATCAAACATAAGGCAAAACAGAATTTATTTCGAATTGCTACAAATAAAAATACATTGAGTGCCATAAAGGCCCAAACTCAGAAATACAGAATAGTGGAAAATCATAAAACACAATATGTTTTTAGTTAAGCAAAGACAAGCAAAATTTTATGTGTCAAACTCATAAAGAGTACTGACAGCAGATCAAAGGGCAAGGGATTCTTGGTAGGAAAAAGGAAAGTCACCTCAGGACCTGAGAACCCACAGATGTTATAGACTAATCACAAAAGCTATTAATAGATTTTGCAAGTTCACCATGGTAAGATCATGGTTAGGGTCTCATTGGCAAATCAGAAACAGCAACATATTTATTACAACCCTAGTACTAACCCATTTCCTAAGGTAAAGAGAAACGTTTAACACCTACCCCTTTAGCAACTACACTGCAGAGATGTTCAGCACAAAGGAAAATTTCTCAAACAATAGCTCATAGAATCTGCACATCCACACCAGTACTTCCAAAGGAAGTCCTTGAAAATGATATTTTCACCATGCAATCTTCGTTAACAATACACTTTCTAACACTGTTGTTCATTACTAACACACTGACTTACCTGTGTTCAGGGGGTCCTCCGGCAGGATATGGGACAGGGTGCTGCTGCCAGCAGAACACCGCCAGCCCGTATTATGGATCATAATACAGCTGGCGGCGGTCTACTGGCGTGACGCTGCTGGTGGCAGCAGCGCAAGTTACCGCCATCCGCCGGCATGACCACAGCTGGATTTCCGCCATTCTTTTGGCGTAAATCCGGCTGTGGTCATAATATGGCGGACGGCTGGTTACTGCGGCGACGGTCTTTTGTCGGCCGTCGCCACGGCGGTAGGCGGTTCTTACCCCCAATATCATAATGAAGGCCTAAGTTTTTTATAAACTAAATACCAAAATATTTTTCATGTGATGACTCAATCATCAGTGACAACTACATCCCAAACAGACAAACCAGTGTTTTGCATAGTCTCTCCAGCATAAGGTAATGGTTGATCAGGAGGACAAAAATAGCTTCAGCAAAAACAAATAAGCACCATCATTCCAAGCTCCCAAATGACTCACCTGTCCAATTGGAGAGGACAGATAGGTATCAAGCATGGCACCTCATATAACCCCAAACCCCGTGGCACTGGGAATGGAGGACGATCCCTTGTCTTCTCACAGCCCCTTTCCAGATGTTGGCACGAAAACCAACAACCATTTGTGAAAGAAAGCACTGCATTTATCAAAAAGAACACACAGGGTGAGCACACGTACATCCTTGATCCTAACTCCTTCCAAAGTAAAATGTGCCCTAGTCATTTTACTAATATGTAATTAGTTATGCCATTGTCTAGTCCTCTTTCTCTCGTCTAGAAGTTTTTAGACATCAATGTCCTCATTTATCCATCTTGGACCCCACAGTTTTAGGGCTAGTTTTGCCCTGTTAACCTGATATTCCTATCCAGTTCAACCTTCAACCAGCTATCTTGCCCATCCAGGGAGAGGAGAACCAACTACTGCGGATTTTCTTCTTTTTTGACCTGAACTGCCGTCCTCCACTAAGTCGCTCTGTCCTAATATTGTTGAGGCACCAGAAAGAACTCTGCCAAGATGATGTTACTTTCTGCCCCTCTTTACCCCTGGATCCTTCCACACTTGAATTGATGACCTCTTATGGTGTCAGTACTTACATTCCCACTAACTTGAAATACAGGCTTACCTTTCCTGACAGAACCATGAAGCTGGGAGTTCTACTGGTTGCCTAAAAATCCCATTACCTTTCCTTTCAAAATATATTGATACTACCCTTCCCCCCGTTCACTTCATTTTTTCTCTGTTTATTGGAGATACTTTACTGTTCCCTACCAATACCCTCCAAGGCTACAAAAGGGAGCAAGTTAACTGATATACAGGCCACTTCCCAATGTTAAATCCCATTATGTCTTCTTTTTTCAGTGACAAGCTTGCATTTCTGTCTAGGCCATGTTTCCGTCGAAGGGTATAATTAACAAGCCAGATGAAACACTCTTCACAGCAACCAGGATTTTTTCAAGCTCTCTGAAGCTTTAGGGAGCATCTCACAGTAACAAAGGTGAGATTTGCAGCTGTCCTCTACACACCACAGTGTTGAGTACTTGGTGTGAGATGGAAACTTAGCTATCAAAAGTTCCCTGACTGTCCTTCAAGATTGGCAAATCAGTCAAGGCTTACCTCCATTGGGATTGTGTGAAGGCCAAGGTTAGATATAATATAAAACAAGTATTCATTTCTCTATTAAGGAACAACAACCAGAGTTAATACTTAGTTAAAAGAACAGCATTTTAATAACACTTTAAAACATAAAGGCCGTAATTACTAGTGGGTCAGTATTTTCCGACACCTGTTTGCACAGGTGTTGGATTTCTGAGTTGGGTGGTATTTGTTGCACCCAGTGATTACAGAGTGTGGTAAATACCTGTCCTTTATTTAAATTTCAGCAGGTAACAGCTGCCAGAATTTAATAGGGGAAAAGTGTATGGTATTTACTGCACCATCTAGATTTGTGTGTGTTAGGCACTAAAATGTGCATGTTATTTCTCAACACCTCGGAATAGGTGCTATTTATAACCAATGATAAATAACATTGACCAGGGGATCGGACAAGCTTGGAATTGGGGCCATTCAGAGCTAAAAGTAAAATTAACATATAGAACTCGAGCAACAAGGTTAGCTTATAAAATATCACCATTGAATAAAATGTGTCAACATCGTGTTAAAGTCAAAATGTACTGTTCGCACTCATTACAACGTTCACAGTCACTTTGCTGTTCATAGTAAGCGGTCACAAACTATAAGGATCACAATCTTCTCTTGCAGGAAGAAAGACCAATGGTATCCATCAGGGAGATGTATACTGATTCCTTGGCCACATATTGGAGCTCATTTACAAGTCCCTTGTACCGCCGTAGCGTTGTATTTTTTTGTGCTACGGCGGTGCAGAACAGTCCCCCATCCTATGCCATATCTACAATGGTACCGTTGCTTCAGCTTGTAAACTCTAGCGCCAGGTATAATGTATGCAAGGGAGGTGTTCCCCCTCTAGGAGACCCTCAGGAATGACTCAGTGAATTCTACATGATTTCACTGCGTCATTCTAGCATCATTTTTTTATGCCTTCTCAGGGCATGCATTAAAGTGATGCTAGGCTGTTTTCAAAGGGCCTCCTCGAGCTTTGCAGAACTAGCGTCAACATTTTTGATGCTAGTTCAGGAAAGTGCCACAATTCTGACGCAGGTGTGCTAACAAGCACCATGGTGCACTGTATTGTAAATACAGCGTCACCATCGTGTTGTTAGGGAGGGTGCCAGGCAGCACAGGGAAACTGGCTCATCGTGATCGATGTACCAGTTTGTTCTAAAAGAGGCCTATTGTGACTCCCATTGCATTGTTTGTGATCACGTTTGCAACTACATGATCATAGGACATTAGTCACAATGCTCTAGTTTTGTTGTTCTTAAGAAAAAGTTGGCTTATGTGATCGTGCAGGTGCAAATTTGAATAACCGGACTCCCCTCCAGAAACTTATCAGACAATAGTGTTCTAGATTACCAACAAGATCACATGAGAGACACACAGTTGATGAAATGCAACATTGACACAGTAACCTAAAAGACTTCAATGTTCAGGATCACAGTCACACAACCACTGCTCCAGGATTGCCAAGTATGTAGATTACAGCAGTGACCATGAGGTCATTCCATCGTGGTATGCCATCGTAGTACATGAATCTGATGGAGTTTGTGCACCCCCCGTGCTCTACACATGCAATGGTGAAGGAGTGCGCAGAACACAATGGTGACTTGTTCAGTGCAGATTTGTTGTGCGGAAAACGTGTTAGAACAACCTCCTTTATTTAGTTCAACACCTGAGGACCATTTAGTCATGTCACTTCATCTGTGCCATCCCAAGGGCTCTGAAGCTCAAATGTGGTCAGATAAAATATCCAAAGTGCAATCTTCTTCGGATGTTTGGGTGGGGTTATGGTCGTCTGGTTCCGGTGTGGTGCAAAACCAGCTTTCTGTGCTTGGCTGAAAAAGTCAAACAATCTTGTTATGAATGTGTAGCTGCCGCAGAGGCAAGGTTAAAAGGATTGCTTTTTTTTTAGCAAAGTGTTTGAATTACGGTGAGTTAAAAGATTCGGTATCACAAAAGCACGTAATACTGATGCTTTAAGTGAATCAAAGCAGGAATGTCAAATATGAATATTATAAAAGAATGACCAAATAAGGAATCTATTTTGACTGACATTGAAATGTGAATATATCATCAAGTGCTTCTCCGGGAAGGAGTGTTTCAGGATCTCTGTACAAACAAGTCGTTCTGCAAAAAAACACCAGAACATTTTCATTTTTTTAAAAGCACTCGCGATTAACCTTTTAGTTTTTCGTCTTAATATGGAATCTTTGTAGTGATCTGGAAGAAAATCAGCACTTCTCTTCATCCTGTAACATCCAAAGTGTGTCACTCTTTCCAGTTCATATTCTGTACTCCTCTGTGTCCTTTGTGATTAGACTTTACAAATATTTAAGTTTCCAATTACTCATTTTCAAGCAGAAAATAGTCTAGGAAAAGGACATCTGTATCATAGGTTTTCTAAACTAGGGTTGATCTTTCCACATCTATGTTTATTTTAGAGATTGTCATGTGAAGACAAGTTTGTCATGTTGCAGCATTAAGTAAATGCAGATTTACATGGGTAGGCTTCGACGAGCTCCAAGAAACTGCCTTTTTATATTTAATTTCAAGCTCTGCGGGACTCGGAAAACGTGCACTCCTCTGTTGTAGTGCATTTTAGGTGTTTGGAAGAACTACTGGAAAGGAAAGACTACACTATATATGAGGAAAGGTAGTTGGAGAGAAGGTATATCGACAGAGATATAAACCACCTCCCAATCAAGGAAGTCACAGAGCCCCTCTCAGTTACTCTGCATTTCTAGCACACAATTAGTGGACCCCTTCAATTCAGCGCTACACCCGGCACTTTCCTAATCCCACTTGTCAACCATCAATGCTCCACTCGGCCAACCAGAGTTTCCAAGGTTGTCACTGACTCAGAAATCACCTGTAACCCTAAAGGGAATCCAGTCCTCATCTCATGTACAACTGGAAAGTCACTAAGAATGTTTTCTTAGGTCTTGTTCCCCTAAGTCTAGGTTATCTCTTATTGATTGAGTGGGAACTCTCCAAAACCAAACAAACCTGCCATCACCTCCTTGCCAACCCATGAATGAATCTTTTACTGTGGAAATGGGAATGAATGAAAGCTTGTCGTGAAGCACTGGTACAAATGTTGATGGATGGGGTCTCATAATGGGTAGTTAAAAGCCTGCGAGCCCCAACTGTGTGTAAAACTGGTATCCTGACTTTTTACAGTCCTAGATAATTTTGCTGATATGGCATGTGCACTTCAGCCTAGGCCTGTCCATAGCAAATCCAACATCCAGAAATGGCTTGTGACCACCTAGGCCGCCAAAAATCCCCTCATTTGATGACACTGGACTTCTCTGTGTGTCCTGGGTTGCTGACATGAAGCTGTGGCAAAGTAATAGTCTTCACCAAACATTTTTTTTTCTGTTGCAAAAAAGAGTGTGGCCTACCAACCCCCTCCGGGAAACGTTCAGTTTAATTTGACAACCAGATCCTTGTGCTGACATCCAGCGTGCTTGTCGAGTGCGTGAGTACATTGTGTATCTGTGACACAATCATGACAGTGTGCATTGTGAGCGTGTTTGCTAAGACCAGTTGGATCTATTTTGGAAGGCCCTGGGTTAGCAAGGCACAGATTTTGAATGAATACAGCTTTCCACACACAGTGGAAGTGTGGTGCCTGGAGGGTATTCTGACAAAATATTGTGCAGAGAATATCATGGGACACAAATATTGTGCCTTAAATATCGAAAGTTCAAAAATATTGTGGATTAGAATATCGCATGTAAGATCATTGTTTTTAAAAAAAATATTGTTAAAAGAATTGTGATATTGCTGTACTGTATATCATTTTTAAGTGTATTTTGTGTATTTTGGTTTACTCTATTGCATTTGTTTTTAAAATGTTTAATTTTTATATAATACTTTTATGAGCAGGATATTGTGGTTTATAGGGCAATAAGGTGATAAGTAGTTTAAAAATCTTTAATTTTTTATTTATGTTTGAATTTGCCATTACGTTCATTTTTCTTTTTAAATTTTTAACACACATTATTATACTTTTTATGGAATTATATATTTAATTTTGAGGCTTTTTAATTATGTAAATTGTAAAATTTTATTTGTATTTCAAATATTTTTACTTTTTGCTTTAATAATGGTATATTTTTTTAAATTTCAATTTTTTTGGTATATAACTTCATGAAAACGTTTTGTTTCCTTGATAATTATAAAAATAACATTCAATGCAATTAATTTAACATATTTATTAATGTATTTATTGGTTTTAAATTTTAAATAAAGGTGTTCTTGTAATTTGCATATTCGTTTAACAACTGAAGTTTTACATTTATGTTACCTAATTTAATATTTTTTAAGATATTCATTTTTAATATTTTTTTGAAGTTCAAATATGTGTTATTTTTCATCTGTTTTGGCAGTAATCTCGATTTAAGTTTTTTATTTGTGAATTTATTTTTGGCCTATAAAAAAATATTTTCTATAATGTATTCTTTTTAGTGTAATGTATATTATAAGATTGTGGCATTACTTAATTTAGAAATTTTAAATTTGACTCCCCACTGTCCAAAAAATTCTAACACTTTTGTCAGTGTGGTTAAGTTTGGAGTAGGAATAGTAAGGGCCTGATTACGACCTTGACGGATGGGATACTCTATCACAAACATGACAGATATCCCACCAGCCATTTAACAAGTTTCATAGGTTATAATGGAACTTGTTATATGGTGGACAGTATATCCGTCACATTTGTGACGGAGTATCCCATCCGCCAAGGTCGTAATCAGGCCATAAATAATCTGAACTCCTCAAATCCAATACTTTCTCCATTGTGGTTATGTAAGTAGTGGAAAGATTAAATTAGACATCCCAAAATCCAATATATTCCCTAATGTAGTGAAGTTTGGAGTTAGAATAGTAAAGCTGAACTCCTCAAAGTCCAACACTTTCCAGAATGTGGTTAACTTTGCAGTTGGGATTGTCAGCTGAACCCTCTAAAGTCCAACAATTTCCCCAGTGTGCTTGGGTTTGGAGCAAGAATTGTAAAACTGAACTGTCCAAAGTGCAACACGTTCCCCTGTGTGGATAAAGGTGAAGTGAGAAAAGTAAATATGCCCCAAACCCACAGAAATCAAACATTCTCCTTAGTGTGGTTCGGTTTCTATTTGGAATAGTAAATCTGAACTCTTAAAGACCAATGCTTTCTGCAGTGCACTTAAGTTTGATGAGGAAATAGTAAATCTGATCCCATATCTCCCTATTTCCCTCAAAGCCCACCATTTGCCCCAATGCGATTAAGTGGTGTTAAACATCGGATCTCTAGTTGGCAGAGATTGCACTCTGTCCAAGTAGGGACCAGAATCCAAGTCAAGGCAAGTAATGCACATTCTCAAAGTTTACCTGTGGTCACCCTCTGGTAGCATGGCACAGAGCAGTAAGGATAAACTAAAGAGGCAATGTGTAAAGTATTTGTGTACACTCACAGTAAGACAGTGAAAACACGACAAATGGACTCCACACCAGATTAGAAAATCGCTAATATTTATCGGAGTCAAACAAGACCAAAATGCCAAAAATTCAACATACACACATCAGGTTATGAATTTTGGAAGATTAAATCAAAGGGCAGCGCTTAGAAGACAATAGCTCTAACCAGGGTGATCTGGTCGTGGTGGAGCTGGGCAAATCGAAAAGTCCAGTCAGTCCAACCACAAATGAGCGTGGGCCGAGTACAGGAGTCACACGAACCCAGTGACTGTACCTTGGTTGTGTCGAGGCTCGGTGACGATGCATTGATCCAAGGAGGGGATGCTTTGTGTTTGCAGGTGATGTGTTGTTTCCTGATTGGGAAAGTTGTTGATCTGTTGATGTACAGAAACGATGATTACTTGTTCTGATGCTTCTATGCTACATCGGCCAAGCTGGGGATGCGTTGTAAGTCAGGTGATTTTGATATAGGAACGGGGCACTCGCTACTGTATCAAACCTAAAGTTTCCAATGGACGGTGCTGCTCAAGGTTGTTCCCCTAAACACCCTTGAATCGGAAAGCCAAAAGGCAGTCCCTAATCACATATACCAACAGAAGCACTCAGGTCCCTGTAATAATATTAATAAACACCAAATTCAAAGTCCACAGTTCCACTTGAAATGTTCATCCTCTTCTTTATTATTTCCTTTTAGCAGCTACAGCCAAGCCAACACGTGTTTCGTCTGGGTAAAAATCTCCCCACAAACTTCATCAGGGTTTCTCTCGACTGATAATAATATACAGTATCCAATTAGTTCTGTATTCAAAATCTCACTTACAAATTTCAATTCCTGATAAATACGCAATAGTTTTAGTTTTCTTATTTTATAAAACACCCAGTGATTTACAATTATCTTCTATGTGGTGGAAATAATATTACATTCATTGTTGGTATATTATCATAGCTAATTCCCTCTTTTAATTAGTAACTGATTTCATTAAAATATTAGTGATTTGTAAATAAACAGACTCACGTCTACCAACGAGTGCCGCACCCAATATCAGAAACACCAATATGTATCCATCCAATTAGAATAAGAATGAATAAAAAATATTAGTTTTACCTGGTATAGTATGCTTCGTTTATATGTTTATATTGTAACCCAAATTCAGTGTATCTGTAGGCGTAAATTAATTAAAAGTAAAGGAGATTTAAACATTTTCTCCTATGTTGTTCCTAAAGCATACTGCACAGTATATATTATCTGTGTCTACTGCTATACTTACACTATGTTGCTTGTGTCTATTTTTAGATGTTATTTTTGAGTGTTTCTCTTTCGTTTCATTGTATAGCGAAAGAAACGCTCTCTTAAATAAATAGAACAATTGCCTCCTCATTTTGCGTTTACCGTGCCTTTTAAATATTAAGGCCCTCATTACAACATTGGCGGTAAATCCCGCTTACCGCCGTGAAGAAGACCGCCACCAGCACCGCTTCCCAGGACACCGCCGCCACCACCAACGCTGCCAAGGACACCGCCGCCACCAGCACCGCCTACCAGGACACCGCCGCCACCAGCCCCGCTGCCAAGGACACCGCCGCCACCAGCACCGCTGCCAAGGACACCGCCGCCACCAGCACCGCTTCCCAGGACACCGCCACCACCAGCACGCTCACGGAGCCACCCACCAGCAGCGCAGGCCAATGAGCGCCGAAAGCACCGCTGCTAATGAGGCCGCCGCAAGCACCGCCAGCATCCACGCCACATCCTGTGCCAGTGGCACCACCGCAGACATGGCTGCCATTCCCAGTGGTCAGTCATACGAAGCTGGTGGTCAGTTTCAGGGGCCTGGGCAGCTTCCATGTAGGCCCACCGTCAGTGGAGAAAGACATCCACTACCTCAATCCTTGGCAGGATGAAGCACTCTGGACACAAAGCCCCCTCCAGAACCAGTGGAGTATCCCATCCACTACCTCAGTCCTTGGCAGGATGAAACACTCTGGGCACAAGACCCCTCCAGAACCAGTGGAGTATCCAATCCACTACCTCATTCCTTGGCAGGATGAAGCACTCTGGGCACAAAGCCCGCTCCAGAACCAGTGGAGTATCCCATCCACTACCTCAGTCCTTGGCAGGATGAAGCACTCTGGGCACAAAGCCCCCTCCAGAACCAGTGGAGACTGTTATCCACTTGTGAGACTGTGGCTTTGCACTCCCCAGGATGCAGCAGTGGGCAGACCACACACTGGAAAGACTTGTGAGACTGTGGCTTTGCACTCCCCAGGATGCAGCAGTGGGCAAACCACCCACTGGAAAGACTTGTGAGAATGTGGCTTTGCACTCCCCAGGATACAGCAGTGGGCAAACCACCCACTGGAAAGACTTGTGAGACTGTGGCTTTGCACTCCACAGGATACATCAATGGGCATGGACCCCCCTCGTGGATCTGGTGTCGTGCACTCATCCGGCTGAGGTGCCCCCCCTTCCTTTCCCCCTGAGGGGCATGTTTTATTTTGATCTGATGCCGCTGCAGTGTTCTCTCCATTTTGATTGGGTATCTTGTGTGGGCCTCGCCCATGCATTTTGGGCCCAGTGGTCCACGGACTATGTATGTGCAGTACATGGACTTGAATTCTTGGTGTATAGATTTGTTGATAGTGTATATATATTTTTGACTACTGGATATTTATTTATTACAGTCGTTCAACTCATTTCCTTTTGTCCTTGCATTCTTCCAGTGGGGTTTGGGGGTGTAAATATAATGTATCAACATGTACTTGTGTTTGTGTTGTAGTGGGTGAGGGTGGGGGGGTTTGCGTAATGCGTGTGTGTGTCACTCTCTTTTCCCTCCCCCCTCCCCTGTGTCGTAGGTGCAGTACTCTCCGTGGTCTTCGCCGCCGGCGTTCTTGCTCCTGGTAGAGGAGCAGGAAGACAATGGCAGGTAGAATATGGATTTCCGGCTCCATGGCATCCTGGTTCCTTGTGGGGTGTGTAGAGGTGAGCATTTCCCTATCAAGTCCTGTTTCCGCTGTGTTTTTGTTCGCGGTGAATCCGCCCCGGAAAAGGTGGCGGATTGGCCTCTCATGATACTGTGGGCAGTGCATTGTCTTCCGCCTGTCTGTTGGCGGTGACCGCCATGCTGTTTGTTTGTACCGCTGTGGCGGTCGGAGTGTTAAAGTGGCTGTCTATGTTGGCGGTTTCGGCCACGGTCGTGATTCCATTTTTTTTACCGCCGGCCTGTTGGCGGTTTTACTGCCACTTTAACACCAACCGCCAGGGTTGTAATGAGGGCCAAAGTGCCCTCCTGTAACACAAATGTCATAGAAATAGTAACAAACCTGCTTATAGTGTACTGTCACGCCGCCTCGATTCATATTGCCATTGATGACAGAGTATCGAACGATCTACTAAATGCGAGTACGCGAAAGGAAGATCTTGTCACTAACGTGTGTGTTTATATTTAGTTCATCACAGACATAAATGACGGACTTCCCGTCCCTCTCTATTGCAAGTAATCTAAATAGAAAGAGGACTGTTGTCCCTTTAACAGTAGGGATTTAACACATACTAGTAAACAAAGATGAAGGATTTAACTGCTCATATCTATTGAGGCTAATATTGATTATATTCATTGAAATTTACCTTTAATTCAAGTATCCTATTTTAATATTTAAACCTATAATCGCGTTTTGATGACCAGATCAAATTTCTCAAATATCATATTTCATTAGAATTCTTTATATTTATATTATTTATTTATTTGACAATAGTAACCCATATTATGGTCAATATTCAAAGCAATTCCAATCTACATGTATAGTATGCAATCTAATTGGTGTGCATGTAATATATAGTGGTTCTCTGATATAAAGGCCGCACTCGTCCATGCACGTAATTCACTATTATTCAGTACATTCTTCATTTCATTGTGTTAATCTCCCAGAAAATATTCAAGTTCATAGTCAGAATTTAACCCACATTCTACTGCCATTAATCTCATAATCCAACACGATTCCCTCCTTCTCAAAACAAGTTCTCTATTCCCTCCTCTTGGATCTATTTTGACATGGTCAAATCCAAAGAATTTAAATTCTTTTCGTACACCCTGCATGTCACACTCTTTCATATGTGCAGCAATGGGAAATCTGTCATCGTCTTGTTTAATAGCTCTCCAGTGCTCCCCAATCCTTACTTTCAGTGGGCGGATGGTGCTCCCTATGTATATACAATTACATTTACATAACAACATGTAGATGACATAACTCATGTTACAATTTATAAATGTTTGTATTGGATACCTCTTATTGCCTACCATTCCAGCAAAATCTCTTTGTCCCTGACATGCCCATCTGCAAACTTTGCAATTAACGCATTTAAAAAATCCTTTATGTTCCTGGTCTAACCAACTAATACTAGTGTGCAGTCTTGGATAGCTAGGACATAATATGTTGCTGAGAGTCTGGCATTTACGGTAAACAACAGTAGGCCTTTTGTCCAGATATTTCCTGAGAATTGCATCTTGCATTAGGATATGCCAATACTTTTTCATACTTTTCAGCAATAGTGTAGAGCTATCCGTGTAATTCAAAATTATACGTATTTGTCCTTCCTGCGACTCTACTCTCTTTGTATCTTTAAGTGTACTGTCACGAGTTACTTTCCGAATTCTACGTACAGAATCATCAACAATTTTATTTTGATAATCTCTGTTTATAAAACTTTTTCTTATATCTTCTGTACATGACTCAAAATGCTCATCCAAACTACAGTTTCTCCTTGCTCAAACCATTTCTCCAAATGGTATTGCTCTTATTTGATTTGCTAGGTGTGCACTCGTGGCATGTAACAATGAATTACATGACGTTGATTTCCTATACAGTCTACTCTCTATTTTATTCTCCTTTATGAATAACTCTACATCTAAAAATAAAGGGGGTCATTCTGACCCCGGCGGTCAAGGACCGCCGGGGCCGGGGTCAGTGGTAGCACCGCCAACAGGCTGGTGGTGCTCCGCTGGGCATTCTGACCGCGGCGGTACAGCCGCGGCCAGAAACGGAAAGTCGGCGGTGTACCGCCGACTTTCCGCTGCCCATGGGAATCCGCCATGGCGGCGCAGCTTGCTGCGCCGCCATGGGGATGCCGACCCCCTCAACGCCATCCTGTTCCTGGCGGTTCCGCCTGCCAGGAACAGGATGGCGGTGAGGGGTGTCGTGGGGCCCCTGGGGGCCCCTGCAGTGCCCATGCCAATGGCATGGGCACTGCAGGGGCCCCCGTAAGAGGGCCCCACTTTGAATTTGCTCAGCAGACACTGAAATTCGCGACGGGTGCTACTGCACCCGTCGCACATCCTCCACTCCGCCGGCTCCATTCGGAGCCGGCATCCTCATGGAGGGGTGTTTCCCACTGGGCTGGCGGGCGGCCTTTTGGCGGTCGCCCGCCAGCCCAGTGGGAAACCCAGAATACCCGCGGCGGTCTTTTGACCGCGCAGCGGTATTCTGGTGGTTCCCTCCAGGCGGGCGGCTCCCGCCGCCCGCCGGGGTCAGAATGACCCCCTAAATGTTAGTATCACTGTAATGGTAGGTAAATCTCATATTGTCAGTATTGCTATTCAAATAGTCACAGAATGAGTGTAGACTTGCTAGAGTTCCTGTCCAAAGTAAAAGACAATCGTCTACATATCTCCCCCTGTAGAGGATGTGTGTGGGCCATTCTGACACTCCAGGTCCCCATAGCCATGTTTCCTCAAACCACCCCATGAATAAATTTGCATATGATGGGGAAAATGTAGACCCCACAGCAACACCTTGTTTTTGCCGAAACCATTCGTTTTTTAAAAGAAAGAAATTGTGTTTCAGAATTATATCCATCATCTCAATTAGCATCTTTGTATGTTCTGATAATCTCGCTGATCTTTTACTTAATACATGTGTTATGGCTTGTAATCCAGAATCATGTCTAATATTTGTATATAGAGCCTCCACATCCAGAGTCACCACATATGTATTAGGTTCCCATAGTATATCATTCAGCATCCCCAATAAATGTTTTGTGTCTCTAATAAACGAAGGCATATTACATACAAAGGGCTGTAAAAATACATCAACAAATTCTGCCAGTCTTTCAGTTGGGCCTCTGATACCAGATACAATAGGTCTTCCCGATGGAAAAGCAAGATTCTTGAGTATTTATGGCAGAGTAGATATACATGGGAATCTCGGACGATTTACCTGTAAGTATTTATATTCATCCATATCTATGATACCCTTCTCGAACCAGTCACAAAGTCTCTGATTAATCAAGTTAGTTAGATAAGATATGGGATTCATTTTCACTTTCTCATCATTCTTTAATTGCGTATACATTTCGTTTTCATACTCATGTCTATTTAGGATTACCACATTTCCCCCCTTATCTGCTCTTTTGATTATTATGCTTTTATCTGCCAGGAGGGATTTTAGTGCCTGATATTGTCGATAATCTAAATTGTAATTTTTCACACGTTTCTTGTCTAATAAGAATTTGTTATTCAGATCCTCATTTACTAGTTTATAGAATACTTCTATGTTGTTGTCTATAGAGACCCTCGGTGTCCAAGTTGATTTCGGTTTTAAACCACTACTTATATGGGTATCTGAAGCAATATTCAGGTCCTGTAGGACTCTAGACATAATAGCAGGGGACTCTTCTTGATCCGTAATCGATAGAAGTGCTACTGTATCCCTTATGTCTTGTATAGAAAGTGTACTCATAACTCTAGTTGATTGTTGGCTTATTTCAACGTCAGGGTTTATAAAATTCAATTCAAAGTGTTTCTTTAACTTAAATTTCCTCACAAACTTGAAGAGATCTATGTTTGATTGACAGATGTCTCCTTGACATTTGGGCCAAAAGCCTAGTCCTTTATTTAAAAGGCTATATTCTTCTTCAGTTAACCGTTTATCTGACTTATTTATGACAATATTAGTAAGGTCAGAATCTGCATTCATATCTTCCTGTGCCACGATCTTGTCTTCACACCCGTATCCTTTTCTGGTGTGTTTTCCCCGCTGGCCTCTCCTTGTTTTGTATCTCGACTCTTTCTTGTATTTTGGTTCCTGTTTCCTTGCTGAATTCTCCACATCTCTTGTAAAAAAGAACTCTTATCTGTACTAGTAGTTGGTATTAATCTTTCCGTGCTCCCCCTTTCCCTTTCACTCTCACTCGAGGAGAGTGTACTTTTCACTGAAAATTTTTAATTAACTGAAATATTAGATTGCGTCCTTGGGAGGGTATCCTGAACCAAGTGATCATATCTCTTTGAAATTGAAAATATTCTACCCTTAACATAATCTAGTTCATCCCTCATAAGTTTCCTGGCCTTTCCTTCTTTAATGTTATCTTTAAATTTCGTTATGACATCATTAAGAATTTCATAGTTCTTATCCGTAGCCGTTTTAAGATTCGGTTCTAGAAACTCTTTCTCTAACTTGACAATCTCTGATTGTAGTTTAGAGACCTGCCTTTCAGCATTCTCTATAAGTATATCCATAAGTTTGAATGAACTTATATTAAGTTCCTCTTCCCATCTAATTAGTAAGTCCGGATCAAAATTATCATATGTGGGAAAGATGTTAGATCTAAGACCTCTTGGTATCCTATTCAACTTTTTGTATTGTTTAAGTGTAGCACCGTCCCACCACCTAGACATTTCATTCTTCTTCAATCTTTCAGGTTTAATACATTTTTGTCTCAAGCCTATCTTTATCTGTTGATTTCCACCTGTAATTGCTTGTCTCACCGTCTGTCCATTGCTCAAATGTGCGAATAAATCCTCTGCCATTTTTTCCCTATCCACATCTCGTTCCACTGACATATTTTTATTACACAATTAATAATATCGTAAGTTATCAAGTAGGAGCAGCTACCCTACGATTAATCACTTGGACAGAGAAGGGGATTTTGATATAGGAATGGGGCGCTCACTAATGTATCAAACCTGAAGTATCCAATGGATGGTGCTGCCCAAGGTTGTTCCCCTAGA
This sequence comes from Pleurodeles waltl, assembly GCF_031143425.1. Lineage (NCBI taxonomy): Eukaryota > Metazoa > Chordata > Amphibia > Caudata > Salamandridae > Pleurodeles > Pleurodeles waltl. The sequence continues at coordinate 1,667,879,505 of NC_090444.1, read as the reverse complement.
CACCCTTGAATCGGAAAGCCAAAAGGCAGTCCCTAATCACATATACCAACGGAAGCACTCAGGTCCCTGTAATAATATGAATAAACACCAAATTCAAAGTCCACAGTTCCACTTGAAATGTTCATCCTCTTCTTTATTATTTCCTTTTAACAACTACAGCCAAGCCAACACGTGTTTCGTCTGGGTAAAAATCTCCCCACAAACTTCATCAGGGCTTCTCTCAACTGTTAATAATATACAGTATCCAATTAGTTCTGTATTCAAAATCTCACTTACAAATTTCCATTCCTGATAAATCCGCAATATTTGTAGCTTTCTTATTTTATAGAACACCCAGTGATTTACAATTATCTTCTATGTGGTGGAAATCTTATTACATTCATTGTTGGTATATTATCATATTAGTGATTTATAAATAAACAGACTCATCAGGGTTGAGGAAATTCCATCCTGGCCTTGGGGCCCTGGCAAACCTCTGTGTCTCCCCCATTTGTGCCGTGCTCAGTGTCACAGCTAAAGGTAGACGTCGGTGCTACAGGCTTAAGCCCCCCAGTGCCCAAGGCTACAAGCTAAGCAGCCTGTCACCCCGCCCTTTCCCAACTTGTCACAGAGTTGTGAAAGGGTGGGGTGAAAAAGCAGAGACTATAACCTCAAATCTTCGACTGCGCAGGTTTGAGTGTCAGTTTCATGCCCTAGAGCCCAAAACTGAAAGGAGCAACAGTCCAAATGTTTAGTTTAGTTTAGTTTAATGGATTTGTAGAGCGCATGGCTACCCAGAGTCTTCCCAGCACTGGAGAGGAAAACTAGACTTCAGCAAGATTTATGCAGTGAACAAAAATTTATTCAGCTTTTTCCGAAATGGAAATTCCAATTTTTCCTGCCAGAGATCCAGAGGGAGGGAATTCCAGAGATATGCAGTTTTAACTAAGAAATAACTACCACCCCAAGTTGCTTTCTTAAAATGAGGTATGGTCACCAAGAAGGCAGATGAAGACCTGAGTGCCCTCTGAGGTGCGTAGGGCATGATACTCTTCCTAAGGAACATGGGACCTTTATTACGAAGGGCTTTGTGTGTCATGCCGATAGCCTTGAAGTTAATCTGTTGCTTAATTGGAAGCCAGTGGAGAGAGGCCAAAGCTGGTTTAGCCGACAACTGTCTAGGTGTGTTCATGAGCAGGCGTGCAGCAGCATTCTGCACAACCTGCAGTCTCTTTCTTACATAGCTAGGGTAACTGAGGAAAAGAGAGTTGCCATAGTCTAAGCGAGACAAGATCCGAGCTTGAATGATAAGCCTTCTGGCAATAAAAGGAAGAATATGAAGAATTTTCCTCAGAGCCCTCAATATGCCGAAACAAGATGCAGCAAGTATTTTAGATTGACAGTCAATCCTAAGGCGCGAATCTAGCCAAAAATCCAACCTTTTTATGTTTTCCTTAGGTGAAGGAAAAATTTTGAGGTCTTCAAGGGCCAAAGAAGGAGGCTTGAGAGGGGCTAGGTTCCCACCTATCATTATTTCAGATTTATCATCGTTCAGTTTAAGCTTAGAGAAAGCCATCCATTTAGCAATGTCCACAAGGCATAAAAATAGGTTGGATTGAGAAGTGTTACTGGTATTAGAGAGAGATACTACCAGCTGGGTGTCATCTGCATATGAACCAAGGAAAGACCATGGGGTTCGACAATTTTAGCTAAACGATGCATGTAGACATTAAAAAGAGTGGGACTCAACGAGGAGCCCTGAGGGACCCCGCAAGTGAGGGGAAGTGTATTGGAGAAGTACATTCGATCCACGACTTGGAAAGTTCTACCTTTCAAGAAAGAGGAGCACCAATTTGACGTAGTGCCCTCGATTCCTACGGCAAAGAATCTTTGAAGCAATATATCATGATCCACTGTGTCGAAAGCAGCCCTGAGATCAAGTAGAAATATGGCTGCAGCTCTGCCTGAGTCCAGTTGTTTTTGAGTATCTTCCATAACTTCTAGCAGAGCTGACTCTGTACTATGTTGAGATCTGAATCCCATTTGTGAAGGATTGAGAAGCTTATGATCTTCAAGGAAGCCTGATAATTGATTATTAACATGTTGTTCCATTATTTTTTATACGGTAGCAAGGAGCGCAATTGGCCTATAGTTGGAGAGAAGAGCGGGATCAAGTTTAGGTTTTTTTAATAGGGGTTTAACAACTGCATATTTCAGGGGCTGAGGCACAAAACCAGAAGTTAAGATATTGTTCAAAATATCATTTAAGATGGATGAGATTATGGTTGAGACGGAAGATAAGATATGCAGGTGGCAGGATCCAAAGGGGATCCAGATTTTATAGTACGCAGATAGTTAGTGACTAATGCTTCAGTTGTAGGTTGAAAGGAAGCAAGGGTAGCTCTGGGCAGTTGAAAGTTGTTATCTGAATGGAACTCTATATTTTGGGAGTATAAATAAGACCTGCAAGAAAAGTTTTAAAGCCTTTAAATGTTGTGTGCTGTGCCTATGGGTAAGCACGTGTGTGTGTGTCTGTGGGTAAGATTGTGTCTGTGAGAGGTAGCATGTGCATGTGGGGTGTGTTTGTGTGTGAGAGTGAAAGTGAGACACTGAGTGGAGGAAGTTAGTGAGTGACAATGAATAATCAGAAGAGTATGAGTGTAAATGATTGATAATGATTGCGGGAGAATGACAGTTACTATGAGGGAGAATGCAAAAAGAACAAGTGACAGACGAAATGCTGAACAATGTCAAACATTCACCCCCAGTACAGAGATCTGGGCCTAAATCCAATGTTTTTCTGCTACGCATGCCGTTCCAGTTTGGACCCAACTGTATGCGAATCTGTCTTGACCCTGTTCCCCATGTGAGCAGTCCAGCCTGAACTGCCAAGCCAGGTCCTCCCTGGACTGGAAACAAGCATCCTAGGACTGGTTTCAGGGTATCACCCTTCATCAGCCAGGCTCGCTTGATTCCAGCCAGGGCTGGCCTGTACCCATGGGGAACAGGGTCAAGACTGATTTGCAGGGAGACCCGCCAGGAACAGGATGGCGGTAGGGGGTGTCAGAATCCCCATGGCGGCGGAGCGCGCTCCGCCGCCATGGAGGATTCTCAAGGGCAGCGGGAAGTCGGCGATACACCGCCGACTTTCCGTTTCTGGCCGCGGCTGAACCGCCGCGGTCAGAATGCCCAGCGGTGCAGCGCCAGCCTGTTGGCGGTGCTACCGCCGACCTCCGCCATGGCGGTAATTACCACCAGGGTCAGAATGACCCCCTAAGTGATTGAGCCAGAGTGAGAATGAGACAGAGTGAGACCAAGTAAGAGTGAGTGAGGAGTCAGAGTGGTACTGAGGGAGCCCCCCAAACTCACTGAGAAGTCAGGATCACTCACTAGAAGTTGAGCCAAAGAGTACGCCCCACCACTTTTAAAGGCCACCAGCTGCCACTGCTATTAAGCAGGAACAAGACTGATTTGCATACGACTGGTGGCACAATGGGCAATAGGTAAAAAAACAATTGACTGGAATGTGGCCAAGAGAAATTGTCAGCGACTGAGATTCTTTCCAGCATTCCTTCCATTAACTTGTTGTTTTAGTAGAAGACAAGTGTTAGACCTGACAGCATTAGGGTGGTCACCCTCAACATTTGCCTGCCTCCCTCCAATTTGTGACACTGTTTTTGCTGGCTTTAGGACTCTGCCCACTTTACCATTGCTAACCAGTGCTAAAGTGCATATGATCTCTCCCTTAAAACATCCTACCCATTTGGCATATTTGATCTACTTGTAAGTCCCTAGTAACTGCAGTACATGTGCCCAGGACATGTAGATTGAATGCTACTAGTGGGCATGCAGCACTTGTTGTGCCACCCACATAAGTAGCCCCTTAACCATGTCTCAGGCCAGCCATTGCAAGGCCTGTGTGTGCAGTTTCACTGCCACTTTGACTTCTTGGCATTTTAAAGTACTTGTCAGGCCTTAAACTCCCCCTTTTCTACATATAAGTCACCGCTAAGGTAGGCCCTAGGTAACCCAGAGGGCAGGGTGCTGAGTAGATAAAAAGACAGGACATATATCTGTGTGTTTTATATGCCTGGTAGTGGAAAACTCCTAAATTCATTTCCCACTGCTGTGAGGCCTGCTCCTTTCATAGGATAGCATTAGGGATACCCTCATATACTGTTTGAGTGGTAGATTCTGATTAGAAAGGGGTGAACAGGTCATATTTAGTATGACTAGAATGGTAATACAAAATCCTGCTGACTGGTGAGGGTGGATTTTATATTACTATTTTAGAAATGCTACTTTTAGAAAGTGAGCATTTCTCTGCACTTAAATCCTTCTGTGCCTTACAGCCTGTCTCCAATCCACGTCTGGGCTGGGCTGGTTGACAGCTCCCTTGTGCATTTCATCCAGAAAACCACAAACACAGGATGCTCAGTCGCACCTGCACACATCTGCACACTGAATGGGTATTCCTGGGCTGGAAGGGTGGAGGGCCTGACACTTACATGTCAAAGGACAGTGGCCTGCTCTCACACAAAGGACTGCCAAACCTCCTACTGGGACCCTGGCAGACAGGGCTGAACTGAAAGGGGACCTTGTGTACTTCAAAACCACTCTGTGAAGTCTCCCCCGCTTCAAAGGCACTTTTGGGTATATAAACTGGGTCCCTGATCCTACCAAAACAGGCACGTCTTGGGACAGACACCAGAACCTGCACCGGACAAGATGATCTGCCTGGCTGCCCAAAGGACTTACCTGAACTGGTTTGCTATAAAGTACTGCTGCCTTGCTGGCCTCTGGCTCTGCTGAGAAGTGCTCTCCAAGGGCTTGGATTGAGCTTGCCTCCTGTTCCTGAAGTCTCAGGGCCAAAAAGACTTCATCTCTGCAAGGGAACTCCTTGTGTGGTGAAAATAGACACACAGCCTGCCAGAATCGACACACAGCCTGTCCAGTAGTGAGAAAATCCCTGCATCTCCGAACCAGAACAACGCAGCCCAGCTTCCCAAGTGGAGATCCATGCTGCACCAACGTTGTGACCAGAATTTCGACGCACAGCCCACCAGATCGATGCATCGCAAGCCAGAATGACACAGCCTGACTTCCTGTGAGAGGAATCAACACAGCGCCAGCTGTGCAGCAGAAATTCCGCTGTGTCACCCACTGAATCAACGCAACAGCTGTGACTTTGTCCCGGAGGCCCAGGATTTCCACGCATCATCTGTGGGAGTCAAAAGACCCGCATTGCAAAGCGGATTCAAGCCTGCGTGTCAGAAATTGACGCAAAGCCCTTGCCAAGTAGAAAAGAATCAACACATCATCTGTGTGCGCCCAGAAAACCAACGCACATCTACCTTTTTCCACGTATCTACTGCTCTGCGGTCTTCGTGCGTGTAATTTTGACGCAAACCAGGTACTTTGTGCTTGCAAGATACAACTGTTGCTTTTAAGAACTAAAGACTCTTCTTAACATTACAAAAGTGGTATTTCAACTTGTGATTATCAAATCTTGATCATTTTGACCTCAATTTAATCAGATAAATCTCTTATATTTTTCTAAAACTGCGTGGTGTCGTTTTGTGGTGTTCTCACTGTGTTATTGTATGGTTTATTGCACCAATACTTTGCACATTGCTGATAAGTTAAGCCTGACTGCTCAGTGTCAAGCTACCAGAAGGTGGGCAGAGGATAATTTGGATTGTGTGTGACTTAACCTGACTAGGATTGTGGTCCCTATTTGGACAAGGGTGTATACCTCTGCCAACTAGAGACCCCATTTCTAACTACAAGCAACTCCCACCTTCCTATGGGGACCTCAACTGACGAAGATGAGTCTCTCCCACTGTTTTGCCATGGTGACACCAACAGCTGTCAAAGAGAGAGGAGCAGGACAGTTGCCATAGTTGAGCGACATCGAAAAAGACACCAAAGGTGTAAGCCATAACATATACTCTCCAGCCAAGCTATATATCTGATGAGCAGGTAAATGCAAGTACTGGCCCTCAGAGATTGAAAGACCATAAAGCAAAAAGTTGTTTTATTGGTGAAATTCTTCAGGCCAAGAAGTAATCTATCTGACCTACAATGGCCAATAGATTGATGAAAACTGCACCTATACCTAATTTTGCCTAAATCCAATCCGTGGGGAGGTCACCACAGACATTAGGGCGCACTGTGTCTGACATCTGCTATAGGCAGAGGTGGTGGTACTTGGAGTAGGACTGGGACTGAAGTGGAAGTGGGGTATTGAGAAAGAAGTGGGTTTCATGAGGGTCACATTCCTTCCATCCTCCTTCTCCGTCTCGCTCTCTCTTTCTCCTCTTATCTATGTTAATTTCCTTTTCTCTCTTATACTACCCTCAGTTTCCATTGTTCTCACCCCTTCTGTGTTTCCTCTCACTTTGTGATTTTTTTTTTAATTCCCCTCACCCTTTTTACCATTATTCCTCTCCCTCATAAACTTTCTAAGGCCTATCATTCACAGGTGTTAAAATTACAAAACAGTGTGCTACACTGTTTATCAGTCTGGCAAAGAAAATTATGAACTTACGAACTGCAGCACATACAAGACATCAGGCACTATCTGATATGAGTAATGGGCAGGGAAAGAGTGTGGAAGAAGTTGAATGGAGAATTGATGGACAGGAAAGGAACAGGGCAATGAATGCGGTAAAGAGAGTGAATTTATTTTTTTAGTATTTGAAGAAGGGGAGGAAGAATTGTCAGAAAGGGCTGGATTAACAGACAAAGGGCATGATTTACAACTTGGTGGAGGGGAATACTCCATAACAAAAGAGACTGATATCTCAGCCACTGTATTACAATCTGATTATATCCTATGGGGGATCGTAATACGGCGAACAGGATATCCATCACTTTTGTGATGGATTATTCCATCCGCCAAGTTCTAAATCAGACCCAAAGTGATTAAAGGAGGTAGGAACTCAACCTAATTGAGAAGGAAGGAAAGCGAAATGGGATTAAAAGAGAAAGAGGGTAATAAAACAAAAATCAAGTCAAGAAGAAACACAGAAGAGGTGGGAGAAAGGGAAACTGAGGGTAAAATAAGGAAGAGAAAGGGAAATTAACGGAATCTACTTTTAAAACATGCTAAGAATATACCTCAGTACCACTCTTTGTTTCCAATTCTTTATGGTTTGATGAAAATCAGTATTCCTAGAGATGAATCACAATTATTATCTATGAAGTTATTATCAAAATTACCCAGAACAATTCACATTTTGCAATTTCCTACCTGAATGTACTAAAGTAAATTCTGTAAAAGTTGGTCACCATTTGCACACTGACTTTTACTGAATGCATTTGTATTTTGCATACCTACCTAGGTACAAATAAGTCAGTTCACAAAATACAGACTTGTAGTGGAATTTGACCTACCTCATTATGGTGCATGGGGTAGGTCGCAAAGTGTGACCCAGTACAATTAGCTAAAATCACAGGGATGGTTGCCAGCTGGGGTTAGCAAACCTTGTCCCGTTCTTTCAATTAAAATATTGAGTACTTTTATTAAGGACCCTCATACATCCTACTGGTGTGATGCTTCATCTTCGGGTCACACCCTGGTCCCTATAAACCATGGTGGGCTCAACCATCACGCAAGGAGCACTTTGGATAAAGCTGTAAGGGCCTTATTATGAGTTTGGTGGGCCAATCCTTGGGCTGCAAGACCCGTGGGGACGAGACTGCTGTGAAGCAGGCGGTCTTCCCCCAGCCCTATTACAATGTTTTAATTGGGCTGACCAGCGAAATTCTTATTAGGAGGTTTCCGTCAGTCAGCCCACTGGAAACAGTGCGGTAGCATTGACCTCAACTCCTCAGGGAGCTGAGGCCAATGCCGTCGCACAGAGGGTGCCGTCAGCACCCTCGGAATGCACACTGTCTGCTGTAGAAAACAATGCACATTCCAATGGTGCTGGGCAGGGGGGCCCCAGCACTGCTCACAACATGATTGTGGACAGTGAAGGGGTCTCCCTGTAGCCCCCAGCCATGCCTTTCTGCTAGCCTTTTCATGGCAGGCACCCTGCCATGAAAAGGCTGGTAGAAAGGGAAGTTGTGATCAGCACGGTGGTGCTGAACTCAGCGCCGCCATGGCTGACCACGATTTCAACTGCCGCTAACCCATCCTTGATGCCAGCAGTGGCGGCGGTCCGACCGCCAGGGTTGTAATCTGGCGGTCAGACTGCCAGGAGTGTGGCGGTCCAACCACCACTATAAGTTTGGCAGTCGCAAGACCGCCAAACTCATAATAAGGCCATAAATCAAACGGGGAGAAAACATAAAAATGCATACTGGTTACCTCAGTGTCCCTTTATTTTGGGTACAACTGGTATGATTAAATTTACTTCAAAATTGGGGTGGGGAGGGGTTACTGTCCCTATACCCTACTTATCCTATGGCCCTGATGGGTTCCTGGGCTTTCATAAGGAATGAAACTCAAACCCCGTTCTTTTACTTTTAATGCCACAGTTTTGGGCAGGCTGTTGGTGTCTAGTCCATAATTTATTGTTAGTCACGTGTAGAACATGGACAAACATGCAAGATTTGAGGCTGGCCTACATACCCACTTGCCTGGGACTCTAGTTAGGCTGAAGTCTCACACACTCCAAGGGTTGCATGTTCCTGCAACATGTCTTACCCCCCAAAATGCTCTTGCCGTTGGATAAAACATGTTGACTTTTCTATAGAGTACAGGGACAGTAACCCTTTCCCCAACCCAATTTTTAAATAATTGTAATCATACCAGTGGCACCCAAAATAAAGGGATACTGGGGTAACCACTAGGTATTTTTATGTATTCTCCCTGTTAGATTTAAAGCTTTATCCAAAGTGCTCCATGGAAGGTGGTTGAGCCCATCCTGGTTTATAGGGGTCAGAGTGCGACCCAATGATTAAGCATGACACCAATAGGGTGTGTGAGGGTACACAATAAAAATACCTTGGGCCTGATTTAGATATTGGCGGATGTATCACTTTTAACAAACGTATCCTACCACTCTGAGATCAATAGTTTTAAAATGATGACCTTGTCCTGTTTCTTTAATGAAAATACTAAGGACCTGATTTAGACATTGGTGGACGGGTTACTCTGTCACAACAATGAATTGTTAATTGGGTTTAATATATTTCAAAAAGAGTTTAGCAGTCACAAACCCTTAGATTTACATTTGGCCCTACTTTCTGTATTTTCAGAATACACTCAGTGATTCACATTACGTTCTAATGGATAGGTGCATTAACTGCAAGATATGGAACACGTATTAGGATTATAAAGTTCACTGGGCAGTAAGAAACACTTTTCCAACCTAATAAGAGGGGCGTAGCGTCAGGGGGCTGTTTGGAATGTGACACTCCCCAAATAAATGTATTGTTGGCTTGGTAGTTGAGAATAGGGCCACGGAGTTGGGTCTGCTATGTCTGTGCCCATTTTTCATTTACAGTTACCTTTGCTATGAAACAGGAGGGATAGAGCGAGAAAGATATACATCTGGTGGCTGAATTTCACAATGTTAAACCAGATAATCTGGAGTCAATACCACTTCTCTGCTTGTCCAAATTGTGTGATCCTAGGCATACATTTTACTTCAGTCTCTTTGTTCTTTATTATCACACATGAGAGAACTTTTTAAATACTTGAGTTCAGTACCTGCACTGTACAAGCACCTATTATGTTTGATTTAAAAGGTTATAATGTTGCTCCATCAATAATAAGACTTTAGGACACATTTGAGATTTCCATGACTAATGAGTCGCTTGATAGTTCACTAATGGCATTGTCATTGGGATGCGAGCCATTAATACTCCTAGGTTCACGTTTAATAAATGTCTGTCTATGTAGTGATATATAAGTAGGTGAAATACTTCTACTTGTTTAGAAATACACTTTTTTGAATTTTGAAGAGACTATCATAATTTTACAATTTGTTTGTTGCACAATACACATGCCATATTTTTTCCTGGCTTGGCTCGTGCATGGACTCATAGAGCCAAGCCAGCTCTGGCTAATTTACTGGCCAGTCCAACTATATTTGCAACTAAAGCTCAGTACATGTCTCTGGATAAAATGATGTGTAAAAGGTGAGAACTGTAAACATGGTCGCCACTGTTTGCAATTTTGTGAAAGTCCTGTTGATTAATGAGCTATGTAGTTTATTTGACTGAAATCAGGATGCCTTGTGTAGTGCATCTCGCAAAGACGCGAAACCTGCCTCCAAACAGCACGAACACTTCACACACACTGCCAGACTTTCTACCTTCAAAATGCATACATTATCAGGCAGATTGGAGTACTATGCTTCTTTGCTAGCCTAAAATGTGGAGCCACTAATTCCAACCACACACGCCATCCTTTCTCTACTCTCTCGCTTTTCCCTCACAACATTGTTAAATTTACTCTTGCTCTAGGTTAATTTCCTATTTCCACAAGTACTTGGTATTACTCTCCGGCCTTCTTCCTCTCTTTTGTGTTTTGCTCTGTCTTTTCCTCGTCCTCCTTCCTCCCCTTACTTCACCCCTTTCACTTACTCACTCCTCTTCTGGCTGCTTCCGCTCTACGTTGTGCATGCCCTCTATTTCTCATTCTTCATTTTGTCGAGTATGAGTGGTCCCGATTATTGTTTTCTTTTCGTATGACACTTGTATTACTGGACTGTAACACATTACAAAGAAACACAGAACTGACTGAGTTACTAACAGGTGACACACAGAACATCAATAGTACTACTAATGCTACAACTACTATTCTAGTAACTATTAATTGCAACTACATCTACAATCTTCTCTTATATATCAAAGGTCTGAGATACTCTAATACTAGCTGGCTTTGAAAAAACCACACATACTTAATGAAAACAGGATGTAAGTCACTACATTACCTATAGCTGATGCTCTATGACAGTGGTTCCCAACCTGTGGTCTGGGGACACCAGGGGGTCCGCAAAGCCTCCTCAGGGGGTCCGTGACTGCTTAGGAAATGAAATCATTTTAACAGATTAAGGCCCTCATTACAACCTTGGTGGTAAATCCCATTTACCGCCGTGCAGAAGACCGCCAACATACCGCTGCAGCCGTAGAATTCCACTACAGGTATTACGACCCACAGCCCGGAACCTGCCACAATACAGACACCCACACAAGTCCGCCACACCAAAGGTCAGTGATAACCTGGCGATACCAAAAACGACACCGTCACGCCAACAAGAATATGCCCACACTATCACGACCCACGAATCAACGCGGCGGTCTTTCAACCGCGGTAATCCATTGGCGGTACACAACGCTGCGCTCAAAATACACACACATATGCAAAACACAACCACATTGGACACACACCACAACACTATAAAACACATACCCACATTACCCACAAACCCTTACTACCAGAAATTTGAAAGCAGGCCAGAGAGAGACACAACCTAAAACAACACCAGCATCCACAGACACACAACACCGTCACTTGCACAACATCCACGCACCTCAAACAACACACACCAACACATCCCCTCACACATCACAACAGACACCACCTCACACATCACCCACACCACCCACACCACATCATGGCACCTCAACGACACCCCAGGTTTTCTGAGGAGGAGCTCAGAGTCATTGTGGAGGAAATCGTCCAGGTAGAGCCACAGCTATTCGGATCACAGGTGCAGCAGACGTCCATTGCAAGGAAGATGGAGCTATGGCGCAGAATTGTCAACAGGGTCAATGAAGTGGGACTGCATCCAAGAACACGGGACAACATCAGAAAGAGGTGGAACGACCTACGGGGGAAGGTGCGTCCCGTGGTCTCCAGACACCAGATTGCTGTACAGAGACTGGCGGTGGACCCCCACCTCCTCCCCCACAACTAACAACATGGGAGGAGCAAGTCTTGGCAATACTGCATCCGGAGGGCCTCGCAGGAGTAGCAGGAGGACTGGACTCTGGTAAGTCAAATCTTTACTACTATATCCCCCCACCCCACCTGCATGCCATCACATACTCCCACCCTTACCCTCACACCCATCACCCCAACAACCCATAGATACCCCACCAACACAACCCACACATCCCAAAACCAAGCCCTGCATGTAACACCAATGCATGGACACCCATCACCCAAGCATGTCCAGTACAGAGACTCACTCATGGCCCAAAATCACCAATCACACAAGGACCAAGCCAATAATGCAAGCACTGGAGTAGAGGGTCAACCACCCATTGCACACAATGGCACACACAGATACAATAGTTATGCTTTTACACCCCAACAGGACCCCTACCCAACGTCACCGGCCAGGGGGTGCCAGACATATCCAGTCCCTCCACAGAAGAGGCCCACAGTAATGACAGCAGCTCTGCACGCCTGTATCAAGATGACCAGCCCGGCCCATCTGGGACCTCGGGACAGTCGGTACCCCTGACACTGTCACAAGCCACCACAGAGCCTCCCCCCTCAGGAAACACCAGCACAGCACCCACCCAGCGGGCCCATCCCTGTGTCCCCAGGGCACGTCAATCGGCAGTGTGTCCACCACTACAGGGAACCTAGGCAAACCCACCAACCCAAGAAAATCAGGGACCTGGGGTCAGTGGCAGTGGGCACACGGTTCAGGGGACAGAGGCACAGGATAACAGTAAAACTGGGAGGACTGCTGTGCGACAGGGGGAGGACAGGCCCAGGGAACCGACACTTCACGAGGCACTCTCCAACATCATGGGAGCTTACCATCATTCCCAGGAGACGATGGCAACGGTACTGGCCAAGTTTCAGGAGACTCAGCGGCTGCAGGAGGAACACTGCCTTGGGATCAGGGAGGACTTGAAGTCCATTAACACCACCCTGGTCACCATTGCTGGGGTGCTGGCAGACCTTGTCAACACCAGGAGGGACACAGTGGCACAACAAGGGGCCCCTGACGCTAGCCTGGACGATGAACAGCCCTCCACCTCCACCGGCGATAGTGGACAGGAGGCACCGTCACAGGAACTACAGGACACCAGCACCCCACCCCCTGCAGATGGAGAACCATCCCGCAAACAGTCCCTGAGATCCAGGAACAAGACAGAGAACATTGCCAAGACCCCCGCCAGGAAATTAGACCCCCCTGAATGTCACCCTTCTGTCCCACTATGTCACCCTGTCCATCCTTAAACTGCCATTGCTCCACTTCCTATGCCCCTTTGGACAATGCACCTGTGAAACAAATAGACTGGACTCTGCCATGGACATTCCTCCACCATCCCCCCAGCCCATTTTACAACCCCCTCCACTTATTAGCACAGGAATAAACACACTTCAATCACAAAACAATCTGGAGTCAGTCTGTGCTTTCACAAATGTGTAATTGCAATAACTATGGAATATAGCAATGTAAATTTACTTGTTCACATACCAATGTAACACAGCTGTAGGCCAGCAGTAAACAAAGCAGAGGGCACAAAGTTGGACCCAGATCTGTGAAATGGAAAGTCAAAGTGACAAGTCAGGACCCACACACTAAATAAAAATGACAGACTTATGCTAGTTCCAACAATAGTATGAGATGTGGGAAGCAGTGACATCTTCTTACCTGTGTCTCACTGGAAGTATTGCATGATGATGTTGTTTCAGTTGTCGATATCCTCTTCTTCTGCCTCCTCTTCTTAACTGTCTACAGGCTCCACAGCTGCCACAAGACCACCATCTGGCCCATCCTCCTGCAGAAAAGGCACCTGCCGTCGCAAAGCCAGGTTGTGCAGCATATAGCAGGCCACGATTATCTGGCACACCTTCTTCGGTGAGTAGTATGGGAGCCACCTGTAAGATGGAGGCACCGGAATCTGGCCCTCAGGAGGCCAAAGGTGCTTTCGATCACTCTCCTAGTTCGCCCATGTGCCTCATTGTAGCGTTCCTCTGCCCTTGTCCTGGGATTCCTCACTGGGGTAAGTAGCCATGATAGGTTGGGGTAACCAGAGTCACCTGCAAATGTCGAGGGACAACTGTTAGACACACACTAACCCTTAGGGACAGCCCCATACCCAGACAGCAAATGAAACTGTGTGGGGACTTTAGGCTCACCTATTACACAGTGCCTCTGGAGTTGCCCCATCACATAAGGGATGCTGCTATTCTTCAAAATGTAAGTGTCATGGACTGAGCCAGGATACTTGCCATTCACATGGGAGATGTACTGGTCTGCCAAACACACTATCAACACATTCATAGAATGGTAGCTCTTCTGGTTTCTGTACACCTGTTCATTCCTGCGGGGGGGGTACAAATGCCACATGTGTACCATCAATGGCACCAATGATATTAGGGATATGTCCTAGGGCATAAAAGTCACCTTTCACTGTGGGCAAATCCTCCACCTGAGGGAACACCATGTAGCTGCACATGTGTTCCATCAGTGCAGACAACACGTTAGACAACATTGGCTGGGACATCCCTGATGCCATGGCCACTGTTGTTTGAAAAGACCCACTGGCCAGGAAATGGAGTACAGACAGGACCTGCACTAGAGGGGGGATTCCTGTGGGATGGCGGATAGCTGACATTAGGTCCGGCTCCAACTGGGCACACAGTTCTTGGATTGTTGCACTATCAAGTCTGTAGGTGATAATGATGTGTCTCTCTTCCATTGTCGACAGGTCCACCAGGGGTCAGTACACCGGAGGATGCCGCCATCTCATCACCTGCCCCAGCGGACGTGCCCTATGGAGGAGAACAGCGAGCAGAGAGTCATCCAACACTGAGGTATCACAATGTGTTATTTGCAGAAACGTTATTAATCCGCAATGTGCCGATATCTGTCTATATTCCCGGCCTAGATAGGTGTGACGCAGTTAACATCCATCCCATGTGGCCTCCTGAAATGGCGGCTGCCTAACCTGTAAGGTGGGACAAGGGGATATGAGGTAACTGCGCTGGCATTCTACACCTTTGCTGTGGGCGGTCGAAGACCGCGGTGCTATTCTGCATTGGTTAACATTGGGCCCTATGGGTCCCAGGAGCCAATGATGATGTACGCCGGCAGTGACGGTACTCACCGCCGTGGACATGACCGCCATTTTCTGTCTGTTCACTCACTTGATACCTGACCTTCAACAGGAGAGGACCTACACTGCAAGTGCTGCTGTGACCTGTGTCTGGAAGCGACAATGGCTCATGTGTCTGGGGAAAGGGCCCCTGTCTTCACTTTGGAGGAGTTGGAGAAACTAGTGGATGGGGTCCTCACCCAGTACACACAACTGTACGGTCCTCCAGACAAACAGGTGAGTACACTGTGAGCATGCTGCATGGGCAATGCCTGTTTTGAGTGGTGTGGATGGAAGATACATGGGGGGGGGCTGAGGCCTGCATGTGCAGATGGGGAGTGTATGTGCGTCAGAGCAAGGGTGGGAACTGGGGGGCAATGAGTATGATGGTCCGGACTGGTAAGTAATTTCCTTTCCCCGTGTACCATTCCTCTAGGTCAGCGCCCACCAGACGAAGGGTATTTGGCATGCCATCGCCAAGGACGTCCGGACCCTGGGGGTCTACCACAGACGGAGCACCCACTGCCGGAAAAGATGGGAGGACCTGCGCCGCGAGAGCAAGAAGACGGCGGAGGCCCAGCTGGGGATGGCCTCCCAACTTGGGAGGGGTGCCCGTCGCACCAGGACCTCCCTGATGTTCCGGAACCTGGCGGTGGCCTATCTGGAGTTGGATGGGCACTTGAGGGCATCACAGCAGCCACAAGGGGGTGAGTACACTCTCATTCAGCTGACTCTGCGCGCATTACGAGGTGTCTGGGTGGGGGAGGTGAGCAGTGGGTTCCCCTAGGCTAGGGCGAAGTTGGTAGGCAAGGTCCCTTGTGAGGCAGGCCATGTTGCACCCGAAACCCACCAGTGGTAAGAGCCATCTACACCTAGTCAGGCTCCTGTGACTTCCATGTGTGCAGCAATTGGTCTTAGGCCACGTACCCCATGGTCAGCTGAAATTTCTAGGAACTATCAGTGCATGGCGTAGTGCAGAGGGCTGCTCCCTGTGTGTTGTGTCCGCCAACGGTGGTGGTGTTGCATGCACTGAACATGTCTTTCTTCTGTCCCCCCCCCCTTTTTGTGGTCTCCCTGTTCTTGTGTACAATAGCATCATCTGGCGGAGGAGCATTGGCACCGGAGCAGGAGGGAGCTGCAACCCACATGGCCCTGGAGGGCAAAACAATGGAGTCTGAAGCCACCAGTGGGACGGAGGGCGATGGGAGCTCCACGGCAGGGACAGGAGCAGACAGCAGTGACAGCGACTCCTCCTCTGATGGGAGCTCTCTTGTGGTGGTGGGCACCTCTGTGCCCACCGCATCAACAGGTACAGCCACCACCCCCCCTACCAGCACCGCCCTCCCAGCAGCCCCTCAGCGTGTGTCCCGTGCCTGCTCACCCAAGAGGGTGGGCATCACCTCTGCCCCAGGCACCTCAGGCCCTGCCCCAGTCAGCCCTGCTGCCCTCAGTGAGGAGGCTATTGACCTCCTGAGATCCCTCACTGTTGGGCAATATACCATTGTGAATGCCATCCAGGGTGTAGAGAGGCATTTGCAACAAACAAATGCATACCTGGAGGGCATTCATTCTGGGCAGCCAGCCCAACAGAGAGCATTTCAGGCTCTGGCCTCAGCACTGATGGCAGCCATTCTCCCTGTGTCCAGCCTTCCCCCTCCAACTTCCTCCACCCAGACCCAATCCCCTGTACCTCAGCCTATCCCAAGCACACCATCAGACCAGCATGCACACTCATCAATACACAAGAGTGGACATGGCAAACATAAGCACCACACATCCCACAGGCACTCACACAAGCACCATCCCCATGTAGACACAGCAACATCCACTGGCTCCACTGTGTCCCCCTCCTCCACGTCCTCCTCCTCCCTCCCTGTCTCGTCTCCACTCACACCTGCATGCACTACATCCTCAGCCACTGCCTCCATCACCAACACACCCATCACCACACACCGCTCATGTGCACTCACCACCCCCACTACCATTCACACATCCCCAGTGTCCTCTCCCAGTGTGTAAGTGAGCAGTCCTCCCAAAGTACACAAACGCAGACACACACCCACCGAACAGCCATCCACCTCACAACAGCCTCCGGCCCATGCACTTCACCCACATTCAGCAGACCTATACCTCCCACAACCACTACCTCTTCCTCCACTCCCAAACCCCCTCCCAGTGTGTCTAAAAAACTCTTCCTGGCTAACATTGACCTCTTCCCTACACCTCCCCTCCCCGTCCTTCCCCTAGGGCTAGGCTTTCCAGGTCCCAGCCCAGCACCTCAGCCACCACATCCCCAGGCACAGTGGTGCCAGCAACTGCTGGGTCATGGAGTGCACCACCCATCAGGGCTGCCAGTGTGCCACGTAGCGAGGGCAAGGACATTCCGCCACCTGCCAAGGTGAAAAAGGTGCCCACATCCTGGAGGGAGAAGCCGAAAGTAACAGCCACCAAGGGCTCAGCAAAAACCAAAGGGGATAGTGGCAAGACAACTGCGGCACCATCAAAGCTGGGGAAGTGCCAAAAGTTGAAGAGCAGGTCAGGAGAGGGCATGGTGGCACCGACTGAGGGACCAGTGTCACACTTTCTGACCACGGCAACTTGTACGGCGGCGAACACCGCTAGCTGCCCCGCCACCACAACCGCCACATGCACCGCCGCCAGCACCGCCCCATCAGACACTGCCGCAAGCACCGCTGCGAAAGACACCACTGCAAGCACCGCCACCTGCACCGCCCCCGGCACGTCTACAGCCTCAGCAACAGTCCCTAGCCTCTTCCCCAGTATGCAGCCGTCCGAGGCTGCAGGAGATGTCCTGCTGTGTCCCTCAGCAGGTGCTGACCCATGCACCGCCGCAACAGACACCACCGCAAGCACCGCCGCAACAGACACTGCCGCAAGCACCGCCACTGGCCCCGTGGCGTCCTCTGACACAGGCACCACCGCTGACATGGCTACCATCCCCAATGGTCAGTCATCTGAGGCTGGAGGAGAGTTCCTGGACCCTGGGCAGCTTCCATCACTGTTTGCACCAGCAGGTGGAAGGCGCAGCCGCAGCAGTGTGCGGTATGTCGCTGCCTCCATGGCGTATCATACTACCTGAACCTAGCAAATCTCGTGGCACGCACACCCAGGTGAGGGAATTGTACCAGCCACACTGCACGTTGAGCACTCTGGGCACCATGCCCCCTCCAGAACCAGTGGAGAGATACATCCACTACCTCAGTCCTTGGCAGGATGAAGCACTCTGGGCACAAGTGGAGTATCACATCCACTACCTCAGTCCTTGGCAGGATGAAGCACTCTGGGCACCATGCCCCCTCCAGAACCAGTGGAGTATCACATCCACTACCTCAGTCCTTGGCAGGATGAAGCACTCTGGGCACCATGACCCCTCCAGAACCAGTGGAGGGATTCATCCATTGCCTCAGTCCTTGGCAGGATGAAGCGCTCTGGGCACCATGCCGCCTCCAGAACCAGTGGAGTATCACATCCACTACCTCAGTCCTTGGCAGGATGAAGCACTTTGGGCACCATGCCCCCTCCAGAACCAGTGGAGAGATACATCCACTACCTCAGTCCTTGGCAGGATGAAGCACTCTGGGCACCATGCCCCCCTCCAGAACCAGTGGAGTATCACATCCACTACCTCAGTCCTTGGCAGGATGAAGCACTCTGAGCACCATGCCCCCTCCAGAACCAGTGGAGAGATACATCCACTACCTCAGTCCTTGGCACGATGAAGCACTCTGGGCACCAGGCCCCCTCCAGAACCAGTGGAGTATCACATCCAGTAACTCAGTCCTTGGCAGGATGAAGCACTCTGGGCACCATGCCCCCTCCAGAACCAGTGGAGTATCACATCCACTACCTCAGTCCTTGGCAGGAAGAAGCACTCTGGGCACCAGACCCCCTCCAGAACCAGTGGAGTATCACATCCACTACCTCAGTCCTTGGCAGGATGAAGCACTCTGGGCACCATGCCCCCTCCAGAACCAGTGGAGTATCACATCCACTACCTCAGTCCTTGGCAGGATGAAGCACTCTGGAGACCATGCCCCCTCCAGAATCAGTGGAGTATCACATCCACTACCTCAGTCCTTGGCAGGATGAAGCACTCTGGGCACTATGCCCCCTCCAGAACCAGTGGATAGATACATGCACTACCTCAGTCCTTGACTGGATTAAGCATTCTGGGCACCATGCCCCCTCCAGAACCAGTGGAGTATCACATCCACTACCTCAGTCCTTGTCAGGATGAAGCACTCTGGGCAACAGGCCCCCTCCAGAACCAGTGGAGTATCACATCAACTACCTCAGTCCTTGGCAGGATGAAGCACTCTGGGTCCGGGCCCCCTCCAGAACCAGTGGAGTATCACATCCACTACCTCAGTCCTTGGAAGGATGAAGCACTATGGGCACCATGCCCCCTCCAGAACCAGTGGAGAGATACATCTACTACCTTAGTCCTTGGCAGAACGAAGCACTCTGGGCACCAGGCCCCCTCCAGAACCAGTGGAGTATCACATCCACTACCTCAGTCCTTGGCAGGATGAAGCACTCTGGGCACCATGCCCCCTCCAGAACAAGTAGAGTATCACATCCACTACCTCAGTCCTTGGCAGGATGAAGCACTCTGGGCACCAGGCCCCCTCCAGAACCAGTGGAGACTGTTATGCACTTGGGAGACTATGGCTTTGCACTCCCCAGGATAAAGCAGTGGGCAAACTACCCACTTGAGAGACTGTGGCTTTGCACTTTCCGGGATAAAGCAGTGGGCAAACCACCCACTGGAGAGACTTGGGAGACTGGCTTTGCACTCCCCAGGATACAACAATGGGCAAATGACCCACTGGAGAGACTTGAGAGACTGTGGCTTTGCACTCCCCGGGATAAAGCAGTGGGCAACCCACCCACTGGAGAGACTTCAGAGACTGTGGCTTTGCACTCCCCAGGGTACAGCAATGGGCATGGAGCCCCCACGTGCAGCAGTGGTGTTGTGCATTCATCAGGCTGAGGTGCCCCCCCTCCCCCTGAGGTGCCTGTATATTTCCGATCTGATGCCCCAGCAGTGTTCTCTCCGTTTCCAGTCAGGTACCATGCGTGGGCCTCGCTCATTCATTTTGGGCCCAGTGGTCCACGGACAATGATTAGTACACTATCCGGACTTGTGTAGCTGGTGTACATATTTGTATATACCGAATTTGGAGTTTTGACTAATGGATTTTTAATGATTACAATTGTTACAATAATTTCCTTTTGTCCTTGCGTTCTTCCAGGGGGTGGGGTGTGTATATGTAATGTTGCTGCATGTATTTGTGTGTATATGTTGTTGTGGGTGAGGGTGGGGATGGGGGTATTATGTGTTGCGTGTGTGTGTCACTCTCTTTCCCCCCCTCCCCTGTGTTGTAGGTGCAGTACTCACCGTGGTCGCCGCCGTTCGTACTCCTGGTAGAAGAGGAGGTAAACCAACATGGGTAACACCTGAAGTTCGGGCTCCATGGTGTCCTGGTTCCTCGTTGGGTGTTGAGAGGTGAGTGTTTTCCCTTCTGTGTACTGTTTCCACCGTGCTTTTGATAGCGTTGGTTCCGCCCCGGAAAAGGTGGCTGATAGGCCTCTTGTAATACAGTGGGCGGTACTTTGTCTCCCGTCTGTCTGTTGGCGGTGTCTGCCGTGCTGTTTGTTTCTACCGCCGTGGCGGTCGGAGTGTTAAAGTGGCTGTCTATGTTGGCGGTTTCCGCCACGGTCGTAATCCCATTTTTTTTCTACCGGCCTGTTTGAGGTATTACCGCTGCTTTAACACCGACTGCCAGGGTTGTAATGAGGGCCTAAGTCCCCAGCTTTCAGTACTGACTCAGTAGGGGGGTCCCCGGATTCCAATAATGATTCAGTGGGGGTCCTTGGGATCCAGTAATGATAAAGTGGGGATCCACAGAAGTCAAAAGGTTGGGAACCACTGCTCTATGAGAAAGAAATTAATGCGGGCAGGCGTTTGTAGACACTCTTCATGAAGAGCAAAACTGAGAATGTGGAACAGAGATTAGCAAGGGGTCCGCGAGCAAGGAAAAGAAGAAAAACTGCAGACCAACAAGAAGACACAATGTCCTATCTTAGAAATCTGACCCTTTCCTAATATGAGAGGAGCAAAGGAAGATCTAGACAGACCTATTCAACAGAAGTGGCAAAAGCAATCAAATTCTATTTAACACAAAAAGCCCATAGGTGTGATGGCTTTACCATTTTTTTTAATAAACCTCACCTCATACTTCTTCACAATCCCTAACAGCTCTATTTAATAGTGGTAAAGTTCCCCGTGTTGGAGGAAAAATGTATTTCTATTATTAAACTTGGGCAAAGTCACCTCAACGTGTGTACAGCCGGTTGGCCATGGAGAATATTAAAGAAAAAATTATCACCACAGCATTGTTAAATAGGCATGCCATATGCACCCCATCTTATTGACCAACACCAATTTTCCCATCCTTGTGGGCTGCCAAACCCATTATATTATCAAGACAATTATTTGTGTAACAAGTCAGTACAGAGAATGATAACCCTTGTTTTCTTTATGTCCCTACAAATGTAGAAATTGCTTCACAGAGTTAACATTCTTGAACGTGTGCAAATGACAGCCGAACTTGGCTGGATTTTCTTAAACTGGATTAGGGCAAATTATGTTCAACCATTAGCAAGAGTAAATTAAGGGGATATCAGTAGGTTGTAATTTCTGTTCAAAAAGAGACCAGACAGAGATGTCCCTGATACTCTGGGCTATGTCTGCTCTCGCAACTGAACTCTCAGCAAACAAGATATAACAAATAACTGACTTGGAACAGTGAACCATAAAAACCTAATTTACGGGTGATGTATTGGTCCATCATGGTGACCCCAACAGATACTGTTGCAGCAGGAATGGGACTTGGACTGTGCAGATTTTTGGGTCAAACTCAAAAAAGTACAAGCTGCACTCATGTAGATGGACTTTTAGTTCTGGGATGACGCTTAACATCAACAAATCAACAATTCATCAGTGACAGTGAAGCACATTAGGCCCCACAAGGATGACAGAGAGTGGCAGATTTGCAAACCATGAAGGTTTATTATCTGATTAGCGAAGTTACAAAATTAGCAAATTAGCAAACTTACAAACTCAAATCATTTACATTTGTTCTATATCAATGATCAATATATAAGTAGATTGGTCAGTATAATTCAAAGTGATTACAATTAGCAAATACAAAGACAGACTATTTAAAGTTGTCATAAGCAAATCAAGCAAATTCAGTTTCCTCTAACGGGACGTTCCCTACCATGCTAAACTAATAGGTCGATGGAATGGGGGAGTAGAGGAGAATGTGTCAGCCAATAAAGCCTTTGAAAGAAGAATCAAATAAAGATTCAATCAGGAAATTGTGAATGGATTTGCAGAAGTCTAACTCTTTGAGCAAGAGCAAATAAAACATCTAATCCCAAGAGAGTTGAAAGGGGCATCTGAATATAACTAGCTCAGCAATACACAATTAAATCATACAACTCTCAACAATATCTAATGCTCCCCACTGTTCTCAGGAAAAGGTATCCAATCATGACTGAACGTTCATTGATAAGACAGCTTTATCCTTCTTCCCAGCCATTGCACAATGGATGTTTTTTGATGTATGACTTTCAAAAGATATCTCATAGCACAATGGTACATCATGGTCAGCTTGTCGAAGGCACACATGCAAATTCACTATTCATTCTCTATGGAACACATGCAGATAAACAATTCTCACAGAAACCAAAACATTTGTTTCATTTAATTAACTCAATCATTACTGAAGCTTGAATCATGGAATGAGAAAAAGAGAGAGAAATAAGACAGCATCCAAAAGTACATTTTCATGTTAGCGTGAGTCATTTGATCTGAGGTTTACATGAACTATGGCTAACTTAACGTGAACATCACACTTTCTACTTTTATATGTGGTGCAAATTAATATGTGTTATGTAAAATGAAAAATAGTGACAGAAAGTCACCAATACCATCCAAATTGGTTGAAATAATTGAACAGTTTTTAAGAGGTTCTTCATATTTAAGATTAACATAATGAAATCAGAACTATTGAAACTGACACTTACATCCACAGACATCTAGGTATTGCAAATGTTTTATACAATATAATTAGGATAAACGTAGGTTCAATACTTGGGATGTAGTTGTTAAATTCAGCATTCATATTAATGAGAGTTAACCTTGCTAAACATATAAGAATAGTCACTGATAACCTTCCTAATTGTGGGCACCTGTAGATCTGAGCTGGCAGAAAAATAATAAAGATGATTATTACACTTGAACTTTGCTGTCTTTTTAAGCCCTTCCATTGCCTATCCATTGATAGGAACTACTGATGCTGCAAACTAAAATGACTCCATTCATGTAGGGGGTACACTTGCTGGAGATTTGTAAAACATCCCGAAGGCTTCCAAAAAAGCAGGCGGGTTGGCTTGTTGCAACATTTCACAATATGGTGAGGCCACATAGCTACTAGTACATAGCACATTAACAAGACGAAAAAGTGAAAAGAAATTAGTCCACATGGACAAGCTAATGCTAGGAGGATATTACAAAACCGTTTGCCACTCCCTACACATAATATGGCCTTTTCATCCATATCCACTATCCCTGAAATAATTTAATTGGGATTTCAATCCTGCATCATGTGCTGTCCTCTTCGGGAACTGGAGAAATGGCAATGTCCACATATATTGAATATATTCCACAGAGGGAAGTTATATCATTTTATCAAAGCAAAAAAGAATTGTATCCTACACTAAAGGGCAGATAAGGATACACAAAGCAGGCAGTGAATACTGTTCCCCCATTAAATTGGCTTCTCAATAGGAAACATACCTCTGAGAGGAATTTGCTGAGAGGTTTGCAGGTGCAAAGACGTATATATCTCAACACTCTTTTTGAGACCTCCAGAGGTGATTTGACACACATAGGCCCTCATTACGACCCTGGCGGTTGGTGATAAAGTGGCGGTAACACCGCCAACAGGCTGGCAGTGACTACTGCCAAATTATGACCATAGCAGTGATATCTCCGAAAGACAGCCAATGTACCACACCGACCGCCAGGGGGGAAACAACAGCCAACATGGCGGTAGCCGCTACAGCCAGGCGGAAGACAAAGTTCCACCCACCATATTATGACCTAGCAAACCGCCACCTTTTCTGGGACGGTACCAACGCCATCAAAAGCCTGGCGGAAACAGAGCACAAAACTCAAAGGACTCACCATTGGAGACACAGGGAAGAACCACGCTGCCATGCAACCAGAACTGCAAGTCTTTCCGATGATCTTCTACATCATGCTCTACCACGAACACCAACGCCGGCGAAGACGACAACGGTGAGTACAGCCGCCTAGCACACAAGGGGGGGAGGAAAATGACAGTGACACACACAACACACACCCCACACACACACGCCCATACACACAACCAGCTGCACAAGATAATCAATTTGTCCCTGATAATTGGCTGAATAATGCAAGGACAACAGGAACTGACAAAAGTGATTGTAATAAGATCAACATCAAAAATAAGAAGTCAATGTGGCAATGCAACAGATATGTACAAATCTACGAAAAAGGGACACTGCCCAGTCCACAGTTCACAGGGGTCACATGGCCACAGGGCAAAGTCCAAGGCCCCACTCGATCCCTGCACCAATACAGAGAGAACACTGCAGGGGCATCAGTTGGCAAATAGGCAGGCACCTCAGGGGGGGAGGGGGGCACCTCAGCCGGATGCGGAAACAAGACCACTGGTTCTGGAGGGGGCAACATGGCCTGTGCTTTGTCCTGTGGAGTGCAAAGCCATAGTCTCTCAAGTGGGTGTCTTGCCCACTGGTCCTGCACGGGGCAACATGCCCTGTGCTTTGTCCTGGGGAGTGCAAGGCCACAGTCTCTCGAGTGGGTGACATTCCCACTGGTTCTGGAGGGGGCAACATGCCCTGTACTTTGTCCTGGGGAGTGCAAGGCCACAGTCTCTCGAGTGGGTGACTTTCCCACTGGTTCTGGAGGGGGCAAATTGCCCTGTACTTTGTCCTGGGGAGTGTAAGGCCACAGTCTCTCAAGTGGGTGTCTTGCCATCTGGTTCTGGTGGGGGCAGGCTGCATAGCAGCACATGGAGGCTGGATCACATAGCGTCTGCCAGCGGTGACGGCTGCACTGTGGTGGTGGTTGTGGGAGGCTCCTGGTCAGCCCCTGCACCCTCCGATGGCTACTCTGTGATCGTGGTGGTTGTGGGAGGCTCCTGCTCAGCCCCGCAACCTCCGATGGCTGCACTGTGGTGGTGGTGGTTGTTGGAGGCTCCAGTTCAGCCCCTGCACCCTCCGATGGCTGCACTGTGGTGGTGGTTGTGAGAGGCTCCAGCTCAGCCCCGGCATTCTCTGATGGCTGCACAACCACTGCTGGTGGTGTTGTCTCTGTGACAGCTGCTGGTGCAGGCTCCTGCCCCTTCTGGCTGGCTGGTGCAGGCTCCTTCCCCTTCTTGCTGGCTGGTGCAGGCTCCTTCCCCTTCTTGCTGGCTGGTGCAAACTCCTTCCCCTTCTTGCTGTCTGGTGCAGGCTCCTTCCCCTTCTTGCTGGCTGGTGCAGGCTCCTTCCCCTTCTTGCTGGCTGGTGCAGGCTCCTTCCCCTTCAGTATTTGTGGCCTGGAATCCTTTCCACCACGAGTAGGTGCTGCTGAAACTGGGCCCGTGGACTGTTTGGCTGAGGTGCTTGGCTGGGATCTTGATACCCTGGCCATACGTGCAGGACGGGGGGGTATGTAAGAGGTCAATCTGGCAAAGGAAAAGCTTTTTAGGGACAGTGGGGAGGGAGGGGAAGAAGTAATGGGAGTGGAGGATGAAGGAGTGGTTGTTGGAGGTGTTTGTCTGCTGGATTTGGGTGCAGATGCATGGGTTGTATGCTGTTGTGAGGTGGATGGCTGTTGGGTGTCTGAGTGCTTGCGTTTGTGTACTTTAGGAGGGGGGACAAACACGGTGGGAGAGGACACAGGGGACGTGTGCATGGATGTTGTGGAGGTGTCTGCCAGTGAGGTGTGGGTTCTGCTTGGTGCAGTGATGATGCTGGTAGTGGATATTGATGTAGTGCATGCAGTGTAAATGTAACTGGGTGGGAGGTGGAGGAGGAGGGGGAGACAGTGGGAGTTGGTGTGCTGCAAATGAATGTTGTTTTTGTGAGTGCCTGTGAGATGAAGTGTGGTGCTTGTGTTTGCCTGTGACACTCTTGGGTGTTGTCTTGTGTGCATGCTCGTCTGGCTGTGTGCTTGGGATGGGTTGGGGCTGAGGAGAATGGGACTGGGAAGTAGAAGTTGGAGGGGGGACAGTAGAAACAGGGGCAATAGATGCCATCAGAGAGGAGGCCAGAGCCTGGATCGATCTCTGTTGGGCTGCCAATCCACTGTGAATGCCCTCCAGGAATGCATTTGATTGCTGCATCTGGGCTGCCAGCCCCTGGATGTCATTCACAATGGTTGACTGCCCTACTGAGATGGATCTCGGGAGGTCAATAGCCTTGTCAGTCAGGGCAGCAGGGCTCACTGGGGCAGGGCCTGAGGTGCCTGGGGCTAAGGAGTTGCCCACCCTCCTGGGTGAGCGGGCACAGGCAAGTCACTGAGGGGGTGCTGGAAGAGCAGTCCTGGTACGGGGATGGCGGTTGTACTTGTAGCTGGGGTGGTCACAGAAGTGTCCGCCACCACTAGGGAGCTCCCATCGGAGGAGGTATCTGAGTCTGTATTGTCCCCTCCAGTCTCGCCGGGGGGCTCCCCTTGACCTTCGTCCCACTGGTGCCCTCAGTGTCGGTGGACTGTCTCCTGGGTCCTATGGGATGCAGCTTCCTTCTTTGCTGGTGCCTCTGCTCCTCCGCCAGATGATGCTAATGCACAGAAGGACAGGATAACAAAACAAGAAAGGGGGGAGAGAGATAAAGGATAGACTAGGTCAATGACTGCACCAACACCACCGTTGGCATACACAGCACCCTCACACACAGGGAACAGGCCTACACACTATGCATTGTACTATCAGTGATATTGCTAGCCACGGCATGAGGAGCAGCACACACCGCCAACTGCAGCACACCTGGGACCCACGCATCCCTGACCAGTAGTGGATGGTAACAAGCTAGGTAGGCAGGATTTCCCCTTCAGACCTTTAGCCACCAGATGACCTATGCTGCTATGTCTGGCCTGGGGGCACCCACTGACACACAACCACTACCCGGATACCACCCCTCCAGCCATTTCCTTCAATGATGGCCATTGTACTCACCCCCTTGTGGCTGCTGTGATGCCCATCCAGCTCTGGATAGGCCACTGCCAGTATGCGGGCCATCAGGGGGTCAGGTTCCGATGGGCACCCCTTCCTCATTGGGATGCCATCCCTAGCTGGGCCTCCACGGTCTTCCATGTCCAGCGTTTCAGGTCCTCCCACCGTTTGCAACAGTAGGTGCTCCACCTGCCATAGACCCCCAGGGTCCGCACCTCCTTGGCGATGGCATGCCATATACCCTTCTTTTGATGGGCGCTGACCTGCAGAGGCAATACAGACAGGAGAACACTATTAGACAAACAGTTCAGCCAGTAACACGAATGGCCAACCATACCTGTTTCCATCACTATTGGCACACACATAGCCCAGGACTCAACGTGTACCGAGCGAAGGTGACATCCCTCCCCCCTTACACAATGCCTTCACACACACCTCCATGCATTCATGCCACATGAATCATGCCCACAGTGTACTCACCTGTTGGTCTGGAGGCCCATACAGCAGTCCATACTGGGGTAGAACCCCATCCACCAGTCTCTCCAATTCCTCAGAAGTGAAGGCTGGGGCCCTTTCCCCGGTCACACGGGCCATGGTAGGTTCCAGACACAGGTCCCAGCAGCACATGCAGTGTAGGTCCTCTCCTATGGAAGGTCAGGAAACAAGTGAGGAATCAGATAAAAAATTGTGGTCACGTCTGCGGCGGTGCATACCGTCGCCGCCGGTGTAGATCACCGTTGGCCACTGTACCCCATAGGGCCCAATTATATCCAATGAGGAATTGCACAGCGGTTCCCGACCGCCTCCAGCCACAGCGCACAATGTCAGCGGAATTACCTCACTTCCACCTGTCCCTCCACATAGGACAGGCGGACGCCATTTCAGGGGGGGGCAGGCCTATGGAGTAATGCTGTGTCACAGGAGAAATAGGCACATACTTGACATATTACACTGTCCCATGGCATGTTTTTGCCATTTCGGACTACTGTTGTGGCTCCATGGTTCAGTTTGTGACAGCCTGCTCACTCTTTTGTCCCTTAGATAAATAGGAGATGGAGACATACCCCCGTGTACAGACCCCTGGTGGACTTGGCTACACTGGAGGACAGGAACATTATCCTCACCTATAGACTGGACAGGGCCACAATCACAGAGCTGTGTGCCCAATTGGAGCCTGACCTGATATCTGCTATCCATCATGCCACTGGGATTCCCCCTATTGTGCAAGTGCTATCAGTGCTCCATTTCCTGGCAACTGGTTCTTTCCAAGTGACAGAGGGCTTGGCAGCGGGAATGTCACAGCCAATGTTTTCAATAGTGCTGACAAGAATGTTGTCTACCCAGATTAAACACATGTGCAGCTACATAGCATTCCCCCAGGTTGAGGATTTGGCCACTGTGAAGGCCGGGTTTTATGCAATGGGGCATATCCCGAATATAATTGGGGTGATTGACGGAACACATATTGCATTTGTCCACCCCACCAGAATAAACAGGTGTTCAGGAATCGTAAGAGTTTCCACTCTATGAATGTGCAGACGGTGTGCTTGGCGGACCAGTATATCCCCCATGTCAATGCTAAGTATCCTGGGTCGGTGCATGATGCCTTTGTCCTGAGTATATGTTGGTGTATGCATATGGTGTTGGCCATATAGGATAGTGTGTTGCTAAATGTTGTCCCTCAATATTTGCAGGTGACTCTGGTTACCCAAACATATCATTGCTGTTGACCCCTGTGAGGAATGCCAGTACAAGGGCAGAAGAACGTTATAATGAGGCACATGGGCGAACCAGAAGGATCATTGAAAGGACCTTTGGCCTCCTGAAGGCCAGGTTCCTGTGCCTCCATCTAACAGGTGGATCCCTGTGCTACTCACCCAATAAGGTCTGCCAGATAGTAGTGGCATACTGCATGTTGCACAACCTGGCCCTCAGACGTCATGTCCCTTTTCTGCAGGAGAAGGAGACTGGAGATGCCCCTGTGGCAGCAGTGGACCCTGTGGACAGTGAGGATGAGGAGGCAGAGGATGAGGATGTGGACAACAGAATATCTGTAATCCGTCAGTACTTCCAATGACACACAGGTGAGTCAGTGCAACTTTACATTTCAATGACTTTAGTTGTTTTCTGTGTGGCATTGGCATGCTGGTATTTCCCACTTCCATGCCCACTTACTGTTACCTCTGGCAATTCATTTGGCAGATGTTGGTGATTTGAGAAATAATCCTGGTGTGATCACAACAGCCAGCTACAGGTCATTGATTATATGCTCATTCTATGTACAGTTAATTTGCACTGGTTGTACCTGTTTCAATCAATACATATTTGAAATACATGACATACTCGAAATTGATTGCTATCAAAGGGTGTTTATTGAAGTGCTAATATGTAGAGGGGGAAGTGCAATGGGATAGGGTGATGATGGAGGACAGTCCAGGGTATTGTTACAGTCTGTTTGTAGCACAGGTGCATTGTCCAAGGGGACATAGGAAGGGGAGCAATGGCAGTTCAAGGTGGACACGGTGACTGAGTGGGACAAAAGGGGGACAATCAGAAGAGTCTCACTTCCTGGCGGGGTCTTGGCAAGTGTCTCTGGCTTCTGTCTAGATCGCAGGGAACATTTGTGGGGTGGTTCACCTTCTGCAGGGGGAGTGGTGCTGGTGGCCTGTGAGTCCTGTGGCGGTGCCTCCTGGCCACTAGAGTCAGCGGAAGTGGAAGGCTGTTCAGATGACTGGCTAGTGGCAGGGGCCCGCTGGTGTGACAATGCCTCCCTCATAATGTTGTCCACGTCTGCCAGCACCCCTGCTATGGAGATCAGGGTGTTGTTGATGGTCTGCAAGTCCTCCCTGATCCCCTGATACTGTTCCTCATGCAGCCACCTGTTCTCCTGCACGTTGTCAAGGATCTGGCCCATCATGTCCTGGGAATGTTGATAGGCTCCTAGGATCTCAGAGAGAGTCTGTTCCCTTGTCCTGTTCTCCCCCGGCACACAGCACTCTTCCCAGTTTCCCTGTTGGCCTGTGCCTCTGTCCCCTGAACTGTGTGCCCACTGACCCCAGGTCCCTGATTGTCTTGGGTGCGAGGTGTGGCCTGGGGTCCCTGTACAGGTAGGCATACTGCTGATTGATGTGTCCTGGAGACAGAGGTTTGGGTACGCTGGGTGGGTGCAGTGGTGTTGTTTCCTGATGGGGAGGCTCTGTGGTTGTCTGTGATTGGGCTTGGGTAACCGGCTGTCCAGTGGTCCCTGATGGGCCAGGTAGATCGTCCAGGTCCTGAAGACCAGAGTTACTGTCATCACTGTGGGCCTCTTCAGTTGGGGGACTGGATAGTGCTGGCACCTCCTTTCCAGTGACATTGGCTGGGGTACCTGTGGGGATGTAAATTATGTATTATGGTTCATGTGTATGACATATTGTACATCCCTGGCTTCCCCTCTATGGTTGGTGTTGCCCTGCCAGCTTTTACTTGTGTATGTTGGTGTATGGTGGGATTGTTAGTTTCCCTATGCTGTGCATGCTTTAGTGATGAGTGTCCATGCAGGGCTGTGAAGGGTGTCCATGCATTGGTACATCATGCAGGGCTTGGCATTGGGATTAGTGCGATGTGATGGTGGAGTGTGTGGGATGAAGTGGTGTGATGGGAGTGAGAGTGAGGGTATGTGATGGCATGCAGGTTGGGGGGGTGATCATTTTTGAAAGTTGACTTACCAGAGTCCAGTCCTCCTCCGATTCCGGCCAGGCCCTCAGGATGCAGTATTGCCAAGACTTGCTCCTCCCATGCTGTGAGTTGTGGGGGAGGAGGTCGGGGTCCACCGCCAGTTCATCTGGATAGCGAGCTGGTGTGTTGCTGCTATGTAACATACCTTCCCCTGTAGGTCGTCCACCTCTTCCTGATGTCGTCCCTTGTTCTGCAGTGCTGTCCCAGGGCGTTGACCCTGTCCACGATTCTCTGCCATAGCTTCATCTTACTGGCTATTGATATCTGCTGCACCTGTGCTCCAAATAGCGGCGGCTCTACCCTGAGGATTTCCTCCATCTAGACCCTTAACTCCTCCTCAGTGAAACGGGGTGCCTTTGTGGTGCCATGTGTGTTATGTGATGTGTGTTGGAGAGGGTGTGTTTGGTAATGTGTTGGGGTGTGAAGTTGGGTGCGTGAGGCATGTATGTGGTGTGTGTATGTAGTTGTAGCAGTGGTCTTGGTGTCAATCTCGTGCCAATGATTTGTATTCGTAAAGGGTTGTGGGAATGTGGGTGTGTGTTTTATAGTGGTATGGGTGTGTGGGAGTGGTGTGTGTATGGGTGTCGGTGTGTGTTGTTTGAATTGTTCAATGTGGTGTTGTTTTGTCAATGGGTGTCCATTGTGAGTGCCGCGGTATGTACCGCCAATGGTTTACTGCTGTTGAATGTTCGCGGTGGTGATTTGTGAGTCATAATGTGGTGGGCGTTGTTCTGTTGGCGTAACAGTGTGGGTTTTGATACCGCCACTTTATCACTGACCTTTGTTCTGGTGTATTTGTGTCTGTATTCTGGCGGATTGGTGTGTTTGTGTGTCATAATATAGTGAACGGATATCTGCCGCCGCCACAGAAAGTTGGCGCCGTCAGCATGGTGGTAAGCGGGATTTGCTGCCAATGTCATAATGAGGGCCATAGTCACTTAGCAGTGCCCTGGTGGAAAAGTGATGGGCTGAGGAATTGTAAAGGAAAACTGGCAGCTACTATGAAGCGGTATAGTGAGGAGTTCTAGATGTTTACAGCATAAAGAAACAAGTAGGAATATTTTATTTTGTCTTTGATTATAGGTTCGATCTTGCTGCCTTTAGGAATTAACCAATAGCATACAAATAACAAGTTTAGAGTTTTGCTTTCATGCATAAAAACTATCACTGGCATGGCCAATAAGTCTGCCGCTAACCACCACCATTTAGATTTTGCCAGTGCTTGTTTTATTTTTTCATGGTACTTGCAAAACATTATTGTCTGGAAAGCTGCTCCACACATGTCAATCTAAGATACATATGGTGAAAGCAAAATGTATTTCTGGCCTCAAAAAGTAAACATCACAATAGTAGTCCCTGGCACGTAAGGAAACTACTTTGTGTGCAGATGTGCTCCTTGTGAAAGGGCAAAATGCTGGTGCTCAAGATAAATGAATGAAGTGAGCTGTCCCACTGCCCTATGATGTGTGCTGTAGTGGGTAGAAGAAAAACGTGAATGTCACAATAATATACCAATTGATGAAGTGGGCTGGCTGAAAGCCCTGAAAAGTAAGTATATCATACATACAATTTTAGTAAAATCAAAACGTCTTGGCTAATAGCAAACCTCAAAACAGAATCAGAGTGAAGGGCTCATAAGACAGAGGTAAGTGTAGAGTGTAGAAAATATGAGATGATGGGGATAAGTCCTTGAAACTCAGCCTTGGAGAAAGTAGTCATATACTTCTTCATGTTAGCATTGAGGTACGTTAGTGGATGGCTACTAATGTTGCAGGGAATGAGACCAACCTTATAGTTAGAAGCTGACATTTCAGTTATCAACTTATTTTTCAAAAAGAGACTATGCTTTTTTTCTGCCCCACTACATGTACCATCATCAGCATCATGGACCTTATAAATGTTTTTTTTATTGCTACCCAGATTGTTCTTTCCTGATGCAACCACATACTTGGCACGGATGATGTTTCTACCCAAGCACTTTTGGCAAGGACTTTCTTGACTTGAAGATACTTTTAATTAGCTATAAAGAAAATCTGTTTTGGTTCACTATTATTGCCATCCTGATATACCTGGCTCGGAATTTTTTCTTTACAAAGATTTCTTTCTGAGTAGACATCATTTTATTGCACATGATCATGAGTCCTGTTGATGTTTATTAGATCGGAGATCTTTCAAGCTTCTTCTATAGCTTGAATCTGTAAAGGTACTTAGGCCCTGATTTATACTTTTTGGTGCATAACTGCACAAATGCATTTTTGCACCAAAACGTTTAGCACCGGCTTGCACCATTTCTGAACACCAACCGGGCACAATATTTATGGAATGGTGCAAGGCGGTGCAAAGGGTAGGCTAGCATAAATAAAAATGACATAGCCGGGTGGGGCTGGTGGTGGAAGAAGGGGGTTTTGCAGCAAAAAATGACGTTAGGCAGGTTAGAGTAAAAAAAATGACTCTAACCAGCCTAGTGTCATTTTCTGACGCAAAACCATCCATACCACATGACTCCTGTCTTATGAAAGACAGGAATCATGCCACCTACCCCAATGACCAGCACAGGGGACAATGATCCCCCTAGGCATGGCCATTACACCCAGTGCCATGTAGGGGGGCCCACTTCAGGGCCCCCAATGGCACTTTAAAAAAATATATATACTTACCTGTACTTACCTATACTTATCTGGGATGGGA
This sequence comes from Pleurodeles waltl, assembly GCF_031143425.1. Lineage (NCBI taxonomy): Eukaryota > Metazoa > Chordata > Amphibia > Caudata > Salamandridae > Pleurodeles > Pleurodeles waltl. The sequence continues at coordinate 1,667,845,777 of NC_090444.1, read as the reverse complement.
TCCCCCATCCACGCTGTCCCTCTGGTGTGGAGAGAATCATTTACACTCCAGTGACTGCAGCTCTCCCCCACAGCAGTTATTTTGTTAAATATGATTACAATTTGATGCTACTGCCATTGAAGAATTCTATCTGTTTCACCACATGCTGCACATTTTACATAGGCCAAGGTTCTAACGTTTTCTATTACCTTGAGCTGCTCTGGACACCTGCATATAGTGTTTGCCTAGGATTACGCAAAACTGCCTTAAGTGAAGGTTTGTTTCCCTTGTTACCCAAACTGTAAATGAGTTACTCTTCATGTGCTCTTAGCTCATGACTTTAGTGATATGCTCTAGTCTGGTGCCCGTCCATTCTACAGCACACAACTACTGGTAGGGTGGAAGCACTGAGCGTTAGCAAGCTGGCAGAAATGACCACAAGTGATCACCACAAGGGTACCAACCACTTTTGTTGAACAGTTCAGAGTGGTGCCAACTCATTACATGGCCTTACACATTCAGATGCTCTACCACTCTGAGGGTTTGAGTGGTCACTTGGTGCCCACAAGCAATTGACCAGAACCTTACAGAGTCTAAAGGAGCCCAGGGGGCCTGAAAAACCTACTACATGTCAACCAAATAATCCCTCTCAATGTAGTCGAGCATAACTGAATTCAAGAGTGTTACTTGGGAGACATTCTCCTGAATGAACTCACAATACTCATAGCCTCAAAGGGAGTTGTTGTTATTGACTGTGGTAGACCCACCACTTTTTTCCAGATGTATGAATCCAATAGGCTCATTTCTGCTGATAGATTTCTGCTCCGCCTCATGCGGTACCTTCCAATTGTTCATAAATTACTTGATTGACATTTTTCTCACCTTGTTGTTTTGCAAAATGGACAATGCTGTGGAAACTCCATCAACATTTCTGGTAGTTTTACTCAGATGATGCCACCAATTAGGCGTGTCTGAGGGCGATAGTTGAAAGTACCTGCCTTCTCACCCAGTCTGCCTTCTCAGTTAGAATAATTGCTGTTATGAATCACACAGGTTTAGAAGATGTTTTCCAAAGTGTCAGACCACTGGTTGAGGAAAAGTGAGGGAATGTATGATGTGCTTTCTATTTACTGGAAGGTGGTGTTTAGAAATCTCAAATAGATTCTCAGATTCTCTACCCTGACACACGTCTTTGTTGTTATTGCAGAAAGGACTCGTGAAGATGCTCAGTAATCATGAGAGAAATCCATTAGGCCACATATTGGGAATAGCAAAATTTGGAAATAGAAACCACTCCAAGTGGATTACCAGTAAATCTGCGACCCCGTGAATACGGTCAATTACTTATTTACAAATGCGTTTACATTCCTGAGTGCGTGGACTATGTTACAGGATCACTGGTCATTTTAGATATTTGAAAAAATACAGTAATGCCTTGCCTGAATTGGTAAGGCCTTTTCCTAGGTTGAGACTCGATGAGGCAATTAGTATATTGATCCAACTCTTTAAGACTTAGACTGAAGCCCGGCATTGAGCAGGCAAAATGAGGTGTTCCTGATGGTAAGATGCCATTTTACTAAGGGTTCAGAGCATGTTGGTATGACCCATACTGAGAGTCAAACTCATCTCTGATATAAACCATGCGCAACTGATGAACTGTACTGAGAGAAAACAAGGGGCTCATCTCAGGTTGTTCCATACTTTATTATAGCCCATATTTCTCAAATTAAAGGCTGTAATATTTACCTGGAATAGCTAATACCTATGCTATTTTCTGGCTTGGCTCCTATAAATATCTAATGCTTAAATATGTTCTCGAAGCACAGCCAATTAAGCAGGCAAAGTAAGATGAAACTAGATTGATGCATTTTACTTGGAATGCCCTCCAACAAAAATAAGAGAGCTCACAGGATGCAGGTTTCTCTTTTGCGAACATCATGCAGAGTTTCACCCTAAACTTCAGAACGCTGTTTTAAACAAATCAGGACAAGGAAAGGTCGGTACAGTTAAAAATAAGTGACCTTGAACTGGAGCACTTGTGAGTAGAAGACATAAACATCAAGCGTTTTAGTATTAAAAAAAAATTAACAAGCATTTGCAATGCAATGGGTCTCGCGTTTGCTCGAGTTAGAGCTATTAACGTTGAAAATTCCTAGCTGGACTTTTCTTGCCACACAAACTGAAAATAAAAAGTAAAACAGTTGAAATAAGCGAGACGATTTATAGTGCCTCGGCCGCCGTGAGCATGAAGGAGAGACACAAGAGGAAAGTCAAAGTTTTCGGCAAGAGTGCAATTATCCATGTAACAGGGTCGATGGCCAGGGCAGTAACAAAACCGCCCCAAGGAGGGTCAAACGTAAAGCATTTACCAATAATAACAAAGGAATTTCGAAAGCCAAGCCCTTGAATGAGTGATAATGATGGGCGTGCGGTGGGCGTGGTTAAAAGCCCATGGAGAGATTGCAACAGGCCAGAGGGCTTGTGCGCTCAACCTAAAAATGGTGTGCCTCAATTTAACACCTGCTTTGAGCAAGCGTGGCGTAGTGGAATCTCATAGATTCCACTGTGTCATTTTCAGGTCCTCCTAGCGGAGGAGCACCCCTCTTGCATGCATTGCACCACTTTGTAAATTTGGCGCAGCGTTTTTGCCAACCTAAAAAAAAATTACGCTGATATGGAGCCAGGTGGCGCGAGGCCCTTCTTAAACCTGGGGCTAAATCCCCTCCTCACTCAAAAGAGGAGCAATTGGGTTCATGCAGAATAAGCCCAGAGTTTGTCTGTGTGTGATATACAGCAATGTAGGCCTCTGTGAAATTGCAAGTATGTCGTTTCAAATGACATCTACTGATATTGCCAATCTCGGTATTAAATTATACAAGAAACCCATCATCACCCATCTAGGTGGCTGCCATAAATCTGGTAACTAGGATACTGGCCTCTGATCTCTCCCTGCTCCAAGTATGCAGTGGAATGTGAACAATACCCAGATCCAGCTGGAAATGGCTATTTATATCGAAGTAACTAACTACAGTGTCTGCCAGATATCCACTGGCGACAGCAGGCTAAAGCTCCTCTTTCAATGAACCAAAACACATCACCTCTCTCTACAAACTTTTCGGATAAGACCTTCGCGGGGGTCAGGGGTGTTTATTTACATTCATTAATCTCTTTCATCTGAGTCCCCGCAGGATCGTCCGTCATCTTCAGACCAAGACTTTAGATTTAATTTAAACAGGCACAGGAAAAAATCCACCCCTTGGCGGTTCAGAGAGCAAAAGTAAAGAGCTTTTCCAAGCCTTGGGGGCTTGTGTTTACATGACACTGACTCCAGGTCTACAGGGCCCACAATCCTCGCAGACTCGTTCAATGTTCTGCTGTTCCTGGGGGGTGGGCTGCTTTCAATCACACACTAGGATGCTGAAAACACAACAGAACAACACTGCCTTCTATAAGTACTGAGAGGGTGAAAAAGCTCAGTGAGTCAGGCAGACTCTGTCAGAGGTCCCCCAACTTTTGAGGGCCCTGTTAACATTCTTTCTTAACAAAATGTAAAGAAAAACTGCTAAAGCCCTCATCTAAGGTAGGTCTTGAAATTCAAATCGTATCAAGTATGTGGTAAACAGATTACTTAAATTAAAGTGGTAATCCAGCATTAGACATTGGGTAATGCCACTTCCCTGCATGGGAAAATGCCCGTTCCCATCAGCAAAAAAGCCACTACTATAGTTGTGCCTTTAAATGCTGAAAACATGCAGAAATAACGTTTCCACATGTTATTGCCAATTTTAGCACCATTTTAGGTAAATGTGTTGTAATATCATAATTCCTGGCTGTGGTTTACTGTATCGCGATATCACCACAACGTTCCCAACCCTCTATAAATTAGAGTACATGTGCCTAAATCTGAGGCCCCTCTGAAGGTATGGTCCAGACAAAACTCCAACCCCCCCCCCCGCCCACCTTTGGTCCCAGGTCCAAATTTCAGAAGGACTGGCGAAGCTTTTCTTCCTTTTGAAGTCAATGAAATGCGTTCCATTCTGTTGGACAGTAACAAGACCTAATATTTGATTATCTGCAAATAACCGATATTTGAGTATCAAGAAACAATTCATCTTACCACTATTATAGGGCAGTGTGAACAGATAGACCCGTACAGTAGAGTCTAAAACTCATCTGGAAAACAACAGAAATTATGCACAGAACCTGACAAGGGGCTTGCAGCAGTGTCACCCATGCAGCAGTGTCACCCATGCAGCAGTGTCACCCATGCAGACCTACTAGGCCTGTCCGAATGCTACAGAATGCAATGATATTACACCCTGACATTTGACTCTACAGCAGTGCACGCCATCTCAGTGCAAATCACTGCAATGCATTACTCTGTGCAAAGAGAGGAGTTCCATCGGTTTCCAAGCAACTCCAACTGTTTTTTTTAAATGTATTTCCAGATTTACCACACCTGGTAAACCTGGGAATGGCTAAAAAGATACACCTCTCTCTGAGATGCACAACAAGGAGAAATACCTTTATTGCTCCTCGTTTTTCCCTCTTTATGTGTGTGCTGCTGCAGCACGCACAGAAAGAGGAAAATGTCTCTCAGGACTGTTTTTGTGCAAGAAGCTTCCCCTTCCCACACAAAAACAAGCCTGCATGCAATGCAGGCTCCTGTGCACCATTGTGCAATGATGCTTGCATTGGCGCTAGGCTGCCAAAAGGGCACCAGAGCAGGGTGAAAGGACAAGAATACACCTTATTGGATAAATAAGGATCAATACCACTGACCTGGTCAGTGAACTGTTCTGCCTCCCGTAGCTCCACCTACTAAGTAGAGCCCTCATTCCTCTGAACTCCTGACCCCTATCAGGCGTGGGGCTGGCACGCCGTTGGTGGCAAAAGGCATGCCAAAGGTAAGCCCGTCTGCGCCCGTCCATGCCTGGAACACGCCCAGCGCCCCAGCTCTCCCCCCAATGCCACGACATCTGTCTTCGTTACGACGCCACCACCCTCCACGCCCTCAACACCGGCCACTCACCCGCCTGCCATCAAGCCACTCCACAGCTCACCCGCGGACCCTTCTCCTGCCGGAACTGCACCTTCAACAGCCTCCACGCTAACGACCCATCCACCAAGACAGGACGCAACAATCTCAGATGCATCCTACTCAACACCCGCTCCGTCCACAAACATGCCGTCAAACTTTGGAATCTACTCGACTCAGCTTCCCCAGACATCGCCTTCCTGACCGAGACCTGGATGAACTCCTCCTCAGGGGCAGACATCACCGTAGCCATCCAAATGACTAAAAGATCACCCGCAGGGACCGATCCAACAAACCAGGATGAGGCATCGCTATGGTCCACAAGAACACCCTCAGCATCACGACCAGCACGGATACACCCTCAGCACTGCCGAACACCAGCACTTCCAAATCCACACCGACCCAAACACCACCCTCAGAGGGACCCTCATTTACAGCCCCCCAACCCCCGACAGCAGTTCAGCGACTGCATCACCGACGTCATCAGCACACACGCTCTCGCATCCACAGACTACATACTCCTTGGGGACTTGAACTTCCACCTCGAGAACACCAATGATAACAACTCTACCACCCTGCTCGACAACCTCTCCAACCTCAGCCTCAAACAGCTCGTCACAACACCCACCTACTCTGCAGGACACACACTCAACCCCATTTTCTCCATCGGCAAACACATCTCCTTCAGCCACACCACTGAACTCCACTGGACAGACCATCACTGTATCCACTTCTCCTTCCAGAAACTGACAACACACCATCACCCACAACGGATTCCCCACCGCAGATGGAACAAGGTCACCGGAGACCAACTGATCACTAACTTCTCCCGGAGCCCACCCATCAACACCACCGACACTGACACAGATGTACACAAACTCAGACCATGGTTTTACGACTGTGCCAACACTCTCGCCCGATCGAAAATCCTTCCAACAGGTGCACAGACAGAAAGGCCTTCTGATTCACCGCCGACCTCCAAAAATCTAAGCAAACATGCCGAGGACTCAAAAAGAAGTGGCGTCAAGATCAGACACTGGACAACCTTACATCCTTCAAAAACGCCATCCGCAGACACCACCAGCTCATCCGAACCGCCAAGAGAACAGCCTTCAAAGAATGCATCAACATCAACGCACACAGCCATAAGGAGCTCTTCAATGTCATGAAGGAGCTCTCCAACCCCGGCTCCAACGTCAACGACATCTTGCCATTAGAAGACCTCTGCAACTCCCTAGCCACCTTCTTCCACCGCAAGATCACAGACATCCATGACAGCTTCAGCACTCAGACCCCCCGTTAAACACTGACACCCCAGACTCACCATCCACCAGCCTCCTGCTCTCCTGGACCCACATCAACGACAACGACACTATCGAAATCATGAACACCATCCAACCCCTGCCCCCACCACATCTTCAACAAAGCAAGCTCTGTCATCGCACCCCAAATCTGGAAGATCATCAACAGTTCCTTCAAGTACGCCACCATCCCAGAGAGCTGAAAACACGGCAAGATCAACGCGCTCCTCAAGAAACCTTAGGCAGGCCCAAAGCACCTCAAGAACTTCCAGCCCATCTCTCTGCTCCCCTTCCCGCCAAAAGTCATAGAGAAAAATGTCAACAAACAACTGATCCGTTTCCTCGAGGAGAACAGTACTCTAGACCCATCCCAAACCAGATTCCGCAGCAACCACAGCACCGAAACTGCCCTCATCCCTGCCACTGATGACATCAGAACCATAGTGGACAATGGCGAACCGCAGCCCTCATCCTCCTGGACCTCTCATCCGTGTTTGACACCGTCTGCCACTACACCTTACGCACACTTCTCAGCGACGCAGGAAACCATGACAGAGCCCAGGACTGGATGACCTCTTCTCTCAACGGCAGAACTCAGAGAGTCCGCCTCCCTCTATTCCACTATGAAGCCACCAAAATCATCTGTGGCGTACCCCAGGGTTCGTCCTTTAGCCCGACCCTCTTCAATGTCTACATGGCTCCGCTCACTAACATCGCCCGATCCCATAACCTGAACATCATCTCATATGCCAATGACATCCAGCTGATCCTCTCCCTCACCAAGGACACTGCCAAGATAACCTCCACAAAGGAATGAAGGCCATCGCCAAATGGATGAAGAACAGCTGCCTTGAACAGAATTCTGACAAGACTGAGGTTCTCATCTTCAGCTCCACCCTCTCTGCATTGGATGGCTCATGATGGCCTGCCACACTGGGAACCGCACTGACACTCTCCGACCACGCAGGCAACCTATGACCCAGCAAGTCAACGCCATCTCCTCCTACTGCTTCAACACCCTCCGCATGCTACAGAAGATCTACAAATCGATCCCCACGGAAACTAGAAGAACAGTCACCCAAGCCCTCGTAGGCAGCAAACTGTACTACAGCAATGCCCTCTATGCGGGAACCATGGTCAGACTCCAGAAAAGACTGCAACGCATCCAGAACGCCTCAGCACACCTCATCCTGGACATCCCCCACTACTGCCACATCACAGCCTACCTGAGAGACCTGCATTGGCTCCCCGTCATCAAGAGAATCACCTTCAAACTCCTCACCCACTCTCACAAGGCTCTGCAAAACACTGGACCAGAATACTTCAGCAGACGACTCTCCTTCTACACCCCAACCCAACAGCTTTGTTCCGCCGACCTTGCCATCGCCACCATCCCACGCATCCGCAGAACAACCACCGGCAGCAGATCATTCTCGCTGCCAAGATGTGGAACACTCTCGCACCCACCTGCGTCAGACCAAGGACCTCCTTACCTTCAGGAGACGTCTCAAGACTTGGCTGTTCGAGCAGTAGCAGCCCCCTCCCCCTCAGCGCCTTGAGACCCTCACGGGTGAATAGTGAGCTTTACAAATTCCCTCATTGATTGATTGATAAATATGGCACAATCCTGCTCTTTCCCTGTGACGCAGGGCAGCATAGCAAGGTGACTTGCTGCACTGCCCTGCGACAAAAAACTCACAAATATGCTCCATAATCTTTATCTAGTCCTCTTCTGTGTCTTGTGGGCTGCTCATAGTGTCTATTAGTTGTTTCCACACTGCAATATCACTTTTGGCTTTCAGTTCATTACAACTCGACTTTAATCGCAGTTCTTCTGCTAATGCCCATTCCAACAAGTTTTTTTTCCATAAAGGAACTACTGTTCCCGTTGCCTATTTCCAATGAATTGCTAGCTTTCTACATGCTAGCATCAACTGCAGGGCTATAAAGTGGTAGTTAATTTGCTATACCTTTAGGTTCTTATGTAGTCCTAGTTTACACTGTTTCATATCTGTGTCTATCACTGAGCCCCTTACTTGTTGTAGGTCTCTCAAAACACTGTCCCAGTAAACAGCAACCACTAGGAACAGTGACACAGTACTATTAAGTGTGACCCCTGTGGTAGTTTGAGCCTGCTCCGGTATATATTTTGCTAATGATCACCATTGTCTTGTACATTCTATGTAGATATTGTATATACATAAGTTTAAATTGGGGATTACTGGACCCTTCACGGAAATAAACCAGGATGTGTTTCCAAGATGAGCCTGATACTATGTCATCGGCTTCTATATCCCAGTTTTCTATAGCCCTTAATGTTTGCTTCGGTCGCTATGACTTAATGGCCCTATGGAGTGTTGTCAATGGCCTCCTGCCTAATGTAAATGTTGTTTGTGTATGATTCCTGAGTTACACCTAGGGAGCCCTCTACATGAGCATCTTGCCTCCTTCCCTAGTCTGGCATATAACCTTCCCTAGTCTGGCATATAATAAGAAAAGTCCTCCCCATATACCAAAGTGTACTCTTGCTCTTGTTTCGGCAAATGTACAAAATGCTTCTACTGTCCCCTTATCCAGTCTGCCACCATGATCTGTGGAAGCAGATGTATAAATACTTTAAGGCCACATAAAAACGCTTGTTCAGTAAATTGGGTATTTTGCAACACTCACCAGGTGAGCCAGTCCCAGAGCTGTGCCATTAGTGTTAATAAATAAGGGCCCCTGCCAGTCTGTCCAGGCTTTGATAGACCCACATATTGCAAATATTTAGTATGACAGCATCCTTTTACCAGTTTTTTTTCCTATTGTCAAAGTGGGCCCACCGTTGTGGTAAATGTTGCATTTGCTAGGCCAGGTTATATGCTTCCATGTCATGGAGTACCATTCCCGCTTCTTCAAATGGCCACTATAGTGTGTTAAATCCAATGCCCGCATTAGCTCTTTAAATGCATCTTCAAGTTCCCTGAATATTCTCTTGGGCAGTAAAACAAAGCTCCATTAAGATGCACACAAGCATCTCAGCAATACAAGTGTTTTTAGCAAGGCTACTCTGCCTATCATGGAGAGCAGCAATTTATTCCAGAACCCAACCTGCTAACGAGTATTTAGAAGTATCTCATCTATATTCTCTCTAATGTGTCATTCAACATCATTTGTCAGTATGGTTCCCAGATACTTTGATAACTTAACTTGATATTCAATTTTATTCCTTAATTTGGGTAAATAGTGTCCATTATATGGGCCCATTGCAATCAGTAAACAATCTGAATTCATACTAGTTTATATGCAGGCGAGACGCTATCTTGAACTTCTCCAATAAATGGAGGGTCTTCTCAAAATATATCAGTCATCCACGTATTGTAATATTACTTGCGTAGTGCTCCCTATTGTAATCTTTTAATTCTGGTAATTCCAGTCTGAATCTTTGTGCTAAGGGTGCTACTGCAAAGACAATAAATACCAGGGATAATGGGCATCCCTGTTGAGTACCCAGCTCCAATGTCCATCCATCCGTATATACCTGCCAGCCTTAACATATACTATTGGAGGACCAAATTATATTTTTCTAGCATGTACACTGGGAGCATGGACAGTGGTTTGTACGCCCTCCAGTCCAGTAAATCCATTCCCAAATTTGGCACCATCAATATATATGAATTTCTCATAATCTGGTAGACTGCATCCATTAAATGCTTTATGATCTATAGGTTTATGATCTATCTCAAGGAGCATGTCCATTAGGCCTCTTGCATATTCTAAATAAAACTCTGTTGGCAGTCCATCTGATCCAGTGGTCTTTCCTCTTTGCACTGACCATTAAGGGATTACAACTTTGGAGGAGGTGTTAATCCGTCCCAAAAGTGACAGTAAAGTGACGGATATACCACCAGCCGTATTACGAGTCCATTATATCCTATGGAACTCGTAATACGGCTGGTGGTATATCCGTCACATTTGGGACGGATTAACACCTCCTCCAAAGTTGTAATCAGGCCCAAAGTCTTTAGTTAAGTGGCGTCCAAACCCTTCATCTGGGTTCTGCAGTCAGTCGCGGGAGCCTCGCCTTAGTTAAGAATGCATCGATGTTTTGCAGGTTACTACCATTAGTTTGCTTATACATATGTGATAACCGGGTGTGAAACATTTCATTAATATTAGTTTGGGAGTTATAGACCTCCCAACTCTCATCTCTGAGTGTTGTAACAGATTGGCCTTTTTGCTCTTGTTTTAGTAACCAGAACAGCATCCTGTCTGATATATCCCCTTTCCTGTCTAATTTCTTTTGCTAGGAGTTATATGTATATTTATCTAGTCTGTCCCATTGTTCTGCGTGCTCCCATGTTTTTCCCTCACTTGTCCCCCTAGCTTTAGCCTGTGTCTGTGTATCTCCTTCAGCAGTGCTGTCATGTCTCTCTCTATTTTGTCTTGATCTGCCTGCAGGCATTTAATCACTCCCTTTGTTTTTCCGAAACATGTGCCTCTTACAACCACCGTAATGGTATTCCACTCTATACATCGAGTGGTTCAGTTTCCCAATTCTTATCAAAATACTTCATTGTTACCTGTTTTACATGGTCCTTAAATATTACATCCTTTAGTGTTTCTGCCCTCAGCCTCCATGTAAGCAATTTTGGTCTCACACTGTGCCAAGTATATACCCAACAGTCTGGTGCAGGGTAGAGGTATAATCTAGCTAAATAGTGTGCATCTGCATACCCTGTTGCAATGTGTCAAGATGCAAGTATGTAGTTGAATCCAATGTAGGAGATATGCAGGAGTGAGTAGAAGGAATAGACTTTGGGGGTGATTCTAACCCTGGCGGTCGGTGTTAAAGCGGCGGCCAACCCGCCAACAGGCTGGCGGTAAAAAAAATGGGATTCTGAGCCTGGCGGGAACCGCCAACACAGACAGCCACCTTAACACTCCGACCGCCACGGCTGTACAAACAAACAGCGCGGCGGTCACCGCCAACAGACAGGCGGCAGACAATGTACCGCCCACACTATTCCAACTCACCAATCCGCCACCTTTTCCGGGGCGGGAGCACCGCCGATAAAAACACGGCGGAAACAGACTACGGACGGGAAAACGCTCACCACTACGCACTCCAGGAGGAAGGAGGACAGCATGGAACCCGAATTTAACATCCTACCTGCTCTCGTCTACCTTCTCATCTACCACGAGTACGAAGTCCGGCGCAGACGACAACGGTGAGTACTGCACCTACGACACACGGGAGGGGGAGGACGAAAGGTTACCGCACACACATATGCGACCCCCCCCAACTATGTACTCACCAATGCAGAGCACCAAGTCACAGTGACACCACCCAAACACCCCTGAAAAATGCCAGGACATAATCATATTTGGAATAAATATTTATGTACCAAAAAGCTCCAGAAAATTAGCGTACAACCATGAAAGATATCCACAACAAAACTAATGACATACACATCAGTGTATAACTGAAGTAACAAGTCCTGCACATCCTACGAATTCAGCATGTCCGTGGGCCAAAGTCTTGAGAAACAAGGGCAAAGCCCACACAGGAGACCTGAGTCCTTTGGAGAGAACACTGCAGGGGCATCAGATGTAAAAACTACAGGCACCTCAGGGGGAAGGGAAGGGGGGGGCACCACAGCCACATGAGTCCACGACGCCAGATCCACGAGGAGCCACCATGCCCACTGGACCATCCTGGGGAGTGCAAAGCCACAGTCTCTCAATGTCTCTACAGTGGCTGGGCTGCCCACTGGACCATCCTGGGGAGTGCAAAGCCACAGTCTCTCAATGTCTCTACAGTGGCTGGGCTGCCCACTGGACCATCCTGGGGAGTGCAAAGCCACAGTCTCTCAAGTCTCTACAGTGGCTGGGCTGCCCACTGGACCATCCTGGGGAGTGCAAAGCCACAGTCTCTCAAGTCTCTACAGTGGCTGGGCTGCCCACTGGACCATCCTGGGGAGTGCAAAGCCACAGTCTCTCAATGTCTCTACAGTGGCTGGGCTGCCCACTGGACCATCCTGGGGAGTGCAAAGCCACAGTCTCTCAATGTCTCTACAGTGGCTGGGCTGCCCACTGGACCATCCTGGGGAGTGCAAAGCCACAGTCTCTCAATGTCTCTACAGTGGCTGGGCTGCCCACTGGACCATCCTGGGGAGTGCAAAGCCACAGTCTCTCAATGTCTCTACAGTGGCTGGCCTGCCCACTGGACCATCCTGGGGAGTGCAAAGCCACAGTCTCTCAAGTCTCTACAGTGGCTGGGCTGCCCACTGGACCATCCTGGGGAGTGCAAAGCCACAGTCTCTCAATGTCTCTACAGTGGCTGGGCTGCCCACTGGACCATCCTGGGGAGTGCAAAGCCACAGTCTCTCAATGTCTCTACAGTGGCTGGGCTGCCCACTGGACCATCCTGGGGAGTGCAAAGCCACAGTCTCTCAAGTCTCTACAGTGGCTGGGCTGCCCACTGGACCATCCTGGGGAGTGCAAAGCCACAGTCTCTCAAGTCTCTACAGTGGCTGGGCTGCCCACTGGACCATCCTGGGGAGTGCAAAGCCACAGTCTCTCAAGTCTCTACAGTGCTTGGCTGCCCACTGGACCATCCTGGGGAGTGCAAAGCCACAGTCTCTCAATGTCTCTACAGTGGCTGGGCTGCCCACTGGACCATCCTGGGGAGTGCAAAGCCACAGTCTCTCAATGTCTCTACAGTGGCTGGGCTGCCCACTGGACCATCCTGGGGAGTGCAAAGCCACAGTCTCTCAAGTCTCTACAGTGGCTGGGCTGCCCACTGGACCATCCTGGGGAGTGCAAAGCCACAGTCTCTCAATGTCTCTACAGTGGCTGGGCTGCCCACTGGACCATCCTGGGGAGTGCAAAGCCACAGTCTCTCAATGTCTCTACAGTGGGTGGGCTGCCCACTGGACCATCCTGGGGAGTGCAAAGCCACAGTCCATCAGGTGGATGACAGTCTCCACTGGTCAAGGAGGAGGCATGGTGGGCACAGTGAACCATAAACGGTGCTTGAGACGGCGGTGCCCAGCGGAGCGGTGCTTGAGAGGAAGGGCCCAGCGGAGCGGTGCTTGAGAGGAAGGGCCCAGCGGAGCGGTGCCTCAGAGGAAGGGCCCAGCGGAGCGGTGCTTGAGAGGAAGGGCCCAGCGGAGCGGTGCTTGAGACGGCGGTGCCCAGCGGAGCGATGCTTGACAGGAAGGGCCCAGCGGAGCGGTGCCTCAGAGGAAGGGCCCAGCGGAGCGGTGCTTGAGAGGAAGGGCCCAGCGGAGCGGTGCTTGAGACGGCGGTGCCCAGCGGAGCGGTGCTTGAGAGGAAGGGCCCAGCGGAGCGGTGCTTGAGAGGAAGGGCCCCGCGGAGCGGTGCCTCAGAGGAAGGGCCCAGCGGAGCGGTGCTTGAGAGGAAGGGCCCAGCGGAGCGGTGCTTGAGACGGCGGTGCCCAGCGGAGCGGTGCTTGAGAGGAAGGGCCCAGCGGAGCGGTGCTTGAGAGGAAGGGCCCAGCGGAGCGGTGCCTCAGAGGAAGGGCCCAGCGGAGCGGTGCTTGAGAGGAAGGGCCCAGCGGAGCGGTGCCTCAGAGGAAGGGCCCAGCGGAGCGGTGCCTCAGAGGAAGGGCCCAGCGGAGCGGTGCCTCAGAGGAAGGGCCCAGCGGAGCGGTGCTTGAGAGGAAGGGCCCAGCGGAGCGGTGCTTGAGACGGCGGTGCCCAGCGGAGCGGTGCTTGAGAGGAAGGGCCCAGCGGAGCGGTGCTTGAGAGGAAGGGCCCAGCGGAGCGGTGCCTCAGAGGAAGGGCCCAGCGGAGCGGTGCCTCAGAGGAAGGGCCCAGCGGAGCGGTGCTTGAGAGGAAGGGCCCAGCGGAGCGGTGCTTGAGACGGCGGTGCCCAGCGGAGCGGTGCTTGAGAGGAAGGGCCCAGCGGAGCGGTGCTTGAGAGGAAGGGCCCAGCGGAGCGGTGCCTCAGAGGAAGGGCCCAGCGGAGCGGTGCTTGAGAGGAAGGGCCCAGCGGAGCGGTGCCTCAGAGGAAGGGCCCAGCGGAGCGGTGCTTGAGAGGAAGGGCCCAGCGGAGCGGTGCCTCAGAGGAAGGGCCCAGCGGAGCGGTGCTTGAGACGGCGGTGCCCAGCGGAGCGGTGCTTGAGAGGAAGGGCCCAGCGGAGCGGTGCCTCAGAGGAAGGGCCCAGCGGAGCGGTGCTTGAGAGGAAGGGCCCAGCGGAGCGGTGCTTGAGACGGCGGGGCCCTGTTCAGCGGTGCTCTTCTCCACGGCGGGGCCCTGTTCAGCGGTGCTCTTCTCCACGGCGGGGCCCTGTTCAGCGGTGCTCTTCTCCACGGCGGGGCCCTGTTCAGCGGTGCTCTTCTCCACGGCGGGGCCCGGTTCAGCGGTGCTCTTCTCCACGGCAGGCCCTGTTCAGCGGTGCTCTTCTGCACCGCGGGCCCTGTTCAGCGGTGCCTATCTCCACGGCGGGGCCCTGTTCAGCGGTGCTCTTCTCCACGGCGGGGCCCGGTTCAGCGGTGCTCTTCTGCACCGCGGGCCCTGTTCAGCGGTGCTCTTCTCCACGGCAGGCCCTGTTCAGCGGTGCTCTTCTGCACCGCGGGCCCTGTTCAGCGGTGCCTATCTCCACGGCGGGGCCCTGTTCAGCGGTGCTCTTCTCCACGGCGGGGCCCGGTTCAGCGGTGCTCTTCTGCACCGCGGGCCCTGTTCAGCGGTGCTCATCCAGCAGGTCAAGGGAGCCAGACCTGGCCTCGACTCCCTGCTCAGTCGCCCTCGGACCGTGACGTTTCTGGACCCTTCGGGGACGGACTCCTGGCCTCCTTAGTGTCCTCCTTCCCAGCTGGGATGTGGCATGTGGGGTCCACCTTCTCCGCGCTCCTGCTGCCCTTCCGCTCCTTTGATGGGGCTCTCGGGCCCTTGCCTCCCCTAGATGGTGTGGGTGGTGAAGTGGCCACACATTGCTCCTTGGGGGCAGCCCTGTCGGTCCTCGCACGGCGGTCCTTGTTTTTGCGGGTCCTCTTGCCGGGGGGGGGGGGGCTGGACGTGTCCTTGCTGCTGATCGATGTGTCACTGCTGGCAAAGGGTGGGCTCCAGAACCCAGGCACAACAGTGACACCGGAAGCTGGGCTGGTGGTGGCTGCGGTGCTCTTGGGACTCTTTGAAGATGGAGGGGGGAGGTCATCGGGGGGAAAGAGGTTAAGGTTAGCCAGGAAAAGTTTTTTAGGGCCAAGGTAGAGGGTAGGAGAAGTGGAGATGGAAGTGGAGGTAGAGGAGGTGGTTGTAGGAGTCAGGTGTGCTGTCATTGGGTGAAGGTGCTGGTGCTGTAGGCTGTCGTGAGGTGGATGGCTGTTGGGTGGGTGGCTGCCTGCGTTTGTGTGTCTTGGAAGAGGGGGTGACAGACACAGTGGGAGAGGACACAGGGGACGTGTACATGGCAGTGGGGGTGGTGACTGCACGAGTGTGGACTGTACTGGAGGGTGAGGTGGTGATGGAAGCACTGGCTGATGTTGGGGTGCATGCAGGTGTGAGTGTAGACGTCACAGGGAGGGAGGAGGGAGACGAGGAGGAGGGGGACACAGGGGTGGCAGTGGCTGTTGGCATGTCTGCATCTGTGTGTTGCTCGGGTGAGTGTTTGCGGGATCTGTGGTGCTTGTGTTTGGATGAGCTGCTCTTGGGTGTTGAGGTGTGTGCAGGCTGGTCTGATGGTGTGGATGGGATAGGCTGAGGAACAGGAGACAGAGACAGGCTGGAGGCAGTCAGAAGAGGGAGGCTGGAAACTGGGACAATGGCTGCCGTCAGTGCTGAGGCCAGAGCAGTGAACGCTCGTTGATGGGCAGCCTGACCCGAATGAATGCCCTCCAGGTACGCATTGCTCTGTTGCACCTCCCTTTGCACACCCTGGATGGCATTCAAAAGGGTCGTCTGCCCAACAATGAGCGTCCTGACCAGGTCAATGAGCTCCGCACTGAGGGCAGCAGGGGCAACAGGGGCAGGGGCTGAGGTG
This sequence comes from Pleurodeles waltl, assembly GCF_031143425.1. Lineage (NCBI taxonomy): Eukaryota > Metazoa > Chordata > Amphibia > Caudata > Salamandridae > Pleurodeles > Pleurodeles waltl. Next base: position 1,667,829,474 of record NC_090444.1, on the reverse strand, counting down.
CCTGGGGCGAAGGAGACGCGCGCCTTCCTGGGCGAACCGGCACGGAGCGAAGACTGAGGGGCTGCTGGGAGGGCGGGGCTGGTGCGCTGGGTGGCGGCTGTACCTGTAGAGGCGGGGGGCACGGATGTTGCCGCCACCCCTAGGGAGCTCCCATCCGAGGACGTGTCGCTTTCGCTGCTCTCACCAGCGGTCCCCGTCGTGGTGCTCCCCTCGCCCTCCGGATCACTGGTGCCCTCGTGTCTGTTCCTGGGCCCACCGGGGCCTTGTGTCCTGCAGCTCCCTCGTGCTCCGATGCCATATCTCCTCCGCCTGATGATGCTAATGCACACATGCACAAGAAGATGAAGAGAAAGGGTGGGGGGAGAAAAAAGAAGTCCAGGTTGAGTGCATGCAATGTCAACACCGTTGGCGGAGAGGACAGACACAGGTGCCTAATGCACTAAGCCGCGCATTCGGGGTACACTACTCAGTACTACTGACTAAGACAACAGGCCAAGAGACGTCAAACGCGCACATGGGAGATGCTGGACCTTCAATGGCTGTACTTGTCACCCTACAGAGGTGGGGGCCGGGGGCACAGGGCCATGCCTAAGGGAGAGGACTACACTACAGAAAGCGCCCTGGCCTAATGTCACCCACAGCCCTCCTCCCCCACCCAGACGCCTCCACTGCGCAGAAAGATAGGAGAATGTGCTGATACTCACCCCCTTGTGTCTGCTGTGATGTCTTAAAGCGCCCATCCAATTCAGGGTAGGCCACCGCCAGGATCCGGGACATCAGGGGGGTCATGGTGCGACTGGCACCCCTCCTAGGTTGGGAGGCCATCCCCAGCAGTGTTTCTGCGGTCTTCCTTGTTCCGCGGCGGATGTCCTCCCACCTCTTGCGGCAGTGGGTGCCCCGTCTGTTGTGGACCCCCAAGGTCCGGACTTCCTTGGCGATGGCACGCCAAATCTCGATCTTCTGATGGGCGCTGACCTATTAGACATGTACAGGGTGGAAAGGAGGAAATCATCAATGACCTGCATGTTAGATGTAATTGGCCCCCACCCACCCACTTTGCCATATGGCACATGCTCTCATCTGTCGGGCGTTGCACTCCTCATTCGCCCCCACCCCACCAACTTACATCCACCCCAATCCACACAGGCATAGCCCATTCCATTAGCACCCGGTGTACTCACTTGTTGGTCTGGAGGACCGTAGAGTAGCGCATACTGGGGGAGGACCCCATCCACGAGCTTCTCCAACTCTTCAGACGTGAAGGCAGGGGCCCTTTCCCCAGTCGCAGCAGCCATTGTATCTTCCAGACCGAGGTCACAGCAGCACTTGCAGTATAGGTCCTCTCCTGTGGATGATCAGGTCTCGAGTGATTAATCAGATAGAAAATGGCGGTCACGCCCGCGGCGGTGCGTACCGCGGCGGTGCGTACCGCGACCGCCGGCGCACTTCGTCATTGGTTCCTGAAACCCATAGGCTTCAATGTTAACCAATGCGGCTTTGCGCCGCGGTCTTCGACCGCCTACCGCCACGGTGTGCCCCGCCAGCGCATTGACCTCACATCCCATTGTCCCACTTCACAGGTCAGGCAGCCGCCATTTCAAGGGCCCACATGGCTTAATTTTGACTGCGACACACAGGCCTAGACCTTGCATTGCCACACATACACGCCTTTCAACCCATTGCCATTCTTTAACTGTGCAAGCTGTCTGTACGTACCTGTGGTTTGCCTGACTCTGTGCTCCATGTTGTCCTTCCTAGGCACCGTCCGCTGGGACTTGCGATGAGAAGGAGGAATCCTCGCGTGTACCGACCGCTGGTGGACCTGTCGACAATGGAAGAACGCCATATAATACTTCGATACAGACTTGACCGTGCCACTATCCATGAACTGTGTGCCCAGCTGGAGCCAGCCCTGATGTCCCCCATCCGCCAACCCACAGGGATTCCCCCTCTGGTGCAGGTTTTGTCAGTCCTCCATTTTTTGGCCAGTGGGTCATTCCAGACCACAGGGGCCATGTCATCTGGAATGTCTCAGCCTATGTTTTCTAAGATTTTGAGCAGAGTGTTGTCTGCCCTGATGAAACTCATGCGGAGCTACATCATTTTCCCCGAGGAGGGTGACTTGCCTACAGTGAAGGGTGATTTCTATGCCCTTGGACATATCCCCAACATCATTGGTGCCATTGATGGGACCCATGTGGCTTTGGTACCCCCAAAAGACGATGAGCAGGTGTACCGAAACAGAAAAAATTATCATTCGATGAATGTCCAGGTGGTCTGTTTGGCTGACCAGTACATCTCCCATGTAAATGCCAAGTTCCCAGGGTCAGTGCATGACGCGTATGTGATGCGAAATAGCAGCATCCCCTATGTGATGGAGCAGCTACAGAGACAACGTGTGTGGCTAATAGGTGACTCTGGTTACCCCAACCTGCCGTGGCTACTGACCCCAGTGAGGAATCCCCGGACAAGGGCAGAGGAACGGTACAATGAGGCCCATGGGCGTACTAGGAGGGTGATTGAGCGAACCTTTGGCCTCCTGAAGGCCAGGTTTAGGTGCCTGCATATGACAGGTGGATCCCTAATGTACTCACCAAAGAAGGTGTGCCATATCATCGTGGCGTGCTGTATGCTTCACAACCTGGCTTTGCGACGCCAGGTGCCTTTCCTGCAGGAGGATGGTCCAGATGGTGGTGTTGTAGAAGCCGTGGAGCCTGTGGAGAGTGAAGAGGAGGAAGACTCAGAGGACGACACAGACAATAGGGACAGAGTGATACAACAGTATTTCCAGTAACACCCAGGTAAGAATCACCCACGCCATTTCACAATTGCTTATAGCCTCCTGCATCTGTACTTTCTGTAGTTCCCCACAGATGTTTTTCATTAATTTTTGCCTTTCCCTTCCCTTCTCAGTGCTGTCTGACTCAGTACCTGACTTCTGCTTGGTTCGCCCATGAAATACAGCGTATTGACATTGGTATGTTGTCATGACTAATTGACAGAACAGAAATCGAACAGTAATATGTAATACATTTGTCAATAATACAGCATGACTCAAAACAGATTTGTGTGCAAAATGTGATTTATTTACAGTGCTAGATATCGGTACATGTGATTCTTAGGGTGATGGGTGGGGGTGGAGGAATATCCATGGCAGAGTCCAGTTCTCAGTCTCACAGGTGCATTGTCCTTTTGCCTGTGGAAGGATGGAGCATAGGCAGTTCATGGTTGGACAGGGTGGCAATGTGGGACAGTGGGAAGACTTGAGGGGGTATGTCCTGCAGGCGGGGGTCTTGACATCCTACTCTGTCTTTTTCTTTGGTCTCAGGCTCCTCTTACGGGGTGGTTGTTCTTCAGCAGGAGGTGGGGTTCTGGGGGGCTGTCGAGGTGTTGGGACCTCCTGTCCACTAGCGCCGGCGGAGGTGGTAGGCTGTTCCTGGTCCGGGCTAGTGACAGGGGCCCTGTGTGGTGCACCATGGTCCCGCAACGCGTCCTCTATCCTGTGGAGGGCCAGGACGATGGTCCCCATTGCGGTCCCGATGATTCTCAGCTCCTCCCTGAACCCCATGTAGCGTTCCTCCTGCTGTGCCTGGATCTCAGTGAACCTGGCCAGTACAGTCGCCATCGTTTCTTGGGAGTGGTGGTATGCCCCCATGATGGTGGTGAGGGCCTCTTGGAGAGTGGGTTCCCTGGGCCTCTCCTCCCCCCCCTGTCGCACAGCAGCCCTCCGAGCTGCCCGGTTTCCCCCGGCCTCTGTCCCCTGGACGGTGTGCCCGCTACCACTGCCCCCAGGTCCCTGTTGTTGTTGGGGTGTTGGGTTAGCCTGGGTGCCCTGTAGTGGCAGACACACCGCTGATTGAGCTGTCCTAGAGACAGAGGCATGGGCCCGCTGGGTGGGAGCTGTGCTGGTGTCGGCAGAGGGGGTCGGGTCTGGTGTGGCCTGTGGCTGCCTGAGGGGAACCGACTGCCCAGAGGTCCCCGATGGTCCGGGCTGGTCATCAGGTTCACTGTCGACAGAGCTGCTATCCTCAGTGTGGGCCTGTTCCGGTGGTGGGATGGACACTTCTGGACCCTCCAGACTGGTGTGTTGTCGTTCGGGTCCTGCATGGGGTAAGAGAGTTTGGTTATTATTTCTGTGTGTGCAATAGCATGCGTGTTGTGGGTGCCCTTGTCCCCCAGTGCAGGCATTCCCTGGAGGGAGGTGTTGTGAGGGTATTTAGTGGGGGGGAGGGGTTAGTGCAGTGGTCATGCTTAGGTGATGGGTGCCCATGATTTGTGTTGGCATGCAGGAGTTGGTGTTGGGATGGGTGGGTTGTGCTGGTGAGACATTGTCAGGGAGGATGTGTGGTGGGGGGTTGGGGGTGAGGGTGGGGGTGTGGGTTGGCATGCTGGTGGGGTGGGGGGGATATAGTAGTTGAGATGGGACTTACCAGAGTCCATTCCTCCGGCTACTCCAGCGAGGCCCTGAGGATGCAGGATGGTCAAGACCTCTTGCTCCCACGATGTAAATTCGGGAGGGGTGGGTGGGGGTCCGCCGCCAGCCTTCTGGACCGCGAGGTTGTGCCTGGAGACCATCGATCGGACCTTCCCCCGTAGGTCGTTCCATCTTTTGCGGATGTCCTCCCTATTCCTGGGATGCTGTCCCACCGCGTTGACCCTGTCCACGATCCGCTGCCATAGCTCCGCCTTCCTGGCTATACTGGTGTGCTGCACCTGCGAGCCGAAGAGCTGGGGTTCCACTCTTAGGATTTCCTCCACCATGACCCGGAGTTCTTGGTCCGAAAAGCGTGGGTGCCTTTGGGGTGCCATGGGGTGGTGTGGGTGAGGTGTGGGGTGGTGTATGTGATGCAGAGTGTGTTGGTGAGTGGTGCTTTGTGCTACTATGTGGTGTGTGTGATGGTGTAGTGTGCCTCAGTGTGTCTTGCTATGGATTGTCTGCTGTGTCTCTCTCTCCTTCTCTCAGTAATTAGGGTCGCAGGGGTTTGTGGGTGGTGTGGGTGTGTGTTTTATAGTTGGTTGATTGTGTGGGAGTGGTGTGTGTATGTGTATCAGGTGTGTGTATTTCAAATTGTCCAATGTGGCTGTGTTTTGGTGATGTGTGTGTATTCTGACCGCGGCGGTGTGTACCGCCAATGGAATACCGCATTTGAATGACCGCCGTGTGGATTCGTGGGTCGTAATGGCATGGGCGTATTTCTGTTGGCGTGACGGTGGAGGTTTGGTCATCTCCAGTTTATCGCTGCCCGCCGATGTGGCGGGCTGCAGTGGAGGACGGATTTTTGGAGGTTTGGCCGTTGTGGGTCGGAATGACCGTGGCGGTTGACCGCGGCGGTGTTATGGCGGTCTTATGACCGGCGGTAAGGGCATTTTACCTCCGAGGTCAGAATCACCCCCTTTATCCTTTGGATGGAATTTCTGCCAGACATCTACCTAATCTAGGTTCTCCACAACTTCCCTGAATTGTGTGGCTAATCTGTTCACTTCCTGTGATCTAGGGGGTTGTCTGTCTAGCATGCTAGACTGTACATTTTTAAAATTCAATGCCCACCCTACTGGATCATCAAGGTTTGGAGTGATCATCTCAGACACCACAGGCAGTAGTCCATGTCAGATGTATTTCAGGCATAGGTAATTACCAGGGTAATATCCTGGCCACCTAGTGTGACTTACAACACCACACACCTTCCCTCCTTATTTGTCTGTAGATTTGTCTTGGAGAATGGTACACTAATTGCCATCCATATTTCCACCCTCTCAGTAGGATTCATAGGAGGAGTAGGACAGTTCCCCTCTCCATTTTCAACCAAATTCTCATGATCTGAATCTGTTTACTAGGCTTCTTGAAGCAGGGCAATCCGCACTACTGGCATTGTAGGCAGATGAAGATTGTGCCACTTCTTAAAGTTCTGGGTCATTATTTTCACTGTGCCTGCCAAATTAAGCTAGTAGATGTGTAAGAGTACAGCTACTGTATAGCATTTTCTCGTATCTGAGCCTGTCAAATCTTACTACACCAATATGGTTTAAGCACTTCTCAACACACCTTTGTGTTCAGAACGTAGTAAACTATTTTTTCCTCACTCTTCTAGGGAACTGTTTCTAGCCCAGTAACTCTACCTTAACTTTCCTAGTCCCATATATGTGTTACTTTACCTTCATTAAAACTTCCTGAATGCCTCCCAACAGCTGGAAATACTAAAATAGCATTTTTTGTGGTGAGTATTTTAGAAAAAAACAGCAACAACAGCTACATAAAGTGGTATACAAGCTCTCGGTAAACTTCCCACCTTCCCCTAAAACACGGAGGCTTAGAGCCATCATCTCCAGCAAGATATCTGTAGTTTCTTGAGAGGTTGTAGAAATGTTTCTTCATTTCGGCCAACATAAGTTCAGTATCACCTGTTCCTCAGGTGCCTACTTCTCCAGAAGAATGCACATGGTTCCATCTTCATTCACTGTCACTCTTTCTGCCTCAGCTGCATCTTTCTCTCTATCTTCATCACCCTCCATGAGGGGCATTTTTCGTTGTGTTTCTGTCACATTTTTCTCTCCCATAGCCTTGACTGCTATAAACATTCCTTTGTGTTTTTTCAGAGGCGTCAAGCCAGTCCCATGCATCCTTCAGCGTCGTAAAGAATTTGGGCCTCATTATGAGTGGGGCGGTCTGAGGACCGCCACACTTCCGTTGACAGTCAGACCCCTGCATTCTAGGCAGTCCAACCGCCCAATTACAACTTTGGCAGGTGGACCCGCCTAAAGACTGCCATCCCTGCCAGGATCATAGATCCCAATGGGGTGGCGGCGGTCAGACTTATAACCAGCCATGGCGGCGCTGAACCCATGAAAAGGCTGGCGGAAAGCCAGTGCCGGGGGCCACATGAGGGGCATCTGCACGAGCATGGACAGTGCAGGGATCCCCCTGCCCAACACCCTTGGAATGTGCACTGTCTGCTTTGCAGACAGTGTGCATTCTGAGGGCGCTGGTGAGCCCCCTTAGTGCTATCTTATAGGACTCGGCTCCCTACCGTAGCACTATTCCCGCTGGTCTAACCAGTGCTAATGCTCGAATACAATGTTCTGGCCAGTCAGCCCAGCAGGAAAATTGTAATAGGGTGGGGGATGCCACCCATATGCTGGTGCCGTCCTCCCTGCAGCATTGGCAGTCAACTCAATTGACCCCCAGTGTCCTAATCAGGCCCTAAGGCTTTACCTTGTTTCCACACCTTAAGGTTTGCTGGTAGGAATAACATATATTTCAGGGTCAGTTCTCACAGTATTTTTCCACAGCCTCAAAGGAGTGGCATTGCTTTTGAACAAGCTGTGTATAGTCAAGGAAGATTTGTATGTTTGTGCCTTCACATTGTGAAAAGGGTGTTGTTCTGTGTCTCTGATAAGACTGCATCTCTGTCACATCAGTTAAGAAAATAGGCTAAAATTGCTCTTGGTTGCCTGCCTGGTTTAGGTGGGAACAGCATACGTTGTGTGTGTCCTATTGAAAAATCACTTGTGAAACTTTTTGGTGTCAATGTTTTCAAAATCCATTGTTCAAGTAATAATTCAGTGAAAGGTATTTCCACTTCCTCGGTAAACCCCAAGAAATGGAAATTATTTCTCTTTTGCCTCCATTCTGCATTTTCCGTCCAGTCCTCCAGGTTGCAATAAGCAATTACTTATTATTGCATTATCTTGCTCACTGTTTTGGTGGTGTATGTTGTGCTTCTGACCAGTTTATCCTGTACCAGGCATTAGCTTCCAATTCACAATGGGAGAAAGCAGAAAGCTGCAAGAGTGAGCTGAAGGGACAGGTAGGGGCTTTAAATGGATTGAAGAGGCCAGAGATGGCTTCGGGATTACGCTGCCTCAGTATTTCGTGTTCGCACATTCAATTGCAGCAGCCGCATGTTTAAGAGGAGGGCTTTGAGCACCGGAACGTTTTTATTTACAAATTAAGCACTGCTTTCTACACTGCCATATACTCCCAAATACACTTTAACTGCATGTGGGTGATCCACAAAGCAGTCCAAAAGGAAAGGCAGCCTAACTAGACAAAGGTCTCTAAGCAAAACCACCCTACAAGAAGCTTCACATCATTTCTATTTGCTACCCCCAAGTACTACCATCCTCACGTAAAAGGCGGGATCTTTTGAATAGCTACCCCTGTGTCAGACTTTACCCTCACACATCTGAAACACCTTTTCATGCAGACATTCAACTCTCCCACAGCAATCAGCCATAATGCTCCCTAATCCCCCCACACTAGTTCTTTTGGATCATCTCACACACAGCACACCCCCCCCCCCATTTTTAACATGCACCCACACGGTCACAAATGTAATTAATGTGTAAATAGGCTGACTTTTGTAAATGCTTGTAGTATGAGTTATAGCTGTCAGATTTAACATTCATGATGGTCCAGTAAAGGATCCAATATTTTCTGCTGAAGGGTTTCTTACAATGATACACGAAGTTCCTTTCATAATAAATTGTGAAACTATTTGTGCAATTCATTGTTTGTTCTATGTTCACTGGTTTGCAGAACAGCCTCACAAACATTGACAAAGGGAGTGTGTGGAAACTGACCAACTTCAGAATTGCATCGGTTTTACAGGGCGTTTTTCAACCTGTGAGGTTGTGTCAATCTTCTAGTTACTCATACAGTACTGGGTGTAAGGGACATGTAACTATTACAAATGTCAAATTACATAACTAGGCCCGGATTTCTAAGGGTTCTGTACTGAGTTTTCATCACTTCTTTTAACCTTGACTCGATGTAAAATCCTGTTTGGGATTCACAAACTAACCTAAATGGCGATTTGCGTTGGCTTGTAATAAAAAGTAACACAATGCAGTGCAGTGGACTCCCTTGTATTTCTTTGCGGCAGGGTTCATGAGTAGTGTGTGGGCATTCCTGTGCATCCATCGATGAATTTTAACACAAACCCATAACTACAAAACTTCTAGATATGGATTTATACCAAAATACTACACCTACCAGAGGCTGACATAAACAGAAGAAATATCGTTATTTCGCCTCATTTTGACCTCTTTTCATGCATGTGTGCTGTATTCTAGTACACGCACATGGAGGAAATAGCCTTAAAGCATAGTTTTGGGGCATGGACTCCTTCCTGCACAGAAGCTTCCCAAACCACAAAGAAGACACCCTTGCACTATGGTGCAATGGCGCCTGCATTGCCGCTTGGCTGCACAAAGTGCACAAAGTGCACCAGCACATGGAGAGACCAGAACTGCGTAATTTCTTTGTAGATACAGCATAGTTCTGCTCTCTCCAGTTCACGCCACGCAGTGCAACAACTGTGCTTCAAATCTTAGCAGACTGGGCATTAGTGTATCAAAGGGATAATTTAAGAAAAGGTGCCACTTTCCCTACACCCCTTAGCGCTCCCTACCGCCACCATGTGTGTGCAGTTTCGAAGATACTGCCCACTATGGTGCACTGTAGGGGGCAATAGCATCAGAATTTCGGACGCTATTGATGTACTCTGCAGGAGTAGCACCAAAATGTTGGCGCTACTCCTGCAGAGTATATAGAGGCCCATTGTATTTTAAGGCATGCCCCCTTTTAACGCCTGCTCTGAGCAGGCATTAAAAGTCCCGAACAAAATGGTGCAAGGAGATCTCTTAGATTTCCTTGAGACATTTTTTGCCCCCCTAATGGGGTACGCCCCCCCTTACATCCATTATGCCTGACGCAGGCATAATGTGGTGCAAGGGTTTACAAAGTGCATTGTGCCACTTTGTAAATATGGCACGTGTAAAAAGCCCCTTTAGCGCAGCCTTAGCGTAAAAAATCAGGCCCCAATTAAATTCTTTTTTACAGCATAAATAATTTATGGATACAGGTATGAAATGCCTGAAACAATGCTTAATTTGTACAGGTTTCCAGGGGCAGCTCCTCCGCTAAGGCAGAGGAGCGTTGCTACACTGTTTTTCCCAAAACTGAAAAATAAAATGATAATAATGTACTTTACGTTGTTATCATTTTATTTTTCCTTGTAGGGTGGGGCAGGGCTGGGCTGGAGGGACGAGCCAGAGGAGAGTTATGTGCACACTAAGTGCGCATGTCTTTTTGGCTGTGAAATACTAAGAACGCATGCCTTTTTGCCTGGTCGTGTTCAGCCGGCCAAAAAGATATGCACACTTTGCATGTTCTCCACTCGGCCGAGTAGAGAACATCCCCAGGCTCCCGCTCACGGTCTGAGTGGCGAAGAAAGCTGCTCAGACCAATCACAATGCTGCTGTCAGCAGCACCGTGATTGGCCGGGAGCCTGTGCAGCCAGAAAGAGACAAACGCGTCTCCCTTCAAGGTAAGTGTTTAGTTTTAAAAAAATATATATTATTTTTTTTAACCCCCATCCCTTCGTGCTCTGTCCCGTCCCGTCACCCCTGTTGAGTGGCAGCTACCACTGCTGGTTTCTGCAGGTAATAACACAGAAATCATTTTGGGGGGGCAGGGTTTCTTTTTCATCCTCGGACTTATAGTATAAAGCAAGCTATGAATGTCAAAAATAAAGAGAGAAAGAAGGAGGAAGCGAAAAATAGGTAAACAGTGATAAGAAGAAAAAGAAAAGATGAGAAAACCTGCAAAGAGACAGAAAGTGTAGGGAGATGGAAAGAAAGAGGCATAACAAGAAATCAAGACTAGGCAGCAGCAGCTGCCTCTCCGCTATTGGGGAGTAGTGTAGCTCCCCAGCCAACAGCAGCAGCTGCAAATTGAAAAACACAAATGATAATAAATAAGCAAATAATGTTTATTATCATTTTTATTTTTCAAGAAGCGGGACCACGGGGGATGACAGGGACAGAGGGGAGTGGTGTGCACTCCCCACAGTGCGCAAGTGTGTTTGGCTGTTAGTCTCAGGATGGGCAAACACACGTGCACTGAGCTCTCTCCAACCCAGCACTGAGTTAGCGGGTTGGAGAGCACATGCACAGGCTCCCAGTCTGCCTGGGAGTGCAAAGCCAGGGCGCTCAGGCCAATCCTAACGCTGCTCTCATGTTGCCATCAGAATGAGAGCAGAGTTGGGAATGGCCGCAGGGCAGGCTGGGAGCCTGTGCCTGCAGTGAGTGGAGGCAAAAGAGCAGCGATACGGGAGGTCAGGTAAGTTTTTTTTTTCCTTTTCTTTATTTGTAATGCTGTTTTTGTTTTGTGCCCTCCGACCCGCTGCATTGCCCCGACAGGAGCTTCCCCTGTTAGGCAGCCATGATATTTCGCATTGCTATAGAGTATTGAGTGGCAAATCAAGGAGGAGAGGGGTTTGGAGATTAATGCTGATTTTAGCTGTTATTTCCTGAGAGTTGATCAATTTGGATTAGAATCCAAAACGTAAAGCTTGGTGCAATCATGTGCTTAACGCCAGGTCGATACACTGTGTGCAAATCATGTTTGCTGTGAATGCAGCTGTAGTTGCCTTGCACTTGTTCAATGGCCTTTAAGCAGCAACTGCTAAGTAATGCGCAAAGATGCTTTTCATGAAATCTTTCGCATAACCTTGATTTTCACATTTGTACCGGAGATGAGTATTACATATTGACAAATGTTCTTATTTTAAACAGTTGAAATGTCTAATATTAATTGAAAGAGAGTCGGAATGCTGCTTCATTATACTGCAGTGCAAAAATGGCGCTGCAAGTTCATTTAGGTGGTGCATGCAAAGATGCTTACCGCATGCAATCAGGACCCATGTTTATAGTGAGACTCTGAGGGAAACCATATCTCTTTAGTGGCTCATGTAGGCATATCCTTCACTATGCACTGGTAGGCACCTGGGCAAGACCTGTGTGTGATCCTGCCAGAAAGGAAGCGAAAAAAAAATGCATAGGTTCTGATAACGCGTCCAGCCCTTATAAATTACCTGTACCTGGACACGTTGGAGGTCGGTGAATCTTTTAACCGAGTCGGGCTCTCCTCATCCTCAATAGTCGAGTCACTCAAATCAATAATCAATAACTGTTGTAATCGGTAGTCAGTACTCAATTAATAGATCAATACAACACATCAGAAATCAATAACAGTTGGTATTTCGGCGCACCATGACCTTTCAGTCATGAATAACCACACCAGTTTATTAAAAGTTAGTGAATTTATTTCCCTATATTAACAAAGCTAGCACAATATATATGTGTCTCAAAACCAATTGATATATGTATATGAACATTACTAGCTGTCCATAACGGCGGAAGAAACGCAATCTACGCAAAATCTGAATAATGATACACTCTGTTATAGCAATGCAAATCACCAATGTGACTAACTGTATTTGACTAATTGCGTACATTCGGTCAGCATAACAAGATTTCAATTCTTCATGGTACATTGAATGAATACCTCGACTAACCTCTAATTAGCATTGGCATGTGGGACTTCATGCAAAACGAATTTAGTCAACACAAATTTGGAAAACTTCTAGCTAGGATCCTATCAAAATAGCAGTTGGTACCTAAAAGGAAAAACACAATGCATAATACATTTATCCTTTCATATTTACCAAATACAATCAGCATTCAAGAAAAGTCTTCGTCCTTCAGGTACCAGTTGATCAGCATGGGGCAAAATTTCAATGGGGCAAAGTTAAGGGCAAGTTTCCTTGCAGCGGCAAGGAGAATGGGGCAAAGTTACTGCATGGGCAAGATGGGGGCAAATCAAAGTTAAAGTCTCTAGGGTAAGAATTCTCAAAGTCTCTTTCTCTCAGATAGAGAAAAGGGCATCAGGGTGTCGTCCAAAATGGAGTCTGGCATCAGGCTTCAAACTGGCATCGAGGAAAATGGCTGACTTCTCTTTGTCCGGTGGGTTTAAGTAAGAAATATTCCAAATTCTGTAGGGTCTTCCATTGGAGGGTTCATAGGTTGGCTTCAAATTGTCCAATCAAAAATTGTCTTTTACTAACGCCCATTTATGCATACACTGTCCTTGGCGCCTTGGAACACAAATTGTATCATGGTTTGCCAATTATTTTACTATCTGTACCTTCATTGTCCACCTGCAGAGACTGACCTTGTATCAAAGGGGATGTAACCGGCCTAGCACGAAACCTTGGAGATAAGTGTACCAGCCAGTTTCTACAGGAAAAATACAACTTCAAGCAAGAATATATGTTTCATTAGTTCAAGGAAAAAATCACGCAGTTAGAATTTGAAACCAAGCAACTAGGCCAAAGCCTGTACTAAATTTAAGCTAAGCAAAAACAGTTTTCAAACAAGAAATCATGGCATACATTTGCGATTATGACGGATTAGTACATTTTTAATACTTCATGATTAATAAAGCTCGTTTATAATGATGGCGAACTACCCCGAGGGCACAATTTCCCTCGTACATTATTTTGTTATTTTAAAATCGCAATTCAATATATAAGTCGGTTACACGGTGTACATGAATATATGTCGAACCTTCTTTTCTGCGTCATCAATCCCTTCTCTGATGACTAATTATGTCATCACATCAAATCTACCCACAAATTTTATTCCATTAAAATTCTGTATAGTAATTTGGCACTTCAGTCAATTCCCTTTTTCTTTTAGTCCCTTTTGACTTCTCCCTATAAATGTCCACCATTTTGTTCTCTATTTTCTCTTCTCTTTTTCTTTTGTTCCTTGCTTTTAACATTTTGAAAGCTTTCCATGTTCCCCAAGAACCTAATAGACAAATTAATATTATCAATATTCCCTTTACTATTTTTAGTAACAATCCGTTCCAAACGTTGCTGAGCCAATTTCCCACAGAAGCAAATCCTTTTCCAATTTTCTCCCAAACTCCGGGTTCTTTCAATTCCTTTAAATCTACACTTTCTGTAGTTAAATTTGTAAGCATTGTTCTAATTTTTCCACTGTTGTCGGGTATATAGGTACAACAGTGACGCGTACCAAGCATTTTGCAAACGCCGCCATCCTTTGCTAAAAGAATGTCTAAGGCAAGCCGATTTTGAAGAGTCATAGCTTTTTCTGCAGCGAGTTCAGCATCCATCAGGATTATAGCTCCCGAAAACTTTGTTAACATGTTATCCACAATAGTAGACAACTTTCGTATTTTGATTGAATTCAATATGACTCTTACTGAAGGAATCATAGCTCCAAATATATCTCCTACCACACCAGCAGCTGTCTCCCTTTTCTGAACACGATGTGATTCAGACAGCCTTGGAAATTTCTTTAAGTCATCTAGTTGGTAAACCTTTGGGAACAATATTCCCAAATAACACCTCCCATACCATCCTTTAGGAAGACGATAATAGGCGTTGAGTCCACAAATATAATATACTCCAGGAATAACTGGGTCTTGTCCATTCAGCATGAACGTCCACTTTTGTTGAAATGCGTATGTGTGTTTACATTCACTCGTTCCCACAAAAACTGTGTCATAATATGATGGAAATCTATGTATACAAAACCTACCCACATGCATTGTATCTAAAGCTATTTTCCCTTGTGTCTTTATTGCGGCAAAAGCATAATTATCTACAGATGTCCTTTCGTGCAATTCCTTCTCTAATTTCTCCCTCATTTCGTGCTTTCTGTCATCAGTGCGGTCTAAAAATTCTATTTCTACTGGTGAAAGCAAGCATGTAAGATTCTCCCTATGTGCGTGAGCTGTGTGGAAAGGTGAGATTGGTTCGAAAAATTCCCTCATTAATGTGGCAGACCAATCTCTAGCTATCTTACTTAGGTACCCTACTATGGGGACATATGCAAAAGTAACATCGTAATTAGTATAGAAATAATGAATGTCTCTTTGAGCATAAAATCTGGAAGCTACTATACTACATGTAATTCCATACGTAAGAGGCATGCTGTGATACGTTACCCCTTCCACTACTGAGGTAGGTATTTGTGTACACACATAACAATCTTTCGCATCCATGGTCTCAACATACTCACTCAGTAAGCGATAGAAAACGTTAGATGAAAGTTCCTTCTTATCATGCAAGTGTCTCTCGTCTTGCTCGAGTCTCTTCAGAGCTGTTAGTTCAGTAACGATAATAGGTTTAGAAGTAGAAGCATCATTCGTCTCACTCTCGCTTTTACCATCCATTCCAAGAACTATTGCTACAATTATTAGTACGCATGCGATCAGTAAGCCTATACACATGTATTTACAATACTTCATTTTACGCCCCTGTGTAGTGAAGCTAGTCATGATCTGTATAGAATCAGAAAGCTGAAGACACTTTATCAAAGCGTTTTTTTTTTTCTAAGTTGCAGGTATTCACAAGCTGAACGAGTTCAATGTTCACACAGTTTCTTTAGCAGCTTAGTCTCTTATCGGTTAGCAGCGTTGTCTCAAAATCGGTTTCAAAGTCAATCAAGTTAGCAATGTCTTAGCCGGTTAAAAAGTCAATCAGGTTAGCAATGTCAAGTTAGCAATGTCTTAGCCGGTTAAAAAAATCAATCAAGTGATCAATGGTTTCAATCAACAGAGTCCATAAAGTTTTTATTTCCAAAATGAAGTTCTGCCTCTTCGTTCTCAAGGCTGAGGGATACGAATTCGTCTGACCAATCGTTATTGGCTACGTATGCCCACTCCGGACCGGAATACCTCCTGCTCGGTATCCTTTTTCTTTTCAGTTTTGCATCTCTCTTTGATTCTTTCTCACTGGTACTTTCCTCTTTGGCCAAGTCCTTTTCTTCACTTGGTGTTGGTACTATGACAGACACTTCCTTTCTTTTCTCTTTCACTCTTGGCCCTTCACTGTCGTTCAACGTTTCTTTAGTTCTTAATTTTACCGGCGATATACTTGGTCTTCTTTTTGCACTAGGTCCACTTGATGGACCTGCGATCTCTTCTGAAGAAGTCTGAGCAGTTTCGTTCTGTTCTGCCTTGTCCCCTCCTTCTGGGGAGTCAATCAGGTTTTCCTTTTCCTTTTCTGTATCGTCTGCTTCTGGGAAAGCCCTCCTCTGATCAAGCTCTCCTGCTTCTTCACCTCTTTCGAGCCCTTTGTCACCGTTACTTTCTTCAGGCTCTTTGTCACTTTCAGCTGCTTCAGGCTCTTTGTTACCTTCAGCTGCTTCGTCGCTGTCTGAGGCTCCTCCTTGGTCTTCCCCAAGTGAATCAGTTGCTTCGTCCTCAGAGAATATTTCTCCCTCCTCTATTTCTGCCTGTTCGCTTCTAGTTCTGTTTTGCTCTGCCTCAGCGCTCGGTACTTTGTTATCAGGTACTGGTAACTTCAGTGCTTCAACTTCCTCATCTGTGGGACACAACACCCTCTTTGTGTGACTGGCGTGAATCTAGTTGGGAACTCCCGCACACTTCACAGCGGTGGTAGTCGTCAAAATCACTTGGAAAGGTCCTTTCCAACGGGGTTCCAAACACGACTTCCTCACGTGCTTCTTTATCACGACCCAGTCACCTGCTTTCAGGGTGTGTCCTGGACCTTGGATCGGTGGCAAGGTGGTTGCCTCCACCTGGTGAGAGAAAGATCGAACCAAATCAGCTAGACCTTTGCAGTAGTCTAACACCATATCATCTGTAATATTCAAAAGCGCATTTGCAGGAACTGCTGGAAGTCTCATAGCTCTGCCCATGAGAATCTCGTGTGGGGCAGTCCAGTCTTTCTGTCAGGGGTGTTTCTCATTGACATTAGTACCAAAGGCAATGCGTCAGGCCATTTCAAGTTTGTTGATGCACATATTTTCGCCATTCTTGATTTCAATGTGCCATTCATTTGCTCCACTAGACCTGATGCTTCAGGGCGGTAGCTACAATGCAGCTTTTGCTCAATGTTCAGTGCTGCACAAAGCAATTTTATTACTTCATTATTGAAGTGACTTCCCCTATCTGATTCTAAAGAGATCGGGAATCCGAAACGTGGTATTAACTCTCTCAAGAGTAGTTTTGCAACTGTGAGACTGTCATTTCTGCGTGTAGGGTATGCTTCAATCCAGTGACTAAAAATGCACACAACCACCAACACATACTTCAAGCCTCCATGCACAGGCATCTCAATGAAGTCCATTTGCATCCTGCTGAATGGACCCCCTGCTCTTCCAATGTGGCTCAAATTTACTACTGTTCCCTTCCCTGCGTTCATCTGTTGGCAAATGACACAACGGTGGCAAACTGCTTCAGCAACTTGACGGAATTTAGGGTTAAACCAATCAGTTTTGAACAACCTAATCATGGCATCCCTCCCAAGATGAGCTTGTCCATGGTAAAATCTGGCTATCTGTGTCAAAAGGCTATTTGGAAGAACGAATTTCCCTTCACTTGAAACCCATAATTCATCTAGTCTCTTTACACATTGTGATTTGGTCCAAGAAAGTTTCTCGTCCTCACTAACATCATTCTGTAGGGATTTCAATTCGTCCATCGTATCTATCACCTTTAGAGCAAATATTTTGCTTGGTTCGAGTTCTGGTTCACTTATCAAATTCCATTCATCCCTAAGCAATATACAGTTCAATGCGCAAAACCTTGCGACTTGATCCGCATATCCATTTCCCAGAGAAACATAATCCTGTCCCTTCGAGTGTGCACTACATTTTACCACTGCTACTTCTCCTGGTAGTTGAATGGCATGTAACAATTCTTTTCTTCTTTCGCCATTTTTCACTGGCGACCCTGAAGAGGTCATGAAACCTCTCTGTGACCACAATTGTCCGAAATCATGCACTATTCCAAACCCGTACTGACTGTCAGTGTAAATGGTAACTTTCATCAATGCAGAAAGTTGGCAAGCTCTAGTAAGGGCGACCAATTCTGCTACCTGTGCAGAGTAAACTCCTTGAAGCCAAGATGCTTCCAAAACACCTGTTACTGTGCATACAGCGTATCCTGCTTTCTATACACCCAGTGCATCTCTTAAACATGAACCATCAACAAAAATAATTTTATCATTTTCTTCCGATCGGGTATCTTTGATATCAGGTCTTGGTTTGGTGCAAAATTCAGTCACCTGAAGACAGTCGTGCTCGATGTCTTCAGCGTTCTCAATTTCAGCATTTTCACTGGGAAACAAGGTTGCTGGATTCAACGTAGTGCACCTTTTCAGCTGCACATTAGGTGATCCCAGAATTATTGTTTCTTACCTTGTGAGTCTAGCACCAGTCATGTGCTGTGTTCGGGAACGTGTCAAAAGTATCTCAACTGAGTGAGGGACCATGACTGTTAAAGGGTGTCCCATCACTATTCCTTCACTCTGAGTGAGGCTGATACCAACTGCGGCTACGGCGCGCAAGCACCCTGGCAGTGCTGCTGCGACCGGATCCAAATTAGCTGAAAAATACGCTACTGGTCTGTTTACGCCACCATGGGCTTGGGTCAAGACAGACAAGGAACATGCATCACGTTCATGACAAAACAATGTGAAAGGCTTTGTGTAGTCAGGAATACCTAAAGCTGGAGCCCTGCACATGCATTCTTTCAATTCAATAAAAGCATCCATATCTTCTCCTTTCAGTTCAATTTCATCCAATGCATCCTTCTGGGTCAGTTTCAGTAAAGGTTTTGCTAGGGTTGAGAAGTTGGGAATCCATTGGCGACAGTAACTCACCATTCCCAAAAACTTCCTCACCTCCCTCCTCGTCTTTGGGGGACTCATTTGAAGTACACTTGTTATTCTTTCCTTCATAATTTTTCGTGACCCTTTTTCTATTTGGTGACCCAAATATTTCACTTTCTTCTGACAGAACTGTAATTTTGAAGGAGACACTTTGGGCCTCATTATGACCCTGGCGGGCGGCGGAGGCCGCCCGCCAGGATCCCGCCCTCCAAATTACCGCGCCGCGGTCAAAAGACCGCGGCGGGTATTACGAGTTTTCCCCTGGGCTGGCGGGCGGTTCCAGTTAAACCGCCCGCCAGCCCAGGGGAAAACGACCTTCCCACGAGGATGCCGGCTCGTAATCGAGCCGGCGGAGTGGGAAGGTGCGACGGGTGCTACTGCACCCGTCGCGTATTTCACTGTCTGCAAGGCAGACAGAGAAATACATTTTGGGGCCCTCTTACGGGGGCCCCTGCCGTGCCCATGCCATTGGCATGGGCACGGCAGGGGCCCCCAGGGGTCCCGCGACCCCCCCTACCGCCATCCTGTTCATGGCGGCTTTCCCGCCATGAACTGGATGGCGGTAGGGGGGGTCAGAATCCTCATGGCTGCGGAGCGCGCTCCGCAGCCATGGAGGATTCCAATGAGCAGCGGAAAGTCAGCGGGAGACCGCTGACTTTCCGCTTCTGACCGCGGCTGAACCGCCGCGGTCAGAATGCTCATTGGAGCACCGCCAGCCTGTCGGCGGTGCTCCCGTGGTCGGTGGCCCTGGCGGCCACCGGCCGCCAGGGTCAGAATGACCCTCTTTGTGTCCGTTCCTTCCCAAATGGTTCAATAGAGCAATGGTGTCGGCTGTGCAGTCACTTTCTGTCTTGGATGCAATCAGTAAGTCGTCAATGTACTGTACTAGGGTTGACTCGAATGGCAATTCTAACGCTTCCAAGTCTTTCTTTAGAATCTGATTGAAAATTGACAGTGACTCCGAAAACCCTTGAGGAATTCGACACCAACTGTAGACTCTGTCTAAAAATTTGAAACAAAAGAGAAATTGGCTGTCCTCATGAAGAGGCACTGAAAAGAATGCTTGTGACAAGTCGATGACTGAGAACCACTCGGCATCGCAAGGGACTTGAAACATTATCACAGCTGGATTTGACACTACAGGGCAGCATTTAATTATTATGTCATTTATTTTCCTCAAGTCCTGCACAATTCGGACCTTTCCACTTGGCTTTATTAGTCCCATGATTGGTGAATTACATGGACTGCTTAATACTTCTTTCAGTACTCCCTGTTTTACAAACTCGTCAATGAGTTGGGCGACTTTCATGAGGGTGTCTTGTGCCATATGGTACTGTGGGGTCTGGGGAAAGGTTACATTGGGTTTTACAGTCACTTTCACCGGTTCCACTCCTTTCACCAATCCCACCTCTTTTCCTGTCATATCCCACACTTCTTTTCCGACTGTTTCCTGTAACTCAGCTGGAATATCTGCTTCAGTGATCATCGGAAAAAGGGTAATCAGAGGATACTCTTCATCGACAGTTTCCATCTCATCCCCTTCTACACTGTCCTCTTCTTCCCCATCACTGCTCGTCTGAATTCTAATTCCATTGTTCGAACACATAATCGAACATCCCAATTTGCACAATAGGTCTCTCCCTAACAGTGATATCAGGCTTGAGTCACATACCACAAAATTATGTGACCCTTGATAGTTACCAATTCTGACTTGTACTGGATCTGTGATTGGGTTCGTCAGGTACCTGTTTGCTACTCCCACTACTTGAACTGTTCTCCCTGAAAGTGGCAAATTTGGTACTTCAATGCTCCTAACAGTGGAACGTATAGCTCCTGTGTCAACCAAGAATGAAACGCGATGGCCCATAACTCTTCCCTCCACATACGGACCCTTTTGATCAACTTCCAAGGATGCTGCAAGCACACAATTTCCCTCCTCATCTGAACTTTCACTCTCCCATGCATCGTTTATTCCATTCTCGCTGTGTAGTGGGAATTGGTGTACTGTGTCATTTTGACTCATTCCCTGACCCGTGACCTGTTGAGGAAGCATTGCTTGCTGCTGATTCATTGGTGCTAAGGGTATTTGCATTTGCTGATTAGGTACCATAGGAAACTGCTGTTGCATTGGCTGCAATTGTGTCATTTGCACACGAGGCATTTGCACCTGTTGCGGTTGCATGGGTTGTAGACCCTGCATTTGGTTCACATTGTTTTGAAAATTTGGGTTCGGACCTCTCAGTTTCGGTCCTCTCATAGTCTGAAATGCATTGACATAATTGTTTTGCTGACCTACACCTTCCTGCACCATCATTGGGCACTCCCTTTTCCAATGCCCGACAATTCCGCACGTGTGACATGGCATCACCTTCTTCATTGCCTGTATACCATCTGGAATCATAACGGTATTCAAATCAGGAGCATTATTCACAAAACCTCCTCGACCTCTGCCTCTCATCTGCGGCTGAAACATAACATTTCCCTGTTGCTGCTGCTGCGGCATCTGTTGTTGAAACCCTTGCAAACCTTGTAAACCTGTCTGAGCTGCTCTGAGCTGCATCACCATCACCTTTTCCTTCAATCTTTTCTGCTTTGTCTCAATCTCATCACTGCAGTATTTTGCATAATTCAACACTTCATCGGTCGACTTTGACTGCCAACAAATCAAATGCGATTTAATCATCTGGCTAATTTCGGGTCTCAGCCCTTCCACAAACCTGAACACAAAATGGAGCATGTCTTTTGGTTCAATCGTTTCCGTGCCACTGTAATTTTTAAACGCTTTCAACAACCTCTCATAATACGCGTGTATAGATTCTTTAACCTCTTGAGCGGTCCTGTCAATCCTTTGCCAATCCACATTTTTCGACGCAACCTTGGTTTTCAAGTGCTCGATCACCTTGTGGTACAAACTCATTACCATAGGTGATGGCGCACCTGTGTCCCTATCTCTCTCTGGTTCACTCGTCGGCCAACCTACAGCCCTTTTACAATCTTCCCACAAATCAGCCGGAACCACAATTTCAAATAAGGTATTCAGGTCTTCCCAGAGACACTTCGCGAGCTTCACAAATCTATCCGTTTGTTGATACCACTCAATCGGCTTCTCTCTCAATTTGGGAAAGTCATCCGTAAAGGATTGAATATCGCACCTGTGCCATGGTACATGCACAAGTTTTCCCCCTGCTGTCTCTCTCATTGGTAACATGGTTATCAGATCGTCATTCTGTTGTTTTTTCTCACTTCGTTCTGAAGTGTTTTCCTTCTTTTTATCCTTTTTCTTGACCCACCTGCTTTCCCACTTGTCTAAACATCTCCAAACCTGTGCACTCTGCAGTATCTCTTTAAGGTGCGTTTTCATCCCTGCGGATCTCATGTGTTCAAAATCTTTTGTCTCAAAGTCTAACCTGTAGCTTCTGCTTAGATGTTTGGTCTTACCTATATCGATCTCGTTTCTGTCTGCAATTTCTTGTAACTTCTTATGTATGTTGCTCACTTCTCTAGTAATCCTAGGGCACATGTATCTTAGTTCTTCCTCTGTGTATGATTCTAATCTGTTCAAACCCATTGTTCCCTCTACCAGTTCATCTGCCTCCATACCCAACCTTATTTTATTCAGGTATTCTTCTCCCTTCCCACTAGATGTACTCTGTGGGGAATTCAGGCTGTTGAACCATTGTGTCAACTGTTGCGCGTTCAGTCCCATCAATGTAGCGGTTACATCAACTGCCATTGACGGTTTCTGTAATGTTTCAGTCTGTGAGGTTAACGGTACTAATAGTGGTGGATGTGACCTTACCACGGTTGACGGAGCGCAAATTGGAATTGGACTAAATTCCGACAAGGACCCAGATCCATTTGGCAGTGCCGCTATCGGAGTTGTCTCTGGAGTGATTTCTATGCATCTTTTCCCTGTCCCATTTTGTATCATTAACCCTTGGTCGCTGGTGCTTGAATTTGCTTGTATGTACAGTGGTACTGGTGGACCTACGGTGATAGGTAGAGATATTGCATCTGGATTCTGTCTGTTCCCCGAATTCTGTGGCATGTTAATCCCCACATTGTGGTTCATCATTGCTGGCATACCTAACTGGCTTTCTACCACTCGCACTTCTGGTGTCTGCTTTTGGGGCATCGAGAACTGTGTTGATTCAGCTTGAATCAATGTCGGTCTCTGATAGTTTTGTCCTCCCTGCGCCATTGAATCGGAAGTCATTCCCACATTATGCTCATCGCAACAGTGCCTTTGAACCTGTGGCTGATAGTTATCAGCAGGTTTCAATGTTGGCACGTCTGGGTACATTCTCTGAATCCGTGGTACTTGTGGTGAGAAAGGCATGTCAGAGCTGCTCGGTCTCTGAGATACCCTCAAATTTGGTGTTACATTACCCTGTATTGGTTCTGGAGGGGCAGTACTAATGCTCGAGCCTTTTTCACTTTCCACATATGGTGGTGGGCGATCATTCAGCAATTGTATAATGAACTCCTCATCATCTGACTCGTCTCCCCTTTTCGAGTTCCTATTGCTCTCTCCCTCCCTAGACTGACTCCTGTTTGTCTTAAAGGTGGCTTTCCTTCCTTCCGTCTCCGCTTCCTCGGTAATCGCTGGAAACAATTTAATTCCCTGTAATACGTCTGATCTCCAAACCTTTTGTGTACTGTCCCATCTAGCATCCGCTAGTGTCTTTTCTACTTTTCTTATTCTTGTCTCAAATTTCTTTTGTTGTTGGTTTCTAGCTATTAGCTCCCAAATTGCTAATGCCTCAAACTGTGCCGGCCTTGGAGGTACTTTCATGTCGTATAGCGCAAATCTCAGGTTTTCTAAAACCCTTAGGTTAAACGACCCATGGATAGGGAACGCTACACTTCCATGTTTTTTCGGTTAATTTGCACCATTGTTTTAGCCAAAGACATGGCGCTACACCCTTCTCTTCAATGACGATGTAAGCTGGTGTACCCTCAGGCGGTGTTTCTTCTCCTACATTCGCTGTAATATAAACATCTCCCCTCATGGCACTCTTAAATGCTTTGAAAAATTTAATCTTTCCGTCTTTTGTTTTCTAAAATATGTAATCAATTAGTGACTTTAATTCCCGGAATACTCTTCGCTTGCCTTTCCCCTTCCAATTGCGCTTCACGGACTGCGTCCAATCCGTGCGCGACCCTTCTCACCAACCGACCTATCCCAGCGCGGCTCCTAGTGACGTCACACTCACACACTGCGGCTGACAAAGTCCCGCGGCTTGTCCTCTTTTCATTCGGCTTCACTCATAAACTAATTTCTGCAATATAACGCGAGCACTTAACCAAAAGAGTAAAACAGATCTGTCGGTTTACTACAGGAAAGGTAATACAATCGCTTCAGAAACCTTAGGGATTTTTCAATAGCCTCAGCAGTTATTCCATCTTTCTCGGTTTCCCACTTTCGCAAGCAAAATTTGACCCGCAAACTTTACTCTCAACTGATCAATGAACTATTCTAGTGCACTTTAGAATTCGTCAAATCTCAAAGTCGAAGTTTTCTTTCACTCTGCAACATTCATACCAACTTGTTGGCCACACCCGATCAACCTACTAAACCGACCAGATCACAACATCAAACAAGTGTCACATATACTTTTCAACATACTCCGGAGCCTCTTGACCTCGCAGGGCCCGTCTCAACATCAACAACCACGTGGACAATTTTTTTTCTGCTCAAAGCGCTACACACACGTGAAGTTCGATGACTTCCCTACTCTCACACCTTTGGAGGAACACTCCTCTAATATTGTTTAACCCCTTAAATCCTCACAAACTTCTCAATTAATCTGCGGCGATAAGCTGTGCAAGCGCGAAACCCTAACTTCACTCATACCGTCACTAGAAATGCTGAGACCATTCTCATACCTCCATGTTCCTCATTCGCAAGCTCCGAGATCCCGGGAAAGTCATCGGGGACTTAGGGCATCATCATCTCTCCAACTTGTTTTAACAAAGAAAATTCTAACCTGACTCTGTCTATTGTTCGGATGAGGTCCCAAAGGGCTAAACCATCAATCTCTGCTACCATCTACTGATAACACGTCCAGCCCTTATAAATTACCTGTACCTGGACACGTTGGAGGTCGGTGAATCTTTTAACCGAGTCGGGCTCTCCTCATCCTCAATAGTCGAGTCACTCAAATCAATAATCAATAACTGTTGTAATCGGTAGTCAGTACTCAATTAATAGATCAATACAACACATCAGAAATCAATAACAGTTGGTATTTTGGCGCACCATGACCTTTCAGTCATGAATAACCACACCAGTTTATTAAAAGTTAGTGAATTTATTTCCCTATATTAACAAAGCTAGCACGATATATATGTGTCTCAAAACCAATTGATATATGTATATGAACATTACTAGCTGTCCATAACGGCGGAAGAAACGCAATCTACGCAAAATCTGAATAATGATACACTCTGTTATAGCAATGCAAATCACCAATGTGACTAACTGTATTTGACTAATTGCGTACATTCGGTCAGCATAACAAGATTTCAATTCTTCATGGTACATTGAATGAATACCTCGACTAACCTCTAATTAGCATTGGCATGTGGGACTTCATGCAAAATGAATTTAGTCAACACAAATTTGGAAAACTTCTAGCTATGATCCTATCAAAATAGCAGTTGGTACCTAAAAGGAAAAACACAATGCATAATACATTTATCCTTTCATATTTACCAAATACAATCAGCATTCAAGAAAAGTCTTCGTCCTTCAGGTACCGGTTGATCAGCATGGGGCAAATTTCAATGGGGCAAAGTTAAGGGCAAGTTTCCTTGCAGCGGCAAGGAGAATGGGGCAAAGTTACTGCATGGGCAAGATGGGGGCAAATCAAAGTTAAAGTCTCTAGGGTGAGAATTCTCAAAGTCTCTTTCTCTCAGATAGAGAAAAGGGCATTAGGGTGTCGTCCAAAATGGAGTCTGGCATCAGGCTTCAAACTGGCATCGAGGAAAATGGCTGACTTCTCTTTGTCCGGAGGGTTTAAGTAAGAAACATTCCAAATTCTGTAGGGTCTTCCATTGGAGGGTTCATAGGTTGGCTTCAAATTGTCCAATCAAAAATTGTCTTTTACTAGCGCCCATTTATGCATACACTGTCCTTGGCGCCTTGGAACACAAATTGTATCATGGTTTGCCAATTATTTTACTATCTGTACCTTCATTGTCCGCACCTGCAGAGACTGACCTTGTATCAAAGGGGATGTAACCGGCCTAGCACGAAACCTTGGAGATAAGTGTACCAGCCAGTTTCTACTGGAAAAATACAACTTCAAGCAAGAATATATGTTTCATTAGTTCAAGGAAAAAATCACGCAGTTAGAATTTGAAACCAAGCAACTAGGCCAAAGCCTGTACTAAATTTAAGCTAAGCAAAAACAGTTTTCAAACAAGAAATCATGGCATACATTTGCGATTATGACGGATTAGTACATTTTTAATACTTCATGATTAATAAAGCTCGTTTATAATGATGGCGAACTACCCCGAGGGCACAATTTCCCTCGTACATTATTTTGTTAATTTAAAATCGCACTTCAATATATATGTCGGTTACACAGTGTACATGAATATATGTCGAACCTTCTTTTCTGCGTCATCAGTTCCTACCAAAGTAATGATCGCACTGGTTGTGAAGACTCTCTCTCTAACATTCACGAAATTACTGGAGCGAAATGAGATTAACACGCTGTGTGGAAGCACTCCCACATTTCTTAGAAGGCTGGGTGGGTAATTAATTCGAAGAAAAACAGAACATCTTGAGCACCCGCTAAAATCAAAGTGAAAATATCCAGCACACTTGAAGGTATAAACACGGTGTTTAAAACACGTTCTACCTCGGAGCGCAATGTCAGTTAACAAGAACATCCTAGAGAACAGCCTGCGAATTTAAATCATAAGTTTCAGTGTTATTGCAAACTATTTTCTCCACATAGTGAACATTTTAAAGAGCGAACTGATGTAACTTTCCACTTGATGGAGCAGTGGTTTCCAACATTTTGACTTCTGTGAACCCCCACTTTGTTATTAGTGGAGACTGGGGACCCCCCACTAAATCTTTTTTGGAATCCAGGGACCCCCCACTGAGTCTTTACTGAAAGCTGGGTACCCTATCTGTTCATATTATTTAATTTTCTAAGCATTTGCGGACCCCTTGAGGAGGCTTTGTGGACCCCCAGGGATCCCCGGACCACAGGTTGGGAACCACTGGGGTAGCGGCATAATAGGCTCTTTTATAGCACAACTAGAGGCCTCCCATTTTCCAACCTTTATCCTTCCGAGGTCAGTAAAGGGCATTGAGTATTATTACATAAGGCAATAGTAGCATATGTGAATTACAGCACTTAGAAACGACAGAAATCCTGCATTAAGCCTTAAAAAACCCTCAATGAGAGCCCAGTTTCCAACTCAAAAATCAAGCAAAAGGGGCAAACAGCTGATTCAATCAATCAATCACAAAATTTATAGAGCGCACTACGTACCCGTTAGGGTTTCAAGGCGCTGAGGGGGGGGGCTGCTGCTACTGGTCGAAGAGCCAGGTCTTGAGGTGTCTCCTGAAGGTGAGAAGGTCCTGGGTCTGCCGCAGGGGGGTCGGGAGGGCGTTCCAGGTCTTGGCGGCGAGATAGGAGAATGATCTGCCGCTGGAGGTCTTGCGTTGAAAACGGGGAACGATGGCGAGGGCGAGGTTGGCGGAGCGGAGTTGGCGGGAGGGGACGTAGAATTTGAGTCTGTTGTTCAGGTAGGCTGGGCCGGCGTTGTGGAGTGCTTTGTGAGTGTGGGTGAGGAGCTTGAAGGTGATCCTCTTGTCCACGGGGAGCCAGTGGAGGTCTTTCAGGTGGTGGGAGATGTGGCATCGGCGGGGTACGTCGAGGACCAGTCGGGCGGAGGCGTTTTGGATGCGTTGGTTGTCTTTTGCTGGGATGCCTGTGTAGAGTGCGTTGCCGTAGTCTAGTCTACTGCTGACGAGGGCCTGGGTCACAATTTTTCTGGTTTCCGTCGGGATCCATTTGTAGATTCTACGGAGCATGCGGAGGGTGTTGTAGCAGGAGGAGGAAACTGCATTGACCTGCTTGGACATGGTGAGGGCGGAGTCGAGGACGAAGCCCAGGTTGCGTGCGTGCGTGGTTGGCTGGCGTTGGTGGGGTTCCCAGTGCGGTGGGCCACCAGGAGTCGTCCCAGGCTGAGCGGGTGCGTCCGAGGATGAGGACCTCCGTCTTGTCGGAGTTTCATTTCAGGTGGCTATTTCTCATCCATTCGGCGATGGACTTCATTCCCTCGTGGAGGTTGGCTTTGGCGGTGTGTGGGTCTTTGGTGAGGGAGAGAATGAGCTGGGTGTCGTCGGCGTAGAAGAGAATGTTGAGGTTGTGCTGACGGGCCAGTTGTGCGAGGAGGTCCATGTAGACGTTGAACAGCGTCGGGCTTAGGGAGGAGCCTTGGGGTATGCCGCAGATCATGTTGGTGGCTTCGGAGTGGAAGGGTGGGAGTCGGACTCTCTGGGTTCTGCCGGAGAGGAAAGAGGAGATCCAGTTGAGGGCTTTTTCTTGTATTCTGGCTTCGTGGAGGCGTGTTAGTAGGGTGTGGTGGCAAACCGTGTCGAAGGCTGCGGAAAGGTCCAGGAGGATGAGGGCTGATGTTTTGCCGTTGTCCATTTGCTGTCTGATGTCGTCTGTAGCGGCGAGGAGAGCAGTCTCAGTGCTGTGGTTGCGTCTGAAACCGGACTGGGAGGGGTCCAGGATGGAGTTGTCCTCGAGGTGGTGGGTGAGCTGAGCGTTGACGATCTTCTCGATGACCTTCGCCGGGAAGGGGAGGAGGGAGATCGGGCGGAAGTTTTTGAGGTCGTTGGGGTCTGCCTTGGGTTTCTTGAGGAGGGCGTGGATTTCGGCGTGCTTCCAGCTTTCCGGGAAGGTTGCGGTTTCGAAGGATAAGTTGATGACCTTTCGAAGTTGGGGGGCGATGGTAAAGTCGGCTTTGT
Source organism: Pleurodeles waltl (assembly GCF_031143425.1). Lineage (NCBI taxonomy): Eukaryota > Metazoa > Chordata > Amphibia > Caudata > Salamandridae > Pleurodeles > Pleurodeles waltl. The sequence continues at coordinate 1,667,800,950 of NC_090444.1, read as the reverse complement.
TGTAAACGTGGTGGGGGCATGGGTCTGAAGGGGATCCTGAGTGGATGGAGTTCATGATCTTGCGAGTTTCCGTGTCGTCTAAGTGGGTCCAGGCGGTCAGGCGGTTGGTGCAGGTGGAGCTGTCGGGGGTGGGGTCTGGCGGAGGCGTGGTATTGAGGCTGTCGTGGATGTCGGCGATCTTCTGATAGAAGAAGGTGGACAGGGTGTTGCAGAGTTCTTGGGATGGTGGGATGTCGTTGACATTGGCGCTGGGGTTGGATAGCTCTTTCACAATGCAGAAGAGTTCTTTGCTGTCGTGTGCGTTGTTGTTCAGGCGTTCTGTGAAGTGGGAACGTTTGGCGAGTCGGATTAGCTGGTGGTGCTTGCGGGTGGCTTCCTTGTGGGCTGCCAGGCTGTCGGGTGTGTGCTCGAGGAGCCATTTCTTCTTTAGTTTCTGACAGGTGCGTTTGGAGGTGAGGAGTTCGTCTGTGAACCAGGTGGCTTTTTTCTTTCCTTGGTTGTCGGTGGGCCTCTTGAGGGATGCGAGGGTGTTGGCGCAGTCGTTGATCCACTGTCGTAGGTTGAGGGCGGCGGTGTCTGGGTCGGTGGGGTCGGTGGGCGGGTTCTGGGCGAGGGTGCTGGTCAGTTGGTGTTCGGTGACTTTGCTCCAGTGGCGGTGAGGTGGTAGTTGGGTGCGGTGGTGTTCAATGCACTTCTTGAATGTGAAGTGAATGCAGTGGTGGTCGGTTCAGTGGAGTTCGGTGGTGTGGCTAAAGGTGACGTGGTTGGTTGTAGAGAAGATCGGATCGAGCGTGTGGCCGGCGATGTGGGTGGGTGTGTTGACCAGTTGTTTGAGGCCGAGGTTGGAGAGGTTGTCGATCAGGGATGTGGTGTTGGCGTCATTGTTGTTCTCCAAGTGGAAATTGAGGTCTCCAAGGAGGATGTAGTCCGTAGAGCCGAGGGCGTGGGTGCTCGTGAGGTCGGCGATGGAGTCGCTGAAGGGTGCTCGTGGTCCTGGGGGTCTGTAGATGAGCGTGCCCCTGAGGGTGGTGTTGGGGTCAGTGTGGATCCGGAAGTGCAGGTGTTCGGCGGTCTTAAGGGTGTTGTCCGTGTGGGTGTGGATTTTGAAGGTGGATTTGTGGGCGATGGCTATTCCTCCTCCAATTCTGTTGGGGCGATCTCTTCTGGTGATCTTGTAGCCATCAGGGATGGCTATGGCGATGTCAGGTGCTGAGGAGTCGTTCCACCAGGTTTCGGTCAGGAAGGCTACGTCTGGGGCGGTGGTGTCGAGCAGGTCCCAGAGCTCGATGGCGTGCTTTCGTGCGGAGCGTGTGTTGAGGAGTATGCAGTGGAGGTGGTTGGTCCTGGTTGTTGTAGGTATCCTTGTTCTGTTGCAGGTGAAATCGCAGGCGCGGCAGGAGAAGGGTCCTTTGGTGTTCTTCGGTGAGGCCTGGAAGCATGTTGTGGAGAAGCCGGGGTTGAGGGCGATGAGCTCGTTGGTCGAGTAGCGGCGTCTGTTGGCGTGGGGGTCGTGTGGACCAGGGGGGGTGGCGCTGGGTGCGGTCCAGGCGCGGACGGGCGCAGACGGGCTTGCCTCTGGCGCGCCCTCTGCGCGTGTCCGCTGCGCGTATCCGCTGCACGGACGCGCAGCGCCAGCCATTAAGAAGGGAGGGGGAGGGAGGAGCAGCTGGGAGGCGGGAGGCGGGAGGGTGCAGCGAATGGGGGCGCGAGGGGGGCGGGCCGCAGGGAGGCAGCGGCAGGGGAAAGTGGCAGGGGGGAGCGCACAAGGGGCGAAAAAAGCGGTTACAACAGCAGGAGTGGCACAAATGGAGAAAATGGAGCAAAAGGCACAAAAAAGTAAGGCACAGAATAAAGGCACAAATACAGTGAAAACGGAAAACGGAAAAAGTCACAAATACAGTGAAGACGGCAAATGGGGTGGAAAAGGCAGACTAAGCAAGGCACAAATACAGTGGCAAAATACAGTCACAAATACGGGCAGAAAAGGCAGACTAAGCAAGGCGCAGAATACAGTCACAAATACAGTGGCAAAATACAGTCACAAATACGGGCAGAAAAGGCAGACTAAGCAAGGCGCAGAATACAGTCACAAATACCGTGTCAAAATACAGTCACAAATACGGGCAGAATAGGCAGAATAAGCAAGGCGCAGAATACAGTCACAAATCCAGTAAGAAAACGGCACAGAGCACACGAGTACAGCGAAGCTTACCAGAAGCCCACTAGAAGGGCCTCGAACACGCTAGCAGCAGCGTGGGCGGGGTTCGGGACACGGGCACAGCAGGGTGGTGCTGCGGACGTGGGGGTGCGAGCTCTTGACCGAAATCAGGTCAGAGGTCGCTCACCCTCGACGCGCAGCGCCAGCCATTAAGAAGGGAGGGGGAGGGAGGTGCAGCTGGGAGGCGGGAGGGAGCGGCGAATGGGGGCGCGAGGGGGGCGGGCCGCAGGGAGGCAGCGGCAGGGGAAAGTGGCAGGGGGGAGCGCACAAGGGGCGAAAAAAGCGGTTACAACAGCAGGAGAGGCACAAATGGAGAAAATGGAGCAAAAGGCACAAAAAAGTAAGGCACAGAATAAAGTCACAAATACAGTGAAAACGGTAAACGGAAAAAGTCACAAATACAGTGAAGACGGCAAATGGGGTGGAAAAGGCAGACTAAGCAAGGCACAAATACAGTGGCAAAATACAGTCACAAATACGGGCAGAAAAGGCAGACTAAGCAAGGCGCAGAATACAGTCACAAATACAGTGGCAAAATACAATCACAAATACGGGCAGAAAAGGCAGACTAAGCAAGGCGCAGAATACAGTCACAAATACAGTGGCAAAATACAGTCACAAATACGGGCAGAAAAGGCAGAATAAGCAAGGCGCAGAATACAATCACAAATCCAGTAAAAAAACGGCACAGAGCACACGAGTACAGCGAAGCTTACCAGAAGCCCACTAGACGGGCCTCGAACACGCTAGCAGCAGCGTGGGCGGGGTTCAGGACACGGGCACAGCAGGGTGGTGCTGCAGATGTGGGGGTGCGAGCTCTTGACCGAAATCAGGTCAGAGGTCGCTCACCCTCGACGCGCAGCGCCAGCCATTAAGAAGGGAGGGGGGAGGGAGGAGCAGCTGGGAGGCGCGAGGCGGGAGGGAGCGGCGAATGGGGCCGTGAGGGGGGCGGGGCAGCAGGGAGGCAGCGGCAGGGGAAAGTGGCAGGGGGGGAGCGCACAAGGGGCGAAAAAAGCGGTTACAACAGTAGGAGAGGCACAAATGGAGAAAATGGAGGAAAAGGCACAAAGATGTAAGGCACAGAATAAAGTCACAAATACAGTGAAAACGGTAAACGGAAAAAGTCACAAATACAGTGAAGACGGCAAATGGGGTGGAAAAGGCAGACTAAGCAAGGCACAAATACAGTGGCAAAATACAGTCACAAATACGGGCAGAAAAGGCAGACTAAGCAAGGCGCAGAATACAGTCACAAATACAGTGGCAAAATACAATCACAAATACGGGCAGAAAAGGCAGACTAAGCAAGGCGCAGAATACAGTCACAAATACAGTGGCAAAATACAGTCACAAATACGGGCAGAAAAGGCAGAATAAGCAAGGCGCAGAATACAATCACAAATCCAGTAAAAAAACGGCACAGAGCACACGAGTACAGCGAAGCTTACCAGAAGCCCACTAGACGGGCCTCGAACACGCTAGCAGCAGCGTGGGCGGGGTTCAGGACACGGGCACAGCAGGGTGGTGCTGCAGATGTGGGGGTGCGAGCTCTTGACCGAAATCAGGTCAGAGGTCGCTCACCCTCGACGCGCAGCGCCAGCCATTAAGAAGGGAGGGGGGAGGGAGGAGCAGCTGGGAGGCGCGAGGCGGGAGGGAGCGGCGAATGGGGCCGTGAGGGGGGCGGGGCAGCAGGGAGGCAGCGGCAGGGGAAAGTGGCAGGGGGGGAGCGCACAAGGGGCGAAAAAAGCGGTTACAACAGTAGGAGAGGCACAAATGGAGAAAATGGAGGAAAAGGCACAAAGATGTAAGGCACAGAATAAAGTCACAAATACAGTTAAAACGGTAAACAGAAAAAGTCACAAATACAGTGAAAACGGCAAATGGGGCGGAAAAGGAAGACTAAGCAAGGCACAAATACAGTGGCAAAATACAGTCACAAATACGGGCAGAAAAGGCAGAATAAGCAAGGCGCAGAATACAGTCACAAATCCAGTAAAAAAACGGCACAGAGCACACGAGTACAGCGAAGCTTACCAGAAGCCCACTAGACGGGCCTCGAACACGCTAGCAGCAGCGTGGGCGGGGTTCGGGACACGGGCACAGCAAGGTGGTGCTGCGTACGTGGGGGTGCGAGCTCTTGACCAAAATCAGGTCAGAGGTCGCTCACCCTCGACGCGCAGCGCCAGCCATTAAGAAGGGAGGGGGAGGGAGGAGCAGCTGGGAGGCGGGAGGCGGGAGGGAGCGGCGAATGGGGGCGCAAGGGGGCGGGCCGTAGGGAGGCAGCGGCAGGCGAAAGTGGCAGGGGGGAGCGCACAAGGGGTGAAAAAAGCGGTTACAACAGTAGGAGAGGCACAAATGGAGAAAATGGAGCAAAAGGCACAAAAAAGTAAGGCACAGAATAAAGTCACAAATACAGTGAAAACGGTAAACGGAAAAAGTCACAAATACAGTGAAGATGGCAAAATGGGGCGGAAAAAGCAGACTAAGCAAGGCACAAATACAATGGCAAAATACAGTCACAAATACGGGCAGAAAAGGCAGACTAAGCAAGGCGCAGAATACAGTCACAAATACAGTGGCAAAATACAGTCACAAATACGGGCAGAAAAGGCAGACTAAACAAGGCGAAGAATACAGTCACAAATACAGTGGCAAAATACAGTCACAAATACGGGCAGAAAAGGCAGAATAAGCAAGGCGCAGAATACAATCACAAATCCAGTAAAAAAACGGCACAGAGCACACGAGTACAGCAAAGCTTACCAGAAGCCCACTCGACGGGCCTCGAACACGCTAGCAGCAGCGTGGGCGGGGTTCGGGACACGGGCACAGCAGGGTGGTGCTGCGGACGTGGGGGTGCGAGCTCTTGACCGAAATCAGGTCAGAGGTCGCTCACCCTCGACGCGCAGCGCCAGCCATTAAGAAGGGAGGGGGGAGGGAGGAGCATCCGGGAGGTGGGAGGGAGCGGCGAATGGGGGCGCGAGGGGGGCGGGTCCGCAGGGAGGCAGCGGCAGGGGAAAGTGGCAGGGGGGGAGCACACAAGGGGCGAAAAAAGCGGTTACAACAGTAGGAGAGGCACAAATGGAGAAAATGGAGCAAAAGGCACAAAAAAGTAAGGCACAGAATAAAGTCACAAATACAGTGAAAACGGTAAACGGAAAAAGTCACAAATACAGTGAAGACGGCAAAATGGGGCGGAAAAGGCAGACTAAGCAAGGCACAAATACAGTGGCAAAATACAGTCACAAATACGGGCAGAAAAGGCAGACTAAGCAAGGCGCAGAATACAGTCACAAATACAGTGGCAAAATACAGTCACAAATACGGGCAGAAAAGGCAGACTAAGCAAGGCGCACAATACAGTCACAAATACAGTGGCAAAATACAGTCACAAATACGGGCAGAAAAGGCAGAATAAGCAAGGCGCAGAATACAGTCACAAATCCAGTAAAAAAATGGCACAGAGCACACGAGTACAGCGAATCTTACCAGAAGCCCACTAGACGGGCCTCGAACACGCTAGCAGCAGCGTGGGCGGGGTTCGGGACACGGGCACAGCAGGGTGGTGCTGCGGACGTGGGGGTGCGAGCTCTTGACCGAAATCAGGTCAGAGGTCGCTCACCTCGACGCGCAGCGCCAGCCATTAAGAAGGGAGGGGGGAGGGAGGAGCAGCTGGGAGGTGGGAGGCGGGAGGGAGCGGCGAATGGGGTCGTGAGGGGGACGGGCCGCAGGGTGGCAGCGGCAGGGGAAAGTGGCAGGGGGGAGCGCACAAGGGGCGAAAAAAGCGGATACAACAGTAGGAGAGGCACAAATGGAGAAAATGAAGCAAAAGGCACAAAAACTTAAGGCACAGAATAAAGTCACAAATACAGTGAAAACGGTAAATGGAAAAAGTCACAAATACAGTGAAGACGGCAAATGGGGCGGAAGAGGGAGACTAAGCAAGGCACAAATACAGTGGCAAAATACAGTCACAAATATGGGCAGAAAAGGCAGACTAAGCAAGGCGCAGAATACAGTCACAAATACAGTGGCAAAATACAGTCACAAATACGGGCAGAAAAGGCAGACTAAGCAAGGTGCAGAATACAGTCACAAATACAGTGGCAAAATACAGTCACAAATACGGGCAGAAAAGGCAGAATAAGCAAGGCGCAGAATACAGTCACAAATCAAGTAAAAAAACGGCACAGAGCACACAAGTACAGCAAAGCTTACCAGAAGCCCACTAGACGGGCCTCGAACATGCTAGCAGCAGCGTGGGCGGGGTTCGGGACACGGGCACAGCAGGGTGGTGCTGCGGACGTGGGGGTGCGAGCTCTTGACCAAAATCAGGTCAGAGGTCGCTCACCCTCGACGCGCAGCGCCAGCCATTAAGAAGGGAGGGGTGAGGGAGGAGCAGCTGGGAGGCGGGAGGGAGCGGCGAATGGGGGCGCGAGGGGGGCGGGCGGCAGGGGAAAGTGGCAGGGGGGGAGCGCACAAGGGGCGAAAAAAACGGTTACAACAGTAGGAGAGGCACAAATGGAGAAAATGGAGCAAAAGGCACAAAAAAGTAAGGCACAGAATAAAGTCACAAATACAGTCAAAACGGTAAACGGAAAAAGTCACAAATACAGTGAAGACGGCAAATGGGGCAGAAAAGGCAGACTAAGCAAGGCACAAATACAGTGGCAAAATACAGTCACAAATACAGGCAGAAAAGGCAGACTAAGCAAGGCGCAGAATACAGTCACAAATACAGTGGCAAAATACAGTCACAAATACGGGCAGAAAAGGCAGACTAAGCAAGGCGCAGAATACAGTCACAAATATAGTGGCAAAATACAGTCACAAATACGGGCAGAAAAGGCAGAATAAGCAAGGCGCAGAATACAGTCACAAATCCAGTAAAAAAACGGCACAGAGCACACGAGTACAGTGAAGCTTACCAGAAGCCCACTAGACGGGCCTCGAACACGCTAGCAGCAGCGTGGGCGGGGCTCGGGACACGGGCACAGCAGGGTGGTGATGCGGACGTGGGGGTGCGTGCTCTTGACCGAAATCAGGTCAGAGGTCGCCCTTTATATTGGGTTCTGAGAGCGCTAGAAGTGATTAGTTGCATGGAATAGACATTGGCCAGGAGTGGTGCAAGACTGAAGAATCATTAGCAATTGTAATAGGGGTGCACCCATAAACGAAACATCCTCTTCTGTCGTTGATGGATATAAGCACTGAATGAGTCATCCTACATGATCTCTATGACTCGACCTTGCCCTCATGTATCCATCGATTCATTCATCCACTGATGCATTCTTTCATTCATTCATTTACACAACCACAATAAAACATACACACCAATGCAACAGTACATTCAAAATAAATTAAAAGAATAAAACTAGAAAAAAACTAGAAAAAGTGCTTGAAACAACACATAATTAAACAGAGAAGCAGGTGGTCATCTTGCAATGGTATTTTACAGAGTGTATTGTTCTTTTACAATTCCAGCATGACTGTCACAAGTGGAACCAACATGTCCATTTTAGAATGGTAAAACAATGATACACCATGGACAATACCATTCTATGATGCTCACCTGGTTTGGAGGCAGTGAGTGCATGGGATGCTGCACCCCGCTGATGAAATGAGCATTAAGCCAGTAGCCCACTAGTGCTGTAGTGTGCTCTACAAAATGTAAATAGAAAGAAGAGAAGGAAGCAAATGAAAGGGACCCATAAAAGTAGAAAATGGACTAAAGACTGGCCCACAAGCCCTGACACTGAAGCTCACTGCGCATGTAACAGGTTATTGTACTCACTTGCAGCAAAATATCTCAAGTGGGCTGACTCGTTGCTGCATATTGTCATGGATATATTTATATAAATATGCATCAACATAGCTATATCCATAACAGCATACAGCATGGGGCAACAAGTCAGAACACTATCTTTCTAACTATATGCCGGCCGACCAAACACACATGCGCACTATCTTTTTATTTTTCTGCTTCTGGTTCAGCCAGTGGAGAGACGCTCCTTCGCCGTAGCGAAGGAGCCGCCCCTGATTTCTGCAGATTTTACTAGGGAGCAGGGCTTAACTTAGCCAGTGTTTTCTTCATTTATTTATAATTACTGGCCTATATTTATCAACGCCTACCACATGGAGGCAATGTGTGTCGACATTTTAGAAGAGCACATCAGTGGAGCATTTAACTATTTAATAAACTTTCAAACAAGTGATAAAATTAGGACTTTGATGTCATCCCTACTGTTTGAGGTGACCTGGAATAGTTCAAAATTTCACAAATGATTTAGTCTGATCATTTTTAGCTACTGAGGGCACTGGCATCCAACAACAGAATCAGGACCCATGGGTGGTGCCAAATGCAATGTACATCTGTGAAATACCTTGGGCACTAGTACTTATTCTTTACAAATAAGCACTGCTACAGAGCAATAACAATCAGCGCTTAAATGACAATTGATTTTAACGTATTTGTCACAGTAAATATGGCAGGCCTATTGCCTTTATCCTAAGTTGCCATAATAAAGAGAACAAGCTTTTATCACTGGCTTACCACTGTAACCAACACAATTTTGCTTTATTGAACAAAAGCTTAACCACAAGGCAAAAAATACAATACAAGCACTATTTTCAGTGCAAGCACACAATTTCTGCCCAATCAATTGTTGTTTTGAAGAAAATCAACATGTGGCTGGAGCCTAAACACCTTTCTCAGTAATACCTCTGAAAGCTTGTTTATGTTAATCACATGAGGTGCTGCGACAGACAGCTGCTTTGTCAAGCTAGTCCTAAAAATGGCACTGGCAGAATGTAAGCGTGCAGCGCATGCCACTGGCAGTGGGAGTTTTGGACAAATTACTACACCAGGGTATTAGTAGAGGTGGAGGGATAGGTGTGGTGAGAATTGGGCATCTGTCCAGAATTCACACCTACTATAATCCAGCACCATTCTATTCCTCCCCGTCATGCATAAGACAATGACAGAATAAATGTCACAGCTATGACAAAACACCAGAAGAGAAGTTGAAAGTATGAACTTTTTGATTTAAACGTCAATATTTTTCACTGTGCATGAAGCAATGAACTCGAACATGGTAGATGTGGTATTGCATATGATATTGTATTCTTTCTTTCTTTATCTTTTCTGACCTTGGTTTTCTTCGCTGTGCTTTGCTATCTGGATTCTCTAGGTGAGGTAGGCGGTGCTGTCTCAGTAAGTATCAGCAGGTTCTTCTGGATTATGTTAAACTTGACAGCATTTTATGGGTGAAAAATGTCTCAGCATGGGGATATTGGTGCTCGCTGCATATGTAAACAACAAAATCTGCATGTCATGACCTGATGTTGCAAGCTGAATTCGGAACAGGTGATTATTGCCGCATTGACACCAAAGTACTCATTATGAGACCCCAGTTGAGAAGCATATCTCAATAGAACTGCCCCACTCATCTCCCTGCCATCCCCACAAGTTCAGCACTAGGCCGGAAATGCACAGCGATAATACCATCTCTGCTCTTCATATGTCCCTGGCAACGCCTAGACTCAATTTTAATTACAAAATTATCACTTTTACATTGATTGTAAAATAGTGGACAGACCATCAACATTTTACATTCATTTATGTCCGGAAAGGGCACATCTCACCAACACCTCAGCTTAATCAGTCTCTGGTCACTACCTGCTCCCACACCAAATGGGTAATGTGAGGATCAGGATGGGGAATGTGCCTGATTTACTGCCTGATTTACTAGATAGCTTAAGGTCCCCTTGCCTACCCCTACTACAATGTGGTATCCTCGTCCATCAGGCAATTTCCTCTATATGGGGTAAAGCTGATCTCACCCAGAAATGAGGGATGGCGACCCTGATTAAGCAAATATAAATATATAAAACATTTTACAACACTAGAAGTTCAGTCAATAACATTGGAAAATAATTGTGATCAATTATGTGGTACTTGATTTATCATTTTTTTTAAGTTGAAAAGGTTAAATGGCCACAACAACATTTGATCCTCTGATATATAAATTGCTCACAAATTTACACAGTGTAACTCATAACCCACTCAACTATGTAAATGGCTAGGTCTGCTGGGCAAGTATATCATCTGGCAATATGACTCAACTGGGTAAAGCACACTCCTCGGAGCTTTATACATATCCAGTAAACCTCTGTTCCCAAAACTGGTACAAGGGACTCATGTGTCTTCTGCAGTATGATTTCACTAGATCACAGGTTTGAATCTTAAAAGACTGCTCAACAGTTTTATTTAAAGGTGCAAAGAATGCAGGTGTAATCCACTGTCTCAAGATAAAATCTGAGGATGATAAAATGAGTACTATCACATTGGGTTTAATGAACCAGAATCAGGTTTTGTTATATACTAAATGTGTGGCCCTTGTTATTTGCTGTTTGCACATCTCTTGTTTACTCGTTGTAGAAAATAGTTGCCTTTTAAGGCTATTTGAACTCCTATAGATATTGTATTTTATTGTGGGTTAACATGCTAAAACAGGTCTATATTGACAAAGAACTCTAAGCAATATTTGTTTTACCTCTACTCTTCAGCTCTAGGTCACTGGTGAATTCAAGAAGACAGGTAGCTGTGAGACAGCTCCTCTGACTGCTTACTCCTACATCTAATACATTTAAATAGAATTGTTGCAGTGCCAGGTTAGAGATTATATAGAGGACAGGGGATTCCATCACTCAAGAGACAGAGCCATGTACCAACCTGTGGTTCTCTTCTTCCTATGCCCCTTTCATCCTCCACAGAACCTGTAGGCTTGAGTTTGCTCACATCTCGGCCTGTAGCACGTATTTGGTGGAGAACAGTGGATCGCCAGCAGAGCCTGATGCTCTCATCTCTCCCACACCCTCCCTCCACCTATCAGTTTTATTATGTTACAAGGGAAGCATATACTTGGACAACACTTTTTCTCATCAGGAATATCCTTCTACTGTCTAACTTCCAAACATTTGTGGAAAAGCTTACAAAGTTACCTGACCTGTGTTCCAGGTTTGGGCCCTAATTCTAAAGTCTGGGGTCCGATGTATTTTCCCTCTCTTTTTCGAAGGGTGAGGAGACAATGCATCAAATTATTCAAGTTAAATACAGTGTGACAGGAAAGTCACACATTCAATTTCAGAGACCAAATTATAGTTCAAAGAGCTTTATTTAGACTCAAAGTCAAATTTACATCTATGAGTCTCAAAATCATAGTATAACTGTACAGAATAACCAAAGGTGAATCAAAACGCCATACAAATTGAAACTTAACTAACAAGTAAAGGACACTAATTCAATAGCGATAATGCAGAAAATGAGCAAAAACAATTGATGCGTAGAATTCAAATCCAAGTTTTCCTGCCTCACCATTTAATCTAAAATCCTATCTATGCTAATATTCTAGAGGTCTACAATGGCATTGGATGGGTGTAAAGGGTCACCTGAAGCTTGGAGACTCACCTGTACTCTACAACAGCATTGGATGGGTCTACAGGCTCACCTGAATCTTCGGGACTCACCTGTATTCTACAACGGCATTGGATGGGTCTGGAGACTCACCTGAAGCTTGGAGACTCACCTGTACTCTACAATGATGTTGAATGGGCCTGGAGACTCACCTAAAGCTTGGTGACTCACCTGTAGTCCTCAACAACGTTGGATGGGCCAGGAGGCTCCCCTTAAGCTTGGAGGCTCACCTGCACTCTACCACAGCATTGAATGGGGCTGGAGCCTCACCTGAAGCTTGAAGACTCATTTGCATTCTATGATGGCGTTGGATGGGCCTGGAGACTCACCTGAAGCTTGGAGACACACCTGTACTCCACAATGGGGTTGGATGATCCTGGAGGCTCACCTGATGCTTGGAAACTCACCTGTACTCTACGATGGCGTTGGATGGGCCTGGAGACTCACCTGAGGCTTGGATACACACCTGTACTCCACAATGGGGTTGGATGATCCTGGAGGCTCACCTGATGCTTGGAAACTCACCTGTACTCTACGATGGTGTTGGATGGGCCTGGTGACTCACCTGAAGCTTGGGGACTCACCTGTACTCCACAATGGTTTAAATGGGCCTGGAGGCTCATCTGAAGCGTGGAGACTTACCTGTTCTCTACCATGTCATTGGATAGGCCTGGAGACTCACCTGAAGCTTGGGGACTCACCTGTACTCCACAATAGTTTAAATGGGCCTGGAGGCTTATCTGAAGCGTGGAGACTTACCTGTACTCTACCATGTCATTGGATAAGCCTGGGGGCTCACCTGAAGCCTGGAGACTCACCTGCATTTTATGATGGCTGTGGATGGGCCTGGAGGCTCACCTGAAGCTTGGAGACTCACCTGCGTTCTATGATGGTGCTGGATGGACCTGGAGGCTCTGCCGAAGCTTGGAAACTCGCCTGTACTCCACAATGGCGTTGGATGGACCTGGAGACCCACCTGAAGATTTGAGACTCACCTGTACTCTACAGTGGAGTTGGGTGGGCCTGGAGACACTTGTAGCCTCGAGACTCATCTGTACTCCACAACGGAATTGGATGGGCCTGGAGTCTCACCTGAAACTTGGAGACTCACCTGCATTGTACGATGGGGCTGGGTGGACCTGGCAGCTCAGCTGAAGCTTAGAGACTCACCTTTATTCTATGATGGTGTTTGTGCTCAAAAGGACTGGCCAATAACTTATACTTACTGACATCCAGAAGCACTTGGCAAGTGACTTTGATAATAATTTATTGGCTAGTTCGTTATCACTCGTGACACTCGACCTTCGAATATATACTCTTCCTGTCTGATCCTCTTGAATAAAATAGTCTGTCCATGTTATCAGCATTCAACCGACGACACGTTAATCTGCATCAATACGTTAACTTTAATGCGTTCAGTCATTTCTCTGTACCTTCACAGTACTAAACACAATCATCAGAAAATAATTACAATATAGAATAACTGTCAAAATCGTTCACTAAACTAAAGAGCTAAAAAATCTTGCTTTAGAGAAACATACGTGAGTGACGGGCAGAATCGTGCAGTCAAACAAACTGGAGAGCTGTGCACCAGGCAAAGGTACAGTAAACAAACTCTGCTTCTAATTGACACCCCATAAACCAGAAATAGCCACGCCGATGCTCGTCCACCGAGGAGTGTGAGGTCCGATGGCTCGCATTCCTAAACTTCTCCGCGAGATGCACAAGTGAAGGATTCTTGTCTCGCACGTCGCATCCGCAGATGTTGATCAAGTCGTTGCGCGCTTCGGGCACGCGCCGCGCTCTTGGTAACCATAACACTGCATTTCAGTCACGGTGATGGCGCAGAATCCTTATCCGCGGTTCACCCGCAGCACTCGGAGGTTCTTTTGTTTTTAATGGGAGGCACGGGCACACACTACAAAAACGTTCGTAAAAACCTGTGTTATAAATATTTATCTCTTGGAGACTTTCTCCCAGATGAAACAGAGATAAAACATTTTTTGTTTAACTGGCATAATTCACATTTCTGTTTTTCCTCATCTGCTGCATAAATGACTTAGAATGAAAATACGGCTGGCAATGGGATGAAAATAAACAAAAGGTACAATACTTGATTTGCAAAAAGAAACAAGCATTGGCAAAGCCAGTAGATCTCGCCTCTCTTACCTATTGGCTTTGGCAATTTTTGTGCCCATGCTGTACGGCAGCACAGGTGCTTTGCAGTGCGGCTAAAACTAATTTAAGAAAGCTCTTTGACATGCTTTTACTAAGTGCATTAGCACTGGATGCATCACACTTTTTTTATTATTATTGTTTTGGTCGGTGTGACCATGATTCTAAACAGCATGGCTACAAATCATTGCCAGAGTCAGCAATTGATCTTGTTGTGCAGCATGAACAAAAGGCAATGGCAGAGTCAGGAGAGACCTAGGCTTCACCAGTACTTTTTAGATCTCAGCAGAACAGCCCTGTGAGTCTGAGCAAATTAATTATTTTCCCTATGCATGAAAAATAAAATTTAACATGACATTTGGCAAAAACCCTATCAGATAAAAAAAGCACCTGCACCCATGTCTATGTCTAAGCGTTAATACATTTGAAAGTAGATAACATATGCTGTCACAAAAAGAATCAGATAAGATCTGTTGTCACAATTAACATCCAGTTCAAAGGAGTAAATATCTTCTTTGAAGTGGGTGTGGCACAGTAACAAAAAGCCACAAATGGCAAAAGGTTCAAGAAGGGCTACAGGGAACAGGAAAAAATAAAAGTGGTACCTCAATCATAGCCTGATCAGTTGCAGGACAACAGTCAAGTAGATGCAATCAGTACTTGGTTCATGCTCCAGCTGAAACCTCTGGCCAATTAGAAGGCAGCATATAAGATATTGTTAGAAATGGGGTTTTTGGTTGGCAGTCAGGTTACCCCCTGTCCAAGCAAACGCCCTCACTCTAGTCAGGGTAAATCCCACACAATCGAAGATTATCCTGTGCCCACCCTCTGGTAGCTTGGCACGAGCAGTCAGGCTTAACTTAGAAGGCAATGTGTAAAGTATTTGTGCAATAAATCATACAATACCACCATATAGCACCACAAAAATACACCACACAGTGTTTAGAAAAATATATAATATTTATCAGGGTAATTGTAGGTCAAAAAGAATAAAGTTGCAATGGGAAATTGTAGAGATATCACTGAAAAGTGATATAAAGTGTCTTAAGTCTTTAGAATATAAACAAAGTCTCTTTCAAGCACAAGTACCTGGTTTAGAGTGCAAAAATCTCCTCAGAGGGCCACAAAAGAAGAGGTGCGTGGAAAAAGGGTGTGTGCGTCGATTTCTCCTCAGCACACACGGACTTGCGTCGTTATTTTCCACGCGGGGAAGTCGTGCGTCGTTTTCCAGCGCGCGGACAGTCTCTTTTTGTGGATCGCGGGGATTACCAGATGTCCCGGGTCTGTGCGTGGATTTTCCTGCTTGTTTTCCGGCTGCGCGTCGTTCTGCGGGGCTGCACGTCGAAATTACGATCTCACGGCAGGCGTCGCGTCGATTTCTCCTCTAGAGGTCGGGCGGCGTTGTCCTTGCGAAGCCGTGCGTCGGATTTTCGGTCGTCCCAAGAGCGTCGCGTCGATCAGCGTCGGTGTGCGGCGTTTTTCTCGCCGCGGCACAAGCTGTGCGTCGAAAATTTCAGCGCACGGAGCGTCCAAGCGAAAGAGGGAAGTCTTTTTGGTCCTGAGACTTCAGGGAACAGGAGGCAAGCTCTATCCAAGCCCTTGGAGAGCACTTTCACAGCCAGACAAGAGTTCAGCAAGGAAGCAGGCCAACAGCAAGGCAGCAGTCCTTTGTAGAAAGCAGACAGGTGAGTCCTTTGAGCAGCCAGGCAGTTCTTCTTGGCAGGATGTAGTTTCTGGTTCAGGTTTCTTCTCCAGCAAGTGTCTGCTAAGGTAGGGCAGAGGCCCTGTTTTATACCCAAATGTGCCTTTGAAGTGGGGGAGACTTCAAAGAGTGGCTAAGAAGTGCACCAGGTCCCCTTTCAGTTCAATCCTGTCTGCCAGGGTCCCAGTAGGGGGTGTGGCAGTCCTTTGTGTGAGAGCAGGCCCTCCACCCTCCCAGCCCAGGAAGACCCATTCAAAATGCTGATGTATGCAAGTCAGGCTGAGTACCCTGTGTTTGGGGTGTGTCTGAGTGAATGCACAAGGAGCTGTCAACCAAGCCCAGCCAGACGTGGATTGTAAGGCACAGAAGGATTTAAGTGCAAAGAAATGCTCACTTTCTAAAAGTGGCATTTCTAGAATAGTAATATTAAATCCGACTTCACCAGTCAGCAAGATTTTGTATTACCATTCTGGCCATACTATATATGACTTTCCTGCTCCTTTCAGATCAGCAGCTGCCACTTCAACAGTGTATGAGGGCAGCCCCAATGTTAGCCTATGAAGGGAGCAGGCCTCACAGTAGTGTAAAAACGAATTTAGGAGTTTTACACTACCAGGACATATAACTACACAGGTACATGTCCTGCCTTTTACCCACACAGCACCCTGCTCTAGGGGTTACCTAGGGCACACATTAAGGGTGACTTATATGTAGAAAAAGGGGAGTTCTAGGCTTGGCAAGTACTTTTAAATGCCAAGTCGAGGTGGCAGTGAAACTGCACACACAAACCTTGCAATGGCAGGCCTGAGACAAGGAAAAGGGGCTACTTAAGTGGGTGGCACAACCAGTGCTGCTGGCTCACTAGTAGCATTTAATTTACCCACCCTATGCACATAAAGTGCACCTTACTAGGGACTTATAAGTAAATTAATAGTCCAATCAGGTATGATTCAAGGTTACCATGTTTTAAGGGAGAGAGCATATGCACTTTAGCACTGGTTAGCAGTGGTAAAGTGCGCAGAGTCTAAAAACCAGCAAAAACAGTGTCCACAAAGTGGAGGGAGGCAGGCAAAAAGTTAGGGGTGACTACCCTAAGGCTGTCAGGTCTAACATGTGTCCCCCCCAGCTGAAAGTCGGGAGAGCTACCCGACCTCCTGGGAGCTCTCATCGCTAAGGCGGAAGTACCTGGAGAGACCATCAGCATTGGCGTGGTCAACCCCTGGGCGATGTTCCACCGTAAAGTCCATCCCCTGTAGGGAAATGGACCACCTCAAGAGTTTTGGATTCTCACCCCTCATCTGCATGAGCCATCTGAGGGGCCTGTGGTCTGTCTGGACCCGGAAATGAGTCCCAAACAGGTAGGGTCTTAGCTTCTTTAGTGCCCAGACCACAGCAAAAGCTTCTCTCTCAATAGCACTCCACCTCTGTTCCCGTGGTAATAGCCTTCTGCTAATAAAGACTACCGGTTGATCTCGGCCCTCCTCATTTAGCTGTGCTAGGACTGCCCCTATGCCATGCTCTGAAGCGTCTGTCTGCACGATAAATTCCTGGGGAGTAGTCAGGGGCCTTGAGCACGGGGGCAGTGCACATGGCTTCCTTCAGGGCATCAAAGGCTTTCTGACAAGCCTCGGTCCAATACACCAACCTAGGTTGTTTCTTGGAAGTGAGCTCTGTCAAGGGTGATACAATGGTACCATAGCCCTTGACAAATCTGCGGTAGTATCCTGTGAGGCCTAAAAAGGCTCTCACCTCAGTCTGCGTTCGCGGTGGTTGCCAGGCCTTGATAGTTTCAATCTTGGCCTGGAGTGGCTGCACCTTGCCACCACCCACTAGGTGTCCCAAGTACACCACGGAACCTTGCCCAATCTGGCACTTACTAGCCTTGATGGTCAGGCCTGCCTGTTGCAGGGCCTGAAGCACCTCCTTGAGGTGAAGCAGGTGTTCCTCCCAGCTGGAATTGTAGACAGCTATGTCATCCAGGTAGGCTGCACAGAAGGCATCCTTGCCAGCTAGGACCCCGTTAACCAACCGTTGGAAGGTAGTGGGGGCATTTTTCAATCCAAACGGCATCACCCGGAAGTGGTAATGGCCATCAGGGGTTGAAAATGCGGATCTTTCCTTAGCCCCCTCAGTCAGGGCGATCTGCCAGTACCCCGAAGTAAGATCAAACGTACTCAGGAACTTGGCAGCGCCCAGCCTGTCAACGAGCTCATCAGCTCGGGGGATGGGGTGAGCATCAGTCCGTGTGACTGAGTTGAGACCCCGGTAGTCCACACAGAACCGGAGTTCTGGCTTCGCTCCTGGGGCAGTAGCCTTAGGAACCAACACCACTGGGCTGGCCCAGGGACCACTGGATTTCTCGATAACCCCTAGAGTCAACATCTTGGAGACCTCCTCCTTGATGCTGGCCTTCACCTTATCCGACAACCTGTAAATTTTGTTCTTCATAGGGAGACTGTCACTGGTGTCAATATCATGAACACAGAGGTGGGTCAGTCCAGGAGTAAGGGAGAACAGGGGGGAGAACTGCTCCAACAGCTCATAGCAGTCTCCTTTCTGGTTTAGAGTCAGGGAGTCAGAAAGAATGACCCCGCTTACTGACCCATCACCTTCTTGGGCAGAGAGGAGGTCGGGGAGAGGTTCACTCTCCTCTTCCATTCCTTCATCTGTGACCAGAAGCATGTTGATCTCCGACCTCTCACAGTGAGCCTTTAGTCGGTTCACATGGAGCACCCATAGGGGATTCCTAGGGGTTTGGAGGTCCACTAGGTAAGTGGCCTCCCCTTTCCGCTCCTTGATTTCAAATGGGCCAGACCAGCGGTCCTGGGGAGCTCTAGGCTCTACTGGCTCCATTACCCACACTTTGTCTCCAGGTTGAAACTCTACCAGGCTGGCCTTCTGGTCATACCAGAGTTTCATTACCTCTTGACTGGCCTCAAGGTTACTTTGGGCCTCTTTCCAGAAGCGGGTCATCTGGTTGTGGAGGGCCAACATGTAGCTGACCACGTCCTGAGGGGGTGCCTTTGGAGCTTTCTCCAATCCCTCCTTGACAATGCTTAAGGGTCCCCTGACAGGGTACCCATAGAGAAGCTCAAAGGGACTGAACCCTACCCCCTCTGGGGGACCTCTCTGTAAGCAAAGAGAAGGCATGGTAAGAGGACGTCCCACTTACGCCTCATGGCCTCAGGGAGGCCACCAATCATGCCTTTCAGGGTCTTGTTGAATCTCTCCACAAGACCATTAGACTGGGGGTGATAGGGTGTGGTGAACTTGTAGGTTACACCACACGCATCCCACAGAGACTTCATGTATGCAGACATGAAGTTAGTGCCTCTGTCAGACACTATCTCCTTGGGGAATCCCACACGGGTAAATATCCCCATCAGAGTTCTGGTCACCACCGGTGCAGTTACGGTCCTCAGAGGGATTGCCTCTGGGTAACGGGTGGCATGGTCCACCAAAACCAGGATGAACCTGTTGCCTAAGGCAGTTTTGGGGTCCAAGGGACCAACAATGTCGATGCCCACCCTTTCAAAGGGGGTGCCAACGACAGGAAGTGGAATCAGGGGGCTTTTACCCCTTTTTCCTGCTTTACCACTGGCCTGGCAGGTAGGACAAGATCTGCAGAATTTATCTGAGTGTGTCCTCATTTTGGGCCAATAAAAGTGGGTGACAAGCCTGTTAAAGGTCTTGCCTTGCCCCAAATGTCCTGCCAGGGGAATGTCATGAGCCAGACCCAGTAGGAAGGTTCGGTAATATTGGGGGGCCACCAGCGTACGTGCTGCCCCAAAGGCCGGAACCTTACGCTCACTGTAGAGGAGATCATTCTCCCAATATAGGTGGTGATCGCCAGAGGTGTCACCTGCCGCCTGGTTTGAGGCTTGTTTCCTCAGACCTTCTAGAGTGGGACATTCTTTCTGCGCCTTGCAGAATTCCTCCCTGGTGGGTCCACCCTCAACTTGCCAGCCAGCAAGCTCAGGTAAGTCACCTAGGGTGGCAATGTCTTCCCCAGTTGGCTCGGGAGCCTCCTCCTCAGGAGCCCCGTCAGCCACTGCGGGAACTTCTGGGGCCGGTTTCCCGTGTCCCTGGTCCCTCCTCTTGGCAGCTCTCTGGGCCATCGTTCCAGGCTCCAGATGCCCTTGACTTCCCTCTCGGTCAGCCATGGACCATGTGGTCATGCAGACCCACTCAGGTAACCCTAACATCTCCAGGTGAGACTTGAGCTCCACTTCTTTCCAAGCAGTATGCTCAAGATCATTGCCTAACAGACAATCTACAGGCATGGCAGGACTCACAGCTACTTTCAGAGTACCAGAGACCCCCCCCACTCAAAGGGAACCAGAGCCACCGGTAGGTGACTCTCGCGATTGTCAGCGACTATGACCTGGTGGAATGTATTAGGTACTATCTGCTCTGTTGACACCAGCTGACTCTTGATAGTAGTCATACTGGCTCCTGTGTCACGCAGAGCCTCCACCTTCTGCCCATCAATGGTGACCCACTGCCGGTACTTGGAAGTATTTTTGGGCATGTGGACCTTGGGCACCATTTCTCCTTCTCCCAGGGACACTAGGGAAATCTCTACCTGTTCCCCAAAGCTATCTGGGTCCATCTCCCCCCGAGTGCTACACTAGTCAACCCAGGTGCCTGACCGGTAGTGGACGGTGCCCTCTTGGGGCACTGGGGATCGCCTTTATAGTGACCATACTGGTAACACTCCATGCATTTGGGGTTAGGTTTCCCTGACCTGTCATATGTCCCTGGCTTTTTTCCAAATTTGGAAAAGGAAGGGTTGCCACCCCCTCCCTGGGGATTCTTTTGGGGGCCTTTGGAGAGTTCCTTATCTGCAAGTTTATCTCCCCCCTCTTTCTTCTGTTGGGAACCCTGACCACCTTTGTGGGAGTCCCCCCCAGGTACCTTCTTGGACACTCTGGTGCTAACCCAGAGGTCCGCCTCCTCAGCAAGCTTCCTGGGATCAGTCAGCTTGCTATCCACTAAGTGCTGGCGCAACTCTGTATAAGTAGTATTAAGCATATGCTCTCTTAGAATCAGGTCATATAAACCTTTATAATCAGCTACTTTGTTGCCCCGCACCCATCCATTCAGTGCCTTACTGGAGAAGTCAAAGAAATCTACCCATGTTTGTGTGGTTTGTTTGGTGCTGTCCCTGAACCTCTGACGGTATCCCTCAGGGGTCAGCCCAAACTTGGCAAGTAAAATGGCTTTCTGAAGTGGGTATGTGTTTTGATCAGGTTGATCCAATGTGAGGAGTGTATCCCTCCCCAATGGCGGTACATAACCCCACATAGCTACCCCCCATTGCCCTTCAGGAACCTCATGAGCTCTTAGTGCAACTTCATAAGCAGCTAACCATTTATCTATGTCATCTCCCACCACAAAACTGGGCACCACATTTTTGGGTAAACGAACCTTCTTTTCTCCAGCAGGTCCTGTCAGTATGCTGCCACCATTATTGCTGGATTCAGACTGCCTTGCCTTGATCTCCAGCTCCTTGAGACTCAGTTCATGAGCCAACAATAGTTTCTTTTCAGCCAAAGCTCTTTCAGCTTCCACCTGTTTGGCTGCTCTTTCAGCTTCCGCTTGTTTGGCTGTTCTTTCAGCTTCAATCTGTTTGGCTGCTCTTTCAGCCTCAGCTTGTTTGGCTTCTCTTTCTGCCCTTCTCTCCTCCTGTTGAGCCTCAATTTTCAGTTTTGCCATTTGCAATTGGAACTCCCTTTCTTCTCTCCTTTCCTCTGCGGTCAGGCTTTGCTCAGAGACACTGCTCCCTGGTCTGGAAGGGTGCACAATTGCAGTGGTAACACCATCCACAGATAGTGAAAATTCCTCTGAGGGGCCATTTTCTGGCTCTTCTTCCTCATCATCCTCTAAATGGGCTTCTGCCCAGGCCCTCAGCGCCACTTGAAAGTCCTCCTTTCTGGAGGCCCCTTGGGTGGGTACCCTCAATGCCCTGCAGAATCCTCTTAGTTGTTTGACCGTATATGTATCCAACTGGACTAGGTCAAAGTCCCCTGTCTGAGACCCAGTCAGAGACATGTTGAGTGAGGATTTAGTTTTTGAAAATTGTCAGGAAAAAAAACGGATTTGCAAAAAGAGATAAAAACCAAGTTGACCTTCAACTGTGGGTAGGTAGTGAAATACTTAGCTACTGTATGTCACTGCACAAATACAAGTCCTATCCTCACCGCTGATCACCAATGTTAGAAATGGGGTTTTTGGTTGGCAGTCAGGTTACCCCCTGTCCAAGCAAACGCCCTCACTCTAGTCAGGGTAAGTCAAACACAATCCAAGATTATCCTGTGCCCACCCTCTGGTAGCTTGGCACGAGCAGTCAGGCTTAACTTAGAAGGCAATGTGTAAAGTATTTGTGCAATAAATCATACAATACCACCATATAGCACCACAAAAATACACCACACAGTGTTTAGAAAAATATATAATATTTATCAGGGTAATTGTAGGTCAAAAAGAATAAAGTTGCAATGGGAAATTGTAGAGATATCACTGAAAAGTGATATAAAGTGTCTTAAGTCTTTAGAATATAAACAAAGTCTCTTTCAAGCACAAGTACCTGGTTTAGAGTGGAAAAATCTCCTCAGAGGGCCACAAAAGAAGAGGTGCGTGGAAAAAGGGTGTGTGCGTCGATTTCTCCTCAGCACACATGGACTTGCGTCGTTATTTTCCACGCGGGGAAGTCGTGCGTCGTTTTCCGGCGCGTGGACAGTCTCTTTTCGTGGATCGCGGGGATTACCAGATGTCCCGGGTCTGTGCGTGGATTATCCTGCTTGTTTTCCGGCTGCGCGTCGTTCTGCGGGGCTGCGCGTCGAAATTACGATCTCACGGCAGGCGTTGCGTCGATTTCTCCTCTAGAGGTTGGGCGGCGTTGTCCTTGAGAAGCCGTGCGTCGGATTTTCGGTCGTCCCAAGAGCGTCGCGTCGATCAGCATCGGTGTGCGGCGTTTTTCTCGCCGCGGCACAAGCTGTGCGTCGAAATTTTCGGCGCACGGAGCGTCCAAGCGACCCACTTTTTGGTCCTGAGACTTCAGGAAACAGGAGGCAAGCTCTATCCAAGCCCTTGGAGAGCACTTTCACAGCCAGACAAGAGTTCAGCAAGGCAGCAGGCCAACAGCAAGGCAGCAGTCCTTTGTAGAAAGCAGACAGGTGAGTCCTTTGAGCAGCCAGGCAGTTCTTCTTGGCAGGATGTAGTTTCTGGTTCAGGTTTCTTCTCCAGCAAGTGTCTGCTGGGGTAGGGCAGAGGCCCTGTTCTATACCCAAATGTGCCTTTGAAGTGAGGGAGACTTCAAAGAGTGGCTAAGAAGTGCACCAGGTCCCCTTTCAGTTCAATTCTTTCTGCCAGGGTCCCAGTAGGGGGTGTGGCAGTCCTTTGTGTGAGAGCAGGCCCTCCACCCTCCCAGCCCAGGAAGACCCATTCAAAATGCAGATGTATGCAAGTGAGGCTGAGTACCCTGTGTTTGGGGTGTGTCTGAGTGAATGCACAAGGAGCTGTCAACCAAGCCCAGCCAGACGTGGATTGTAAGGCACAGAAAGATTTAAGTGCAAAGAAATGCTCACTTTCTAAAAGTGGCATTTCTAGAATAGTAATATTAAATCCGACTTCACCAGTCAGCAGGATTTTGTATTACCATTCTGGCCATACTAAATATGACTTTCCTGCTCATTTCAGATCAGCAGCTGCCACTTCAACAGTGTATGAGGGCAGCCCCAATGTTAGCCTATGAAGGGAGCAGGCCTCACAGTAGTGTAAAAACGAATTTAGGAGTTTTACACTACCAGGACATATAACTACACAGGTACATGTCCTGCCTTTTACCCACACAGCACCCTGCTCTAGGGGTTACCGAGGGCACACATTAAGGGTGACTTATATGTAGAAAAAGGGGAGTTCTAGGCTTGGCAAGTACTTTTAAATGCCAAGTCGAGGTGGCAGTGAAACTGCACACACAGGCCTTGCAATGGCAGGCCTGAGACAAGGAAAAGGGGCTACTTAAGTGGGTGGCACAACCAGTGCTGCTGGCCCACTAGTAGCATTTAATTTACCCGCCCTATGCACATAAAGTGCACCTTACTAGGGACTTATAAGTAAATTAATAGTCCAATCAGGTATGATTCAAGGTTACCATGTTTTAAGGGAGAGAGCATATGCACTTTAGCACTGGTTAGCAGTGGTAAAGTGCGCAGAGTCTAAAAACCAGCAAAAACAGTGTCCACAAAGTGGAGGGAGGCATGCAAAAAGTTAGGGGTGACTACCCTAAGGCTGTCAGGTCTAACAGATATATATATATATATAAATATATATATATATATATATATATATATATATATATATATATATATATATATATATATATATATATATATATGTATATTGACTTCAGCAAAAAAAAAATTGTTAATACATATGATTCATAACTGTTTGCCCAATAATATATTTCTGTTCAATGGCACCTTGTAAAAATAGTGCTTTAGGACTGCGAAGGGCACTTGTTTCGCTCCCAGCTCCCCAAGTATCTTTCTTGGCTGCTGGGAGGAGCCGGTGTCCACGGACCCCTATACATCTGAGGATATGCATCTCTCGGGCCGCTCCAAACCCGGAACAAGCGTTTGTTTAATTGAGATTCTGGTCATATTTAGTATCGCCTGCCCTGCCCATGTCCAACATTTTCCTGTGGTAAACACGGCCTACAAAGTATTGCAATAAACCTGTGGCGCCCTCCCTCCCTGGGTACAGAAGAGGAGTGGCTGACCAGCAGACTAGCATTGTGGGTTTTTTGCCTCTTGAATACCCATAATAAAAACGCTAAGTGCCAATTACACTGGCCAGCCCCTCCTCTACTGCACCGAGGGGGCTTGAAGTAAAAAGGTGAAAGCGTGCCACAGGGAAGGAGAGCAGGAGAGGCAGAGATGACAGGAAGGCTCAGCTCATTCTTGTCCCGAGAGGCGAGAGCTTGGGACGAGCCAGAGACAGCCATCTCTCTCAAGGGAGGCACCTAAAAAGGCACCTCAGGGTGAGGGAAAGGGGGGGCACCTAAGCCGGATGAGTGCACGACGCCAAATCCACGAGGGGGCCACATGCCCACTGTTCCATCCTGGGGAGTGCAAAGCCACAGTCTCTCAAGTCTCACAAGTGGGTGGTTTGCCCACTGTTCAATCCTGTGGAGTGCAAAGCCACAGTCTCTCAAGTCTATACAGTGGGTGGGTTGCCCACTGTTCAATCCTGGGGAGTGCAAAGCCACAGTCTCTCAAGTCTATACAGTGGGTGGGTTGCTCACTGCCATATCCTGGGGAGTGCAAAGCCACAGTCTCTCAAGTCACTACAGTGGGTGGGTTGCCCACTGTTCAATCCTGGGGAGTGCAAAGCCACAGTCTCTCAAGTCTCTACAGTGGGTGGGTTGCCCACTGCCATATCCTGGGGAGTGCAAAGCCACAGTCTCACAAGTGGATAACAGTCTCCACTGGTTCTGGAAGGGGCATGGTGCCCAGAGTGCTTCATCCTGCTAAGGACAGAGGTAGTGGATGACAGTCTCCACGGGTTCTGGAGGGGGCATGGTGCCCAGAGTGCATCATTCATCCCGTGACGGACTCAGTTGCGTCAGTGCCCTTGCCGCACATGGGCCAGCGGTGCTTGAGACGGCGGTGCCTTGTTCAGCAGTGCTTGAGACGTCGGTGCCCTGTTCAGCGGTGCTTGAGTTGGCGGTGCCCTGTGCAGTGGTGCTTGAGACGGCGGTGCCCTGTTCAGCGGTGCTTGAGTTGGCTGTGCCCTGTTCAGTGGTGCTTGAGACGGCGGTGCCCTGTTCAGCGGTGCTTGAGACTGCGGTACCCTGTTCAGCGGTGCTTGAGTTGGCGGTGCCCTGTTCAGTGGTGCTTGAGTTGGCGGTGCCCTGTGCAGTGGTGCTTGAGACGGCGGTGCCCTGTTCAGCGGTGCTTGAGACTGCGGTGCCATGTTCAGCGGTGCTTGAGTTGGCGGTGCCCTGTTCAGTGGTGCTTGAGTTGGCGGTGCCCTGTTCAGCGGTGCTTGAGATGGTGGTCTCCATTGCAGGGTCTCAGCTGCTGGCGGTCCTTCATGGCCCAGTGGGGCTTGTGCTGGCGGTCCTTCATGGCCCAGCGGGGCTTTTGCTGGCGGTCCTTCATGGCCCAGCGGGGCTTTTGCTGGCGGTCTTTTGCTGGCGGTCATTCATGGCCCAGCTGGGCTGGTGCTGGTCGTGGCCTCCTGGGCAGGTGGGTTGGTGCTGGCGATGGCCTCCTGGGCAGGTGGGCTGGTGCTGGCCTCCTGGGCAGCTGGGCTGGTGCTGACGGTGGCCTCCTGGGCAGGTGGGCTGGTGCTGGCGGTGGCCTCCTGGGCAGCTGGGCTGGTGCTGGCGGTGGCCTCCTGGGCAGCTGGGCTGGTGCTGGTGGTGGCCTCTTGGGCAGCTGGGCTGGTGCTGGCGGGCCCCTCCTGGGCAGGTGGGCTAGTGCTGGCGGTCCTGTTCTGGGCAGCTGGGCTTGTGCTGGAGGTGGGCTCCTGGGCATCGGGGATGATGGCGGTCTTCTCCGCCGTGCTGCTCTTCCCAGACTTGCCGGGTTTCTTGTGGCCCTTCCCCACCTTGGAAGGCGTCACAGCTGACTCCACACTCCCACCGGGACCCCTGGGAGCGGCTTTGGTGGCTGGAGTCTTCCCCCTCTCCCGCCGGGCACTGGCCAACTTCTGATGCTTCACAGGTGGGGAACTGTCTGTGCTGTGGCTCCGTGCCACACTGGCTGCCCTGGTGGCCGGTGCACTCCAGATTCCGGTGACTACAGGCACCACCGGTCCCGGAGATGTTGTGGCTGAGGTGCTAGTTCAGGACCTAGGAGACAGACGGGGTGGGGGATGTGTGGGAAAGAGGTCATGGGTGGACAGGAAACGTTTTTTGGACACACTGGGACGGGTAGCTGGAGGGGCTTTGGGAGTGGAGGAAGAGGTGGTGGTTGTAGGAGGTGTACGTTTGGTGACTTTGGGTGAAGGTGCATGCGCTGGAGGCTGTCGTGAGGTGGATGGCTGTTGGGTGGGTGTGTGCCTGGGTTTGTGTATCTTGGGAGGGGGCGTCACAGAAACACTGGGAGAGGACACAGGGGACGTGTGAATGGTAGTGGGGTGGTGACTGCACGTGAGCGGGGTGTGGTGGTGGGTGTGCTAGAGAGGGACGTAGTGGCTGTAGAGGTAGTGCATGCAGATGTGAGTGTAGACGAGACTGGGAGGGAGGAGGGAGATGAGGAGGAGGGGGACACAGTGGAGGCAGTGGATGTTGGTGTGTCTGCATGTGTGTGATGCTTGCGTGAGTGCCTGTGGGATGTGTGGTGCTTATGTTTGCCTGAGCTTCCCTTGTGTGTTGAGGTGTGTGCATCCTGGTCTGTAGGTGTGCTTGGGATAGGCTGAGGTACAGGGGATTGGGTCTGGGTGGAGGAAGTTGGAGGGGGGAAGCTAGAGACGGGGACAATGCCTGCCATCAGTGCTGAGGCCAGAGTCTGAAAAGCTCGCTGAAGGGCCGCCTGACCAGAATGAATGCCCTCCAGGAATGCATTGGTTTGTTGCAACTGCCTCTCTACACCCTGGATGACATTCAAAATGGTAGACTGCCCAACAGTGAGGGACCTGAGGAGGTCAATGGCCTCCTCACTGAGGGCAGCAGGGGTGACTGGGGCAGGGCCTGAGGTGCCTGGGGCGAAGGTGATACCGACCCTCCTGGGTGAGTGGGCACGGGGTAAAGGCTGAGGGGCTGCTGGGAGGGCGGTGCTGGTAGGGGGGGTGGTGGCTGTACCTGTAGATGCGGGGGGCACAGATGTTGCCGCCACCACGTGGGAGATCCCATCAGAGGACGAGTCTGTGTCGCTGGTGTCAGCTCCTGTCCCCGCCGTGGAGCTCCCCTCGCCCTCCGTCCCACTGGTGAACTCTGAGTCCGTAGTCTCGCCCTCCAGGGCCATGTGGGATGCAGCTCCCTTGTGCTCTGGTGCCACTGCTCCTCCGCCTGATGATGCTAATGCACACAAGAACAGGGAGACCACAAAAAGGAGGGGGACGACAGAAGAAAGACATGTTGAGTGCATGCATTACCGCTACCGTTGGCGGACACGACAGACACAGAAGCACCCTGCACTACGCCGCGCTCTTGGGCTCCACTGTTCAATTCCCGAGAAATGGCCTACAAGGCTATGGACAACATCTGCACACATAGATGACACAGGGGCATGACTAGGTGTACTTGGCACTCTCCAGAGGTAGGGTGGGGTGCCACATGGCCTGTCTTACGGAAGGGCCTTGCCTACGGAACTCGCCCTGGTCTAGGGAAACCCACAGCCCACCTCCCCACCCAGACACCTCCACTGCGCGCAAAGTCAGCAGAATGAGAGTGTACTCACCCCCTTGTGTCTGCTGTGATGCCCTCAAGCGCCCATCCAACTCCGGGTAGGCCACCGCCAGGATCCTGAACATCAGGGGGGTCATCGTGCGACGGGCACCCCTCCCACGTTGGGAGGCCATCCCCAGCTGAGCCTCCACCGTCTTCTTGCTCCAGCGGTGAATGTCCTCCCATCTTTTCCGGCAGTGGGTGCTCCGTCTGTGGTAGATCCTCAGGGTCCGGATGTCCTTGGCGATGGCACGCCAAATATCTTTTTTCTGGTGTGCGCTGACCTACATAAAATGTACAGGGGAAAAAGAGAAGTTATTACTAACTGAACCGTCAAACTGATTGGTCCCCATCCCTACCCTTGCCATGTGGCACATGCATTCACCGTCTTTCATGCACGCAGCACTCTCCCCCTTCCTTCTTACATCCAGCCCTCTCCACACAGGCATAGCCCATACAACATGCTCCCAGTGTACTTACCTGTTTGTCTGGAGGACCGTAGAGTAGCGTGTACTGGAGGAGGACCCCATCCACGAGCTTCTCCAACTCCTCCGATGTGAAGGCAGGGGCCCTTTCCCCAGACACACGAGCCATTCTCTCTTCCAGACCGAGGTCACAGCAGCACTTGCAGTGTAGGTCCTTTCCTGACGAAGATCAGGTTTCGAGTGATTGAACAGATAGAAAATGGCGGTCACATCCGCGGCTGTGCGTACCGTCACTGCTGGCGTACATCGTCATTGGCTCCTGGGACCCATAGGGTCCAATGTTAACCAATGCAGCATTGCGCCGCGGTGTTCGAAAGCCTACCGCGACGGTGTACAACGCCAGCGCAGTTACCTCACATCCCATTGTTCCACTTTAGAGGTCAGGCAGCCGCCAGTTCAAGGGCCCACATGGCTTAATATTTAACTGCATCACACATACCTAGGCCTAGCCTCAACACACATACAGGCCACTTTTCGGATTATGATTTGTGTACTGTGTAGGCTGTGTGTATGTACCTCTAAGTTGTTTTACTCTGTGCTCGCTGTTGTCCTTCATAGGCACCGTCCGCTGGGACATGTGAGGAGATGGCGGCATCCTCTGGTGTACCGACCATTGGTGGACCTGTCGACAATGGAGGAGCGACGTGATTATCACATACAGGCTTGACCGTGCCACAATCCAGGAACTGTGTACCCAGTTGGAGCCAGACCTGATGTCAGCAATCCGCCATCCCACAGGAATCCCCCCCTCAAGTGCAGGTGCTGTCAGTGCTCCATTTCCTTGCAAGTGAGTCTTTTCAAACAACAGTGGCCATAGCATCAGGGATGTCCCAGCCTATGTTTTCCAATGTATTGTCCAGAGTATTGTCTGCCCTTCTGAAACACATGCGGAGCTACATCGTTTTTCCTCAGGTGGAGGATTTCCCTACAGTGAAAGGTGATTTCTATGCCCTGGGACACATCCCCAACATCATAGGTGCCATTGATGGGACCCATGTGGCTTTGGTCCCCCCACCACAGGAGTGAACAGGTGTACAGAAACCGGAAGAGTTATCATTCCATGAATGTACAGATGGTATGTTTGGCAGACCAGTACATCTCCCATGTGAATGCCAAGTTCCCTGGCTCAGTGCATGACACCTACATCCTGCGGAATAGCAGCATCCCTTATGTGATGGGTCAACTCCAGAGGCACCGTGTGTGGCTATTAGGTGAGCACCTGGAAGCAAGACAGTGGGAATGGTTGTCTGGGTCTGGGGATATCCCTCCAGGTTAGTGCGTGTCTAACAGTTTTCCCTCACCATTTGCAGGTGACTCTGGTTACCCCAACCTGTCATGGCTACTGACCCCAATGAGGAATCCCAGGACAAGGGCAGAGGAACGCTACAATGAGGCCCATGGGCGAACTAGGAGGGTGATCGAGCGGACCTTCGGCCTCCTGAAGGCCAGGTTCCGCTGCCTCCATGTGACAGGTGGATCCCAATTCTACTCACAAAAGAAGGTGTGCCAGATCATCGTGGCCTGCTGTATGCTTCACAACTTGGCTTTGCGACGACAGGTGCCTTTTCTGCAGGAGGATGGTTCCAGGTGGCGGTTTTGTGGCAGCTGTGGAGCCTGTGGACAGTGAAGAGGAGGAAGCAGAGGAAGAAGACATGAACAACAGGGACTCAGTGATCCAGCAATATTTCCAGTGAGACACAGGTAAGAGTACAGACCTGCCTACTACATGTACTTTAACACTACTACCTCTCTACTGTCTGTCATTTTCACCCAGTGTATGGTCACTGAGTTGTCACTTTCCCTTATGATTTCACAGATGTGGGTCGCACTGTGTGACATCTGCTTAGATTCCTCATGGACTAGAGCTGTGTGACATAGGTATGTTGACATTACAATTGGAAGAGCATTTTGTCACTGTAATTGCTAATACACTATTTTGAAATCACAGACAGACTCCAGATTGTTTTGTGCTTTAAGTGTGTTTATTTAAGTGCTCAATATTGGAGGGGGTAGTGAAATGGTGAGGGGTGATGGCGGAGGAATGTCCACGGCAGAGTCCAGTCTATTAGTCTCACAGGTGCATTCCCCATATGGGCATAGGAAGTGGAGCTGGGGCAGTTTAAGTATGGACAGGGTGACAAAGTGGGACAGTAGGATGACAATCAGGGTGGTCGCATTTCTTGGCGGGGGTCTTGGCATCGTGCTCTGTCTTTGTCCTGGATCTCATAGACCGTTTGCAGGGTTGTTCTCCCTCTGCAGGGGGTGGGGTGCTGGTGTGGTGGTCCTGTGGCGGGACGTCCTGTCCACTAGCGCCGGCGGAGTTGGTGGGCAGTTCATCGTCCATGCTAGTGTTAGGGGCCCCTTGTAGTGCCACAGTGTTCCTCCTGGTGCCCAGGGTGGAGCTGATGGTTCTGAGTTCCTCCCTGAAGCCCATATACTGTTCCTCCTGCAGGCGCTGGGTCTCCTGAAACTTGGCCAGTACAATTGCCATTGTCTCCTGGGAGTGGTGGTAGGCTCCCATGATGGAGGAGAGGGCCTCGTGGAGAGTGGGTTCCCTTGGCCTGTCCGCCCCCTGTTGCACAGCAGCCCTCCCAGTTCCCCTGTATTCCTAGGCCTCCGTCCCCTGGACCGTGTGCCCACTGCCACTGCCCCCAGGTCCCTGTTGTTGTTGGGGTGGTGGGTTAGCCTGGGTTCCCTGTAGTGGTGGATACACAGCTGATTGACATGTCCTGGGGACTGAGGTATGGGCCCGCTGGGTGGGTGCTGTGCTGGTGTTTCCAGAGGGGGGAAGGTCTGTGGTGGCCTGTGACTGGGTGAGGGGAACCGACTGTCCCGAGGTCCCCGATGGGCCGGGCTGGTCATCTAGATCCAGTTGGACAGAGCTGCTGTCATCACTGTGGGCCTCTTCTGTTGGTGGTGTGGACATGTGTGGACCCTCCTGTCCGGTGATGTTGGGTAGGGGTCCTGCAGGGGTATAAAAGGATGGTTATTACATCTGTGTGTGGCATGGTGTGCAATGGGTGGGTGACCGTGTACCCCAGTGCTTGCATTCCTGTGTGGGACCTTGTGTGATGATGGTTTAGGGGGTTGTATGGGTATGTGCAGTGGGCATGCTTTAGTGATGGGTGTCCATGCTTTGTTGTTGCATGCAGGACTTGGTGTTGGGATGTGTGGTTTGTGATGTTGGGACATATGTGAGGAGTTGGGGTGCTGGGGGTGAGGGTGAGGGTGGGGGTATGTGCTGGCATGCAGGTAGGGTGGGGGATGTAATAATTAAGATTTGTCTTACCAGAGTCCATTCCTCCACCTTCTCCTGCTAGGCCCTCAGGATGCAGAATCGCCAAGACCTGCTCCTCCCATGTTTTTAGTTGTGGGGGAGGAGGCGGGGGTCCGCCGCCAGTCCGCTGAACCGCCTGGTGGTGTCTTGAGACCACGGAACGCACCTTCCCCCGTAGGTCGTTCCACCTCTTCCTGATGTCCTCCCGATTTCTTGGGTGCTGTCCCACTGCATTGACCCTGTCCACTATTCTTCGCCATAGCTCCATCTTCCTTGCTATTGAGGTGTGCTGCACCTGTGCTCCGAAAAGCTGTGGCTCTACCCGGACGATTTCCTCCACCATGTCCCTGAGCTCTTCCTCCGAGAACCTGGGGTGTCTTTGCCATGCCATGGGGTGGTGTAGGTGATGTGTGGGGTGGAGTGTGTGGTGATAAGTGTGCTGATATGTAGTGGTGAGTTGTGTGAGGTGCGTGGAAGTTCTGTGGGTGATGGTGTTGTGTGCCTGTGGATGCGGTTGTTCTTGCTGGTGCTGTCTCTCTCTGTCCTTCTTTCTGAATTTTTTGTCGTAGGGGTTTGTGGGTGATGTGGGTGTGTGTTTTATATTGTAATGGGTGTGTGAGAGTGGTGTGTGTATGTGTATCAGGTGTGTGTATTTGGAATTGTCCAATGTGGCTGTGTTTTGTACGAGTGTGTGTATTTTGAGCACGGCGGTGTGTACCCCCAATGGAATACCGCGGTTGAAAGACTGCCGTGTGGATTCGTGTGTCATGATAGTGTGGGCGTTTTTCTGTTGGCGTGACGGTGGAGGTTTTGTTTTTGCCAGTTTATCACTGACCTTTGGTGTGGCGGACTTGTGCGGGTGTCTGAATATTGGCGGATTCAGAAATGTGGGTCATAATAGCTGTGGCGGTTTTCCGCAGCCGCGGCGGTGTGTTGGCGGTCTTCTGCACGGCGGTAAGCGGCTTTTACCGCCAATGTTATAATGACCGCATTGGTCCCTTATTGTTAAATGCTTGAAAAGCGAAGCACAGAGCTTTAAATGGAATACTTTATTTGCTACGGGGGAGCCAATTAAGTTTTTCAATGGAGGCAGGCATAGTCTGGTATCTGGGCAGCTGCTATAAGACATGGGCTGTCGCATTATCTGCAGCCTTTCCAGGACCGAATGAGATGCACCCAGATAAAGCTCATACCCGTAGTCCAGGCGGGATGTATTCAGGTCCTAGACTACAGTTTTGTGGGTCGAAGTCGCGCAGAACATTTCTTTTGGTTGCAAAAATGCCAAAACAGCAAGTTTCCTCACCTGAACTTCAAATAGCAATTTATCATCAAACCAAATTCTTAGGCTTTTAATGACACTTTTAGGCTGAGGCTGTGGTAATAATAAAAGAAAGAAGTAAGAGGGAAATGTATAACAGTTGCTGAGGGGCAAATGTGCTGCTCTGTGTGTCTGGTGATGTGTTCAAACATGAAGGGCAGACTCAACCTTTCATCTTTTATTGTTCAATAAATCGAATAGTAGGAAGTTAGTTCTCCTTGGTGGGCTTGGGTTAGTTTT
Organism: Pleurodeles waltl; assembly: GCF_031143425.1. Classification (NCBI taxonomy): domain Eukaryota; kingdom Metazoa; phylum Chordata; class Amphibia; order Caudata; family Salamandridae; genus Pleurodeles; species Pleurodeles waltl. The sequence goes on along the minus strand of NC_090444.1, from coordinate 1,667,767,663 downwards.
GAAATGTTCCAGAAGCAATGAACCAGACAGACAACAGAGTACTTGTTCTGATTACAATTATTCATAACCTTCCCTAACTGATATTGTGCCCACCTCTTGTTATTTTTATATATTGAAAGGTTCAGTGTTTTCTGGCTGTGTGATATAAAGTCATGGCCTCAAAGATCAAGCCACAAATAATTGTGACAAGGTAACACCCACAATGCTCTGAGCAAGCTGGGTGGCATCTGAAATTGTAAATTGTACAAAAACAGTAAAACAACACATTTGTTTTTCTAGAAATACAAAGTCTACAAACATATGCAGGATTCGACCAATGTGTAAGTGGAAAAGTCAGGTCATAGTTGCATTGCCTAAACAGATCATTAAGTCTTAATTTTACTTCACGTTCTAGTACGAGTTCTGATTTTCTAGAGGGGGGGGACAAACCATTTGGCTACTGAGGCACACATCCCTGAAATGGAGCAACTTGAGATCATGTTATCATACATGTTGCAAACATATCAGGATATGTTTTTGCTTGAATATCGTCTTTTTCAAAGTTCAAAAGAATTGCATCAAAGCTACAAAAAGGTGGGTCAATGCAGAGGTTTCAACCTGAAATTTTAACTTGAGTTATCTAGTGTCCCATGACAGGTGTGAATAGTTCTTCAAGTCATTTCTTTTTCTCGTGCATTTTGGCACTTGTAGCGTTTGATTTTTTTCCCATTAGAAACACATAACTACAAGTTCTGAATGTAACTAAAAATGTGTCTGACGATCATAGATGCTAATTTTTCTGTTCATTCCAATTGTCACACATGAGCCATGCAAACGTCATACGCACACTGGAAATACCGAAATATCACACATATGCATAGAGAAAGCTTTTGCCTGTCATGCTGGTGGTGGAGGCAGAAGGAAGAGGAATCTACTTCTTGCATCAGCTCTGATTCTCAGGTCACCCTGGTGAAAGTCCACAATGTGCCCACCATTGTCAGGTGGTGCTGGCCTGGATATGACGTTCCAGTGGATTGCTGCATCTGGTGCGGCTTGGGTGGCTACTCAGTCCATGCACACACCACACCTCACCGGTCTGTAGCGATGCTGAGGCCAGACAGTGGAGTGTACATGCATGGCTGCACTATATCTGTGCCAACCACTGAAGGCCATAGGTACTATGGTGAACTCCCTGTCAGTTGGTAGCCTTCCTTTGATCCAAAACCAATCCACTAGGTGCCTTACCTAAATGTACATATGGGGGACACATCCAAATTAACTTTTAAGTTCACTCCATAAACTTCCTGGACTATAATCTAAATTTTATTTTTTGAATCGTAATTTCTTTTACCACATTAACCACGAAATTCCTTCTAAAAATCAAACAAATCATTTTTCATGGCATCACTGAGCCTTTTTAAGGCCGACAGATCAACAAAAGTATGTAGGTGGTAGGGCGGAGGCTTAGCATCAGCTGCTACATTCTCCAGGTCCCACAGGTTGGTTTTGGTTTGTGGAGTCATGCAGACCTGACATTGACCACTCAGTATGGTCCCATGTTCCCTGTGTGGTGAAAAAGCCTTGAAGGATGGGCTCACTAGCCCTGATATTGTGTAGTGCATGTTGCCTACTTTACTGTTGAACATCTATCTTGGACTGGTCTAGTAGTGAGTACCAACTTCAGACTAAAGGAAGAATGTTAGCTAGGATTAATTTTTCACACTGCATTATAACAGTCATCAGGAGCCTCTCGCAGGTGGAGCAGAGCAACAATGACTTTAGTCCTCATTTAGATATTGGCAGATGAGTTTCTCTGTCACATTGGTGATGGATATCCCATCCGCCAAAATCTAAATCCCATTATATTATAGGATTGTGATTTCGGCAGACGGGATATTCATCACCGTTGTGACGAGTAACTCATCCATCAATATCTAAATCATGCCCTTTATGTATGTAGAAAGAGTGCTACAAAAAATGCATAAATGTGCTCCACACAGTTCGTAATGGAAAAGTGGGAAAACATGTAATCAGCAGTTAAAGCTCTACAGGTGAAATGACATGCACTGCCCAAAAAAGTCAAGGAGAATGGAACGGAGGATAGAGAACCCAAGAACAGGCTGCAGTAAGGATTGGTTCCATGGAACAGAAAGCGTCTGTCTTGAACCCTTTCACACAAAAGCCTGTCACGCAGAAGATGCTTCATTTTGAATACAAGATGGAGTTGATGGTCAATGTGCTTAGTGGTATAGAGTAATATAAAGTATAAAGTAATGAGTTGAGGACAGAAATGGCGGCCTTACTGAGATCTTCATGCTACAACCTTAGAAAAGGGGTCTTTTCAAACTCAAAGCAAGTTTATAGGCTTCCTGGGAGGGGTTTGAGGGATGGCAAGGAAGCGTGAGGCACAGCTATGTTTCATGATTGTCTAAGATGACATTATTATTATAAAATCTCTGATTAAGCAGCAAAATGTTTTTATGGAGAAACTTGTCCTGAGACTTTGGAGAGAAAGAAGATCCTCTCTGAATAAAAGAGAACTAAACAATTTGACTTTTTGTGCCTCCCTCACTTACGCACTTGCCAGGCTAATTCCTTCAGACAGATGCAGTCAACAAAGGCATTCTCCTGGGGAATCAGAGGTCAGTGGGAGCTGGTTGGGGATAATAATACTTGAGCCACTCTGAAGTGCCACTGTTAGGTGGACTTGGCGAAGGATGATCCACTTAAGGTTCATGACAAGATTGTTCTGGGAAGGCCTGATGCCTTTTTTGTCTCTGCTGCCTTCCATAATTTCTTCATAGTTTTTGGTCTACATGATGAATGATTTATAAAAATCGAGTTTGTGTGTATAACCTCACTGCAAATGTTCTTTAAGAAAAACAATTAAATTGGGAAAAAAATGATGTGCACACACTGTGCCTATGGCAGAAAGCATCCCCTGGCACCCTCTGGAGTTATTACTCTATGCTCGAAACTCCATGTGGATCGTAGATAAAAATATTCCAAAAAGATTTAGGGCCTGATTTAGAGTTTGGCAGAGGGGGTTACTTTTCACAACAGTTCACATCAGTGATGGATAGTCCGTCACCCGAAATATAAATCCCATAGGAGAGAATGGGATTTAGATTTCAGCGGACAGGATATCGGCCGCCGTTGTGACGGAGTAACCCCTCCCCAAACTCTAAATCAGGCCCTTAGCTTTGAAGGGCTGACAATGCACTTGTCCCAGTCTCTTAGGGCCAGATGTAGGTAGGCTTTTGCACCTCGCAAACGGCAAAAAACGCTGTTTGCGAGGCGCAAAAGCCCTCACGTGATGCAGAAACACATTTTGCGAGTCAGAACCGACTCGCAAAATGCGTTTCCGACTCGCAAATAGGAAGGGGTGTTCCCTTCCTATTTGCGACTCGCACCGCTTTCGCGGTCGCAAATCAACTCGCAGTTACCATCCACTTAAAGTGGATGGTAACTCATTCGCAAACGGGAAAGGGTCCCCATGGGACCCCTTCCCCTTTGTGAATGATCACAAAACTATTTTTTCAGAGAAGGCAGTGGTCCTATGGACCACTGCGTACTCTGAAAAAAAAACGAAACAAAAGGTTTCGGTATTTTTTTCTATGTGCAGCTCGTTTTCCTTTAAGGAAAACGGGCTGCAGATAGAAAAAAAAAACTGCTTTATTTAAAAGCAGTCACGGACATGGTTGTCTGCTGTCTCCAGCAGGCCACAATCCCCGTGAGTGCCCAGACTCGCTATGGGGTCACTCGCTATGGGGTCGCAAACTGCGACCCACCTCATTAATATTAATGAGGTGGGTCTTTGCGACCCCATAGCGAGTCGCAGAAGGTGTCTGAGACACCTTTCTGCATAGCAAATTGCGAGTTGCAATTTGCGAGTTGCTCTGACTCGCAAATTGCAAGTCACAATTTGCTGTCTACCTACATCTGGCCCTTATTGTGATGGATGATAGCTTCCCGTCTCCGCTAATGTAGGATGAAACATTAGGGACTCAGGGCCATATGTACGAACACATTTTCCCATAGACACAGAATGGGCAAAACTGCTTGCTACATCTGGCCCCCAGACTGCACCTCAGAAACGAGGTAAAATAGGACCTGTGGTTCTCGGATTGTTTGTTTACTAGGAACATGAATTTAGTGATGGATCGCGTGACTGACGGGCATATGCTTGCCCCTACAGTAAATGAGCTAAAACGACGAAATAGAAGGCGATGTTGTACCAGTGGGTCAGACTGACTCAAGTACTTCCACGCGCCACCTTCGAAGCGTTTATGAGATATTAGGCAAACCATGCGGTCAGACTGAATATATGGTACATCTGCCAAACCTTCATTCAATGTCATCGCTTGGATCACGTTTACGTACTTCAAAGCGCCTCAGTGAATTGAGCCCTACTCTGTGGTTGCCAGTGACGGCAAGCGCACAGCGCTGCCTTGTCCGTGGCGCATAGAGCGCGCTCTTGTGAGGAGAGCGCCCTCCCCCACGCCCTGGTAATAGAATAATGACCGCCTGTTAGCTCGTCCCACTTCCTCCTACGAGCTCGCGCGGCATCAAAGAGGCTTCGTATGAAGCATAAATGCCCACTCTGTTGTCTCTAATGAGGTCTATGTGGGTAGCTGGGCCGGAATGGGACTCTAACATATGATTGCTTCGGACACTGATTGCTTGCAGGGGTGAATGTGATTACAGGGTTTAGGAATCATTTTAAATACTAGTTCACGGCAGAAATATATCTACGGCACGGTGCGCTTCAAAGAAGGCCCCAGTTATACTTTTTGGTTCATGGTTTATTTCTGTAGTGAAGACGGCGTTCTTTCTGTTGTTGCCACTCTTTGAAGGTGAAAACATGCAATAAACCTACCTTTCTTTTCCCATAAAAAATGTTTCAGGAGAATTGCCCATTCACATGAACCTACAAATAGCAGTTTTAGCTTCATTTCCTATGGTACCGTGTTTTTTCATAATTTATATTAGTCGTTGCCTTGCACAAAAATCAACTAGAACTTCCATGCTTTTGCATGTGAAAATAAACACTAAGGGACAGATTTATCGACATTTAGTGCAACGTAGCCGAAAATGGCGAGAGCAGGAATGCACCATAATTACTGACATTTGGCGCATTCCTGCTCTCTATGCACTGGTGCAGTACTGGCTGCCAAGTGGCAATCCATTGGACCTTGCGCCATAGTGCAAGGGTGCCTGCGTTCAAGGCAGGATTGTTTTTGTGCAGGAAGGTACAGCCTCTTGTACAAAAACAATCCTCTGGGGCATTTTTATCTTTCTATGTGTGCTGCACAAATCACGCATGGAACTCCTTCTGAAAGCAGAGTAACACAAGGCAGCGACTGGCACTGCCTTTTGTTACTCCAGATTTGCTATGTCATGCAGAGCCACCCAGGGTGGCTCTGCGTGTCATAGTCAATCTGACTTAAGAGCTTGCTGCCTTGTGTGAAGCAAGCCCTTGATAAACCTGGTCCGAAGGGGCATATTTACCAATATTTCACGCAATGCAAGGCCACACAAAAACACAACTTGCTGCATTACTTTCCATGAAAGAGCAGAAATGTGCCATATCTACTAAGATATTGCACAGTTCTGCTCTCTCCTAACGCTGACGTATGGTATGCTGCCAAGCGCCAACACAGGCGTGCTTATTCCATGCTGCAATGGTGCCTGTGTTATGGACAGGATTGTTTTTGTGCACAACAACAATCCCTAGAGGCATGTTCCTTTTCTATGTATGCTGCAGAAATCAGCACACACTGAAAAAGTAAGTAACATGGAGAAATTAAGATAATTTTCCTCGTTACGGCTATGTCAGGTAGACACCCCATTTTGGCGCAAACCCTGGTTTACAAGTCTTTGTAAATCTGGGTTTGCACCAAAATTCATGGGTAGATACATAGGAACTCCCATGCTCCACCCATGTAACGCCTACCCCACACAAAGTAACACAAGGCAATATTTACTAAACGGCTTAAAGCCACAGAGATCAACTTTGTGTAGCTTAGTAAATGCCAAAATGGATTTTTCATCTCGACTGAGCCACAAAAGTGGCACAACATTTGCATATCCTGAGAGCTTGTTTTTGACAGGGTTACGATTACTGTAACTCTTTCTACCCTTGGTCTGCCTTCCGAAGCCTGTACTACAACCTGAAAAGTTGTTCTTACGCTTATTGCTTGGTCTGCTTTGCTCCAGGCCTTTCATTCACAGTCATTAGCAGACTCTTAGGAATATTCACTTTGGATGCTGCAGTGCTGAGCTCATTGAGCCATCTTTCCTGGAGGTATTTTCTCTATTTTGTGGTGCAGCTCATCAGCTTCATTTCTCGGGCACAGGGCATTGCACGTACTATCAAGGACAGCTCAGACAATCATCTCTGGGCAGCATTTAGCATGTCCGACTTCTCTTGATGAACAGCACTGGACCAGTTCCATTTGCTTTGGGTAACAGGAAAGCAAGTTCTCCAGTAAGGATCATCACCATCGGGTGACTTTACATCTCATTTCTGGGATTTTTGGGAAAAAGTCTGGTAATCATGGTCACTCCTCTTCCTTATACTACACTGGTCAGGAATGAGAGCAGGCTTTTATTGGTGAAGACCTCCCCTGCAGCTCATTTCACTTAATGTGTGCTCTTTGGCATGGTCGAGTGCTTGCAGCCACTGGTGTACACCCCTTGCCACTTATGTTCCTCCACCTGCACATCCTGTGCATGTCATGTCCTCATCAGAGGTAAAATAAAAAAAGTCACAAAATAGTGAATATGGATTTTATGTTCCTGCAAGAATTCCATGGGCCTTTCTAGACCCACCTAAGCTGCATAGGCCTAAACACAAAGGTCTCCCTAACTGCAAGGATTTTTAGCTGTGAGCATATAACCATAATAGAAAATAAATCCTTCCTAACCGAAGCGTTAAGCCTCTAACTCGAAGTTACAGCACACTTAGGGCCTGATTCTTACCTTGGCGGTCGGCGGAGAGGCGGCGGTCGGACCGCGAACAGACCGGCGGTCCAAAAAATGGCATTCTGACCGCGGCGGTCACCACCGCGATCGACCGCCACTTCCCCACTCCGACCGCCACGGCGGTCATGACCGACGGGCTGGAGTTCGCACACTCCGGCCCGGCGGTCGACCCAAGACCGCCAACCGTATCATGACCCTGCTTACCGCCGCGGTTTTTGGCGGTCGGGAACCGCCATGCGAACCATGGCGGTAGGCACTATCGGGGCCAGGGAATTCCTTCCCTGGCACTGATAGGGGTCTCCCCCACCCCCCACTGCCCCCCACGAGTCCTCCCCCCACACCCTCCACCCCCCTGCCACCCCCCAGAGGTGGTACGAACCCCCTGCCCCCCCACCCCGACATGCACATACACGCACCCCGACATGCACGCACCCCCAACATGCACATATGCACACCCCCTACACACACACATACACAACGGGGGCACATACCCGCACACATGCATGCCGACATGCGCACCCGCCGAACTACACACATTGCCCAAAGGCACAGCAGCACCCCCCGCCCGCATGCACGCACTCACACACCCCCTCTACACACCCCCATGCACGCACACATCACACAACACCCCCCCACCCCCTCCCCTCACGGACGATCAACTTACCTTGTGCGTTGGTCCTCCGGGAGGCGACGGGAGCCATAGGGACGTGACCGCCAACAGAAGACCGCCAACAGAAGACCGCCACACAGAAATGTGGGTCGTAATTCTGGGGGCGGTGTTCTGCTGGCGTGGCGGTGGAGGTTGACCAGTCTCCACTTTCCCGCCGACCGCCAGTGTGGCTGCTGGCGGTATTCCGGCGGAACGCTCCCAGCGGTCGGAATACGCGCAGCGGCATACCGCCGCGGTCGGCGGTCTTTACCGCGGCGGTCTTGCGAAAAGACCGCCAAGGTCAGAATCAGGCCCTTAGTGTTCTGTATTTGTAAAGTTTCAACAGAAGACGATACAAACAATGAAGACTGAGAAATGAAATTGCAATATTGACCGGCCACATATGTCTGCATGGGTGCGGGGAGTGGAATGAGAATTAGAAAGATGTTGGGTTTTGATAATTAAGGGATGTAGGAAACGACGTGAACTGAGGTTTGTAGCAGTAACCTGCAGGGTTTGTTTTATGGTTTTGACTTTATGGAGTAAACTGACTGTTAGAAATGAGGTCTCTAGTTGGCAGTGGTTTGCACCTTGTGCAAGTAGGAACCCTCACTCTAGTCAGGGTGAGGGAGTCACATAGCTAAGATAACCCCTGCTCACCCCCTTGGTAGCTTGGCACAAGCAGTCAGGCTTATTTCAGAGGCAATGTGTAAAGTATTTGTACACACACACAGTAACAGTGAAATCACTACAAAAGGACCCCACACCAGGTTAGAAACATAGTGAATGTTTATCTGAGTAAACAAGATAAAAATGACAAAAATCCAACATACACAAATAAAAATACAAATTTTTAAAGATTAAGGGGGTCATTCCGACCCTGGAGGTAAATACCGCCAGGGCCGGGGACCGCGGGAGCACCGCCAACAGGCTGGCGGTGCTCCCTTGGGCATTCTGACCGCAGCGGTTCGGCCGCGGTCAGAAGAGGAAAACCGGCGGTCTCCCGCCAGTTTTCCGCTGCCCTGGGAATCCCCCATCTGCGCCGCCATGGGGGATTCCGACCCCCTCACCGCCATCCTGTTCCTGGCGGTTCTGCCCGCCAGGAACAGGATGGCGGTGAGGGGTGTCGTGGGGCCCCTGGGGGCCCCTGCAGTGCCCATGCCAATGGCATGGGCACTGCAGGGGCCCCCGTAAGAGGGCCCCACTTTGTATTTCAGTGTCTGCATTGCAGACACTGAAATACGCGACGGGTGCCACTGCACCCGTCGCACACCCTCCACTCCGCCGGCTCCATTCGGAGCCGGCATCCTCATGGAGGGCTGTTTCCCACTGGGCTGGCGGGCGGCCTTTTGGCGGTTGCCCGCCAGCCCAGTGGGAAACACAGAATGACCGCCGCGGTCTTTTGACCGCGGTACGGTCTTCTGGCGGTTCCCTCCAGGCGGGCGGCTCCCGCCGCCCGCCGGGGTCAGAATGACCCCCTAAATATAGTATAGCACATATTAACATAATAATCCCAACTGGGGCTTTCAAAACAGCTTGTCGGAGTCACTTCCAACAATACGATGCCAACTGCAAGGGAGGTGGTGCTGGCTATGGAGTCATATAGATCTCGGCTACAGTACGTTGGAAAACAATGAGGAAAGAAAGACGTTGCATGGTGAGGTGCGTTGTCGCTGGAGCCTGTGCAGCATCAGTTTCTTACTGCCACTTGGGAGGTGAGACGTCAGTTCTTTACTGCTAGGCAGGAGGGGCAGATGTCGCCTTCCTGACAGAGACCTGGATGAACCCCTCCTCAGCACCTGACATGGCCATAGCCATCCCGGACAGCTGCAAGATCACCTGCAGGGACCGCTCCAACAAACCAGGAGGACGCATCGCCATCATCCACAAGAACACCCTCAGGATCACGACCAACACCGAAGACACCCTCGGCACCGCCGAACTCTTGCACTTCCAAATCCACACTGACCCAAACACCACCCTTCGATGGCCCCCCAGCCCACGACAACAGTTTAGCGACCATTACCGATATCATCAGCACGCACGCTCTCGCATCCACTGACTACATACTCCTCGGACACTTAAACTTCCACCTCGAGAACACCAACAACACCGCCACCCTGCTCAACAACCTCTCCAACCTCAGCCTCAAACAGCTTATCACAACACCAACCCAGATGATTTTGGTGGCCTCTGATCGGAATGGGGGGAAGTGGACTCTCTGGGTTCTGCCGGTGAGAAAGGAGGTGACCCAGACCAAGTCTCTGTCTCGGATTCCAGCATTGCTGAGGCGTGAGCGTAGGGTGTGGTGGCAGACGGTGTTGAACGCGGACGCGACAGAGTCCTGGGCTTGGCCACCTCCTTTCTCACCGGCAGAACCCAGAGAGTCCGTCTCCCCCCATTCTGCTCAGAGGCCACCGAAATCATCTGCGGTGTTCCCCAGGATTCGGCCCTCAGCCCGACCCTCTTCAACGTCTACATAGTCCGCTCGCTAACATCGCCCGATCCCACAACCTCAACATCATCTCATATGCGGAAGACACCCAGCTGGTGCTCTCCCTCACGAAGGGCTCTGCCAAGACCTACCTCCACGAAGGACTGAAGGCCATTGCCGAATAGATGAAGAGCAGCTGCCTCAAACTCAATACGGACAAGACAGAAGTCCTTATCTTCAGCTCCACCCCCTTCACATGGGATGACTCCTGGTGGCCTGCCACTCTCGGAACCGCTCCGACTCCACCGACCACGCATGCAACCTAGGATTCATATTGGACCCCTCACTATCCATGACCCAGCAAGTCAACGCCATCTTCTCCTCCTGCTTCAACACCCTCCGCATGCTCCGAAAGATCTACAAATGGATACCCACCAAAACCAGAAGACCAGTCACCCAAGCCCTCGTAAGCAGCAAACTGGACTACGGCAATGCCCTCTACGCAGGAATCACGGCCAATCTCCAGAAGAGGCTGCATTGCATCCAGAACGCCTCGGCACGCCTCATCCTGGACATCCCCCGCCACTGCCACATCACAGACCACCTGAAAGACCTGCACTGGCTCCCAGTCAACAAGAGAATCACCTTCAAACTCCTCACCCACGCTCACAAAGCACTGCACAACACCAGATCAGAATACCTCAACAAACGACTCTCCTTCTACACCCCGATCCGGCATCTCCGCTCAGCTGACCTCGCCCTCACAACCTTCCCACGCATCTGCAGAACTACAACCGGAGGTAGATCACTTTCACACCTCGCCGCCAAAACATGGAACACTCTTCCCACCCACCTGCACCAGACCAAAGACCTCCTTACCTTCAGGAAACTTCTCAAGACCTGGCTGTTCGAGAAGGAGCAGCACCTCCACCCCACTTTCTCCCCCTACCCTCCTCAGCACCTTGAGACTCTCACGGGTGAGTAGTGCGCTTTACAAATCGCCTGATTGATTGATTGGTTCCTTATGGTTGCAAGCAGCTGATATGACGTTGGCGGTGAGGTGGCGGTTCCTTACAACAAGGCAGAGTTGATGAATCCAACAGGTCAAGACATGGGGCGTCGACTTTGCAGTGTCACAAGTACACCTTGGGGCCACAAGTGCTGTGACAGAGTCGGAGTCGGCTGTCACGGACATCGGTGACACAGCACTCTCAACTCATGGTGTGGTGGGACTTCGGTGGTGCGGTGTTGAGCCTTCGTTGCAGATCATGGTCATTGCACTCAGTGGAGACCACAGCTCTGGTGCAGGCAGATGCACAGGGTCAGTGAGTGGCACCGGTTCCGAAGTCACTCTGGAAGTCGATGTACCAGTTTCTTCCTGGTTGTATCAGAAGTTACTCCCAAGGTCCCAGGGACTGGGTTTGCCATAACTTGGCAAGTCAGGGCTCACAGCAAGCAAGCTTAGGTGCTGCCAGATGAAGTCTTTGATGGCCCTGACACTGACAGGAAGCAAGCTTAGTTCAAGCTCTTAGAGAACCTTGTATAGCAGAATGTAGAAAACAAAGTCCGGTCCTTTCACTTCCAGGACAGAAGCAGCAAGCAGCAGACCAGCACAACAAAGCAACAGACAGAGTTGTGAGCTTTCTCCTGAAGTCGAGGAGTGTGTGTGAGGCATGTAGTTGAGGGGGACGTTCCAGGTCTTGGCGGCGACGTAGGAGAAGGAACATCCTCTGCTATGGCTGCTTTGGACTTTCAGGACCTGTGTGAGGGCGAGAGTTGTTGAACGAAGCTCCTTGGTTGGTTGGTGGAAGGAGAGCCTGCAGTTGATTAGCTTAGGTCCAGTGTTGTGGAGGGCTTAGTAAGCAATGGTGAGTGCTTTGAATTTGCATCTCTTGTGCACGGGTAGACAGTGAATACTTATGAGGTGGGGATGATGTGGGTCCCTCTGGGGAGGTGTAGGATGAGTCTTGCTTTGTTCTGGATGATCTGGAGACGATAGAGGAGCTGGGCGGGGAGTCCCACATATAGGGTGTTTCCGTAGTCTAGTCTGCTGGTGAGAATAGCTTGGATGACCGTCTTTCTGGTTTCAATAGGGATCCATTTGAAAATCTTCTGTAGCATTCAAGGTTGTTGAACCTGGAGGAGGCCACAGCGTTTATCTGTTGTTTGAATGTGAGTTTGCTGTTGATTATGATACCAAGGTTGCGGGCATGGTTTGTCGGGGTTGTCCAAGTGTGGCAGGCCACCAGGAGTCGTTCCATGGGAGGGGTTGCTTCCAAAGATGATCACCTCCGTTTTCTCCATGTTCATTTTCAAGCAGTTGGATATCATCCATTTGGCGACATGTGTCATGGTGTTGCTGAAGTTGTCTCTGGGGGAGGCGTGGTCTTCAGAAAGGGAGAGGATTAGTTGAGTGTTGTCGGGACAAGAAGTGATGTTCAGGCCATGGGAAAGAATAATCTTGGCCAGAGGTGTCACGTAGACGTTGAAGAGGGTGGGGCTGAGAGAGGATCCCTGTTGGACGCAGCATATGTTGTTCTTAGGTTCTGATGTGAAGGGTGGGAGGTGGACCCTCTGAGTGTGGCCTGTGATGAAGGCGTGAATCAATTTGAGGGCGCTGCGTCAGATACCGATGTGGTGGAGTCTTGAGGTGAGGGTGAAGTGGGAGATGGTGTTGAATGCCACAGAGAGGTCTAGAAGGATCAGGGCCGCGTTCTGTGGTCGAGGAGGGACTTGATGTCATCCGTTGTGGCAATAAGGGTGGTGTTGGTGCTGTGGTTGGAGCGCAATCCACATTGGGAGCAGTCCAGTAGGTTATGTTTTTAAAGGTGTTCGGTGAACTGCTTGTTGATGGCTTTTTCCAGGACCTTGGCTGGGAAGTACAGCAGAGATATGGGGCAGTTATATTTGAGTTTGCTAGGGTCCTGGGAAGGTTTCTGAAGGATCAGTTTGACCTTTGCTTGTTCCCATGCTTCAAGGATGGGGGCAGTCCTGATGAGGTGTTGAGGATGGGAAAGAGGATGCTGCTGATTTCCTTCTGGCCCAAGTTGAAGATGTAATGTGGGCAGGGGTCGTTGGATGAGCCGGAGTGGGTAGTGGACATGAAGGCAGCTCTATCCTGGATCGATTGTGGCTTCTAGTCCATAACAAGGAAGCTGGGGGAGTCCTCAGATGGGGTTGGTAGGTGTTCGATGCTGGTGGGGTGGGGGTGTAAGTTTCTGTAGATGGCTGTGATTGTGTCATGGAGGTAGTCAGCTTGTGAGTAGCAGATGGGCTGGGTAAGTTGGGTTGTGTTTTCATTGGCTGCTGGGCAGGAGAACTCTCTGAAGATCTTGAAGAGTTTCTTCGGGCGGTTGGTGCTCTCCTCGATGTGGCTGAGTAGGGTGACCTTTTTTGCTTCTCTGAGACAAGGTTCATATTTGTTCAGCACATCTTTGAAGGTGAAACAGTCTGCTGGGTCCCTGGTGTGATGCCACCATTTTTCTAATCTTTTGCATTCTTCCAATGAGCCACTATACTTTTAAAGATACATAAGTAACTGTTACGTAGGAAATTATAAACAGTGCTCCGCACTTGAGAGAAGACCTTTTGGCACGGCCTGCAAAAGAGGAAAATGTTTCAGATGATATGGATGGGTCTAAGGAAGATTTTGATCTCAATGTGATCTTGAGTATGAGGGTAGAAAAAGCAAAATACAAAGGGGGTCATTCCGACCCCGGCGGTCAAGGACCGCCGGGGCCGAGGTCGGCGGGAGCACCGCCAACAGGCTGGCGGTGCCCCGCAGGGCATTCTGACCGCGGCGGTTTGGCCGCGGTCAGAACAGGAAAACCGGCGGTCTCCCACCGGTTTTCCGCTGCCCTCTGGAATCCTCCATGGCGGCGCAGCTTGCTGCGCCGCCATGGGGATTCCGACACCACATACCGCCATCCTGTTCCTGGCGGTTCGCCCGCCAGGAACAGGATGGCGGTATGGGGTGTCGTGGGGCCCCTGGGGGCCCCTGCAGTGCCCATGCCAATGGCATGGGCACTGCAGGGGCCCCCGTAAGAGGGCCCCACAAAGAATTTCAGTGTCTGCTGAGCAGACACTGAAATTCACGATGGGTGCAACTGCACCCGTCGCACCTTCCCACTCCGCCGGCTCCATTCGGAGCCGGCTTCCTCGTGGGAAGGGGTTTCCCGCTCGGCTGGCGGGCGGCCTCCTGGCGGTCGCCCGCCAGCCCAGCGGGAAACACAGAATCACTGCGGCGGTCTTCAGACCGCGGAGCGGTGTTCTGTCGGGGGAACTCTGGCGGGCGGCCTCCGCCGCCCGCCAGAGTTAGAATGACCCCCAAAGTGTCACTCAAATGCCACATTTCAATGGATGGAGAAAAAGTTGAGGTAATGGTTGACCCTAGTGCCTGGTTTGCTATCATAAGTCAAGAAATATTTTATATTTCTGGGATAAGAGGATATCTTGTGATAGTCCTGGAGCAACCTACATTTTCAAAATTGCCGAACAAGAACAAGGTGTAAGTTGTTTACAAAGGTGATGGCTACCCACATCAGTCAACATGGGGATCAGACTAGACCCTTTGGCAAATCCTCCTGTGTATGTAAGAAACTCAGAAGCAGTGGTAAACTATGATAAACAGATAGATGAGGATATGGAACAATTCATGCAGACCTAAAGATGCATTTAAAAGATGTATTTAAAGATGGGTTAAAAAAGTATCAAAGATTTGAACATAGTATAATTCTTAAGGAATAAGCTGTTTTCATAAGACACCATGTAAGAATCGTACCATTATCATATAAAGGCAAATTGAAAGACATTCTGATTGATCTAGTCATTGAAGATATGATTGAACACACTGAATCTGCTCCTTTGATTGCCTCCATCGTATTATTTTTACTCAGCAGCTCAGGAGAATTAGAACTTTGTACAGATCGCAGCAGCATGAATATTGCCATATGGATTGACCAACGTCATTTGTCCAACATGCATGAACTACTTTCTACCTTTGAGGGTACAGAAGTGTTTCCTACTCTAAACCTTGCTAGAGAGTATTACAAAGTAGTCATGGAGGAAACCTCAAGACACCTTGAGGCCTTTATGATATCAGAAGGAATATATCAATTCAAAAGACTGCATTTTGGCTTTGAGAGTGCTGCCTTGATGTTACAACGAATCATGAAGGAAAATTGTAGTTTTCGTGAAGAGGCAAGAGCATTCCAATATGATATACTGGTATTTGGCAAAAGCAATCACTAGCATGAGCAGCTGTGGGTTTTTTCAGGCAGACAAGGGTTTGACACTTAAATTAAAAATATGCTACTTCAGGTGTGATAATGTTGAACATCTATGTTACAAAATAACCAAAGAAGGTATTAAACCTATGCTTCCAAATTAAAACTTATGATTGAGGCTCCTGCTCCAGAAACAAAAGAGCAATTGATATCTTTCCTCGGACTGCAAGAGTTTTACGCATAAGAAGTATGCTTCCATGGTTAAACCAATGAGGAAATGGTAAAAGTTTTTTTTAATTTGTTTGGGGGATTCCCAAAGAAGATTAACAAAATGTGGTGCCTTAAGCCAATTGGTTTGGCAAAGCTTTGTATTGTTGCAATGGATGCTAGTAATCACAGATTAGGAGGAGTTCTGCAACAGATGGATGTAAAGCTTGGGTGGTGGTATACAAATCATGAGGTTTGCATGAGTCAGAGAGAAATTACTCCATGATAGAAAGGGAGAGAATAGCTTGCGCTTAGCCTGCAAAACATTTTCAGATGTTCTTTTGGGGTGACAGTTTCTCATTAAGGACTGACCACATGGCTTTGGTGAGCATACTTCCTCCAGGATGAAGAAGAGTGATGACAGCTAAATAGGCTTGGCTACCTGAAAAACTCCAGTTCACAGTTGAACATGTGTCCAGAAGATGAAAGTGCAAACTGATTGTATGTCTTTTTTACCTCTATCTAATTCAAAGCCTGCATTGAAGACAGAAGAGAAAGAAGCATTTTTTAGTGTTGAGAATATGCCTTGATGTGAGGTAGGCCCTAGAAAGTAGTATGATGTGACAGAATGGGAGGACATGACAAATTATGAGGAGTGTGGTTGGAATTTGCATTGCGAAATTTGATCCTTTGCCACAATTCAAGGAACAAGGGAATTCTTAGGAGAAGGGACAAAGTGCTGCCACCTTTCAAGGGTAGTGAAAAGATGATCACTCTGAGAAATCCAGGACAAAGGGGCATGACAGCCACCAAACAAAGAATTGGTGAGCACTTTTAGTGACACAAAAGTATGATGGACGGAGTGCTCAACACTTCAAACACTCACCCCCAGTCACAGATATGGGTTTAATACATCAATCTTTTGTTTACCATGCCACCCCAGTTTGGACCCAGCTATATGCAAATCAGTCTTGACCCTGTTCCTCAAGGGAACAGTCCAGCCCGAACTGCCAAACCAGGTCCTCCCTGGACCGGAAACAAGCATCCTGGGACTGGTTTCTGGGTATCACCCTTCATCAGCCAGGCTAGCTTGAATCCGGTGGCACAGTGCGCATGGGACCCACATCTGAGCATACCCTTCCCACTTAGGGCAACCTTAGCAAAACAAAAGGATGATGGATGGAGTGCTGAACAATGCAAACATGCACCCCCAGTCACAGATCTGGGTTTAATCCATTGTTGTTTTGTTCACCATGCCACCCCAGTTTGGACCCAGCTATATGCAAATCAGTCTTGATCCTGTTCCTCAAGGGAACAGTCCAGCCCGAACTGCCAAGCCAGGTCCTCCCTGGACCAGAAACAAGCATCCTGGGACTGGTTTCTGGGTATCACCCTTCATCAGCCAGGCTAGCTTGAATCCAGTGGCACAGTGAGCACGGGTCCCACGTCTGTGCATACCCTTCCCACTTAGGGCAACTTTAGAAAAACAAAAGGATGATGGATGGAGTGTTGAACAATGCAAACAGTCATCCCCAGGCACAGATCTGGATTTAATCCATCGTTCTTTTGCTCACCATGCCACCCCAGTTTGGACCCAGCTATATGCAAATCAGTCTTGACCCTGTTCCTCAAGGGAACAGTCCAGCCCGAACTGCCAAGCCAGGTCCTCCCTGGACCGGAAACAAGCATCCTGGGACCGGTTTCTGGGTATCACCCTTCATCAGCCAGGCTAGCTTGAATCCAGTGGCACAGTGAGCACAGGACCCACGTCTGGGTATACCCTTCCCACTTAGGGCAGCTTTAGCAACACAAGAGGATGATGGACGGAGTGCTGAACAATGCAAACACTCAGCCCCAGTCACAGATCTGGGTTTAATCCATTGTTCTTTTGCTCACAATGCCACCACATTTTGAACCCAGCTATATGCAAATCAGTCTTGACCCTGTTCCTCAAGGGAACAGTCTAGCCCGAACTGCCAAGCCAGTTCCTCCCTGGACCGGATACAAGCATCCTGGGACTGGTTTCTGGGTATCACCCTTCATCAGCCAGGCTAGCTTGAATCCAGTGGCACAGTGAGCAAGGGACCCACTTCTGGGCATACCATTCCCACTTATGGCAACTTTAGCAACACAAAAGGATGATGGACGGAGTGCTGAACAATGACCTGGTCTGAATAATATGGTGGATGGTGGGGTTTATAACTGTGAATTGTGCAACAAGAGTGACAAGGTAGCCGTGTGCAGCAGAAACTGTCCTTGTGGCTTTACTGGCTGAACACTGGCGTATTATAAGAATCAATATTGTAAGCCCCTTCAATGCACCCAGTGGTAGAAGTTCATATGACATCCTACTAGTAGACTATTTTACAAATAGCGCTGAAGTAAGGATTGTGAACACTATCAACTCAGATGCAATAACTGGGTTCCTTGTAGATTTTTTGTCATAAAGATCTTCCAGGAACTATAGTTTCTGATAATGACCCACAGTGCTACAGCACCAAATATGAGATGTTTCTAGAGAGGGGTGTGATGTACAGAAAAAAAATAGCTGTTGGACATCCTTTAGCCATCAAAGAACCAAGTTAGTCTCCCAGTCATCAAGCAATGAATACAACGGACAGTTGCAGAAGGTTTGAATCGGAGAAATGCTTTACAGACTACACTGTTATCATACAGAGTCACTCCTAACTCAGTGACTGGGTCATCTCTTTTTGACCTACTTCAAGAACTCAAGCGAAGTTCACTACTGACCCGATTGTGGCTCAAGATGAAGGCATTAATAAAATTGTATGATGTAGGGTTTATGAGTAGAAGAGGAAAATAACTACCACCCAAGGTAGAGGGAAGTTTATTTCCAAAGACAGTGGGCTGTCATCATACCATTTGACAAAAGAGCTGGCTAGATGGGAGAGTAGTCCAAACTAGTTCACATCTTTTGAACTTGGCCCTTTCTGCAGGGTCATCCCCAAACGTTTTGCCTCCTCCCTCCTGTTTTCTAAACACGTTTTTGTTGGCATCTAGGACTTTGAGCCCTTTACCACTGCTAATCAGTGCCAAAGTGCTTGTGCTCTGTCCTTAAAACATGGTAGAAGTGTCTTTCACTTGTAAGTCCCTAGCAGGTTTTATTACATCTGCCCAGGATCTGTAAATTAAATGCTACTTGTGTGCCTGCAGCACTAGTGGCGCCACCCACTTAAATAGCCATTCAACATGTCCCAGGTTTGCCATTGCAGCCTGTGTGTGCAGTTTTAAATCATCATTTCGACCAGGCAAGGCAAACCATTTGAAAGGCCACACCTTCTTTTTTAATTGATATAGATTACCCCTAATATAGGACCTGGATAGCCCAGTGGTCAGTATGCAATGTATCTGAATACTGAGACATACTTTTAAGTTTTTCATGTCCTGGTAACTCATTTTTCACTACTGCACCTCCCTCATAGGATAACATTGGAGCTAATTTATTACCTTGTATAAATGTAATTTACAAATGGGAAGAGGAAACCAATTCAAGTTTGATGTCTCAGCAATTGTATTTTTAAAATCCTAACTTACAGTGAAGTCGACTTTTATATTAGACTTTTGAAAATGTCACTTTTAGAAAGTTGGCATTTTCTTGTCTTAGCCATTTGATGCCTCCAGCCTGTCTCTGGATCACATGACTGGGTGTAGCTGACAGTTGGGCTTTGTGAATTCCTCCTAGACAGCCAAACACTATAGGTAGATTTGTTGTGATTAGATGGGTCATCACTGAGAGGATGGGAGGGAGGGGCTAAGCCCAGACCCACATACACTTGAATAGGATGTGTCTTTCTTCACACAAAGGGCTGAAAAACCCCTGTAGTGAGTCTGGAGTCTTGCCCAGGAGGACAGGACACCTGCCTCTAAAAATGTCTCCCCACTTCAAAGGCACAACTGGGTATAAGTATTGGACCTCAGACACCAACTCTTCAGTACACTTCTGGACCTGCGTATACTCTGCCAGACAATGGCGAACAAAGGCACCTGCAGCTCCGGTGGTGTGGGGAGCATGAGAGCTCCTGAGTGAGTCCAGAGGGGGCCCCACCATGTACTTTGCAGGGGGGGCTTACATTTCCTTCTGCCAGTGCTGCCAAAAAGAAGGACTGCTGTGCTGCTGAAATGACTACTGCTCTGCTGGACTGCTACTCTGAAGGAACTGCTGCTTTGCTGTGTTGGCCTGCTGCCCTCTTGCCTGGGTGGGAAGAGAATTAGACCTGCAACTTCACCCTTGAACGAAGGTCCCAAGAGTGACTCCAAGGGCTAGTCTGATGGCCTCCCGATCTGAGGCCTGGGGAAATAAAAGTCTCCCAAACATCCTGCACCAGCCCCTATACCCAGCTGAAATTAGTTCCTGACCCCCAAGTGCTATCCCTCAGGTCCTGGACCTTTGGTGTGGTTCAGGGAGATGTGTTCAACCTTTGGGCTCTTCATGACCACAAACAGGTCCATTCTCTTTGAAACCTCAGCGCTCGCACCATGATTCAAAGCACATCTCTGGCAACCACCTCTTCGGGCTACAGTATGGACCGCTAGCGGGGAACCGCTAATGTGCAGCTTCAGCAACGCCTGTCCGTGATGCCTGACCTGCTCCTCATGCTACTTCAACAGCCTCCCCAACTGCTCTCCCTGCTCCTAGTGCCCCTCCCATTGTGAATGGGACTTTTGGCACAAATCTAAGAAGGTAAACTTCAGCTGCCCTAATCTAGTGACTGCGCTCCATCACGATTGGCCTGAAAGTGTGACTTTGACGTGGTCCAGCTCAACCAGATAGTGGTGTTTTGCACTTTGGCCTTTTCAGCACCATTTTACACTTATATTTAAAAAAATTAAATACTTCAATTCTACTAATTGAATTTTTATCCTTTTGGTTTTCTTTTATTGATCACATTTTGCTCTATTTTTCTAAACTGGTGTGGGATTATTTTGTAGTGTGCTTTCACTCTGTTACTGTTTTAAGTGTTGCACAAAAACTTTACACGTTGCCCAAAGGTTAAGCCTGACTGCTCTGTGCCAAGCTGCCAGAGGGTTGCGCACACATTAATTTAAGGTTGGCTTGTGTCTTACCCTGACAAGGATTATGATCGCTTCTTGATGAAGGCTCATACCCTAGTCAAGCAACAACCCAATTTCTTATAACGTGATTGTGGTATTGAGAGTGGAATGTGGTGCAGGTGGAATTTGTGGAGAGTGTCTGGCTATGTTGAACCATGTGATCACTGTTTCCCAGATGAAGAGAGTTTATCTGGTGCTCAGTTTTCTGATCTGAACAAAATTGGCCAATCAAGAAGCAACAGTGTTCAGTCCATGGAGTTGAGTGTTCGAGCGAAACACCTGGGAGTGGATTTCCTCACTGCAATCCAGATGAGGATGCAGTACAAGAATTAGGCCCTCATTACAACTTTGACGGGCGGCGGAGGCCGCCCGCCAAAGTTGCGCCGCAGGAATACCGCACCGCGGTCTGAAGACCGCGGCCGGCATTCTGAGTTTCCCGCTGGGCGGGCGGGCGGCCGCCTTAAGGCCGCCCGCCAGCCCAGCGGGAAACAACCTTCCCACGAGGACGCCGGCTCGGAATCGAGCCGGCGGAGTGGGAAGGTGCGACGGGTGCTACTGCACCCGTCGCGTATTTCACTGTCTGCTATGCAGACAGTGAAATACAAGCGGGGCCCTCTTACGGGGGCCCCTGCAGTGCCCATGCCATTGGCATGGGCACTGCAGGGGCCCCCAGGGGCCCCGCGACACCCCCTACCGCCATCCTGTTCCTGGCGGGCGAACCGCCAGGAACAGGATGGCGGTAGGGGGTGTCAGAATCCCCAAGGCGGCGCAGCAAGCTGCGCCGCCTTGGAGGATTCTGACGGGCAGCGGAAAACCGGCGGGAGACCGCCGGTTTTCCTGCACTGACCGCGGCCAAAGCGCCGCGGTCAGAATGCCCTAAGGGGCACCGCCAGGCTGTCGGCGGTGCTCCCGCCAACCGCGAGCCTGGCGGTCACAGACCGCCAGGCTCGTAATGAGGGCCTTAGTGTGTTACCTCAAAAATGTAAAGACTTTGATATAACTGTTGGTTATGATTATCCTGTTTCTCCATAAACTCTCATGTGAAATATGTTTAATGTTTAGTTCTCATGAAACGTGTCATTTATCATTCACAATTGGTTATGCTCCATGTGTTTCTTATTACTGTTAGTTCATACTACCATTCTCATTCACTTGTAGTTTTTTGTTTTGCCTTTATTATAAAAGGGTAAGATGTATAGAGCTGGAGGCCTGAGTGTGCATGCGTGCATGTGAGGCACATGTTTAGGAATGTGGGAATAAAATGAGTGTTTGAATGATGTTGGGTTTTGAAGGTTAATGGTAAAAGGAGGCAAAATGAAGAGAGGTGTGCAGCAGAGGCAGGCTGGATTTGTTTTATGGTCTTGATTTTAAGGAATAAACCTACTTTCAATTGTATGCAATCTCCGACTTCCTACCTGTATGAATTATGATGTAGGACCTAATGTGCTTTTTGCCCCTTGCAATTGTTATGGTCTGTAGAGATGCCACATAGATGGTTCTGTTAAATTCCTTTATTCTCAACTCTGCAAATAACAGCAACGCAAAGTGAACAGCCTCTATCTTGTAATCCCTCCATCCATCAACTGCATCTTCCCGAACTTCCTGATTCTACATTCCATTACGTCCTACAGTCTATGTTCTGTTGCTGACACACAGCAACACCACACATCCTTCCCCTTTATACAATTTGAAATAGAATTAATAACTGATACAGCAAATATTCTACGTCAAACGTATCAACATTTCTCTATCACTACTATTTACACAAATCATATAGTGACACTAAAATAAAAACCTTGTACATTTGTTCATAGATAATTTCGATCATACTTTAGTCCTGGTATAGAATCACTAGTTCAAACCAAAATCCTTTTACTTGGTTGGTGTCTGGTTAATTCTTTCCACTTTAATTTTCCTTTCCATACCATTCACATCAGGAATCTCTTCTAACGCCACTCCTTCTTCCTCCTCCACAGTACGTTCCTGAACTGAAATTCCATCTTCCACCATCTGTTCATGGTCTTCCAGTGAATAATCCTCCCATAACCATTTCTACCCTTCATACTCATTATTCCTTTCCTCATCTGCTGACAATTGTTTTTCCCCTTTATTACATTGTGCCATGTGACTTATGTGCAAACTACGTTTATCACTTAGTCTTGCTGAATTCTTTAAGCATTCCATCACTTTCAGCGGCTCAGTATACACACTTTGTCCCTTATGTACCTTTCCTACTTTCCTTATTTTCACCCAATCACCTTCTTTTAACTTCTCTCCTTTGGTTCCTTTTGTGTGTCATAATACTTCTTGTGTATACTCTGTGCATTTACTATATTGTTTTTACTGTTTCTGGTGATCGTTCAACTTTTCTAGCACTGTCCGTCCATCCTAAGTTGTCTTTTATAAATGGCTCTTGACTGCGCATCAATACAAAAGACCTGTATCCTGTTAGAGAAGGTGTGAGACGATATGTCCACAACATTTTTTTTAATTCAACGTCCCACTTCCTTCCCTTTACACTTGCTATTTGAATGCTTCCTTTAATCACTCGATTAAATCTTTCAACTGCACCATCCCCAGCTGGATGAAAAACAGATGTATCTATAAGACTCACAACATTCAGCCTCAAATACTCTTTTACTACAGAAGCTGTAAATTAAGGCCTATTGTCACTCAATAATTTCTTTGGAATCCTCCTCTCAAAACTATTGAGTCCAGGAAGCTCACCACAGTTTCAGCATCTGCTTTTTAGACAATGTCCAGCTCCACCCACTGCTGATGCCAGTCCAAATCACATTCTTGCATATTGGAAACAACAATAAGGGATGATAAAAGTTGTAATTTTCCTACTTTGTTCATGTAATTGTATTTGATGGTATGCCAAAGAAAGATCAACCATTGAGAGACATTTCATATCCTTTTTTCTAGATAACAACTCATTAAACTTTGGTAAAGGAAACATACCTACCTGTATCTGCCTTTTGACTCCTCTCAGACACATTACCTAATTTCACCATTACCCTTTCTTGCAACTACTACTGGAGACATCCGTTCAGACAATTCTATTCTCTCAATAATTCCTGCTTCTTCCAGTTTTAACAATAATTTCTCCATTTCACTTTAAACAACAAAGGGTTTTCACACTTCCCAATTTACTGGAACAGCCCATTCCTTCAGTGGTATTTTGTGTTTGAATCATTTTAATTTACTTATCCTACCTGAAAACACATCTTGATATTCCTTCTGTATCTTCTCACCTACTTTATCCTTCTTACTTACTACTAAAATGTCTTCCTCACTATTTGGATTTAGAATGATATCCGAACGTTTTTGATCTTTTCATCCCAAAACACACAGTCCATAGTCAGTAACATACATCCTCCCATACACTTGTCATCCCTTGAATCTGAGAGAAACTTCTCCTTAACCCACCATAGGTATAGTTTCTCCAGTAAAACTCTCTGGTCTGATGTGTGACTTCCTAAGTTCCCTGCCAATGTAATTCTCAAATTTCTCTTTCCACATTTCCTTCTTAAGAATCATATAAGGTTATCAAATCAAATCAAATCATTAACATTTATAAAGCGCGCTACTCACCCGTGCGGGTCTCAAGGCGCTAGGGGAAAAGGGGGGGTTATCGCTGCTCGAACAGCCAGGTCTTTAGGAGTCTCCGGAAAGCGGAGTGGTCCTGGGTGGTCCTGAGGCTGGTGGGGAGGGAGTTCCAGGTCTTGGCCGCCAGGAAGGAGAAAGATCTCCCACCCGCCGTGGAGCGGCGGATGCGAGGGACAGCAGCGAGTGCGAGGCCAGAGGAGCGGAGGAGGCGGGTGGGGACGTAGAAGCTGAGGTGTCTGTTGAGGTATTCCAGTCCCTTGTCGTGGAGGGCTTTGTGTGCGTGGGTGAGAAGTCGGAAGGTGATCCTTTTGCTGACTGGGAGCCAATGCAGGTGTACTCTTTTATTCCCAATTTATTTTTCTGATGTTTTTCAGTATATAACATTTTCTTGAAATTAAAAAAAATCAAATATTTCATTCACCACACACACTTCAATGTTTTCTTTGTTCTCTTCCAATGCCGCTTTGGTACATTTGTCTGAAATCTCTGCCTTTCTTACTATTGCTACTACCTCTTTTAATGTTGCATCTCCACACATACATAATCTTTCTTGTACCCTTTTGTTCCTGGTATGCATAATTATTTGGCCCCTAAACAACTCTTCTTGAATTGCAACAAATCTACAGGAAATAGCTAATGTCTTTAATACTGATACATAATCATCATTAGATTCTTTCTGCTCTTGTTTGCAATGGTAAAATGCGTACCTATCAATTTGTTAACATGCAGCTGGTGAGTAATATCTTTCTAGATCTTCCAGAGCATTTCCATAAACATTGGTCTCATCAGCATTTTCGGGTTTCTTCTCCATCTGGTTATATTGTTTTATACCCTCTGGCTCCAGTGAATGCAGCAAAATACCTTTCATAGTTTCATAGTTGCTGATGTTTCATTATCAATGGTTGCCAAGTAATTACAAAAGTAATCCTTCTATTCTTGCCACTTCATCTGTGGTTCTCCAGGTACTGGCAAAAATGAAATGGGTGGTGCCAATTTGAATGTTTGAGCTGCACACATGTTTACTGTTTCTAACCTTTTTAAAATAACTACCTATATTGTCTTACTACAAAAAAACTGGTTCTGTCGAAGTTTACAACTATTCTAATATGCACAGATAAAACATATTTTTTTACTTTTAAACACAACTCATACTTGAATAGTCAAATAGGAAGCTCAACAGTGTGCATAGAAATATACAGTGCTCAATCTTGTCCCAATGGTGTGCACATCACCGATAGAGAACTCACTTTACGCAACGCTAGAAACACAGCTTTTCTGTTATATGCATTAAAATTGTACACGTGTCACCGATAGTGCACTCACCATGACAACAGTACAAATGATGTGTGTATCACTGATAGTGCACTCACCCTTGAAACAGTTCGCGTATTATCGCCGCAGTATAGGATACTTTACTGTTCAGCCGTTTGGTGTTTTCTCCTTTATCAAGATGGGTGCTCCTTACTTTGCGCTTCACACATCCTGACGTCTCTCGCTGAGCCTACCTCTACATTCTCCTTTAGTTAAGCTGCTCGCCTGCCTCTTCAAATCTTTGAGCACTTCACTGCACGCAGTTTGTTCCCCCTGGAATCTCGAGTGACGTGTAGGCAGTGCTCATCCTTCCGCTCGCAAAGAGTACTGGCGCTTCCCCTCATAACTGTGGCTTCAACTCCTTGTTACCTTGATTTCGTTCCACGTGTAGCTCCTGTGATTTCTGCTCAGTCCACATTTTTCACTTCATTTCCTCTTTGCTTTCTTCTGTAGTTTTTTAATGCTCCACAGTATCATGCTTCCACAGCCTTACAATTTTGGCACGTTGGTTCCAGCAGAGTTGAGACCCTTCGTCACCACTTTGTAGTGATGCCACATAGATGGTTCTGTTTAGTTCCTTTATTCTCAACTCTACAATTAAGGACACCGGAAAGGGAACAGCCTCTGGCTTGTATTCCCTCCATCCATCAACTGCATCTACCTGAACCTCCTTTATCTACATTCCATTACGTCCCACAATCTGGCCCATATTTCTACCTTTTTAGCGCCGCATTTGCGCCACTTTTTGACACAAAAGTGGCGCAAACTTACAAAATACAACTTCTAGGATGCTAATACAAAAAGCTAAGACATACAGCCTACCAGGGGTGACGTCTTTATATAGGATTCCAAATCTTGATACGCACTTACTCTTGCAACAAAACAAAAGAGATAGCACTAAACACAGATCACAAACTACAAACCAGGACAAAGAACTACCTTATGGAGAAAGGAATACTGCTAAACTTATTAAACATAAACATATTTTTGGATATTGTATCTTTTTTTAAAACTTAAACTTGATGGACAGAATATCATAGGAAGAACATCACAATCAAACACATGTTTCAAGAACAGCTGTGAAATTATAAAAAGAACTAGGACACTGACATACTCTACTCCTGTTTAATGGATTATCAGATTCTACAACAGCATGTAGCCTACCAAGGGTGATGTCTTTTTAAGGCTTTTCATCTGCTTCTATTGTTCATACATATTAATTGTATCATAACACTGTTAATATAGAAAAATACTTACATTAACCTTACATGTATTACATTACTTAATGTGTATAGGTAAAACAGGTAATTATTTGTAGTGAGTGTGATGCATAGTAATGTTAATTTAAAATAACACATTATGTACTAATGTTTTTTATATGATTGTTTTTTCTCCCACTGTTCAGTGATGAGTATCTATACACACATTGGCCCATATTTACACTTGGTTTGTGCTAAATTAGTGTCATTCTTTTTTACGTTAATTCAGCGCAAACCTTACTCCATATTTATTCTTAGGTGCTAGACACGGCAAGTGCCAAAATTATGTAGTTACCTTCGTTTTCTGGACGTGAAAACCTACCTTGCGTCAATGAGATGCAAGGTAGGCGTTCCCGTCCAGAAAAGGATGATATAGCCGTATCGCCATATTTATCCCCATGTGCTAAAGTCCAGCACATGGGGGGATGGAGGCTTTAAATAGTAGTGCTAAGTTTGCTTAGCACTATTATTTAATGCCTGGATATGGGCAGGTGTAAGGGGACCTGTAGGCATATTTCCATGGTCAGAGACCATGGAAAGAGCCCACAGGTGCTCTTCCCTGGCCCTAAGGACACCCTCACCCACACCAGAGGGACACCACAGGATGGGGGACCCATCCCAGGTATGTCCCTGTAAGTATTTTCATTTTTTTCTTTTTTTCACGCCCAGGGTCCCTGACTTGGGGCCCCCTGCATGGCGCTGGCCCCAATGCCATGTCCCCTGGGCATGGCCATTGGGGTGGTGGGCATGGCTCCTTTCTTTAGTAAGACAGGAGCCATGTCCATGGGAGTTGTGCGCCAGAAAATGGCTCTACACTGCTTAGAGGCATTTTTTTGCCTCTAAACAGTGAAGCACCATAATTAGGTCACAAGCTCTGGTTTCCCCTACGCCTCCCCCACCCTGTTTGCATCCTTTACAAGGAAGCTAACAGGGCATTAGCACCAGCTAGTGCCATTCCATAAATATGCCGCCTGGCCGGCGTCTTGGAATGACGCTAGCTGTCGCTAAACCTTTTCACGCAAAACTGAGCTAACGCGGTTTTGCATGAAAAAGTATAAATCTGGGCCTTCATTTATAGTGTAAAAGTATGGAAGCTGAGAACAGTGAAAAAGGGAACATGTGATGCTTAAATAATATGAATAATTGCTCATCAATTATATAAATTCCTTGTGTTAACTTCAATTTATGTGTTCTCTCATTTTACACAGATTAAATGGCCTATTTATTGTGGTAATGTAGGTAACTAATTGCATCTTTATGCATTCATAGACCATCCATAAAAATACCCAAGTAGAAATAGTTAAGTATAGTGATAAACCAATACACACTAATGAAAACACAGCCAGGCATCCACATATGCATACAGTGACACATCTAGGAAGCACTCATGGATAAGCGTACATACCCAGGCAAACACGAATGCACACACTGACACACAAAGGCACACACTGACACATATTATAACACAGCCAGTGGACACTAATACATACACTAAAACACCCAGTCATATACTGATACATACACTAGCACACGCATGCACACACTTATGCATACATCTACACATGCATGCACACATTCATACATACAGTAATACACCCAGGCACACACTGACACACCTATGTACACACTGATACAGATGCTGACATACGGATTCACACACTGATGCATGCACTAACACATCCATAGACACTGAGGCATACACTGACACATCCAGGAACACACTAAGGCATACACTGACACACCCAGATACACCCTGATACAGACACTGACACACCCAGGCACACACTGATACATACACTGACACATCCAGACACACATCCTTGCATTTATTAACTCACAGAGACACACTGATACATGCATTAACACACTGATACATACACTAAACCACATAGGCACACACTCATACATACACTAACACACCCAGGCACACCCTGATTCATACATCGATGCACCCAGACACACACTGATTTATACACTAATACATCCATGTACACAGTAATGCACACAGTGAAATACACAGGCACACAATAATGAGGAGAAAGACACAGCTCTTTCATGGAAAATAGGGTGGTTCTAACAAGAACCTTTTTTCAAATTGTTTTGAGAACCAACTTTTTCTTCTTTTTTATCTTAAAAAAGGGAACTAGTTTTCATGCAAAAACTGCAAATGAGCAGATGGAATGCAAAACAGTTGCATACTGAAAAATAGTAGTATTTTCTAACACTAACAAAAAAAAGAAAAAATAATTAACAGTGATCGTTCTTCACCTTTTCCAACAATATTATGATATTATCGGTTTTCATTGCAAAAAGCTCTTGGCACTTGCCACAGTGAATTACCATGTCGTCTAGATCCCTGATGGTTGCTAGATTTGTTATTTGAGCAGGAGGTTGTCCAAGGCCAGATGCTGATGCACAAGGATCAGTTGCATAGGTTGCTCTCTCCCTGAGCATTCTCAAATATGCACGTTCATCTATGGTCTTAAGGTGCTTCCCTATCGATGATGTTCCATAACTGTAATTTTTCATAGTGCCTCTAGGAAGCTGCTTTCCCCAAAGCTTACATTGCATATAGTGCACACACCTTCATTTCTCCTGTACTGTAAACGAGTCCCAAACATCGCATTCTTTTCTAGAAGAGCCAGGCTCATCTTGTATATCAACCACTTGCCTAATGAAGCAGCTGGAGGATTGGCTTCTGCCATCATTTCTCTTGAGCTAAAAGATTTGCAACTTTCTCCAATAAGAGACAGTATAAACTGACTGTTTTGGGCGTGATCTTTTTATAAAGTTAAGTGGGGCTGAACATTAATCAATAGAAAGAAAGCTTTTTATTTTGACAATGAGCGGATCCACGGTTCTCGCTGCTAATCTGCGCATTCACCGTAATATGAAAACACCTCATTTGTGTAGGAAAAGATAAAGAGAATCATTTATAAGGTTTAAAATGTACAAAGTGTTCACCCTTATTCTACAATTTAAAGGCTCCTATATTACTGAAATAATTTCAGCGAATTCACTATTTGAAATCCGTGGAACTGTTCCGATCACATGATCATAACAAAAACCATAGAATATGACCCGTTGACATTCTACAGCCCTGCGGAGGATCTGCAGATCTGATTTTTTTTTTGGGAACAAATAAATAATAGAGTAAGTACAGTTATGTTTATATTGTATATATGTTTATATTATATGTTATAAATATTTTATTGTTTTATCCAAATAATTTTCTTCTACTTATACATATTTTTGCCTCATTCTCACTGCTTTGTCTTTGTTTTTTCTCCTCCATTTAGTGTGTTCCCTCCTTCATTTTCCCTCATTGTAACTGCTTTCTCCTTGCTTTTTTGCATTATTTTGAGTACTTTCACATTGCTTTTCCCTAGTTTTAACTACTTTTGCTCCTCTTTTAGCCACATTTTTTAACTACCTATTCATTCTTTTTACTTTTACTGTGCACTATGAACAATGCAGGAGGTTGACCAGAGGGCCTGGATAGCTCTAAGCCAGGCCCAGGCCCTCTGGCTAACCTCCCATTGCATTTTAAAAAAACATAGACATTCACTGAAAAAACAAAGGCTATAGGGACGTTATAGTTAGGTACTGAATTTACTTACACAAAACCATAGAAATTCAGCAGTTACAGTTGCCAGCCCTAACTATAACTTACGCCCCGCAATGCACTGCTTATGACATCACACATTATATCACTCATAACATGGTCAGTGACATCATTGATTACATCAGTGATTACATCTCTAAAGTCATTACTGATGACATCACTGATGACATCTTCCTCCTAAACAGTCTCACACCCCACTCACATGCCCATACAAACATTTTATACACTCAGTCACCCCCTCACACAACTACTTACATATCTATTCATATACCTATACAACTACACACAAAACACTCACTTATCATACAATACACTCACACAGCCATTCACTACTCATATGAACAGTCACACAACCACTCACATTTCCATGCAAGTACTCACACACCGACTTATACACCCCTAAAGCCATTACGAGCGCTACACAGCCACCTACACAGCTAATACAGTCTTCACTTATTCTCATAATAAACCCCTGACTGAGTCACTCACACACCCATAAACCCACTCATACACCCACTTAGTCTGCAATACAGCCACACAAACACCCAGATCACTACTGTTGTCATTATATGGCGGTCTGAGCCGCCATGCGGTCGGCGGTAATTACTGCCACCACCGGGGCTGCAGTCTGCACCGCCAAGTTCAAAATGAGGGCCATAATATGTTGGAAGGGTTTACAAAATGGCACAATGCATGCATGCGCATGGAAAAAGCCACTTTAGCGCCGCCTTAGCGTAAAAAAATTAAGCTATGGTGGCACTAAGGCGGCGTTAGAGGCTCTTAAATATGCCCTTTAGAGACTGCAGTAGAAGGTCTGAGTCATGTTTAAAGTAGAACTTGTGTGTATATGTGAGTTGGTTGTGTTAATATCTGACTATATCTCTGACTGACTGTATTAGTACCTCATGGGTATTCCACCAGATATTTAAGTAAATATGGTGAGTGTAGGGGTATGTAACTGTGTGTGCAACTGGCTCCAATACTGCTGGAAACAACTGCTGTCTGGGTATGTACACAAATCTATAAGCGGCCCTCTCAGTGTCTGAGTGGCTGTGTCAGTGGCACTATCCTTTTGTTAAAGAGTATATGAGCTGCAGTATGGGCTGGACATTGTATATGTAAGTGAGCATAGGAGTCTGCAAGTGCATGTTTATCTCACTAAAACTTAGAAAGACATGTTTCATTTTTTAACCACAAAGCACCATGCTCTATCACTTACCTACAGCCTAGCTGAGTGCTCAACGTTTTGTAGTAAAAGGACAGTTTAAGGATTGTCAACCGGCTTTTCTAATGGGAACTTGAGCTGCAGTAAAACTGCATACTCAGGGTCTGCAGCAGTAGGCCTGAGCCATGATTGAAGTGCTACTTATGCTGATTTGTCACTAGATTGTGTTAGTATTTGGCTATGTATCTGAGTATAACAGTACCTCTATAAGCATCCCAACAGATGTTTAAGTAAATATGGTGAGCACAGGAATATGTAACTGCGTGTGTGATTAGCTCTAGCACTGCTGGAAACATAACTGATGAATGGCTGTGTACATGAATGTATGAAGAACCCTCTCACTGTCTGACTAGATCTGTCATTAAGTCTATAATTTTGTTAATAGGTATAGGAGCTGCATTATGGGTGGGGCATTGCATATATAAGTGAGCATAAAAGTCTGCCAGTGCATGACTAATTCACTGGAACGTAGAAGGATATGTTTCATTTTTTAACCACAAAGCATCCTGCTCTATGGCCTACTTACAACCTAGCTGAGAACTCAACTTTCTGTAGTAAAACCACAGTTTAAGGATTGACAGGCACCCTCTCTAATGACATGTCAAGCTGCCAGTATAGCTGCACACTCACGGTCTGCAGTAGTAAGCCTGAGCCATATTTAAAGTAGTACTTGTGTGGATAGCTCAGTAAGTTAGTATTGATACATATCTGGCTAAGTGTATCAGTACCTCTATGGGTATCCCACTAGATATTTAAGTAAATACAGTGAGTACAGGAGTATGTAACTGTGTGTGCAAATGGCTCCAATATTACTGGAAACATAACTCATGTCTGGATGTGTGCATGAATGTATAAGCACACCTTTCAGTGTCTGAGTGGCTATGTCAGTGGCTCTTTCCTTTTGTTAATAGGTATGAGTAACATTATGGGGTGGACACTGCAGTTAAGTTAAAAGTAAGCATAGGAGTCTGCAAGTGCATGTCTTACTCAGTGAAACTTAGAAGGACATCTTTCATGTTTTATTCACAAAGCACCCTGCTCTATAACCTACATACAGCCTAGCGGAGTGCTCAATTTCCTGTAGTAAAATAACATTTTAAGGACTGTCAACCAGCTTTTCTCCTGGGAACTTGAGCTGACAGTAAAACTGCATGCCCAGGGTCTGCAGTAGTAGGCCTGAGCCATGTTTAAAGTACTACTTGTGTGGATGGATGAGTAGGTTGTGTCAGTATTTGGATTACATATCTGACTGAGTGTACCTGTACAGCTATGAGTGCCCCCAACAGATGTTTAAGTAGATATGCTGTCTTTGGCTGAAAGCATTAAGGATTGCCAATATCCAGACATCATGATTGTGCACTGTGGTGGCAATGGCATGGGTACAGTGGATGGGGGAGGATTGGAAATCCTAATTAAGGATACCTTTGGAAAATTAATGGCACTTTTCCCACACACTGCCTTTGTGTTTTTCTTACATTTATCAAAGGCAGAAGTGGAACTGGTCAAGTGAATTCTGTCCACAAACAGACAAATCCAGGAAACACGTAAATAAAACTTTCATAACATAGGCTCCATATACCACAATAAATTACGATTTGATATGGATCGTAAATATAGAAATGATGATGCAAACCTACCAGACAAAGGCAACAGGGTGTTCCTACAAACCTTTTGAGACTACATCCTGTTTCAAGTGTAGTGATCACCTACACAACATAAACACAAAGGCTCTATTCTTTACAATAGATATATATATTTATTTTTCAATGCCTATTTTTTTTATTTTATTTGGACCCGAGTATCCACCAGCAGATATAAAAAACAACAAAAAAACATTTTTTCTTCAAATTTTATACCCGTTGTAAAGCATTGTTTCACATTTGTATCGAACCCCTTGGTCAGAAAACGTGACCCCCTTCATAGGTACTCCTGTGTACATTTCACCCCCGGGATCCTTTTCCTGATACAAAAAAATGGGGGCCACAACTTTCCCTGTCAGGTTGTGACCAGTTAAGACTGTGAGAGTGTCTGTCTGGGTGTGAGAGTAGGTGTGAGAATATCTGGGTAAAAGAGTGGGTGTGACAGTGTCTGTCTGGGTGTTAGGATGGGTGTGAGAGGTTTATCTTGGTGTGACAGTGGGTTTGAGAGTGTGCTTCTGGGTGTGAGAGTGGATATGAGAGTATGTGCCTGTGTGTGAGTGTGGGTGTAACAGTGTGCATCTGGGTGTGAGAGTGGGCATGAGAGTATGTGTCTGGATATGAGAGTGAGTATAAGAGTGTGTATGTCAGTGTCAGAGTGGGTGTAAGAGAGTGTGCCTGGGTGTCACACTGGGTGTGAGGGTGTCTGATGGGGTCTGAGAGAGGGTGTGAGAGTGTCTCTCTGAGTGTGAGATTGGATTTGAGAGTGTGTGTCTTGGAGTGAGAGTGGGTGTGAGAGGATTTGTCTGGGTGTGAGAGTGTGTTTCTGGGTGTGAAAGAGTCTTCCTGGGTGTGAGGCTGGGTGTGACAGTCTCTCTGTGGGTGTGAGAGTGGTTGTGAGAGTCCCACACTGGGTGGGAAAGTGGGTTTGAGAGTGTCTCTCTGGGTGTGAGAGTGCGTGTCTGGGTGTAAGTGTAGGTGTGAGAAGGTGAGTCTGGGTGTGAAAGGGTGTGTGTGAGAGTGGTTGTGAGAGTGTCTGGGTGTGTGAGTGAGTGTGAGAGTGGGTCTCTGGGTGTGAGACTAATTGTGGGAGTGCCTTTCTGGGTGTGAGAATAAATGTGCAAGTGTGTGGTGGGATGTAACAGTGGGTGTGAGAGTGTGTCTCTGGGTGTGACAGTGGGTGTAAGTGTCTCTAGGTGTGAGAGTGGGTGTGACACAGTGTGTCTGGGTATTAAAGCGGGTGTGACAGTGGGTGTGAGAGTGTCTGGGTGTGAGAGTACATATGTGAGTGTCTGGGTGTGAGAGTGTCTGGGTGTGAGAGTAGGTGTCAGAGTGTCTCTCTGGGTGTGAGACTAGGTGTCAGAGTGTATCTCTGGGTGTGAGAGTGAGTGCGAGAGTATCTGGTTGGGACAGTGTGTCTCTGGGTGTGACAGTGGTTTTGAGAGTGTCTATATGGGTATGTCGATGAGTATAAGAATGTCGGTATTGGATATGTGAATGGTTGTGAGATTACATACATATATACGTCCCTAGATATCTATATTTCTTTTTCATTTAATATCCCTAAAACTACTTAATGGATGAACACCAAATTACAAAGAGCACGCTTTCTGGACCAAGAGCTAGCTTTCTGCCAAATTTGGTGTAATTCCGTCCAGCAGTTCAGGCTGTAGTCGTGTTAAAACCTTATGGGAAAATGCATAGAGAAAACACGTTTTGGGATCCCCCCTTTTTCCCAGCCTCCACTTGATGGATCACCCCAAAGCTTTCAAGACAGCAGCTGACCCGACTGTTGTATTGTGAAATTTCTTGAAGATTTGTCAAGCAGTGTCAAAGTTATTGCAAAAACAAAAACTGCTCCTCCTATGGAAACTAGGTCCTAACTATAACTACCTTCTGGTGAGCAGCAGTAGGTTATATATATATATATATATATATATTACCTAGTGGCAGTCACCACTTGGTAGTCATAGTTAGGACCTTTTTTTACATGGATGGAATGTTTTTGTTTTGCCAATAACTTTGGTGCCATTTGATAAATCTTCATGAAATTGCAAAACTTATACTTTTGTCAGTTCAGCTGCTGTCTTGTCGCATCGGCTTGAGAGTCGGAAAAGTAGAGTGCCAAAACACAAGGGGTCAGGATACAGGTATCCTGACACCAGAGGACACATGGTGTGGTCCCTGAGGACCCCTCATGGGCACACAATTTCCCAATTATTTATTTTCATCCGATCTGCAGATCCACGAGTGGATCCACGAATCTGTGAACCCGTGGATCCACTGGTGGATCTGCGGAACCAGAGAAAAATTGACAAAAAACACCCACTACATCTAACCTCATGCTGCACATAGCCAAAGGCTGTGCACAGCTTGGGTTTGGATGGATGCAGGAGGGTTGGGCACCAACCCTCACTGACGTGCTCGTTATATTTATGTCTGTGTGTGCTAAAAAAAACATAGAAATTCACTGGAAAAAAAAATTGTTACAGGAACATTATAGTTATAGTTAAGTTCTGAATTTCCTCAGCTGACATTCTGTGCACTCAGTCAAGAAAAACTTAAGTCCTTTTTTAAATTTTCATCATAACGTCCTTCAAAGGTTTGCCAAGGGCTATATATTTTTCCCGGCGGCTAGAAAATCCTGTTCTGCAAGCTTTGAATTAAAGAGGGTTATTTTTCTGCTTTTTCTTCAATCTTCAAGATGTGCCTTGCTGAATCTGGGTGTTCCAGGTGCTGGGCATTCATCTACTGATATGATTGCCGGCATGCGCTTGTGCCAGAACCCAAAGTAACACACAAGAGGTGATGAAATGAATGCTTGTCAATAGTCTAAACCAGTGGCAATCACTCAAGATAGCATTCCAACCTATAATTTTTTTACCACTGTGCTACTCTGAACAGAGGCTCTGCCTTATGCAAATAAGCAGTGACCCTGCCCTGCAGGAGAACAGTCCCACCCAAAGGCTGATGACTCTTGGAGGATGAAAGTGGAAGATGCAAGCTCTGCTGAGTCACTCCTCTGAAATGCTGCCCTTGGTGTTTACCTTCTAGTGTCAGTTCACTGGTCCCCACCAGGGCATACTTGTGTTTGTTGCTTGGGCCCGGTGCCCAGTCTCTTACAGCCACAGAGGAGGATCACAATACTGCAATATTTGCCTCACTTCTGCCGCATGAATAGTCTGCTTCAAAGAACCAGAGGGCAAAGGATGTTAGTTGCCTCGTTTAGGTCCAGGAATCAATCAATCAGGATTTTTAAAGCACGGCAAATCACCCGTGTGGGTCTCTAGGTGCAGAGACTGTGTCACTAGGAACCCTGAGAAGAGGGGGCCTAGGGGGAGATGAAACCTGTGCTAACCAGACGGGTGCTCCTCCAAGCAGGTGTGGACTTTAATGTGGTGCAACTAATATGCCTGCTCATTAGAACCAAAAGGGGGTCACAGGACTGTGAGATGCTTGCTTCACTCTGATCCTAATAAACGTATCTGTTAGAACCCAGTGAGGACCACAACACTCTGAGACTCTTGCCTCAGCCTGGCCCCGTTAAACATGTCCTTTAGAATCTGACTAGGACCTCACGTCTCTGAGACGCTTGCCTCACTCTGGCCCAAATAAATGCATCCCTTAAACCCTGAAGGGGACCACAGGACTGAGGATGCTTGTCTTGACCCAGCCTCTATAAAATCATCCCTTAGAACCCGATGGATAGTACTAGACTGTGGGATGCTTACCTCACCCCAGCCCCCGTAAACATAGCACTTAGAAGCTGATGGATAGTACTAGACTAAGGGATGCTTACTTCACCCAAGTCCCCATAAACCTATCCCTTAGAACACAATAGACACTGGTGCTAGAATGTGTGATGCTTGCCTTCCCCTCACTCCTGTAAACTTGTCCTTTAGAAGCTGATGAGACGCCAGGGCAGGGACTGTGGAATGCTTGCCTCACTCCAGCCCCAGTAACCGGACAGAAGGGCGCAGGGCTTTTTAATGCTTGGTTCCTTTAAAACAAAAATAGCAATGCTTAATTTGAGACAGTGGTTTCCGATGCTCAGCACCGGCACTTATTTATCAACACTGGAGCTTATGATAGTCTGCCACATAGTGGCTCTGTTTCTCTAATTTAGAGGCAAGCAAAATAACAGTTTGTTTGTCAATTCTATATACTCTAAAAAAATACTAATACCTGCCTTCCAACCCATTCTAATAGCTTTGAGGGCCTGGAATAGTCTGAATTGTCACACTTGTAGGGTGTGATGGTTAGTAGTTGTGTTGGTAAGTGTCATTGGCAGTGCTGGCAGGGGTAATGTGTATTGCAAGCTGCAGTGGCCACCTGCCAAATGCCATGGCACTTATTTTTTCACAAATTAAACACTGGAACATAGACATTTGTTGGCACACAGCGATAATTTATTGAAAATGAATTTGTTTCCCGTATAACCCCAGGATGTTCAGGGAGATGGAACTTTTTAGGTTGGACATAGCAGCATAAAAGCATTGCTTTCCAATTCTTCTTTGGGCTATAACCACGCCCCCCTCACTCCAATCACTTTCTTTTGTTTGTGGGCTTGCCTTGCAAAAATCCCTTGATGTCATTGATTAATGCTTTATGTTGGAAAATGGGCATCTCTGAACGGTCACCCCAAACCTTTTGCCTTATTCCTCCTCTTTTTCTGACCTCATTTTTACTATCTTAAGGACTCTGGATGCTTTACCACTGCTAACCAGTGCTAAAGTGCATGTGCTCCCTCTCTAAAACAAGGTAACATTGGCTCATACCCAATTGGCATATTCAATTTACTTGTAAGTACCTAGTAAAGTGCACAACATGTGCCCAGGGCCTGTAAATGAAATGCTACTAGTGGGCCATCAGCACTTATTGTGCCACCCACATAAGTTGCCCCTTAATCATGACTCAGGCCTGCCATTGCAAGGCCTGTGTGTGCAGATTCACTGCCACTTTGACTTGGCATTTAAAGCTACTTGCCAAGCCTTACACTCCTCTTTTTCTTCATATAAGTCCCCCTTAAGGTAGGCCCTACGTAACCCATAGGGCAGGGTGCTATGTAAGTAAAAGGCAGGAGATGTACATATGTGTTTTACATGTCCTGGTAGTGAAAAACCCACAAAATTGTTTCCCACTACTGTTGTTGTGTAGCCATTTTATGTGTAACTCCATGCACGTTAGTTTAATATACTAGGCCGCTGTGCACTTTGCCCTAGATATATTTTATTCAGCTTCGCACTGTTATTTTACAATAACCAGTTTTTACTGTCTTGTTTTATTTTCTTCTGTCACACTGTTTAGCTTAGTTCAGCACTGTGTTCTCAAATAATGCATTATTGATCGCCCTGTGCTTCAGTCAAGGCTACAGTCTGGTACATTGCCGGTAAACGTGGTAGAAGTTTAGTCTCCAGCATTCATAGAAAATACACATCCTTACGTAGGGACATTTTCTTAGAACATCTGCGTGTTAGTTATAAAAATACTTTCTAGTCCTAGTACACATCAAGAGGGAGATTCCAGCCAGGGAACCACAACTGTATGCTGAATGCCCCGTTGCAGATGCTGATGCGGATTACAAGCCTTTGCTCAGGTATGAGGGTTGATGTCCCCCCGGGGGAACCTGAAAGGCAGGTTTAGAGCTTAACATGCTGTGCTCACAATATAACTTAGAGAGAGAATAATCTAGCAGCACTATGATAGCCTTATTCTTGTGCCTCACTCTCATCGTTACTATTTTAATATTACTGTGTTGTGTAGTTCTGGTTATTGCAGCTCACGCTTTGCTATCCAAAATGCAGTCGTTTTATTAAACCAATCTCTAAAACTTATACTGCCTTTATTGTCATTTATAGATGAGACAGCACTGTGTATGAGAGAACCGGTTGTGACCTGAGTGACCACGACTTCCCTGAGAAGCACTGATATGTCATGTGCTCGGCTGCCCAATTGTCTCTGCCATTGGGGGGAGATAAGGCACTGCTAGTTAGCCAGAGCAAAACCCAGATTTGGAGTGAATAGCATCATCCACTGTGGGTCAGACTCAGTCCCCCACATTGTGGAAGATCTTGCTGCTCAAAACCCAGTAGTCTCATTAAGATAATGAGAGCCTACATGACATGGCGCCGCCAACGTTTGGTCAGGCTCCAATTTTCGGGTCCACCGGAATATCTCAGTCTCAGTTTATAGAATGACACCTTAGTTCCGTATACGGAGACATCCGTGGTACTGAGGATTTCCACCACAGCCGTAGAGCTAATCCAATTTTCAGCTGGCGGTTGTTTAAGCGTGAATTTTAAAAGGAAAAGACCCCATATTGGTGTGCCTTCTCTGAACTCTTAGTGCTCTATGATGGCGAATCCCCTGGTTGTACACATCGCTGTTAACATGAGACAACCTCTCACAGCTCACTTACTAGCAAATGGCCTCATGGCCCAGGGAGGTCCACTCACTTTTGTGGTGGACCCCTACGCAGTTTATGGAACAGAGCTTTTTTACTCTTGGGTCACATTTGCAGCAGTTGATGGAAACTCAAATACATTTCACACATATACAGTTGCGAACGTGCCTGGACAATACAGGGCGTACGCATACTTAGAGATACCTCTATCTTATCAAGAACATAATAATTGGCTTGATGGCACCCTATCCCATACAATATTACCAGTAAGGTTAGGTCCATTACGTAATGACGGTCCTACCTGGCCTTTATTGCCCACATATACACCACATCCTGCGGTTGCGAATTTAGCAGTAGCTGAGGTTCGACGATTATACATTGAGTTAATAGCAATATACAGATGATTAGTACAATTTGTGATGCAAACTTTAAATACAAACCCAGCGTGTGCTGCTCCAGCACAACCACATGCGGTAACACAGGTATAAATCCGGTGACTGTACATTCAGTTATGGGTAAGGTCCCGGCCAAACGAGAGGAGACTCCGTTCTGGCTAGCACACAAAATTAATACGCTGGAAGCAGTATTTCCCTATATGGGACCTCAGGATAAACATAGAATATTGACTATGTGTTTGCCCTTTGGGATGGTCCCTACAGTTGAACACAGTAATACATGGGGCATGGTATTTGCCGCGCTCTATACAACGGCACACGGTACACTGACACTTGCCAACTTACCGGAAGTGCTTAAACAAATTCAAGATGAATACGGGGCTGCCCCAGCCCCAGATTTGGTAATGCAACTGATGGGCAATTTTGCCATAGTTTCTTCAATCATCCTAAGTAACCTTCAAGGGGAAGCAGTTGCACTTGCAGTGCGCATGCGGCTCCGGGACGTTCCGCAACAAGATCAGGAACGGGAGCTGCCTAAAATAATAGCGGAAACATATTTGAGTATCGGTCTAGATGGACTTGGGGCTAGACCACAAAAACCTCAATTTCACAGTAAAATTAATAAAGATAATGCTAAACAACAACCTGAGGGCAATAAGAAACGCCGGGATAAAAAGCAACAAAAGCCTAAAAAAGAAAGGGGAGAATCTCCACGGACGGAGACCCCACAGAATAGGTATTATCTCAGGAATAGAGATAATATAAAAATGCCTGATAGATATCAATATACTGATACACGCCAATCTCGTTACTTTCAGGTCTCATTGGAAAAAAGAAATGAGGGAGGTGG
The DNA here is from genome assembly GCF_031143425.1 of Pleurodeles waltl. Classification (NCBI taxonomy): domain Eukaryota; kingdom Metazoa; phylum Chordata; class Amphibia; order Caudata; family Salamandridae; genus Pleurodeles; species Pleurodeles waltl. The sequence goes on along the minus strand of NC_090444.1, from coordinate 1,667,726,792 downwards.
GCGATCAGAGCGAAGAACAGAGTACGTGAAACCGAGACAGGAATCACAACGCTCTTCAGAGGTTTCTGTTAAAAAGGAAGAGAAACCTTTACAGCAAAAACAACAATTAAAAAAAAAAAAGTGGCAGCAGTCTCAGTTCGACATGCCACTCAGGAAGAGGGTTCTCTTGAAGAACAAGACTTGGGCTCTAGCACTGCTAGACAGCGCGGCAGAGGTCACAATAGTTCGCCGGAATCTTCTAGAGCATCAGGAGGTGAAAGTAACTGTTGACTTTATACAAGTAGAAACAGCGGACATGCGTGTCTCCGAACCTGATAGGGTATACAAAGAAACACTACAATTAGAAGGAGACATTGAACGCACGATACACGCAATCTTTTGGGACCGTGTAGTTAAAGTGTACGACATCTTGTTGGCTGAACAAGATTGGTCGCCTGATTTCGTCCGCACCTGCCCATATGGAGAAGAGGTCATTAAACCTTCTTTCTCGCCACTTGTTCCAGAGGAACTCGCTGAGTCCTATTCTATAGAATGGGCTCTAGCACAAGCACCCGCGTTATATAGAAGTCACGTGGGGTGGGGTAGGGACTCTCTCTACCATGTCATTCCTATTAAAAGTGAACCTCAGCCACAACCGCAGTATCCCATAAAACATGAAGCAAGGGCACCAGTGAGAGAAATACTTACAAAATTAGAATACCAGGGTGTGATTGAACCCTGTGTCTCACCAATGAACAACTCTTTATTCCCTGTAGCTAAGCCGGACCATTCACACAGAATAGTCTTAGACTACAGACATTTGAACGGACATACAAGTACATATGCTATACAAAACTCACATAGCACTGCACTAATGAGCAACATAGTGCGATAAAAATACAAAACAACTTTAGAAATCTCGAATAAGTTCTTCTGCCAGAATATAGCGCCTGAAAACAGGGACTTAACAAGCTTTAGCGCATTAGGCTCTCAGAAAAAAATCTGTTGTTTGCCCCAGGGGTATAAGAACAGTCCAGGACTGTTTGCGGCTCTTGTGACTGCTACTTTACACAAGATAGACCCTGAAGCATTGTCATATGTGGATGATATATATCTCACGGATGACGAGTTACTACAACATTTAAGATGGGTAGCACGCATTGTTGTAGGATTTGCCGAACTCGTCTACAAATTTAACTTTAAAAAATACAAAATTGCCTTCCTCAGCGTCCTGTTCCTGGGATATGAGCTGTCGGGTGAAGGGAAGAGCCTAGCGCCACAATTTCTAAAAAAAATTTGCACAATTACAACCACCAAATACGATCAAAAAGCTTCAATCATTGTTGGGTTTTCTAAATTTGGCAGAACATACATTCCTGATTATGCAACACACATAAAACCCTTATATTACTTAATACGTCCTGATTTTTCAAGTAAATTCTGGATAGTTGAACATACACGCACTCTTCGAGAATTGCAGACAGACATGCTAGCAGCAAAACATTTACACACAAGGGAGAACAAAACACATTTGGTCATCAGGGTAATATCTGGGGCCATCGGTTTCACCTATGTGACATTTAATGAAGGTGAGACAGTCCTGATAGCATACAAATCACATTTGTATTCAGCTGCTGAACAACGCTTTGCACCCACAGAGAAAATTCTCACTGCTGTACAGATGGCTGTTATTAAAGAAAGACCTCTTGCCCAAGGGAAACGCATCATTGTCGTTTTTCCAATTCCAGCCCTAGAGGCTGTTACAAAAGCTAGTGTTCCGAACGCTAAAGCACTACATCCACGTTGGATACAATGGACTACGTCTCTAAGAGCCACTGATGTAGACTACATTTTCGATCCAAAATTGCAAACTCAAGAATTTTTACAATATGAAGTAGAATATCCAGTTCCAGCGAATACCTTGCCCATTGATCAATATCATAGAGTCATGTACACCGATGGCTCTGCGCAACCAGCAATTGGAACTAAACATCAATACCCTGCCACTTGCGCAGTCGTAAGTGGCTATATGGAGGGGGAGAAATTCTGTCCCCTATATACCTAATTGCAGACCTTAGGGGATTGTACAGAACAATTGGCTGAGCTAAAAACTCTGCTGATGGCACTAGAACATACGGATCCAGCGCAGTTCACACTAATTGTTTGTGATTCATATTACTGTGTCCAGTCCTTTAATGAATATCTGCATTACTGGCATCAGAATGGGATCAGAGATTCCAAAAGCAACACCATAAAACACAGACTCCTGTGGGAGAAGGTAGCAGACCTGAAAGAAACGCTACCGAAGGTCCATGTTGTGCACACACCTGGACACCAGCGCGTTGGCATACACGTTGCTGGAAATACATTGGCTGATGAAGCAGCAAAGTCAGCAGTGGCAGTTGCCACTATAGCTGCAGTGACTCGTTCGAGTACCAAACCAGACACAGACATTATGGCTGCCATAAACACCATGGTTGATGGTACGCCTTATCCTAAAGGATTTCCTAATAAAGATCAATACTTGATGGGTGGTATGTTGAACGCCGAAGTTAAAATTCCCGGCGTAGATGTACGCAACATTCCTAATAAAGATGTAAGATCACTATTGATTAAAGCAGCACATGAGGGGGTGCCATCTGCACATGCTGGTGTGGCGGCTACAATTTCACTCTTCCCGGCCCGTTATTGGTGGCCCGATCTCTATAAAGAGACTAAGCAGTATGTCCTTTGTTGTGACATCTGTTAACAAATTAAAGTTTCCACGGCCAAGCGCCCACCGCAGACACCCCTCTTAATTTCCAATAGACCATTACAATGTGTGTACTTGGACCACTGCGGTCCATTAACACCTGATAGTGCATACAAATACATATTAGTCGCTGTTGATTCATGCTCCAGATTTGTGTAGGTGTGGCCACAACGCTCGGCTGACGCTCGGACTGTTCTTAAAGATTTGCGAGTCCTTATCGGTACATATGCAATTGCGGCGTTCCATTCGGACCAGGGCCCTGCTTTCGCCTCAAGGGCATTCAGGGACGCTATGGCTTCGTTGGGGGTCCAACTGCAGTACTTGTCTCCATTTCATCCCGAGGGAAATAGTGTTTTGGAGCAATTAAACCACGATTTAAAGCAATCCTTAACAGCCAGAGTCTTAGGTACGGGTCGTAGTTGGCTATCCCACCTGTATGGAGTTCAGAGATCACTTAATAACCTGCCTAGAAGGTCCCTGGGGGGGTCGTACTTCATATGAGTGCCTGTTTGGAACACAAATGTTTGTTCCGGATTTTGATGGTCCTGGCATGGAGGCAGCAGAAACACCTTTTGACACAAATGATCGTGTCACTTTTTACAGGAATTACAGCAGTTCCGTGAGGAAAACTCTTCTAAAAGTGCTGCCTCCACAGGAATTAAGGTTGTGCCTGTAACATCTACCGGCTGGATTCCCAGGGTTGGGGATCTTGTACGTGAAAAGATTGCAGTGAAAAAAGAATTTGGCCCTTCTTATCGCGCACCAGTCCCTGTACTGGGGATACACGGTACCAGAACTGTTATTCTACCACCGTTGCCAGGTGCCAAAGAAAATCGTTTTGTTTCAATTGACAATGTCAAACTACAACATGTGGCCAATTCTGCACAGCCGACCAAGAGGAATATCCAGTAGTTCCTGAATCCCTCTCACTACTGGAGAAGAAGTTCCGCTTCAAGTTGTTTATACCAACACTGACACCTCTCCGAGCTTGGGGAGGGTGGATGATGATCTTGCATTAGTTCCACTAACAACAAGCAATTTAGAAACGTTTGATCAAGTCATCACGACTACTAGCCAGACGGATGGTGCTGTCTACAGTGTACCACCACAGGAAACACCAACTCCACCATTGACTACGGCTAGGCCATTTGCACTAACTGCCTCTGGTTACTTTGCCGACTTCAACGACGGTCTATCGAACTTGTTTGCCTCTTCGACAGCTGACCTGCCAGGTGCACGTAAGCTAATACATTGGCTTAAAGACACATATTTCATTTCGTAAGCTAATACATTGGCTTAAAGACACATATTTCATTTTTCCATGGAACTATGTATGGCTTTCTTTGGCTGTCCTAGCCTTTCTACTTTGGATTGGTTTTGTTATTACCTTTTTCTTGTTGATACATGGTCATTTTCTTCCCGAGAGATCAGTGGTTGAACAGGTGGAGGAGGTTTTGAAACCACATTTTTCATCACATAAGGTCCGAAGAGACTTATCCTTTGTGAACATATCCGCAGTGCCAATTCCTGATGGGATTGTTTGGGACAAAGTGATGTTTGATATATATGGTCCCATGGAAATCATTCAAATACTGTATGTGTTAAAAGTATCTATGAATGATGTAGTCATACCAGGCATTGTGTCAGATGATTGGGATGTGAAAACAGTTGATTCTATGATGACAGAATTGCAATTTTATACTGTCTATGAAAACGAAGATGTTTACCAGTTTAAATAAAATTATGGTGATATGTTTTGCTGTAATTATTATGGGCACCACTTCATACATAGAGCGAGTAGTCCCAAAGCGATATTTAATTACACGCAATCGGAACATTGTCCAACTCCACCACAAGGGAGTTCAAAAACTTATACTGAAAAGTTTGCGTATTTTCCTGGGCGTCGTAAAAAAAAATGCTGAGTCATATTATTTTAAAGTAACTCCAACTCAGGACATACATATGTTATTGACCAACGCGAAATGTAAATATTCGGAATCCTTTGTTTCCCGGTAATCAATTGAAGGTTATGAATATTGGTAAAAATATATTGATTTAAAAAGTGTTTGGGGAGCAAACAATTGGCAGACTAAGGGTACAGAAACATTGTTTAGAGCATGTCTCATCCCTGTTCAAATTATCTTTCTAAATGAAACAGTGCAACAAACAAGTTGTTTAGGCTTAGCGACAATTAGAGAATTAAACATGACCAGTATACCTGCCCCTGCAAAAGTTGACAACTGGCAAAAATACACAAATGCAACCATACACAAGCTTAATGAGTGGGTCCAGAATGGTACGTTTAATGCTTCACTGACACGTCCAGGCGGGTGGTTATTGTGGCCCATAGATACCAACGGGTGTCATCAACGTTTTGTTACCTCCTCTGAGGCTTTCCAGACGAGTAGGCCAGACCCTCGCTATATATCACCAGAACATGCTGACATAATTACAACATATAGTGTAGGAAAATTGTGCCAACAGTGGCTAAAATCATCCTCACTTGATGCAGTTAAAGCGCACCTCAATCTCTTGTCTAACAACACTGACTTACAAGATTTCTTGTCAGGCCTCAAGATACCACGTAGGAAACGTTTCTTGTATGAAGTATACAATGAAATATGGAAACTTTCTCAACAAGAGGCTGCAGCCTGGTTAAGGCAAATAGATCAGGAAAATTTGAGAAAGGCATTAGCTGTTATGGATAATGGGATACACACCTTGTCCGACCGGATATATACAATTAATAAAAAGATTTCTTCTGCTATAGACATTATACGATCGGATATGTCATCTTTATATCATGGACAGAGTCAGACCAGGTCAATTATGCAGTTGGGTTGGACACTTCAGACATTGAAGGCAGGTCGCGTTCCATGGCAGCACATCAATGCCAGGGAAATATTTTTTTCCTTTAATTTGACGCAGCAGTAACAACTAATGGCTAAGAAAGAAGCGACTTATGTCATGCTTAACATTGAAAAGATAGAAAGACTGCCTTTTACCATGGCCGAGATTCCTTCGGCAGAGTGGTTAATACACGGGGTCATTAATCTGCCTATTTCAACATTACAATTCACTTCTTGTTTGAAACACGTTCTGGTAGGCAGATATGAAAAGTTTGGAGATAGTTACATCCATGAGGTGTGGGAGCTTCCCTTCTCGTACAAATGCCTCAATGGCATGAAAGAGGTCTTTCTTAGCGGTAGTGAATGCGAGACTTCAGTCAGCCATTCGATGATTTGTAAGCAGCTGTCCTTGCATGGGGCATGTAATGCCTCGGTTGCAAACTTGGCTTACTATCTGAAGGGAGTTCCAGTCCCCTTGATTAAATGCACGTTCCAGGTGCTTTCAAACGGCAGCTACGTCCTTCTCAATAGTGAACACTGTTGTGGCCTGCAGGCCGGAATAGTTTACGTTGTTTTGGTCTCTAAGGTCGTTACATGCTGCAGGAACGTGTTGTTTCCCCCCACTAAATTAAGGGAGGTAGCTGACATCTGGCCTCATATTGCTACTTCCAAGGTGAATTTTGACAAGTTGAGTAGACTCAAGGCTTTATTGTTTCAGAAGCATGTGGCCTAACATCTGCACGCGAGACCTACGCACTTCAAGTGGCAAGGTCGTTGGCAGAAATACAGTACCTGTGAACTCGTGGGACGTATATTTAATGCGTCCAGCACGGCTGGAATAGCACACTTTTTTAAAGCTGTTGGTATTGGTTTTGTTCACACCTTCTCTATATTCGGTTTGATACCTTCAGCTATTCACTCAATTTTCAGAAGTATTATTGGGGGTTTTCCAATAACTTTGGCTTTATTAGCCGGCATTTTTCTGTTGCTGTTGTTTTTCCGCAATGGCTGTCCCGCCGCAACAAGGACAAATGAAGGCGCTACCATCAGCGCAGCTGTGTCGTGAATTGCATGATGCAGCAGTTAGGAGCAACACTCCTGGAACATTTGGGGCGTGACTGGTCTTTGTCGTTCAGACCGGTTTTGGATTGTGTGCAGCCCGTGTTTCGGTGCCGTTGGTGCTCTTTTGAACATGCACTAGAAGTTTATCTTTCACAGCAACGCCCCTCAGTGATTGATGCTGATCTGTTGATGTTCTCGTTGAGGGTTCATTACATGACATGCGCACTGCGGCTGCGTTTGCTCAGAGAAGCTGATTACGAGCTACCCTCCCGGGAGGAAGTTAACATCGACTTGTTAATGGGCACTGCACGGGATGCCGCCTTGGTTGATACTGGGGCTATGGAACACATCTGCTCCTTAGTCATTTTTGGCGTGGATTTACAGGTTCTGTCATCTGCCGAAGTGGAAGATCTCCTGCTTTCCATGAATTGTGATTGATTCGGAACTGTTCTAAAATGACATTTCAATTTGAATTTGGCTCTGAACTGCATGCTCATTTCTAAATTGTCAAGTAATAATCTTGTGTGTCCTCTTAACTTGTCAAAATTTAGTAGGATTTTAAATATATTTTAGGTTAGGGCACTTTAGCTTTGGCTTGAACCACTTTCTACCGACAAGGGGAGGGTGTTGTGTAGCCATTTTATGTGTAGCTCCATGCACATTAGTTTAATATACTAGGCCGCTGTGCACTTTGCCCTAAATATATTTTGTTCAGCTCTGCTCTATTATTTTACAATAACCAGGTTTTACGGTCTTGTTTTATTTTCTTCTATCACACTGTTTAGCTTAATTCAGCACTGTGTTCTCAAATAATGCATTCTTGATCGCCCTGTGCTTCAGTCAAGGCTACAGTCTGGTACATTGCCGGTGAACGTGGTAGAAGTTTAGTCTCCAGCATTCGTAGAAAATACTCATCCTTACATAGGGACATTTTTTTAGAACATCTGCGTGTTAGTTATAAAAACACTTTCTAGTCCTAGTACACGTCAAGAGGGAGATTCCAGCCAGGGAACCACAACTGTATGCTGAATGCCCCGTTGCAGATGCTGATGCAGATTACAGGCCTTTGCTCAGGTATGAGGGTTGATGTCCTCCCGGGGGAACCTGAAAGGCAGGTTTAGAGCTTAACAGGCTGTGCTCAAAATGTAACTTCGAGAGAGAATAATCTAGCGGAACTATGATAGCCTTATTCTTGTGCTTCACTCTCATCGTTACTATTTTAATATTACTGTGTTGTGTAGTTCTGGTTATTGCAGCTCACGCTTTGCTATCCAAAATGCAGTTGTTTTATTAAACCAATCTTTAAAACGTATACTGCCTTTATTGTCATTTATAGATGAGACCACACTGTGTATGAGAGAACCGGTTGTGACCTGAGTGACCACGACTTCCCTGAGAAGTACTGATATGTCATGCGCTCGGCTGCCCAATTGTCTCTGCCATTGGGGGGAGATGAGGCAATGCTAGTTAGCCGGAGCAAAACCCGGATTTGGAGTGACAAGCGTCATCCACCGTGGGTCAGACTCAGTCCCCCACATTGTAGACGATCTTGCTGCTCAAAATCCAGTAGTCTCATTAAGATAATGAGAGCCTATGCGACACTGTGGGGCTTGCTCTTCTCACAGACTAGCATTAGAAGTGCTCTCATATACTTTTAAGTGGTAGATTCTGATCTGGAAGGAGTATCCCTGTCATGTTTGGATTTAATATTACTAGTTTAGAAATGCCACCTTTAGAAAGTGGGCATTTCTCTGCACTGACTGCCATCTGTGCCGTACGGCCTGTCTCTAATCCATGTCTGGTCTGTGCTGTTTGACAGCTTCCCTTGTGCATTCCCCCCAGACAGCCATAAACACAGGACACTCAGTCACATCTGCATTCATCTGCATAGTGAATGGGTCTCCCCTGGCAGGAAGGATGGAGAGGCTCTCTCTTAAATTTAAAGGTCAGTGGCCTGCCCTCACACAAAGGATTGATAACCCCCCACTTGGATCCTGGTACTCAGGACTGGGCTGAAAGGAGAATTTGTGTACTTCAAAACCACTCTTTAAAGTTTCCCACACTTTAAAGGCATTTTGGGGTACATAAACTGGGTCTCTGACCCCACTTCTGCACCCTGTCAGAGAGACTGCATAGCTGCCCAAAAAGACTCATCTGGACTGATTTGCTGAAGGACTGCTTTCCTACTTGTTGTCCTGCTGCCTGGTGCTTCTGACTCTGCTGGAAGGACTCTGACTTCCTCCTCAAGTACTCTCCAAGGGCTTAGATTGAGCTTGCCTCCTGTTTCTGAAGTCTCACGGCCAACAAAGACTTCACCCCTTCAGCTAATCCTTGTGCATTGGAAAATCGATGCAGTGCCTGCAGGAATCAACGCAGCACATGCATCGAGGCTGGAAAATCGCCGCACCGCTGGCCGGAATGACTCAGCGCTGGACTCACAACTGGAAATCTGATGCAGCACTTGCCTCACGGATGAAAAATCACTGCAGTACCTACCGGATCGACGTAGACCCTGCTCCTTTCTACCAGCGTGTCCAAGATTTTCAATGCATCTTCCCTGGGAGTCAAAATATCTCTGCATTGCAGTGAGGACCCAAGGCTGTGCTCCTGGAAAATTGACACATCACCTTGCAGCGTCGAAAGAAACAACGCATCATCTGTGCCGCACCGGAAAATCTGATGCAGCACCTTATTTTTCACTGCATCGCCTCCTATGCTGCTCCCGTGAATCAATGGATTGCATGTTATAAAGATACAATCACTGATTCTTAGGGATTGAGACTCTTAAACCTTTAAAAAGTGATATCTCAACTTGTACATATTGGATTTTTGTCGTTTTAACTTATTTTATTCATTCAGACAAATATTATCTATTTTCCTGCACCTGTGTGGTATATTTTTGTGGTGTTTTCACTGTGTTACTGTATGAATTATTTCAAAAATACTTTACACATTGCCTTCTAAGATAAGCCTGCCTGCTCTGTGCCAAACTACCAAAGTGTGAGCACAGGATAATTTGGATTGTGTTGTGACTTACCCTGACTAGGATTGTGGTCCCTACTTGGACCAGGGAGTATACCTCTGCCAATTTGAGGCCCTATTTCTAACACTCTACAATTGTCTCGCCTTGGGACAGTTTTGTTACCGCCTTGCAGACTGACCCTGTTACATGGATTATTGCACGACTGCCGATATGTTTCAAATGTGAGCGAACTACTTTTTTCTTTTGTGTCTCCCATTCGTGCTTATGGTGGCCATGGCGCTTTGAAGTTTTATACAGCATGAACTCCATCAGCAGTACTGGAGAGATTTGCATGACTACCGGGTACGTCATATTGTTTATTTTGTCTCTCCTTTGGGCTCCCAAGTTTCATAGAGAGCAAACTTGTTTTTCCATGAAACTTTTGGTTTATCCATATGTTGCAAGCTTTTCTCATCCTTGCCCCTGAGCAAGCGAATTTGTTTCACTATTAGTTATGATTCAAAAGGTCTTCTTTTATCGTGTTTAGTCCAGTGGTGCTCGTCTTCTTTCTTGTTCTTTTTCGGAAATTCGTCTGATGTCTGTCATCAGTGTATTGGCACCCCAAAAGTCCTTCATCGGTGTCACTGAATCTACCTCTCTAGTACCCCTCACTGTCATGTGGCACTCACGCGCATTGGTGCTGACAGAGATGGGGGGCACTGTGCGAGTGCTGAAGGCTTTCAACAGGAGAGGCTCAGGGCTTCCTTGCAGGGTGCCCGAAACACTGGAGGATTGCAAGGGACACAGGTGAGTGGGTCAGTAAAAGCAGAATGGGTACTGGATGCAGAATCGGCAAAAACTTGGAAGTGTGGAGACAGTAGTGAATTTGGGCAGTGTGTCAATCCACTGAGGTGGAAGATTCAAAATGGGCTGCAGTGCTCCAGGCATCTAAATGTGATATTTAAGTGGGAGGCGATAGTGCTATTCTGTACAGGGAAAGGTCTTGTTTACATTGTTATTTCCAGTTAAGGTGTTGGTCACCAGGTTTTACTGTTGGGTCTTTGTTATCCCAAATTGCTTGGCGAGGGTACTTTGTGATTCAGGTTGAGCAGCTGTTTTAAGGATGGAGACTAGCGATGTCCAGTCAGCTCTCATTCTTGAATAATTTATAACCAGCCAAGTAGTGATATCTTTTTTCAAGTACTCACAATAGCAGCATTCCAGAGATTTTCACAAAATTATGGCTGCATAAAGGGTGGTAACACAGTTTGATTCCCTCAGGTAGCAGAGCCTTTTGGGAGGAAAGCTCTGTTTGGAATCGAGCAGTCTCCAATAAGTGGCTTCCAACACAACATCCATATGGTGATTTGATAACCCCACCTACAAGCAGGTAGCAAGCAACTCTGATGGGGGGTGGTGAAAGTGGTATTCTACTGGAATTAGCATGGCAGATTTAAATTAGGATGCTAAATGGCAAGATTTTCATTTTTTGCTGCAGATGGAGGAAGAAGGTAAATAGAAGTGCTTTAGTATATGCAGGGCCACTGCAATTATGTGGCAGGAAAAGACCGAATTATGAGGCAGGGTTGACCATTTTATATGCCAATAAAAGTTGAGTTATGTATGAATTTACACCACCACTAGCTCTACCCAGGGCCAGTTTTAGGGCGTGCGGCCGCACCGGGTGCTGACCTGGATTGGGGATGCTGTGTTTAGCAATAACTTATGAAATTTGCGATTTAACAGCAAATGTCAAGATCCCTCTTGTGATTAATGTTCCTGCTAGGGAGGGAGATGGGAGTTTTGTCTAGTGGCAGCTTTGACTCACCATAAAGTAGCGTAGAGGGTTAATACGCCTGGTGGAAAGAACAGAACTATATTTCATGTGACTAGCTGAGCAGACTAGTTAAGCCAGCCTTTACAAGTACTTTAAAATAAATGAATGCATGTGAAAGGGGGGCTATGGAGAGGTGAGGGGCACATTTGTCGGGTGGAAGTGAGTGAATCCGAGGAGGTGGTCATGCGGTGGTGCCAGAAAAGACCATCCACCAGCGCTAAAGGCGGCCGTGGCTCTAACTCAAGCAAATGCGAGGCCCATTGTATTGCAAATGCTTGTTTTCTTACTGTTCCTCACCGTCAGGATTCACCTGGTTGTGAGGGACAGCAAAAACCACCCCCATTCGATCGCCCACTCTAAACTGGGTGGTTAGTTAGACGGCTCGTACTTCCCAGGGCTGTCGAAGGACTGTATCGGCGATGGAGCCAGGGAGGGCTCCATTGTCGACGTACTTTAGGTCCGCCTGCCTCTAAATCGGGTGGGCGGACTGTGACTTTGGCAGAGAGGACACTACATCGCTGATGTGATCGGATATCCTCCCTTCCAAACTCTAAAATCGATCAAAGAATTTGTAGCATTATGTAACTTGCCTTACCACAATTTCATTTTCATTGCAGTTTAAATCAAGTTGGAAATTCAGCACACGGGAAAAACCTTTATCTGCCTTTCAGTGTCGCCTGAAAATACATGCTAGCTACATAAACTAGCCCTTTTAATAATTGTACTAAAAAAGGAAAACGTGTAGCTTATCAATCATGTTAGCAAAAAGGGTATTAAGTATCTCAGGGTAATCATACATTCTTTCCACCCACAGCTAGCCAATGTAACTTAAAATGTCTTCCCTGTGTCCCTTTCTCATGGGCTTTACAAGAGTTACGAGATAGCGTCATAAATAACCAGTCTGGGAACTTGTCCTTATGTTTATGAAGTCGCAGTGGCTGTGGTGATTACAAAAACATTAAGCAGACAGTAAACCAAAATCATGATTGATGAAGATACAAAAGGACTTAAATCAAGTGAAGGCTTTGTAGGGTTCACATGTTCTAGCAACAACCCTACAAAGTAAATCAGCTGCCTCTAAAATACGTAAATTCCCAGACTGTCCGACATTTTAACTTATATATGGATCAGCTACTTGTCAGCACACAGCTCACTAAAATAAATAATAAACGGCTGCAAACAGGCAGAATTGATCAAAATGCAGGCTTCTAAATACAACTTTTATTTCAAAGAGTCAATCCAAGACGTTCCTGCAGCTCCTGGGTGGGTATAGGAATTGTAAGAGACACTCACCTGTGTAACCAGAAGGGGCTGCACTTCAGCTGGCATGGGCATGGGTGCCCTCTGTAAAGATAGCATGACTGATAAAAGCTGATTGCAAAGTGCCTCAATTCTGCCTAAGTTTACTGAAAGCTGTGATAAGTGGTGAGCCCCTATGCAACTTTATCCATATCTCTTTGCTCAGTTTCTTCAGAATCGTCTCACCTCATTCTAACCAAGATGGAGTTTCGGATCCAGTCCATTGATAACGATGAAGCTTCTTTTCATAACTTATCTATAAAAAAACATGCTGAGGTGTAATTCCCATCAAGGCCATGCCTAGTAAGTCTTGTGTGTCACAGATATGTTGACACTCATCAGTAGATGCGTTTGAATCGTACAAGAATAAAGTGTGGCTACGTTTTAATAAAGTCTCATCTCTGCAAACATAATCAAATAAAGGCAATGAATGTGACGGGAGCCATGAACTCCTTCCTATTCCAGTGGGTATAATGCTAAAGTTATGTCGAGTTCATAAGTGGCTGTTACCAGCTCACTAATCTAGTACATATCACTCATCAACAAAGTCTTAGAAAGACAGGGATAAAATCTGTGAGAAAAAGTGAGTCTTTTTACAATAAATTACAAAATATGCTACTTTAGTGGCATGAAAGGTTGGCACCCCATTTGACAGACAGAAAAGGTATACCCAAACTTTCCGACCACTAACTTTGGAAAAGCATTGGCTTTTGTACATTGCTGAAAACATTTAATAGTGACTTTTTGGTCTGGTGTGCTGGAGCATTTTCATCCTTCGCAGGAATCAATGACCCCCGAGGTCGACGGATCTTTGAGCCCAGAATAGGATGTGGTAGAACCACTAACACAAATTTAAATACAATAAATAAGTTACACAGCATGACCAAAATGGCCATTGAAGGAAAACTCCAGACAAAAATAAAGTTAAGGACATTTATTGCAAAGTTAAGCTCAAAGCCATATAGACAATTCACAGGACCAAGTTATATAGGTACAAAATCAAGAAGGGTTGCCCAAGGCAACAAAAAAAGTTCAAGCAAACTAACATTAATTAAGCTAAACATTCAAGAAGAAGAATGTCAAACATTAACAGAAATATCTGAGATACAGAAAACAGGCGTTGCTCAGGTTGGGCAAGCATCAGCCAATTTAAATCAACAAAGCTGAAGTTTTTGGCTGGGCATAGGGAAACCAGACAGTTGGCCCAATGAGGGGAAAGATATGTGTGGAATGGAATACATGTGGGCAAAAGACAAAGGACCACATGTATGAAGCTCTTTTACCGGTCGCAAACAGCCCAGACGGCCGTTTGGGACCAGTAAAAGTATTTTTGCCATGTACCATGCCTATTTTGCGAGTCGGTAACCTATTACAGACTTGCATTAGGGTTTGCAACTTGCTATTAGGAAGAGGTGTGCCAAGAGCCTCCCTTCCTAATAGTGAGTCGCAACGGAATGTAAGAATATTTTGCGCCCGGGAATGCAGTTGCAAAACGTTTGCACTTACCACTAACTTCAAGTTGGTGATAAGCAATTCGCAAACAGGAAGGAGTACCAAGGGACTCCTTCCCCTTTGTGAATGGGGTTCCAAATATCTTTTAAGAGCAGGCTGTTGTCCCAGGAACCACTACGTACTCTTAAAAAAGTAAAAAAAACCTTTTCAATTCTCTTTTTGTAATGCATCCCATTTTCCTTAAAGAAAAACAGGCTGCATTACTAAAACATGCAATTGCAATGGAATGGGTCTTGCATTTGGGCGAGTTAGAGCTGTTAACGTTGTAAATTCCTAAGTGGACTTTTCTTGAAACTTAAATTGAAAATTAAAAGTAAAACAGTTGACATAAGCAAGCCAACTCAAAGCGTCATGGCCGCCATCAGCATGAGCGCGAAGGAGAGACACAAAAGGAAAAAGAAGTTTGCTTACAATCAAAAGTATTTTCAAAAGTGCAATTATCCACGTTATAGGGTTGGTGTCCAAGACGGTAATGAAACCGCCCCAAGGAGGGACAAACATAAAGCATTTACCAATGATAATAAAGGATTTTTGACAGACAAGCCCATGAACGAGTGATAGTGATGGGCGTGCAGTGGGTGTGGTTAAAAGTCCACAAGACTTACAACAGGTCAGAGCGCTTGCACGCTCAACCTACAAAGGATGAATGAGTGAAAAGATGGATGGATGCCTGAAAGAGAGGGATGATAGATGAGAGAAAGGATGGCTGGATAAGAGAACGGATGGATGAGTGAAAGGGGCTGAAGAGAAGGATAGACAAAAGGATGGATGAGTGAAAGAATGGATGAATAAAAAGGAGGGTGGATGGATAAAAAGGTGTCTAGAACGATCAGTGAAAGAATGAATAAATGAGTGAAACGGAGGGTGATTGGATGAACACATGAGTGAAAGTGAGGATGAGTGAAAGGGTAGATGATGGATGGATGAATGGGTGAATGGATTATTGAAGTGATGGATGGCTGAGTGAAAATTGATGGACGGATGACTGGAAGGATGGATGATGAGGGAAAGGGTGGATGGAGAGATGTATAGGTGAAATGGTGGATGAGGATAGATAGATGGATGCATGGGTAGACTTAATGAACAGATTTGGGATTGATTAATAGGTTTTGATATGGATGGGTGTACGGATGGAAGGTTTAAAAGATGAATGGATGGATGCTTGAATGAAAGACAAGAGAGCTCTTCCTGGGAGAGTCGTGATAACTTGCTCCATTTGCATGGTGCTGCAAGAGTTTTGGTTAGAAGTGGGGGGTATTTTAATTTTATGGCTACTACTTTGTTGGCACTGATTTAATGTGCCCACATTAAACAGTCACTTCTTGAAATACAGACTCTTATACAGAAGCACAGATTTTTTAACATAATAAATTTGAGTCTAAAACACGAAACATCGCTGCCACAATGCCCCCACCCCCGGTAGTTAGGATTCACAAAAATTGCGCCGCCAAATCGTCACCTACCTACAATCCCAAGCTTGAGGCTGGTGAGTCCCCCTGTGTGTGCTGACCCATGGGAGCAGCTCTACCTGGGTCTCTTCCGTGGAAGCAGCCCAGAGGAGCCAGCCATCCCTGCAATCTGAGTTCCCCCGAGAGGCTGGCGCTGAAGCCGGCAGCATCTTCCATTCACAGGCAGCCACATGGCAGTGCCGAGCAGTGAGTGGCATTCCAGCACCAGCTTGGGAGGTGGGGCGAACACTGCTCAAAACTCCTGTGACACAGTGGGCGAACTCTGCCCTCGAGGCAGGGGGGCAGAAAGGAAAGGGGTTGCGGCTAGGAATGGTGAGGGGATAAAAGTCATGCTTAACCTTGACTGAGTTACAGCTGTTCCTCACATTAGCATGAAAGCTTGGTTAATGTCCGCCATGGGAAAATGTTACTTACGTCTTCTCTCAGTTCAGCGGCTTGGATTTCTTTATTAAAGTTGAGATACAAACCTACCACTTTCAAACAACCTGCCTAAGAGGTGCACGGGCCCATGGAAGAAGTCTTTGGTAAAGAAAGTCTCATGCCCCCGCCTCTCAAATTTTGGATTTTTTATTATTCTCGACAGCCTAATGCGAAGGCTGGGGGTCAGCGGAAAACACGCAGTTTGACACCTGAGTGCACGCATCAACTGTTTTAACTGTCAAACTGGGGAGACCACCCTAAATTCAAGGGTGGGCAAGGCTTGATGTGACATGGCCGACTTTGCCCCGACCCTTCAATTGTCAGCTTTCTAGGAAGTGTCTCCATTGCCCCACTGCTAGTAGTCCTCTGAGTTCACCTCCTCCTTTGAGCTATTTTACTACAGGGAAGTCTTGGGTTTATAGTTTAAGTAGCAACGCACTTCGCGCCTTAAGGATGCTTTCAGAAGGAGGTTGCATACAAACATAAAACTGCTGCTGAAAAGGGTGGTCAATTCCTCTAGAAAGACGAACTCTGCACCCGGCCCAAGCCTTTGTGCACTGAGCTGCCACCTTTCCCAGACAAAAAAAACAAAGTTCAATTGTTAATGTTTTAAAATTCTGCTAAGGCACATGTTTTAGGCTGAAACCCAAGGAGCCAAGTTGGAAGGTGGCCAGAACGCCCATCACCTGTCTAGGCAGCTGGGCGCCCCTCCAAAAGCATGCGAAAAAAACTTGAGGCAGTAGGCTGCAGTGAGAAGTTTTCTCCACACAAAAATGCAAGTTGAAACCCTTTTTGTTGCATAGCTGGCGACAGTAAGAATGACAGCAAGAATAGTGTATGTTAACAGAATGAAAAGTCTGGCAAGCATTTTGCATCACATTTAAACAAAGCTCTAATGAAGTTAGCAGAGCAGTCTGAGAAGATTTATGGCTTTCATTGTGGCTTTCATGAGCAGTGACCTAAATGACTGGGTGTTTGTTTAGTAAAATAAGCTTATTTTAGGATCCGGAGGTAAACAAGGATGGCACTGGAATAAAGCCAAAACAAATGTCAGCGACATCGGAGGAGGTGGGAGGAACGGAATGCTGCAATAAAACGCAGGCAGCTACCAGCCTAAAACACTCCCAGTGAAATGGGAGTGCCAAAGAAATGTCACAAATAGTCCCTCACAGTAACAGATAAAGAAACCAAAGTGGAACAATACAGTAGTTGATCACTGTTCTGAAAGAGAAAAAGTAGGGTAAAAATGGCAGAACTGACCCCTATCGAGCAATAAGTTCTAAAGGACGCTGCAACCAACAAATTAAATCGCTTAATGCCCACAGTATACGTATACTTAAGTATGCACCAAGTCAAATGCTTACGCTCAACCTAAAAAAGATTCCTTTATTTACAAGCAACCACAGACATGGTGGCCTGCTGACCCCTACAGGTCACCATCCCTGTGATTGTAGCCATTCACAATGGGTCACAAATTGCAACCGGCCTTATGAATATTGATGAGGCAGGCCTATTTGCGACCCACTGTGAATTGCTAACAGTGTCAAACACAATATAATGCATTGCAGTTTGGGATTTCCTAATAACAATTCACTAAGATTCGCAATTAGGAAATCGCAAACATTACACTACATACATCTGGCCCACAAAGAACAAAAAGGGCAAAAGGAATTTTGAAAAAGATAATCTCGAGCAATAGACTGCCAACTAAGGTGGGCAAAAGATAGATAAAAAGGGAAAGCGTCAGCATGTTAGAAGCTCAATCAAGAGTCTTCTGCAGGGGTTAGAAAAGAAAATCTCTAACTCTCAATAAGATATCTCAAGGGGCAAAGGCAGAGAGGAAAATATCCCTCCAAGGTGCTCAGCATTCAGAATTCAGGAAAAGGGGCTCAGTTTCTCATCTTCAGATATATCAGGTAGCTCGTAGTTCTACAGTTAAACAATCTGTCCAGAGACTTTCTTGTAAAAAGAACTTCTTCCCTTGTTTCTTTTTCCCTTTACTGCTGGGTAGATATGTACAGTTATTTATCAACTGTAATCCTTAACCTTCAAAGCTCCTGTGATTAACTTGATTGTAACAATTACTTGACAAAAATGTTTGCAAAGGGAGTGTAATTTATGTTGGTTCAGTGCACTAACCTTGTCTTTTCAGGGTGAGGTACTTTGCACGGTGATAGCCTGCTTTTTGCTTACTTTTGTCTTTCCTATTCTTTAGGCACTTTTGGTGGATTGCAGGGGGCAAAGCCTCAGGGTTGCGGGATCGCAGGTGTGTCAATTGGATTCTAAAGCTTTTCTTCATCCCGTGGTGCAATGACAGGAATCACAGAAGCAATCCACTCACTGGGGGTTAGATGAATCCAAGCAATACCTTGTCATAAGGAAACTGGGGCTGTGCGTCTCCAAGATGTGATATTCTTAAAATATCAAGGGTGCTCACAAGACTTTGAGTGCAACTTTTTTCACTGGATTTGGAAAGGTTATCATTCTTAAAGCACTCCTCCAGAAGGACGATGATTAAAATCTGTAAATGGGAGCAAGGAAGTTTAAAGATGTGCAGGAATAATTCAAAGCTCACTGTTAGGCTGCCTTAACTTATTATGCTGGTATTACACAAGAATGTGCAAGGGATGGGAGAGGGATAAGGGAAACATGGATATGCAGTATGGGAGTGAGGTTGTAAGACAACTCCTATAATGCAAATATGGCAACCTTTTCTGGTATTTCTAACAAAGGTGCTGGGTGCACACCATATTACCAAAAACACACAGTTTGATTAACCAATTGCTCTTTTCCTTGCTACCTCTTACTCTTTGTCTGGACTCTTTGTCTGGACCCTCAGTATGGATCTTTATCTGAGAGTGGCTGTGAGAAATGTAATAAGCTGCAACAAATCAATTATAGTGCATTTGTCTAACATCAGTTTTGTAGAGTCAAAACAGAGAGTTTTAGTAGTTTTGAACTATTTTTTAATTAATTAACACATTTTTGATAATCAAGGTAAAAGGTTACAGATACGCACATGAAGTGCGTCCTGAATCTGTCCCTACTCTGTTTGTTTCTGTCTTACATAATACAATAAAAATGAAATAATACTGTCTCATAGTCAGGGAAAGTTAGAGAAGAACATCCAGGCCCATATTTATACTTTTTTAGCACCGCATTTGCGTCATTTGTTGACGCAAAAGCAGCGCAAACTTACAATACAATTGTATTTTGTAAGTTTGCGCCAATTTTGCGTCAAAAAACTATGCAAATGCGGCGCCAAAAAAGTATAATATGGGCCTCAGTC
Organism: Pleurodeles waltl; assembly: GCF_031143425.1. Taxonomy (NCBI): domain Eukaryota; kingdom Metazoa; phylum Chordata; class Amphibia; order Caudata; family Salamandridae; genus Pleurodeles; species Pleurodeles waltl. The sequence continues at coordinate 1,667,707,362 of NC_090444.1, read as the reverse complement.
TGCTACATTAGCTCCAATTCTCACATTTATCTGTGTGTGTGCTTGTTATTTTCTAAATACACGTCAGCGCATTCTAAAGCAGTTTAATGGGTGGAAAAAGATATAGTTAATACTGGTTTCATTGTTTTTTTAGACAAGTTTTGTAGCATCTTTCAAGTCAAAAAGAGGTTATAGAACAAAACTTTAATAGAAATATGTGCCAGCCTACCCAGTTCTACAATTCATACAGCACAGGTTACATAAAGTTCAGAACATGCTTTTAAACATTCAAGCAGTAACAGTTTCTGGACCTAGCAATCCACTTTCACGTTAGTAATTAGTATTTAAATGTTAATTTTCTATTGGCGCCTCATCAATCCTCCTCCCCTAGTGATGGTTTGGAAACATCATAAAACTACTTCAATGATTCATTCTTCAATTACTTCAGATTCTTGTCTTTTCTAGTTTAATTTTTCTTTTTCTTACAACATTTTATATTCTTCACTCACTCTTTCGCTCATTTCTATATCCATCTTCTTTTTTCTTTTTAATTTGTTTTCTCTGTGATTATTAATATACTTATCATTGTGTAGACGCAATAGATATGATACATATTATCATTACTATAATAGGGATTAATATATTGCTAAGGATGCCACCTCCTGTTCTCTTTAACCATGTTCCTACCCTTGCAAGCCCTTTAGAGACACTTTCAGCTATAGCTGGCGTCTCCAAAGGTTCTAAATCTAATTTCAGGTCAGTAATATTATTTGCATATGCATCTATCTTTTTTGCTTTCATCCAGAATATAACTGCAGCAATTCTCAGTTGTTAACATTTTACAAACCCCACCCTTCTCAGCCAAAAGAATGTCTAAAGCATAACTATTTTGAAAAACCATTGTCTAACCACAATAAACTCTGTGTTTTCTAGCAATATAGTTCCAGATGTACTTGTAGCTAATCTATGTACTACTGGGGATAATTTTCTTATTTTCTCATCATTCGGTCCTACTCTCACAGCTGGAATGATTGTTCCAAATATGTCTCCCACAATATGTGTCCCCTCATTCACACTTCTCATATATCTTCTAGTTGCTGGTGTCATTGTCAGTACATCTAAAGAAACTACACAATACATTTGGGAAAGATTAGTCCTAAATAACATATTCCCTCCCACAATGCAGGTAGTTTGAAATATGCCACAAATTAAATACACGCTTGGTTTGGTTGGATCATTCTCTTGCAACATTTGCCATTCACCTCCTAATATTTCAAATGTATGTTCACACTGATGGTTTTCCCATTAATATTTTCACCCCTTGCATTTTCATTTTTACTCACATCGTGCCAGTCAATCTTTCTTCTAACCTTAGTATAGAAACAGTTCATTTTCCTCTATCTTCCATTCTTTTGCACGTTATTCTTATTGTTCTAAGCTTTTGTAAGTCTTTCATTTCTTTCTTGTAACATTTGTATACAAATGTTCTCTTGATTACTCATTTTACATGTTACATTTCTCTCATGTGCCTTAACTGTATTTATAGGAAGAAATAAGGTCTAAAGTAGTGACAGGCTGTCTCCATTTCTGTAGCTTATGTCTTTCATTAGTGGTAGCTTAGGAAGCACCATTTCATAGTTCGAAAACTATTATTTAAAATGTTGCAATATATGTATACTAAGCTAAGCAATAATCTGCAGGAAGTAGCATAAGTGAATGGTATGTGATGATATGAGACTTCTTCATCTGCTGAAGATGTGTGCACAAACATAACAGTCCTTAACGTCTAAAGCTCTAGTATATTCTTGCACTAATCTAGAGTAAACATTCATCGCATAAGCATCTATATATATCCTACAATAGATGTTTTCAGTCTTTCTTTGTCTATTGTGGAGTGTTGTTTTGTATTCCTTAATAAAAATATAATCTTCTCGGTTTTAGGTGTAAAATAAATCACTAGAATAATTGCTATGGCTTTTAATCCCATCAATATAAGGAAGGTCCCTAGGAATATTGTAACTTAGTTCTAGTTACAGTACACATGTTTTCTCTACAACCAATTAATTCAATATATTAATATATATATTATTGCTTGAGGTAGTTAGTCAGTAAGGTTGTCTTTTTTTCTTTGTTAGTGTAATTTCCGTTTGACAATCCCTAACCTACTCCATGTTCTTCTTGATTGTTATCTCTAAGTTTGTTAGTCTTAGTCTCGGCTCTAGGTAACTTCTATCTTGTTTTATTCAGTTCATTCAATGTCTTTTGTAATTTCAGATTTCTTGTTTTCCTTCCAGAGTGTCTTTCTCTTTTTCTTTCAGGGAGGTTCTGACAGGTCTTTGCTCAAGTCAAGTATGTCTGAGATGGGTATGTTCAGTATTTATCCCAGGTAGTAAGTCCATTGAGGTGATTAATATCTTTGACAAGATTCTCATGCTCTTTTTGACCCTATGGGTGTGGTTGATGTTTCTTCTGTTTCATATGCACCACTTGATTCTTCCTCCTCTTGTTGCTTGTTTCCAGTGGTGGTAGATTATTGCTCTCACTCAATGTCTGTTTCATTTTGACATTCCTCTCCCAAATTTGTGTGAGATGTCCGGCTATTAGACCAGTTCACCTTTTAGAGTTTCTTCACCCGAATTTTCTCTTTATGGATTTTGATCACCAATTTCTTCTTGTACAATGTTTGGTGGCACCTACACCAAAGCTCGATGCTCTATTTCTTCTGGAATTGTTGCTTTCTGGGTGTGAGATGTATGAACCCAGTTAGGGATTCCAGCACATTTTACTGCAGTGTTTGTGATCAGAATTATCTGAAAGGGGCCATTCCAATGGGGCTTTAAAGCTTTAAAACTTTCTCATATGCTTTTTAATACAAATCAAATCCACAGGATTTGGATTGTGGCACTGTTCTTGGCTTGGGATCTCGGTTACAGCTTCAATCTGTGGAAACATAGAATGTACCATATCAGTGAGACCTTTGCAGTAGTCAAGATCCATGTCATCTGGTATGTTCACAAGCACATTTGCTGGTACTGCAGGTAACTTCATGGCTTTCCCCATCAGCACTTCATTAGGAGACAGCCCAGTTCTCCGATCTGGTGTGTTTCACAGACTCGTTAGAACTAAGAGTAAAGTATCTGTCCATTTTTATGATGTTGATGCACAGATTTTGACCAGTCTTGATTTAATAGTACCATTAATTTCTTCTACTATTCCGGAGGGTTCTGGCCGGTAACTGCAATTAAGTTTCTGACAGATTCTCAGTTTTGCACATAAAATTTTTATAATCTCACTATTAATGTAAGTACCTCGATTTGCATCCAGAGAGACAGGCATACTGTACCTTGGAATCACGTCTCTTAGTAGTAATTTAGCCACTGTTATTTCTTCTTGTTGAATATGCCTCCAGCCACCAAGAAAAGATGCAGTCACTGCAAGGTGGCATTTCAATTAAATCCATCTGCATCCTGTTGAAGGCTCCTCCTGATCTGCCTACATGACTCAATGTAAAATATGTCCCTTTCCCTCATTCATTTACTGACATTCAACACATCTGTTGCAAACCTCTTCACCCTGTGCCCTAAACCACGGGTTGTACCAATACTGTTTGAATGTTCGAATCACAGCATTCCTACCCAAATGCACCTGTCCATGTTGATGTGGTGTCATTGTGATAAGTATGCTGCCTGGTAATATTGATATGAAACCCAAACATTATTGTCATCAATCACACATCCTGCCTTGATCCAAACTTGTTTTTCCTGAATCGATGAATTGCATGCATTTCAATTCATCAGATTGTCTGCAGTTTTCAGAATCACTGCAAAAAGGCTCCCCTCCTGACTCCTAGTCTTGTATAATCCATTGTAAGTGCATGACAGAGTTGCACAGTAACATGCCACTTCATCAGCATACCTGTTGCTGATGGTGACATAGGTACAGTCACTCCAATGTGCCAAAGCTCGGCAACACAATTAAGGCAATACGATTTAGGGCAAAATATATCGACAGAAGTTGGAGGTGATGGCCAGACAGCGTGACAGTTAGTAGCACGTACTGGCCCTAGTGACAGTACAGCATTTGACGAGTTCATCAGTTCATCAGGGCAACCCCTTGTAAATAATAATAGCCACCCCACAAGCATAGTTAGAATAGTATGCTGCATGACTCTCCCCAATCCAACCCGCGCGCAATCGCGCCGTAGTGCCTTCTGTGAGGTGTAGCTCTTATAACATGATAAATCTGTGCTGTGACCCTGCAAGTAAGTGAAGACCTGCCTAGCTGTAAGATTGTCGGCAGGGTATTTACAGGCGCCGGAAGAACACCAATAACCAAAGTGCTGATAAGATGGTTTATTAAGATAGTAGTCTCATATAAATCCCTACACCAGCCACCGTCCTCTCCGCATCCCGTCAACCGTCGCTCTCACTCTCCCCATTCCATCAGCCTCACCGCATTCCATCATGACTTCAACATTCTCTCATCTCTCGCGCACCGAAGACACGTACTTGCGCATTACTAGGATACCACACTAGCCTTGCGTGCATCATCTAGAACCCTAACATGTAAGGTCAAACATTTAATTGGGCACATTAGTGAGTGCAGTAAGTCGGAGTTTCTGGGGTGCAAAAATCCCAAGATGTGTCTGAGTGCAATGGAAAAGGGAAAAAGCAAAAGCAATAATACACCAAGGCACTTAACACCAACACAATTCTCATATATCCCCCCACCACCCACGTCGGCCCCCCCAATCCGGCCAGACTACGCTGTCCCACTCCAAAAGCATCCCAAGAGGGGTTAACAGAGCCCTGGACATGGGAAACATCCCTGGGAGGGTGAACCAGAGTCCCAACTGCTTCCAACCAAGGGGTAGTTGGGTGGCCGAAGAATGGTCAGTCAGAAGGACCGGTGTCTCACCAGGAAGGCAAGTAGCCATGAAGCAGGAATGGTGAGAGGCAACCAAAGGCGTGCATAGGTGTAATTCCAGCAGTATATTGTCTAGCATTGGATGCCCCCCAAAAGGAGGAGAGGGGGGAGGAAGGGGTTTCCATTGCCCCGTCACCTGCCAATAAGGCTGTCAGCATCAGTTAGGTTTAATCATTGTCACTCAGCTGGCCGTGTGCAGCGACATGATCACCTGGCCGGCCTCTCTCATGAGTATGTGGGATAGTTTTTATAAAGTTAGCAGACTGCTTAGGATTGGTGAAATAATGGGTCTTGCCCCAAAGTTGAATCCTCAGCTTAGCAGGGTAGAACAGCGAGTGAGAGGCATCTGTTTTTAGTAGGGAGCGCTTGACTGGCATGAAGTCGCATTTCGCTGCCTGGACGGTAGGCATGTTATCTGTGAAAATGGTTATTTCATTGCTCTAATATTGGAAGGATTTTTTGTTGTGAACCAGTCTCACTACTCTGTCCCAGTCCCTATAATTGAGAAATCTAGCAATGATGGGGCAGGCACACCCGGATGGGACCCGCTGACTGAGGAATTTGTGTGCTCGTTCAACAACCAGCAAGACAGACATAGCGTCCCCAAAAAGGGAGCGGAGGATGACCTCCACATATTCCTTCATGCAGCCCATGGAGGTGGACTCCAGGACTCCAAGAATGTGAAAATTGTTCCTTCTGGATCTCGCTTCCAAATCCTCCTTTTTACTACGGATAACATCTAAGACCCTCTCCATCTGCAACAGCTTCTCACCTGCAGTGTGCTGCCCATTATCTAGATCTGAAATCTGGCGTGGTCAAGTCAGTCTTTATGGCCGTCTACATTTTCTTTGACGCAGTCTATTTTCTCTGTCAGTAGGTCAATTATAGAATCAATGATAATAAAGCTGTGTTTAAGAACCAGAAACATGCAGTGAATAGTAGGCATCTGGGTAGAAGCATAATCATCTGATGGGTCTGGTCAGGAGTTCTCAGATGCCTGCTCTGCCCCTCCGGTCCGCTTGTGGTTCTCAAAAAACAGCTTGGACTGCCTGGTGTTCGTTTTCTCTATTGTGGAGCTTCAGCAATCCATCAATGTTCAGGAAAGTGACAGTGCACTCTTGGTGAGGGGCCAGGTGGAATGGATGACAGGGTGTTCTCCCACCTCACCACCAGCGCAACACCAACGGGGGCAAGAGCAGACTGATCACCTCAGGGCACCGCAATCACCTTGTTTACGATGAGGCAGCGGGTGGTAGCAAGAGTCTCACATAGGATCACCAGGGAGGATGATGAACTTGAACGGGTAGTGTCGTAGTTGGACTCTTGCTCTAGGCAAGACTGTTGGTTTAGGGATGACAGCACTTTTATTTGTAGGCGACTTTGCCAACCCTACAAAAAGTTGCAACTGTCGGCCCAACCCTCCCGGCCTCACAAACAGTACCTCACCAAAAACCCAAACACTAAAAGGTGATTTGTGGTAGCCTTTACGCATGGACTTGAGTGCAACAACTCAGGAGACTTGTGGTTAAACAGAGATTTCCCTTTTCTCACATGAGCAACATGTCTCAGTCACACACAGGCAATGAAGGAGATGCAGTAAAGTTTTCAATGGATTTTCTTAAGAAGACTGCAATCTATTATAAATTGCATAGATTGCAATTATTAGGATAATGAACAATGCAAGGAACAGAAGTGTAAATATGAGAGTCATGAATATAAAGACCCCCACCATCTTGCAATACCATGAAATATGAAGTAGATGTAAAATAGGCCCTAATAACCTAATATGATGAACCTAACCTCTAAAGAGAGCTAGGTGTGTTAAACCTAATCTGCCAGTACAATGTCCATGAGAGGAGTCCTCCAACCCTCATTACCTTGGAATGAGGTGTCTAGATCAGACTCCGTGGGGACACAAAGGCTGGATCTGCATCAAGGCGACATGTAGCATAGATAGCATTGATGGCATCTGGTAGGAATCCCTCTCATAATCTTGTCTGTGTGAGATGTATTTATACAGATCTTACTTGGGGTGGTAATTATATGAACAATTCCCTCAAAATGTACATTATGTTACTGTCACACGAAAGTGGGAAAGTACATGATGTGAATACCTATGCATATCATTTATCTTTGACGCTGATAGTGAGGCCTTCACAGAGTAACACTGGTAGCGTGAAACTAAAATATCTTCCTAACTGTAAACATAGCAGCCATTTGGAAGAAATAATGAAATAAATGTGCTAAAATAGAGCAAGCTAAGTAGGTTAAAAATCACTAGGTGGCGGGGGCACAGGCCTGCAAGCCAGAAGGCTGAGCTAAATTCCTGATTCCATCAACATTCAGCAGTGGGTCCCACCACACCCTGCCATCCACAACACGAGGGGTACGAGTAGGCCAAGATGAAATCAGATGTTCTGATAGGGAGCGCGGGTAGCGGGTACTCACATGTGGTACTAAAAGTGAAAGAAAAATCTAAGCATATTGTTGTCCCCAAGACACTCTCACAGCCCGGTAGTTGCAGCCAGGGAAGTATGAGAGCCTTTACTGGACTATGCATAGTAGTGGCTAAAGGTGAGGACAATAGGGCAAAGGCTTCAGTCGTTTAAGAGCGAGGGGTCCAGATGCTCCCAGAACCCAGGTGCCAAAGATGCTAGAGGCAGCAACCAGGGGACCAGGCATGGGCATAGCCCATCAAACCAGCCCGATGACCACAATGTAGCGCCAAGACCCTAGGCACAATGGCCATCAGGGCCTGAGAACACAAGCAGGTCAGTCCTAGAACCCGGGCCTAGATTAATGCATTGACGCCAGGGGGCTGTCACAGTGGCTGCTCCCAGCCGCTCCCAATGCCACCAGCTCAGACCCTCAGGAGCACCCGGTGAACAATGTAGGCCCGTCCCACACTCCCCAAAGAGAGAAGGCAAAGCCCGAGGTTCTCATCAGGCCCACTAAGGCTGGTGAGCCCTCCCCCAATGATGCACTTCTCAGTCAGGGGCCCTCAACTGGAGTTCCAAAGAAGGTCTCTCACCTCCCAATCCACCGCTTGTCACTGGGAGCAATAAATCTTCCTCTGACCTCCAGGTCAGCATTCAGCTGTTCCCGCCAATGTTTGCTGCCACCGGAGCAGTCGGTACGCCACCTCCATCTCCTTAGCCCCACCAGGAGGAAGTGGCGACTTGTCCAGAGACACCCAGTTGGTACAGGGGATCACAGCGCTCACCTTAGCCAGTCACTTCTAACAGCCACAGGTTCTCCAATGTACAAAAACGAGAATTTCAGTGACCTCTGCTACTCAGGGCCGAGCAGCAAGCCCAGTGCAGTGCTCCTCTACAGCAGGTCTCCCCCACGAAGTAGGCCCCACTACATCACTACCAACCCTCGGTCGGCCCAAACAGCACCATCACAGGAAAATGGTGCCCTTCACCAATAGCACAGAGTGAGATGATGCCACACATCTGCCTTCGACCCACGATGTCTACGCGTAGTGCAGATAAATACCGTAGAAGATTCTTCGGCTGGCGGAGCCTCACAGAGAACCTCACAGAGTGGCAGCCATCTTGCCATCGAACCCTCAGATGCCCCCAAGATGAAGACATTTACTTGCTTTGTACATATTCTGGGTTTTTACATGCTTTTTTCACTTTTATATAAGAATATGTTTGACTTGAATACTGGTGCCGTTTTGTATGTGAACCCTGTTATAGAGACTGAATGGAAAAAAGCCAGTGCTAAGGCTGATGATTTGGTTTGGAAGAGGTCTGGTGAAAAAGGGACCAATTCAGTATCCCATAATTAGCAGTTCATACTACGATATATCGGAGTGCTTAAAGGATGCAGAATTAAAGCATGTTACACAAGGAGTGGAGCATGGCTTCCTAATGCAAGCTAACCCATATGACTACACAAAGAGTCACACCACATGCCAAATGCCAACAACTTTTGTATGAATGCCTGCTGTTGACTACTACTTCAGACAAAAACTCTAGCATTCATTGAGTCATTGTCACCAATGGAACTTGGAATGGCTCTGTGGAGAGGACATTTTAGCTTCTGTCAGGGGACAATAGAAGCAAGTGATGCAGTTTTGAATGTCCCAGTCACCAAGATCTGCCACATAGACCACTAGGCTTGACTCAACCTACTCCAGAATTAAGGTTAGCTTTGGTATCTTCTCTGTTTGCACTTATTTGAAGAGTCAAATGCACTATTCCATCAAACTGGAACAAAAGACCCTACGCACGAAGATCCAGTGGCAAAGATGAAGGCTTCCAGCTCTAATGCCAGTGAGAGGCCAGAGTAGAGATAAGAGCTGTAGGTATGCTTCTAGTAAGAAATTAGAGAGGCATCAAAAAAGGAGGTAGTGTAGCTTATAGGCTAGGAGGTCAGCTTCCTCGTGTCCCTCCTGGGTCTTTAAAAAGGAGTACAGCAATGCAATTGTGGATGAGACTTAAGGATAAAATCCAGTCCTTATCGTGGATGTCTGAAATAGTTTGTATTCTCTTTACTCTCTTAGCGTGCTGAATAGAAAGGGCCAGATATCTGGGGCCCGTTCTGAGGAAGATGATCATGGTTGTCTCAAACCAGTATGCATTACCATTTAAATAAGGTGTTTCAGGGAATATGAGGCCTTAAAATGTGGGTCTTTAGCCTGCAAGCCTCACTTTACATCTACGCACCCCTTCACCCTAAACTCTTCCTTATCTCCCTTTGCCTCTACCAATCCCTTAACCCTATAATCACCTTTGCCCTATTTACCTTTACCCCTCCCTTTACTTTAAATTGTTCATTAACTCCCTTTACATCTACCTTCCCCTTAACCCTAAAATCATTCGTACCCTCCTTTACCTCTTCCCATCCCACAATCCTGAAATCACCCATACCCCACTCACACCTTTACCTCTATTTTTAAAAACAAAATAGAAATAATGTTAGTTAAAAAAATATAAAAATTTAGCTGCAGAAAAAAGTACTATGTGGTAAATCATGCGGGGTAACTATAATGCAACTGTGTATATATATCACAAAACAAAAGAAGGGGAGAGAGGGTCTTCTCCTTTTCCGTCCTTCCTTATCTCCATTAAGCATACACACAACACATAGGAAAAGGAGGCACAAATAATACTCATAAAAATTCCAAAGTATCAACCATTTGGAAATCATGCAAGGTTCTTAAGAACTGCCCTCACCCACTAGTCGTGGTATGGTTCATCATAGGGCCAGCTACAACATCTCTGCATTAGCCAACATCAGGGATAGAGCACAGGGAAGGAGGAAGACAATACAACACATATATCTACACAAACATATCTACATCAAGGGATCTACTCTGCAGCACACACAAATGGAATGGATAAAACGTTCTCATGGGGGTCCTGTACAAACTTTTACTCGTGGACTCCCTGGACAGGATTAAAAGGTATATCACGCTGATGAAATAGGGAAATTAGTATCTCATCATCCCTGTTATCTGCGCAATTAGCGACATGTTTCCGCCGTTCAACATCGCCCCCTTGGGTAGGTCGGCCTTTCTCAGGACTTTAGATCCTCCTTTTTAATACCCTGTACCTGTACTCATTGTTTTAGAAATCGAAATGTGGTGACCTTATTAGTCCCTTATCAGTAACACACAAGGAAATACAGAGTTTCACTTCTGGTTTCTCTCAAATTTGAGTGCCAGTGGGAGTGTCTCCCTCTAGTCACGCAGTCTTCAAGGGAACGGCGCCACCAATCCGTACCACTCGTGGCTCCATGAAAGTTTCCTCAGCCAAAATGATTTCCCATTGAACCTCAAACAAGCCAGGAAACAAGGGTTCATTGTATCTAGGAAGTTAGGGTGTTCTTTCCCAGGGAGAGAATCAGGATTTGGGAAAGGATGACTCTGTTACCTGTGAATATACAAGAGGCATTTTCCACAGGACCACTCAAATGCAAAGGATAGAGATTGGATGTGAAATTAGTCAGCTGAGGCACTGTCCTTAAAATGACTACTGGACTTGATTGAACTGATAGGCCATTAAAGCCTACTATTCTGAGTGCCATGACCATAAAGACCTGCTACCGCGATAAAAAAATCGGTGCTTGAGTGAAGTCTATATGGGGAACAAACATATTGAGGAGGTAGCCCGGAAATGTTACTAGGGGGTTCAGACAAAAATGTACAACCTAGAGGTTCTCAGGGAGAACCTCCAGGAAGGACTTATTCTTGGCTAGGGTAATAGTCTGACACAGCCTCCCAGCTGGTGGATATTCTAGAGGGTGAGAGACACTTGCATAACTGAAACATACTAGGAGAAGCTTTTGTTTTACAGTGAGGTATCAGAGGGGTCACTGGTGTGGCCCTAATATGGCTCTAGGCTGGAGGTTTGGATTTTGGTTGGCAAGGTAGAATACAATATCTCCCTCCAGAACATCTGTTGTCAGGATCTCTAACGGTCCGTGCCTTGATAATGTCCTATGTTCTGTGTTTAGACTATACTTGCACTAATGTTTGAGTCCCATCTATATTTATTATGAATATTTTTATGATCCTTTGTACTGTATTTTGTTTTGTTGTGCTGTATATATTTTTGGTTTAGGGGTCTGTGAAATTCATGTAATTTGCTTTCAGGTAATTGTGTAAAATCTCAGCAAAATTACATACAATTACGCAAAGTGCAAATCTGTTGTTCCATGTGTTCTCTGTACATTTGTACCGCAAACAATACATTCGCAGTAAATTGTGACTGTGAGATGTGTGTCATTAGGTGATTTGGAGTAATTGTGTAATTACAATAATTTCATGTAATAAGCATTACACAAAATTCCTTAAATTCTGAAAATTACACCTTTGTAATTTAAATATCACTATGGCCTAGCTTAAATATTTAAATTGCGTTTCCTAAAAAATACACATTCTTTGGGATTTTATTTAGCATTTTGTTCAAGTACAATAGCAGCCATGTGCATAACAATGCTCATACTCCTCTTTCTGCACACTTTTTCACACTAAGCTCAGAACCACTGATGCCCTTCACACAAATGTAGTGCATATAAGTGTATTGACATCCGTTCACCCCTGACCACTGATAAACCACTGGTGACATTAACTCTGCTATATGTACTTAGAAGTCGGAGGAATCAGCTCCTTCCCAGGATCATATTCCTGATGACCAGGGAGCTGAGCAGGCACAAATCCAACTCAGTGGTGTAACAAAACTTGAGGGAGCCCCGCTGCAAAGTCCCGGGGGGGGCACCCTCCCTCCTGGACCCAGTCAGGGGCCTGTCTCCCATGCACAGTGTACTATGCTGAGGGGGCTTCCTGGAGCTCGGGCCTTCCCGCACCATGGGGGTTGCAGAAGCCTTTGTTATGCCACTGATCCAACTCACTCCAGTTATGTAACAGAAATTGGGCTGGTTGATTTCTAGTCCATTTACGCAGTTAGTGAAGTTAATCTGAGCTGCATCTCATGTCACTGTGAGTGTTGTTCAGGTTTTACAAAGACAACCACAAAACAGCGAGTGATGCAGCTTTGAGACAGAAGAAATAGCACTGAATATGTAAGCAGTGTAGTAATTCTATTCCTGTATAATAATACTTTCAAATGTTGCAATTTTAAGGAAGACATGAAAAGGTAACTGTCAAACAGAAAATAGTTTATGTCAGGAAAATCAAGGAATTGACAGTTTCAAATATCAAGCAACCATGCATGGTCAACTCCAAAGGCAAAGCACACTTTATTAATTGTTCTACCTATAAAACACATTTTACGATTAGTTTTGTGTCTAAGAGATGATAAAGGGTGTTGATTATTGTATCTCATCCTTGAGAGTATATATGTATCTATAGGAACGCGTGGTAAGCAAAGTTAGGTAGAGAGCAACAGAGAGGTGAGTGAGGGTCGAAATCCTGAGTTACGATTTGGGATTGTTTACAAATGAAGCAGGATGGCCATTGATGGTGACTCCCATACTGAGGAGACGAGAGCCCAGATTTGCTCATTTTTCACACAACGCATTGCATCATTCAAATGTGCTATGTTGCAAGGGAGAAAACACCCCTAGTCTCCTCTTCCTGATATGGTCATACAATGGGAAAAGGCAGAAGTAGATTACAACACTTTCTTTAGGTCCTTAGGCAATATGTATGTATGTATGTACATATGTATATGTTGTTTCTATAGCACAAATCTAGTCAAAAGGCAGAGAAGCACTGTACACAATCAAAGGCAAGCTTAAAAAGAGTAATATGAGAGGAAGGTGAGCTATAAACGGTTAATGCATTGCAATGTAATGTTCTTTAAAAAAGTGAGTATTCAACTCTTTCCTAAATTGGAGCAGTGTTGGGGTGGTCCTGATGGAGACAGGGATGTTGTTCCTGATCCTGGTTGCAGAGGTGGGAAAAAGCCTGATGCTTTGTTTTTTCTTTTTTTACACTTCTTAGTCTGCAGTCTGATGGTGTCCTGGCTGTGGGTATGCCGAGAACCAACAGAGATGGGGAACTTGTTTGCATGATAAGCAGGGTTTCTTGTTGTGATGGCTTTGTAAATGATACAGCTGGTTTTGAAGATAGTCTGAGTTGTTAAGGGAAACCACATATGATGTCATCATATTTCTTCAAACCCTGGATGAGACGTGTTTTGACATATAGGATGCCTCCAAGAGGTGCCAGTGTAGAGTCTGGGAGGCCAAGGAGTAGGGCATTACCACAATCCAGATGTAAGAGTACAGGGGCTTTAACAGAAGTTCTGAAGTTGCTTTTGGAAAGAAATGGTTTGATTGTCAAGAAGAGAGAGCTGGTCCCAGACAGTCTCTGTTTTTTTTGGCAATGTGTTCCTTAAGGGAGAGGTTGGCAGTATGTGGCTTCTGAGCCATTTCCATGTTGGATGCTGTTGTTGACCATTGGTGTTTACGGTCTGAAGATTATTTAATTCAGTTTTCATGAAGGAGATGTTGATTTTGCAATGTTATCTCTCCAAAGCTGCCAACAGCGAGATGTCACGCTTACTCAAGGAAGTGGTGAATGGACTCAAACCCAAATGCAGTATAAAACTATAATCACACTTGATAATGTCAATATCCGCCTGTTGTCATATTTTAAAAGATCCTGATTTAGAAGAGGGGTTATTAAATTAAATCCCAAAAATATGCTCCATGACTTATAATCGCTCCCTGCTCCCAATCAAACATATTCTGATATATCCGTGTGTGCAAAGTGTCCCTGCGAATGCAAAGTTTCTACACATGCCACGGTGCACTGCAGCACACATGGAACGCATTGGTATTGCGGAGAAATGCACAGTTACCATTGGTTGACCTTGTGTCAAGTAGGTAGTAGTTTCTGACAGACCCTCTGCTCAGGCAATCCTAGTAGGTTTGGCTTTACAACAGTACGTGCGTTTGTGCTGATCCACCACAGTATCACTCAAATTACACAGAGTGAACCAAAGTCATGCAAATCATTTTTTGCACTGAAAAGGGGCATCTTCCCAGAACAAAGCACATTTTGACCACAACAGCACATACCATGCGCCTCTCGACGCTGCTTTGCGCAAACACACAACCTTAGGAAATCTGGACTGTTGTGTCCTTTGAAGAAGTGTCTTCCCTCTTTCTTGCAGGACGAGTAGACCTGCCAAGGCATGCTGAAACACATTAATGGCGATGTTATAAGGCAGATCACATGGCTATAACTGCCCTCGAAGTGGACCAAGGCTAGAGGAGACAGTAAAGAAAACTGTAGAAGCCCTGGTGTCCCCGGCACCTTTAATCACGTTCGTCGAGCAGGATTTGGGAAGAAATGTGCTTGTAGTATTTCTGCATGTCGACTCAAGCTGTCTGCATTCGCCACTTTCCCTGACAACTGGTTATTGGTGCCATGGTAACTAGAGAAAGCACAGTTTTCAGCATAATGCATTTGCATTGCTATTTTGGTGTCGGGCTACAGGTCTTTAAGGCGGCGTTGATCTCCAAATGTGATGTAAAACTATTGCAGCAAAAAAGGTGCCAAGTTAAGAGCCCTATCTTGTGCAGGCTTAACCTAGCATAATGAGAAATGTATTGATTTGAGTAAAATATTATTCAAAGAGCTGACTAGTATTCCCAAATGCAGTTATTGTTGTGGCTAATTAATGCATTTGTGTTTTGGAAGGTTTTAGCTGGAAAATATTCTACTTGAATTGCCTGAAGGCTGCAGCAGTAGCAGCAGCTTTTGTCAGCCATCTTGACGCAGGGTGGTGGGCAATGCCTGAGGACCAACATGCAGTAAGTTACAGAGCTGAACCAATCACAGGCAGGAGTAGTTTCTGACCAGGCAGATGCTGAAGCTATGACAGGGAACAGATTGACCTAAATCGAGTCAATGTATTTGTGATGCCTGAAGATTAATCATGAAGGAAGTCAAATGGCATGGTCACATGCATGAGGTGATGATTTTGTGGCAGAACTGGAAACCAGCGACAACAATTGCACTGTTTTCCACCTCTCATTAATATCCATATTGATCTCAGTATTGTCCTTATTGATGTATGTTCCACAAGATATGAAGTAGAGATCTGGCTGAAGCACTTGAACAAGTACATTTGTGTGTGGACATCAGCATGGCAAGATTTGATGACAGTGCAAGCTCCCCATTAAATACCAAGCAACTGACCACACACATCTGCTCTGTTTTTCTACATACATGGGAGCACAAATGCCCCATTCCATGTATGCACACATATGCTGCAACGCCCACTTGGTAAAATCGGTACATGATATTATCATATTCCATAGTTGCAGTATTACTGCTGGGGCTAGTGCTTAGAAGCAACATTGGAATGTATTATTAGGTTCAACATTTTAGTACTTTAAAAAAAAAGTTTGTCTCCTGTGAATTTAAGTATTTTAGATTATAAGCTCTACATTATCAATCTATTTGATTGGCAGAGGACATGAAGGCCACTGGCTAGATCTGCGTCATATCCAAAAGGAGGTATGAAGTAAACATGACTTACCTGTCAGGTGTTACTATTCAATGCATGCTTGGGAAAACAGAGCACGCGATTGTAGAATAATATTGGATAATATTGCACTATAAAAAGGAGAACGTGCTCATCAATTGAAATCATTGGTTTTATCACCCGTTCATTCATTCTGCAAGCCTAGTGCTTTCTAAGCAAGCTACCACTGGAGGCAAGACCAAGACGCAAACTCAAACAAGCACTGGCAAGCCAACAGGTCTGGCTGTCTTGTAATACATGCAAAGGCTGATAAAACTAGGGGCAGATATGCATGCATAGACAACATACAAAAAGGCTTCACGCTGTCACACATGCACAACACACACTAGCCAATGAGCACACAAATAGCATGCATGCACTATGCAGGCAGCACATACATGTTATTTCTTTTGCTTAAGTTCTCTGTGCATGAATATTTACCCGTAGAGTTGTCTGTTTCTGCATACACAATAGGAAAGCCTTATTCACATAGTTTTTAATGTAGCAAATTAAAGACTCTCCCCTGGTTTGCCCTCGGTATGTAGGAGGCCAATGGTCTACTTCCTTACACTACACAACTGTCCTCTTCAGGCACCACCAGGACCTGTGGTGTGCATAGTGTGTGCCTCCCTCTGGTATCAGGCTTGTGTCAGTTTCCTTTAAGGGCTGGATCTAGGTCTTTGTGTTTTGAACCCCGTCTGTCCAGTGCAAAGGCGCTTAAAGAGGCTTTCTCACTATTGCTACCTCTGCCTCTCACCTACAGTGCTATCACAGTGAGTAATCCCTTACTCAATGGGCTTGTCCTTACAACATACAGCCATCTTCCACCAGTCGCCACAAGAACTTCAATGATCCTCTAGGCCCGCACTATGACGAGAAAGCAGCACCATTGGTGATTAACTTTGGGTTGGCATCAAGAACACGGGGGTGACCTTTTGCTTTGTGTTCAGTTTTAGACCTTACGACCCAGATTTACAAATAAATCACACAGTGCAGCACAGCGACGGCAAGTGAAGCATGTGAATTGCATGAACAAGAAAGAGCGAACAGCGCCAAAGATATGGTGCTGTTCTGCACTCTTCTTGTGCTCGTGCACATTATGCTGTCATGCATAACACAAACAGACATGAACCACAGTGCAAGGGTGTCTGGCTTGTAGCCAAGATAGTTTTGGTGAAAGAAGGGGCCCCTTCCTGTACATAAACTAGACTAAAATGCAATTTTCCCTTTGAATGAGTGCAACACACATGCAAAGAGGAAACACTAGACAAAATAAAAATATTTCTCCTCATTATGTCGGCTTCAGGGAGGTGCAGGATTTTGGCATAAATCCATGTCTACAAGCCCTTGTAGATGTAGATTTGAACCAAAATCCATGGGGGGGTGCATGGGAAAACCCAAGCACCACCCACGAAACGCCTCTTGGACGCAAACTAATACAACACAGAGCATTGAGCTGCTTTGAATTACTTTGGGTTAAAAACCAACACAAATTACAAATCAAGTAATGACCAACCTAACACTTTATGTTGGGACTATACTAAAAAAGTAACACCAACGTGATGCAAAGGGTTTGGAAGTCTGAGCCTATGGATATTATCCCTGCATGTGACATGAAAAACAGCTCAAAGAGGTTTCCTCATGAATGTGGCATCTGCCTCTCACCTGCTGTACCCTTGAGGTGTGAGCGACAGCCCCCCTACTCTACAATCTCCATCATTACACCATACAGCCAACCTTTGGCAGGCACCACAAGGATAGTGCTGTGAAGAAGCACAACCATCAAGGATTGGACTTTGACTGCAATAAAGTCTGTATGAGCCATCACCTTGCCCTTAAGTCGATTTTAGAAACACAAAAGGATGATGGACAGAGTGCTGAACAATGCAAACACTCACCCCAGTCACAGATCTGGGTTTAATCCATTGTTCTTTTGCTCACCATGCCACCCCAGTTTGGACCTAGCTATATGCAAATTAGTTTTGACCCTGTTCCTGAAGGGAACAGTCCAGCCCCAACTGCCGAGCCACGTCCTCCCTGGACCGGAAAAAAAAATCAAACATTTACCTCCAGTCACAGATCTGGGTTTAATCCATAAGTTTTTTTTGCTCACCATGCCATTCCAGTTTGAACCCAGCCATATGCAAATCAGTCTTGAACCTTGATACCACCAGACTCAAGCTAGCCTGGCTGAAGAGAGGTGATATCCCAAAATTAGTTCCAGGATGCCTGTTTCTGGTCCAGGGAAAACCTGGTCTGGCATTTTGGTCTGGACTATTCCCAGGGGGAACAGGGTCAAGACTGATTTGCATATGGCTGGGTTCAAACTGGAATGGCATGGTGAGCAAAAAAACTTATGGATTAAACCCAGATCTGTGACTGGAGGTGAATGTTTGATTTTTTTTTTGCATTCCGTCCATCAACTGTTCTTTTTGCATTGGTCACCCCAAGTGGGAAGGGTATTCCCAGCCGTGGGTCCCGTGCTTGTTATGCTACCAGATTCCACCTAGCCTAGCTGAAGAGGGGTTATACCCCAAAACCGTTCCCAGGATGCTTGTTTCAGGTTCAGGGAGAATCTGGTCTGGCAGTTCGGGCTGGACTGTTCCTATGGGGAACAGGGTCAAGACTGTTTTGCATATGGCTGGGTCCAAACTGGAATGGCATGGTGAGCAAAAAAACTGATGGTTTAAACCCAGATCTGTGATTGGGGGTGAATGTTTGATTTGTTGTGCATTCTGTCCATCAACTGTTCTTTTTGCTTAAGTTGATTTTAGAGCATGGCGTTTTGCCCCCAATCGTGTTTATAGGTCACCAACTAGAGTATCCAAACCTGGGTGTCTCAATGAAATGCACGACCCAAAGGACCCTACCTGTTTAGCCTTGACAGAGCCAAGTTTAAGGACTAAGGCCAGATGCTGTACCGGTTTCATATGCATTTCTCCAATATATGCTCATGCTCAAATGAATTGATTTACCCTTTCTCCCTCTAGTGAGCATACTGTGACTCTCTAATAGCAACGTGGTTTTGCTTCTACCCAGGTTTCTTCACACAACCATTGCTCATCACAAAGTGAATTTGCCCTCACCTGTACATCAAAATATTGATTTTGTTCTAGCCTGTGATTTTACTGCCACATGGCATCTTGCCATCTTGCATCTTGCCTGTGGTTTTGCTATGACGTGGCATTTAGCTCTAGACTGAATTTGCTCTAGCCTATGACTCCACACCAAAGGCATGATTTGATACTAGTTTGAGTATCTAGGCATCAGACATCTCCTTTACAAACAGGCCACTCCTTACCAGAAAACCCTATCCACAAATCAAATGAATTTACTGCAGGCCAATTACATCACGTTCCTTCAGTATCTGCTTTATCGCAAATGACGTCTGCAGCGAATTTTGCACGACATCTAATCTCCCTCATTCACACACTTCTTCACATCACCCTTCTTTGTCCTCTCTCTCTCTCTTTCCCTCTCAATTAAAGATCATACAAACCATCCTCTTCTCAACTAATACCCCAACTAAAGGCCTTACAAGCACTTTGCTTCAGAGTCCCTTCAATGCACCCTACTAGCAACACATTTCCCATGCTGAGTGCCCAGACATTGTGAAATAGAACTGCCTGCATGCTGACGATTTTGAAGCTCACTTGCCCCCAATTTAGTTCCCAGATATCACCAAAACATGAATTGACCCAAATGGCACAGTCACACCAGCTACCCTCCACATTGCATTTACCACCATGCTACAATCGTGGGTCGGGATTGGACTTCTCCTCAGCAAATATGTCACAACTATCGCTACCACGATATTTGGTCCTTCGCCATCTTTCCTTGCACGACATTAGATCACAACCAACTCCCCCCTTTAATGCCCACTTTGAAAAATGATGGCGCCCACTGGCCTCCTTGACTCACTCTTCAATGATATTGACACCATCCAATTTAGACAGCCTGTCACTCAAATCCCCTCTCGCAATGCTAGGCGATTTCACCCCCATATCCACAACCTAATTTACTCGACTTTCTTTACTCAGTTTCTCTATGACCACTTACTTGTGAACATTCACTCTCTTCACACAGACACTTATCAAAAGCCAAACAGTCTTGTTCTTATCTCCAAGACCACAGGTATGGTTTTAACAGGTAGACTGCAGACTGGGCTTAAAATAGTCTCCCAGACTGACAGCGGGCACACCTGCACTGCTCTCCCTCAGTGCCCACTGTCACACTTTCAACAGAGGCAGGTGTGAAAACTCTCAGGGTTCTGTAGCATTATTCATGCACATTTTCATGAAGTAATCGCTGAATAATCATTAGAGCGAAGATTTGAGTACACCTCGGGGTCAGAATACATGAAGATTGCGTTGATATAAAAGAAATTGAGCAAAAACCCTGATTTTGCTGCTTGGATTAGAGGAGGAAGACCCATACCACACAGATTAGTGGGGACATTCAGAGAAAAGTGTTACGATTCCTTTGCAAAGAAAAAATGGATCTCTGTTTCTTATGCATTAATACATTTTAACAAAGGAAAACGTTGTCATGAAAAACGAGTGTAAAATAAAAGCGGAGCAAAGGTTTTTGAACGGTATATGTTGTTTTCATTCCTATTTAAGTAAACAAGAAAAGTTAAAGAGATGGTATTAAACAGCATTATAGGAGCACATACAAAACATCACACAATGACATAAAGATCTAAATACATAAATAGTACACGGAAAATATGACAGCTAAAATGATAAAACCTCCTAATGAGAAATACCAAAATCCCATAAAATATTTTTTTTATCAAAGAAAAGAGAGAGATTAGAAAAAACGGAAAATAACCAAGCGAATAAAGAAGATAAATAAGGTACAAAAAGAATTGGCGCAAATGATTTATTATGATACAGGTGAGGAAGGAGATAAGCCTCTTTGCTCCGTTTTCCGTTGGAAGCCGAAAAAACAATGCAAGAAAGCATTTGTTACATGATTTGCACCAGTGCGAACTTTATGCAGTTGGGATACTCGGCGCACCCGCTAAAGATAAATATTTCAGAAGTATTCATTGGAGAGGTAGACATACTATAGCGTGTATGACTGGATTGTAGGCACCGTGTTAGCATGTTTGACCCTCGCGCCCTTTGCTTATTTCCCGCCTGTGCTTACCGCTGACGTGCAAGTGATTCATATGAAGCCAGCTGAGGCCTTGCTGCAAGATCACATAAGCACAAAACCTTCCGGAATGTTCTGAACTTTCCCGATGGAAAGGGCTTTGCTAAATCAGCCATGTTCATGGTTAATTGTCCACAACACCTCAGTGGCAGGCTTCGCATTCTTTAAGGCCAACTGAGTTTCTTGGCTTTCCTTAGCTCTGCTTGCACATTCCAAACATTCACTGTGGTTGCTGCGGCCTCGTGGAGGTCTGGTTAAGCGTGTTGTCTCCGATGCAGCACGAGGGCATCCAACCAACGGAAGCCAGTGCTGTTGTGACGCAAGAGCAGCGGAACAACAGCATTGTCTGTACAATAACACGTTATGGCATATAAATAACATCATTCATTGAGCAACACCGTCTTTGCCAAGTATGTGAATTAATCAACCAAAAAATCCATGACGTGTATAAGTCCTACAGTCTTTTTATACTGCAAACTGCATTATTAAAAACCGAGTCAAATGTTACATAAAAATAGCGTTTGAAGTTCTCCTATGAAAATAAACAAATTGAGACATAGGGCCCGATTTTAGACCTTTGCTCGATTCCAATAAGCGGACTCGTGTGCGACTGTGCGAACACGGTCCAGGCAGCCCCAGGTACTATGTGGTGCTTTAACGTGTCCTTGTGGTTTGGCTCGCGACTGTTTGGATTCTAGCAGTTACAGTTTTGCTTTTCTCATCATAATTACAGGTTTAAGCGCACGGGAGTCGCTGCCTGATCCTGGCTGACTTCCTTAACTGTGAGGTCCTCCAACCAGGCCTGCCTTTTGGACCCCGCTGCTGCACTAGATTGACATCTCCTAGCCTCCCTCTTCTCATCTGATACAGGCATCCCCACCTCTCACTCGCTTCGCCCCTTTTATCCTTTTTGCAGTTTTGCTTTTGGCTTTACTCTTTTTGCATTTTTTAACTTCTGTCTCTTTTGCCCCGTTTTGCCCCTGTTTTTCACTCTTTCCACTCACTTTGGTCGCTTCCACCCTGCTCTTTCTCTTTGGCTTACACTATCACTTTGCTAATTTGGTATCTGTGGCAACTAGGGAACCATTTACTGGGCAGCTCCCGGTGATTCAATGACACCTGCCCTTCCGGAATCCTTTCCATATGTGCTGAACACCTGAAAACAGTGTAGTCACGTGGCTGGCAAGGCATAAACATCACAAGCCACAAATGCAGCACCACTAAAATCTCGTGCAAGACCCCACTTTGTACAACTCTCATCCTGTGCACTGTCGCGCAGCATAAATGGAAGAAGAGGAGAAACTGGTTCTATCCTCAAGCCCATTTGTGCCTATCCCTAGTGTCGAAGTCTATTCACTGCTGCAAAAGACAGTGCCGGTCAATGTGCATTCCACTGTGGTGCATAAGGGCATCGAATGCCTCATTCACGTGTCTTTAATAGAATACACCTATTGTATGCACAAGGGCCTGCAACTTCCTTTATGTTTTCAGACCATTGTGTAGACTCACTCTTGATAACCTCTTGTCAAATCACTTAGAGCAGTTCAATAGAACTGCATACGATGGAGCGCTGGAGAGCCTAAGGTTGGAGACATCAACAATACAATCAGACGCTGGTCTTGATTAGCAAACTGAGATGGAGTCTGCCCACTCTCCCTTTAAATACCAATACCATGTGGCTTTTCAAAAGGCAATGCAGGCTTTCACTTTTTGCCTCCTACTGAACCTTTTATCATGAAGCTCCTTCAAAACACGCTTTATTAACCACACCATACCGAGTGATTCACAACTTGGACTAGGAATTTCAAACATCATTTTCTAAGGCTATTTCGCCTATCACCAGGTGAATAGTAAATTTGTTCTGCTATTTCCTTGGCACCAGGCCATACAGTAGAAATGACTTATATTAGGCCAGCACCTTGAAAATAGAAGATAAACTTCAGCATGTTTCCTGCTGCTGGCTACTTAGTGGCGATTCTGCACTGTTTGGATGGCTGCCGTGCAAGTGACAAGGAAACATCACTATTTACCTTGCAACTGAATAAAGAGCAGAGGGTATGAACTATGAAGCCAGCAATAAAAGAAACATCAAACAAGCTTCAGTGTATTACCCAGCTGATGGCAAAGCAGCAGAGATTCTGGATAAATTGACCAACAGCATGCACATATCAAATACTTTTGTATTTACTTTTTTGCTGGTTACATAGCAGAAATTATATGCTACTTCACCACTAGCCTTGCAAATAGCGAGTACATGTCAATATTTTCCCAGCTGCTGGAAAAGTAGTAGAAATGATGTACTGTTTGGTCTGTGGCTTTGCAAATTAAAAAAAAAATCACTATTCACCTAGTGCATGACTATATAGCAGACAGTATGCAGAACTTGGTCAGTAGCGGTGCAAATAGCAGAGGGACTTCACTATTTCACCCAGCTGCTATATAAACAGCTCAAAGTTAGTGTTATTATGCCTTATGCAGATGTCAAAAGATGCTTACCGCCAGGAAGAACTACAAACGAGGAGTGCACACGTTTGGCATCTATCTCCTTTTGACAGTCAGGGTCCTGATGTATTATTATGTCATTCACATAAAATGGTTGCAAATTCTGCACATGCTTATTATGAATGCAATAGTAATTTGAAAACCTAACTATGCACTGTTATCTTGGTTCACAAAATACTAAATCGCAGGAGGTTGCAGAACGACTTGCCTCATTAATATTCTGTATGCGTGAAGGCTACATATACCACTTGACATATACCACAGGTATATAGCTCCCATAGATGTATGTAACACTCAGAATCTAATGGTTCTTGGAATGCCGTTATTAAGGCTAAATTGCATTTTAATACTGTTTCCACAAAAAGGGCATTTGCTTCTATATTAAAACAAAAAGGGATATATAATGGGGGTCAAAATAAATCCGGAAAGTTACTTGCGAACAATCTTAAAACCAAG
This sequence comes from Pleurodeles waltl, assembly GCF_031143425.1. Lineage (NCBI taxonomy): Eukaryota > Metazoa > Chordata > Amphibia > Caudata > Salamandridae > Pleurodeles > Pleurodeles waltl. The sequence goes on along the minus strand of NC_090444.1, from coordinate 1,667,683,381 downwards.
AAAAACAACTAACATTGATTCTATAATTTCAGGACAAGGATCGACCATCTTGAAAGATAAAGATATTTTACAGGAATTTGTTTTATTTCACAAAATTATTTATGCAGGAGACATCTTACCTTCAAACTCTGACATTACTATTTCTTTAATACTATAACTCCTCCAAAAATGGATGCCATAGATTTCGATTCCCTGGAGACTCCTACCTCTGATACCAAAATTGACACTGCTGAAAAGGGTTAAACCCCTAGGTCATGAAAAGCTTACTGTAGAATTTTACTTCTACTTTTCAAACATTCTATTTCCAAAACTATTATCCTTGTTTCAATATTTTACATTTTCAAAACCAGCTCAAGGTTCTTTCCAAGAGGCAATGATTTGACTTGTCCCTATAGAGAATAAGGATGTGGAACTCTGTAAAAGTATAGGCCAATCTTGCTTGTGAATGTTGATTGTAAAGATTTTGTTAAAGTTCTAGCCCTAAATGTTGAACCTCTGTTACCAAATCTTATCAGGAAAGAGAAAATGGATTTATAAAGGGTTGTATGTCTTCTGATAATATTATAATCTTTTTTAACATAATCAGTAAAACAAATAATCTTCCTTACTCTCTCATGGCTCTGACCCTAGATGCAGAAAAACCTTTTGATAGGATTGGCTGTCAATTTATATTTAAGACAATACAGTGGTTTGATTTTGGACCTATGGGGTTTAACTTTATCTCAATTCTTTATTCTTCACCCTAAACTGCTATTTTTGTGACTGGTTCCATCTCTGACTATTTTTCACTACAAAGATGAATCAGAAATGGTCAGGCCTTCTTTCCCTTGCTTTTTATCATACCATAGAACATTTTTTATGTAGAATCAGACAAAATGATAATACTTCTTGGTTTATTGATGGTAAAATGGCAGTTTATGCTGAAGATTTGATTTGATACCTAATCCTGATTCTTCTTTACCCTCATTCCTCGAGAAAGGAGAGCACATTTCCAGATTATCAGAAATTGTGCCTCTTGACAAATTTTGTATCAAACAATCATTTGAGTCTTCACAGGTCTTGAGGAACTCTTCTAAAATAGAATATTTGGATGTCTGGTTTACAAATTTGGTTAGACAATCTAAAGTTAGCTACTCCTACAACACAATGGCACCCTCTTTATTCTGGTGGGCCAGACTAGATTCTGAAAAAATGGTTCTTACCCATATAATTTTATTTATGATTTCCATGATTCCTGTATCAGTTCCAGCAATTCTTTTTAAGATAATTAGTTCCCTTTTATTAACATTTTTATGGAATAAGACAAAATATAGATCAGCTATTTCATGTTTTAAAAAAAACTAATCAGGAAGGTGGTATGAATTTCCCTGATTTTAGAAATGATCACTTTGCCTATTGTTTTGTTGTTTAAAACAAGCTTCATTTCCAATCATCCCTTCACCATCCTTTATGGGTTACGGTGGAATCTTCTTGTACAACCCTGTTCTTTTTTTTATGAATGTCTCTCTTTTACAACACAACCTGCATGATTAAAACTTCGACCAGCCCTTTCACTGGTAAATTATTATATCCTTTGTTATTTTCAAATACTCAGAACAATGTAGATGGCTTGAACTCTTCAATTCGGTATTATAAGGATATTAAGATCAGAAATAAATCTCTCTTTTGGAAAGCCTGGAAGAATAAAGGCGTATAGTGAGTTCATCAATCTGTACCAAATGGAACAATTGTAGATTTCATCCATGCTCAATGTCTCTTCCATTTACTTAAATCAGTTGAGAAATCCTATCATTTATTAACAAATCTATTACTCAATCCTTTTTCAACATTGACTATAATCCTTCTCCTAACACCTCACCTTTGGTTACTTTATCATCTAACTCTAAGGCAAACATTACAATTTCCAGATACCAGTAGAGCTAAATTTAATTTCTATGAGACCATGATTTTAAGATATGTTGGTCTATTGAGCTTTGGGCATAGGCAGCTCCTCCGTAATAGTCGAGGAGGATCGCCCCCCTGCTCAGTCAGGCAGTGATAAACTTGTCACTGCCTGACTGAGCCATGGGAGTTTAAGTTGGGGCCATGACAGGGAGGAGGAATGGTGGGCACTCGTGAGTATGCATGTCAGTTTGGCCGGCCGTCTTAGGCCGACCAAACTGACATGTACACTTACATTTTCCCCAGCCCGGCTGGGTTACACAGCTGGGTTGGAAAAACGCCACAGGCTCTCTCTGCCTGAGCGAGCGTCAAACCAGCCCGATCAGGCCAATCCAGACACTGCTCTCATGCTTGCTTAACATGAGAGCAGCATCTGGATTGAGAGCCTGTGCTTTCTTTTCCTGGAGCCAGGAAGAGAGGAGGTCAAAGAGGTGGCTAGCAACGGGAGCATCGGAAAGGTACTTAAAAAAAAATATATATATATATTTTTAATCCCCCCTGACAGTCCTCTTCCGTGCCCCCCCTTCATTGGCGGCAGCCACCCCTGGTTTTGGGAGTAAATTTGGTTAAAATATTCAAGTCCTCAAGAGCAGAAAATACTACACAAGTCTAGTACTTTATGTACAATTGTCTTTTGATGACACACGCACCTTTAGTTTATTTTAACATAGACTTGTAGGCTTAATGTTGGCTTTGTAATGAGAAGCAACGTAACACTCATCATAAGCTTGTTATATGTCCTTATGTATATGTATTTTAGTCCAGTTTTGGTCTCAGATAATTGGCATTTTTTCATGTAACATTCCATTTAAGTTGTTGAATATTTTCTTAGGTAGCCTTCTACCAACTTGGTCAAGCATGCTCATGACAATAAATTAATTGCTCTGTTTAAAGCTGAAGCTTTTCAAGAAATAACCTCAAATTAGAAATCTGCTACTAGAAGCATGTTATGCCGTAGGGGTTTCCTTCAACACCACCCATAAACTGAACCTGGTATCTGAGAATATTTCCTAATTGTGCAAATAGCCCTCTAGATGTTCAAGACACTAGGATCCTGAAAAGCTTTTTGGAAACTCCCCTTTAGCTTCTTTAAATTCTAGAATTTAATGAATAATATACACCATGCATAAATCATGATTCCTGCCCCTATTGGAGCCGTGTGCATACAGCCGATAGTCTACAAACATTGAACTGTGACCTGTTTTACTCAATTGGCAACTGGTCTACAATGCATCAATCAATCAATCAATCATTTGTAAAGTGCGCTACTCACCCGCTAGGGTCTCAAGGTTCTGATGGGGGGTTGGGGGGGAAAGGATTGCTACTGCTCGAATAACCAGGTTTTTAGGCCTTTCCTGAGGGTCGGGAGGTCCTGGGTCTGTCATAGGTGGGCAGGAAGGGTGTTCCAGGTCTTGGTGGCGAGGTGGGAAAAGGATCTGCCACCGGCTGTAGTTCGATGGATGCAAGGGACGGTGGCAATGGTGAGGTTGGCGGAGCGGAGTTGGGGGGTGGGAGTGTAGAATGTGAGTCGCTCGTTGAGGTAGGCAGGGCCCGCGTTGTGGAGAGCTTTGTGGGCGTGGATGAGGAGTTGGAAGGTGATCCTCTTGGTGACGGGAAGCCAGTGTAGGTCTCTGAGGTGGGCTGAGATGTGGTTGCGGCATGGGATGTTGAGGATGAGGCGTGCGGAAGCGTTCTATATACATTGTAGTTTCTTCTGGAGCTTATCCACGGTTCCCGCGTAGAGCGCGTTGCTGTAGTCCAGTCTGCTGCTGACGAGCCTCATGCTGCGGACACTCTGTGCAGTTAGATCTGCATGCTGGACCACAGCTGATAATAAATTATACCTATATGAGTTTCCTGCCCATACATCAAGAAAATCCTCTTTACACATGGGAGAGAAGTCTACCCGTATTACGGTGTGTATTTATAGATGCAGGTCAATGGTCTGATATTTTCTGTCAATATTAGTCCTTTTGAACTTTTTGCACTTGAGGTGGGGTATGATCTAATACATTTGGAGGTAGATTTTGCCACAATGTTCCCCCCCACTACCCTACATATTGTACGACACAGTCATCAATCCTGTCTAATGTTCAATGATCACCAGGCAACAAAGTCCTTATGAATTCCATGACTCTTTACTTCAGCAGCCTTTTGCTTCTTTTTGTCTCTGGACATAGGATGATTTATGTGTGCAACCAAAGACATTCTTAGATTTCGCCTGAGACAGTGCATGCACTGTTATTGCAAAATCATCTTTTGTAAACAAAAAAAAGCATAAGACAGGCTTAGAGCCTGCTCCTTACTTACAATTACTTACCTTTGGCATCACGCTAATTTCCTTGCTTCTCGTTGGTCAGTGCCTCCTGCTATCAGTTTCTTTTTGTGTCTTCCTGTCTTCCATGGGGCATGGACAACGTACATCTTCCTGTCTGCGGCCAGGCTCCTTACACTAGCCATGCTCTTGCAGTGGTACATTTTTAATTTTTAATGTAGCACTCCATAAGAGTGTTTTTCCCTCCCACCTTGTCCTGTGGCCTTGCTGCTTGCCCCAAACCTCCCGCCCCATCCTGTTTGTGGTTGCTTCCCCAATCCCTCTTATCCCCTCCCTCATCATTGTTGCTTGCCTCCGCCCCCCCACCCTTTTGTCACTTTGCTAATTGTCCCCATCCCTCCCACAGTCCTGTTGCTTGCTCTGTCCTCCCACCCCTCCCACCTCATCATTTCTTGACATATCTCTCCCACCCCTCCCATGTCCTTATTGCTTGCCCTGTCCATCCCACCCTCTTCTGTTTCATCGTTGCTTGCTCTCCCATCCTGCATTTTCCTTTCTTGCCCCAATCTGTCAGAAAAAAGCACTATGATGCAGCTTGCGCTGGCCATGTCACAGCGCCTTGTTCCTCATTTTTAGCCATGCTGCACAGCAGCAACGGAGCTGCTGTGATACGTGGCTGAAAGTCACAAAAATAATAGTGCTATGATGTGGTCAACGCATTAAACAAAGGGAGAGTCTAAATAGAATGTCTATTGGTGATTGCTAGCGATGCACTACTTGGTAAAGAGAAGTGTTTTTTTCTCTACAATATGATTTCGCCTTGTCATGTTTTTTATTATCAGATATTAGGTTGGTAATGCTTTAGATTTGTTTGTTCATCTCATTCACAACCTGTGTTTTCTATTACCCACCATTGCAACAGTGTAGAGGAAGGCATGAACATTTGTAAAGGTATGCTGGAACCCATCCCAGCAGTGTAAGCTAATAGAGTTATTTACTGGACACATGGTGTACATTTGTTCCAGTGAATAGATCTTTCTGCATCATTTCTCTCAAAAGAGACCAGAAGTATTTGCTTGATATGGCAAATTGTTTGCCTTCAAATATTTTTCATGTAACTATTTCTCACCATTGCTAGAGGGTAAAGTTCTGCCTTGTCGGTGTGTGTAAATTTCAAATTTGTTTTTAGTCTTAAAGTAGTAATTGCTATGGTGACAATGCAACAGCTCAACATCAGTGCTGGAGCCCTCATAGTATATTACTCATCAGCAGCCATATTTATAGATGTCACGACAAACACAATGCTTTACCAATGTTTAGTTTGCATGTGTTAAAAAAAAACAAGAAAAGAGAGGGATTTGCCTGTGACAGCAGGGGCATAAGTGTACGGGAAGGGGAGCAGACAGGGAGGAAAGAGCAGTCTGTTAGAAGAAGGAAGTTCGGAGCAGAGACATGGACGTGTGCTGATGGTGTTCTCATATTGTTCTTATTAAGAATGTCAATGCTTGTCTAGTCAGACCTCAAGATTGGCCCAAATTGACTATATCCCATAGTCGGTGCTCTTCCATGCTCCCAGTTTCAGTGTTTCGTTGTGGGTTAAACTGCCACACTGCCACCAGTTACAGTTGGCTGCATTAGCCAGTGTAGACCTTCTCCAGTAATTTTTGTTGGTACCTGTAGTATCATTGTGCCCCACCTGAAGAAAGTATGCGGAGATCAGGTGGGGGGGCAACGATCTGTATTCTCTTCCTCGCACATTTCCTGTGGTGTGTCCACTTTCCTCCTCCCAACCTATAAATACTGCCCCCTTGCTGACCGGAAGTGATGTCCGGTTCCTGGTCTGGTCTGCAGGCAACAGATACGTGGTCCTAGTGCCATGTTCCAAAATCTCTCCCTTTGTTGACAAAAATATGCACGTCCCCCACCTTTTGTTTGTGACACAATATATGTGGGCAGTGCAGGAGAGAGAGGGAGAGAGATAGGGGCCCTGAAGCAGTCATCATAGTTCTTCAATCAGTCTTCTGGGCATCCGGCTCAATCTCGTGGGGAGTGATCTCCCTCTTTCTTGTCCGATGTCTTCAATTGTGTCATCAGCCTGGCGATGACCGTCCCATGTCAACAACGCTGTTTCTCTTGACCCTCCAGCATCTGTACTTGGGGTCTTCCAACCAGCACTGGGCCTTGGTTCACCTTCCTCGTCATCTGATGACCTGAACTCCTTGAAGTGAGAGCCACTTCTGGTGACGGAGTAGAACCCAGCCTCTGCCATGATCATTGTCCTTCTGATCTTCGTTATTTTCAGAGGCCGGCTCGAAAAGCGACTGTCTGATTTCCGTGCCTGAAGTTTTCGTACAAGAACCCAGTCTCTAAGTCGCAGACTGGACCTGATGGCATGACGACAAGCATCAGCGTAGCTTTTCATTTTTTTCTCAGCTTCTCAGTCACGTACAGCAATGTGGTCGTGATCCATCGGTGCCTTGGTGTCCAGTTGAGGCAAATGAGTCCTGCTTGTTTTTCCCAGCACTAGTTCTGACGGGCATCGCCCGGTGGAGCTGTGCGGGGTGTTACGGTAGTACTTGGCACAGTGCTTAAGCTATAGATATTTGTGTTTGTTTGGCCGGCCGTATGGCTTTCTTTATGGTGCACATGAACTGTTCCATCACTCCATTGTCTTGAGGCCACAATGGCATTATTTTCTGATGATGTATGACCAGGTATACCAGGAATTTGCGAAACTCGTCCCCGGAGAATGGGGGTCTATTGTCCGTCTTTAATGTTAGCGGGGCACCCCACGCTCCAAAGATGTCATCTAAGATTGGGAGGGTGGCAGTGGCTGAGGTGATGACACTGGGCACACTTTGGGGAACTTCAAGTATTCCACCAGCTGGTAGTTGCCAGTGTCCATAGGACTGTAGAAATCTCAAGCTAACGTGGTCCAGACCACCTCAGGGAGGTTAGACATGCACAGCTGCTCTGGCTTTGGTGGTCTTCCTGGGACTTGACAAAGGTGGCAGTCCATGATCATCTCCTCCACTAGGTAGTCATGTCGTGGGAACCATACTTTGTCTCTCAGCACTTTTTTTGTTGCTACTATTCCTCGGTGTGACTCATGGGCAAAGCTAACTGTCTGCTGTCCCAGTGTCTTCAGGTTTATTATTCTAGTGCCGCAGAGCAATATACCTTGTTTGGTTGTGGACAGTTCCTCTTGCACCTGCTTGAAGACCAACAGTTCTTCTTTCCTGGCCCCTTCACCTACTGCACTGTTGGTGGTCACATGTCTCCACCTCTCTTGTTGCATTAGTGTTTTGACCGCTTGTAGTGTTGCGTCTGTCATGGTCTTCCGTGTCAGTTGCTCCATCGTAATCAGGGCAGGTGTGTTTTGTAGGAGCACGAAGTTGAGGTACTCTTCGGCTATGGACTGGGTTTCTGGTGCCAGAGGCAGAGGGTGCCTAGACATGTAATCGGCCAGATTGTGTTGCTTCCCTGGCTTGTGCACTATGTTAAAGTCATAGCCCATCAGGTGTATCCCCCATCATTCTATGCATGGTGGTATTTTTGCGATGGGGTTGCCGTAGATCGTGACTGGCGCCTGGTGATCAGTGATTATGGTGAAGTGTTTTCCACAGATGAACATGTGGTAGTGTTTGCATGCCCACACAACTGCTAGGCTTTCTTTCTCAGGCTGACAATATGCCCTTTCCACCTGTGATAGACTTCTACTTGCATATGCAACAATGTGTTGTAGTGAGTCTCTCCCAGGCTTGTGTTGTGCCAGGATCGCCCTTAGCCCTACTGGGCTGGCGTCCACTGTGGGTTTTGTGCATAGCGACGCATCCAAGGAAGTGAGGTGATCTACAGCTATGAAGGCCCGTTGGATATTATTAAATGCTCAGTCACATTCCATGGTCCAGAGGAAGGGTTGTCCTTGTTTGGTCAGTTCACAAAATGGGGTACTTAAAGTGGCAAAGTCCTTGATGTATTTTGCGCAGTAGCTCGCTAGACCTAGAAATGACCGTACCTCTGCCACGTCCTCTGAAGGTCATGCATTTCATAGCGTTTCTACTTTTCTGGGATCAGGCCACATCCCATTTTTGGAGAAAATGTTGTTTTCTTTTGCCCAGTTCACATTTTTTTCTCATTCCGTGTCATGCCAACTGTTGTTAGTTGTTTGCACACCACGTGCAGGGCCGAGTCATGTTCTTCATTTTTACGATCAAATACTAAGATGTCATCACTGTAATTTAGACAGATTTTTCTAGGTCTAAATATATGCCTCTCCATCTTCTGAAATATTTCTGCTGCCGATGACACCCCAAAACTTAGGCGCTTGTAGCGGAAGAGTCTGAGGTGGGTGAAGAATGTGGTGATGTAACAAGACTGAACAAGTCAAGCTTGAAGAAGATGCAGGCTCCAGTGAGGCAGCTGATCATGTTGTTCAGATGAGGGCCCGAGTGTTGTTCTCTTTCTATGGCAGTATTCAGTAATTGCATGTTGACGCAAATTCGTATATTCTGCATCCTTTTCTTTGTTATGGCTACAATCGGTGACACCCATGGTGTCAGTCCTTCCGCGGACTTGATGATGTCCTGTGCTAGTACGCCTTTCAGTTCTTCTTCTACCTTCAGTTGAAGATGTATGGGAACTCTGCAGTGGGGTGAGCTACTGGTTTGACAGCTACATCGATGTGCAGAGTGGCAGGTGCATCCTTGAGCTTCCTAAGCCCTTTGAGAAACACAGGGAAATTTTTCAAGATGTTTTGACGGTCCGTAGTGTGATACGTCATGCCGAGGTGGCCCACCACTTGTGCTGTGATGTTGCTGAGCGGACATGGTGCTGGGATGTCACCCCGTAGTACGTGCTCCTCTTCCTTGGACATGTTATTGTATGTGATACAATGTGCGGCACACCAATCATCACAATTATTGTACACATAAGAACAAAATAAGTAATCTTAAGGAAATCAAATGTCCATTTTTAATACACATTTGAAAAGTCCAATCCAATCCAAAAATCCAAATAATTTCTTCAAATGTTTGAAAACACCTTCATAGAAGTACAACTCAAGCCAACACGTGTTTCGTCATGGGAAATTCTTATTCAAATACCGAACGACTTCTTCAGGGCTAGAAATCGTAAATGTATTCATTGAGTTAGAAACCAAAATACTTAAACTTAGTCGTTGAAGTTTTGAATAAAGTAAAAAATATGTAGAGAGCCCAGAGCCTAAACCTCAAGTGCAAGAAACCTCGAGCAATATTCAAGCAGTGTCCCTTAAATTCATGATTCACCCAAACGTGTAATAGGACAGAAGAGAATTATGTATAGTTGTTAAACAATTGTTACCTACAGACACCAAAGAAACCCGTTAACTCAAGGAAAAAAGCAACCGCCATGTTGGAAAGATAGACAACTAATACCATGTGTTGACCAAAAACACATTTGGATTTTTGGATTGGATTGGACTTTTCAAACGTGTATTAAAAATGGACATTTGATTTCCTTAAGATTACTTATTTTGTTCTTATGTGTACAATAATTGTGATGATTGGTGTGCCGCACATTGTATCAATGTATGTTTGGTTTTGCTTAAACCTCTAAGGGATGGGTGTGTTCCATTGTGCTGGCACCCTTCTCTTTGTTCTTTTCTCTTTTTGATGTTTAAATCAATTTTGTGCGACTTATGATCCTGAGCGCTTGCACAACCCTAACTTCTCACCCCATTATCATAATGTTGTTGTATGTGAGCATCTCCACAAACTTTCCCATGTTCACCACTGGTTGCCTTGCTCCCCATGTGAACACGTCAACATTAGAGGGCAGTAATGGCGGTTTGGGTTTCATTTTCTCATAATCTGACATGCACATGATATTGCATGTGGCTCCACTGTCAAGTACAAATCACGTGACGTGACTTCCGACCTGGATCTCTGTTGCTGTCTTTTGTATTTGGCGTTTGTCTACTAGTTGGATGTGTTCGGTTGTGAGTGCCGGCATTGGGATAGCTGACATGAGGTAGAGGCATTTATTGGTGCCCCTGTACTGGTGGTGTCAGAGTCAGCAGAAGAGCTGCAATTTCGTGCTCCCACGAGCCGTGCATGGCGACTCTCAGCTGCACATGGTCGGACAGGACAACTCCTCTCCACCTTGACGTTTCCATTCATGCAAATACTGGTAAAGTGATTGTCGCGGTTGCATTTCTGACACTTGTGTCCCATGGCTGAACACATGTCAGCATGCGGGTATAACGGGTCGCAGTGGCAGTAGGTCCGTCCATGTTTCTCTTTCAGTGGCAGTGATGGCTTGTCTCATCTGTTATGGCCTCTGGCCAAGCAATGAGCATGTTCCATTGTCGGTGCCCTCCCTGTTTCCATTTGAATGGCGTGAGCTCTGGCCTCAGAGCATGCCATGGTCAGTATCTTGTCCAGGGTGTACGATTCTTTCAGGACCTTTGTACAGAATGCAGTTGAGTGGCATCCTTTAATGATGCGCAGGCATATTATTGCCTCATTGTCAAACTTATCGAATTCCCAATAAGTAATTAGTTTGCTCAGCCACTTTGCAAAATCATTGAGCGATTCATCATCTTGTTGGCAGGCTGTGGTGAAAGTGTAACACTCAAAGTCTCTGTTTCGTTGTGGGTCAAAATTGTCTGTGAGGCATTTTATTGGGCCTTTATTTGTGGCGATTGACTCTGGTGGAAAAGTGACGAGCAAGTCTTCCAAATTATCCCCAACAAGGTTGAGGAATAAGTCCTTTGCCTGTTTGTCCATGTGATCTTTGCAGGTGCCACTTAGATATAATTCAAAACATCTGATCCATTCTTCCTATCAAGCACCTTTCGTTTTGGGGTCAGTGATGTCAAATGGCAGTAGGCACCAAAAGATTGTCCTGGGAATTGCACCTTCATTGTTCACCTCCATAGGGATCGCAGTCGGGAAGGGTAGATCGCAGGTATGCCGCACATGGCAGAGTCTGCCTGGCTTGAAAGAGCATTTGAGAGTGGATTAGAAGTGCAATTCCGGCTCCACTAAGTATTATGCAGTTCCAATAGGCTTTAAGTGTGTGGTGCCTGTCCCCAAAATGGCTGTTGGGGCTTCCTTGCGCCTATGGGGTTGCATTGCCTAACTCCAATTGCAGCCGATTGGACCTGAATGCATGACTTCTAGATGGCCGCCCTGTGAGGTCACACAGTCCCCAAATCTCATACGATCTTACCATGTTCTGAGATCCACAGAGGAGAAAAAATGCTTGGCACAGCAGGGCTTACCACAAAGCAGCAATGAAGACAGGATTGGTGTCCAGGCCACTCCGACGTCGACTCGGGGGCCCAGGCAGCAATGGGCCAGCAAGCAGGAGGAAAGCAGCTGCCAGCTGCAGGGTGGGCTTCAAACCTCAAGAGAGTGGCGCCCGGGGCAGCAAGCAGGGTTGCGCGGTGATAGGCAATGGAGTCGGATTCCCCACCCTTGTCACCAGTATTGTCGTTGTGCCCCACCCGAAGAAAGCACACGGAGACCAGCTAGGGGGGCAACAACCTTATTTTCTTTCTTGCTCATGTCCTGTTGTGTGTCCGCTTCCTGTCTCCCAACCTATATATACTGCCCCTCACTGACCTTAAGTGGTGTCCGGTTCCTGATCTGGTCAGCAGGCGGCAGATATGTGGTCCTAGTGCCGTGTTGTGAGAGTGCCTGCTGTAGTAATCCAATGTTTTTTGTCATTCACTGTGTTTTCTTGGACCAGCTGGAACTTCAGCCTCCAGTAGAGCTTGAAATTACAGTTTGGCTCTCATTTTTATTTTGCACTATATGCCTTGAGGCCAGATAGCATCCATCTTTCCAGCTTCTCACATTCTTTTCGTCCTCTCCTCCACCACTGTCTGATGTGCCCCCTCAAGTGATTGCATCTTAATTAACACATCACCAAATTATCTGGCTAAGCAGGTGGACTCTGTAGCACACAGTTCCCCACAAGAGCTGAAAAGGGTGTATCCTCTGCAACTTAACTCCGTATGCTCACTATTTATGTCTCCTGTTCCTCCTCCACTGGCATGCATAGTACACTGTGAACTTTTCTACCCTTGGGGTGAGCATGTGTCTTTATCTGAAGCACAGTTCAGTGCCTCCAATGCACCCACCCCCCACTTGCCCTAAAACCTAAAACCTACCCTGCCCTAAAAACTACCCCATCCTAAAAACTACCCGATCCCCCTCCCTGCCCTAAACCCTAAAACGTATCCTGCCCTATACTAAAATCAAGCCCGAACCCCACCCTAAACCCTAAAAGACACCCTACCCAGTCCTAAAACCTACCCTACCCAGTCCTAAAACCTACCCTGCCCTGTCCTAAAAACTACCCTGAAGGCCCACCCTGCCCTAAACCCTAAAACCTACCCTGCGCTATCTTAAAAACTACCCCGAACCCCGCCCCACCCTAAATCCTAAAATCTACTTTGCCCTGTCCTAAAAACTACCCTGCCCTAAACCCTATAAAATACCCTGTCCTAAAACCTACCCTGCCCTTTCCTAAAAACTACCCCCACCCTCTGCCCCACCCTAAACTGTAAAACCTACCGTGTACTACACACTACCCCACCCTGTCCTACAAACTACCTCAACCACCTGCACTAAACTCTAAAATCTACCCTGTCCTAAAACCTATCCTGCCTTTTCCTAAAAACTACCCTAACCCCCTACCCCACCCTATCCTAAAAGCTATTCCGCCCCTGCCCTAAACAATAAGACCTACCTGTCCTAAAAATGACCCCTCCCTGTCCTGAAAACTACCCCAACCCTCCACCCTGAAACCTAAAACCTACCCTGCCCTGCCCTAAAAACTACCCCGCTCCACCCTAAATCCTAAAACCTACCCCACCCTGTTCTAAAAACTACCCAGACCCGCGCCCTAAACCTTAAAACCTACCCTGTCCTAAAAACGACCCCATCCTGGCCTAAAAACTACCCTGAACCCTAAAACCAACCCTGTCCTAAAAACGTCCCCGACCCCCGCCTTCCCCCTAAACCCTAAAAGCTACCCTGCCCTGTCCTAAAACCTACCCATCCCCGTCCTAAAAACTACCCAGATCCCCGCCCTAAACCCTAAAACCTACCCTGTCCTAAAATCTACCCTGCCCTGTCCTACAAACTACCCCGACCCCCCACCCCGCTCTAAACCCTAAAACCTACCCTGCCCTGTCCTAAAAACTACTCTGAACCCCCACCCCACCCTAAACCCTAAAACCTACCCTGTCCTAAAAACTACCCTTACCCCTTCCCCAACCTCAACCCTAAAACTTTCCCCATCCTGTCCTAAAAACTACCCCAGCGCTGTCCTAAAAACTACTCCAACCTCCCCTTCCCCTCCAAACCTAACCCTACTTACCTCTCTCTCTTCTCGTCGCTGCTCCTTCCTGTTTTGCACGGACTGCTCTCTCTGCCATTATCACGCATATGTGTGGTAAAGGCATGCATGCTAAACGCATGCATAGTAAACATATGTGTGTGGTAATGTCCGCGTGATCAATGCACAGCGTTGCATTGACCATGTTGTTACTGATGTTTCCCTTAGAAAGTGGTGTATACAAGCAACCCAAAAATCACAGAAAAACAAGACTTGCCCTCAATCTCATAAATGGGCCTTCATCACGTCCACAATGAAATCAGTTGATTTCTCCTTGTGTTAATGATCTTTGTCACTCACCCTGGAACACTGCTCAATCATGATGCAGACCAAAGGCTGTTAAAAAGTTCAAATGGCAGGAATATGGTGTTCGGGCTTGAGTAGCACAAGGCCCAAATCTATTGAACAACCACAAGTCATGCACCAGAGATCACCTAAATTACTTAGGGGGTCATTCCGACCCTGGCGGTCCAAGACCGCCAGGGCCGGGGACCACGGAAGCACCGCCAACAGGCTGGCGGTGCTTCCCAGCCCATTCTGACCGCGGCGGTAAAGCCACGGTCAGAAAAGGGTATCCGGTGGTTTCCCGCCGGATTTCCCCTGCATGGGCTGAATCTCCATGGCGGCGCTGCAAGCAGCACCGCCATGGAGATTCCGACCCCCTTCCCGCCATCCTGTTTCTGGCGGTTTTTAACAGGGCCCCATAAAGATTTTCACTGTCTGCATAGCAGACAGTGAAAATCGCGACGGGTGCAACTGCACCCGTCGCACCCCTGCAACTCCGCCGGCTCCATTCGGAGCCGGCTTCCTTGTTGCAGGGCCTTTCCCGCTGGGCCGGCGGGCACTCTTTTGGCGGTCGCCCGCCGGCCCAGCGGGAAAGCCAGAATGGCATCCGCGGTCTTCTGACCGTGGAGCGGCCATTTGACGGCTCCCGCCGCCCGCGGTCAGAATGACCCTCTTAATTTTTAGAATTGTGCTGAAGATGAACTGAATCAAAAGTTGTTCAACTGCTAGGTAAGTAGTGAATTAGTAACGTCAATTAGGACAGACTGTAACCACTAAAAATGCATAATGACTAATTGACATCACTGCCTCTCCTGACTTCGTCCTTGAACCCCTGACTCTACCAAGTACTCCATTCCAAAAGCACAATGAACATACAGGAAGATATTGTCAATGATACCATCACGTCATCACCCTGCCTTCCTGTGCACCTACATTCTAACGTTTTCACTTTTTACAATGTTTACACAACCATGTACACAGAGCTCTAAAGTTGTCCTGAGACAATGAAGTTGCTAAGCAAACAACATAAACAAATAAAACAAGGATACTTACAGTTTCTGCTTGAACACATCCATCATTCATCTGTTGTAAAGAGAAAGCAAACTGGAGTATCCAAAGTTGTAAAAAACATATTTCTAAAACATAGAGAAATAAATCTACTGTTGAATAAATTTTACAAAATAATTTTTGGGAGAATAAAATATCAATTTAAGCTATTTAAGTAATGGCCTGTCTGAATGGTATAGACACACTGCTGGCATCAAGACATGAGCAGTGGAGAAATACAAAGCCACAGAAGTGTGTCTGGATTTAATTGCAATTAATTGTTTATTTCGGTTTAAAAAAATATTAAACACTATGGCCCTCATTCCAACCCTGGCGGTCTATGACCGCCAGGGTGGAGGGCAACGGAAGCACCGCCAACAGGCTGGCGGTGCGTCCAGGGCCATTCTGACCGCGGCGGTAAAGCCGCGGTCAGAAAAGGGGAACCGGCGTTTTCCCGCCAGTTTTCCCCTGGCCCAGGGAATCCTCCATGGCGGCGCTGCTTGCAGCGCCACCATGGGGATTCCGACCCCCTTCCCGCCGGCCTGTTTCTGGCGGTTTTCACCGCCAGAAACAGGATGGCGGGACCGGGTGTCGTGGGGCCCCTGCACTGCCCATGCCACTGGCATGGGCAGTGCAGGGGCCCCCTAACAGGGCCCCATAAAGATTTTCACTGTCTGCCTTGCAGACAGTGAAAATCGCGACAGGTGCCACTGCACCCGTCGCACCCCTGCAACTCCGTCGGCTCCATTCGGAGCCGGCTTCCGTGTTGCAGGGTCTTTCCCGCTGGGCCGGCGGGCGCCCTTTTGGCGGTCGCACGCCGGCCCAGCGGGAAAGCCAGAATGGCATCCGCGGTCTTCTGACCGCAGAGCGGCCATTTGGCGGTTCCCGTTTGGCTGGCGGCGGGCTTAGAATGAGGCCCTATGTCAATCCAATGACATAAGACAGAAAAAGGGATAATAAATAATCGTTTTTTATGTACCTGCAAAAAGTAAAACACAATACAATTAAATACTGGTAGAAATTGAGGTCTCTAGTTGGCAGAGGTATGGACTCTGCCCTGGTGGATTACAACCACTGAGACCACCAGGCTGTCGACAAGTGGAAACCTGCTGGTGCAGGCAGTCCTGCTACGGCGCTTTTGCCACAGTCGTAATGTCGTGGTCAGACCACCACTTTGGCGGAGGTTCAACCGCGACCGTGAGGGTCATAAAGAGGGCCAATGTCTTTAAGACATACCTGCCACTCATCCTTTCCTGGTCCAGATTGCAGCTCCCTATCTTAAGAATGGGGCAGCCTTGGCTGCAAATGCCATTGTTGGCAGGTACGAAGATAAATTTCCAATGGAGTTGCTAGATTTCATTAGGCTATTGTTAGAAATGGGGTCTTTGGCTGGCAGTCAGGTCACCCCAAGTCCAAGCAAGAACCCTCACACTAGTCAGGGCAAAGGAGAAACCCACTTGGTTAACCCCCACTCACCCCCTTGGTAGCTTGGCACGAGCAGAAATGCTTCACCCGGAAGCAATGTGTAAAGTATTTGTACCAACACACACAGTACTACAGTGAAACACTACAAAAATGGACACCACACAGGTTTAGAAAAATAATAAATAAGACCAAATACAATAGCAATCCACAATTCACAGTTAAAAATATGATTATAGCAATTGAATAGTGCCTAGGAGCGCTAATGCTGCAATTTGATGTCAAGCGGCGTCATGACGGAGTCGTTTCCCACAATGCGACGCTACTGGCGTCGTTCACGGAGTCACACGGACCCCAGGTACACTACCTTAGCAAAAGTGTGGAAAACAGCCTGTGCACGAAGTTGGGGATTGTAGTGTCGCTGGATCCGATACGGGGTCGGTTCTAGTGCTGCAGAGGAGCGGAGGCATCACGAAGAGGTGTCGGGTCCTTGTTACGGAGCAGTGGATGTGAGGCAGCATTGGTGTGAAGCGCTGGATCTGTGCACTCCTGGCGGGGTCCATATCCGGCGGTCATGGAGTGGTATGGCGAAGTCGAGTGTCACGGATGTTGGTGACACAGCCTCTTGGGACCCACAGAGTCGCAGACTTCAGTGAGGCTGGGGCAGCGTCGGGCTGGTGGGGTCGTCGCAGTCCAACGAGGACCACGGCTTCAAGTGCAGGCAGCTGCTCAGAATCCCGCAGCAGCGTCAGTCCGGGGTCATCCGAAGTCGGTACACTTGGTTTTTCTTGATTTCCCTCCAGATTTTCCTCCAGCTCCAGATTAGGCACCACATGGCAGGGTAGGAGTCTCAGCAGAGACCAGGTGATGGCAGAGGAAGTCTTTGATGGCCCTGAGACTTCAGAATAGGGGGCAAGCTCAGTTTAAGCCCTTGGAGATTCTTCCCAAGCAGGAATATACCACAAAGCCCAGTCTTGGTCCCCTTTCACAAGAAGAAGCAGCAACTGGAGGATAGCCAAACAAAGCATAGTCACATGGAGGGGCAGTACTTCTCAGCTCTTCAGCTGTTCTCCTTGGCAAAGGTTCCTCTTGAATCCAGAAGTGATCTAAAATCTGGGGGTTTGGGTCCAATAGTTATAACCCTTTCTGCCTTTGAAGTTGCCCAACTTCAAAGAAAAGTCTCTGTTGTTTACAGGATCCTTTCTTGCCCAGGCCAGGCCCCAGGCACACATCAGGCGGTTGGAAACTGCATTTTGTGAGGGCAGGCACAGCCCTTTCATGTGTACGTGACCACTCCTCTCTCCACTCTAGCCCAGATGGCTCATCAGGATATGCAGGCTACACCCCAGCTCCCTTTGTGCCACTGTTTAGAGGAGATTCACAAACAGCCCAAATGTCAGTTTGACCCAGACAGTGAATCCACAAACAAGCAGAGTCACAGAATGATTTAAGCAAGACAAATGCCTACTTTCTAAAAGTGGCATTTGCGAACTAACAATCTAAAAACCAACTAAATTAAAAGATGTAGTTTTAAATTGTGAGCTCAGAAACCACAAACTCCATATTTCGATCTGCTCTCAAAGGGAAACTGAACTTTAATGATATTTAAAGGCAGCCCCTATGTTAACCTACGAGAGAAGTAGGCCTTGCAACAGTGAAAACCGAAATTCGTATTTCACTGTTAGGACATGTAAAAACACACAAGTACATGTCCTACCTTTAACACTGCTCCCTGCCCCTGAGACTACATAGGGCCTACCTTAGGGGTACCTTACATGTTACAAAGGGGAAGGTTTGGGCCTCGCAAGTGGGTACACTTGCCAAGTCGAATTGACACTTGAAAACTGCACACACAGACACTGCAGTGGCAGGTCTGAGCCATGTCTACAGGGCTACTTGTGTGGGTGGCACAATCAGTGCTGCAGGCCCTCTAGTAGCATTTGATTTGCAGGCCCTATGCACCTCTAGTGCACTTTACTAGGGACTTACCAGTAAATCAAATATGCCAATCATGGAAAAGCCAATTACACATACAATTTCACATAAGGAGCACTTGCACTTTAGCACTGGTCAGCAGTGGTAAAGTGCCCAGAGTAACAAAAATGGCAAAAACAGTCCAGCACACAGCAACAGCCTGGGAAGTAGAGGCAAAAAGGATGGGGGGGACATTGCAAGGATGCCAAGTCTAACAGCTATGCATAGTTTTTTTTATTTTGACACAGATTTTTTAGAACTGCACATTAATTTTCACCCGTCATTCATCAAAGGCAGATTCCTAAATAATTATACTTATTACAGCTTCTAGTTTGTCCCCTTCATGAATCCAACAGATCTGGTGTACTCTTTCAGAGCACAGAGCTAGGCAAAGAAGAGCAATCCAGGCAATGAAATGTAACTGACTCTCTAAAATCTGCAATATAATTTTGTTTTTCAACAAAAAAAAAATGATTTGGCCATCCTGCGAAATTTGTTTGGTTCAAACCATTTCACTTTGATGGCAGGTGTGACCAACTTCTTAATGTGAAATAACAGTCACCCTTAAAGATGCACATGTAAATGTCCTTCCCATCACATATGATTCCCTGCCGTGAGTGTCCTAACGCTGGAATTTGATTGCCATCATTACCTTCTCTGTAGACACAGACCCATGTAAAATGCTCCAAATAATCAAAAAGGCAATGTGAGCCTTTGGGGGTTGGGGTGCTATGTACTGCATGTATTGCTACACAGGTGTAATAGGGGTCTGTTACTCCTCTGATTCAAGGTTTAATTATGCTGTGGTAGTTTTCCTGTAGTTTTCTGATTTTTTCTCTGGTGTCATAGTCTTCTACTCATGTCCTCTGCCTAATGTAGCCAGGATCCGGTAGTGAACCTGTAGCTTTCTCTTATAATCCATCTTAAATTGTGCAGTATTATTCACATAGATTGGAGACTCTTCTGAGTGACTGAGCGAGTGACTAATATCAGTGTTATGATTAGGAGATTGCTTGTGTGTTGGGTGAAAGCCCCATCTCAGGTGGCAGAGCTGTACATGGGCCAGTGAATGTGTGCTAGGGGAGAAGTGACCTGAAAGGTGCCTGGTGTGAACGATTAAGTAACTAGGTGGGGAGATCGTAGTATCTGAAACCTGCATGAATCAGAATGTTCTCATAACAATGAATTGGTTAGCAAAGCCACTGGTGTTCTCATGTCCCCACTACCCAGAACCTATGTGGCTGAGGAACGTAGGTTGTCCTTAAAATATCCATGCCTGAACCAGCAATACCATCAGACAGGACCCACCATTGAAGCCCACTCTTTGAACAAGGTGAGGTGCCAATGTTGTGCCCAGAACACAGTGAGGCAGTGCAGAAAGAGAGGGCCCCATACACCAGGGTTCAAACTATGCTGCATATGAGGTTGAAGATGGTTCAAGAATATCATCAGAACAGTGCCCGTGGATGACTTAGATGAGTTGGAGGTAGGAGAAAAGAGTCAGGCTCTCATATTGGTGTGCTTTCACCAGTCATGGCCCTCTTAAGCTTAAAGGAGAATTTGGGGCACACTTGTGCCAGATGCTGCAAAATGCTTCTACAGCACAGAATAATTCTCCCTTCAATTAGGTGAAGATGATGCATACATGAGAGGTCTTCTCTGGGAATATGAGGAAGGACAGGAGATTTTCCAGGAGCATTAGTAAGTACTGATGGTCCAGAAGCTCCTTCCCTACCACAGGAACCAGTGCTGAGCACATGGACAGCGTGGTCCTCTGGACTTAACATTTACACTGCTAAAACTCTTTCTGGTGGGTTACTGTGGAGATCCCTAGGAACACCCTAAATCTGCATGAGAGAAGAGGCCTCCAGAGGATATGGAAGGTGGACGAAGATTAGAACTGGGTAGGGATCATCCACCTTCCAATGATTGGAACTGGCCTCCCTAGCGTTACAAGAAACTTGCGGGGATGGAGTGTTATAGCTTCCTAAGCTGTACCTGAAGCTCATCACTCCAGCTGAATAGGAGTCCGGAAGAAAATGGGGAAATTGAGGACCCTTTGTGGGTTCCAATTCCTCTGTTTGCCTGAATAGGTGAACAAAGATTTGGGAAGCATCAGTTTCCCATTGTTTCTGGAACAAACTAAAAAACCTATTATTGACTGAGGAAAGTGTGATTATTATGGAGAGACTCAAGAAGCTGCAGAACGTATTCAAAGCAAGATCAAGGTGTTGAACTATGGCCATAAGATTAACAAGAACCGGTTGGTTAGGCCAGGTCCCAATGGGTGAGGGAAATCTGATTTGGGTGCAAATTCTGGGTGGCACAAAGATTCAGACACCTTGTCTGAAACAGTACTTGTGCTCATTGATGCAGCACGTTCTTTATACCACACACAGAAGTACAAGGAAACAGTAATTATTGCACCTTCCTTTATTCTGAATGGTACGGTGATACAGGAAACATGTCCACCTTTCTCCTCAGCCACAGCCAGTCTCGACTGCCGTACAGTCGAGCATCGCTATGTTATTTAGGAACGTGGAACCTGACCATGTCATATACAATGCCTCAACAACCTTAAGTAAAGGCACAACACATCCTCCCCTTTTTATTTAAAAAAAACATTGCATTCTCAACGATATACCTACATACGTATAAGAGTTTAGAAAAAATCTTCCCATCATTCAATTCCACTCCAGCATTTTCAGGTTCTTGCTCCCTTTTCTTTAAACTTCCACCACTTCTACTAATGTTACCCTCAAGATTAGTGCTAGTTGCACCATTACTCTTGTTTACTGCAGGCATATAGGGCCAGATGTATCATGATATTTTGCATTTGCAAATGGTGTGAATCGCAAGATTCCACCGTTTGAGAATGCAAAATCGCCTGTCACAGTGTATGAAGGGCATTCCAGTGCAATTGTAGGGAATCACAATTTTTAGCGATTCCCTAAAATTGAGACTCCGAATAGGGAATCGCAAATTGTTATTCCCTAATTAGGTAATCGCAAATAGGGAATTCCTATTTGCGATTTCCTATGTACATGTATCATGCATTTCCTAAATGCGAACTGGATATTTAGGAAATGCTAGTACCACCAAATCCATTTTGGTGGTAACCATGTGCAATTCTAAAAATGCATTTTTAAAAGTGCCATGTAGCACACACATGCCCCTAGGGTATATGTGGGCTTTACATGTGAACAATATTTTTGATGAGGGTGTATCAAAGGGGGCCTTAGGCCCCCTGCACCCTTGTATTTGCATCATCCAATTTGCGAATTCATAAAATGAATTTGCAAATTAGGAAAAGCAAATCTATTCGCACCTATAGGCCTTCAGGCCTTCAGGCCCGTAGGATTGAATGGAGTCCCATTCCCTGATAGCGATTACCTAATTGTGATTGCGAATTTTAAGAAAACGCTATTAGGGATTTGCTATTTTCTTGCATACCATTTAGCATTTCTTAAATAGCGATTTCTTAAAATTCACTATTTAGGCAATGCAAATTGTTACTTTGATACATCTGGTCCTTAATGTCTACTCATAGGTTCTACTTCATCTTCTAACCAATCAGAGTTTTTCCCATTTTCCACCACATCTCTCATGTTCACTTCATTGCATTCCTTCTCCTGTCCATTGGAACACAAAGCAACACATTTGAGATGCCATACTTTGCCATTTCCCAGTCTAACAGCATTAAGCAAAATATCCATTACCTGTTCTGGTTCAAAATATTGACTCTCCCCTTTTATAACTTTGTAAGTTTTTTTTTACCCGAACAAAATCACCCACTTTAATATTGACAGGTTTAGTACTATGTGTTTTGTCATAGTAAAATTTAGGGGCATATTTATACTCTGCGCAGAATTTGCGTCAACATTGTTGACGCAAATTTGGCGCAAACCTAACACCATATTTATACTTGGACGCCCGACCCCGCGAACGTCAAAATTCAGCAGGGAACGTTATCTTCTGGATGCGTGAAACCGCCTTGCGTTAATGGCATGCAAGGTAGGCGTTCCTGTCCAAAAAATTACTTTAAGGCATGTGCGCCTTATTTATACTCCGGCGTCATTTTGACGCACAGGAGGGGGCGGGCCTTAAAAAACTGTGCCCAGCCTGATTTGCATCGTTTTTTAACACCTGGGTGAGGGCAGGCGTTAAGGGACCTGTGGGTTCATTTCCATGGTCTCTGACCATGGAAGCAGTCCACAGGTGCCCTTCCCTGCCCCCAGGGACACCCCCTGCCACCCTCGCCCACCTCTGGAGGACACCCATGGATGGGGGGGACCCAACCCAGGTAAGTACAGGTAAGTACATTTTTTTTTTTTTTAAGTGGCATAGTGGGTCCTAACTTGGCCCCCCTACATGCCACTGTGCCCTATGGCCATGCCCAGGGCACAGAAGTCCCCTGGGCATGGCCATGGCCGTAACCCCCATTCTTTCCTACGCCTGCGTTGCCCGATTAGAGGCTTTTTTTTTTTTACTCTAACCAGGCCGCAGTGCCCGCTAACGTCAATCCATAAATAAGGCGCCCGCCTGGCACGTTGGAATGGCTTCAGCCAGCGGTAAAAAAAATTACGCAAACCAGCGCTGGCACTGATTTGCGTCAAAAAGTATAAATATGAGCCTTAGTTTTTTCTTGTGTCTTTTGAAAATTATTTTTCACCAAGTCAGGAGACCAATGTTCAACTTCAGCATTCATCAACTATGCAGGACTAAATTTACATCTTGGTTTCTCTCCTCTCATTATTACAAAAGGGCTCAACTCTGTGGCATCAATCTCTGTAACCCTGTATGCCCATACCGTCTTTCGTACAGCAGTGTGCCAGTCACTCCGCTTCCTCATTGCACTCTGAATAACTCCCTTGATAATTCTGTTAAATCTTTCTAGGGTGCCATTCCCACTGGTATTATACAAGGACGTAGTCTTATGTTTTACCCCCACTCTCTCAAAGTATGTCTGAGCTGCATTAGAAACAAAATGCACACCGTAGTCACTCAATAGAAATGCTGGAATTCCTTCTTACCAGAACATCCTGTCCAAACATTCCAGGACTGTAATGGTGTCTGCCTGCCACACTATGTCTATTATCAGCCATTTAGAAAACATATCCAATAATACAATCACATATTCTTATGACTCTCCTACAGGATCCAACAAATCCACTGCTACACAAACCCCAGGCTGGTTAGGCATGAGTCATTGATCCATGGGCGGCCTTAGGGTATGTAAACTCTTGTCAGCCATTGAACATACTTCACAAGACCTAACAAACCTCTCTACTACCTTGTCAATTCCTAATCACAAAAATAAATCTTTTACAACAGATTTTGTCCTGAGAATACCAAAATGTCTTTTGTGGCTTAGTTCCAAAATTGTTTCCCAAACCCACAAGGAGGAATAATCTTGTTTCCTCTAATGATGACATCCCTATTCACTGAAAGTTCTGATCTAACTTCCCAAAAGAGTCTACACAACCTAGATAACTGCTCCTTCTTCGGCCATTCTTCCAGTACGTACTTCAAAATTAACTGCAATATGGTATCTTCTTCCATCCCTTTCTCCCAATACTCCTTCTTGATAGCATGTCTGCCCGAATCATGTCTCAAGGCCACTTTAAAGTCATTCCATGGGTCATCCTCACATTTTTCTAAAGAGCTAGGCAACCTAGACAAACAATCAGCAACAATATTATATTTACCTGGCACATACACCATGCAATACACATAAACCTTCATTCTCATGGATAATCTTGCGGTTCTTGCTGAAGCAGACACACTTCCTTCACAGGTAAGTAATTTGATTAGAGGTTCATGGTCACATTGGATAGTAACAGTCTTACCCCACACAGAAATGCTCTTAAGACCAATGCACTTTCTAATGCCTCTTTTTCTATAATGGGATATTTTTCCTATGAAACAAAATAATGGTTTCTTCACCTTTGTTATCTCTCTGTGACAGAATGGCACCTAGACACTTGTTACTGGTGGCAGTTGTCAAGAAACTGTCTAATTTAGGATTGAAACTCCCTAGGTTAGGTACTTAACTTAATTTGCCTTTCATTCTAATGAATTCCTCCTCACATAGTGAATCCCATACAAACTTCACATTCTTCTTGAGCAATAATCTTATGTTGTAAACTTTCTCCACAAAATTTGAAATTCATTTTGCGGAATATTCTGCCATCCTCAGAAATGACCTGGTTTCACCTTTGCTGGTAGGTGCTAGTGCACTAATAATGGCATCAATCAGTGATGATTTGGGTTTTACCCCCTCTTTGCTGATAACATGTCCTAAATAATTCACACTCCTTTCAGCTAATTTACATTTGCTCGCATCAACTGTTAGACCTTTTCTCTCTACACTCCTAGAACATACTGTAAGTTCTCATCATGTACCTCTCTGTTCTACCCCAAAACTCATATATATAATCCTGAAAGAACATCACACCCTTCACTTCACCAAATAACTGATGCATTAAATGCTGAAAAATAGCTGCAGCCGATGCAAAGCCAAATGGTATCCTTTTAAATTGGAAGCACCCAAAAGGCGTGATGAATGCTGTAAGTTTTTTAGATCTTGGAGAAAGCAAAATTTGGTGATAAGCTACTGATAAGTCTATTGTCAAAACCATGTTGCTCCTTTATGACATGAAACCATTTCTGTAATTTTTGGCAATGGAAAATGATCAATAATTATGTTATTGTTCAAATGTCATAAGTCTTTACACAGATGAATTTTTCTGTTATTGCGTCATGCTAGTACCAGTGGTGAAATCCATTCTAGCCTTACTATAGGTTCAATAACATCCATTTGTACTAGCTTGTCTGGTTACTTTGATACATCGTCCCTTATCATTATCGGTACAGTCCTTAACTTGTGTGTTTTTGAAGTGGCATTGTCTTTCAATACAATGTCAAGTTCAAATTTATTCAACTTTCCCAATTGTTTGCTGAATACCTTTGGAAATTTCCTTTCCATTTCCACACCCAGTGAACTCCCTTCACTCATCACCAATACTTTCTCTTCGCTACTTGGATCCAGGACAATGTGTAAGTTCCCTTGATCCTTCCATCCAAGAACCGATGGTCCATTTTTAGCCACGTAAAGCTGCCGTCTAGCATGTCTATTCTTAAAATGAAAATGCTAATCATCTGAAACCCAACAGATAGATCTTCTCACCGATAAAACTTTCAGGATTTATGCCTGATGGCGACAAATGTGTACCGGTTCTCTCCAGAAATTTCTTCCACACTTCTTCATTAACTATGGTAAAAAGTGAACCAGAATCTGCGTATATCTTAATAGGAACTCCTCCAATTTCCATTTCATATACGGGTTTTCCCTTAGCACTATTATCATTTATATTTAGTACAAACTTTCCTGGCAAACTCACAGCACTTTCTGACTTTGCATTCCTCTATTCCTTGTCACTCTCACTTTGGCTTCTGCCATCATATATGCATTTTACACTTTAGTTTTTCCTTTTACATACTCTTGCAAAATCCCCGCTGATGCCACCATTGCCACACCTTTGTTTCAATGCAGGTCACGTTTTTGCATATGCTAAATGGTCCTTGCTATCACATGTATAACATATTTTTTCATTGTTACCATATTTTTCCTTGTGACTCGTTCTCTGTTCTTTCACTTTTGTTTCCAGTTTAACACTTTGTAAACACACTCCATTTCTTTATCAGATACCTTTAGTTCTGAGGCTCACCTTTCTGATATGTCCGCCTCGCGTACTATTGCTAAGACTTCTTGTGCATCACAATTTATCCACAATCGTTATTGTATGGTCTGGTTATTAGTAAGCATAACAACTTGGTTCCTAATCAGTTCATCATGGATTACACCAAATGTACAATCAATTGCTAGTTTTTTTAAATCCACCACATAATCATCTACGAACTCTCCCTTTCCTTATTTTCTCTGGAAAAATTGATATCTGATAATGTCCATGCATACCTTTGGTGCAAAGTATTTATCAAGAACTTGTAATGCAGCATTAAAAACGCTTAAATCCCCACATTTGTGGCATTTTATTGTAAGTTTCCCATTCCATAGGACCCAACGAATGCAAAAGAATACTTTTTTCTGTTCTGATGTCATTTTGTTCTATTCACCAATTGCATAATATAATTTTAAAAATAGTCTTTCCATCCCACCCATTTTAAAATAGGTTAATTTCCTGCAGTCCAAAATGCTTGTGACGGACTAATAGTAAAATTTTGTTGAGCCAAATTGTATGAATGCAATGGTACGATGTAATATGTATTTATAATCTTAAGCAATAATATTACATGGAAACTATAAAAATGTACTACTTCAAATTCCTTCACAGTGAAAAAATGTAAGCATACATAAATGTATTTTGTTCTGTATTGTGGTGTGTTATACCTTTTTCCTGTAACTCCTCATAGAATTCCTTCCTTGTACGCTCAAAAGAGCAAAGTGTCTATTCTCTCCTAGCAACGCGTCTATCCTCGCTAGATTTTTCAAGGGACACAAAAAAAAATGGCTGCAATGCTGATAACGTAATGTTGGCAGAGTAATGTAATCTAACATCACTCAGACCAACGCATGTGGAGTCTCCCACACAATAAGCAGACAATGCCTCACGCACAAAGCAGAACTGTGAGTGAAATTCACTTGTTTAACCGTCCATAGTCAAATAATGCAAATCCACTTTCCACTTAACCTGACCGGTGTTGGATGAGTTTGGCGCTCGAAGAAATGACGATACGACAAAGAGTGTCCTCAGAAGAACATGTAGACTTCTTTAAAATATTGTTCACTGTGGACATCCAGTTATGAAAGCTTTGATTTTGAGACTTGTGTTTGCCCAGCTTGTTGCCAAATTGATTCAGTACGTTCTTTATACCACACACGGAAGTACAAGGAAACAGTAATTAATGCACCTTCCTTTATGCTGAAAGTTACGGTGATACAGGAAACCGGCCCACCACTCCCCTCAGCCACAGCCAGTCCCAACTGCCACACAGTCAAGCATCGCTATGTCATATTGGAACGTGGAATCTGACCATGTCATATATAATGCATCAACAATCTTAAGTAAACCCACAACTTTAATCTATGACCAATCTGCCATCTCATAGACTGTGATGTTTTTGTGTGTCTCGACTCAAACAATGGTACTGACACTGGATTTCCACTTTTATACTAGCTTGGAAGCCACTGCATGAGACCATTTAACTTTGGCTTAATGGGTGCTGACATCAGGCCCCTTTGCAAAACTTGGTTGAAGTCAACTCCTATCATAAAACAACTGATCTGCATGATCCAGTTTCAGCAGGTCTCTGAGTGAGAGGAAACATGTTGTAATGTTATTGTAGAGCACGCGAGCTCTGGAGGAGCGCGAGCTCTTGACGGTTCCGATGCCGGGTTGCCACGGAGACGAGTCCGTGTTGCAGCGACAGTTACGGGGAGCCGGCAAGAGGGAAGCGCTGATCCTTGTCACGGAAATAAACTCTACATCTATCAACTACGGCTTAGCATGTTTATATTACCACATTTTGGTGACGAGTTGCTGGCTCTGGAAATCAGTGGCAAGGCATCAGCAGATGTGAACTACGCGTGTTGTAGCTCTTTGACGGCGTTGCTCTCATTTTAAAGGTAACGAAGGCTGCGTTCATTACCTGTGCAGGTTGCTGAAGATATCTCGACTGCCTCGAACGAGAATTAAGTTTAGAGGGAAGTACCCAGTGAAGTATTTCTCTAGTGAAAGGATTAAAGGATTATAAAAGGAAAACTCCAGAGAGATATTAGAAGAAAGTAATAAGGAGGAGATTTGAATGTTTTGAATGCGATTAAAGGTGCAAACTGTACAGTGATCTAAGTAATATGGATATGCCGACAATCACAGCACCTCCTCCATTCTTGTCAATACCAGGGCGGCCAGCAATAGAGTGGGAGGAATGGCTGGACATTTTTGATAATTACTTAGAAGCCTTGGATGGACAAAGATTCCGCCCTAGTAAGAAAAAAGCTATTTTATTAACTGCTTTAGGAAAAGAAGGTCAACACATTTATAAATACCTGCCAGATTTACAACTTCAGGGTGACGAAGTAGAAGTGGATGTGTACGCAGATGCCAGGAAAAAATTAGATTTAAGATTTGCTAAGGCTCAAAATGTTGTGATGAGGCGACACAAATTTTATACTCAACCTCAAAGAGATGGAGAATCGATAAATGATTTTATATCTAGGTTGAGAGAGTTAGCGGTCAAGTGTCAATTTGGTCAGATGGAGGATGAAATGATTCGTGATCAATTGATCGTCCAATGTAGAAGCAGGAAGATACAAGAGAGGTTATGGGCAGCAAGGAATCCTACTTTGAAGGATGCAGTTGACTTGGCCAAAGTTGTGGAAGAATCGGAATATTGTATGAGAGCAATGGAGAAACAGGAGACAAAGGATGAGGTAGCAGCTATAAGCAAGCGACAGGACAGTTTTTCGAGCAAAGTCAGAATTGGCAACAGTAAACCTATAAGAGAAGCAGAGAGTAAAAGATGTAACAAATGTGGAAGTTTCAATCACACGTCGGAAGCAAAGTTTTGTTTTGCTATTGGGAAGGAGTGTAGGAAGTGTGGGCTCAGGGGTCACTTTGCAAGAGTGTGTCAGGGTTTGAGGAGAAATAAGAACGTGGCAACACTCTTGCAAGAAGAGGTGGATGATAGCCTGTGTGAGACAAATATAAGTTCAGACAGAATATTGGCTGTTGGGGATGAAGGATGGAAAAAACAAAGACCCAAGGCACAATTTGTGATTCGAGGAAAACCAGTTGAGTTGATGGTGGATTCCGGATCCTTATATACCATTATTCCAAGAAGTTTGTTCACTTCTGAATGGCCACAAGTAAGATTATTGCTTAGAGATATAAGTCCTGGGGGATATCAAGGCGAGAAGATAGATCTTATTGGTTATATGATGGCTGATATCAAATTTGGAGGAAGAAGCACTAAAGGAAAAGTGTATGTAGCTGAATCGGGTCCACCAATCCTGGGATGGATTCATCAATATGATCTTCATATCATCATCAATCCTCGAGCTAAAACACAAATATTGGTTGTAGAGGAAGTAACATTACAAGATATTCTCAGAGAGGCGAATGATGTTTTTCGAGAGGAAATGGGGCAACTAAAGGGGTATTGTCACAAAATTAACCTCAAAGACGGTGCAATTCCTGTACGACATAAAGTCAGGAGAATACCAATATTAGCTAGAGGACCGGTCAAAGACTTGATAAGAGAAATGCTGTTTTATGGAGTCATTGAGCCTGTTGAGGCATCAAATTGGGTATCTCCAGTTGTGATAACGAGGAAGTCTGATGGAAAGCTTCGTTTTTGTGTTGATTTGAAAAGCTTGAATCAGAATGTGGTGATGGACAGTTTTCCTCTACCTAACATCAATGAACTTGTTTTGCTGCTGAAAGGGGGAAAGTTTTTTTCAAAATTGGACTTGAAGCATGCTTATCATCAAGTAAAATTACATCCTGAGTCAAAAATCTTGACAACATTTATCACAATGGAGGTCACGTTTCAGTTTACCAGAATGCCTTTTGGTTTGTGCTCAGCCGCAAGTGTCTTTCAGAGAGTGATGAATGACTTACTCAAAGAAATTCCGAATGTCATATACTTTCAGGATGACATACTAATTTTTTGAGATACAGTGGAAAATCATAATTTGACTCTGAGACTGGTTCTAGATAAAATTTTAAAATCAGGCTTAACACTGAGAAAAGAGAAGTGCATATTCTTAGCCAAGGAAGTGGAATATCTGGGTCACACATTGTCGCAAGATGGAGTGAAGCCAAAGAGAGATTTATTGAGAGCCATCAAATTGGCACCATGTCCTGTGAATAAAGACCAGTTGAAATCGTTTTTGGGATTAGTAGAGTACTACTCCAAGTTCGTGGAGAATTTTGCTTCGAAGACGGAGGAACTTAAAAAATTACTGAGAAAAGGTGTGATTTTTGATTGGGGCACAGCACAAGAACGGTGTTTTGAATCCATCAAGAAGGAAATTTGTGAAGCTGACATTCTGGTGCCTTTTGATGGGGAAAAAGAATCTATTATTACAGTAGATGCTAGCGCCACAGGTATTGGTGCAATTTTATCACAAAAACAGGGTTCAAAGGAAAGTACAATTGCGTTTGCATCACGTTCTTTGACACCGACAGAGCGCAACTACTCGGTAATAGAGAAGGAGGCATTAGCTGCGACTTGGAGCATGGAACATTTCAGAATGTACATTTGGGGAAAACGATTCAAGTTGAGAACCGATCACAAACCTCTGGTGAAGGTGTTGACCCCAGGTGGAGCTGAAAATGTTTCTTCTAGACTGATAAGACTGGCTGCGAGGTCTCAGGAGTACAATTATACTGTAGAGTATATACCGGGATGGAGAAATGTACAAGCTGACTGTCTTTCATGCCTATCACAAGACTGGGAAATGTTGGATGAAGAGTATGGTAGTATTCAAGCGTGTGAGGATCTAGTTGCAAGTGTCAGAGATGTAGTGCAATGGTCATCGGGAGCATTAAGTAAAGAGGAATGTTGTCAGGCTATTGCATGTGATGAGGAGATGAGGGAAGTGATCAATATGATTGTGAGTGGTAGACGTAGAGAGAGTACACTGCCAAAAAACTTATGGACGTATGGTAAGATATTAGATGAACTCTCATGTGTGGGTGAGCATATTGTGGTTCGTGGTGAAAAGTTTGTTCCTCCTGTAAGTGTGAGGAGGAAAAATTTTAATATTGCACATGAGGGACATTTAGGGCAAACGTTGATGAAGAGGAGACTCAGAGAAAATTTTTGGTGGCCAGGGATGGATGATGACATTGTACACTGGGTGGAGAGATGTGATGTGTGTGTACGCAGTGAAAAGAGTCTGAAAGTAGGCAAACAATCCTTGATGGGTCACATTGAGGATCCTGGTCAAGCATGGCATACTGTATGTGGAGACTTCATTGGTCCTTTAGGTGGAGTAAAACACACGTCTAGGTTTGCATTTGTTTTGATAGATGTTCATTCGAAATGGATTATAGTGAAATTTATGTCAGAGATAACCACAGCATCCACAGTAAGAGTTTTGTCTGAAATATCTAAGGAAGAAGGATGCCCGGTATGTTTGGTGACGGATAATGGTACACAACTCACTTTTCATGAAATGAGAGAGTTTTTATTATTGATGGGTGTTAAACATTCAAGCACTGCATTATATAATCCGCAAGGAAATGGAATGGTGGAAAGAGCCAACAGGATGGTTAAGGGGGCTATACAACAAGCACAGGCTAGTGGCATGGATGTAGAAGGTATGGTTGCGGATGTAGTGTGGGCATATTGCACCACTGTTAATGGTGTTACTGGATGTTCACCGTTTTTCATGATGCGGGGTAGAAGGCCGAATTCTAAATTGACTCCGTTTTGGTTGAGAGAACTTGCTAGCGATAATATAGGAATATTTGAGAGTGAGAATAAATGTGGGAATTCTGCAGATGGTGGAAAAAATAAGAACAAAATTTGGCCGGGTGATTGGGTGAAGGTCAAGTCTGGGAGAATTGTTAGAGGGTTGAATAAATTCCAAGGGCCATTTCAAGTCAAGGAAGTTCATCCTTTGTATGTGATTTTGAGCAATGGTGAGAGATGGAATCTCAGGAGAGTGGCAAAGTGTAATTATACAAAAAATATGAGTCCAGAAGATAAGATTAGTGATGGATGCAGTGGATGTATGTTCGATGATTTTGTAATGAAACCTGTTGCACAATATTCTAGTGGTACGAGTGAGGGGCTGCCTGGTTGTATGGAGGATGGTGGGACGAGACAACAAGGGTTTAGTGAATTCAGGAATGAAGTTGTGAGGGAGAGACCACATAGAGTTAAGAAAGCACCAGCGTATTTGGCTGATTATATAAAGTAAACAAAAAAAATGTAGTCTATTTTACTTTCAAGTATGGTTAAGGTAGTATTTATCTGTGTTTCAGTGAGTTACTGTTTATGTTGTTAATTCATTAAGTTTTAATATTCAATATTGTAATAATTCAGCTTAAACAATGAAAGGAAGAAGATATGTTGTAATGTTATTGTAGAGTGCGCGAGCTCTGGAGGAGCGCGAGCTCTTGACGGTTCCGATGTCGGGTTGCCACGGAGACGAGTCCGTGTTGCAGCGGCAGTTACGGGGAGCCGGCAAGAGGGAAGCGCTGATCCTTGTCACGGAAATAAACTCTACATCTATCAACTACGGCTTAGCATGTTTATATTACCACAAAACATAAACAAGCATTTGCAATGCAATGGGTCTCGCATTCGCTCCCGTTAGAGATATTGGCATTGTAAATACCTAACTGGACGTTTTTTGCCACATAAATTAAAAATTAAAAGTAAAACTTTAGTTGACATAAGCGAGCTGATTCAAAGAGCCATGACTGCCATGAGCATGAGCGTGAAGGAGAGACACAAAAGGATAAAGAAGTTCACTCGCAGTCAAACGTATCGGCAATCATACAATTATCCATGTAACAGGGTCAGTCTGCAAGACGGTAACAAAACCGCCCCAGGAGGGACAAACGTTAAGCATTTACCAATGATAACAAAGGATTTTTGAAAGGCAAAAAAACCACGAACCAGTGAAAGTGATGGGCGTGCTGTGGGTGTGGTTAAAAGCTCACAGTACTTAAAATAGGTCAAAGCGTTTGCACGCTCGACCTAAAAAAATCACATTAGGCACTCAAAACTCTACACCAGCTCATGGGAGAATACAAAATACTGAGCCCAGTATGTAAGGCTTTTCGAAACAGTGGCCCAGCAGATATTGAGAAGCTAACCTTACTGAACATTACAACTAGGAATCTTCTACCAGCCAACACAAACCACCTGTCAATAATACAAATGACAAGACATGGGAATAACACTGAAGATTATAGAGCCCCATCAGGGCTCTCAAACCACCCACTAAAGTACAATTGCGCTCTTCAAGAAATGCCCGAATTGTTAACAGTGCCAACAACTGAGCAGCAACCCTGTGGACCAAGGACATGGCAAGCCCTGGAGCAGTTGATTGCAACATTAAATGAAGTTTAAATGAAATTTGTCTCCACTCACTTAAAAGGATGCCTCTCCATTGATCTAAACTTCACTAAACTTCGTATTCTGAATCTATACATTATCTATACCCATCGGCCCCCACCCCCTGGCCTATTCAAAACCATTTATGTATCCCTCAGTGACATACACCGCTGCCGCTCATGCATGGCACTGTGACCCCACGGCAACACTCTGAAACTGTAGAAAACAACTTAAACGATTCGGCTACCAGTCAATTTATAATACGCTGGTGTTGTGACCACACCCACTTTCAATACACAAACAATTTACCATATAGCATAGACTACCAGCGGTTGCGCGAACACAGGAACCTACGGGGGAGGAAAAATAGGCTGTGCCACGAAGATTCAGTGAGTTGTGATGTTTGCCCCGCTCATCACGAGTCATTTCAAAGGTTGGTCCCATGACTTATTTTCTTAGGACATATACACACCTAAATTCATGATGTCATGCAGACAGAAGTGTCAATCGCTTCTTTGTTATAGCAGGCCTCCTCAATTAGTGCATGGGAGTCCCCTAAACCATGCACAAACACAGAAAGTGCACTTCAAAAGAGTACCAACTCTGCTTTGTCTACACGTAACAGCGATTAACTTAGACGGGCATCGCCACATTGACACCTGGACAGGTCCACCCGGCTGCGCCATTGCTATCTATCATCGCAGTGGATGCAGCTCCAAGGCCACGGATAAAGCCAATAGGGCCCCACCGTCCCCTCCCCCAATACCATGGTGGTCCCAGCGACTAAGTGAGAGACTCTTAAAAGATACCAACCCATACCACTTTGTCTAATAGAAAATAAGAAACAGTGTCATAATAAGATAAGAGGAGTCGAGTTGACAAGGAGTGCAGCTGGTGGCGTGTATCAGTTGAAAGGGAAAGTTTGTATCCGTTTCTTTTTCGTCATGCTGTTTTAAGCCTCGTGAAACTCCATTACAAGCAAATTAGCAGAGGAACACGTCGACAAAGGAGAACGGACGGGATCAGATTATTATGTGGCACGGCATGCCTCATAATGCATATACATTAAACCGTCCAGGAACATAAGGGCTTACTAGAGCTCACTGACTGAACAGCACAAGCACACAGACTAAAGCTTCTACCAGAGGTACTGCGGAAATACCTATTTTACCCAATGAATCCCATGAAAGCAGCCCTGGCGCTGCTGCATTACATTCTGTCAGAGGGGCATGGAGCCAGTTATCACCATATGCTCGCCTTGTCCTTGTTTAATTTGAAAGAGTTGACAAAGGCGAGCCGATTCAAAGCGGCATGAGCGCAAGTGGAAACACAAATGGAAATGAGATCGAGCTGCAAAAACAGAGAAAAAGTAGTCCACAAACCCAGCGAGCCTCGCATGTTTTCTGTACTTGGTCGCTGCCTCGAGGAGGGCTAACCACCGGAAAAGGCGTGACGTATGTGTGCCTTCCACTAATCAAATGAAGCAGATTCTAACAGGCAAGCCAACTTACCAATGAAAGACACTGACGTGACGTCGACGAGGCTCCGAGCCCTTTTCTAATACCTAAAGCGTCTCGCTAGCGATACGCATGCGCAAGCGTAGGCGACGCAGGCTCGACCCAAAAAAGGCAATGTTCTGAAGACTTTAAGTTTCTGAGGTGGCCGTAACCAGGAGGTTTCCAAATGATGAACCAGAACAGCTGGTTCCAAGGTCTGCTGCTCCTTATGGTTATCTTGCCTATTGTGATCCCAGCATCACGTGTGACACACATTGACTAGGTGGCAGTAGCATATTCTGTGACACTGTATTAGAAATGAAAAACAATGAGCCAGCCTTTCTGTGGGTGCCCCTAATGGAAGATGCCACTTTCAAGGCTATGGGTGTTATGTAGCCTCTGGTGCCCAACGGCTGCCACACTTTTTTTTACACTTGTGCCATTTCTTTATGAGAACATACAGCTTTTCTGTATCCTTTTTTTTTCATCAAGAAATTGACCGCCCAACAAAATTCCATAGCTAATAAATATAGCTTTAAAGGTGCACAGAAAGGTAAAATATGAACAAACAACTTTGCTGAATTATGTAGTGTTTCAAAAAAACAATCTCCTTTTGTACCAGTACAACTGAAAAACGGTTTGCTTATTTATTTGCTAATAGACAAAACAGACTGCCAGGAAGCACTGCTTCAGTTCCTAGCACGCTGGTTTCCCGGAACAGGAACCACACTTTTAAACAGTTTAGTTAATATTGTTCAAAGCCTGTATTTGGAATCTAACAGGTTTTGAAAATGCAACACTGTCCTGTTTTTGTAAAGCAGGATTTTGGATTCAGGAAGGCTAAAAATATGAAGACGCTTATCACATGGACGACACTTCACCAAAATGCCAGGGATATCAGAAGTAACTTTACATTCACTCATACACACACTCTCTTTTACATAAGCACACTCTCACCCGCAAGCATGCACACCACATACATTTAAAAGTGTTTTTTATTTACCTCAACTACCAAGGAGAGTCATATTCCATCTAATTGTACTCCATTTCTATCACACTAATAGTGAATAATTTATTATTCACCATTAGTGTAAATAAAAAAACTGAATAAAAACAAGGAATTGGAGCCCCAAGCAACGTCCTTCTCTTGCACTGATTTTGCCACCTCGGAGGCCAGGGGTGCAGAGCAGTGCCAGGGGTTACAAGGGGCAAGCTTGGGGTCGCAACGGCGACCCCTGGTGACCTCTAAATGACATTCATGGCTGAATACCCTGCGGAAGAAATCTAAGCTATGTCAAAATAGTTACCAATAGGTCCTTAGAAGAAAGGAACCCTATTTACGTTATCATTTGATATAACTAGGATGTGTTTAAAAAGATGAAACATATTGGGCCTGATTACAACTTTGGAGGAGGTGTTAATCCGTCCCAAAAGTGACAGTAAAGTGACGGATATACCACCAGCCGTATTACGAGTCCATTATATCCTATGAAACTCGTAATACGGCTGGTGGTATATCCGTCACTTTACCGTCACTTTTGGGATGGATTAACACCTCCTCCAAAGTTGTAATCAGGCCCATTATATGAATACAATAGAGATACCACATTAATATATCCAGTAAATAGATTTTTAATATCATGAACTTAGCTGAGCTGTGAGAGGGGGCAAACAAGGCACCTGAATTCATGTTGATTTCCTCATGCACCCTTTCACCCTGATATAACTTTTGTGGTGGAAAATTTAAATTTATTTTAAACAACTATTTTTGTATTTTATGCAAAAGTTCAGCTCATTTGGCAAATATTATTCTGGTCCTTAACATAAAACGTTCTTCATAACTCCCTCAGAGGATCACCCATCATTTTCTTAACAATAGGTTTAGTTACAAAAAACAAAGGGGGTGATTCTAAGTCCGGCGGGCGCGGAGGCCGCCCGCCAGACTTCCCCCACCAAAATACCGCTCCGCGGTCGAAAGACCGCTGAGGGTATTTTGGGATTTGCCCTGGGCTGGGGGCGACCGCCAAAAGGCCGCCCGCCAGCCTAGGGCAAATCAACCTTCCCACGAGGACGCCGGCTCAGAATTGAGCCGGCGTAGTGGGAAGGTGCGACGGGTGCAGTGGCACCCGTCGCGTATTTCAGTGTCTGCAAAGCAGAAACTGAAATACAAAGTGGGGCCCTCTTACGGGGGCCCCGCGGCACCCCCTACCGCCATCCTGTTCTTGGCGGGAGACCCGCAAGGAACAGGATGGCGGTAGGGGGTGTCAGAATCCCCATGGCGGCAGAGCGCGCTCCGCCGCCATGGGGGATTCTGTAGGGCAGCGGAAAACCGGCGGGAGACCGCCGGTTTTCCTAGTCTGACCGCGGCCGAACCGCTGCGGTCAGAATGCCCTGCGGGCCACCGCCGGTCTGTCGGCGGTGCTCCCGCCGACCCTGGCCCCGGCGGTCTGAGACCGCCGGGGTCAGAATGACCCCCAAAGTGAGTGATAGTCCCATTCTAACGTTCGTGGCTTTTTGCATTTTTAGTAAGCTTACATAATATCTCTCTTCATTGCCACACGTCTATTCCTCAATGTCTGGCATTGAGAAACATCTACCACCATTTACTTTCCTCCAAACCACCTCCTACAATAACTCCATCACAACTGCTGTGGCGCGGCCGGGTCTCTAAATATAAATGAGGCAATAAGGATGGGCCGGCACAGGGCATGGGCAGCTGCCTAGGACCCCACACTCAGCCCACCAATATGATTGCATTGCACCAGTGTGCCCCTTGACCTCGCACATATACTCTTGAACTGAATGGCCAAAGCCAGGGGCGCCTGGGCTCTAGAACAGATTTAAATGTGTTTTCTGTTTATACTTGCTCTTTTGATTATGTACAGATAAGCGCTAAAATTTGCTACTTTTGGTGATTTTCTTGGTTGTACTCCTGCCGAGAGATGAAACAGAACAGGACAAAAAACGTCAGGTGGTAATCCTTGATGCAAACAGCCTTGAAAAAGGAATACAACTCATTTCTTGCAGTTTTGTATATTGCAAACTCGACCTTTAGGTATCGAGCTCTTTACATGAAAACCAGTAACATTACATGAATACACATTGGCCCTCATTCCGACTCTAGCGGGCGGCGGTAGCCGCCCGCCAGGCGGGATCCGGCATTTGGCTGCCATGCGGCCAAAATACCGCTTCCCGCATTCGGACATTCCCGCTGGGCCGGGGCTGGCGCTAACCAAGTTAGCGCCGGCCGGGCCAGTGGGAATGGGGGCCGCAACACAGGAGCCGGCTCCGAATGGAGCCGGCGGTGTTGCGGCGGTGCGACAGGTGCAGTTGCACCCGTCGCGCTTTTCACTGTCTGCTAAGCAGACAGTGAAAAGCCGCCCTGGGCCCTGTTAGGGGACCCCTGCACTGCCCATGCCAGTGGCATGGGCAGTGCAGGGGCCCCCAGGGGCCCCAGGACACCTGTTCCCGCCAGCCTCTTCCTGGTGGAGAAAACCGCCAGAAACAGGCTGCAGCGCTGCCCTGGCGGATTCGCCCAGCCGTGGGTAAACCGCCGGGAAACCGACGGCCCCGGTTTTCTGACCGTGGCTTTACCACCGCGGTCAGAATGGGCTAGGAAGCACCGCCAGCCTGTTGGCGGTGCTTCCGTCATCCGCGGCCCTGGCGGTCTTTGACCGCCAGGGTCGGAATGACCCCCATTGTGTTTTTAGGCACGGTTCCAACA
Source organism: Pleurodeles waltl (assembly GCF_031143425.1). Taxonomy (NCBI): domain Eukaryota; kingdom Metazoa; phylum Chordata; class Amphibia; order Caudata; family Salamandridae; genus Pleurodeles; species Pleurodeles waltl. The sequence goes on along the minus strand of NC_090444.1, from coordinate 1,667,644,725 downwards.
GCAGAACAGTGAGTGAAATTCAATGTTTAACTGTCCTTAGTTAAATAATTCGAAGCCACTTTCCACTTAACCTGACCGGTGTCGGATGAGTTTTGCGCTTGAAGAAATGACAATACGAAAAAGAGTGTCCTCAGAAGAACATGTAGACTTCTTTAAAATATTGTTCACTGTGGACATCCAGTTATAAAAGCTTTGATTTTGAGACTTGTGTTTGCCCAGCTCATTGCCAAATTGAAGCAGTCCGTTCTTTATACCACACACTGAAGTACGAGGAAACAGTAATGAATGCACCTTCCTTTATTCTGAATGTTACGGTGATACAGGAAACAGACCCACCACGCCCCTCAGCCACAGCCAGTCCCAACTGCCATATAGTCGACAATTGCTGTGTCATATTGGAACATGTCATATACAGTGCATCACCAATTTTAAGAAAACACACAACATCTATGACCTATCCACCATCTCGTAGACTGTGATGTGTTTGTGTGTCTCTACTCAACCAACGGTACTGACACTGGATTTCCCCTTTTATACTAGCTTGGAAGCCACTGCATGAGACCATTTAACTTTGGTTTAATGGGTGCTGACATCAGGCCCCCTTTGCAAAACTCGGTTGAAGTCAACTCCTATCATAAAACAACTGATCTACAGGATCCTGTTTCAGCAGGTCTCAGAGTGAGAGGAAATATAACAAGCATTTGCAATGCAACGGGTCTCGCGTTTGCTCGTGTTAGAGCTGATAGCGTTGTAAACTCCTAACCCGACTTTTCACTGGTAATGAAACCTATCGGCAAAATTGCATGTATGTACTAACCGGAAAAAGTGCAATTAACTGTGAAACCGGGTCGATATTATGTAAAGTGCTCGACTTCTGCCAAGCAAGATCGCGCTGGGAAAAGAGAGGAAAAAGTGGTCCATGAGCCGGACAGAAAACAGCGAGCCTCGCATGTTCTCTGTACTTGGTCGATGCGCTTGAGGAGGGCTATCCACCGGAAAAGGCATGACGTGAGCATGCCTTCCACTAATTAAATCAAGCAGATTCTAAATGGCAAGCCCACAAGCCAAACACAAACACTGACGTGAAGTGGACAGGGCTCCGAGCCCTTTTTAGTTACAAAAGCGTCTCGCTTAGCGAAACGCATGCGCAAGCGCATGCAACGCAGGCTCGACCCTAAAAAAGGCAATGCTCTGAAGACGTTAAGGTTCTGAGGTGGCCCTAACCAGGAAGCTGCCAAGTGATGGACCAGAACTGCTGGTTCCAAGGTGTGCTGATCCTTATGATTATCTTGCCCATTGTGATCCCATCATCAAGTGTGAGACATTGACTAGGTGACAGTCGCATATTCTGTGACACTGTATTAGAAATGAAAAACAAAGGGACAGCCTTTCTGTTGTTGCCCCTAATGGAAGATGCCACTTTCAAATCTACTGGTGTTATGTATCCTCTGGTGCCCAACTGCTGCCACATTTGTTTTTACCCTTGTGTCATTTCTTTATGAGAACATACGGCTTTTTTTGCATCCTTTTGTTTTCGTTAAGAAATTGACCGCCCAACAAAATTTCACAGCTAATAAATATATCTTTAAAGGTGCACAGAAGAGTAAAATTTGAACAAACAACTTTGCTAGATTATGTACAGTCTTTCAAAAAAACATTCTTCTTTTGTACCAGTAAAACTGAAAAAGAGTTTGCTTATTTATTTGGTAATAGACAAAACAGCCTGCCAGGAAGCACTTCTTCAGTTCTTAGCACACTGGTTTCCCAGAACAGGAAACACACTTTTAACCCCTTTGCTTCCAGGCCTTTTCCCCTCCTGTGCTGAGCCTTTTTTTGGCTATTTGGGGCAGTTCGCATTTAGGCCCGCATTACTTTTTGTCCACATAAGCTAGCCACACCAAATTTGTGTCCTTTTTTTCCAACATCCTAGGGATTCTAGGGGTACCCAGAGTTTGTGGGTTCCCCTGAAAGTGACCAAGAAATTAGCCAAAATACAGCAAAAGGTTTGGTTTTTTCAAAAAAATGGGGAAAAGGCCTGCTGAAGAAGGCTTGTGTTTTTTTCCCTGAAAATGGCATCAAAAATGATTTGTGGTGCTAAACATCACCATCTTCCCAGCTTTCAGGAACAGGCAGACTTGAATCAGAAAACCACATTTGTCAACACAATTTTGGCATTTTACTGGGACATGCCCCATTTTTACAATTTGTTGTGCTTACAGCCTCCAGTTATTGACAGAGATGGGTGTGAAACCAATGCTGGATCTCACAAAGCTAAACATTTCTGAAAAGTAGACAAAATTCTGAATTCAGCAAGGGGTCATTTGTGTAGACCCTGCAAGGGTATCCTACAGAAAACAACAGCTAAAATAACACATTGAAATTGAGGTACAAAAACAGCCATTTTTCTGCACATTTTACTCTGTAACTTTTTCCTGCAATGTCATATTTTCAAAAGCAATATACTGTTACGTCTGCTAGACTCTTCTGGTTGCGGGGATAGATAGGGCTTGTAGGTTCATCAAGAACTCTAGGTACCCAGAGCCAATAAATGAGCTGCACCTTGCAACGGGTTTTCATTGAATACCCGGCATACAGCAATAAATTTGATGAAATATAAAAGGTGAGGAATAGGTCTCAAGAAAACCTTTGTATTTCCAAAATGGGCACAAGATAAGGTGTTGAGAAGCAGTGGTTATTTGCACATCCCTGAATTTGGGGGTACCCATACTAGCATGTGAATTACAGGGAATTTCTCAAATAGACGTCTTTTTTACACACTGTCTTATATTTGGAAGGAAAAAATGTAGAAAAAGACAAGGGGCAATAACACTTGTTTTGCTCTTCTGTGTTCCTCCAGGTCTCCCAAAAAAAAAGGTACCTCACTTGCGTGGGTAGGCCTAATGCTCGCGACAGGAAACACAACATGGACACATCACATTTTTACATTGAAATCTGATGTGTTTCTGGCAAAGTGTATAGCTGTAGATTTTGACCTCTAGCTCAGCCGGCACCTAGGGAAACCTACCAAACTTGCACATTTTTAAAAACTAGACACCTAGGGGAAACCAAATGGGGTGACTTGTTGGGCTCTCACCAGGTTCTGTTACCCAGAATCCTTTGCAAAGCTCAAAATTTGGCTAAAAAAACACTTTTTCCTCAAATTTTGGTGATAGAAAGTTCTGGAATCTGAGAGGAACCACAAATTTCCTTCCACCCAGCGTTCCCCCAAGTCTCCTGATACAAATGGTACCTCACTTGTGTGGGTAGGCCGAGTGCCTGCAACAGAAAATGCCCCAAAACACAACATGGATACATCACATTTTCCCAAAGAAAACAGACCTGTTTTTTGCAAAGTGCAAAGCTGTGGATTTTGGCCTCTAGCTCAGCCGCCACCTAGGGAAACCTACCAACCCTGTGCCATTTTTTAAAACTAGACACCTAGGGGAATCCAAGATGGGGTGACTTGTGGGGCTCTCATCAGGTTCTGTTACCCAGAATCCTTTGCAAACCTCAGAATTTGGCTAAAAAAAACACCTTTTCCTCACATTTCGGTGACAGAAAGTTCTGGAATCTGAGCGGAGCCAAAAATTTCCTTCCACCCAGCACCCCCCCAAGTCTCCCAATAAAAATGGTACCTTACTTTTGTGGGTAGGCCTACTGCCCGCGAAACGAAATGCCCCAAAACACTATCTGGACTCTTCAAAATTATCAAATACAAAACTACCTGTTTTTGCTGGGGGGAGGGAGGGCATCTGCGTTTTTGGTCCTGGGCTCAGCAGCCATCTAGGGAAACCAACCAAACACAGACATTTCTGAAAACTAAACACCTGAGGGAGTCCAGGGAGGTGTGACTTGTGTGGATCCCCCCAATGTTTTCTTACCCAGAATCCTCAGAAAACCTCAAATTTAGCTAAAAAATAACATTTTCCCCACATTTCTGTGACAAATTTCCTACCATGCAACGTTCCCCTCAGTCTCCCTGTAAAAAATGATACCTCACTTGTGTAGGTGGACCAAGTGCTTGTGACAGGGAAGAGCCAAAAACATGTCGAAATTGAGGGGGAACAAAGCGGGTCCAAAAGGGCAGTTTGAAAAAAAACATTTTTAGGCTGACAAGTGCAGCAGAATTTTTATCGATATAGATGAGACAATGCTGGGTGGTAGGAATTTTGTGGATTCCTGCAGATTCCGGAAGGTTCCATTAGAAAAATGTGGGAAAAATGTGCGATTTTCAGCAAAGTTAGAGGTTTGCAGAGCATTGTGGGTAAGAAAATGGTGCGGAGTGCCTGTGAAGCATACCACCCTGAAATCACCTAGATGTTTAGTTTTCAGATGTGTCTAGGTCTTGTGGATTTTTCTACATGGCAGTGTCCCAAAGTCCATAAAGTGCAGCCCTCACCATTCCAAGTGGGACGATTTTGAGAGCTAACCAAGCTCTCATCCCCCAAATGTAAAACCAAAACCCAAAATAATCAAATGTCCTCTTGCTTGCCATGAGATAAGATGTTTTAGTGTGCGGGGGAGAGCTGAAAGACTGTTACCCCTTCAGTTGGGGTGGGGGCATAACCAGGCCCATACTGGTTGGTAGCCACCACCCCACTATTTTTTTTTTTAATTCCCTGGCATCTAGTAGACTTTCCCCATTCCTCTCCGGGGGTGTGGATTGATGGTAATTGCCCCATCTGTCCACTGGTGGGGAGAACATCTTTGGCACCCCCTAATTATAATAGGCTGATCTGCCCCAAGGAGGGGCAGAAAAGGCCTAAAAATATTTTGCCCCCTCCCCCAGGAAGCGGCCCTTGCCCAAGGAGCCACTCCCCTTATGCGCAAGTATAAAAAAATGTTTTACTTTCACTCACACACACATTCACTCATGCACACACACTCTTTTACATAAGCGCACTCTCACCCGCAAGCATGCACACCACATACATTTAAAAGTGTTTTAGGGGGGTCATATTCCATCTAATTGTACTCCATTTCTATCACACTAATACTAAATAATTTATTATTCACCATTAGTGTAATTTAAAAAAACTGAATAAAAACAAGGAAGTGGAGCCCCAAGCAACATCCATAAGGACGAGCTGCTCCTATATCTGTGGCACTCACTGATTTTGCCACCTCGGAAGCCAGGGGTGCAGAGCAGTGCCAGGGGTCACAAGGGACAAGCTGGGGGTCGTAATGGCGACCCCTGGCGAACCCTAAATGATGTTCTTGGCTAAATACCCTGTGGACGAAATCTGTGCTATGTCCAAATAACTACCAAAGGGTCCTTAGAAGAAAGGAACCCTCTTTACGTTATCACTTGATGTAACTAGGATGTGTTTAAAAAGATTAAACATATTATATGAATAAAATAGAGCTACCACATTAATAATATGCAGCAAATTGATTTTTAATATCATGAACTTAGCAGAGCTGTGAGAGGAGGCAAACAAGGCACCTGAATTCATGTTGATTTCCTCATGCACCCTTCACCCTGATACAACTTTTGTGGTGGAAAATTAAAATGTATTTTAAACAACTATTTTTGTATTTTATGCAGAAGTTAAGCTCATGTTATTGTAGTTATGATATACACAAAAAAAGAACATTTCAGTCAACAAATGCACATTTGGCAAATATTATTCTGGTCCTTAACATAAAAAGTTCTTCATAGCTCCCTCAGAGGATCACCCATCATTTTCTTAAAAACAGGTTTAGTTACAAAAAGGAAGTGAGTGATAGTCCCATTCTAACATTCGTGGCTTTTTGCATTTTTAGTAAGCTTACGTAATATGTCTCTTCATTGCCACATGCCTATTCCTCAATGTCTGGCATTGAGAAACATCCACCACCATTTACCTTCCTCCAAACCACCTCCTACAATAACTCCATCACAACTGCTGTGGCATGGCCGGGTCTCTAAAGTATAAATGAGGCAATAAGGATGGGCCGGCACTAGGCATGGGCAGCTGCCTAGGACCCCCACACTCAGCCCACCAATATGATTGCTTTGCGCCAGCGTGCCCTTTACCTCGCACATATACTCTAGCACTGCGAGGCCCAAGGGAGGGGCGCCTGGGCTCTAGAACAGACACAAATGTGTTTTTTGTTTATACTTTCTCTTTTGATTGTGTACAGATAAGGGCTAAAATTTGCGACTTTTGGTGATTTTCTTGGTTGTGCTCCTGCCGAGACATGAAACAGAACAGGACAAAAAAACGTCAGGTGGTAATCCTCGATGCAAACAGCCTTGAAAAAGGAATGAAACCCATTTTTTTGCAGTCTTGTATAGTGCAAACTCGACCTTTAGGTATCAGAGCTCTTTACCTGAGAACCGATTACATTACATGAGTACACATTCTTTTTGTAGGCATGGTTGCCACAGCGGAACAGTGAGTGAAATTCACTTGCTTAACTGTCCTTAGTTAAATAACGCGAAGCCACTTTCCACTTAACCTTACCAGTGTCGGATGAGTTTTGCGCTTGAAGAAATGACAATACGACAAAGAGTGCCCTCAGAAGAACATGTAGACTTCGTTAAAATATTGTTCACTGTGGATGTCCAGTTATAAAAGCTTTGATTTCGAGACTTGTGTTCGCCCAGCTCGTCGCCAGATTGATGCAGTCCGTTCTTTATACCACACACTGAAGTACGAGGAAACAGTAATGAATGCACCTTCCTTTATTCTGAAAGTTACGGTGATACAGGAAACAGGTCCACCATGCTTCTCAGCCACAGCCAGTCCCAACTGCCACACAGTCGAGCAAGTGATTTGCCCAGAATCACAGGATCTTGAACTGATGTCATGATTGGAACCTGGTTCCCCAGTTACAGATTCGGTAGCTCTAGCCGTAATACCTCATACTGGTTAGACGGAGGGTAGCAGGCAGAAACCACATGAAAGCTCTCACTTTATGGACTTGTGGTTCAAACCAAACCTTGAGCTGAGCCAGGGAGTATGTACCGCCAATTGGCCGCTCCGCGGTCTGAAGACCGCTGGGGCCATTCAGACTTTCCCGCTGGGCCGGCGGGCGCCCGCCAAGGGAGCGCCTGCCGGCCCAGCGGGAAAGGGCCTGCAACACTGAAGCCGGCTCCGAATGGAGCCGGCGGTGTTGCATGTGTGCGACGGGTGCAGTAGCACCCGTCGCGCTTTTCACTGTCTGCTATGCAGACAGTGAAAACCTTAATGGGGCCCTGTTAGGGGGCCCCTGCATTGCCCATGCCAGTGGCATGGGCAGTGCAGGGGCCCCCAGGGGCCCCAGGACACCCGTTCCCGCCATCCTGTTCCTGGCGGTGAAAACCGCCAGAAACAGGCTGGCGGGAAGGGGGTCGGAATCCCCATGGCGGCGCTGCTTGCAGCGCTGCCATGGAGGATTGGGCCAACCGGGGTTAATCCGGCGGGAAACCGCCGAACCCGGTTTTCTGACCGCGGATTTACCGCCGCGGTCAGAACGGCCCAGGAAACACCGCCAGCCTGTTGGCGGTGCTTTCCGTCGTCCGCGGCCCTGGCGGTTTTTACCGCCAGGGTCGGAATTAGGCCCTAAGTCTGTTTCAAAAATTCGTATTGTCAGATCATTGGATGAGGAATAGTATTTTTTGCCCATGATCAAACAGTTTTGAATACAAGTAGAAACAACACAAGTCAAGGCACTCGTGTATTTATAACAAATCAAAAGTCCATATCCGTGTGAGGTAAGGTCCTCTTCCACATATTCAAGTACAACGTAGACCGAGAGGTGTTAGCAAAAGTCCAATTTATTTTAGAAGTCTGATAACAGAAAACAGCCAATACGTGTTTCGTCTTGAGAGAAGATACTCTCAATTACTTCCTCAGGGCTAAAAAGATTGTTGAAACAGTAGAAAAAATGATGCCGATAAGTTCATTAGGACCACATCATAACACTGTGAGTAAACTCCACGGGTCCTTCTTGCTGGCTTACACCATCTTCGAGCTCAGCTGTATTATGTGCAAAGCTTTCACTAGGTGTTATTAGTCCACAATTTGTGCTTATCACCTTTACAGTGCTCCACTGCTTTTGGCTAGGTTTCCACTACATGACTGATACCCCTGCCTTCTTGGAAGACAAGCTCACCATCTACAGTGGTTCTCCTCGAAGCACAGCAAGGACTCCTTCAGACAGAAGAAGAGGATGTCCTAAAAAAACAAGAAAAAAGGCCATTCCTACTCATCCACAAGGATCTGGAATGGTATTCTCATATCCATCTGGACAGCCTGAAGCCAGCTCCAGTTTAGGAACCAGTGAACACTCAACATTTAAAAAAACCTAAATCATGATGCAGTCAGAATCTACAAATCATCAACTCCTATCACTTGTTGACTGTGTCTCTAACCCTGTACAGTGCTTATCAGCCTTTCGGCTAGGTTTGCACTATATAAATACCACCTGCTCATATATGTATCTAATGCACTAATCTGAAAACAAATTGTTCAAAGTAGATTGAATGTATAAGGTTTGGAGAGGCCTTGGCCAAACCTTTCCATTCAGTGTGGCTAATTAATTGTATTTCATGTTAAATGAATTCTAAAATAAATCTGCTTATTTTATTAGTGTTACTACTTATGTTTTTGTTTTACTGATATCTGCACTAAGAAAGTTGCTTCTTGCAAAGTCGCTCAATAATAGTCAATTGAGTTCACTACTATCATTTTCTGTTATTTCAAGCTGTACGCAAATTAAGGGGGCCTCATGCAGTCCCTTTCTGCCTGTGGCCCCAGATGTCCTAGGACCACCCCTGCAATAAGGGTCACTGCTTAAACTTACTGGTGAAAAAATAATCCTACTGCTAATAATGAAATTTGAAAACTGCATTATTTGAATGTCAGTGACTGTGAGGACACAAAGGCAATACAGATGAATATGAGTTATTAAATACATTAGCAGTCTCTAATATCGCTGCAGTTATTACTGCATAACCCACGTTTCATGTTTCACAGTTCATGAAAGTTCATACGGAGTCTCTTGTACACGTATAGAGTCACTGGATTAACCCTTGCAATCTCACACTGTGCATCAAGAGTAAAGTCTCCTTCCTGAGGAAGAGATGGGGTATATGTTCCATTCTGTTCCTGGCCTAGTCCCCTGCCTCTAGCCCAACCCTTTTAACCATCCTCAACGGTCCTTCCCCTTTCAAAGAAGTGTTACTGGTAGAAGAGATAAGGTACAGGTCACAGTTTAGAGTAGGCTACCAGATCCCCCTCCTTTTCCTTCATCATCCATAGACTTGGGATGCCTCTGAGCCACCGACCTCCCCTCAAGGTGTCATTGGTCCATTTCACCTTCTGTTGGCTAGGTCTATATCTGTAGACTGCCCTGGCATGATCTACCTTACATTAAGTGCCATTGTCATCATTTTGCACTATCCTGGGCATGGGGCCCACCTAAAAGTGGTTGGAATGATGAGGTAATGGTCTTTCTACAAGGCCCAAGTGTGATGAAGTCTGTCTGAGGTGTGTACCACTAGAAAAAGCCCAGTGTCAGCTCCCTTCACTGCTCATATAGGTGGTGCCCCAACGACGCGAACCTTGTATCCAGATGTTTTCCCTTCTCTTGGGTAGAGGTGTGTACCACGTTATGATTCTGTCTGCAGCTACCTATCCCGCAGTTTTGGCAGGCAGTGCTTAATTTGTAAAAGAATGAGTGATGGTGCCCAAAGCTCTCCTCAGAACCCTGCGTTCAGTTCTACTAGATGTCAGCACCACAAATACCAAGGATGCATAGACTTGAATCAACCTCATGCCTTTTTAATCCACTACTAGATACTCCCTGCCCCTTCATTTCTCTCTTTCAGGTTACTGTTTTTATCTTTGTGGTGATTTTTATGTCTTTTTCTTACCCCTTTGTGTGTTTTCCCTCTCTTGCTCTTGGTAAATGTTTGATGAGAAAATATAAGTGCCAATCTCCAAAAATGAGTGCCAGTTGCCCACGCCGACAACCACCGGCTCAAATTAAGTACTGGCAGCAGGTGCTTCTCGTACTGCATAATGTCTATCCGCTGCATCACTATCAACAACAGATATATATTTGAGTACTGTCTTCCACCTTGGGTGCCCCGGGAGCAAAACAGACAAGGGGATGTTCCTGTTTTCATGCACTACAGAAAGAAACTGAAACCCTCAACTTCCATCTTAAATTATTTGAAAGAACAGGCTGTGTTTTTAAAAGACTTGTTGATCAAGTTATTTTGTAGAAATACATATATTTTGGTTCCTCAAGGACATATTATGTTCAGGATAATGCTTTTATGGAAAAAATAATTGTAATGTCTTTCACAACACCAATCATGTTACATTCTTTGGCTAAGCTGTCTAAGTCATTAAATACTCAACTCATTCAGCGCCTAGCAGAATTGAAAGACGGAGTTTTAGCTTATTTGTCCTGTACAAGCTTTTGAACTTTATGGATCTGTCCTACCACTGCTGAACAATCACCAAAGCCCTGAACTCTGAACTATTCATGTCGAAACCATAAGTTGGCAAAGCTCTGACTATAGTGGACAAAACAGTCATTGGCGAAGGAGCGAATCCAAAATCCTTCTCTGATATAAATAATATTCATGATCAGTTGATAAAGCCTGCTGTTTCTTTCATCAGAACTGAAAACAACCCTCAGTTTTTAATGATCCTTTAGAACTGTGCAGCACTTTTCACCTATTTCATTAGGGATTTGATCAGAAGTAAAGCCTACATTTGAGCCACCTTGCAAATGCGATACAGAGATCCACTGCTTTTCCTGTAAACTTATAATTCCGAGTTCTGAATCCTATTTTGTGCACAAATGGAACATTTCCTACAAATTAGGATTTCGAGTTGTTTGGTAATTACCGCACTCCCACAATTTCCCCAGGACACATATCGACAGTAAAACATAATAACATTATCATTGTGATAATGGTAAGAGAAAAATGCAAAATATTTGGTAATCTGTTCGAAACATAAACCGTGGTCAGGGTTGGACTGGAGTACAGGGCAAAAAGATTTTGGGGCATATTTATACTCCGTTTGCGTCGAATTTGCGTCGTTTTTTTTTACGCAAATTCGGCGCAAAACTAACGCCATATTTATACTTTAGCGTTAGACGCGTCTAGAGCCAAAGTATGAGGAATGAGCGTCATTTTTTTGCGTGAACGCCTTCCTTGCGTTAATGAGATGCAAGTTAGGCGTTCCCGTCTAAAAAAATGACTGCGACGCAAATGCGTCGTATTTATACTCCCGGGCAAAAATCACGCCCGGGAGTGGGCGGGGCAAAAAACCCCGCATTTGCGCCTCTTTTTAACGCCTGGGTCAGGGCAGGCGTTAAGGGACCTGTGGGCTCAAAATGAGCCCACAGCTGCCCTCCCATGCCCCCAGGGACCCCCCCTGCCAACCTTGCCCACCCCAGGAGGACACCCAAGGATGGAGGGACCCATCCCAGGGACATTCAGGTAAGTTCAGGTAAGTATAATTTTTTTTTTTTATATTTTATTTTGGCATAGGGGGGCCTTATTTGTGCCCCCCTACATGTCACAATGCCCAATGACCATGCCCAGGGGACATAAGTCCCCTGGGCATGGCCATTGGGCAAGGGGGCATGACTCCTGTCTTTACTAAGACAGGAGTCATGTAAATGGCGTCTGGGCGTCGTTAAAAATGGCGCAAATCGGGTGGAGGCGATTTTTTTGCCTCAACCTGACTTGCCCCATTTTAAGACGCCCTAACGCCATTTTCCCTAACGCCGGCGCTGCCTGGTGTACGTGTTTTTTTTCCACGCACACCAGGCAGCGCCGGTCTGCTAGCGTCGGCTAACGCCATTTAATAAATACAGCGCCCGCATGGTGCTTCAGAATGGCGCTAGCCGGCGCTAATCTTTTTGGCGCAAAACTGCAATAGCGCAGTTTTGTGTCAAAAAGTATAAATATGGCCCTTTGTTCGCTTCATTTTCTAAGGATTTCCATCCCGATTTGCTGAGTAAGTGTTGTTTATGCTTCCAAACATGGCCAATAGGTGCTTACCATTAGCATCCGAGGACAGTGCTGCCATCTTTGATGATACAGGATCCTCCCAGGGTTATTTGCTCGCACCATGTTGGTGCCCAGGAGATGGAACTTTTCAGACTGAAATGGTGAAGACTGAGACTTTGGTAGGCATTTTAAATATGAAAGATGGCAGCCTGGGCTCAGCTCATTCTGAGTGCTGTGGTGGAGTCGAGTTTAAAAAGCACCCAGGGAAATGATGCTTATGCACAATATTGTGCCAGTACTTGCACCTGATATCAATGTTTGCACAATGCGATGGAAACAGCATGTGACATCGGATATGGCACATAACCACCCCATCTTTACAAAGCTGTTTTGCCAATGCAGTTTATTTCAGGTAGCTTCTGTCCTGTCATCACCAATGTGCTGAATACACAGACCTCAATGTTCTTCCTTTGCAGGTTATTCCAAGATTGTAAAATTGGTTTCAAATTACGAACTGGGACACAACGTTTCATTGCACTATTTCTTCCATGTATAATTGGAAGGACTTGCGCGGTCCAAAGGGTCTTGATTACTAGTTTTGAAGATTAGGACGAGGGAAGTGAAATCTAAATCGCGCATGATTACTTGTTTCGACCTGCGGAATTCTGAATGTAGAGGTAAAATGGCGTTATGGGTAATTCACAAGGGGCGGAAATATGGTATCCTCCTGGTAATATCCCATGGAATGATGCCCTATGACTTCTAATGAGGAACAAAGTAGAGAGGTCGCCCACCGTGTCTTGACCCACTGGATTCATCAACTCCTCCAGAGGGTAAAGAACCCATGCTTTGCACCGACGCCACGTCACCTCCCCTGCTCTGCAGTAAAGAACCTACACCGCACCGGATCCAGTGATGCCTCATCTCCCCGACTCCGTGCAGCGGCTGGCTTCTTCATTACCAAAGATACTCTACCTGGGGGTCCGTGCAACTCCATGACCGGCGCCATTCGCGTTGGATTGTTAAGACCGACTCCGTCACAACACCGAGATAACACCAAATTGGAGCATTTGTGTTTCTAAGCGCTATTTTGAAGTTTAATCTTTGAAAAATCATAACTTTGCTTGCGTACGTTGGATTTTTGTCGTTATGGTCTTGTTTTACTCAGATAAATATTGGCTATTTTGTGAAACAGGCATTGAGTGATTTTGTGGTGCTTTCTCTGTGTTACTGAGTGTGTTTGTACAAATAATTTGCACATTGCCTTGGAGATAAGCCTAACTGCTTGTGCCAAGCTACTAAGCGGGTGAGCAGGGGTTATCCTAGGTGTTATCTCCCTTACCCTGACTAGAGTGAGGGTCCCTGCTAGGACAGAGTGCAAACTGTCTGCAGCCTTTGTGTGGTTGCCCCTAGTGGACGATGACACTGTCAAAGCCAGGTGTGTTATGTATCCCCTGATGCCCAAGTTCTGTCACATTTTATTTACCCTTGTGTCATTTCTTTACAAGAACCTATGGCTTTTTTGTATCCTTTTGCTTTAAGAAACTGACCACCCAACAAAATTCCACAGCTAATAAATATATCTTTAAAGGTGCACAACAAATTTACATTTTAACAAACAACTTTGCCAGATAAACTACAGTCTTTCAAAAAAACTATCTTCTTTTGAACCAGTAAAACTGCAAAACAGTTTGCTTATTTGTTTGGTAATAGACAAAACAGACTGCCAGGAAGCACTGCTTCAATTCCTAGCAAGCTGGTTTCCCGGGACAGGAATCACACTTGTAAACAGTTAATTAATATTGTTCAAAGCTTGTATATGAAATCTGACAGGTTTTGACAAATGCAACACTGTCCTGTTTTTGTAAAGCAGGATCTTTGAATCAGGAAGGCTAAAAATATGCAGATGCTAAACACGTGGATGTGACGTCATCAAAATGTCAGGGATAGCGGAAGTGACATCACACGCCATTTGAACTTTACTTTCACTCACACACATGCTTACACTTACTCACACATTCACTCATACACACACTCTCTTTTACATAAGCACACTCTCACCCGCAAGCATGCACACAACATACCCTTGAAAGTGTTTTAACTTACCTCAGCTACCAAGGAGGTTCATACTCCATCTAACTGTACTCCAGTTTTATTACAGTAATAGTGAATAACTTATTATTCACTATTGGTGTAGTTAAAAAAAAAACGGAATAAAAAAATGGAAGCGGGGCCCGAGCAATGTCCATAAGGACAACCTGCCCCTGTATTCTTGGCACTGATTTTGCCACCTCGGAGACCAGGGGTCACAGAGCAGCGCCAGGGGTCGCAACGGGCAAACTGGGGGTTGCAGCAGCACTCCCTAAATGACATCCATGGCTTAACACCCTTATTAAGAAATCCGAGCTATCTCCAAATAACGACCAAAATGTCCTTAAAAGAAAGAAACCCTATTTATATTATCATTTGCTGTAACTAGGAATTGTTTAAAAAGATTAAACATATTATATATGAATAAAATGGATCTACCACATTAATAATATCCAGTAAATTGATTTTTAATATCATGAACTTAGCAGAGCTATGAGAGGGGGCAAGCAAGACATCTGAATTCATATTGATTTCCCCATGTACCCTTCACCCTGATACAACTTTTGTAGAGAAAAATTTAACATTTTGCTGGACCCTTCAGTGACGGTGTCCTGGGCCCTTGGGTGTCCTCCCTCACACCCGGGATGGGGCTTGTGGGGCCCTCCTGGTCCGCGCTCCTGCTGCCTGACTTCTCCGCCCTGCTGCACTTGCCCTCCTTCGCTGTGGCTCTCTGGGCCTTGCCTCCCCTGTATGTTGTGGCAGGTGAAGTGGCCGAACTTTGGTCCTTGGGGGCAGCTGTGGCACTCCTCTCGCGGCGGCCCCTCACTTTCCGGGTCCTCTTTCCAGGGGGGGGGGGCTGGCTGTCCCCTTGCTGCTGACCGATGTCTCACTGCTGGCAAAGGGGGGACTCCAAAATCCATGGACTACGCTGACACGTGAACCCGGGCTGGTGGTGGCTGAGGTGCTCTTGGGACTCTTAGCAGATGGAGGGGGTGGGTCTGGTGAGGGAAAGAGGTCAAGATTGGAGAGGTAAAACTTTTTAGGACCAAGGTAAACGGTAGGTGCAGTGGTTATGGGAGTGGAGGAAGAGGAGGTGGTTGTAGGAGAGTCAGGTGTGCTGTCTTTGGGTGAAGGTGCATGGGCTGCAGGCTGTCGTGAGGTGGTTGGCTGTTGGGTGGGTGGCTGCCTGCGTTTGTGTGTCTTGGAAGAGGGGGTGACAGACACAGTGGGAGAGGACACAGGGGACGTGTAAATGGCAGTGGGGGTGGTGACTGCACGTGTGCGGACTGTACTGGAGGGTGTGCTGGTGATGGAAGTACTGGCTGTTGGTGGTGTGCATGCAGGTGTGAGTGTAGACGTCACAGGGAGGGAGGAGGAAGACGAGGAGATGGGGGACACAGAGGTGGTAGTGGCTGTTGGCATGTCTGCATCTGGGTGTTGCTTGGGTGAATGTTTGTGTGATCTGTGGTGCTTATGTCTGGATGAGCTGCCCTTGGGTGTTGAGGTGTGTGAAGGCTGGTCTGATGGTGTGGATGGGATAGGCAGAGGAACAGGAGACAGAGACAGGGTGGAGGCAGTTAGAAGAGGGAGGCTGGAAACAGGGACAATGGCTGCCGTCAGTGCTGAGGCCAGAGAATTGAACGATCGTTGATGGGCAGACTGACCCGAATGAATGCCCTCCAGGTATGCATTGCTACGATGCACCTCCCTCTCTACCCCCTGGATGGCATTCAAAAGGGTAGTCTGCCCAACAATGATGGTCCTCAGGAGGTCAATGACCTCCTCACTGAGGGCAGCAGGGGTAACAGGGGCAGGGGCTGAGGTGCCTGGGGCGAAGGAGATGCCCGCCTTCTTGGGCGAGCGGGCACGGAGCGTAGGCTGAGGGGCTGCTGGGAGGGCGGAGCTGGTGCGCTGGGTGGCGGCTGTACCTGTAGAGGCGGGGGGCACGGATGTTGCCGCCACCGCTAGGGAGCTCCCATCCGAGGACGTGTCGGTGTCGCTGGTTTCACCACGGGTCCCCGTTGTGAAGCTCCCCTCGCCCTCCGTATCACTGGTGGCCTCGGTGTCTGTGCCATGGCCCACCGGGGCCTTGTGAGTCGCAGCTCCCTCGTGCTCCGGTGCCAATTCTCCTCCGCCTGATGATGCTGATGCACACATGCACAAGAAGAGAAAGAAAAAGGGTGGGGGGAGACATAAAAAAAGGTTGAGTACATGCATTGTCAACACCGTTGGCGGAGAGGACAGACACAGGAGCCTCATGCACTAAGCCGCGCAATCGGGGTACACTACTGAGTACTTGTGACTGGGCCAACAGGTCTAGGGACAACAAACGCGCACATGGGTGATGCAGGACCATGGATAGCTGTACCTGTCACCGTACAGAGGTGGGGGGCGGGGGCACAGGGACATGGCTAAAGGAGAGGAATACAATACAGAAAGCGCCCTGGCCTAATGTCACCCACAGCCCTCCTCCCCCACCCAGGCACCTCCACTGCGCGTAAAGATAGCTGAATGTGCTGGGAATCACCCCCTTGTGTCTGCTGTGATGTCGTCACGCGCCCATCCAAATCGGGGTAGGCCACCGCCAGGATCCGGGACATCAGGGGGGTCAGGGTACGACTGGCACCCCTCCTAGGTTGGGAGGCCATCCCCAGCAGTGACTCGGCGGTCTTCCTGGTCCCGCGGCGGATGTCCTCCCACCTCTTGCGGCAGTGGGTGCCCCATCTGTTGTGGACCCCCAGGGTCCGGACTTCCTTGGCGATGGCACGCCAAATGTCGATCTTCTGATGGGCGCTGACCTATTTGACATGTACAGGGTGGAAATTGGAATATCATCAATTTTCCGCATGATAGATGCGATTGGCCCCCCCTCCCCAACCTTGCCATGTGGCACATGCTCTCATCTGTCGTGCCTTGCACTCGTAATTGTCCTCCCACCCCACCATCTTACATCCACCATACACAACCCAGGCATAGCCCATTCAACGTGCACACAGTGTACTTACCTGTTGGTCTGGAGGACCGTAGAGTCGCGCATACTGGGGCAGGACCCCATCCACAAGTTTCTCCAACTCTTCTGTAGTGAAGGCAGGGGCCCTTTCCCCAGTCGCAGCAGCCATTGTATCTCCCAGACCGAGGTCACAGCAGCACTTGCAGTATAGGTCCTCTCCAGTGGATGATCAGGTCTCGAGTGATTAACCAGATAGAAAATGGCGGTCACGCCCGCGGCGGCGCGTACCGCCGCGGTGCGTTCCGCGACCGCCGGCGCAGCTAGTCATTGGCTCGTGAAACCCATAGGGTTCGATGTTAACCAATGTGGCTTTGCACCGCGGTCTTCTACGGCTACGGTGTGTCACGCCAGCGCATTGACCTCACATCCCACTGTCACACTTCTCAGGTCAGGCAGCCGCCATTACAAGGGACCACAGGGCTTAATTACTACTGCGTCACACAGGCCTAGGCCTTGCATTCCCACTCATACAAGCCATTCAATGCATTGAGAATCGTGTACTGTGCAAGCTGTAGTTACGTACCTGTGGGTTGCTTGACTCTGTGCTCCATGTTGTCCTTCCTAGGCACCGTCCGCTGGGACTTGCGAGGAGAAGGATGAATCCTCCCGTGTACCGACCGCTGGTGGACCTGTCGACAATGGAGGAACGTCATATAATACTTCGCTACCGACTTGACCGAGCCACTATACATGAACTGTGTGCCCAGCTGGAGCCAGCACTGATGTCCCCCATCCGCCAACCCACAGGAATTCCCCCTCTGGTGCAGGTTCTGTCAGTCCTCCATTTTTTGGCAAGTGGGTCTTTTCAGACAACAGTGGCCATGTCATCAGGGATGTCTCAACCTATGTTTTCTAAGATTTTGTCCAGAGTGTTGTCTGCCCTGACGAAATACATGCGGAGCTACATTATTTTCCCTGAGGAGGGTGATTTTGCCACTGTGAAGGCTGACTTCTATGCCCTTGGACATATCCCCAACATCATTGGTGCCATTGATGGGACCCATGTGGCTTTAGTACCCCCAAAAGACGATGAGCAGGTGTACAGAAACAGGAAAAGTTACCATTCGATAAATGTCCAGGTGGTCTGTTTGGCTGACCAGTACATCTCCCATGTAAATGCCATGTTCCCTGGGTCAGTGCATGACGCGTATGTTATGCGAAATAGCAGCATCCCTTATGTTATGGAACAGCTACAGAGACACCGTGTGTGGCTAATAGGTGACTCTGGTTACCCCAACCTGCCTTGGCTACTGACCCCAGTGAGGAATCCCCGGACCAGGGCAGAGGAACGGTACAATGAGGCCCATGGGCGATCTAGGAGGATCATAGAAAGGACCTTCGGCCTCCTGAAGGCCAGGTTTAGGTGCCTGCATATGACAGGGGGATCCCTAATGTACTCACCCAAGAAGGTGTGCCAGATCATCGTGGCCTGCTGTATGCTTCACAATCTTGCATTGCGACGCCAGGTGCCTTTTCTGCAGGAGGATGGTCCAGATGGTGGTGTTGTAGCAGCTGTGGAGCCTGTGGAGAGTGAAGAGGAGGAAGACGACGGGGACGACACGGACAACAGGGACACGGTCATACAACAGTATTTTCAGTAGCACCCAGGTAAGAATCCCCCACGGCATTTTACATTTACTTCTGGCCTCCTGCATCTCTACTTTCTGTGTTTCCCCCCAGTTCCTTTCAACTGAATTGTGACTTTCCCTTGGCTTTTCAGAGCTGTATGACCCACTGCGTGACTTCTGGTTTGTTCGGCCATGGAGTAAAGCACATTGACATTGGTATGTTGTCATCACAATGTAACTGAACATTTTTGAACCGTTATGTGTAATACATTTGTTAAGAATACAAGCAGACTCCTGAGTGTTTTAAGTGCAATTAGTGATTTATTTAAAGTGCCACATATAGGTCCATGATAGTAAAACGGTGATGGGTGGGGGTGGAGTGATGTCCATGGCAGAGTCCAGTTCTCGGTCGCACAGGTGCATTGTCCATGTGCCTGTGGAAGGATGGAGCAGGGGCAGTTCAAGGTTGGACAGGGTGACGATGTGGGACAGTGGAATGACATCCGGGGGGATCTTAGGCTGGCGGGGGTCTTGGCATCCTACTCTGTCTTCCTTTGTGATCTCAGGCTCCTCTTGCGGGGTGGTTGATCTTCAGCAGGAGGTGGGGTTCTGGTGGCCCGTCGTTGTGTGGGGGCCTCCTGTCCACTAGCGCCGGTGGAGGTGGTAGGCTGTTCCTGGTCCGGGCTGGTGACAGGGGCCCTTTGGGGTGCCACATGGTCCCGCAATGTGGTGACTATTAGGTTCAGGGCCTGGACGATGTTCCTGAGCTCCTCTCTGTACCCCATGTACCGTTCCTCCTGCTGTGCCTGGATCTCCTGGAACCTGGCCATTACCGTCGCCATCGTCTCCTGGGAGCGGTGGTATGCTCCCATGATGGTGGTGAGGTCCTCTTGGAGAGTCGGTTCCCTGGGCCTGTCCTCCCCCCCCTGTCGCACTGCAGCCCTCCCAGTTGCCCTGTTTCCCCGGGCCTCTGTCCCCTGGACGGTGTGCCCACTACCACTGCCCCCAGGTCCCTGTTGTTGTTGGGGTGTTGGGTCAGCCTGGGTGCCCTGTAGTGGCGGACACACCGCTGATTGACCTGTCCTGGAGACAGAGGCATGGGTCCGCTGGGTGGGAGCTGTGCTGATATTCCCAGAGGGGGTTAGGTCTGCTGTGGCCTGTGTCTGTGTGTGGGGAACCGACTGTCCAGAGGTCCCCGATGGTCCGGGCTGGTCATCAGGTTCCAGGTCGACAGAGCTGCTGTCCTCACTGCGGGCCTGTTCTGGGGGTGGGATGGACATATCTGGACCCTCCTGGCCAGTGTGTTGGCGTTCGGGCCCTGCAGGGGTGAAAGAGTATGGTTATTGCTTCTGTGTGTTCCATGGTGTGCGATTTGTGGGTGCCCTTGTCCCCCAGTGCTGGCATTCCCTTGTGGCAGGAGTTGTGAGGGTGGTTTGTGGGGGGGATGGGTATGTGCAGTGGTCATGCATAGGTGATGGGTGTCCATGGTTTGTGTTGGCATTCAGGGTTTGGTTTTGGGTTGGGTGGGTTGTGCTGGTGAGACATTGGCAGGGAGGATGTGTGCTGGGGGGTTGGGGGTGAGGGTGGGGGTGTGGGTTGGCATGCTGGTGGTTGGGGGTGGGAGTAGTTGAGACTAGACTTACCAGAGTCCATTCCTCCGTCTACTCCAGCGAGGCCCGCAGGATGCAGGATGTTAAGGACCTCTTGCTCCCATGCTGTGAATTCGGGAGGGGTGGGTGGTGGTCCGCCGCCAGTCCTCTGCACAGCGATGTTGTGTCTGGAGACCATCGACCGTACCTTCCCCCGTAGGTCGTTCCAGCGCTTTCTGATGTCTTCCCGGTTTCTGGGATGCTGTCCCACAGCGTTGACCCTGTCGACGATCCTCTGCCATAGCTCCGCCTTCCTGGCTATTGTGGTGTGTTGCACCTGTGTGCCGAAGAGCTGGGGCTCTACCCTTATGATTTCCTCCAGCATGACCCAGAGTTCTTGGTCGGAAAACCTGGGGTGTCTTTGGGGTGCCATGGGGTGGTGTGGATGAGGTGTGGGGTGGTGTTTGTGGTGATGTGAGTGGTGGTGTGTGGTGATGTGTGCGTAGATGTGGTGTGGTTGATGATGTTGGGTTCCTGTGTGTGTTGGGGTTTTCGATTGCTGTGCTTGCTCGCTCTCTCTCTATCGCCTTCTCTCCGATTTCCAACTAGTGGGGGTTTGTGGGTGATGTGGGTGTGTGTTTTATAGTTGCTTGGATGTGTGGGGGTGGTGTTTGTATGTGTATCAGGTGTGTGTATTTCAAATTGTCCAATGTGGCTGGGTTTTGGAGCTGGGTGTGTATTTTGACCACGGCGGTGTGTACCGCCAATGGAATACCGCGGTTGAATGACTGCCGCGTGGATTCGTGGGTCGTAATGGCATGGGCGTGTTTGTGTTGGCGTGGCGGTGGAGGTTTGGTCATCTCCAGTTTATCGCTGCCCGCTGATGAGGCGGCCTTCCGTGGATGTCGGGTTTTTGGCGGCTTGGCAGTTGTGGGTCAGAATGACCGTGGCGGGTTACCGCGGCCGCGGCGGTAGAATGGTGGTCTTCTGACCGGCGGTAAGAGCCTTTTACCGCCGAGGTCAGAATGACCCCCTAAGTCTGTTTCAAAAAGAGCTGTCATATTGTTAGATCAGTGGACCAGGTGCAGGAAGAGTACTGTTTGCCCATGATCGAACAGTTTGTTGTATTAGTAGACTCAGGACTGCAGTACACTGCTGCTTGGTACAAAGACTATATATTTACCACTGTACTGCTTTTAGGTGACTATTACATATGACCGGTAACATACCTCCTCTCAGGAAATAAGCAGTACATTATTTTTAAATCTCAGTGACTAGCATTTTTAAAATTGAATCAAAATACTCCCAATTTTACTGAGCAGGGTCACTGGAATTATGCACAGGGAAGGGTCAAATTATGCGGCTGGGATAAGTAAGTTATGTACCAAGAAAAGGTAAATTATGCAGCGTAATTCGGCACATTTTATGATAGTATCACTTCACTATATTGTCATTTTTTCAGTTGTTAACACTGCCAGGTCACTGGTTGCACATCATTAGTACCAGTTTAACATCTCAATGTAGCAATAAGCAACAGAAACGTAACTAGTCTATTTTTGCAAAGGGCCTTCGACTGCGCAGCAGCACATGTCACTTTGTTATTGTGAACTTTTGAACCAGCTGAGCTAGAAACAAAACCTTTTTTGTTAAACCCTGCAGATTATGTGGCAAATGATGGATTATGTGGCAACTATGGCAAATCTATAATCATACAAAAAAATGCAGCGCCCACAGTCGCATACTTCCAGTGGCCCTGGCATTAAATTAAGAAAAGTGACTGCCCAAAAATACACAATTTGGCCAAATGGGAGAGCAGGACTAAAACATGCATCTCCTGGATTCAAATGTCCAACTAGTCTACTAGCCACAACTAGAGTGTCAGTGAAAGTTGTTGCTCCATCCAGGGAATCTCCACTCTCTTATCAGCCCTGCTCAGCTTTAGAACATGATCATTATTTCCTTCACAAAACTGAGATTAGATGTCACATATCATAGTTCCATGGTTAAAATGTTCATTTGGACCAGGTCCTGTAGCAGTTGGTACTTACTGGACAGTATGCTTGATAGATACTGATATTTACCAAAGATGTTTCAAAGCTTAAGACTACTTCATTCTATTTGGATACCAGAGTTCATTTTCTAAACTTGTTACTCAAAATTTGCAATTGCGAGCAGTCAAGGCTTACTCCAGGAGGTGGTAAAGGGATTAGAACTCAAATATAGTATGAAGAGTAATCACACTCCATAAACTCAATCTCCAGCCGAGTTATCATTTAACATGACCTGTTCTAGAGGGGGGATTTAGATTCTGTCTGTGGCAAATACCAAGGATGCATGGTGTGGAATCCACCTCATGCCTTTTTAATCCACTACCAGACACTCCCTGCCCCTTCGTCTCTCTCTTTCAGGTTACTGCTTTTTATCTTTGTAGCGGTTTTTATGTCTTTATTCCTTCTTCTTTCCCCTTTGTGTGTTTCCCTTCTCTTGCTCTTGGTAAATGTCTGATAAGAAACAATAAGTGTCAGTCTCCAAAAATTAGTGACGGTTACCCCCACCAGCAACCACCGGCTCAAATTAAGCAATGGCAGCAGGCGCTTCTGGTTCTATATAATGTCTATCCGCTGCGTCACAATCTCCGACAGATAGATATTTGAATACTTTCTTCCCTCTTGGGTGCTCCGGGAGGAAAACAGACGAGGGGATGCTCATGTTTTCATGCACTTCAGAAAGCAACTGAAACCCCCAACTTCCAGCTTAAATTATTTTAAAGAACAGGCTGTGTTTTTAAAAGTCTTGATGATCAGACTCTGTTCCATGTTCCTCAAGGACGTATTATGTTTGG
Organism: Pleurodeles waltl; assembly: GCF_031143425.1. NCBI lineage: Eukaryota > Metazoa > Chordata > Amphibia > Caudata > Salamandridae > Pleurodeles > Pleurodeles waltl. The sequence goes on along the minus strand of NC_090444.1, from coordinate 1,667,621,678 downwards.
GATCACGCTTTTATGGAAAAAAATAATGATATTGTCTTTCCCAACACCAGTCATGTTACGTACTTTGGCTAAGTCGTTTAAGTCATTAAATACTAAACTCATTCAGCGCCTAGCAGAATGGAAAGACAGAGGAGCAGATTCATGAAAAGTGGCACTGCAACTAGTGAAGCAACACTTTTCTTGCGCCCCTTAGCCGCCCCTAATGCCACCATGTGTGGGCCATATTTAAAATACGGCGCACCCGGCAGTAGTCAGGGGGACTAGCGTCATACTTTTTTCTTTGCAGGATTAGTGTAAACAATTATGACGCTAATCCTGTAAAGCACCCAGAGGCCCATTATAACCAATGGGAGCCTCTCTTTAATGCCTGCTCCTAGCAGGTGTTAAAAAATGCCGATAAAATATAGATTCCTTTGCGCCATTTTTCAGCACCCCTAGCACCGGAACGCCCCCCTTGCATACATTATGGCTGGCTCAGGCATAATGTGGCGCAAGGGCTTACATAGTGCCGCAATGCAAGCATTGCGCCACTTTGTAAAATTGGCGATGCGTTTTTGCCCTGAACTACTGGACTATTCATGTCAAAACCATAACTTGACAAAGCTCTGACTATGGTGGACGAAACAGCCATTGGCGAATGTGCGAATCCAAAATCTTTCTCTGATATAAATAATATTCATAATCAATCGATAAAGTCTGCTGTTCCATTCATCAGAACTCAAAACAACCTTATGTTTCTAATGATCCTTTAGACCTATACAGCACTTTTTCACGCATTTCATTAGGGATTTGATCAGAAGTAAAGCCTACATTGGGGTCACCTTGCAAATGCGATACAGAGATACACTGCTTTTCCTTTAAATTTATAATTCAGAATTCTGAGCCAATCATGGTTTGTGCACAAATGGAAGATTTCCCACTAATTGGAATTTCGAGTTGTTTGGTAATTACCGCACACCCACAATTTCCCCAGGACACATTTTGCCAGCAAAATATGATGAAATTGTCAATGTGATAACGGTTAGAAAAAATACAAAACATTTGGTAATCTGTTTGAAACATAAACTGGGGTCAGGATCGGACTGGAGTACAGGGCAATCAGGTAGTGCCCGGGTGGTCAGACCGGTCAGTGTATGGACGTGTTTTTGGCTGTTTGTGGGCCTGTCTTATGGTTTGTTGATCGGTTTCTATTTATGGTTTCCCTGATATTTCTACAAACATTGCCTGAAGCATTCACAAATGCATGTAATCCCCTATACATTCCAAAACACCTGTACGTACTGCGTGTCTTTCCAAGTTTCAGACTGCCTGATTTCAAAATGTGGATCACTTGTTTAGCTCTTTGATTCAGTATTGGGGGGCCACCTTTATTTTGGTGCCCAGGCCAATTTCCTGTCCCAGTCCAACCCTGTCCGTGGTGGTTGTTCCCAGTTCCAGACATCGGGGAATAGACATGGTATGATCAGATGTATGACATAAACATTCAGCCTGACAGACACTCTTCATGGGGGGCAAAAGGTGGGGGGGCGTGCCCCCTCCGCCCTAAAGGACGGGCCGCCACTGCTATTGACACCACATGTTATGTCTTCAATTGACCAAAGCAAGTGGTAGTTGCCACACACTGTGGTATTAGAATATACTTGGTGTCTTTATAACTACTTTTTTGCTCCTACAACTCGGCCACGAGTTGTAGAACCTTCTTTTCTGCCATGCCTGGAAACTTATTCCAGTTCATTCACCTGTTCAGAAACACTTAATGACCACATCAATGAGCAGTTTCTGGTACAGAAATGCCTCCAGGGGCAACTGAGAGGATGTTTACATGCATGCATATTTATGAAAGTTTTGTACCATGTGAAAGACTGGACAAGGAATGACACATAATGACGGTGATGCACTTTTGGGCACCATGGAACATACAATAAACACAGGGCACTCCTTGCATCTCCAAACAAGCAGTGGTGGTCCCTCATGGTCAAACTAGGGTCTCTAGCATGATAACCTAAGGTTGGGTGCCAAACTTGAGGAGAAAAAACAATGTTAAAAATTGATATAAAATAGAAGTTCAGGGAAACAATTGCATGGTGTGCTTAGAGTGACAGGTAGCAATTCCAGCTCTCCCACCTTGCAAATAACACAGTCAGTGGAAATATTCAGCTATTGAAATAAAAGACTCGGTTCTGACAAAACATTCTTGCACTAGTCCCTAAGTTTATTCTTGGTGCATTCAGTTCTGACCTGTATATACATTTCTAATTTAGGTACAGCTTCAAGACTTTTCCTTCTGCTTGCTGGCAGCACATACAGTAGTTGTTACTCGGAGCTGGAGTTTGGTGGATGCTAAAGATTTTGTTCCTATTCATTTTCTAAGGATTTCCATCCCAATTTGAATAAGTGTCGTATATCCATTCTGAACAAGCATTGGTAAAGCCAACAGGTCTCGCCTATACAATACCTATTGGCTTTGTTTTGCAATGTTGTACACCAGTGTGGCTCCTGTTCAGCATTTCTAAAGGTCAGTGGCATGGAGTGTCAGGTTAGAGTGGGGGAGTAGAGTGTCATAGAGTGGATTTGTCTGAATGTTGTAGAGTGGAGTAGGAGGATTAGAGTGTTGTGGAATTCAGTAGAGGGCAGAAGGGTTCAGTGGCAGAGCGTGTTGTAGAGTGCAGTGGGGCGGAATAGGGTGGAGTGAGTTAGAATGGATTGGTGGATTGGATTGGAGTAAAATGAGGTGGATTGGATTGGAGTGGGGTGGATTGAAATGGGGTGAAGTGGATGGGGTTTGGGTGGATGAGAGTGTCATGGATTAGATTGGATTGTGTGGTTGGTTTAGATTGGAGTGACAGGGCTGGGGTGGGGTTGATTAGATTCGAGTGGGGTGGGGTGGACTGGATTGGGGTGGGGTAGGTTAGATTGGGGTGAGGTAGATTGGATTGTGGTGGGGTGTGTTGGATTGGATTGCAGTGTATTAGGCTGAAGTGGATTGGAGTGGGGTGGATTGCCTGGAAGAGGGGTGGATTGGAGTGGGGTAGGCTGGATGGATTGGATTGGAATGCAGTGCACTGAATTGGGATGGGGTGGGGTGGGTTGTGGTAGAGAGTGATGTATGGGAGTGTAGTGAGGTGGAGAGGAGTGGGGTGCAGTGGATTGAAATGAGATGAGTTGAATTGGGTTGGACTGGAGGAGATGGATTGGATTGGATTGGGGTGGGGTGGATTGGATTTAGGAGGGCTGGACTGGACTTTGTTGGACTGGATCTCAGAATATTGCACTGAGGTGAGGTACATTGGATTAGCATGAAGTGGGGCGGATTGGAGTGGGGTGGACTGGAGTGTGGTGTATCGGAGTGGAGTGGAGTGGAGTGAGATGGATTGGACTGAGTGTGGTGGATTGGATTGAGTGTGGTGGCTTAGATTGGGGTGGATTGGATAAGGCTGAAATCGACTGGATTGGGTGGGGGATTGGTTTGGGGTAGATTAGATTGGGTTGGGGTGGACTGGAAAGGAGTGGTTTGGATTGGAGAGTGGTGTACTGGATTGAAGTGGGGAAGATTAAAGTGGTTTGGAGTGGGTGGATTCAACTGGAGTAGGGTGGATTAATGTGGACTAGATTGGACTGAGTAGGGTGGATTAAAGTGGATTGTATCGGAATGGGATGGACTGCATTGGAGTGACATGGATTGACTGGAGGGCGGTGGATTGGATTGGAGTGGGGTGGGTTGGATTGGACCAAGGTGGGATGATTGGAGTGGGGTTGGTTGGATTGGAGTGGGCTGGGGTGGGTTAGATTGGAGTGGGGTAGATGGGACTGCAGTGGGGTGGACTGGACTGAGGTGTGATGGATTGGGGTGAGATGTATTGTATTGGAGTAGTGTAGATTGGACAAGGGTGGATTGGGATGGATTGTATTGGTGTGGGAGGATTGGTTTTGTGTGGGCTGGACGGGTTTTAGTGGGGTGGATTGGAGTGGGGTGAATTGGGATTGAGTGGGTTGGACTGAGGTGAGGTGGAATGGATTGGAATAGGGCAGATCTTTTTGTATTGGAATGGGTTATTTGGCATTGTAGTGGAGAAGGTTGTTTTGAATTAAAGTGGGGCAGATTAGAGTGGGGCGGGTTGAAATGGATTGGAGTGGGGCTGGTTGTTTTGGATTGGAGTGGGGCAGGTTGTTTTAGATTGGAGTCGGGGAAGATGCTTTGGATTGAAGTGGGGCAGATTATTTTGGATTTGAGTTGGGCAAATTGTTTTGGATTGGAGTCAGCAGATTGTTCTGTATTGGAATGGGGCATATTGAGGTGGGACAGATTGTTTTTTATTGGAGTGGCCAGATTGTTGTGGATTGGAGTGGGACAGTTTCTATTAGGATGGGAGTGGGGTGCTTTGGAGTGGGGTGAATTGGGATGGAGTGGGGTGGACTGGATTGGGGTGAGGTGGACTGGATTGGGGTGAGGTGGATTGGATTGTAGTGGAGCATACTGTTGTGGATTTGAGTGGAGCAGAATGGAGTGGAGGGGACTGTTTTTGATAGGAGTGAGGCAGACTGGAGTGGATGGACTAGAGTGGGGCAGATTGTTTTGGATTGGAGTGGGGTAGCTTTGAGTGGGGCAGATTATTTTGAATTGAAGTGGGACAGACGGGAGTGGGGTGGATCAGAGTAGAGCAGATTGTTCTAGATTGCAGTGGGACAGATTGCAGTGGGGCAGATTGCAGTGAGGCAGATTGTTCTGGATTGGAATGCACCAGATTGCAGTCGATTGGAGCAGATTGGAGTGGGGCAGATTGTTTTGGATTGGAGTGAGGCATATTGTTTTGGATTGGTGAGGGGCATAATATTTTGGATGGAGTGGAGCAGACTCTTTTTGATTGGAGTGGGGCAGACTGGAGTGTGGCGCGTTAGAGTGGGGCAGTTGTTTTGGATTGGAGTGGGGCAGATTGGAGTCGGGTGGATTTGAGTGAGACAGATTGTTTTTGATTGAAGTGGGGCAGATGGGATTGGGGCAGACTGGAGTGGAGCAGATTGTTTTGGATTGCAATGTGGCAGATTTTTTTGAATTGCAGTGGGGCAGATTGTTTTGGTTTGCAGTGGGGCAGATTGCTTTGGATTGGAGTACAGCAGATTACAGTGGGGCAGATTGGGATTGTGGCAGATTGGAGTGGGGCATATTGTTTTGGACTGGAGTGGGGCATAATGATTTGGATTGGAGTGGGGTAGATTGGAGTGGAGCAGATTGGAGTGGGCAGGTTGTTTTGACTGGAGTGGGGTAGATTGCTTTGGAGTTGGGCAGATTGTTTTTGATTAGAGGGGGCGAATTGGAGTGTCACAGATTGGATTGGTGTGGGTTGGAAGGACTGAATTGGGGTGGGTTAGAGTGAACTGGATTGGGGTGGGGTGGATTGGTGTTGGGTAAAGTGGGTTGGGTTGGGGGATAGTAGTGGGGAGGATTTGATTGGGTTGGATTGGGGTGTTAAAGCATCATTTCAGAGAATACACAGAGTAAAGAAACACTGTTGCTTTGGGTTAGACTTTTCATCCTTGGTGTGGTCTCCCTTAACCTTTTGCCTCTGTTTCACAGGTTGTTGATGTGTGCTGGACTCTGTTTTTGCTGTTTTAGTTACTCTGGGCACTTTACCACTGCTATCCAGTGCTAAAGTGCAAGTGCTCCTATACAAATTGTGTATGTAATTGGTTCAGCCGTGAATGGCCCATTTGATTTACTGGTAAGTCCATAGTACAGTGCACTAGAGGTGCCCAGAGACTGTAAATCAAATGCTACTAGTAGGCCTGCAGCACTGGTTGTGCCACCCACATTAGTAGCGCTGTAAACATGGGTCAGACCTGCCACTGCAGTGTGCAGTTTTAAACTGCCAATTCGACTTGGCAAGTGTACCCACTTGCCAGGCCTAAACCTTCCCTTTTCTTACATGTAAGACACCCCTAAGTTAGGCCCTAGGTAGCCTCATGGGCAGGGTGCAGTGTACGTTTAAGGTAGGGCATATACTAATGTGTTTTATGTGTCCTAACAGTGAAATACTGCCAAATTCGCGTTTCACTGTTGCAAGGCCTATCCCTCTCATAGGTTAACATGGGGGATGCCTTTAAATGTGATTAAAGTGAAGATTCCATTTAGTAGCGGATAGACATGTGGAGTTTGGGGTCTCTGAGCTCACAATTTTAAAATACATCTTTTAGTAAAGTTGATTTTAAGATTCTGTGTTTGAAAATGCCACTTTTAGGAAGTGACCATTTTCTTGCTTAAACCATTCTGTGACTCTGCCTGTTTGTGGATTCCCTGTCTGGGTCAGTTTGACATCTGGGCTGTTTGCACCTCTCTCTAGACAGTGACACAAAGGGAGCTGGGGTGTAGCCTACATAACCTGATGAGCCATCTGTGCCAGGAGGGAGGGGAGGAGTGGTCACTTACTCCTGAAAGGGCTGTGCCTGCCCTCACACAATGCAGTCTCCAACCTGATGTGTGCCTGCTCCTGGCCTGGGCAAGGCAATATTTCACAAACAAGAGAAACTTTTCTTTGAAGTAAGCCTACTTCAAAGGGCAAAATAGGTATAAGAAGGGCACCCAAAACCACAGACTTTAGATCGCTTCTGGAAACCAAGAGGAACCTCTGCCTGGAGAAGAGCTGAAGAGCTGAGGAAGAAGAGCTGCCCTGCCTGTGACTGTGCTTTGTGGAGCTATCCTGCAGTGGTTGCTTCCGCCTGTGCAAGAGGACAAAGACTGGACTTTATGTGCCTTCCTGCTTGTGAAGAACGCTCCAAAGGCTTGAATTAGAGCTTGCCTCCTGTTGTTGTAGTCTCAGGGACAGCAAAGACTTCTCTCTGCCAGCACCTGGAGCCTCTGCTGTGACTCCTACCCTGCCAAGTGGTGCCCACCCAGTTCCTGCGACCCTGAAAGGAGAAGGTGGCAGAACAAGAGTAAGAAATCCATGCACAGACCGCTGTGCGGGGAAAAGATCGATGCAACTCTGAGACGTGGCTTAAAAATCGATGCGCCACCAGCTTTGCGGCTGAATTCGATGCTCGCCTGCAGTGCGGCTGGAAGATCGACGCACGCGGCTGGAGAAACGATGCGCAGCACCGCTGATGGAGGCTGGTGAGATCGCAACCTGCATTGCGTGGTTTTCGAATCATCGTGTGGCAGGATTTCCAATGCAAACATCGCTGGGCGTGTAAAAATGACACAGGGCCTGCCCGGACCTGGGAGTGCTGTTCGGATCGACGCTTTGCACTCCTGCGGAGAGAAGAAATGACGCACGCCGACCCGACCAAATGAGAAATGATGCACGGTCTCGCTCGAAAGTGATATCGACGCATCGCAAGCCCCTTTTGACGCATACTCGCCCGTGCAGGGTTATTTTTGATGCGCCCAGGTACATTTCCACGCTAACAGCGTTAGCGTTGTGTTTAAAATTACATGAAGACTCTTTTTGGTTTTTAATTGATAACTTGACTTGTATATTGTGGATTTTTGTTGTTTTGGTCTTGATTTCTTCAGATAAATATTCCCTATTGTTCTAAACCTATGTTGTGACATTTTGTAGTGTTTTCATTAAGTTACTGTGTATGTTGGTACAAATACTTTACACCTAGCACTCTGAAGTTAAGCCTACTGCTCGTGCCAAGCTACCAAGGGGATGAGCGGGGGTTAGCTGAGGGCGATTCTCTTTTACCCTGACTAGAGTGAGGGTCCTTGCTTGGACAGGGGGTAACCTGACTGCCAACCAAAGACCTCATTTCTAACACTTTGCAATATTCAAACAAGTTAATTGTCATCTTTTGAGAATAGTGCCCATGAGCAAAAACAAAAGAAAACATGAGTGGAAAGTGAGAAAAGAGGACTTGGCAAAATGAAAGAAATCTAGCTTTAAAAAAAATAAAACTTTGCAATGGTGTTTTTCCTGATGGGCATGTCCCTTCTGTTTACGGGGCACTGGAAGTTAAAAAAAACAAATTGTGCCTCGATCATGTCAAGAGCAGCGGACAGTCACTAATTAAGTTGCATCAATTAGTGCTTGATCCCTGTTCCGCACAGAGGAATGGAAATTATGCCAGGCGTGCCTTGACGAGTTACAATGCTGTAAAGAAGAGTGCCACATAAAACAACAAATGGTGAGCGACAGGCGGGCTCCAAGGCCCTTCCTGAACACAACAGAGTCTTGCAAGTGAGACGCATGAGGTAGCACATGCTCTCATAGGCTCGACCCTAAAAATGATGCTGTTAAAAAGGACAGTATGCTTCTGTTTCAAACATGGCCAATAGATGCTTACTAGTAGTATCCGAGTACAGTGCCACCAGCTATGATCATACGGGATCCTCCCAGAGTAATTTGCTCGAACTTTGTTGGTATCCAGAACAGGAAATTTCCAGACTGAAATGGTGAAGAATGAGACTTAGCTGAGGCTTTTAAATGTGTAAAATGACAGCCTTTGCTCAGCTCATTCTGAGTGCTGTGGTGGAGTCGAGTTTTAACAGCGTCCAGGGAAATAACGCTTATGTACAATATTGGGTTAGTTTTTGCACCTGATATCAATTTTTGTTCCAAGCAATAGGGAAGTGCATGTGAATTCGGTTATTGCAACCTTTTGTTTGCACATAACCACCCACCTCCTTACAAAGCAGTTTTGCCAATGCAGTGTATTCTAGGTAGCATCTGGCCTGTCATAAACCAATGTGCATAATACACTGACCTCTATGTTCTTCCTTTGCAGGTCATTCCAAGTTTGTAAAATGGAGTACAAATTACGAACTGGGACACAACATTTCATTGCACTATTTCTTCCAAGCTTTATTTTGAGGAATTTGCATGGTCAAAAGGGTCTCGATTACTAGTTTTGAAGATTAGGACGAGGGAAGTAAAATTGAAATTGTACATGATTCCTTGTTTCGACCCTCGGAATTCTGAATGTAGAGGTAAAATGGAGTGACGGATAACTCACAAGGGCAGGACATATTTTATCCTCCTGGTAATACCCCCCGGAATGATTCCCTGTGACTTCTAATGAGGAACAATGTAGATAGGGGCTAGTTAAATACAAGGCAATATTAATTCTGAATATTATAACACAAGGAGTATACTCTGAGAACACAATATATATGTTTACAGAGCTCTGAGGCGAAAGACTGCTGGAGAACTGATAAGTCAAGTAATTTTGCAGGGTGAATGGATTTTTATGAGGTAGGGCACTCAGCTTGAAACCCAGAGTAAACTTGTCAAATGCATCAAACATGGCCAATATTTCAATATTTTCTGAATGGCATGGCAAGCAATCTGGACAGTTGGGAAGCCAGGGATCTATAACTGCGCCCATTCATTAGTACCAGGGTGAAGATCACATACTTCCAACTGCACCACTTACAGAAAGTTCTGCATTGTATTCCCATAGGCTGAGAAAAGTGTGGTAGTTACAATATGGCCACTTTTAATGGCCACACAATGATACTGTCACACCAAACAGTGGGCTAGATAAATGTGGCCATATCGCTAATGATAAAGCTCCCTGTACTAGCTTATAGTTATACACATAATCGATAACTAAAACACTTCTATGATACCTTTATAAGAAGTAAGCTAAAATCACATAGCAACACAACTCTATTCAGAATATCAGGAATATCTTATCTGTCCCATTCTTTACCTGGCTACTGTAGGGAAGAAAGCTATTTGAAAACAATCCTTGCCTTGTAGACAAAATGAGGACAAAAGCTGTAGTCCATTAACTGAAATCCTCTGAGATGACGAGTTCCAGGACCATTCCACCCAGAATGTAGAGCAGTGAGTTCAGATGGTCTGTCAATCAGACAGCACTATGTAAAAGTTATTTCACACTGTCCCTCGCTCAGCTTGTATTTTCTGAAGCCACCAATTTATGATACATAAGTGTATGCAAGGTGCTGTCTTTGACATTTATTAGATAGCTGGGATATTCCCAGTGACTTTGAATTAATGGTCTAAGAAACAAAATGTGCATGTTCAGTTTTAGTGAGCCAGTCAGTCAATTGGCTTAACTTCAGACTTCACAAACAGAAATACGTGCAATAATATAGTAAGCAAATATGCAGGTATGCAGCTACTTTAAAACTAAGAAAAAGAAAGTCAAAAGACTTAAACAATATAACAACAAAATATTTCATGGTCGATTTTACAGTGTAATGCATGAGAAACAAAATGTTTAATATTTATATCTGCAAAAATGGCATCAGAGCTAATTTCAGTGTAGCAGGCTTGAATGTTCCAAAAGAGAACACAGAGATGGAATATTAAATACCAATCATGTATCTCGAGAATGGGACTAGCTAGAAAAACAATTAACCATTTGTATGTAATTCTATGATGAAGTCAGATTTGTTCTAAATAGTATGGAAAGGTAACTTTTAATAACATGGGCATTCCAAAAAAACAAACAATATTAATAATAAACAATAAAGAATATTATAAATCTAGCTTTGCCAACAGCTGCGAACATGTTTGACTTCAGTGGGGTTAGACTTACTATTCCCAGTCCACTCTGAGCAAAGCAAGGGAAAGTGTTGGGATTCAGAGGGGATAGATTTAATATCCCCAGTCCAGTCTAAGTAACTGTAGGGAAAGTGTTGGACTTTGGCAACATTATATTTACTATTCTCACTCCAGTCTAAGCAACAGATAGGACCTGTTGGACTTTGGAGGGATTAGATTTACTATTCCCACTCAAATCCAAGCAATAGTAGGAAAAGTGTTGTACTTCAGAGGGGTTAGATTTATTATTCCCACTTCAATTTGAGGAACAGCATGTAATGTGGGACTTCAAAAGAATTACATATAACGGTACAATATATCAGTTCCTAAAAATATTTCAATACCAAATAAAATAAAAAAATTACATAGGAAAAATAAATACTATATTAACTAGAAAAATATGTCTTATCTTTAAAAAGGCACCTTCTTGCTGGTAAAGTATGTCCGGGGTGAGAGTAAATCTTATTACCTCATAATCTCCCTTACTCGCCCCAGTCATTACCAATGAGCTTAGCTCCTGTGGAGACAACCCTCCAAAATCAAAATATACACTTCATACTGGTTTCCCATCCCTCAAAGATGGCTGACTTCTTCTTATGACCATAGGTTGTGAAAAGGAAGTCCATTCCTTTTATATCCTGTTTTTTTGTTCTGTGTTGAGCAACATCTCAAAGCAGTTAGGTAAGTTACATTTTGTAATTTCTACAAATGCGGATAAGTCGTTGGGTCTGAGGCCTTACTCAGGAGACTTAAGTGCCAGATTTGAGAGGTTCCCCAAAAGTGGACTTGAGTGGCTCCATACTATGGTCAGGTGCTAGTGGATTGCTGTATCAAGGTAACCCTGGCATTAGTGGGATTATGCGATTCTTGGATGTCCTACACAGTGGCCTCTGATGTTTGGCTGACTGAACAGAGGCACTTCTTTACCCCAGCTTACTCCTTCTTCGCAGGACATGAAAAAAACAAGTCTGAACAGTCAGCATTTCCATTATTTCATGGGGAAGGGGTGGGAGCACGCTGACATCATGATCCTTCTCCCAGCAATGATAAGAAGGAGGAAGGTGGACTTTTCTGTTGCCAGTTCATTTTGTGACCCCGTTTGTTACAGCACCGGAGCCAGGTGGAAAATGCATGGATAAAACACAAAATCAAGAGGAGAACTCAAAGTAGATTACTGAAGTTTCCTCTATGGCTGCTATTCAGAAGATGAATCAGTTGGCAGGTTCTGCAGCATTTAAATAGAGAGAGAAGCCTCCTTCTCCAAAAGAAAAAAAAACTGGGGAATGTGAGGGATCAGGAGGAAGAGGAGGAAGCTATACAGGGATGGTTTGTGCAGAGCTCAGAACTTAAGGAAGTCATGCACCATATTAAACAAGATATGTCATTCCAAGAACCCTTGCAGGCAGAGGAAAATTATGGCTTTTACTTCCAATTCCAGAAGGAGCCGGAGAATCTTCCTCTGCATTCCACTGTTAGGAGAGTGATGGTGAATGAGTGGAATGCAATTTCCAAAAATGCCTTCCCAATGTTTATTCTTTGATGGCTGAAGTGGCCTTCCAGAGCAGTATAACGGAGGAAGTTATGCCACCAGTTCCTCTAGATGAAAGGATTGATTGAGGGCTAAGACGCACCTATGCAGATTTTTGTGACTAATTTTGTAACTATCCAGTCATTAATGAAGGACTTTCAGTTTTTGGTGGGCAAAATAGAGCAGAGCACAGATGTGATACCAACACTGGCTCTGATGGAGCAGCAAGTTTGTTTTGTTCCAGATATATCCTACAGCTCATTGGGTGCAGCAGCATCTACAGCTTGTTCCCCATAGTGACGAGACACCAGTTTTGGCTCAGATCTTGGAAAATTGATGCAGCAGAGAAAGCACTATTGATAAAGATTGCCTTTTCAGGATCAAAGTTATTCGGTTCCCAATTAGAGGATATGATTAAGAAATCTGCAGAAGACAGAAAGCTCTTAGGGCCAACTAAACCAGCCAGAGGAAAATATTTTGGTAGCAAGGGAGCTTTTTGGCTTGCTTTTTAGGGCGAGTTAAATTAGCCATTTTGTGGGAGGGGATGTGTTTAGGGGTGCCTCCCTAAAAAACCTCCTGCTCCAGTAGCATTGATCAACAACCTAGTCTCCAGCAAAGTCCTAGCTATCAGGCCAGAAGTACATTGTCAGTAGGAGGACAAATTGCCTACTTTCTGGATGTTTGGAGGATATCAGAGTTGGATCAGTGGGTCCTGGAGATAGCAGAAAAGGCTTTTTGGATTGTAGCCTCCTCCTTCCCACCTTAGGGAGGGGAATCTACTCATAACACCATTGAAGATGCTGATAGATGCCAGCAAGTTGGGTTTGTGTGAGATGTTGAACAGTTCTGCAGCACAAGGGAGATAGTCACCAATGGAAGAAGCCAATTTCGTGAATTGGAAGGAAGTGATGGCTATTCTCTTGACCATGTGACAGCGTACATCCCTCTTGTTCCAAACGAACAGGGTGACAATGGGTAATGTGAACAATCGTGGGTCTGAAGGATTCAGAACTTCTATGTGTTGGCACAAGAGATTGCAACCTGGGCAGAGGCCAATCTCAAATCCATCTCAGCAGTATATCGCCCAGGGAAGGAGAATTGGGCAGCAGACAAACTGAGCAGGGTATTGCTGTCTTTAACAAAGGAAGTATTCCTCCAATTGCAGAGGCGGTTTCGGTGTCTGAGGGTGAATCTGTTAGCCTCGAGTAAGAATGTTCTTCTGCTGTGTTTTTGCATTATTATTACTTGTCCAGAGGCATGGACGATACACACATTGTTTTTCAGATGGCCCTCACAACTTCTTTACACATTCTCTCTAATCCCAATAATACCCAAAGTACTTCACAATATCAAGGAGGGCAGAGCCTTGGTTCTGATGTTAATCCCAGGCTGGGAGAGCTGTCCCTGGTACCCTCACCTATTACACCTGGCTGTCCATCCACAGTATACCTTTCCATAGCAACCTTATCCCTTTGTAGGCCCCCCTCTTCGATTTGGCATACTGATGCATTTAAATCCACAGGCATGGCATGTTGCAAGGATGAATTCATTGGCCAAGGGGTGTTCATCAGTTATTTTAGAAATGTTACAGCATTTTAGAAGCCCATCCACTCCAAGAGTTTATTCATGACATTGGACAACATTTGATAGATGATGTGCTGACAGGGATTATGTCTGCAATTCAGTTGAGCCTATTAGTGTTTTGGAATTTCTTAAGGATGGCTTTCAGTTAGGTCTCACAACCTTTACTCTTCGAGCACAGTAAACAGCAATGAGGGCATTTTGAGACCCCCCCCCCAACTGGAAGACATAGAACCGCTGGTGGCAAGATCACTGACATGTTTGTGTCTAGAAAGACCTATGCTGCACTGTCTGTCCTTCCCCTCAGTGGAATTTCACATTATTTGTAAGGGTGCTGCACGGCTCAGAGATGCTGAGCTCAAATTTCTCACAATTGTGAGGGGGCCTTTTTGGTAGTGATTTCTTCAACCAGAAGGGTGGGAGAACTTGGTGCATTTTTAAAGTCAGAGCTTTTTCTTAGGAGGTTACCAGACGGAGTGGTTTTAAGGCTTGCCACTAAGTTCCTTCCAAAGATCCCTTCACAGTTCTATAGCACCAGAGTGGTTGTGCTCCTGGTGTTGCCTACTGATGCAGTGTCAGACGTGGAGTTGCTGTTACATATGTTGGATGTGAAGAGAGCAATTTTGGTTTATTTGGCAAAGTTCAGGAGTGTTGATAAACTGGAGTGGTTTGAACCCATCTAGTTCCAAGATGAATAGGTGGATAAAGCAGACCAATATTGTAGCATATGTGTCCAAAGGGAGAGAGTTGGTGTCCCAAGTGTAAGGCCGGTCAACAAGAGGTAAGTCAGCTTCTTGAAGCATCTTTCAAAGGTGCTTCAGTGGAGGTTATTTGTAACGCAGCAATTTTTGTTGCCCCTAGCACGTTTATGAATCATTATTTACACTGAGGGAAAGTTATTTTACAGCATTTGCTTTGTCAGTATTGAGTATGTCTTACAGACACCTAATATGTGAAGTAACATATGAAGAATTTTGAAATGGTTGCACTGATTTACGTTAATGATAATATGTTTGTTTAGCAGCTGTTGCCTACAACACATTCTTGTTTGGAGTCAATCATGCAGCCAATATCTGCTTTGTATCACCTCACTGTTAATGACTGCAGTGAGGAAGACAGATGAGGAGACAATGCCCTGGTTACTTACTGATAATCTTCACTGCGTCGAGTCCAGGTCTTCCTCACCACCGTCATGGATTCCCATTTCTCCATTACACGAATAAAGGGGCGGCTTCAGACTTCATAGAGTTTGGTATAACAGGATTGAAGAGGGGTGACTTACTTTTAAGAGTCAAACCTGTGATAGCATGCGCTAGCACATGCGTATCGCTTGCAAGACTCTGTTGTATTCAGAAAAGGGCTTGGAGCCCACCTGTTGCTTGCCATTTGTTGGATTGCGTTGCACTCTTCTTTAGAGCCACGCAGTTGGTCATGACTGGCATATCATCATTTCCGTTTCTGTCTGTGGAGCAGGGACCAAGCACTGACTGATTCAACTTAATCGGTTCCTGTCCGCTGCACCCAACGTAATTGACGTACTATTTTGTTCTTTTTTACTTCTAGTGCCCTAAAAACAGAAGGCGCATGATTGGCAAAAAATTTCCTCAGCAGGACAAACAATACTGAAAAGTTGTATTTTCTATAGTTACATTTTTGATTTTTTTGCCATGTCTAATTTTCCACTGTGCACTGAGGTTTTGTTTTATTTTTGCTTGTGGGCGCTGTTCTATTATCTTGTTCTAAATATTGCAAAGCAAAATTGTTTCATTCTTATGTGTAATTTTCGAAATTATGCTTTAACACATTAACGTGCAGTGCGGTCCAATCCACCCCACTGCAATCAAATCTGCACCAATCCAATCCAAATGCTCACCCCAATTCACTCTAATTCACCACACTCCAATCCTCCCAACCAATCTGCCCTACTCCCATCCAAAAACAAACTGTCCCACTCCAATAAAAAACATCTGCTGCACTCCTGTACAGTGATCCAAAATAATCTGCCCCACTCAATCCACAACAATCTGCCTCACCCCAATCCAAAATAATCTGCCCCATGCTAATCCAAAACAATCTGCCCCACTGCAATCCAAAACAATCTGCCCCACTCCAATCCAAAACACTCTGCCCCACTCCACTCCAAAACAATCTGCCCTACTCCAATCAGCCCCACTCCAGTCCAATTCGCCACACTCCAATCCACCTCACTCGATCCTGAATCCAACCACACCACAATCCCCCAACCCACCCCACTCCAATCTGCCCCACTTCAATCCAAAACAATTAGGCCCACTCAGTTTAGCAACCCCAAACCATCTGCCTCACTCCAATCAAAAACAATCTGCACCACCCAAGTCCAAAACAATCTGCCCCACTCCAAACCAAAACATTCTGCCCCTCTTCAACTTCCCCACTCCAATCCAAAACACTCTGCCCGACTCCAATCCACAATAATCTGCTCCACTCTAATCCAAAACTATCTGGCCCACTCCAATTTAAAGCATTCTGCCCCACTCAAATCTACTCCACTCCAATTCAAACCAATCTGACCCAGTCCATCCCAAAACAATCTGCCCCACTCCTATCTGTCCCACTCCAATTTAATCCCCCACTCCAGTCCAATATACTGAACTTCAATCCAGTCCACCTCACCCGATCCACACCACACTGCTCCACCCCACTCTGACCTGCCCCACTCCAGTCCAAAACAATCTGCCACACTCCAATCCAAAACAATCTGCCCCACTCCACTCTGTCACAGTCCAATCCAAAACAATCTGCCCCACTCTATTCTGTCCCATTCCAATCCAAACATTCTGCCCTACTCCAATTCAAAGCAATCTGCCTCACTCCAATACAAAACAATCTGCACAACTCCAATTTGCCCCACTCCAATCCAAACCCATCTGCTCCACTCCAATCCAAAACAACCTGCCCCAATCCAAAACAATCTGCCCCATTCTAATCCAAAACAATCTGCCCCACTCCAATCCAAGCCATTCTGCCCCACTCCAATCCGCCCCACTCAAATCCAATCTGCCCAGTCCATGTCAGGAATCCCCAAGGTGCCTCCTGCGTTATCTGTCAGCATTCCCAGGGATTAGGGTTAAATCATATCTCTGTTCTTGGATAAACATTCATGTTTCTAAGTAAACATAATGCGCTGTGTTACACAATTGGTTTTATCAATGCTTTTTTTTACCAATGCTTCTCTGCTAATGTGAGCAGGTGTAGACATGTTGGGCGTGGTGACTCTACTGCTTTCCTGATTGGCTATAAATAGCAGAGTGAAGCATGCCTCCCTGCTTAGCTTTGTTTTGCCTCCTGATCTCAGCATCTGACTTGGCAGTCCAGCCCCGGCTGTCAGCCTCGTATTTAGGACTTTTGAGGCAACTCTTTTCTTCATTCCTGTACCAGCTGACACCAGGCATTCCTCCAGCACACCAGAAAAGACTGCAGCTAAGTGACTAGTATTGTTCTTTGAGGGCCGCGTTTTCCTAGAACAGCTGGTGTAATTCAGACCTCGTATTTTGGCTGAGTGCTTATCTTCAAGAGACAAATGCATTTCTGAACATTCTACATTATTATTGTAGTTACTTGCCTAAATGTGCTTCAGGAAATCTGCTTGAGCTCAAGTGCTACAAAAAGTGACAGTGCAATTTTAAAAGAGCATTTACGTGACTTTTCTTTCTCTAATACTTTAAATTGTGTCATTCATGCCTGAGTTTCATGTTTGAGGAATTTGCTTTTTGAAGGGTTTTTCACACACAGAGTGAAACCAAACCAAACTGTTCCACCCTAACTGTTTGAACCCAGAGTGGACATTTGTACTTCTTGGATTGTTTTTGTTCCTTTTAGTTTAACCCTATGCATGCAGGAAAGTTATATGTGATATAATTAATGCCCTTGTTTGTTTTTCTTGTGCATGATAACTGCAATCACAGTTCTAATTGTAGTGTGCAACACTGAATCTCTGTGAAATCAGCCCTAGTGTCGCAGTACTTATTGTTATGTTACTCAGTTTGGGTTTTTGGTAATGCAGTGTTAGTAATTGTGCCAACAGTTATTATTATGCAAGACAATTGATGGAGCATCCCAGTGTTCTTCTGACGCTCCTGTGCCCATATCAGAAAGAGATTCAGTTTCAAGGAAGTTGAGGGCACTAACTCTACTATCACTCTGTCAAAAACGACCTGCCCCCGAAGATACAGGGTGCCTGGCTGGACCGGCAAGACGTGGCAGTATTTTGTCTCTTTCTCTTTTACTCCCCCTTTCCTTTTGGAACACCTGCTGGGGTTTCTGTGTCCACACGGAAGTGCCGAGAGGTGTTCCAGGAGGTCGGGGCATACCATCGCCCCTGCAGACATCCTGCTTTTCAAGTGAGTGACCCCGTCTCGACACTCCAGTCCAATCCACCCTACTCCAATCCAGTCCACCTCACCCTGATCCACCCCACTCCACCCCACTCCAATCTGCCCCACTCCGATCTGCCCCACTCCAATCCAAAACAATCTGCCACACTGCAATCCACCACATCCACCTCAATCCAACCCAATCCACCCCACTCCTCATAAATCCAATCCACTTCGCTCCACATCAATCTAATGCACCCCACTCCAATCCAATTCATCCCACTCCAGCCCAATTCAACCCACTCCAATCCAACCCACCCCACTCCAATCCAATCCACCCCACCACACCCCAATCCACCCCACTCAATCCAATCCACCTCAATCTATCCTGTCCACCACATTCCAGTCCACCCCACTGCAATCCAGTTCCCCCTACTCAATCCAAATTACCCCACTCCAATACATTCTTCCCACCTCAGTGCATTCCACCCCACTCCAATCCACCCTACCACACCAAATCCAATCGAACCCTCCCCAATAGAATCCACCCCACTATAATCCACCGCACTCCAATACACCCCATGCAGCCCACCGCACTCCATTTCAATTCACCCCACTCCAATCCAATCCACCCCATCCACCCCACCCCACTCCAATCCACCTCACCTCACCCCACTCTACTCTAATCAACCCACTCTACTGCAATCCACCCCACTCTAATTCAATTCTACCCATCTACCTCAATCCACCCACCCCACTTTATTGCAATCTAATCCATCCCACTCAACCCCAATCCACTGCACTCCACTCTTCTCTAGTCCACCCACTCTACCCCAATCCTATTCACACTGCCCTAGTTAAATTCACCCCACTCCACTCCAATCCATCCCATCCCACTCCGATCCAATTCCCCTTACACCACCGGACTCAGGTCCAATACAGCCAACCCTAATCCACCCCACTCCTGTCCAATCCACCTCACCTCAACCCACACAAATTAAATCCACCTCACACCACTCCACACCACCCAACACCAATCAAATCCACCAAAAACTAATCCTCCCCACTCAATCCAATCCACCTGCTTAATCCAATTCACCCCACTCCATTCTAATCCTCCCCACTCTTATCCAATCCAAACCACTCCAGTCCAATCCACCACAATCCACCCTAGTCAAATCCAGTTCACTCCACTCCAGTCCACTCAAATCCAACCCCACCCCACTCAAATCTACCCACTCCACTCCAATCCACCCCACTCCAGTCCAATCCAATCCACCCCACCCCAATCCAACCCACCCCAATCTAATTCACCCCAATCCAGTCCACTCCAATCCAATTCCCTCCACTTCATTCCACTGCACTTCAGTTCACTCTAGCCTGATCCACCCCACTCCAGTCCAGTCCACCCCACTCCAGTCCAAATCACTCCACTCCAATCCACCCACTTCAGTGCAATGCACCCCACTCCAATCCACCCCACCTCAGTGCAATCCATCCCACCCAAATCCAATCCACCAATTCAATCCACCCCACTCTAATCCACCCCACCCCACCCCAATTCAATTCAGTCAACTCCACTCCATTCCACCCCACCTCAATCGACCCCACTCCAATCCAGCCACTACACTAGTCTAATCCACCTCACTCCACTTCCGTACAATCTACCTCACCACACCCCAATTCAATCCACCCCAATCCAATGTATCCACCCCACTCCCATCCATCCAGCCCACCCCACTCCAATCCACCCCACCACACTCCAGTCTTTCCACTCCAATCCAATCTACCCCATTCAGTCCTATCCATTCCACCCCACTCCTGTCTAATCTACCCCACTCCAATTTACCCCACTCAAAGCCACCACAATCCAATCTACCCCACCCTAGTCCGATCACTTCAGTCCAACCCACCCTAGTCCAATCTAAGCACCCCACTCCAATGCACCTCACCCCATTTCAATCCACCCCACTCCAATCCATCCCACTGCATTCAATCCACCACACTCTACTCCAATCCACCCCATTTCCTCAATCCACTCTAACCCACTCCACCCTTTTCAACCTCACGCCACTCAACTCTACAACACTCTACTCCCCCACTCTACTATATGGCACTCTGCGCCACTAATGTTTAGCCATGCTGAACAGCAGCCACACTGGTGTACAACATGGCAAAAGCACATTGCCGAAGCCAATAGTTCTTGTATGTGGGAGATCTATTGACTTTGCCAATGCCTGGTAATTTTCTATGGTAGGAAGAGGAAGTTGGACATCTTGGAGACATGGAAAGAATAGTTTGTGGAGTGTATTTCGAATTTGGAGGGTTCAGCCCACAGGAGCTAAGCTCAGTGGTAATGGCTGTGGGGAGGAAGACCAGGACACAGAGTAATGAAGATTACCGGTAAGTAACGAGGGAATTAAATCAGATCTCATCAGATATCGGTATGGAGTGTTAAATCATGAACCCATTTTGCTGGATTATACTACAGCACCCTAGCTTCTGATGCGTTGATTTTTTTAAATGGGAACACAGGAGGGGAAATAGGTGCTTTTGTGACATGGATTCATTTAGTGAACCTAACTC
The DNA here is from genome assembly GCF_031143425.1 of Pleurodeles waltl. NCBI lineage: Eukaryota > Metazoa > Chordata > Amphibia > Caudata > Salamandridae > Pleurodeles > Pleurodeles waltl. The sequence continues at coordinate 1,667,601,123 of NC_090444.1, read as the reverse complement.
GCTTGGCATCTTTTGTGAAGGGTGCACCCATGTGCCCTTGCTAGGAGGGGACATACGCTGAGCACAGTGTAATAGATGTGCCGTGCAGTATGGGCACTATTTCAGAAGCAGAGAAGAGCACTGGCTACAAAAGCCCGTTTAGGAGGAGGGAGGGAGGGGTCCAGCTCTTTTGCGGCACGTGAAATGCGGAAGTCATGCGGGGTTGTAGTTCTGGCGCACTAACCAGGGGAATTCCAAAGTGCTCCCCTCTGGGAGGAAACAGGTGCATGCATGCACTGGAACGGGGCTGGAAGTGACCTCTTGATTAACAAAACAGGATTATCCGAAGAACAGGAAATACTCCATTTAATGTTTAAACAAGACGCTCTGATTAGTATAGCTGCTCAAATATACCACATGTAAAACATCCCCACTGTACTCGAGCCCTGGGCCCTTGTTCGTCACTTTATGCTTGCCATGTTTGAACAATGTAATTGGAGCATTAATGTAGAGACCGTAGCCAATTAAAAATTATAAGGGGACAGAGGCATTTAAATGCATTTAAGGTAATTCAATAATTTGCGTTTGCACTAAATGCAGACTGAAAAGGGCTGGAGTCTAATAGACTTGATTGTGCAGGCAGTGAAATAATACGTTCACCAATGACGCGAGACACATGACTCTTCTGAATGGGGAGAGCTGTGGGTGAGATTCAGACAAAGGAGGCAGTGTGTTAGGAGGAAGCCGACACAAAAGAAAACTAAGGCAGTCCATATTAAACGCAGAAGCATTTCCTGTCCCATGCTATGCATTTTTGTCACTGAGCTGCAATAGGCAAAAAAAGACAAAATCTGGGGTCACTGGTCACCTGTGATAACATTCGCTGGAGGTTGTGGAGCAGATTCTAGCTAGGGGCAAGACAAGACAAGAGAAATGTGATTTGTTGTTCAGTGATTACCATGGCTGTCTCATTTCCTAACTTGTCACCTTAATGTAATTAATAAGGAAGAAATGAAAATCAATGTTATTCCATTCTCAATCATGCCCTTGGTGCTGCAATTTGTGTGGTGTGCCAGTGCATACAACTGGGCAGTATGTGAGAGAGGTGCCACAGGAACAAGGAAGTAGCCAGAAGATTAAAACAACCCTACTTTGAGCCACGGCTCCAAAGGTACCAACAGGAACGGTTTAGGAGCTGATGGCACTCAGGGCGACAGTCTTTTCTGCCCCCACCCCTCTCTCCCCCCATTGCCTACTTCACTACAAATGTCCTCACTACCACTCTCCAACAGAGCCGCTCACCTCTCCATAGTCCCTCCCTGACATACATTATATTTTTTAAAGTGCTACTCATAGCCAGATTTACAAGGCCCTAAAGCCTCCTTGAGCCTCACTAGCGTAATTTTTCACGCTAATGTGGCTCAAGGAGGCAATTTTCGCAGCGCCATATTTACAAAGTGGCACAAGGCATGCATTGCTCCACTTTGCGACCCCTTGCGCAACATTATGCCTGCGTCAGGCATAGTGTATGTAAGGAGGGCGTTCCGGCATCAGGAGGCCCGCAAAAATGGTGCAGCGAAATGTGCAAAATTTCACTGGATCATTTTTGGCATCATTCTCTATGCCTGCTTAGAGCAGGCATTAAAATGACTTAACAATATTAATCTATGGGCCTCCTTGCACTTTGCTCCACTGGAGTCAAAATGTTTTACGCTAGTGGAGCAATGCACCTCAATAGTGTAGAAAATTCTGACGCTATTGGCCTAATGAACGCCATGGTGCTCCGTATTATAAATACGGCGCACACATGGTGTCGTTAAGTTGGTTGGGGGTAACGCAAGCAAACCAGCACATCAGAACTGATGCGCCAGTTTCTTGTAAATCTGGCCCTTAGTTTTGTGATCTGCATGGAACACGTTCTTTGCAACAGGCTCTGTACTAGTTTATGATGAGTCAAAGCTGCCACTAGACACAATTTTGATCTCTCACCAGCAGTAACTTAAATCACCAGAGTTATCTTGACATTTGTATTGTTGCCGGAAAGTGCTGGACCCCGAGGAGGTTCACAGCTTTTAAAGCCATGTTATTAGCGCCCCCCCCACCAAAGTCAGTGAAAGCTGCAGCTGCAGTGGTCTCACCTGCCTAAAGCCATCCCTGGGTACCAAACCGATGACACGAGCGAGCCCAAACCACCATGTAAGTTTCTTTCACTCTCCATCCTTCAATCCATCTACGCATGCAATCCTTTCATCATTCCAGCATCTGTTCCGTGCTTCCTTTCACCATTCCATTCATCCATTCACCCTTTTACCTATGCATCCTTTCATCCTTCCAGGAAACCGTAATTTCCTACATGTGTTCACCCACCTATCCCGTAACTATCCTATCCTCCCTTCCACTCAGAAATCCATGCTTTCACGCTTCCATCCACCCACCTACTTACCTTTCCATCCATCCTTCCTTTTACCCATTCACACACCCATCAGTCCACTCTTCCATCCATTTACCCTTTCATCAAGTCATACATCATTTGAATAACTGCCCATTCTTTCTCTCATCCATACATCTGTTCAATCACTCATCCTTTCACCCCTCCTTCCATTGATTCATCTATCCATTAATCTTCTGATCCATCCATAGGAACACCTTTCCATCTATTCGTAGGTTCGCCCATCCATCCATCCATCCATCCATCCATCCATCCATCCATCCATCTGTCAATACATCCATATATCTAAATGTTTCACCAATCCACCTGCCCTTCCGTTCTCCATACCACCCTTCCTTTCACCTTCCCACTCATTCATTGTTTCACCCATCCATCTTTGCATCCTTTCAACCTTTCACTCCGGTCCATTGTTCTATCATTCAGAGATCCTTCCAGTCTTCTCTCCAAGTATTCATCCTTTCACCGCTGTATCCATCTTTTTGTTCTACAAGTCACCCCTACTCTTGCCCTTCCTTCCACCTCCCTCTCCTTCCCATCAACTTCCTATCTCCATCATTCTCTTTCCTTTCACCCTTCTGTTCTTTCATCTTTCCTTCCCTTTATATTTCCATCCTTTCTTTCAATACTCTTTCCTTCTTTACTTGTCCTCTTTCTCTTGCTCTGTCCTTTTTCCCCACATTTTTGTAATTTCTCTTCTCAGGCTGGTTCACAACTCTTGGTTCATCTGGCAACCCATGACTGCAACTCTCACCCGTGTCACGGTCTCCACTTACATTCTTATTTCTGAACCTTTGTCCGCAGAGGTCCATAGAGAACTAATCAGTGTTTTGGGCACCCCAACTACCAGCTCATGAAGCTGAGTAGTAATTGCCCACCCCCGCTTTAGACTCTAGAGTGGGGTTCATGACTCTACTATGCAGAGCATACAACTGAACATCGCTTGTTTGACATGTGCAACGAGACATGCATCCCCTTGCATAAAACTGTGCAGTTGGTGTGACCTGCAGAAGTGTATGAAACCAGGTACATTGAGCTCATAGTGCATACAAGTGGGCAGCTTGGGGACATGTGCACGGAACTCGATCAGGGAGAGCCCTATGGGAACAGTGGCACATAAAGGGACCATTCTGAACTCAAATTCCTACCAGGCAATTGACTAAGTAAAAAGGAAAGGGAAGAGAAAAATAAAGGACAGTCTACAATGAATCTCTAGAAACTGAGGAGAAACTAAAGAGATTATCAATCTCTTCCAATTCTTGCACAGTGCACATGATTCCTCCACGCCCATATGCACAAAGAAACACGAGCACATACACAAACACATATACCTGCATGCACACACACATCCACACAATCCAAATGTACTCGCATACACCTCCTCCCATAGTGCCACTGGCACCCAAAGTTCTACTAAGAAAAACATGGGGTTAAAAAAGTTACACGTCTGCATAGTTGTCTTCATTTTTTCTGATGGTTGGTGCTGAGTTTCAAATGCTGCCTAGTCCCCAGTGTATGTGCTCTGACCCCTGAAACATGGTAGAATTGGCCGAGCTGCAATTGGCATATTTAACTTTTCAGTAAACCAATGGCATGTGGTGCAGGAAATAAGCCCCTGGCTTGGAAGATAAATGCAGTCTGTGGACTGGAGCACATATTTTGCTATTCACTAGGCTGACAAGGAAGATTTGGCTTCAGAGCTACATGTGTAGCCTGAAGGCTGAGTGTAAGGAAATGCCTCCTTGGCATGGTTGCCCCCTGACTTTTTGCCTTTGCTGATGCTATGTTTACAATTGAAAGCGTGCTGAGGCCTGCTAACCAGGCCCCAGCACCAGTGTTCTTTCCCTAACCTGTACTTTTGTATCCACAATTGGCAGACCCTGGCATCCAGATAAGTCCCTTGTAACTGGTACTTCTAGTACCAAGGGCCCTGATGCCAAGGAAGGTCTCTAAGGGCTGCAGCATGTCTTATGCCACCCTGGAGACCTCTCACTCAGCACAGACACACTGCTTGCCAGCTTGTGTGTGCTAGTGAGGACAAAACGAGTAAGTCGACATGGCACTCCCCTCAGGGTGCCATGCCAGCCTCTCACTGCCTATGCAGTATAGGTAAGCCACCCCTCTAGCAGGCCTTACAGCCCTAAGGCAGGGTGCACTATACCATAGGTGAGGGTACCAGTGCATGAGCATGGTACCCCTACAGTGTCTAAACAAAACCTTAGACATTGTAAGTGCAGGGTAGCCATAAGAGTATATGGTCTGGGAGTCTGTCAAACACGAACTCCACAGCACCCTAATGGCTACACTGAAAACTGGGAAGTTTGGTATCAAACTTCTCAGCACAATAAATGCACACTGATGCCAGTGTACATTTTATTGTAAAATACACCACAGAGGGCACCTTAGAGGTGCCCCCTGAAACTTAACCGACTGTCTGTGTAGGCTGACTAGTTCTAGCAGCCTGCCACAAACCGAGACATGTTGCTGGCCCCATGGGGAGAGTGCCTTTGTCACTCTGAGGCCAGTAACAAAGCCTGCACTGGGTGGAGATGCTAACACCTCCCCCAGGCAGGAATTGTCACACCTGGCGGTGACCCTCAAAGGCTCACCTCCTTTGTGCCAACCCAGCAGGACACTCCAGCTAGTGGAGTTGCCCGCCCCCTCCGGCCAGGCCCCACTTTTGGCGGCAAGGCCGGAGAAGATAATGAGAAAAACAAGGAGGAGTCACTGGCCAGTCAGGACAGCCCCTAAGGTGTCCTGAGCTGAAGTGACTCTAACTTTTAGAAATCCTCCATCTTGCAGATGGAGGATTCCCCCAATAGGGTTAGGATTGTGACCCCCTCCCCTTGGGAGGAGGCACAAAGAGGGTGTACCCACCCTCAGGGCTAGTAGCCATTGGCTACTAACCCCCCAGACCTAAACACGCCCTTAAATTTAGTATTTAAGGGCTACCCTGAACCCTAGAAAATTAGATTCCTGCAACTACAAGAAGAAGGACTGCCTAGCTGAAAACCCCTGCAGAGGAAGACCAGAAGACGACAACTGCCTTGGCTCCAGAAACTCACCGGCCTGTCTCCTGCCTTCCAAAGATCCTGCTCCAGCGACGCCTTCCAAAGGGACCAGCGACCTCGACATCCTCTGAGGACTGCCCCTGCTTCGAAAAGACAAGAAACTCCCGAGGACAGCGGACCTGCTCCAAGAAAAGCTGCAACTTTGTTTCCAGCAGCTTTAAAGAACCCTGCAAGCTCCCCGCAAGAAGCGTGAGACTTGCAACACTGCACCCGGCGACCCCGACTCGGCTGGTGGCGATCCGACACCTCAGGAGGGACCCCAGGACTACTCTAAGACTGTGAGTACAAAAACCTGTCCCCCCTGAGCCCCCACAGCGCCGCCTGCAGAGGGAATCCCGAGGCTTCCCCTGACCGCGACTCTTTGAATCCAAAGTCCCGACACCTGGGAGAGACCCTGCACCCGCAGCCCCCAGGACCTGAAGGACCGGACTTTCACTGGAGAAGTGACCCCCAGGAGTCCCTCTCCCTTGCCCAAGTGGAGGTTTCCCCGAGGAATCCCCCCCTTGCCTGCCTGCAGCGCTGAAGAGATCCCGAGATCTCTCATAGACTAACATTGCGAACCCGACGCCTGTTTCTTCACTGCACCCGGCCGCCCCCGCGCTGCTGAGGGTGAAATTTCTGTGTGGGCTTGTGTCCCCCCCGGTGCCCTACAAAACCCCCCTGGTCTGCCCTCCGAAGACGCGGGTACTTACCTGCAAGCAGACCGGAACCGGGGCACCCCCTTCTCTCCATTCTAGCCTATGCGTTTTGGGCACCACTTTGAACTCTGCACCTGACCGGCCCTGAGCTGCTGGTGTGGTGACTTTGGGGTTGCTCTGAACCCCCAACGGTGGGCTACCTTGGACCAAGAACTAAGCCCTGTAAGTGTCTTACTTACCTGGTTAACCTAACAAATACTTACCTCCCCTAGGAACTGTGAAAATTGCACTGTGTCCACTTTTAAAACAGCTATTTGTCAATAACTTGAAAAGTATACATGCAATTTTGATGATTCGAAGTTCCTAAAGTACTTACCTGCAATACCTTTCGAATGAGATATTACATGTAGAATTTGAACCTGTGGTTCTTAAAATAAACTAAGAAAATATATTTTTCTATATAAAAACCTATTGGCTGGATTTGTCTCTGAGTGTGTGTACCTCATTTATTGTCTATGTGTATGTACAACAAATGCTTAACACTACTCCTTGGGTAAGCCTACTGCTCGACCACACTACCACAAAATAGAGCATTAGTATTATCTCTTTTTGCCACTATCTTACCTCTAAGGGGAACCCTTGGACTCTGTGCATACTATTCCTTACTTTGAAATAGTGCATACAGAGCCAACTTCCTACATTGGTGGATCAGCGGTGGGGTACAAGACTTTGCATTTGCTGGACTACTCAGCCAATACCTGATCACACGACAAATTCCAAAATTGTCATTAGAAATTCATTTTTGCAATTTGAAATTTTTCTAAATTCTTAAAAGTCCTGCTAGGGCCTTGTGTGTAAAGTCCCTGTTTAGCATTGTCTTTTAGAGTTTAAAAGTTTGTTAAAAGTTTGAAATTAGATTCTAGAAACAGTTTTAGATTCTTTAAAAAGTCTTCCAACTCTTAGCAAAATAATGTCTGATACAGAGATGAATGTGGTGGAACTCGACACCACACCTTACCTCCATCTTAAGATGAGGGAGCTAAGGTCCCTCTGTAATATCAAAAAAATAACCATTGGCTCCAGACCTACCAAAATTCAGCTCCAGGAGCTGTTGGCAGAGTTTGAAAAAGCCAACCCCTCTGATGATGACCTCACAGAGGAAGAAATTAGTGACTTGGAGGCCAATGTCCCTCCTCCAGTCCTAAATAGGGAGAACAGGACCCCTCAAGTCCTGTCTCCAACTGTGTTAGTCAGAAATAGTGAGTCCCTCACAGGAGGGTCCCACATTTCTGAAATCACTGAGGATGCTCTCAGTGAAGATGACCTCCTGTTAGCCAGGATGGCCAAAAGATTGGCTTTAGAGAGACAGCTCCTAGCCATAGAAAGGGAAAGACAAGAGATGGGCCTAGGACCCATCAATGGTGGCAGCAATATAAATAGGGTCAGAGATTCTCCTGACATGTTAAAAATCCCCAAAGGGATTGTGACAAAATATGAAGATGGTGATGACATCACCAAATGGTTCACAGCTTTTGAGAGGGCTTGTGTAACCAGAAAAGTGAACAGGTCTCACTGGGGTGCTCTCCTTTGGGAAATGTTCACTGGAAAGTGTAGGGATAGACTCCTCACACTCTCTGGAAAAGATGCAGAATCTTATGACCTCATGAAGGGTACCCTGATTGAGGGCTTTGGATTCTCCACTGAGGAGTACAGGATTAGGTTCAGGGGGGCTCAAAAATCCTCGAGCCAGACCTGGGTTGACTTTGTTGACTACTCAGTGAAAACACTAGATGGTTGGATTCAAGGCAGTGGTGTAAGTAATTATGATGGGCTGTACAATTTATTTGTGAAAGAACACCTGTTAAGTAATTGTTTCAATGATAAACTGCATCAGCATCTGGTAGACCTAGGACCAATTTCTCCCCAAGAATTGGGAAAGAAGGCGGACCATTGGGTCAAGACAAGGGTGTCCAAGACTTCAACAGGGGGTGACCAAAAGAAAGGGGTCACAAAGACTCCCCAGGGGAAGGGTGATGAGACAACCAAAACTAAAAATAGTAAAGAGTCTTCTACAGGCCCCCAAAAACCTGCACAGGAGGGTGGGCCCAGAGCCTCTTCACAAAACAATGGGTACAAGGGTAAAAACTTTGATCCCAAAAAGGCCTGGTGTCATAGCTGTAAACAGCATGGACACCAAACTGGAGACAAGGCCTGTCCCAAGAAAGGTTCCACTCCAAACTCCCATCCAGGTAACACTGGTATGGCTAGTCTCCAAGTGGGATCAACAGTGTGCCCAGAGCAAATCAGGGTCCACACTGAAGCTACTCTAGTTTCTGAGGGTGGGGTGGATTTAGCCACACTAGCTGTCTGGCCGCCTAACATGCAAAAATACAGACAGCAACTCTTAATTAATGGGACTAGAATAGAGGGCCTGAGGGATACAGGTGCCAGTGTCACCATGGTGACAGAGAAACTGGTTTCCCCTGGCCAATACCTGACTGGAAAAACTTACACAGTCACCAACGCTGACAATCAGAGAAAAGTACATCCCATGGCAATGGTTACTTTAGAATGGGGAGGGGTCAATGGCCTGAAACAGGTGGTGGTCTCCTCAAATATCCCAGTGGACTGTCTGCTTGGAAATGACCTGGAGTCCTCAGCATGGGCTGGGGTAGAACTAAAAACCCATGCAGCAATGCTGGGTATCCCTGAACTGGTGTGTGTGAAAACAAGAGCACAGTGCAAGGCACAGGGTGAACAAGTAGAGCTGGAGTCTGGAAGAATGGCCCAGCCTACCAAGAGAACAGGAAAGTCAGTTGGGAAACCAACTACAACACAGCAAAAGAAAGGGAACCTCTCTTCTCAGGAAGAAGTTCTGCCCTCTGAGGGAACTGAGCCTTTGGAGCTTGAACCTTATCAGGTTGAGCTCTTAGGCCCAGGGGGACCCTCAAGGGAGGAGCTGTGTAAGGGACAAGAAACCTGTCCCTCTCTTGAAGGCCTTAGGCAGCAAGCTGCTGAAGAGTCCAAAGGCAAGAAAAATGGAACGCATAGGGTCTATTGGGAAGATGGACTCCTGTACACTGAGGCCAGAGACCCCAAACCTGGTGCCACTAGGAGAGTGGTAGTGCCTCAGCTGTTCAGGAAGTTCATCCTAACATTGGCCCATGACATTCCCCTTGCTGGACATTTGGGACAAACCAAGACGTGGGAGAGGTTAGTCAACCACTTCTACTGGCCCAATATGTCCAACATGGTTAAGGAGTTTTGCCTCTCCTGCCCCACCTGTCAAGCCAGTGGTAAGACAGGTGGGCATCCAAAGGCCCCCCTCATTCCACTTCCAGTGGTGGGGGTTCCCTTTGAAAGAGTGGGTGTGGACATAGTTGGTCCACTAGAACCTCCCACAGCCTCAGGAAATATGTATATCCTGGTAGTAGTGGATCATGCTACCAGGTATCCTGAAGCTATTCCCCTTAGGTCGACTACTGCCCCTGCAGTAGCCGAGGCCCTCATTGGTATCTTTACCAGAGTGGGTTTCCCTAAGGAGGTGGTGTCTGACAGAGGTACCAACTTCATGTCAGCATACCTAAAGCACATGTGGAATGAGTGTGGAGTGACTTATAAATTCACTACACCATACCATCCACAAACTAATGGCTTGGTTGAGAGATTCAACAAGACATTAAAAGGCATGATCATGGGGCTCCCAGAAAAACTCAAAAGGAGATGGGATGTCCTCTTGCCATGTCTGCTTTTCGCTTACAGAGAGGTGCCACAGAAGGGAGTAGGATTCTCACCCTTTGAACTTCTGTTTGGTCATCCTGTAAGAGGACCACTTGCTCTTGTTAAAGAAGGCTGGGAGAGACCTCTCCATGAGCCTAAGCAAGACATAGTGGACTATGTACTTGGCCTTCGCTCTAGAATGGCAGAGTACATGGAAAAGGCAACCAAAAACCTTGAGGCTAGCCAACAACTCCAGAAGTTTTGGTATGACCAAAAGGCTGCACTGGTTGAGTTCCAACCAGGGCAGAAAGTCTGGGTTCTGGAGCCTGTGGCTCCCAGGGCACTCCAGGACAAATGGAGTGGGCCTTACCCAGTACTAGAAAGGAAGAGTCAGGTCACCTACCTGGTGGACCTGGGCACAAGCAGGAGCCCCAAGAGGGTGATCCATGTGAACCGCCTTAAGCTCTTCCATGACAGGGCTGATGTCAATCTGTTGATGGTAACAGATGAGGATCAGGAGGCAGAGAGTGAACCTCTCCCTGATCTTCTGTCATCAGACCCAAAAGATGGCACAGTAGATGGAGTGATCTACTCAGACACCCTCTCTGGCCAACAGCAAGCTGATTGTAGGAGAGTCCTACAACAGTTTCCTGAACTCTTCTCCTTAACCCCTGGTCAGACACACCTGTGTACCCATGATGTGGACACAGGAGACAGCATGCCTGTCAAGAACAAAATCTTTAGACAATCTGACCATGTTAAGGAAAGCATCAAGGTGGAAGTCCACAAGATGCTGGAATTGGGAGTAATTGAGCGCTCTGACAGCCCCTGGGCTAGCCCAGTGGTCTTAGTCCCCAAACCTCACACCAAAGATGGAAAGAAAGAGATGAGGTTTTGTGTGGACTACAGAGGGCTCAATTCTGTCACCAAGACAGATGCTCATCCAATTCCAAGAGCTGATGAGCTCATAGATAAATTAGGTGCTGCCAAATTCTTAAGTACCTTTGACTTGACAGCAGGGTACTGGCAAATAAAAATGGCACCTGGAGCAAAAGAGAAAACAGCATTCTCCACACCTGATGGGCATTATCAGTTTACTGTTATGCCCTTTGGTTTAAAGAATGCCCCTGCCACCTTCCAAAGGTTGGTGAATCAAGTCCTTGCTGGCTTGGAGTCCTTTAGCACAGCTTATCTTGATGATATTGCTGTCTTTAGCTCCACCTGGCAGGATCACCTGGTCCACCTGAGGAAGGTTTTGAAGGCTCTGCAATCTGCAGGCCTCTCTATCAAGGCATCCAAATGCCAGATAGGGCAGGGAACTGTGGTTTACTTGGGACACCTTGTAGGTGGAGGCCAAGTTCAGCCACTCCAACCCAAGATCCAGACTATTCTGGACTGGGTAGCTCCAAAAACCCAGACTCAAGTCAGGGCATTCCTTGGCTTGACTGGGTATTACAGGAGGTTTGTGAAGGGATATGGATCCATTGTGACAGCCCTCACTGAACTCACCTCCAAGAAAATGCCCAAGAAAGTGAACTGGACTGTAGAATGCCAACAGGCCTTTGACACCCTGAAACAAGCAATGTGCTCAGCACCAGTTCTAAAAGCTCCAGATTATTCTAAGCAGTTCATTGTGCAGACTGATGCCTCTGAACATGGGATAGGGGCAGTTTTGTCCCACACAAATGATGATGGCCTTGACCAGCCTGTTGCTTTCATTAGCAGGAGGTTACTCCCCAGGGAGCAGCGTTGGAGTGCCATTGAGAGGGAGGCCTTTGCTGTGGTTTGGTCCCTGAAGAAGCTGAGACCATACCTCTTTGGGACTCACTTCCTAGTTCAAACTGACCACAGACCTCTCAAATGGCTGATGCAAATGAAAGGTGAAAATCCTAAACTGTTGAGGTGGTCCATCTCCCTACAGGGAATGGACTTTATAGTGGAACACAGACCTGGGACTGCCCATGCCAATGCAGATGGCCTTTCCAGGTTCTTCCACTTAGAAAATGAAGACTCTCTTGGGAAAGGTTAGTCTCATCCTCTTTCGTTTGGGGGGGGGTTGTGTAAGGAAATGCCTCCTTGGCATGGTTGCCCCCTGACTTTTTGCCTTTGCTGATGCTATGTTTACAATTGAAAGCGTGCTGAGGCCTGCTAACCAGGCCCCAGCACCAGTGTTCTTTCCCTAACCTGTACTTTTGTATCCACAATTGGCAGACCCTGGCATCCAGATAAGTCCCTTGTAACTGGTACTTCTAGTACCAAGGGCCCTGATGCCAAGGAAGGTCTCTAAGGGCTGCAGCATGTCTTATGCCACCCTGGAGACCTCTCACTCAGCACAGACACACTGCTTGCCAGCTTGTGTGTGCTAGTGAGGACAAAACGAGTAAGTCGACATGGCACTCCCCTCAGGGTGCCATGCCAGCCTCTCACTGCCTATGCAGTATAGGTAAGCCACCCCTCTAGCAGGCCTTACAGCCCTAAGGCAGGGTGCACTATACCATAGGTGAGGGTACCAGTGCATGAGCATGGTACCCCTACAGTGTCTAAACAAAACCTTAGACATTGTAAGTGCAGGGTAGCCATAAGAGTATATGGTCTGGGAGTCTGTCAAACACGAACTCCACAGCACCCTAATGGCTACACTGAAAACTGGGAAGTTTGGTATCAAACTTCTCAGCACAATAAATGCACACTGATGCCAGTGTACATTTTATTGTAAAATACACCACAGAGGGCACCTTAGAGGTGCCCCCTGAAACTTAACCGACTGTCTGTGTAGGCTGACTAGTTCTAGCAGCCTGCCACAAACCGAGACATGTTGCTGGCCCCATGGGGAGAGTGCCTTTGTCACTCTGAGGCCAGTAACAAAGCCTGCACTGGGTGGAGATGCTAACACCTCCCCCAGGCAGGAATTGTCACACCTGGCGGTGAGCCTCAAAGGCTCACCTCCTTTGTGCCAACCCAGCAGGACACTCCAGCTAGTGGAGTTGCCCGCCCCCTCCGGCCAGGCCCCACTTTTGGCGGCAAGGCCGGAGAAGATAATGAGAAAAACAAGGAGGAGTCACTGGCCAGTCAGGACAGCCCCTAAGGTGTCCTGAGCTGAAGTGACTCTAACTTTTAGAAATCCTCCATCTTGCAGATGGAGGATTCCCCCAATAGGGTTAGGATTGTGACCCCCTCCCCTTGGGAGGAGGCACAAAGAGGGTGTACCCACCCTCAGGGCTAGTAGCCATTGGCTACTAACCCCCCAGACCTAAACACGCCCTTAAATTTAGTATTTAAGGGCTACCCTGAACCCTAGAAAATTAGATTCCTGCAACTACAAGAAGAAGGACTGCCTAGCTGAAAACCCCTGCAGAGGAAGACCAGAAGACGACAACTGCCTTGGCTCCAGAAACTCACCGGCCTGTCTCCTGCCTTCCAAAGATCCTGCTCCAGCGACGCCTTCCAAAGGGACCAGCGACCTCGACATCCTCTGAGGACTGCCCCTGCTTCGAAAAGACAAGAAACTCCCGAGGACAGCGGACCTGCTCCAAGAAAAGCTGCAACTTTGTTTCCAGCAGCTTTAAAGAACCCTGCAAGCTCCCCGCAAGAAGCGTGAGACTTGCAACACTGCACCCGGCGACCCCGACTCGGCTGGTGGCGATCCGACACCTCAGGAGGGACCCCAGGACTACTCTAAGACTGTGAGTACAAAAACCTGTCCCCCCTGAGCCCACACAGCGCCGCCTGCAGAGGGAATCCCGAGGCTTCCCCTGACCGCGACTCTTTGAATCCAAAGTCCCGACACCTGGGAGAGACCCTGCACCCGCAGCCCCCAGGACCTGAAGGACCGGACTTTCACTGGAGAAGTGACCCCCAGGAGTCCCTCTCCCTTGCCCAAGTGGAGGTTTCCCCGAGGAATCCCCCCCTTGCCTGCCTGCAGCGCTGAAGAGATCCCGAGATCTCTCATAGACTAACATTGCGAACCCGACGCCTGTTTCTACACTGCACCCGGCCGCCCCCGCGCTGCTGAGGGTGAAATTTCTGTGTGGGCTTGTGTCCCCCCCGGTGCCCTACAAAACCCCCCTGGTCTGCCCTCCGAAGACGCGGGTACTTACCTGCAAGCAGACCGGAACCGGGGCACCCCCTTCTCTCCATTCTAGCCTATGCGTTTTGGGCACCACTTTGAACTCTGCACCTGACCGGCCCTGAGCTGCTGGTGTGGTGACTTTGGGGTTGCTCTGAACCCCCAACGGTGGGCTACCTTGGACCAAGAACTAAGCCCTGTAAGTGTCTTACTTACCTGGTTAACCTAACAAATACTTACCTCCCCTAGGAACTGTGAAAATTGCACTGTGTCCACTTTTAAAACAGCTATTTGTCAATAACTTGAAAAGTATACATGCAATTTTGATGATTCGAAGTTCCTAAAGTACTTACCTGCAATACCTTTCGAATGAGATATTACATGTAGAATTTGAACCTGTGGTTCTTAAAATAAACTAAGAAAATATATTTTTCTATATAAAAACCTATTGGCTGGATTTGTCTCTGAGTGTGTGTACCTCATTTATTGTCTATGTGTATGTACAACAAATGCTTAACACTACTCCTTGGGTAAGCCTACTGCTCGACCACACTACCACAAAATAGAGCATTAGTATTATCTCTTTTTGCCACTATCTTACCTCTAAGGGGAACCCTTGGACTCTGTGCATACTATTCCTTACTTTGAAATAGTGCATACAGAGCCAACTTCCTACACTGAGGTTTTAAAATCTGTAGCGAGACTGTCAAACCCACGTGTGCAAAACTTTAGTCAATAACCTCTAAGGTGTCTTCAGCATCACCTGGATACCTATCTCTTGTGTTGGGATTTGTGTATTGATTTCCTTTTAAAATAGGACACAACATATGTAACAACATGCCAATCATTTTCTGTGGCACACAATGGCTCCCTGGAACTAACACAATCTGCTTCTGATGTATCCAAATCTCATAGTTCGGTTCCGTGAACATTGTGGATTCCATGTGTTGGTGTCCTTGGATATGGAATTAGAGATCAACACCATGTCTTTAATAGGTAAGCAGTGTAACTGGTTAGTATATAAAATTCGATTCATTTTCTTTTGTGAATTATTTCTCATCTGAAGATTTATTACTCATACTGCTGTCAACAGTATCAATCCTGCAAGAGTCCAAGTAAGGATTCCTTGGCGACATCCAGTACAAGACTGGATACGCTCATTCTCCATTTTGTTTTTGTTTAAGATCAAAATTATAATAGTCACGAAAGATCTGGGCCAATGGTAAGGAAGGCATACAACAAAACTTGGGAAGCACAAGGATAAAGTATACTTTTGCAAGCCACCTTTCAAGTAATTTCTCTCATACTATGCACCTACCAGAGGGTGCAGTTGCTTTCCCGGTTCAAATGATAATGGACATGCCCCAGAAAGTTGACTTGAGTAATTATTAAAGCAAGGCATGCCTATGTTGATAAAGTAGTCATTTCGCTGTTCTGTCAAACGTTTTCACAATACAAGACTGATGTTGATGCACCCAGTCACACCTACACTGTTGTGAGTGCCGGCCATCTAGAACCCAGCTTTCACCTGCAGAACTACTTTGACACTGTTATGCTCTGCCTACTTTGTAGGCTTCCTCAACATTGCTGTTGTGTTAGCTTCCATATGGCAGTGTAAGCACAGTTAAAGTACTGGTAAAGATGTACAGAAGTACGAGACCATAGCACTGAACGATGTACTTCAGCAAGACAATTTCCTTGCTTCAGTACTGGAAACGTTTTTAAAAGTATCTTAAATCCCAAAAATGCACTATAGGCTGAAATGTCAATCTACCTCTAACCAAGCAACTCAGTCCATGCAGAAGAATAGTGTTCAACAAATGATTTGGTAAATTATACATTTGGAGTGTCACTCTTGAATTTTATAATTTGTTAACAAACAAATGGCAATTCAATAGTGAGTTTCTGCATTTCAGTGTCATTTTTTGCATATGCAGTGTGTGAATGGAGTGAGAAAAAAAGACCATGCCTGTGCATATTTAAAGGTGTTTGGCGAAGGGTTAAAAGTAACATGCATTTGTGTTTTGTAAACAACAATAAACAACTGTATTATCTGGTGGCATAAAATCGTTTGGTTTAAGGTTAGTGCATTCTCAGAAATTGACAATGTTTTTAATAAAATTAGGTGTGTATGCTTTCAAGTTTTTGTGAAGACTATGAAAGAAGGTAATCTACTCAATTCAAGCCTTAAAAATGAGCAGTGGAGGGCACAAGCAACGCATTCATGGCCCAGACAAGAGACAAACACAAGAAAACGAAGGAAAGCCCACACGAGCTAACAAATAAGAAGCAATCAAATGAGAGTGACAATTAAGCCAACCAATAATAAGCAATGGGCACCTTTCACATTCAAGTTCCAATGTTTACTGCACACACGTTGCTCAAATCACATTTCATGCATCTGAAATATTGCATGAAAAGTAAAAATTGTACCCAGAATTTAAAAAAAAAGCATTGGCAAAGCCCACACATCTGGTATTGGCAAGTGTGTGAGTTAAAAAAAAATGCCTGCAAATGTACGCAATATGAAAAAGAAATGTGATAAAAAATGTGAACATTAAAAAGTAAAGTAGCGGCCCAGCAGTTGAGGCACACCAGCTGGGACAATGAAGAGTACTCTTTATATGATTATTTTGGTCCGGTTTGATAGTGCAGCTGTCGCCATACAATTATGTAGGAATCACCAGGATAGGGGCTTTGGCTCCATGCACATGTTGGGAACCAGTAGTACACTTTGATTGGGCAGCGGTGCACACCGCTGTGATCACTGTGTCTATTTATCCAGCTGCATGAGCTTGAACTTTCAGGGGCATACACATGGAATTGTAATGCTATTAACGTGTCTTAGATAACTAGATAATTTATGATGTTTTGTCTAGCAGCAATATAGGTGGCAGGAAGGCAGTCATTACCCTACATTGATGTTTAGATCTGGCTTGACAGTGAAACTGCCACTTGACCTTTTAACACTACATCAATATTTTTCTATTTTTTGTTTCCATACAAATACATGTCCATTTCACTGCTATATATTTATAACACAAATTACCATACAATATTCCTTTAAGGCCAGACCTATTGGCATTGCTAATGCAGTGAAGACAGACAATTCCTGAGCCATTGTCCCTTGCTGTATGCTGTGGTGGAATGAAGAAAAACAAGAATAACATTTTAACAGACCAATGGATGAAAAAGGCAGACCAAAATCCCTCTTTGTTTATATATATATATATATATATATGAATGTATTTTTTATTTATTATTTGTTTGATTACCTGAGGGTGAATAAACAGCTAACGCTTCCTCTTGGACTGCATAAAAAGGGCTTAGGAGGCAGTTTCCATGAATTAAAACATTGATATAACAATAGAAGGACGGTCATGAATTGGAAAAGCAGAGTACAAATATATTGGGGGGCAGCAAAAGCAAATATATAGTACCATTATCCAGAGGATTAACTAATTTGTTCAGCAATTGTGAAACTCAAAACTGCATACAATAAACCAATATATTCCAGCATTTGGGTGGGCAAATAAAAGGGTAGAGTCCAAGATCTTGAGTTGCCATGCTTCTGCTGTTCAACTTATTTTGGGGGTGGGCATTTATAGTAATATTTTTATTGGTTTACTTAAAAGGGAATTGCCACCTACCGGTTTCAGGCATGACATTGTCTTCCTTGGTTTGCTACGCCCCATACCTGTGTAAGAATGGTTTGTGTACGAAGACACATCAGGTTTTTCCATTCAGGAGGTTTTGTGGCTACAAGTCTGTTGATGGCCGTTTTGTACAATTCCTCTCTGAGGTTTATTATCTCTCTCTTTGTGTTTCCCCTGTTTCGAACAGGTCTGAAATAAGACGTAATCCTGCCTCTCCGTCTGGTGGGTGTTGGGCAAGAAGGCAATACACAGTGGTTGCTACATCTGCAAACCTTTTGGGAAGACTGAACGTATCAGTCATTCTGGTTGGTTCTGGGACTTCTTTGGTCCTTCCACTAAGTTAGTTTAATTCTCAAAGGGCAGTTGGATTAGTGCCTGAAGGCCACTGGCATGGAGAGAGTGGCCAGTTAGTGGAATAATTTTGTAACCCATGGATATCCTTCTCTCCTCTAACACTCATCTCTTGTCCAGCAACCTCTCTTCATTCTTTTGAAAGATTGCAGTCAATACATTTGGAGCATTGCTTGACACTCCGCCAGCCTTTCTCACTTTGGAACGGGCCCCTTTCATCCTCTTGCTCAACTAATTCCCAACAGAACCTTGGAGACCATCATTACTATACTGTGGACAGACTGTCCACCTTTTCCTACAAATCCCCTGAAATAATGAATATGTCATTCTTTGGATGCATCTCCAGACCACCCTGGACTGTAGAGGGGTGCCTGGGTCCATAGTTCTATTTATTGTTCCTCACTCAACAGTGCCCTAGCCTTTTCACAATCATTCTTTCACCATCCTGGGTTCCCACTCTTTGTTATTGGAGTTCTTTTGAAAATGACGAGAACTAGTCTCACTGGTCACCACACGCCGTGTAAGAAACAAGAAATGTTTGGTCATACTAGTAGAAGTCAGTTGTCAATGGCTAAGGTGTCAGAGGCATTTGTTTCATATCTTCACTATTATCATTAAGTCTTGGGGGCACCTCTCCACCATTTGCCTCAAATCAAACACCCTGTCAATTAATTCATCACTGTCATTATATCTAGTTAAGTCAACTAAAGTGCTCTTCGCACGTCACTGCAGGGACAGTTATTTGGGGGCCACAAAACCACACAAGAAAGAAAAAAATCCCACAGATGAGGGAGTATAGAATTATTCATGTCCCCCATGCGCTCCTGTATTGATGAACTGGTTCTCAGAATTAGTGCGAAAGTTAAAGACGCGTGGCGCTCATTTCCTATTTAAATTAGTGGTTAGAGGCAAATTATAATGCAAAAGCAGTGCCTCTTGTAACGTAAAATCTGGATAAATTAGGTCATGTCAGTAAGTTTTGTGCTACAGCAATTTTGACGTGCTAATTTAAACAGTTTTATATCTGTTTGAATTATGCATTTGTCTTTTGTCTCACAAGCAATAGAGATTTGTGTTCACTCTTAACATGATACAGCCAGGCCGAGACAGACACTGCTGAAAAATGCTGAGGAAACAGAGAAAAGTTTAACCCTGTGTGGGACTCTTCAATTTGATGCTTATCTAACTCTTCAATATAAATTAATCTTGAATTGAAGCTAAAATATTACAGTCTAAGTCATGTATCAATTAAATGAAATTACAGAATTTACTACAATGCACATGCAGTAAATAAATATTCCGATTAATGTCTGCACCGCAACAAATTACCTTCCTCTCTGAAAGGCACCATTTCCCTACTTCACCCAGAACTAAGGACCAAAATGAAGGTGTGGGGATGCAAAAAATAACTGAGAAATGTTAGTTTTTAGCGTTGGTCATTCAAAAAGGAAATCCAGGTGGTTTTTATTTGAGTCTGGATTCAAAGTGGCTTAACGTGCGTTTTTTTTTTTTTTTGTGAAAACATAGCCAGTTATAAACTTCGGAAGGAGGGTAACATTTTCACAATTTCTAAAGTGATATAGCCAGTTCGAGGTGTTATCACCTACAGGGTCAGACCGGCCTATATGGCAATCTGGCAGTGCCAGACCGGCTAGTCTGATGGGTCAGCGATTGGGCCGTTTTTGAGCTGTTTGTGGGCCTGTTCTATGGACTGGTGGGCCATTTTTTTCTGCTGATTTCCCCGATATTAACATAGACACAGTATAAAAATATTTCACCGGTAACCTTTTTAGTGTTTGCACCGTGCTATCTTTGGGCTCTGGGAGCATTTAGAAAGCACTCACCCTCAGTTTCATTTCAAAATAATGCCTTTCACTGCATAACTCCAAAATACTTGATTACAAGTGTTCACTCTCTTTCATTCTGTGTTGGATTCTTTAATAAGCACATAAGGAAGTAGTGGCCAGAATGTATGGTGGTTGGCGCCCAAAGAGTTAATGTGATGAGCCCAGCTCTCTATGGCTCCTTTCCCTATGAGTCGTCACAGAAAGCAAAGACTTCACTTAAGCTCTTCCTTTAATTGATATCCAAATGTCCATATTAGGTAAAATCTCTCCACAAACAGCAAGAGGTTCAGAAAACTGTGCTTTGTGAAGCACGGAGGCCACACATCTGCAAACGACGATTTCTCTGGCCTACAAAAACCGTCAAACAAAATGTCAGGAAAAGAAGTAATGGGGTCAGTTGTGCTTGTTAAAAAGTATATTAAGGATTAAATAGTTCATTTTGGCTGGAATTTAGTAATAAAATGCAAATAGAGCCGGAAGAAGGTCAGTACAGCACTAAACATTGGATATTAATTTAGTAGTTTGAAGAGTATCCTGCATTAACATACATATTAATGCTATTAGTTGTGTTTAATGCCACACATATCATCCAGAAAAGAATAGCTAAACAACTAAGCCCTGATTTAGAGTTTTGGTGGTAACAGAAAATTACCGGTTTCTGGAGGAAGTACTCTGTGCTGGAGGAATTACCTCCACTGTGGAAATATCATGGTGGACGAAATTCCACTGGTGGATTCTCCTCTTCAAGAACTGCCTCTGGAATTCATGGGATTTCCCATTATAGCCAAACGCTGAATGATGCCCTCTGTTTCTGGTTAAATAGGCTGGCTTATGTTCAAAGTACAGTGCTCCTTGTTGGGCGATAAATGCAGGTTTTGACGCATCACTTAAACAAAGCTGTTATTCCACTGGTAGGTGGGATAGTGCAGCCTATGACTTTGCCATACAACATAGAGAAGGTTTATTGCTTACCCCTTTATTCGGACATGAGTCAAAAAATGTATGTGCCTATTCGTTGTGTGGTATTTAGGCCCTCATTACAAGGCTGGTGGTCACCAGACCACCAGCCTCGCAGTGGCGGTCTTACCGCTGCAGACCCAGCGGTTAAGACCGCTACATCACAAGTTGTAGGGTTTGGCAGAAGTCAAATCTCGACAACACTGCCTGGCACACTGGTGCAGTCGCACCGACGCGGCCGGCGGTGAGCACCTCCAACCCGGCCGATGCCGGCGGTATTACAAGGAAGCAGGCCGCCAGGCTTTCCATGGCAGTCACCCCGCCACAAAAACCCTGGCGGTAATGCACCCGGTGACAGGAATCCCAATTCCTGTTGCCGGGACATGCACCCCCACATGTCCACACACATGCAGACACCCTCCCACCCATCCACAGACTTACAAATACCCCCCACCCCTTCATGCATGCATGCATTCACATACAAACCCCTCAGCATACACATACATTCACACAGACACCCCCACTCAATCGCATACATGCAGACACACACCCCCATTCGTTCGCAAAAACACACTCAGACACTCCCATTCATGCGCACATACATGCACACAAACATTCACATTTAATCGTGCACGCATTCACCGCCCCCTCTCCATACTCGCACTCATACTACACTCCCCTCCGCATACTCGCACTCATGCACCCACACACACAGACACCCTTCCCCTTTTCCCCCCTCCCTTGTCGGATGATCAATGTACCTTTTCCAACAAGCTGGTCTTCTGAGAGGGGATGGTTCCTGGCTGTAGGAAGGTAGCCTCTTTCTAGCATTGTTACCCCCACTTTTGGCCTGTTTGTGAGTATATGTCAGGGTGTTTTTACTGTCTCACTGGGATCCTGCTAGCCAGGGCTCAGTGCTCATAGTGAAAACCCTATGTTGTCAGTGTGTTTGATATGTGCCACTGGGATCCTGCTAGCCAGGACCCCAGTGCTCATACGTTTGTGGCCTATATGTGTTCCTTGTGTGGTGCCTAACTGTATCACTGAGGCTCTGCTAACCAGAACCTCAGTGTTTATGCTCTCTCTGCTTTTAAAATTGTCACTGAAGGCTAGTGACTAATTTTACCAATTCTCATTGGCACATTGGAACACCCTTATAATTCCCTTCAGGGTATTGGGGTTCCAGGAGATCCCAAAAGCTGCAGCATTTCTTTTGCCACCCATAGGGATTTCAGACAATTCTTACACAGGACTGCCACTGCAGCCAGAGTGAAATAAAGTCCACGTTATTTCACAGCCATTTTACACTGCACTTAAGTAACTTATAAGTCACCTATATGTCTAACCCTCACTTGGTGAAGGTTAGGTGCAAAGTTACTTAGTGTGTGGGCACCCTGGCACTAGCCAAGGTGCCCCCACATTGTTCAGGGCAAATTCGCTGGACTTTGTGAGTGCGAGGACACCATTACACGTGTGCACTACATATAGGTCAATACCTATATGTAGCGTCACAATGGTAACTCCGAACATGGCCATGTAACATGTCTAGGATCATGGAACTGTCACCCCAATACCATTCTGGTATTGGGAGGACAATTCCATGCATCCCAGGGTCTCTAGCACAGAACCCGGGTACTGCTAAACTGTCTTTCCGGGGTC
Organism: Pleurodeles waltl; assembly: GCF_031143425.1. Taxonomy (NCBI): domain Eukaryota; kingdom Metazoa; phylum Chordata; class Amphibia; order Caudata; family Salamandridae; genus Pleurodeles; species Pleurodeles waltl. The sequence continues at coordinate 1,667,578,733 of NC_090444.1, read as the reverse complement.
TCCACTGCAGCTACTGCTGCTGCCAACCCCTTAGACAGGTTTCTGCCTACATGCGACCTGGGCAGCCTGGTCCCAGAAAGGCAGAACAAAGGATTTCCTCTGAGAGAGGGTGTTACACCCTCTCCCTTTGGAAATAGGTGTGAAGGGGTGGGGAGGAGTAGCCTCCCCCAGCCTCTGGAAATGCTTTGATGGGCACAGATGGTGCCCTCTCTGCAAAAGCCAGTCTACAGCGGTTCAGGGATCCCCCAGCCCTGCTCTGGCGCCAAACTGGACAAAGGAAAATGGAGTGACCACTCCCCTGACCAGCACCTCCCAGGGGAGGTGCCCAGAGTTTCTCCAGTGTGTCCCAGACCTCTGCCATCTTGGATGCAGAGGTGTGAGGGCACAATGGACAGCTCTGAGTGGCCAGTGCCAGCAGGAGACATCAGAGACCCCTCCTGATAGGTGCTTACCTTTCTCAGTAGCCAATCCTCCTCTGTGGGCCATTTAGGGTCTCTCCTGTGGGCATCTCACCAGATAACAAATGCAAGAGCTAACCAGAGTTCCTCGGCACTTCCCTCTTCGACTTCTGCCAAGGATCGACCGCTGACTGCTCCAGGGCGTCTGCAAAACTGCAACAAAGTAGCAAGAAGACTACCAGCAACATTGTAGCACCTCATCCTGCAAGCTTTCTCGACTGTTTCCTGGTGGTGCATGCTCTGAGGGCTGTCTGCCTTCACCCTGCACTGAAAGCCAAGAAGAAATCTCCTGTGGGTCGACGGAATCTTCCCCCTGCCAACGCAGGCACCAAACTTCTGCATCACTGGTCCTCTGAGGCCCCTCTCATCCTGACGAACGTGGTCCCAGGAACACAGGAGCTGGGTCCAAGTGTCTCCCACAGTCCAGTGGCCCTTCTGTCCAAATTTGGTGGAGGTAAGTCCTTGCCTCCCCACGCCAGACAGTAATCATATGTACTGCTTGATCTGCAGCTGCTCGGGCTTCTGTGCACTTTTCCAAGACTTCCTTTGTGCACAGCCTAGCCCAGGTCCCCAGCACTCCGTCCTGCATTGCCCAACTCGCTGAGTTGGACTCCGACATCGTGGGACCCTCCTTTGTGACTCTGAGTCGACCGCTGTACTCAGATCTTCTAAGTGCCTGTTCTGGTACTTCTGTGGGTGCTGCCTGCTTCTGCGGGGATCCTCTGAGTTGCTGAGTGCCCCCTCTGTCTCCACTTCCAAGTGGCGACCTCCTGGTCCTTCCTGGGCCCCAGTAGCACCCAAAATGCTTAATCGCAATTCTTGCAACTAGCAAGGCTTGTTTGCAGTCTTTTTGCTTGGAAACAACTCTGCTTCCTCCAGCACGCCATGGGACATCTTCTGACCAAGAGAGAAGTATCTGGCATCTTCTGTTGTTGCAGAATCTTTGGCTTCTTCCACCCAGAGGCAGCCCTTTTGCACCTTCATCCGGGGTTTAGTGGGCTCCTGCCCCCCCTGATACTTGTGCGACTCTTGGACTTGGTCCCCTTCCTTTACAGGTCCTCAGGTCCAGGAATCCGTCTTTAGTGTTTTGCTGGCAGTTGTTGTTCTTGCAGAATCCCCTATCTCACCTTCACTGTGTTTCTGGGGTCGTTGGGTAACTTTACTCCTACTTTTCAGGGTCTTGGGGTTGGGTATCTTGGACACCCTTAGTGTTTCTAACAGTCCCAGCGATCCTCTACAACCTACACTAGGCCTGGGGTCCATTCGTGGTTCGCATTCCACTTTTGGAGTATATGGTTTGTGTTGCCCCTAGGCCTATTCCTGCCTATTGCATTCTATTGTGATTCTACATTGTTTGCACTACTTTTCTTACTGTTACTTACCTGATTTTGGTTTGTGTACGTATAATTTGTGTATATTACTTACCTCCTAAGGGAGAGTATCCTCTGAGATACTTTTGGCATATTGTCACTAAAATATAGTACCTGTATTTTTTGTGACTCTGAGTATTGGGTTTTCTTGTGATATAGTGCTATATGATATAAATGGTATAGTAGGAGCTTTGCATGTCTCCTAGTTCAGCCTAAGCTGCTCTGCTATAGCTACCTCTATCAGCCTAAGCTGCTAGAACACCTCTATTCTACTAATAAGGGATAACTGGACCTGGCACAAGGTGTAAGTACCACAAGGTACCCACTATAAGCCAGGCCAGCCTCCTACACTGGTGGTTTTGCATCACCAGCACCACCACACCAGCAAGACACTGTCAAGCTGTATTACAGCTCCTTAATACGGTGGGCAGAGACTTGCTGGTGTGGCAGTGCTGGCGATGCTACGGCCTCTTCGGAGTCGGACTTCTGCCCATAAATTGGAGGAAGTCCTCTAATGACTCCTAATATGGCGGTAAGCAGACCGCCAGCACTGGCAGTCTGTTGGTCACAGCGGCCTCGGTGGTCTTACAATAAGACCGCCAAAGTTGTAATGAGGCCCTTGGTTTTGGTGGTGATGATTTCCTTGGCCTTTTGTTGTGTACTGCACTGTAGAAATGTGATATTATTAAGTTGTTCTTAGGTTTTGTTGTGTTATCTCTTGTTTTAATTGTGTTTTTGTGTTGCTCTCTGCATGCTATTGTGTTATCATTTGTACTTTAGGTAAGACAACAAATGGTGCTGGATTCCCAGCCAAAAGTAGCACATGCCATTGAAGTTCCTGTGACATGCAATCATTTATCGCTGTTGAAGGTGGTAAAATAGTGCTGCTTTAGCAGACACCAGTCAGCCCAAACTGTTGCACAAAGAGTGCCTTGCATGCAATATGCCCCAGAGGAAAGCAGAAGGTACTCCTCCACTAAAGTGTGGCCCTGCCCACTGCACTGAAAATGTGTTTGGACAAAATATCGAGCTGCAAATATCGGGATACAGAGATATCGCAAATAAAATATTGTGATACAAAAATATTGTGATGCAAAAATATTGTTGTCAAGAATATCATTTTTATGGTAACTAATATTGTTTTTAAGAATATAGTTGTTTTTAACATCATTCTTAGTGATATAGTTGAAAGAATATTGTTTTTTCATCATTTTAATGTGTTTTCGTTTATGTATTATTTTTATGTGTTACTATTTTGAATAATTGTTATTAATTTTTTGAAATATAGCTTACAGTTTTAATTTGGATTTTTGTAAATAATTGTTAATACTGATTTATAGTTTTGTAGAGGATTGTTTGGCTTGTAAGGGGAACAGGACGGGAAGTTGATTAATCAGACCCCTTCCCCACGATTTTCAACTTTGGGTGGCAAATTTTGATGCCAAAAAAAACAAAATTTGTGGCCTAAAATATCTAAATTTGCCGTATTTGTGCAGTGGCTAAAAAAGTGAATACCTCAAAATACTGCAAAGCTTGTGCTGTCACAGCTGGAGACTGTACTATGTCACAATCTGTAACCTTGCAGAGTCTTCAGCATCCCAGCCTCTCGAACTAGAGGGTGTCTAATGCCACAGAGAGCAGATTGTAATATGAAACCAGCTCTTTCTGGCATCAGACAACCCTGGTGTGCAGGACGGCCATGGCTGTGGGGGGCAACAGCGGGGGTGGAGGCATATGGAAAATCCAAAATAAAAAGAAGAAAAGAGGAGACATGTTGGTGAGGTTAGGGGGTTAGCAGGAGACAGCCCCTGATCCCCCAGGGAGAGGAGTGCAGTGGAGGAGGGGGCTGTAAAGACTGCAGGGGGCACACAAATGTGTAAGGTGGCCTGCAGGCTAATCACAAAGGAGTGGGCTCTGTGCATTTCAAAGGAAGTTTGCAAAGGAAGTTAACTCCTCTGCTGCCTGCTAGCCTGTTGCTCACCCTCCATTTACTGGCTCAGTGGCAGCACAGAGCCAGTAAAGAGAAGGTGAAACCCATGTATTTTTAAATATATTTTGCAGGCACTTTTGTAAAGATCACAGGATGTTTACAAAACACCTGTGGGTCTGATTAATAATAATACATTATTAATTAATTAATAACTATGTGATTGATATTAATCATGTGAATTATCTGATACTGATTTATTTTAGCTATATTTGAGGTGCAGATTGCTAGGTTTGTAGGGGTATAGGGTAGGAAGTTAAGTAATGAATATTTCTAAACTAATAATCAATTTTCAATTATTTAATTGATTGTTAATTGTGTAAATTGTTGAATAATTATACATTTTAGTTATATTTTAGGTGTGGGTTGCTAGGTTTGTAGGGGTATAGGATGGAAAGTTAATTAAGTGACAAACAATTAATAATTATGTTTTAAATGTTAATTAACATTTTATCATCAATTATTTAACTGGTGCTAGACCTATTTATTTTATTTTAGTTCAATTTTAAGTGACGACTGCAAGGGGCGTAGGGGTATAGGGTGGGAAGTTAATTAAATAATAATTAAATACCCATTTTTTAATTGATAATTCATTAATTAATTATGTAACTTTTTAAATTATTTATATATATATATATATATATATACATATACATCAATGCATCCTAATATGTCAATATATATACAAATACATCAATGCATCCTCATATGTCAAAGGAAAGCTCGGATACCTTCGGTGAATTCTAAAAAACTCTCTTTATTTGTTACAAGAGTCTTCCTCCCAACGCATTTCAGCCATAGCCTTGATCACGGCTACAGATGCGTGATATTATTTTTTTGTGTCGTCACCAAAATGCCATGGACATAGTAGCTCCATTTAAGTGCTTGTCATGTTGGGAGATGAATGTGGCTGCTGACTTTGGGTCAAGCAGACGTATGACTCCAAAGTTGCCTCAGGTATAAGAAGGCATGTTATTTGTGATGATTGATTAAAATGTGTATATATATATATGTATATATATATTTATATATATCTATCTTCATGGTGCGTAGATGTGGAGTTAAGAATGGTAAATCAATACTTACCTATTTGCACTAACCTTCTCGATATTATTGTCCTCAATATTTTTTCCACAAGATTATGGCCACACAATAATGTCTCTTGATATTCTGTCAGACAACCGTTATTTGCTTTAGGATTATGCAGAGTTCAGATCAGTTAATTTAAAGATTCCTTTCCACTACTTAAGGGTCATGTAAGAGCTTTTGCATGCTAATAAATTTGTACCAAACAAAACATTGCATTCAATTTCCAAATTCTGTGGGCTTGTCCATTTCCATTTGACAACATTTCAGCATGACAGCGGGCACACATCGGCCATCTTGGACTAACATGAGCTTTTCTGTAAAAAATAATTTAGCACCTTGCGGGGAGGGGGCTGTGAGGTGAAATAAGTACTTACTCGACCTCTTGGCTCTATTTTGCAAGAAAACATCCACTTCCACTTTCTGTATCTATGATAAAAATGTGTGCATTTGAGAGAGGACAGAGCAAGATAGAAAGAGAGAGGGGGGAGAGTTTTCATGTGTGTGATAACAGTAGTGAGTGTAATGTCCTGCCAGACACATTCTAGTGTTTCCACCAGCCACTCTGCTGAGGGCTGGCTTCCACACTCACCCCACACCCATCCATCACAGGCATCACCAGTCAGGTGACCCTGCTAAAAAAAGGGACAGGTGCACGTGCCCTGGGACAGTTATATGGACCGTCTCTGTTTGTCCATGTGACTCTTTATTAGTAGCATGAGGGCCTAGGGCCCTCAACACTACAATGGCAACAAGGCTGTTTGACCCCACATGTGCGCTGGTAGGAGCTCTGTGGTTCCTAGAGGGGGAAGCATAGATGGAGTCTGAGGCTCTCCTGAGCCTGCTGCTAGCAGGGCAGCAGGGATGTGGCACACCAGGACAGGCCAAGGAAAATACCACCCAGCGAGTGAGGACGACGGTGTCCATCATCAATGTCCCTGCAGCCGCCCACCTGTTAATGCACCTGCAACCACTCACTTGCTGTTAGCCAGTTTGTTGTACCAACCGGCCCTCTTTCCCCCTTCAAGACGGCTTTGCACCCCTTCAGAAGAAGGAGCACAAGGAAAAGTGAGAAAAATCTGCATGTCCCACTGCCATGACTCCAGTGAGGCAGTGGCAGACCAGAAACGGTACCCATTTACCCACTGGGCATTAAGTGTCCCCGTGGGTAGAACAGTGTAAAGCTGTGCATGTGGGAGAGAGATTTGTGAAAGGAGGTGGTGTGTTGTAGCTAGCACTGTGTGCCCTCAACTCTCGAGGCGCTTACACACTGCCAGCACTTAACGCAAGAGGTGGACCCCCTGCACCTTCAGCGTCCGCTTGGGTGACGAGACTGCACCTATCGTTGGAATGGTCGAGGTACTCAAGAGAGCAGCCCTTGATGTCATCATTATCACTGGGGCAAGAGTGGTGCAGCAGCCCAGCAAGAGGCACCCCCATTGCCTGCAGATGAACACAGCAACCCACCCGGAGGTGAGAGGAGGGCGGCGGGCCTGCAGCATGAGGAAGGCTGCTATGGCTGCATGAAGGGCTGCAGCGCCACCTAGTCTGACCCTGGCAAAGGTGTCTGGCAATGTGGCAGCCCAGACAGTAAAAACATTTCAGAACGGACAAGCCACCCTGCCGCACCTGCCCAAACCGAACACCGCTGCACTTGCACCTCCAGTGTTCACCAGGCTCGCAGCATCAGGGAAGGCTGCTGCAGCCTTGTGAGGTGTTCGTAGCAGTGTAGGACTAGAGGCATGCCTGCAAAGACGAATGTGGATGCCCGACTGCGGGGCCTTGATTGGAAACAAAAAAAGAAAAAGCGTACTTACCTGGAAGCAGCCGCTGATTAAAGGGCTGCACCAGCAGCGAAAAAAGCCCCGTACCAGCACCCCCAGTGGCTGGCAAGGTCCGGCACAAATAAATAGCCTTCAGTCTCTCTCTCTCTCCCCGCTTATCTTCATCTTGGAAGTACACCGGCTCGCGAGAAGAGCGCTGTCATGCATACTGGTTTAAACATTTGATCACAGATGTTGTGTGCCCCCTAATGGCAAACTGCCAAAAGTCAAGAGAAAGAGTGAGAGCATCAGAGAATGAAAGGCTGCCTGCACAAACCGGCCTGACGTAACTTTAGAGAGTGATTAACAGCAGAGCATGCCTCCCGTAATGCCTAGCAGCTACCGACTGGTGCAGCAAACTGACCTTTCCCTCAAATACAAAATAGAAACTGGCCATCACATTGACGCACCCTAGGAGGCTGTCTTTCAGTGCTGGAATGGAGAGACTATGAACCCCAGAACGATCGCCACAAGAAGCCCAAAGCTACTGAGACTCCAGCAGAAGCCAATGCCATGATGCCTAAGTAGGCAGCAAGCCCTATATATGGGCACAAGGAGAACGTGCAATCCATGCACAGCCCCTAGCGGCTATCAGACACCACCGCAACCAGGAAGACAGTGCTACACGCCCCTAGGGGTAAATGAACACCACCGCAAGCTGGGAGAAAGGGCATGCCAGGCGCCAGCAGAGGCCCCCCATGGAGAACGCTGGCGAGTGTGATGTCAGAGGTGCGCAGAAGGCCGCACCGGCAAACCTGACAGCACAGGCAGGAGCCTGAGAGACAGATAGAGCCCTCTGAGAGAGTGATGCAATGTCAGGGAGAAGAAGCTGCACCAGCCGGCCACACCGCAGCATTAGATGGCTACCATTGGCCCATTGTTGAGTTTGTCACAAGAAGTGACCAACCCTGCCAGGCAAACGGAGGCAGGAGCAAGCGCTGCGGCAGCACAGTCTCGAGGCGCAAGCACTCCGCCCTCGAGCGAAGACAGGAAGAAGAGAACGGTGACCCTCCAGTCAGGGTGCAGACCACCAAGTAGATCTCAGAATGGACCAGGCCTGCAACTGAAGGGTGAAAGGATCAAGTCCTACTGACACGACTAGGCCTGTCAGAGGCCGCAAGAGAACACAATGCACTGGCTGAGGTGCAGCACAAGTTAGGGAACAGTCCATGTGGCGCAAAATGCAATCTGTGGTGCAACGCCACATTAAGAAGGAAAAGGAGAAGAGAGAGGAACGTGGCACAACGCCACATCATAAAGAATCAAAGAAGAAAGGGTGTGACAGACCTGTCACACAGAGGATCAGGAACACCACAGATGCTCAAGTGGAAGGAAGAAGAGCAAAAGGGCTGAGGATCCGTGCCAGAATAGGAGAGGGCATCCATCACCACTAGCCAGCCACCAAGGTGAGCAGACGTCAGTGGAGACAGCTCTGTGGGTGGACCAACTGTAAGCCCCCAGCATGTGCAAACCGCGTCCAAGCCCCACGCTTCTCAGTGTGACCGTCCTGCCACCTGTCACCGGCTGCTTGACATCGATGCCATCCCTGCTGCCAACTGCACACTCCATGTAAGAAATGCACATGGCCACGAAGTCCCTCAAGTCATCCCTTATGCAAGTTGATCTATGTAAATATATGGTAAGATCAGTCCCAGGTGCATCACCCAAACCACCTAAGGAGCACAGCACCACCCGAGTGGAGCCAAAGTCAGTGAAGAGACCAGAAGTTGACAAGGCATCCCTGGCACCGTGGGAGGCTGACCACCCAGAAACCTGCTGTGAGCCCCCTTGAACCTGGCACCTGCTGAAGAGAGCATGCTTGACCATTGGATCATCCACCCTTGGGGTTGCATAAGGCTTGGACGTTGCCCTGTTGGGTGTTCCGCAGCGACCCTCTTGGCATGGCCTACCAATGGCCTGCACAGCTCAAGCTCCTATCCAGGGGCAAGGGCCTCAATGGAATTCCTGCGAGAGGGGAATCCCACCTAGAGAGATGTGTCAGAGGAAGCTCCATGACAGGCACCGGGAAGCACTGAGATCGCAGACAGAGACTGGACACCCAAAGACTATTGCACAAAGGCCAGAGCACCTGAGTTCTGATGGCCAGAGCACACAGACCCTGTGACAACCACCCTTGTGGCTCCGAGCACGACTTGGATGTGGTCCTGTAGGCTGTTCCTCAGCGACGCCTTCACTTGGCCTGCGATAGGCCAGGCACAGTCCACATGGTCCCATGGCAGCCCACAAAAGGGCCTCGAGGAAACTCCTGTCCAAGGGAGTTCTGGCATGAGAGGGAAGCCTGGAGCTAGTTTGCCAGCAGACAACAGGATGCACCAAGGCCTTCAAAGATGATGCCTTTTCATCCATGTCATCCTCAGTCTTTGGAGGTTTGCCATCCCTGGAGCCTGAATGCCTTCCCAGAGATCCGTGAAGTGGACTCGCCACTGCACCTAATGAACCTGCATCAAACTTTTCAAATAGACTCCCACACAGTGAGCCCAGGTGGGACAGGACCTACAGTGCCCGATTGCATTGTGATAGCATGGACAGGCGATTGAGGTATCCAGACTTCATCAACACTGCCATTTGTGTCCAGAACAGTCTGATCAAACTATGGAGGTGTACTGTGATGCTGAGTGCCCCAGCTGCACCTGTTCTATGCAGCATGTCCAGTGGACCGCCTGAAGAATTATTTTTGTGTTTATGTTTCTCTCCCACAGGTTGGACTTGGTTGTATGCTTTTCAATAATGTTTGGGAGGGATGTAGTGTCCTGCCGGACACATTCTAGTGTTTCCACCAGCAACTCTGCTGAGGGCCGGCTTCCACACTCACCCCCACCCATCCATCATAGGTGTCACCTGTCAGGTGACCCTGCTAATAAAAAGGGCCAGGAGCACTTGCCCTGAGCCAGTTATGTGAACCCTCACTATGGGGGTCATTCTGACCCTGACGGCCGGTGGCCGCCAGGGCCACCGACCACGGGAGCACCGCCAACAGGCTGGCGGTGCTCCCACGAGCATTCTGACCGCGGTGGTTCAGCCGCGGTCAGAAGCGGAAAGTCGGCGGTCTCCCGCCGACTTTCCGCTGCTCGGGGGAATCCTCCATGGCTGCGGAGCGCGATTCTGACACCCCCTACCGCCATCCTGTTCCTGGCGGGTCTCCCGCCAGGAACAGGATGGCGGTAGGGGGTGCCGCGGGGCCCCTGGGGGCCACTGCAGTGCCCATGCCCATGGCATGGGCACTGCAGGGGCCCCCGTAAGAGGGCACCGCAAAGTATTTCAGTGTCTGCCAGGCAGACACTGAAATACGCAACGGGTGCAACTGCACCCGTCGCACCCCTGCAACTACGCCGGCTCAATTCTGAGCCGGCGTCCTCGTTGCAGGGGCATTTCCTCTGGGCCGGCGGGCGCTCTTTTGGAGAGCGCCCGCCGGCCCAGAGGAAATGTTAGAATGGCCGCCGCGGTCTTGTGACCGCGGTGCGGTCATTTGGCGGCGGAACCTTGGCGGACGGCCTCCGCCGTCCACCAAGGTTAGAATCAGGCCCTATGTGTCCGTGTGACTTTTTATTAGTAGCATGAGGACCCAGGGCCCCCAACACTACAATGAAGACATGGGGTGTAAAAAGATACTGGCTACATATTTTAATGAAATATAAATGTGCATGGCGCAAAGCTAAATCTATGGTATTTTCTGTACTCATGTGCATTACTACAGAATCCCAAATCACAGTTTTGATTACGAAAATACATCAGTTTCTAGGTCTAAGCCTATATTAGAGCGCAGATGTCTAGTTACAAAGACATATTAGGGACATGCTGAAAGGTTCTCTAGGAATGTATTCCGCCCATTGCTTACCCTTGGCCTTCTGTATTGCAACTTATGGCTCTCCAGCATGTATTTGTCCCTCCTGTGGAGGATGGCCTGTTTTCCACCTCTCTGACTGGCTTCTTGTATACTTCCACGAACCCTCACATTCATGGGAATCTTTTTTCTTTTTCATGAGGCATTCCACAAAAGTACATGTGTTTTAGCTGTCTCCCTTGTAAGCTAGTTCACAGTAGTAAATACACTGTATTTCATTGAAAAGGATTCCTGCCCTATATCTTTCTGCTTGACTGATTCTGCCACTACACATTCATGAATCTTGGATGCCTGTGAGGAACAATGTTCTGTCTATGAGCTTGTTTATTTTGGTCAGTACTCTTTACTAATAGCATAACGTAAACAATCCTTTTCTTCAATTTTATTCCATATCATGGGCACTGGAAGTAGGGGTCTAAGGGTACTGAAGCCCCAAAAAAACATTCAAAAGTTCAGAACTGAATGAGCAAATAACAGGCCGTTAAATGTACTTTTAATATTGTCACATTTGCTGTGCATTCAAAGGCAGAGGTCAAATATTAGGCTCTGTCTTCAGAGAGAGGTTGGTGTTTACTTTTCTTTCTCTAGCTGATAAAAGAAAGGCTTTATGTAACAATCCCGTTGGGTACTGGAGGAGTGAAAGAAAATGCTGTAGGATGTTCGTTTTTTTAGCACGCAGCAACATGTAAATACCAATAAATTAACTGTACAAATATCTCAGATTGAGGAAGGCACACATGATGCAATTTTTTTTGTAATTCTGAAGTGTGGTGCAAACAAATAATTTTAATGTGATCACAACAAATCAATACACTAGGTGATGCCTATTTCCACACATTATTGTTTGTGCAAAATTAATGGTAGTTTCAAATGAACATGTGTCTGTCATGGCTACCACACCATGCATACTCCACTCTACGCCACTTCACTCTATTCCACTCTACGCCAATCTATGCCATTCCTCCCTACTCCACTCTACTACACTATACCCCTCCATTGTACTCTGCCACTCAACTCCACTCTACGCCACTTCAGTCTACGCTACTTCACTCTGCCACACTCCACTCTACTCTCCCCGCTACTCCACTCTACCCACTCTACTCTATGCCATCCCACTGTACAACACTCCATGTCACTCTACTCAGATCTATTCCACTCTACTTCACACCACTCTACCGCACTATACTCCACTCCACACCACTCCACTCTATGCTACTCCACTCTAAACCACTCCTCGCCACTTTAGTCACTCCCCTCTATGCCAGTCTACTCTACGTCACTTCTCTCCTCTCTACAACACACTACTACACACCACTCCACTCTACGCTACTAAATGACACTCCACTCTACAACATTCTTTTCCATGACACTCTACTCTATCACACTTCACTCTACGCTACTCCACTCTATGCCAAACCACCCTGCACCACTGCACTCTACTACACTCTAAACCACTCCAAGACACTCCACTCTATGCTATTCCACTCTATTCCACTCCACTCTACGCCACTTCAATCTCTCCACTGTTGGGCTTCTAAGGAGGAGGAGGAGTTTGCGTAGTTTTAGAGGATGAGCACATTGAAAATATTAGAGATGACATATTTTTTGGAGAGCGAGGAAGGAAGAGCGAGGAAGGTGTTCAGGGCAGATGATGCCACTGAAGTCCACTATGGCTTTTTTGAAGGGTAAAGACGAGTCCAAGAAGCTTAACTTTCTTCAAATGAGAGTGCATTGAGAAGTTTTCATGTCACAAGTTTCACCAATTTCCCAATCTCTAAAACCATTGTCTTGTCAATAGCATCACAGAGAAACCACGCACTTCAAGTAATCCTATAAAGCAATGGATTGGTGGCAATCTCTGCTACACAAATGCTTATTTTGACTTCTCTATTTATCACTACCCTTCACTATTCATGCCTTACTTTTTATTTATCAGTTCCGCACCATGTTCATTTGTGGCAAAAGTTTTTTAGAATAACAACTAGATTTCATCTGGCCCCTAGTGTTTGAAGGAATATCCACCAATCAGATAGAGCTGAAAAAGAGGTTGGTCTTCCATGAACCTCTTCCTTACATAATATCTTCCTTATATGAAATTGAAGAGCCCGTCTTTGGACATACAATATGTACTTCCAGAGACCCAACAGGCTACTTTTGTGAGTTCTCTAGACCCACCCACCCACTTACCACTAACGCAAGTGAGACATATAGTGCATATACTGTAGGCTAATGGTACATAATATATGTTGTAAAATGGTAGCACATATTACAGTTATATTGGCAATATTAAACAGGACCAAACTCTAAAGCATGAAGAACGCAAGCATTCTATGTATTTTTAGGTATACATACAGAAACTCCACAATGCAAGAGAGAGCACGCACACTCCAGATCAATGTCTTCCAGATTTCTTCTTTATTAAGTGGCAAAGACTTAGGGGGTCATTACAACATTGGCGGTAAAAGCAGATTACTGCCGTGCAGAAGACTGCCAACACACCGCCGTGGCCGCGGAAATCCGCCACAGCTATTATGACCCACATCCCGAAATCCGACAAAATTCAGACACCCACACAAGTCCGCCACACCAAAGGTCAGTGATAAACTGGCGAAAACAAAACCTCCACCGTCACGCCAACAGAAATACGCCCATGCTATCACGACCCACGAATCCACGCGGCGGTCTTTAAACTGTGGTATTCCATTGGCGGTACACACCGCTGCCCTCAAAATATACACACATATACAAAACACCACCACATTGGACAATTCGAAAGACACACACCTGAGACACATACACACACCACTCCCACACACTCAATACAATATAAAACACACACCCACATCACCCACAAACCCCTACGACAACAATTGAGAACGAAGCACAGAGAGAGACACCACCATCCACAAACTAGCAGCCACAGACACTCAACACCATCACCTACACTACTTCCACGCACAAAACACCACACACCACTACATATCACCACACTTATCACCACATACACCACCCCATAGATCACCTACTTCACCCCATGGCACGGCAAAGACACCCCAGGTTCTCTGAGGAGGAGCTCAGGGTCATGGTGGAGGAAATCGTACGGGTAGAGCCACAGCTAATTGGCTCACAGGTGCAGCACACCTCCATTGCTAGGAAGATAGAGCTATGGAGAAGAATAGTCGACAGGGTCAACGCAGTGGGACAGCACCCAAGATATCGTGACGACATCAGGAAGAGGTGGAACAACCTACGGGGGAAGGTGCATTCCGTGGTCTCCAGACACAACATTGCGGTACAGCGGACTGGCGGCGGACCCCCACCTCCTCCGCCACAACTAACAACATGGGAGGAGCAGGTCTTGACTATTCTGCATCCTGAGGGCCTCGCAGGAGTCGGTGGAGGAATGGACTCTGGTAAGTCAAATCTTAACTATCATATCCCCCACCCTACCTGCATGCTATCACATAGCCCCACCCTCGCCCCCACCCCTATCACTCCAACTCCTCACAAATGTACCAATATCACAAACCACCCATCCCAACACGAAGCCCTGCATGCAAAAACAAAGCATGGACACCCATCACTAAAGCATGCCCACTGCACATACCCATAACACCCCCCTCAACCATCATCACACAAGCCCACACACAGGAATGCTAGCACTGGGGTACACGGTCACCCACCCATTGCACACCATGAAACACACAGATGCAATAATCATGCCTTTCCGCCCCTGCAGGACCACTACCCAACGTCACCAGACAGGAGGGTCCAGACATCTTCACCCCACCCACAGAAGAGGCCCACAGTGATGACAGCAGCTATGTCCACCTGGATCTAGATGACCAGCCCAGACCATCGTCGGCCTCGGGACAGTCGGTTCCCCTCACACAGGCACAGCACACCACAGAGCTTCCACCCTCTGGTAACACCAGCACAGCACCCACTCAGCGGGCCCATACCTCCCTCCCCAGGACACGTCAATCAGCTGTGTGTCCACCACTACAGGGAACCCAGGATAACCCACCACCCCAACAACAACAACAGGGACCTGGGGGAAGTGGTAGTGGGCACACGGTCCAGGGGACGGAGGCACAGGAACACAGGGGAACTGGGAGGGCTGCCGTGCGATAGGGGGCGGACAGGCCTAGGGAACCCACTCTCCACGAGGCCCTCTCCTCCATCATGGGAGCATACCACCACTCCCAGGAGACGATGGCAACTGTACTGGCCAAGTTTCAGGAGACCCAGCGCCTGCAAGAGGAACAGTATTTGAGCTTCAGGGAGGAACTCAGAACCATCAGCACCACCCTGGGCACCATCTTAGGGGTGCTGAAGGAGATACTGAACACCAGGAGGGACACTGTGGCACTCCAAGGGGCCCCTGACACTAGCCTGGACGATGAACTGCCCACCACCTCCGCTGGCGCTAGTGGACAGGAGCACCACACCAGCACCCCACCGCCTGCAGACGGAGAACCACCCCGCAAGCTGTCCCTGAGAACCAGGAACAAGACAAAGCAAGATGACAAGACCCCCGCCAAGAAATAAGACCACCCTGATTGTCATCCTACTGTCCCACTTTGTAATCCTGTCCATATTGGAACTGCCCCAGCTCCACTTCCTATGTCCATATGGGCAAAGCACCTGTGAGACTAATAGACTGGACTCTGCCATGGACATTCCTCCACCATCACCCCTGACCATTTTACAACCCCCTCCACTATTTAGCACTTAAATAAACACCCTTAAATCACAAAACAACCTTGAGTCAGTCTGTGATTTAGAAAATGTATATTGGCAATGACAGTGACAAAATGCTTTTTCAAATGTAATGTCAACATACCTATGTCACACATCTCAAGTCCATGAGGAATCTAAGCAGATGACACACGTTGGAAACCACACCTGTGAAACTGTAATGGAAATGTAAAACTCAGTTACCATATACTGGTTGAAATCAACAGACAGGATAGAGGTAGAAGTGTGAAAGTACTTGTAGTAGGCAGGAATGTATTCTCACCTGTGTGTCACTGGAAATATTGCTGGATAACTGAGTCCTTGTTGTCAAAGTCTTCTTCCTCTGCTTCCTCCTCATCACTGTCCACAGGCTCCACAGCTGCCACAACACCGTCATCTGGACGATCCTCCTGCAGAAAAGGCACCTGTCGTCGCAAAGCCAAATTGTGAAGCATACAGCAGGCCGCGATGATCTGGCACACCTTCCTTGGTGAGTAGAATAGGGAACCACCTGTCATATGGAGGCACCTGAACCTGGCCTTCAGGAGGCCGAAGGTGCATTCGATCACCCTCCTAGTTTGCCCATGGGCCTCATTGTAGCGTTCCTCTGCCCTGGTCCTGGGATTCCTCACTGGGGTCAGTAGCCATGACAGGTTGGGGTAACCAGAGTCCCCTAATAGCCACATCCGGTGCCTCTGGAGTTGACCCATCACACAAGGGATGCTGCTATTCCGCAGGATGTAGGCGTCATGCACTGAGCCAGGGAACATAGCATTTACCTGGGAGATGTACTGGTCTGCCAAACATACCATCTGTACATTCATCGAATGATAACTCTTCCGGTTCCTGTACACATGTTCACTCCTGTGGGGGGGGACCAGAGCTACATGGGTCCCATCAATGGCACCTATGATGTTAGGGATATGTCCAAGGGCACAGAAGTCACCTTTCACTGTAGGCAAATCCTCCACCTGAGGGAAAACGATGTAGCTCCGCATGTGTTTCAGCAGGGCGGCCTACACTCTGGACAACACGTTGGAAAACATAGGCTGGGACATCCCTGATGCCATGGCCACTGTTGTTTGAAATTACCCACTTGCAAGGAAATGGAGCACTGATAGCACCTGCACTTGAGGGGGGATTCCTGTGGGATGGCGGATTGCTGACATCAGGTCAGGCTCCAACTGGGTACACAGTTCCTGGATTGTGGCACGGTCAAACCTGTAGGTGATGATTAAATGTCGCTCTTCCATTGTCAACAGGTCCACCAGCGGTCGGTACACCGGAGGATTCCGCCATCTCCACACATGTCCCAGCGGATGGTGCCTAGGAAGGACAACAGCGACCAGAGAGTCAAACAACTCAGAGGTGTGTACCCACAGTCTACACAGAACACGAAACATAATCCAAAAAGTTGCCTCTATGTGTGTTGAGTCTAGGCCTAGGTATGTGTGACGCACTTAAAAATGAACCCATGTGGGCCCCTGAAATGGTGGCTGCCTGACCTCTAAACTGGGACAATGGGATGTGAGGTAAGTGCGCTGGCGTTGTACACCGTCGCGGTGGGTGGTCGAAGACCGCGGCGCAATGCTGCATTGGTTAACATTGGACCCTATGGGTCCCAGGAGCCAATGACGAAGTGCACCGGCAGTGATGGTACGCACCGCCGCGGACGTCACCGTCATTTTCTATCTGTTCAATCACTCGATACCTGATCTTCGACAGGAGAGGACCTCCACTGCAAGTGCTGCTGTGACCTTGGTCTGGAAGAGACAATGGCTTGTGCGTCTGGGGAAAGGGCCCCTGCCTTCACTGCACAGGAGTTGGAGAAGCTCGTGGACTGGGTCCTCCCCCAGTACACGCTACTCTACGGTCCTCCAGACCAACAGGTAAGTACACAGGGAGCACGTTGTATGGGCTATGCCTGAGTGGAGAGGGCTGGTTGTAAGAATGAAGGGGACACAGTTCTGCGTGCATGAAGAACTGTGAATGCATGTGCCACATGGCAAGGGTAGGGATGTGGGCCACTCACTTCGACGGTGCAGTTGCTAATGACTTCTCTTCTTCCCCTGTACATTTCATTTAAGTCAGCGCCCACCAGAAGAAGGATATTTGGCGTGCCATCGCCAAGGACGTCCGGACCCTGGGGGTCCACCAAGGACGGAGCACCAACTGCCGTAAAAGATGGGAGGACATTCGCCGCTGGAGCAAGAAGACGGCGGAGGGTCAGCTGGGGATGGCCTCCCAACGTGGGAGGGGTGCCTGTCGCACCATGACCCCCCTGACGTTCTGGATCCTGGCGGTGGCCTACCCTGAGTTGGATGGGCGCTTGAGGGCATCACAGCAGACACAAGGAGGTGAGTACAACATCATTCTGCGGACTTTGCGGGCATTGAAGGTGTCTGGGTGGGGGAGGCGGGCTGTGGGTTCCCCTAGGCCAGGGCGAGTTCCGTAGGCTAAGCCCCTCCGTAATGCAGGCCATGTGGCACTCCACCCCACCTTTGTAGAGTGCCAAGTACAGGTATACATGCCCCTGTGTCATCTATGTGTGCAGATGTCGACCATAGCCATGTAGGCCATATCCCAGGAATTGCATCTGTAGAGCCCAACAGCGCGGCGTAGTGCAGGGGGCTGCTGTGTCTGTATTGTCCACCAACGGTAGCGGTAAGCCATGCACTCAACCTGTCTTTCTTCTGTCGTCCCCCCCCTTTTTGTGGTCTCCCTGTTCTTGTGTGCATCAGCATCATCAGGCGGAGGTACAGAGGCACCGGAGCACGAGGGAGCTGCAACCCACATGGCCATGGAGGGCCACACCACGGACTCTGAATACACCAGTGGGACGGAGGGCGAATGGAGCTTCACGGCGGTCACAGGATCTGCAACCAGCATCACGGACTCGTCCTCCGATGGGAGCTCCCTTGTGGTGGCGGCAAAATCTGTGCCCCCCACTTCTACAGGTACAGCCACCACCCCCCCTACCAGCACCGCCCTCCCAGCAGCCCCTCAGCCTTCGCCCCGTGGCCGCTCACCCAGGAGGGTGGGCATCACCTTTGCCCCAGGCACCTCAGCCCCTGCCCCTGTCACCTCTGCTGCCCTCAGTGAGGAGGCCATTGACCTCCTCAGGTCCCTCACTGTTGGGCAGTCTACCATTTTGAATGCCATCCAGGGTGTAGAAAGGGAATTGCAACACACAAATGCATTCCTGGAGGGCATTCATTCTGGTCAGGCTGCCGTTCATCGAACCCTGCAAACTCTGGCCTCAGCACTGATGGCAGCCATTGTCCCTGTGTCTAGCCTCCCCCTCCAACTTCCTCCACCCAGACCCAATCCCCTGTACCCCAGCCTATCCCAAGCACACCATCAGACCAGCATACACACACCTCACCACACAAGGGAAGCTCAGGCAAACATAAGCACCACATATCCCACAGGCACTCACGCAAGCATCACACACATACAAACACAGCAACATCCACTGCCTCCACTGTGTTCCCCTCCTCGTCGTCTCCCTCCTCCCTCCAGTCTCGTCTACACTCTCACCTGCATGCACTACCACTACAGCCACTAGGTCCCGCACCAGCACACCCACCACCACACCCCGCTCACGTGCAGTCACCACCCCCACTACCATTTATACGTCCCCTGTATCCTCTCCCAGTGTGTCTGTGACGCCCCCTCCCAAGGTACACAAACGCAGGCACACACCCACCCAACATACATCCACCTCACGACAGTCTCCAGCGCATGCACCTGCACCCAAAGCCACAAAAGTTACACCTCCTACAACCACCTCCTCTTCCTCCACTCCCAGACCCCCTCCAGCTACCTGTCCCAGTGTTCCTAAGAAACTTTTCCTGACCAAGCTTGACCTATTTCCTCCTCCCCCCAATTCATAGGTCCCGTACTAGCACCTCAGCCAAAAAATCTCCGGGACCAGTGGTGCTTGTTGTTAGAGGTATGTGAAGTGCACCAGGCACCAGGGCAGCCAGTGTGACACAGAGCCACAGCACAGCCAGTCCCCCTCCTGTGAAGCACCAGAAGTTGGACAGTGCCCGGCGGGAGAGGGGGGAGACTCCAGCCAGCAAAGCCGCTCGCAAGGGTCCCGGGGGGGGTGTTGACTCAGCTGTGACTCCTCCCAAAGTGGGGAAAGGGCAGAAGAAATCGCCAAAGTCTGGGAGGAGCAGCACAGCGGAGAAGACCGCCATCATCCCCGCTGCCCAGGAGGCCACCGCCAGCCCAATCGTCACTGGCCAGGAGGCCACCGCCAGAGTCAGTGCCCAGGAGGGCAGCCCGATCGCCAGTGGCCAGGAGGCCACCGCCAGCCACAGCCCAGCTGCCCAGGAGGGCCCCGGCAGCCACAGCCCAGCTGCCCAACGAAGGACCGCCAGTCCCAGCCCAGCTGGGCAATGAAGGACCGCCATGGCAAGCACCGCTGAACAGGGCAAGCACCGCAAAACAGGGCAAAGACCGCCATGGCAATCACCGCTGAACAGTTCAGAAACTGCAAACTCAAGCACCGCTGAACAGGGCAAAGACCGCCATGGCAAGCACCGCTGAACAGGTCAGAAACTGCAAACTCAAGCACTGCCGAACAGGGCAAGGACCGCCAACTCAAGCACCGCTAGCCCATGAGCGGCAGGGGCAGTGATGCAACTGGGACCGTCACAGGGAGAGTGATGCACTCTGGGCACCAGTCCCCCTCCAGATCCAGTGGAGACATGCATCCACTACCTCTGTCCTGCACAGGAGGAAGCACTCTGGGCACAAAGCCCCCTCCAGAACCAGTGGAGACATGCATCCACTACCTTTGTCCTGCACAGGATGAAGCACTCTGGGCACCAGTCCCCCTCCAGAACCAGTGGAGACATGCATCCACTCAGTCTGTCCTGCACAGGATGAAGCACTCTGGGCACAAAGCCCCCTCCAGAACCAGTGGAGACATGCATCCACTCAGTCGGTCCTGCACAGGATGAAGCGCTCTGGGCACAAAGCCTCCTCCAGAACCAGTGGAGACATGCATCCACTCTGTCTGTCCTTTACAGGATGAAGCACTCTGTGCACAAAGCCCCCTCCAGAACCAGTGGAGAAAGGCATCCACTTGAGAGACTGTGGCTTTGCACTCCCCAGGATGGTACAGTGGTCAAACCACCCACTGTAGAGACTTGAGAGACTGTGGCTTTGCACTCCCCAGGATGGTACAGTGGGCAAATCACCCACTGCAGAGACTCGAGAGACTGTGGCTTTGCACTCCCCAGGATGGTACAGTGGGCAACCCACCCACTGCAGAGACTCGAGAGACTGTGGCTTTGCACTCCCCAGGATGGTACAGTGGGCAAATCACCCACTGCAGAGACTCGAGAGACTGTGGCTTTGCACTCCCCAGGATGGTACAGTGGGCAAACCACCCACTGCAGAGACTTGAGAGACTGTGGCTTTGCACTCCCCAGGATGGTACAGTGGGCAAACCACCCACTGTAGAGACTTGAGAGACTGTGGCTTTGCACTCCCCAGGATGGTACAGTGGGCAACCCACCCACTGTAGAGACTTGAGAGACTGTGGCTTTGCATTCCCCTGGATACATCAATGGGCATGGAGCCCCCTCGTGGATCTGGCATGGTGCACTCATCCGGCTGAGGTGCCCCACTTCCCTTCCCCCTGAGGTGCCTGTTGTATTTGTATCTGATGCCCCAGCAGTGTTCTCTCCGTTTTGATCAGGTATCTTGTGTGGGCCTCACCAATGCATTTTGGGCCCAGTGGTCCACGGACAATGACTTGTGCATTACCTGCACTACTAATCGTGGTGTATATTTTGTTGAATGTGTATATATATATATATATATATATATATATATATATATATATATATATATGTAGATATTTGGTTACTGTATTTTGATATATTACAATGGTTCCACTCATTTCCTTTGGTCTTTGCATTCTTCCGGGGGGGTTGGGGGTTGTTACTGTAATGTTTGGATATGCATTGGTGTGTGTGTTGTAGTGGGTGAGGGTCGGGGTGGGGGTGGGGGTGTTGCGTGTGTGTGTCCCTGTCTTTTGCCTCCCCCTCCCCTATGTCGCAGGTGCAGTACTCACCGTTGTCTTCGCCGCCGGAGTTGATGATCGTCCTATAGGAGCAGGAAGACTAGTGCAGGAAGAATATGGAGTTCAGGCTCCATGGTGCCCTCCTTCCTCGTGGAGTGTGTAGAGGTGAGCGTTTTCCCTTTGAAGTGGCTGTTTCCGCCGTGTTTTTATCCGCGGTGAAAAGGTGGCGGATTGGTAGGTTGTGATACTGTGGGCGGTCCTTTGTCTTCCGCCTGTCTGTTGGCGGTGACTGCCGTGCTGTTTGTTTGTACCGCCGTGGCAGTCGGAGTGTTAAAGTGGCTGTCTTTGTTGGCGGTTTCCGCCACGGTCATAATTCCCATTTTTTTACCGCCGGCCTGTTGCCAGTCTTACCGCCGCTTTAACACCGTCCGCCAGGGTTGTAATGACCCCCTTAATGCGTTCAGGAGGGATTGATTACAAGTGAGAATGGATTTTTAACAACAAACCAATTTAATAAACATAAAGAAAGGACTATGGATGTAATTACATCTACCATACCATCAACGCCATCTTGGAAGGATGCACCAACATTGAGTTATGCCTTTCAATGTAATGCTGAATCAAAATTAAAGCACATTTATTGCCAGACTGTGGAATATATCCATGAAATGCTGTATAATACATCAAAATACACAGAATAAATGCATGTCTTGGTATAAAATTAAACAGCAAAACCCATGGAGAAACTACATCCAAAAATCATGATACATGATCAGGAGTGGCTCGCAGTGCTAACAGGGGGAGGCGCATGGGAGGTGTGTGAAATTAAGTTTAAAAAAAATGTATCTTCATCTTCGCTGCCATCACAGACACCACCACTGTCACCGCCACACTGCTCCTCTAATGCAGGCAGGCTGCAGGCACAGACTCCCAGCCTGCACTGCAGCCAATTCTGATGCTTCTTAGAGCAGCGTCAGTATTGGCTGGGAGCCTATGCATGCACTCTCCAGCCTGGCAATTGTGTTGCTGGGCGGGAGAGAGCCTACTGCGCATGTGTGTTTGGCCGGCCCGAGACAGCCGGCCAAACATACATAAGCAGTGAGGAGGGAGTGATGTGCACTCCCTCTCAGTGCTCGTAACAGCCTCTGGTCCCACCCCTTTTACTAAAAACAATAATAAACATAGTTTATTATCGTTCTTTAGTAAAAGGTTTGCAGCAGCTGCTGCTGGCTGAGGGGGGTGACACTCCTCCGCCCTAGCGGAGGAGCCGTGCCTGTACGTGATGCTCCAGTAGGCGCCATTTTTTAAGATTAAAGCAGCAGTCGATAGAGCCTGTCAATACACCGCTTAACAAACATGTTTCTCACATGTGGCATAAATGTAAATATGCTACTACATAGCCCTACAGTACATCGAAAAAGTACAATGAATATATTGACATGAGATAAGGCAACGAGAAAAAGAGAAAATGCATTGCGATAGTCAAAATGAATAATGCCCCAGTGGGTTTGTAGTCATAATGTCATTTGTCAAATGGCAACATTCTTGTCAACCACATCATGTTTCCTGGCATATGTTCACATAATACTCATCAATTCAAACCAAGTGGGTATTTTCATACAGATCTATGTCATCCAAAGATATTAAAATAAGTAAATGAATGAAGATGATTTGCTTAATTTGCTTAACTACATCATCAAAAACTGAAAAAAAGAACATACTTCAACAGAAGTTTGAATATCATAATAAATAAAAAATAATAACCATTCATGTGATTAAGGATAATTCAACCTACCACAGTTCTCTATTTTATATAATCATATGCCCAAGATTATATTCTAAACTCATGCGACACCCTATGTTAAAGGAATTTAAAGGAATTCAAACTCAAAATAGAATATAAACAAGAAAATTATTGGTTAGCTTAAGTATTCACCTATTAACTACCCAGTCATTCCCAATAACACCTGTGTGAAAACATAAGAAAATATGAGCCAGATGTACAACCATTTTTAGCAGTCGCAAACAGAGATTCGGCCCATTTGCCATCGATATAATGGCATCTGGCATGTACAAACCCTATTTTGCAAGTCAGTAACCTATTACCAAATCGCAAAATAGGGCTTGCAAGTTGTGATTAGGAAGGGGTGTGCCAAGGGCATCCCTTCCTAATAGTGAGTTGCAGGGGGATGTATGATTATTTTGTGACCAGAATGCCGTCACAAAACAATTGCAGTCTACGCTTAACAGAAACATTTCACTTTTCTTTATGAAATGCATCCCGTTTTTCTTTAGGGAGAGTGGCTGTATTTAAATAGTTGCTTTCTTTAAAAGCAAAAACAGACATGGTGGTGTGCTGTACCGGCAGACCACCATCCCTGTGTTATTGCCCATTCCCAATGGGTCCCAAACTGCATTCTGCCTCATGAATATTGATGAGGCAGATCAATTGCGATCCCTTTGGGAATTGCTAAATATGTGTGTGTGACACATTAGTACATTTCCTTTTGCGACTCGCAAATTGCGAGTCACAAAAATGTGCTATTTGCAAATCACAAAAGGAAATGGTTGTACATCTGGCCCTCTCTAATTGAAACCAAGTACTTAAAAGAGGGTGGAAGGTCAGCAAAAATTCTCACTGATAATAACAAGGCAGTTATAACCAATACAATATGATCATCAACCTAAATGCAAAGCTAATTCTTCGTCCATGTTAGACATGGCATCTTTTGGCATGACTCCTCCTGACTTTTTGCTTTCTGACCTCCTGTTTTGACAGTGTGCTGAACTTCGTTTTTGCTGGCTTTAGGACACTTGGCACTTTTTCACTGCTGACCACATTGTGCATGTGGTCAGTGTCCTAAACATGCGAACATTGGCTTCTCCATGACTTGTATATTTGATTTACTAGTAAGTCCCTAGTAAGGTGCACTATGTGTGTCCACGGCCTGTAAGTCAAATGCTACTAGTAGGCCTGCAGCGCTGGTTGTGCCACCCACTACGGTACCCTTTCAAACATGTCTCAGGCCTGCCATTTCGACATGGCAAGTGTACCCACTTGCCAGGCCCAAACATTTTGATTACATGTAAGTCACCCCTAAGTTAAGCCCTGGTTAGCCCCAAGGGCAGGGTGCAGTGTATTTAAAAAGTTGTCTTGTACTTTTAACTTGAACATGTCCAGGTAGTGAAAAACTCTTAAATTCATTGTTCACTACTGCAAGGACTTTCTCTTCCATAGGCTAATGTTGGTGTTACATTGGAACATCTTCTAAGTGTAATTTCCAATTGGTAAAAGACAGAAGAGTGGAGTTTTGTGTATCTGGACTCACTATTTGGTAAAGTTGTTTTTTAAGTTGCAAGTCTGAAAATGCCACCTTTAGAAAGATGGCATTTTCTTTTTTTATCCATTCTGTACCTTAGCTTATCTCTGAATACATGTCTGGGTTTGGGTGACAGCTACATTGGTGCATTGTCTCCGGACAGCCACAAACAGGAAGGTCTGGGTGTGACAAGAGATGCATCTGCATTCATCTGTATACTGATAGTCGTCCTGGGCAGGGAGAGACAGTTCACACACTTAAATCTGAATAAGCTATGTTCGGCCCTCACACAAAGGGCTAATTACCCTCACTAGCCTTCTGGAGCTAGGGCTGGGTTGAATAGTAACCTTGTGCACTTCAGAGAATTATTTTGAAGTTACCCCTACATCAAAGGCCATTTTGGGAATAAGTACTGGGCCTCTGATACCATGAACTCAGAACACTTCTGAACTGAGGACATTCTACAAGGAAGAAGGACCGCTGTGCTGTGAGAAGGGAATGTCACTTTGCTGTTTGCTCTTCTATGTTGGCCTGCTGCCTGATACTTCTTGCCTAAGAGTGAGAGGACTGGATCTTACTCTCAACATCCTGCAAGCTAAAGTTTTTCAAAGAGCCTGACTGCGCTTGCCTCCTGTTCCTAAAGCCTCAGGGATATCAAAAACTTCACCTGCATCTTGCTACCACCCCCTGGCTCTTCTGCTGTGAGTCCTGCTCTGCCAAGTAGTGCCAAATCCAGTCCTGGACCCTTGGAGGTTAGTGTGGTGCCGCAATACAAGAACTGACACAACGCCACATGTGCGTCACTTGGAAGCGACACATCCCACTGCAGAAACACTGCTTTGCTGCTGCCTGCACCAAAGCTGTGGACACCGCTCACCGACTGTGTGACACAACAGCCCCGACTTACAAGACAGCCCCTGCTTGGCCGACACAGCACTGATGCATCGGAACCAGTACTCATCGCTTCTGGACATCGACGCACCAACGACATTGCCCGATCAGGAAACAACACATCGCCTGCCTTCGCAACACATCCCCTCCTGTGGATCAATGCATCATCACCGAGCATTAACGCAACAAAGGTACTGTCAGCAGGTCTGCATGACTTCTGTACCTGGCCCACTCTCCATCGTGGTCAGACTGCACTTTTGAATTTGCCCCAGTCCAGCGCAACCAAATTGCTCCGGTTAGAGCCACTGTCTTCTCAGCATTGCATTTTGAATTAACCTTTAATAATTCATAACTTTACTTGTGTATGTTGGAGTTTTGTCATTTTGGTCTTGTATGATTCAGATAAATATTGTTATTTATCTAAACCACTGTGGAGTTTTTTTGTGGTGTCTGCAATGCGATACTTATGCATGTGCACAAATACTTTACACATTGCCTCTTTAGTTTAGCCTGACTGCTCTGTGCCAAGCTAGCAGAGAGTGAGCACAGGTAAACTTTTAGTGTGCATCCTATGTGCCCTGAATAGAATTGTGGTCCCTACCTGGATAGACAGAGTGCAAACCTCTGCCAAATAGAGACCCGATTCTAACAGTCCATATTAAACCCTGTTGGGTGCAGTGTGCTGAAATTGATTATGTGTCTCGAGTTCAATCTTCTCCACGACAGCACTCTATCACCACCTTGGATATTAAAAGGGATCTGATCAAAAGTAAAGAATTGCAACAGGCCTGAGTCATCTGAAATGTCTCACAACTGGATACTGTTTATCACAGCAGGTGATTGCTTTCGTATATTCCAATATGCATTTTTTCACTTTGTAAGTCATACTGCCGATATAGTATAGATTGCAGGGTCATCTCAGGGCATATACACAGTAATCAAAATTTCAGGATAGCCCTTTTAAAATCTTAAATTCCTGGTTTGTCTTTGGTATAGTGAAAGAGTGTACATGTTTACTAACTTTGCAAGCTTTGCAATTTTCACATGCCACACAACCTGCAGTTCGTATAGATCCCATACCATCCTGTGTCCTAGATACCATGTTATTACACAGCATGTCCTTAGGTGATTTACTTCTTCTGAAGGTGTTTGTAAGGTGAACTGACACATATTTGGAATCAATGTCATTAGTATGGAGAACATGCCAGTGTTTCTGTAACCCATCCCTCACTTTGTTGGCCTGTTTACTATATGTGGTGATTAATATTATTGGTTTAACTATATTAGATGATCTATTCCCTGCAACCAATAAGGCTTCTCTTTTCAGTTTATCCACCTTGAGCAAGTGGCCTTTAGGATTTGTGAGCAATAGCATCTTATGCGTCATCTCTTCACCATGACTTTCTTTTCTTCTTCCAATGCAGCATCCTAAAGGCTTTTTAGAAAAGCCATGTCTTACATTCTCTGTTCGTATCAGAACATTTCTGCCCCAATGAAATGGGGAAAATGTCTTACAACTTTTCTTACTGGCCTCTAGTTCTCTCCAATTTGAGGAATTATGAGTTTGAGGAATGGACGAAGAATCTTGAATTTGTTCCATTCCTAGCCAGGCTTCCCATCCTGAGAGGCTAGCATCTCCCATTATCACCACTAATGGTAAGGAGGATAAAGGAACTCCCGTCTTGATATTTGCCTCAACTGAACACCAAGATTCCTCTTTTAACTCTGGAGGCATGTGCAGACTTTTGTTCAAATCTAGAGAAAACAGAGACAAGAATAAACCTCATCAGCAGATGTAGGTGGAACCTGGCCCACATCCTCGTGGACCTGCAATCAAGGTGAAACTTTAGGAACTTCCTGAGTGATGAGATCAGTTATGTGAGATTTGATCTTTGACACTCGAATGTCTGGGAAAGAGAAATTCCCAGTTCCTTTTGACACCTTGCTCCTATGAAACATACATATTGAGTGGGTTCAAATGTGTTTTTTCCCAATTGATGAAGAATCAATGGTCTTGCAATACTGATAGTAGCCTGTCCGTATGTGCTGATACAATTTCCATTGACTTTCCCTGAATAAGCAAACTGTCCAAATACGAACAGAGCTTGCATTTTTGTAAATACTCATGGGGAGGACTTTAACCCTGAGGGCAGAACTGTGAACTGAAAATGTTGAAATCTCAAATGTTTTATATGCTTCTCTGAAGAGGATGTGAAGATACACTGAGGTATACAAAAAGTGATTGATAGAATGGTTGAATTAATCTCAGCCACTCATAATTACTCGGGCCACACCGCGTCCTTCTTTTTGTGCACAGCATTTTATCTCAGTTTGGATCCAGCCATATGCAAATCAGTCTTTACCATGCTCCAATGCGAACAGTTCAGCCCAAACTGTCAGGCCAGGTCCTCCCTGAACCAGAACACAAGTAACCTAGGACTGGTTTCACCCTGTAGGGCTCATGAGCCAGGTATAGCTTGGTTATAATGGCACATGTGCACGGGACCCACGACTGGGAATACCCGTCCCACTTATGGTGACATAATGAAGAAAATAAAAAGTAATGGATGGAATGCTTGAATTAATCTTAGCTACTGGTATTACTGGAGGCTACATCCCATTTTTTAGGAATTGGGCTACATACCACAGGTCAGAGTTCATATAGACCACACATAAATGGTGCACACCTGAAAATGTCAAGTCACTTCTTGGGATGGAATTACAAAATGTGTTTCGTTTTCTATATTTATGGAAGAAAACATTTTACAAACAGTGGGGCATATTTACAAGAAAGTGGAGCATCATAGATGAGGTGCCACTTGTCTTGCGCCCCCCTTCCGGCACCTAAGAACACCATGGCTGCGCCGTATTTATGATACAGCACCCCATAGAGGTCGCTAGGCCAATAGTGTCAGAGTTTTTAATGGTATTGTGGTGCTTTGTTGCACTAGCATCAAAAATGTTGGCGCTAGTGCAGCAAAGTGCAAGGAGGCCCATAGGTCACTATGGGTCCGTCATTTTAACACCTGTTTGAGCAGGCGTTAAAAATGATGCATTTTTGTGGGCTTCCTAGCGCTGGAATGCCCCCTTACATACATTATGCCTGACGCAGGCATAATGTGTCACAAGGGGGTACAAAGTGGCGCAATCATGAATTACACCACCTTGTAAATATGGTGTGGCAAAAATGCATCCTTAACGCCATATTATCATCAAAGCAATGACGCTAATGTGGCGCAAGGAGGAGCTAGGGGCTTGTGAATAAGCCCCAGTGTATTTTATCTTACTGGGAATGTATTTGAATCTGGGACATAGATTTCTGTTGTAGCAATTAACTTGAAGTTGCAGGAGATGAAGGATGGCGGTGAAAAATCTTTGATTATGGAACTGTAGACAGCAGTATCTCATTAAAATTAAAAGACCAACAAAAATGATGTTCTGTACATACCAAAATATAGCTTAGCTGAGACACTATCCCTGGGGCCACGACGTTTTGCTAAGTGTTTTCTCGGTATAAACTCTTCTGCTCCTGCAGATAATGCAGTGGGGACGCTTCCTGTGTCACACAAAGTCAGTCACCGGACTAATTACAGTGCAGCTGAAAGCCTGAAGCAATATTCTCTGTTGGAAATCTTGTACGAAATCCCGCACTTTATTCAGTTCTGAACGAACACCCTGGCACGGTTCCAAAGTTCAAGGACGTACTGTAGGGCACTGAAAGCAGACAGCGAGGCCTGTGCCTGGGAACCGGCGCTTCCGCCGGTTAGTCGTTCCAACACACATCCTGCTCAAGTCCAAGAGCTGAAAAATAGAAAATACAGAAATGCTCACGTTACATAGAAATACATTTTTCTGCGGCGGATGTCTCGAACCAAATCCTTGATTACCCTTTGCCAGTTGTGTTGGATTTTGGAAAACGAGCGGTGGAGTTCCACTAAAGACGGCAGCGCAGAAAAAGCGGCTTCTCTGCGCCTTCCATTCTGTTCATGAGTCCAGTTCTGCCTGTTGTTCTTTTCACAAGAGGTAATCCTTATCTAATCGCTTGTGTTATGTGTTCATAACAGCGCTGTAAATGGGCCGGTGCTGTCCGGTACGGAGTACCGGCACTTTTTTATTTTGAGAGGGCGAGTACCGGCACATCTCAAGAAAAACGTAATGCTTTCAGTTGGAGAGTACCGGCACTTCTCAGAAACGAACAGGTACTTTGGCACAGAGTACCTGCACTTTAATTTTTCCATTTCAAGCACTGGTTCATACAATTGGAAAAATTGACTTGTAGGCACTTTCTGGCACTTCAGTCAGTGGCGGCTGATGACATCTGAAAATGGTGAGGCATAAAAGTTTGCTGTAGCGAGCAAGCGTAGCCAACCAACATAAGGTGGGAGGGAGGCGTTGGGTGTGGTGTTCTTCCCCTGGGACATTTTTGAAAAAGAAGTGGGCAAATGGTGCATTTTAAAGCAAATTTGAGAAAGCAAGAAGGTTTATAAAGCAATTTTGAAAGTGTAGGCTTAAAATATTTAAACACATAAAAATGCTCCATCTCTTACTGAATTAAAATTGTTCAATGGTTAGTCTAGTTTGTAACATCAAATTGTATTGTGCGCAAGGAAGGTTTCTAATTATCCTACCTGGACTCAGGGTTGTCTCTGCATTGCATCTGGTTGGTAATTAAGGCTGAAAATCTTCCTCCCATATTGGTTATCTTATAACAACAAGGGTAAGTATGAAAAAAGAAAATGTAAATTATGTTTTGAGCAAAATAGTAACAGGTTGTACCTAATTTACTATGCAAGTACATATATATTAAATGATCGGAGCCTCCGTTCTCTTCATCAGAGCCTCTGGCAACCTTTTGAGTCTGTGCATACAAGGGGCACTTGATGGAAGAATATGCCCCAAATGAGATGTCACAGAAGTGGCGTCTCTAGAGAGGCCTAGTTTATAAAAGTCCTAATGTGTCCCCATCCCCCCTAAAACTTACTTACAGCCACCACTGAACCCCAATACTGTTATAAAGGCTGCAAGGAAAATACCAACTCAGCACAAAGTTATTTCCTAATACATGGAATATGAACCTTTTTGGCTGTTGAGCTTTAAAATTAGTTCAATGCACATGCCTTATGGTTCCCTATGATATTTAATGCAGCATATATTTCTGGACAACATACTGAAGTAATTTCAATAACTTTACCACTAGCTCCAGTGACACTCAGATGTTTGTGTCACTGAAGTAGGCCTTAAATTAATATGCAATTCATATGTGTTTCCACCAGGCCATTTTCCTGAACTTCTTCCTCACCGCATTGTAATATGCTGTTACTTTACCACACTTGTTTTACTGCATTTAGAGTATGCGCATTGTGTTATTTTTTTTAATGTGTTGTCCCGTGTCAGGAGCCTTGACAGTGTTGGCTGCATTCTAGGTTTGAGAATGTTAAGCTGGAGGCAGTTGCCCACAGCCTCTCAACCTGAAAGGTTGTCGTCGCGGTCGTGGGTCCATTTTTACAATAAAGAAACTTACCAAAACTACAAAGTGTTCCTGGAAGATTCTGTTAATTGGAAATACTAACTTTGGTAGATATCGCCCAGCCCCCTACATTTTATGGTACCAGGAGTGGAGTACAGTTTCTTTGTCAGACAGGAAAGAACCCACCGACCTGGATCTTGTGCTGTTTGGAGCGGTTGCAGTTTCGGCGGTCTTCTCGTTTCCTGGTTGGCGTGAGACTTAATTTCAGCGGACGACCTATTGCCAAACTGATCGCTTGGCTGTCACGTGACCCAGGGGCTGCTGGGGCCTTTGTTATGCCATTGAATATACTTTAGAAGATGCGTGTAGTGGGCTGGGCTGGGCGATCTCCGCCAAAGTGGGTATTCCCAATTAACAGACTCTTCCAGGAACGCTTTGTAGTTTTGATAAGTTTCTTTATTGCAGGAATGGACCCACGACCACGGCGACAACCTTCCAGGTCGAGAGACTGCAGGCAACTGCCTCCAGCTTAACATTCTTGAACCTAAAATGCAGTCAACACTGTCAAGGCTCCTGACACGAGACAACACATTCAAAGAATAACACAATGCACAATATTCTAAATACAGTATAACAAGTGTGGTAAAAGTAACAGCATATTACATCATCTTGCCTCCTTACAAAACACCAAAACAAAAAAAGAAACTTTACAAAATGCAGAAGATATATAGTTTAACAGAAAATCGTCAAATCTAGAAGGCAATCTAACCATACTGTTAGGACGTTCACATAACACACCACAATTCTCTTGACATTTGATGGAATCCTCTTCCTGAATAATGCCAGAAATAGAGGCTCCTTCAATACTACCTTTTCCATAATTTAAATAAATCTCTGGAAGAACAGAAACATACATGCTAACAAGCTTGATTATTGTTCCCAATAGAAATGTCAGCAGAAATAATATTGCCTGTGTTCAATTGGATATCCTGGTCAGAATATAATTTTTAAAATATTTCAGTTTGAGCTGCAGATATCGGTGCAACACTATTTCTATTCCACCATCCCTTTCCTTCCAACAACAGAGAATTATTTTTTGCTTTAAAAACTTTAATGGGCATAGAAAACTTGGATTCCCCTTTCAGTACTCTTTGCGTTTTTTTTAATCAACACATGGTCTTGCACATTCACTTGGGTTTCTTTGACCCTATTTCTAATGTCATAGTTCATTTTTTGTATTATTTGTTTATTTGACACTGTGTTCTTCAATTTGGTTAAATCAATGTCTTCCATCCCATTAGATTTGTAATTACTCTTTTGTATAAGCCAAGATGGTAACAGATTGGTTCTTGCTTTCCTCCCTCTGAGTAGTATAAATGGGGATTCCTCAGTAGTAGAATGGGGAGTAGTGTGGTATCCCCATATTTTCTCTTGAAGAAAACAAAATACCTCAATATTGGTAGCAACAGCAGTTTGCATGCCCTCCTTCAAAAGACGTTTTTCTTTTTCTACCAAACCATTGGACGCAGGACTGTACGATGCCACCTGAGAATGCCTAATGTTAAGTTTCCTCAACAAATCTTCCATTTTCTTTGAAGTGAAGTTTTCTCCATTATCAGTAACAATAGAAGAAGGAGAACCTTCCAAACACAAGAGTTTTACAAGAAATGAAATCACAGAATCTGAATTAGCATAGTCAACAAATGAATGATAAATCCATTTGGAAAAATAATCTATCACTAAAATTAAATGTTTCATCTCCTTTGGCAAGATATCAAATGGACCTGAAAAATCTGTGGCTGTATCATCCCAAGCCTTACCTGGAAAAGGAACAGAACATAATGGTTTAGTTGTGCATTTCCAATGTTTATCAGAAACCACACAATGTGAGCAACTATTCACAAAATGAGATACCTGTTTATCTAAACCCGGCCACCAATACGCTTCTTTAATTATCTTAATAGTGGCAGAAATTCCTAAATGCCCTTCATGAGCAATTTTCACAATTTTGATCCTTAGATCATTAGGTGGAACAAACAAGTTACCTCTCATTCATATGTCGTTTTCAAATGAAATTCACTGGCTATTTGTTTGAAAGTTCTCATTTCACTACTGAGATTCTTCTCTGATGGCCAACCACTGTTGATGTATTGGGAAACCTGTAGTAAAATGTTGTCTTCTGACATGGCTAAATTCCACTCTCCCATTGTTATGTTACCATCACAGGCTGAAATAGCACCAACTAGCCCAACCAATCATTCAGTATCTTGCTTTTCTGTCACATCATCAGAATATTGTAATGGTATACGAGAAAGACAATCAGCACGAGTGTTCTTCCCACCTTGTACATACTTTACTCTTAGATCGTATTTCTGCAAATTAGACAGTAGATGCACCAAATGAGCAGAAGCTTTTCCCAGACCATTTCTACTGAGTAGATGCACTAATGTTTTATGGTCAGTATATACGTCACAGCTAGTTCCCCATATGTAAGTTTTGAATTTGTGGACAGCCCACACACAAGCTAGAGCCTCACTCTCAATGGTACTGTAATTGCTTTCCACTTCAGAAAGTGTTCTGGATGGAAAAGCTACAGTATTCTCCTGTTCTTTGACCCACTGACCAAATACAGCACCTAGACCTTTCAAACTGGCATCCACAGGTATGAACGATTTTCCAAAAGGAATGAAAGCTTTTAGGGAAAGAGCAGATAAGACCAACTCTTTGACATTTTGAAACTTTTTATTGTCCTGGTCATCCCTCACAAACTTATTGCCTTTTTAAAGTAAGGATCTTAAAGGTTGAACCATTAATGCATACCCTGGCACGAAGTGTGCTTAGTACTTGCGCAAACCCAAAAACAAACTCAGGGTATTGTTATCAGTGGGAGGAGGAGCATCTTTGATAGCTTCTAAATTGCAAAGCTTTGGTTTTATACCATCCCCTGATATAGTATGACCTAAATACTCAACCTCGATGATCATAAGCTTGCACTTGTCTGTTTTAACTGTCATACCACAGAATTGTAAAATGTTAAAAACTTTCTTCAAAACTAATATATGTTCTTCAGCCTTCTCAGTATAAACAAGTATATCGTCTTGAAATGCCAAAACATTTCCTATATCCCCGAACAACATGTTCATCATCTTCTGAAAGACACTTGCTGCGGATTCTAAGCCAAATGGAAGCCTACGATATTTAAATACACCAAAAGGACTAATAAATGTCGTAAGCGTCTGACAATCTTCACTAAGTGGAATTTGATGATATGCCGAGCATAGATCTATGGTTGAAAAGACTTTAGAGTTACCTACACTTGTAATCATCTCTTGGATGCGGGGAAGAGGTTGACAATCAACTAAAATATTTTTATTGAGGGCTCTTAAGTCAACACACAATCTAAGGTCACCAGACCTCTTTTTAGTAAGAACAATAGGTGAAACCCATTCTGAAGAGTCAGTAGGTGTAACTATTCCATCAGAAACCAATTTGTCCAATAGTTTTTTAAAGTTTTGCCTGATGCTTAAAGGAATTGGTCTAACTTTATGTATTATTGGTAAACCTCCTTTCTTGAGCTTGATACAATGTTCAAAACCTTGAACATTACCTACTTTATATAAGAAGACATTGGGAAATTGAGTCTTCAGTTCTTCAATTATAGAAACAGGAGACAAAACAGACAAAACTGAATCAGCATCACCTGGTAGATCTCCTAGAACAATTGGTATGTCATGACCAGGACGTGAAACTATTCCAAGCTTCATTAGGTCCTTCCAACCCACAATATCTCATTGATTGCAACATATATCTTGGTAATAATATATCTGCCAAGAATCTCTAATTTTGTCCGGAAAAACCCAAGTAGTTCTATATCTTGTTCACCAAATGCCTTTGGATTTATATCAGGGCATTCCAAAACATTAGATTTGGACCAAAAACAACAATAAGTGCTATCTGCCAGAATCGTCACCGGTGCTCCAGAATCTGCCATGACAGTCACTTTTTTACCATCTAATAAAGCCTCACATATAGGTCTCTTGAAGCATTCCCTTTTTATCCCTACAGTTGGATGACTAGGTAAATCCCCAGTCAGAATTACATTAAACAACTTACTCATGCACTCCTGGACATCATCCTCTGAACCCTTTGTATATACATTGCTAATTCGTACTTTGGACAAATTGTTAGTTAGGCTTGGATTGGACTTGGTACCTCTGCACACTTTTTGAAAATGTCTTCTTTTGCAACACTTCAGAATTTTTTTTCCTATGGCCAGACAAAAATAACTATTCCCAATATGATTATGCGAGCCACACTTGAAGAAAACAATCATGCTTTGCACCGGACCTTTCCTAAATTTTAAAGACTTATCACTAACAGCACAAATTGAATAATCTTCTGTTACACAGCTAACCGCTAAGTGAGAGCCATGATTGGATAAAACTTTAGAGGAGACAATGGACCTCTCAATACTTTTCACAATATCAATCGTCTCTTCCAACGTGGAATCGCGACAAGCTAAAGGACGCTCTTGTATTTTTTTCAAAAAACAATAAAATACAAATTGGTCTTATATATATATATATATATATACATATATATATATACGTATATATATATATATATATGTGTATATATATATATATATATATCTACATTGCTACCAAAATCACATTTGGCTGCCAAGACACGTAACATATCAACTTATTCTTCAACTGATGGTTCAGCTGACTGCCTGCACATGGCAAAATTAAACCTTTCTAATTGAACACTGAATTCATCTGAATATTGCATCTTCATTCTTTCTTTTCCTTCCACATTCATGTTCCATGCTGAATCTTCACTATGTGGTGTCAGAATAGGTGTCAAATAGTCAAAAACAGGCTGTCCAGTGACACCCAAATCTTTAACTATTAGGGCCGTTTTCCCAACTGGTGAAAAGTCACTAGCATCAATTGCTGTAAGATAATTTTCATAGATCCTCAACCACTCAGACCACTTTAAATCTGTTTTTTCACCCTTCTGTAAGAAAGGTGGAGGTTGAACAACCCCTCGAGTTGATGCTGTATCCCAAAATAAAATATAAATGACCAAATAAACACAAAAAAACTTGACTATGTAAGTAAAGCTCCACTAATACCTAAA
Source organism: Pleurodeles waltl (assembly GCF_031143425.1). Lineage (NCBI taxonomy): Eukaryota > Metazoa > Chordata > Amphibia > Caudata > Salamandridae > Pleurodeles > Pleurodeles waltl. The sequence goes on along the minus strand of NC_090444.1, from coordinate 1,667,542,541 downwards.
TCAATACAGCCAAAACATGAGAATACAGTAAATAGAAAATACTCTTATAAGCAGAATGAAACAAATGCAGGAAAAAACATATACTGTTAGATTTAAACCCCCCAAACATCTAGGAAAAACAACTGCAGATGTTCCTCAATTGATTAATTGTCTTAATATTGTCAACTGTAAAAACACCAGCATGTAGAAAAAACAACGTTTCTAGCCATTATAATTTTTTTTTTTCTCCCCAAAACAGGCTCAGAACGATGTGTCCAGGTGTCTTCCCTCTGTAAAGCACGTTGTATCCAGGCAACAATGTTATTGATTAAATAAATTTGCTGCGTCAGGGTATCCAGGCAACCGGCAAGTTTCTTGCAAGTGAAATCATCATATTGTACAGGCTCAAGTCGTTGTAGTCAATTTCAGGCTTTGTTTCACGTGTAGAGCGTCATCTGGTATCCTAGCAACCAGCTTCCAGTCCTCCCGCCGTACACGTTGAATGCGTTAAAAATTATACCACGCGCTGAGTTGCGTGTAGCGCATCATGTGGTATCCAAGCAACCAGCTCCAGGGGCCCCAACAGCACAGCGTCCTGACCTGAGAGCTCCAGAGTGAGAAAGGTGTACTTTTTTTGGGGGGGCCCTGCAAGTTTTGTTACGCCACTGAGTATGTTTACTGGGCATCCTGCCTACTGAAGCGTGTTTGCGCTTCCTGCCACTCGGGCTAGTGTTGGGGTCGAAAACAAATTGCCATGAACAGGAAAGGCTCAAAAACTATTGTGTTTGTCTTGGCAAAGGGATTTGAGTAAGTGGACGTTATCTGAAAGGTGTACTGAAATAAAAGACCCTACTATGCATGTTGCATTGTAGTTGTTTGTCCTTTTGAGATGATTACGTACAAATGAAGCAGGATGAATCTGATTATCCCACTAGAATTTTAAGGCCAGTAGAAAGGATCTGTCCAGATACCTGCGGAGGAGATGTGGCCAAATGGCAAAAACTGCTAACTTTGAAACTAAGAACCCAGTTTCTAGTGCTGGCATCAGCTTGACATTGTGTGATTTTGGGCAAGTCACTTAATCTTTCTGAGTCTAAAAAATAAAATATGTAATGTAACTGGTTCTCTTGTTCAGCTATCTAATGCCCTTGGACCAAGTTTGCGTTACAAAACTACAAAAGATAAGTAAATAGTGAAAGTCAATACGAGAGTTATTGCTTTTCAATCTGGTGGATACTGAGCTACTATAATGCTGCAACTCACTCGTTTGAAGCGGTTCATGCACATTCTTTTGCATTTCATCATCAAGGATGTCATGTACAGTAATGCAAGCATGGAAAATAAACCTCTTAGTGTCAACGAAAGTAGCTATTTAAAATTAGGGTGCAGCTGGCCCCTCACATCTGTTGCTCCAATAGATGCTGCACCCCTGGCAGCCATGGTCATTGCTTTCCTTACACAGCCACATGGATTACTGAGACCATTGGAGTGAAAAACAGACCTGGCCTTTATAGGTTTCTTTTTTAACAAAGTTCAGAAAATAGACCACGGCTACCTACACGGAGAGCCCCTTGTCTATTCCGCTCACAGGTCTGTTGTTTGCCCCAACTTCTGTATCTGCAAGATCGGTAGTTATCAAAAGGCACTGGAACCACGGTCAAGTACAAAGCTAAGGTTTAATTGTCATGACATTTGTGATATTTTTTTTTCTGCACGCTTTGAAATTTTTTGAGCGAGCCTTAATGGTTTTACAGAGAAAAAATTAATAACTGTAAAAAAACAGTATTCCAAGACAATGTCTGGCCACCTCTTTCTACGAGTGGTGGAGGTCATACATAATTATCAGTGGTATTGCTAATAAGAATTTGTTGAAAGCACATCATTAACTTGCGGGGTGGTGGCTGGTGTGCATGGCCAGGGGTAATCAGTATGCCATTCTTGTCTAAGTTTTTAGCTTGCAATAATAATGCAATAATACCTTGCACCTTGATTACACTGTTGAGGTGGAAATCTTCATCTGCATATGCCCTCAGCTCTACTCTATAAAGGGATCCGCACCGACTGACATCTACACATTGTTGTGATGATCACACAAGGCTCAGAGTCAGGACAAGTGAGACTTGAGCCCGGACACAGCACAAGGTGATCTCCTTCTCGCTAATTGTCTCTCCCCGCTCCCTTGTGCAGACAACCCATGGTGCACGAAGAAGTGGTAGAGACAGGCTGGCTGAGCAGCCCAGCAATGGCAGAAAAGGCCAATCAGTGCATGGCCTCACATTAAGCCATTGCAGTGATTGGGCATGCTTCGTGGGCAGAGCCTTCTGCTCAACCCCCGCTGCCTGACTCATGTGCACACACTGCATCAGTGGCCTAACCTAGCTGCATGTTTCAGCCAATCCAGATGCTGCTACCTTGCTGTTACACTACGTGAGAGTAACGCCAAGATTGGCTCGGGCAGGCACACTCACCCCTCATTAGGAGACCTGGGGTTGTGGCTTTGATCAACCCCCGCTCACTAATGTGCAGGTAGAGAGAGGCCTCTAATGCGTATGTTGGGCTAGCCAGAAAAAGGCAGCAGTCCAACCTGACATGTGCACTTTGTAGACCTAGGCACTGGGTGCTGCTTAGCTGATGAATGTGTGCCTGTCAACATCTTTAAGCCCCACCCATCTTCAGAACTGCTGACTGAAACCGGCCCGTGGCTAAAGGCTGACTATTCACATAGATGTAATTTGGGCTGGGGGGTCAAAATATGAGTGGGGCAACACCCCAACACCTTAAGGCAGGAACCGCCAGAGGCTTCAGTACAACAAAAATTGGAACATAATTATAGACAGTTCCTTCGGACTACACAAGTGCAGCTCAGCTGGTGGCAGGGCCAGATTGGAAATCAAAATCAGCCTCTGTAAAAATGTTCAAACCAGCCTCACACTGTAGGAGGGTGCAAGTAGAATGATGGGCAATGATGGCACGGGTCATGACTGCCTATTCTGTTCTTAAAATAGTCCTGAAGCCTGGAGACTACCCTGAAAAGGCCAGAGTGGCAGAAAGACCAGTCTGCCCTGGCAGGTGGTATGTGGAGTGGCAGAGGCTATGTCCACCCACCATATTTTCATATCTGTACCAAACAAGATATGATTTTTCTTGAGGAAAGCACTAACCACCCAAAGGAACTCTTCACGATCGTCAAAGAGCTTTCCTGCCCAGCAGCCACCAAAAACACAATCCAACCCACTCAGACCCACTAGCAGACTACTTTCACGACAAAATCACAGCCATCTACAGAAACTTTTATCCCCAACCCACCAGCATCAAACACCTAGTGACCCCGTCAGGTGACTCTACCACAGTGGTGTAACAAAACATGAGGGGGCGCCCCTGCAAAGTACCTTGAGGGGGCTTTCTCTCCTATGGACCCACTCAGGGGCCTGCCACCTGTGCACAGTGTACTGTGCTGAAGGGGTCCCCTGTAACTCAGGGCCCCTCTCACAGTGGGGGCTGCGGGGCCTTTGTTACTCCACTACTCTCCCAGCCACCTGATCACTGACTGGAAGCCTCTATCCCTCCAGGAAACAGCAGCCCTCATGGGTTCGACCCACCCCAGCTCACCCAACGACCCATGCCCCCACTACATCTTCAACCTGGGCCAGAAGGAAATCAGCAACACCCTCACTTCCATCCTCAACACATTTCTTTAGGACTGCCACCATCTCCGAAGCATTGTAGCAAACTTCTCTTTAAGAAACCCTTCGCCGACCCCAGCAAATTCAAAAATTACCATCCCATTTCACTGCTCCCCTTCCCAGCTAGGGTCCTGAAAAAAGCCATCAACAAACAGCTCTCTGAACACTTGAGAAGACACTATCTACTGGACACCTCCGAATGCGGCTTCCGCATCAACTAGAACATCGAGATCGCCCTTGTCGCTGCAACTGACGACATCAGGTCCCTCCTCGACCACGGAGAGAAGGCGGCCTTGATCCTCCTCTACCCCTCTGCCGCGTTTGACACCATGTCCCACTACACCCTCACCTCCAGACTCCACCACAGCGGGATCTCAAGCAACCCCTCAAATGGATCCATACCTTTCCCATAGGACACACCCAGAGAGTCTGCCTCCCACCCTTTTTACCTTGGAACCAAAAGAGCACCACATGCGGCGTCCCACAGGGATTCTCACTCTGCCCCACCCTTTTCAACACCTACGTAATGTCGTTGGTCAAGAATGTTCGTTCCTATGGACTCAACATCATTTCATACGCCAACAACACTCAACTCATACACTCCCTCTCATGAAAACCACACCACCCCTAGAGACAACTTCAGCAACGCCGTGACCCATGTCACCGAATGTGAACACGGATAAGACAGAGGTGATCATCTTCGGAGATAACTCTTCCCCCTGGGATGAGTCCTGGTGGCTCTCCACGCTTGGACAACCACTGATCCCGACTGACCACGCCTGCAATCTTGGCATCATCATTGACAACAAACACGCCTTCAAATGACAGATAAGCGTAGTGGCCTCCTCCAGCCTCCACAACCTCTGCATGCTTTGAAAGATCTTCAGATGGATCCCCATCAAAACCAGAAAGATGGTAACCCAAGCCATCATCACCAGCAGACTAGACTACGGAAACGCCATTTAAGTCGGACACCCCCCTAGCTCCTCCACTGTCTCCAGACCATCCAGAATGCAGCACTGAGACTCATCCTGGACCTCCCTAAGCAGACCCGCATAACCTCCCACCTCAGAGGCCTCCACTGACTGCCTGTGCACAAGAGGTGCAAATTCAAGGTTCTCACCATTGCATACAAAGCTCTGCACAACATCGAACCCAATCTTATCAATCTCTCCTTCCACCAGCCCACCAGGGAACTCCATTCAACAACTTTTGCCATTGCTCAGGTCCCGAGAGTCCCGACAGCTGCAGTGGAAGGCACTTCTTCTCCTACCTTGTTGCCAAGATTTGGAACAACCCTCCCCCACCCAGCTGCGTACCACGCACACTCTCCTCGACTTCAGGAGAAAGCTCAAAACATGGCTCTTTGAGGAGTAGCTACCAGTTTTCAGCAACAACCCACAGTGTCTGGATACCCCCCAGGGTGATAAGATTTAAAAATGTAATGATTGACTGATTGATTCTCTAATAGTGCTACTGGCATTTGGGAAAATTGCTCAGTGCTGACTGACCTACCATATGCTGGAGGCAGAACTGGCTTAGCAGCATTTTTCAAAAACAAAGTGATAGGTGCATTGCTGGATTTTTCCTGCACAAGACTGCTACTCATCACATGCATGGATGCTAAGCCCAGAAAATAAATGGTGTCAGAAGGAGGTCTCTAAGCTTTACCCCTGGGAGCTCACCTCAATGCAAGATCTGTAGTTCAACATGCTATAAAAATCTGCGAGATCATCACCGACCATGTCCTCTTCCCACGTACTCCATTTGCTGTTTAGGAAACAGGCTGAGAGAGAAGTGTGATGTTAATGCATGAAGCTAATATCAACTGCAACTAATCCAAGGGCATGCATTATGAGTCCTTTAAACACATGCACTTGAAATGTATAGCCCGCACACTCTCCTCTTTGACACGTGCATGCATGTACCACTTTCCAAAAACCTAACATAATCTTTCTCAGTTGACCTCCTGCCCTGCCACAGGTTGTGATATCCACCCACGGCCAGACCCAAAGCAGCCCTGGCAACTTTTTCTGACCAGTCCCTAGGTGGTGGGGGGGTGCTGGGTACCATTGCACACACAGTGAGATCTTAAAACTGTGCGTGCAAAGGTACCACACACAGTTTTAAGACCTCATAGGGGATATGCAAGAGCAAGCTTGCTACTGTTTTGGGGGCCGAGTTTGCAGCACTGCTACAACACCGGCCCCCAGTCACAAAACCGGCCCCACTGCTCCAGAACTGGCCCCCATCCTTCCAGCCAGCCCGGCCCTGCTTCCACCTCTAACCACTCTTTCATCCTGCCCAGTCTCACTGTTTGAGCTGATGTTCTGCAGAACGCATATTCTAAACCAAGTTTGGAATACATGAACAATGTGGGCTACTCTCAACTAATCAATAGTCCTACTGACCACGTTGACATAAATTCAGGTACTTATCATCACCAAGTGGCTGGATCATGCTCTTGCAGGTCACATTCAGATTCAAAGAAGGATACCAAATGCCGTTCTCCTTCAGTTTCATGGTAAGACAATGTAACAACTTTCAGGCTGATAAAATCCTTCATGTCATCCCTGAAAATGCTTTCCACTCATTTGGTGATCCATAAGAGATCCTGTACCAACTCTGTAAGTCTTGATGAGGCAGCCCCTCAAGAACAAAAGATGTCAGCCAAAGCAAGATGCAATAAATGGTACTCTGAAGATGTTTAACCTTTGAAACAGACTCCCAGAAACGAAAATATAGGTTCCTTGAAAAGCACTGCAGTAAAGTGTATCTCCCTGAAGACAGAATAACTTCACATTCATGCTTGTAGTTGCACATTGGACATTTACACAGCAATAAAATGCACTTGGACTGCTGCATTGCATTGGCAAAGTTGATAATTTTAGAAAATTATTTCCGGTCTATCAGTAAATAATGATAGTACCTTTTAGTGTATCACAAGTACTGCCATCTCAAAAGCTATTTAACAACACAATGCTCTTTTTCAGTGTGTAAAATTGCGTTGATCTGGGCCAACCTGGGGCAAGATGCAACACCAAATCAAAATATCATTACCTCCTCAACCCCATTTCGCGTTCCAGTCCTTACTGAATGAGGTGTTTCACCTCCACCCAGGCCTACGTGCCCTGGCCAGATCCAATCAAAAAGTCCCATGTAGCTCCTCCCTTCCCTCTTCTCTTCCTTATCCTCCAAAATAAGGGCAAAGAGCCCAGAAAACATCAACAACCCCAAGCAACAGAACCAAAAAGGAGTCAGGTTGAAATCCGGCCAGGAACGGGGAGGGAGTGATGTAAAGATTGGTAAGAGAAACAGGGTATTTGGAGTAATGATAATTACCGGTAAGTAATGAATTCATTACCTCCTCAACCCTATTGCTCATCCCAGTCTTTACTGAATGAGGATATACCAAAGCAGAAATAACCTGACTCCCAGAAAAGAAAAAAACACAAACCACTGGAGAGTGCAGAACATCTTTATTGCACACCAGAAGCGCAGCAGACCAGATAGTTCATTGAACAACAGCAACCAATACCCGAGAGCTGAATGTCCCGGGATCATGCACATCCAGCCTATAATGTGAGACAAAAGTAGATGGATTGGCAAAAGTGGCTGTCGGACAAATGTCCAAAACGGAAACACCTTGTGCCTTCGCCCAGGTAGCTGCCATGCTTCTTGTGAAACGCCCCTGGACTCCACCTGGCAGAGCAGCATGTTGAGAATCACAAGCCAGGGAAATCAAAGAGCGAATCCAACAGGGTATTCGAGGTAATGATAGGTATTGGTAAGTAATGATTCCATTATTCTAGTTCTCAACAAACCCGCACTGAGCACGTTTTCACCGGTCACAAAGGGCTCTGTAACTGAGATCATCAGTAAGTTAAAGCCCACTTCTTGACATTTTAATCCTTACAACATAGAAAAATATGTCGATACGACGTTATGCTATCATAACAAGATTTATCAGTGCCTCTTTTACATTCCAAGTGGTTCCACAAAAATATGATGAACATACCTTTGTAACACTGCTTATTAAGAAACTAAACGCTGATCCAGGAGTTATGAAAACTACAAATCGATCTGCAATTATCGCATAGATTTTGCGATGGACCACTGGTACATCACATTTCTTTGTCTACAGAGAAACACATCTTCCTGCCACACGAAGTTGAAGAACATCTGGAAGATGTCAGCTGATTGATAGTAGGTGGGCTTTCTAATTTTCCTTCAACTATGAAATATGTAGTTAATAATGCCTCAGGTGCTTTTCTCCCTTTGCACCTAGTTCTGCTGCTAGTGCCTTCTGGGAATCTGAAGCCTCTATTACCTTCATCATTTGATTGATGTTCTGTCCAAAGACCTCCGAGCAGGTAATGATGGCTGTAGAGTCAAAACACCACCCTGTCCATTAATTCCTGCTTGGTCCCACCCCCCAAATTCACAAGTCCCTGCTTTGGAGGCTCCTGGCTGGGATATCAGTAAAACAAAGGGCATAAATACTCAGTGTTACAAAAATAAAGGTACTTTATTTTGGTGACACAAATGCCAAAAATACCATAGAGACCAAACTCCCTTAGGAGGTAAGTAACACACATAGGGCCTGATTCTAACTTTGGAGGACGGTGTTAAACCGTCCCAAAAGTGGCGGATATACCACCTACCGTATTACGAGTCCATTATATCCTATGGAACTCGTAATACGGTAGGTGGTATATCCGCCACTTTTGGGACGGTTTAACACCGTCCTCCAAAGTTAGAATCAGGCCCATAGTATATATACTAGTATGCAGACATAGCTCTAAAAACAGTTAGAAAACAGTGCAAATAGTGAAAATCACAATAGATAGAAATGGGCCTAGGGGTAACAGAAACCATATACAAAGAAAGTGGAATGCGAAAGTCGGTTTCCCACCTAGGCAAGTGTAGTGTGTAAAGGGGCACTGGGAGTATTAGAAAACACCAAAGGTAAGTAATAGAACCCACTCCAAAGCCCAGGAAAGCAGGAGTAAATCACAGTAACTTTCCTAGAACACACAAGAACAGGAGAAAGAAGATTATGCAAGAACCAGAAGAGACTGCAAGACACCAACAATGGATTCTTGGACCTGAAGACCTGTGCAAGAAGAGGACCAAGTCCAAGAAGCACTGAAGAGTCCAGGGAGAACAGGAGCCCCTGCTAACCCAGATGAAGGTGCAAAAGAAGAACCACTGGTGAAGAACAACAGTCAGTACTGCACCGAAGAATGCAGATGTGGGTTCCTGGTTGGTGCAGAAGATGTCCCATGCCGGATGGATGATTGCAGTCTGGTTCTTGTCGCTTGATTCTGCGGTTAGCGGAAATGGCACTGACGGGACTAAGAGGGACCTGGTGGACTCTACCCAGGAGGGGGAGTCAGAAGAGGCTCTCAGCAACTCAGGGAGCCCTCAGAAGACCAGGCAGCATGCACAGGAGTCCCCGAGCATGGGGACAAAGAATGTCCAAAAGGAGGCCCATGCAGCATTACACAAAGGGATCCCACGCCGCCAGAGAACCACGCAGGAAGCTGTGCGTCGCTGGAAGGAGTGCTGGGGGCTGGAGCTGCAGGGTGCATGAAGAATTTTGTGGAAGGATGCCAACAAGCCTTAGCAACTGCAAAACATGCTGTACACGGGGGTACTGTCTTGCATAAGGAAGCAAGTTCTTACCTCCACCAAAGTTGGACAGTTGGACGTCAGGATCATTGGGACCATTTCAGTCCACCACCCGTGATGCTGGATCCCTGCACTTCATCAGGAGAGGGGACCCAAACCACCGGTTGTTACTGCAGATGGGTGCCTGCTGACGCGGGGAAGTGACTCCTTCACTTCAAGGGAGTGTCACAACTTGAACGCTTCTTACTGCTATAATCAGCCAGTCTCTGGGCTCCACTTGGTTTCTTGCTTGTTCTGGATTGACCAAGGTAGGGGCGACCCTTTCCAGTAGCCACGGTTCTGCTGATAATAAAACACCAAGCATGCCGTAACTTCCAGAAGGAGTCCCAGAGGAAAAAACCCAACGTGGGAAAAACCTCAGAATCAAGGACTCCTGGAAAGAGAAGAACAAAAGCACAAAAAATAACTGGAACAAACTGCAGGCGGAAAAAGAACAGGAGAAATCCAAAGTCACAGGATATGGGAGTGAGGAGCACAGCCATGAAGGAAGTGTTTGCAACGCAAGGAACAGAAAAACCAACTTGTGCTTATACTCTGAAAAACAGGAAGTTACTTGGAGGAAATATTGAAGACACCGTCTTGGATTGGGAAAGATCACATTCAGATGAATGGAAAAATAGCCATAGAATAGAAAGGTAACAAGCAAGGCATGCAGGGAAAGGGACACAGACTCTTGGGAAGAAGAAACATGGCTAAGGCAAGGAAAAGAAAAAAGGAAGAAAAAAGATGAAAAGAGGAAAACAGCAAGAACAGGTAAGCAACTTAAGAGGGCAAAAGCGAGGGCAGCGTAAACAGTGCCCAAAGGGAAAGCTTAGCCAAAAAGCGGACCACGGCCGAAACGGCCGTCCGAAAAGTGGGCCGCCGATCTGACCGCGGCCCATAAGTGAGGCGCTGCCGGTCTTTGCGGTGTCACAGTAGGTCCCCTGCCCGAAGCCCCAGGTTTGTCTGGAAAATGTTGAAAAAATGAGTAGGCCAAACGAGGAGCATGGACTGGAGAGGCATCTTCTCATGAACAATCACTGATGAGAAATCCTTTCCAGTGAATCAAGAACTGGAGACAATTCCAAAAACGTAAGAATTGCATATCTCTTGTACCTCATACTCGGGATGACCATCAACTAGAAGAGGAGGAGGTCAATGGGCATTTTTTTTGTAAGGATCAGTAACGAAAGGTTTGAGTTGGGAAACAGGAAAAACAAGATGAACTTACCAAGTCACTGGTAAACGACGTTGGACAGAGACTGGATTGATGACATGCTGAACTCTAAAAGGACCTTAGAAATGTGGTTTGAACTTATTTTGGGAGAGGCGAAAAAGGCAAAATTCTAGAAGAGAGCCAGACCTTATTTCCAGGCTGGTAAGATGGTGCAGGACTACGCCGAGTATCAGCTACCTTCTTCATGTAACGTTTTGTAACCAAGAGATTAGTACGCAGCAGGTCTTGAACCTGAGGACATTTCGGACAAATGAGGTAACTGCTGGAACAGGAGTGTCTTTATAAGTGATGTTAGGAAAAGCAGTAGGATGAAAACCATAAGTACAAAAAAAACGGTCTGGACTTTGTTGCGCTATGAACTGCATTGTTATAGGAAAACTCAGCTAATGGTAGATATGATGACCATTTACTTTGAGTTGCATTACAGAAACAGCGTAGAAATAGTTGTAGTAATTGATTTAAATGGTCAATGTTCTGTTTGACCATTGGTCTGAGGATGAAAACCAGATGATAGAAGCACCTCTATATGCAGGGACCCGGGACATCTTGTTTGGGGTCAAGGGCAACAAGTTTCTATATTTACTTTGTCCTCGGGACAAGTAGGCCCAACCCTCTGCAGCACAAACCCTTTGGCTGTCTGTTTACAGAGAGTGGAACTCTCTGCAGTTGAGGTAATGTGTTTCCAACAGATAAAGCTGTTCGAACTTGTATTTGTGGTTCATTATTTGAAAGCCTTCATTATTAGGGTGAGTGCTGTAAATAAATGTTTTAAGGTCACACTTCACTTCTGACGTTGGTTCCAGTACAAAAAAAAAAACGTGTATACACATGTTTGAAAAGTTTAGGCTATGAGGCTAAGTATAATGCTCCCAGAATGCTCTCTGATTAGATGCAAATGAAGTGTCATTTAGTAAAATGTGTTGATGCATGCTAGTATTTCCCAAAAATATTTCTAATGGAAAATCAGTGTAACCATTTTCAACACGAATATGGGAAGTATGAAAATAAACAAACACTGACAAAGCCAACTGGTCTGACATATTTTATAAGTCTTTTAGTTTCATCAATGCGTGTCTTGTTTTGACATGGCTTTTGTAACACTTTATTGTTGTGGGAGCTACCAGGCCCTCAACATTGTAACAAACACTGGCAAAAAAAACCCAAAAAGTTTTTGAACTCTAAAAGCACACGTTGCCACCAGTGGCATAACAAAGGCCTCGCAGCCACCCTCCAGGGGGCCCCTTCAGCACAGCACCTGCCCTGAGTGAGTCTGGAGAGGGGGCTCCTCCATGTTCTTTGCAAAGGGGCACCCTCCAGTTTCGTTACGTCACTGATTGCCACTGTAGTTCCTGACACTGAACAAAACTACTTTGTGTGCCAATATGCTCCTTGTGGAAGAGCAGAATACGATCACTCACAGTAAAGCCAGCCGAAAGAGAGAGAAATAGAAGTTTAATAAAAACAAAATGTCTTTGGTAACACCAGACCTAATTAGGGACTAAGACCCACATGTAAGTAGCTTTTTGCATGTCGCAAACAGCGACTTTCGCTGTTTGCGACGTGCAAAAAGCACATTGCGATGCACCCACCCAGTTTTGCGATTCAGTAACCTGGTTACCGAATCGCAAAACGGGTTTGTGACTCGCAATTAGGAAGGGGTGTTCCCTTCTTAATTGCGACTCGCAGTGCAATGTAGGATTGTTTTGTGACCACGAACGCGGGCGCAAACCAATCGCAGTTTGCACCCATTTCAAATGGGTGCTAACACATTCGCAAAAGGGAAGGGGTCCCCATGGGACCCCTTCCCCATTGTGAATGTCACTGTAAACCTTTTTTCAGAGCGGGCAGTGGTCCGCGTTTCATTTTTCGTTTTTGTAATGCATCTCGTTTCCTTTAAGGAAGCAGTCACAGACATGGTGGTCTGCGGTCTCCAGCAGGCCACCATCCCTGTGAGGGCCGCTATTCGCATGGGGGTCGCAAATTGCGACCCACCTCATGATTATTCACTAGGTGGGCATTTGCGAAGCCCTTGCGAATCACAGATGGTGTCAGGGACACCATCCTACATTCCGATTTGCGACTCGCAAATTGCGAGTCACTCTGACTCGCAATTTGCAGGTCGCAAATCTGAACCTACCTACATGTGGCCCCAAATTCTTAAAGGAAGTCACAAAAGTGCACCCATGGTATATGTCCTACCCCTATAAAATATTTGTGAACTGTATTTTAGCATGGGTAAATACGCATGTGTAGATTTGCTCATGTGAAAATCTATTAAGCATTTGCAAGTTCATTTTCCCTCCGGCCACTTTCTTCCCAACCCTGGAAGAAGTTGTAATTCTGCCATTGTCAGGAGTAAATGTCCAACCTTTCTTATTATGGGAAAATATTAGAGAGAAGCTAGTGAAAATCTTTAAAACATGCAGGTTAGTAGGTTTGCAGACTCAAATGCATTCCAGCCCTGGAACTATTGCTTACTGCTTCCTCCAGTCCCAGTATGCAGATCTGCAGAAAGGTGGCAAAATAAGGAAATTGCTACAGTAGGGATTGAAACTGCAAGTATTCAAGCCCTACTATGGTAGTAGCCCTGGCATAATCAGAGAGGCTATTATCATAGCTCTTACATAATGAGATTGCTGCCATAATTTGTCGCCACACTACATGGAACCAAAGGGACAAGTAGATCTTTTTACAGGACAAGTAGATTTGAGAAGCCACCTGTCCCCTTGACAAGTAGATATTTTAATAAATTCCATACCCCTGAATATGTAAAAACTTACAAAAAGTTCTCCAAAAACGAGATACATATTGAGGCTCTCGATCAGGAATGATTACTTGCAGAAGGCCATGTAATCGGAAAATAGCTCGTAGAAAGACTTGACTCATTTCCTTAACGGTAGGTAACTTCTTTAGGACTGAAAAATGAGCAATCTTAGTGAAAGAATCTACTGTAACCATTATGACCTGATATCCTGCAGATGATGGTAATGAACATATAAAATCTATGGTCACCATTTGCCATGGAACGGAAGGTACAGGCAAGGGCATCAATAAACCTGCTGGCTTAATTCGAGGTGTCTTAGTCTGAGCACATATCGGGCAAGATCTTACATATGTTTCAACATCAGATTTTAATGTGGGCCACCAAAAGTAACGAAGGAGCAGTTCCTGTGTATTCTGTATTCCACGATGTCCAGCAATAGTAGAGTTGTGACATATTTGCAGGGCTTCCGTTTGCACCTTCTAAGTAGGCAAAAATAAGATGTTCTTATGATAGTAATATTCCTGGGAACTTAAGGCATTCCATTCTACCATAGGTACCTTCTGATATTCGGTCTTCACTCGGTCGAGAAAGGATTGAACGACCCCCACTATTCGACATGGTTCTATTATGTGTGCAAAGGTGGTAATTGTGCTTTCCGGATATCGGCGGGATAAAGCATCAGTCACAATTTTTCGGGATTCAGGTATATAGGTTACCACAAAGTCATATTGGCTAAAGAAGAAAGCCCATCTGGCTTGCCGACTATTCCTGCATTGAAAACTGCAAAGATATTGTAGATTGCGATGATCTGTCCTGACTTCAAAGGTTTTCTGTGAACCCATTAGAAATTGCCTCCACTCCTTGCACACAGTTTTCAGTGCTAGTAATGCTTGTTTCCATTCCAGGGGGGATCTGGCTTGGCAGTTCAGGCTGGACTGTTCCCATGAGGAACAGGGTCAAGACTGATTTGCATATGGCTGGGTCCAAACTGGGGTGGCATGGTGAGCAAAAGAACGATGGATTAAACCCAGATCTATGACTGGGGGTGAGTGTTTGTATTGTTCAACACTCCGCACATCATTCTTTTGTGTTGATAATAAAACACCAAGCGGGCCGTAACTTCCAGAAGGAGTCCTAGAGGGAAAAACACAATGTGGGACAAACCTCAGAATCAAGGACTCCTGGAAAAAGAAGAACAAAAGCACAAAAAATAACTGGAGCAAACTGCAGGCAGAAAATGAACAGGAGAAATCTAAAATCACAGGATACGGGAGCGAGGTGCACAACCACAAAGGAAGTGTTTGCAACGCAAGGAACAGAAAACCAACCTGTGCTTATAGACTGAAAAATAGGAAGTGAAATACAGGAAATATTGAAGACACCATCTTGGATTGGGAAAGATCACATTCAGGAGATTAGAAAAATAGCCATAGTATAGAAAGGTAAAGATTAAGGCATGCAGGGAAAGGAACACAGACTCTTGGGAAGAAGAAACATGGCTAAGGCAAGGAAAAGAAAAAAAGAAGAAAAGAGGAAAACAGCAAGAACAGGTAAGCAACTAAAGAGGGCAAGAGCGAGGGCAGCGTAAACAGTGCCCAAAGGGAAAGTTTAGCCAAAAAGCAGACCGCAGAAGAAATGGCCGCCCGAAATGGTCCCTGAACTGGTGAAGACTGGATTATGCAAAGAAGGTACCATCTATGCCCTTCAAAGCATTCCCAGAGGCTTGTGGAGGCTACCCCTCCCATGCCTGTAACACCTATTTCCAAAGGGAGAGGGTGTAACACCCCCCTCTCAAAGGAAATCCTTTGTTCTGCCTTCCTGGGCTCGGGCTGCTTGAGCAACAAGAGGCCAGAAACCTGTCTGTGAGGTGGCAGCAGCTGGGGCTGCCTGGAAAACCTCAGAAGGCTGTAATGGCAATAATGTGGGTCCTCTAAGGAGCACACAGAGTGCATGGAATCATACAACCAATGCTTGCAAAAGCCTTGGGGTATGATTCCAACATGTTTGATACCAAACAAGGCCATATTATGAGTTAGCATTGTGAAGCTGGACATAGGTGGTGACCTATGTCCAGTGCACACGTAAAATGGCGTCCCTGCACTCACAAAGTCAGGAAAAATGGTCCTGGAGGTTGTGGGGGCAACTCTGCTAGTGCAGCGGTGCCCTCACACACATGTGCTCTGCACCCTGCTTTCAGGGCTGGAAGGCCTGTAATAGGAGTGACTTATAAGTGACCTGGTGCAGTGTAAATGGCAGTGAAAGGGTGCATGCACCATTTCGCACAGGCTGCAATGGCAGTCCTGTAGAAACCTTTGCATTGGCTCCCTATGGGTGGCAAAAGAAATGCTGCAGCCCATAGGGATTCCCTGGAACGCCAATGCCCTGGGTACCTAGGTAACATATACTAGGGACTTATAAGGGGGGACCAGTAAGACAATTTCGGGTGAAATACTGAGTTGCCAATATGCAGTGACAAAATTTAGAGGAGAGAGAGCATCGTCAGTGGAGTCCTGGTTAGCAGGATCCCATTGAACACAGTCAAACACACTGACATCAGGCAGAATATGGGGGTAACATACAAAAAGAGGGTACTTTCCTACAGGGGACCCAGCATCAAACTTACACAGACTGCCACCGCAGGCTGCATGACAATGTGCTCCAAAAAGTGAAAACACAACATGGCACACACTTATGTGCCATGTCCCCCTAACACTGCCTGAAATACTTGTAAGTCACCCCTATAGCAGGCCTTACAGCCCTAAGGCAAAGTGCATCATATTACAGGTGAGGGCATATCTGCATGAGCAAATATGCCCCTATTATGACTTTGTCGATTATTAGATATCGTAAGTGAACAGGGACGCCATTTTAAATACATATGCTGGACACTGGTCAATACGAGTTCCTGAGCTACATGATGCCATCACTAGAAATAGGTATATGTGGTATCAAACATCTTGGGGGTCATTCCAACTTCGGCGGGCGGCGGAGGCCGCCCGCCAAAGTTCCCCCGCCAGAAGATCGCACCGCGGTCAAATGACCGCGGCGGTCATTCTGACTTTCCCGCTGGGCGGGTGGGCGACCGCCAAAAGGCCGCCCGCCCGCCCAGCGGGAAAGACCCAGCAACGATGAAGCCGGCTCCGAATGGAGCCGGCGGAGTTGCCGGGGTGCGACGGGTGCAGTGGCACCCGTCGCGATTTACAGTGTCTGCTAAGCAGACACTGAAAATCATTATGGGGCCCTGTTAGGGGGCCCATGCACTGCCCATGCCAGTGGCATGGGCAGTGCAGAGGCCCCCAGGGGCCCCACGACACCCATTCCCGCCATCCTGTTCCTGGCGGTAAGAACCGCCAGGAACAGGATGGCGGGAAGGGGGTCGGAATCCCCATGGAGGATTCCTATGGCCAGGGGAAAACCGGCGGGAAACCGCCGGTTTCCCTTTTCTGACCGCGGCTTTACCGCCGCGGTCAGAATTGGCCAGGAAGCACCGGCAGCCTGTTGGCGGTGCTTCCGCGGTCGTCGGCCCTGGCGGTCCATGACCGCCAGGGTCAGAATGACCCCCCTTGTATTATTAAAACCCTCACTGATTCCAGTGATGGATTTATTATTATATCCACCCAGGGGCACCTTAGAGGTGCCCCCTGAGAACCTACCAACTGCTGGTGGGCTGACTGACTAGTTTCCACCAGTCTGCCACCAACAAACAAGTTTCTGACCCTCCAAGGGTGACAGTCTTTGCTCTTGTGCGGTCAGAAACAAAATACACTCTGGCAGGGGTGTTACCACAAGCCTACCAACAGGATGACCTGCAAATCTGCAATCCAAGGCAGGGGCGCTTCAAAGAAGCCCACCTCCCTTGGCATGCAGATCTGGCATCCCTCAAAAGGGAGATGCCAACCCCCTGTGCCCCATGGGCCATTTGGCACCTGGACAGGTGTGAAAATCAGCTATGCAATAGGCATGTTGCAATTGCAGGCTGGACACACCTCTAGGGTGGCCAGCCTGAAATGAACTACGCCTTAGGAATTTCACCATCTTGTGTGTGGTGGAGTTAGGAATTCTGGGACAGGGTGATGCCCACTCCCCAAATAAAGTGGTCATCTTGGGGGCGTATTAAGCCCAGGGGTAAGTAGCCCATTGGCTACTATCCTTCACTTCCCTTAATTCCCCTAAATTGAGTACTTAGGAGACCGCCTTATACCAGGACCTCAGATTCGCTTGACTACAGAAGAAGAAGGACCCCAAGAGCCGTGAAAAGAACTGAGGAGCAGCAACTGACTTGGCCCCAAACCCACTGGCCTACCTGCTGTCCTCTTCAATTGCACCAAAGACAACTCAGCCTGCAGCTGTTCTGCCTCCAAAAATCTCGGAGGACTTCCAACACTTCGAGAAATAACCAGGATTTCCTGTGGAGTAGTAGAGCTGCCTTCCTGCACCCTGCAGGCACCAAAGAAGTCTCAGGAGGACTTCAGACTGCCAAATCCCAACACCTGACTGCGCCACTGCACCCGTGCCCCCTAGCCTGAGTTGAAGCATGGTTCCCAGGCCCTCCAGAGCCAAAGCCCACCTTTGGTTTGGCACAGTGGACTTTCCAACGCCACCTGCAGCCTCTTTCTGCAGGCCCCTCCAACTGTGAATATTTCTTGCGCCGGAACCAACCCCAAAAGACAGCACTGCACCCCAGCCCCTTAGCCTGAGAAGTGGGCCAAAGGTGTCCCTATGTGCCGGAGAATCTCATGGTGTGAGCCCACTTGTGGGTTCCCCTGGATTGCCCTCCTCAGTCCCGTCTTGCGTCTTCTTCTGACTGGACCAATCTCCATTGAAGTGAGTAGGACACCAAACGCCATAATACACCTCTGCATCCCGATACCCCAGAGCCCCTGAGGCGAACTGTTGGTGTGGCCTTGTACCTTGCGCCACACTCACCTTAAGTAAAGAAGAACAGTCCTGTATGACATTGCTAAGTACCCGTATGCATTGTCTGTTTTTTTCCCATAGGATAACCAGCGGCGGCTTCTAAAGGTGAGCATCGGGGCTTCACCCACACCATTTTAATGGCATCTTTTTTGTTTTATTTTTTGGGAACAATCAGGGAAAAATGAAATAAAACACACCTATATCAGTAATGTGGTAAGAGGAAGCAAGCACCTATTGTACTCCATTTTTATTTGTGCAGCCTGCCGAAACATCAGTTAGCGTTTGCCGGTCTTATGATCTCATAGCATGGAGGTTTGTGATGTCATCAGACCGGCAAAGCTCTGTCCTTCCATGCTGAGGAACCTCCCCAGGCAGTGTTCCAGGCAAAATCAGCCCAGGTGTTACAGTTTTAAGCCTGGTAATGTCGAGGCTTTATGTCAATCATTGTGAAGGAGCCAGACGAGATCCCACCCTTCTGCAACTTCTCACATGGTGGGGTGGAGAGGTCTTGTCTCATTGACTCCATCCAAACCTGTGAGGAGTGGTGGAAGGTATGATTAAAAACTGCCACAGCTGGAGCAGTAAACGGAGAATGTGCGCCTGCAAACTCAACAGCACACGATTTTAGACAAATTGCACAGGCCCCAACTAGCAGTAGCAGAGCGATTGCACCAGTACTTATTGATTTCTAGTTTCAACTGGTATGAGGATGATGAATGCAGGTATTTAAAACAGGCGGCAGGGGAGTTCGAGCTAGAGCTTGCAACCATTCCAGTTATGGTTCGCTGAACTGCTGCACTGCTCATAAATTACAATACAGAGATTTGCCTTTTAGATTTCTCCCGCATTGGCACTGATAATACTCGCTTAACGTTAAAAATCAAGCTCAAAACTTGTCATTCATTTTAGTTATGTTTTTAACAGCAGTTTTAAGCGCTGTGTAGAATGTCATATCATGAACGCTCCGCAGCGCTTTGTTTTGCTAATGCAAATGAATAATGTGGAGTTAAGGTTGCAAGCCTCCAGTCGGCCTTCGCTTATAGAAGCATCGAACGCCAAATGCTGGCACTGGAGGACATTTTGGCACCAGCACCCTGAAGGTAATGTTTGGCATTGCAGCACACAAGAAAAAATGCTGCCTCTAGCACACTGGAGGAAATTCTTGCCACAAGGGAGAACAACAGTGGCATATGTAGCACACTGGAGGAAATTCTTGCCACAAGGGAGAACAACAGTGGCATATGAAATGGGGGCAACTATGATAAAATGCTGGCCCATATGAAAGGTGAATTTTGAAATAAGATGTATTTATTTCCTATGCATGGCACCAATGGTACACTTCTGGCACACTGTATGTAATTTGGGTCCAAAGGAGTCATCCATGGCATGTGGAAAACTGCTGGACCTGGAACAATTGAGGTCAATTTTGACATTTTGGGGCTCCCATAGAACATTTTGTAAATAATGGGCATAGTCAGGGTTCATTGGCTTGGCACACCACGAAAATTCTTAAATATTTAATTTAATGAGTGTTCTTCCAGGCCTTATGGCTTTTTAAACACATATATGTGAGCCCTTAGCTTTAAACTGCACTCCTGAACCCCGTTTGCCTCAACATTTTCTTGGGGATGGAAACCACCCCTTCTGTAGCAGTCAAGTTTCCCAGTTCCTTGTGTGATTTTCTACGCCAGTCCACGTTTCTTTCTTTTAATTATGGGACTTATTTAGCCTGTTTTATCATGGAACAAACAGGACTAAAAGGCCCAGAATTCAAAGAAAAAACCTGGCTTGGAGCAGCACATCATGCATGGACCTGGGAAACTTGGCTAAGCTTGCCAATCAGCCGTCCCTAGAAGAGGTTGAGCTTGCTGGCTTTGCTTGATCACCACAACTGAGGGCAGGTACTAGGTCCCACCGCTTTCAAAGCTCACCTGCTGTCACTGAGGATAACATTGCGGCACCCGAGGCTGAAAAGCACCTCTGCATCCAGACACCTCAGTGCCTCCCGAAGAGACCTGTTGGTGCTGCTTTGGACCTTGCCCCATACTTGCCTTAACTGCAGAAGATTGAGTCCTGTAAGTCGCTGCTAAGTACCTGTATGCAGTTTAGGTTTTTCCCCCAAAGGATAACATTACTGCCCCAAAAACTGCACGTTCAACTTTTGAAAACTGTAAAAATGTGTAACTCGAAAAGTACTCACCTGATTCCGATGATCTTGGTATCAAAATGTATGTAAAAGTAAGTTATTTTTATAGATTAGTATTGAATTTCTTTATTGAGTATGTCTTACTTACTGCCTCTGTGTGTGCACTACATGCTTAGTACTACCCTCTGATATGCCACCCACACTACCACAAAAGAGAGAATATGGAGTGTCATTTCTGCTTCTGTTACTCCACCACGGTTTGTGTTACATCGTGAGTTAGATCTAATGCATTTTCTCCCTAGTTTTCCTGATACCTGCTGCTCAGCCAGAATGTGTGCGGAGAAATCAGATGGAAAGAGTGGGCTGAGCAGCAGGATGCTGCTCTTGGTGGGATGCATATATATTATTAAAATTACATCTGTAATCTGTAACTAAGACTTTATTCTTCAAATAAACTTCATAATAAAACCTCAGTTACCTGCCTACCAAGGATCTATCCTTGATTGTAACAATGCTGACGAATGAAAACTAACATGTGAAAGGAGATGGGAGAGGAAGATAATGTCTACAAAAAAGGAATAAAGATGAAGATAAAGTAAATACTGAAGAAACTAGGAGTAAAAGGAATTGAAGCTTGAAGTGAATAGAAACGCCCTGGAAGCCCCACCAGTGTCTGTTACATCTAACAACCTGCATTCAACCCTAGAGCAAAGGACATTTTGGAGCTGTTAATCTGGATCTGCAACCTTGTGCTGACTCTGTATTGTGAATTCAGGTCCCACAAGCAGGTGGGTATCAGGCATGGTGGCAGTGCAACTGAGGATGACAGTGCATAATTCATGCAGATCTGAGCAGAGTCTCTGTATTTATATTTTGATTTACTATGAGCCATGGGTGCAAAACGCTTTTTGTACTGTTATGTCCCAGCCCTTAAGTAACTGGCAAATGATATGGTCGATTTAGAGTCCCTGGCATGTGAGACTGTAAACTGTCATCAGGAAGTGGCTGCCATGTCTCCTACCTTATTTTACATGCGGGTGGTGCGCCTAGGTCTAGGTGGCATTTTAAAAGGGCCCATGAGATTGCTGTGCATTCTTTTCATGGATTCCAGACGAGACTGCACCCGTGAGCATTCCTGACATATGCGAGTGGTGCATGCTCTCCTTCCTTGGATTTCAGGCATGAGGGGAAGTACAGGCACTGAGGATGATGTCACTGAAGGAGGAGAGATCACCTGTAATAACCTCTAACTCCTCGAGAAACTGACGTGACATGGCACCCGGTGATCATCATAGGGAATTGGGATCTCGGATATTGACTCTCATGACGAATGTGATGTTCTGCTCACATTACAAATGACTGCCAGGTTTCTCTACATTTACTGATTTACACCTGCATAGATTTTTCAGAGCGACAGAGGTGGAGATGGCTGACTACATTCTTTGAGTTTAGGTGCAAAACTGTGGAAGGCACATCTAAGGTTGAGTGCCAAACGCAGTAAGTGTTAACATTAGGTAACGTAAACAACGTAAACAACACTTATGGTCCTGCGTGGTATATAGTGGAGAGTACGAAGGTACTTTATTTTGGGATGAGTGGTTCTAAGTGTATGTAATATCCTGTGGTACAAGGATGAGCGAGGATTAAGAAATGCCTTTTGCGTACTGTTTGAGCGAGGGTTACTGGAAGACACCTATCAAGTTTAATTTTATGTAGTAGCCTACTGTTTCAGATGAGCGAGGGTTGAAGTTACCCTTTGCCTACTTTTGTTATGTGTGAGTGAGGGTGGTAAAGTTACCCATTTTGTGTTAGTGATTGTGGGTTGGTTGTAATTTTATGTAGAATCCTTTGGTGCAAGGATGACTGAGGGTTGAAAGATACCCTTTGCCAACAGTTGCTATGCATGAGTGTGGGTTGGTTCTAATTCTACAGAGCATCCTGTGGTGCAGGGGTGCTTGGACTCTTTACACAGTGTACCTCTTTTTGGTCCACAGGAGCCACCTTCCTAAAGGGTTCTGCCAAAATGCTGGCTAAGTGTGGAAAAGTGTGTGGTCAGTGGTAAGAAACCACTTTAGGAGAGCAGGGTCCCATCTTGAGTAGCTCACAGCTTGAGTAGGCCCTGATTTAAGAGGACCCAGCGCGTCCTTGGCCACATTAGCATCATTATCTTTACTCTAATGTGGGCCAATGAGGCCAAAATAACTGTGCCAGATTTACAAAGTGGTGCAGTGCATACATTGTGCCATTTTGTAACCCCTTGTGACACATTATGCCTGCGCCAGGCATAATGTATGCATAGGGGCGTTCCCCCATTGGGGGGGCGAAAAAATGGCTCAAAGAAATCTAAATCTGAAAGATTATCTTTGCGCCATTTTTTCTGGAATTTTTAAGGCCTGCTCAGAGCAGGTGTTAAAAGTGAGCACTAACCTTGAACAGAACATCAATAGGATCATAAATCTTGACGCTATTGCCCCCTACCCTGCGCCATGGTGCGCAGTATTGTGAAAATGGCACACACATGGTGGTGGTAGGGGGGCACTAAGGGGCGCAAGAAAAGTGGCGCTGCACTGTGTGCAGCGCCACTTTTCTTAAATCTGCCCCATAGTTTTCAAATAATTACGCAAAGTTATGAGCCATGATGCTTCACAATTTTCCACATCCCCACTTTATATCACAACAGCGTAATCAATCCACCCTAATGAATATTGTGGAAAGCTTGCAGTCTGTGAGGAATTAGGACCATGACTGTGCTTTGATCATCGATACGTTGGTGGCCTTCGACACCCTGGACTACAAAATTCTGCTCACCTAGCTTGAGTTCTAATTTTGCATGAGGAATCCTCTCTCCAGTAATTTAGGGCCAGATGTAGGAAACTGTTTGCGACTCGCAAACGGCAAAATTTGCCGTTTGCGAGTCGCAAAACGCAGTTTCCTATGCAGAAATGCATTTTGCGAGTCGGAACCGACTCGCAAAATGCATTTCCGACTCGCAAATAGGAAGGGGTGTTCCCTTCCTATTTGCGACTCTCAGTGGGATGCAATACCATTTGCGACCGCGTACGCGGTCGCAAATGGCATCGCAGTTACCATCCACTTCAAGTGGATGGTAACCCACTCGCAAATTGGAAGGGGGCCCCATGGGACCCCTTCCAGTTTGTGACTGGACCCACAAATATTTTTTCAGGGCAGGGAGTGGTCCAAGGGACCACTCCCTGCCCTGAAAAAATACCGAAACTAAAGGTTTCGTTTTTTTTTTTAAGTGCAGCTCGTTTTCCTTTAAGGAAAACGGGGTACACTTAAAAAAAAAAAGAACTGCTTTATTGAAAGCAGTCACGAACATGGAGGTCTGCTGACGACAGCAGGCCTCCATGTTTGCGAGTGCCTATACTCGCTATGGGGCCGCAATTTGCGACCCACCTCATGAATATTGATGAGGTGGGTCATTGCGACCCCATAGCGAGTTGCAGTCGGTGTCTGAGACACCGTACTGCATACCAATTTGCAACTTGCAAATTGCGAGTCACAGGGACTCGCAATTTGCAAGTCGCAAATTTGCATTTTGCTACATCTGGCCCTTAGACCTTCCACTCAGCAATTCTACGAGTAAATTTGTCCATTTCTACTGTGACAAATCGGGTAGTTCAAGGTTTTTCCTTCTCTCTGTTTTTTTTCAGTTCTAGATCGAACACCGGAATTGCAAGATTAGGTTTACGAACAGACTTTTTTGATTCAATGTTATACCGCTCTTCTGCAGTGCTTCTCATTTGCTGCACAGTTTAACCCCTTAAGTGCTGAGAACTCTCTTGTGTGCTGCACATTTTTGATATGTGGAACAGTTACCTTCATAACCTTTTTTTCACTAATCGAGGTCAATTTTGCATCCCACATGTTTCTGATTGTAAAGTTATCCAGAGCTGGTGAGTTACCCAGGAGGGACAATAGCAAAAATGTGGCAACATATTTTTTTTCTACAAAAATGGGAAATAAGTGTTGTCCAGGAAAGTGTGTTGCTTCTTCCTAAAAATGACATCAACAACAGTTTTGTTGTGCTAAGGTTATCCTCTTCACAGCTTCCAGAAACAGGCATCAATTTTTAAGTGGTGGTCAATATTTCACATTCTTTGGGTAACTAAACACAGTTTGTGGGTGAAAGAGGTGTGAAACCCATTTCTGAAAATTAAACAAAATTCAGAACTATGCAAGGGATTGTTTGTGTCAATTGCTCAAGGTTCTCTCATAGAAACTAAGGATCTCATCTAGGATTTGACAGATGAAGTAGTGTCTGTCAGGATGACAAAGGAGATTACCGCTGCCATCCCAAGTGCAATCCTTGCTTCACATTTAGAGATAGCTGCTGACCCCGTAGACATCTCTTTCAATGTAGTAAAGGTTTGGTGGAAAGTCTCTTTGTACCTCTACGTCACAATGTGTTTCATTGATGGCTATCTTCCAAACAATTTACAGTTTTTTGCTTTTTTTCTGCTTTCTCCCAGGGTGTGGGGGTCATTATTGTATTGTTCCTGTCCCTCACCACCAGGTGTTTGTTGGTGTTGACAGACAGGGAAAAAAAGACAGTACACTGTCCACCAAGAAAAGAATGAGCATTGAAATGTTCTTTATCCAATGTCCTCAACTCTGTCGGTCCATCGGAAGGAATAATCCATCCACTGAGCCAACCAGTCTCCGTCATCAGAATACTTAAGGTCTGCATCTAGATAAGGCAGGTGAAACAAGGATTGGCAGATAGAGTACTCCAGTGTGTTTGTGATGAAGCACCTTGCCAGCCAAACTCTACATCAGGCTTTAACTGATGAAATTAAAAAATAGTAAAAGTAAGTAGGAAAAAGAGAAATAGGTGAAACGTTTTTTATCTGTATGTTTTCACACCGAAAAATTAGATCTACAAAAGGAATATTGCATTTTATCTGCCTGGTGCTTCTGACTCCAGAAATATATACCATGTGTCAGTTGTCCAAATATATGCGCTACCCAGAGCCAACACATCTATGTTCAGCGTGTGTGTAAATTCTTTGATATCACCCACAGTTTGATGTGAGAAAGACATACTGGATAAGAAAAGGTAGTGGAATGCATGTCACATCACCCAGGAATCCCTGAGCTTCTAGTATTCCGAATTGTGTGTAGTTGGTAGGTTTCCCTGGGTGCCGGGAGACTCCTGGCCCAAATATCACTGCTACCCACAACCCAAAAATGATTGTAATTTTAAGGAAAACACTTGACAATTCCACAGAGCCATTTTAGACCTCTCATATTGCAGGGAATAGGCCCAACCACACTGGAAGTGTGCCATTTGTATTGACAGCAGTGTGAGTATGCTGGATAGTAGCACTTTAGTTGTTCGCAACAGATTCCAGAACATTGTCTCACCGAAACACAGGGATATTCTATGATTTCACCCAAAATAAAAAATGTGCATGGCATTTCTGGATAAGAAAATGAAGTGTGATTAAACTAAGCTATAATACCCTGGACTGCTCCCAATATCTAGTTTTCAGAACTGGCTGGAGTGGTAGGTTTCTCTGGGTGCTGGCCAACCTGGGCCTCATACACCGCATTTACCCCATCCAAAGATTTAGGGGCATATTTATACTCCGTTTGCACCGAAATTGCGTCGTTTTTTTTTACGCAATTTTGACGCAAAACTAACTCCATATTTATACTTTGGCGTTAGACGCGTCTAGCGCCAAAGTCCATGGAGTTAGCGTCATTTGTTCGCGTGGACACCTACTTTGCATTAATTATATGCAAGGTAGGCGTTCCCGTCTAAAAAATCGACTCCGAGGCATGTGCGTCGGATTTATACTCCCGGGCAAAAATCACGCCCGGGAGTGGGCGGGTCAAAAAAAATGACGTACAGCCGCTTTTGCGCCGTTTTTTAGCGCCTGCAAAAGGCAGGCGTTAAGGGACCTGTGGGCTCTGAAGGAGCCCAGAGGTGCCCCCCCATACCCACAGGGACACCCCCTGTCACCCATGCCCACCCCAGGAGGACACCCAAGGCTGGAGGGACCCATCCCAGGGACATTAAGGTAAGTTCAGGTAAGTGTTTTTAAAAAAAAAAAATTGTGGCATAGGGGGGCCTGATTTGTGCACCCCTTCATGCCACTATGCCCAATGACCATGCCCAGGGGACAGAAGTCCCCTGGGCATGGCCATTGGGCAAGGGGGCATGACTCCTGTCTTTGCTAAGACAGGAGTCATTTCTCTGGGGGTTGGGAGTGAAAAAAAATGGCGCAAATCGGGTTGAGGCGAAAAAATTGCCTCAACCTGACTTGCCCCATTTCTTGACGCCCAAGCTCCATCTCCCCCTACGCCGGCGCTGCCTGGTGTACGTCGTTTTTTTTCACGCACACCAGACGGCGCCGGCGGCTAACGCCGGCTAACGTCATTCAATAAATACGGCGCCCGCATGGCGCTTCAGAATGGCGTTAGCCGGCGCTAATTTTTTTGACGCAAAACTGCATTGGCACAGTTTTGCGTCAAAAAGTATAAATATGGGCCTTAATGTTATTGTAAACAAAAATCTTCATGTTTTCTTTCTGTTTTTTGAGCCTTTGTTATACCAGGTATGAGACCCACCATCACTTGTGGGGTGTTGTTTTTCTGAGGAGACAGGTATGAGTGCAGTGTAGTCTTACTTTTGCTATTGACTAGCAATGCCCAAGATTTCTGTCACAGGAATATGGGGAACCTTTTGTTTTTGAACCTGTAATTTGACATATACATGGCGTTTTGAGTAGGGGCATGCAAAATGTGTCTACTATGCTTCTGCATAGCTTTGCAAAATTACGGCACAGTTACACAAAATTGAGTGTAATTACGTGAAATGTCAATCCGTCATTTCACAATACATTTTAGAGCGAAATGAATCTTCCTATCAATTTTTGGCGCAAGGACACACTTAATGTGTTCTGTCATTCCTGGTAAATTTTTACAGCAAATTGTACGTTCACAGAAACGTTGTACCGTGAGTGACACATATTTATAAAAAGTCGTGTAACTGTGTAATTTTGGAAATTTTGCATAAAAAGCATAATATCAAATTCCTAAAATTACGCAAATTATGCCATTTTAATTTAAATTTCACTCAGGCCTAATGCTATGTAAGAAAATGTCCTACCCAACATTCCTATCAATGTCTAAAGGAAATTAGGAATCCATTGGGCATAGTTTTCACACATAAACCGGCACAGAAACGGTGAACATGGCATTATACCTCCTCCACGAGGCATAAAAACTATCACCCCTCTCCTTTTCTTTTTGGACACCATCCCTTGTGTCTTAGTGGGCTTTCTGGCTCCCTGAGGTTAGCTGATTGGAGAAAACTACAGACTATGCCTCCCAAGTGGGGTGGGAAGGGGGTGCAGAAAGAAGGTCTTGGGTCTACAGGGTCTGGGGACTTTCAGATGTCATGTGTCAGCAAATCCTTCAGTCATACTATCCTGAGCCCAGGGTTGGGGAAATAGTCCAATGCCATGAAGGGATGCTCCTCCTACTGCATTCTTTTTTCTAAATCTTTCCCTGGTGTCTAGTGGGCTTTTGCCCTCGCCGGACGGCCGCGTTAGAGGTAAATCGACTATCTGGCACCTGAGGGGGCCAGAATGACTGTACTGAGCCCAGGGCTGGACTGAGAACGGCAGGGTGGGACGGTTCTTTACCCCATTCATTTGTGTACACAATACATGGATTAATTAAATGTATGATGCAGTTGTGAAAACAAAATCTTTTTTTTCTTCTTGCTTTAGGGTCAAAGTCTCTTTGACCGCTACATCACAATGGGCCATATGTACAAACACTTTTTCCCATAGACACAGAATGGGGAAAAACCTTTGCTACATCTGGCCCAATGTGTATTAATATATTTTATAGTCAAATATGAATGTTGTTTTCTTATTGCTCTGTAGCCCTTTAGCCTCTATACTACTGCTAAGCTTCATGGCTCTAGTGGGCCTAGAAGCCATTTTATTCAATGTGGAACATTTGCACCTTTCCTGCATCTTGTAGTAAAATGTAGTCTTGCTTTCAATACTGGCAACCAGGAGTGCAATTTTAATAAATGAATGAAGTCTGGAGTGTATTCATGCATTGCATCTTTTGCTATAAGGACTACCTGCATGTTCTATGTGAGAAAATCCTGCCACCTGCTCATTAGATAGGTTTCACTGAAACGTATAGGTTTTTGGTATGTGTGTCAATTGTATAGGGAGAAAAACGTCTATAAAACAGTTGAATTTTGCATGCAGTTTAGCATTGCATGCTCCATCTGTTCATTTGTGGGTGAAAGTTGTGGGGCTCGAAATGGTAATTTCCTCTTGAAGATTTGTGGTGCCACTCGCTATTTTTTCATTAAATGCATGTTGTACATTTGGCTTGTCGACATGTTGTGTTTTATTTTCACAGATGGTGCTCAAGCTGGGAAACTGAACTCCACAAGCATTAGACAGGAGAGTAACAGGCCAGATTCCACACAATGAACTCCGGCTCCAGAAGTAAAGGAGAGGATTCTCCAGGGGATCTGAACCCAGATAACTGGGTAAAAGCAAGAGCACAATTGAACTAAAATGTAGGTAAAGTCTAACTGAGCTTACCGTGTATTTGCTCACTACATCGCTTTGCATGGTCTTTAACGTTGTGCACAATTATTGTTAAATGCTTCTGTGAATCCATGCTTTAGAGGGAGTAGGCTCTAGAAATAGTCTGGTAATGGGGATGCTGGGCAGGCGAGCTAGGACCCAAAGCATAGACCCTTGAAAGATGAATGTGTGTGAGAAAGAGGCCATCTGATCTAACTGTTTTAATCCCTTCACAAACCCCTCTGGTTGTTGACTGAAGGTTTGCTGAGCACAGAGGAATCTTTGGCCCTGATCTATACATTTTGGTGCAAAACTGCACTAACGCAGTTTTGCACCAAAAAGATTATCACCGGCTTGCACCATTTCTGAGCACTAGCCAGGCACTATATTTATTGAATGGTGCAAACTGGTGCAGAGGGTAGGCTAGCGTAAAAAAATGACATTAACTGGGTGGTGCTCGCGGTATGGGAGTAGGGGGTTTTGCACCAACAAATGACGTTAGGCAGGTTAGAGTAAAATAAATGACTAACCAGCCTAGCGTCATTTTCTGATGCAAAACCATCCATACCACATGATTCCTGTCTTTAAAAAGACAGGAGTCATGCCCACCACCCCAATGGCCAGCACAGGGAACCAGGGTCCCCTGGGAATGGCCACTGCACCCGGTGTCATGCGGGGGGACCATTTCAGGGTCCCCATTGACACTTAAAATAAAAAATACATACCTGTACTTACCTATTCTTACCTGGGATGGGATGCCCCATCCTCTGCTGTCCCTCTGTTGTGGGTGGGGGTGTCCCTGGGCCTGGGGAGGGCACCTGTGGGCTTATTCCATGGTGTTCCACCGTGGAAATAGGCCCACAGGTACCCTAACGCATGCCCTGACCCAAGCGTTAAATAATGGTGCAAAGCAAGCTTTGCACCATTATTTGACCCCTCCTCCTCACCCCGTGCATGATGGCCATAGAGTCATTTTTTGCATGGGAACGCCAACTTTGCATGTCATTGACACAAATTAGGTTTCCACACCCCAAAAATGACTTTAACTCCATAAATTTGGCGCTAAACAGGTCTAGCACCAAAGTATAAATATGAAGTTATTTGTGCACTGAATTTGCGTTAAAAAAATTACGCAAATTTGGCTCAAAACAACTATAACTATGCCCCTTTGTGTGTTAGTGTGTGATACATTGCCTTCCCCCCCTGTCCCTGCAAAATTAGTTAAAAGAAATGAAATTGGGAACAGGGCCAGAAAACCCTTTCCTTGTTACCCAGATGTGAGTGAACGCTATGGAGAAGTGACAGCCTTAGGGTGGTCATCCACCAACTTTTTGCCTGCTTCCCTCCACTTTTCTGACACCGTTTTTGCTGGTTTTAGGACTCTGCGCACTTTACCACTGCTAACCAGTCCTAAGGTGCATATGCTCCCTCCCTACAAACATGGTAACATTGGTTAATACTCAATTGGCATATTTTATTTACTTGTAAGTCCCTAGTAAAGTGCACTACTGGTCCCCAGGGCCTGCAAATTGAATGCTGCTAGTAGGCCTGCACTGGTTGTGCCACCAACATAAGTAGCACCTCAACCATGTCACAGGCCCACCATTGCAAGGCCTGTGTGTGCAGTTTCACTGCCACTTCGGCTTGGCATTTAAAAGTACTTGCAAGCCCTAAACTCCCCTTTTTCTATATACCAGTCACCCCTAAGGTGTCATTATTCACCCAAAGTAGCAGCTCAAGCAACTTGTTTGGAACTTTGAATACTTGACTGCAACATTGTTTTTGTTTTCTCTTTGGTGGCCCTTTCCTCTGCAAAAACTACTTAAGGAACAGGTGGGGAGACCTCCAAATGTAAGGCAGTGATGTTGGCCTTTTCTGTGACTAGTAACTCCCAGCCTCTGTTTCTCCAGCATGCCTCCTGAGACAACAGCTGAGGGGGGAACTGCGTTCCGAATGTCCTTAGCGCCCCCAGTCCTCCGAGGCTGGGTAGAAGGTGGCCTCAACCTGCTAAAGCTTTGAACTGTAAGCCAGGTCAGCTCAGGTTGTGGGGGGACAATGTCAGCTGCTGTGTGAACTGTGGCTGATACTTGCAAGCTGAAATATCAGGATAAGACTCTGGAGGCAAAGAGGGATCTACTGGATGTCACAGAGGTGGTGCCCTATCACATCTTTCCAGAAAACTATGGACCATTATGTTTCCCCACTGCAGACATCAAGCCGAGCAACTGGGGTTGGGGGATCATTAAGGGATGGCCCTTGTATGGGGTCTTGGTTTGGGGGGATGGGGATTTAGGTGGTAAGCAGGGTGGGGAGGGATTCCCAGGGGAATTGATTGTAGGGGGGGGCATGATGTTTGTATAGCTGACTGCAGTAAAATAAGGAGTAGAAGCGGCAGGGGTCTTGGACAAAACAGGAAAACTTGGAGAAAACTAACAGTTGTGATTGCATACAGAGGTCATCTGCTGAGAGACTTGTTGTTTTGGTTTGATTTGGGGTGCATCTGGCTTAGGAGCGACCCTGCCGATAGCTAACAATACTAACAGCAATGACCTGTACATACATATTCTTTCTTGGAATGTGAATAGTATTAAAGTGCCCCACAAGCGTAGGTCAATTACGAAGGAACTGCTTTATTTATGCCTGCATATTCTCTGCCTGAAGGAGACTCGTCTCACCAAGTGACAAATTGCGCTTTTGAAGCATTTGGGTAACCGAGTGCTTTATGTCACTTGTGTTACCTCCATTCAAAGGGGTAGAGCTCATTGTGCAAGGTAAGCACTGCACTATGGTGGAGCATACTCTGGATCCTAGTGGCTGATGGCTCATCTTGACTATTACCTGGGGAAACATACAATTAACTTTGCGTATTGTCTATGGTCCCAATGAGGATTATCCTATGGTTTTTAAAGACTTGCATTGAAACTTTGTGGTGATTTTAATGTCACTCTCTACCCAGGTTCTGATTCTTCATGCTGTGGGCAGCCGAGTACAACACCTAAGTCTAAGCAGCACCTTAGGGATGCTTTGTAACAGCTAATGAGTCCCTGTGCACTTATTGATGTTTGGTGGAAATGTTGCCCCAGTGAGCCTCTATTTGCTTATTACTCAGCCCCTCATCATTCATGCTCAGGGACTGAAATATTCTTGGTAAGCCATTTCAAATCACCCTTTCTTCGTATTCAGTTGAACCCAAGAGCGATTTCTCACCTGGCTGGCACAGGCAGTAATCAGTCAGGAGAGGGAAAGGTTTCTGTCAATCTGAAACCAACTCTCATTGGTCAGGCCGCTCTTGGGGGGACACGTTGGGACTGGTCAGTTAGGAAAATTCAAGCTAAATTCTGAGTTACTTTTGAAACTAATGCAAACATGGGATGAATACTTTCCTTCTGGATCAAAGATAGAGCCAGTGTAACCATTATTCAGAAAGTTCTTAATATTCTGGGGAGCTGGTTAATGATCTAGCGCTTATCCGGGAAGAATTCCGGAAGTTTTATCAGAGGCTGCATTCGGAGAACTGATCTCCCTCAAAAGGTATCATCGATCAATTTATTAGCATGTACCATAATCAAGAGTTGACTGGGATTTAGCCATCTGGTTTGGAGAATCCAATTACACTGCATGAAGTTGAGACCGCAGTTAGTCAACTAGACAGGGGGAAAGGGTCTGGCCCAGATCAAATCCCTTTTTGAGTTTTGTTTTGCCTTCTTACATATTCTCACCCCTCTTCTATGTGATCTTTTTTCATTAATTTGAGTCTTTGGGACAGGTGCCTAAATCTTGGTCAGAAACTAATATGATTATTTTCCCTAAGAAAGGGAAAGACATTATGTTGTATGGGTCCGATCTCACTAATCAACATTGATTCAAAAAGCTGTACTAGGATATTGGCCAACAGGTTATCTTCTCTGATTTCGGGCTTGGTGGATGAAAACTAGCATGGGTCTATACCGGATAGAGACACTGACGCTCATATTACTATGGCTATTACTGCTTTTAAAGCTGGGTCTGGTGAAGGGGGCACAGTCTGAATGATACTGTTTGGCTCAGAAAAGGCATTCAACCGTGTCTCTTAGGTATTCCTCTGGGCAGTGATGGGTGCCTGTGGTTTTGATCCCCGGTTTATCAACCGGGTTAAACAACTGTATAAGGGATTGATGGCCAAGGTCTTCTGTTCTGGTACTGTCTCAGGCTGTATATCGAGCACCAGGGGTATATGGCAAGGGTTTCCTTTATCACCCCACTTATTCGCATTA
The DNA here is from genome assembly GCF_031143425.1 of Pleurodeles waltl. Classification (NCBI taxonomy): domain Eukaryota; kingdom Metazoa; phylum Chordata; class Amphibia; order Caudata; family Salamandridae; genus Pleurodeles; species Pleurodeles waltl. The sequence goes on along the minus strand of NC_090444.1, from coordinate 1,667,509,298 downwards.
TACCTTGATCTTTATATTCAAACTTTAAGATTGGCTGAAGGTATTCACAAGCTAAGAATACATCGTCTGGAGCTTAAAGTCCTAGCCTGTGCAGATGACATGCCCATTTTGACCTGTTCTCCGTTTATCGCATTATCAGTAATAGATACAATAGTGAGTCAGTTTGGGGCTTTTTCAGGATACAAACTTAATATTGACAAGACTCAGTTTCTGACTAATGTCTCCAGCTCAGAACAAGACTGAGGCTGGGTGTGGCCGGCAACATATCTTGGTTCAGCTATCATTAAAAAGTAAAGAAATAATTGAGCTAAATCTTTACAAGGATGATAGAAATCTTTGACAAGTGGAATAGACTACGTCTGGGGATAATTGGGAGGTACAACCTTATCAAAATGATCTTTTTTCGCTATCTCTACCTTTTTAGGTGTACCTCTCTATCTCCCTAAAGCTTTTTTTCATAAGATTGAGGCATCTTGGCAGGAATGTATCTGGAATTATTGTAAACATAGATCCAAGATACAGCTTCTTCAATTGCCTCTGGAGAGCGGGGGTTTCTCCCTACCTGACTCTTGGGTTTCCTACCCAGCCACTTTCATGTCTAGAATAGTAATGGTTCTTGTTAGGGAGCCATGCTCCTGGGGCACTTATTCCCAGAGTATTTACTTTGGGGTAATCACATTGCTCCTCGTGTTGGTGTCATGGACACAATCTACTCTGAAAGAACTAGGTTTAAGACCTTGCTGGTGTATCATTCTATCTGGTCTTATTTAAAAAAGAAAGTACCAAACATCACTTTGTACAACAACTATACATATTTGTGTTATAATACTAACCTGCCTCAGCAAGCACATGAGAGATCTTTGGAATGTGGGGAAGGCTCTAATCTTTTTATATTAGGGTAACTATTTGAGTGTGGCACTGTTCTCTCCTATGAGATCTTGCGGCAATGGTTCTCCTTCCTCTGTGCCATTTTGTTTGATATCTTCATGTCCGGCATATCTTAAGTAAGATAAAAGCGGAAGACGTTTGTTGTGCGTCAAACAGTTTTCTGGATTTTCTGATGAAGGGCCCCCTTAAGAGACACATTAGCCTTGCTAATAAAATAATTTCTTCAGCTGAGGTGGAGGAGAGGGCTGACCTTTTTCAATCTAGGGCAGATAAGTGGAGCCGGTAACTTGGGGCGGGGATAACCTCAGATGATATTAAGCACACTAATTTGCGGGAGCATCGTGTTTTGAATGTTCCAAGGGTAAAAGCCCATCTTTTGAAGTTTATAAACGATATCTATTCCACTCCCTCTCATCTTTATACTATGAAGATTAGACAAGGCTCAAAAAAATTTCTATGTACGGCCAAGCAGGCAGAGGCAGTGCATGTGTTTGCCACTTGCCCTTCAGTTAAACCTTGTTGGGATTCAGTTATAGGGAAGCTCATTCTGACTTTTTTGGGCTAATGTGGTTAGGGGTCCTAAGCTATTGGTATTAGGCTTCTCTCCAGCGACCCCATCATACTTGGAGGGGATTTATTTTTTAACAATATCCCTGACAAGATTAGTGCTGGCCCGACAGTGGCTTCTCAAGGAGGTCCTAAAAAACCCTTTACCCTGGAGGCATGAATCCTTGAACAATGATTTTCTTGAAATCGCCTTAATCGACAACGATGAGCTGGGGACTAAGTTAAGCAGAATCTGGGACCCGCTGAGGGGAATGCTTAGTTGCTTCCGGGATGACTCAGACTTGTCATGACCTTCTATCGGAAAAACTCTTTCGCGGTCTACTCTGCAATGATTTGTTAATCAGTTGCACAGTGTGTTTTATTATTTTCCTCTTAGTACTTTGTTTTATCGCTTCAGCATTTCTCAGATGATGGCTTGTGCTACTTTTTCCTGGGTGATTTTGACGTATGTGTGTATTCTCTGTGGAATTAAAATGCACTCCAATTAAGAAAAAAAAAAGAAAATAGTCTGTACAAGAATGTCCTGCACGGGTGACGTGCAAAGCAGAAATAATTAACATCCTCTGAATGATGAAGTAATTTCAAAGCAAAACACGGAGGGAAATGATAAAGAACAACAATGTCCCACCAGGGACACGCATGGGCCAACCAAGATGACTAATTGAAGAAGCATAAATGATAGTTACTCAATAATTCGATTTGTATTTCACATTGTTTATTCATTTCATGTATTAATTTAATTTTCTTTTCTTTTAAAAGTGGGGGAAGATGTATTGTTTTGTGAGTCAGTGATTCCATTCTGGAATGTGGGGTGGGGGGCACAGGAGCAGGGCAGAAGGAAAGAGCAGCAAGCTGTCTGTTAGGGGTAAACCAGAAGCTGCTGTCACTCAATTTTTGATAACAGTGGAGCCTAAAGGCAAATAGACTGTGTCCCAATGAACTGGGGGCTTTGTTAAGTTGACACCTCTGAGTTTTCTGCAGAATAAAATGACTCTCAGAGATAGTCACATCTTCTTTACTAATTATTTTGAAATGCATATTAATAACAGTGATGAAGGCGATCGTTAAAGTGTCAGTTATAGAAGGGACAGCATCAGGTGGCTTGAATCTAGCCTGGATCACGCTCCTCGTAAAAAAATCCTCAGTGAACTCTGCAATTCAGCAATTTACATATTAGGGGCCAGATTTACAAGGCCCTAGATCCTCCTTGCACCACATTAGCATCATTTTTTTACACTAATGTGGCACAGCAAGGCTAAAATCGCCACAATGTATCCAAAAAGTGGTGTAAGCATGCATTGCACCACTTTGATACCCCTTGCGCCACATTCCTGCGCCAGGCATAATGTATGCAAGGGGCGGCCCTCTGGTGTAAGGAGGCCCACATAAATGGTGCAATGAAATCTACAAGATTTCATTGCGCCATTTTTGCCATAATTTGCCTCGAAGCAGGTGTTAAAAGGACGCATCCATTGAAATCAATGGGCCTCTTAACACTTTGCTCCACTAGCATCAAACTTTTTGATGCCAGTGGAGCAGAGCATCACAATATCGTCAAAAATTTTGACGCTATTGGCCTAGCGTGTGCCATAGTGCACCGTATTGTAAATACGCCGCACCCATGGTGTTGTTAGGTGGCGTGGGGGGGGGTCATGAAATTCTTGTAAATCTGGGCCTAAAAGTGGGAACACTTTTCCAGTATCATCAAAAAAGTAGTAAACATGCAGCTCACCCATAATTTGGTGGGCAGCAACCTTCTGGGGGATTTGCACTCTGGTTCCTGTCCCCATCACTGCATGGGAACTGTTCTGCTAGACTTCAGGGAGTGGGTACTGGATATCACAGATGCAGGACAGCAGTACTACTTGTGTTATTTGCTTCCTCCACTGAGTTTAGTACCATTTACCATAGCACCATACTCAGTCAACTGCGGCAAATAGCTAATGTAGCCCTGGACTGGCCTAAATAAGTGTAAATGTCGCATTAATCACAAATTTTCAAAATAGTTTGGGCAAGCATCGCGCGTGAGATTTGTGTGAGAGGGCAAATGTTGGGTACACTTTTCATACAGGTGACAACCCAAGTATATTTCAGAAAATAAGCATAATTTTCATGAATATAATGCATTTTATGAATGAAAAATGAATGAAAAGTGTTGCAGTTTTTCCAGTCTGTGCCCATGAGTCACTGACTTGGTTTAAGGCTTTTGTTTTTTCTGTAGAACGTCTCAGGTCATGAGTGATGATTTGGTCTGTTGGATGCCAGAAGGCCTCATCCACCTCTAAACGTTTCAACACTTATATGGAGTCATTACTCAATAAAATGGAATCAGAGGGTATCAATTCCATCCATGTCAACATCCAAGTGCTGTTTTAATCGAGTGGAGATTTCAATCTGAATCTTAATGCCCTTTCCACCTTAGAGGCAGTGATTTAGGTTTTGATGCAAGAATGTTGGCTTGCCCTAATGTCACTAAGGCCGAGTTGATGCTGGTTGGATCTGGTCCCATCATCATTAATTGAGCCAATGTCACAAGAATTGGCCACTAAAGGACTCTGACAAAAGTGTCTTTTGTAAGGTTAAACCCCTGGCAATGATTTTAGCCACCTGTGTGTCAGGTAATTTAGCATTCTAATGCCTACTGTGATTTTGCTGTGCTGTTGGCCAAATTTTGAAGGCCATTCTGTGATCCAGGAGCAATTATTTCATCCGTGTTTGTGGGGCTCCCAAAAAAGATAAAAAATCATTTGCAGCTGACTGTACAGTGCAAAGCTTACCGACCTTTTTAAACCATTTTAGCTGGAAAAAAGTTTTTGGGTAAAATATGCAGATTATGCAGCAGATGAAGGGTTATGTGGCACAAGTGGCAGATGCTTCATTAAGCACAAAACACTGCTGCCACACAATCGCATAATTCCAGTGGCCCTGGGCTTAGATAATCCCCTTCAGTACTGCATTTGGGGCAGATAATGCAATCTGTGGTGATGAGCGAAATGAAACCTCCTTACAACCCCCACAAACAAAAACAAAGCAGCAGATGGAAGAAGCAGCAGGCGTGCTAAATAGAACGCTAGGAAAGCTAAATAAAATGCTACCTTCAAGCAGGGGCGGCTCCTCCGCTATGGTAGAAGAGCGTCACCTCCCACCAGCAGCCGGGGCTGCAAACCTTTAAAAACAAAATGATAATAAACAATGTTTATTATTGTTTTATTTTTAAAGTGGAGGGGCCATGGGGGTGACAAGCACTGAGGGGAGTGCACAGAGCACTACCCTAAGTGTGCATGTATGTTTGGCCGGATGTCTCGGGCCGGCCAAACACACATGCGCACAAGGGCTCTTTCCAACCTGGCACTGTGTTGCTGAGTTGGAGAGAGCAGGCTCAGGCTCCCAGTCTGTGTTGGAGTGCCCAGCCAGGGCACTCCAGCCAATCGTAACGCTGCTTTGAGCAGTGTCATTATTGGCCTCAGGGCAGGCTGGGTGCCTGGGGGGCGGCGGAGAGCAGCGGTGCGATGGCAAGGTTCAGGTAAGTTATTATTATTATTTCTTTTTATTCCCCCTGCCCCCCACCACGCCACTTTTCCCAGTCGCCAGCCATGACTGTCTTCAAGAAGCAGAACACAAGGTTAATAATTGAGGGACAGAAAAAGGAGAAAGCCCAAGTCCTAGTATGATCCCTCCTGAAGTATTTAAATACATCACCAAATGGTGTTCTAGCAATCACCTTTCTATTGATTTCCATCTCTAAAACTTGCCCTCGTCCTGGCAGAATGGCAATACCATCAGCAGCAGCCGCTAATATATCAAAGTGGTGGGTGAGCAAGGTGCCCTACCGCATCAAAAAAAGTGAAAACACTAAACAAGCATGCACAATAAAAACATAAGATTGCATTATATTACAAATAAAAATAACATAATTGTACCTACCCAGGCAGTGTCCTCTGTGTCTTTGCTAATCTTCAACCAGCATGAGTGAAGCAGAAACTTCCCAAAGCAATCCTGGCGCTGCTCTCATGCTGTTAGCCCTTTAGGCCTGTGCTTGGTCTCCACCCAGCTGTCCAAGGCAGTCAGGTGGGGAGCTTCAAAGTGCGCATGTGAGTTTGGACAGCGCAAGTCTGCCGGCCAAACTTACATGCGCACTTTGCAGTGTCTGGCCATCACTGCTGTAGTGCTCAGTAAAAAGAGGACAAGCCCCTTATTGCTCCGGGGAAGGCTGTGGCGTGCTAAGTGAAAAATAAAATGACAATAAAATAATTTAATTGCCATTTTATTCTTCACATTTAGCACGGCTCGAAGCAGGCTCGGGGTGTCACTCCCCCGCCCTCAAGGAGAAACCGCCGCCGAATACTACCCCACAATGTAAAAAAAGCTGCTAAAAATGATCCACAATCCTTCATGTCCATCACCTCTATCAACACAGTCTGCAAAATGTACTCGAAACTGTTGCTAAATGCCATGGAGACGTGGGCAGAAAATGAAAACATCTTACATTTGAATTCATGGTTTTCAGAAAGGCTTCTTCATGGTTGAATAAATATTTGTCTTTTTACATACCATCTATACGTTTCAGTTCACTAAGGAACATGTAACTTATGTCACTTTATTGAACCAGACATCCTCTTTAGATCTCGTAACGCGGCAAAGACTGCATAGCAAGCCTGCCAACATGGGCTTAGCCTGGTCTTGTTATTGCAAATAAAAATTTAGTACATTGACACATCTCAAGTCAGGCTAATCCAAAATGGCCTAAAATGGTCTAATGAGGGGTTAGTTCATCATTTCATGCGGAGTCACACAGACTGTCTCTGATCCCTTTAACTGTTCTCGCTGTATACTAACGATATCTACCAGGAAGTTCAGAAAGCTTCTCAAGACATGATGTCAACTACTGGTTTGGAGGTACCCACACCCGAAATCCTGATGTTTCCATCCTCATTGCACACACTCGTAAAAGGCTACAGGTCAAACAGCCATAGAAAAATAATGCCTCGAGAATTTCCTGAAGATAAAAAAACAAAATCTAAAACCATAGTATTCATGAAAAATAGGAGGCAGAATAAAATCTTCACTGTCAATAACGCCTTGAATAGGTCAACACCTTAAAATAACAGGGGAAGACCATAAGCAACACTCTAAACTGAGACACACACATTTAAAAGGCAATTGAGAAATATGAAGCCTTAATAAATGCCATCCTCAGGCTCTCCATTCATATGGCCATGACTTCATCACAACACAAGGACCAAGTGGTGCAAGCCAGGCTCAGAATAAATATTGCACCGGAAGCAAAATTATGGAACCTGGATACCCAACTCTTAACTGAACCCTAATGCCAACTTTTTGCCCTTAATAAAGTATGTTAAATTAAATAATTAACCTTAACCATTAATTAAAATACATTAAATGCCAACTAGTTAAATAAATACCACCATCCCTAGTCCTCACCTAAATGCCATTACATTAATTATATTACCTTACTCAAATTATATTACCTTGAAATTAAAGTATATTACATTTATGTAGGAAGTTGGCTCTGTATGCACTATTTCAAAGTAAGGAATAGTATGCACAGAGTCCAAGGGTTCCCCTTAGAGGGAAGATAGTGGCAAAAAGAGATAATATTAATGCTCTATTTTGTGGTAGTGTGGTCGAGCAGTAGGCTTATCAAAGGAGTGTAAGCATTTGTTGTACACACACAGGCAATAAATGAGGAACACACACTCAGAGACCATTCCAGGCCAATAGGTTTTTGTATAGAAAAATATATTTTCTTAGTTTATTTTAAGAACCACAGGTTCAAGATTTACATGCAATACTTTAAATGAAAGGTATTGCAGGTAGGTACTTTAGGAACTTTGAATTAGCAAAATAGCATATATACTTTTCACATAAATCACATATAGCTATTTTAAAACTAGACAGTGCAATTTTCATCAGTTCCTGGGGGGAGTAAGAGTTTGTTAGTTTTTGCAGGTACGTAAACCACCTACGGGGTTCAAGTTTGGGTCCAAGGTAGCCAACCGTTGGGGGTTCAGAGCAACCCCAAAGTTACCACACCAGCAGCTCAGGGCCTGTCAGGTGCAGAGTTCAAAGTGGTGCCCAAAACGCATGGGCTTCAATGGAGAAGGGGGTGACCCGGTTCCAGTCTGCCAGCAGGTAAGTACCCGCGTCTTCGGAGGGCAGACCAGGGGGGTTTTGTAGGGCACCGGGGGGGACACAAGTTAGCACAGAAAGTACACCCTCAGCAGCACGGGGCGGCCGGGTGCAGTGTGCAAACACACGTCGGGTTTCCAATGGAAATCAATGGGAGACCAAGGGGTCTCTTCAGCGATGCAGGCAGGCAAGGGGGGGGCTCCTCGGCGTAGACACCAGCTGGGCAAGGGAGAGGGCCTCCTGGGGGTCACTCCTGCACTGGAGTTCCGATCTTTCAGGTCCTGGGGGCTGTGGGGGCAGAGTCTTTACTAGGCGTCGGGATCTGGGAAGCAGGCAGTCGCGGTCAGGGAGAGCCTCGGGATTCCCTCTGCAGGCGTTGCTGTGGGGGCTCAGGGGGGGCAACTCTGGCTACTCACAGTCTCGTAGTCGCCGGGGAGTCCTCCCTGAAGTGTTGTTTCTCCACAAGTCGAGCCGGGGGCGTCGGGTGCAGAGTAGCAAGTCTCACGCTTCCGGCGGGAAACGCTGTTGTTTTAAAGTTGCTCCTTTGAAAGAAAGTTGCAGTCTTGGGTGAACAGAGCCACTGTCCTCAGGAGTTTCTTGGTCCTTCTAGAGCAGGGCAGTCCTCTGAGGATTCAGAGGTCGCTGGTCCCTGCGGAAAGCGTCGCTGGAGCAGTGTCTTCAGAAGGGGGGGAGACAGGCCGGTAGAGCTGGGGCCAAAGCAGTTGGTGTCTCCGTCTTCTCTGCAGGGTTTTTCAGCTTAGCAGTCCTCTTCTTAGGTTGCAGGAATCTAGTTTCCTAGGTTCTGGGGAGCCCCTAAATACTGAATTTAGGGGTGTGTTTAGGTCTGGGAGGGCAGTAGCCAATGGCTACTGTCCTTGAGGGTGGCTACACCCTCTTTGTGCCTCCTCCCTGAGGGAAGGGGGGCACATCCCTATTCCTATTGGGGGAATCCTCCATCTGCAAGATGGAGGATTTCTAAAAGTCAGAGTCACCTCAGCTCAGGACACCTTAGGGGCTGTCCTGACTGGCCAGTGACTCCTCCTTGTTTTTCTCATTATCTCTCCTGGACTTGCCGCCAAAAGTGGGGGCTGTGTCCAGGGGGCGGGCATCTCCACTAGCTGGAGTGCCCTGGGGCATTGTAACACGAAGCCTGAGCCTTTGAGGCTCACTGCTAGGTGTTACAGTTCCTGCAGGGGGGAGGTGTGAAGCACCTCCATCCAGAGCAGGCTTTGTTTCTGTCCTCAGAGAGCACAAAGGCTCTCACCACATGGGGTCAGAAACTCGTCTCTCAGCAGCAGGCTGGCACAAACCAGTCAGTCCTGCACTGAACAATTGGGCAAAAATCTCTAAGATGCTCTCTGTGTGCATTTTTTAATAAATCCAACACTGGCATCAGTGTGGGTGTATTATTCTGAGAAGTTTGATACCAAACTTCCCAGTATTCGGTGTAGCCATTATGGAGCTGTGAAGTTCGTTTTTGACAGACTCCCAGACCATATACTCTTATGGCTACCCTGCACTTACAATGTCTAAGGTTTTGCTTAGACACTGTAGGGGCAGAGTGCTCATGCACATATGCCCTCACCTGTGGTAGAGTGCACTCTGCCTTAGGGCTGTAAGGCCTGCTAGAGGGGTGACTTACCTATGCCATATGAGGTGTGAGGTTGGCATGGCACCCTGAGGGGAGTGCCATGTCGACTTAGTCATTTTCTCCTCACCAGTACACACAAGCTGGCAAGCTGTGTGTCTGTGCTGAGTGATGGGTCCCTAGGGTGGCATAAGACATGCTGTAGCCCTTAGAGACCTTCCCTGGCATCAGGGCCCTTGGTACCAGGGGTACCAGTTACAAGGGACTTACCTGGGTGTCAGGGTTGTGCCAGTTGTGGAGACAATGGTACATTTTAGGTGAAAGAACACTGGTGCTGGGGCCTCGTTAGCAGGGTCCCAGCACACTTCTCAGTCAAGTCAGCATCAGTATCAGGCAAAAAGTGGGGGGTAACTGCAACAGGGGGCCATTTCTTTACAATTTACCTAAAGCAATGTTTGTAAATCTCCTTGTGTGATATTTCCTGCGTATATGGTTGAATGTGGTGGCCTGTCTGTACAATAGCACTAATGTAGCACCATGTAATGCTGCCTCTAATAATGTCTCTATTGTTAGCAGAAACGATGGTAACAGTTACATAACTAGAGGTGAGGTGTCTGTTTTAGTGTTAGATGATTATGGAATGTCTTCCAATTTTTGGAAAAAAGTACAAAATCTAGAGGAGAATCTACAGGCGGAATTTCCACCATCACACTACACCTAAATGGAGGAAATTGTAGCAGTGGGTCCAGTTCCGAGTTTAGCACTCTTTTCACAATTGTGGGACTTTATGTTACCAAATAACTTAAATCTATGCACTAAGTTAGTCCTGTAGGATTTGTGGCAATGAGTGTGGAGATCACACTCATGCTTCTCATCAATCACACAAAAGATATGGGAGGAATACTTGCTAAAAGCCTAACCACTGTTAATTATTTGGGGGAGCATTTCAGCCCATTCATTCTTTGCCCACTGTCCAAATCTAGATAAAGGCGTGCCTTATTCAGATCAGTTCTGAGAGCAATATCTAGCCTGAAAAACTTAGCAAAATCACTTGTGAAAAGTCTGTGAATTATCTAAAAGTGAGTGAATCACCAGGCATGCAGAATGACCATTTTTGGTCAGGCCTTGCAACATTCCACTCCTTTCACTATGGCTGACTTCAAATGCTTGAGATTGGTAATGTGCCCAGTAAAATGCAGGGCAACATAAAAAGCAATTACAGTTGAAGCTTAACATCTTTTGCCACCTCAAGACTCATCCTGGGGGACAAATGCAACACCTGTGAAGTTTCATTCAATTAGGCAACATTCTACTACATGTTAAATAATCCTTGCCACAACAGACATGTGCACTTCTGTATTTTACAAGTATAGAAAAACGGTGATGGGTGGAACGCTCGAATTGGTAATTAGTCAGCGCTACATCCCAGTCCATTAGGGATTTTTTTGCCCACAATGCCACCTCAGATTAGACCCAGCCATAAGCAAATCAGTCTTGATCCTACTCCAGTAGGAACAATCCAGCCCGAGCTACCAAGCCAGGCCCTCTCTGAACTGCAACACAAGCAACCAAAAACTGGCGAGCTCCTTTACAGAGCTGGTAAAGGGCTACTGCTGCTCGCAGGAGCACACGTTATTCAATAGGTATGGTCTTTTATACATCTCTGCATTTTGCGGTTCAGCAGCACTACAGATAGGTGTGATATGTTGCAATTCAGTGGCACGTATTATTTTATCATATCATACTCTCAAGAATGAAAAACTGTGATCGTTCCTATGAGCTCTCTGCAGAAGGCTATGTGTGTGTGCATATTTGTGTGTGTGTGTGTGTTTGTGGACATGTGAGAGCAAGAGATAGACTTTGTCTAGTCGGTCACACATTCATTAGGCTGTTAGGTTAAGCGGAATAGTGCATTGCAAGAAGTGCTGCAAGGAGAGGCTACAGGGAATTAAATATTGTCCTGAGTTTAATGTTGCATCAAGTGTAATGTTTTGCGTAGTGATATATTACATAGGCTGGCACGTTGCAAGAAGAATGTTCTAAAGGGTGGAATATTGCAAAGATAGGAATACTAAATGGAGATGAATGTTGCATAGATAGGAATGTTGAACATAGCAGCATGTTAAATGGAGTGGTCATTGCATAGTTTGGAATACTGCAAGAAGAAAAATATTGCATGGATTGGAATGCTCCTTGAATCAGAAAGATGCAGAGGAATGCTGATTGCCATTGAATGTAACATGGTGGAGTGGGCTCGTACAAAGATGGGAATCTTCCTTGGAGAGAATTGCTACAAGGCTAACAATATTAGTGCTTAGTGATAAGAATTATTGAGCTCTGATGCTGGTGAAAAATCGCTCCCACCAAATAGAACATGTACATTCTAGTGAGAGACGTCTCTCTCCGGTAACAGTACAAGAACTCAGATTTTAGACATCTTTCATTGAAAAGAATATACCAACTTTCAGCAGAAAGCAACTCTCGAAATAAGAATGTGTGCACTCTGATGAAAGATGTCTGTTCATATGTTTCCAGGGACATGCCGATGCTTCTAACAGTAATTAGCTAACATCGGTACCTAAAAGGCCATCTCCAGCGTCTCCCTTGCAGGACTGTTTAATCTGTGACTGCCACCAAGTTAAAAAGAGAATCAATAGGTCTGGTGTCTCCTGCCAGCCTTTCGGCTTTGCAGTGGTTGTTTTTTGTCTTGTGTTTAGTAAAACTTTATTGTTGGAGTAGCCATTGACCCTTGTCACTATGAAGAAAACCATTTACTACATGTAAAAATACTTTTAGTCTAAAAAAGGACACATTGCTATACTAGTACCTTGCACTGAAGAGAACTGCTTTGTGTGTGGCAGTGTTTCTTGTGAAAGAGGAGAATGCTGTCAATTACAATGTCTGTAGTGGGCTGACCCATAGCACCAAGCTTTTTACTTGTTGCAGTTGGTGGGAGAAATATGCGAATAATACAACAAGATACCAATGAATGAAGAAGGCTGGCAAAAAGCCCCTATACATAAATTTATTATAGAAACAATTTTAGTAAAATCAAAAAGTCTTGGCTAACACCAAACCTGCTAAAAATAAAAGACAATCAGAAACTTGATTTGTAGTTTGCTTTTTGCAAGGCTTCTAAGTGACTTGAAGACATGTGATACCATAGGCCAGCCCTGCCTTTTCAACAAACAGTATTTTGCATTGTACAGAATTGTAGCATTCCATGTAGCGTTTCATCCTCTGTTGTGGGCGCTAAAGCACATTTTTGGATCAGTGGCACAAGAGTACATGAATGGCAGGGTGTTGTATTTGTTAAACTTTTCTGTGCAAGCCTTTTGATGTCATCCGTCAGTGACCAGAGAGGTGCCCTTAACTTGTCTTGGTCACAGCACCTATCAGTGCATTGGAGAAGGAGTTGTTGGAACAGACAGGTGCATAAATTATCATTTTAATTAGGAACCTAACAGCACCAACCTAGCCAGAGCAGTACTGGGGTGTTATGTGCATGTACCTCAAAAAGGGAGATAATAAAAGAAGGATAATAATCCATGCAGAAACATGCACAAAACAGATGCTAATAAATGGCCAAAATTGGAGTTGGTAATATGAAATGTAGCCATGCACCTTTTTAAAAGGCAGAGCTAATGCCTGGTACTAGATATAAACTCCCCACGAGCAAAGAAAGAAGTGAAAGATGGATCAAGGTTAGCAATCTGAGCACCATCAATGATGCAGTCATTAAAAGGCCCAGATTGCACATATTGCTTCCATGCCCAAGGCAGTCAAAACTTTCAGCCAGGGGTCAAACCCCGAGCACCTGTCTTGGTCCCAAAGGCTCACAAAGGTGGGCGATCACCAGATAGGTAAGTCCAAGGTAAATTCTGGAAAAAGACAAGCACCTTTCATGGTCCCAACGGCCCTCAAACGTGGACGATCACCAGTTAGGTAAAAACAAGATACATCATGGAACCAAACTGGACCCTATGCATGCTATGATATGAGATGAAGGGCTCAGTAGGTTGCTGCCCTGACAGCACAAGAATGAATCAGATATCCTGTGTTACCCTTCTGTCTTCACCCCTCTATGTGATAACAGTACATTTTCTTAGATCCCTGAGATGCTTGCTCTTTCAAGTTTACATGAGGATGCATATACCTGTTTTTCTAGAATTTCCCCTCAGGCAACTTCCAAATTAATTATTGTCAGTGAATGATATTTGAAAGTAAAAAAGAGACAATGTGTTGAAAGGAGACCTGCACAGTATCTGTTGCAGGACAGCACCATAAGAAGCATTCTGTTCCAATTTTTCCAAATTATGCCATTGGAGCCAGGAGAGGCACAAGCAACAGAATAGAGGGTATGGTCCACCTGAGGTAGGAACACTAAAACCCTTACCCTCAAAATTGTCAATGACTCAATTAGAATCCTGGACGCTTAGCGAATCATGCCTCCTCCTCCTATTGATTGAACTATTCTCCTAAAAGCTCTCAAGATGAGAATGGGCCTCAACATCATAGCCCCAGATGTTTCACCTCCTTTTTGGAAAACTGTGGTCAATTTGTGAAACTAGCATGCTCAACCTCTGCAATCCCTGGGATTCACTGTACACAAACACCTAAACTTTGAAAACCACATCAATTTCCTATCAAGGGGAGCACAGTTTCAGCTTAAGCTAGAAAAAGATATCAAAAATTCCATCCATTTGAAGACCTCAAACTATTTCAATCCTTGGTCCTCTCAAGACTATACTGTGTTAATTTACTCCTGGCAAGGATCCTCAAAACTCACCTGATGCCTCCAAGAGCAACACAATCCAAACAGCACCAGGTTAGTCTCAAGAGCAAGGAAATTCAAACATATCTCACCCATTCCGGCATCCTCAAATGGCTAACTCTTGAACCTAGGTATTATTTCAGACTAGCCTGCATTAAGCACAATGCCACTCCTCTACACCTCAACCAGATACTATGAATTCAGGAGGGCAATGCAAAACAAGAAACTGACACTCGCTACTACTTTTCGCTTCTGAAGGAACTCAAGATCATTAAACTGTCCTTCACAGGATGTGCTCCAGAAATCTGGCCCTCCCTATCTGCCATCATCAGAACAATTCCTTTGCATGAAACTTTCAAAACATAACTGAATATGATGCTTTCCCAATGCCACCTGGGCTCCCCTATATGCACAGACCTCTTCATCCCAGCACCACTGAACCCGCTGCTCCACTGGCGCCTCTGTAAACATTTCAGCCACAATTGCCCCTGTTTGAAGTTGAGTGTGACCCACCCAGTTTTGAACCGCTGTTTACAACCAACTTTAAGCTGCTGGTAAAGCATATCGTCAAATAGGGGCCATGACTTAGAAAACTCGTTCTTCCCTGTAATTACGGTGAAATGCTAGGGCTCTGGGTATAATCCCATCATGCATAGGGCTGAACTGGTAATAACATTTCCAGCAGCCAGTTCTCCCATATTTCCATTTGGGTATGCAAAACGGAGAATAATTAGCCGAAACAATGTTTCTGATGGTGTTTACTGCACCCTTTCCCAGGGCACAAATAGGTGCAAGAGGCAACTCTGATAATTACCAGGAGATGCCTGCTATTGCCTATTCATCTACCAGTATTCCCACTGCATCACCCAGGGATATTTATACATTCTGTCGTCTTTGATTTCTCCTGCATTTGGTCTATTGTTCATCTAATCTTCTGCCTCAATAAACAATTTGTCTTCATTCAGATTTGTGTGATGTTTGGGATGCTACCACTACAGCCAGTAAATACTGACTATAGGGTGTGGTATTTACTGGATGTGGTGTAGTTTTGCAGTTTGGTATTGGTGATAGCTGGCTAATATGGCATATATTCCCCATGGGGGTAGTATAACTTGGAATGGTGAGTTATATTCCTGATAATGTTTTTTTAGAGAGGGCTAAACTGCTGAATGCTGACATTTTCTTACTCCTTAGACGATTCTGACGCAAACACACTCAGTTGCACTGAAATCAGGATTTCTGCTTCTCGCAGAATGAGGGCCACACTTTTTTTGAATTAGAAACCCAGATGACAAACATTTTAGCATTTTTAACCCCGAATGAGCCACAAAACTGAATCACTTTAAGAAGGGGGCAGCAGCAAATCAACGTCTTCCCTGAAGTCACAATGTCACATTCAATGCAAAAACATGCATATTTGAGGCATAACTGGGGAACAAAACATCTTTCAGAATGATGGGAAGTGCTTTGTCCTGAGAGCATTACTTTGATGGTTTTTGACTAAGAACATTACAAAAGACTTTCTGTACAAAGTACCACTACAGAGCCTCCTCGTGTGTTCAGCAGAGGATGTGGCGTGGGGCTGACAAGACTTCTTCATAACTAGTTGGGCTTTTTCATACTTGTGCTGTCATGTCAATTTAATGGCAAAGGTGAAATCTTAGAGGTTTTAAAGCTAACTGAAAAAAGATTCAATCGGACTTCTTCTTGAATGGGCTCTTTCACCATTCTTCAATGGGGCCACACAACATGCTCAAAAAACATAATTTACATAAAGCTTGATATGCCTGAACTGCTGATGAATACGAGCCTTTGTTTTTTTAGAACACAATAGTCTTGTTCTACTCTGTGTCTGTTGATCTCGCTGCAACAATATAAATGAGTAACTTTTTTCATTTTGCGTCAAGGCCGCTATTTTTTATTTTGTTAAATTACTGCTGTCTTTCTATTATACCGAATTTGATTTAAAAGCCCAATTATATGAGGTGCAATATAGATTTTGCTGATTTTCAAATGTAAAGGGCAAAGTACAGTTTAAACGTTCATGCTGTATTGTATGGAGGGAGTCCTCAATTGTCAAAAAATAAACCAATTTTTTCTGCAAAAACACCATATTAGGACCAATATTCACAAAGAGGGCAACTTCAAAACAGCATACTTTTATTTCACTGTTTTGTTTTGCGTTTGCATTTTTATGTGGCACTTTCCAGTCATCAACGTAATGAGAAAGCAAAAGAAACCTAATAGACAATACAGGAATGCATTTACATATGTCTAATGCCCTCCACAACACTAATGCAAAAGAAAATGGAAAAAGGCAACCGTAGTGAAATCTTCATTGGATGGCTTGGAAATCTGTCACTCTGCCTCTTGCAACATGTTCTTATGCCTGGCCTGTGTGTTTCCCATGGGGACCCAACAATCTCAGTCCGCAGGAGGTGCTCCATGTTTCCAATGATGTTCGTCATCCAGGGTGTGCTCTCAAACTTGTCAACCACCCCAGTTTTCTCAGGGACCCCCGATGATCACCATGAGGCGCAACAGAGGGATCTTCCATTCCACCAAAAGGATGGCAATGTATTTATGAAAAGAAAATGTATGATTTGGAACTATTTTCGCCGACCAACACCTCAAGCACTGTCTGCACATCAACTATGATGTACCTGAAGCTCAGTCCAAGATAGAACTTTCACTAAATGCCAAGCCACTTGATTTCATCCTGGACACCAACTTCACTATCATGGAACACATTGCCCAAAAATAAAGGCATCCTGGTACCAGCTCTATCTTTTAAAGAAAGTCAGACCACTGCTTACAGATAGTGTCTTCAGAACTGCTTTTTTTAATACAAATGATCCAATTCGAATGGGACATGCAAGTGAAACAAAAAAATCCCGAAGAAGTCCTTTGAGTGAAGATTTCATCGTTAATGTGTCACAGGGCAGCCAACACGTGTTTCGGCATGGGAGTGAATACTCCCCGTGACTTTTTCAAGGCTGCAAAAAATATTAGAAAAACAGAATATGTACATATACTCTACAGACATACATAAATGTGTACATAAAACAAGACCCACAAACAATTTTGTATCAACAATACACAACAAGAAAGAGAACCCATAATTCTAAATACCCCACATTGCAAAGTAAAATGAAATTCTGATTGTACAATTAGAGCTGCTGATACAATATAGAGTGAACCCAAAAGCTTCGCACCATCTGGTTTGGAGACAAAGGGAGGAAACAAAGCACAAACCGCAAGGAGAGTAGAGAATAGAATCATTACCGTGTACAAAGAATACATGTCCACCTCAAAACCGAACCCACAACCGACCCTAAGTGAGGCCACGCACAATAATAACCGGGGCACTTCATATACCAGAAATGTGTTGCCACGTAAGCAAATGTATATATAAGTCCCAACGTAAAACCGCAGTGACCCAAAATAAAGCATGAAGATCCAAACATACCTTCATTAGGTATGACACGGGAACCCTTAGTGTCCCGGAACTCATGACCAAATAAGTAAAACCACACTGTTGATACAATAAATAATTTATAAAATTAATTAAAAGAAAGGAGCAAGCAAAAAGACAAAATGTAAAACATATGTATAAAAAAAGGGGAAATCAAGATTAAAAAGCACCCTGTGACGTCACCCCCCAACAGTTAAACACTAACACCTACAAAAAGTGGACCTCATGTCCGTATACAGCGAAGGTGTAACATTAACACCTAGAACAATGAAACCAACAGCGGTTACAGCGTTAACTCGCATATCCGTAGTAACATTCAAAGAAAACACTGCGCTGACTGCGCAAACGGCAATCCAAAGCCCCCACTCACCTTCAGTAACCAGCAATAGTATATTGATGTACAACAGAGCCAGAGTATACGGCTCCGAACAAGCGAGTGGCGAGCCATACGAAGGTCCGCCATCTTTATTTTATAAAGAAAATAAAATGAATATAGTCTCTTCTCTCGAGAAGAGAGTATTACAGCACTGCGTTCAGAGACTCGAACGCAAGCGAAACGTTTCAAAAGAAGAAGCGAGCACCATCTTTAAAGAGAATGCCCGACTCTGTTTCTATGAAAAAGATTAGTTATTCCCATATAACAAACAACATAAATTGTACGCAAGCAGCGAGAAAACCTATTAATAGATTGCGTTATCACCTTTTTACATTAAGGTGAGTGAAAAGGCGCCATCTTACAAAACAAAATTTTATGTAGTATCAATACATTAATTGAGTCTATTACACCATCCAACTCACGTCTATACCCGGTCCATCCCTTTATAAACCACACCAGATGGCTCCATATTTAATTGTGAAAAAAGAAAATGTCCTGTTATGAGACTTCAGAAACAGGAAAAAACTAGCAACAAAAACATGGAGAAAGCCACCATATCGTAACTAATGAAGACTATTACAGCAAAATATGAGTATCCACATCTCACAGTTTAGAAAGAGAAATATTTAACAGTAAAGGTTAAAAAATGAAGCAATGCAAAAAATTGTTACACTTATCTCTAGAGAAAGTCAAATATCGCCATTGTCAATAAACATATAATCCAAGGGGTTGACAGAAGGCTTATGAAAGCATAGTAATGGCCTGTAATCATAGTACTGTCAAGGAAAAAAGAAAAAACTATGCTCAAGTTGCTCCAAAGACAGACAATTTTATTTGAGAAGTCACATCGAAACAAGATTATCAAGTAGAAATCCATTCCCCACATTTGCCCCAATAGCAAGGGCGCATACATAAGTAATACTAAACCTAGTTATAAGTAAGACATCAGCACATAACACAAAGAACACCAGTATTAATCCAAATAATATTCCATCTCATAGTTAGTATTGAGACCCATTTCTACCGCTCTTAATCTAAGGATCCAATAGCATTCCCTCTTCCTCAAATCCAACTCTCTATTGCCACCACGAAGACTGGAATGCACCACCTCAAACCCAAAATATTCGAAAACCCGAATGTGATCCTGTTTCGATACATATGTGTGACTATGGGATAACGTTCATCATGTTGTATAAGAGCTCTGTAATGCTCACTAATCCTCATCCTAAGAGATCTAATAGTTCTGCCAACACAATATAGACCACATCTACATACAATCATGTATATAACAAAGTTACTGTCACACGTAATGTTAGAGGTGATGCGAAAACTATCACCCATCTGGCTATTAAATGTGGAGATCCCAGATCTGCTCCATTTACACATCCCACATCGACCACATTGAAGAAAAAAAACCTTACTACGTAATGTAAGCCAGTTGTCCTGCTGGGGTGTCTGTGAGTAGCTGGGGAATAAAATATTCTTGAGTGTTCTTCCCCTATGGTAAGTGAAAGTGGGTAAATCTGATACTTGACCCTTCAGGGTTGTATCCGCCTTAAGTATGTGCCAATGTTTTCTCATGCATCTTTGTAGGGCCGCCGAAGCAAAAGTATAATCGACTACACATCGTAAATTATTATCCTTAGCTTTTTCCCTATGTTAAAGGGTATCATCCCTAGAGAGGCGCCCAATCCTGCTACATGCTTTATCCAGGACACCTGTAGGGTAACCCAGAGATTTAAACCTAGCCTTCATATCTTCAATATTGTTCTTAAAGTCCATTTCCAAGCTACAATTTCTCCTGGCACGAACCATTTCACCATAGGGAATGGAGTGAATTTGATGTCGCGGATGTGAACTACTTGCGTGCAGAATTGAGTTGCAAGCCGTGTTTTTTCTATATAGGCGACTCTCAATCTTATCCTTGTGGATGAAAAGTTCTACATCCAAAAAGGTGATGCTGGTCTCACTATGTTCCCAGGTAAACCTTATATTGAAATCATTGGAATTCAAGTAGTTAAGAAATTCATCCAATTCGGTAATGTCTCCTGTCCAAATCATGATGCAATCGTAGATGTATCGACCCCAAAAAAGAATATTCGAATTCCAAGTTTTCGCCTCCTTACCCCAAATCAATCTGTGTTCCAGGAACCCCATGAAGAGGTTTGCATATGCTGGCGAGAACCCATAGCAACACCCCTTTTCTGGCGATACCATTCTCTTTTAAAGAGGAAGAAGTTGTTATCTAAGATCATTCTGACCATATCCAATATCATATTGGTGTGTCCATAAAGACTAGCCGATTGACTATAAAGAAAATGACGTAAGGCAATCATGCCCAAGTCGTGATCAATGCTCGTGTACAGTGAAGTAACATCAAGAGTCACCAACATCATGCCTTGCTCCCAATTAATATCAGTGAGGATACTAAGAATATGCTTAGTATCCTTAATGAAAGAAGGAAGGTTAGTAACAAACCGCTGTAAGAAAATGTCGACGTATTCATATACCTCCCAGCATATGCGAACCTCTTCATGGGGTTCCTGGAACACAGATTGATTTGGGGTAAGGAGGCGAAAACTTGGAATTCGAATATTCTTTTTTGGGGTCGATACATTGCATCATGATTTGGACAGAAGACATTACCGAATTGGATGAATTTATTAACTACTTGAATTCCAATGATTTCAATATAAGGTTTACCTGGGAACATAGTGAGACCAGCATCACCTTTTTGGATGTAGAACTTTTCATCCACAAGGATTCACTCCATTCCCTATGGTGAAATGGTTCCTGCCAGGAAAAATTGTAGTTTGGAAATGGACTTTAAGAACAATATTGAAGATATGAAGACTAGGTTTAAATCTCGGGGTTACCCTACAGGTGTCCTGGATAAAGCATGTAGCAGGATTGGGCGCCTCTCTAGGGATGATACCCTTAAACATAGGGAAAAAGCTAAGGATAATAATTTACGATGTGTAGTCGATTATACTTTTGCTTCGGTGGCCCTACAAAGATGCATGAGAAAACATCGGCACATACTTAAGGCGGATACAACCCTGAAGGGTCAAGTATCAGATTTACCCACTTTCACTTACCGTAGGGGAAGAATCCTCAAGAATATTTTATGTTCAGCTACTCACGGACACCCCAGCAGGACAACTAGCTTACATTACATAGTAAGGTTTTTTTAAAATGTGGTCGATGTGGGATGTGTAAATGGAGCAGATCTGGGATCTCCACATTTAATAGCCAGATGAGTGATAGTTTTCGCATCACCTCTAACATTACGTGTGACAGTAACTTTGTTATATACATGATTGTATGTAGATGTGGTCTATATTATGTTGGCAGCACTATTAGATCTCTTAGGATGAGGATTAGTGAGCATTACAGAGCTCTTATACAACATAACGAACGTTATCCCATAGTCACACATGTGTATCGAAACAGGATCACATTGGGTTTCAGAATTTTTTGGGTTTAAGGTGGTGCATTCCAGTCTTCGTGGTGGCAATAGAGAGTTGGATTTGAGGAAGAGGGAATGCTATTGGATCCTTAGATTAAGAGCGGTAGAAATGGGTCTCAATACTAACTATGAGATGGAATATTATTTGGATTAATACTGGTGTTGTTTGTGTTATGTGCTGATGTCTTACTTATAACTAGGTTTAGTATTACTTATGTATGCGCCCTTGCTATTGGGGCAAATGTGGGGAATGGATTTCTACTTGATAATCTTGTTTCGATGTGACTTCTCAAATAAGATTGTCTGTCTTTGGAGCAACTTGAGCATAGGTTTTTCTTTTTTCCTTGACAGTACTATGACTACAGGCCATTACTATGCTTTCATAAGCCTTCTGTCAACCCCTGGGTTATATGTTTATTGACAATGGCAATATTTGACTTTCTCTAGAGATAAGTGTAACAATTTTTTGCATTGCTTAATTTTTTAACCTTTACTGTTAAATATTTATCTTTCTAAACTGTGAGATGTGGATACTCATATTTTGCTGTAATAGTCTTCATTAGTTACGATATGGTGGCTTTCTCCATGTTTTTGTTGCTAGTTTTTTCCTGTTTCTGAAGTCTCATAACGGGACATTTTCTTTTTTCACAATTAAATATGGAGCCATCTGGTTTGGTTTATAAAGGGATGGACCGGGTATAGACGTGAGTTGGATGGTGTAATAGACTCAATTAATGTATTGATACTACTTAAACTTTTGTTTTGTAAGATGGCGCCTTTTCGCCTTAATGTAAAAAGGTGATAACGCAATCTATTAATAGGTTTTCTCGCTGCTTGCGTACAATTTATGTTGTTTGTTATATGGGAATAACTAATAGAATAACTAATTTTTCATAGCAACAGAGTCGGGTATTCTCTTTAAAGATGGCGCTCACTTCTTCTTTTGAAACGTTTCACTTGCGTTCGAGTTTCTGAACGCAGTGCTGTAATACTCTCTTCTCGCGAGAAGAGACTATATTCATTTTATTTTCTTTATAAAATAAAGATGGCGGACCTTCGTATGGCTCGCCACTCGCTTGTTCGGAGCCGTATACTCTGGCTCCGTTGTACATCAATATACTATTGCCAGTTACTGGAGGTGAGTGGGGGCTTTGGATTGCCGTTTGTGCAGTCAGCGCAGTGTTTTCTTTGAATGTTACTACGAATATGCGAGTTAACACTGTAACCGCTGTGGATTTAATTGTTCTAGGTGTTAATGTTACACCTTCGCTGTATACGGACATCCACACATGAGGTCCACTTTTTGTAGGTGTTAGTGTTTAACTGTTGGGGGGTGACGTCACAGGATGCTTTTTAATCTTGATTTCCCCTTTTTTTATACATATGTTTTACGTTTTGTCTTTTTGCTTGCTCCTTTCTTTTAATTAATTTTATAAATTATTTATTGTGTAAACAGTGTGGTTTTACTTATTTGGTCATGAGTTCCGGGACACTAAGGGTTCCCGTGTCATACCTAATCAAGGTATGTTTAGATCTTCATGCTTTATTTTGGGTCACTGCGGTTTTACGTTGGGACTTATATATACATTTGCTTACGTGGCAACACATTTCTGGTATATGAAGTGCACCGTTTATTATTGTGCGTGGCCTCACTTAGGGTCAGTTGTGGGTTCGGTTTTGAGTTGGACATGTATTCTTTGTACACGGTAATGATTCTATTCTCTACTCTCCTTGCGGTTTGTGCTTTGTTTCCTCCCTTTGTCTCCAAACCAGATGGTGCGAAGCTTTTGGGTTCACTCTATATTGTATCAGCATCTCTAATTGTACAATCAGAATTTCATTTTACTTTGCAATGTGGGGTATTTATAATTATGGGTTCTCTTTCTTGTTGTGTATTGTTGATACAAAATTGTTTGTGGGTCTTGTTTTATGTACACATTTATGTATGTCTGTAGAGTATATGTACATATTCTGTTTTTCTAATATTTTTTGCAGCCTTGAAAAAGTCACGGGGAGTATTCACTCCCATGACGAAACACGTGTTGGCTGCCCTGTGACACATTAACGATGAAATCTTCACTCAAAGGACTTCTTTGGGATTTTTTTGTTTCACTTGCATGTCCCATTCGAATTGGATCATTGTGTTATTAATTTAGGAATTACGAATTATTGACTTTACAACTACTAATTAATTTACGAGTGCCCTGGTCTTTGTATTAAATTTAGTTGTATCTTTGAGATACGGTTTTGGAGGAAGGGAAGGATCCTCCTAGGCCGGGAGCACCGTACCTTTATTTGGTTGCTTTCTTTTACCACTAAGAGGGGAATGTTGAGAGCGCTTTCCTTCCCTTAATATTTCTTCCCATCTTCAGAACTGCTGTTCAAGACCTCATACCTCGCATCTGGACAGTGCTAACATTTAGTGCCACAGGCTCCACATCGGCACCCCTTAAGAGAATCCTGCACAACTACATACATACAGCACATCTCACCCAAAACCTGAAGAAATTTGATCACATTACCCCCATCTTGATGGAACTCCATTGGCTCCGCTTGCCACCATGCACCATCTTTAAAACCAGCTGTTTCATGTATAAAGCCGTCAAAACTAGCACCCTGCTTATCTTGCAGACAATCTTGCCATCTCTGGTGGTTATTGGCTCACCTGCAGCCAGGATACCATCAGACTTCAGAGTAAGAAGTGTAAAAAATAAAAACAAGACAGCAGACCTTCTCCTTGTTTGCACCCAGGATCCGGAACAACACCCCATGTATCCATCAGGACCATTCCTAATTTTGCTCCAATTTAGGAGACATTTGACAAAGCACCTCTTTCACAAACACTACACTGTGCATTAAAAGTCCACAAACCAGCTACCTCTCTTATCACTTGTTGACTTTGTGCTTGTCTGTACCATCTACTGTGCTCCACTGCCTTTTGGCTAGGTTTGCCCTATAGTAATACCACATAATACATACATACATAGGTGGTTTTTAACGTGAGCGCAAAAACATGAAGTCATTGAGACTTTACCTACTCCCTAACCATAAGAATCCTACCAATGCTATGCCAGTCACCTTACCCTTGCCATAATTTCAACAATTCCCACATTGTTATTCCAATCACTCAAACCACTCCCCAACCTCCACAACCCCATCAACATCATCCCTTTCATCCTACCCATTCACTGACATCAACAATCCCATCCTTATCACCACTATAACCCTTCTCAGCCCCTGTTAGAAATGGGGTTTTTGATTGGCAGGCGGGTTACCCCCTGTCCAAGCAAAAGCCCTCACTCTAGTCAGGGTAAGTCACACACAATCCAAGATTATCCTGTGCCCACCCTCTGGTAGCTTGGCACGAGCAGTCAGGCTTAACTTAGAAGACAATGTGTAAAGTATTTGTGCAATAAATCATACAACACCATAGCATAACACCACAAAAATACACCACACAGTGTTTAGAAAAATATATCATATTTATCTGGGAATCTTCAGGTCAAAATGATCAAAGTTGCAATACGAATTTGTAAAGATATCACTGAAAAGTGATAGAAAGTGTCTTAAGTCTTTAGAATCTAAACAAAGTCTCTTTCAAGCACAAGTACCTGGTTGGGAGTGGAAAAATCTCCTCAGAGGGCCACAAGAGAAGAGGTGCGTGGAAAAAGGGTGTGTGCGTTGATTTCTCCCCAGCACACACAGACTTGCGTCGTTATTTTCCACGCGGGGAAGTCAGCGTCGTTTTCCGGCGCGTGGACAGTCTCTTTCTGTGGATCGCAGGGATTACCAGATGTCCTGGGTCTGTGCGTGGATTTTCCTGCTTGTTCTCCGGCTGCGCGTCGGTCTGCGGGGCTGCGCATCGAAATTACGATCTCACGGCAGCCGTCGCGTCGATTTCTCCTCTAGACTTCGATCTGCGGGGCTGCGCGTTGAAATTACGATCTCACGGCAGGCGTCGCGTCGATTTCTCCTCTAGAGGTCGGGCGGCGTTGTCCTTGCGAGGCCGTGCGTCGGATCTTCGATCGTCCCCAGAGCGTTGCGTCGATCAGCGTCGGAGTGCGGCGTTTTTCTCGCCGCGAAACAAGCTGTGCGTCGAAATTTTCGCCGCACGGAGCGTCCAAGTCAAAGAGAGAAGTCTTTTTGGCCCTGAGACTTCAAGGAACAGGAGGCAAGCTCTATCCAAGCCCTTGGAGAGCACTTTCACAGCCAGACAAGAGTTCAGCCAGGCAGCAGGGCAACAGCAAGGCAGCAGTCCTTTGTAGAAAGCAGACAGGTGAGTCCTTTGAGCAGCCAGGCAGTTCTTCTTGGCAGGATGTAGTTTCTGGTTCAGGTTTCTTCTCCAGCAAGTGTCTGATGAGGTAGGGCAGAGGCCCTGTTTTATACTAAGTTGTGCCTTTGAAGTGGGGGTGACTTCAAAGAGTCTCTAAGAAATGCACCAAGCCCCCTTTCAGCTCAATCCTGTCTGCCAGAGTCCCAGTAGGGGGTGTGGCAGTCCTTTGTGTGAGGGCAGGCCCTCCACCCTTCAAGCCCAAGAAGACCCATTCAAAATGCAGATGTATGCAAGTGAGGCTGAGTACCCTGTGGTTGGGGTGTGTCTTAGTGAATGCACAAGGAGCTGTCAAATAAACCTAGCCAGACATGGATTGAAGGGCACAACAAGATTTTAGTGCAAAGAAATGCTCACTTTCTAAAAGTGGCATTTCTAGAATAGTAATATTAAATCCGACTTCACCAGTCAGCAGGATTTTATATTACCATTCTGGCCATACTAAATATGACCTTCCTGCTCCTTTCAGATCAGCAGCTGCCGCTTCAACAATGTATGAGAGCAGCCCCAATGTTAGCCTATGAAGGGAGCAGGCCTCACAGTAGTGTAACAACGAATTTAGGAGTTTTACACTACCAGGACATATAACCACACAAGTATATGTCCTGCCTTTTACCCACACAGCACCCTGCTCTAGGGGTTACCTAGGGCACACATTAGGGGTGACTTATGTATAGAAAAAGGGGAGTTCTAGGCTTGGCAAATACCTTTAAATGCCAAGTCGAAGTGGCAGTGAAGCTGCACACACAGGCCTTGCAATGGCAAGCCTGACACAAGGTTAAGGGGCTACTGAGGTGGGTGGCACAACCAGTGCTGCAGGCCCACTAGTAGCATTTAATCTACCTGCCCTAGGCACATGTAGTGCACTCTACTGGGGACTTACAAGTAAATTAAATAGTCAATCATGGATAAACCAATCAGTAGTACAATTTACACAGAGAGCATATGCACTTCAGCACTGGTTAGCAGTGGTAAAGTGCCCAGAGGTCAAAAGCCAACAACAACAGGTCAGAAAAAATAGGAGGAGGGAGGCAAAAAGTTTGGGGATGTCCCTGTCAAAAAGCCAGGTCCAACAGCCCCTAACCTCAAAATACCCAGCGTTATGATCCTAATCAACCTACATGCTCCCTAACTTCAACAATACAAGTAATGCTGTTAGAAGTGGGGTCTCTAGTTGGCAGTGGTTTGCACCTTGTTCAAGTAGGGACCCTCACTCTACTCATGGTAAAGGAGTCACACAGATGAGATAACCCCTGCTCACCCCCTTGATGGGTTGGCACAAACAGTCCAGAAGTCCAGCTTATCTCAGAGGCAATTTGTAAAGTGTTTGTACACAAACACACACACACACACACCCAGTAACACAGTAAAAATCCTACAAAAGGACTCCACACCAGTTTAGAAAAATAGCCAGTATTTATCTGAGTGAAACAAGACCAAAGCAACAAAAATCTAATATACACAAGTGAAGATACGAATTTCCAAAGATTTAATGTAATATAACACTTAAAAAGGCAATAGCTCCAACAGGGCCCATCAAAACGGCTTGACGGAGTCGCTTCCAACAATCCTGCACCAACCGCAAGGGAGGTTGGGCCAGCTACGGAGTCGTATAGACCCCGGTTATAGTACCTTGGAATACGATGAGGAAACAAAGACGTTGCACGGTGTCAGGGAGGTGAGGCGTCACTAGAGCTGGTGTGGCGTCAGTTCCTTACTGCACCAGGGAGGTGAGTCATCAGATTCTTACTGCTGGGCAAGCGGGGTCAGACGTCGGTTCCTTACGGTTGCAGGGGAGGTGGTGCAGCGTTGGTGCCACTCTGCCTGTTGCTTTGCTGTGCTGGCCTGCTGCTTCTGTCCTAGAAGTGAAAGAACTAGACGTCTGCCCTAGAAGTGAAAGAGCAAGGCATCAGTCTCTTACGACAAGTCAGGTGATGAATCCAACAGGTCAAGAGGCAATGTGTCGACTTTGCGATGTCATGATTACACTATGGGGCCATAGATACTGCGGCGGAATCGGAGTCAGGTGTCACAGACATATGTGACACAGAACTCTGGACTCACGCCGTGGCAAAACTTTGAGGGTGCGGCAGTGGGGCCTGCATTGTAGGTTGTGGTCATTGCACTCAGTGGGCACAATGGTTCCGGTTCGGTGAGCAGCTTCAGTTCTGAAGTCGCTCCAGAATTCGATATACCAATTCCTTCCTAGTTTTACCAGAACTCATTCCAAAGAGCCCAAGAACTGGATTTGGCACCACTTGGCAAGTCAGGACTCTCAGCAAGAGAACCCAGGTGTTGGCAAATGAAGTATTTGATGGCCCTGAGACTTCGTAACAGGAGGGAAGCTCAGTTCAAGTCCTTGGAGAACCTTGGAAAGCATGATGTAGAAAGCAAAGTCCAGTTCTTTCACTTCCAGGAGAGAAGCAGCAAGCAGCAGGCCAGCACAGCAAAGCAACAGGCAGAGTGGCAATCCCCCCTACAGCATCCAGCTGTTCTTCTTGGCAGAATGTCCTCAGTCCAGAAGTGTTCTAACTATGTGGTGTTGAAGGTCCAGTACTTATACCCATTTCCGTCATTGAAGTAGGCAAACTTCGAAGAGAAGTCCTGTAGTGCAAAAGACCCTGCCTTTCCCTGCCCTGTCCCCAGACACACTGCAGGGGGTTGGAGACTGATTTGTGTGAGGACAGGCACAGCCCTATTCAGGAGCAAATGTCAGCTCCTCCCAACACTCTAGCTCAGGAAGACCAATCAGCCTGGTGGTGGGCCATTAGGATATGCAGGGCATACCTCAGCCCCCTTTGTGTGACTGTCTAGAGTGAATGCACAAGCAGCCTAACTGTCATCCTGACCCAGATGTGTATTCAGCAGACAGGCAGAGGCACAGAATGGTTAAGCAAGAAAATGCCCTCTTTCTAAAAGTAGCATTTTCAAACTTACAATTCAAACATCAACTCCATCAAAAGACGTATTTTTAAATTGTGAGTTCAGAGAGCCCAAACTCCACACCTCTATCTGCTCCCAAGTGTAGATTCCCAGTGAGAAACTACACTTAAAAGATATCGCAAGGCAATCCCTAGGTTCCCCTATAGGAGAGATAGGTTTTGCAATAGTGAAATACAAAATTAGCACTATTTCACTATCAGGACATGTAAAACACACTACTACATATCCTACCTTTAATATACACTGCACCCTGCCCATGGGGTTGCCTTGGGCCTACCCG
Organism: Pleurodeles waltl; assembly: GCF_031143425.1. Taxonomy (NCBI): domain Eukaryota; kingdom Metazoa; phylum Chordata; class Amphibia; order Caudata; family Salamandridae; genus Pleurodeles; species Pleurodeles waltl. The sequence continues at coordinate 1,667,480,458 of NC_090444.1, read as the reverse complement.
TATGTAATAATAAGGCAGGTTTGGGCTTGCCAGGTCGAACTGGCAGTTTAAAACTGCACACAGAGACACTGTAATGTTTCCAGGCTACTCACGTGAGTGGCACAATCAGTGCTGCAGGCCCACTAGTAGCACTTGGTTTACAAGTCCTGTGCACACCTGGTGCACTGTACTAAGGATCTACTAGCAAATCAAATATGCCAATCATGGAGAAATCAATCACCTACACAATTTAGACAGAGAGCATATTCATTTTAGCACTGGTTAGTAGTGATAAGGTGCCCAGAATCCTAAAGCAAACAAAAACGGGTCAGAAAAAACAGGAAGAAGAAGGCAAAAGGTTTGGGTATAACCCTGCAAAAAGAGCCAGGTCCAACACATGCCATCCCAATTACCCTGTGTACTTGCTGACCGCAAGAATCCAATCACTACAGTCTCAGTCATCCTACCCACTGCCTAACTGCAACATTCCTGACCACCAAGCACTGCTGTCTGCCAGCTGCTGATCAATGCTGCTTTTGCATACTTTCATATCAGAAGTCACAGACAGGGAGTTTTTATGCTGACGGGGCTTGTTTGAAGCCTGGGGAAATCTTTTTCACACTCGGGTGCCAGTTCTAGCTTCCAATCATTTAAAAGGTCGTCCATCCTCAACCAGTCCTCCTGTTCCTGCCAAAAAGTAGAAAAGTGGCATATTATCAACTTTCTCTAAATAACCATCACATCAACAATAGCTACTTTACCATTGCCTTTTTGTAAAACAAATTGATAAAAATAAACATTTTATTAAAATCACGACAATGTAATTGAACAAAATAAAAACTGTTTAATAAAATAAAATTACAGTTAAGACAGTAAAATAATTATCATTGGTTAGGCTAATAGTGAGTTATCCTTAGGGTTAGAGTGAGAGCATAATTTTACAAATACTTCATTGAACATTATTATATATAACATTAGGTAAATAAAATCAATCATATATATGTACAACTGTTTTTGGTAAGAAACTGGTTACGGTTTGGATTAGGAATAGTTGAGGTAGGATTCCATGTTTATAAAATTAAAGTTAAAGTACTGTAATACAAAGAAAATATTAAACCTTAATCGGTGCTGGGATTTGGGTTAGCTGTAGATTAAGATACCCTAGTTAACAAAGAGTATCTCAATTTAATTTCATAAAGTAAGGGTACTTTAAGCTATCTAATTTAAACCAATTTAGGGTTTGGTTAGCAATAAGATAATGAATGTTAAATTAATTAGATGTAATATAAATAAACACAAAGAATTGAATATGTATAGCTTAGCTGAAGAGTTAGCATTGCGAGCGGAGTCAGTGTATATTCATGCTTTATTGGTAAGGGGCATTGTTAGGGTAAGGCATTACTAACGAGGTATAGGCAAAATAAGGGGAAGATTTTAGTGTTAAAATGAAGCTGCCTCTGTAGTGGTAGAAGAGGTAAATACATCAAATGTAGAAAGTTAATGGCAAAAGAGGTAGTGATAAGTATCCACAATGAAATTTTCCGAATGGACACCAAGATGTACAGTGAGTGTATCTTGCTTGTTTCTTTTTCTTTGTATGGCCGGCCCTGGTGGGTAAGCCACACACACTGGGACGCCTACTACTCTGGGACCAAAGCACTGAGATTCATAGCCAGAAGATGGGGCTCAAGATGTGCTACTGTCCCTTGCACAAAGGAGAGCTGTTCATGTATTTACCTGTCCATGCTTCGCAAGGACTGTTGGGGCATACAGGTAAGTTGTGTTGCGACACTGTTTTGCAGACTATCTGCTTATTGATGCTCAGATCAGTGTATGCCAGAGGAACTTTGATAAGAAGCATAGATCTGCAGTTCACCACCAAAAGGCGGTATTTTGCACCGGAAACCACCGGCTCAAATTAAGCACTGGAAGCAGCCATTCTGCTGGTCATGTGCTTAGCAGCACCTCACTGACTGTGCCACATGTTCTTATTGCATCCCTGTAACGCTGTTCCTAGGTATACTGTATCTACAGGCAGCAGCGGCTCACCAGGGTTACAGGGGGTGGGGTGGGGTGGCATACACTGGGGCAAGGGGGTAAAGAAATTTTAATTAAAAAACAATAATAATAAACTTATCTTCGCACCGCTTCTCACCGCACCGCTCCTCTCTTCCATTCTGCAGGCAGGCACAGGCTCCCAGCCTGCCCTGCGCCAATCCTGACGCTGCTCAGAGCAGCGTCAGGATTGGTTGAGAGCACACAGGCAGACTGGGAGCCTGTGCAGGCTCTCTCTAGCCCAGTAACACAGTTGCCGGGCTGGAGACAGCCTTCTTCGCGCGTATGTTTGGCAGGCCCGCGCCGGCCGGCCAAACATACATTCACAGTGAGGGGAGTGCACAGCGCACTCCCCTCACTGCTCGTAACCCCAGGGCCCCGCCCCTTTCACAAGGAAGGGACAATAAACATAGTTTATTGTCCCTTCCTTGTGAAAGGTTTGCAGCTTCTGCTGCTGGCGGGGGCGATGCTCCCCCGCCCACACGGTGGAACCGCCACAGCTTACAGGGCATGCTCCTCATGATGCTGTGGCATGTGTTAAAAAACTGTGTAAATGCTGAATGTCCAGTAACACTTAGGCATATGTGTTTTTATTTGTTAGTACTTTGAGTGGTACCCCATGTACTAACATCCTGGTGTCTGAAGATGAATGTAGGACAGGGGATATTAGCAGTAATCTCCTATTTTTCCTTATTTTCAGACAGTTGAAACTACAGTTTCAAATAGGTAACAACGTACATACAAATACTCTCTATGGCTGTGTAACCGGCACCTCTACTCGGACATTATAGCCCAAAGAAATGGACATCCATCCGCCAGCCTGCCGCGCTCCACAATCTTTAGACAATGTCACAAACAGAGCTGGAAGCAAGAGCTGTCGAGAATTATTCACACAGCAGCTTCTTTTACAGCCCAAGCCCATCAGATGTGACAGCCTCTTATCTGCAAGTTTTCAGATCACTTGAGATATTTTTAGAATAATAACCCCTTTTAAGAGAGTGCAAGGCACGAAGTGTACAGCTGCTTGCAGCCATGTGCTGTGAGGAACAAGCTCTCCGGAAAGCGTTGTGATGATGCTCTCAGGACAGGCGTTTCTAAATTGAGTCAGTATTTTGACATCAGAAGCCTAACAAAATGACCGGAAATTGCCCACGGTGGAATTTGAGATGAAAAATATGAAATTAAAAATCAATCTCAATTGTGGATGTGATATTTGCTACAATCAAGGATGGTAATTTACTGTGCCCTCATGTCTACAGTTTTTTTGAATGTCTGTAGATGACGACATCAGCTTTTGAAAGAGTACATTTAATGTGCAGATATTAGCCAATGCAGTCACATAATTATTTAAGAAACGGGTGCCTCCAGGTCAACATTCAGGTACTGATGACAAATCTTTGAAAAGGCCACAGTAAACTACAGTAAAGAATCTAAGAGCTATACCAAGAGGACCACTTGCGGGTGGACCACCTACACATGGCAATCCCCTTGATTGCCTCATCTATTCCCTTGGCAGTACCCACCAGTCTTCCTGTCTACATTCCCAGCACCCTCTGCATAGGGGGACCTCTGGATCTGGGAAAAAGTCTCTTAGTTTCCCTTCTTGCACCCACCAACCCAGAGCTCCTGCAGGGTTCAGCAATACGTTTTTTCCTCAATTATTTGTAATGTGTTTTTAATTTTATGTAAATTATGGGCAAGCACATTTAAATGGTATATATAAATTAATGAACATCATTTCAGAAAGCCACTAGTAGACATTGCTGACACTGGCGTTGCCTTTGTAACCCATCACACCATCCTTGGCTCACCTGGTCTCAGGGCTCATCAGCAGCAGTCACCGCAAACGTCAAGGGGGGTAGAGGGGATGACAGCGGAAACAAGTAAAAAAAAAAAGAAACACTTACCTTTCTTTTCGCTGCAGCTTGCTGCCTCCTGCCACCTTGCACTCTTCTTCGGTGTCCCAGCATTCACTGGAACACCAGCAAAGGCTCCCCAGCAATCCTGGTGCTAAAGCTAGCATAAAAGCAACATCAGGATTGGTCTGAGCATCTTGGACTGCCACTCAGACACAACACTGGGGTCTGTGGAGTTTCTCCAGCCCGACTGTGTACACAGCCAGGCTGGAGAAACATAAGTGTGCATGTGTGTTTGGCCGGCCTGAAACGACTGGCCAAACACACATGCACACTTAGGTGCGCTCTCCCCTCCTTCCACCTCCCACCTCCCATGATCCAGCCCCGCCCCTCCATGCACTGCTGGTTGAGCCAGCAGATGAAAAATAAAACAATATTAAATTATTGTTTTATTTTTCATCTCCTGGCTCTAGGCCGGGGGGAGACGCTTCTTCGTCATTGCGGCCCCCTGGGGCTCATGGAGTCACTGTCAGGAACAGAGAGTGAACAGTGCCGTCGGAGCCTTCTTTACTTCTTATTCTTACCTTAACTCTAACCCTCATCACCAAATGTAAGTATAAATATAAGTCTTTCGAACGAATGACGGTGGAATAAGTAGCAAAAGCACTTATGTTGTTGAGCTATGTGTAATGGCAATCTGGATAATTGACACACATTTATACATTAATTTGCCAGCATTTGAGGGGGGTGTGGCCAACCAAGATGGCCGGCTGAACACGTCTCTATTGTGCTCCACCATCCCTGTTATATCCTACAGGGATCCTGGGTGCCAGACGGCAGTGCACCCCCCTGCAACAGCGAGTGGAGGTGCCCTGATGATGCTGGCGGGTCCCTGCCTGATTTGGCCCTGGTTGGGAGCTCCAGGTCGCTTGGACCGCGTGGTCGGGCCTTATAAGATGCATGCGACCGGCGCTTGTCCTGCGGGCCTATTGCAGCTTTGCCGGCGGCCGCGGCAACCTGCTGGCCCCGGAAAGGGTTGCTGGAGTACGTGGGGGGCTGAATGGGGGGAAGTTGGTAGAGAGGACGGCTGGAACCGGGGCGGGCGCGGGTATTGGCTCGCCCCGTGATGACGCTCCGAGGTGAAGGAGGTGAGGGGGCAGGTTTGGCCCCTTCTTGGATTGCCTGCAAGCAAATTGTTCCCAACATGCACAGAGGACTAGACCTGCATGACGAAGGTGAGCTGCAGGGGCAGGAATGAAGGTGGTTCAAGGCCTAGGCTGGGTCACGTGAGAGTGGCCTTGGTTGGCGCACCGTTTTGCAGTGCTCTCCGGTGAGCGGCAATGAGGGAAGCTGATCTGGGGCCCGACCGATGGTACTGCTGCAACGGTGAGGTGTTTGTTTCTTCTACTTCTGGAGTTGGAGCGGAGGAGTAGAGGACTGGGATCTCTGCCCCTACGTGCAGTGGGCACACCTGTCTCATGCTAGGCCGGAGGGGTCGGCGCTGCAGCCTGGGCATTTGAGGGCCCCTGCGGTGGACATTTGAGCTGGATAGCGGATCTGCATTGCCCTGGTGGTAACACAACCTATTATTCCTTTGTGGACGTAAGTTGGGGTGACAACGGCAGACTGCGCCATTGCAGCGGCACACGATGGAGGAATATACTACACCTACGCCACTCCAACAGAGACAGACTTGCATGGGAGGGTCAGGAGAGGCATTGGAGGCGCCAGCCACAGAGGGGGAGCCCACACGTGCTGAGCTGTTAGCCGCCATTCACGGAGCCAGAGTGGTCCTGGAGGGGAAAATAGAAACAGTGGCTGTGGAGATGAACCTTCTGCGAGCTGACATTCACAAGGTATCTGATAAGGTCAAGGTGGCAGAGGGGTCTATTGTGGACTGGCCAACAGAGGTGGGCACATTGCGCAAGCAGATGGCTCAGGTCACTTCTACTGTCGGGACCTTAGAGGCGCGGCTGGAGGATTCAGAGGGCAGATCTCAAGGGAACAATGTACGCCTCCTTGGATTCCCGGAATGTGCAGAAGGCTCCAAAGTGGAAAGCTTTGTAGAACAATGGATCAGAGAAGTATTGCAGCCGGAACGGTTGTCCAGGGTGTTTGTGGGGAGCGTGCTCATAGGGCTTTGGTTGCTCCTCCGCCGCCTGGGGTGCCACTGAGGGCCATCATAGCGCTTCCTGAACTACAAAGACAGGGACTGTATCCTACAGACCGCCTGTGAGACCGATAGGGCTGTTTTTGAGAATTGCAAGATCTCCATATTCCCAAACTATACGAATAAGGTCCAATCCTCCTGAAAAGGGTTTCAGGAGGTGAATGCCAAGCTTCGTGCCATGAACATCAGATACATGTTGTTGTATCCGGCACGGCTGAAGGTGATTTCCGGAGGTAAATTGCAGTTCTTTGAGCATCCCGAGGAAGTCTGGAGATATTTGGAGATGTGGGACAGGGCTGGCACGTGTACTTCTAGGCGGTCTGGAGTTGGTTCGGCTCATACTTCTGGACTGGATAGTACAGACTGGAGAAGGCGTGGAGAAGGCCCGTCCCGGTCTCTGCGCAGCGTTGGGATGACTCTGTCAGCAGAATTGAAATCCAGCAGGATGGTACTATGAGGGTGGTGGATCCTGAGAAGGCTGTTGAACTTGCTGGCTCATCGGACATGGAGGCTGGGGTACTATATGTTGATGCTTGAATATGTAGGCCTTTAGGGGATACTGCTCATGAGGCTCGGCCGGGGGCCTTGTGTTCAGCCTGTAGACTACGCCTTGCATGATTGGGAGTAATGAAACTCTTACGGAAGTTGTTTAAAGGGGCTTCATATATCTTTGTACTATGTGGATGAGGGGGGGAATGCCTATCCTAGATGATGTTTGGATGGGGTGGAAGGCACTGTGTATACTGTTGGGGACTGGGGCTGTTCACTTCCACTGTTGTGGTAGGCTTTTTGGGTGTTGAGGTGTGGGCTGTTGTCCTGGCAGCATACATCTATATGGACCTACAGTATGTTTTGATAAGTATGTTTTACTGTTCATACGGGGTGGGAATAGAGGTTCGGGGGGCACTGTTTGTGCAAGTTCTCAACGGTTTGATGTTTATAATGGCGGTGCATTGTTGAGTGTGAGATGGATGGTTGGGACTTGTGTCGCCTTCTTCTTTCGGGCGCGGGGCTGGAGGAGGGGCCCTAGAGGGAGGGGTGGATATGCTATTTTAACATGGGTAGACAGATTAATATACTGAGATGGAATGTAAGGGGACTGAAGAGCTACACTACACGTTAGAGTGCACTCCTTGAGACGGCATAGGGTCCATATAGCGTGTCTCCAGGAAATGTATTTGACAGAAGAGGAATCACATGAGTTAGCTAGAAAGTGGCGAGGTCAGGTGTTCTCTTCATCCTGCTCATCTTATGCAAGGGGATTGTTGATCTGGATTGCCCATGGGGTCCCGTTTACACATATCCAAAGTGAAGCAGATGTGGAAGGGAGATATATATATTTACATGGCACTTTGGTTAGAATGCCCCTTACCATTCTAGACACATATGCACCTTACATAGATGATCCCTCCTTTTGTGACAACAAACCTGAAATGCTGGGGGAGGGGATAGTCTCCCCTCTGAAATGGGCTGTAAACTATAATTGCATATTGGATGGTGAGGTGGATCGTTCTCCTCCTAAGTTGGGTACCAAACCATTGATGACGAGATCCCTCACAGAGGCTATGCATAACCTAGGACTCTGGGGATGGAAAGAACTGCACCCGAAGGCTAGGGAATACACCTGTCACTCTAAGACACACAACATAAAGTCAGTTGGATCGTTTCCTCTTGGACGGACTGACTTGTTCACAGGTAATGGATCTCAAGCATTAGTGGAGGTTCTTGTCTGATCATGCACCAGTACTGATGCATGTGTTATGGGGAACTGATGCTAATGTGTCTCGTAGCTGGCGTATGCCTCCCTTGTTTTTGATGGAGACTGGCTGTCATGAGAAAATGGCCGCTGCACTTTAGGACTATTTGGATTTGAATTGGGGTACGACTAACTCAAGGGGCACAGAATCGGATGCCAAGAAGGCGGTCTTAAGGGGAGTATGAACCGGCACTACATGTGGGGTGCGCAAACAAATGGAAAAGGAACTTACAGATTGGGAAAGTAAACTGGAGGTAGCACAGCACCAGACACCGGTAACACCGGAGGTTGAGCAAGAAGGTCAGTAACTGCTGGGACACAATTGATAAGATTACTCTTAGATGGTACAAGTCTGGTTAATTGTTGGCATGGCTCTTTAGCAGGAGGTTGATTCTAACCCCATCCTGCGTATTAGGGATGCAGAGGGGGTACAGGTTACTAATCACAGAGATATTTTTCGGGTATTGTGGAGCAATTGCAGGCTGTGTCCAGGGCTGGTCCTCCTGTCTCGGATGTTCGCTTTGGTGAGTTTCTGAGACGGATGAGTCTTCTGCGGCTGGAGCCGGACTGTATGGAGAGTCTAGAGGCTGAGATAACAGTTGAAGAAGTGGGTGCGGCTCTGGAGGCGTTGTCGAAGTCTAAATCGCCTGGTGGGGACGGTTTCCCGATTGAGTTGTACCAGACGTTTCCTCACCTTCTGAGGGAGAGGTTGTTGGCGGTGTTTGAGGAAGCACGGAATCAGGGTATTCTACCTGAGACCATGTGGCAGGGCGTTGTCTGTCTAATGCTCAAGCCTGAGGGGGATCCTGATGATCCCTCCTCATATCGCCCGCTTACTATGCTCAATACAGATGTCAAGATTCCGTGCAAAATTATGGCTACTCAGCTGCGTGGAGTGATCCGTGGTTTGGTACTCGAGGATCAATGCGGATTCATTCCTGGCCGCAGTACTACTTACAACGTACGGCGTTTGGCACATCTTTTACATGAAACAACGGGGCGGTAGACGAATTGGTATTAGTATAGCTGGATTTAGAGAAGGCTTTTGACACTGTGGAGTGGGGGTACTTATTGGCAGTTCTGCAGGGAATGGGATTTGGCTCTCAATGTTGTGCTTGGGTTCGTTTGTTGGACATTGCTCCCACTGCACGTGTTCGGGTGAGCAGAGAGCTTTCAGATGTTTGGACGACCGGTAGGGGAACCAGGCAGGGATGCCCACTGTCACTGCTCCTTTTGCTTTAGCGGTGGAACCACTGGCGGTCTGGCTGCGTGAGGAATTGGTGTTCAGGTGGGATGGGTTACTCATATCATCTCCCTGTATGCCGATGATGTGTTGCTATACCTCCAAGAGCCATGTGGTTTACGGGTGAATAAGAAGAAGTCACTGCTGTTTCCTCTAGGATCACTATGTGATGTTCCACCAGAGGATTTGCCTGTGGTGGGGCTCAGGTGGGAACTTGAAAGTTTTCGATATCTGGGTATATGGGTTACACATACTGCGACAGCACATCTGACGCACAATGTGGAACTGGTGGTGAAGGGTTTGGAGCACTCTGTATCATTCTGGAATAAACTGCCTCTATGATGGGAAGGGTGGCTTGGCCAAGATGGTGTTCTTGACGCAGTGTCTATACCTGGTCCAGAATTCTTTGTTTCCATTGACGGCTCAGCTTTATAATCATCTGGATAGCTTGTTGATTTCCTTGGTGTGGGCTGGCCGTAGTAGTAGGGTGGCGTTGTCCACGTTATATGGAAGATGGAGGCTTGGCACTCCACAATATTAGACCCTATTACTATGCGGCTCATTTACAACATGCTGCTAAGTGGATGAACGCAGACGGATAATTAGGAGAAGCGGCTATTCGCTGGCATGTTGGGGGATGAGGCAGTGGTGTACGCATTAATGTCGGGCGGCAGGTTGGTGACTCCTGTCATCTATTTGGTCAAGAATACAGATCTGGGAACCGACAGTTAAGAAAATACTCTGAGGTGCCCCCTTTGATAGGGAACTGAAGATCTGGAGTCTGGCCCCCTTTTGGGATATGGATACTTTCATGTCAATGGAGGCTTGGGGATTGGATGGCTGCTTGGTGGCGGGTGATTTACATCCCAATGGTGAGGTTATTTCCTTTCAGGAGGCACGAGATACAGTTGATTTGAGTGCTGGCCAGTTCTTACAATATGCCAAGATTGAGAGTGTGGCTCGAGGGGTCTGGTCTGGGTTCCCGGTGGCCCCCCTGGCATCAAAGATGTTGAATGGGTTAATAAATTGGGGAGAGGGTTCCCCCTTGATTACTCTGTTTCATAGAGCGCTGCGTGGGAATAGTGTGGGGACAGGGTGTGCAGCACATAGGGCCTGGGACTGAGCGGTGGAGAACCCCATAGAAGATGTGGACTGGAATCTGACACTGTCTCTGGTACACACGGTCTCTTGTAACCACAGATTTAAGTTGTTGCACTTTAATTTTGGCCATCGTGTATACATCACACCTGCTCAACTTAATAAGATGGACCCAACAAGGGAGTCTGGGTGTCCTCGATGTGGGGACACAGGTGCCATCTTTCTCCAAGTGGCCTGGGCCTGTAGGAAGGTACAGCAATATTGGTGGGTGGTGGTTCAGAATTTGGACGGGGTCACCGGTCTGGGGCTCGAGGCGATGCCATTGGCTTGCCTCCTGGGTACAATACAGAGACCAGGGGGTAGGCGCGTCCCATACAGATTTGCGCAGCTTGCTTTGGTGCTGGCTAAGCGAAGGGTGCTATGGGCAGGATGGGTGCACGAAGAACATCCCCTTCTAACTGGTCTCATGATGGTTTGGATTGGGGTGTGGCCGAAAAACAATACATGAGACTGACACGTAAAGAAGAAGGGGCGCTGTCAGACATAACGGCCTGGACTACACTATTAGAACCCTTCACAGGGGTTCAGGAGTCCAGCTCTGATTGGAGCACGGATGAGGATCCTTGACCGTAGAATGTTATGCTATGCGTATTGGTGACAACCGACTGTGGTAATAGAGTAACGCTAGTAAACATGGTGTATAAACGACTTGGTTACATATGAGGTCCTTGGGGTGGTGGGGTAGCTATTGCTGGTATGATTGGATATGTTTCATGTTTTTGCCTACAGGTATCATCATCCTCCACCCAGGAGAACAATGGACATTGTGATATTTCATATGAAAATGCATTGCTTGTTTTGTTTTTATTTAAGTTGTTTATTATAAACCCAATAAAATAGAGTTTAAAATAAAATAAATTTCCAGCATTCAAAATGCGGTCTGTTTTTAAGAAATGGATAAATGTCTGGGTTTCAAAATGTTGCTGTTGTTTTCTGTAAATAAGGGCTTGAATGACAATCTTCATGAATTGGATACTAGCCACCTTTTTAATGGGTGGTAGAACACTTAAAAGATGTCGCTTTTAGAATGATATTGCTTTGGTGTTCTATTTTCAGAAGAGAAAGAGGCAAATAAGAGCAAAACCACTATTTAGGTTGTAAAGCTTAGTAACATAGCACAGGGCCTTGGAATTCTATGGATCCACCACCAACCAGGAGCTGACCTTTTACCCATTTCATCAGTGATCCAATGACACATAGAAGGACTTTTACACCGCAGACAAAATGTACCACATAGGTGGGTTTTCTGTGATGCAACTATAGTCCACTTACATTTCACGTATCAGCGCAAACTGGTTTGCCAGATGGGCTCAAATCGCTCTGAAATAATCTTCTTGAGGCCATTGTTGCTATCAAATGATAAGTTTTTGACAAAACATAAATCATCCTCAGAGCAGTGATGCAGGCAATTCAAGATATCAGCTTCTGAGTAGTTCAGAAATTGAATTGAAACTTCTATGTCAGGTATGACCTTGAATCCAGTGGCTTATTAATAGTTCCAACAGCCCCCTCGGCGAGGCGTCACCCCCGAGCTCCATGGGACTACTCCGGCACTCTGCACAGGCAGTGAGCCCCAGCCTGAGAGCTCTTGACTTGGTCCGGAGCGTGGGGTGCCCCCTCCATGTATTTTGCAGTAAGGACCCCTCAGGTTTCGTTACGCCACTGCTTGAATCACTGACAGATGTGATTGTCTGAGCCCTCTGGATGCACTCCTTGTTTCCTGAATAATAATAACAATTGAAATTGGCCAAAGGAACCGCACACTGACATCTTCATTCTGAAAAGTGTGAGTGCTCTTCTCTAGTGGTTGACAAAAACATAGAGTACAACCAAGATGTCCAATATTTCATAAGCAATATTGGACAACTACAATTATTTGAAAATTACTTGAGTATTTTACAATGACTCTGGGGCACTACACCTCCACATACTTCAGTAGTGTTAGACTATGCATATTAAATACTACAAGCAACAGAATGCTTGGAGAGAGATGTAGCTGTGCCAAACAGAAGACAAAATGTAGTCTATTAGGAATTGAGCTACCATTACCTGTAAAATATACACACCACCATAAAATAAAATCAAAAATATGTATTGAAACAACACAGGCAAATGATGAACGTACACTAGATGAAGCAGTGATTGGAATGAGACTTCACTGCCTTGCTGAGCCTGTGATGAAGTCTGCAAACAATCAACATACATGACATAGAAATCTTACTTCCATTCTTACATAAATGGTGCCACTGATGAGTCAAGAAAACGTTTCAGAGTCAGCAGAGTAATGGTCACAACCCAACCTCAGTCTCTCACGATCCTTCTTCAATGAGCAAATAGACTAAAGCTACTGCCCATGTAAATTGTCCCTGAGAGACCACCCTTATCCCAGAATGATGACCCTTATAAAAATCAGGAAATAACATTTCTCAGGGGACCAAAGGAGGACTTCACACTGTCATGACAGCGGACATCAGCAGTATTTGCTTTGAAAGCCCAGAGCTCTCAGTTGTTTGTTTTCTTCAATTTGTAGTGGTTCCCAAAGTCTCAAAATCTGTGTTGTTTTTCAATTTCACATCATTAAAACCCATACCCACCCTAGGATGCAGAAGGGTTCTTGGCCTTAACTTCAGTTCACTGACTGGCACAAGTGTTTGGTTGTAGCAGAATACTCTTTGCCTTAAAATAGCAAAAATACAACATCACACATCCCCTTCAGCCCTATCTCTAAGATGAATGGTCACCTTCCATCTCCTTGTTCTATCTTGACAAAAGTGCATATATTTAACTTAAGCTGCCACCATCAAAGACTCTACTTACTGCATACTCACAAGACTGCCTTGGTCCTCGCAGAGGCGTGGGTCTGTCATTATTATTGCAAATTCCTTTTCATGGGGCAGCCAACCAAATACCAGAGAAATATACAAAGAGCCCAGTGCCAAATGGGCCACATTGCCTTCAGCTTCAAGTGATCAAACCATATCACTACTGCTATAACGTCTCCAGCTTGGTTCCCAGTGAGGGAGAGGAGTCAGTTTAAACTTATCTACAATGTTCCCAAAAACTTACTCCCCTGCATCTATTTCAGCAGATGCAGTGTTCTTAGCAGCTGCTCAGATGCCTAGGTTCAGCCCCAGTAAACTTTGACTGTTCACCCAGGGAAACATAAATGGTCCAGAGAGGACATTGCTTCATCTACATGACAGTCCATTTCGAATTTCCAATCCTTGCTCTGCACCTCAGGCTTAGTGGTGACTAGTTATGTTTCAGGCACAGATCAAACACATCCCTCCAACTTATAACCTTTGAAAAAGTGTTTTATAGCTTCCATACAACCATTGGCATTTGATCCCTCACACAGCGGCCTACGTAAAGTGCTTTAAGGTAACTGCAGGTTGACAATAACTCTGTATAAAAAACTCCAATGACAATAAATACATACAAAATCACTCTCCACAGATTAATCGCAGCTGCGCTGTTTCAATTTGGCTCCAAATTCCATATCATGTTTTTAAACAGCAAAAACCCTTAATGGGTTAAAATATATAGGCCCTCATTACAACCGTGGCGGTTGGTGTTAAAGTGGCGGTAATGCCGTCAACAGGCCGGCAGTAATTACTGCCAAATTATGACCATGGCGGAAAGATCTCCGATAGACAGCCAATGTACCACACCGACCGCCAGTGCAAAAACAATAGCCACCACGGCGGTAGCCACCTACAGCCAGGCGGAAGTCAATGTTCCGCCCACCATATTAGGACACAGGAAACCGCCACCTTTTCCGGGGCGGTACCAACGACATCAAAAGCCTGGCGGAAACTGTGCTCAGAAGGGAATGGACTCACCATTGGAGATACAGGGAACAACCATTCCACCATGGGACCCAAGCTGCATGTCTTCCCCATGATCTTCTATGTGCTGCTCCACCACGAACATCAACGCCGGCGAAGACGACGGTGAGTACAGCCGCCTAGCACACAAGGGAGGGAGGGAGGGAGGAAAAAGAGAGTGACACACACACGCAACACCCCACAAACACCATACACACATTCAGCTGCATCACAAAAACAGTTTTACCCCATAACTCGGATGAATAATGCAAGGACAAAACAATTTTGAAAAAGTGAATGTAATGAGAGCAACACATCAAGATAAATTACTTAGGCAAGATAATAGATATATACATATGTACATAAAAAGGGACACAGCCCAGTCCAGAATGATCGTAGGCCTAATGGCCACAGGCCAAAGTCCAAGGCCACACATGTCACCTGCATCAACACAGAGAGAACACTGCAGGGGCATCAGTTGGTAAATAGGCAGGCACCTCAGAGGGATGGGGGACAAGGGGCACCTCAGCGGGGAGATGGAACAACACCACTGGTTCTGGAGGGGGCTCCAGGCCCTGTGCTCTTGATAGTGGGGAGTCTTGGCTTTTTGGGTGTCATACCCAATGGATCTGTAGCGGGCATCATGCCCTATGCTCTTGATCCTAAGGGATGTTGGCTATGTGGGTGTCTTACCCACTGGTTCTGGAGGGGACATCATGCCTTTGCTCTTAGCCTGGGGAGTGCAAGGTCACAGTCTCCCAGGTGGGTGTAATACCCACTGGATCTGCAGGGGGAAGAGCACACAGCAGCCCATGGAGTCAGGATTACATACCGTCCACCGACGGTGACGGCTGCTAGGTGGTGGTGGTGCTGCTGGTGGGGGGAGGCTCCTGCCCATCCCCTGCAACCTCGGACGTCTGCCCACTGGAGGTGGGGGTGCTGCTGGTGGGGGGAGGCTCCTGCCCATCCCATGCAACCTTGCCCCTTGCTCTTCCTGCCTGCTAGTGCAGGCTCCTTGCTCTTCCTGGGAGCTGGGGCAGGCTCCTTTACCTTCTTAGCAGCTGCTGGGGCAGGCTTCTTGCTCTTTCTGGCAGCTGGGGCAGGTTCCCTCACCTTCTTAGCAGTTGCTGGGGCAGGCTCCTTCGTCTTTCTGGCAGCTGGGGCAGCCTCCTTTGTCTTGAGGCTGCCTGGTGCAGGCTCCTACACCTTCAGGACATGTGTTCTGGATCCTTTTCCACCACGAGTGGGTGTGGTGATGACTGGGCCAATGGACTAGGTGGCTGAGGTGCTTGGCTGGGTTCTCCCTACCCAGGCCATACGTGCAGGACGGGGGGAGGTGTAAGGAAGAGGTCAATGGTGGATAGGAACAGTTTTGTAGGGACATTGGGGTGTTAAGAGGGAGAAGGAATGGGAGTGGAGGAAGAGGGAGTGGTTGTTGGAGGTGTCTGTCTGCTGATTTTGGGTGCAGGTGCATGGGCTGGATGCTATTGTGAGGTGGGTGGCTGTTGGGTGTCTGAGTGCTTGCGTTTGTGAACCTTTGGTGGGGACAGACACAGTGGGAGAGGACACAGGAGGCGTGTGCATGGCTGCTGTGGAGGTGTCTGCCAGTGAGGTGTGTGTTCTGCTTGGTGTGGTGGTGGATGATGATGTAGTGCAGGCAGGTGTGAGTCTAGACGGAACTGGGAGGGAGGTGGAGGAGGAGGAGGAGGGGGAGACAATGGAAATAATGGATGTTGGTGTGTCTGCATCTGGGTGGAGTTTGTGTGAGTGCCTGTGGGATGAAGTGTGATGCTTGTGTTTGCCTGTACCACTCTTGTGTGTTGTCTTGTGTGCATGTTCGTCTGGCTGTGTGCTGGGTATGGTTGGGGTTGAGGAGAATGGGACTGGGAAGAGGAAGTTGGAGGGGGGAGGGTAGAAAAAGGGGCAATGGCTGCCATCAGAGAGGAGGCCAGAGCCTGAATCGATCTCTGTTAAGCCGCCAATCCAGTGTGAATGCCCTCCAGGAATGTATTAGTCTGTTGCATCTGGGCTGCCAGCCCCTGGATGGCATTCACAATGGTTGACTGCCCTACAGAGATGGATCTCAGGAGGTCAATAGCCTCCTCACTCAGGGCAGCAGGGCTAACTGGGGCAGGGCCTGAGGTGCCCGGGGCGAAGGAGATGCCCACCCTCCTTGGTGAGCGGGCACGAGCAACACGATGAGGGGCTGCTGGGAGGGCGGTGCTGGTAGAGGGGGTGGTGGTGGTACCTGTAGCTGGGGTGGTCACAGAGGTGTCCGCCGCCACCAGGGAGCTTTTATCAGAGGAGGTATCTATGTCAGAAACTGTCCCCCCCAGTCTCTGTTGTGGTGCTCTCCTCGCCCTCCGTCCCACTGGTGCCGTCAGCGTCGGTGGGATGCAGCTCCCTCCGTCGCCGGTGCCTCTGCTCCTCCGCCAAAAGATGGTAATGCACATAAGGAGAGGGTGACAAATCAAAAAGGGGTGGAAGACACAAAAGATACACTTGGTCAATGGCTGCACCAACACCATCGTTGGCCTACACAGCACCCTCACACACAAGGAACAGCCCTACGCAATCTGCCATAGAACTACCAGAGAAATAGTTAGCAGCCAAGCCATAGGGAGGGGCACACACAGCCAAATGCAGCACAC
Organism: Pleurodeles waltl; assembly: GCF_031143425.1. Lineage (NCBI taxonomy): Eukaryota > Metazoa > Chordata > Amphibia > Caudata > Salamandridae > Pleurodeles > Pleurodeles waltl. The sequence continues at coordinate 1,667,463,763 of NC_090444.1, read as the reverse complement.
CTGGGACCTACGCAGCTCTGGCCAGCTGTGGATGCCTACGAGCTAGGTACCTGGATGGCCCCTTCTGAACCCTAGCCACTAGGGGACCTATGCTGCAATGTCAGGTCTAGCCTAGGAGCACCCACTGACACACATCCCCCACCTGGATATCACCCTACCATGCGTAAGTTATAATGATGGGCCATGTACCTCCCTTGTGGCTGATGTGATGCCCTCAAGCGCCCATCCAGCTCAGGATGGGCCACCGCCAGTATGCGGGCCATCAGGGGTTCGAAGGGCACCCCTTCCTTGTTGGAAGGACATCACGAGCTGGGCCTCCGCCGTCTTCCGTGCCCAGTGTCTCAGGTCCTCCCACCGTTTCTGACAGTGGGTGCTCCGCCTACCGTAGACCCCCAGGGTCCGCACCTCCTTGGCGATGGCACACAATATACCCTTCGTTTGATGGGCACTGACCTGCAGAGGAAATACACACAGTAAAATAGAATTAGTCAAACAGTCCTGTCTGTTACACTTATGTCCACAATACCCCTTCACATCAACATTTACACACACATAGCCCAGCACATAACCAATACGCCGCACAGAGGACATCCACACCCCCCCCATTACAAGTGGCCTTCACACACACAACTCCATGCATTCACCCCGCATGCATCGTGCCCACAGTGTACTCACCTGTTGGTCTGGATGCCCATACAGCAGTCCTTACTGGGGTAGGACCCCATCCACCAGTCTCTCCAACTCTGCCGAAGTGAAGGCCATGGTAGGTTCCAGACACAGGTCACAGCAGCACATGCAGTGTAGGTCCTCTCCTGTTGAAGATCAGGTAGCAAGTGAGGGATGAGATAGAAAATTAGCGGTCACATCTGTGGCGTTGCATACCGTTACCACCGGCGTAGATCACCATTGGCCACTGTAACCCATAGGGCCCAATGTTAACCAATGAGGAGTTGCACAGTGGATTCTGACCGCCTCCCGCAACGGCGCACAACATCAGCAGAATTACCTCACTTCCACCTGTCCCTCCACACAGGACAGGTGGATGCCATTTCAGGGGGGGGACAGGCCCTGGATAATTGCTGCATCACTGGTGAAATTAGGTCATACTGTACAAATCACACTTACCCATTACAAGTTAACAGCATGCAAAGTTCTGTTGTAGCCCCGTTGTACGGTTTGTGACCGGTTCCTCACTCTTTTGCCCCATAGATTGCTACCGCTGCGGATGAATAGGAGATGGAGACATACCACTGTGTACAGACCCCTGGTGGACTTGGCAACAATGGAGGACAGGCACATTCTCCTCACCTATAGACTTGACAGGGCCACAATCACAAAGCTGTGTGCCCAGTTGGAGCCTGACCTGAAGGATAGTTGAAAGAACCTTTGTCCTCGTGAAGGCCAGGTTCCGGTGTCTCCATCTAAAGGATGGATCCCTGTGTTACTCACCCTAGAAGGTCTGCCAGATAGTAGTGGCATGCTGCATGCACAACCTTGCCCTGAGATGCCATGTGCCTTTTCTGCAGGAGGAGGAGGCTGGAGGTGCACGTGTGGCAGCAGTGGACCCTGTGAACAGTGAGGATGAAGAGGCAGAGAATGAGGATTAGGAGCTCAGAACATCAGTGATCAGACAATACTTCCAATGACACACAGGTAAGACAGTGTTACTTTACTTTTTAATGACATTTGTTTGAATATCTGTGGCACTGGCATGCTGTTTTTCCCACTTCTATGCCCACTTACTGTACCCTTTGGCAATTCATTTTGCAGATGTTGGTGACCTTATATATGCTCCTGTGTGATCACTGCTGCCAGCTACAGGTCATTAAGCTATGCTCATTTTCTGTACAGTTGAATTGCAATGTTTGTACCTGTTTCAAAGAATACTTGAAAAATTTGACATACTCCAAACTTCCTTTTTTTCCAAGGGTGTTTATTAAAGTGCTAAAATATAGAGGGGCAAGTGCAATGGGATGGAGTGATGATGGAGGAAAGTCCAGGGTATTGTTCCAGTCTGTTTGTAGCACAGGTGCATTGTCAAAGGGAACATAGAAAGGTGAGCAATGGCAGTTCAAGGTGGACAGGGTGACTGAGTGGGACACAAGGGTGACAATCAGAATAGTCTAATTTCCTGGTGGTGGTCTTAGCAAGTGTCTCTGGCTTCTGTCTAGATCGCAGGGAACGTTTGCGGGGTGGTTCTCCTTCTGCAGGGGGAGGGCTGCTGATGGCCTATGAGTCCTGTGGCGGGGCCTCCTGGCCACTAGCGGCAGCAGAGGTGGAAGGCTGTTCAGATGTCTGGCTAGTGGCAGGGATCCGCTGTTGTGTCCGCCTCCCTCATAATGTTGGCCATGTCTGCCAGCACCACTGCTATGGAAATCAGGGTGTTGCTGATGGCCTGCAAGTCCTCCCTGATTCCCTGGTACTGTCCGTCCCACAGCCACCTGTTCTCCTGCACATTGTCCAGGATCTGGCCCATCGTGTCCTGGGAATGTTGATATGCTCCCAGTATCTCTGCAAGTGCCTCCTGGAGAGTCGGTTCCCTGGGCCTGTCCTCTCCCTGGCGCACAGCTCCCAGTTTCCCTGTTGGCCCTGTGCCTCTGTCACCTGAACGGTGTGCCCACTGCCACTGACCCCAGGTCCCTGATTGTCATGGGTGTGAGGTGTGCCCTGGGGTCCCTGTAGAGGTGGACATACTGCTGATTGACGTGTCCGGGGGACAAAGGTATGGGTACGCTGGGTGGGTGCTGTGGTGGTGTTTCCTGATGGGGAGGCTCTGTGGTAGTGTGCGACTGGGCCTGGGTAACCGGCTATCCAGAGGTCCCAAATGGGCCAGGTTGGTCATCCAGATCCAGCGGACCAGAGTTGCTGTCACCACTGTGGGCCTCTTCTGTTGGGGGGACTGGATAGTGCTGGCACCTCTTCGCTGCTGACATTGGCTGGGGTACCTGTGGGGATGTAAATGATGTGTTATGGTTTCTGTGTCTGACATATTGTGCATCCGTGGCTTGCCCTCTTTGGTTGTATTTGCCCTGGCAGCTTTCACTTGTGTACGTTGGTGTATGGTGGGATGATTAGTTCTCTATAGTGTGCATGCTTTAGTGCTGAGTGTCCATGCAGGGCTTTGAGTGGTGTCCATGTATTAGTAGAGCATGCAGGGCTCGGCATTGGGATAAGTGAGATGTGATGGTGGGGTGTGTGGGAAGTGGTGGAGTGATGGGAGTCTGGGTGAGGGTGGGGGTATGTGATGGCATGCAGGTGGGGGGGGTGATAAAAGTATAGGGTAGACTTACCAGAGTCCAGTCCTCCTCCTACTCCAGCCAGGCCCTCAGGATGCTGGATTGCCAAGACTTGCTCCTCCCATGTTGTTAGTTGTGGGGGAGAAGGTGGGGGTCCACTGCCAGTCCTCTGTACCGCGAGCTGGTGTCTTGCTGCAATGGAACGTACCTTCCCCCGTAGGTCGTTCCACCTCTTCCTGATGTCATCCCTAGTTCTTGGGTGCTGTCCCACGGCATTGACCCTGTCCACGATTCTCTGCCATAGCTCCATCTTCCTAGCTATCGATATCTGCTGCACCTGCGCTCCAAATAGCTGATGATTTCCTCCACCATGACCCTGAACTCCTCCTCTGTGAAGGGGGTTCTTTGTGGTGCCATGGTTGTTGTGTGAGGTGTGTAGGTGAGGGTGTGTTGGGTAATGGGTTGGGGTGTCTGATGTGGGGTGCGTGAGTAGTGTATAGGTGTGAGTAGTGTGTGGCTATGGTTGTGTCTGTGGTCTTGCTGTCTCTCTGGTGGCAATTGTTTGTAATGGTAAAGGGTTGTGGGTAATGTGGGTGTGTGTTTTATAATGGTGTGAGTGGGTGGGTGTGGTGTGTGTATGGGTGTCAGGTGTGTGTTGTTTGAATTGTCTAATGTGGTGTTGTTTTGTTTGTGTGTGTCAATTTTGAGCGCAGTGGTATGTACCACCAATGGTTTACCACCGTTGAATGTCCGCCGTGGTGATTTGTGGGTCATAATGTGATGGGCGTTGTTTTGTTGGCGTAACGGTGTGGGTATTGATACCACCAGTTTATCACTGACCTTTGGTGTGGCAGATTTGTGTGTGTGGCTGAATAGTGACGGATTGGTGTATGTGTGTCATAATATGGTGAACGGATATCCGCCGCCGCTGCAGAAGGTTGGCGGCAGTCAGCGTGGCGGTAAATGGGATTTACCGCCAATGTCGTAAGAGGGCCATAGAGTTTGCTAATCGTTTTTGTGATAAATTGTGAAAGGGTTGAGTTTTGTCCCCATTTTTCAATGCATTAAAAAACAGTGTCTCACTTATCGGTGCTAATCATAAATGACATATTTTGTCCTTTTTAATATTTTGCAATACTCAACCCTCTAGATATTAAGGGCCACATTATGAGTGTGGCAGTCCAAGGACCGCCACACTCGCGTTGACGGTTGGACCACTGCACTCTGGCAGTCCGACCACCCAATTAAAACCTTGCAGGCTGACCCGCCAGAGGACTGCCCTCCCTGTCAGTAACATGGTTCCCAACAGCATGGCAACCATCTGAGTTATACTCAGCCAGGGAGGTGCTGAACTCAGCGCCGCCTGGCGGATTACAACTCTCTGCACTGCCAGCCTTTCCATGACGGTTTCAACAGCATCGAAAGGTTGGTGGTGAGGATGTGCTGGGGGCCACAGAGGGTCCCCTGCACTGTCCATGCCATGCCCCCCTGCCCAGCACCATCAGAATGCGCACTGTCTGCTTGCTTTGCAAGTGCTATCTTGTAGCACTGTTCCAGCACTGGTCTGACCGGTGGGAACGCTCTATTACAATGGTCCCACCGGTCAGACTGGCAGAAGGATTGTAATGGGGGGATGCCACCGCCATGGACGTGGTGTCCTCCCCGTGAGTTTGGCGGACTCGCATTGGGACTGTCAAACTCGTAATGAGGCCGTAAATGAGGTAATAGGGTGAACCTGGTAAAGGCCATTGGGGCGCTTCATATGTGCATCAATTAAATTACACAAGATCGGATTCACATTTATGTGGGGAGATTAAGGGCCAGATATACAAGGCATTTTTCTGGTTGCAACGGGCCCAGCTCGCAGAATCAATCTGTTTGGAATGGGAAAATTGCTTTTTCTAATGTACAAACTGCAAAATGTGATTCAGTAACTTGTTACCACATCCCATTTTGCATTTGCCATTCAGTACTTGTCAGGGGCGTAGTTAGGGCATCCCTTCCAAATACTGAATCAGTATGGTATGTATTACTGTTTTGCGACCAAATTTAAAACAGATTAAAACTTGTGGTAACCCACCTACAAAGGGAAAGGGATTCCTTAGGACCCCTTGAATTTTGAAAATGTTAAAAAATATTTTTAAGGGCAGGCAGTTGTCCGATGCATTACTGCCTACCCTTAAAAAAAGAAACTGCAAAGTATACTTTTTGCTTTTTAAACACATCCCATTTTCCTTTAGGGAAAAAGAACTGTATTTCAAACAAGCATTTGCGATGCAATGGATCTCGCGTTTGCTCGTGTTAGAGCTATTAGCGTTGTAAACTCCTAACCGGACTTTTCTTGTCACATAAACTAATAATGAGAAGTAAAACAGTTTCACATATGCGAGCCGAGGGTCGCCATGAGCTTGAAGAAGACACAGAAAAGGAAACAGAAGTTCGCTCGCAGTGAAACTTATCGGCAGAAGTGCAATTATTCATGTTGCCGGCAAAAGTGCAATTATCCATGTAACTACCAAAGGTGCAGTTATCCATGTAACAGGGTCGATGTCATGCAAAGCGCTCAACTTATGCCCAGCAAGATCGCACTGGGCAGGAAATGAAAAGATAAAGTAGTCCAGAAACCAGCTGAAAACACAGGGCCTCGTATGTTTTCAGTAGTTTACCGGTGCGCTTGAGGAGGGCTGAACACCAGAAAAGGCATGACATATGCATGCCTTTCACAAATGGAATCAATCAATTTTTAAAAGGCAAGCCCACAAACTAATGAAAGTGATGGGCGTGACATGGTCGTGGTTAGAAGCCCACAAAGAGAATACAACATGGTCCAGAGCATTTGCACGCTTGACCCTAAAAAGATTGCCTTACTAGAAAGCAACCACAGACATGGTAGTCTGCTGACCTCAGCAGGCCATCATCCATGTGATGGCTGTGATTGCTTATGGGTTGCAAATTGTGACCTACCTCGATATTATGCATGAGGTGGGTTGATTTGGGACCATCTAGGAAACACTGATGAAACTCAAAAGAGTTAGGAATAACGATTTGGAGAGATTTGCATTAGGAAATCGGTATTCCTAATGTTAGTACACCTGGCCCTAAGTCATTTGCCAAGAATTCAAGAATATTGAGCCAATGCCAGCAATTGGACCTGGTTTTCCAATTCCGAATTCAGCAGCTCTGGCCATAATGCCACTCCATGTTGTCTCTCCACTAGTTTTATTTTGATAAAGTTGTTACTATAGGAGGCAAATGATGTAATATAGATAGGCCACTGCAAAATCCAACTTTTATGGAAATTGAAAAAGTTTCTAGAGAAATAACATTGACCCACAATCATGCTTACAATTCTTGTTCATATCACTCATTTTGTCAATATTCTTCAAAATGAAATTCCAAGAAGCTAAACAAAAATCTTACAAAAATAATTTCCAAGGAACCACAAATAATAGTGACAGAAAAACACATAATTTGTACATTCTGCAGACCCATCACTGACCACAGGCAATAATCTGAAATCTGATCATAGATTCGAAGATGGATCCTTTTTCTTCAGGAACCCTGATCATAAGAAATGCAGGCCCAGATTTACAAAGACTTTGTGTCAGGTTTGTGCTACGTTTTTAATTGAATCTGGACGTGGAGTATTGTGTTGGTATTTACGCGATTTGCATTGGATTGTAACCAAAGGTAATGTGTTGCCTTGCATTACTCTGTATCAGTCCATGGGTGGTGCATGTGCATTCCTGTGCAACCATTTATTGGTTTTGACACACATCCCTATCTACAAACAATTGTGGACAAGATGTGTTCCAAAACCCTGCATCACCCTGAGGCATGTGTAATGAGGAGAAATGTTTTCATTTCTCCTTGGTTTTCCCTCTTTGAGTGTGTATTGCTCTCTATAGCATACATACAAGAAGCACAGTTTTGTTATTGAAAGGTAGCCCTTCGTGCACAATGGCACAAGGTTGTCTGCTTTGGCACTTGCCAGCTTAAAGTGCACCAGTGCAGGAAGAGAACAAATAAGTGACACATCTTTGGAGATATGGTGCTGTTTAGCTCTCTCCTGTTCATTCAGCGCAGTGCAGCAACTTTACTTGCTCTGCTGCGTTACATGCAGGGCTGTAGTTATGGGGGTCAATTGAGGGCCGGGCCAGCTCATAATTGTCTTTGGCTACCCCAAATGACTGAGACAGGTTTTACAGTATAGAGGTGTGGGAGTTCAAAAGGTGAATGAACAATAACAATGCCTTTCACCTTCTTGCATTTTCTACATGTTCAAAGACAGGTTAACTGCCAGGAAATGTCTTCTGATAAATTGCTGCCTGTTCTTTTAACATGCAAAAAGAGCAGATGATGGATAGAATGCGGAACAATTTAAACATTCACCCCCATGTACAGATCTGGTTTATTCCATCAGTTTTGTTGCTTGCCATGCCATTCCAATTTGGACCCAGCCATATGCAAATCAGTCTTAACCGTGGTCCCCATGGGAACAGTCCAGCCCAAACTGTCAGGACAGGTCCTCCCTGGACCACATACAAGCATCCTGGGACCAGTTTCGGGGTATCACCCCTCCTCAGCCTATGATGCCGACAAGGTAGAAGTCAAGGCAGTCCGTACCCTCCAGAAGGAGTCCCAGAGGAAAATCTCCAAAGGGAAAAAACCTCTTGCGCAGGAACTCCAAAGGTGCAGGATAGTAAGAGAACTTCAGGATACCAAGACTTCAAGGTTAGAACTGCTGAAAAAACACAGTAGAAGATAACAGGAAATACTCCACAGGAACAGCCAACAGTAGCGAGGATCCACCACTAAACAGTGAGTGTTGCAATACAAGGAAGAAAAGACCCCAGAATCCTTATATACTGATGAACAGAAAGTGACAAACAAGAAAAAGGAAAAACACCGTTTTTGGATTGGGAATATAACTTGAAGATAATAGGAAAGGACACCATCTTGGAAAGGGGCAAAGAAAATCACCAATGCATGCTGGGACGTAACAGGATTATGGGAACAAGGTGAAGAAGGAACATGGCCCTGGAACCCAGGATGAAAGAAGAAGAAATAAAGGAAGGAACAAGAATAGGCCCCAAAAAGGGCCCCAAAACAAGAAGGTAAGGCAGGGTGCACCCGCAACGCAACACTGTGCTGCACTTCGACCGCAGTGAGATCCGAGGCCCAATCCCGGGCCTCCCTGACTGTGCTTCTCACATTCCTTCAGCCACAGATCAGTAGGCTGGGATTTCTGTCATTGTCTGTAAGTCATTAGCTCTGTCTTTGCGGTATTTAGCTTTAGATGGTTATTCATCACCCATGTGTTTATGACCTGAAGGCACACATCAAGGTTTAAATTTCAGAGGTCGTCCAGCTCATCCATTTTTAGAAGGAATTGGGTGTTATCTGCATAGTTGTAACAGGTGAAGTTGAATTTATTATTCAGATTTGGTAAGGAAGTTAGGTAATCATAGAGGGCCTGTGTGGCACCACTGTGTTCTATGCGCACAGCTGGTATTAAAGGTGGTATCAACTCTAGTTCAATGTCACCCCTGAGAGGCCATGAATTTGATGGGCATCAGCTGAATTCTCTTCTCACCTTTTACATATGGTATGCCAAACAAAATTGCCCAACTGTACAAGTCAATAAGTTAAATTGTGCTTAAGCCAGCAACTTTGATGCCATTTCCTATTCCTGATACATAAATGGTTGAGACTACCTAAACCGACCAGTCATATAGAAGCAATGTCCAATCAGGAATCTCCGTTTTCCAATATGCCATGGTGTTGTACCTTATCACAAGTAAGGTACAACTTATTTTTTTTTCAATATTTGACTGACATTGCTCCAGCCTACACTGGCTTGTTGTGAAATATAGCTTAATGAGATAATGTATTGTTTGCAGGAGACAGATAATTCTTTTAAGTTAATGTGTCTGCTGCAGAGGGCTGCAAATACCCTAACTAGCAGTAATGTGAATCTGAAACGATCCAATATAGCCTGCTGTGTCACAAAGGGGTTCTATAACAGACTATCTTTCAAAAATGGTTTAATATCTAGATAACCCTGCCAGATTAAAAACACTAGGGATTCAGCTGCTTGAACAAAATATTGTGGAAACCATAATCAGGGCATCTGAGGCTCAAAGCATTTGGATTATAATTTACCTCTCTAGACATCTCCGCAGAACATTGACAACATTTTCAGATTTTTATATATTGTACTTTAAGATCTGTGAAGTATGAATTCTGCTTTATTTGTATCTAATTTCGGGTCATAACAAATAAATTGCTGTTATGCGGTCCCATGTAGTTAGTGTACTAATTGTACTAAGTGCATAATATTGGGAAAGCTTTTAGGGTAGCAGTTTTATTGGGAGGAGTGTCGTAATGCGGGGTGGTAGGATCTTTCTGGATCCTTACAGATTCCTGAATTTTTCTTCACAGAATTATGAGGAACATTTGTGATTTAGCCACAGTTTGGTGTATGCAGGGCATTCTGGGCAAGAACATGTATCCTCACACGCTACCCCACACCACACTAACCTGGGTAGCTTATTTTCAGCAATGTGTGTGCCTGGCAGTTTTCCCTTGGTGCCAACCGAGCTCTGGCTTAAACATCGCAGCTACCCACATAGCCGGAATTTGTCAATTTGCAAGGCAAAATCCTGATCTTTCCTTGTGTCTTAAGGGCCTTAGGGAGCCTTTCCCTTTACCGGCTATAGCTTAGTCACACAAATGGGGTACTATTATTATCCAGAGGAGTGTAGGAATGCTATGGTGTAGGACATATGTAAATCCATGCAGATCCCATTAGCACAGTCTGCTTTCACCTTTGTTTTGCTGTGTAACATCAGTGCACACATTGTGCTGAGCAATACAGCAAAACAAAAAAACTGACTTGGAACTCGAAGAAGCATTTCCCTCCCATGTCAACTTTGATTTTGGAAAGGAAAATGTTTCTGGTGTTTTTACTGAAAACATTTGCTTTTCTGGTACTGTCAAAGACCTACAGAAGTACACTATACTTTGAAAGTAGTGTGATGACTTCAACGGGTCATCATCTGCCTTAAAGCAGTTAAAATCCACTAAAACGCTGGAGTGTGGCCAACTGTCATGGCCGCTTGGACGTATTCCATAGCGGCTCTGCACTTCAATGCCCATAACGGAGACAACTGCTCTTTTTTTAAATATATGTAGGTCCCCAGTGATCAGGGACAGCGAGCGGAGGAGAGGGGGTGGCCTGGACTGGCCGGAAAGACACTAAGGAAGTCCCTGCAAGACAGAATCCCTGAGGCGGTTGGATACCACAGTGGTAACATGGCATGCACCATGCCGCGCCAAACTTGATATGTTGAAGGGCAGCTGAAATTTGACCGCCAATGGAGGAACGAGTAGTCCCGGGCCCAGGGCTGTATGAGCCACTTTCCCTAAAGTTACAGAGTCAAATGGGGCACAAGAGAAACAACGGGCTGCAACTCTGCCTGACTTCAACATTGTGCCCACCCTGACGTGCTTGAAGTAACGAACACGATTCTACTGACCCTTTTGGGGACCCTGTGCAGTAGGAATAAGAGGTGAGTTGGGAGCAGAGTGGCCTGTTTGGCAAACACCCCCACTATGTGGAGGAGGGGGAGCGGCCCGGCTGGGTACAGGACTAGGAGCTTGATTTTCTGCCCGGGAGCAGTCCTTCTGCCCGATTTAGGAACCTGGGTGAGCCGCTGACATGAGCATTACATTCCTAGCACCACTGGGCCTTGCAACCTAGGCCTTTACGGTCCACTCTGAGGGACAAAAGTAACCTGAGGTATGGATGGGGGGGGGGAGTACCGCCTGAGTGGCTGGTTTCCCTGGCGATTCGAGTCCTTAGACTAAGGATTACTGGTAACCACCTGACTAGTGCCCCCTTGGAATTCTATATTGGATTAGGGGAGGCCCCTGTTGCTGCTGACATCCAGGACTAGACCACTATTATTGAATGTTCGCCGGACGAAGCCTGTATGCCACCGAAGAAAAGTCAGTCAAATAAGGTTACTGGATACTTCACCCAGTCAACAGAACAGCGTCAAGAAGATATTGGAGGAGAGATGGCACTGACAAAAGAAGATCTCCTAACCTCACTCAGGGACGTAAAGAGGAACTCAGAAAGGAAATACGCATAGCTCTTAGCTCATCCCTAGATACTCTGAGAAAGGATATCAATACACGGTTGTCCTCTCTACAGGCAGACGTGGACTCAGTTGGGTTGAGGACCCTGGACCTTGAAGCAAAATTCCTAGACCTTGAGAAACGGGTGACTCAACTGGAAAATGACAATGAACATATTCGCAGACAAACAACAGTCAACCCTCCTCAAATGCGAATATTTAGAAAACTGCTCTGGGCGAGAGAACATCAGAATTAGAGGCCTGGAGGGGGGGAGCCAAAGGTGCAGACTTAGAGTCATTTGTTGTGGGGTTATTCTCAAACCTGCTTGGAGATGGTCATCCAGAGGTGTAGCTGGAGCAGGTCCACAGGGTGGGACCACGGAAAGTGGGAGATAGCAATCATGTTAGGGATTGTTAGAAACAATTTCCTTGGTTGGCAGTCAGGTTACCCCCTGTCCAAGCAAGGGCCCTCACTCTAGTCAGGGTAAGTCACACACAATCCAAATTATCCTGTGCCCACCCTCTGGTAGCTTGGCACTGAGCAGTCAGGCTTAATTCAGAAGGCAATGTGTAAAGTATTTGTGCAATAAATCATGCAATAACACAGTATAACACCACAAACATACACCACACAGTGTTCAGAAAAATATATAATATGTATCTGATAAAATGCAGGTCAAAACGATTAAAATGCAATAAGTATATGTTGAAATATCATTGTAAAAGTGATATAAAGTGTCTTTAGTCTTTTAAAAGCAATAAATGTCTCTTTCAAGCACAAAGTACCTGGTTAATGTTCAAAATCTCTGCAAAGAACCGCAGAGGAGGAGATGCGTGGAAAACAAGGGTGTGTGTGTCGATTTTTCAGGCCGCACACGGCGATGCATCGTTTAGTTTTCACGCAGGGATGGCTGTGCGTCGATTTCTGGCGCTCGCTCGTGGATCCTCTTCGGGTTGCAGGGTTTTCGGACACCCCAGGGACGATGCGTGGATTTCCAGCGCTGACAGGATGAAGTCACAGGGGCTGCGTCGATCCGGTGGGTGTTGCGAGGAAATTTCTACCACACGGCAGGCGCTGCGCTGATTCCTCTCTGGAAGTTGGGCTTCGTTGTTCTGGCTTGGCTGTGCGTTGATCCAGTGGGCTGTGCGTCAAATTTCTGGTTGCTACGCTAGTGCTGCGTCGATCTTCTCATTGCGAAGTTGGGCTCGGTGTGCAGTGAATTTGTTACAGTGATGCAGGCTGTGCGTCGACTTTCACTGCACAAGGAGTCCTTCTTGTAGAGATGAAGGGGGTCATTTTGACCCTGGCGGTACGGGACCGCCAGGGCTAAAACGACGGAAGCACCGCCAACAAGCTGGCGGTGCTTCCAGGCGTGTTACGACCGCGGCGGAAGCGCCGTGGTCGCACCGCCGGGGCCGGCGGTATTCTGCCACTTTTGCCCCGGCGTTGTTAATCCGCCTGGGCAGCGCTGCTTGCAGCGCTGCCCAGGGGATTACAAGTCCCCGACCGCCAGCCTTTTTCTGGCAGTTTGCACGCCAGGAAAAGGCTGGTGGAATGGAGAGTCGTGGGGCCCCTGCACTGCCCATGCCACTGGCATGGGATGTGCAGGGGCACCCTGACAGGGCCCCATGCAGCTTTTCACTGTCTGCTATGCAGACAGTGAAAAGCGCGACGGGTGCAACTGCACCCGTCGTACGGCCGCAACACCGCTGGCTCCATTTGGAGCCGGCTCCTATGTTGCGGCCGTGATCCCCGCTGGGCCGGCGGGCGGAAACCAGGTTTCCGCCCGCCGGCCCAGCGGGGATCTCCAAATTGCCGCGGCGGGGGTGCGGCCGCATTGGCGGCCGCATGCCAGTCAGATCTTGGCGGGTGGCATGACCCCCGAAGTATTTTTGGTCCTGAGACTTCAGGGAACAGGAGGCAGGCTCTATCCAAACCCTTGGAGAGCACTTCTCACCACAGCCAGAGAGCAGCAAGGCAGCAGAGCAACAGCAAGGCAGCATTCCTTCACAGAAAGCAGTCAGGTGAGTCCTTTGGGCAGCCAGGCAGTTCTTCTTGGCAGGATGCGTATTCTATTTCAGGTTCTCTTCTCCCGGAAGTGCCTGATTTGGTAGGAGCAGAGGCCCTGTTTAAATACCCAAATGTGCCTTTGAAGTGGGGGAGACTTCAAAGAGTGGCTTAGAAGTGCACAAGGTCCCTTTCAGTTCAATCCTGTCTGCCAGGGTCCCAGTAGGGGTGTGTGGCTGTCCTTTGTGTGAGAGCAGGCTACTGTTCTTTGACATGCAAGTGTCAGGCCCTCCACCCGCCCAGGAAGACCCATTCAAAATGCAGATGTATGCAAGTGAGGCTGAGTATCCTGTGTTTGGGGTGTGTCTGAGTGAATGCACAAGGGAGCTGTCAACTGAACCCAGCCAGACGTGGATTGTAAGGCACAGACGGTTTTAAGTGCAGAGAAATGCTCACTTTCTAAAAGTGGCATTTCTAAAATAGTAATATTAAATCCAACTTCACCAGTCAGCAGGATTTTGTATCATCATTCTGGCCGTACTAAATATGACCTTTCTACTCTTTTCAGATCAGCAGCTACCACTCAAACATTACTTGAGGGTAGCTCCAATGTTAGCCTATGAAGGGAGCAGGCCTCACAGCAGTGTAAAGATGAATTTAGGAGTTTTACATTACCAGGACATGTAAACTACACAGGTACATGTCCTGCCTTTTCCCTACACAGCACCCTGCCCTATGGATTACCTAGGGCATACCTTAGGGGTGACGTATATGTAGAAAAGGAGGAGTTTTAGGCTTGGCAAGTACTTTTAAATGCCAAGTCAAATTGGCAGTGAAACTGCACACACAGGTCTTGCAATGGCAGGCCTGAGACATGGTTAAGGGGCTACTTAAGTGGGTGGCACAATCAGTGCTTCAGGCCCACCAGTAGCATTTAGTCTATAGTGCACTTTACTAGGGACTTATAAGTAAGTTAAATAGTCCAATTGGGTATGATCCAATGGTATCATGTTTAAAGGGAGAGAGCACATGCACTTTAGCATGGTTAGTAGTGGTAAAGTGTGCAGAGTCTTAAAACCAGCAAAAACAGTATCTAAAAAGTGGAGGGAGGCAGGCAAAACGTTAGGGATGACCACTCTAAGGCTGTCAGATCTAACAGGGATGTTTTAGCCAAACTGCACTCCTTCAAGGTCAAAGAGAACATCCTTCTGGAGGCTCGCAAACAAGACTCAGGGGGTTATTACAACTTGGGAGGAGGTGTTAATCCGTCCCAAAAGTGACGGTAAAGTGACGGATATACCACCAGCCGTATTACGAGTTCCATAGGATATAATGGACTCGTAATACGGCTGGTGGTATATCCGTCACTTTACCGTCACTTTTGGGACGGATTAACACCTCCTCCAAAGTTGTAATAACCCCCTCAGTCTCCTTCCAGGGAGCTACTTGCACTCTCTTTCAAGACGTAGCACCGGTCACCTTAGCAAGGAGAATGCAGCTCAAACCTTTCACAGGCCATCTGAGAAAGGAACAAGTAAAATACAGATGGGCTATCGGTTCAGCATAGCCTTAGAGCTACATAACAAGTCATACCACTTTACGGACCTGGATGGAGCAGAGGCACTACTGGGGCTCAATGTCGCCAGCACCAGAGAAGAAAATGGAACAAGAAATAATTGACCCTCGGAACAGCCACAAACAGCAAGTGGACATACTTCAATAATGATGGGGTAGACAAGCGAGGACACTGACTTAAACTTGTGGCTCCCAGGGGTGGGATGATCGGACCCCCCCCCCCCCAACATCTCACCACCCGGGTTTTGAGCGATTAGCCCCCCTGAGACGGGAGATGGACTTGAACTATTATTCCCATCAAAGTTGCCACAGCGACTGCCCTTGGTCCTGGGAGGACCTTATTGACTACAGCCTAAGTATCACCTAGCAATTACATGACTCTATGCAGTGTATTTGCGGACCTGGACCAAAGTCCCCAGAAACATGTTTCAAAAGACATGCTTTTTTTGTTAATATGGAGCTCTGGCTCCTAAGTTTCATACAGTTACTATGTTATACATGGTTCACCAATGGATGTCTAGAACTACTGGCTGGGATGGGAGGGGAAAGTGTGGGGTGGGTGGAGAGGAGGGAAGGAGAGATTCATGCGGGCTGCCCCATAACTCCAGTTTATAGATTCAAGGTACAGCGTCACTTAGACAAATTTCCTGTGCCTATGACGGTTACTATTTGTACCTAGCATATCAAAGGACTCAATTCCCCTCATAAATTACCCAAGTTCTGGAAACACATTTTATATAGTAGGATTGAGATAGTTGCCCTGAAAGAAACCCACATGAAACGAACCAAGGAACACAGGTAAAAACACAAAACATGCCCCCCTAATTTATAGAACATCGGCCACCTCTAAACGTAACAGGGTGGCCCTGCTATTTCACTCCTCTCTTAAATTCCAAACATCTCATGTTAAGACAGATAAGGAGGGTAGAATGTTGATGGTAAAGGGTCTCATACGTGGACGTAAATGTACCATAGCGACGATCTATGCTCCAAACTCGAACCAGACAGAATTCCTGACTTCCTTTCTCAACTAACTAGCAGGGTTCGCCGAGGGAGAGATAACAGTGCTGAGGGATTTCAATCTTGTGTTTGATCTAGAATTAGATAGTACCCACTCACAGAGGTCGCAGACAGGTATATTTGTGCAAACCCTGAAGCATGAATTTACACAGCTGGGGCTCATGGATGCATGGCATATGTCCCAGCCCACCACTAAAGATTACACCTTTTTCTCTCATTCACACAGGACCCATCACCGCTTGACCACATCTTTGTTAGCCAAATACTACAGCAGGACATCTGCTCAGCTACTATTCACTCTATAAGGATATCCGATCATGCAATGGTAGAAGCCACCTGAGACTAGTCGGAGCAGAAACCCTCCTTTCACTGATGGTTTTTTACGGCTTCCCTGACACGGGACCACCTTCTCCGCAGTGGCCTTAGACTGACTATCGGAGAATACTTTCAAACAAATGACCTGCAGGACACTAATTTGGCTACAATTTGGGATGCTTTTAAAGCAGTGACACGAGGGAAATGTATCTCTCTTATGACCACTCTCATGCGACAAAAGACAAAGGAGCGATTGGCATTAGAGGAAGAACTCCTTACAGTATAAAAAGCCCATAAAGAATCCCTTACTCTCACTTTACAGCGGAAGATGACTGCACTCAGGGGTAAAGTTGCTGCTATCTATGAAAATCAAGCTGAACGTACTCTATTACGCTTCAGACAGACCACATATGAAAATGGTAAAAAAAGGTAGGTACACATCTCCCCCAACAGTTAAGAAAGAAGCAGTAAAATTACTATATAGGCCCAAGCCAAACCTCATCATGGTACTTGACTCACACATAAGGGAAAGCAAAATATTTTTGAGATTTTTATAAGACACTCTATTCCAGAGACCCAGGACACATACACAAACAATATGAATATTTGGACAACACCATGGTTCATAAACTCTCAATAGCTCAACAGGAACAGCTTGATGAGTCCATTAGACCACACGAGGTCCAAACTGCAATTGACTCTCTCAAGCTCAATAAATCCCCAGGCCCAGACGGGCTGACAGCCCACTTTTATAAAACGTTCAGAACTGACCTGGTCCCTTATTTGACCACCCTCTTTAAATCTGTTGTGGACTCGCGAGCGATCACCCCTTCAATGGAGAAGCCCTCTTAACAGTGATATGAAAAGCTTGTAAAGATTTGAGCGCTTGTTCTTCATTCCAGACGACTGCTCTATTAAACTTAGATGCTAAACTGTATACCAAAATACTAGCTAATAGACTTGAGGACTTCATGCTAGACTT
The DNA here is from genome assembly GCF_031143425.1 of Pleurodeles waltl. NCBI lineage: Eukaryota > Metazoa > Chordata > Amphibia > Caudata > Salamandridae > Pleurodeles > Pleurodeles waltl. The sequence goes on along the minus strand of NC_090444.1, from coordinate 1,667,446,483 downwards.
GATCCATCCGGATCAATCCGGCTTTATTAAAGGGCGGCAGACTCACGACAACCTACGGCGAGCGACCCATCTTATACAAAAAGCAGCTAAGAAAAAGATCTCTGCAGTACTCTTGGCCTTAGAGACCAAAAAGGCCTTTGACCTCATTGACTGGTCATTCCATCTCCACACACTGAAGCCTTTTGGGCTTGGGGATACATTTATGACATGGATACAGGCCAAATATGCCGACCCCCTCTCAAGAGTCCTTGTTAATGGTCTTGCCTCAGACTGTTTCTCACTGGAACAAGGTACACAACAGGGAAGCCCTCTCTCCCCCCTATTATTTGTCCTAAGTATTGAACCCTTAGCTGCTAGAATTCAAGAGTCACCACTCATCCAAGGCATACCTTTTGGGTCAACAAATTATAAAATGTCGTTTTTTCCAGATGATGCACTTCTTACATTAACATCCCCTCAGCCATCGTTGCCAGCCGTGAAAGCAGAATTGAGGGAGTTTGAACCATTGGCAGGATTAAAGGTGAACCTCACCAAATCCTTCTTACTCAATCTGATGGTCTCATCGAGGGATATAGAGAGACTAACTCTTAGTATGCCATTCTGCATAGCGAAAATATAAATTACATATCTAGGCGTCAACCTCACACCATGGGTGAAAGACCTATATAAGGCCAATTACCCCCCTTTCTTACTTTGACTCCAGCAAGACCTGAAGAAATGGACCACCATGTACATAACCTGGTTAGGGCGAATAAATGCTATCAAAATGATGGTTCTGCCAAGTCTTTTATTTCTCTTTCAGGGACTTCCAGTGGAATTCGACAGGCAGTTTTTTATATCAGTGCAAGCAATGCTTATGACCTTCATATGGAAGAAAGGTAGAGCCCGCCTTTCTAACAAGCTCCTGTCCCTTCCCAAAATGGAAGGCGCATTATCACTACCAAACTTCCCCCTTTACTACAAGGCGGCACAAATTTGAGGTATTACAGAATGGTCTTTGAGAGAGTCAGATAAACACTGGCTCCATATGGACAGGGCGATTGTGGAAAAACAATATGGGATTTGCTTTGGAAGTTTAAGGCCAATCACCCCCCAATGCCTACCTGAGCACTCCAACTAAAAAAACACTGAAAGCATGGGACGAGGTTGCTAGAAAACATAAACTAATGACCTTATCTTCCCCACATCCTCTAATTCACTTTAATATGGACTTTCCACCTGCGAGGATGTCCTTGCGTTCGATAATTGCTCCCGGAACTTCGACTTATCAGCCACTGAGATATACCACTATAATTAACTTAAACATTTGGTATCTTGTTACATGACTAGACATGCAGCTACAAGGGAGATGCTTGCCCTAGAGAAATTTTGTACATAAACAGGAAGCACCCAAGGGGACTATTTCCTTTTTACACTCTCTCTGGCTTCCACAAGCGCAACTCCTGCTCAGAGACACAGAAAGCACTGGGACCAAACCCTGGGGACAACTATTGCCGCAGAGCAATGGCAAAACCTATGGAGAGACATCCCGAAATTCATTTGATCACTGGGTCTACGAGAAACCCACTATAAAGAAGTTTATGACTGATACTTGCATCCAGCCAGGCTTTACAAGATTTATCCTGACACGTCTGACAGATGCTGGAGAGGATGTGGATTATTGGTCATTTTCTCCCACATATGGTGGAACTGTCCTACAATCAGGCCAGATTGGTCTGAAATACTCACCCAGATGAAAGACATCCTGGGGTATTGCCTACCACAAATGCCTGAATTTACACTACTGGACCTACGGGACCAAACCCTTAAACACCAAACAGTTGGGGACAGATCTATCATGTGGCTTTGTTTAGGAGCCGCCAAGATGGCTTTGGTTGCAGCCTAGAAAACAATGACTGGCCCCTCATTATCGCAATGGCATGCCAGCCTTTGACAGGGTATCATCATAGAAAGCTTGACAGACGAAATCACGGACACTCATACAAGCTTTGAGTGTATATCAGGCTCGCTAGTGCGATACCTTTCTGTGGGTCTTCCTTTATTCTCTTGTCCCGCATGCATTCTTGTAGAGTGCACTCAACCAAAAGGTTTCAGCATAAGGTACATTAGAGCAACCAGAAGTGCAGAACACCCATTACAGAGAACAGAAACTTTATCAAAAGTAAATTAATGTTTGTTTCAACACATTGACAAGTAAGATGACAATCAAGTACAGTTTCATAGCTTCAGGAAGAAGGAAGAACGAAGTAAGAGAAGGTGAGTAGAGATAAAAAACAGTGTTCAAGAGCGAAGCATTATGGAAAGATTCAGGGTAGAAGCAGGAAGCATTTAGAAGAATGAGAGAGACAGGCACATTGAGACAGGGAAACAGCAAGAGAGAGGGACAGACAGAGAGAGAGAGAAAGAGAGATAGCTGGTCATTATGAACATGGCGGGAATCACTGCACCGCCGGCGGTGGCGGTAACTACCGCCAACAGGCTGGCAGTCCAGACCACCAAATAATGAAGCACATGAGAAACAAGTAGCAGTTAAGCCACACACCGCCAGCAATGGAGTGGCGATGAGGATGGAGGAGGCTGTCCACAGGTCGGCGGAAAGGTCCTACCCGCCCACCAAATAATGAAGCACAAGGCCACCGTCAGTTCCGGGGCGGGAACCACCGCCACACAAAGCACTGTGAAAACAAACTAAATAAAAGGAAACACTCAACGGAGGTACACACAACACGCCAAAGTAGACATGGAGAGAGAGTTGAAAATAATGCCAGTGCTGCTCCTTGCCATATACTTCTACGTCCGTGACCGCCAACGAAGACGACGACGGTAAGTACCGCAACCTAGGACACATGAGAAGAAAGGGCACAGTTACACATGCAACACATGCAACACATTCCCAACCCCTCACACCATCCCACACCATACACACCAGAACAAGATGTACTTTCCCAACACAAGGCAACAAAGCCCGGCACCAGAGTACACACATGTGCACACCGCACACCCACAATGAAACGATGAACAACGTCACCATATTGTGCCAACAGCACCAATAAGGCCATTGGCCAGTCAGTCCATACCGAATACCCTGAAGGGCCCAAATAGACCGGACTTGACTCCCACATGTGCACAGGTGCTCCACTGTAAAGGGACATTGATGGGGCAGCCAGGCACCTCAGGGAACAGGGGCTCGAGGTGGTGGGGATTTACGTCTGGAAGGGGGGGCTTGGGCTTACATTTGGGAGGTGGAGGGGGTTTGGGCTTGACCTTGGAAGGTGGGGGAGTGGGCTTGGACCGGGGGGTGGCAGAGGGACCTGGGTCAACATGGAGCTTCTTCCTACCTGGGGAAGGAGCACAGGGATGGGAAGGGCGGACTGGGGCGGACTTGGGTGTGGAAGGAGTGGACTGGCCAAGGAGATGGGCACGTTTAGGGACGAGACGGGGTGGGCCAGTGGGTTCAAACAGGTCAACACAGGAGAGGAAACGTTTCTTTGGGGCAATTGGGGTGTATTTGGAGGAAGTTGTGGGAGTGGAGGTAGAGGGTGTGCTTGTACCAGGTGTAGGTGTGCCGGACGTGGATGCAGGTGCCTGTTTAGTATGCTTATGTGTGGTGGATGTGTGTTGTGTTGGTGTCTGTAAACGTTTGAGTGTTTTGGGAGGTGGGGGGGTGGACACAGTGGGACAAGACAGGCTGCCAGTGTACATGCATGTTGTCTGGGTGTCTGCAGGTCTGGTGAGTGTGCTGCATGTGTCAGTTAATGTAGTTGTGGTGATTGCAGGTGTGTTGTCTGGGGTGGATGACTGGGCTGGATGTCAGTTATTGTGGTGACTGCAAGAATGATGGCAGCAGCAGTGACTGAGGGTGCAGTGCTTGTGGGTGAGCATGGTGAGGTGACAGACAGGGAGGCGGAAGAGGTGGACACACTGGGGGAAGTGGATGTTGTTGTGTGTGCCTTTGTATGTTGGGTGTGTGTATGCCTCTGGTGGGAAGTGTGGTGCTTGTGTTTGTCTGTGTGCTTCTTGTGCGTTGATGTGTGCAAGGCTGTCTCGACGTGTGCTTGGGATGGGTGAAGGAGTGGGGTACTGGAAGGGGTAGAGGTGGTTGGAGGGTGGACGGAAAGACCAGGGACACTGGCTGCCATCAAAGAGGAGGCCAGAGCCTAAAAAGATCTCTGTAGGCCAGACATGGCACTGTGAATGCCTTCCAGGTATGCATTGCTGCATCTGGGATGCTAGCCCCTTAATGGCATTCACAATGGTTGTCTGCCCTACAGAGATGGTCCTCAGGAGGTCAATAGCCTCTTCTGTGAGGGCAGCCGGGCTGACTGGGATAGGTGATGAGGTGCCTGGGGGCGAAGGAGACGCCCACCCTCCTGGGTGAGCGGGCATGGGCAACTGGGTGGGGGGCAACTGGGAGGGCAGAGATGGCATGGGGGTGGTGGAAGGTGACAAAGAGTGGGTTGGCCCAGTAGGGTCCACCACCACCAGGGAGCTCCCATCAGAGGAGGTATCAGAGTCACTATTGCCAGTGGTAGTTTCCTCCCCCGTGGTACTCCCCTCGCCTTCCAACCCACTGGTCCCCTTGGCCTCCATCGACTCTGCCTCCTTGAAACCGTGGGCCGCTGCATCCCCACTTGCCGGTGCCACTGCTCCCTCGCCAGATGATGGTGATGTACACAAAGGACACAAGAGCACATGGGTGGGGAGACAAAACATGGGAGAAATTTGTAAATACCTGAATAAATGTATATTTCTGGTTCCCACACACTCCCATCCAGCTCACACACCTACACGTAGCACCTACAACAATAGTCATGACTGTGCCCCTGACTAGTGGCACTACCCCAGAATACACCCCATTACCCACATGAAACACTGACCTGAGAAAGTGTGTGGACTACACACATGGGGGACCATGCCCAGACAATGCACCCACTAGTCCATGGGCCCACAAAGCATTCAAGAATACAGGAAAGTGAACCCCCATGGGTCTACTTGGACTGTCCACACCTGTCCCACACCATTTCAGTGTCTATGGCGGGCTGGACTGCAAACCACACCTGTCAGAGTGCCTGGCAATAGGCAGCATACATACCACAGCACCCAAATACATCCATCAAAGTAGTATTAAACAGTGTTGGTACTCACACCCTTGTGGCTGCTGTGCTGCCTTCAAGCGCCCATCAAAATTCAGATAGGCCACTGCCAGAATGCAGGCCATTAGGGGGGTTAGGGTTCGATGGGCACCCCTTCCTTGTTGGGAGGCCTTCCCCAGCTGGGCCTCGCAGGTCTTCCTGGTCCAGTGCGTCAGGTCCTCCCACCTCTTCCTGCAGTGGGTGCTCCGCCGGTTGTAGATCCCCAGGGTCTGCACCTCCTTGGCAATGGCTTGCCACAGTCCTCTCTTCTGATGGGGGCTGACCTATATGGGACACACAGAGCAGAAAAACAGACATCAGGATGTGGGCATCTTAAACAGATGACATGTCGTCCCCTGTGGAACAGACATTTCCATAAGACATGTAACCAACTCACAAACAGTACATGCCACACAATCTATGGCTGTGCAGTTACAAATCGAACACACATCCATACAGTCATCTGCCCCCATCACACACATCAAAGCAAGACATCCGCCAACTCACCTGCTCCTCTGGTCGCCCATATAATTTGGCATACAGGGGTAGGACCCCATCCACCATCTTCTCGAACTCCTCTGTGGTGAAGGCCGGGGCCAGTTCCCCTGTGACTTGAACCATTGGAGTAACCAGAGTCAGGACACAGCAGCACATGCAGTGGAGTACTTGCTTGCACGGGAATCAGGAGTCAACTGTCATGGGTGTGACGACATGTTGTACGTTCCGCGGCGGTGTGCATCGTCACTGCTGGCGTCGATCATGATAAGCCCAGGTTCCCCATTCACAACCATGTAATCCAATGAGTGGGTGCAAGGCAGTGAACACCGCCAGCAGAATGGTGTCACTTCCACTCCCTCAGACCTGGTTGGCAGGAGGCTGCCATCTTGATAGCACCACGTACATATATCCTGACCAGGGGCCCCATTCAGGTCATCCAAATCTCAGCCCTAGTTGATTGCTCACATGAGTGACTAATCCTCACATGCACCCACCTTATGAAATTTGTCCACACTGGGATGCCATTACAACAGACTTGACCCTGCACACATGTGCCTAACGTTGTACATAATCCATAGCGTCTGTCTGTGCATCCTACGTATTGCACATCCATCAATACATTTACAACCTGTTCCGGACGTGTATGTGTGACCCTCATGTGTTCTTTCCTCCCCCGTAGGTACATACCCATGTGGTAAGGGAGGGCCCCATCTGCGTATAGACCTCTTGCTGATTTGGAAACCATGGATGAATGTCACATCATTGTCACCGACAGACTGAATCGTGCTACAATCCATGACCTGTGTGCCTTACTGGATCCTGTACTTAGACAATCTAATCGGAATCAGCATGCCATCCCTACTGCAGTGCAAGTGCTATCTGTACTTCATTTTTGGCTACAGGCTTATTTTAGGTGACAGTGGGCATGGGTGCAGGGTTCTCACAGCCACTGTTCAGCCTCATCTTGTCGAAATTCCTGGATGCATTCGTCCAACACCTGCAGACATATGTCCAGTTTCCCCAAAGGGCTGCACTACCTGCTATCAGGTCTGAATTTTATGCCTTTGCTAACATTCCCCGTGTGATAGGTGCCATTGATGGAACCCACATTGCTCTCATCCCCCCAAGAGAGAATGAACATGTGTACATGAATCGAAAGAACTTCCACTCCATGAACATACAATTGGTGTGTACTGCTGACCAGTACATATAACATGTAAATTCCAAGTTTCCAGGATCAGTCCATGATTCCTTTGTCCTGAGGTACAGCAATGTGCCACACATGATGGAACAACTACAAGGGGTCAGAGGTTGGCTCATAGGTGAGTGTGTGTGACACTGGATCAGTACATAGCTGACAGCCAGGCTGTATGCAAGTAATGGCAGTTTGTTAAAGTCCTCTTTCGCCCACTTTTGCAGGTGATTCTGGCTACCCCAACTTGTAATGGCTCCTGACACCAGTTAGGAATCCCAGTACAGCTGCAGAGAGGAATTATAATGAGGCCCATGGACGTACTAGGAGAGTGATTGAGTGCACTATAGGTCGCCTGAAGGCTAGATTTCATTGCCTCCATCTCTCTGGGGGATCCCTGTGCTATGGCCCTGAGAAGGTGTGTAGAATCGCGGTGGCCTGCTGCATGCTGCACAACTTGGCTGTGAGGAAAGCTATCCCCCTTCTAGAGGAGGAGGGTACTGTTCAACCAGACCTGCAACCTCTGAGAGAGGATGAGAGTAATGGTGAGGATGAAGAGGGGGAAGATGTAAACTCCAGGACCCAGCTGATCCACCTATACTTCCAGTGACTATGAGGTACTGTTCACTGGTGCTGTTGTCTTCACTGCATAGTGTAGGTCTGACTCATGTGATTGGTGATGTGGTGTCTGTAGCCATTGACAATATTAACTGAAGACTGAAGTGGCATGTGCCAGGGAAATCGAAATGGTGTACATACTAACTTACTTCAGACACTACAGTGCGTGGGATTTCCTTCCTGCAATAAAGGTATGATTACTAAATTGACTGGCTAATGCATACACACTCACAATTGTATACTCATAATGACAGAGGACATACGATTTGGTGTAGATGTGTTTTATTAAGTGTCACAAATTTGTAATTTTGCTGTACAGTGACATGGAGTGGGCTCATGGTGCATATCCATACTCTGGTGCATAGGCTCGACTGTTGGTGGCAGTGGGTATTGGTCCATTGGTCCCTTGGTAAATGGTGTATGGGTGTTGGCGGGTCAACATGGTGACACAGTGGTACACTTGGGCGACAGTTAAGGGCAGAGTCACTTTTTAGCGGGGCCTTGGTCTTGGCAGTTGTTCCAGTGCCATATCTGGGTCCGAGGGCACATTTGAGTGACTGGTGCTGGGCTGCAGGGCTAGGGGTGCTGGTCTCCTGTGTGTCCTCTGGCAGTGCCACCAGTCCAGTAGCTGCTACAGTGTCCTGGCTAGTGGTAGGGGCTTGCAGTTGGGTGGAGGTCTCAGGCTGGCTAGGGTAGTGGTGCTGCAGCACCCCTGCAATGGTGGCCATGGTGGCATTGAGTTGTTTCCATGAATCCATGGCCTCTTGGTGCTATCTGCAGCCTTTGATTCTGCTCCAGGGTGGCCAGGATCTGGCCCATCCTGTCCTGGGTATGGTGGTATACTCCCAGGACCTCAGTGATCACCTCCTGGGCTGCAACATTCATCCTTGGGCCTACCCCCTGGGCCACTGATGCCCTCCCACTGGCCCTTGCACCCTGTGCCTGTGTCTGGCAGTCCCACTTGCATTGGGGCCATCATCGTCCTGCCTGTTGGTGGGCGGAGACTCTGGCCTCTGTACATGTGGTCTGCCAGTCTGTGGCCTGGAGGCACTGGTGTTGGGTCGTTTGGCCTGAGCTGATGGTGTTGGATGGGTGGTAGGGCTGTCAGTGGTATCCTGGTTGGGGCTGCTGGTGGGAGACAGTTCAGGACTGTGTGATGGGCCAGGGTGTTCCTCACTGTCTATACATCCCTCTCCAGTTTCCTGAGTGGGGCCTCTGTCTCCATGTGGGGTGCTGGCACTCCTTGGCCTTTCCGTTTGGGTGGCATGGGTGCTGGTGCCTGGGGGGGGGGATGGAAATGTATGTTACATGTACTAATTCTGAAATGGATGCACAGCTCTGCCCTATTTTGTGCTTTTATTCCCCTGTCGGGCCATGCAGGGTCCTTTTGTGGAATTATCCTTTCATTTTGCGTGGGGGGTGGAGGTGCATTGTGGGTGCAGTAGTGCCTTTGTGAATCATTGCAGGGGTAGGTGACTATGCACGGGGGAGGGATGTGGGCCTGTTAGTGGATTTGTGGGCATGTAGGGTCACTGGATGTGGATGTTGTGGCCTAGGTGGGGAAGTGGTCCTGGTGGTGTTGGGAGGGTTAGGCTGGTACATGCATTACAGGAGTAGTAGATATGTAGTAACTGTAGTTGACTTACCCGAGTCCAGTCCTCCAGTGAGTACAGTGAGGCCCTCAGGGTGCAGGATAGCCAGTACCTTCTCCTCCCAGTCGGTATATTATCTAAGAGGCAATGTGTAAAGTATTTGCACAAACGCACGCAGTAACACAGTGAAAACACCACAAAAGAAATCCACACTAGGTTAGAAAAATAGGCAATATTCATCTAAATCAAGCAAGACCAAAACAACAAAAAAAAAACATGCACAAGCAAAGATGTAAATTATTAAAGTAAAAAGAGTCTTAATCCATAGAAATCAATGGATGTGTTGTTTTAGCACAAAGTACCTGGTATGCGTCAAAAATAAAGCTGCACGGGCGAGCGTGCATCAGAAAAGCAAGTAATGCGTCTATTCTTTCTTCGCAGGGAAGGGATGCATTGGTTTCTGGACAAGCAGCCTCAGGTCCGTGTGGTAATGCTGAAGATTTTGATGCCCAGAGACCTAATTTAGCACCACTTAGCAAGTCAGGACTTTCAGCAGAAGAGCCCAGGCACGAGCAGATGAAGTCTTTGATGTCTCTGAGACTTCAGAGCAGGGGGCAAACTCAGTCCAAGCCCTTGGATAAACTTCACAAGCATGTTTTCAGAAAACCAAGTCCAGTCCTTTCCCTCTTAAGGCAGAAGCAGCAGCAGACAAGCATAGCAAAGCAACAGGCAGAGGGGCAGGCCCTCCTCAAGCATGAAGCTCTTCTCCTTGGCAAAGGTTCCTCTTGACCCAGAAGTAATCTAAAGTTGTGGGAGCAGCAATCCAATACTAATTTCTGCCTTTGAAGTAGTGAAACGTCAAAGGTAAGTCTTTGCAGTGCACAAGACCCTGCCTCTTCCTTGCCCTGCCCCAGATACCCACCAGGAGGTTGGAGACTGCACTGGGAGAGGACTGACACAGCCCTTTGAAGTGCAGGTGTCAGATCCTCCCTCCCACTCTAGTCCAAGAAGACTCATTAGGATATGCAGGACACACCTCGGCTCCCTCTGTGTCACTGTCTAGAGTGAATTCACAAACAGCCTGTCAGTCTGACCAAGGCATGTATTCAGCAGCCAAGCAGAGGCACAGAATAGTTCAGCAAAAGTGTCATTTTCAAACAGAAAATTTAAATACGAACTTCACCAAAATCTGTATTTTTAAATTGTGAGTTCAGAGACGTCAAATTCCACATCCCATCAGCTCCCAATGGGAAACTACACTTAAAAGATATTTAAATACAATCCCCATGTTAACCTATGGGAGAGATAGGCCTTTCCATAGTGAACACCGAAATGGGCAGTATTTCACTATCTGGACATGTAAAACACACCAGTACATGCCCTACCTTTTAAATACACTGCACCCTGCCCACGGGGCTACCTAGAGCCTACCTTAAGGATGACTTACATGTAGTAAAAGAGAAGTTTGGGTCGAACTGGAAGTGCACAACTGCACACAAGACACTGCGGTGGCAGGCCTGAGACACGTTTACAGGGCTACTCATGTGGGTGGCATAATCAGTGCTGCAGGCTCACTAGTAGCATTTGATTTACAGGCCCAGGGTACCTCTGGTGCACTTTATGAGGGACTCACCAGTAAATCAAATATGCCAGTCATGGCTAAACCAATTACCAATACAATTTAGACAGAGAGCAAATGCACTTTAGCACTGGTTAGCAGTTGTAAAGTGCTCAGATCCTAAAGCCAACAAAAACAGGTAAAAAAATAGGAGGAAGGAGGCAAAAGGTTTGGGGATGACCCTGCAAAAAGGGCCAGGCCCAACAATGCAGCAAAAGTATTCTTTCTTGTTCAATAAGAGACACAATTTGCAATCACAAATCTTTAGACGTATAAATCAGTGCAGGTCTGACATATTGGTTGAGAGATATTTCATTGAATCAATACATTGACTCAATTGAGAACAACTCAATCACATTATTTATTTATGTATTGTATTTATTTGTAATATCCACATAAATCAATGAAAAATAACTGAAAACTGAGCTTCAACTGAAAAGCATATGAGAATTACTGATAGAACAACCATGTCTTGAGTAGTCTCAGGAAAGTGAGATAGCCACTTTGAGAAGAACCAAAGGAATATCATTCTAAAATACTGTGACCTTCCCTGCAAATGCATGATCTCCTGTGCATACCTTTTGAAATACCATTATTTTAACTAGCTCTTCTGAAGCAGACCACAGATAATGCAAGGAAAAATGATCCGATTTGTAGATAAAGGGCCTCATTACAAGGCTAATGGTCCAAGGACCGCCAGTCTCGTGGTGACAGTCAGACTGCTGCAACTGTGGTGGTCCAACTGCCACATTACAACCCTGGTGGGTGGATCTGCTAGGGAACTGCTCTCCCTGCCAGAAACATGGATCCTGAAGGGGTTGACAGCTGTCAGAGTCGTACTCAGCCAGGATGGCACAGAACTTAGTACCACCTGACTGATTAAAACTGAGCTTTCCACCACCCTTTCCATGGCGGGGACCCCAGAATGGATAGGCTGGCAGAAAGCCAGTGCCGGCGGCCACAAGGGGGGGCCCTGCAGGTATACGCACTGTCTGCTTTGCAGACAATTCACATTCCGATGGTGTTGGTGTGCTACAATATTGGGCTTGGCTCCCTTAAAGGAGCTGAGGCCAATATAGTAGCACTCTTCCCTCCAGTCAGCCCTGCGGGACCGCATAAAACAATGTTCCTGTAATACGCTCGGGAGGGGGTGCCATCAGTATGATGGTGGTGTCTTCCCTGCGAGTTTGGTGGTCGGCTCATCTGACCACCAAACTCCTAATGAGGGTCAAAGTCGTTATTTCTCCCTAGCAAGAATCTCTGCTGGAAGAAACTACCTCCACCTAAGGATTTACCTCAAGGAGAGATTCAAAAGACATTACCACTTCCTCCAGTACTTAGGGACCCTTTTTGCCACTCTGCTCTAAACTAGGTCCAGAATTGTTCATAGGCATTGCTTAGAGAAGTAGGACTATCTCTTCTAAGTATCAAAGAAAGTGCTTGATTCTTTTCTGACTGGAGGCCAGATTAGCCAGGGGCTCCTGTGGACTTTCAAGGACAAATTTCACACAAGAATATTTTGATCTCTGCAGAAGAAGCATTTCTACTGTTACTATCATATAGTACACAATACAAAAGACTATTTACAGTGGAATGGTGTTGTAGAGTCCCCTATTTGGATGGTCACCCCCCCCCCCCTTTTTGCTGCTGGATGCTGATCCTTTTGACCTGAAAGAGTACTGAGGCCTGCTAACCAGACCCCATTACCAGTGTTCTTTCCCTTATATTGTACTGAGATTTGGCAAACCCAATTGGCAAGGACTTTTCCCCCCAGGTATCCAGGGCAGTGATGGTAAAGGGGTCACCAGGGCTACAGCACTGATTGTTGTCACCCTGTGTGTCCCAAGTAAAAGCAAAGCCTGCAGAGCTTGCCATGTCAGCCTGCAAGAGCAGCTTGTCTGCTTGAGGTAGACTCTTCCCACGCCAGGTGCAGGTGGAGTCCCTTTGCTGCACATAGCACAGGTCAGTCACCCCTAAGGCAGCCCTACTATAGCCCAGGATGCAGGGTGAACTGTGTTAGGATGTGAACATATATAAGAGCATTTATGACCCTGTAATAGCATTTAAAACTTATTGCTATCACTAGCGACTGGCGGTCCATAGGATAACATGGGCTCGCACCCGGGCAGTTCCCAGGTGTCCAACTCCATGATGGACCGACCGATTCCCTGTGATTGGCTTTTTAACCCTGAGCTTGATTCACATGACCAGGATTAGTTAGCATGTACCTTGGTGGCATCCTTAGAGGAGGCCCATCAGGATATCAACTTTCTCATGCCTTGGCAGGCTCTCCGGAGACATTTGCTGCCAAGACAAGAGCCTGCCCTCAGGGTAGTTGTGCTAACACTTCCCCCAGGACGGAGACAAAGGACCTGGGCAGGAAGGAGGTTAAACCCCCTCCCTCCCAGGATGGCTAGTGTTTAAAGTAATCAAGGCAGTGAGCCTCAAAAGCTTTCTCCGCCCTTGATGTGTAATTTATTGTCCCCCTCTCAATGTCAATGCCCTTCCAACCCTGTCCAGTCTGACAGGTGAGAAAATGAGCTCTTCAGAAGGCGTACACTTTCAAAAGGTTAGGCACACCTTTGGGGTGGGCTAGGAGGTCTGTACAGCAGAGGGAAGGGACTGCTATGTTGGCAAACCTTAGAAATAGTTCGTTCTGGGCAGAAAAGTGATGCACTTCCACAGGAAGTCATCGCTTCCGGGGAAGACTAGCCTCAGGGACCAGTAGCCCATTGGCCACTGCTCCTCACACACTTAATGCCCCCTAAACCACGATTTTAGAGGCTCCCCTGGTGCCAGAACCTCATTTCTGACTTTGAATCCGAGAAGAGGCACAAGAAAGATGCCATCACTGACAACAGGACTTGGAACTCTGCCGACATGCAATGAGAGAACACTTACGTGTCCTTAGGAGACCATATACTGGAGCTGTGTGATTGTCGTGTGCCTATGGTGAAAACTCATTGCTCCCAGCAAGAGGGTCTCCGGTGGACACCCGAAACTAAAGCAGATTCCCCTGACTGGTAGAACCAGTCACCTGCAACCTGCAGAAGAATCGATATGCTGTGTCACAAGAAGTGCAACCCATCGGGCCCGTCTTGAGTGAGCCCATAGAAAGTCAGTGGCCTGCACCCCGAGAGTGGTAGTGAGACTCTCACCAAGTTTCGAACTGCTATCCCCTTGCACACAATCTCCAGCCAACCATGGACTACTTTTGCTGCTGCCAAGGCTTATCTGAAGCTAACCCGGTAACGACGACTTCTCGGACATCACTGACTCCAGAGCAGTTCCCAGCATAGGGACCGATGTTGGCAATGACCCCACTCCTGAGATCCTGAATCCTCAAGGAGGCGACTTCGAGAGGAGCAGCAAAGCATCTTTGGCAAGACCAGTCCTGTGATTGACAGCTGCAAGGCCACTTCTTCACCCAGAGCCACTAAATGTGATAGAAAACTTCCAGCTGTGGAATCCAGGTCCTGGGACCCCAAAGACCTTCACTTTCCAAGGGTAGAGTGTGAGTCCAACCCCAAGTGTGCTTTTGTCAAATGCTGCAATTTTGACAGCACCCACAGAACCTGTCAGCACTTAAGACAGCCAGAGCACCTCTGCACACGGACTCCCTGGGCATGGTAACTAGAATCTGACTTTTGAGGCTTGGTCTAGGGACCCGCAAGACCTTAACTGCAAGTGGGTTCTCCAGAGCTCACCCCATAAGTGACTGATTGCACATTGTGATTTTCAACTCCTGTTGTATGTAAGATACAAAGTTCGTTTTGGTGTCTAAATTAAGATATAAATCTGCTTTATTTTCTAAATTAGTGTCAGATTTCTTTCCAGTTGTGCCATTTACTTATTGTCCATGTGGGTGTTGTGAAATACTTTCCACATGTTCTTCTAAGTAGCCTGACTGGTCTTTGGCACTCTACCAGGACTGAGCTAAGGTTTACTAGTGTGAACCCGAGGTCCACTTCTGGGTTACATGCTAGTATTACATGGTAAGACTCCTCAGCCATACTACATAATACTGCTACTTTACTACAAATGGTTATTTATATATTTTCTTTTATTGATTTACATTTGCATTTGTTTGAAGAACGTCACACTTCTGGGGTCTGCCTCAGTCAACTTGGGTTGAGAAGCAGTTTCACTTGCTGTTCTTGACTGTGACTTGACCTCTGTACAGCACATTGTTGAAACTATTACAAGTGTTGTATCTTTCTAATGACTGACATTTCACCAGAAAGCAGAATGCAGCACACATAGAAAGAGGAAAATCTAGGAGAAACAATGGTATTTCTCCTTGTTATGCCTCACCTGGGTAGGGTATCATTTTGACGCATTCCCAGGTCTACCAGTAATGGTAAATCTGGGAATGTACCAAAGTTCATGTGTGGATGCATGGAAATACCCACGCTCCACCCACTGAACGCTTCCTTGAGGCAGAGTAACACAACGCAACAATTTGTGTTGCTTTCCAGTACTCTAGATTCAGCAAGCCTCACACGGCGACCTAAGGTGGCCTTGTGTAACCTTATAAATCTTATCTATGGTTGCGTTGCCTTTGTGCCCCACTTGCGTGGTGCAAGAGCGACACATCACTTTGATGAATTTGCCCCAGCGTATATAAGGATATGTGCCAAACTCCACGTGCAGTTGCATGGGAACACCCATGTGCCACCCATGGCATTTCCTGTTAACACAAAATAGTTCAAAGTAACACATAGCACAACTTAACTCTACTTTAGGGCTACTTTCCAGTATCCCCAATACATCACTTGGTGCTGGTTTGCATCACTTTTGTGAGGTAAACCAGGTGCAACCTGTTAGTAATGGCCTCATTGCGAGGCTGGAGGTCTTAGGACCATCAGCCTTGCTGTGGGGGTCGGACCACCGCAGCTGTGGAGGTCCAACCGTCAAATTACAAGTTTGGTGGGCAGACCCACCTAAAGACCGCAGTCCCCGCCAGGATCATAGATCCCGATGGGGTGACAGCGGACTGGCTTGTAACTAGCCCTGGCAATGCAGAACTCAGCACCACCTGACTGATTACAAACCCACTTTCTTCCAGTCTTTTCACGGCAGGGATACCGCAATTAAAAGGCTGGCCAAAAACCAGTGTTGCGGGCCACACAAGGCCCCTGCACTGCCCATGCCCAGCACTGCTTTGCAGGCAGTGTGCATTTTGAGGGTTCTGGACGGCCCCCTCTGTGCTACAATATAGGGAGCCGAGTCCTATATCGTAGCACAGTTCCCGGTGGACTGACCGGCGGGAATGCGTATTATAATATTCCCTCCAGTCAGCCCAAAGGGAACATTGTAATACACACATTGGGGACGTCACCACCATGGCGGTGATGTCCTCCCTGTGAGTTTGGCGGTCCTGCAGTGGGACCACCAAACTCAAAAGCAGGCCCTAAATCTGCATGCAGATTATTAGCGACCTGCATGTGGCTTGAGACACAGTACTTTATAACCTGGCAAGTGAAATTAGCTTTATGTTTTGATGATGTGATGGATAATATATAGGTAGATCATTTCGGATGTGGATTAAAGGATGACATTTTTTAGATATTAGCAGTGGTTGTAAAAGAAAAGCAGCGGAATGTAATGTTCCTCCTAAATATTGATTTGAAAATATTGTTTGACCATACTTTTGTTTTCCAAAATATTATGACAAAACAAATATAATGGACAAAAATATTAAAGATAATTGTGATATTGTTTTTACTATTTTATTTTACATTAAATCAAAAAAGAAAATAACGTTTTTTTATTGCATTGTATTGTGATTTTATTTATGTGATTGTAAAATGTATCTTAAATACTACTATAGTGGCGTATAATTTCGGGGTTACTTGGAACTTGGGTGCTTTGTATGTTACAAATATCTACATTTTGATTGATTTATTTGATATAGTGTATTGATTATTTGTTTTCAAGTGAACATATTTTTTAATTGTTTATTAATTTTGATTTCTGGTTGTGGGTGTATTGGGGCTCTTGGTGGGTAGTCATGTTTAAAAGTTATTTGTTAATGTTGGTTGAATATTTTTGTTTAATTTATATATTTTGAAGCAAATGAAATACATTTTCTATTGTGTTTTGCTTTTTTAATTATTTGCTACATTTGTTATGTTTTTAGTATTTTAAAAATGAATAATCATTTTGCCATATGTTGTTAAATACTATTTATAATTGTACATCTAAAATATGTTTTTAAAATGTTTAACTGGTTAATAATTTTAGGTCTATGTTTTTTAATTCTTTAATATATTAGAATTTTTTAAGTTACGAGTTGTTTTCTGTGTACAATACCATTTCAAATTATAATTTATTCAAATGTATTTGAGTTAATTATAAATGTTTTTCTATGTGTATTTTAAACTATTTTGTAAAATTAGTAAATCAATGCATGAATGTTATTCTTAATTTACAAATATTTTTATATATATTCATTATTTAAAAAAATACATTTTATTTTAAATTCCAATAATGCTAATCACAAATAATTAATTACTTACAAGTATAAAACCAATATTTTGGACCACAATACTTTTGTACTTTACATTAGGAGGATGTAAAGGCTACATTTTTGTGGTTGATATTTTTGCTACCATATTTTTGTACTAAAATGATTTTATAGTTGATGTGTAATCATACAGCTGAATACGTGCTTGACAGTGGTAGCAGTGACACCTCCTTGTTTGTGCTGCTTTTTTTTAAGGTAAATGATAGATTGCCTTTTGGATACTCTAAGTTAATGATGCTAGTAGACTAGGCCATAATTCAGTATATTGCAGTAAATACTGCTTGATTTTCCACTTCAGATTGTCAGGACCAGTTAAACTTTCAAAGTTACAATATTTTTGTATTGTCAGAAAAGAACATGTCAAATTTCCATTGTTATTGTAAAACATTTTATAATTGGCTTATGCAATACAGTTAGCATTTCAACTGCATTCTGATTTGGGCTTTAGTTCTAAGGGGCTGATTTATTACAAGTGCATGTGTATGTACTGCTGGATATTATGCATTTGAAATTAGTTGGATATGATACCCCTCACATGTTTGACAGGGAAACCCATCTACCAAACTCTAAATCAGGCCCTACCTGTTTGTAGTTAAGTTAGTGATTAACAAAGAACAGCATTCTTGAGGAAGTTGACTAACTCCTGAATGGCCACCAAAACACTAGTGAGAAGTGGAGAAGCAATAATGGAATTTTAATTATTCCAAATAGTTCAGAGCGCTAAATACTTTCACACCCCTGTATCCCAGCCATTACAATTGAACTTCTTCAATTGGACTGATCCAGCTTGAGTAATAACTGCCATCCAAGGATCCAAAATCAATGTTCGCCACCACTACTGGCGTTATCCAAAAAGTACCAGTGCTCGAAACTAGCCATGCAATCATTCCCGAATGTTCCATTTAAATCTTTAGTGTCATAATTTTTCCGAGGTCAGGATAAATGGAAGATGTAGGGATTTATGGGCTAGAAAATACAGTTTATAGGTTTTTTCCCTTCTTTTATTATCGAGAGCTATAAATAGGCACCTAAAAGTATGGCCGAGCAGTGGAAATAGCTGTAAATTTGATGGATTCATTTGGCCAACAGACTTGGTGACATATTTATACTCTGTTGGCGCTGAAATAGCGTCTTTTTTTTACACTATTTCAGCGCAAACTTAAGTCCATATTTATATTTTGATGCTAGACCCGTCTAGCGTCAAAATATTGGAGTTAAAGCCATTTTTTGCCTGCAGAAAACTACCTTGCGTCAATGAGATGCCATTTTTTAACTCCTGGATCAGGGCAGGCGTTAGGGGACCTGTGGGTCCATTTCCATGGTGGAACACCATGGAATGAGCCCACAGGTGCCCTCCCCAGGCCCCATGGACAACCCCACCCACACCAGAGGGACAGCAGAGGATGGAGGATCCCAGGTAAGTATTTACCTTTTTTTTAAATGCCATAGGGGGCCCAGTTATGGGCCCCCGTATATGGCACAGTTTGTAATGGCCATACCCAGGGGACCCTTGTCCCCTTGTGGTGGCCATTGGGGTGGTGGGCATGACTCCTGTCTTTCAGAAGACAGGAGTCATGTGGTATGCTAGGTTTAGCGTCAATAAATGACACTAGATTGGTTAGAGTCAGCATTTTTTACTCTAACCAGCCTAACGTAATTTTTTAACGCTAAACCCCCTTCTCCCATACCGCCACTTCCACCCGACTAACGTAAAAAATGTTGATGCTAGCCCACCCTTTATGCTGGATTGCACCATTCCATTAATATGGCGCCCGGCTGCAGTCCTGGAATGGCGCAAGCCGGAGCTATACTTTTTGACGCAAAACCGTGTTAGTGCAGTTTTGCATCAAAAAGTATAAATATGGGCCTTGGTTCTTCTTCGTCATTGTTGATAGAGAAGGGAGAGAGATATTTTTGTGAGACTGCTGCTTGTCTTTGAAGAGAGTACTGACACCAAAACTAAATATACAATCTACGATCTACGATCTATGCTATATATAACTGGACCAGTGACAGTTTAACAGCAGACCGTCTTAACTATCACAAACTGTAAAGCATTGATTGTACCGGTCATAGTTAATGGTCTATAAGGACAGTGTCTCGGTCTAGAATTCATGTTGGAGTAAAACTGGGCATGGGAACAGTTTGCAGGAGATAGTTGATACATATATTTCAGTAAGACCTGATTAGTGAGTGAGTGTGTTACTACTCGGTTGTGCAGTCCACCACATTTCCCTGAATATTTCTTGCAGTACAGTGGATTTTGCGAACTTTAACATTCTTAAAGCGATTTATTCTTATAAGTAGGAATTGTTAATTCATACAGCAGGTTTCTATAAATATGTATATACATAGATATGTACATGGGTGCGGATACATGAGAGACAGACAGGTAGATAGATAGATAGATAGATAGATAGATAGATAGATAGATAGATAGATAGATAGATAGATAGATAGATAGATAGATAGACGTGCACCTGCTGTTTGATATGGGCAGTAATGTTCATAAAGATGTTAATTGCTTGAGTCTCATTTTTCTCATAAATCAACTTTATTAATTTTATTAAGTCTAACACATGAACAGATCAACAAGACAATAAGCATCTCACCCTCATATCCTTCACAGTGCTGCAATCAGTTCTTAATATATATCACATGGCTCGCCATTAAGTCTGTAGTAGTTGTGCAATTTGCCCTAGATTTTGGAGTGCTTATGGGGGCAGCTTCTGGGGTCTTCTTGCTTTGCGCACCAGTCCATTGCCGAGTGCCTCTCTAATATTTTAGGAGGGTCTAGGTATTTCCAGTAATGTGCTATATTTCTTTTGACTACTGTGATGGCCGTTCCTATAAATGTGTGCTTCCTGCGGGTTCCACCCAAATCATCAAGGATTACCCACCAGGCTCAACAATTCAATCAACCTTCCCAAGACTCGGGTCAGCAATATTTCTGTGGTCTGCCACTATTGGGCAATTTTAAGACAGCTCCAGGCTAAGTGATAACAGTCCTCATGGTGGAACACAATGAACAAGCTAGGGTGAGGGGGAGGTGGAAGGAACACACAGTGCTCTGTGAGGTAAGCACAGAAGAGAGAACATGAAAACACAGGAAGTTCTTGAAGAAAAAGCATTGCACCACTTTGTAAATATGGCTTGTGAGAAATGCCACCTTAACGCCACATTTGTGTCTAAATAAATGCTACAAATGTGGCACAACGTGGAGCTAGGGGCTTATAAATATGCCCCACAGAGACTGAAAGGGCTAGACCCAAAACGCACTTCATTGTAAGCATTATGGGCCTCATTACGAGTTTGCCAGTCCATAGCGGCAGTGGCGGTCTGACCGCCTTCAGGTTCGAGGTCATGCCACCATATGATGAGTCATGCTGGCCTATGGAGCAAAGGCTTCCGCGGTTCTGCCTACACCATCAGGCAGCACAGACTGCCACGGTCAGGAGGAAGCCTCCGGACCAATTACGAGGTTGCACACTGCCAATGTGACCATGGTGGGCCAACCACTATTTCAGAAACTGACAGTATAAAGGGAGACACTTACCTCCAGGCAGTCTCACTCGTCCGATGCCGCCACGGAGCCCGTCACACAAGTCCTGCTGGTTCTGGTGGTCTTCGAAGTGACACAAAACCAACGCCGCCATGGACGCCACCGACTGTAAGTACACACACCTACCCATATCAGAACTCTTCATAACAGAAGGTTGCACGTCGTACACATCATGGGGGGGCACGCCACAGACACCAAGTACACGTCACATCCCGTACACAGTCTGAAACATACATCAAAATGGACACATTCACACTCACAATACACCCTCTTTGGGCAGCTCAATCACACTGCATGGCAACACCACACAAAAACACACATCCACATATCTCTGCAACAGAGGCAGTGAAGTCTACACAACAGTCACCTACACATCACCAACTACATACAAACATCAAATATACAAAAACAACCCATACACTCACATTCCACACAGGTCAGGGACTGTCGTCACATACAACACACAAATGTATCAATGTGCCATGGAACACAAACAACACCACCACGAAACAACCCTACAATGGACACATACATCACAGCACAATGGAAGCACAATGGCATGCACAGCTTACAGAAAGACAAATAGAAAAAGAAAACCATGCACACAATACTTGCACAATTGGGATGAGGAAACCAGGAACACACAGGGAAGGAGGCTGCACGGGACACATATCACCTTGCAACTGCCCATAAAACAACATTTGCACAGGAAAGGGCCCTACAAGTGTCTCAAGGACAAACAGTACTAGACACAAATAACATGCCCATCTGCACAATGTAGAAGTGCAAACTAACACAATGCTTTCACAATTGGGATGGGGGCACCAGGAACACTCAGGGAAGGAATGTGGAAGTGCAAACCAACAAGCACAAACAAATCCAACTGCATGGGACATACCTCTACAGGAACTAGCTGCAAGGGACACACACCTTAATGGATACATGCACAATCAAGTGCAAACAAAGCTAGCACAACTGAACACACTCCATGTCTGCACTAACAAAATTCAAGCTGACACGCATCAGATGAATACATAAGCCATGTCAGGGGATAAGTCTGAGACCATACATTCTCACATTGGACAACACAAGATGAAATACTTACCATAACAAACAGTACATAATGCCATGACACCACCATTGCATTCACACCCACATATCCATACCCTCAACATATACCCTTCTCTTGGGGGACACCAGCACTGCCCACAAAGTCACATACTACAAACAACAGCAAATGGAGCAGTAGGTAGGCTGAAACACACACAACTGTAACCACACAACACAAGTCACTCAGGAACAACAGTAAGGTAGAAAAGGATTTGCAGGACAAATGTATACCCAAAAACACAACGGTTTGAGTTTATTAACTACAAAAAAAATGTAAAGTCCAAAGGCCATTGGCCAGGCCATATTCAAGTGCAGTAATAGCACAGTGTTGTGCCTAAACTTGACTCCCAACTGCCATGTAACCTCTATAGGAAGGGGCATCAAGGTGGCAGCCAGGCACATCAGGGATTATTAGGGGAGCGGATTTGGGACCGGGGTTTGGGCTCGGGTTTGGGAGGGGTCGTCACCTTCTTTGGAGGGGTAGGCTTCTTCTTGGGAGGGGTGGGTTTCTTCTTGGGGGGCATGCAAGGGGTAGAGGAGGCCTTGGAGGTGGGTGGGAGCCTCTTGGGTTTGGTGCGGGTGGAGGGAACAAAGCAAAGATCAAGGTCTAATAAACAAATTTGCTTAGGGACACAGGACGGTCATCAGAAGGGGGTTGGGATTTGTAGCTTGAGGAAGTGGTTGTAGGCTGTGTCAGTGTGGATGTTGTGGGTGCATGCTCATGGGAAGTCTGCTTGTGTTTGGTGGGTGTCTGTTGGGTGGGTGTTTATGTGTCTTGTGGGGCAGGGAGGTGGGGGTGCTGGGGATGCAGTGGTGGGTGGGTGTGTGGCTGTTGAGGTGGTGACTGCAGCAATGGTGGTTGTCTGTGTGTCTGTAGTTGTGGTGTCTGAGGATGTGGTGCTTGTGGTGGATGTCTGTGGGTCTGCTGGGTTGGAGTCTGCAGGTTTGATGGGTGTGGTGAGTGTGTCACTGCCTGTTGTTGTGGTGTCTGTGGGTATGCTGAATGTGGTGTGAGTGATGCTGGAGGTGGTGAGGATGTCAAGAGAAGCTGTGGCCAGTGCTGTGTCTGTGGGTGGATGTTGTTTGTGTGCGTGCCACTGTGTGTTTTGTTCTGCTTCTGTTAGTGTGCACTCCTCTTTGGATGCTGAGGTGGATGTCTGCAGATCGGTCTGTGTGCTTTGGGTAGGTGGGAGACGGGAGGATTCGGAGTGGGAAGAGGGAGGTGGAGGGGTGGCGGAAGGTGGGGGTGACTAGCTGTGGTCAGTGAGGAGCCCAGCACCTAAAATAATCTCTTTAGGCCAGCCATTGCACCATGAATGCCATCCAGGAATGTGTTAGTTTGCTGGAGTTGTGTCATAATTCCCTGTATGGCATTCACAGAGACACTTCTCAGGAGGTCAATAGCCTCCTCACTGAGGGCAGCAGCGGAAACAGGGGATGGGGCGGAGGTGCCTGTGGCAAAAGAGATGCCCACCCCTTACAACGACATACTCTGAGTGCTTGAGTAGAATCCATCAGTCCTTTGCATGTTGGAGAGACACAGAAGTAGCAAGGACTTCTAAAAGGCACACAACATGTTGCTCAATGGGAAGCTACATCACCATCTCCATCATGGTCATGCAAACCCAGATGTCTGTTCGTGGATGTATGCAAGTATGTCTAGAACATAACTGCATGTCACTCCATGATGCATGCCATCAGTCAGGGCACATAATGTATCCTTTACACATGTGCAGTGTGTTTTTCCACATGATGCCACATCAAGCTCAAAGATATTCACTTTGTGGCTCTGAACTCTAGGCCTACCTGTCAGCGAGTGGGCACAGTGCCACAGCTGCATAGCCACAGAGACTCCACCCAGCCTTGACCATGCTGGGAGATACATGTGACAGGTCCTGATCTCTGCAGGCTGAGCAGTCAGACCATACATGACACCCTGTTTCAATCACCTCCATTCATAACAGTACATCATATAGCCACCAGCAAATTGGAATTTGGTGTGTATGGCAAACTGGAGGGCAGAGACAGTGATGACATGACTTACAAACAACAGACTAGCAGGGGCAGATGTGCTAAGAAATATCTGTGGCAACATACACATAGCTCACATTACTCACAATTAACACATACAAGATGTATACTCAGCTCATGCTATCATGCACATACATGTAGTTTCACATATGCAACATTCATGATGAAAGAGATGCCAGTGGATGGCTGTAATGTCACCTCACCTACTGATGTGCATCCAAGACAAGGTGGATCATGGAACACAATGAACACACACACCACATTGTGACTGAAGTCAACATGTGGCATTGGTCACCAATACATGCACATTAAGTCTAGCATTGATGGCACACAGACTGCACCTACAGGCACATGAGTACTTGATCTGCCACACATGGGCACATTCTAGCCTGTGAGGAGGGCAAGGATGGTTAAGTACAGAGAACACTGTGCACATGTGAAACTTATCTGCTTCTCTGGTGCACCATAGAGCTGTTCATACAGGGGTAGGACCTCAGTCACCAGCTTCTCCAACTTCTCTGGTGAGAAGGCAGGGGCCCTATCACCTGCTGGGTGTAGCATGTTTGCTCCCAGAGGTGGTACACAGCAGCTCCATAGTGGCGGTCTTGCTGGCAGCAGTGTCAGGAGTCAAGTGAGGGATTTAGCAGGACATGGTGGCCACGTACGTGGTCATCACCACCAGTGGACACAGCCATTGGCCCGCAACCACCACTGGCAACAACATCAGCCACCACTGGCAACAACGTTAGTCTATGGCTGTGTCCGCCGTGGTTGCAAACACCTCCTACAATCACGACTTCTGCTGCCGGCCTGGTCAGTTCCTAATGTCCAGTGGAGTAGGTCAGGCAGCCTGCCATTTTGTCAGCCTGAAATGCAGGATTGGGATATTAACACTGCATCACACATCTGAAATTGTCTTTATTTGCACAAATACATGTTTATCTTGTCTTGTCATGTAGGTCCTGCTACTCAAACAACATTGTTGCAAGTTGCAGGGCACAGATTGTAATTCACAGTGGGGCACAGTCTACCCCCGTTAATGGTCATTTTCTTGCTTGGTACATTCTGGCACACACCAAGGGACATTTGTGATCCACAATTTGGATTTAGATTCAGTTACATGTGGTCTACACATATGTGGCAAAGCAAGGGCCTAACATGTGAACCTTGTGTCATTGACAGCTGTGAAGTGTACTGTTTGCTATGTCCATCTCCCATAATATGTCTTGTTACAGTTTAACCTGCACATGCATCATGTATGTTTCTGTGTACACAATGACTAATGTCAGATCTCATTGCCTGTCATATTTAGGTATCAAGGGAAATCGAGGATGCAACATCCACGGTCTACCATCCTCTGCCAGACCTACAGGCTATGGAAGAAAGACTTGTTATATCCCTGTATCGTCTGAATCATCAAACAATAGTGGATCTATGTTGTCAGATGGAGCTAGATCTAATGCCATCTATTAGTCATCCAAACAGCATGCCACCCATTTTACAAGTCATGTCGGTGTTGCACTTCCTAGCCACAGGGTCCTTTCAACATGCAATGGCCCAAACCGGTGGTATGTCCCAACCGATGTTCAGTCTGCTTTTGGGGGATGTCCTCTCAGTAATGTTGAATCACCTGGACAGCTACATCCAGTTTCCCCGACATGAGGATTTAGCCCACGTGAAGGCTTACCTTTATGGTTTTCAAACATCCCACATGTGGTGGGGGCTATTGATGGCACACATGTTGGCTTGGTTGCACCGCATGCCAATGAACACGTATACTACAACCGAAAGAATTTCCATCCCATCAACGTCCAAATTGTATGTTTGGTGAACCTCTACATCTCACGTCTGTGCCCTTTTCCTAGGTTCAGTCCATGATGCCTTCATTATGCTGAACAGCACAATTCACCAGGCCTTGATGGTTGGTGTGCAATTTCTGGTGAGAATTTACTGATAAGATGGACTCATTGTTGCAAATATGTCCCATTCCTTAACAGGAGACTCAGCACATTCTAACTGTTCTTGGTTGTTGAAGCCCCTGAGGAATCCAAGTACGCCAGGGGAAGTCAACTTCAATGAGGCCCATGTGAGACAAAGTGGGTAGCAGAGGGGGCTTTTGGACTCCTGAAGGCCAGATTTAGATGCTTAGTCCGGACAGGTGGAGCCCTCCTCTACTCACCCGGTAAAGTGTGTAAGATCATTGTAGCCTGCTGCATGGTCCACAACATTGCCCTGAGGATGAACATCCCATACATCCCAGAGGAGGGGGAACCTACAGTGGTACCGGGTGAGCCTCCTGGAATGCCAAGTGAGAATGACAGTGGTGAAGAGGAAGGAGCGGACTTGCAGCACGATCTCATCAATAACTACTTTTCTTGAGTATAAGTATGTC
Organism: Pleurodeles waltl; assembly: GCF_031143425.1. NCBI lineage: Eukaryota > Metazoa > Chordata > Amphibia > Caudata > Salamandridae > Pleurodeles > Pleurodeles waltl. The sequence goes on along the minus strand of NC_090444.1, from coordinate 1,667,420,209 downwards.
ATGTGATGTAATGACTGTGACTGTGTGCAGGACTGTAGTTATCAGGATGTGTGGAGTTGAGTGTCTTGCCATTGCACTGGGGAGCTGATGTTCAGCAATGTTGAGCGAATGGGTGCTTGAAGAGTTAGTCTCTGACATGTCCCCACCTTGATGATGTTGCTTTGTTTGTGTTAGTCTCATTGCACTGTGACTTCATTTCCAGATGGTTGCTGTGTGATTTGTGTAAGAGGTATGTTTCCAGCATTATTCTCCTTTTTTGTCTCTGTACAGGTTCCTTCACCCTGACAGCCACACATGAGCATTTCAGAGTTGTGATATTTCTCAGTTATCTGTTGCTGCTACGGCATAGGAAGTGGATTTGGATTGTTACAGGTAATGTGTGTCACAGATTTGAGGTTTATGAGACCTGTGCCAAACCAGCTTGGACAGTGTGTGGGTGGAAGGACTGAAGGGCACATTGTACTTGTCTATTGTGCTGTGGTGGACCCATTGCTACATGTGTGTGAACATATGGCCATGAAATATGTTGTCTGCAAGTGCAAGCCAGGCATTCACCCTTTACATAGGCTAAACACTATTCTTGCATGACCTGTATATAGCCCTAGATGTGTTTCATCACTGCAGGCCACTTTGCCTGTGCCACAACACTGAAATGTGTTTGTATCATACCACCAAATCCATGGTCATTAGATTATGATAGACCTATGATCAGGGACTCTTGTACTGCCCTCTGTTTGTACCTTGGTGTATGTGATGTTGGACTACTCTGGTGTGGTATGTGAAAAGGCTCAAGCTGGTGACACCATTCCCTTTTCTGTTTGCCTATTCTACAGGACAGTGTCAGCAAAGGCCCTTCCTATCTGTGGTCTGTGGGACTGTACCTCCGTATATCTACCCTGACCCATTATGAGTTAGCCATTCTTGGCACTGACAGCCCAGATATATGGATAGCCTTTATGCTGTATGGTGAAATAAAATGTTTGGTGTGACTAGACACTTGTAGCAATGTGTTGGTGTGTGTTGGTAGTAATCCTTAACAGGACACTGTACCTGTAACACATCACTCCTTGCACTAGTATCTTGTGCCTTCATCATTTGCTTCACATGCTCTTACATCTCTACATAGCAACAATTGAAACAGTAGCAAGCAGACACATGCTTTGTGATAGATGGATTTATCATACATTTGTGCATAAACTGACATTGGGGCATGATGGAACAGGAACGTGAAGGGTTCAGGCATAGTTGATGAAATCATTGGAGTAGATGCCACAGCATTGTAATTCCAAAGTCCAGTGTACTCCTCCTATAGGAAATGGAAAGTGGTTGAAGAACAGTCAAAAGAGTGAAAATGTGGCACACAAAGAAGTTCCTTCAGGAAGAAGTCACTTGGTGGCAGTGGTTATTGGCTGGCCCTCTGCACCTCCTGAATTATTTGCTGGACATCTCCGCTTGTGTGGGGGTTGAGCTGCAGCTATGGAGGCAGGAGTGTCTGTGGCTGGTTCTTCCCCTGACAGGGCCTCTCTTCCAGTGGCTGGCACTGATGACGACTGGCCTGGTGTTGCTGTGCCAAAGGAAGGGGTAGAGTGTTGCTGACGATCCCTGATCAGGGTACTGCTAATGTACCTCAATACCCCTGTTAAGGAGGCCAGGTTTATATTGGTGTCCTACCACTGTTCACGCATATACCTATGGATATCCCTCTGCAGGTACTTGATCTCACAGAATTCAGTAAGTACCTGGCCCATTATGCCTTGGGATTTGGGACAGACCCCCAAGACTTGGTTGATGGTGTCCTGGAGCATCCCAAGTGGCCTCGCCTCGGTGGCCCACACACCCTACCCCGATGAGCCTGTGCCCTTGCCACAGGGTTCCCCTCCTACTGGTTGCAGGACCATCATTGTCAGAGGTATTGGGCAGCGACTTAGGATCCTTGACTGGGAGGTACAAGTTTGTGGGCATGTCCTAGGGACACAGGTTGGGGGGCAGATTGTTGCCTGTGATGTTGAAGCAACCAGGCTGGGAGGTCTTGATGTGGGCACATTGAGGCTCCCTGTAGGGATCTTTCCAGGTTGCCCAGCTGGGTCAGAACCGTCCTCCAGGTCCAGATATTCAGGAGTGTCATGTTCGTTGAGGGCTTTACACTGGGTGATGGTGGTAGTCTTGTCTGTGGGCTCTGTCTGGCCAGTGGCAACTCCACCTGTGTTATGTAACAGATACAATGTTACTGGTGGTACTGTGATATCTACCCCCAAAAGTTAACAGTGACATTTTGCACAGCCGGTGTGCATAGTTGATTTGCAGGTGTTCCCATTGTGAAAGGTACCCATGCTATTGGTTGTACCACCTGGTAGTTGCTTTCTGGTCACTCCCTAGTTCCAAACACCAGTCAAATATTCACCTCCCAGGTGTGTAACCTTCCTTTGGGAGTTCACTGAGAGATGCACTGGGGTAAGTGAACACAGGGCTGGTGATTGGAGTTAGCAAAGCAGGGCCCATTGGGCTCTACATTCTGGTCACTCCCCTAGTTCCCATCGCCAGTCAAATAATATCCTCCCAGAGGAGTATGCTTCCTTTGTGAGTTAACAAACAATGGTATTTGGACAAATGTGCACTGGGCTTGTGTTTAGAATCAATCAGACAGAGCCTGCTGGCCTTAGCAGTCATCTCACTCCCTCTACTTCATACACTTGACAACTGTCATCCCTCTAGGAGAGTACACTTCTTTTGTGAGTTCCCAAACAAGAGTCTTTGGAGAAGAGGACACTGGGCTGGTGTTTTGAGTGACAGTAAGAGACCCAACTGTGAGTTACAATCATATAACTCCCTGAACTATATACACTGTACAAATGGTATCCTCACAGGTTAGTACATTTCAAATGAGGGTTAAGACACAGGGGTTCTTGGACAAGAGGGCACAGTGTTGGTGTTTTGTTTTCCAGAAACAGGGCCTCTCAGCATTAGCAGTCAGATCACTCCCTGTACTACACACACTTCTGTACTACACACACTTTACAAATGATTTCCTCCCAGGTGAGTATACTTCACGTCTTTTGAGGAGAGAACAGTGGGGAGCAGTGACTGCTTGAAGTTGCAGTCCTGTCTCTTTCACTACTCGCCGTTATTTGACAAATGGTTCCCCCAGGTAAGTTAATTTCATTATGTAATTGACAAACAGTGTTCTTTGGAGGAGGGAACACTGTTCTGGTGTTTGGAGTTACAGATAAAGAGCCTGCTCCGAGTTGTAGTCCTGTCAGTCCCTGTACTACTCCCACTATACAAATGTTATCCTCCCAGGTGAGTAGATTTCAACAGAGAGTTGAGTCACAGGGGTCTTTGGACAAGAGAACACTGTGTTGTTTTGGGTTTTCTAGGAACAGTGCCTGCTGGAACTTGTAGTACTGCCTGTCCCTGTACTACACCCACTATACAAATGCTATTCTCCCAAGTGAGTAGACTTCAACAGAGAGGTGTGGCACAGGGGTCTTCGTTGCAGAAAGACACAGGGCTGGCTGAGTGGAGTAACAGTGACAGAGCCTCCTGGTGTTAGCAGTCCTGTCAGTTCCTGTACCACAACACTGTACATATGTTATCCTCCCAGGTAAGTACACTTCAAGAAACAGTTGAGACACCGAGGTCTTTGGACAAGAGAACACTGTGTTTGTTTTTGCTTTTCCAGGAACAGTGCCTGCTGTGAGTTGTAGTCCTGTCAGCCCCTGTACTACACCCAGTCTTGTGATGTTATTCTCCCAGGTGAATGCACTTCAATTGGGAGTTGATCAACAGGGGTCTTTGAGGCAGAGGACACTGGGCTGGTGAGTGAAGTAACAGTAAAGGTGGCACAAGAAGGGAAGTGAGCATGCATGACATTACATTTTGGTATAATTTTTCTTGTTGTGACTTACCAGATTTGACTCCCCCTGGCATTCCTGTCAAGCCCTCAGGAAGCAGGGTGGCCAGATCTTCTCCTCCCATGGAAACAATTGTAGTGGGGCACTGGGAGGGCCACCACCAGCCTTCTTGGTCTGCAGATAGTGCCTGTAGACTGGATAACAGACCTTGCCTCTGAGGTCATTCCACCTCCATCTGATGTCCTCCTTTGTGTGCAGGGTGCTTCCTACAGAATTCACTCTTTCAACGATCCTGTCCCACAGTTCAGTTTTCTTACTGAGAGTAGTGTGCTGACCTTGTGCTTGAAACAGTTGTAGCTCTACTCTTATGATTTAATCTACCATGACTCTTCACTCTTCGTCTTTGAAACAGGGATTTTTGGAACGTGACATGGTGGGATAAAAAATTATTGAGGAGTTACAGTGACTTACTAAGATGGGTAGTGCCAAATGGTGTGACTGGACTAAAGTGTGGGCAGGGTGTTCAATGGATTGGTGAGAAAAAGGGGTTCATAATCTATGTAATCCACAGAAAAGAGTCACTCTGGCTTCTGTGTTTGGCATTGGTGATACAGAGGATTGTTATCTGTGAAGGAGTGTGTTTTATAGTGTCCTTTGCAGGTGTGTCCAGTGTGGCAATATGTGTCATCTGTGTTGTTTTCAAATTCATCCAATGAGTTGTTGTGTATTACCTTAGTGACAGTGGGTCGTCGTGGTTCAGACCAGCCTTGGCTGACTACCATGGGTGCCCGCCACTGCGACTTTGAACTTGTGATACAGTCAGCAGTTGGTTGCGGGGCTGTCGGTGCTGGATGTTGGACACCTATTCCCAGGCCTCCGCGCCACTGCCTTTTTTGGTTGACGGTCGGCAGTCCTGCCTGTATAACTCATAATAGGGCAGAATGGGAGACCACCAACATAGCGTTTTTTTCAAGACTGCCAACATGCCAGTATGTCAATAAAGTTGCCATTCTGGCCTGTATCAATTTCAGATGATGGTGGGGGGGAGAGATCACACGCCGAAAGTAGGTTGTGATATATTTCAAAAGACTTGCTGACATCCAAAGAATGAATGCAACAACTGAAGTGAAACATCATTCAATTGAGCTGCCTACCTATCATTATTTCTCCATGGTGCAATCCTGATTTCCTATGCCCTCAAGTAAACAGGATTTCTGCTTATAGCTCAACGCAAATATGTGCTTTCCCTGAACAAAGGGAAGAAGGAGGACAGAATTTCTGATAAACTTGTTAGATATTACTCTTGTAACCTGATTCAGCTCCCCCGGAACACACAGAAAGTAACATCCAAGTAGTAAATAGTCAAAAGCAGACACACATGAGAAACAAATAATATAATCAATCGCAAATCTGAGCTGTGCACCTTAGTTTGCTGGGTCTTCTTGAAGTACACTTTTCTGACACCTCAACGAGGTAAAGAGTGTATTTAGCATGAATAGTAAAAATACTAGAACTTTTCTTTCAAAAAAACAGAGTAAGGCATTTCCTTCCATATCGTGCTGATAAGTGTGCCGCTGCAGAAGCGTAAGCTCAGCTGAGATGATTGTGTCACTTGCCAGGAAGGCATAGCAAAGATGCACCTCTGGCAGTGTCTGTGAACACTAAGAGGGATATGCAGCTGACACATTAAGTAGCCCAGCTGCATTCCCAGGTCATGGGACATGTTAGATTCAAGGGTGTCATCTAAGGGGTCACCAGGGGCCTCAGCTGCGATCCCCAGCTTTCCCCTTGCAACCACCCCTGGCACTGCCTTTGTGACCTCTGGTCTCAGATGTGGCAAAAGGAGTGGCAGGAACACCGGGGCAGCTCGTTCTTATGGACGTTGCTTGGGGTGGGGCTCCACTTCCTTGTTTTCAATCTGTTTTTTAAATTACTCTAAAAGTGAATAATTTTATTAACATTTATTCACAATTAGTGTAATAAAAAATGGAGTACAATTAGCTGGAATATGACCCCCCTTGGTAGCTAAGTAAAATACACTTTTAAATGTATGTTGTATGCATGCTTGCGTGTGAGAGTGTGCTTATGTAAAAGAGACTGGGTATGAGTGAATGTGTGTTTGTGTAAGGATGTGTGTGTGTTGACTGCAGTGCTGATCACACCTTGCCTTTCACCCGGCCTTTTCATGGTGGGAACCCTGCCATGAAAAGGCTGGCGGAAACGCATGGGCAGTGCAGATGGCCCCCTGTCAGCACAGTCAGAATGCACATTGTCTACCATGGCAGACATTACGCATTCCGAAAGTGCTGGCATCACAGTCAGTGCAGCTGGCATTGGCCTCAGCTCTCTTTCAGAGTCAAAGCCAATGCCGCCACATTGACTGCCCCTCCAGCCCTGTAGGAACATTGTAATAGGGCGGTCTGGAGGCCGCCAGCATGGCGGCGCCCTCCAGAAAGCCATATTGGCAGTCCTATGGTTGGTTCACCCAACTCGTAATAAGGCCCCATAGTGTGGTCATCACTTGCACACAGACCAGTCATCAAGATGGAAGGTATAGTTAGCCTTTTTATTCACTATTAGTATATTACCACAGAAGCAATATGTTGAAGAGCTAGTCTCCACATTGCTACACCATACTCTCCATGATCCCTTACCCCTCAGTTCCTGTTGTCCCTACTTTCTTTGGACAAGAAGAGGTTTCAACTGTCTAATTGGTGCGCTGACCTCACAATGTCTGGAAATGAGGTAGCACTGACTGATGGACATGACACATGGCTGCACAGTAGGGGTGGTATTATGGACTGGAGCCCAAAATCATCATGTATGTTCGATGAGTAAAGTCAGTATTTAATCTGTTGAAACGTAAGTGTAGGGTGGAAAATATTTTTCTAAGGTGTTGACCACCAATGCTGCTGAATGCGATGGTTGCAGAACACCAAGGATGCAGAATCTTAAAATTAGAGGCTAGAAACAAGGAGCTGTCTGATTAATGTTCTTATGGACTATTGTCATGGAAGAGATATGAGAAACATCTTCACTTACCAATTCTTCTCAAACAGACATATACAGGACCCACAGTTCTATACTCTTATTATTGTTCTGATTTTTTAACTGAATCTCTGAGAACATCATGCCACTCAATACGAGTAACGTTAAAAGCTTGGCTATTCAGAGGTGAGATTTTTTATTTTCAACTTACTCTGCCCAAAAAGAAGTAGAGAGAGACTTCCAGATGATGGAAAGATTTTGAATCCTGAGTGGAATACTGCATTGAAGAGAACTGATTTTCAAACTAAAGTTGAGACCACACATGCTTCTGCATCTGAGCAGTGTGTCTAGTCATCCACGGAACTAGTAATTGCAGAGGCACGGAAGTGCAGGCATAGTCAAATATAAAAGCTTGAAACAGTAGATGGGAAGCACAATGGACAGATACTCAGGTGCTCATTCCGAGTTTGGTGGTAACCGAACCGCCACACTGATGGCGGTCTTGTGACTGCCGGCAGGGTGGCGGTGCAGACCACCAAACAACGAGTAAGGCGGTGAACGCAATACAGACAACTCACCGCCAGCACTGCCACCGCCGACACACAGCATCCGCCAGCAGAAGGCATATTCTGAGTAACGACTCTGCCAGGATATCTGGTGGGGCCTTACAGCCATGACAAACCTGGCAGAAACAGAAAGTACAAGAGGAAACACCCACCTCCAGGCACAGAGACGCCACTCTGGCAGCCATGGCAAATCAACTGCTAGTCTTCCCAACTTTGTATCTCGCCATACACCTTCAGGACCACCGCCGACGACGAAGACGACAAACGTAAGTATACCTAGCACAGAGGGGAGGGAAATGGCAGTGATAGATAGCAGTCAGGCAAGGGTAGGGAATGTTGTATTGTGGTAGTTGTGGTACTTACTGCTGTGTGAGGCATACATGCACTAGGTGGGGCTTTGAGGGAATGGCATCTGTGGGAAGCTGTGGCATGCAAGGGTGGGTTTAGGGTCAATAGTGGGTTTGTGCACATTCGGGTGGATTGAGGGGGTGAGAAGGAGTGGCCGTACATGCTGTGCACAAGAATTTGGTGGCCAGTGAGTGCAGCAGACTTAACAGTGTCCAGTCCAGTTGCAATTCCCATCAGCCCTTCTGGATGTAGTATGGCCAGGACCATCTCCTCCCAGTGTGCCATTTCTGGGGAAGGTGCTGGAGGTCCTCCACCAGTCCTCATGACAGCTACTTAGTGCCTGGAAGCCATGGCCCATACCTTCCCCCTAAGGTCATTCCACCTTTTCCTATTGTCCTCCCTTGTGCGTGGATGGTTCCCCACTGCATTCACCCTGTTGACTATCCTCTGCCATAAGTCATTCTTCTGGACTATGGATGTCTGCTGGACCAGTGCTCTGAACAGTCGCGGCTCCACTTTGACTATTTCTTCAACCATTACCCTGAGCTCCTCTTCTGTGAATCTGGGGTTTTCTTGTGGTGCCATGGTGGTTGTGTTGTGGGTCGGTGTATGGTGTGCAGGTATTCTGGGTGTGCTGTTTGTAGTTGTGAATATGTGTAATGGTACGTGCGTGTGCTCTGTGGTGTTTGTGTGCAGTGGTGTGTTGTGTGATGAGTGCTTGGTATGATGGTGCAGTGCCTCCTTTCAGTGTGCTCTTCTCTCGCTCTGTAAGGGTTTCTAGTTGCAAAGGGTTCTGGGTATGTGTGGGGGGTGTTTTGTAGTGCGGTGGACAGGTATGTGTATGTGTTTCAGGTGTTGCTATTGGTGTTATCCCATTTGGTGCAGCGTTAATGAGGAGGTGGCTATTGTTTTCCCGTGGTGGTTTGGACCCCCAATGGATTACCGCCATGGTGGGTTCCGCAATGCTGATTTGTGACTCGGAATTTGGTGGGATGTATTTTCTCGGCGTTGCAGTGGTGGTGGTGCAGCCGCCTCCTTCATACCATTGTTTGGGCCGATGGTGTTGTTTTTTGGTCTATTTTTGGCAGTGTTGTGTGGGTCACTCGTAATGCGGCGGTCTTCACTCCGCCATCGCTAAAGGTGTATCTGCTGCCATTTGCCCGGCGGACTTTGGTAATGACCGCCAAACTCAGAATGAGCACCTCAGTGTCTCATAGCAAAATAGGAGACATGAGGAAGATATAGGTCGGGTACATAAGTGCAGTTCTCCAAATGAGATGTGCTAGAGATGTCTTGGTAGTCTAGATTGGCATTGGAAAGTAAAACAGAAGCTGTGAGCATGGAAGGTAGTCTTACTCAGGCAGCCCTTTGGAAAGTGGCAGAGTGCATGAACTTATCTAGTAGTTTTGGACTCTGTTCAGTGGTTCCCACACTTTCAAGGACTTTCTCACCACCAGAAAGTGCAGAAACGTTTTCCCAAGGCCTGCTACACCATCAGGAAGTGTCCCATGTACAGTCATGCAAATAAGTAACTTCTGCATCTCGTAATACTAGAAACTGTATTGTAACTTTTCTGGTACAGGAAACAGTATTGCCACAGTCACAAATACCACATCTGCTGGTACTGTTTCCACTTAGCTGTTTGTAGGGGAAGTTAAGGATGAAACAGTATTGCCAGACTATAATGCCATCTTCATAACTGTAGCGGACAAGCCCAAATCATGATTTCAATAGAACCTTTATCTATTTTCCAGCTAATGCTCATGTTCGCTCCAAGGAGCAGCATCTCAAATTTCAGCGAATGCAAGTAAATCAAGCACTGGCAAAGCCATGAAGTCTGGCGTTTGCGGCCAGTCTTTTGGCTTTGTCAGTGCTTATTGTGTTTTAGCATACGTTTTGGTATCCTTTATTTTTGTGTGAACTGCCATACCTTCACATTGCTAAAAGCATTTTTTATTAAAAACCAAAAAGAATACATTACCATTGTATTCCCTGGTACTACTGGGAACTACGTTGTGGAAATGTTCCTTTTGAAAGAGCAGAATGCCATCACTAACATTGAAATTAGCAAATGGCTGAAGTAGGCTGACCCTTTGCCCATGCTGTGTGCTACAGTGGGTGGAAGAAAAATGTAAATGACACAACAGACCAATTGATGAAGAGGGCTGGATGTAAGCACCTAGACGTAAGTATATCATAAATAAATATAGAAGTTTAGTAAAATCAAAGGTTTGGGCTTCTTTGGGTAATATGCATAGATTTCTACATGATCTGAGGTACATGATTCCTTCTAGGTGATATATACATAGGAAATGCTGGTAAATTTTGGCCCCATGAAAAACATCTTAGTTTTTTTCAGAAATATAATTACATTTGATCTCTTTCTCGCAATATGACTGCTCTGCTCCTTTCAAAATGTCCGTATTATATTAATTCCTACTGTAACAATTTCGCACCTTTTTAAAATTGCTCAGCTTGTTGCACTCTATATATATATATATAAATATATATATATATATATATGTGTGTGTGTGTGTGTGTATATATATATATATATATATATATATTTTTTTTTTTTTAACCATCGATAAATTATTTGTTTATTCGTCGATTTGGTGGAGTGCTTGTGTAGTTCAAATATCCACACCTCATTAGTATTTGGTGTTCCATACTGAAAATTAGGTGTTTTTATTTATGCACTTACTTTGATGTTTTACGTTTTTTCCTAGGACAGGTTTGCCTTAGGTGTATGGTCTGTCAACATCCAATTTCCAGGTGGAAATCATGTGCAACCCAGAAGGACATGCATTCACCTATTCATTCAGCCATTAATGATCGTAAATTTTTACTCAACTACGGGCTGTGCAAGCACTCTTAATATTGATTTATCTTTGTGAACGTGTCTCGTGTCACCACATGAGACAGAGTTCACTGATCTCCTGATAAAGAAATCGAATTTTCGGTGCATGCCAAGCTGCAGGAATGCAGACATAATTTACACTTGAACCTCACAATGGCTCGAGTCTGCATCATTTCTCCGACACTTTCCTAACCCTGTGGGCAGGCACTTGGTCCCGCACTTTGTCCTTGGATTGCAGCCACTTCGTCCTTGGAGTGCAGCCAGATATCACGAAGTTTGCAGAGGGAAAGGCGGCTTGTGGCACTTTAAGGCCAGTGTACCTTGGCAAATGTCAATGCGGTGCGACTTTAAGTCAAACCTATCATTGTGTTCGTTTTTTAGTCAGACTCGTATTTTAATTGGTTTATACTGTAAATAAACTCTGCAGAATGTATCAAGGAAGGGCGCAGGAGGTACAGTGTTCTGACAGCGACCTCCCTGAGCAGTGAACTGAGACAATTAAGTTCTTGCCCGTTTCACTTAATGGTTCTGTGGAATTGCAGGGCTGGTGCTCCTTTAGTTCTCACCATTGTTCTTGGGTATTAGCATGGAGATTTTTAAATAATTTTATGGCTCTGTCACCATCTACTTTTGAAATGTTCTATTATCAGCGACCATTAACAGAACTTGTGCTTGCAAGATGTGTCTAAAGTGTAAGTGAACAAAGCCAAACGCCATTTTGGTGAATAATAAGGCAACAGAGAAAAGTTTTCAACAGTTGGCTTTCTTTTCTTATTTATATTTAATCAAATTATCTCTCATTTGCAGACTCATGTAAACAGTTTGAGAGTTCCAAATGTTATTATCAGGTTAATTAATCACTATTAGGTGCGTACCATTAATAAAACAGCAGCCATTTGGATTCATTTCAGGTTCCTATCTTTCTAATTATTCTTACAAAAATCCTAGTTTAATCCAAGAATATCAGCTATTATTCCCTTACATTCTCCCAAGGTACGAATTTGCCTTACCTTATACCTTTCTTAAACTTTGAACTCATTTCATACCCCTTATCCCTTGAAACGTACAAGCCTACTTCCTGATATTTCTAATCCCATGTTTATGGTCTTTAGTTTTTTTATCCCACATTTTAGCCCACGTTTTTTAACCCAAAAACCGGGCAATCAATCTGTTTGCTAGAATGCAATTGGCATGTAATCATCTATGAGAGTGGTTCCCAACCTTTTGACTTCCGTGGACCCCCACTTTATCATTACTGGAACACGGGGACCCCCACTGAATCATTATTGGAATCCGGAGACCCCTGTACTGAGTCATTACTGAAAGCTGGGGACCTAATCTGTTAATATTATAAAATTTTCTAAGCAGTCACGGACCGCCTGAGGAGGCTTCGCGGACCGCCTGAGGAGGCTTCGCGGACCCCCAGAGGTCCCCCGACCACAGAGTGGGAACCACTGATCTATGAGAGTTCTGTATATGATTGCAAGGGTTACAAATTACTCCATGTCAGCTTGTTTCTGCACCATGATTTCATTGGGTGAGAGAGGCACAGCACAGACCACTGACATTTTTAAGTGTGAAAAAGGCCACTTTATTGAAACAGGTGGGCATCACAAAATTCCTATGCCTTCTGCCTTACAAAACTAAAACCTTGCTGTAAGGAAATGCCTCCTTGGCATGGTTACCCCCTGACTTTTTGCCTTTGCTGATGCCAAGTTATGATTTGAAAGTGTGCTGGGACCCTGCTAACCAGGCCCCAGCACCAGTGTTCTTTCCCTAAACTGTACCTTTGTCTCCACAATTGGCACAACCCTGGCACCCAGGTAAGTCCCTTGTAACTGGTACCCCTGGTACCAAGGGCCCTGATGCCAGGGAAGGTCTCTAAGGGCTGCAGTATGTCTTATGCCACCCTGGGGACCCCTCACTCAGCACATGCACACTGCTTGCCAGCTTGTGTGTGCTGGTGGGAAGAAAATTACTATGTCGACATGGCACTCCCCTCAGGGTCCCATGCCAACCTCACACTGCCTATGGCATAGATAAGTCACACCTCTAGCAGGCCTTACAGCCCTAAGGCAGGGTGCACTATACCACAGGTGAGGGCATAGGTGCATGAGCACTATGCCCCTACAGAGTATAAGCAAAACCTTAGACATTGTAAGTGCAGGGTAGCCATAAGAGTATATGGTCTGGGAGTCTGTCAAACACGAACTCCACAGCACCATAATGGCTACACTGAAAACTGTGAAGTTTGGTATCAAACTTCTCAGCACAATAAATGCACACTGATGCCAGTGTGAACTTTATTGTAAAAATACACCCAGAGGGCATCTTAGAGATGCCCCCTGAAAACATACCTGACTCCAGTGTGGTCTGACTAGTTTTTGCCAGCCTGCCACACACCAGACATGTTGCTGGCCACATGGGGAGAGTGCCTTTGTCACTCTGTGGCTAGGAACAAAGCCTGTACTGGGTGGAGGTGCTTCTCACCTCCCCCTGCAGGAACTGTAACACCTGGTGATGAGCCTCAAAGGCTCACCCCCTTTGTTACAGCGCCACAGGGCATCCCAGCTAGTGGAGATGCACGCCCCTCTGGCCACTGCCCCCACTTTTGGCGGCAAGGCTGGAGGAGATAATGAGAAAAACAAGGAGTCACTCCCCAGTCAGGACAGCCCCTAAGGTGTCCTGAGCTGAGAGGACTCTTACTTTTAGAAATCCTCTATCTTGCAGATGGAGGATTCCCCCAATAGGATTAGGGATGTGCCCCCCACCCCACAGGGAGGAGGCACAAAGAGGGTGCAGCCACCCTCAGGGCCAGTAGCCATTGGCTACTGCCCTCCCAGACCTAAACACACCCCTAAATTGAGTATTTAGGGGCTCCCAGAACCGAGGAAGATAGATTCCTGCAACCTGAAGATGAAGAAGGACTGCTGACCTGAAGCCCTGCAGAGAAGACGGAGACGACGACTGCTTTGGCCCCAGCCCTACTGGCCTGTCTCCCCACTTCAAGAAAAACTGCAACAGCGACGCATCCAACAGGGACCAGTGACCTCTGAAGCATCAGAGGACTGCCCTGCATCTAAAAGGACCAAGAAGCTCCCGAGAACAGTGGCCCGTTCAACAAATCTGCAACTTTACAACAAAGAAGCAACTTTTAAAGACCACATGTTTCCCGCCGGAAGCGTGAGACTTTCCACTCTGCACCCGACGCCCCCGGCTCGACCTGCGGAAAACCAACACTACAGTGAGGACTCCCCAGCGACTGCGAGCCCGTGAGCAGCCAGAGTTGACCCCCCTGAGCCCCCACAGTGACGCCTGCAGAGGAAATCCAGAGGCTCCCCCTGACCGCGACTGCCTGCTTCAAGGAACCCAGCGCCTGGAAACCACACTGCACCCGCAGCCCCCAGGACCGGAAGGAACCGAACTCCAGTGCAGGAGTGACCCCCAGGCGACCCTCTGCCTAGTCCAGGTGGTGGCTACCCGGAGGAGCCCCCACTGTGCCTGCCTGCATCGTTGAAGGGAGCCCCGGGACTCCCCATTGATTCCTATTGAAAACCCAACGCCTGTTTGCACTCTGCACCCGGCCGCCCCAGTGCCGCTGAGGGTGTACTTTCTGTGCCTGCTTGTGTCCCCCCAGGTGCCCTACAAAACCCCCCTGGTCTGCCCTCCGAAGTCGCGGGTACTTACCTGCTGGCAGACTGGAACCGGGGCACCCCTATTTCCATTGAAGCCTCTGTGTGTTGGGCACCACTTTGACCTCTGCACCTGACCGGCCCTGAGCTGCTGGTGTGGTAACTTTGGGGTTGCCTTGAACCCCCAATGGTGGGCTACCTTGGACCCAACTTTGAACCCTGTAAGTGTTTTACTTACCTGTGAACTTAACATTTACTTACCTCCCCCAGGAACTGTTGATTTTTGCACTGTGTCCACTTTTAAAATAGCTTATTGCCATTTCTGTCAAAACTGTACATGCTATTGTGATTATTCAAAGTTCCTAGAATACCTGAGTGAAATACCTTTCATTTAAAGTATTGTTTGTAAATCTTGAACCTGTGGTTCTTAAAATAAACAATATTTTTCTATATAAAAACCTATTGGCCTGGAATTGTCTTTGAGTGTGTGTTCCTCATTTATTGCCTGTGTGTGTACAACAAATGCTTAACACTACCCTCTGATAAGCCTACTGCTCGACCACACTACCACAAAATAAGAGCATTAGAATTATCTCTTTTTGCCACTATCTTACCTCTAAGGGGAACCCTTGGACTCTGTGCACACTATTTCTTACTTTGAAATAGTATATACAGAGCCAACTTCCTACACTCACTATACAAAAATTGTCGACCCCCAACCCTAAATGTCCCACCCCCCACGTAGAATAAACCAGCAAGCATTTTACTCATAAAATATTGCCCTCCTGCAGTTGTGATCTTTTAAAAGTCCCCTGTCGCTTATCAGTGGGTGTATTAACACCTATTAAGCTTACCTTCCTACAATGTAACCTTTAACTTCCTGCCTCTTTCCTGCCTCTTTCCGGTGTGAGCTTGTTCACACCCTACCTTTGAGCCTGGTTTGTGATGACAACAATGATATCAGCTAAACCCATGCTAACTTCTTGGCCAACCACCAAGCACGCTGCACCTGTCTCAACTTGACAACAATATATACCAAGTTCTGTTCCCCTGCACACTTGTCTCAGACACGTCTCCTTCTCCCACTCCTGAGTAGATGATGCATCTAGAGGCCAGCTCGCTCTGAGAGCGACACATAGCCTGTTTCTACCTACTTGGTGGGCCCGGGCCGTATTCCCACCCCCAGGCCTTGTTGGCCTGCCTCAAGCCTCTCCTCCAACCCACTGCTCCCTTCAGTGTTATTTACCCAGTCAGGGGCATGATGCATTGTAGGCCTCTCAGCGACGTTCCCACCCTCCTAACTAGGCTCCTCCCTTCCCCTTCCCTGTGCACCCACCTGACTTGGGGGCACTCTCTGCACTTGGCCCGACAGCCTACCTGCTGTTCTTTGCTTCCACACAGTTTCCATCAGGGTGGGGAGCATGCCAGCACCGCAGCTGCTATGCCCTACCCGAGGGTGCCTCGCGGGTAGAGAAAGGCTTAGGGCTGGCAAAAGGTTTATTTTGCCAGGTGCACAAGGGCTGCAATAGCAGGCCTGAGACATGACTTAAAGGGCTAATCAAGTGGGTAGAACAATATGTGCTTTGGGCCCATTGGCAGCATTAAATGTACAGGCCATGGGTACATGTAGTATCACTTCACTGGGGACTTATATATAAATTAAATGTGCTAATTTGGTGTAAGCCAATGTTACCAAGTTTTATGGAGTGAGCACAAACACTTTAGTACTCTGGCCCTAAGACAGCTGTCCTGTGGCATGACTGTAAATATTGATATGGTCTTTTCTGGTGGGGAGATAGTGTGTCTTGTCTGTGCACTTTGTTGAAACTATTACAAGTGTTGTATCTAATGACTGACATTTCACCAGCAAGCAGAACGCAAAACACATGGAAAGAAGGAAAATGAGGAGAAACAAAGATATTTCTCCTTGTTACGCCGCACCTGTGTTGGTGTAGCGTTTTGACGCAATCCCAGGTCTACCAGTAATGGTAAACCTGGGAATGTGCCAGAGTTCATATGTGGATGCATAGGAATACCCACGCTCCAACCATTGAACGCTTCTCTGAGGCAAAGTAACGCAATGGATCAATTTGTGCATTACTCCAGATCTATCAAGCCTTTCAGGCCACCTTGGGTGGCCTTGTGTAGGTTTATGAATTTTACCTTAGAGTTGTGTGCCCTTGTGCCCCCCTTGTGTGGTGCAAGGGCGACACAACACTTTGATGAATATGCCCCTGAGTATAAGGATATGTGTCAAACTCCACGTACAGTTGCATGGGAACACCCATGTGCCACCCATGGCATTCTCCATTTACATAAAATAGTTCAAAGTACCACATAGCAGACTTAACATTATTTTAGTGCTACTTTCCAGTATTCCCAATACATCACTTGGTGCTGGTTTGCATCACTTTTGTGACATAAATCAGGTGCAACCTGCTAGCAATGGCTTCATTATGAGGATGGAGATCCTAGGACCGCCAGCCTCGCGGTGGCGGGAGAGCGCCACGGCTGTGGCGGTTTGACTGCCAAATTACAACTTTGGCAGGCAGACCTACCTAAAGAGTGCCATTCCCGCCAGGATTATAGTCCCTGATGGGGTGACAGCGGTAAGTCTTGTAACAAGCCATGGCGGCGCTGGCTGATTGCAACCCCACTTTCTGCCAGCCTTTTCATGGCTGAGACCCCGCCATGGAAAAGCTGTCTGAAGCCAATGCTGGGGCCACAGGGAGGCCTCTGCACTGTCCATGCCCATGGACAGTGCAGAGGCCTGCATCATTTTAAATTCCAATAATGCTAATCACAATAAATTAATTACTTGCGAGTATAAGGCCAATATTTTAGACCACAATACTTTTGTACTTTACATTACGAGTATGTAAAGTCGAAATTTTTGTGATTTATATTTTTACTGCCATATTTTTTCACTAAAATGATTTTATAGTTGATAGTTATTCATACAACTGAATGCATGCTTCTGAGTGATAGCAGTGACAACTCCTTCTTTGTGTTGCTTTTTAAGTATGAATGATAGAGTGTCTTTGGGACTCTAGTAGGTTAATGATGCTAGCATACTGCTGGGCCATAATTCAGTATATTGCAGTAAATACTGCTTCATTTTCCGTTTCAGATTGTCAGGACGCGTTAAACTTTCCAAGTTACAATATTTTAGTATTGTCAGAAAAGAAGGTCAAATTTCAATTTTTGTGGTAAAATGTTTTCTAGTTGGCTTATGCAATAGAGTTAGCACTTCAACTGCATCAGTAATTCTGATTTGGGCTTTAGTACTGAGGGGCTGGTTTATTACAAGTGCATTTGGTTGTAATGGAGGATGTAATGCATTTGCAGTTAGTTGACATGATACCCCTCATGTGTGATGGAGGAACCCATCTGCCAAGCTCTAAATCGGGCCCTACATTTTTGCAGTTAAGTTAGTGATTAGCAAAGCATGCTTGAGGAAGTTAACTGACTCCTGTATGGCCACCAAAACACTAGTGAGAAGTGGAGAAGCAACGTGGGGATATGAATTATTCCCAACAGTTCAAAGCCTTTGAATACTTTCACACCCTTTATCCTATCCATTACCATTGAACTTCTTCAGTTGGACTGTGCCAGCTTGAGTAATGACTGCCATCCAATGATCCATATTCAATGTTCACCACCAATACTAGGGTTATCCAAAAAGTACCAGTGCTCCAAACCAGCCTTGTAATCATTCCCAGATGTTTTCTGCAGTACTGTCTGGCATGCCAACTGTGAGGAAACTGTTTCCGTTTTATTGTTCCATTTAAATATTTGTTGGCATAATTTTTCAGAGGGTCAGGATAAGTGGAAGATGTAGGGATTTATGGGCTAGAAAATGCAGTTTATAGGTTTGTTCCCTTCTTTTATTATCTGGAGCTATAAATAGGCCCCTGAAAGTACGGCCAAGCAGTATAAATAGCTGTAAATTGGATGGATTCATTTGGCCAACAGACTTGGTTCTTCTTCGTCATTGTTGATAGAGAAAGAGAGGGATGCTTTTGCAAGGCTGCTGCTTGACTTTGAAGGGAGTACTGAAACCAATTCTAAATATACACTCAATGCTATTTATAACTGGACCAGTGACAGTTTAACAGCAGACCCTCTTAACTATTACAAACTGTAAAGCTTTGATTGTACCGGTCATTGTTAATGGTCCATAAGGACAGTGTCTCAGTATAGAATTCATGTTGGAGTAAAACTGGGCATGGGGACACTTTGCGAGAGGTAGATGATACATATATTTCAGTAAGACCTGATTAGCGAGTGGGTGTGTAATTACTTGGTTGTGCAGTCCACCACATTTCCCTTAATATTTCTTGCAGTTCAGTGGATTTTGTGAACTTTAACGTTCTTAAAGCGATGTATTCTTATAAGGAAGATTTTTTAAATCATACAACAAATATCTATGAATATGTATACACATAGATATGTACATGGGTGTGGATAGATAGATGGATAGACAGAAAGATAGATAGATAGATAGATAGATAGATAGATAGATAGATAGATAGATAGATAGATAGATAGATAGATAGATAGCAGTAAGACCTGTTATTAGTTGGTTGTGCAGTCCATCACATTTCCCTAAATATGTGTCAGAGTACCATGATTTAATTCCCTCATGAGCAGAAGATAAATCCTCAGACCCAACCCAGACTACTCACAACGAATTAGAATCTCCGTATTGAGCACCCTGGAAGGGGAAAGGGGAATGGGATTTAGAGAGACTGCCTCAGAGATGATGTTTTGACAGATACTCAGTCTGCCACCTCACGTCTTGTTAGACTAGATAACGGCAACTGAAAAATCACATTCGCAATTACTAGAGACACACTATTATCTGTTACTATACTTTCTTATTAATTAACAGTTAATTCTCTCTGACATTCAATGTTATACTCACTCACCCTGAGCTCCCTGAGGTTTTGCTTCTCTCTGCTTGTGTAAATGTTTATTATGGATGTGATAATGAATTTCGTGGAATAGTTCTCAAATTAACATGAAGAGTTGTCTGCTTCTTGACTCATGTGATGAGATTTTTAGTTCTGAATATGTTTCTTTACATGTTTTTAATTATTCTGTTGGGTTGCTATATATAAATGTTTAATAGTTATTTATGATTGCATTAGTTGAGGTAATGATTTCCTCTTGACTGTCTTTTAATTACTGTTATTATCGAAAAAATAACTTGTGTGCCTTGTTAATACGCAATGCGTGTTGAACCTCCAGTTGTAGTTTTCTTAAATTTGTTATTGTATATTGGTAACTAGATTATTAGGTTGTTGTTAAATTATCTTTATATTCTTTGAATGTTCTTAATAGTCCATTCCAGCCGAATGCTTTTTCTCAATGAATTATTATTATCTGCAGTTAACTCGTTATCTGTAAAAATACATGTGACGTCTAGTTTTCCTCACAAAAGCGTTTACCTCAAAAGGCGCTGTCTCTGCACATCTGTACATCTGGATTCCTGTCAGATCACAGTTGAAGTGCAAAGCTCTCAAGCGGAATGCGCGTATCCTAGCAACTAAACTGAATGCAACACTAGAACTACAACTTAACCTTCCGGCTTCTCGTCGGCCATCTTGGATTTGATTCTTTACCCTTTTCTTTGTAACAAACGCAACATGACTCGGCAAACCTTCTTCCAACTAGGACGTCGCTGTCTCCACTGTGGATACTTTTTTGCCTGCATTCTTATTACTTTTCTTGGACTTATCACCATTACTGCATGGCAGGCTTGAGAGTTCGTGACAATATGTCTTGCAGTACAGTGGATTTTGTGAACTTTAACATTCTTAGAACGATTTATTCTTATAAGTAAGACTTGTTATGGGCCTGTCCAAGATGGCGAATGGAGTGGTAGCTTGAATCGGAGCTCCGCGCTCAGCTGATTAAATATCCTGTACAGTGGCGATTGCTGGATTTCTCCACTCGTCCTTAGCCACCCCAGCCCTCCCCTGCCAATACAGTTCCCAGCAGGCTGCTGAAGTAGGCGCTACAGTGTGTGAAAGGCACCGATCACCTGTCTTCCATCAGGCCCGGCCCAGGGAAGAACTGGCAGAGACACCTGTCGGCCCTCACGGGGACGCTGGCTCCTTACCAGGTAAAGCGTGAGGAGTCTCGGCTGTAGAGGTGAGAAGCAGCAGCGCTCCTCTGCGGCATTGGTGCACGCCAAGTTAATTAATGCATTCGTATTTAAAGCAACAGTGGTCCGGGAGGAAACAATGACATCAATAACAAACAGGAGAAAATTGTGAATTAAAACGGGGGGACCTGAGCTGCGAGGTGCTGTGCTACCCTGTGCGGGCACAGAATACACTCTGAAGGGCCACATAAATAATAATACCAGAGCGGACAGCCGCAAAGCACCATCTCAGACAACCCAGGAGCAACGCTGGCAGAGTACGGATACAACGTAGGAGCCTAAGGGTTACTGATGCCAAGAAAGCACAATGTGGGGTCCATCACATACTTCGCTTAATACACAGAGGCCACCAGCCAAACAGTAGAACTCACTTCTGTGCCAGCCTTTTGCAACCAATCCACCATCTTGACACGCGCGGTGTGGTGTGACGACATAGGGATCAAGAGCATTCTGGACACAGGTGCAGTGTCTGAGCAGGCCTCGTTCACTTGGGTATGTACTGTAGAATGTAAACCCTATTTGCAAACCATTTTCTGGGGGGACCCTGCCACCAGCACAGGGACGTCTACGATACGGCATAAACGCTACACACTCAGGAAGCCAAATGGGAAAACTGAAAACATCAAGAACGCCTGCTGTGGTGATGGCTACTCCAACCACTCTGACCACATCGTCAGAGGGAACAACTTATGCCCTGCAACAGGTGGATGCCACCCTTCATAACCATACATCTCAATTTGCGAAAGTTCTGCAAGCCATCTTAGACACTAAGATTTCCCTCGAAACAAAAATTGATGCCGTAACGCAGGACATTAACTTACTTTGCGCGGACCACCGCAAACTGTCCGAAAGAGTTGGTGAAACGGAATCTGACATAGCAGCAATTCGGCCATCAATTCAGGAGCTGCAAGATCACATGAGACAACTGAACACAAAGGTGGCCTCACTACAGCGGAGAGCAGAAAATGCAGAGGGGAGATCACAGCACAACAATATCCGTCTGGTGGGGTTCCCTGAACGAGCAGAAGGGCCCAACTTCGAACTGTTTTTGGAACAGTGGCTTACAGAAACAGTCTTGCAGGATAAAGTTCTGAAAGTCTTCTCAATAGAGCGGGCCCCTAGAGTGGCGGGCAGACTGCCGCCACCGGGCACTCCCCCAAGACCTTTGATAGCTCACCTTCTTAATTATCATGACAGCGACTTAGTGCTTCAACTCTTCCGCACACATAGGCCATAGAAATTGGAAGATGCGAACATTACTGCCTACCCTGATTTCACAGCAGAAGTTAAAATAAATCTCCGAGAATACAACATCAAGTATGCCCTATCCGGCAAAATTGCGCGTGCAGGATGGTGCCAAAATGTATATATTCGCGTCACCCGAGGACACTTGGACCTGGCTTCATGCCAAGGGCCTGGCCCAGCCACCACACAAGGCGGACACAGCGGAGCAGTGGTTGACCCCCAAGTAGAAACGCAAACATCGTACAGGTCTGGGGGCTAAACCAACGTTGGCTCAGGTTGAGGAGGAGTAGTCCCGGGCACTGCTTGAGGCCACACGGTTCACGTCAACCCCGTTTGCAACCTGACACAGAACCCAAATGGGAGATCATAGTGACTCTGAGGAATCTATCCGTGGTCCACCACGCACTCCCTGCTCAGCTGATGACCTCTGAGGCTATGCCCCTTCGTTAAGTGTTAATGATTATCATGGACTACCTGCTCAGCCTCAGAGGAGAAAAGACTAATCCACATGGAGCCCCATGTCACCTGCAATAAAATAGCTCCTTTGGGAACGTCAGCCTCCACAGATAGACTGAGATGTATAATTGTTTTGCAACTTTATCATCCGCATTACCTGACTGTGGCTATGCTATGGTCTGCGCAGAGAACACTATGGCTCGCATGAGGGAACAAGATTTCACAATTAAGCGTGGAGTGGCTCGAAGGAACAGCTTGACATCCTGTGGGCCGAACGCACAAGCCAAATCACAGAAGGCACCCACGAACTAAACCATATGGACCACTTTACCCTTACGCCTGACTACAGGTTACGCAGTCCTAGCTTAATGTTGTTCATAAAGTGTTGCTTCGATTTTCCGTTAGGCCTGTTGCCGTCCTTACTTATGTATGTTATCACTCCCCTGCTATTGCCACCACTCAATGCTAGTGAGTTGAGAGTCAGGAGGGATGGAGGATATATGGGTAGGGGCACCACATTACGAAGGGAACAAACAAGCCCTTTTAGTACAGACAAAGGGAGGGTGAATAGGACCCTAATGCAATGTCCGAATCACGTACATATATGGCACCACAAGCACAATCTTTTATAACATGCAATAATGTGGTTATGTGTAACATAAGGGGTATGGCAACAGCATTCAAGAGACATCGTGTACATGCATACTTGAAGCAACATCAAGTACATACAGCCATGCTCCAGGAAACACGAATATAGAAGCCACCCTCAAGAAACTTGGCTCCAGTTGGAAGGTGCAAGTATCCGGTACTGTGACATTGTCCTTTGCATGGGGGTCGCATCAGGAGTACCCTACAAGGCGGACCGAACACACATAGATCCTAATGGTCGGTACGTTGCAACTGAAGGCCAACTAGATGGTACACCTTTGACACTCATAGGAATTTATGCACCCAATGCCAATCAGGGGAGCTTCTTCAACTCATTGACACCTGGTTTGTTTCGGGCTCCAGCTGGGGACAGTCTGTGGGGTGGTGACTTTAATTGCATATCTGATTTTGTACTAGAGCGGTCCCACCCTCCACTGCTGAGTGCATGAGTAAACATACCTCCCCAGAGTTCATAGTCTGGAGGACAGATAGCGGACTATACAATTTATGCCGGGAGGGGCATCTATCAGAGTGCGAATACTCCTTTCATTCCCCAGTCCATGACCTGCATACTGGGATAGATTTGCTTTTGGCACAAGTGGCCATGATACAGAGAGTACAGAGTTCTGCATATCTAGCTCGCACCATGTCTGATCACTGTCTTTTGACGGTGGTTCTATGTTGGGGCAGACCGACCACGAAAATACCGACTTGGTGCTTACTGGTAGAAACACTATCAGATCCCTCTTTTCATGACGAACTAACCAAATGCATATCTACATATTTTGCACAGAATAATAATTCAACATCTCGCTGTGCCACTGAATGGAATGCACACAAAGAAGTGGTACGCGGCAACTGCATGTCTGCCTCGCTGGGTGTTCGACAGGTATTGCTCAGCGAGGTGACCACACTGGAGGCTAAAATGCTAAAGACAGAGGTGGCTGCTGCCAACCGGTCATCTGGCCCTGAGATTCTCCGTGAAATACGTACCAACTATAGGGACGCTGATGCTCGGCTAGGTAGATAGGACTACTGGCACTACATGACAAGACAATATGCAGAGGGTGACAGATCAGGCCACCTACAGGCGTAGCTGGTTCAGGATACACCACAGAGATCCCCCATCGGAGCAATTAGACTGGACTCAGGTGAAGTAGCCAACACACAGGGGGGCCATAAACACAGCGTTTCACACCTACTACCAATCATTGTATGCGGCTACTGCAGCACCCACACCCGGCCTTTTTATACACGCTCCCTCTACCGCGTCAACGACCGGAGCAAATAAATGTACTAGATGGTCTCATCAGTTTAGAGGAGATTTGCATAGCATTAGCTCAAATGGCCCGCAATAAGGCTCCGGGCACAAACGGCTTGCCCGTCGAATACTATGCAGCACATGTGAACCACCTTTTACAACCCATGCTTGCCATGTTCATTGAAGCACACATAACTGGTCAACTGCCGGTGTCATTGCACGAGGCCCTCATAGTAGTTCTGCCTAAGCCTGGTCGTGATCCACTGGATGTGCGCTCTTACCGCCCGCTCTCCTTATTTAACATAGATTGTAAAATCCTGTGGAAAATTCTAGCTAACAAACTCCTCCCCGTAATTCCTCACTTGATACATGAGGACCAGTCCGGTTTCATCCCCGTACGGAGCACTTTCCTGAATATCAGGAGATTGATACGCCTCCTCCACAGCATCCCCGGGGCAAAACACAACAGTGTGGCTCTATCCCTTGATATTGAAAAAGCGTTCAATACTCTCAATTGGGACTTTCTTAATGAAACCCTACACAGGATGGGCTCTGGACCAGGATATATGCCTTGAATCAACACTTTGTACTCTAATCTGATAGCTCGAGTTAAGACAGGGCAAATTATCTCAGATAGATTCTCTATACACTGGGGCACCAGACAGGGATGCCCACTTTCTCCTTTACTGTTCGCAATAGCGATGGAACCTCTGGCAGCCCGGCTGCGCCAGAATGCATGGTTCTGGGGCGTACCAGAAATGCATATGCATCACATCATATCCCTATACGTGGATGATGCCTTAATATAGTTACGTGATTACACAACCTCCATACTAGAGGTTATGTCCCTACTAGACACCTTTGCGACAATATCAGGGCTGCTATCAGATCCATAAGAGGCTCACTTCCCTTCTGGGGCTCACTCCCACTATCACACACGGGCAGAGTGGCCATAGCTAAAATGCTAATTCTCACTAGACTATTAGATTACCGTGTGACGCTGCCAATTATCCTTCCCCGTCCACTTTTTAAAACATTGCATAGTTTATTGACAGACTTGCTTTGGGGGAAGGACAGGCGTGGAGTGGCATTGACCACGACACAGTGCTCATAGGACAAACGGGGCCTTGGTATGGCTCATCATTAATTATATTATGCAGCAGCACAACTGCAAAGGCCGCTCAAAGGGATGGGGGAACCTCGGATGGCGGAACAAACTATCATATCCAACCTCCTTGGCCAGATGCCAAAATACATATGGCTGACCGACAAGACATGGCCGCCCTCTTTGATGTAACATTGTGACAGAGGTGCCTAGAACCCACTGGCTTAGAAACATTCACTGCAAAAAGCCTAACATACCGTACTCACCGCTAATACCAATCTCACACTTACGAAAGGCCCTTGTTACACTTGGACACCACAACATGGCTCCATGGCGGGTGGCAAAGCATGAGCTGGTGGGAGACTATTTTTCAGCGGGCACACTACTGACATTTGACGAATTAAGGGACACTAAAGACTTACACGCTGGCACATTTGTGACATAGTGTGCATTAAGACACCTAATACAGGACACCTGGAATGAGGGAGGTGAGGAACCACAGATATCCCAGATACTCACACTGATGCTATCTACACCTGAAACCAAAAAAGTGATACCCAGGTGATACAATACCTTGATCATTACTGCCTGCCCGAACATGGAGTCCGCCCGAGTTCTTTGGGACGAGGAACTCACCATCCTTTTGTCACAGAAGTCCTGGGCATTAGCACTATCTACTGTTAAAAATGTTTCATGTAACCCTAGATTCCGTTAAACACCGTTTAATTACTTACACTAATCCTATCTTTCCCCATCTAGAATTAAATTAAGCGAATGTTTCCGACGACGGAACCCAAATGCCCTCGTTGTGCGGCACCTAAAGCAAATTTTTACCACATGATATGGGATTGTCCACCCTTACTATCAGCCTGGCAACAAATAATCAAGTCTACGGCTGATATAACTAACCATGCCTTAATACCCAACCCAGGTCTATGTCAAAGAGCTAAAGGCGACAAACATCTCCACAGATTTATTGATCTTGCATTCATAACATTCAAACGCCTTATAGCCACACATTGGAAAGCGCCCTATACTCCAACTCAGACCAAATGGCTGCAGCACTTACTACAGTATTCCCAGGCAGAGGCACGGATGTTACGTCTACTGCAGGCTAGAGGCCTGGCGTGAAGTGGTTGTGAAGTGTGGGACACTTTTATTATAAACATAGAGGCAAAAAACTACACACGGCCCCCATTAACACATCAGCGTATCTAAGTCCCATCTGGCAAACATTATGTCACCTGGATTAGCTATGTACTCACGACCCTCTGCCAAGGAACTAGTAACAGTAGCATTGCATCGTGATGGATCGGGCTTACATTAACAAGACTTATTGAGTGCAGATGATTAATGCACTATCCCCTTCCCGGACCCATATTCACTTATACTTGAGACAAATCAATACCCCCGGGACCATCTCCTAGTAATGTACTATCGGCATAGTGGCAAAGTTTAAATGTTCTGTTTTTTGTAATGCTTTGCCCTGTTATTGTCTATTATTGCAACTAACTGTATGATTGAACTAAATCTAATAAAGAGATTTGAAAAAAAGTAAGACTTGTTAAATCATACAACAGGCATCTATGAATATGTATATACATAGATATCTACATGGGTGTGGATAGATAGATATATAGATAGATAGATAGATAGATAGATAGATAGATAGATAGATAGATAGATAGATAGATAGATAGATAGATAGATAGATAAATAGATAGATTGCACCTGCTGTTTGATATGGGCAGTAATACTTATAAAGATGCTATTTTATGAATTTTATTAAGTCTAACACATGAACAAATCAACAAAACAATAATCATCCCACCCTCATAACCTTTACATTGCTGCAATCAGTTCATATTATATATCACATTGCTCGCCATTGAGTCTGTGGTAGTCCCGCCATTTGCCTTAGATTTTGGAGTGCTCACGGGTGCAGCTTCTGGGTTCTTCTTGCTTCGCGCACCAGTCCATTGCAGAGCGCGTCTCTAATATTTAAGGAGGGTCTATGTATTTCCAGTAATGTGCCATATTTCTTTTGATTACTGTGGTGGCCATTCGTATAAACGTGTGCGCCCTGCGGGTTCCACACAAATCAGCAAGAATTATCCAACAGGCTAAACAGTTCAATCAACCTTCCCAAGACTTGGGTCAGCACTGTTTCTGTTGTCTGTCACTATTGGGCAATTTTAAGACAGCTCCAGGCTAAGTGATAAAAGTCAGCATCCATACTGGGGCATCAAACTCAATTTGGGGTGAAGGTCTGTTATGCATGCCATATCTGTCTATACATGAAGTATACCATGTGGAGATATATATGTTGGATTACCTAAATCGAGGCAAGATAGCAATCGCTTGAGGGGCCAACCTAGTTTCCTGCCAGTCTGTATTATCCCAACCCATCTCTCTCACATATGTCTGAGGGCCATGAATCAGTCAGGGGCGTCGATAACCAGGGAGTGGTAGATCTGTGAGATTCTGGATTTAGGGCCAGATGTATCAAGTGTTTTTGCATTCTCAAACGGTGCAAATGTCCGTTTGTGAATGCAAAAATGCGTTTCACGATGTATGAGACGCATTTGCAGTGAGAATTTTAGAAATCGCAAAAACTGTGAATTTTTGCGAATGAGAGACTAATTTGCGTGTCGCAAGCAGCGTATCGCAAATAGCGACATGATAGGTGCCATTGATGGGACACATGTAGCAATCTGTCCACCATAGGCCATCGGGTATGTGTATCGCAACCGTAAAAACCATCATTCCATGAACATACAGGTGATATGCAATGCCTCCTACATCATTACCGACCTCGTGGCCAGATACCCAGGGAGCACACATGACTCCTACATCTTTCACCACAGCGGGATACACACAAGACTGCTAGCTTGGGAGTTTGGGGAAGGATATCTACTAGATAATTTGATAGTTCACAATAATGCATTGATGTAAGCATAAAGTCAGACAGCAAATGTACTCATTGTACTGTCTGTGCATTCAGGAGACAGTGCCTACGCAATGCGCACCTATATGCTAACGCCCTACCTGAGCCCTGCCACCCCAGCAGAGAGGAGGTACAATGCTGCACAAAGGGCTACCCGCAATGTGATGGAGCGCACTTTTGGGCTGCTGAAGAGCCGTTTCAGGTGCATCCATAGGAGTGGAGGTGCACTACAGTACAGCCCTGAGACGACATGCAAAATTGTGGCCACATGTGCTATCCTGCACAACATAGCAACCACCAGAGGCATAGCAGTGGAACTCATAGAGCCAGACTCAGATGAGGGTGATGATCCCTTACTAACCCTTCTACCAGCCGACAGGACCAGTGCAGCAGAAGGCAGGCAAAGACGTGCTGACATCACGCGCAACCATTTTTGATGTAAGTAATGACAAATCCACTTCAATAATATGTTTTTCAGTAGTTAGCATCTTTATTACCTTGACTTCAGGTAAACATTGTGTCAGTAGGACATAGCTTTTCACAATGGGCAGACATGATCTATTAACAGTGTCACACTATTAGCATCATTGCATGACTTTATTACACATGTTGAGGTGGTCCCCTGTAGCCATCAACATCACTTCTTTAATCCACGCACTCCACTTGAGTGCTCAGTGCCCTCGCTGGCACCTCTAGTAGAATGTTTACCTGCAGTACTGTGTCTGGCACTGCGACGCCTCGGATCAATCACAGGGACTGTCAGACTGCTGAGGCTAGAGGACTCCTCACTGCCACCAACACCCAGTTCGCTGGTTGTGGCACTGCGTGCTGTTTGCATGGCATCCACTACGTTGATAATCTGCACCAGTCTCTGTGCAATGTACCTACTGCAATGTACCATCTCTACCTGTGTGGCAACGGCACGCCGTGATATCTGGGCTGTTGAACTTGCAAGCCGATTGACTGATCTACATAAGCTGTCAAACATTGGTGAAGGCGCCTGCGCTGGCTGACACACTCCTGCCGTATCTCTGAGCATAGTTCTCCAATGGCCTGTGTCAACTCGTTGGTGTTCTCAACAACTCTTTGCTGTCCCTCAATCAGGGTCTCCAAGTGCTTGTTTTGTAACCCCATATTGTTATTGTGAGACACAAACTGTCTGTGCAGTGACTTCAAATGGTTCCATTGCAGGCGCTGCACCTTCAGCATGGAAGCTTCCAGGTCGCCAAAGATTGATGGGCCCACTCCTTCTTCTGTACCCTGTCTGCCTGCATCATGGCGACTCCTGAGGGGAGTTGACTCTGGTGCATGGACTGCTGTCTTCCTGTGGGACTAGGCTCTGGTGGTGCTGTGGGTTCATGTTCTGGCATCTCATCTGAGTCCAGGTTGTACTCTGGCAGTGGTAACACCCTTGCCCTGTGTCTAGTCGGAACAATACTGTAGGACCCACTTGTATTTGAGTCTGACTGAGGCTGTGTTTCTGCTTCACCCACTTTTTCTGATCCTGCAGCAGCAGGGACCGAGTCATCTGCAAGGATAATGTGCAGCATGTCAGTTCTAGCATTTGTCACAGATTTCCACAGTGTTGCTTTATATGTACAAATAAATTGTGTCACCCTGAGTCATTTGTGGGGTTTCTTTATGTGGCTTCCCACTATCTTGCTATTTATGTTGTGTATTCACCTTAGGGTTGTGTACTGCCACTCCCACAAGGCACTGTTGTGTTGTATGTAAGATGTGACATGGACTACTTTTCATTGTGCATCAAGCTATGTTCTATTTCCTAAGGGGCATGTGTACAATGAGATGTGGGGATACACATAATCACTGTCCTTACCTTTGCTGGTGCTGGGTGTCCCTGAGGTGTCGATGTCAGTTACACCACTGACAGCTTCTGGCAGCAATGTGGACTCCACCAGGTCTTCCATAGGGGTGGACGGTGTATGGGTCGATGGTCCGCCTCTGGTGCTCCTTGCCTCCCTAAGCCTGCTGGCCACCCTCCCCTTGGCACGGGACCGCAAGTCGTACCATCTCTTGCGTATCTCCTCCACAGAGCGCTGCACAACACCCACTGTGCATATTTTTGTCTGTATGTCAGACCAGAGTTTCCGCTTCTCACTCTCAGGTACTTGGAGTGAGCTCTTGCCAGAGTCTGTCATGGTTCACAACAACCTCCTCAAAAAGCACCTCCAATTCTTTCTCACTGAATTTCAGCTTCCTCTTCCTGTCTCCCTTCTCCTTCCCATTGCCAGCATTGGTCATGTTGCAGTTTGATCCTGGCTTCCTCACAATGCTGACTTGCTGGTGCTAGGCTGTGTCTCTGTCACTGCTCCTTTGGGTGTGGCTCCTGGAAACATGGGTTGACTCCCTTCCTAGTTGTGACGTCATCCGGCTGTTCCGGTTTGCCGTTTTTGCTATTTGCGAATTTCAATTACCGAATCGCAATTTTTTTTGCGATTCGGTATTTGCATCTCGCAAATTGCATTTTGCAAATTTTAAGAAATCTCTATTTGCGATTTTCAAATTTGATAAATCGCGTTT
The DNA here is from genome assembly GCF_031143425.1 of Pleurodeles waltl. Lineage (NCBI taxonomy): Eukaryota > Metazoa > Chordata > Amphibia > Caudata > Salamandridae > Pleurodeles > Pleurodeles waltl. The sequence continues at coordinate 1,667,389,589 of NC_090444.1, read as the reverse complement.
TGCATTTCTAAAATTGCGATTTCTCAAAAATCGCAGTTTGGAAATCGCTAACTGAAATCTTGATACATCTAGCCCTTAGAGACTTAAACATTTTCATATAATATTATACAGACAAAATTCTCTACAAGGTTTCCATTTTTGATTGCACCACAAAAGCAGATTAACCCTCTTTTGCCAAAGGGTATTTTAGTGCAGCAAACTAGTAAGTGAGTGTGTATATATTTTTCAAACCCAGTCCTCTCTACATTCAGCTTGTACAGGCCACCAAATCTTTTTATATTTTTTTCTGATGTCCGAATGTACTGATTTAGCACATCAAAAATGTATTCTCAAGGATTTTCAAAAGTTATTTATTATACAGATTCGATCTGTGAATCTGAAAGCAGCTACAAATGCAGGGATTGGAGGCCTAGTGAACACAGTAAGACATCTGGCTTCCATCTGTGTATTCCCTATTGCAATGTGAAACAAGCATTTAAGGTGCAACGGGTCTCGCGTTTGCTCATGTTAGAGCTGATAGCGTTGCAAACTCATAACCCGACTTTTCACATATCGGCTAAAGTGCATTTATGCACGTAACCCGAAAAAGTGCAATTAACTATGTAAAGCGCTCGATTTCTGCCAATCGAAATCACGCTAGTAAATTAGAGAAAAAGTAGTCCACGAGCCGGACAGAAAACAGCGAGCCTCGCATGTTTTCTGTACTTGGTCGATGCGCTCGAGGAGGGCTAGCCACCGGAAAAGGCATGACCTATGCATGCCTTAGACTAATGAAAGCAAGCAGATTTTAATAGGCAAGCACACGAACCAATGAAAAACACGGACATGACGTCAACAGGGCTCCGAGCCCTTTTCTAAACACTAAAGCGTCTTGCTGCGATACGCATGCGCGAGCGCATGCAACCCACGCTCGACCCTAAAAAGAAATGTAACTTAGTGAAACATATGGTCATGGGGAGAATGGTCATTGGGAGGGGTAGCGCTATTTGCTCCAGCCATTACCTACATTCACCCTGAAAGTGGAGGTCTCTAAATAGCAAATTATCACAGTCCAAATGATTAAAGAAAGCAGACGGCAGTCTTTGGATGTTTTGCAGCTGCCATGGGTACACTTGCTTGCAATTTGCAGTCACTCATTATGTAAGCCATGTGAGTCACTAAGGCAACTGTTCACTTTAATATATTGCAATCTGTGATTCTGCCTTTGTGTTACATGCCACTCTTACAGGAAAATACCTTTAGTTTTTCTGGGGTTTCCTTCTAAGAAGCAAGAGTTGATAAATCATACAACAAATTAATTAATCTCAAAGTCTCTCCTTATAGCCACCATATCTGTGTGATTTAAGCACTTTAAGTTAACTTTCTACAAGAAGCCTCCAAATCGATCTTGAGGGCACAGAATAAACAAGCATTGGCAAAGCCAGAAGGTCTCGCCTTTTCGACTATTGGCTTTGGCAATGGTTTTTGCCGCGGATGTACCACATTGGCAAAATAAATGCTTTTTTTGATGTTCTGCATCATCAACATAAAAACATTTGTAATGACCTGAATGCATGCATGCATGCTAGACTACGTTTCAAGACACTGCTGTTGGCTGTATCATTATGCACGCACATGCAGATATGCAGATATGATCAATTATGCACCTCTATGCGTCACCACGCATGTGCGCACATACTGAAAAATGCAGTTGTCGTTTTATTTGTTTTATTTTATTTAACATTCCAAGATGGCAGGCTCAGCTTGGAGCAGTAAATGAAAGATAATTTTTTCTTGTGCGAAAGTATTTGCGAAATTGGAGCAGCTCAGCAGCAAACTGCACCTGCCAGACCCTGACAAAACTGAAAACAAATTGTTTAGAGGGTGTGATGGGATAGCAACGGAGGGGTGGGCGTGGGAATAGTCATTGTTGGGGTATAAACAATGCAAAGTAGGCGGGGAAGCAATAGGGGAGTGTCAGGGGACAGTAAGTAAGAAAAGCATTTTTTTTATTTTCAAAAAAGCAAAAACAGCCCTCATGGTGGAACACAATGAACAAGCTAGGGTGGAGGGAAGGAGGAGGCAACACAGAGTGCTCTGTGAGGTAAGCACAGAAGAGAGAGCAAGAAAACACAGGAAGTGCTTAAAGAAAAAAACATTCCCCTGAATGTGAGCCGAAACAAGTCATCCATTCAGAAGGATGGTAAAAAGGTTATGCTCCAGGGGAGGGCCAGACACAAAAAGGAAGGAAAGCATTTCAGGAAGAAGCAATAACATGAGAGTGGCAAGAAATCCAACCAATAGTAAGCAGTGGGCTGGCTTTAAGCCCACTGTACGTTTTTGACATGGACCTCAAGATGTCTTTAGACAACAGATAGCTAAAAGATGTCTGTAAGCCAGGCCTGACATGAGGATGGTATTGAAGGCAAGGGAGCCTTCAATATAGCTCACCTTTTGTTTCTATCAAAAATACCTGGCGTTGGGGGGTGTGACCAACTGTTTTCCGAGATGGCAGCAAGCTAGCGAGGCTCTGTTCCCCTAACTCGCTTTAATCCATGAATATCCAGTCATCCATTTGATAAATCCCTGCTACGAAACATGCTGGTACACAGGGCCCCATTACGACTCCTGCTGAATCTGGGGACACACGAGGAGTGAAATGAAGCGCCAAAAACTGGGCCTGTGTGCTTACCCAGACCTCTGGGGCATGAGAGCTGCTGCCCCCTGCAAGGAGACACGATCGAGGTAGGGGTTCCCACTCACGAAGACCTGGGGATCACGCCCATTAGACACTGCCGCCGAAGGAGAGGAAAAGGAAGATCCCGTGGAGCAGGCCCAGGTGCGGGGGAGCCTGGGGATGGCAGTGGCTGCCAGCTGGAGCCAACCCAGCGGTCTCGGACAAGGGTGAGTGACCACTGGGGTTGCAGTGGCCACAGAGGCTGGTGATCTCCTGGAGCTGGATACAGGGCCCCCGCTCCAGGGAGCGGTGGCCTCTTGCACACCTGGGGAGGAGGCCGCAGAGCTGCCGGCTGAGAGGCAGAGGAGGTGAGGGCCCGAAGAGGCAAGCCGTATCGATGCCGTGGCTGTGCAGCCGGTGCGTGGAGAGGAAATCCCAGCCGCTTTGAATGCTGGGCGGCCTGGTGTGCCCAACCGGGTAAGGGAACGATTGTCCCTGGGGCCTTCTATGTGAAGGACTAGTTCTGCGTGCCGTCTCCGGAGACATGGCGGCTGCGGCTCTGTGTGCGTGGCCACGATCACGGAGGGGGATCCCCACTTGCGGATTGAGTAGGTTGGGGGACCCCACCTGCCTGGTATTGCTAGCGAGGGGTAGTGAACCCCGTTAAGAAGGCACAGGTGCGGGAGACCTGGGGCTGCCTGGTTATCCAACAGAGGAGTAAGTGTCTGCTGGGGCAGCGGGGGCCTTTGTGATGAAGAAGGTCCCGGGGAATCAGTGGTCGTGTCAGACCGCTAGCGAGGTGACAGTGCCTGGCTGGAATCAGAGGAGGTGAAGGTGGCTAGAATTGTTGAGGGCCGATGACGGGCCAAGGGAGGAAGACCTCTAAGTCCTCCCCAGTTGCTTATCCGACCAGCAGGGAAGCCAGGCGACAACAATTGCTGAGAAAAAGATGCGGGGGCCCTGGCCTCTCCCAGAGTGTCAGAAAAATAGCAGGTGATGAAGATAAAAGGTCACACAACACGAGCCACAGTGTCAAGTGACAGAGCGAGGGTCCTGACAAGATCAGAGAAGACGCCCATTGTGACACAGGGAATCCGTAGGTTGGAGCGTGCTCAGTTAGGAGAAGTAACGATAACTCACACGCACATGGGGGGTTGTGTGATGGGAAAACTGACAGGCCGCTGAGTGCATTTATTGGTCTCTTGGGAAGGTGGCGGCAAGTACTGAGCCGCAGCCTCACTGCAAGCGCCTGTCACTTTCTGGGATAACACCCCAAGCCCAAACAGTGCAACTGGCTTAAGCAACACCATGATTGGGGCGCATGGAGGAAAGGCAACGCAACAAACTAGACGTGACAAATATGCCCTACCAAAAAGGACCGCAGATGTGGCGGGACCTTCAGACCGGTATATGGCTATGCAGACCCAGGCAGCGATGGAAGCAGGGTCCCCCAGACTCCATGATGTGATGGAGGCTATAAAAGGAATTAGTACCTCCCTCGAGGCAAGTATTGACTCAGTGGCAGTGAAGGTGGGCCTCCTGCAAGCAGACCTCCACAATATGGGCATGCGAGTGAAAGAAATCGAGTAGTCAACTACCACCCTCAGAGATGACACTAACAGTCTTAAGACCCAAGTCAGCAAACTGCAGGTACTCACCACCAACATGCAGGCTAAGCTGGAGGACTATGAAGGTAGATCCAGAAGGAACAATGTTCGGATAGTGGGGGTGCCTGAGAAATCTGAAGGACCTGCAGTTGATATGTTTGTTGAAGATCTTATCATTAAGGAGCTGCAACCTAGAAGACAAGGGTACCTGGAAGGGCACCCCGACCGGGAGCACCACCTCACTCCATCATTGCTAGAATCTTTAATTTTCAAAACAGGGACATGATCTTACAAATGGCACGAGCTGCCCCCCAGTCCTCTATGAAAATGCAAAGATAACCTTTTTCCCAGACTATATGATGCAGGTGCAGTGACAGAGGTGTGAGTTTCTGGAAGTTAAAAAGGCACTGCGAGAGCGAGAAATGAAATATTCAATTATCTTTCCTGCCAAGCTGCGAGTAGTCGCTGAGGGAAAAACATGGTTCTTTGAGACCCTGACAGACGCTTGGTCATGTATCGAGGGCAGGCGCACAGCGGAGAAACCACAGAGGAGGGCGAGAGTAGGACGGCAAGGCCAGCGCAAGGAAGAACCGCTGCCGGGAACCAGTGATGGTGCACAGGGTGGCCAGAGCGCTGCACCGGATGTGGAAGGAAGTTCTGGTCCTCCCTAGAGACCCAACACTGAACAGACTCCTTTGACAAATGAGATGCTCTTTGAAACACTTTGTGTCATGCATGTCCAGGGAGGCTGGGGGGGGAGTTCTTCAAATCACTGGACCCCTCAGCCTTAAAAATTATGGGAGTGCAACAGGGACAGGATGGTGTTGCCATGCACTAGGGCCTAATAGTAATGTAGCTAATTTTTGCACATAAGGAGAAAGCCTAGAGGATGTACGTTTTCCTGTGACAGCCACCAACAATTCAAAATTTAACATGTTGGGTAGGGGCAACAGGTGCTCTTCAGAGTTGGGAAGGTGGGTAGTTTTGGATCCACCATGCAGGGAGGCAGGAAGGGGGAATGTTCTGATTACATTGTTAATTGGTAGATTGAACGAGTGTCCTGTATGATTTGCAGCAGTTGGATACCACCACGACCTAGACCGCCGCAGTTGATCCGTTCTAAATTACAGGTCGTGCCATCCAGCCACCACCCATGGACAGTCTGGTCTGTGTTTCCTTCCCCCTGGGACAATGACTTCTATGGTCATGGACATTAAATTGCTCTCCTGGAATGTGCACAGGCTGGGGGACAAAATAAACAGGGGAGTAGTGCTGCAGTATCTAAAATGGCACACCCTGGATATTGCTCTCCTACAGGAGATGTATCTATGCAGAAATACATATCGAGCTTTAGACCGCTGTGGGTATAAAATGACGGCCCATGCAGGTTATTCCTCAAGCTCACGGGGAGTTGGTATCCTTTTGCACACGTCCTGGCTCTTTACGATCAACAACACATAGGTGGATAGACATGGCAGATATGCAGTGCTCACTGGGACATGGTGTGGAACCACGCTAAATATTGTCTCTGTATATTCCGCAACGCCTGCACGCGGATGCATAAGTGGAACTTAGTGGTTTGGTCTTAAAACTACCAAACGGAGAACTCCTAATGGGGGGAGTCTTTAGTGGGACAAATTGCAAGCTGCAAAATAGATGGCCACAGCGACAGGTGGCCCAATCCCACCACTCACTTGCAGATTTTTTGACGGCCATGGCGCTTATTGATCGGTGGCGTGGCTGTCACCCACAAGAGCGGCAATACCCATTTCTATCAGGCCATGAAAGCCTCTTGAGAAATGATTACATCCTTGCCTTCCCTCACCAGCTAGGCTATTTTAAAGAAATCAAGCACGAGGAATATCAGACCACTAGGTGTATGGTAATAAAGTCCTGACTGTACAGTGAAGGTTAGTGATCAGTCCCTGGTCTCTAAAGATACCTCAGATCTGCACTAGTTTATGCAGGGCAGCCCAATGCTACTTTGCTGAAATTGTGGGGTCTGTCGAGTCTCCACAGACACTATGGGAGGCCTATAAAGTGGTAATAGCGGGCCAAGGGGTCTCAGTGATAATGGGGCATAAGAAGGATGAAAGAGCGCATGCAGAGGCCCTAGAGAGAGAAATGAGAGACCTATAAGCGGCACTGGTGGGTTTGGACCAGGTAGATAGATCACATCAGCAAGCGCTAAAACAAAAAGAATATAGAGACATAGAGATGAACACACTATGTGGCTAAGCAACATAGGTTGCACGAAGTGGGTGACAGGGTGGGTAAGTTGCTGGCCTGGCTGGAGAGAAAGGAGAGAGCCAGTAGGTGGGTACCCAAGATAGAGACTAACGGTGGGGTCCAGGTGCGTGATGGGTGATTGATAGCTGGTGCTTTTGCTGACTACTGTGCAACCCTGTACTCCAAGACCCCGTCGGCCTCTGATGTTGACACCCGCGAATTACTATCAGATATCAACCTGCCGAGTCTCAGCAGCCTAGATAAAGATCTATTAGAATGTGAAATAGTACAGGACGAAATAAGGCAAGCAATAAGAGACTTGGCCTCGGGTAAAGCCATGGGCCTAACGGGCTACCCACAGCATTAAATAAACTTACTGCGTCTAACATTGCTCCCCACTTGTTGGCGATGTATCTAGACAGCAGGGACAAGGGCCTTTTGCCTAAGGACCAGAGGCTCGCTAGCATGGTGGTCATACCCAAGGAAGGCAAACCACCTGAGAAATGTGCCTCATAAAGGCCCATTTCACTTCTCAACGTGGAAGTAAAAATCCTAGCTAAGCGTTTGGCCTCTAGACTGGTAAACGTGATCACATCCTTGATACATCAGGACCACTCAAGCTTTATAGCAGGTCGAAGCATTGCCCTGAACTTGAGAGGCCTACATGGGGTCATAGGTCAGACACCTAGAATAAGAGAAGCCGCGCTGGTGTTTTCACTGGACATGTGGATGGCCTTCGATAGCATAGACTGGACTTATCTTTTTGAAGTCCTCAAGACATTTGGGTTCGGTCCAAGATTTATAGGGTGCGTCTCCTGTATGCTGAGCCTCTGGCTCAGGTGATTGTCAAACAATGTACATCCTCAGTTTTCCGACTCCAGCATGGCACACTTCAGCGTGCCCATTATCCCCCTTAATTTTTGCAATTGCACTGGAGCCACTGGCAGAGTGGATACAGGGCAATCGACTGATCAGAGGTTTGCCATGGTCGGAGGGCTGGGAAGATAGAATACCGCTCTATACTGACGATATTCTGCTCTACATCTCAGAGCCAAATTCAGTGATTTATATACTGTATGGCCCAGCCCCACGTCTCCCGACTGGCTACTGCACCCATATCGCTAGGGAAGGGTTCAGTTATTTTGGTATCTATATAACTGGAGCACCCACCAGCTTCTATACCCAGAATTTGGAGCCCTAATTGCGACGCCTTAGGGGAGACGTTGAGCGATGGAGATCCCTACTACTGTCGCTCCTGGGTAGAGCTGCACTGTTTAAAATGATGGTGCTACCCCATTTTCTCTACATACTTCATAATGCCCCATATCCTGGTCCAACCTCGTATTTCCGAGACATAGATCTGGAGGTACGTACACTCTTATGGGATGGGGGTCCGGCTCAGATTGCTATAGCGAAGCTCACAAGAAGCTGGTGTGACAGAGGCATTTCCCTCCCAGACGTGCGTAACTATTATCGAGCGGCCCAGCTCACGACTATTAACCAGTGGACTTTTCTGCTGGCAACAGAGACAGCCTATTGAATGGACAGGTATGCTGTCCATCGGGGAAGAGTTCTGCGGGCCTTGTATGGTGGATGAGGGCCCAGACCTTTCCTGCTCCTACTGCACTCACCCTAACCCTTTGGCATGAAACACTGGGTGTGCTAGGGTGGAAAAATGTCATCACACAGAGCACCCCCTTGTCGGAAGCCTCAGTACTGGGCATACTGGCAACGCAGCCTGGATTTAAAAAATAGGACCTCATCGGTCTCACAAAAAACACTCTACAAAGTATGATCCAGAGGGAAGGATCCTTCTGAGTCTTCCCCATTTGAAGATCAAGTACTATCCAAACACCTACCTAAAAAGGCTACGTCTCTCATATATCGTAAAATAATCAATAACCTGCCAGACAGATGTAAGGACCTGAGAACGCGCTGGGCACATGATGTAGAGGAGTTAGATGACAACGAATTGCGGGAGGCTTTAGCAACCCCTAGGGAGGTGAAAATGTGAGCAAGGTTCCAATTATTGCAGTTAAAAATTCTCTACAGGAGCCAACATGCCTGCCCACCCTGGCCAAGATGGGCAGGGGAGCTTCACCCTTTTGTCCACAAAATTGCGGCCAGCCTGGGTCATTCTACCATATGTTATGGAAATGTCCAATGATACAGAGATATTGGACTGCAGTAGTTTCCTGTTTAAATGCAGTTTGTGGAAACACTGGAAGGCCTCAGCCCAAGTGGTGCAAAATAAATATATAGGGAGTAACTGACCTAGCCCACATTGATCAAATATGGATGACGTTGGGATTGATAGTGGCAAAGCGCAATATAGCCCGGGCATGGAAGGCCTCCAGTTCACCCGGGTTCGAGGAATTAAATCGTGACCTACATTGGTGAATGCTGGCAGAGAAAGTGATTTATGAGGATAGGGGATGCCCCAAAAAATGGCTCAAGGTTTGGGGGAAGTGGAACTCCTACAGGTGAGGACTGTGTGCATTGATGATGGAAGTGGAGCCAGAGGAGTATTGTGCAACATGAGCAACTGATTGAGAGACGAAGTGGGTCCGGGAAGGGGAGAAATAGAGGCTTGTGGGATCGGGATGGTGGTAAATGGTGATGACTAATTGTATTTTGACTAATATAACTGCAAAGACTGCAATATGCACTTGTGTTTTTTCTGTCCTCTTGTTTTCTTCTAATAAAAAGAATTTAAAAAACATACCTGGCTTCAGGAGCATTTTTAAGACACCACAGGAAGAGAAGTGCAGGCTGGAGGAACAAGGAGAACGCAAATGAGGGAGATATAGTATTTGGTGGGCAGGGAAATGAGTGGGGCAGGGTAGAATAAGGGGTGAATAGGAGGGAGATATGAAAGGGTGGCATTTGAGGTGAATGAGGAATGCCTAGGGGGAAAAGGGACAGACAACGGGAGATACAAGAAGGTGGTGAGCGAGGGAACAAAGAGTTTACAGTGAAAAGAGGAAGAGGCAGAGGGGAAGATGGTGAGATAAACTGGAGGAAGCCAGTAGCACTGGACCAAGAGGCCAATAATTGCAAACTAGTCCCTTGGGCAGTTCAATGCAAGCACTTGAGTGGAGACAGAATACACCCAGATAACCATTAGCCTCTGGTGGTGGATGGAAACTCTGCTTGTGTGACCCAAGGTATAACAGAAAAAAATTGTAAGCCAGTGGTTGAAACAGATTGGTTGAAGAAACAGTGACTGAAAGGGCTATCCCAAAACCCACTTCATTGTAAGCATTAAAAGCCTCATTATGAGTTTGGCTGTCCATGGACCACCATGGTAGCGGTGGCTGTCTGACCGCTGTCACGTTGGTGGGCAGTCAGCCATATTAAGAGTCATGCTGGCCTATGGATCAAAGACTGTGCCCTTCCACCGGTACAACCAGGCAGCACAGACTGTCACGGTCACGAGGAAGCACAAACATACCAGCGGTGCCCATGTTGCACACTGTCAATGTGACCGTGGTGGGCCAACCACCACATCTCCGAAGGCGGAAACTGACAGGATAAAGGGAGATACTCACCTCCAGGCCAGGCAATTTCACTCATCCGATGCAGCCATGGAACCCATCACACATGTCCTGCCGCTTCTGATGGCTCTCGAAGGTGCACGAAACCAACGCTGCCATGGACGCCACCGACCATAAGTACACACACCTATCCGTATCAGAATGCTTCATAACAGAAGGTTGCGCCGCCGTACACATCATAGGAGGGGGCACGCCAGGGGCACCAAGTACACATCACATCCATGCACAGTCTGAAACATACATCAAGATGGACACATTCACAGTCACAATATGCCCTCTTTGGGCAGCTTAATCACACTGCATTGCAACACCACACAAAAACACATGATCACACATCTCTGCCACAGGGACAGTGAAGTCTCACAGCATTCACCCACACATCACCAACTACACACAAACATCACATATACAAAAACAACCTACACACACACATTCCACACAGGCCAGGGACTCTCATCACATACAGCACACAAATGTATGAACGTGTCATGGAACACAAATCACACCACCATGAAACAGCCCTACAATGGACACACATACCAAAGCACAATGGAAGCACATTGAGACAAATAGACAAAGAGCACCTTGCACACAATACTTGCATAATTGGAATGGGGACACCAGGAACACTCAGGGAAGGAGGCTGCATGGGACACATATCACCTTGCAACTGCCCATAAAACGACATTTGCACAGGAAAGGGCCCTACATGTTTCTCGAGGTCAAACCATACTAGACACAAATGACATTCCCATCTGCACAATATGGAAGTGCAAACCAACAAGCATAAACAAATTCAACTGCAAGGGGCATTCATGCACAGGAACTAGCTGCAAGGGACACACACCTAAATGGATACATGCACAGTCAAATGCAAAGAAAGCTTGCACAACTGAACATGTCTGCACTAACAAAACTCAAGCTGACACACATCAAATGAATACATAAGCCATATCAGGGGACAGGTCTGACACCATACATGCCCACATTGGAGGACACAAGATGAAATACCTACTACAGCAAACAGTACACAGTGCCATGACACCACCATTGCATTCACACCCACATATCCATAAACTCAACATATGCCCTTCTCTTGGGGGACACCAGCACTGCCCACAATGTCACAGACTGCAAACAACAGCAAATGGAACAGCGAGTAGTCGGAAACACACACAACTGTAGCCACACAACAGAAGTCACTCAGGAACAACAGTAAGGTAGAAAAGGAATGTATACCCAGAAATGTATACCCAAAAAACTCAGATCTTTGAGTTTATTAACTACAAAAACAATTTTAAGTCCAAAGGACATTGACCAGTCTATACTCAAGTGCAATAATAGCACAGTGTTGTGCCTAAACATGACTCCCAACTGCCATGTAACCTCCACAGGAAGGGGCACCAAGGGGGCAGGCTGGCACGTCAGGGATTATATGGGGGCAGGGTTTATATTTGGGAGGGGTGGGCTTGGGTTTGGGAGGCGTCATGTCTGTGCCTGTTTCCCAGGTTCAGTTCATGATGGATTCATTATGCAAAACAGCACAATCCAGCAGCTGATGTCACAACTGTACCCAGAGAGGGCCTGGCTGGTTGGTAAGTAACATCTGTACTTTTCATGTGTGTGTAATGTCTGGTGAGGATTTACTGATAAGAGGGACTCATTGTTGCACATATGTCCCATTCCTTAATAGGAGACTCAGCTTATCCAAACTGTCCTTGGTTGTTGACGCTGCTGAGGAATCCAATTATGCCAGGGGAAGTCTGCTTCAATGAGGCCCATGTAAAAACAAGGTGGTTAGTGGAGGGGGCTTTTGGGCTCCTGAAGGCCAGATTTACATGTATGGACTGGACAGATGATGCCCTCCTCTACTCACCCGGGAAAGTGTGTAAGATCATTGTGGCCTGCTGCATGCTCCACAAAATTGCCCTGAGGAGGAACATTCCATACATCCCAGAGGAGGGGGAGCCTGCAGTGAGCCTCCTGAAATGCCAAGTGAGGATGACAGTGGTGAAGAGGAAGGAGTGGACTTGCAGCAGAATCTCATCAATAACTACTTTTCCTGAGTGCCAGTATGTCATGTGATGTAATAACTGTGACTGTATACAGGACTGTAGTTGTTAGGATGTGTGGAGTTGAGTGTCTTGCTGTTACACTGGGGAGCTAATGTTCAGCACTATTGTACCAATGGGTCCTTGAAAAGTTAGCCTCTGACATATACCCACCTTGATGATGTTGCTTTGTTTGTGTCAGTCTCATTGAATTGTAACTTCATTTCCAGATGCTTGCAATGTGATTTGTGTAATAGGTATGTTTCCAACACTATGCTTTTTGTTTGTCTTTGTTCAGGTTCCTTCACTCTGATATCCTCATGTGCACATTTCAGAGTTGTGTTATTGGCAGGTATCTGATGCTGTTCCGACATAGGAAGTAGACATATATTGTTCCAGGTAATATGGGTCACAGATGTGGGGTGTATGAGAACTGTGCCAAAGCAGCTTGGACAGTGTGTGGGTGGAAGGACTGAAGTGCACATTGTACTTGTCTAGTGTGCTGTGGTGGACCCATTGCTGGATGTGTGTGAATATATGGCCATTAAATATGCTGGCTGCAAGTGCAAGCCAAGCATTCACCCTTTACATAGGCTAAAAACTATTCTTGCATGCCCTGTATGTAGCACTAGATGTGTTTCATCATTGCAGGCCACTTTGCCTGTGCCACAACACTGACATGTGTTTGTATCATACCACCAGACGCATGATTCCTATTGGACCTGTGATCAGGGACTATTATACTGCCATCTGTCTGTACCTTGGTGTATGTGATGTTGGGAATTGCTCTGGTGTGGTATGTGCCAAGGCTCAAGCTGGTGACACCATTCACTTTTCTGTTTGCCTATTCTACGGGACAATGTCAGACAAGGCCCTTCCTGCCTGTGGTCTGGGGTACTCTACCTCCGTATATGTACCCTGACCCAATATGTGTCAGCCATTCTTGGCTCTGACAGTCCAGACATATGGACAGCCTCTGTGCTGTATGGTGCAATACAATGTTTGGTGTGACTAGACACTTGTTGCAATATGTTGGTGTGTGTTGGTAGTAATGCTTAGCAGGACACTATACCTGTAACACATCCCTCCTTGCACTGGAATCTTGTGTCTTCGTCATTTGCTTCACATGCTCTTACACCTCTATGTAGCAACAATTGAAACAGTAGCAAACAGACACATACTTTGTGATAGGTGAATTTATTGAACATTTGTGCATAAACTGTCATTGGGGCATGATGGAAAAGGAAAGTGAAGGGTTCATTCATAGTTGAAGAAATCATTGGATTATATGCCACAGCATTGTAAGCCCAAAGTCCAGTGTACTCCTCCCATAAGTAATGGAAGGTGGTTGAAATACAGTCAACAGAGTGAAAAAATGGCACAAAGGAGTTCTTTCAGGAAGAGGTCACTTGCTGGCAGTGGTTAGTGTCTGGCCATCTGCACCTCCTGAAATCCTTGCTGGACGTCCCCACTTGCCTGGGGTTGAGCTGTAGCTACAGAGGTAGGGGTGTCTGTGGTGGGTTCTTCCCCTGACAAGTCCTCCCTTCCAGTGTCTGACTCCGATGATGATGGGCCTGGTGTTGCTGTGCCAAAGGAAGGGGTAGAGTGCTGCTGACGATCTCTGATCAGGGTACTGCTAAAGTCCCTCAACACCTGTGATAGTGAGGCCAGGTTGGTAGTGGTGACCTCCCACTGCTCACGCATATCCCTATGGATGTCCCTCTGCAGCTGCTTGATCTGAAAGAGTTCAGTAGGCACCTGGCCCATCGCGCCTTGGGGCTCTTGATAGACCCCTAAGACTTGGCTGATGTTGTCCTAGCCTGGAGCATCCCCAGTGGCCTCACCCTAGTGGCCAACAACATTCCTTCCAATCTCCCCACCCCCACAGGCTTGTGCCCTTGCCACAGGATGCCCCTCCCACTGGTTCCAGGACCATCATTGTCTGAGGTGTTGGGCTGCTACTCAAGGTCCTGGACTGGGGGGCACAAGATTGTAGGCACTGTCCTAGGAACACAGGTTTGGGGCAAATGATTGCCTGTGATGTTCAGGGAATCAGGCTGGGAGGTCCTGATGTGGGCACAGTGAGGATGACTGTAGGGGTCTGTCCAGGTTGCCCAGATGGGCCAGAATTGTCCTCCATGTCCAGACATTCAGGAGTGTCATGCTCACTGAGGGCTTCATCCTGGGGGATGGTGGCAGTCTCGTCTGTGGGCTCTGTCAGGCCTGTGGCAGCTCCACCTGCTGATGTGACAGGTACAATGTTGCTGGTGGTATTGTGACACCTACCCCCAAAAGTTAACAGTGACATTTTGCACAGGCGGTGTGCATAGTTGATTAGCAGGTGTTCCTATTGTGAAAGGTACCCATGCTATTGGTTGTATTGAGCTGACATTTGTGAAGCATGTCAATTCCATTTAATTCCATTAAAGTTTAGCAGTACATTGGCACTTTGGAGGATGGGCAAATGTTTACATCTTGCCAGCAGTGCTGGCAAAACAGTGGCTAGGTAGGATGTGGCTTCGACCATTTTATTTTTTTAAAATTATATTTCTATTAGATTTTGTGGGTTGTACATCAAAATTCAGTGATGCATACATATCTGAGAGCAATGACAAGTAACTAAAACACAAACGATAGAACTGAAACAGCCCCCACCCCTTTGGTACCTTTTCTTATCTTGGCATTGTCTTATTTATACCTGTGAGGGTCTAACACTGTGGGCAATCAACAACTGTACTCTTCTGTGTTCGCAGTCCCTTCCGTGACTCTGGAGTGTCTCTTTAGACCTCATCTCTCCTTCCGTTTCTAGGGTCGTGCACCAAAACCTAGAAGTACTGTTTCCGGTTTCAGTTCCAAAGTGTCCCCCTTGGCATCCTCAAGGGCCTTTCCTACTTCCCTACAGAACCTGGCCATCGTAGGTCAGCTCCATATGGTGTGTTAAAATGTGCCAATGTCCCCACAGCCCCGCAAACAGTTAGCGTTTGTTGCCCTCCCTATCTTGTAAAGCATGGACCTTGTATAGTACACCCGGTGCAGTATTTTAAGTTGTATTAGTTTAGGAGATGCTAGGATAGCTACCTCTGCTGGGAACATAAGCACTTCCACCCAATTTGCCTCCTCTAGCTCCCCACAGTCCCTTCTCCACCTCTCCCATGGGGTGTTTAGTGAGGGTTGCGTGTTTCTCATGATAGTACCCAATGTCAATGAAATTAGTTTCCTTGTTATCTCATCCTCCAAAAGTCACATCTCCAGTGGAGCAGCCTCCTGTCTTTCCATCTCTACGGCGATACTGTGGATCAGGGCAGCCCTCAGCCGGGCATATTGTAACCATAGTGCATCGGGCATTTGATATTCTGCTTTGAGGTGTGAAAATAGTGCCACCCCATTTGCGCCCCACACTTCAGAAAGGTATGATACCCTTATAGCATCCCAGCCCCTAGACCCTCTCAGGGCATTTACCTTGGGCACTCTTGTGCCCTCCTATAAAGGTGTCCGTGGAGTCAGACGATTATCCCATTCCATTTCCTTGGTAAGCTTCCTCCATATCTGGATGACCTTCACTGTTGCTGAACTGAATGCAGGTCTCAATTTACCCCGTATAACCAATGTTAGTAACTATTATTATGCAGCGATTCACTGTCTACCCGGAACAATGGGTCCTCCCATGGAGCAAAAGCCCAATGATTCACTATGCTTACTTGTGCTGCTTCATAATATCTTTGAATATTCAGGAGGGCCATGCCCCCTCATATTTTGACCTTTGCAGTGTGCAAAGAGTAATTCTGGGCTGCCAGCCTGACTAGAGAAGTGTGCGGACCAAGGAGTCCACTCTGTTAAAGAACGAGTCTAGAATGAGATAGGAAGAATTGTGCAGAATGTAGAGGAAACAAGGATGAGTCACCATCTTAAATTGTGCAGCTCTTCCCATCAAACCTTTTGAGAAGGGGGGACAGATTTGCATCAAGGTAGAGGGAGGGTCGGCTTGTAACCCAAATGCCTAGATACTTGAACCTATCTAGTTCCACCCTTAATGGCAAAGTCAGTGGTTGACCAGGCTTCCATTGGTCCACTGGGAATAACAACAATTTATCCCAATTGATTTAAAACCCAGAAAACTCACCAAATGCCCAGAAGATATCTCCCAAATGTCCGACTGAAAAGGGTATCTGAGTTAAATAGAGCAGAATATCATCTGCATACAATGAAATACGTTCCTCTTTACTACTATTTGTCGGCCATCCCATATCAGCGGATCCATCCTAATCCAGTTGGCGAGGCCCTCAATCGCCAGCGCAAAGAGCATCGGCGACAGGGGGCAGCCCTCTCTTGTCCCCCTATATAATCTAAATTCTCATGAGAGATAGCCATTGACTCTCACTTTTGAAATAGGGTTGTTGCATAATAACTCAATCCACCTCTGGAATTTCAGGCCGAAGGCCATTTTTGCAAGAATTCCAAACAAGTGCTTCCATTCCACCGAGCTGAATGCCTTATTATCATCCAGTGAAAGTATGGCTCTCCCTTTGGTGGAGTTTGTTATCAAAGCCAGATTCTTATGAACCCGTCGGGGATTCAATACCATGGAGTGGCCAGGTATGAACCCAGTTTGATTCGGGTGAACCAGGGTTGTCATTACTTTCGTGAGTCTGTTCGCCAGCTCTTTAGCTAGAATTTTGACATCAGCATTTAATAGCGAGATTGGGTGATATGAGTCGCCCCGGTCCCTAGGCTTGCCTGGTTTAGGCAACAGGACAATCGTCGCCGACCTCATGTCTTTAGGGAGTTCCCCTGTTTCAAAGGCTTTTAGTAAAGCTGCTTGCAAGTGTGGCATCAGCCACTTACAAAGTTTTCAAAAGGACTCAATTGGGAACCTGTTGGGCCCCGGGGTTTTCCCCATCTGCACTTGCTCCATCGCCTCCGTCAGTCCTTCCTCAGTGATGTCCTCTTCTAACTCAGTGCTTTGCAGTGGGGATAGTTGTGCCATGGGACATTCAGTGATGAAACGGTCTATTTCTTCCTCTGATATGGTTATGCGGGATTCATAGATGTCTGCCATTTGGACAGTCAGTTCTTCCATAACATTCTTGAGCTCCTTAATTATCTCCCCTTTAATTGTCTGTATTTCTCTTTGTTCTTTCTTGCCTATCCAGGCTAATAGTTTACCTGTCTTATTACCTGCCTCATGTAGTCGTTTACTTTTTAAAAGATATTGGCGTTTTACTTCGTCCTTAGCCAATACATTATCTTCCTCCCTTTTTTTACACCATCTCTTTCTTTGATTCCTGTTTCGGTGACTCTGGATATCTATGCTCTAAGCTATGAGTTCGTTTTCCAAGGTGAGTAGCCTTTGCCGTCTGTTCCTTCTGTCTCTAATGGTGGCCTTAAACACCCCCCACAAGGTCACCGGGCTCTGTACTGAACCCGTATTCTCTGTAAAATAATGTTACGATGCTTGTCCTAGGTCTTCTACCACTTTTGTTTTTTGTAGTCACCAGGTTTCCTCCTGCCACCCCCTCCCCAGTGGTCAGGTTCCCAAGAATAGTGCCACCTGCAATGCAGCATGATCACTAATCCCTGTGGCCAAATATTTTGCCTCTTTAGTCCTATGTAATAGATCTGCAGTGGTGAAAAAGTAGTTTAATCTTGAGTGGGAATCATGAACAGCTGAATAATATGAGTATCCTATTTCCTGTCCGTGGAGGGTTCTCCACACGTCACTAAGGCCCATTGCATGTGTGAACCCCTCCAGTTTAGCAGTGGCTGTGTTCCCTTTCTGCGATTTACTGATTCTGTCCAACCCTGAGTCCAATACGAGGTGGAAGTCTCCACCCATTAGTATATAAGCTGGTGGGGTTACCATAAGTATGGCACCTATTTTTTGGAGCACCTCGCCCTGTAACCCCAGTGGTAAGTATACATTGAATGGTAATACAGAGGTGTTTTCATATTCCCCTAGTATCGCTATGAAACAGCCTTAGTGGTCCACCCATGTGCAGATAGTGTGAAATGGGAGAGATTTTCTTATAAGCACCATAACTCCCCTAGATACTGTGTGTATTGCGTGTTTCACTATCTTCTATTTCCCCTTTTCCATGGCTCTATATTGCATTTCCATCGGGTGGGTTTCTTGTAGGTAAATTATGTCAGACTGAGACCTAGAGAGGTCAGGAGAGATAACTTCTCAGTGGACACTGTAATGGTGCAAACGTCAATAGTCTTACTATATGTCCAAGGTTCTTTTTACATATACCCCGATTGTCCATTGTACCAATGTAAGTTATCCCTTCAACCCTTTGATTGAATCGAACTGTCAACCATGCCCACCAACTTCCCTTCTACCTTAGTGATTTTTGAATGAACCCCCCCCAATTCACAGCATGTATCAACCCTAGACCTCATCCCCTGCAGTGGATTTCTCTGAGGTGTGATCCAGTGCCATGGCTGCGGATAATCTTCTGCTTGTCTGTGTTTAAGTTTCTTTGTCTTATCCCTGCAAAAAGAAAAAAGGGGGAGAGGGCCCCTCTGTTTATTTGTCAGCCCAACAGGTCAGCCATCATTGGGGTCACCTGAGGAAGCTGTTCCTCCTCCTTTCCTGGCTCGATCCCGACTGTTCAGTGCCACTTCCCCCTGTGTCTGGGGTGAGCCCCCTCCATCCATCGTTTAAGCCCCGTTTTTCCCCCTGAGGTCCAGCAGTGCCTTCACTTGTGCAGCCTTGATTTGCTCCTGTGTTGGAGCGGCGGCAGACCCCCTTTGTGCCCTCGATGCCCTGCGTTTCATCTTTCCCTTTGTCCATCTTGTGTTGCCATCCTCTCTGAGTCTCTTTTCATGGTGAAGTCTGTGCGTCTCCAGCCATTCCCAAGCCTCCTGTGGTGACATTAGGAAGTGTGTCCTCCCTCATATTCGATCCTAAGTTTCGCTGGATACAGCAGTGCATATTTAATGACTTTTTTTCGTAAGACCTTCTTAACTGGGACAAAGGCACCCTTTCCTTCTGGACCAGGTTTGTGTAGTCTGGATAGATATTTATCTCCTTTCCTTCAATTTTCCAGGGACCCCTCTTCCTCGCTCCCTGGAGAATCACATTTCGATCTCTGAAATTCATTAGCCTTACTATTATTGGCCTCGGATGCGCCCTCGTGGTGTAGGGACTGCCGAGATCCTGTGGGCCCGCTCCACCGAGAAGAACTTGGAGGGCGTTCCTCCCAGCACTACATTGCTCAGCCATGTCTCTATGTATAGGTCCAGTGATGGGCCCGCCACCCTCTCCGGGACCCCCACCAGATGGATATTATAGCCCTCATTACAACATTGGCGGTAAATCCCGCGTACCACCGCGCAGAAGACCGCCAACACACTGCTGCGGCGGTGGCGGAATTCCGCTACAGCTATTACGACTCACAGCTCGGAATCCGCCAAAATCCAGACACCCGCACAAGTCCACCACACCAAAGGTCAGTGATAAACTGGTGATAACAAAACCTCCACCGTCATGCCAACAGGTATCCGCCCACACTATCATGTCCCACTAATTCACGCAGCGGTCTTTCAACCGCGGTATTCCATTGGTGGTACACACTGCCATGCTCAAAATACACACACATTTACAAAACACAACCACATTGGACAAATCGAAATACAAACACCTGATACACATACACACACCACTCCCACAAACCCAATCCAATATAAAACACACACCCACATCACCCACAAACCCTTACTACCAAAATTCCGAAAGCAGGCCAGAGAGAGACACCACCAGAAACAACACTAGCATCCACAGGCACACAACACCATCAATCACACACAATCCATGCACCTAAGACAACACACACAAACACATCTCCTCACACATCACAACCAACACCACCTCACACATCACACATCACCCACACCACATCATGGCACCTCAACGACACCCCAGGTTCTCTGAGGAGGAGCTCTGGGTCATGGTGGAGGAAATCGCCCAGGTAGAGCCACAGCTATTCGGATCACAGGTGCAGCACACCTCCATTGCTAGGAAGATGGAGCTATGGCGCAGAATCTTCGGCAGGGTCAAGGCAGTGGGACAGCATCCAAGAACACGGGATGACATCAGGAAGAGGTGGAACAACCTATGGGGGAAGGTGCGTTCCGTGGTCTCAAGACACCAGATTGCAGTAGAGAGGGCTGGCGGCAGACCCCAACCTCCTCCCCAACAACTAACAACATGGGAGGAGCAAGTCTTGGCTATACAGCATCCTGAGGGCCTCGCAGGAGTAGCAGGAGGAATGGACTCTGCTAAGTCAACTCTTAACTATTACATACCCCACCCTACCTGCATGCTATCACATACCCCCACCCTCACCCCATCACTCCCACACCTCACAAATGTCCCACTATCACAACCCACCCATCCCAACACCAAGCCCTGCATGCAACACCAAAGCATGGACACCCATCACCAAAGCATGTCCACAACAGATACCCAAACAGACCCCAAACCAATTATCACACAAGGTCCTAGACAAGAATGCAAGCACTGGAGTACAGGGTCACTCACCCATTGCACACGATGGCACACACAGATGCAATAATCATGCCTTTACCCCCTACAGCACCCCTACCCAACGTCACTGGACAGGAGGTTCCAGACATGTCTAGTCCCCCCACAGAAGAGGCCCACAGTGATGATAGCAGATCTGTCCAACTGGATCAAGATGACCAGCCCGGCCCATCTGGGACCTCGGGACAGTCGGTTCCCCTGACACTGGCACATGCCACCATAGAGCCTCCCCCCTCAGGAAACACCCGCACAGCACCCACCCAGCGGGCCCATCCCTCTGTCCCCAGGACACATCAAGCAGCAGTGTGTCCACCACTACAGGGAACCCAGGCAAACCCACCACCGCAAGAACATCAGGGACCTGGGGGCAGTGGCAGTGGGCACACGATTCAGAGGACAAGACCTCCATCTGGACCATCCTCCTGCAGAAAAGGCACCTGTCATCGCAAAGCCAGGTTGTGCAGTATACAGCAGGCCACGATGATCTGGCACACCTTCTTTGGTGAGTAGTAGAGAGAACCACCTGTCATATGGAGGCACTGGAACCTGGCCTTCAGGAGGCCGAAGGTCCGTTCGATCACCCCCCTAGTTCGCCCATGTGCGTCATTGTAGCGTTCCTCTGCCCTTGTCCTGGGATTTCTCACTGGGGTCAGTAGCCATGACAGGTTGGGGTACCCAGAGTCACCTGCAAATGTCGAGGGACAACTGTTAGACACACACTAACCCGTAGGGACAACCCCAGACCCAGACAACTATTCACAGGGTATAGGGTCCTTGTCCTCACCTATTAGCCACACACAGTGCCTCTGGAGTTGCCCCATCACATAAGGGATGCTGCTATTCCTCAGAATGTAAGCGTCATGCACTGAGCCAGGAAACTTGGCATTCACATGGGAGATGTACTGGTCGGCCAAACACACCATCTGCACATTCATCGAATGGCAGCTCTTCCAGTTTCTGTACACCTGTTCACTCCTGCGGGGGGTACCAAGGCCACATGTGTCTCATCAATGGCACCTATGATGTTGGGGATATGTCCCAGGGCATAGAAGTCACCTTTCACTGTAGGCAAATCCTCCACCTGAGGGAAAACGATGTAGCTGCGCATGTGTTTCAGCAGGGCAGACAACACTCTGGACAACACGCTTGAGAACATTGGCTGGGACATCCCTGATGCAATGGCCACTGTAGTTTGAAAAGACCCACTTGCCAGGAAATGGAGTACTGACAGGACCTGCACTAGAGGGGGTATCCCTGTGGGAAGGCGGATTGCTGACATCAGGTCTGGCTCCAACTGGGCACACAGTTCAATGATTGTTGCACGATCAGGTCTGTAGGTGACTACTATGTGTCTCTCTTCCATTGTCGACAGGTCCACCAGCGGTCTGTACACCGGAGGATGCCGCCATCTCATCACCTGCCCCAGCGGACGTGCCCTCTGGAGGAGAACAGCGAGCAGAGAGTCAGCCAACACTGAGGTATTACAAAATGTCATTTGCACACATTTGTTAATCTGCAATGTGCTGGGACTGTGTGTATGCAAGGCCTAGATAGGTTTGACGCAGTTATTATTAATGCCATGTGGCCCCCTGAAATGGCGGCTGCCTGACCTGTAAGGTGGGACAAGGGGATATGAGGTAACTGCGCTGGCGTTCTACACCATCGCAGTAGGTGGTCGAAGACCGCGGCGCAATCCTGCATTGGTTAACATTGGACCCTATGGGTCCCAGGAGCCAATGACGATGTACGCCGGCGGTGACCGCCATTTTCTATCTGTACACTCACTTGATACCTGACCTTCAACAGGAGAGGACCTACACTGCAAATGCTGCTGTGGCCTCAGTCTGGAAGCGACAATGGCTCATGTGTCTGGGGAAAGGGCCCCTGCCTTCACTTTGGAGGAGTTGGATAAGTTAGTGGATGGGGTCCTCCCCCAGTACACGCTACTCTACGGTCCTCCAGACAAACAGGTGAGTACACTGTGAGCATGCTGCATGGGCAATGCCTGTTTGGAGTGGTGTGGATGGAATACATGGGGGTGGGGGACTGAGCCCTGCATGAGCGGACGGTGAGTGTATGTGCGTCAGGGCAAGGGTGGGAGCGTGGGCCAATGACTGTGACGGTCCAGACAGTTAACGTTTTTCCTTTTATCCTGTACTATTCCTGTAGGTCAGCGCCCACCAGAAGAAGGATATTTGGCGTGCCATCGCCAAGGACGTCCGAACCCTGGGGGTCCACCACAGACAGAGCACTCACTGCCGGAAAAGATGGGAGGACATTCACCGCTGGAGCAAGAAGACGGCGGAGGCCCAGCTGGGTAAGCCTCCCAACGTGGGAGGGGTGCCTGTCGCACCATGACCCCCCTAATGTTCCGGATCCTGGTGGTGGCATATCCGGAGTTGGATGGGCACCTGAGGGCATCACAGCAGCCACAAGGGGGTGAGTACAGTCACATCCATCTGACTCTGCGCGCATTACGAGGTGTCTGGGTGGGGGAGGTGGGCAGTGGGTTACCCTAGGCCAGGGCGAGCTTTGTAGGCAAGGTCCCTTTGTGAGGAAGGCTATGTGGCACCCCAACCCCACCAGTGGTAAGAGCCATCTACACCTAGTCAGCCTCCTGTGACTTCCATGTGTGCAGCAATCGGGCATAGGCCTTGAACCCCCTGGCCCTATTAATGATCTAGGAACTATAAGTGCATGGCGTAGTGCAGAGGGCTGCTGTGTCTGTAGTGTCCGCCAACGGTAGTGGTATAGCATGCACTGAACATGTCTTTCTTCTGTCTCCCCCCCCTTTTTGTGGTCTCCCTGTTCTTGTGTGCAATAGCATCATCAGGCGGAGGAGCAGTGGCACCGGAGCAGGAGGGAGCTGCATCCCACTTGGCCCTGGAGGGCAAGACAACAGAGTCTGAAACCACCAGTGGGACGGAGGGCGAGGGGAGCTCCACAGCATGGACAGGAGGTGACAGCAGCGACAGCGACTCCTCCTCTGATGGGAGCTCCCTTGCGGTGGCGGGGCCCTCTGTGCCCCCCGCATCAACAGGTACAGCCACAACCCCCTCTACCAGCACCGCCCTCCCAGCAGCCCCTCAGCGTGTGTCCCGTGGCTGCTCACCCAGGAGGGTCAGCACCTTTCCTCGCCCAAGGCACCTCAGCCTCTGCCCCAGTCAGCCCTACAGCCCTCAGTGAGGAGGCTATTGACCTCCTGAGATCCCTCACTGTTGGGCAATCTACCATTGTGAATGCCATCCAGGGTGTCGAGAGGCAGTTGCAACAAACAAATGCATACCTGGAGGGCATTCATTCTGTCCAGGCAGCCCAAAAGAGAGCAGTTCAGGCTCTGGCCTCAGCACTGATGGCAGCCATTGTCCCTGTGTCCACCCTCCCCCCTCCAACTTCCTCTACCCAGACCCAATCCTCTGTACCTCAGCCTATCCCAAGCACACCATCAGACCAGCATGCACACACCTCAACACACAAGGGTGGCTCAGGCAAACATAAGTACCACACATCCCACAGGCACTCACACAAGCATCATACCCATGCAGACATACCAACATCCACTGCCCCCACTGTGTCCCCTCCTCCCTCCCTGTCTCATCTCCACTCACACCGGCATGCACTACATCTTCAGCCACTACCTCCATCACTAGCACGCCCATCACCACACACCGCTCACGTGCACTCACCACCCCCACTACCATTCACACATCCCCTGTGTCCTCTCCCAGTGTGTCTGTGAGCCCTCCTCCCAAAGTACACAAACCAGGCACACACCCACCCAACAGCCATCCACCTCACAACAGCCTCCAGCCCATGCACCTTCACCTACATTCAGCAAAAATACACCTCCTACAACCACTACCTCTTTCTCCACTCCCAAACCCCCTCCATCTACCCATCCCAGTGTGTCTAAAAAACTTTTCCTGGCTCATATTGACCTCTTCCCTACACCTCCCCCCTCCGTCCGTCCCCTAGGGCCAGGCTTTCCAGGTCCCAACCCAGCATCTCAGCCACCACATCACCAGGCACAGTGGTGCCAGCAACTGTGGGATATTGGAGTGCGCCAACCAACAGGGCTGCCAGTGTGCCACGGAGCGAGGGCAAGGACATTCTGCCACCTGCAAAAGATAAAAAGTTGCCCACATCCCGGAGGGAGAAGCAGAAAACACCTGCCACCAAGGGCTCAGGGAAAACGAAAGGGGATAGTGGCAAGACAGCTGAGCCACCATCCAAGGTGGGGGAGGGCCAGAAAATAAAGGGCAGGTCAGGAGAGGGCATGGTGGCACCGAGAATGGGACCTGTGTCACACCTTCTGTCCACGTCGACGCCAACCTGTACGGCAGAGAAGACCGCCAACTGCACCGCCACCAGCACCGCTGTCATTGAGGCTGCCACCAGCACCGCAGTCACTGAGCCCGCCACCAGCACCGCCGCCACAGAGCCCGCCACCTGCACCACAGTCACTGAGCCCGACACCAGCACCGCCGCCACAGAGCCCACCACCAGCACTGCAGTCACTGAGCCCGCCACCAGCACCGCCGCCACAGAGCCTGCCACCAGCACCGCTGCCACAGAGCCCGCCACCAGCACCACCACCTCAGAGGCCGCCGCTGGTACCGCCGCGACTGACCCCGCCGCAAGCACCGCCAGCAGCCCTGCGACATCCTGAGCCAGTGGCACACTGCAGACATGGCTGCCAGCGCCAGTGGTCAGTTGTCCGAGGCTGGTGGTCAGTTCCAGGAGCCTGGGCAGCTTCCATGATGCACCACTTTCAGTGGAGAAAGGCATCCACTACCTCCTTGGCAGGATGAAGCACTCTGGGCACAAAGCCCCCTCCAGAACCAGTGGAGAGATACATCCACTACCTCAGTCCTTGGCAGGATGAAGCACTCTGGGCACAAAGCCCCCTCCAGAACCAGTGGAGAGATACATCCACTAACTCAGTCCTTGGCAGGATGAAGCACTCTGGGCACAAAGCCCCCTCCAGAACCAGTGGAGAGATACATCCACTACCTCAGTCCTTGGCAGGATGAAGCACTCTGGGCACAAAGCCCCCTCCAGAACCAGTGGAGAAAGACATCCACTACCTCAGTCCTTGGCAGGATGAAGCACTCTGGGCACAAAGCCCCCTCCAGAACCAGTGGAGACTGTTATCCACTTGAGAGACTGTGGCTTTGCACTCCCCAGGATACAGCAGTGGGCAACCCACCCACTGGAGAGACTTGAGAGACAGTGGCTTTGCACTCCCCAGGATACAGCAGTGGGCAACCCACCCACTGGAGAGACTTGAAAGACTGTGGCTTTGCACTCCCCAGGATGCAGCAGTGGACAAACCATCCACTGGAGAGACTTGAGAGACTGTGGCTTTGCACTCCCCAGGATGCAGCAGTGGGCAAACCACCAACTGGAGAGACTTGAGAGACTGTGGCTTTGCAGTCCCCAGGATACAGCAGTGGGCATGGAGCCCCCTCGTGGAGCAGTGATGTCATGCATTCATGAGGCTGAGGTGCCCCCTCCACCCCTTCCCCCTGAGTTGCCTGTTTCATTCCGATCTGATGCCCCTGCAGTGTTCTCTCCGTTTGAAGTCTGGTATCATGTGTGGGCCTCACCCATGCATTTTGGGCCCAGTGGTCCACGGACAATAATTGGTGCACTATCCGGACTTGTGTAGTTGGTGTACATAATTGTATATACTGTATTTCGAGTTTTGTCTACTGGATTTTTCATGATTACAATCGTTCAACTCATTGCCTTTTGTTGTGCGTTCTTCGGCGGGGTGGGGGGGGTGTATATGTAATGTTGCTGCATGTATTTGTATGTATGTTGTTGTGGGTGAGGGTGGGGGTGGGGGTGTTGCGTGTGTGTGTCACTCTCTTTTCCCTCCCTCCTCCCCTGTGTTGTAGGTGCAGTACTCACCGTGGTCGTCGCTGCCGTCTTTGGAGCTCCTGATAGAGGAGCAGGAAGACCACCGCAGGGAGTATCTGGAGTTCTGGCTCCATGGCGTCCTGGTTCCTCGTGGGGTGTGGAGAGGTGAGTGTTTTCCCTTCCAAGTCCTATTTCCGCCGTGTTTTTGTTCGCGTTGGTTCCGCCCCGGAAAAGGTGGAGGATTGGCATCTTGTGATAGGGTGGGCGGTACATTGTCTTCCACTGTCTGTTGGCGGTTACCGCCGTGCTGTTTGTTTGTACCGCCGTGGCGGTCGGAGTGTTAAAGTGGCTGTCTATGTTGGTGGTTTCCGCCATGGTCGTGATTCAATTTTTTTTACCGCCGGCCTGTTGGCGGTCTTACCGCTGCTTTAACACCGACTGCTAGGGTTGTAATGAGGGCCTATGTCTTCAAAAGCTGCTTCCCACAACCTCCAGTTGATTCGCCATCATTTTCAGTTCGAAGTTCATGAGTGCCATCTTCTGAGTGAGCTCCTTCACCTGTGGGACCGTTGTCCCCAGCTTGTCTTCTGTTTCTTTGATGCAATCCATTAATTTGCTCTGGTCTTCTCGCAGGAGGCCCACCTCCCCAGGGAGTGTTGCAATCTGAGTCTCTAGGGGCGACTTGGATTCCTGTATAGCTGCTAAAATTGATGTGGTATGTTGCTGTAGGGCCACCCTTTCCTAATTGCGAGTCACAATCCCTTTTTGCGATTCAGTAAATAGTTTACTGAATCACAAAAATGGGTTGGTACATGGGAAAGTGCACTTTGCACTTCGCAAACAGCCTGATTCGCTGTTTGCGACATGCAAAAGGCTATGTACATGTGGCCCAAAATCTTTGCTTCACTCCAATAACATTCTCTGCTTCCTACTTCAGGTACCACATCTGGCATTAGGGGTCTGTTTTTGCCTACTACAATCTAGGAGTTTGTGTCTGGTATGAACCACCTTCAATTCATGGTGCCATACTTCAAGGTGTATTCAGAAAAAATATGTTCACGTTTGTCACCAACAGGAGATGGTCCACGCGTGAGACCAACCATGTGAAGTTGGACCTCACAACGGGGTGTGATGGAAGAACACACAAACAAGTATCAAAAATAAGTATGTTAAAAAAGTTGCCATTTTGGCCTGTATCAATTACGGATGATGGGGGGGAAAGATCACACACCCAAAAGTAGGTTGTGATATATTTCAAAAGACGTGCTGAAATCCAAAGCAAAACTTTGCTTTTCACTTTCTAGAAGGAGATGCCAAATGCGAACAACTGAAGTGAAACATCTTTCAGTTGAACTACCTACCTATCATCATTCTCCATGTTGCAACTCCTGATTTCCTATGCCCTCAAGTAAATGGGATTGCTGCTTCTAGCTCAACGCAAATATGTGCGTTCCCTGAACAAAGGGAAGAAGAAGGAAAGGATTCCTGATTTAGTTGTTCAGATATTACTCTTGGAACCAGGTACAGGTCCCTCGGAAGACACAGAAAGTAGTAACCAAGTAGTAAATAGTCGAAAGCAAACACACATGGGAAACAAATAATATCAGCAATCTCAAATCTGAGCCGTGCACCTTAGTTTGCTGGGTCTTCTTGAAGTACACTTTTGTTACACCTCAACGAGGTAAAAAGTGTATTTAGCATGAACAGTAAAAATACTAGAACTTTTCTTTCAAAATAAAAAAACAGTTCCTGTTGTCCCTACTTTCTTTGGACATAAAGAGGTTTCCACTGTCTATTTGGTGCGCTGACCTCACAGTCTTTGGAAACGAGATAGCACTGACTGATGAACATGGCACATGGCTGCACAGTAGGGCTGGTATTATGGCCTGGAGCCCACAATCATCATTGATGCTCGATGAGTAAAGTCAGTGTTTATTCTGTTGAAAAATAAGTGCAGTGTGGAAAATACTTTTCTAAGGTATTGACCACCAATGCTGACGAATGCCATGGTTGCTGAACACCAACGATGCAGAATCTTAAATTTAGAAGCTAGAAAGAAGGAGCTGTCTGATTAACAGTTATATGCACTATTGTCATGGAAGAGAGATGAAAAACAGGTTCACTTACCATATATGCTCAAACAGACATATACAAGACCTCATTTCTATACTCTTATTATTGTACTTATTTATTAACTGAATCTCCAAGCACATCATGCCAATCAATATGAGTACCTTAAAAGCAGGACTATTCAGAGGTGAGATTTTATTTTCAATTTACTTTGCCCAAAAAGAAGTAGAGAGAGACTTCCAGATGATGGAAAGGTTTTGAATCCTGAGTGGAATACTGCACTCACGTTGAGGCCATACATGCTTCTGCAGCTGAGGAGTGCGTCTAGCATTCCACCAAACAGGAATACACGTAATTACAGAGGCGGGGAATTGCAGACATGGACAAAGACAAAGATATAAGCTCCAAACAGTGGATGGGAAGCAAAATGGACAGATAATCAGTACCTCATAGCAAAATAGGAGAGGTGAGGAAGATATGGGTGGGGTATATGAGTGCAGTTCTCCGTATGAGATGTGCTAGAGATGTCTTGGTAGTCTAGATTGGCATTGGAAGGTAAAACGGAAGCTGTGAGCCCTTTGCTCGGCCAGACCTATGGAAAGTGGCGGAGTGCATTAACTTCTATAGTAGTTTTGGACTCTGCTCAGTGGTTCCCACACTTCCAAGGACTTTCTTACCACCAGAAACTGCAGAAACTTCTTCCCAATACCTGTACACCATCAGGAAGTGTCCCATGTGCAGTCATACAAATAAATAACTTCTGCTTCTCGTAATACCTCTGGTACAGAGGAAACAGTATTGCCAGAGTCAAAAATAGCACACCTGCTGGTACAGTTTCCACTTAGCTGAGATACATTTTATAGGGGAAGTTGATGAAACAGTATTGGTAGACTATACTGTCATCTTCATAACTAACGTGGACAAGCCCAAACCATAGTTACAATAGAACCTTTATCTGTTTTGCACCTATTGCTCATGTTGTTCGCTCCAAGGTGCAGCATCTGAAACTTCAGTCAATGCAAGTAAATCAAGCACTGGTAAAGCCATGAAGTCTGGCGTTTGCGACCAGCCTTTTGGCTTTATCTGTGCTCATTGTGTTTTAGCATGCTTTTTACTAACCTTTATTTTTTTGTGAACTGCCATACTTTCACATTGCTAAAAGCATTTTTTATTAAAAAAGCAAAAAATACATTACCATTGTATCCCCTGGCACTAATGGGAACCAATTTGTGGACGTGTTCTTTCTGAAAGAGCAGAATGCCGTCACTCACATTGAAGTTAGCAAATGGCTGAAGTGGACTGACCCATTTGCCCATGCTGTGTGCTACAGTGGGTGGAAGAAAAGTGTAAATGACACAACAACAGACCAATTCATGAAGAGGGCTGAATGTAAGCACCTATATGTAAGTATATTATATATATAAAGAAGTTTAGTAAAATCAAAGATTTGGGTTTCTTTGGG
This sequence comes from Pleurodeles waltl, assembly GCF_031143425.1. NCBI lineage: Eukaryota > Metazoa > Chordata > Amphibia > Caudata > Salamandridae > Pleurodeles > Pleurodeles waltl. The sequence goes on along the minus strand of NC_090444.1, from coordinate 1,667,359,547 downwards.
TGATAAGCATAGATTTTTTACATGATCTGAGGTACGTGATTCCTTCTAGGTGGTATATACATAGGGAATCCTGGCAATTTCTGGCCCCATCAAAAACAGCTTAGTTTTTTTCAGAAATATAATTACATTTGATCTCTTTCTCACAGTATGACTGCTCTACTCCTTTCAAAATGTCCTTATTATATTAATTCTTACCGTAACATGTTCGCACCTTTTTAAATTTGCTCAGCTTGTTGCACTATATATACATTTTTTTTACCATCTATGAATTATTTGTTTATTCGTCGATTTGGTAGAGTGCTTGTGTAGTTCACACATCCACACCTCATTAGTACTTGGTGTTTCAAACAGAAAATTAGCTGTCTTTATTTATGCACTTACTCTGATGTTTTACATGTTTTCCTAGGGCAAGTTTGCCTTAGGTGTATGGTCTGTCAACATCCAATTTTCAGGTGGAAATCATGTGCAACCCAGAAGGACATGCATTCACCTATTCATTCATTCTTTTTTTACCCATTCAGCCATTAATTATTCTAAATTTCTACTCAACTACGGGCTGTGCAAGCACTCTCAATATTGATTTATCTTTGTGAACTTGTCTCGTGTCACCACATGAGACAGAGTTCACTGATCTCCTGATAAAGAAATCGAATTTTCGGTGCATGCCAAGCTGCAGGAATGCAGACATCATTTACACTTGAACCTCACAATGGCTCGAGTCTGCATCATTTCTCCGACACTTTCCTAACCCTGTGGGCAGGCACTTGGTCCCGCACTTTGTCCTTGGATTGCAGCCACTTCGTCCTTGGAGTGCAGCCAGATATCACGAAGTTTGCAGAGGGAAAGGCGGCTTGTGGCACTTTCAGGCCAGGGTACCTTGGCAAATGTCAATGCGGTGCGACTTTAAGTCAAACCTATCACTGTGTTCGTTTTTTAGTCAGACTCGTATTTTAATTGGTTTATACTGTAAATAAACTCTGCAGAATGTATCAAGGAAGGGCGCAGGAGGTACAGTGTTCTGACAGCGACCTCCCTGAGCAGTGAACTGAGACAATTAAGTTCTTGCCCGTTTCACTTAATGGTTCTGTGGAATTGTAGGGCTGGTGTTCGTTTAGTTCTCACCATTGTTCTTGGGTATTAGCATGGAGATTTTAAATAATTTTATGGCTCTGTCACCAACTACTTTTGAAATATTATATTTTATCAACATTAACAGAACTTGTGCTTGCAAGATGTGTCTAAAGTGCAAGTGAACAAGGCCAAACGCCATTTTGGCGACTAAAAAGGCAACAGAGAAAGGTTTTCAACTGTTGGCTTTCTCTTCTTTTTTATATTTAATCAAATTATCTCTCATTTGCAGACTCGTGTAAACAGTTTGAGAGTTCCAAGTGTTATTATCAGGTTAATTAATCAATATAAGGTAGTACCAGTGATAAAACAGCAGCCATTTGGATTTATTTCAGGTTCCTATCTTTCTAATTATTCTTACAAAAATAATAGTTTAATCCAAGAATATCAGCTATTATTCCCTTACATTCTCCCAAGATACGAATTTGCCTTACCTTATACCTTTCTTAAACTTTTAACTCATTTCATACCCCTTATCCCTTGAAAATTACCAGCATCCTTCCTGATATTTCTAATCCCATGTTTATGGTCTTTAGTTTTTTTATCCCACATTTTTATCCCACGTTTTTTAACCCAAAAACCGGGCAATCAACCTCTTTGCTTGAATGCAATTGGCATGTAATCATCTATGACAGTTCTGTATATTATTGCAAGGGTCACAAATTACTCCATGTCAGCTTGTTTCTGCACCATGATTTCATTGGGTGAGAGAGGCGCAACACAGACCACAGACACATTTTTAAGTGTTAAAAAGACCACTTTATTGAAACAGGTCCACATCACAAAATTCCTAGGCCTTCTGCCTTACAAAACTGAAACCTCACTATGCAAAAATTGTTGACTAACTTCCTACCCCCACCCCTAAATGTCCCAGCCCCCCACGTAAAATAAACCAGCAAGCATTTCACTCATAAAATATTGCCCTCCTGCAATTGTGATCTTTTAAACGTCCACTGTCGCTTATCAGTGGGTCTATTAACATCTACTAAATGGCAACGACAACAATGAAATTAGCTAAACCTATGCAAACCTCTTGGCCAACCACCAAGCACGCTGCACCTTTCTCAACTTGACAACAACATATAACAAGTTCTGTTCCCCTGCACACTTGTCTCAGACACGCCTCCTTCTCCCACTCCTGAGTTTATGATGCCTCTAGAGACCAGCTCGCTCTGAGAGCAACACATGGCCTGTTTCTGCGTATTTGGTGGGCCCGGGGGCTCATTCCCACCCACCGGGCCTTGTCGGCCTGCCCGGAGCCTCTCCTCCCATCCACTGCTCCCTTCAGTGTTATTTACTGCTCCCCGCTGGCTGCAAGCCCAGTCAGGGCCATGATGCACTGCAGGCCTCTCAGCGACCTTCCCACCCTCCTAACTAGGCTCCTCCCTGCCCCTTCCCTGGGCACCCACCTGACTTGGGGGCACTCTCCACACTTGACCACGACAGCCTACCTGCTGTCCTTTGCTTCCACACAGTTTCCCTCAGGGTGGGGACCATGCCAGCACCGCAGCTGTTATGCCCTACCCCGAGGGGTGTCTCATGAGGAGAGAAGGCCCGACAATCATGCTGTCAACTTTAAGTTTAGGTGTCACGCTTTTATCAAAAAGCAGAACACCTGCTGAATTTCTTTCTCCATTTTACTATCTGTACTGCCTACAATGACTAGCCACAGAAAAGTGGGTACCTACCCTAATGGGCTGCCATCATGTCATCAATCCATAAAATGGTGGATGGCAGCCCAAAATGGCTTGATAAATACTCATTGGGCTACAGCCTTTGATGGTTTGTTGCCCTAAAGACGTTTGCTAAAGACCATTGCCCCAAATTGTCCTGGGGGACAGATCACCCATTGGTCGGCTGTCCACCAAGCTCCTATTCGAGAAATCAGCACAGCCTGAAACACAGACAAAAGCAATAATTTATGAAACGGAAAGTGCAGGCCTGGAGAAGTGGTGACAGAAGGCTTGGAGAAATCTGGCAATTTTATAGAATTGCTCAGTGTGGAAATGTTGCATTATGCTTATAACGTTACGTATATGCTCCAAACCAAAACGGCATTTGAGTGCCTAAACTTGGAAAAACACTTTTTTGAATTCTCTTAAGTTAAAGATTACACCTGGAAACCTGCTAACGTCAAAATGTTAAGCTTAGAAACTTGTGAAAATGTATTTCTGCATGCAAAGATATATATGTGTATAATCTGCAGCACAATTTATCGCTATCTCCTTGAGAAGAAATCTCTTCTGCGAATCCCTACCAATTTTGAGGGGAGTTTCCGTCCCACCCGGAAAGGAATGAATTACTGACTTAGGAGTACATTTGTGACTGTAACCAGGGTTTGTGGGGTTGGAGAGGAATTTGTGAGTATCCGCAAAGTGCTAGTTCACAAACGCAAAGGTCATTCCCATCCTGTGAAGTCCACTTCTCCTCCACTCTCCACTGTTGCTCATAGATTCACTCAAAAAAATGTAAACATGAGTAATTCCAGGTACTAGTACAAAGCAACTTTTCTGAAGTAGAAAAGTAGTTTGGTATATGTAAATAATGTTATTTGTGTGTGCAAGTTGTACTTCTAGGGTAGCTATCTTTGTTAATCAGCCCTCGAAGTGTTCATTCACTCACTCAACTTTGTTTAATGTTGGCCTACACCCTTCACAGTATACCGAAAATGAGTGAACATATGTGAATAGTGCTGCATGCTGTTGAGGGAAGCTTCCGAGAGAAGAGAAGGCAGCTCTGTGGAGTATTTCCCCTGTTTATCAGAGGAAATCACTGTATTACCGAAGATCACATGACAGGTTCAAATGTGAACATGGTGAAATCATCAGTCTTTCATCTTTTTAATTGAATGTTAGTTTTATTTTTCTGTGACGAAAAAATCACATCTCTTATCAAAGCTTTTTCGAACTAAGATGGTAAAATGTTTCATGAGTACATATGGTTATCACACAACCTTGGAAGTCATTCACCACCTGACCTCAAGTGTATTCTCTGCCTTTCACCCAGTAGCTTCAAGTCTAGCAATGAAGCCGACATCCTCACTCACCCCGTAACACATGAGTGGTGAGAGTGGTAAACAACACTTCCTGACTCATCCGGAGCCTTACCATTCCTGTACAGAGTTATCAATGAGTATTGTGCGAGTTCAGCATCAGTACCTTTCTGGTCCACACTGCCTATCAGCCTACTGTTGTCCACACTCCCCAATGTAACGACTGCTAGCACTGTAGGATTTTGGATTAAATACATTGTGAGAAACCAACTGGCATAGCAGAAGCAGGAAAGTGGTTAGATAATTAACATATGTGAGCTAAGACTGCTAAGACAAGCAACTTTTTGTGATGCTACGGTGGCGCTATGCCCTGCACCGTATTTACAAAGTGGCGGTAAGCCACTTTTTGTGGATTAAAGCCAACTTGTAAATATGGCCCCTTCACACGCAGCACTTTGCGTGGAAGGGGTGTGCAATGGGTGTTGCTGTGGGCGTGCTACAGCAACGCCCATTACATTTTAACGCTGCCCCAGATTTACAAGATTTCGTAAACCTGAGACAGTGCCTAAATCTAATGCTACTCCAGGAGTGGCGTTAGCAGGGCGCAACGAGGAAAAATACTTTTTTTTCCTCCTCATTTATTGCTCTTTCTATGTGTGCTGCATTCAGCAGCACACATAGAAAGAGCACATCGCCATTTAATATTGTTTTTGTGTAGGAAGGTGTCCCTTACTGCATAAAAAAATCTCCCACCTCGACGCAGCCATCCTTGCACCATGGAGCAGGGGTAGCTGCTTTGACGCTCGGCTGCAAATTTAGCGCCGGCGCAGTGGACAACACAAGGGTGCGCCGTACTCAATTAAAACAGTTCATCCCTGCATTGTGAAAATGACGGAGCACAGTGCTGCCAATTTTGGCACAGCGTCACGTTCCATCATTTTCCGTTAAATATGGGCCTGGAGCTCCTCATGCCTAAAACAAAAAAGATCTGACCTTGTGCAGTGTAATCTGATGCTCCTGTAAAACACTCAAGTGCCCTTTGGCCAGGTTCATTATATATAAAGCTGCAAAAAAAATTACGACAAAATTAAACAACATCATAGTCCTCATTTAGAGAGAGGCAGACCATATCTGCAATAACAAGGTAGATGTCCTTGTTCTACTACATTTGTGGTTTCCCATATCACCCCTGTGGAAAACCTCAGCCAGCACCCCGTCTACCACAGGCTTCTGGCTTTAGAACACCAGAAGGCTCATCCTATTTAAGATGGGCCTTACAGTGCTGACTTTTACTGTTTAGAAGAACTCAGCAATTACCCCCACACTCTGGGGGAAAACTTTAAGTGCATCATGACCATTACTATTGTGTTTCATGAACCAAACACCCACCTTAGAGATTTGATCAGTGAAATGTAACCAGTGGCAAATGGGGCGACATGTCATGGTGCCCGACCAGGGAAAGTTCTCCTGCCATGTAGTTAGGAGCCCATTGACTATGAATTCTCTCTTAGACCAGTTGGCTAGTGGAGGCATTGCCTTCACCATGATAGCAGTTTGGAGGCCAATGCACCAAACTGAAAATGACACCATATGTATCTAATAAGTATGTTTGTTAACTTAACCACATTAAAAAATAGTAGGGAAATTAAGAGGTTGGGTTATTGGTTGAGGGGCGTGAACACCCTTCTCAAGCAACAACCAAAATATCTGTCAGAGTGAACCACAAATGTCACTAAATTAATGTATGCTAACCCAGCCGGTGGGCTGGCACAAAAGCAGTTAGGCTTAACCTAGAGGCAATGAGTAAAGTACATGTAGGAAAGTACCATCTTCCTTGGCATGTTACCCCCATTTTTACCTATATGTCAGTATGTTTTTGCCTGTCTCACTGGGATCCTGCTGGTCAGGACGCCAGTGCTCATAGTTTATGGCCTAATGTGTGTGTCTGTGTAGTGCTTGACTGTGTCACTGAGGCTCTGCTAACCAGAACCTCAGTGCTTATTCTCTCTCTGCTTTTAAATTTGTCACTGTAGGCTAGTGACTTCATTTACCAATTTCAATTGGCACACTGGACCCCCCCCTTATAAGTCCCTAGTATATGGTACCTAGGTACCCAGGGCATTGGGGTTCCAGGAGATCAATATGGGCTGCAGCATTTCTTTTGCCGCCCGTAGGGAGCTCAGACAAACCCTTGCACAGGCCTGCCATTGCAGCCTGCGTGAAATAACACACACGTTATTTCACAGTCATTTTCACTGCACTTAAGTAACTTATAAGTCACCTATATGTCTAACCTTCACTTGCTGAAGGTTAGGTGCAAAGTTACTAAGTGTGAGGGCACCCTTGCACTAGCAAAGGTACCCCCAAATATTTCAGGGCCATTTCCCAGACTTTGTGAATGCAGGGACGCCATTATACGTGTGCACTACATGTAGGTCACTACCTATATGTAGCTTCACAATAGTAACTCCAAATATGGCCATGTAGCATGTCTAAGATCGTGGAATTGTGCCCCCATTTCAAATGTGGTATTGGGGAGCCAATTCCATGCATCCTGGGGGCTCCACTATGGACCCCCAGCACTGCCAAATCAGCTCTCTGAGCCTTGCACTGCAGCTGCAGCTGCTGCCACCTCACAATCAGGGTTCTGCCTTCCTGGGGTCTGGGCAGCCCAGTCCCAGGAAGGCACAACAAAGCATTTCCTCTGAGAGCAGGGTATTACACCCTCTCCCTTTGGAAATAGGTTTTACAGGCTTGGGAGGGGTAGCCCCCCCCCAGCCTCTGGAAATGCTTTGAAGGGCTCAGATGGCGCCCTCCTTGCATAAACCAGTTTACACTGGTTCGGGGACCCTCTGTCCCATGGTCTGGTGTGAAACTTGACAAAGGAAAGGGGAGTGACCATTCCCCTGTCCATCACCAACCCAGGGGTGGTGCCCAGAGCTCCTACAGTGTGTCCCAGACTTCAGCCATCTTGCTTTGCAAGGTGTGGGGGCACTCTGGAGGGCTCTGAGTGGCCAGTGCCAGCAGATGACATCAGAGACCCCTCCTGATAGGTCCTTACCTTATAAGGTAGCCAATACCCCTCTCAGGGCTATTTAGGGTCTCTCCTGTGGGTTCTCTTCAGATTCTGCTTGCAAGTTTCCTTCAGGAATTCTCTGCAACTACTACTTCATCCTCTGACCTCGGATCAACCGCAGCCTGCTCCAGGAAAGGCTGTAACAGCAACAAAGTGTCCACAAGGGATACTTTTCCTCTGCGACTTCAGCTCCAGCCAGCAACTCCAACAGTTTCCACGGTGTGCACGCTCTGAGAACTCCCTGCCTTTATCCTGTACCAGAAGGACCAAAGAAATCTCCCGTGGGGTGACGGAGTCACTCCCCTGCTCCAAGCAGGCACCTTCCAAGGCAATGACCAGTACCCTTGGACTCCTCTCACAGCGACAAGCGTGCTCCTAAGAACACAGAGGGTGGACACCATCGACATAGACTGTTCTGAGGTCCTGCTGACGCAATTTGGAGGAGGTAAGACCTTGCTTTCCCTGAGAGCGACAGTACCCCTGTGTACTGCGTCTTCTTCACCTCCTGAGGCCTCTGTGCACTATTTGCAAAATTCCTTCATGCACAGCCTGGTCCAGGTCCCCAGCACTCCATCTGTGATGCTCAACTTGCTGAGTTGTTCTCCGGCGGCGTGGGACCTTCCTTTGTTGTGCTGCACCAACCACATTTTGCACCTCCTTTGTCCCCATGTCCTGGGACTCCCGTGGGTGCTGCCTGGCATCCTGAGGGCTCTCTAAAGTGCTGAGAGCCCCCTCTTCCTCCTCACACAGAGTTGAGGCCTCTAGGTCCCTCCTGGGTCCATCCAGCGCCATTTTGACGCAAAACACACATTTGGCGTAACCAAGGCTTGTTGGTGACCTCCAACACAAAATCACATCTGCAGCCATCTTCACGTTGTGAGATATCCTTTGCATCATGCAGGAACCCACTGGCATCTTCCTAGGGTGCATTCTTGCAGTCTTTGACTAACCGGGGACTCTTCTTTTAGTCCCTCTTCTGTGTTGGCAGGGGCTCCTGCCCTTCCTGGAACTTCTTTCGACTTCTTTACTTGGTCCCCTTCTTATGCAGGTCTTCAGGTCCAGGAATCCAGCAGTTGTTGTTTGCAGACTCGGTTGGTTACTGAAAAATCCCAATCACGAGGTGTAGTGTGTCCTAAGGAAACATGCAGTACTTTACTCCTGCTTTTCTGGGCTCTGGAGTGGGGTAATGTACTAACCTTTACTGTATTCTTACTCTCCCAGCGATTATGCACACACTACACTTGTCTAGGGGGGAATTCGTGATTTGCATTCCACTTTCTTAGTATATGGTTTGTGTTGCCCTTTGACCTATTTTCTCCCATTGCATTCTATAGCAATTCCTATTGTTTGCACTGTTCTATGATTATTTACTTGTCTAATTTTGGTGTCTAGTGTATGTATTGTGTATAATACTTACCTCCAGAAGGAGTTTTGTCTCTAAGATATTTTTGGTACTGTGTCACCCAAATAAATACCTTTCGTTTTGGTAACACTGAGTATTGTCTTTACGTGTGTATAAGTACTATGTAACTATAAGTGGTATTGCATGAGCTTTGCTTGTCTCCTAGTTCAGCCTAAGCTGCTCTGCTATATCTACCTACATCAGCCTAAGCTGCTAGAACACTACTACTTCACTAATAAGGGATAACTGAACTTGGTATAAGGTGTAAGTACCCAAGGTACCCACTACAAACCAGGCCAGCCTCCTACAGTACATATGTAACACATCAACAGTAATAAAGTGAAAATACAACACATGAAAAATCGCACATCAGTATGGAAAAACAGAGTAAAGATTAAAAAATAAAATGAGGTCAAAACAACAAACATTCAATCAGCAGAACTGGAGATATGCAATTTTAAAGATTTAGATATGTGTAGCGCCCAAAAGCACAAAGCACCATTTGCGGTTACCTGGGTGTGCTGAATCGTGGGAAAGTCACAAGTTGAGGCCAATCATGATGGTGCACAGGCCAGATACAGAGACCAGGTTAGTCCCACTGAAAAAGCCATATTGTCAAAGTCCAGCACTAAGAGTCCAATTTTCTGGGAAGGAGGCCGCAAATACCAGGAAGAATGTCACGGATGGTCATCGCTTTATCGAGAAGAACAGGCTAGGCAGTAGAGTCAGTGGAAAGTGCAAAGCAGACTCTGTAAAGCGCGACGGGGCTAGCCATAAGGGCCCCCTGCGCCCCATCTCTGCCTTTACATGGCAGGGCAATCGCCCTGTAAAAGTAGGCGAGAGGGGGGTCGTAATCCCCAGGGCAGAGCTGCTTGCAACACCGCCCTGGCGGATTGGGCCCGCTAGCAGTGCCAGGCCATCGAGCAGCCAAAAAGGGGTGGTGCCGGCGGTCCGATCGTGGAGGTAACACCACGTTCATAATGTGGCAGCCCGACCGCCGCTAGGGTCGTAATGATGACCTAAATTACTTCTTTCCATCAGCAGTGGAATCACTTGGCTGTACTCTGACTGCTTCTCTTTTTCTAGTTCCATACTAAAATAAATTTGTGAAAGCTGCCAATTATCATCTGCTTTCTCTCCAAAAGATTGATGCTCAAATTTACTATGATTTTGCATCAGGGTTGTATTACTTCTGTGGTGCAGCCCCAATGCAAAATCCTTTTGCCATTTACTAAGTCATGTAGAGCCACTTAACATGGTTTCATAAATATAAACTAATGCAATGCAGTACATAGCGCTTCCATGCCTTACTTTGCGTCGGGTAGGCATTGTATGGGTAAAGCATGGGCATTCCCATGCATGCACCCATGTATTTTGATGCAACCCAGATAAACAAAGACAAATAAACCTGGGTTTGTGCCAAAATGGTATGCTAACCTGACAGAGGCGTAACGAGGAAAAATATAATTATTTCTCCTCCTTACTTTCTCTTTCCACATGCATATACATCTAAAGATTGTTTTGGTCAAGAAGATATGTCTTCCTGCACAAAAACAATCCGGCATTTGGCGTTAGGCAGCTCGCAGTGCGCCAGGACAATGAAAGAGCAGAAATGGTCCAGGACTTTGTAAAAATAGAACAATTCTGCTCTCTCCCTTTCACACAACGTAGCTCATCAAGTTTCCTTGCTGCACCACATTGTGTGTAATAAAAGTACAAATGCCCCCAAACATCTCTTAAGGCTGAACCAACTAAAATATGCACCCTATTGCTTGGTTATCTTTCACCAGGAATCCAGAAACACCCTCTTTGCAGTGATTCCCTAGTCCTGGCTCACCACACTCAAGTCCATTTTAATCTTCCCAGCTAGGCTCTTAAGTTCAGCAAGTGCAATTATATCACCCTTATCTAAGTAGCCTATACTGCTACTCAACACAAAAAAGCAAAAGTCAGATTTAAAAAAACACTGCCAGGCCTATGGGGTCTTACGTCTAAATAAGCCGATCCACCTTTCCAGTCTTCTCACAATTTTGGGCTGACTAAGAAGTTGGTTTAGGCAGGAAAAGCTAAGAGCTGGAAAATTCAAAAGTCACATGCTGGGAAGTCCTTTCATTGGTCAGATATGGTTGGAGTCTTCTCCCAGTCAAGTTTTCTACGTTTGGACTTAGGCTCTGATTTAAGAGGGCCTAGCGCCTCCTTGCGCCACATTAGCATAATTTTTTTACGCTAATGTGGCCCAATGAGGCCAAAATCACCACGTCAGATTTACAAAGTGGCGCAATGCATTCATTGCGCCACTTTGTAACCATTTGCACCACATTATGCCTGCGCCAGACAGAATGTAATCAAGGGGGGGCATCCCCCGATACGTGGGCCAAAAAAATGGTGCAAAGAAATCTAAAAGATGTTTTTGCTGCACTTTTAACGCCTGCACAGAGCAGGCATTAAAAGGAGGCACACCATTATTTACAATGGGCCTCAATGTGCTCTGCAGGATTAGCGTCAAAATGTTTGATGCTAACCCGGCAAAGCGCCAAACTAGCGTAAAAATGTTTGATGCTAGTTCTCTAACTACTGCCATGGTGTGCTGTATGTTGAATACTGCACACACATGGTGGTGTTAGGAGGGCGCTAAGGGGCGCAAGAGAAGTGGTGTTGCATTGGATGCAGTGCCATTTTGTTTAAGTGAGGCCCTTAGTTTTTTTAAGCTTCCTCCAGTGGGGCAGGGCTGAATGCCGTAGCTGAAGAGAGCTCCACAAGGTCGGATACCTACTCTGTGAAATGAATATGCTTCTGTGGAAAAGCTACGAGCAGGAGAAACCTCAATCTTCAGTCCAGCTGCAATACAACATGGTCGGATTGACTTGGCTGGTTTTTCCCGGTCCTCCAGAGGTCTTCGGATCCAAAGATTACTAAGTCCCATGATTTTCAGTATGTTAGGAAGAGGACACTTTGACACACTCAAGGGCCTGAGGACCTCAGGGACAACACTGGGGGGGGGGTCACACCTCACGCCAGCAGAAGCCACCAGCAGGATCCAGGGCTGGCCCTGTTGGTATTGGTAAGCTGGGCTCTTCAAGAAAAGCCTTTGTGCAGCTTCATGTGGACCTGTACTTAAAAGGAGGACAGCCAGCTGATACCTAGACTACACTTCTTTGTCCTGGGTATAAGTGGGAGTAGGTCCAGCCCTTCTGGTCTCTTGGCAGGTCTCAAACAGCAGATGCAGCCCTTTTTCTGTTCTTTCGTAGTTCCAGAGTGTTCTGAAGAAGGTACTTAAGGGTGCCACATTAATACTTGGCACTGGAAGGTGGGTTGGGTGGATTTATGGCCCCTCACTAATCAACTGGGTAAAGGTTCTCAGGGGTAACCATACCCACCTTTTCACCAGTTCCTGTGTGCCCTACTGCAAACAATCACACAGTGCCCCTAACTCACTGAAGCTAGAGAAACCCTTCTCCCTTTGGGCAGAGACTATATAGCCATCCAGATGTGTGTTTATGATAATGAGCAGCCCCTCCTCCTTGGTCGCTCCAAACCAGCTCTGGGAAAACCTCCCATCTCACTGTGATTGGAGCCAACCCCATTGTCCATACTGTCAAAGGAACCACAACACCTCACCACACCGGGTCTTTGTTGTCTGCTCTGGAAGCAATTTTCACACCTCATCAGGCCATGAACATGAAGAGGGCTGCAGTAGAAAGCTAATGCAAATTAGTCTCTGGAGGTTTTGGACAAGGCAAAGGTAAACTCCTAAAAATGCATTTCCCGTAATAGTTATTACAAATTCAACTTTGACATTAAATTTGACTTTTAATCATTTTTAAAATAGCCCTTGTATTATATATCTTGCTGTTTCCTAACTGGGTGTAGCACTATTAAATGCAATGGGGTAGCTAAGTGCTTCTCTATGGAACGACCAGCCTTGTTGCAGTGAAAATAGCCTTTGGGGGCTAGTCACTGTAAGGATATGGGTAAAACTAAATTTCTACATATCCTATTTTTAAATACCATGCATTTAAGACCTACATAGAGGTGAGTTATTAATATTCAAAAGGAAAGGTTTGACCTAGCCTAAAGGGGTATTTTGACAGACTGTATAGCAGTTTTTAAACTGCCGCAGTCAGGCTGCAGTTGTAGGCTTGAAGCCATGTTTACACTGCCACTATAGTGGATAGTCCAGTAGGTGCTGCAGTACACTAGTTACATTTAACTTACAGGTCCTGGGTACACTTTGTACCACATGCTAGAGAATTATAAGTAAGTTAAATATGTCAGATAGGAGTACAACAATTTCAGCATGTTTAAGAGGTCAGGGCACTGAGGCCTGGTGAGCATGATCTCAGTGATCTCAGTGCACATAGTCTAACCATCAGCAGAATCAGTCTACAGAAAATGGGAGTGGCAATGCAAACAGAGACACTTTCATACAATATATAATAGTAATAATTTATATAGCACATGTAAAATAGACCTGGTTTATGTAATCAAATGCAGAAGAAACAGTAATTGCTTCTGAATTATGACAATAATCATACCAACAGGGGATTGAAATGAATGCAAAGTGTTGCATGTCGAAGCAATTGGGATGTTGGTTGACTGGGGTGTGAGCCCTCATCAACCAGCAACCAAAATTCTTGTCAGGGTAAGGCACAAGCAAACCTCAAATTCCTGTGCTCGCCCATTGGTACCTTGGCACAGAGCAGTCAGGCCTAACTTCGAGGCAAAGTGTAAAGCATGTGTGCAACACATCAAACAGAAAAACAGTGAAGTGCCACACAAAAAGGATCCTACACCAGGTTAGAAAAATAGAACTAAATGTAATAAATAAAACATGACCAAAACAACAAAAATCCAATAAGTAGAACTTGAGTTATGATTTTTAAAGAATAAATGGTAAAAAGTGCCAACCGGGGATATCTGGTCACGCCGGATCGGGACAAAGTCAAAAGTTCAGGCCAACAACAATGGAGCGAGGGCCAGCTATAGGGACCCCATTGGCTCTGCAACACCAAAGTACCTTAAGTTCTGGTTGTGGAGCATTTCCTTGATTCTGAACCATGCGGTCAAGGAGATGCATTGAATTTTCGTCAAAGTTCTCCATGCAGTGATGGTAAGGCGTTGATGCTGAGATGCGGTGGAGTTCAGTGGTTTTGGCTGCGGCATGGTGATGTGTTGATTCTGATTGGCGCAGAGACTGCGATGCTGAGTGGCAGCATTGAGGCTTTTGTCAATAGGGCTGTGGGTACCTTGCACCAAAGAAAGCCCCGCAGTGTGGGCTCCAAAGGTGATGCACAGGTTCTGTTCCACACAACAGCAGTGATGCACCAATTTTGCCTACTAACAGCAGCAATGCGTTGGTTCTGTTCACACAACAGAGGATGTGTTGGTTTCGCTGCGCAAACACCTTAGATCCACTTTCAAGAGCACAGGACCTGGGTGGCACCACTTGGCAGGACAGATTCACAAATGGCAGAGTCCAGGTGCAGGAGCAGGGTGGTTGGAAGTCTGTTATGTCCCTGAGACTTAAGATCAGGAGGCCAGCCAACCAGCACTTGGAGTCACTCTGGGTTCTGGGTTGGAGAGATTCAGGTCCAGTCCTTCTCACTCCCAGTCAGGAGGGCAGAAGATACAGGTCAGCAGAGCAGTCCAGTGGAGTGGCAGGCCTTCATCAGCACAGCAGTCCTTCTTCCTAGCAGAGTATCCACAGGTTCATAAGTGTACTTAAGTGGTGGTGTCAGAGGTCCAGTACTTATGTCCTGTTGAGCTGTAGAAGTGGGAGAGACTTTCAAGACATGCCTTTGAAGTGCACAGAAGAGCCCTTCCTGCCCTGGCTCCAGACTCACTACAGGGGGTTATGCAGCCCTTTCTGTGTGAACAGGACACAGCCTATTGAAGTGTAAGTTAGGCTGTGCCCAGCTCCTCCCTCCCATTGTGCCCAGGATGGCCCATCAAGGCCCATCAGGTCACACCGAAGTTCCCATTGTGTGGCTGTCTAGAAGGAATACACAAGTCCCCCCCCCCAGCCACCCCAGACATATGATCAGATAGAGGCTGTAGGCATCAAATTGCTGAAGTATGAAAATGCCAGCTTTCTAAATGTGGCATTTTCAGAATTGCAATTTAAAATCTGACTTTACCATCATTTGTGATTTTAAATTGTGATTCCAGAATCACCAAACATGAAAAGTCTATTTCTACTGGATGTTGAATTACACTTATAACATATAATAAGGTAATCCCAATGTTGACCTAGTGGAGAGATAGGCCTTGTAGTAGTGGTGAAAAATGAATTTGTTATCTTTTTCACTACCAGGACATGTAAAACTTAAAAGTACATGTCCAACTTCTTAAATACACTGCATCCGGCCCTTAGGGCTGCCTAGGGCCTACCTTAGGGGTTACATATGTATTAAAAAGGAACATTTGGGCCTGGCAAAAGGTTTATTTTGCCAGGTTGACATGGCAGTTTAAAAATGCACACACTGGCTCTGCAGTGGCAGGCCTGAGACAGGTTTAAAGGGCTACCTATGTGGGTGGTACAATCAGTGCTGCAAGCCTACTTGTAGCATTTAATTTACATGCTCTGGGCACCTGTAGTGCACTCTATTAGGGGCCTATAAGTAAATTAAATATGCCAATTGGGGATAAGCTCATGTTAACACAATTTAGGGAATTAACACAAGTACTTTAGCACTGGTTAGCAGTGGTAAAGTGTGCAGAATCTTAAGGCCAGCAAAAACAGGAGGTCTGAAGGCAAAAGGTTAGCGGTAACTATGCCAGGGATGCCAGGTCTAACACCATGTTAATGAGCTGTTTTATACTTTATATTTATATGGTACCTGGGCTCTGGAAACAAACGGTGGTTTTCAACTCCTGCTTTAGCAAGCAGAAATGTGGCTATTGCAATAAGGGAGATTCCCAAAGTGGAAGTTCTGACAAAGTAGTGAAGATTTTCTGAAGAAGCTTTCCATAAAATACACTAATGAATAGTTTTTGTGTTCTAATCTGGGTTTATGAAGTGAATCAAGTGTGCAACATTCCTTCTAGCTCAAGTCTGCATTGTCAGTAAAAGGGTTAATTACTTAAAATGATGCTTCAATTGTAACTGTTTAATGTGATCAGGTCAAATAATATTGCCAAGGCACCGTGAGCTTCAGACAACAAAGGCCAATGCCTGAGATTCAGGGACCCTGTTCATGACACATTGGCCATTTTAAATGTTACATCTTTGTAGAATGTCTGCGGTCTGCAATGTGCCCATTGTGTGCAACCATTCAGTGAGCAGTACTTCTTCCAGTGGTCAAGTAGTTTGCTAATTCAATATATTGACTGGCTGAGGGGTAGGGTCAGAATAGCATATATAAAGAAAGAGGAGACAACATCTGGGTTATTTTGGCTTCGCTCTTGCCTCATGGTCTCTTGCTTGGGCCTTACAAGGCTAGGCTCCGTGGTCGTTGGTCTCTGACCTGTTGCTGATGTGCGGGTCATGTGGCTGTCTGCTGATGCCTGCGGCCATAATCCATACCTCAGAACTGACCAAAGGGCCGGTGTATCTGACGCCCCCGCAAACTGGATTAATTGGGTGCTGATTGGAAAGTCAGAAAAGAGGGAATCATTTTCACTCATTGGGAATGGATAAATATGAACAACACAGTGAAATGAGAAATTAAATGCTTTCATTGAGGTGACATTTAGGATTTTTTTTATTTAAACAAGATTTTGAGGGTTTTTTGTTTTATGTTGTTCTTTTCAACTTTGCTAAATATCTGAACAGATAATTCGAAATGTATACTTGCCAGCATTTTTATTTTTGAAATGTCAACAAATTACTCTCATAATAACATGTAAATAACTTCAGGAGTGTGTTGGTTGAAAGTACATCTTCTGTTTATCTCAGGGAACAAATTAACTCTATGGATTTGTGAATTTCCCCTTAAGCCATTCTCTGTTTAAGTAAGCAAAATGCATTTCATTGACCTTTCCTTCAACATGTATTTTGTCTTGGCTGTACCTGTAAACAATCTTGCCTGAGCAATTTGTTATCGGCAAGCATTGGATTCATGTTTTGGTTGAGCAGAGATTAATGTAATTTATACGCAGCATAAAATCTTGTAAAAATGTGTTTAGATATAAAAATGCAGAATACTTACAGTTTGGTTTGCTAAAGATTAGAAAATGAATGCGTCCTTTTTGGGATTTATTTTTCTAAATTTGTTCAATACGACAAGTGACTTCACATTTCAAACGTTTATACAATTTTATGTTGATTTAATGTTTAAAAAACCCGACCACAGTCAGAAGCTCACAATTGAACTGTGTTTATTTCATTCCAATAGCATAGTCTGACATTTACTGTACTTTGGTGAACTTTTCTAATCAGTTAGAGTGAGTTATAAATTAATCCACTAGATGTCAGGAATTACGACTGTAATGCGCTTTTAGGGCCAGATGCAGGTAGAATCCGAATTGCGACCCGCAATTTGGGAGTCGTAATTCAGAATGTTGGATGGTGTCCCTGACACCATCTGCGAATCGCAAGGGGGTCTCAAAGTCCCACCTCATAATTATTCATGAGGTGGGTCGCAATTTGCGACCCCCTTGCGATTGGCGGCCCTCACAGGGATGGTGGCCAGCTGCGGACAGCAGACCACCATGTCTGTGACTGCTTTTAAATAAAGCAGTTTTTTTTTTTTTTTTTTTTTTTGTAATGCAGCCCGTTTTCCTTAAAGGAAAACGAGATACATTACAAAACTAAAAAATGAAACGTTTTCGTTTCATTTTTTCAGAGCAGGCAGTGGTCCATAGGACTATAGTCCATAGGACCACTGCCTGCTCTGGAAAAATGTTTTTAATGCCATTCACAAAGGGGAAGGGGTTCCATGGGGACCCTTTCCCTTTTGCGAATGGGTTAGCACCCATTTGAAATGGGTGCTAACTGCGATTGTTTTGCGACCGCATTCGCGGTCACAAAGCAATCTGGCATTGCACTGCGACTCGCAATTAGGAAGGGGACTCCCCTTCCTAATTGCGACTCGCAAACCCGTTTTGCGATTCGGTAACCAGGTTGTTTGTGCATTGCCAAGTGCAGTTTGCACATCGCAAACAGCGAAATTCGCTGTTTGCGACGTGCAAACTGTTTGCTACATCTGGCCATTGGGTCATACTCCTGTCTTCTGCCGATGTGTAGCCCTCTGTTGCGCATGCTATGTTTGAGCTCTGAAATACCCACATACATGCAATCATACTAATCGCATTGAGGCCCCAGATTCAGAGTCCTTTGGCTCACTATAGAGAAATCCCTTTAACAAGTATAAATCAAATAACCTAATGAACTTTTAGCCAGTGCTTCAGGTTCAAGTCAAAGATCCTTCAGAATGGAGCACTCTGTAAGGCCCTTACTGCAAATATACTCAGTAGGATTTTGCCAGCTGAAGTGAACCTGCTGAACACACAAGCCATCATTCCCTCTCAGACTCAGAGTCCTCCCCAGAAGCCTTAATTCAACCTAGCCAATGGGCACATCCCGCTGGGCTTCAATGGCCTTCTATCCAGTCTCTTATACATGTATTTATATTTTTCAGTAGCACTGCTGTACCACAAAGTACCAGGGCGCTTTACAAAGATCACTAAAGTGCGTCCACAAACAAACAATTAGTAAAGGGAGGTCAATGAGGACCACTTGTTGGGTGGATAGTTGAGCAGAATTGAGTAGAGATAAGGTGAGTTTGAATGGAGAGAGTGAAGGATGGCAGCAAACGTGAGATAGTGGCTGTAGAGCCTTTTAAACAGCAAAGTAGATGAGACAAAACTCATTAGCAATTTCTGCGTGTTTCTCTAGTCATGTGTAACATCATCCAAGTAAAGGTGGATCTCCCTTCCTTTCCTGTGCGTACGTGTGCCAGGAAATGTTTGCTGAACTGGTAAAGATTTCCAAATACTACAAGAATCACAGGATGATTCCTCAAGTGCTTGTGACATTTGGAATCTGGGTGTTTCCAGACGAAGCGAGTTCTATCTCCATGGTGATCTAGTGCTGCCGGATATCGTCTTTAGACTCTGTTGTTCTCAAACCAGCATTCCCGGAAGACGTCTGGGGTACCTAACAGTACTATCAGGCCTCCTAGACAGGTTTTTATAATCAGCTTAATACCCACTCCTGAAAACACATTCAGTACTTGGTAGAAGCTGTAAAGCCTTTCTTAGACAAAACGCCTGTGGTTTATGTGCAATTAATAACCAAGCAATAAAACACTTAAAAAATAAAGAACGTAAAATGCTCAAACAATATTAGTTATAAAGATATCAAATTAACAAGAAAAACTGCATACAAATTAAAGGAGACGGATAAAGGGATTTTATAAGAAAAAATGCACAAAGGAAAATATTGTATAAAGGTATTCAATATAATTATTTTAAAGATGCAATACTCTCTCTCGTGTGGATGATTAAGACTTAGGCACCATTTGAAACTCTCCTTCAATGAAAGAGTCAGGCTGAACTTGGTGGTAGGTCCACTTGAAAGTTTTTACTCTCGGAGGTACAAATGTTTCTGGAGGTCAAATATCTTCAGCAGAATTACCCTGGAAGCTGTGACTAGAAAGTGCTTCACATCTGATACTAAAAGCAGCCCTCTCTGGGCTTGAACCTCTCCCCAAAACACAATTCTGTCTGGGAGAAGTCACCAAAGTTGTGACAATTTCAAGCAGGGCTGACAACTTGACACAAAAAATTCAATTATGTACAGAGTTTTTGAGCACTCATATGAGCCCTGCTAATTTTAGGGATGCCCTCAGATATTCAAGACTGATTGTGCAGACTGAAGTCCACTTTTTCTTGTTACAGGTTAGTTTTCACAATGCAGCTTACAGACCCATAAGAAATTAACTGTCCTAACATATCCACTGGATAGTTTAGCAACGACTTCCTCTTTCTCAGGACCATCTACACCCTCATGTCACAGGAGAGATATCCCACAAGCAGGCTTGTCTGGTAGGGCATTAACCTCCTCCCCCACTGCCATAGCCCTGTGGTTAGGAGTCCAGCCCCACTGATCATAGAGTAAACTACTGATGAAGAAATGTAAGGCAGATAACGTTCACCAACACTTAGGCAGCGGGAGTTCTTTAGTGCAGCAGGCGTGGACGCCTTCTATCTTATTAAGTAAGTTTGAAGCATGTTCTCTTCTTAAAGTGGTATTTTAAGGACTAAATCAGTGATTAATTAGTATAATAAAACTCCTCATACTCGCACTGTTACAAATGTTTCTATGTCAGAATATTGTCCTACAAAAATATCATTACCAAAATACTGAACAACCAAACCTACCAAATATTGTGAAGATAGTTTATATATCTTATATATATATATATATATATATAAATATATATATATATATATCTGTATAAGACATGTACTGTTAAAGTACATATATGAAGCAATCAACAGCTGCTCCTGTAAGAGGGAGGAAGCAAGAGACTTAAAGATTAAAAAGATGTGTTTTCAACTTGTTCTTAAGTATGTCCACAGTGGATGTCTGCCTTAAGAAAGGTAGTAAGCTGTTCCATGGCATGGCCACCAAAACGTAAAAGCAATAGAAGTTAAAAAGTAGGGTGACCTCCCTTCCTAACTCTGATGATCTTGGGAATTTGCAGAAGGCCTAAAGGGGCTGAGCGCAGTCAGCATGTGGAGGTATGTACCTTAAAACGTGTGTGGAAGTAGGCCGGTCTCCTAGTAAGCAAGGCCCTGAAGATAATAAGCAGGGAATTTTCTTCTTGACTGAAAGCCATTGTAGATTACTCAACATCTGACTCAGTCTGTATGGCATATTGAAAATGAGCCTAGCCACAGCATTCTGAACCCCTGGTTGGAGCCCCTCAGGTGATGAGCACTAGAATAATCTGAAGCTCAAAATGCAACGTGCCCTCTTTGCGCCTTGGGTGAGGAAGCCAACATCCACATTCTTTGCATCCGCCCAACACTGCTTGAGCTGAGAAAAAACTTGCTCTGTAGAGACTTTGTCTGCTTGGGAGTTCACACTTGTCAGGCCCTAATTGTCTGCCTTAGTTCACAAAATACTACTTTAAACGTTAAAACAGTCCAATTCTTCCAGGCTCCAGTGACAAATTGTGGGCTTGTTTGCACCACCAGTGCCTCACAGCCAGGGCCCTAAACCTGCTTGCAGCATGATACAGCAGCGATCAAACATCTGAAGTCTTTTATAGTCCTTACACGGCTGTCACTGCAATATGTAAAGACTGCAACCACCAGCATGAACCTAATGAACATTACATCAAAAGCTACAAGACAGTGGTTCCCAAACTTTTTCAACCCACGGCTCCCTTGATATATTGGCAGTTGGCCACGGCTCCCCATTATGTCACCTTTTTTTGACGGGTGGGGGGATGTAAGCAGAGCCTCAGGAGTAATTCCATTGTTCTCCATGAAAATAATTGGGATGAAGCCAATGAAAGTATTCTAATCATATACGACCTGAAAGCCATGAAACACGCCCATTGCCCCAGAATTACACCCACAAATCTAAGACTATGCCCACAGGTAAATAACGTCTAGTCTTGAACAGGCCCGGCTCACAGACTGAAGAAGTAGAAGTCAACAGTGTCCCACCTAGGTCTGCCTCATTTCAAACATGTCTTCTCAAAGTCATTGTTGTTTACTTTCTAGTAACTGTACTGCCATCTACGGAACATGTAGTAACCTGCTGCAGCCACCACTTTCCCGACAATACATGTGAGAAGAAAAAAAGACTACATTTCCCGCAACACAGCAAGTTACTTTTGGCTGCTCCAGGTGGCGCAGTTTTGCTCTTGCACTCACCAGTCTCTTGACTGCTGAACTTTTTGGTCACCACCTTGCCCAACTTCTGTCCTGGGCGGTCACAGATCTTCTGGTATAGGTCCTGGTGAGAACTGCCACTGAATATCTTGATGTTCACCATCCTTGACCCTCGTTCGCTTGAAAGCCTAGGAGAGACGCAGCAGCCAGCGCAGTAGGACCCCCTTTATGCCATTGCCAAATGTTGCTACCTCGCTGCCAGTTGCTAACAGACATGGCATCTTCAAGGAGGACACTATATAGCGATGTTGCTAGAAGGCCTCAAGCTACTAGTGATCACGAATCTCCCATCTTACCTGCCAGCAGACTTCATTGCTCCTTGGCGTGGCTGAGGGATGTCAAGTTGTTGTCATAAATGTATTTGTCAAAGAACCATTCTAAACACTACTAGACCATCACAATTTAATTTTAGTGTAACCGTGGCGAGCATGGGCCAAGGAAGTCCCCTTGCACAGAGGATACTGTTCCCTTTGCACGCACCCAACATGGTCAGTCTTTTACAATGTGGTCTAGCATTTCAGAAATCCTTGAAGTGCATGGAGAGGGCAAACACTATTTGGTTGCTGCATTTTGCTCTTTATTCAGATGTGTTTGCTGTGCCATGTTCCATTCACTAGAGTTTTTATTGTCACCTGCATCAGTCAGTCACATGCAGTGATTGCTTGCTGTGTCCTACGATCCTTGCAGTAAAATTAATTGACGGCACTTTTGAGAATAACAGAGACTGCTTGTGCAATGCTAACTTGCTTTTACAGTGTTCTGCTTCATTCACAAGTATTTCTGTCTGGGCTCCATTGAAGATCATGCTTTTTGATGAGCCCTTCCCCTGTGGGTAGTGCGTTACTGTCCCTAAAGGGGTCGTAGTTTGGACTCTTGCTCTGGGCAAGACCACTGGTTCAAGGATGACAGTACTTATGTTTGTAGGCGACTATGCCTATCCTACAACAATTCGCAACTGTAGTCCCAACCCTTCCGGCGCACATAAAGTGTATAATATGTCCTAGTACCCTATCATAATAGGCCTAACCTTCTACCTAGAGGAGAGCTGGGTATGTTAAACCTAATATGCCAATGCCATGTCCCTCAAAGGATCCCTCAACCCTTATTACCTTGGAATGAGGTCTTGTGCTCAGACTCTGGAGAAACACGAAGTCCGGGTCAGCGTCAAGGCGACGTGCAGCATCGATAGCAGCGATGGTATCTGGTCAGAATCCCTGTGATTATCTGTCTAAAGTGTGATGTATTTATACAGATCTACTTGGACCCCTGATGTAGGTGGTTCCCAAACCATAGACAACACAGCATGCTTGGGATGGTAATTCCTAATGTGAACCCCCACAGTTTGTTTGTCTTTGTTGCATTAGTTGATGCCTTTGCGCGGTGGCACTGATAACATAAAGCTAAACAAAATGGCCTAACTATAAACAATCTTTGAAGAATTAATTAAAAAGGGCTAAGACAGAGCAGGCTAAGTAGGTTAAAAGTCACTTGGTGACGGGGGCCCGAGTCTGCAAGACCAAGGCTAAGCTAACTCCTGTTATCCCGTTAAAACAAACTAGGATTCACTACACCCTCCCCATTGCCGTAACAAGTATGATGCCATTACTGGACACCAGCGAAGGTGAGGGAATCCAATAAGGTAAAAAACTGCTCTGGACTAAAAGCGAAGCACAAAGCAAAAGTTAAAAACCTTTAAAATTAAGGTGGTTATTCTAACTTTGGAGGAGTGTTAAACCGTCCCAAAAGTGACGGTAAAGTGACGGATATACCACCAGGCGTATTACGAGTTCCATAGGATATAATGGACTCGTAATACGGCTGGTGGTAAATCCGTCACTTTTCCGTCACTTTTGGGACGGATTAACACCTCCTCCAAAGTTAGAATAACCCCCTAAATGTTTAAAAACATACAAAAGAGACTTAAATGTCAACCATGACAAGCACAGCAGGCCAAAGTAAGAATCATACTGGGACATTTAAGAATCCAATCATTGTTTTGGGGAACTATATTCATGATCTTGAAGAGTAGCTCCGAAGTCACCGACTAAAAAGTCATCAAAAAATTAGGCCAAATTGTCTGATGTAAGGTCGATCACCTGGGCGGATGGATTCATGGAGCAAAAGTGTGCAGTAGTCTCTTGTGCAGGTCCACCTGCATGAGTGCCATTGTCCGTAGAAGGCAGAGCCAACTCAGTCAACACGGAGTGTTCATTAGTGGCTTCACGGAGCAGCCTTAGTCTCATGGGGCATGACCATGTATGAACCCTTACCGGGGACATCAGCAGTTCTTGATCCACGGGAGGCACTGGCATGACGCAAGACACACTGTTGGCAAATGTTCGAAGAAGCACATATGTAGAGAAAGACAGGCTGCACGCACCAGAGGAGTGGTCGAAATGACAATGACCAATTCCACTCTAGTTCCTTCAGCAAGGAAGCATGGAAGATCTGAACCATGCGTTCACAGCACAGTTGTGCTGGTGGCAGCGGCTCCATCACTCCGTGTAGCTGTAAAGAAACAACCCCTGCGCATCAGAAAAAATAGCAGCAGTATTCCGCCAAATAATACCAAAATTATAGGAAAGCCACCAAACACACTTGAAAATAGTGAATGGATGGCTGACGGGATGACTCCGAAGATAGTCTGGAAGACTGACACAAATCCAGACCCGACAGCTTTAAAGAAATGGACAAGCCCAGTAGTGCCTGAGGCGTTGAAAATTCTGGATACCAGCTCACCAAAGTGCTTGGGGAAGTTGGTATTTAATAGGGATTGTATCTCGGCTGATGATCTCACAATCTGGAGAACATACGTCTCTCTAACGGATGTCAACGTGATCTGTTGTTGAAACAGTGGCGCCTTTAGTCTGCTCAGCTTGTCATAATTTACATTAATAGTATCAATGTGAGGCCACGTTTCTGATACCTTTATCTCTCGCGTGGGGAGGAGTAAAACATATTCACAACACGTTACGTCCTTAGAGACTTAAATTGTGTAGGCAATTCCTGGTCGCATACTGCAACAGCTTTGATCGCTCAGCACCACATAACTGCCATTGGAAAGTACATGAAATGCTGGTCAAATCAAAGGAACAGGAGTACCCTTCAGAAAACAGGCCAAGTTTGCGTCCTCGCATTGCAGTGGCCATGAAGGGACACCTGCTTGCAGATCATTGAATGACTAACAGTAGTCTCACATTTGCTTCCCCTTAGAAAGACCTCTGTTTCGCCGGTCAGACAATTGTAATCAAAGGGCAACTCCCACTCTTCCTTAATATAGCTATCGCCCAGACGCTCATACCTGCCTACGGTAAGATGTTTCAGGCATTTAAAAAAACAAAAGGTGGATATGGGCAGATAAATAATGCCATGTAGGAGCCAGACAGTTGAGGGACTCTCTACTATCGTAAAAGGCAACTTTTCTAACCTCTCTATATGAAGCATGGTGAAACTCGCTTTCCTTTTAGCCATTGTCTGTTGTTTCCCGGATAAATAAAACAAACAGCAAACAATTCTCTACTGTTAATGTATCTCAATTAAATATGACAATTTTTCAATGTTTGTAATGTCCAACCAAGCTGCATAGTAGAACGCAGCTGACTTTGTCCATGGTATAACCAGGACATGTCTGTCTGAATGATATCTATTGTAGACAACACTATGTTTGTTAGTGAATAAATTCTGTTGGACAGGGTGTTAATGCTGTTATCAACAACCGCCAAAGCCTTTTCTTAGTTTTTCTTACCAATTTGCCTCAAACGTGCAGCAGCTTCTATCTGAGAAAGTTTCCATATCTCGTTATACATAGCATATATAAATCTTTTAGAGCACTGTTTCCTAGGACCTAACAAGAAGTCCTGCAAGTCTATATCTTCAGAAAGTGTCTTAAGGTGTTCTTTAACTGCAGCTAACGTGTTAGACTGTACCCATTGTTGACACAGTTTACCCACACTGTGTGTAGTAACTATCCCCGTGTGTTGACCTGAGATAAAGCGAGGCTCTGGCTGGCTAATCTTGAAACCCCCTGAAGAATTTAAAAAACGCGCCTGACATCCATTGGTGTCTATTGGTCAAAGTAACCCCAGCCAGGACTGGAAAGTGAAGAATTATAGGTACCAGCCTGAATCTTTGCATCTAGTTCTTCTTCGATGTTATTCAGAAAGAGTTGCCAATCATTAAACTTAGCCGGTGTGGGGATACTGGGCGTGTTCATTTCTTTTATTTTTGCTAACACTAGGCAGTACGTCTGTTGAACAGTGTCATTTAAAAAAATCATTTGTACAGGAACCAGGCATGCTCTGAACAAGGCTTCCCTACCCTGTATTTGCCAAACTTGTGTTCCCCATACACTCTTTAAATCAATATTGTTCTTCCAGTGATCGTAACCTTCAATGGCAAGACGGGAAACAAAGGCATCTGAATATATCAGTTTTTTATCTGTTAGCAAAATTTTCCTAATTTTTGAAGGAGGCAATTTGAAAAAATATGACTCAGAATTTTTTGTGTCATGCTCGGAAAAATAAGTGAATTTTTCTATATACATTTTCGGGCTCCCCACTGGTGGTGTTGAACAATGTTCCCACTGTGTGTAAGTAAGTACCGGTCTATGTCTAGTTGCACGGTGCAGGTAGTAATGTTCCCAATTATTGTAGCAGAACATTTCCCCGTAATTCATTGTATTTACATATACATCATCACTTTCAAATACTGAATAGTCCTTCATTTCAGTTAACATAGAATCAACTGTCTGGACATCCCAATCATCAGATACAACACTGGATGTGATACCATCTGTCATGGATATTTTGAATACATATGGAATTTGAATGACCTCAGTAGGCCTGTATATTTCAAATGGAACTTTGTCGCACACAATCCCATCAGAAATGGGTACAGCTGTAATGTTCACCGGGGACAAGTCTCTGCGGACCTTGTGTGAGGAATGATATGGAGTTAAGACTTCATCTATTGGAGTGACAGTGGGGCGTTCAGGAATGTAATGACCATTTATCACTTAGAAGAAAACAATCACAAAACCAATCCATAGAAATAAGGTAGAAAATGTTAGGCAGAACCATAAATAGTTCCAGGGGTAAATCAAGTAATTTGTTTTAAGCAATAGATATAGCTTGCGTGTCTTTGAAACATTTTCAATTGCTGGAGTGGATGAGTCTGAAGAAAAGTCATCAATGTCTATGAAGTAACCATAGCCCGTCTCTGCAAAAACAGGCGCAAGTTGAGGACTTGTAGATGCTTTCACTTCACGTAGGTGCTCATAGTAAATAGTGCCATCGGTCTGTGTTGTATAGGTGTATAAGACAGCCAATTCTTGACCAGGTGTCGTCATGGAAGTGGTGACTGGAACCAGCAAGAGCTCATTCTCCGCCCTCCCCATGGTCGAGGAGGAATTTATAGCATTGTTGGACATTGTGACATAGTCCACAGTAGTGTTGGTCACTCTATTCTGAAGAGGTATATCCTGTTGGGTAGTGAGAGGGGATTGGGAACTACCCAGGGGTCCTCTGGGTTTACTGTGCAGGATCAGCCACATGGTGTAGTTGGAGTTTGTCAATCAAAACAAATCTGTTTCCTCAGGAACCAGGCAATGGTGACAAGATTACAGTTCTGGTACTTTGTATTCCCAAGACTGAGACTGGTACTCTGTAGGATGGACTGAATTCCTTCTTTACAGCAACCTTTTCACAAACCAGATCCCCAACTTTAGGAATCCAGCCAGTGGAAGTTGTTGGTATATCCCTTATTCCTAAGGTGGCAGCAGTGGTGGATGATTTATCATTTCGAAATTGTTGAAACTCCTGTAAGACAGTGAGACGTTAATTTATGTCAAAAGGTATTTCTGCTGCCACCATACCAGAACCATCAAGATCTGGGACATACATAGGTATCCCTAAGAGAACCTTATAGGGAGTTCGTCCCACCAAGGACCGTCTTGGCAGATTATTCAGTGCTCTCTGGACCCTATATAGGTGATGAAGCCAGCTGTGGCCAGAACCTAATACTCTAGCTGTTAAGGACTGCTTTAGATCACGGTTCGGCCTCTCCACTACCGAATTTCCCTTGGGATGGTATGGTGAGGAGTAATGGAGTTCAACACCCATCGTCCCCGTGGTGTCCCTGAATGCCTTAGAGGCAAATGCAGGGCCCTGGTCTGAGTGGAATTCTGCAACTGCATATGTACCGATAAAGATCAGCAAATCTTTAATAACAGTTTGGATGTCAGCCGACCGCTGCGGCCACACCCACAAGAATCTAAAACAAGACTCTACAGCAACTAGGATGTATTTGTATGCACCATCCGGTTGGAGTGGACCACAATGGTCCAGGTACACACATTGTAATGGCCTGCTGGACACTACGAGGGATGTCTGTGGTGGGCGTTTGATATTAGAGCCCTTTATTTGCTGGCACATGTCACAACAAAGGACATATTACTTTGTCTGTTTGTATAGACCCGGCCACTCTTTTCTGTAAGAGTGTTACTGTGGCCGAAATATCAACATGAGCAGAAGCGACACCCTCATGCGCTGCTTTCACTAGAAGTAATCTCTGGTCTTCATTGGGGATTGCTCAATCTCCAAGCCCAGAAAGTGTTGCATAAGCAACATTCTGTGCACTGATGTGGTAAGAATATTTTGTAGGGGACCCTTTCGGGAGAGACTTGCCTTCAGCTGAAGCTTTCACAGCACTCACTATTTCATTATCCAATCTCATGTGGGAACGAGTCACTGCAGCCACAGAAGCCGTAGCTACTGCGGATTTGGCTGCTTCGTCAGCCAAAGTATTACCAATAACGTATACTCCTACACATTGGTGACCCAATGTATGTACTACACTAAAGACATAAAGTGTATAATATGTCCTAGTACCCTATCATAAAAGGCCTAACCTTCTACCTATAGGAGAGCTGGGTATGTTAAACCTAATCTGCCAATGCCATGTCCCTTGAAGGATCCCTCAACCCTTATTACCTTGGAATGAGGTCTCGTGCTCAGACTCCGGAGGAACACGAATCCCGGGTCAGCTTCAAGGCGACGTGCAGCATCGACAGCAGCAATGGTATCTGGTCCATCCCTCTGAATATCTGTCTAAAGCGTGATGTATTTATACTGATCTACTTGGACCCCTGACGTAGGCTGTTCCCAAAAAATAGACAACACAGCATGCTTGGGATGGTAATTCCTAATGTGAACACCTACAGTTTGTTTGTCTTTGTTTCATGAGTTGACACGGTGGCACTGATAACATAAAGCTAAACAAAATGGTCTAACTATAAACAAGGCAGCCATCTTAGAAGAATTAATTAAATAAATGGGCTAAGACAGAGCAAGCTAAGTATGTTAAAAGTCACTAGGTGACGTGGCACGAGTCTGCAAGCCAAAGGCTAAGCTAACTCCAGTTCTCCCATTAAAACAAATTAGGATTCACTACAACACCATGATCTGCTTTCTTGGCAGACGTTTCTTGCCCACTCTCTTTGCTTATCAGCAGTTCTAGACTGTCTTGGGAGCAGAGAGAGGGCTGCTGTCTTATTTGGAAGTTATAACATGAGCAGCCCCCTCGGATCACCAAGTCTCCTTCTGGCCAAGGGAATGGAAATATCTGTGGTGGGGGAGGAGTTATGTGAGTGCCCGGCTCAGACTACCGCACATTGTTAAATCAAGTCTCTACTTTCAGGTGCTTGCAGGGCAGCCCTTCTCGCATATGATAGTCTACCTACCTTTTACAGTGTGCAGCACCACCAGGGGTCACAACCACACAGCGGCCAGGAGCTGAGAAGATATCTGACTTTACTAACTATGAAAGGGAGAGGCACCGAATCGAATGGAGTGGGGGAAATTATAAGCTGCATTCAGCTGTCTGCTAAAACATTCTGAATATCTATTTAGAGTTTTTGGGAGTGTAGGTCTTCTTTTAGGTTGGTCAACTGAACCCTGCTTTCAAGCCCCACCTTCACTTGACTAGATAGCTAACTCAGTGGTTCCCAAGTTGTATACTTGGTACGATGTTCCTTGAATAGTTTTGACGGTGCACCGGGATGCCACAGATTGGGAACAACTGCTATCAGTCAACACTAGTGCTGGCCTGAGTCGGTCTCTTAAAAAATCACTCAGGCCATCATACAGTTGCTACTAGAATCCTCTGAAACAACTTTGGGATACTCCATGTGCTCACAATCACTTTGCGCGTTCCACCTTGCACTCTCCACTCACCTTAGTCTAAGAATGAATATTATCTGTAATTCCCGTCCAATGCTTAAAGTCACCGGGGTCCGTTCTGTCACTGCTTCCGCCCCTTTTTTCCTTTATACTCACTCTAGTGGCCAAAATGAAAGCTCTGCAGAATGCTATGACCCGTCTGTCATTGTATTCTGGGGTCAACATGTGTTCATCCTGAGCTGATTAACAATGAACATTTTGTGGTGCTTGTATGAACTTGACTAACATCAACGCCTTGCCTTGTCCTGGAGGCTTTAATCTCTCTCCATCGAGCCTAGTGGCCAACTTAAGTGTGTTAACCACTGTTACACATATCAATTTCCAAATTGTTTTGATTTATATCTCTGTTCTCCGTTCTATTTTCTTTAGGTTCTAATGAATTTTTCTGGAGGTTTTACGGCACGCTTTATGTTACTAAAAAGTATTTTAAATTCTATTTTTAAAATTGATTATGATGAATTGGTTTTAATTTTAATTTAATGAGAAATATTTTTGTAAAGGTTTTAATTAACTGTACAGTAAGCTTAAACAAACACTGGAAAAATCCAACCTGGAGGTAACTAGAGCATGCACAATAGTGTGCCTAGAGTCTTTCAGTACATGTTTTATGAAAAGATCTTACTGATTTCATCAAACTGAAGGATGTGCCTGCCGCTGCCTAAATCTGTGGTTCAAAAGACAAGTCTTGATCTAACTTAACTCCTAAGTTCCTTACTACTCCAGATGGAGCCGTGGGGCTACCCAGTTCTGAAGGCCACTAGTTCTGTAAGTCCTGGAAGATGGAGGTCCCAAACAAGAGTTATCTCAGATTTACCCCCATTAAATCAGAGACAATTCTTCTTCATCCAACCGGCTACTCCACAGAGGCAGCCCTGGAATTTTTCGGTGACCGAGGAATCTAACCTATTGAAGTAAAGCATCAGCTGGGTGTAATCCCCGTAGGAGACAACTTTGAAGCCCCATGTTTCCACTACTCCTCTCAATGGGGCCATGTGGATGTTAAACCGAGATGGTCTCAGGATCCAGCTTTTTGGGACACCATGCTCCAACTGCTGATAAGAGAAGAGGAAAGGACACAGGCAGACAGCCTGATATCTGTCAGCCAGAAAGGACCTGAACCAATGCCATGCATGACCACTCACTTCTATGGTCTCCAGACAATATAAAATAATCTGGTGAGAGATGGTGTCAACGGCAGCAAATAGATCGAATAGTATCACCAGTGTTTTATTGCCCATGTCAAGGTTGGACCTGATGAAATCCGTGACCTCCAGAAGAATCCCTTCAGTCCCAAAACTTGGCCTGAAGCCATACTCCTCCAAATATTCACCTCTTTTTATAAAATTTTAGAAAACACTGGAAGCAGGGAAATCGGCCTATATTTGGAGGGGTTTGATGTGTCTGCCCAAACTCTCTTCAGCAGTGTGTGAGTACATAAGCCTTCTTCCAACCCACAAGCACCAAGGCCAATGCCAGAGAATTGTTTAGTACATCTGTAACCATTGGGCTAATCACCAGCCCTAGGGTTTTGAAAAAACGGGCAGGACAAGAATCCAAAAACGAACCTGAGTTGCACCCAGCCAAGAACTGCACTGTTTCATCCACAGTAAAGGGCGACAGAGGAGAGGGGGAAAGCAACATTTATGGGGCAAACTCTTGCAGTCTCTGCTTTCTCGGACTCAGAGACCGGCTTAAATAGGCTGTAAATGTTCTGGATCTTATTGGTAAAGATGGCTGCCAGGGAGTCACATAACACCTGAGAAGGAATATGCTGCTTGTGGGCACTTGGCACCAGGAATGTATTTACTTTTTAAAAGATCTCCTTGGGCTCATTAGAGGCTTTGGATTTTGCAAAGA
Organism: Pleurodeles waltl; assembly: GCF_031143425.1. Lineage (NCBI taxonomy): Eukaryota > Metazoa > Chordata > Amphibia > Caudata > Salamandridae > Pleurodeles > Pleurodeles waltl. The sequence continues at coordinate 1,667,328,003 of NC_090444.1, read as the reverse complement.
ACAATTCATAGCCCGCGAGGACTGGATTTTCTTCCTAAGTAATTTAGGATGGACTTATACAGCATTTTGTCATCTGCATTGTAGTTAGTCCTTCAGGTTCTTTCAAGCCTTTTATAAGTGTGTTTGTCCTCCCTTAGCTCTTCGGTGACCCAAGAGGCAAATGCTTTTGCACATTTCCCTGGGGACATTTTAAAGGGCACAATCGCATCTAATGCTGCCACAATATTGTTGTTGAGGGGCTCCAGTTCTCAGTAAACCCTGCCAGCGTCACGTGAGAGTCAAAAGCCTGCCTGAAAGTGGTCTCCATAATTTTATGACAGGATCTTATTTTATCTTCTCCTGCAGGGTGGCAGCTGCTAGGAGCTAGGACCCTGACAGCCAAATGTAAATGGGTTCAGCGCATGGTCTGACCAGATCAATGGCAAACGGAGAAGAGTTTGAAGCACATCACAGTTGGAAACAAATTAGGTCCAATTGGTGGCACCCTGTATGCATTGGGCCCAATGATCTCAGAGGTAGATTCAGATCCTTCAATATAGTTAATAAAGCCTGACCTGCTGTGTCACTGATATCAGGAGTCAAGTAGAGTAAATCTATATTTCCCTTTATATATTTACCATCATGATATTCGGTTGGAGGTGTTTTTGTTATGATGTTGTTGCATGATATTTGGAAGGGGATATTCCAGAATTATTTCTTCCCCTTAATATATGGTGTTTAGCATCAAAATTATTCCAGGGTTTATGCATCCGAAATGCTGAATACTGGAGTCAGATGTGTGAAGCATCCTAGCTAAACATTTGGAAATTTAATTTCTGGGGTTAATACGTGATCCAATCCTCTTGCACAGCCCGGTTTCAACAGATCAACATCCTTCAGAATAGGCTATCAGAAAATATGCAATAGGAAATTCCTAGAGCTCCAGAAGCAAGTGACATTTGTTAGGAAGATTGCCCCATTGCTCCCGACTTCCAAAGGCTTTGGAGAGCTGGCCTTTCAGTAAGTCTGAAACCAGTTTGGACTCATTTGACATGGTGCTACTGTCATTTAAAATGTCATTGTAGCTGATAAAGAATGGTGTAAAGATAGGAGTTTGCCCATCTGACGTAGAAAAACGCAGCAACTGTAGAACTTTTGTGTGATACCTGTTTTTTGCAGCTTGTGTATGAAAGGCCTATGAATATAAATCTAACAATGATTACGTTTTAACATCGCCTTAACCTGCCCTTGTCATAAAGCAGTGTCTGCGTTTTTCTCTGCTCTGCCCATTACAAAAATCGCCACCATGTGCAGTGCTTCCTTGCGCTGTTCCTAGATTTGCTTTATGGAAATGGCATATTACATACTCCATACTGGTATTCATTCAGGTTGGGATTGGGTATGGTATTTTCAGATTTTGCAATTACATTTTTGTGACAATCAAGGTGTAAGAATATCCCATTGTATATAAAAAAATAATTTAAAATCATTGCAGCAGAACTGATAATTCTGCTTTAGGACTGGAAATTAATAGAACAACTATTAGTCAGCACAACAGACTTGTCACTGACCGGCCTAATTTACATCACATAATGAGGCTATTGTTCCAAATTCAAAATTAGGAACCAGCTGCTAGATGTGATGCAAGAAGGAGCTGTTCTATAGGTGCTCCCTGATCCAAAGAGGGGTTTCTGTGATTACATCATCTGTTTTAAAGCTGCTTACTAGGAGAGTTCCTAGGCGCTGCTTGCAGTGTGGTTCATTTCATCAAGGTCTGATTGTGTTTTCTTCTAGTGGTGCATTTATGTGGGTTTTGTTTCATTTGTGCTAATCTAGATGAAGGTTTTCATTCCTGCAGGCAAATTTGCAGTGACAGCCAGAGCCGGGCAGTAGGTGCTTTTCACCATGTTTCCTGAAATACACCTTCAGGCATGTAATCCCCGAGGTAGCTTTTAATTCTATGTCCGGACCGGAGGCACCGATTATTCTTCTCTTTCTATGCTTTATTTTATTCAGCAGCCAATAAGAGAAAGTTTACAAACAAAACATATCCCATAAACCCCTTAAAATCACATGACCAACCATATATAACATATAAGGTCTATATAAGGTGACTACTATCAATACACTTCCTCTTTCTTTGCTGCTCCCGCAGCCAGTTAAGTGACATTTTCTTATCTCCTAAAGTTATTATATTGTGTATGCCCTTACTGTTTGGCATTTGGTCGCTCTAGCAAAGTTGTAGTATAACTGTATTATTTGCCAATTTCAGCACTCCAGAGAGTTCTCCCGATTTGTGGAGTGGGAGCGGGAGCAGACTGCGGTGCCTCGCGACCGCAGTCCTGTTATTGGTCCCATTGGGACAAAGAGCCCGCGCTCACACCCCTCCCGATCATCGCGCGCCTCAGCTGAACGCGGTGATGACCGGAATTGGACGCGTTCCGACCAAGGAAGAGGTTCTCTCCTCGTAAAGGGTCCCCAACACAAATTCTTGTGGATCGCACCTACTGTAAAAGAAAACAAGGGTCCAGGTGTTCCATAAAAGCTGCTCTTATTGATCCCTCACATTCTGTTACTTGATATTTGCACAGGGTTGTACAAATTTGCATAGGATCTGTCTAGAGTGCTGCAGGCGGCTCCCTCCAGGCTCTACCTGTTATCATTCTACGCCTGCTGGGGTTGTGTACTCCCCCTGACTGTAGACCTTGGCTACCCTTATGAAATGCAGTCCCTATGGGACCTTTTGATTTATGAATAATGGCTCAATCCTATACCTATGAGGAGGATGAGCATTTTGGTGACGACACTCCTTCATTAGAAGATGGTCTAGTGGTGGCTTTGGACAATAGTGTCCAGTTATCAGTCAAAAAAGCCTTGGCAAAAGCATTGGGTCCTCTTACCCACAATTTTGAGACTTTTGCTTGCCATAAAGGCTTGGTTACTCCCTCTTGCACCATCAGATGGGCCTTACGCTGAACAGTCTAACCCTTCTAAGGGTAAATCCAAAGCCAAGAAATGGCCCTATTCTGAGATATTTGAACGCTTGTCAGCATCAGTCCAGGGTGACCATGGTTACAGTACTGCTCAGGCCCGGGATTGGCAGGAGGCAGGCTTTCTTTCCGATATATTAGATTCTGATGCTTCATCTGACTCCAAATCGGACTCAGATCAGGAAGACCCTCCAGGCCCAAGTAAGAGTAAGCGGGTAGACAGGTCCCAAGAACAGTCAGCTTAGATGCCCAAAGTCCTCAATTGTAACCCCGAAGAAATAGTACACCCTCATTCCTCCAGTTGGACGCCCCCCACTGAGGTGGCGGACCATATCCATGAGCACATCAGGTTGGTGTTTGATAAGGAAGTAAGAGCCAGATTCCTGGCCGAGTGTCCCAGACACGACCTACATGGGAAAGTCACTGATACTCCTGAGGTTCACTCCATGATGGTCACTTTTATGTAGAAGTGGTCTAAGGACCCTAAGAAGGGACTTGATTGAGCCTGGAGATCCTGTCAGGATAAATTGCTGGATCTTTCAGGCCCGTTGGCAAAGATCTTGGAGCTTGCATTTTTGGCAAAGGAGACAAATGCTCCTATTGATCCGGACATTTTAGTTGGATGGGCTCAAATGGCTATTTTCCAATTAGGTAATGCCAATGTGGTAATCTCTACTGAACGACATCGATCAATCTTGATGAAAATAGATAATCAGGTAAACAAACTCACCTCCTCAGATGCAGGCCCTGTGGCGCAGGGACTTCTTTTGGAGCTCCCTTTATCAAGGATCTCTCCAAATTTGCATCCACCTTCAATTCTATGGATAATGCCCAATTGCCCCTCAAAAAGGTGTTTCGCAACACTCTTTTTCAACTGGCCGGACAAATGTGGGGCCGATCGTCAGGCCGTTTCTACTACCAGGGCCCCAGTGTAATTTAGCAGGCCCTGGACGAGGGTTCGACAGAGGACAGTCTACCGACACTACCTTCTATCCCACCCACTTCCGAGGTGGACACCAACACTATTGTAAGAATTACGCTAGAGGTCAGCAAGGCGCCTCTCAAGATTCTTCGGCTTCAGGTAAGAATTATTCCTCATTCAAAGGTGGTTCTGGGGGGCAGAGTGTGTTTATTTCTTGCCAATTGGCAGGACTGGACCAAAGACCCTTGGTTTCTACAGACAGTGCAGAGCTACAAACTCAAAATCTATCAATGCCCTTTCAGGTCTCTCCTCCCCCTCAATTCCATTTTCTCAATGACATCAAGAGGTTATTTCCTTCAAAATTCAATCTCTTCTATCCAAAGGGGCAATTTTCCATTCTTTCCTTCATGCCGTGGGGTTTATCAGACCAATCTTCTTAGTGGACAAGAAAGGAGGAGGCTCTTGCCTCGTATTAAATCTAAGAGTATTCAATGCCTGGGTAATTTACAGGCATTTCAAGATGGAGGGTATCCACCTCTTAAGAGATATACTTCAAGAAGGAGATTGGATGGTCCATTTGGCTCTGAAAGACGCAAATCTAACTATTCTGATCTTTTCTCCTCATTGGCATTTCCTCCAATTCCTTTGGTTTGATCAATGTTTTGAGTTTCAGGTTCTCCCTTTTGGACTGTCATCAGCCCCATGGTGCTTCACCAAAGTGATGAGGCAAGTAGTGGAGTCTCTTTGCGCTCGTGGGGTGAGATTAATTGTTTACCATGATGATTTGATCCTACCATTCTGATCATGCATTTATTTTGAACTATTCAACTTCTACAGCACCTGGGGTTTCTGATCAACCAGACCAAATCATGCATTCTCCTGCATCAGCAGATGGAGTTTCTGGGCTTCCAGATAGACTCAGTGAGGTCTCAGTTGATCCTACCTACACAGAAAGTGTACAGTATAAAGAGGAGTTGCGTCTCCTGCTGGACAAGCAATTTGTTTCTCTGAGGAATTTAGCGTGGATAGCGGGACCTCCCCACTCCAGGGCTCTTCAGAGACTCAAGATTTCTCATCTGCAGAAGGGGTTATCTTAGTTGGAGAAGGATTCCCTGTCAGAGGAGGCCAAGACAGAGATGTCTTGGTGACTCTAACACGTGGATGCCTGGAATGGCGAGGCGATTTTTGGCAGCTCTCCGGATTTCATCCTGTAGTCGAATGCCAGCAGATGGGGCTGGGGAGCCCATTGCGGGTCCTTGACCCCAGGGGGTCATTGGTCAGAGAAAGAACTCCACATACATTTTCTGGAACTGCTGCCGGGCTTGTTTGCAATCAGGAGCCTTTACCCCCTTTGATCAGATTGTTGCATTCTGCTACGGATGGACAACATCTCAGCAGTCAGATATGTCAACAAACTGGGTTGTATGGAATCATGCCTTCTGGTGGAGATTGCCAAGGATTTTTGGGCATTTTTGTCTTCAGCACAGGATTTCAGTGATAGCAGAATATTTGCCGGGGGTGAACAACTCAGTGGCAGACTGAGATTTCAAATTCCTCATTGATTGCATTGATTGGAAATTGCACCTAAGAGTGTTTCATTTGATCAAATCGCAATGGGCCCATGCTCAATGGACTTCTTTGCCTCTCGCCTGACTTATCAGCTACACTAGTATTTCAGTTGGAGACCAGATCTGGAGGTGACTGCCACTGATGCATTTCTGCAGGATTGGTCCAACCATCTGGGTTATGTGTTTTCCCCTTTCAGTTTGATTCAGCGGGTTCTGGTGCAGGTTCGTCGGCAACAGGCAGAGATAACCCTGGTGACTCTTCTTTGGAAAGCACAGTCTTGGTTCCCTGTAGCTCTGGAACTCTTGTGCGATGCACCACGCCTGATCCTGGTTCGGAGCAACATGTTGCTGGACCGGTTGGGGAATCCGCAGCCGTTGATTTCAATGGGCAAGTTACTCCTGGTAGCATGGAGAATTTATTCACAGGCTTCCTACATTAACCAGGCATGTCATCTGGCATCAATAAACAATACGCCTCCGCTTGGAGATGATGGGTTCATTGGTATTCAGAACAAGATTCCGATCCCTTTAAGGCCGATGTCAATATGGTAATTAACTTTCTGGTTTCTTTGGCAGCCTCTGGGCTTGCTTATAGGTCTGTTAACAACTATCATTCAGCTATTTCTGCGGGCCATCTGCCTGTTTCTGGCAGACCAGTTGGTGAACATCAGGTGGCGTAAAAAACTCATGAGGGGCATTTGTTTCTCTAATCTTCCCAGTCCTTGTTATTCGATCCTTTGGGATGTTAATGTGGTATTATTATTTCTTCAAAGGTGCCTAGAGAATAAATACCTTTCTAGCAAACATATCGGCCAAGTTGACCTTACTTTTGTGCCTTATATCCTGCAAAAGAGTGGCGGATGTCAGGGCTCTCGATATGGTAGGGAGGAATTTTTCCCAAGAGGGGGTTTCCTTTTCTATTTCCAATCAAACAAAAAACTAATATTAGGACGGTGTCCTATCCAGCGTACCCCCATAATTCTAAGCTGTGTGTGGTCCAATGTTTGAAAGCTTATGTGGGGGCCACTAGTGAATTCATGAGGTATCCAGGAGGACAGGTGTTGATTGCTTTTCAAAAATGGTTTAACACAGTAACTGCCACCACCATGGCTAGATGGATTCAATGGCTGCTCTCTGAACCAGGAATTGATGCCTTCATTTTTATAGTGCATTCAGTTGGAGGAGCCATGGCTTCTACATTGTTGACCTTGGGAGTCAGATTGGAGGACGTTATGAAGGCGGCTGATTGGTCGACAGAGTCGACGTTCAAAGCCTTTTCCTATAAACCCATTGTGGATTTTGCTTCTGTGGTGGGAAGTCAGCTTTGAACAAGCATAATTGGAGCCTCCACTCCTAACATACAATTTTTTTTTTTTTAAATTCTAGCTTACGCAACAAGAATTTTCAGTTCCTTTAAGGACACAGAGGCGAGGATTATCCCACCCTATGGAACATGGCGATCCTTCTTACAAGTTAAGTACTAATTATTTGCATTAGATGTATTATTTTCCCACCTTGTTGCGACATGTATTATGGATTGGACGTATCTTCTGTATATGGATTGTTTCATGTCTTAAGTGAATATTATGGGTTCTCTATGTGTTTTTTCTGGGTTCCGATCAGAAAAAGTACTGAAGTCTGCAGATTTCTTGAAGCGTTCATCTGGCGATGTTTGTTGTTCTTTTGCTAGAACTCTCGAGTTCGGTTGGAACTGCTTGTTAAGTTCCCTTGGACGGATGGCGTCAAGTTTCCTTTTGGATATGAGCTGTTCAATAACGTTTTGGTCCTTGTGGTTTCCAATTTTGTGTCGTTCTAATCATTTTGACACTGACTATTTTGCTGTGTTCTGTCCTTTTATGCAAAGAAAGAGGAACTGTTTTGATAGTTGTCACCTTATATAGCGGCCTTCTCTATGGTTGGTCATGTGATGTTAATGGGTTTATGGGATATGGTTTGTTTGTAAACTTTCTCTTAGTGGCAGCTGGATAAAATAAAGCACAGAAAGGGAAGCATTGTCCTCACCTCCATTTCCTAAATAGAATTGAAAATTCTTGTTGCATAAGCTAGAATTTTTTTTATTTCAGAGCAGTTGCGAGGTCTCCATACAGGTTTGTCCTGCAAGAGGCAAGGGCCTCTGAAACTATGCACTGTTACTTGCTGTGTTTAACAGGGGAACTTGCAATGCTTCCCCTTGCTAAAGGCAAGCTTCCCCCTTTCATCACTTATTGCTTCAGTCCTCCTCCTGTGCACTGCGCCCCGCCGCAAATATTTTCCACCTACTCGGAGCAGATAGTAAATGCATGCAGTAAAACCTCTGTGAATTGGGGATTCCTTGTGGTTTTGTGGAAAAAAATGGCCCCACGCGATAATTCCCCATTCACGAGCTTTCACTCTTAACTACACCTATCACACAAAAACGTTATCGATCGGTAAAATCACTCTATTACCAAACAACCCCTAATCAGGGCCATCGTGTCCACTGTAAAGTCCGTGCAACACGATTCGGTGCAAAGTAACACAGGTACAGAATGACACGGTGCTAAACCATCGCTAGGCCAGCGGACTGAGGTTTATTTCGTCTTTCAATGGATCCCGCGCTATTAACATTTGCTGGCATGTGTTTGTCACGAATTCTAATCCTGGCAAGGCTTCCTCAATCTTCCATCCTTCCAAGGGGGTTCTACGGAATGTCGTTTAATTGGATTCTAATAGGGTTTAGAAACAAAAGAAGTGTGCTACATCCCGCTTTGTTTAAAAAAAACAAAAAAACGAGTTGTTAACCATATCACGAAGATTCTGTCATAAACCAGAGCCATATAAATAGATGTGACTGAAATGAAAAGCGTTCCGCCGGCTAATGCGAAAGGGTACAAGTGAGTGAGGCACATGTTCAGTGATTACATCACTTCTACTGTTTCAACATTTCGACACGTCTTAAGCCTTGCAGTGTTACCACACTTGACGATGCAGGTGGTTGGGTATTTTACTGTCTGGCCATCTTTCTGCAACAAACCTGCCAAGGACTATTACCTCAGGTTCAGTGCTTTTCAGCACTGCAGCCAATGTTGAGTCTCGGGCGCTCGCGGCCACGGCACACCTCGTGCGTCAGTGGCACGACAGATGCATCTGGGCTGTCACGCAAAACACCGTCCATTTTTACAAGACAGACAGCTTCCGCCGCAGGCTGCGATTACAGAGCGCTGACTAAAGAAATTCCGCGCAACCATTAGATTAATAAATGCATACCAGTCTGACTGGACTCCACAAGCCGGCATTTTACTGATCCCCTAGAGGAAAAGGACATAGACCAACCACAATAATAGGGAGAGAAATACATTGATAACAGCTGGAACACCCACACAGCGCAACGCGCTCTAACAGACACAAACAGAGACTTGGCATTAATTTTAAACACGCTCTAGCAAAGCCAATATGTTTGAAGTCGTCTGACAGACTATTGGTGTTGTTAATGCTGGATTTTACATGGTTTTTGTTAAACCTTAATACGGTGGAGCTGCTGGACCCTCACCAACATAAAAACGCATTTGCTAAAACTAAAAATATTTTGTTCGTCTCAAAAAACATACATTGTGCTACTAGTCCCTGCCACTGAATGGTACTATGGGGCATATTTGAGAAAAGTGGTGCTGCACACAGTTCAGCACCACTTTTCATGCGCCCCTTTGCGCCCCCATAATGCCACCATGTGTGCGCCATATTTTAAATATGGTGCACCATGGCGGTAGTTAGGGGACTAGCGTCTGAATTTTTGACAGTGGTCTAGAGTTTTGCAGGATTAGAATAAAAAATTATGAGGCTAATCCTACAAAACAACCAGAGGCTCATTGTAAGCAATAGAAACCTACTTTTAATGCCGGCTCTGAGCATGCGTTAAAAGTGCCCAAAAAAGTGGAGCAAGAAAATCTCTTAGATTTCCTTGCTCCATTTTGTTGACCCCCCTAGCGGAGGAACATCCCCTTTGCATACATTATGCCTGGCGCAGGCATAATGTAAGAAAAATGGGTTCCAAAGTGGCGCAATGCATGCATTGCACCACTTTGTAAATATGGTGTGGCATTTCTGGCCTTCTAATGCCACATTAGCGTAAAAAAATGACGCTAATGTGGTGTTAGAATGGCGCTAGGGACTCTTAAATATGCCCCTATGTATATAACTACTGGCAGTCACCAATAGATAGTTATACTTAGGACCTAGTTTTGATTGAAAAAGCTTTGCTTGACTTGGCTATATCTTTGGTGCCGGCTGATGAATCTTATTGAAATTTCCCCCAAAAATTGTCCCAAGGGTCTTGTTGTATGAGGAAAGTTTTTGGGATCCGTCAAGCGGGGGCTGAGAAAAAAGGGGGAGGGTAAAAAAAAGTGTCTTTCCCATTTTAATTCTGAGGGATTTTGAACACAACTACAGCCAGACCCACTCGATGGAATTACACCAAATTTGGCAGAAAGGTAGCTTTAGGTCCAGAAAGCATGCTTTTCGTTACTTAGTGTGGATCCGTTCAGTAGCTTTTGAGATATTAAAAGGAAAAAAAATATGGGTATCTAGAGCTGCAGATCCCGAGATCTCAGTGCTGAGATCTGATTGGCTGCCAACACTTTAACCAGGGGGTGTGAAAGCACTGAGAATGAGGGAAGGCAGGCAATAGGCACGCACAAATCAGGCTGAGAGTGAGAAGAAAGCAGTGAGAAGGAGGGAAAGGCAAGCATCAGGCACGCACAAAATGAGGATGAGAGCGAAGAGAAAGCAATGAGATGGAGGGAAAGGCAAGCAGCAGGTGCACACAAAATGGGGATGAGAGCAAGGAGAAAGCAGTGAGAAAGATGGAAAAGCAAGCAACAGGAATGCACAAAACAGGGCTGAGAGAAAGAAGAAAGCAGTGAGAAGGAGGAAAGGCAAGCAACAGGCAGTGTGAGAAATGTTTTTTTTGGTTGGCTAGGGTATGCACCTAAGTCAGGTAGAACCCACAGCTCTAGTCAGGGTAAGGGAGATGACTCCTGCAAGATAACCCCTGCTCACCCTCTGGGGAGCTTGACCAGAGCAGTGAGGCTTATCCCAGAGTCAATCTCTAAAGCGTTTGCACAACACAAGCACACCAGTGACACAAAAAATACATCACAAAACGGACTACACATGAAATTATAGGAAAATAAACTGTATAGCATAAAACATAGAACAATAATCGCTTTGCCAACTAGGCGATTTGCAAACAATCATTGTTAGTGCAATAAGATAAAACTTATAGGTTGCACATGTCATCACGACCACCCCCCCCCCCCCATTATATACAGAATGCAGATCCTGAACTGTGTCCGTTATCCTAGCAAGGCAATAACAACATAACAAATCACCTCAGGTCATAAAATACAGCAGGAAAACAAATGAGGGCATGAACATAATAGAGAAATGCAGAGAATAAAGTAGTCACAAAAGACACCTTCTTCACGAAGGCCACAGCGCATCTGCGCTCTTTTTACAGCTTGACCAGCTGATAAAACCCCACTGTAGGAAAGCCACTCTTTTTGGCATGGTTACCCCCACTTTTTGCCTGTTTATCAGTGTGTTTAGACTGTTTTCTCTGGGATCCTACTAACAAGGACCCCAGTGATTGTGCTCTCTCCTCTAAATCTGGTTGCTTTTGTACACTTTACACCCCACAATTGGCATACTGGTGTACCCCTGTAAGTCCCTAGTATGTGGTACTTAGGTACCCAAGGCATTGGTACACCAGGAGTCCCCCAGTGGCTGCAGCATGCATTATGCCCCCCATGGGAGCCCATGCAAACTGTGTCTGCAGGCCTGCCATTGCAGCCTGCGTGAAAAGGTGCATGCAGCCTGCGTGAAAAGGTGCATGCACCCTTTCACTGCTGGTACCTGCACCAGGTAACTATAAGTCAGCCGTATGGTAGTCCACAGGGCAGGGCGCAGGTCCACGTTTATATGGCGGCACCCCTGCATGAGCAGAGGTGCCCCACAAACTCCAGTTCCACTGAACTGGACTTTGGAAGTGGAAGCCATTTTACCTGTGTACTGGCCATGGGTCACTGTGGTCCAGTTAAATAATGATAAGTTCTAACCTAGGCATGTTTGGTGTCAAACATGTCAGACTCATACCCAGTCTTTCTGGGTTTGCGGGCAGCCCAAGCTGCTGCATCCCCTCAGACAGATTTCTACCCTCCTGCTGCTTGACCAGATCAAGCAGGGGAAGGCAGAACAAAGGAATTCCTGTGAGAGAGGGAGGCAATACCCTCTCCCTTGAAAATAGGTGTTACAGGGATGGGGAGGGGTAGTCTCCCCTTGCCACTGGTTTGCTTTTAAAGGCATAATCCAGTTTGCACCAGTCCAGGAACCCCCGGTCCCTGCTCTGGTGCAAAATCACACAAAGGACACAGGAGTGACCACTCCCCTGTCCTCCTCCAGGTGGCCACTTGATTCTGCCATCTTGAAAACAAAATGTGCAGAGGTCCCTGGGAGAATCTGGTTGGTCAGGACTGACGTCAGTGACCCCCTCCAATAGAAGGTCATCCTGCAGAGTGACTAAGCCCCCTGTTATGGCTATTTCGGGACTCCCTTGCAGTTGGGGGCCCCAGATTTGTCATGCAAGACTCCACCAGGACTTCTCTCGAACGATCTCTTCTGATCCTGGCCACCGGAACCACTGCTGGACTTCACCGGAACTAAACAAGCCTGCAACTCCTGAGATGATCCTGCCTTGCAACATTGTTTCACCAGCTCCTTCAGCATTTGCAACATTTCCGTGCTTTGCATCATTTGCGGTCGGCAAGACTTCAGCTGCACCAAAGAAGCAAGAAGGAATCTCCCTTGAAGTGAAGGAGTCATTCCCCTGCAATGACGAGCGGCTGCTGGGATCTTCTGCCATCCGGCTCCAAGAAAAATCTCTAACACAGGTCGTGGGTCTGAGCGACTCCTTGGTCCTCTATACCTGCTGTTCAGTGAGCCCTTGCCTCACCTCGCAGGACAATACGCCTGTGCCCTGTGACTCTTGCAACAACCAAGGCTTTGTTAACTCTTGCTCCAAGGGCATCTTCAGGCTCATGTAACTCTGTCCTCCAGCACTTATTCCTTATAAGGACAGTCTCTCCTCTGCTGCTCCAGTGTGTTGACTGGGCCTCACTGCAACTTACTGTGCCTGCTGCCAGTGGATTGCCTGTGGGGGCTGCAACTGTTTCTGCTCGCTCTCCTGACTTCTGAGGGTCATTCTGGAACTTCCCTCCAAGGGTTGAGTTCCCTGGATCTTGCTGGTCCTCTTCTTCACTGCAAATCTTCTTTTGCTCCAACTTGCATTTGCCAAGGCTTGTTGGTGGTCCTCCTGACCACTGACCGTCTGTGACCCCGCAACCGATGTAGGACATCATCTGCATGTCTCCAAAGACCTCTCTGCAGTTCCTGGACTCCACAGCTGATCTTCATCTTCCCTTGTCGACCTGGATCTTCATCCATAGAAGGGTGGGTAGAGGCTCCTGCCCTGCCTGGACACTCCTGCATGGACTGGACTCTGTCCCCTTATTTTTCAGCTCCTCCTCTTTGGGAATCCACCGTTGCGTTCCACCGGACTGGTCCTGGTCTTGCAATCTTCCTTCTACAAGTCCCCTTGTTAGACTTTGGGAAGACCGGGTAACTTACTTCTGATCTCCTGGTGGCTGGGGGTCACCTAGGTACTCACCTCATGGGGTCTTGAGTTCTCCCACCTCCCCTCTAACTATTCACATCCTTGGGTGGGGGGCCTCACTTTGCATTCCACTATTTTAGTGTATGGTTTGGCCCTCCCTTAGGGTCCTAACTATTTTTCACTAGATTTTACCAATGCTTGTTTTTTCTTATGTTAGTTCCTAACTAGCACCATATATATATGTCATGTGGCTGTGTGCCCCTGTGTAGTGCTGCACTGCTGAGTGTCACGCTGTTCCCCCGTCCAGGAGGGCCCGTGAAGAGGAGGAGTGCAGCATGGACCGCTGGTAGTGTTTTAAGGAGTGTGGACATAGCTCACACTTCCAGGTGCCCCCGGGGCACAAGCAGGTGCCCACTCCTCCTGTCAGCAGTTGTGCTCTCACTGCTGTGGCTCCAGTAGCCCCCCCTCAGGCTGTCGTCACCTGAGAAGGGCAGAGGAGAATTGAAGCCCTGCAGCGGGTCCTGGGAGGCTGCCAACTTAATCCTGAGAGGAGAAGGGTGATGCTGGCCCTTCAGTGGCTGTGCCACGTTCTCGCAAGCAGCCACATTGCCAACGCTGCTCATGGAGAGATCGGGAGAAGTCTCCCAGCCAATGTGGAAGGTGTATGTGCCCTCCCCCCATACTGGTGGTGTACTTGTTGTAGGCATTCATGTTCAAAGTGGCTTGCAGGACTGGAAGGAATTCTCCATGGAGGTACCATTCCTGACAAGCCCTCTTTTACCGTGATAACAGTGGTAGGAGTGCAGGAGCTCCTATGTCTGACATTGTGGGTGTAGGAAGCTGGCCTGGTGTGTGGTGGACACCTATGGTGTTTACACCTTACACCAGGTCCAGGCAACCCCTATTAGTGAATGAATACAGTGTCTAGAAAGCCAGGGCTCTCTAGTGGTAGCTGTGGTGAGCAGCCAAGACTTATCTAGGAGGAGTAGAAAGCACATGCAATACTGCAGCAGTCACACAGCATCACACCTGGTCCTTTCAGGAGTGAGGGAGTGGGTGTGTGAGTGCATTTTAAAATGAGTGAGCATTTTTGTGTGTAGTTGTATGGGTGTGTGAATGGGTATCTGAATAGTTGTGTGAGGGTGTGAGTGGGAGTATGACAGGTTTGTATGGGCGTGTGAGTGGGGTGTGAGAATCTTTAGGTGGATGATATCAGAGATGTCATTTGAGATGCCATCAGTGATGTCCCTGACCACGTCATCAGTGATGTAATATGTAAGATCATAAGCTGAGCACTGCAGTGGGTAAGTTATAGTTAGGGCTGGTAACTATAACTATATATATATATATATATATATATATATATATATATATATATATATATATATATATATATATATATATATATACATATATACACATATATAGTTAGGGCCTAGTTTCCATAGGACAAGCCTTTTTTAGCTTGGCTATATCTTGGGTGCCGTTTGACAAATCTTCATGAAATTTTCCACAAAAAGTGTCCTCTAAGGTCTTGTTGTGCATGGGAAGTTTTGGGGTGATCCTTCAACCGGTAGCTGAGGAAATGGTGGGTCAAAAAAGTGTGTTTGCCATGTTAAGGGACTTTGAACACAACTACAGCCCGAGCCGCTGGACTGAATTACACCAAATTTAGCAGAAAGATAGCTTTTGGTCCAGAAAGCACACTTTTTGTTATTTGGTGTAAATCCATTCAGTAGTTTTCAAGAAATTAAAGTAAATCAAAATTTCGGATCTCTAGGGTTGCGACAAATTCACGACTACTCCAGATCTCTTGCTAATTGGCTGCCGACAGTTCATCCAGGAAGTGTTGGCAGCCATTTTCAGCTTCAGCTGAGTCCCAACAAAAAAAAACAGAAAAACAGAAAGGGGGCCGAGAGTAAGGTACAAATATCCTAACCCCCTAGCCTTGGTGCTAAGTTCTCCCTGAGACCCCACCAGGGCAGCATTTTGTGTTGAAATTTGTGGATAGCTGCAAATTTCACTGTAAATTAAAAAAGAAAGACAAGTGCGGTCTCCTGTGCTTGTTTTTAATGTGGCCCCTGGTTGGGCCAGGTCCCAGGGGCATGCACATTTAATTTAAAAAATGGAGTGGGGCACATGGGCCCCCCTCCAAGGGCGTTCTGAAGCCCTAGGTACCATGACCTCCGAGGGGTTAAATTAAGAATATATAGGTGGGGGCTGCAAGGTCCTCCCATCCCCCATGGACCATCACCATCCCAGGGCTTTTTCAAAAAAAGAAGCCGGGGCTGCACAGACCTCCCTCCTGGGGCTTTCAGAAGCCCAGGGGGCCACCACGTCCCCGGGGCTTAATTGAACATTATGGAGGAGGTCCACTTTGAAACGTTATCTGTAATCCTTTTGGAGGTGTGCATTCTTGCTGTTTTTCGAGTTCCATATCTTAGGAAGTGAGTGCGACTAGTGGGTTCTTTCATGTCATCTGCTAATCAGACAAGAGTTCGTGTTCTCCCTTTTAAAAACTACAAGTATGTAAAATGGCCTAGAAGCCCTGTCCGTTTGCCCACCCCATATACATTAGTGGTATGCAACGTCTTCCCACCCTTTTCCCAACATGATGGACAGCTTACTAAAAGGCCCCCCGAGCGTGTTTCCCGCTGATTTTGGAGACGCGTTCTTGATGCAGAGAAATATGATCACATCTCCACCAAACAAAGAAGCACTTCTGTAAAGTACAAATCATCCATGTTTTTTCTGCAGTTCTACCTTGAAAAGTTATCTGATGAAGACGTTCAAGAAACAATTACATTGGCAAAGTTACAGACACACAAGTTCACTGGAGACATTACCTCGGTGTCCTTTACGCAGTTTGAGTGCAGGACGAGGTAGTACTTACTAAATGGCCAGTAGAAAGTGCTCCAGTTGGGTAGATATTCGGCAAAAAACAGTGGCCTCTTCTTGGATAATAATCATTCTGGTATGATGTTCATTTCACAGAAATTGAACCTCAACAGGAAGCACTTACAGATATAAACAATGCAGGTGCTCAAGCTGAAGCTCCACTTCTGTAAAGTACTAATCATCCTAATTTCCTGTACATGGTCAAGGCAAAGCAATTTTTTTTCTGCATTCCCACCTTGAAAAATGTACCTGTAAACCTTGATGGAGGTGTTTGCATCCTTGCTTTTTCTGAGCGCAATATCTCATGTAGTGACTGTGACAAGTGAGTTATTTTTTGTCATCTGATGCTAAAACTAGAGATCGTGTTCTTCCTTCTAAAAACTACAAGTATGTAAAATGGCCTAGAAGCTCTGCCTTTTTGCCCTAACCCCATTTCCATTAGTGGTATGCAACATCTGCCATTTTCCCAGATGATGGACAGCTTACTAGAAAGAGCCCCCCCCCCCGCCGAGTGCATTTTCCACTGATTTTGGAGACATATTTGTGATGCACAGGAATATGATCACATATCCACCAAACAAATAAGCACTTCATGAGTGGTATGGGGTTGAGTGGTTATAGGTGGAAGCGCCTTAATTGTGATTACACCAGTCCTTATTCAGGGCGAAATGCGGTAGCCTGTCTTTGAAGCGGTGAAGATTAGTGAAGGTTGTCTAAGCAAGGCAACTCAGAGAGAGTCTGTGACCGGCGGGTGCGCAGAACTTTGCGCAGGCACAAGCCGCACCGGCCTAACACCGGCCGCTTCTGTGCATCATGGGAAGTCTGCAGCCTAATGCTGCCGCCAGCAGTGCAACTCGCTATGACTCATTTTGACTCACTGCCTGCAGTTTGCAGTGTCAATCAGTCTCCTGGCAGCTTCCTTTTCTCCCCTTCTCCTCAACCACTGCAGCCATGTGAAGGTCCCTGCAATCTCCCTTCTCCTTCACCACTGCAGCCTTGTAATGTTGTGAGGGAACACTAGGCTGGACTAGGCTTGCCAGGATTCCAGAGGACTCGAGGTGCGAGAGGGGGAATGTAGGGGTTGAGCAGGGCTGTGCTGGTGGCGAGTCAGTACCTGGGCATTGTTCACCCTCACTCTGAGGCCCAAGGTACTCCCTGGCGGGCGTCCTGAAACACACCGACCGCAGAAAGCAACCGTCACTTGCTTGCTTCTCTCGCTCTCCCAGCAGCGCATTCCTGCTGCGCAGTGGCAGCGTAGCCTCCTTGCGTCCTCACGTCCTCCAACAAATTGTGATCGGAAAAGCTTACAAAATCTCATGAAGGGTTGCAAAATTACCAGCAAATTGTGAAAAACATTTCACCCATGTAAAAAAAAAACGCTGAGACCTCACTTGCAAAGGATTCAAAATCTAGACACTATGAATACTCGTGGAAGTCTATGGCAATGGTACATTTTTAAGAATACTCTGCTGTAGTTAATGGTTCCTTCTTGGTAAGTAGGAGTCAGGTAGCCAGTTAGCATAGGATACAGGTTGTAGATTTATTTCAAAGATTACAGGTTGACTTACAAGTTACTTAAAAAGAAACTGCACCAGGAGCAGATTCCTATCTGCTCAGCCCACTCTTAACTGTCCACTCTTTCAGTCACACACCAACATTCCATGACATCACACACTGGCTCAGCAGGACGAGGAAACAGAGAAGCTCCTAATAGTATGCATCGTAACCATTTCAAGCTATTACAAATGTTACAAGTTATAACATACTCCAATGTGCAAAAAGGTACTCATGGGGAATTTGAACTGGGTAGATATTATGCATGATTAAATGATGAGGAAATGTGAATATGCACACATGATGTTTTGTTTCTCCAAAGTGAAAATATTTCTCCATTGAGAAACATCTTCCCTTACATGACAATTACACATGGGCATGTTCCATAACTCTCTTGTTTCCCCCTGAATGACTTCTTCATAAAAAAATCCCCTTAAATGGCTGTTGAAACCCTAGCTAACTCATAAGTCAACTCAGGTAGTACTCCAATTTAGCAGAATCTCATAACTAAACACGAAATGTATGGCTTGTACAAAGCATTTAAAAAATATTTTAAAAAAATAAATTAGTCATAACAATCAATATACAACCAAAATCAAACTAATTACTTAAACCAAAAAGTGAAACATTATAAAATGTAGAAATAAGGTCTGCCCCTTCTTGCCCCCTTCCATATTTCATTCCATCCGTTTAGTCTCCAAGACCACTCATGAGCATTACATTTAACATCCATTTTGTTATATTCTTGCTCTGGTCAAAGCCACTGTTAACGCAAATGTTTTAATTTGAAATTATTAATGAATGTTTATGTATTCTGAATCATGAAAAGTGGTAGAAAAGATTAACGTAGAAAAATAATGTGCATGTTTGAAATTGTGACCTCGGAGAGCGATCACCAGAATTCACTAATTATATTAAAAGAGTAATTAAGGTATATGAAATATTGAAAATGTATTAGATTAATGTAGTGATGTGTCATCTTGAGAGACATAACCTATGTTTGCATTAATTGTAGACCTTAACTTAGTGAGAGTCTTGGCCTAGTTTGCCAAGCCTCATGCAGAAGCTGTATTTCTTAACATTAATGGAAAATGCTGACAAGCTGAACTAGCTGCGAACTGCTCATTGTTTAATAAAATTTGCTTAGCTGAAACCTCTGTGTGAACCGACGGATAAGAGATGATGGAACTAGAAATGTAACGATTTGAGTGTAAGGGGCACTGGGTGTACTTTTCCAGGACTCGAACAATGAAGACACTGACTGGAGAAGAAGATGCAACATTTTCGATATCTGACGAGCCGGATGATGATGACATCGTAAAGCAAACCAATCAAAGACATGAGACCTGTGAAATATTAGAATTCATAGATTTTATTTACAAAATGTTTTGGTTAGGGAGAAATCGTATAATTAAGTGACCAATTAGGAAATGGGGAATAGTCTGAGTGACTTTGATATAACAACGTAAGACAGGGAAGAGAGATCAGATGTTAGGGGAGCGAGACTGCAAGATCATAGAGGTGATTTGAGATTCTGTCATTGGGCTCATACTCTATGATTGAGAGCCTGATGTGATGCTGATCGACTGATGACCTGAAGACGAAAACTGACTTTGTTGCTGATCCATAACGAGGATAGGTAGATATGACAATGTGACTGAATTATCTTTTTGTGCCTTTTCTTCTAGGTACTAACTGGCTGTCTAGTTTTTCTTAGTTAAAATGTTTTCTAAATTCTTGTTCTAAATTGTTTTGCATGAAGGCTCACATGCTGATTCTAATTTGAATTAGATAAGGGTTTCCCTTCAATGATCATAAATAGGTGACGGAGACAAATGGTTGACGGACTGATTTGCTGAACTTGATATCTCATGTTGACTTATTGCCTATTGATTCATTTGTTGACACATGCTAATGCTTTAGAATGTATTCTGATGCAAGTTCTGATTAGGTTATGTTTTTGGCGCCTTCTAATGAATTAATACGAAATTTTGAATTTGAATAAATCTTGAACTAATCTCATGACTTAGGGGGTCATTCTGACCCTGACGGGCGGCGGAGGCCGCCCGCCAGAGTTCCCCCCTCCGAAAGACCGCGGAGGGTATTCTAAGTTTTTCCCTGGGCTGGCGGGCGGTCGCCAAAAGACCGCCCGCCAGCCCAGGGAAAAACTCCCTTCCCACGAGGATGCCGGCTCGTAATCGAGCCGGCGGAGTGGGAAGGTGCGACGGGTGCTGTTGCACCCGTCGCGTATTTCACTGTCTGCCAAGCAGACAGTGAAATACTTGTAGGGGCCCTCTTACGGGGGCCCCTGCAGTGCCCATGGCAGTGGCATGGGCACTGCAGGGGCCCCCAGGGGCCCCGCGACCCCCCCTACCGCCATCCGGTTCCCGGCGGGCGGACCGCCGGGAACTGGATGGCGGTAGGGGGGGTCGGAATCCCCTCGGCGGCGCAGCTAGCTGCGCCGCCTTGGAGGATTCAAAAGGGCGGCGGTACACTGGCGGGAGACCGCCAGTGTTGCCGGTCCGACCGCGGCTTTACCGCCGCGGTCGGAATGCCCTGCGGGGCACCGCCGGCCTGTCGGCGGTGCTCCCGCCGACCCTGGCCCCGGCAGTCTAAGACCGCCGGGGTCAGAATGACCCCCTTAGTATTGTAACTAATAGGGAATAAAATTACTAAAACGTATACTGAGTTGTGGTTATTCATGACTGAAAGGTCATGGTGTGATGATTATTAATTGTTGATTAATGACAAGTTTAATGATTATTGAATATTGTGTATTGATTATTGAGAAACATTGGTCACATCATAGCAAGGATACTCCATTCGAATCAAAAGGTTCATCGACCTATGCACGTCTCCTTGTAAGTTTACTTATTAAGGACCAGGCGCGCCAGCACCACTCACTTCTCTCCACACCCTTCTTCACAGTGGCTGGTATAAACTGACAATCTTCCCAGAGACCTTCACTGCAGATAAATACACATAGAAGATAATTGGCATGACTAAAATGCCCTCCTAGTTTTCAGCTGTTTTTGCCTATAATCATTACAAAGGTTTAGAGATGCAATGGTGTTTCAAACTTGATCCAGCAACCAACTTTCCTAACTATAGAAAATTTACAACAGGACAGTTTTATGCTGGGCATAGACAATAACATGAGGTCATATGAAGGTAGTTTCCCATATTTTATAGAAGTTAAAAGCACATACAGTCAAAAAACTCCACTAACAATAATTCCCATCCATGGGATAGTATTCCCACACAAATACAACAGGCCAAATGAGTCTAGATCCAACAGCAAAAAACTAAGGGCCTGATTCACAAGGATTCTCTGCAAATGTGGCTGAGGATCTGCAGTCGTGGCACAGTCTCCACACTTGTGGCGGAATCTCCTCAATGAGAATTCTCTGCCAGCAGCCAAGTGAGAGGGAAGTCATAATTGAAGCAGCTGTTTAAAGCAACAAAAATAGAATGTTGCTTTTTTTCTCCTGCTATATCTTTTAGCTTACAATGACAAGCAGAGAGAACATGTTTATTTTTGGCACTCATTAGATAGATAGACAAAAGCTAGAATCTTTCTACATGTTGCTACGCATTGTGAGCTACTGCAGCTTTTTTTATAAATTGACTTTTATTGAACTGTTTTCAATATCTGTTTGCAACAAATATCTAATAGGTTTTTGATGTGTTTAATTTTGTAGACTTTTTGTTTTTTATTATTCTCGTTTGCAAACATGCTTGCTGTTTCATATAAGATTTTAAGTGGTTTGTGGGAAAAGAGATTGTGTTCCATAACATTATAAAGGAACTCTGCCTTCGGCCTTGTTCCTATAACTCCTCGAGGAACTCTGCCTTTAGACTCTTTCCTCTAACTACTCAGTGGCAGGGGTACATTACTCCACATATAATCATCGAATGGGTGTGTCACAAGTCGCAGAGTATAAAAAAATTAGAGGCGAGTTTTTAAACAGGCAATGCAGAATCCCATATTTTATAAGACTATGGGGGTTATTCCAACTTTGGAGGAGGTGGTAATCCGTCCCAAATGTAACGGATTTACCACCAGCCGTATTACGAGTTCCATAGGATATAATGGACTCGTAATACGGCTGGTGGTATATCCGTCACTTTACCGTCACTTTTGGGACGGATTACCACTTCCTCCAAAGTTGGAATAACCCCCTATATGTAAGTATGAAAATGGGATGGAAAATAGTCAAATGTTATCTGTATATCTACAAAGTAAAGCCTTTCTGAGTGTTCATGCACAGCCCAACTCCTCAAACCCCAGCACCTCCCTTAGAACACCAATGTTCCCAATCCAAACCCTAACTTCACGGTGGAAAAATCAATATACTGCCAGAATTTCCATGGCAGACAATTCCATCTGAGGTAGTAAGGATCATATTTCTTGCGCCCCTTAGCACCTCCCTAACGCCACCATGAGTGCACCTGATTTAAAATAAGGCTCTCCATGGCAATAGTTAAGGAACTAGTATAAACATTTTTGACGCTAGTTCAGAGCAGGACTAGTGTTAAAAATGTTGACACCAATCCTGCAAAGCCCATTGAGGCCCATTGTAATCAATGGTGTGCCTCCTTTTAAT
Organism: Pleurodeles waltl; assembly: GCF_031143425.1. Taxonomy (NCBI): domain Eukaryota; kingdom Metazoa; phylum Chordata; class Amphibia; order Caudata; family Salamandridae; genus Pleurodeles; species Pleurodeles waltl. The sequence goes on along the minus strand of NC_090444.1, from coordinate 1,667,305,840 downwards.
GCCTGCTCTGAGCAGGCGTTAAAAGTGGCGAAAGAAATGATGCAAAGAAATTTGTTAGATTTCTTTGCCACATTTTTTCAGTCCACCTAACGGGGGAACGCCTCCTTTGCTTTCATTATGCCTGGAGCAGGCATAATGTAGCACAAAGGGTTACAAAGTGGCACAATGCATGCATTGCGCCACTTTGTAAATATGGTGCGGGGATTTTGGCCTCATTGGGCCACATTAGCATTAAAAAAATGGTGCTAATATGGTGCAATGAGGTGCTAGGGTGTCTTAAATATGCCCCTAAATGTCTGCTAATCCTGATTCTGAGAAACAGGATCTATCACAATGGGGCCTGCAAATGGCATGTTTTGCATACTAGAATTGAACTTGGTGCTGTAGTGAATCAATAACCTGAATCTTTTTTAAAAAGTGACAAAACCATTCTCTGTTCTCTCTGACTGCAATAGAGCAAATACGTGTACCTAAGAAGCAATATGACTTGTATATTTGTACTTTTTTATTATTATTATCATTTATTATTATCACTATCAAATATTTTATATTTGTTTATTTACTTTACCTTATTATTTCATGTATGTATTTATTTTATTTTTGTTATTTAAATTTGATCCAATAAGTTAGTTCCTCTTGCAGGTCCAGATTTTACTGTCATTAGGAAACTTTGCCTTTCTTAGTGTTTGGCAGCCCTGGAGAAGCGCTCTGCACACAGAGGTGGTCATTCTAACCCTGGCGGTAAAAACCGCCAGGGCGAATGACCACGGGAGCACCGCCAACAGCCTGGCGGTGCCCCTTAGGGCATTCTGACCGCGGCGCTTTGGCCGCGGTCAGTGCAGGAAAACCGGCGGTCTCCCGCCGGTTTTCCGCTGCCCGTCAGAATCCTCCAAGGCGGCGCAGCATGCTGCGCCGCCTTGGGGATTCTGACACCCCCTACCGCCATCCTGTTCCTGGCGGTTCGCCCGCCAGGAACAGGATGGCGGTAGGGGGTGTTGCGGGGCCCCTGGGGGCCCCTGCAGTGCCCATGCCAATGGCATGGGCACTGCAGGGGCCCCCGTAAGAGGGCCCCGCTTGTATTTCACTGTCTGCATAGCAGACAGTGAAATACGCAACGGGTGCAGTAGCACCCGTCGCACCTTCCCACTCCGCCGGCTCGATTACGAGCCAGCTTCATGGTGGGAAGGTCGTTTTCCCCTGGGCTGGCGGGCGGCCTTTCGGCGGCCGCCCGCCAGCCCAGGGGAAAACTCAAAATACCCACCGCGGTCTTCCGACCGCGGTACGGTATTTTGGCGGGTCCCGCCGGGCGCGCGGTGACCGCGTCCGGCGGGAGTCAGAATGACCCCCAGAGTGGTCTGTTGCACTTTACCGTTTTTTAAATTGACAATTTCGATTCAATGAGCATTTCCAGATCTTTTGTGCTGGTATGTAGAAGCCTCTTCGCTTCTATGAAGGACTATTTTGCTGGAGTGCTCCAGCGCTACTCTAATCCTCTTTTGCTGAACGTGAATTTACATTTTCATTTTCCAATCAGTTGTAACTCACTGGGTTGTTAAACTGATCTAATTCCATGCATTTCTTGGGATTATTCTATCTGGCAATCAATTACTTCTCATGGGGATGATGACTCTCTCCTGACACACTTGCTCTCATCACATTACTAGTGCAATAAGGAGGAGCTTCTCATGGGTGCAAATTATTCTGCTCTTACAGGATACTGCGTTCAGCATTCTAAGTATTTTTAAGTCTGGCGTTAGCAAAGAACTTTTGATTTTACCACAATTATGTGTATAATATGTGTAATATGCTTATATGGGCATTCAGCCAGCCCTCTTCGTACACACTTGTCTCCTGTTGTGTCATTCACATTTTGATTCTGCCTATATTTTTTTTACTTGCAAAGCTTCTAATGTTGGCCCTACAATCTACCACAAAACGTGGGATGATAGCTCAACGAGTTGAGTTCCAGTTGCAGCGGAATATATCTATCTGTAGTCACAGTTTAGTATTCAGGCGCGCCTCGTTTAGCTGTCTATCCTGCTAAGGTTGATGAAAAGGTGCACCAACAATATTAAATGCATTGTTACTCATTAGATTGATTATTTAAGTCCAAATATTATTGTATACGTGATGTTTGAGACAGGAGGCTCGTGTCACCAACATTCATTGGTTAAGTTACATTTTAATCAGCTGATCACATTTAGATTTTCATTTTGTGGAGGGTTTTGCAGCAAGACGGTAATCTGTGCTCCCTGCCCTTTCCTTGTAATTGCCTTTATGTTTATATAGCAGCTACTACCACTAACAAGGCGTTGAAATGCTTTACACCAGGAAGCACACTACAACAGCACCTCAAAGTCAGTGGCTAATACAGCGGTTATTGACCACTGATGGTTATTTGGATAGTCTTGTAGTCTCAAAAAAAACATTCCATGCATATGCCTCAGTTTCTTTGTGGTACATTAAATCAATAGGAGCTAGATGTAATTATTAGTGAGGGCTATGTGAGTTCATGCAAATAATTGGTGGGATTAACATAAATGCTGGGGGTGGGGATTAGATACTGTAGATTGCAGTGTTATGGTTTTGAAGGCAATGCTGTGATCTAAGAAATGAGGTGGGGGGATTTTGGAGAAATACAATCATAGAGATCCAGGCAAATGGGAAATACAATCATAGAGATCCAGGCAAATAGGAATGTGAAATACAGTAGGCAGTACTCCAAGCAAGGAGGCATGCAAAGCATGGAGAGTAAGGAGAGGGTTGTTCAGAACAAAACAAGGAGAGGCAATATTCAGATGTTTACGTCAGGGTCAATTTTTCATGCAGGGTTTAGGAATACAAAGGAGGCTTTTTTTTAGATAGCATGCAATCTGAGGATGCAAAATTGTAGAAAGACGCAGCATTATTTGCACGTGAGATTATGTTATAATAGATACTTTTGATGGACACTGGATATTGGTCAGCAGCCTGCAGCTTCTGGGCTACTTCAAACCACCACATTTGCAAGAACAGAGGATCAGCTCAGGATTGGAAGCTTTAGTTCAAGCATGAACACACATGAGACAGTGGACCACTGTCTCTGTCCCAGCTGTGTCACAAAAAACAGCAGAGGTCTCACGCAATGCTTCATTAATCTACAAGGTGAATAGATCTTTTTCTTTGTTTCAGGCCTTTTTCTCTGTTTAAGAGAGAGTGCAGTTTACCAACCTATCATGTGCAAAGCTCTGCTTCCATGGGAAACCCACAACCCAGCACCAACAACCCACAACCCAGCACCAACAACCCACATACACGTAGAGTGGCCATGCATGCAGTGAGTATTGGAGTTTGGTTATGCTATAATGACAATCAGATCTAAGGGACATGAGACAATGGGTAAAATCTATGTACCCAAACGTGGCGATAATCTTCTAGGCTGGCATCATCAAAGGGATTTAGGAATTACTTTAAATCCAAAATTCCCTGACCAGGTGTTGCAGTGTAACATGTTAGGGATAATGCTAGTGCTGTAAGTGATTTTCCTGAAGTGTTTGATGACAAACTTGCGTTATTGGAAAATTTCAGGCATAAGATTGGTTTAAAATCTTAACGCCATGCCAGTGATACATACATTTAGGAAAGTCCTGCACCTTACACTAACATCACTGCAAGAGGAATTGGACAGGCTACTGCAACTAGGTGTAATAGAAGAAATAGAAGCTTCTGAATGGTTACACCCATAGTTTTAGCACTTGGACTGAATTAATGTATCTGCGTTACCAAACATCAATGAAACGTTAACGATGTTGGCAGGAGCTAAAGAATGTTTTTAATGTAATGGACCTTTCAGCAGCCTCCCATCAGGTACTACTCTACGAAGATTCTAGCCTCTCATCTCTTTTGCTACTCCTTTGGAAGCTTTCAGATTTGTCAGGATGCCTTTTGGATTGGCATTGGCTGCCACTTGCTTCCAAAGGGTAATGAAGGAGGTACTCAAGGGAGTCAAATCTGTAATGTTCTTTCAAAACTAAATTCTGGTATATGGTGAATACAATCTTAAACATGATGCCATGTTGAGGGAGGTACTAATAAGACTGAGGAACAATGGTCTCACCTTGAAGAGAGAGAAATGTAGGTTTAAGGTTGCCATTGATTCCTATTTGGAAGGGGCAAACTATCTCAGGGGGTGACATCAGGCCAAAGTTGGAACTGGCACAATCTATCATAGCTGCACTTACACCCAGTGACAAGGATCAAGTGAGGTAATTCCTTGGCCTTGCAGAGTACTACTCAAAGTTTCTACCCAATTTTGCAAGTGTTGCTCAGCCTTTGAGATTACTCTTGAAGAAAGGGGGTGAGCTTTGTGTGGTCTCGGGATTCTGATAAAGCCTTTCTGGAGGAGAGAAGTAGGATTGGTGCCATGCCTACTTTGAGCCATTTTGATGTAAAGCTGAAGACTTTACTCTCCACTGATGCCAGTATGAAGGTGTTGGAAGCCTTCCTCTCCCAGATGGCTGAAGGTGAGGAGAGAGTTGTGGCATTCATATCACGCTCACTCAAAGGTGCTGAGGAGAGATATTCAGTGGTGGAACAAGAGGCACTTTCTTGTGCCTGGGCTATGAATCATTTCAAGTTTTACCTGTGGGGGTCTACCTTTTATTGTGAGAAGAGACCACCGGCCTTTGGTCCAAACGTTTGCATATGGAAATGTTGAGAACACCATTCCCCGAATAAAAATATGGATTGAGAGCCTCATGGAATTTCATTTCCAGGTGAAGTACTTACCGGGAAAATAAATTCCAGCGGATTGCCTCTCCAGGTTCCCTCTGGAAGGTGGTGATGCTCTTGAGGCAGAAGTTCCTGTTTTGTGGGTCAAGGAGCCAGCTCTAAATACGATTGTGTGGGACTTAGAGGTCTACAAGGATGCAGTTCATAAAATGGTGTCAGAATATGTCATTGGCGATTGGCTCAATTTAGACGCTGTTCCAGACAATGCAAGGGTGTTCTGGGGTATCAAAAAAGAATTGAGCATAGTAAAAGGTGAGTTATACAAAGGAGATAGATTGATTCCCCCAGCAGGATTGTTTGATAAGATTATCATCCTGGCCCATGAGGGATATTTGGGCAGGAATCTTACTAAAGCCAGTGTAATAGGCAGGTAGAGGAGGTTGTGAAAGATTATTTAAAATGTGTTGGTAACAATAAAACCAAAGTGGTTAGAACTGCTTCTCTACCTCCTGTCCAGGTTCTGGATGTACCTTGGTGTAACTTGGGTGTGGATCTAGTGGGACCTTTTGAGTTGTTGCCAGCCAATGAAAGGTTTGTCATTGTTTTGGTAGATTAAACCTCCAAGAGGGTCACAGCTTGTTGTGTGCACTCAGCTTCAGCCAGAAGTGTACTAGAATTTTTGAAAGATGTTTTTGTGTATGAAGCGGTTCCTAAGACCATTGTCACTTTCAATGGAGTTCAGTTTACCTCACAAGAAGTGAGAGATTTTTTTAATGATGTGTCTATTACTCATTTCTGCATTGTCTTCTATGCTCCCCAAGCAAATAGTCTGGTAAAAAAAATAATCAACTAGTGAGGGCTAGTGTGCAGACTAAAAGATTACCATTTGAGTGTTTTATGTGAAAACCTATGGGCACATAGGAATGCACCTAATAGTGTCACAGGGACTTCTCCTGTCAAATCATTGAAGGGGAGGTTGGCTGGATCTAAACTTAACCCATTGTGGTTGTGTTCTAGGGAGGGGGGATTCAGTGGTGACTGACAAGGTAATTGCCAACTAAGACAAGTATAAGAAACGTTTTGATAACAAGCTGCCTGCGTAGGCAAGCATGGAATGTGGGTGATTTGGTTTATATTAAGAGACCCATTTGGAGTCCAAAGGGGGAGTCCAAATTTAAAGGACCTAAAAATATCATAGAAGTAAAAAGGAATGTAATGAAATTTGGAGCATGTCATGCTTATCATCACATCCTTGTCGCAACTTATCAAGAAGTTTTTTCCACAATTAACTTGTTAAAATCCTTTATAACATCCACCTCCAGCAACACTGGACACAGCCTTCCAGGTCAATCTCCTCCTCCGCCTGTCACCCACAAGACTCTCTGGTACAGCGGATTCTACCTGATTACACTGTACAGTTAAAGAAGCAGCAGTTTAAGCACAACAGGTTATTACAACATGCACAGCAAGAAGACTCTTTGGGATACTGTACTCATAATGTCAAAAAAACCTTCATCAGTATAAACAATGAAATAGCTGCATGAGTCATGAATAAACCTATAAAGTAGTAAGTGCCCTCTGGTACCAAGGAGACACAGCAATCATAAACATATCTCCTGAGCTCTGCTTGGATTATCACTCACATATCAAATTCAAAACCATAATAAGGCCTGCATTAATTGTGTCCCCAAACAACTGAATGTCGGTTTCTTGAAATATCTATATTATGGAATCCAGTTTAAGATTATCATTCTGGATAAGTAATTTTTAATTACTTTAAACAAAAGCAAAGAATTGTCATGAAAAAAATATTTTTGACATGACATACCAGCCCTTAATTCTCAGAAATACACCTTTAGTCCTCAAACATCAAGTAATCACAAGCACTAATGCCAGACAGATGTTGTTTCTTAAATGGCTATGCATCACCCTAACATGGCAAGATTAATCATCATGTGCCAATTAGGGGTGTGCGGGGAGCTTTTCTGGCAGAGCTAACGGAGTTTTTGGAATGCTGCGCTCCGCTTATAGTGCGGAGTTATCCAAAAGGCTCTGCTAGACAGCACAGCTCTTTCATGCCATGTGCATGGCCCTGATGTTTAGGGTTAGGAGTTGTATTTTATCCTAAGGGGCCATGACATGGAAGAGTAAGGCTCCCCATCAGGACAATTAACCTGGGTTAATAGAGGTGTGAGGGGTCTTCCAAGGAGAGTCAATACAATAACTTTCTTGTCACAAGTCTGATGCCAATGTGGAGGAATGCAGGGAAAAGGGGAGGACAACAAAACAACATGCAGAACAGGATACAATGGCAGTATGGCCAAACGAGGTGGAGTCTTGTTCCATGATTGAAGGTGGGGTGGTGGCTTGGCAGAAAAAAGGGTCAAAACAGTTGTGGTAGACTGCCGCATAGTGGTTTGGAGAAACGTACTGGGGCCTGGAATCAGAGGGAATCTGAAAAAGAAAACAGGATGGAAGAGGGTGAAAGGGAGGAATAGGACAAAAGGGTAAAGGGAGGGGGCCCAGTCATATTATGGAGTCGGTATGCATGGGGGTGATGTTTGTGGGGTGGCCCGTAGGGGAATCTGAGAGCTAAGGCGCTGCCCATCTGTTGCAGCAGAGTTATCACTGGGTGTGACGATGTGAGGGCCTCTTTCCCCCTCAGAGGAGCCGCCACTGTCTACCAGTGATGCTGCTGCTTGTATTGACCACTTCCAATCTTCATAGAGCTGTTGGACATGTGGCTTAGTGGGTCCAGGAGTCAGGGAAGTGCCCTGTTGAGCTCAATGCCATTCCCACTGCCCTTATGCTGGTTGATCAGGGTATCTCCTCTTGTGGGCAGTGATATGTGTCTAACCAGTCCCAGACGTCTTTGTGGTCTGTGAAGAAGAGGGATTTGCCTGGGATAGTAGTTTGAGACAAACGGGGAATAGGAAGGGGTGCAAGTTTATGAAGCCACTTCTTTGTACTCAAAAACAAAGTCCATTGATGCTGTACAGTTGGCCTGTAATCAGGGAATAACATGTGAAATTGATTGTCCAGCTTCAGGGGTGCAGCAGATCTCATGGCCCGCAAGATAGCATCCCGATCTCAAAAGTGAAGAAGTTTGGCGAGCAAAGAGTTTGGGGGCGGTCCTGGAATTGGTCACTTCTTTGGGACCCTGTGCGCTCTTTCCAGAGAGAAGAATGGAGTGCGATTGGAGGCAGGGCAAAAAAGCAAAACCAGTTTTCCAAGAATGTCATAGGGTCTTGGCCTTCCAGCATCTCCATAAGACCTATGAAATGAATACTGATTCGGCGAGAGCTACCTTCCACGTCTTCAACCCATTGTTCAAGAATCTTAACATGGTCTCGGAGGTCCACAAGCGCACTTTGAGCATCAGGCATCTGAGGATGTAGCATGAAGAGCTCCTTTTCACCCTCCATGACGCAGTCCGAGAGCTTGCAGTGGTCCTCTCGGAGAAATCCAAGTTCAGTCATCAGGGTTCCCACTTTTGATTCCATGGAGAGGTGAAGGCTTTCAATGGCCGCAAAGTCATTGTCAACTTTGTCATTTGGAGGTAGCGAATTACCTGTGACACCCTCACCTGTTGGCCAGTGACCTGCGGCATCAGTATGAGCGCAGTCAACCACAGATGGCTCATTGTATCAAGGGGGAGGAGAGGCTCCCAAAAGGTTGGGCAAGAGAGGGAGGGACATGATAGATGGCCATCCGGGTTGTAAAACAGACAGCTGGGAGGCAATGGGTGTATGCCAGGGCTGCGATGATAGCAGGCAGCTGAGTGAAATACCCTCAGTGTTTGGCAGTAGACGAGTGAACAATGGTCAGAAGTCCAGCAAGATATGCAGGGTATTGATATTCTGAAGGAGGGGAGGGTGGGTTAGAGCTTCACAAGGCAGAGGGGTGAATTGATAGAGCTGGAGGCCTGTGTTGCAGCCATTTGTGAGTCCCCGTCGGTGGAACAGGTACTCTGCAATGCCTAGTTAGCAGGAGTTGTCAATGCTCACGGGGAGGAAGAAGGGACCCAAGAGAAGTCATAGTAAAGCTGCAGTCTCCCCCAGGCATGGGGTGCTAAGAGGGAAAGCCAAGGATCACCCCCTCCCCTGCAGCAGCACAAGGGTGGCTTCCACTCTGGTAACCGCTGGTGGATCCCGTCAGGGTGTTGGTTCCCCTCCTTTGTAGAGACTCCTTACAGGCAGTTCAGGTAGGCCTGGGAGGGTATTTTGCCCCTCAAGTGGAAGAGGTGAGGTTGGTTCCACTCAGGGATGAGGGGCCCAGTACATATACATCCAACAAGCCAGTCGGTGTACGTTGGCCCCTCTTACCTCTCACCGCAGGTGCACATGCTGAGGTCCCCTGAGAATGGTGAGGATGGGTGATCCACCTGCCGCTGCCCCGAGAAGCCCTCTGAGGAGTCATCACAGGCCGGCAAATGCCCAAAGTCAAGGGCGTCCATGCTATGCCTGTCCACCTGTTTGCAGAATGCTCAGAAGCTTATAGGGGGCTGCACAAAAGTCAGTGGGTGTGCTGAGGGCCCCCCTTTTTAGCAGCTGATTCTCACCCCACTGGGCTAAGTACAGCAGCCCCGCCGGGGAGTGCCGTGGCGAGGATTCTCCAGGGCTTGCAATATCTGTCAGTGCCCCGCTTCTCTCTGCCTCCAGAGGCCACCAGGCAGGACTGCTGCATGTAGGTCCATGGGTAGCACAGACTTGTGGGGATAGCCCTCACAGCGCCACCTGGTCTGTGGCCCATGAGAGTGAGTCAGGCAGTAGGTTTTGGATTGTCAGGCAGGCCGCCGCTACACTCAGACTGCAATGGGAGCCCCTGACTTCAGCAGGTCATTACTCCGGGCCCTGCAGCAGATCTACGATCTCCTCTCACCAAAGGGCAACTGGGTGAGAGGAGATGAAGGGGCTCGGGGAGGATTAGGAGGATAACAGTGGCCGACTCTGTGGAGTTGTAGGCAAGAGTGCTACCATGTTAGGAGCCAAGCCACGCCCCCACCACAGAGGCACACATTATGCCAAGATGTGTCACCTTTATGCTAATAGTGAAGTCTGTCATGCAAGAAATTAGATGAATGGGATCAGGTCATAGAGGATATAGACACTACCAAATTAGAAAATAGCAATTGAGAGAGAGATATACACACACACACCCAAACACATGCCCACCTAAGCAATAATCGAAAGATTTTGAGTTTTACTTACCTTTCCCCTTTGCTAGTAGTCTGTCTCCCTGTTCCTGGATTGCACAGTGATTCTCTGACTCAGTTCTTAGAAAGTACTGACAAAAGCAAAAATAAGTAAGGCTGAATATTTTCGTCCCTACCTACCTTTTTCACCTGCTACCTCTCAAAGCTCTTCCCTACTCCATCCAAATCCGCTTCTTTCCTTTTGCATTTGCTTACTCTTTTTTCCTCCCTTTACTGTCTCCTACACCCATTGGCTTTCTCAGGGGCATAGCTTCAGGGGTGTGTGTGGGTGTTATACCCCCCCTCATAAATGTATTCTCCAGTAAATAGTTGGGTAAAGCTGCTTTCATTTGGGTAAAGTGAGGTCTGTCGCATTTCAGATAGGATTTTTACGAATAAACACAGACAAAAACATACACACTCATCTCTCTGTTTTGAAGTTCCTAAAACTATTCATTATTTCATAACATACTGTGCTATATGTAACCCTGACATTTCTCACTGCTCTCCCTTTCAACTGCTCCTTAAGCCCCCTGCTTCTCAGATAAAGTATTGTACCATTATAAGCCAGCTTGATTGTTGGGAAACATGAGGCCTACACCCCCCGTCATGCTGACTAAATTACGGCCCTGATTACATTGATTACTCAACGGACTTTGACCGAGTGGATAGAAACAAACGCTGGACCAAATTACTATCTCGGAGAATCGACCCTACATTATTGTGTCTGATAGTCGAATCGCACAGTGAAATGTACATTCAGATAAATCTGTTGAATGGGGAAAGGTCTAAATCCAAAAATGAAGACCTATATTGGGTTAAAACAGGGTTGCACTTTAGTATCTCTTCTTTTTTCACTTTACTTTGTACACCCCTAAAAAGATCTGGACCACGTAAATGGGGACGCCCCTAAACTAGGTCAAATGCCGCTAAATTATTTAAAATATGCTAATGATATGCCAATCCTCTCAACTTCACAGAACAGACTAAATTGACTGATTGCAAAATTACCATAATCCGAACAGGCTGATTGTAATTTATGGGATAAGCAAAATATTGTACTTTAGGTGTACCATAGCTAAATATATATTGGGGTTTGGAACACAAAGGATCCCACATGACACATTACACTTACAACAGATTCAAAACTGATAGAAATCTAACTCAGAAGATTCATAACATGCTATTATGATGTAAAATATCCAACATTACCCTGGTGATTAAACATTTCTGTAGGATATATGGGGCATAGGGGGTGTTACTCTAAGCTAACAACCACAACAGCAAAACTAATCTCCCTAATTTTGTAAGGAATATTGATTCGGAAACAACAAACTATAGCCACACTGGATAAGCGATTTATTAGAAGCATTCAGAGCTATTCGATTTAAGATCATCGACCCCACACTGGAGTGTAAAATTAGTATAGATTTGGTCTGCCGTCACTTAAGACAATGTAAGACCGGTTCGGAGGCGAGTTGGTTTTAAGTATTTTATTCCTTTATGAAGTATCGTTTCAAGCCCCTCACACCAAGAAACGTCTCGTCACAGCCACAGCTCCAACTGTCTCCAGAGCCGAAGTTCCCATTTAGAACTCTACGCATAACATTCTATTAACACGCATAGCAATCTATTAACATTCTAATACCCATTACTACACATCTCCCCCAAAACATATTTATATATATTTTTTTATATATACAAGCAAATCTTGTAAGTCAACTAGCGATAAAACATTTGCTATACAACTCACAATGGAAATTGCAAATTCCCTCTAAAAAAAACCTTAGCCTTATTAATGTACAAAATCTCTCAATTTCAATGGGGTTCTGATATTCCTTCCAAACCTTCCCATCCTTCCTCCAGAAATAGTATCTTTATGTTCATTTCCAGTACTTGTTTCCAGACTTTCCACTTCTCTTCCGATTATATTTTTCTCATGTTCATTCTCAGTTCTTGCTTCCTGACTTTCCACTTCTCCTCCAATGACATTTTCTTCACATAGATCGTCCATCCAGTTATAATTCCTCAATCTGCCACCCTCAGACTTTTCCTTGCATTTAGACAAGTGACTTAGATCAGACTCATTCTTGCATTTAGCCAAGCGGCTTAGATGCCACACCTTCCCATCACTCAACCGTGCTGAATTACAAAATAACTCGCTAACTACTAAAGGTTCGCTAAATCTACTTTCTCCCTTTCGTATCATACCATTTTTTTTAACTCTTACCCAGTCTCCCACCTTCATAGGCACCAATTTCACATTTTGTTTCCGATCGTAATTCAACTTATAATTTTTTTTTGCTTCTAATAATTTTGTTTTTACATTTTCTAAGGACCATTCAGAAACTTTTCCTTCCCGGATCCATGCACATTCCTTACTCACGGGTTCCCTACCTCTCATGATAACAAATGGACTTTTACCCGTACTACTACTAGGTGTTATCCTATATGCCCAAATCATTTTGAATATTTTATTTTCCCAATTCAATCCACTACTTGTTGCTAATTGCATTGTACTCTTGATTACACGGTTAAACCGCTCAACTAAACCATTCCCTGCTGGATGGTATACAGAAGTCAATTTGTGTATACTTCCATTCCTTTGCAGAAATTTTTTGAAAGTATCAGCAATAAATTGAGGACCGTTATCAGAAATTACACATCTTGGTAGACCTTCCTTAACAAATAACTTATCCAGAAACTTCACGACATCCTTACTCTGCACATTACCCGTGATTTTCACTTCCGGCCATTTAGAGAAATGATCCATTGCTACTATAATGAATTTCTTTTCACCCAGATCACTTTCAACCGGTCCCATGATATCGATACCAATTTTTTCCCATGGCAAATTTGGGCAAGGTACAGGAATTAATGGAGGTGTGAAAGTTTTCTGTGTTTTATCTGCATTGTCACACATGAGGCACTCTCTAACTAGTCTTTCCACCTGAACATCCAAGCCAGGCCACCAGTACATGTTCTTCACTCTCGCCTTGGTCTTAGAAATACCTAAATGCCCTTCATGGCACACACCCACAATTTTCGTGCATAACAATTTTGGTGGTACAAACCTGCCACACCTCAAGAGAACATTTTGCTCTTCACTAAGCTCATTACGAACTTCCCAAAAACTCCATTCTGTTTCACTGAGAATTCTTTTATTCGGCCAACCAGAACGTACATAAGTCAATATCTTCTGCAATTCTTTGTCAGTCGCCATGGTTTTTTTCCATTCATCTATGTTGATACCATCCTGTCCTTAATCAAATAGTAATGCGACTTGCTCATCCTCCACAAACTTCTCATCCCCTTCATCCCTAGAAGCCAAAGGTAATGGTAACCGACTTAAAAAAACAGCCACCCTATTCTTGGTGCCAGGTATGTATTGTACTTCGTAGTTGAAATCTAAAAGTTTTACAGACATTCTGGCCAGTCTCGGGGAAGCATTTTGTAACCCCTTGCTAGTAAGAACTTTTGTCAAGGGTTTATGGTCGGTTCTAACTATCACTCTAAGTCCCCATATGTATTGTCTGAAATGCACCAAAGCCCAAGAACACGCCAACATCTCTTTTTCTATTACTGAATATTTACTCTCTGCAACAGATGACGATCTTGAAGCAAAACCAACAATCCATTCTTCATTCACATCATTTATTTGTGATAAAACGGCTCCTAACCCTTTCGCACTGGCGTCCGTGGTGATAATAATTTTACTTAAAGGATCAAAACCTTTCAAGAAAGGAGCCTTACTAATCTCTACCTTCAGCTTATCAAATTCCTCGTGACAATTCTTCGACCAGATAAACTTAACTCTGGTCTTAAGTAGTTGTCTAATGGCAAATGTTTCTTCAGAAAAATTATTTATGAATTTTGAAACAAACTCAACCAGACCCAAAAAAGCACGTACTTTGTCCTTATTATGTGGCACGGGTGCCAACCTGACAGCTTCCACTAATTCTTCCTTTGGTTTTATACCATTCACACTAATTTCATGACCAAGGTATTTAACGCCTCTACAAGAAATCTTGCATTTGCCAAACTCTACAGTCAAACCTTTCATTTGAAACACGTCCAATACCCGATGTAATCGTTCATCATGTTCTTCCTTTGTCTTCCCCATTATAAGTACATCATCTTGAAAGAACATGACACCATTTATACCCAATAATAAGTCACTCATAATTCTCTGAAACATTGCAGCAGCAGAAGCTAGCCCAAAAGGTACCCTTGTGAATTGATAACAACCAAATGGGGTAATGAACGTTGTTAATTTTTTGCTATCAGGATTTAACTTAATTTGGTGATAGGCTGATTTTAAATCAAGTGTAGAGAACCAACTCATACCCTTCGTGTAAGCAAACATTTCATTAATCTTCGGTAATGGATACTGATCAACTATTATACTATCATTCAAGCTTCGCAAGTCGACACACAATCTGATCTTACCATTCGCACGTTTCACAACAACCAGTGGAGAAATCCATTCTTCTGATTCTACACGCTCTATTATACCCTCATTCGTAAGTCTTTTAAGTTCGCATAAAACTTCTTCTCTGACCGAGAAGGGTACGTATCGAACCTTATGAACTACTGGTTTGACACCACTTCTCAATACAATCTTATGAGTAAAGTCGTTCAAACAATCCACATTCCCTGAAAACACATTGGAATATTTGTGAACAATTTCATCACTATTTACCACACTTTCCGTTGATAGTACAGGTTCGAAACTATTTGGGTTCAGGATTATATCTAATTTTCCTTGATCTTCCCACCCCAAAACTGAAGGACCTTTTTCTGAAATAGACAATTTGCACATTGCCCTTTTACCTTTAAATTCTAATTCCATGTTTTTGTAACCAATAAAATTAATTCTCTCCCCAGTATAACTCTTCGCTTTCACATCCGTACTATCTAGCTTGTCACCATAGGTTTCTTTGAATTTTTCTAACCATAATTTCTTTTCTATTATAGAGAAAGGCGAACCAGAATCAACTGTTACTTTGACAGTAATACCACCCATGCACAACTCGCATACAGGTTTTTTTTCAATGTTTGCTCTATATTCAGTAAATCATATTCTATGCAAAAGACTCCACTTTCATCGGCCCTCTCCTCCTGACAATCCGAATCATTCTCTTCTTCGATTTCCTTTTTTAGAACTTTTGCACACTCTTGCAAAATGCCCAATGCGACCACAAATTGAACATTTCTGATTTTTTGCTGGACATTTCTTATTATCAGCAAAATGTTCAGCACTACCACACCTATAACATTTTTTTTGATTATGTTGATCACGTTGTTCCGTCTGTTTAAAGCGTACTCCCTTCAAGTCATTTTTGCAGCTAGACTTTTCTTTAGTGATCAAAACTTGTTTAGTATCTCTCATATCCTCTTCAATGGCTTTGACGTATCTACCAGTAAGTTCCGCTTTTTTAACTAGCGCAATAACTTCTTTTAATGGCGCCACACCAATTACCCATAATTTGTCTTGAATGTTAGAATTACTGGTGTGCATAACTATTTGATCACGTATGAATTCTTCTTGTAATCCTCCAAATCTACACGTTTTAGCCAAGTTTCTAAGAGCGGATGCATACTCTTCAACAGATTCAGACTTAAACTGTTTCCTTTGCAAAAATTTGAATCTGTCCACTGCTACGCAAACCGTCGGAGAGAAATGAGCGTCCAAATCCTCTAACGCTTGGGTAAATACATCTCCACTATCAGCATCGCTCCTAGTTTTTTTTTCCATCTCATTGTACAACTTCAAACCTCCAGGTCCAATGCAATGCAATAACATTTTCTTTTTTTTCTCAGCAGAAAATTCCTCTTCCTCGAAAGTATCAATGCCATCTCATGACAGGCTCTCATTTCGCTAAAAGAAATGGTTGGGGTGCGTGTAAATTCAGACTAGACATTTTTTTTATTTTTTTTATATATATGCTCCTTTAATAAACCTTCAATGAGCCAGGAAATAACTGTGAAACGTATGGTTTATAAAAACTCCATTCAAGCTTGAAAGCGTGTTGTTAACATGAGTCTTGGTTCAATTGTTTAGTATCTCAAAAGTTTATTTTAATTCCAAGCGCATCGTCACACGTAGGCTCAAAAGTTTATTTTAATTCCAAGCGCGTGGTAACAACCACTGTGCGCGTGGCAGATTTTTCAAAAGACGCAGAAACAGCTGACACAGCCCGCCCAGGATGATATTGCAGGCGCGTGCTTGTGCTTGTGCTATGATGCTGCTCGAGCCGTGCCGAAACAGCGCAGGCTGAGCAGAAAAGCTGAGTGCGGAGGGGTGTGCCACTCACCAGGATCCGGAAACAAGAAACAAGAATCAATAGAAGACACCTCCCAGAGTGTCCTACGGTATGGAAGACGTGAAGAAGCAGCAGGTATCCGTCCGGATGGACCTGAAGGAAGGTGGTGGTGTGGGGGGCTGACCTTTTACCTCGTCGCCAATTTCTGTAAGAACGGTCCTGAGGCGAGTTGGTTTTAAGTATTTTATTCCTTTATGAAGTATCGTTTCAAGCCCCTCACACCAAGAAACGTCTCGTCCCAGCCACAGCTCCAACTGTCTCCAGAGCCGAGGTTCCCATTTAGCACTCTACGCATAACATTCTATTAACACGCATAGCAATCTATTAACATTCTAATACCATTACTACAGACAATCAGTAACATCAATTCGATAAACTTCTTTTGCGAATAATTTTCCTCCATGGAACGTACACATAAAGTCTTGGATTACCTTAAATGGAAACCCTCAAGCTCCTACATTCTCGACCAAATATGAGCTACCAACCGTTTTCGAATTCTCAAAAAATGGCCAGAGTGGAACGAAAACTATTACTAAAAAGGACAGTTAAAACTAAGAACTGTCAAACTTGACTTAAATATAATTATAGTTGGATTTAATGAAAAAGACACAAAAAAATAATTTTTACGTTTCAGAATACTTCATATTGCTTTAAATTCCTGCACTTCATTTGAGTGATCGTAGAGTTAAAATAACAGATGTCACCTGCATGAAGAAGCTATAAAACATATTCTTGTGTCCTAAATTACTAGAATTATGAAAAATACCTAAGACCAATATTTCGAGCGAGCAGATTCAGAACAATCAGCAAATCCACAGGGTTATTTTTTAAAGGACCCAGTTGACAAAGATAGTTGTACCATGAGATTTTTAACTCCAACCCAATGCATGTTTGTATTAGATCTTTATTAACATTTTTGTTATGATATTTATGATCAACATCCTTTTTTAAAGATGATAATATGGTGCTTATGGTGATATTTGATATGCATTAAGTTTTATTGTAATTTTCTCCCAATGGGAACTTTTTTGAAAGTTGGTATGCCTCTATTTTAATCCAGGTATTGTGCTCGTAAACAGAAGAATAGACTTCCAATTAATTTGCTTCCATTCTAAAGTTTCTTTACACCATTTTCATTACTTCTTCTCTTCACTCTTCCTTCAATCCTCTTCCTCCTAATCTGACTTTTCTCTTCTTTTTCAGCCTGTGCAGCGAAAATGTCCTATCCCTCTTCTCAAAATGTCCCTCCTTCTCTTCCTTCCACCCCCTCACAATTCCTTCTCTCCATCATCGTTCCTCTTCATGCTTTCTGCATCACTCTTTTTCTCTGATTCATTCTGTAATCTGGCCCTCCTGGTTGTGAAACTAATTCCCCACACAGTGAAGGTAGAAATAAAGTAAGTCTTTGGCCATAGTTAAAGGTGTGTCCTTTATTCTTTAAACAATAGCTAAGTGCCTGCGACACGATCCACAATTTTAAACATGGATGGAGATACATGTTTCAAGCTAGAAGGACAGATTTGGAAAGTGAGGAAAGAAGCAATTGCTCTTCAATATGCATTAGTTTTTAGTAGATCTAAAGGCATTTGGGGCCAGATGTATCAAGATTCCAGTTAGCGAATCTCAAATAGCGATTTTTAAGAAATTGCTATTTAAGAAATGCAAAAAGCGATGTATCAAAATTGAAAATCGCTAATAGTGATTTCTTAAAATTCACAAATGCAATTTGTGAGATGCAAATACGGAATCGGTAAAAAAATTGCAATTCGGTAATTGAAAATCGCTAATAGCGAAAACAGCAAACCGGAACAGCCTGATGACATCACAACCAGGAAGTGAGTCAGCCCATGCTGTTTCCAGGAGCCGCACCCACAGTACCAGGGAGAGAGATACAATCCAGCACCAGGGAGGCAGCATTGTAAGCAAGCCAGGACCAAACAGCAACATGTCCAATGCTGAAAATGGGAAGGAGAAGGGAGACAGGAAAAGGAAGCTCAAATTCAGTGAGCAAGAATTGGAGGTGCTCACTGAGGAGGTTGTTAGGAACCATGACAGACTATTTGGCAAGAATTCACTCCAAGTACCCGAGAGTCAGAAGTGTAAACTCTGGTCTGACATCCAGACAAAAATATGCGCAGTGGGTGTTGCACAGCGCTCTGAGGAGGAGATACGCAAGCAATGGTAAGACTTTCGTTCCCGTGCCAAAGAGAGGGTGGCCAGCAGGCTAACGGAGGCAAAGAGCAGAGGAAGCGGACCATCCACCCAGACACCGTCCACCCCCATGGAAGACCTGGTGGAGTCCACGCTGCTTCCAGAAGCTGTCAGTGGCGTTACTGACATTGACACCTCAGGGACACCCAGCACCAGCAAAGGTAAGGCCAGTAATTATGTGTATCCCCATACGTGCAGGTACAAATGCTCCCTTAGGAAATAGATATTAGCTTGATGCAGAGTGGAAAGTAGTCCATGTAACACCTTACATACTACACAACTATGCCTTATGGGAGTGGTAGTACACAACCCTAAGGTAAATACACCACATAAATAGCAAGATAGAGGTCAGCCGCATAGAGAAACACCACAAACGACTTATAGTGACACGATTTAATTGTACATTTAAAGCAACAATGCGACATTCCGTGAAAAATGCAAAAACTGACATGCTGGACATTGTCCTTGGAGATGCCCCGGTCTCTGCTGCAGCAGGATCTGAAAAAGTGGGGGAACCAGAAACACAGCTACAGTCAGACTCAAATACCAGTGAGTCCTACAGTATTGCACCTACTAGACACAGGGCAAGGGTGATACCACTCCAAGAGTATGACCCGGACTCAGATGAGATGCCAGAAGACGAACCCACACCACCACAAGAGGCTTGTCCAACAGGAAGACAGCAGTCCCTGCGCCAGCGACAGTCAACTCCCCTCAGGAGGTGCCACGATGCAGGCAGACAGTTCACAGATGAAGGAGAGGGCCCATCAACCTTTGGCAGCCTTGAAGCTTCCATGCTGAAGGTGCAGCGCCTGCAACGCAAATACATGAGGTCAATGCACAGACAGTTTGTGTCTCACAATTACAATATGGGATTACTACACAAGCAGTTGGAGACTCTGTTTGAGGGACAGCAAACAGCAGCTGAAAATACCAAGGAGTTGACACACACCATTGGGGAACTCTGCACTGAGATACGGCAGGAGCACGTCAGCCAGCGCAGTCACCATCACCAAATCTTGGGAAGGTTTGATAGCTTCTGAAGATCCGTCAATCAGCTTGCAAGTTCAACAGCCTTGATATCACAGCGTGCCATGGCCACACAGGTGGAGATGGCACATTGCAGTCAGGATGCAGCACAGGGATTGGTGCAAATAACCAATGTACTGGATGCAATGCAAACAGCACGCAGTGCCACAACCAGCCAAATGGGTGTTGGGGATAGTGAGGAGTCCTCTAGCTTCAGCAGTCTGACTGTCCCTATGATTGATCCGAGGCGTTGCTGTGCCAGACACAGTACTGCCTGTGAACTTGCTACAAGAGGTGCCAGCGAGGGCACTGAGCACTCAAGTGGAGTGTGTGGACGTAAGAAGTGATGTTGAGGGCTACAGGGGACTACCTAAAGATGTAGCAATACAGTTATACTATGATGCTAATAGTGTGACACTGTTAATCGTTCATGTCTGCCTATTGTGCATAGCTATGTCCTATTGACACATATGTTACCAGAAGTCAAGGTAATAAAGATGATAACAACAGAAATACATATTATTGAAGTGAGTTGTCATTACTTACATCAAAAATGGTTGCGCGTGATGTCAGCACGTCTTTGCATGCCCTCTGCTGCACTGCTCCTGTCTGCTGGTTGAAGGGGTGGTAAGGGATCATCATCCTCATCTGAGTCCGGCTCCATGAGTTCCACTGGTATGCCCCTGGTGGTTTCTATGTTGTGCAGGATAGCACATGTGGCCACAATTTTGCATGTCGTCTCTGGGCTGTACTGTAGTGCACCGCCACTCTAATGGATGCACCTGAAGCGCCTCTTCAGCAGCCCGAAAGTGCACTCCACCACATTGCGGGTTGCCCTGTGTACCTCCTCTCTGCTGGAGTTGCAGGGCTCAGGTAGGGTGTCAGCATATAGGTGCGCACAGCGTATGCACAGTCTCCTGAATGCACAGAGAGTAAAATGAGTACTTGTGATATCTGACGTCACACTTACATCATTGCAACATTGTAAACTATCAAATTACCTAGTAGATATCCTTCACCAAACTCGCCAGCTAGCAGTCTTGTGTAAATCCTGCTGTGGCGAAAGATGTACGAGTCATGTGTGCTCCCTGGGTATCTGGCCACGAGATCGGTAATGATGTAAGAGGCATTGCATATCACCTGTATGTTCATAGAATGATTGTTTTTACGGTTGCGATACACATACTCGCTGGCCGATAGTGGACAGATCGCTTCATGTGTCCCATCGATGGCACCTAGGACATGTGGGAACTGTGCTATCTGGTAGAAATGTATTTTAGTTTGTTGTAATGCCTGTGGGGTGTTGGGGAATCTTATGTACAGTTGTATTCTGGTCAGCATGGCATTGGGGAATGCGTTGAAAAATCTAGAGAGGGCACTCTGTGATACCCCTTCAGCTGCTGCTATGATCCCTTGATAGCTCCCTGGGGCTAGTAGGTGCAGGGAGCATGATACCTGCACATGGGTGGGTATGCTATCGATCCTGTGTGTTGTGCACTGCAGCATGGGTTGTAGCTCAGCTATCAGGTCAAGTATCATGGCTGAGCATAACCTGTACTTCTCATACATTTCCTCCTCAGTCTGGTCAAAAAGGGTTATGCACATTCTGAAAATGCGCTGCTGTCTCCCCCTCCCTCTCCTCAAACCTGCCAGGATCCTCATTCTCCTCGCCATGACATAGAGTACAGCCATTGTGGAAGAGTGGCTGAGGCATTCTGGGCCTCTTTATATAGGTTGCACCTGGTTACCACCTGGTTTCAATTCGTGGTAAATTGCATGTGCAAACGTCCATTCTGTGAATAATCGCAATTTGCCATTTTTTGATGCATCGCACTGCGATTCGTTTTTTGCATGTCGCAATCAGCGTATGGCAAATAGCGTCCCGATTTTGTGGTTCGCTATCTGCGAATCGCTAATCGGTGTCGCAATTTGCGTTTCACAATTAGCGATTCGGTAATTCATATTGCTATTTGCGATATGCTGTTTGCGACACGCAAATTCATGTCTCATTCGCAAAAAAACGCTATTTTAGCGATTCCTTATTTTCACACTGCGAATGCCTTTCATACATCGCAAAAGGCATTTTTGCATTCGCAAACGGACGATTTTTGCGATTCACACCATTTGCGAATACAAAATCGCTTGATACATCTGGCCCAATGTCCCTATTACCCATGTTAATGGTACTTGGTTAAGAGATCTTGGAAATAAAGAAGACTGTGTTGGCTTTGCTCAGTTGCAGATGTGTGACCTACAGATCAAAGCACCTGTCAGCGGGGAGCATTAACGCTCTTTGCCATCTAGTAGGCTTATCTGAAAATGGTGCCTTGTGCCAAATGTTTGTTGTAAAGGAAGAGACTTGGAGAGTGAACAGGAGGAAGAAATGGATCAACAATGACAACAGAATAAAGAAGGATTGTTGGAGAAAGAAGGGATAAAAAAACGTGCTGAAAAGGAAAGGGAGAAAAATGAACAAGGGATGGTGAAGGTAAAGGGAAGAGGGCAGAGGAATCATCTAGTAGTTAAGGATAGTCACATACAAACAACTTATTTTCTTTAAAGTAAACGATTCCTTCTGTGCCTGAGTGGTTATTGCAAGAATATCAGCTTTGGTCAGAATCCTGTTTGTTGGAATTTTACTGTGTTATCTTCCTGTGTCCACTGTGACTAGATTAGATGTGTAGCAAAGAGTTTTCCTTAGGTATGGATAGCTGTTATGCTTGATCTTAGTTATCTTTTTTATGTGGGTCTCAATATTGGTCCTTTCTAAGAAGAAAGTACTTGACCGCTGTATGCAGAGTTAAATAAAGGAGTCAAAATGTGGCTCCAATTCTCTGCATCAATTTTCAGTACCGTGATAGCAATTGCATTGGGCCACGCAGAGTTTCTATTAAATTAGTCATTTTCTCTTGTGAAATGACAAACAATTTTGGATTCTGTTTGTGCTCTGTGTTAGTTAGGGTAATATCTGCTGAGCCACATAGATTTAAAATGAACACTTCCCTGGTACTGTGCATGATGTAGTACTCACCTCCTTTCTTACACACCAGCAGACATAGTTGCTGGGAGTAAAATACACTAGTGGATACGGACACCGGAGGCCTGAAGATGGGAGTCAGAGAGATGCTGAAAGATGGGGATCCTGGATGCTGCCACACACACACAGGCCATAAGCATCATGGTAAGAGGGAAAGGAACACGTGGCACAAAACTTATCAAGCTCTTGTGTTGCCATTGTCTCACACACGGTGATGGAACGCAAGTGATAGCTACTCAGCTGGGCAATGCCACTTTGCGTAGCTCTGCAGTGCTTAGTTAATCTAGAGCCGTGGTACTCAAAGTACGGCCCGCGGGCCGCCAGCGGCCCCACGGACCTACCTTGGTGGCCCGCGGACACGTCGGACAAACGCCATATGATAATGGCCGCCGTACATAAATATAGAAGAGGCCCGCGGGAGCATGCGCAATAGTGGCTTCTTTGCGCATGCTCCAGCGGCCCTCCTCTATATTTACGTACGGCGGCCATTATCGTATAGCGGGGTGGTTGTGCCCCCTGTAAGCCCCGCCCCCCCCCACTGTCACTCCAGTGCGGCCCTTGGCCGCAAACCATACAGCAATTTTGGCCCCCGAGCAAAAGTTAGTGAGTACCCATGATCTAGAGGAATACAAGGCAACACAAGTCGCTGCCTCGCGTTACTCTGCGTAGGGAAGGCGTTCCATTGGTGGAGTGTTTGCATTCCCACGCATCTGTCCATGGATTTTGGTGCATTCCCAGATTTACGAAGAATAGTAAACCTGAGAATGTGTCAAAATGCTACACCATTCCAACAGAGGCATACCGCTGAGAAATATGTTGTTTTCTCCTCGTTATTTCCTCTTTCTACGTGTGCAGTATTCTGAAGCACAGATAGAGGAAAATGCCTGTGAAGTTTGATTTTTTGCAGGAAAGTGTCAAGGGTGCCTGCATTGGTGCTAGGCTGTACTGTGTGCACTAGCGCAGACAGCAGGAATGCACCACATCGTTGTAAATGTGGTACATTCATGCTTTCTCCGTTTGACGCAGTGCAGCAAGTTGCCTTGGTAGGTTGTGTTGTGCCAAATGTTCGTAAATCTGGCCCCTGGTACACAGTGTACGGCGTATATTGGGGGAATATTTGGAGACTGTGGAGAAATAGGAACTGGAAGACATAAACATGGGAGGCACAGGGAGACAGAACCATTGCAAGATATAAGGACACAGGAGAAAACACAGATACTGATTCAAGAAGACATGGCAGACACTGATGCTGGGAGACAAGGAGTCTTCATTCCAGCAAAAAGCAAGTATCCCCGCTCTCAAGACGAAATGAACACTTTTGCTTCGGTGTGCTAGAGTGTCCTCAATATCGGAATGTACAACAGACATTCTACACTTTGCTGCATTCTGCAGCCATGTGTGCTGGTTGCTACAGCAAACTAACGTGTGCTTTACGGCACTGCCCTGCCATGCGCTGTACAGAATAAAACGCCCGCAGCATGAGATGGTAGCCGTGTTCGCATCTCTGCCGCCCCCAGTGTCCTGTTTGGTGGCGCACAACTCAGGCTTCCCGTGAACGATGTGCCCGGATTTGGGTAGGGACAAGCGGCAACCGATGACGTCATGGACATTGTGCACGCGGGCCAAGCAAATCAAAATGTTATTAGGAAATAGATCTCATTCGTAATTTGTACCATGCAAACCGGTGCGATTGCAAGGAGGCTCACACTGAGGCTAACCGGCCAGAAGACAGATGTCTGACTAGCTTAAACTCATATCCGACCCTCAACATGCTACTGCACTTCCTGGCTGCAGAAGAAAGAGCTTCTGAAACAAATTCAGTCCCAATCAAAAACGAAATCACAAGCTTAACAAATAATTGCAATTGTAATTATATAGAGCTTACTACCCCTGACAAAGCGTCGAAGCGCTTTTCGGCGAGTACCACGCCGCTAATGACCTCAGCAGTACTAGTTCAGACAAAAAGGGTACGCAAAACAATAAAATACACCAGCAACCCTAATGAAAATAACACGTGTAGCTAAATCTGTCTGGAAAAGAATCAGAAACAAGCATGTGCAATGCAACGGGTCTCGCATTTCAACCATAGCTCTAAAAGGCACTCCAAATGCATCTTGCCCAGGGACACAAGGACAGCCTGGATTGGAGTTGGATAGAAAAAAATACCTGGATACAGTTAACATTATCATGGGTTTAACATAATAATATAACACTAGACTCTCACTTGAAGCAGAAGTGTGAAATGCTAATGTTGTCTCATATTATTTCATTTATTTATACGTTTTGTAAAGACATGTCTTGAAACTAATTGCCACTTCCTAGAGCTCATGGGGTTCCACATCCTCCTCCTGCCTGGTATGTCAGTCAGAGTCGCACGAGATGTCACCACAGACATTTCAGCGTCCCACTGTGGGATTTTTTTTGTAAGTCTTGCCTGAACGAGTAAACCTATGTTACTGCATCTCAGATTGTAATTGGGTTGTGTAGCTCGGCAACAGCTACTAGAGATATTTTGAACCATCCCGCCTCCCCCCCCCTCAAGCGTTAAAGATGGCACAGAGAATTTAAATTTGCAAATGATGGTAGGCAATTTTGCACTAATTCAAGGCAGCTTTACACCCCCCTTGAACATATATTTCCACATGTAGACCTTTGAATAGAAATGTAAATAAATATATTTCTGAAAGTATTTGTACCCATTGCTATGAAGGTACATGTGTAAATGCCCCAAATCGCAATTATGCTAGCCAGAGAAAAAGGTGTATTTAAAACTACGGCCAAACGCCTTGAGCTTGATTCCTAAAACATTTACATGTCTCAATTAAACACAAGTGCTCTAAAACCCTTTTTGCTTACAGAAAGTGCTTACAGGGGTGGTGTTTGCAAATGCAGAATTTCCACCAGTTTGAGCATACTTTCCTAATCTGGATATAATCACCATTACTCCTATCAAGGAGAGGAGTAACTGCATTTTGAGGGAAGTGAGAACACTCCCATATAAAATAAGGGGCAGAGAAGATGTATCATCAATGAAAATAATATTTTCTTAGCAGAAAATCGTGTAAATATGCAAATGCATATTTGAGATATTTTTCAATTGGCTGAATTTTCCACTAGGTGCAAATTTTGCAAACAGAAATGTTCCTCAGGTGTGTTAGAAAAATGCAAATATAAGAGTAACGTTTAGGAAAAAGGTTTCTGCTTTCAGTCAGCACTCTTCCTGGCTACCTGCAAGTAGCGATACAGTCTGTACCATCACAATTAGCACAACATTTAACGTTCCAAATACCTTGGTGTCTATTCATTGAAATAAGAAAACAATTACACTTGGTACTTCGTTTCTTCTTTGCATTGCATTTAAAAAATCTTGGACTTCACATGGTCAGGAGATAGAATATCTTTATTATATATCTATATTTTTTCACAATTCAAAGTAAAGCATGCCAGATCTGATTTGTTGGAACCCAAGCGAGCAGTGCTGAGAGACACTGGATATCCTCCTGAGATACTGTTCAGATGAGATCCACTTGTGTTTAATGCATACATCTTTCACATAATTAAGTCATTGTGAGAGTCAGATACAATTTGAATCTGGTTGACTGCCAGCCTTATACTTATGATTGATATTATCTTCATGAATATTTATTTTAAGTAGTGCATTGCCAAATATTACATTTTGACTGAACAAATTGAATAAGAGCCCGTGTAGTAAAGAAAATGCAAAAGACAGACCTGAATTATTGAAACATAGGAAATCAAGACAAAGCGGAGACTGTTGAAGGAAATAAAATAAACATTCATTTTTTTCTTTGGACCCTTCCGAAGTGAAGGCATTGCTCTGGCAGCACACCCCTGCTACGGGCAGTTGGCGTGTTGCGGCATGGAGAGTCACAGCCAAAGACTTCTAGGATCCTCCTTCCTCAGGGAGAGGCACAGCATGAACTCCTAGGACCCACTTTGCTCAGAAGAAGGAATGGTATTGAGGAGCGGGGCCCATCAACTAGAGATCTGCCATTGTCCATCCACTGCAACCTTGTCACCTGCTTCAGCAAGGAGGAAGAAGTGGAGGTGGAAGCCAAAATGATAATTCCATGCATCAATGCAGCTATGGGCCAAGCGTGTATGAGGGACCCACCACAGATACATGGCTCTTCCATGGCTTCTCAGCCTCACAGTGGCACAGCTAACGTTTCAATATGGCAGCTTCTTAGATACTGAGCCATGAAAATAGTGCCCATTGAGGACCTGCTGCCTTTCCCTGTCACTGAGCATGGGCTTGCGCAGAAAGAATTCAAGAGTAGAAGTGCCAAGGGAGGCAAGAGGGGAGCAGGCAGTCTCCAAGTGGCTTGATGGCATGTGCTGCACCCGTTTTACCTTTGCTCTTTATTGCACACCACCACCTCAGACAGAGGTGTACTGCTCTGTGTTCTAGGCACTGAAAAAATCCATTGATGGACACACATTTATACTTGTTTGTACTCAGGTGTGCGCGTTAGGGTTACTCTAAGTGTTGGGACAGAAAAGGCCCCTGCATGATGATGGATGTGAACCACTTCATTAAGTGTCCCAGCTGCATCATTATGGATCCCTGGATCCCTGGTACTGATTTTTGGTAAGGGGCTAGCACGGATCATATGTATGCCATAGCCTAGCTCATGCTAATAATATCTGTTTAGAACTGGATGGGCGAACCAAATGCCACCCTTGTGAAGGTACAGGGCTACTGCACTTATATGTAGTCACGTGACACAAGTGCAGTGGTATGTTTTGTGTTCAGTAGAATCAGTAATATGAATAGACTTTGTTCCCATGACAATGGAGTGGGGTGTTTTGGCTCACTCACATAAAGTACAGTGGCTGTGTACTTAACTCACCCTTTACCTGTGTGTACTGGGTTGCATGTTGCTGGGGTGTAAATGGTACATAACATGGTGGTCTGTGGGTTTCATTTTGGAAGCTTTGGGCCTGGAAAGGCTGTAGAGTTGAGGACTGCATCCCCCAGACAGGAGGTGTGTATTGCTGACATTCCTGAGGGTTGGAGTGTAACACACAAACTGAAGGGAAAGGAGCATAGCATCCTCTATGCACATCAAGGGACTCCAGGAAGAGTTGCTCGTCTGTTACTCATTGTCATCAGTGGGGTCTGGCTCATTGTCAAGGAGGTGGTGGGACTGATAAGGTTGGCACTATCAGGAAAGAGGAAGGCTTAGTCCTTTAGATCTTAATTGGGTATATTTCAATGGAGGCTGGAAGGTCGTGTGACCCCCAGTTACTCCCTTAGCCTGTGCTGTGGGTCACTCAGGATTTGAGCCAGGACTTCCTCCTTGACAAAGAGCAATGCAGAGGAGAGGTCACCTCAGAGGAGTTGACACCTCCAATATGAAGTTTAAAGGTCAGACACTAAATTACAGCGGTGATCTTGGAGAGTGGATCTTGTTGAACAGAGAGGTAGGTGCCCAAACCAATTGGGACCAGTGTTGCAAGACAGCAGTCTGCTCAACTGTGGAAGTCAGCAAACCCCATCAGGATTCCCATGAAGTTATGGGACCATGTTGTAGGTTTCATTGGAGTCATTGCTTGGGTCAAGGAGGGGGCAATTGGGACTGCTGGGGCTTTCAACTGCTGCCACTGAGACTGTTGCAGTCATCACCTGAGAACTGACACCGTTGGCCATCACCTATGTCTGTGACCCCCATATGCCAAGGAGGGAGTCACTGGTACTCTGAGAGTAACCACAACCAGTGGAGGGACTCAGGAAGAAGTTCAGAAGCAGCCTGCAAGAGACCCACTGCTTCACGACTTACCGGCGGCAACCACCTAGTAGAAGGAGCATCTACACCTTGAAGCTGTTGTCATATGAAAGCGCCTCACTGTGCCGACCTCACGACCATGGTAAGGATGCAGTGCAAGATGCTTGTCGTTGGAGCATGAAGGAGAGAAGCACCTTGTCTCCTGGATTCTTTTGAAGGCAGGGATTGGGGTAAGGTAGAGGAAGGGCTGCAGGCCTGTGTGACTCTTGGTAGATACCACCAACAGAGCTCTAAACTTTCAAAACTAAAGTTATACTATGTGCATTGCTAGTGCAGGCAGCACCTAGGGCCACCTCCAAATACCTGCCAGAGATGTTGAGCTGAGCATAGAGGAAAGAGTGGAATCTGCGGACCTGCAGGGGGAAGGACCGCCTTGACAAGCATGAGTTCGCTAATCTTGAAAGACTGCTTGTATGGATTATTTAGTGTGCTCTCTCTACCTTGTATGATAAACACTGCTTTTTCCAATAAAGATCAGTACTGGACTGGACTACCATATTTTTGGGGTCACTGTGGGTATTCTGAGTTATGAAACCTTTCATAACTTTGCACCTCCCTCTCCCTGAAGAGCTTTTGACTGCTGGAGCTAGGCTACGACCAAGAGACAAGTGGTAAAGGGGTACTTGGCCCACTAACTCAGTACCTATACTAGGTTGGGACTAATACATCAGGAGTAAATGGCCACAACCTCAGTAGTTCCTGATTTCCCCCGTAACCCTGTAAAAGGGTCTCTGACATTAAGATTTGCACGTTACCAGGTGTCAAAACATTGAAGAAAAACACCCTAGAAAAGTATCAATCCAACAGTGCAACCAACGGATGCTTCGAGAATGGCACAGTGCTTGTAGCAGATGATGGAGACACGCTGAAGGCGGAGTCAAGTTGGTCAAAATGGAGAAGCATCACATTCTAAAAGTTCCTTTGCTTTTAATTCTGGCCAGTGCTGTCTTCCTACGTGGTTTGGCCCGATTTGGCCCATGTTAAGTGCGTTGTGGAACCCAGCCTTAGAGAGACTTGGTTATGCAAGATCTTGATGTGGACAGTGAGGCTTATTTTCCCCTCCCACTACCCAGAGCCCAAGGTCTAGCCAGAAAACCCCTAATCATCAAGTGAAAATGCAGTAGGCAATCCCACTTACCCAGAACAGCCAAATAAGAGAAAGAGAAAAAGAGAGAAATAAATAGTTTTCATAGCTCTCCTAAGTTTGCTTTGAGAACCCTTAACCTAACTTGTTCCACTTCTGTGTGGGTAGATGTTGTTCTTCTCTAATTTTACATTTACACATTTTCTAACCATCAGCATTTGTTGTTCCCTGTTCAATACTGATGTCACTCATTCTTTCCCATTTAACATTTCTTAGGTTTGACACGTAATGGTTCTCGCGCCTTTCATGGCAAACATCTTGAATTCTATGCATACTCGAAAGGGCTTTGGTACAGCCTGCTCCAGGCATTGGCTTCTTTGGCTGCTTCAGCCATTGTCAATCATGCCTTGGCTCATTCCACAGAAGTATTCTAAATCTCACCTTCTTTCTGTTCTTCTGCTATTTGGAATTATCCTTTCACTTCCATTGGAATGCATGAGGAACTATTTTACAACTGAAAAGTACACCCTAACAT
This sequence comes from Pleurodeles waltl, assembly GCF_031143425.1. NCBI lineage: Eukaryota > Metazoa > Chordata > Amphibia > Caudata > Salamandridae > Pleurodeles > Pleurodeles waltl. The sequence goes on along the minus strand of NC_090444.1, from coordinate 1,667,275,904 downwards.
TCCATATTTAATGCTTTGGCTCTTCCAAGCCCTATATACAGAAAGTAATACTTTTTTCATTTAATTTGCTTTACTGGAGCAAGCATTTTTTATTGATTTTGTCAGGAATCAAGTGTCAAATCTTTAGGCTTTGCCAGTGCTTTTCTTATGCTGTCACCACTGAGACAGATCATTTTCTGAGTTCTTCGAGTTAGTAGTGTTTTTTCTCTCTTGAGCTTATGATATCCTCACTCTGACTACAGGTCGCCTGATTTACAATCCCTTTTAATGCTCACCGCAAAATATTCAAACCCTCTCTTTATTCCTAAACAGAATGAATGATTCTTTTTGCGACAGGATACAGTAAACTCTTTGGCACTGGTAAGATTGAATAAACCAAAAATAAAACTACAAAAAGAGGGATTCATCTTGCTAGAAAGGATGATGAGTTACCCAAACCTGAAGTAAGGCAATTTGTGGCTCATCAAACCTGTAAAGGACTAGAAATGTATTCGCTAATTCTGTCAGCCCACTGGAAAGGTCTCTATTGTTCATGTTCAGAATTGGCACTAAATGTCAGCATCTATGTTTTACACTGGGTCAGTACAGTAGTCAGTCAGTTACTCATTGACGAGACATCGAGCAGTGCCCGTTGCGTTTGGTTTTCTGTAAATTTCATGGTCAATTTATTAATGTTTTTATAATTCCTTTGCAAAGAAGGCATCATTTTAGAAAGCTGCAAAACAGCGCTCAGTTTTCTTTGGATGTTGTCTGATCACGATGTATCTTACGCTGTAGGGTTGTTCATAAAAACATATTCGCTGTGGCAAATCAATGATTTTTTAATTAATATAACTGTATATTTTATACATGAATTATATTATATTTATACACTTACTATAATTGAATGGGGTTACATGATTGACTGACTGAAACATTGATTTTATGTCAAGACCTGGAGGCTGACATTATGCAGTAATTTCTTTATGGCCACCGCTCAGCAGCCATTATGAAGTCATCAGAACTTAGAACATTAAACATTTAAAAGGTTATAAAACTCCTTAACAACCAGTCATCTTCCTTCTTTTGTAGTGAATCCTAGTTTGTTTTAATGAGATAACAAGAGTTAGCTTAGCCTTTGGCTTGCAGACTCGTGCCCCGTCACCTAGTGACTTTTTACCTACTTAGCTTGCTCTGTCTTAGCTCATTTAATTATTTATTTCCTCTAAGATGGCTGCCTTGTTTATAGTTAGGCCACTTGTTATGCTTTGCATTATCAGTGCCACCGCGTAAAGGCGTCAAGTGACAAAGACAAACAAACTGTAGGTGTTCACACTTAGGGACTTTTCCTCTCTATGCTTTCGAGGGAATTGTTTATATTAATTGCCGCCCCAAGCATGCCTGTTATCTATTGTTTGGGAACACACCTACGTCAGGGGTCCAAGTAGATCTCTATAAATACATCACACTTTAGACAGATTATCAGAGGGATTCCGACCAGAGGGCATCGCCATCATCTTTGATATCGATGCTGCACGTCGTCTTGACGCTGACCCAGTCTTCGTGTCCCTGCGGAGTCTGAGATAATCAATCAATCAGTTTATTTATAAAGCGCACTACTCACCTGTTAGGGTCTCAAGGCGCTGGAGAGGGGTGCTACTGGTCGAAAAGCCACATATTGAGGTGTTTCCTGAACGTCAGGAGGTCCTGGGTCTGGCGTAACTGGAGCGGTAGCGAGTTCCAGGTCTTGGCGGTGAGGTGTGAGAAGGATCTTCCTCCGGCAGTGGTGCAGCTGATGTGGGAGATGGTGGCGAGGGCGAGGCTGGTGGAGCGGAGATGGCGTGTGGGAGCGTGGAAGGTGAGTCTGTCGTTGAGGTAGGCTGGGCCTGTGTTTTAGAGGGCTTTGTGTGCGTGGGTCAGGAGCTTGAAGGTGATCCTCTTTGGTATGGGTAGCCAGTGCAGGTCTTTGAGGTGGGGGAGATGTGGTTGCAGCGTGGGACGTAGAGGATGAAGCGGGCAGATGCATTCTGGATTCGTTGTAGCTTTGATTGTAGCTTGGCTGTTGTTCCAGCATATAGGGCGTTGCCGTAGTCCAATCTGCTGCTGACCAGGGCGTGGGTGACGGTTTTTCTTGTTTCGACGGGGATCCACTTGAAGATCTTGCGGAGCATGCAGAGGATGTTGTAGCAAGAAGAGGAGATTGTGTTGACCTGCTGACTCATGCTAAGAGTGGAGTCCAAGATGAAGCCTAGGTTGCCTGCGTGGGTGGTGGGCGAGGGTGCGGTACCTACAGAGTTGGGCCACCAGGAGTCGTTCCAAGCCAAGGGGTTGGGGCCGAAGATGAGGACCTCAGTTTTGTCGATGTTAAGCTTGAGGCGGCTTGATTCCATCCACATGGAGATGGCGTGAAGTCTGCTGTGGATGTCGTTTTTCGCGGTTGTAGGGTCTTTCGTAAGGGAGAGGATCAGCTGGGTGTCATCTGGGTATGATACTATGTTGATGTGGTGTGTTTGTGCGATGTTGGCGAGAGGGGCCATGTAGACAATAAAGAGCGTTGGGCTGAGGGAGGATCCCTGGGGGACGCCACAGATGATCCTGGAGGCCTCTGACAGGAATGGCGGCTCTCTGGGTTCTGCCGGTGAGAAGTGATGAGATCCGGTTGAGAGCCTTGTCGCGGATTCCGGCGTTGTAGAGAAGTGTACGTATGGTGTGATGTCATACCGTGTCGAAGGCTGCAGAGAGGTCCAGCAGGATGAGTGCTGCGGTTTTGCCTTGATCGAGCATGGTCCTTATGTCGTCAGTGGCAGCGATGAGTGCGGTCTCGGTTCTGTGATTTTTTTCTGAAACTGGATTGGAAGGTGTCGAGCACCTTGCTGTCTTCTAGGAAACGGGAGAGTTGGGCGTTGACGACTTTTTCGATGACCTTGGCCTCGAAGGGGAGGAGGGAGATTGGCCAGTAGTTCTTCGGGTCATCAGTGTCTGCCTTGGGCTTCTTCAGTAGTGCGTTGACTTCTGCGTGTTTCCAGATTTCCGGGAAGGTAGCTGATTCGAAGGAGCTGTTGATGGTGTCGCAGAGGTGGGGGGCGATGATGCTGCTTGCCTTGTTGAAAATGTGGTGAGGGCAGGGGTCTGCTGGGGATCCGGAGTGGATGGAGGCCATGGTGTGTGCGATGTCATCTTTGTTGACGAGGGTCCAGGTGTGAAGGAGGTTGGTGTTGCTCGGGCGTCTGGTATGAGGGTGTCTGTGGTCAGATTGGGGTTGAAGCTGTTGTGGATTTCTTCTATCTTGCTGCGGAAATGGTTGGCGAGGGAGTTGCAGAACTCTTGCGTAGGGGGGGTTTGCAGGAGCAGGTCCTGGGGTTTGAGAGGTCTCTGACGATGCCAAAGAGTTCTTTACTGTTGTGAGCGTTGTTGCCTATGCGGTTTTTGAAGAGGGTCCTTTTCACGGTGCGGATCAGCTGGTGATGCTTGCGGATGGACTCCTTGAGTGCGATGTGGTTGTGTTTTGTGGGATCCAGGCGCAAGGCCTTCTCTCTTTTGTGGCAGTTGCGTTTGGAGTTTTGTAGATCTGGGGTGAACCAGCTGGGTTTGGTGCAGTGCAGGGTGTTTGAGGTTTTTTTTGAACAGTGCAAGGGTGTTGGAGCAGTCTGCTAACCAGCGATGCAGGTTGTTAGCGGCTGTGTCGGGGTGCGTGGTTATTGGCGGTGGGGTCTGGGCGAGGGTGGAGATCAGTTCTTCTGTTGAGATTTTGCTCCAGTTGCGTTGGGGGGGTTGTGTGCGGTGGTGGTGGGTAGCTGGTTTTGGTAGGAGAAGTGGATGCAGCAGTGGTCTGTCCAGCCGAGTTCGGTGGTGTGGCAGAAGGAGACGTGGTTGTTGGCAGCGAAGATGGGGATGAGTGTGTGACCTGTGGTGTGAGTGGGTGAAGTGACAAGTTGTCTGAAGCCGAGGTTGGCAAGGTTGTCCAGTAGGTGGTTGGTGTTGATGTCGTTGTTGTTTTCTAGATGGAAGTTCAGAACGCCGAGGAGGATGTAATCTGCTGAGGCGAGGGCCTGGGCGCTGACGACGTCAGCGATGGTGTCGCAGAATTGTGCTCAGGGGCCTGGAGGTCTATAGATCAGTGTTCCTTTGAGGGTGGTGTTGGCGTTGACGTGGATGTTGAAGTGGAGGTGTTCGGAGGAGTTTAAGGTGTCGTGGGTGCTGGTCGAGACTTTGATGGTGCTTTTGTGGACTATGGCGATTCCCCCTCCTAGTTTATTGGTGCGGTCTCTCCTGGTGATCTTGTAGCCTTCAGGGATGGCAATGGCAATGTCAGGTTCAGAGGCTGAGCTTGTCCAGGTTTCAGTGAGGAAGGCGATGTCTGGTGATATGGAGGTCAGCAGGTCCCAAAGTTCGATAGTGTGTTTGTGGATGGAGCGGGTGTTGAGTAGGATGCAGTTAAGGTGGTTGTTGGCAGGTCTGTCGTGGCGCTTTAGGGTGCAGGTGAAGTGGCAGGCTTGGCAGGTGAAGGGTCCTTTGGTGGTCCTGGGGTGGACTGGAAACAGGTGGAGGAGCGTCCTGGGTTGAGGGCGTGGAGGTCGCTGGTGGTGTAACGGCGTCTAGTGGTGTGGGGAGGGTGTGGGGGGGCCGCAGGCCAGGGGGACTGGCGCTGGGCACGGACCGCCATTAAGAAGGGAGGATAGAGACCTCATTCCAAGGTAACAAGGGTTGGGGGCTCATCTCATGGACATGGCATTGGCAGATTAGGTTTAACATACCCAGCTCTCCTTTAGGTAGGAGGTTAGGCCTATCATGATAGGGTATTAGGACATAGTACACACAGTGCTTAATTTGTGCTTGTTGTTTCCGGTGCTGAGCACCGGCACTTATTTTTGAGGGCCGGCGCTTAGCCTTCTGCTTTAAGCATTTGCTGTGAGAAAAGACATGTGTGGGAAAGACAGAGGAATGGAAAAACGAAAAAGCGTCACAAAGAGAGAAAACAGAAAACTGCAGGCGTGAGCTGAAGGGGCAGGGAGTGGCTTTAAATGGATTGAAGAGGCCCCAGGTGGCTTTGGGATTACGCTGCCTCAGTATTCCGTGGTCACACATTTAATTGCAGCAGGCGCGTGTTTAAAAGGAGGGCTTTGGGCACCACCACCTTTATGTTTACAAATTAAGCACTGAGTACACACCTTATGTCTTTTCATGTTATTGCAAGATGGTGGGGGTCTTTGTAATAATGACTCTTGTCTTTACAATTCTGTTTCTTGCATTGTTCATTATCCTAATCATTGCAGCCCATGCAACTTATCACAGATTGCAGTTGTGTTAAATAAAAACCATTGAAACTTTACTGCATCTTCGTTATTGCTTGTGTTTGGTTGAGACAGGATATATCTGTGAGAAAGGGGTAATCTCCGTTTAACCACAACACTCCCTGAGATGTCATACTCTCAAGTCCATGCGTAAAGGCTGACACAAATCACCTTTTACTATTTGGGTTTTTGGTAAGGTACTGCTAGTGAGCCGGAAGGGTTGGGACGACAGCTGCGACTTGTTGTAGTATAGGCATAGTCGCCTACAAACATAAGTACTGTCATCATTAAAACAGCAGTCTCGACTAGAGCAAGAGTCCAAACTACGACACTTTTATTGCTGCTGCTCAAAGAGATGTCTAAGCGCTTACCTTATTGAATTTTATGTGTTTGCTCTGTTACTCTTTGAATTTCAACTTTTGAGTATATGGGAAATTCTTACATTTGTTTCTGGATTAAGTTAAGTGTTTGTGTATGTGCAGTTTCACACTTGGATGCTTTTATAACAATGAGTTCTGTGTAATATTCGATCTACAGGTGCTAGTTGTTTTGTTTGAAGGAGCTGTGTGCCTTGTTTGTAGGGGCTGCACACATCATTTTGTGTTTTGCTGCATTTGTTACCTTGTTTGAAGGGGCTGTTCGTCTTGTTAGAAAGGGCTGCACACATCCTTTTGGACTAAATGTATGAAGGTTCGCACAAGTGAATACCAAATAGCGATTTTTACAGATTCGCTAACTGAGATTCGCAAAATGTGATGTAACATCACCCAATTTTTTTACGATTCTTAAAATTCGCAATTAGCGAGTAGCAAATAGCGATTCGGTAAAATAGAAAATCGGTATTTTGAATTTGCAAATTGTGATTTTTGTATTCTGGACCAGCTTGATGACATCACAACCAGGAAGTGAGACAGTGCATGCTGTTTCCAGAATCCTGAGCCACAGGAGCAGGCAGAGAGACCCAGCACAGCACCAGGGAGGCACTCAGGAGAGTCAGCCAGGACCAGAAAAAACTATGGCCACTGATGGGAATGGGAAGGACAAAGGAAAGAGGAAGCGCAAACTGAAATTCAGTGAGCAGGAATTGGAGGTGCTCACAGAAGAGGTGGTCAAGAACCACGACCAATTATTTGGCAAACACTCACTACAGGTCCCAGAAAGTGAAAAGAGGAAAATGTTGACTGAGATCCAGACCAAAATATGCGCAGTGGGTGTTGCGTAGCGTTCCATCGAGATATGCAAGCGCTGGTACGACTTGCTATCACGTGCCAAAAAGAGGGCAGGAAGCAGGCTGAAGGAGGCAAGGAACACTGGAGGAGAACCACCCACCCAGACACCGTCCACCCACATGGAAGACATGGTGGAGTCAACACTGCTGCCTGAAGCTGTTAGTGGTGTCACTGACATTGACACCTCAGGCACACCCCGCACCAGCAAAGGTAAGGGCAGTAATGATTTGAATAACCATATGTGCATGTACAACTGCCCCTTAGAAAATTAATTGCAATAGCACTATGCACAGTGATAAGTAGTCCATGCCACATATTATATTCAATACAACAATGCCTTATGGGAGTTTTAGTCTATACTCCTAAAGTGCATCTACTACTCAAATAGCAAGAGAGTGTAAAACCAAACAGATAAATAACACAACAATTAGAGACACTATACCAGAGGAAGTGTTTATCATTAAAGTAACTGTGAAAGTACAAATCCAAGAATGACATGCTGCGCATTGTTGTTGCAGATGTCCCAGGCCCTAACGCAGCAGAAAGTGGAAATGGGGGGAATGACGAAAGTCAGCCACAGTCCGATTCAAACATCAGTGAGTCCATCATACAAGAACCAACTAGACGTAGGGCAAGAGTGCTACCCCTCCCTGAGTTTATCCTGGACTCCGATGAATTGCAGGAAGAAGTACCCACGCCACCTCCAGAGGTTAGAAGCACCAACAGACAGTAGTCCATGTTCCAGCGTCAGTCCACTCCCCTCAGGAGGCGTTGAGAAAAAGGCAGACAGTGCACAAAGGAAGGTGAGGGCCCATCACTGTTTGGTAGCCTTGAGTCATCCATGCTGAAAGTGGAGCTCCTGCAATGTAAAAACATGAGATCAATGCACAGGCAGTTGATGTCTATCGGTCACAACATGGGATCAATGCACAGGCAGTTGGGGTCTATCGATGACAACACAGGATCAATGCACAAGCAGTTGGAGTCTCTCAATAACGACATGTGCAAGCTGCATGAGGGACAGCAAGCTACAGCAGAACACGTGTGGGAGATGACAAATGCTATTAGGATACCCCTGAGCTGGACCCTAAGATAATTGTTTTTCTAGGTAAATGAAGGCGGGGTCCTAAGAAAGGTTTGGACAGAAGTTTGAGATCCTGTCAGGCCAGCCTTCTTGATACTGTGGGTCCTTTAACGAAACCTTTTGACATGTCAGAGAAGGTCTATGTATACAATAGAAGGATTTATGTAGGAAAATTATGTCAGTGAGTACAAAGATCTGTGTGTCTTTTGGGCAACGCCAACACAGCCCTATCAATTGAAAGAAGGAAGAGCCTCCTATTAAAAATTGACCCTAGGTTGGGGGAGCTGGCTAGTAAAGAGGAAGGTCCTTCGGCTATGATCTTTTTGGAGGTGCCTTTATGAAGGATCTTTGTAAGTTTGTTGGTGCAATCTGTTCTCTTCAGAAATCACTGAGAGATGCAAAGTAAGTCTTTCATGAACATGTTTTTGGGTCAGCTGGGATAATGAAGGGTCGGGTTCCTGTGCCCAGGACAAGGAATTACTAGAGGCTCCTTTTCTAGAGTATCCAATGTCAGACCTCCTATCACTCTGCGAGTTTTTACTATCCGAGACAAAGAGGACAGGGAAGAGGTGCCTGTGGGGAGAGAAAGATACAAGGATCTTCAGGTAAGTGTAGACCCTCCTGCTATCCTCTTAAGACTGGGCGGAAGACTTGCGCAGTTTCATCACAAATGAATCCAGACAACAAAGAATCCTTGGGTATTGGAGACAGTAAGAGAGGTTCAAATAGAGTTTGAGGAGCAACTGCTTCAGTCAAAATTACCAAGAAGTATGTTTTCACAACAGGACAGGTAAGATTAATAGACTCAGAAACTGATTTCAAAAGGTGCTGTAGTACTGGAAGATGATCAAAGAACAGGCTATGTAAGCAACATTTTTCTGGTTGAAAAGAAGGACAAGTGAATGAGGCTGGTTATGAATTTAGGAGAATTAAATGATTGGGTGATCTACCATTATTTCAAAATGGTGGTCATCTATTTGTTGAACGATATCTTACAGAAAGGAAATTGGATGACTCGTTTGGATCTGAAGGCTGCATATCTGACTGTTTCAATTTACCAGGAACATCAGAGGTTTTTTAGATTTGTGTAGAAGAACAAGGTTTAGAAGTTTGTATGCCTTCCTTTCAGTCTATCATCAGCTCCATGATACTTTACGAAAGTTCTTTGTCCAGTAGCAGTGGCAGTGTTTTTGAGAGAGAGGAGGGGCATTCATTTGATTATCTATTTAGGCATCATTCTAATCTTGGATCAGGACAAGGAGCTTTTGAAAGCACATACTGAGCTGGCAGTAAATGTATTGGAATATTTGGGTTTGAGGTAAAGAGAAAGAAACCAGATTTAGTTCTGAGTCAACAAACTCAGTTACTTGGTTTTGTGGCAGATACAGTGGAAGGTATGTTATGGTTACCAAAGAAGAGATTGGAGAGAATATGAAAGGAACTAAGGAACCTTCTAAAAAAGAATGTGGTTTCATTAAGGATGTTAGCTCATATTGTGGGCCTTTTATCCTCTGCTATTCAGGCTACTTTCCCTGGTCCTTTGGGCCTTACAGAGGTTGAAAGGGAAACACTTCAGAAGTTGGTTGCATTATGCACAGATAGTTTCTCCTACTATGGAAGCAAGGGAAGAGCTGACAAAGTGGTTAAATAACATGGAAGCATGGAACACGTATGCAATCTTTGGAGAGGATGCAGATTTGATTGTGGAATTGGATGGAAGCTTGGAAGGATGGGGTGCAAGATGTGGATCTTTAAGAGCTACTCGTCCCCGGGCAGAACAAGAAAAGAGTTTGCATATAAATTGTTTACAGTTATTAGCAGGTTCTTTTGCAATAAAGAGTTTCGCAGACAAATCTGTCAAATGTTCAGTTTTACTATGCATGGACAATACATCAGCGGTGAGGTATGTGAACAAGCAACAAGGACTTCAGTCAAAAGGTTTAGCACATTCTGAGAGTTCAACCGAAAGACATTCCAGGTTTAAAGAATGTGATAGCAGATTGGTCTTCAAGACATTTCCACAATTCAAGTGATTGTATGTTGAATCAAAGGTTTTTCAAGGGAACGGAAAAATTATGGGGTCCATTTGAAGTGGATCTTTTTGCAGACAGATTAAGTGCCCAGCTGAAGAGTATCTTTAGTTGGAGGCCGGACCAAGAGGCGTAGGGAATTGTTACATTCCTACAGGTTTGAAAGGCTCAAATACTGTGCACATTTCCACCTTTCACACTGTTCAGCAGGGTAACTGCAATGATACGCAGGTGGAAGGAGAGAGTGGTAAGGATCACTCCACTATGGAGGTCTCAGGCTTGGTAACCAATCATGCTGGAAATTAGTGTAGATTTTCCTCTGTTGCTTCTGAGGTTTCCAGAAATATTGATGGGACTTCAAGGAGAAACTTACAGTCTGGTGGGTTCAGATCAGTTAGTGTTGGTGGGTTGGAGACTTTCAGGAGAGTTTGGAGAAAGCCAAGACTTTCATCAGTGGCTTCTAGACTTATTTAAGAATCCTGGGATCCAGGAACTAGGAAAGTGTATCTATTGGCATGGAATAAACAGATTTGCTGGTGAATGGAAAGGATCTTGATCCCATTTCAGTTATTGTAGTTCAAGTAGTGAATTTGTTATCTGAACTATATACCAAGAGTTTAACTTACAGAACAGTGAACATGTATAGATTGGCAATAACAGCTTGTCATATTTTGGTAAGAAGACTTTTGAGGTTTATTAGGATAGCTAAGCCTCCAGGGTCTAGGTATAGTTCCCTTTGTGATGTTGCGAAGGTTCTGAGGTTTATTGAGGATTTAGACTGTAATTAAAATCTCAGTTTATCAGACGTCTTTAAAATTGGCAGTGTTGCTTTGCTTGGTCTCTTTTAGGAGAGTGTCTGGTGTGAAATCTTTGCAAGTATCATGTAGTTATTATATGTCCAATGGAATTTGTTTTCATTTGAAAAAAAAACTAAGACTTATTTCACTTTTATTTTTTACCCAGATTTTGGGAAGAGAGAAGTTGTGTATGGTTAGCTGTGTGAAGGAGTACTAAAGGAAAATCGAGTTTTTAGGACCAAGTGGAGTGACCCAGCTTCTTATTTCCTTTAAGGATCCTCATAAAGGAGTTTCTTCTCCTTACTCTTGCAAGGTGGATGAAATAATTCATGCACAGATCTGGTGTGAATGATTTGAGTATGTTTGGCACTCATTCAGTGAGAGGAGCAGCTGCTTCTAGGGCTTGCTTGTTGGGTGGAAGTTTGCAGATATTTTACATTATTCTGATTGGTCATTTGATTCTATATTTAGGCGTTTTTATCATGGTGGTCCCGTTGGGTTATTGCTACAAACCATCTTGTATTGACATTTAATATCCGAGCCCGGAACAAACCACACCACACATAATCGGTTCACCCTCCCCCCTTGAACAAGTCGATTGACTCTTGACTACAAGGAGCAAATGAGCTAGCACCCCACAAACTGGCCGATTGGGAAGTGTAGGAAAGTACCATCTTGCCTGGCATGTTACCCCCATTTTTCACTGTATATATGTTGTTTTAGTTGTATGTGTCACTGGGACCCTGGTAACCCAGGGCCCCAGTGCTCATAAGTGTGCCTGTATGTGTTACCTGTGTAGTGACTAACTGTCTCACTGAGGCTCTGCTAATCAGAACCTCAGTGGTTATGCTCTCTCATTTCTTTCCAAATTGTCACTGACAGGCTAGTGACCATTTTTACCAATTTACATTGGCTTACTGGAACACCCTTATAATCCCCTAGTATATGGTACTGAGGTACCCAGGGTATTGGGGTTCCAGGAGATCCCTATGGGCTGCAGCATTTCTTTTGCCACCCATAGGGAGCTCTGACAATTCTTACACAGGCCTGCCACTGCAGCCTGAGTGAAATAACGTCCACGTTATTTCACAGCCATTTTACACTGCACTTAAGTAACTTATAAGTCACCTATATGTCTAACCTTTACCTGGTAAAGGTTAGGTGCAAAGTTACTTAGTGTGAGGGCACCCTGGCACTAGCCAAGGTGCCCCCACATTGTTCAGAGCCAATTCACTGAACTTTGTGAGTACGGGGACACCATTACACGCGTGCACTACATATAGGTCACTACCTATATGTAGCTTCACCATGGTAACTCCGAATATGGCCATGTAACATGTCTATGATCATGGAATTGCCCCCTCTATGCCATCCTGGCATTGTTGGTACAATTCCATAATCCCAGTGGTCTGTAGCACAGACCCTGGTACTGCCAGACTGCCCTTCCTGGGGTTTCTCTGCAGCTGCTGCTGCTGCCAACCCCTCAGACAGGCATCTGCCCTCCTGGGGTCCAGCCAGGCCTGGCCCAGGATGACAGAACAAAGAACTTCCTCTGAGAGAGGGTGTGACACCCTCTCCCTTTGGAAAATGGTGTGAAGGCAGGGGAGGAGTAGCCTCCCCCAGCCTCTGGAAATGCTTTGTTGGGCACAGAGGTGCCCAATTCTGCATAAGCCAGTCTACACCGGTTCAGGGACCCCTTAGCCCCTGCTCTGGCGCGAAACTGGACAAAGGAAAGGGGAGTGACCACTCCCCTGACCTGCACCTCCCCTGGGAGGTGTCCAGAGCTCCTCCAGTGTGCTCCAGACCTCTGCCATCTTGGAAACAGAGGTGCTGCTGGCACACTGGACTGCTCTGAGTGGCCAGTGCCACCAGGTGACGTCAGAGACTCCTTGTGATAGGCTCCTTCAGGTGTTAGTAGCCTTTCCTCTCTCCTAGGTAGCCAAACCCTCTTTTCTGGCTATTTAGGGTCTCTGTCTCTGGGGAAACTTTAGATAACGAATGCATGAGCTCAGCCGAGTTCCTCTGCATCTCCCTCTTCACCTTCTGATAAGGAATCGACCGCTGACCGCGCTGGAAGCCTGCAAACCTGCAACATAGTAGCAAAGACGACTACTGCAACTCTGTAACGCTGATCCTGCCGCCTTCTCGACTGTTTTCCTGCTTGTGCATGCTGTGGGGGTAGTCTGCCTCCTCTCTGCACCAGAAGCTCCGAAGAAATCTCCCGTGGGTCGACGGAATCTTCCCCCTGCAACCGCAGGCACCAAAAAGCTGCATCTCCGGTCCCTTGGGTCTCCTCTCAGCACGACGAGCGAGGTCCCTCGAATCCAGCGACACCGTCCAAGTGACCCCCACGGTCCAGTGACTCTTCAGCCCAAGTTTGGTGGAGGTAAGTCCTTGCCTCACCTCGCTGGGCTGCATTGCTGGGAGCCGCGACTTTGCAAGCTTCTCCGGCCCCTGTGCACTTCCGGCGGAAATCCTGTGTGCACAGCCAAGCCTGGGTCCACGGCACTCTAACCTGCATTGCACGACTTTCTAAGTTGGTCTCCGGCGACGTGGGACTCCTTTGTGCAACTTCGGCGAGCACCGTTTCACGCATCCTCGTAGTGCCTGTTTCTGGCACTTCTCCGGGTGCTACCTGCTTCAGTGAGGGCTCTTTGTCTTGCTCGACGTCCCCTCTCTCTGCAGGTCCAATTTGCGACCTCCTGGTCCCTCCTGGGCCCCAGCAGCGTCCAAAAACGCCAAACGCACGATTTGCGTGTAGCAAGGCTTGTTGGCGTCCATCCGGCGGGAAAACACTTCTGCACGACTCTTCAAGGCGTGGGGGATCCATCCTCCAAAGGGGAAGTCTCTAGCCCTTGTCGTTCCTGCAGTATTCACAGTTCTTCAGCCTAGTAAGAGCTTCTTTGCACCAACCGCTGGCATTTCTTGGGCATCTGCCCATCTCCGAGCTGCTTGTGACTTTTGGACTTGGTCCCCTTGTTCCACAGGTACCTTCAGACAGGAATCCATCGTTGTTGCATTGCTGATTTGTGTTTTCCTTGCATTCTCCCTCTAACACGACTATTTTGTCCTTAGGGGAACTTTGGTGCACTTTGCACTCACTTTTCAGGGTCTTGGGGAGGGTTATTTTTCTAACTCTCACTATTTTCTAGTAGTCCCAGCGACCCTCTACAAGGTCACATAGGTTTGGGGTCCATTCGTGGTTCACATTCCACTTTTGGAGTATATGGTTTGTGTTGCCCCTATCCCTATGTTTCCCCATTGCATCCTATTGTAATTATACATTGTTTGCACTGTTTTCTAAGACTATACTGCATATTTTTGCTATTGTGTATATATATCTTGTGTATATTTCCTATCCTCTCACTGAGGGTACACTCTAAGATACTTTGGCATATTGTCATAAAAATAAAGTACCTTTATTTTTAGTATAACTGTGTATTGTGTTTTCTTATGATATTGTGCATATGACACTAAGTGGTACTGTAGTAGCTTCACACGTCTCCTAGTTCAGCCTAAGCTGCTCTGCTAAGCTACCATTATCTATCAGCCTAAGCTGCTAGACACCCTATACACTAATAAGGGATAACTGGGCCTGGTGCAAGGTGCAAGTACCCCTTGGTACTCACTACAAGCCAGTCCAGCCTCCTACATTGGTTGTGCAGTGGTGGGATAAGTGCTTTGAGACTACTTACCACTCTTGTCATTGTACTTTTCATAAGAGAAAAATATACAAAACAAGGTCAGTGTATATACACATAGCCAAAAAGTTTTGCATTTCCTCTTTTCACTCTTTTCTAAGTGCTGAAAAGTACTTCTAAACTTTCAAAAAGTTCTTAAAAGTTTAAAAAGTTTTTTTCTGTCTTTCCAAAAAGTTCTGAAAACTTTTTTCTCTTTGTCTATCACTTTAACTCTCTCTAAAAAATGTCTGGCACAGGCCAAAAAGTTGAACTGTCCAAACTTGCATATGATCACCTTAGCTGGAAAGGAGCAAGGAGTCTCTGCATAGAGAGAGGTTTGAGTGTAGGGAAGAATCCTTCTTTAGAACTGTTAATTAATATGCTTAGAGTACAGGATAAGGCCATAAGTGCCCAATCTGTAGAAAAAGTAGCTAATGGTTCTCAATCTGATCCAGGGACTCCCCCAGGAAAAGGTTCAGGAAAGAAACTTCTCAGCCTGCCCATTACTAGACAGTCTAGCATAGTTGGTACAGAGGTTGAATCACATCATACTGATGATGTGCTCTCACATTATACTGGTAGCCAAGCTGTTAGGGTGCCCTCTGTAAGGGACAGGTCTCCTTCTGTTCATTCCCATCATACCTCTGTATCTAGAAATGTCCCTCCCACCCACCCTGATGACAGATTGTTGGAAAGGGAGCTCAATAGATTGAGAGTGGAGCAAACCAGACTGAAGCTCAAGAAGCAACAGCTGGATTTGGATAGACAGTCTTTAGAAATAGAGAGGGAAAGACAGAAAATGGGTTTAGATACCCATGGTGGCAGCAGCAGTATTCCCCATAGTCATCCTGCAAAAGAGCATGATTCCAGGAATCTGCATAAGATAGTTCCCCCTTACAAGGAGGGGGATGACATTAACAAGTGGTTTGCTGCACTTGAGAGGGCCTGTGCTGTACAGGATGTCCCTCAAAGGCAGTGGGCTGCTATCCTATGGCTATCATTTACTGGAAAAGGTAGGGATAGGCTCCTTACTGTAAAAGAAAATGATGCTAACAATTTCCAAGTTCTTAAGAATGCACTCCTGGATGGTTATGGCTTAACCACTGAACAGTACAGGATCAAGTTCAGAGATACCAAAAAGGAGTCTTCACAAGACTGGGTTGATTTCATTGACCAGGCAGTGAAGGCCTTGGAGGGGTGGTTACATGGCAGTAAAGTTACTGATTATGACAGCCTGTATAACTTAATCCTGAGAGAGCATATTCTTAATAATTGTGTGTCTGATTTGTTGCACCAGTACTTGGTGGACTCTGATCTGACCTCTCCCCAAGAATTGGGAAAGAAGGCAGACAAATGGGTCAGAACAAGAGTGAACAGAAAAGTTCATACAGGGGGTGACAAAGATGGCAACAAAAAGAAGGATGGTAAGTCTTCTGACAAGGGTGGGGACAAATCTAAAAATGAGTCTTCATCAGGCCCACAAAAACACTCTGGTGGGGGTGGTGGGCCCAAACCCTCCTCTAATCAGAACAAGGAAAAGAAACCATGGTGCTATTTATGTAAGATAAAAGGCCATTGGACAACAGATCCCAGTTGTCCAAAGAAAGGCACCACAGCTCCTACCACTACAACCCCTACTGCTACACCTAGTGTCCCTACTAATAGCAGTGGTGGTGGGAGCAAACCTACTAATAGCCAATCCAAGGGAGTAGCTGGGCTCACTTTTGGTAATTTAGTTGGGGTTGGTCTGATTAGGGAGACCACAGAGGCTACTTTAGTCTCTGAAGGGGCTATTGACTTAGCCACTTTGGTTGCTTGCCCCCATAACTTGGAGAAGTACAAGCAACTAACCCTAATAAATGGTGTTGAGGTCCAGGCCTACAGGGACACAGGTGCCAGTGTCACAATGGTGATTGAGAAACTGGTGCACCCTGAACAACACATACTTGGACACCAGTACCAAGTAACCGATGCTCACAACATAACACAAAGCCACCCCATGGCTGTTGTAAATCTCAACTGGGGGGGGGTATCTGGTCCAAAGAAAGTTGTGGTAGCTTCAGATTTACCTGTAGACTGTCTATTAGGGAACGATTTGGAGACATCAGCTTGGTCAGATGTGGAGTTGGAGGCCCATGCAGCAATGCTGGGCATCCCAGGGCATATTTTTGCTTTGACAAGGGCTCAGGCCAAAAAGCAAAAAGGACAGGGAAGCTTGGATCCTGGAACAATGGACCAAGTGCTCCCTAAAGCTAGGGCTAGTAGAAGCAAACCACTTCCTACTATCCCTCCCTCTACAGTGGATTCTAATTCTGAGGAAGAAGAATTCCCTCCCTGTGCAGAACCTACACCAGAGGAGCTGGAAGCAGACACTGCTGAGCTTTTGGGTGAAGGGGGGCCTGCCAGAGAGGAGATGAGTGTGGCACAGCAAACCTGTCCCACATTAGAGGGTCTCAGACAGCAAGCTGTCAAACAGGCTAATGGGGATGTCAGTGACTCACACAGAGTTTACTGGGAGGACAACCTCTTGTACACTGAGCATAGGGATCCTAAACCTGGAGCTGCCAGGAGATTAGTGATTCCTCAGGAGTACAGAAAGTTCCTCCTAACACTGGCACATGACATTCCCTTAGCTGGGCACCTGGGTCAAATGAAAACTTGGGACAGATTGGTACCACTGTTTCATTGGCCTAGGATGTCTGAGGACACAAAAGAATTTTGTAAGTCCTGTGAAACCTGTCAAGCCAGTGGCAAGACAGGTGGCACTCCAAAGGCACCCCTTATCCCACTGCCTGTGGTTGGGGTTCCCTTTGAAAGGGTAGGGGTTGACATAGTTGGCCCCCTTGACCCTCCTACTGCTTCAGGCAATAGGTTTATCTTAGTGGTAGTGGACCATGCCACAAGGTATCCTGAAGCAATTCCTTTAAGGACCACTACAGCTCCTGCAGTGGCAAAGGCCCTCCTGGGAATATTTTCCAGGGTGGGCTTCCCAAAGGAAGTAGTATCAGACAGAGGAAGCAATTTCATGTCTGCATACTTAAAGGCCATGTGGAAGGAGTGTGGTGTAACTTACAAGTTCACAACACCCTATCATCCACAAACAAATGGACTGGTGGAGAGATTTAATAAAACTCTCAAAGGCATGATTATGGGACTCCCTGAAAAACTCCGCAGGAGATGGGATATCCTTCTACCATGCCTCCTTTTTGCCTACAGGGAGGTACCCCAGAAAGGAGTGGGCTTCAGCCCCTTTGAACTTCTTTTTGGACACCCTGTTAGGGGGCCACTCACACTTGTAAAGGAGGGTTGGGAACAACCT
Source organism: Pleurodeles waltl (assembly GCF_031143425.1). NCBI lineage: Eukaryota > Metazoa > Chordata > Amphibia > Caudata > Salamandridae > Pleurodeles > Pleurodeles waltl. The sequence continues at coordinate 1,667,258,495 of NC_090444.1, read as the reverse complement.
TTAAAAGCTCCTAAGCAGGATATTGTGGACTATGTACTTGGCCTCAGATCAAGGATGGCTGAGTACATGAAAAAGGCCAGTAAAAACCTTCAGGCCAGCCAAGAGCTCCAGAAGCAATGGCATGATCAGAAGGCTGTTTTGGTTCAGTATCAACCAGGGCAGAAAGTGTGGGTCTTGGAGCCTGTGGCCCCAAGAGCACTCCAAGATAAATGGAGTGGTCCACACACAATTGTTGAAAAGAAGGGTGAAGTCACCTACTTGGTTGACTTAGGCACTGCCAGGAGTCCCCTTAGGGTGCTCCATGTCAACCGCCTGAAACCCTACTATGACAGGGCTGATCTCACCCTGCTCATGGCAACAGATGAGGGACAGGAAGAAGACAGTGATCCTCTACCTGATCTCTTCTCTTCCACAGAACAAGATGCTCTTGTGGAAGGGGTAGTTTTGGCTGATTGTCTTACTGCTGAGCAGAAAGATAATTGCATAAATCTCCTAGGACAATTTTCAGAACTCTTCTCCATTGTGCCAGGCACCACTTCTTGGTGTGAGCACACTATAGATACTGGAGACAGTTTACCTGTCAAAAGTAAGATCTATAGGCAGCCTGACCATGTCAGAGACTGCATAAAGCAAGAAGTTCAGAAGATGTTGGAACTAGGAGTGGTTGAGCACTCTGACAGTCCATGGGCTTCTCCTGTGGTACTGGTACCAAAACCCAATTCTAAAGATGGAAAGAAGGAAATGAGGTTTTGTGTAGACTATAGAGGTCTCAACTTGGTAACCAAAACAGATGCTCACCCTATACCCAGGGCAGATGAGCTAATAGATACACTGGCATCTGCCAAGTATCTAAGCACTTTTGATTTGACTGCAGGGTATTGGCAGATCAAAATGTCAGAAGATGCTAAACCTAAGACTGCATTTTCTACCATTGGAGGACATTACCAGTTTACTGTAATGCCTTTTGGTTTGAAAAATGCACCTGCCACTTTTCAGAGGTTGGTGAACACAGTCCTGCAAGGGCTGGAAGCTTTCAGTGCAGCATATTTGGATGATATAGCTGTCTTTAGCTCCAGCTGGGATGATCACCTGGTCCACCTTTGGAAAGTTTTGGAGGCCCTGCAAAAGGCAGGCCTCACTATCAAGGCTTCAAAGTGCCAGATAGGGCAGGGTAAGGTGGTTTATCTGGGACACCTTGTTGGTGGGGAACAGATTGCACCACTTCAGGGGAAAATCCAAACTATTATTGATTGGATTCCCCCTACCACTCAGACTCAGGTGAGAGCCTTCCTAGGCCTCACTGGGTATTACAGGAGGTTCATTAAGAACTATGGCTCCATTGCAGCCCCTCTTAATGACCTCACATCCAAGAAAATGCCTAAAAAGGTATTATGGACAGCAAACTGTCAGAAAGCTTTTGAGGAGCTGAAGCAGGCCATGTGCTCTGCACCTGTCCTGAAAAGCCCTTGTTACTCTAAAAAATTCTATGTCCAAACTGATGCATCTGAATTAGGAGTAGGGGCAGTCCTATCACAACTTAATTCTGAGGGCCAGGATCAACCTGTTGCTTTTATTAGTAGAAGGTTGACCCCTAGAGAAAAGCGTTGGTCTGCCATTGAGAGGGAGGCCTTTGCTGTGGTCTGGGCTCTGAAGAAGTTGAGGCCATACCTGTTTGGCACTCACTTCATTGTTCAGACAGACCACAAACCTCTACTTTGGCTAAAACAAATGAAAGGTGAAAATCCTAAATTGTTGAGGTGGTCCATATCCCTACAGGGAATGGACTATACAGTGGAACATAGACCTGGGAGTAGCCACTCCAATGCAGATGGACTCTCCAGATATTTCCACTTAGACAATGAAGACTCATCAGGTAATGGCTAGTCTTATTGTCCTTCGTTTGGGGGGGGGTTGTGTAGGAAAGTACCATCTTGCCTGGCATGTTACCCCCATTTTTCACTGTATATATGTTGTTTTAGTTGTATGTGTCACTGGGACCCTGGTAACCCAGGGCCCCAGTGCTCATAAGTGTGCCTGTATGTGTTACCTGTGTAGTGACTAACTGTCTCACTGAGGCTCTGCTAATCAGAACCTCAGTGGTTATGCTCTCTCATTTCTTTCCAAATTGTCACTGACAGGCTAGTGACCATTTTTACCAATTTACATTGGCTTACTGGAACACCCTTATAATCCCCTAGTATATGGTACTGAGGTACCCAGGGTATTGGGGTTCCAGGAGATCCCTATGGGCTGCAGCATTTCTTTTGCCACCCATAGGGAGCTCTGACAATTCTTACACAGGCCTGCCACTGCAGCCTGAGTGAAATAACGTCCACGTTATTTCACAGCCATTTTACACTGCACTTAAGTAACTTATAAGTCACCTATATGTCTAACCTTTACCTGGTAAAGGTTAGGTGCAAAGTTACTTAGTGTGAGGGCACCCTGGCACTAGCCAAGGTGCCCCCACATTGTTCAGAGCCAATTCACTGAACTTTGTGAGTACGGGGACACCATTACACGCGTGCACTACATATAGGTCACTACCTATATGTAGCTTCACCATGGTAACTCCGAATATGGCCATGTAACATGTCTATGATCATGGAATTGCCCCCTCTATGCCATCCTGGCATTGTTGGTACAATTCCATAATCCCAGTGGTCTGTAGCACAGACCCTGGTACTGCCAGACTGCCCTTCCTGGGGTTTCTCTGCAGCTGCTGCTGCTGCCAACCCCTCAGACAGGCATCTGCCCTCCTGGGGTCCAGCCAGGCCTGGCCCAGGATGACAGAACAAAGAACTTCCTCTGAGAGAGGGTGTGACACCCTCTCCCTTTGGAAAATGGTGTGAAGGCAGGGGAGGAGTAGCCTCCCCCAGCCTCTGGAAATGCTTTGTTGGGCACAGAGGTGCCCAATTCTGCATAAGCCAGTCTACACCGGTTCAGGGACCCCTTAGCCCCTGCTCTGGCGCGAAACTGGACAAAGGAAAGGGGAGTGACCACTCCCCTGACCTGCACCTCCCCTGGGAGGTGTCCAGAGCTCCTCCAGTGTGCTCCAGACCTCTGCCATCTTGGAAACAGAGGTGCTGCTGGCACACTGGACTGCTCTGAGTGGCCAGTGCCACCAGGTGACGTCAGAGACTCCTTGTGATAGGCTCCTTCAGGTGTTAGTAGCCTTTCCTCTCTCCTAGGTAGCCAAACCCTCTTTTCTGGCTATTTAGGGTCTCTGTCTCTGGGGAAACTTTAGATAACGAATGCATGAGCTCAGCCGAGTTCCTCTGCATCTCCCTCTTCACCTTCTGATAAGGAATCGACCGCTGACCGCGCTGGAAGCCTGCAAACCTGCAACATAGTAGCAAAGACGACTACTGCAACTCTGTAACGCTGATCCTGCCGCCTTCTCGACTGTTTTCCTGCTTGTGCATGCTGTGGGGGTAGTCTGCCTCCTCTCTGCACCAGAAGCTCCGAAGAAATCTCCCGTGGGTCGACGGAATCTTCCCCCTGCAACCGCAGGCACCAAAAAGCTGCATCTCCGGTCCCTTGGGTCTCCTCTCAGCACGACGAGCGAGGTCCCTCGAATCCAGCGACACCGTCCAAGTGACCCCCACGGTCCAGTGACTCTTCAGCCCAAGTTTGGTGGAGGTAAGTCCTTGCCTCACCTCGCTGGGCTGCATTGCTGGGAGCCGCGACTTTGCAAGCTTCTCCGGCCCCTGTGCACTTCCGGCGGAAATCCTGTGTGCACAGCCAAGCCTGGGTCCACGGCACTCTAACCTGCATTGCACGACTTTCTAAGTTGGTCTCCGGCGACGTGGGACTCCTTTGTGCAACTTCGGCGAGCACCGTTTCACGCATCCTCGTAGTGCCTGTTTCTGGCACTTCTCCGGGTGCTACCTGCTTCAGTGAGGGCTCTTTGTCTTGCTCGACGTCCCCTCTCTCTGCAGGTCCAATTTGCGACCTCCTGGTCCCTCCTGGGCCCCAGCAGCGTCCAAAAACGCCAAACGCACGATTTGCGTGTAGCAAGGCTTGTTGGCGTCCATCCGGCGGGAAAACACTTCTGCACGACTCTTCAAGGCGTGGGGGATCCATCCTCCAAAGGGGAAGTCTCTAGCCCTTGTCGTTCCTGCAGTATTCACAGTTCTTCAGCCTAGTAAGAGCTTCTTTGCACCAACCGCTGGCATTTCTTGGGCATCTGCCCATCTCCGAGCTGCTTGTGACTTTTGGACTTGGTCCCCTTGTTCCACAGGTACCTTCAGACAGGAATCCATCGTTGTTGCATTGCTGATTTGTGTTTTCCTTGCATTCTCCCTCTAACACGACTATTTTGTCCTTAGGGGAACTTTGGTGCACTTTGCACTCACTTTTCAGGGTCTTGGGGAGGGTTATTTTTCTAACTCTCACTATTTTCTAGTAGTCCCAGCGACCCTCTACAAGGTCACATAGGTTTGGGGTCCATTCGTGGTTCACATTCCACTTTTGGAGTATATGGTTTGTGTTGCCCCTATCCCTATGTTTCCCCATTGCATCCTATTGTAATTATACATTGTTTGCACTGTTTTCTAAGACTATACTGCATATTTTTGCTATTGTGTATATATATCTTGTGTATATTTCCTATCCTCTCACTGAGGGTACACTCTAAGATACTTTGGCATATTGTCATAAAAATAAAGTACCTTTATTTTTAGTATAACTGTGTATTGTGTTTTCTTATGATATTGTGCATATGACACTAAGTGGTACTGTAGTAGCTTCACACGTCTCCTAGTTCAGCCTAAGCTGCTCTGCTAAGCTACCATTATCTATCAGCCTAAGCTGCTAGACACCCTATACACTAATAAGGGATAACTGGGCCTGGTGCAAGGTGCAAGTACCCCTTGGTACTCACTACAAGCCAGTCCAGCCTCCTACAGGAAGGGGGACAACTTTTAATATTATCACGAGTTAAAACTTAGATGAGTATATAAACTAGACTATTTGTCTCTCATGCCATTGCAACACTGATCTAGTGATGATTAAGCCCATGATGGCTAATGAGCTACGAAGCTTAGATCCTTCAGTGGCTGAACATTCATTTTCTACCATCGATAATGTTAATTCTGTCATGACTGACCATCCAGAACACACTTCAGACGCTGCCCAAAACTCTATGCACAATAGCTGTGAACTAAAAGTTTTGTTTTGGAATGTGGCTGGCCTCTCCAGTAAGGTGGAGAATGCTGAATGGCTTGACACCATCAAGCACTTCAATATTGTGTGTTTACAAGAGACATGGGCCCCTGAAGCTGCGTATATAAATGGGTTTTCTTCTATTCACACCCAGCGATAATCTCAGGGTGTGAGCATCACAAAGGTAGCCTTTTAACTTTGATTTCAACCTCCATGGGCAAAGGAATCCACAAAATGTATCTTGATTCTTCTCATTCTGAAATTATCAAACTTTTGGTTAAACCAAGGGAAATGTTTGTTGTTAATTTTTATCATCGTAATTTCATTGTCAGTAACATAGACATAGCAGCCTCACTTGAGCAGAGCCTCAGGAATGGTGATTTTATTTGCAGATTGTGCCCAATCTCTAGAACTTCGGTCTGTAGGGAGATAGATTGTGATACAGGGGACCACTCGCCCTTTGAACATAGCCCGTGTGGTGACATCTTCAGCTCTTTTCTGAATATATATATCTTCTCTTTATTACCATTGATCTTGCTGCTTGTCCCACAACTGGTTATGTTACTTACATTGGCAGAGGCGTGGGTAGTGTCATCTACTTTATTGTGTATTGCCACCACTATAAGGCAAAAACTATTGATTTTCCAATTCTGCAGAATTGCATAAGTGACCACTGCCCCTTAGCTATTTCTTTTGATTTTCTTTTAGTATGAAGCAGTGTGAAGCTCCCTTGACATTTCTGATATCTTTACTATGTACTACGGGTATTCTATGTAATGGACCACTGTGGATGCAGAGGGTATTCTGAGAGATTTAGTAGGGAGGTGGGGGAACATGTTATGGCATGTTTGGACACTGAATCAGATCCAAAGGATGTGTCGTTTACTTTTGGAGGAATTTGTCATTGCATTTACAACATTTTGACTACTGATTGTAAAGCTCAGAAGCCCAAGCCACAGAGATGGTTTGATGGCAAATGTTCTAAAGCTCACAGACCTCATTTGTGCCCTAAGGCAGGTGACAAGGGATAGGCGGATGGTAAGAACTTGTAGGCAGAGTTATAAGCATGCTATGGCACAGAGGAAGGAGGCAATTAGGAGAGAAGCTCGGGGAAAATTGTGTGAACCTAGCAACAGGAATGACTCCTCTCTTTTTTTGCAAAACAGTCAGTGCTCCTTATTTTGCCGATATCCATAAGAGGCCCACCTATCTTAGGGGGTTATTACAACTTTGGAGGAGGTGTTAATCTGTCCCAAATGTGACGGATATACCACCAGCCGTATTACGAGTTCCATAGGATATAATGGACTCGTAATACGGCTGGTGGTATATCCGTCACTTTACTGTCACTTTTGGGACAGATTAACACCTCCTCCAAAGTTGTAATAACCCCCTTAGTATTCTACTGGCTAAATGGGTTGTGCATTTCTCCAAGGTTTACGGCAGCCGTGATGCTGCAGGAGACTGCTTTTATAACACCATCCTATTTGAATCCCCTCAAGGTGGCCTGGAGTCACTTTGTCCACCGTTCACAAAGCTACGTGTGCATTAGAACAGAGTGAGAGAACCAAGGCACAGGGCCGGATACAATTCTGGTTGATCTTTTTATTGATAAACCCGACTTTTGGGCCCTGTTACTTACTAATGTCTTGGGGAGCGTGGGCTTGGCTGGCCTTTCAAAATCATGGTCGAGGTCTATCATCTATCAGACCTGTGTTGTTACCGACCAAGCCCCCTAATCGACTCTACAAGTAAAGTAGTGGAGAGGATCTTGTTAAGTCGATTGAATCTCGGTTGACTAAGAAGGGTTGTTTCTCAGAGGGGCAGTATGGATTTAGGAATGGTCTTAGCACCATTCACCAATGTCTTAACCTTCACCTCGTAATTAGCAAACGAACAGTGGTAAGGAAAGGCTATCTCCATTTAGACTTTAAAGACCTCACCTCAGCTTTTAACTGGGTGAATCAGGGGGAAGCTATGGAATACAATGTTAGCCAGCGGCATAGATGAGGCATTGATATTTTTTCTGGGTGAGTTGCATGAGGACGTAGCTGGTTGTCTTAGATATGGGGCAAATGGGGCGCGCACTGATCCTATTATAATGAAGTGCAATGTGAAGCAAGAATGTGTGCTGGCTCCATTTTTGTTTTGTTTATACATTTACGACCTAGATACCTGGTTAAACAGTGAAGAGGCAGACACACCGAGGGTGGATGCCAGGAGACTCCCTGTTCTTCATTATGCAGACATCTGTGTTTTAATGTCAAGGACAGGTGTAGGTTTACAGAAGTTGTTGAACAGATTTGTCCTATTCATGCATGAAGTAGGCCTAACAACAAATTCTGCCAAATCTCATGTGATGATGGCAGGGAACATTTGCAGCAGCTTTAGCTCATATCGTATTAATGGTGAGAAGCTTGCTAAACTCCCAACTTTCACCTACTTAGATGTGCTGTTTGATCGTAAAGATAATTGGTCGCACCTAATCAAGGTTCGAAATTATTGGCTTGATCTAACCATTGAGGCCCTCTTTACATCCGCCAGGAAGCTGGGATCTAGACCTTTGAATGCCACGCTAAGCATTTACACGGAGCGTTGATGCTCTACTGCAACATATGGGACCGGTGTGTGGGGATACTGTAACATCTCGAATTTGCAATTTAAAGAAACTGTGGGCCATATTTATACTTTTTGACGCAAAACTGCGCTAATGCAGTTTTGCGCCCAAAAAATTAGCGCCGGCTAACGCCATTCTGAAGCACCATGCGGGCGCCGTATTTATTCAATGACGTTAGCCGGCGTTAGCTGCCGGCGCTGTCTGGTGTGCGTTAAAAAAAACGACGTACACCAGGCAGCGCCGGCGTAGGGGGAAAATGGCGTATGGGCGTCCACAAATGGTGCAAGTCAGGCTGAGGCAAAAAAATCGCCACAACCCGATTTGCGCCATTTTTTTACGACGCCCATCCCCCATTGAAATTAATCCTGTCTTAGCAAAGACAGGAGTCATGCCCCCTTGCCCAATGGCCATGCCCAGGGGACTTCTGTCCCCTGGGCATGGTCATTGGGCATAGTGGCATGTAGGGGGGCACAAATCAGGCCCCCCTATGCCACAATTTTTTTTTAAAAAAAATACTTACCTGGACTTACCTTAATGTCCCTGGGGTGGGTCCCTCCATCCTTGGGTGTCCTCCTGGGGTGGGCAAGGGTGGCAGGGGGTGTCCCTGGGGGCAGGGGAGGGCACCTCTGGGCTCATTCTGAGCCCACAGGTCCCTTAACGCCTGCCCTGACCCAGGCGCTAAAATCCGGCGCCAATGCAGTTTTTTTTAGACCCGCCCACTCCCGGGCGTCATTTTTGCCCGGGAGTATAAATACGACGCATATGCATCGGAGTCATTTTTTAAGACGGGAACGCCTACCTTGCATATCATTAACGCAAGGAAGGTGTTCACGCAAAAAAATGACGCTAACTCCATGAACTTTGGCGCTAGACGCGTCTAACGCCAAAGTATAAATATGGAGTTAGTTTTGCGTCAAAAAAAACAACGCAAATTCGGCACAAACGGAGTATAAATATGCCCCTGTGTTTTTGAGAAGGCTTCTGTCTTTATCCAATAGACTTCTGATTTTAACTTGTCACACAGAACTTGGCCTATGCCCCCTGGAAGATAGTTTTAGCCTTGCTCCGCTGTTGAAGTATGGTCCAAACATGAGACCCGGCTTTCTCAGGAAATAATAGTTGATTGTTTATCCCTTGACCATGCATATAAAACTCCATGGCTATGATATGCAAAGGAGCAACTTGCTATGTTAGGGAGAGCTGATTGCTTTGACACACCTCAGTATATCTCAACCTTCCCCAGGCGCCAGCTGAAGCAAGACTACCTAGTTCTTTGTGAAAAGTGGAGAGAAGCTACTATGAAATGAATGTAGAGGGCAGCCTGATAACTCCCATTAGAGACTACAAAATCTATGAAGCCCTATTTCCTGCTTATTTTTCAACATTTCAAATTTTTTTACCGGGTGAGGTTTAGGCTGAAGATAATTCATTTTTTAATCTCCTATCCTAGCAATGTCTATTCTGACGCTGCCATTGAGTATTGCCCATTTAATTCATGCTTAGCAAAGTCTACACCGCACTTCTTATTTTTCTTTACATTTTATACTGAACCCGTGAAAAACATTTCTTTACCATTGTTGAGTAATGTGAATGTTAGGAGGTGCAGGCCTGCCCTGCTCTAGCTCCAGCTTTTATAAACTGAATATGTTTGCTTAATGATCTATAAATTTATCCCAGCAGCTGTGAGACTGGTGAATTTTGTGAGGAAATAGCACCTTAAGGCAATGCACTCAGACACTTCGTAGCAGCTTAATTCTTCTCATGTACTTATGGTATTTTTATGTTCCTTATGGAGCAGTTTGAATGATTTTCATGAAGGTTGTGACATTCTTGTGTGTGTGATTCTGCACATTGCATGTTTTGCACTTCATACTTGAGTATATTTTTAACTAATCCATTTGTGTTTTTAAAATTTGTATATGATGTCATTTTGTGATGTATTCTTTTGTTTATTTTAACTGAATAAAGATTATTCTGAATCTGTGTATGGTATGTCAGGAATAGAATCTAAGGGAAGGCCGGGAAAAGCCACGTTTTTAGGTCTTTCCTACATTGAAGTAAGTCAGTGGGGGTCGCTAAGCTGGCCGGAAGTTTATTCACAAGCTGACTGCTCTGATCATAAAAGCCCGACCGGCCTGTCTTTGCTTGGAGAATTTGTGCACACAGATTAAGGGACAAATGTACGACCGTATGTTTTGTGACTCGCATTTTGCGATTCATTTGCGAGTCACAAATTGCGATTCGCAAAACAAAATGTACAACAGTGTCAACCACACTAATTTTCAATGGGATTGCAAATGACCTACCTCATCAATATTCATGAAGTAGGTCGCAATATGAGACCCCATTGGGATTGGCCGCACTCTGTGGTATGGTGGCCTGCTGGGGTCTGTGAGTGCTTTTTAAATAAAGCAGCATTTTTTTAAATGGAGCCCGTTTTTTAAATTTTTTTTTAAGGAAAACAGGATGCATTTCAAACAACAAAATGAAAACTTTTCTTTTCTTTTTTCATTCAGCAGTGGTCCGTGGGACCACTACCTGCTCTGAAAAAAATATTTTTGCTTCCATTCACAAAGGGAAAGGGGCCGCATGGGGACCTCTTCCCATTTGCGAATGCGTTGCAAACACAATTGCAGTCACAAAACAATCATACATGCCACTGCGACTCGCAATTAGGAAGGGATGCCCTTGGAACGCCCCTTCCTAATTGCCAGTCGCTATCCATATTTTGCGAGTCGGTATTTGCATGCTGGCGCGCCAAATAGGGATGGTATGTTAAAAAAGGTCATTTTGCTATCGCAAAAGGCAAAATTCGCCTTTTGCGGCCACAAAATCGCATCGTACATCGGGCCCTAAATTAGCCGATGCCGACCGAAGGCATCTTCCAGGGACATAGTTCATGAGTCTTTTTTGTTAGTGTGTTGGGCCCGTGCCGTGGAGTGTTTTAAAAACAATGCACAAGGATTTGAATATTATTCTTTGCCTAACTGGGAGCCAATGCAGTTCTTTCAGGGCACTGGAGGCAGATTATCTTCTTGGCCAATTCAAAGGTAGCATTCCTGCAGAGCCGTGAACTCACTGCAAAATTTTTCGTAAAAATTCAGGCGCACCAAGTAGCATTGAAATAGTCAGGCCTGCTAAGAATCACACTTCCTACAATCAGGGACTTGTGATGGTAACATTGGTAGAATTTATCATAATCCCTGGAGCAGGTCCCTGGATCAGGCCGAATCAGGTATCGGCCACTTTCTTGACATGCCGACCTAAAGAGAGCTTGTTGTCAAAAATAACACCTAAATTGCTGATTGTCCCTGGTTGTTCAACTTCAGGTTCCTTCGACAGAGGCCAGAAATTCAAGGGGAGTTTCATTGGTATTTTATGAAGCGGAACAACATAAAAATTAAATTTTGTCCCATTCAATTTTAAAGAGTTACAATCCAGCCATTTCACCATGTCACTAATGTAATTATGGAACATATTCAGGACATCCTGTTTATTACTGTCAACGGACAGAATCAATTGGGTATCATCTGCGTAGTTGACCAGCAAGATGCTTTGTATCTTGAAGAGTGTTACCAAGGATCTCATGTAGATGTTCGAAAAATTGGACTAAGAGCCAATCCTGGTGAAACACCATTCTTGATGAATTTGAAGTCTGAGCAGTAAGGAGACATGGAGACCGCTTGGTAGTGATCTGCCAAGTAGGAACTCAACCAGTCAAGTGCTGTCCCGCAGATTCCAATCTTGGCCAGTCTAGCCAATAGAATCTAGTGATTCACTGTATCAAAAGCGGTTGATAAGTCAAGCATTATCAGCACTACTGACTGGCCACTGTCCACCCTCATCTGGAGCTCGCCCATAGCAAGGAGCAGAGCTGACTCCAGCACATGACCTGGTTGGAAACCGAACTGTTCCCCTTCCAGGACGCTTTGTTCTTTCAAATGGCAGGATAGTTTCTTGCTCACAAAGCGTTCGAGAATTTTTATTGGAAAAGGTAACAAAAATATAGGCCAATAATTGCTGAGTATTCGAGCTCCGCAGAGGGTTTTTTAAGCAGATAGGTCAAGATAGCCTGTTTTCAAGCACAAGGAGCCACACCAGATTCCAAAAATGGGTTGCAGACTTTCCATAAAGGGGCAACAGTTCCTCTGTCAGATTCTTCCAGATTCTACAAGGTAGGTGATCTAAGGGTGACCCGGACGTGGTAGACAGCGCTAGGGCTCTAAAAGTTTAGTTGGTTAAAGGTTAAAAAAAATCCTAGCTTGCTAATACTGTTGGTGGGAGTCTTAATGAGCTCATGACTTGCTGTAGTAGATATAGGGGGTCATTCCGACCCCGGGGATGCGGGAGCACCGCCAACAGGCTGGCGGTGCCCCGTAGGGCATTCTGACCGCGGCGGTTTGGCCGCGGTCAGACCAGGAAAACCGGCGGTCTCCCGCCAGTTTTCCGCTGCCCTGGGAATCCCCCATGGCGGCGCAGCTTGCTGCGCCGCCATGGGGGATTCCGACCCCCTCACCGCCATCCTGTTCCTGGAGGTGAGGGGTGTCGTGGGGCCCCCGTAAGAGGGCCCCACTTTGTATTTCAGCGTCTGCTTTGCAGACACTCAAAAACGCGACGGGTGCCACTGCATCCGTCGCACATACCCACTCCGCCGGCTCCATTCGGAGCCGGCTTCCTCGTGGGGAGGGGTTTCCCGCTGGGCTGGCGGGCGGCCTTCTGGCGGTCGCCCGCCAGCCCAGCGGGAAAGCCAGAATGGCCTCCGCGGTCTTTCGACTGCGGAGCGGCCATATGGCGGCTCCCTCCAGACGGGCGGCTCCCGCCGCCCGCGGGGGTCAGAATGACCCCCATAGTCCCTATATCATCAATGTTCTTTTTAATCTTGCTGTCAAAAAACTTTGCAAGGTTATCACATACTGTCTGTGGAAGTTCAACCACCTGCTTGATACAATCTGGATTAGTCAACTGCTGCATAATCTCAAAGACCTTTCCAGTTCTGTTGGGGGCTTCAAGAATTGTATTTGCATAATGATTGGCACTTGCCAGACCAACCTCCTTCTTATAGTTGTTGGTGGCAGTTTTTTAAGAGCATTTTATCCTCCTGTGAGTAGGATTTATATCAGTCGTTCTAGCTTCTTACAGTATTGTTTTCTTCGCCTTTAGTGTAGTTTTATACCACGAGGCAGAAGATCTGCTCTGGGATTTCAGATTTGTTAAGCTAATTTTTCTACTTAGTGTCCTTCCAATACTAGTCGTCATAGCGTAGTTATCACCTACTATTTTCTTGTAGTCAAAAATGTTCTCTATGTCAAATCTTTTTCCTGCCTCGGATCCCCTTAATTTATGCCAGGCCGCTCCCTGTCTCACCCCAGTCAGCTTTGCGTTATGGAAATTTGGCTTCCTCATAAAAATGTGGAAGTCCACCAATGCATGGTCAGCCCATCACATTGGGACAATATTATCCACTGCAATCATATCCTCTGGGGCGACAATAAGTTCCTTGATGTATGGATCCTTGATGTGGGGAGCCCTGTACTAACTGCTGCAGTCCCAGGATCTCAAAAAGACTCCTGCAATTTTCTGAAAAGGAGTGATAAATAAACCGTCTGCCCACATGCTAATGTCTCCCAGTATAAAAAATCTGGCATATGTAAGTGCAAAATTAGAAATGGTTTAAATGAAAGCCTGTAAGTAAGATGTGGTTGAGCCTGGTGGCCTATGACAAAGAATGCCTTTCAAAGTAAAGCCCATTAGTTTAGGGCCTATTAATTCATCTAAGATCAGAGCAGCAAAATTCCATTTATCTTTAAAAATGGTATCCACTCCTCCCCTTTCCTATTGCTTCTCAGTGTGTGTAAAACTTTGTATCCTGGTGGACAAGCTTCCCTCAGGTCTATGGAAGAATCCAGATTGGTCCAGGTTTTGGTTAGAAACACAATATCGCAGGTGTTGGTGTCTAGCAACATATTTATCTCAGCATAGTGCTGAACCAAACATCGCACATTAATAAGCCACACTTCAATTTGTCTGATACATTGTTATGAAAAGCAGTTTACGTTGTTAAGTTGCTTGCCAGTCTTTAAAAGCTTGTCCCTGGAATAGCAGACTCTGTTCCTGGTATCACCCTCCAGGAGCCTACAACCCCCTACAACGCCGCCAGCAGCATATCTGGCGCTGTGCGCAGTCAGTGCCCGGACGGGTGCAGGCGGCTGCTTCATAGAAAATAAACTGATTGTCTTACCAGTAGATAAAGCAATATGCGCAGACTGTTAAAATGAGAAGTAGAGCTCGCTTTAAACAAAAACAAAAAAGAAAAACCACTGGGTTCTGTTTGTCGTGATACATATAGCCCTTTGTACTCTGAGTGCAAACCACCACGAAGGTGTGATACTAAAATCTCATTGTAAATACAGTTTAAATTGTTTAATACATATATTGTGTTCTATATTCTCTTTACAAAATATTGCACAATTGCAGTTAATAATAGAAAATCTACAACTAGTGGCATCATATTTTTGTAAACAATATTTAGGACACAATAATTAATGTCAGACAATATTTTTGAATATGGTATTCTTATATAAAACCACCACAAAGTCTCTTCAGTTCACTTATGACACACGGATTTAAAATACTAACTGGATACGTTTTTTGGATTACAATCAAATCCTAGGATGTACTTCTTACTATTTGCTATGGTTTTATGTTACGTTGCTAGCCCTCGTATAGCGCACCAATGCCATTGGTATGAGCTTGCAGCATTTTACTGGTTAGGTAGGGCCTCTCTCTGCCCTCAGGGGTTTGGCTATGGAAAGGACATGTGTATCAAGTCGAATGGTGGAGTTAAGCTGAAGGTGGATGGTATCTGGTTGGTGCAAGATGGCCCTTAACCCCTCGGGTGCAGTGGACGAGGTGGTTACGTCCGCTGCCGTGGCGCTCAGGCTTCAGGGACGTAACCACCTCGTCCAGCAATGGGCCCCCGGGGGAAGCATTAGGACTCCCCCCAATGGCCTCGCACCCTCCTCCCATGGGCAGGGATGGAAGGGGAATCGTTTCCCCTTCCACTCCAGGCCGCCCTGACCTCCCCTGTGACATATGATGATGTCAGCGCGAGCTGCGCACTGATCTCATCAGAGGACGCCTAACATCGCGCTGGAGGCTCAGCTTCCAGCGCGACCAAGGAGAATCAGATTAGTTTCTCCTCAGTACAGGGGCAGTGGAGGTAAGAGAGGCATGATAAAGGAAGGAAAGGCTTTTCCTTCGCTTTTCATGTCTCTTTGAGAATTCCTGTAGCACGATCGCATAGCAATCGTGCTGCAGTAATGCCACTACGCAACAGGGATTTTTGTTTGTTTTGTTCAAATGTTATAAGGGGAGCGACCCCTTTGGCAAGGGTCGCTCCTCAAGGGGCAATTTTTTAATTAGGCCTTTTCTGCCCCTCCTGGGGGCAGATCAGCCTACATTAATTAGGCCCATCTGCCACCAGGGGGGGCAGAAACCACTAGACACCAGGTATTTTTTTTTTGTTTACACTCATAAGGGGAGTGACCCCTTAGGCAAAGATCGCTCCCGGGGGGCAATTATTTCATTAGGCCTTTTCTGCCCCCCAGGGGCAGATCAGCCCATATTAATTAGGCCGATCTGCCCCTAGGGGAGCAGAAGCCACTAGACACCAGGTATTATTTTTTTTAATGAAATTGGCATAAGGGGAGTGACCCCTTTGGCAAGGGTCGCTCCACAGAGGGCAATTTCTTTATTAGGCCTTTTTTGCTCCCCCTGGGGGCAGATCGGCCTATATTAATTAGGCCGATCTGCCCCCGGGGGGGCAGAAGCCACTAGACACCAGGGATTTGTTTTGTTTACATTGATAAGGGGAGCGACCCCTTAAGCAAGGGGAGCGACGCCTGGGGGGGGGGGAATTGTTTTTAGGCCATTACTGCCACCCTTGGGGGCAGATCAGCCTATTTTTACAAGGCCAATCTGCCCCCAAGGGGGGCAGAAACCACTAGACACCAGGGATTTTGTTTTTTGCAACAATTTCAAGAAAGAGGAACGACCCCTTAGGCAAGGGTTGCTCCCCTTGGGGGAAAATTTATTTTATCCCATTTCTGCCCCCAACCAACCTACTTTTCTCAGGCCAATCTGCCCCCAAGGGGGGCAGAAACCACTAGACACCAGGGATTGTTTTTGCACCAATTTCACGCAAGGGGAGTGACCCCTTAGGCAAGGGTCGCTCACCTGGGGGGCAAATTTATTTTAGGCTATTTCTGCCCCCTTGGGGGCAGATTGGCCTACTTTTGTAATTATCATCTGCTCTCCAAGAGGGCAGAAAGCCCACAAGACACCAGGGAAGATTTTTCTTTTTTCAAAAAAAGAGGGTGGGGGTATGGCCACCCCCCACCCCACCCCCAAATAAATGAGGACAAAGTTGTTCTGCCCACCGGTGGGCAGATGGGGCAATTACCCCAGATCCACTCTCCGGAGGGTCAGAAACCCTACTAGATGACAGCAAATTAAAAAAATATATATAGTGGTGTGGTGGCTACCAACCAGTATGGGCATGGTTATGCCCCCACCCCAACTGAAGGGGGTAACAGTCTTTCAGCTCTTCCCCCACACACTAAAACATCTTATCTCACGGCAAGCAAGAGGGCATTTGATTATTTTAGGTGTTGGTTTCACATTTGAGCCATGAGAGCTTGGCTAATTCTCAAAATCATCCCACTTGGAAAAGTGAGGGTATACTTTTTGTACTTTGGGACGCTACCATGTAGAAAAATCTACAAAACCTAGACACATCTGAAAACTAAACATCTGGCTGAGCCCAGGGTGGTATGCTTCACATGCACCCGCGCCATTTTCTTACCCACAATGCCCTGCAAACCTCCAACTTTGCTTGAAATCATACATTTTTCCTACATTTTTGTGATGGAACCTTCCAGAATCTGCAGGAATCTGCAAAATTCCTACCACCCAGCATTGTCACATCTATACAGATACAGATTCTGCCCCACTTGTCAGCCTAAAAACGTTTTTTTTTTTTAAACTGCCCTTTTGGACCCGTTTTGGTTCCCCCTCATATTTGACATGTTTTTGGCTGTTCCCTGTCACAGGAACTTGGGCTACCTACACAACTAGGGTGTCATTTTCATAGGGAGACTCAGTGGAGCATTGGGTGGTAGGAAATTTTCACTGGAGAAGTGATCCCACACACAAATGTGGAAAAAATTTGATTTATTTAGCTAAATTTGAGGTTTGCTGAGAATTCTGGGTAAGAAAACACTGGAGGATCCATGCAAGTTAAACCTCCCTGGACGTCCTCAGGTGTCTAGTTTTCAGTAATGTTTGGGTTTGGTAGGTTTCCCTATTTGGCTGCTGAGCCCAGGACCAAAAACGCAGGTGCACCCCCGCAAAAAACAGGTAGTTTTGTATTTGATATTTTGATGTGTCCACATAGTGTTTTGGGGCATTTCTTTTCGCAGGCACTAGGCCTACCCACACAAGTGAGGTACCATTTTTATTGGGAGACTTGGGGAAATGGTGGGTGGAAGTTAATTTGTGGCTCCTCTCAGATTCCAGAACTTTCTGTCACCAAAACGTGAGGAAAAAGTGTTTTTTGGCCAATTTTGAAGTTTGCAAAGGATTGTGGGTAACAGAATCTGGTGAGAGCCCAACAAGTCACCCTCTCCTGGATTCCCATAGGTGTCTAGTTTTCAAAAATGCACAGGTTTGGTAGGTTTCCCTAGGTGCCGGCTGAGCTAGAGGCCAAAATCCACAGCTAGGCACTTTCCCAAAAACATGTCAGATTTCAATGTAAAAATGTGTCCATGTTGGGTTTCCTGTCGCGGGCATTAGAACTACCCACACAAGTGAGGTACCATTTTTTTTGGGAGACTTGGGGGAACAAAGAATATCAAGTGTTATTGCCCCGTGTTTTTATCTAAATTTTTTCCTTCCAAATGTAAGACAGTGTGTAAAAATGATGTCTATTTGAGAAATGCCCTGTAATTCACATGCTAGTATGAGCACCCAAGAATTCGGAGATGTGCAAATAACCACTGCTTCTTAACACCTTATCTTGTGCCCATTTTGGAAATACAAAGGTTTCCTTGATACCTATTTTTCACTCTTTATATTTCATCAAATCAATCGCTGTATACCCGGTATACAATGAAAACTCATTGCAAGGTGCAGCTCCTTTATTGGCTCTGCATACCTAGGGTTCTTGATGAACCCAAAAGCCCAATATATTCCTGCAACCAGAAGAGTCCAGCAGATGTAACAGTATATTACTTTTGAAAATCTGACATCGCAGGAAAAAGCTACAGAGTAAAACGTGGAGAAAAATTGCTTTTTTTACCTCAATTTCAATATTTTTTTATTTCAGCTGTTATTTTCTGTATCAAAACCTTGTAGGATCTACACAAATGACCTCTTGGTGAATTCAGAATTATGTCTACTTTTCAGAAATGTTTAGCTTTCCGGGATCCAGCATTGGTTACACACCCAGTTCTGTCACTAACTGGAAGGAGGCTAAAGCACACAAAAATAGTAAAAATGGGGTATGTCCCATTAAAATGCTGAAATTGTGTTGAAAATTTTGATTTTCTGATTCAGGTCTGCCTGTTCCTGAAAGCTGGAAATATGCTGATTTTAGCACTACAAACACTTTGTTGATGTCATTTTCAGGGGAAAAAACACGAGCCTTCTTCTGCAGCCCTTTTTCCCCATTTTCTTTTTAAAAAACTGAATTTTTGCTGTATTTTGTCTAATTTCCTGGTTTCCTCCAGGGGAACCCAATACCTCTGGGTACCTCTAGAATCCCTAGGATGTTGGAAAGGAAGGACGCAAATTTAGCATGGGTAGCTTAAGTGGACAAAAAGTTATGGGGGCCTAAGTGCAAACTGCTCAAAATAGCCAAAACAAGGTCTGGCACCGGAGGGGGAAAAGGCCTGGTAGCGAAGGAGTTAGTATATCACGGATGATATCACTGTAAGTTGTGTCATCAAGGGACTGTACATCAGAAATGAAAAAATAGACTTTTCTGGAGATATATAAGGACTAGTGGGTAGCCCTGGCTCAGATGAATGAGTGGAAGGGTTTTGGTGGGGTGCAGAGTAATGTAGGTCAAAGGATGTATGGTGGTGTTTCTGTACTGTGCTTTGATGTTCTGTGTGCCCCTGAACCAAAGGCAGGTGCTTTTTCACAAACAATAAATCGCACACAAACTGCCGTCCCGTGGAAGCGTGGCTGTGTGAGTGCTTCCGGTTTCTAAGTGTGACATGCTTTGGGTCCTTCTTGATAGTCCACAAAATGTAATTAACTGGCTTGTTGCATATTGAGATGCTGGGTTGTGTTTTTATTTATTTAATTAAATGCTTATTTGTTGGTTTATTTTGTATTTGTTTATTTTTTAACAATATGTGTATGTCACTCGCCTAGCCACAGGAGCAACAGAACTTCACATGAAACTATATACCTCCTAACAGTCTGAGCGAACTTGTTTGACCTTGGAGTTCGGGTGAAGTGTTGCCTGGAGCAGCTCCTCCCCTGCCAGCAGCAGCACCAGCTGCTGCCAAACTTCTACAATAAAACTATAATAAACTGTGTTAATTATCATTTTATTGTAGAAGGGGTGGGGCCACGGGCTGTGGCGAGCACAGAGGCTGTCTCGGTCTGGCCAAACATACATGCGCACTAAGCTCTGTCCAACCCGGCGAGAGCAGGCAGACGCTCCCAGTCTGCCTTGGAGCGCCCTGGTTGGGCGCTTTGACCAATCCGAATGGTGCTGTCATGCTGCCAGCGGCATGACAGCAGTATTCAGATTGGCCGGAGGACAGGCTGTGAGTCTGTACCTGAGGCCTGCAGCCAGTGCTTAATTTGTAAATTAAGAGGTGCCGGTGCTCAAAGCCCTTCTCATAAATACGAGTCTGCTGTAATTAAATCTGCTAGCACTTAATACAGAGGCAGCGTAATTCTGAAGCCATCTCGGGCCTCTTCAATCCATTTACGGCCACCCCTGCCCCTTCAGCTCATCCTGCAACTTTTTACTTTCTCCATTTATGACCCTTTTTAGTTTTTACTTCTTCCGTCTTTCACATATGTGTCTTTTGCTCGCAGCAAATGCTTGAGGCATAAGAATAAGCCCCGGCCCTCACAAATAAGTGCCGGTGCTCAGCACCGGAATCAACAAGCACAAATTAAGCACTGCCTGCAGCAAAGGAAAGAGGAGCGGCCCAGTGGTGGCGGCCTCAGCGATTCAGGTTAGTTTTTTTTTTTTTTTATTATTTTTTCTTCCACCCCGAAATCCACCCCCACCCGTCGTGCCACCCCACCCCCACCATGCGCCTCGAACTGCTCCTGAGTGTTGCCCTTTAAGGTAGATAGTGAATAGGGGATTTTTCACATTTTTTGCATTTAGAATTTGACTGACTGGACGTGATAGGCTTCCAGTGAATCAGTACATGACTTTGATAATATAATGCTCCCTCATAAATGAAGATGTAGGGGCATATTTATACTCCGTTTGCGCCGAATTAGTGTCGTTTTTTTCGACGCAAATTCGACGCTAAACTAACGCCAACTAACGCCATATTTATACTATGGCGTTAGACGCTTCGGGCGCCAAAGTGCCCGGAGAGTGCGTCATTTTTTAGCGTGAACCCCTTCCTTGCGTTAATGATATGCAAGGGAGGCGTTCCCGTCTTAAAAAATGACTCCCAGGCCTTTACGTGGTATTTATACTCCCGGGCAAAAATGACGCCCGGGAGTGGGCGTGGCCAAAAACGGCGCTTTTGCGCCGCTTTTTAACGCCTGGGTCAGGCATGGCGTTAAGGGACAAGTGGGCTCAAAATGAGCCCAGAGTGCCCTCCCCTGCCCCCAGGGACCCCCCCTGCCACCCTTGCCCACCCCAGGAGGACACCCAAGGACGGAGGGACCCATCCCATGGACATTAAGGTAAGTTCAGGTAAGTATTTTTTTTTTATTTTTTTGTGGCATAGGGGGGCCTGATTTGTGCCCCCCTACATGCCACTATGCCCAATGACCATGCCCAGGGGACAGAAGTCCCCTGGGCATGGCCATAGGGCAAGGGGGCATGACTCCTATCTTTACAATGATAGGAGTCATGTTGATGGGGGATGGGCGTCGAAAAAAAATGGCGCAAGTCGGGTTACGACGATTTTTTCGACGTAACCTGACTTGCCCCATTTTAAGACGCCCATACGCCATTTTCCCCCTACGCCGGCGCTGCCTGGTCTACGTGGTTTTTTTCCACGCACACCAGGCAGCGCCGGTCCGCTTGCGCCGGCTAACGCCATTCCATAAATACGGCGCCCGCATGGCGCTTCAGAATGGCGTTAGACGGCGCAAAATCTTTTGACGCTAAACTGCGTTAGCGCAGTTTAGCGTCAAAAAGTATAAATATGGGCCGTAGTGAGGTAGGAAGAAGCCTTTGATTATCCCTTCTCTACTACATTCAGCATGGACACCCTGACTGCAATGGATCGTTTTCATCCTCCAACTGATAGCAACAGTAAACATATGGTGACATTTGCGAAAGGTCTGCATTCATGGGAGGTTTCCACATTAACATCAAAGTTCAAACTTGCCTTCTTTGCTCGTAATATTAGGTACAATTGTTGCTGACAGGCTCAGTGCATCTCTATCTGTCACAATAAAGGGATTAGCTGGGCTTGGCTCCTCACAAGAGTTCAAAGCCAAGCACGGCCTGTTGGTGAGTGTGTGCCTGTGTTAGTCTCCTGCTCGCACGCTAGCCTAGCCCGGGGAGGGGTGGCGGGTGGGGAGGAAGAGAGGAGAAGCTCTGGGTTTCGTCTCTGCTGACTCAAGCCATCCATCATGAACTGCACTGTGTAGTACTAGCATGGGTGATTTGTAGCTATGGTACTTTTTGTATATTTTGACTGATAACATTTAACGCTGTAAGAGGACGTTTTGTGATTCATTCGTTCCACCAAGAACAAACTAAGAGTGCGCCTTCAACATTAACAATAGCAGTTAGCAGTCTATTTTGTAGGAAATGTCAACAAGCATTTGGCTCTATGTGATAATATTTCAAGGCTAGAAATAGAGAGTCTGGTGCTGGACTATAAGTTTCATTTTGAAGCTGAGGGTACTAGGTAGAAAACAAGCATTGCCAACGCCAACTGGCATTGTTTGTTTTCTTTTTAAAGAAGCATTGGGATGACCTGAGAGTTGGGGGTGGGACAGAGATGACCAGAGGAAAGGGTGAGCGAGGACACGAGTTGGGGATGGTGAGAGTACAAGTGAATAGATGATGATGCAAGTGTGAGTGGGGCTGAGGAGATGCTACGGTGCGCAAGGCAGCAGCCACCAGTGTGAAGGGATAAAAAGGGACCGAGGGAGGCATGGATGAGGGTGTGAGGCTCAGCAGAGTTGAAGAGCAGGAAGAGGCAGATCAAGGATGACGATGGTGATGCAAGTTGGGAGGAGGATACGCCTGTGGGAGTAGGGATAAGGTGACTGTATGTTGTGCAAAGCCGCAGCCATGAGTGTGAAGGAAACAAACCGGGACTGGGGGAGACCGCGATGATAATGTGAGAAACACCATGAATGAGGAGATAGAAGCAGGTTGCGGCATAGATTAGAAAGTAGGAGAGGGCAGCGCAGATATGATGGGACAAAGATAAGCAAAAAGATGGGGCAGAGATGATGATGCTGGGAGCGGGGCTGAAGAGAAGATGATGCCGGTGATGATGAAGACAAGGAGATGATAATGGCTGTGGGGGTGGGATGAGCAGATGACGATCCCAGAAGGAGTGGGGATGTGTTAGACTTGACATCCGTGGTTTGCTATTACCACAGACTTTTTGTCTGCACTCCTGTTTTGTTAAATTCGTTTTTAGTTGCATTAGGACTCTGTACATTTTACCATTGTTAGCCAGTGTTAATGTGCTCGTGCTCTCTTCTTCAAACATGAGGAAATTGGACTACTCCTAATTGGCACAATTAGGCAGGAGCAGCTCATGGTACTTTTTCGGGGCGGGCGGCACACGGAGACGGGACCGCAGGGTGGCTGGGGGGATTTTTTTTTTTTTAAAGCACACTTACCTGGATCATCCCCATCGCCGCTGCCACCGCCGCTGCCGTCACCACCGCCGCTCCTCTGCTGCAGGCACAGGCTCCCATTCTGCCCTGTGGCCAATCTTGACGCTGCTCAGAGCAGCGTTCGGATTGCCTGGGAGCCGGTGTCTGCTCTCTCCAGCCCAGCAACACAGTGCCGGGCTGGAGACAGCACAGTGCACGTGTGTGCGGCCGGCCCGAAACGGACGGTCAAACATACATGCGCCATGAGGGGGGTGCTGAGCACTCCTCCTCAGTGCTCGTCACAGTCCGTGGCCCCCGCCCCTTTTAATAAAAAATTATAATAAACGTAGTTAATTATCGGTTTGTATAAAAGGTTTGCAGCTGCTGCTGCTGGCAGGAGGGCAACGCTCATCCGCCCTAAAGGAGGAGCTGCGCCTGCAATTAGGTGTGGTTCAACTGACACACCTAGTAAAGTGGTACTATCTGTACCCAGGGGCAGTAAATGTAATGTTGCTAGTGGGCATGCAGCACTCATTGTGCCACTCACACCAGTAGCCCTTTAAAACATCTCTCAGGCCTGCCATTGCGGCCTGTAGTGCAGTTTTAAACTGCAAATTCGACCTGGCAAACGAAACCTTTTGCCAGGCGCAAACCTTCCTTTTTAATACTTATAAGTCACCCCTAAGGTAGTCCGAAAGGCACATAGGTTAGGGTGCATGGTTTGTGGGTTGAAGTTTTACATTTCCTAGCAGTGAAACGCTTTTAAGATAGCTTTGCTCTTGAGGTTGGTGTATTGCTTTTAGAGGTGGGCAAGCCACTGATAGCTTGAGCCAGGCTCAAACCTGAAGCCTGGCTCTGGCTTAGCTATAAGTTCTGTTGGAACCTCAAGCTCATACCGAGCCGAGCTTTGATGTGGCTTTTGGCTGCCTCACATCTGGAGCTGCAGTCTATGGAACTGGGGAACCTGGTATGAGTCTTGGCATTTGATCAATATCCTGTTATTCTGGGAAAATCACTTAAGGCCTAATTGTTAGGTTGGTGGTCTTCAGGCCACCAAACCTGCAGTGGCGGTCGAACCGCCGTAGTCCTGGTGGGCGATCGCCAGATTACGACCCTGGCGTTCAGACAGCCAGGGGACTGCCGCCACTGCAGGATCATGGATCCTGACGGGTTGGGAGCGGTCGAAGTCATGGTCAGCCACGGCAGCACTGAGCTCAGCACTACTGTGCTGATTACGATTTCTCTTTCGCCAGCCTTTTCATGGCAGCATCCTCACCATGAAAAGACTGGTGGAAAGGCAGTGCTGGGGGCAACAGGGGGGCCCCTGCGCTGCCCATGACCATGTCGTGGGCAGTTCACGTGCCCCCCTGTCCATCACCCTCGGAATGCGTACTTTCTGCTACGGCAAACAGTGCGCATTCCAAGGGTGATTTGGGCATCCTCTGTGCGACGGCATTGGCCTCATTTCCCTGAGGACCGAAGGCCAATGCCACCGTACTGTTTCCACTGGGCTGACTGGCGGAAACCTCCTTATACGGAGATCTCCGCCAGTCAGCCATTGGAAACATCGTAATTGGGCAAGGGGGAGACCGCCACCTCCACGGCGGTCTCCTCCCCATTGGTTTGGTGGGCCGACGGTCGACCAGCCAAACTCATAATCAGGCCCTTAATCTCCCCATGCCTACAAACAATGCATGTGGTCTTGTGTACTGTAACTGGTGCTCATGTAAAGTGCTCCAAACACTTCGGGTGAAGTTTGTGATATATTTCAAAAACTGCACTACGAGGTAAAAACAAAGCCTTAACATAAGTGACGCAAATAGATACCCATTTACTGGCTGATTTGTATAAAATAAAACCAGAAAAACCAGATAAATCACGGCATCCTGCTTAAATTGTGTGATCTTAGGCAAATATTTTGTTTCATGAAAACTCTTTTTTCATCATTATTATGTGTGAAAGCACTTTCAAATACATGTGACAGCTGGCCAAAACTATCACTTTTAATAATTACTGCTCACTGCAGTACTATAATGTCTCCTATTAATGGCAAAGCTTCTACAAGGTTAAAGAAATACACTTTTTTTGAATTTTGAAGAGACTATCATATTTTACGTAATATTTGTTGTATAATTGACACAGTAAATATTTTCAGAGCTCAGCTCGTGCTAGGTTCGAGGATCCAAGCCAGCCCCTTGGCTCGGCTCTCCCTGTTAATTTGTAGGCTCGCCCAACTCTAATTGCTTCCAGACAGTGACACAAAGCGGACTTAGTTGTGGACTGGATGGGCCATCCTAACAGTATGACTGGGGGAGGAGCTGTACCCAGCCCCACTTACACTTCAAAGGGCTCTGGCTCCTGCACCCACAAAGGAGTCCTACTCTTGACATGGGAAAAGGAAAAACTTTCCAGAACAGGTTTCGGCGGTGGGACAGGGAATCCCCCCACACAATGCTGCCACCAGGTATAAATATTGGACCCCCTGAGCCACCTATCAGAACACTCCAGGACCTGTGGCCATAACAGAAGGACTGCTGTGATGCCAGAGGACTGCTCTGCTACGAGAGCCCTGCTTACCTTCATACCAGGCTAACCTGAGTGACTCCAAGGGTCAGTTGGCTGACCTGTGTGAGCTACAGAGACACAACAAGCTGCAGAGGCAACCCTGCAACTGCCAGTCAGACCCACTGTAGCTGACCCCCTACAATTGGGCCTGGAACTGGACCTGCCTGAGCCCTGCTGGAATCTGCTGGAGTGAGGCACTGATCCTCAAGAGGTGCCTCCCCAGGTCCTAGACCCTTGGCTGGCATTAGACTGCACTCCGCCAAAAGAAAAAGGTGAAATCCATAACTTTGGTCTCTTTGCTTGTGCCTATAGTCTGTCACCCACACCAACTGCCAACGCAAAGTTCAGGTGAGAGCAGCTCTTTGGATTACAGCGACTGCCAGTGAGGACCAGCAATGCAAGAGCTGACTGACGCACTAAAACAACAACAGCTCACAGGAAACACCAGCATGACTGTACAGCAACAACCGTCCGCAATGCCCGACATCTCTTCAATGGTCTGAGATGCCTCTTTATGCTACAGCGACAACCATTTGTGATGCTCACCCTGCTCTTCATGGCCTCCTCATCCAGGAATGGAACTCTTTGCACCAGACTCAGAAGTTAACTTGTCTGTAGGACTAACCTAGTCAATCACAGTCAACCTGAACGTGTGATTTTCCCCCGATCTAACGCACCCAGATGACCATGAGTGGCGCTTTGCTCGTCTGGTCGCTACTTGTATCAAAATCTTCAAAACTGAATAGGTCTGGTGTACTGACTAGTTTTTCGTTGTTCTTATATTTTATTTATCAAATTTATTTTATGTTTCTAAATTGATTTGGGTTTTTACTTGTGTTGAGTTTTCACTTCACTATTGTTTGTGTGCTGCATATATACTTTACAACTTGCCTCTAAGTTAAGCATGACTACTTATGTGCCAAGCTATCAAAATGTTAAGCGCAGGTTAATTTAGTGACTTTTGTAGTTAATTCTGACAAGGATTGTGGTTGTTTCCTGTGTGGAGTATCCACCCCCCTCAACCAATAACTCAGTTTCATACAGGATGAGTAGATTTATGGGGGCAAGCAGGGACCCAGCGATGCAGGGGTGATGGGGCAGGTGCAATGGGTATTAAAAGGAGTACGGAGGCTGGGCAGAGATGAGAGGAGCAGACATGAGAAAATTAATTTGGTAGAGATGACAGTGATGATGTAGAAGGTGGCTGGTCGGTGATGACAATGACAGTCAGAGTGGAAATGAGGAGATCACATTGTATGAGGAACAATGAGGCAGGACGAGGCAAGGAAGAAATGATGGGGGCAC
The DNA here is from genome assembly GCF_031143425.1 of Pleurodeles waltl. Lineage (NCBI taxonomy): Eukaryota > Metazoa > Chordata > Amphibia > Caudata > Salamandridae > Pleurodeles > Pleurodeles waltl. Next base: position 1,667,231,779 of record NC_090444.1, on the reverse strand, counting down.
ACATTACTGCGAAGGATGGGTGGGTCATGAGCACTGAGACACAATGGAAGAAACAGGGAGGGATGTAAGGGAGCAATGAGAACAAGGGGCGAGAGAAGCATAAAACTGACCCACGTAGGAAAGAGGTAGGAGTGGGAGGGAGCAATGATATGTGGACACAGGAGGGGAAAGAGGGAGTGGCAGGCCACAAAAGTAAATAGAATGGTCCATCACGTACTCCATTTGAGTGTTAAAAATCAAATGCAATAAAACATGCAAATGGAAAACACTTCCCTGTTGCCAGCACCGGAAGAATACGATTCACCCAATCAAAAGATCAGTAAACTAAAATACTACTCTGGTATGGATGAACCCAGAAATAGAGACGGAAGCCATTGAATTATGAGTGGAGCACACCCAAAACCCACTCTAATTATATGTGAAAATACTGGAAACAATAAGGCTACCAGGTGACTAAAGGTGTTTGGTGTGAAACCTTTTGAAGGAGATTGAAGCATAGTTTGAAAATGCACTCACTTATATTTTTCACTGCACACCTTCCCGGTTCCTTTTTACGTTCATTACATCATGAGGCATTTTTCTTCACCTAGAGGCTGTCAGAAGTCCTTTTTTAAAATACATGATCAAAGTGCCTTCTCTTTCACTTCCCATACTTTTAAGAGGAATCATGATTGTATCCTTTGTTTTTTGTCAATGGATGCACTTTTCTGCCAGGAAAGGTATTTTATCAGCAACAGTGGTCTAACAACACACTACTCCTGTGAAAGCCTGCAACCGCTCACCTTTACTGCCATGAGGGTGAAGTGACAAAGGGATGTAATTTGGCCACAGCTTTGGGCTCAATAGTAAGGTTACGCCTGAAACTATCAGTGGTAAATGGCACTGACTGAAACACTGACACAGTTTGAGCCCAGCAAACCCCATTTGCCCACATCCTCCTGAAAAGGTTCCACAGTCGCTAACCCATTTATTGGAATTCATAGGGGCAGATTTCAGTTGAGGATATTTTTTTCTACTTGAGAAAAGAATCTAATGGCTGCCGGCCTGTATGTTTACAGTGAGTGAAAACTGAGAAAAGATACAAGTTTATTGTAATACAGCTTCAAGCGTGTCGTGGACAACGTATTATATATATAGTTTGAGGCACCATCTTCTCAGTGCTTGGGTCCCGAATTCAATGACTTGCAGCCAATTGGTGATTGTTTCGGAGACTCATGCTACAGCTCCAGTTGAAGCAGTGCCTGAGTCACTCCAGAAGGGGATGATACTAGTTATTTTGTCCTCCTGTGTCCTCACGACTGATGTTAGTTCTTTTAGTTGTGGCCACATTCCAAAGGCTGGAGCAGTAGGGCCACTGGACTTCTCCAAAATCAATCCAGATCACCAATTGGAGGGAACTGCAGGAAGTTTGGAATGGATTCTAAATATTTGCTCCTTGGTTTCTGGGTAGTCTCATTCTTGTCTGAATGGACCGCATAGTAGCAAAAGCATAGATCAATTGCCAGGTTGACACCCAGGTGCAGTGTTTGTCTTGAATGCTATCTCAGGTTCTTTCTAGGGCAGAGATCTGTCCAATCCATTCATTTGAAGGGTATGGACAATCTGGATGCTGACCATCTCAGTCAGCCTGGATACTGACCATCTCAGTCAGTTATCTCATTTCTTCTATTATCTATGCTTATCCCAAGACATTGCAGGCAATTTTCCTCTGGTTTGGGCAGCCAGTGATGGATCTGTGTGCCACAAATTCCAACAAGATAGTTCCTTGATGCATGTTCTGGTTACAAGCTCAAGGACATGTGCTAGCCACTGTGGTCACACCTTGGCCTTGTCTTTCCATTTTTTGAGACAGCATTTATCATACTGGGTTTTCCTTTTTAGCAATGCCTGTGATGGTCTCCCCTGCTCCAGTGCATGGTAGCAGCTCGTGTTTGGATCCTAACTTTATTCCCATGTCCAATGGCTCTCTCAGGTCTTTTAGCATTCTTCAGTTAGCTGTTTAGAAATTGAAAGTCTAGATCTGGTTCAGGTGAGGCTTTCAGAGGAAGAAAGTGTGCGTCAATCTTGGCATTTGCTCTCTAATAAGGGATTATTCCAATAATGAACAATTAGTATCTTTTCGATCATGATGCCTCGAATAAACGAATTGTGGCGCACATTTATTAAAACTTCATACAGCGCAGTAAGTCACCTTGCTGCGCTGCATGACAGGTAAAGGACAGAAATGTGCAGTATCTAACATTATACTACACATTCCTGCCTTTCCCGAGTTCTGGCACACAATGTGCTTTATGCTCCAACACATGTACTCTTGCAACATGGTGGAAGGCTGCCTATGTTGTAAGCAGGATTGTTTTGTGCAGGAAAAGAAACTGTCCTGCACAAAAACAATCTCCTGAGGCATTTTCCTCTTTCCATGTGAGCTGCGGAATGCAGCAAACATAGAAAGAGGAAAAAATGAGGAGAAACACACACAAGCAGGCATGTGAGTTATGGCCCATTTCCAGGACTACCACTTATGGTATATCTGGGAACGCATCAAAATTCATGGGGGTTGCATGGGAACACCGACAAACCACCCATGGAACCCTTCTCTGGGGAAAAGTAATGCAAGATGATGATTTGCGCTGTGCTGAATTACTCTGGATTGATCAATCGCATTTTAAGGGTTGTGTCGGTTTTGCTTCCCGTTGCATGGTGCAAAACAAATGCAATCCTTTAATAAATTTGCCCCTCAATGTGTTTCCCTCAAAGGTCTTTCACTCAGTATACTTCAGGTTCAATGGCCAGCTGGATTTATCAAGTCACTCAGGGCCATGCAAGGTGGCCTTAAGTGGCCTGATAAATCGCATTTCAAGAGTTGCAGTACATTTGCATCTCATCACGTGGTGCAAAAGTGACACAATCCTTTAATAAATTTGCACCTCAGTGTGGTTTTCTCAAAGGTCTTTCACTCAGTATACTTCAGGTTCAATAACCCCCACCTCCTCCCCCACCGTTGACAGCATGGAACGAGCAAAGGAGCAAGTCTTGGCAATCCTGCATCCTGAGGGTCTCACTGGAGTCACTGGAGGGCTGGACACTGGTAAGTCACCATTACTAGCCTACCTCCACCGATACCTGCATGGCATGTCACCCCCTCACCCTGACTCCCTACACCCCACTCCATCCCACACAGTGCACCACCCCAATGACTACACTCAAATGTGTACCCCTGCATGCCCTACCCACTGCAAGAACACCCCTCTCGGCTCTGCATGCACACACACCAGCAATGCATGGACAGCATGTAGAACAACCAATCCCACAATCCATCAGCATACACTACCATAGGTGGAAGTACAACACCATAACCATAGTGAAAGCCAGAAATGCGGAAAATGGGACAGGCAATGACCCTAACAAATCACTTACATCTCCACAGTCGCGCCCCAGCCAGTGTCAGCGGCGAGCAGCTGCCACGTCAACCCAGTCCACCACTAGAAGATGCCCTCAGTGATGACAGCAACTCTGGATGTCCCAAGCTGGATGAAATCCCTGGACCATTTGGGACCACAGGTCAGTCAGCTTCCACATCCCACAGTTAGTCCACCACAGGGCCTCCCTCTAACTCCAACAACACAGCAGTCACTCAACGTCCCAAGACCCCTGTCCACAGGACCCGTCGATCAATAGTGTGCCCACCTGTACAAAGACCTGAGTCGACACCACACAGGCAAGGTCCTGGTGTAAGTGGGAGTGGGCCCACCATTCAGGGGACACAGGCACAGGGGGCCAGGGACAGTGGGAGGTCAGTTATGTGCCAAGGGGAGGCCAGGCTCAGGGAACCGACTGCCCAGGAGGGACTCACACATTCCCTAGGGGCAAACCGAATATCCCAGGACAGGATGGGCCAGGTGATCACCATCATGCAGGAGAACCAGTGGCTGAAAGGGATACACCACCAGGAGGTCATGCAGCAGTTGCAGGGCCTAAAGGCCAATATGCCCTCCGTTGTAGGGGTCATGGGTGACATGGCCAACATCATGCAGGATAACAGAGCACACCAGCAGCCCACTTCCACTAGCCAGTCCACTCACCAGCCATCAACATCTGCTGCAGCTAGTGGACAGGAGGACCTGCAAAACCACCCACAGGCCAACAGCACCCCTCCCCCTGCAGAAGGTGAACCACCCCGCAAATGTTCCCTGTGACTCAGACAGACACCAAAGACTGTTGCAAAGACCAAGACCACCGCCAGGAAAAAAGCCCCTCCAGAATGTCCCCCTTGTGTGCCACTGAGTCACCTTGTTCACTTTGGACTGCCATTGCTCCTTTTCCTATGGCCCCATAGACACTGAACCTGTGCTACAAACCAACTGGGCCACTACACTGAAGTTTTCCTCCACCATCACCTCACTCTATTGCACTATCCCTTCCTTTCTGTCACTTAAATAAACACCCTTGAATACAACTGGAGTATTTGTGCTTTATCATACAGAAATGTGCAATGTATTGAACTGTATTATCCCGTGTAAATGTCCTGTAATGTGTGAATCCATCCAACAAATGTGTTTAAGCAGTCTGTAGTCATCACATCAGTACACAGTTGTGACCACACCAACATCTGCAAAAAGGGAAGGTATAAGTGATAGTCAATTGAAATATTAATGCAGTGATTGGAACAACACAGCTGGCACACAGCACTTAACTGAAATGGAGACATGAACAGAATCACAGTCTTACCTGAGTGTCATTGGAAGTACTTCTGTATGATATGTGTCCTGTTGTCCACATCCTCCTCCTCATCACTGTCTTCAATGTCCACTGCTGCTACAGGTGCATTGTCTACCCCCTCCTCCTGCAGGTAGAGCACATGGCGTCTGAGGACCAAATTGTGCAGCATTTCGCAAGCCACCACTATCTGGCAGACCTTCTTTGGGGCGTAGCATAGGGACCCAACTGTTAAATGGAGGCACCTGAACCTGGATTTCAGTAGACCAAATGTGCGTTCTACAATCCTCCTGGTACAGCCATGTCCTTCATTGTACCGATTTTCAGCCCCTGTTCTTGGATTCCTCACAAGGGTCAACAGCAAGGACAGGTTTGGGTAGCCAGAGTCACAGGGAAGTAGTGAGGGACACACATTACCCATGTACAATGGCACGGAGTACAACTCCAGTTGGCATACACTGACATACACTGTGTGAAGACTCAAGCTCACCTATGAGCCACACTCTGTGCCTCTGAAGCCGTGCCATCACCTGTGGGACATTGCTATTCCTTAATACATAGGCATCATGCACAGATCCAGGAAACTTGGCAGTGACGTGGGAGATGTATTGATCAGCAAGACATACCATCTGGACATTTAGCGAGTGGATACTCTTCCTATTCCTGTAGACCTGCTCATTTGCCCTGGGAGGGACCAAGGCAATATGGGTCCTGTCAATGGCCCCAGTCACATGAGGTATGTGTCCCATTGCGTAGAATCCAGCCTTCACAGTGGGCAAATCTTCAATCTGTGGGAATGAGATGTAGCTGCTCATGTGTTTGAGCAAGGCAGCCAAAACCCTTCCAAGCACTATCGAAAACATTGCCTGTGACATTCCTGCAGCCAAGCCCACTGTCACCTGGAATGAACCACTTGCCAGGAAGTGGTGCACTGACAGTACCTGTATTGCAGGGGGAATTGCTGCAGTGCTACGGATAGCAGGAATCAGATCTGGCTCCAATTGTTGACACAGCTCAGTAATTGTGGCCCTCTCCAGACGATAGTTGAGAATGATGTGCCGGTCCTCCAGTGTAGCCAAGTCCACTAGGGGTCTGTACACAGGTGCTTGCCTCCACCTCCTCCCCCTCCGCAGTGGTTGGTATCAAGTGAGACAAAAGTTAGATGTGTGTGACTACAGGAAGTATGGACACACAATATCACAGTACATAGAGCATGTACTTATGTAGAACACTGGAATTGTCTAGGTGTGTACAACCAATACCAATGAGCACTCACTGCAGGAAACGGTGGGAGGACCTGTGACGCTGGGCCCGGAAGACCGCAGAGGGCCAGCTAGGGACAGCCTCCCAACGAGGGAGGGCTGCCCATCGGAGCCTGACACCCCAATGGCCCACATACTGGCGGTGGCCAATCCTGAGTTGTATGGGCACTTGAGGGCAGCACAGCAGCCACAAGGGGATTAGCACAGACTGTGTGGTATTATTGTTTGTGTCCTGCCATGGGGTTTGGGTGCAAGGTTGTAGTAAATGGATGCCCCAATATGCCTGTGTAGCTTTTCCTGTGTGGTCCTGCTTAGCTATGTATTTTAGGTATTGGTAAGAAGCTAGCATACCATGGCAGACAGGGCTTAGTGAGTCCCAGTAGGTGTGCAGATGGTAGTGTTTGGGTTCTTTACTGCTGTTCTACCCAGGTAATGGTTTGTCATTGTGGCCCATACTGCACAGTGTTGGTCCCAGTGAGTGATTGTGATGTGTATACCATATGTGCTGTTGTTGCTGTGATTGACCCTGTTCTCCCTTTCTTTCTCCCCCACCCTTTCTCCTTTTGTCATCCTGTCCTTGTGTGCATTAGCATCATCTGGTGAAGGAGCAGGGGCACCAGCGAGTGAGGAAGCTGCAGCCCACGGGACCCAGGAGGCAGAGTCCACTCATGCTGAGAGGAGCAGTGGGTTGAAGGCCAAGGGGAGCACCGCAGGGGAAAAAGGAGCAATGACTACAGACTCTGATTCCTCTTCCGATGGAAGCTCCCTGGTGGTGGCTGACCCCTCTGGGACCACCCCAGCTACAAGATCTTCTGCCACCCCTGTACCATCACAGCCCTCCCAGTAGTCCCCCACCCAGTTGCCCGTGCCTGCTCACCCCGGAGGGTGGGTGTCTCCTTCGCCCCAGGCACCTCAGGCCCTGCCACAGTCAGCCCTCACTGAGGAGGCTATTGACCTCCTGAGATCCATCTCTGTAGGGCAGTAAACCATAGTGAATGCCATTCAGGGGCTGGCATCCCAGATGCAGCAATGCAATGCCTACCTGGAAGGCATTCACGGTGGCCGGCTGCCCTACAGAGATTGTTTCAGGCTCTGGCCTCCTCTTTGATGGCAGCCAGTGTCCCTGGTTCTTCCGTCCCTCCTCCAACTACCGGTTCCCAGTCCCAAAGCCCTCTCCCCCAGCCCATCCCACGCACACAATCTGACAAGCATGCCCCCAAAACAACAGTCATGGCTTTCTTTGCTCATGGCTTATGTTGATGTTGATTAACTCTGCAGATTGTTCTCGGTGTGTGGTATGTGTGTATGGTGTGTGCTGTGTGTGTGGGTGTGTCACTCTCCCCTCCCTTCCTTGTGTGCTAGGCAGCTGTACTCACCGTTGTGTGGTACAGCATCGGCAGGACTTCCAGTTCGGATTCCATGGTGGCCACGGACTCCTCTGTGTCCCTGGAGGTGAATGTCTCCTTTTATGTGATGTGTTTCTGCCAGGCTTTTGGTGGCGGTGGTCCCACCCCAGAAATCCTGGCGGTCTGCTATGTCATAATATGGTGGGCGGGTCAATGTCTTCCGCCTTCCTGATTATGTACCTTGTAGGAAGCTGGCTCTATGGTGTACTAAAAAGAAGTACACTGTTCATAGAGTCCAGTGGATCCCCAAAAGGTTTGTAGGGGCAAATGTTGATAGGACTAATGCTCTATTTTGTGGTAGTGTGGGCAAGCAGTTAGGCTTATCACAGGGTAGTGCTGAGCATTTGTTGAACTCACAGAGACAATAAATGAGACACACATCAAAGAATAAATCTGAGACCAATTAAAAAGAATAACACTTCTTTTTATATATACTTTAAACCCAAGAACCTCGTTATAAGGTAAGTACGTTTTTAAGCATACTTTTCAATTGCAAAAATCATTAACAGTGCAATTTCAGAGTTCTTCAATGTAAGCCCATGGAAGGAAAACACATTCAGCAAACAAGCACTTAACAACAACTCATGGGACCAATCTTGTAGACTTAAGGTAAGTACCGGGCAAGGGTCAGGAACACATCAACAGATCACTCCAGGCAGCACTGAGGTGGCCAGGTGCAGAGGTGCATTACGGTGTCAGGTGACCAATGTATTTCAATAGGGATTGGTCTCTTTGGATTAAGGCTGCAGGCTCAGGTTGGGGGCCCAGTCAGGGAAAAACAACAGGTAAGTTTCAAACAGGGGGTGCTTGGGAACGTAGGTGCACCTTTGGTGCTTTTCACCAGGGCCCACAGGCGATGGATGCAGGGGTGTCCTTTCGTGTTGGGTTTCCTTGTCCAGGAGCACTCGCAGTTGGGGGGTAATGTGGTATGAGACTGCAGGCGTCATCGTAGAGTCAAGGAGGGGTAAAACCACAGTGGACTCATACTCAAGAGAGCTGGGGGATGTCATTGACACCAAGGGTCCACTTCAACTTGGGCCGGTGGCGACGGGTGCAGTGATTGCTTTAGGCAACAGGTTTCTCTCACCTCAGAGGCTGCGGGAGAGGGGGCCTGCATGCAGAGGCTGCTGGAGACCTCAGGTAGTCCAGGTGAGATGAAATCATGTTGGACTCGGACTCTGGATAGCTTGGGGACCTTGCCAGCACCGGAGGTCCACTCCCACTTGGGTCGGTGACAATGGGTGCAGAGGTAACTTCAGGTGTCAGATCTTTGCCGTCCCGGAGGCTGCAGAGTCCTTTCCTTAGAGTTGATTGGAGAGCAGGCCCGCTGCTAATGGGAAACTTGAGCCTTTTCGAAGGCAGGCAGTCCACCCAAGTTTCTGGAGGCTCAGCTGCAGGATCAGGGGATGAGGTGTCTTCTGCTGCAGAGTCCATTGAGGAGTGCAGACAGGCCGGCTGAGTTGGTACCAGGTCAACTGCCTCTTCTTCTCCTCTTTTGAAGGTGCGTCACTTCTTTGTCCTTTTCTTCTTAGGTCATTAGGTTCTCAGATTTGGGGTTCAGGGGTGCCACCTAAATACTCAATTAAGGGGTGTTACAGGGAGTGCCAGGTGGCAGACAATGGGTTGCCCACCTTTAGGGTAACTACACCCTTTCTACAACCACTTCCATTGGTCATAACCCTGACGCTAGTGGCCTAATTCCTTCCAAACCAAGATGGAGGAATTTAAAACGTGGTGTCCACTTCAGCTCATCCACCTTAGGGTTGGGACGGGCATGAAGTGGGCACACCTCCTAACCTGCCTAATTTTCCCACCTGTCTTGCTACCAAAAGTGGGGTCATGACAGGGGGTCAGTCATCTCCACCATTTGGAGAGACCTGAGTCGCATTACAAAGGCGGCTAGGCCTTTGAAGCTTCCTGTATTGGATTGTCCATCCTACCTGGAGGAGGTGTCAACACCCCCATCCAGTGCACGCTTTTGTCTCTGGATCCCGAGAGTGCTGGCTCTCACCTTAGGGACTCAGAAATGTGGCAAAGGTGGCTGAACTGGTTAGGACCAGTCAATTAACACACTAGCAGTTTGGAGGTTTTCAAAGGGTCCCTCTGAGGTGCCCTCTGGGTGCATGTATTGATGAATCCAACACTGGCATCAGTGTGGGTTCACCAATACGAGATGTTTGATACTAAACACCCTTATCTTCAGTGAAGCCATCATGTAGCTGAGAAACTTGTAGTGACCAGTGTCCAGCAGATGTTTTTAAAAAGGCTTCCCTGGTTACTTACTATGTCTGAGAATCGGCAAAGACATAGCAAGGGCATATCTGTTTGTGCAGATATGCCCTCTCATGCAAAATAATGCACCCTGCCTTAGGGCTATAAGGCCTGCTAGAGGGGTGACTTACATATATTACATGCAGTTTTGTGGGACATGGTACACAGGTTGTGTGTCATGTTGTTTTCACTTTTGTCTGCACCAAGACATGCAGCCTGCAATGGCACCTTGCCGTGTGCTTGGTGAGGGGTGCTGCAGGTCTTAGGGACGCTCTCTAGTACCCCAGGCCCTAGGCACCAGGAGTGCCATTTACTAGGGACTTACAGAGGGTGCTAAAGGTTTTGCCAATTGTGGGGAACGACTGTGCAGTTTTAGGGGAAGAGATCTGGCACTGGCGACTAGGTTAGCAGGAATCCAGTGCACTTTCAGTCAAAATTACATCAGATACCAGGCAAAACGTGGGGGCTAATCATGCCAAAAATTGTGCTTTCCTACATACCTACACACCAAGAGTGATTGATTAAACTTTTTGACTGGCCACATATGAGAGGAGAATTTAGAAAATCCATGATAAACTCACACAGTTTGATGAAATGTGGGGTCCACTCTTGCAATTGGTTGACTCTGTATAGCCTCATTATTGATTTCTCTAAATGGTGGTGTGTTATGGCATTGGGGTGATGAACCACAAGTGGATAAATACTGAGGGAAGGGGTAGGTTCTTGGACAACAGGAGATATAGATCGCTGGCAGGCGGGAACGACAGGGGATAAAGACGGAGTAATATATGTTGGAGTGAAATCTCGTGGCGCCGCTTCTATGTGTGAATATATGTTTTAATGTATTACTTTATTAATTCATGCTGTAATCGAGTATAATATGCTTTGTGCTTTTTGAGTCTGCCTTATTGGACCGGATTGTTAAGTCTATCCTGCAAAATAGAAGGACAATTATAGTAATCAAATATAATGCTGATGACTCTCGTTACATAATATATGTACTTGAAGTAGTCTGTGCTGGGGAATGAGGGAGGCTCCTAGATACTAGGGGATTTAAATTATCAGCAGGTGGGAGTGTATCTATTATCATACTGTTTTATTGTTCACTACTGTGATATGATATGACACGATGTGTTTTATCGAACTGCTAGGTGTACACCCAGACTAGTCAGTTTGAACTGTTAAATCAGTCCTGTTGCATTATTGAAGTAATCAAGAAAGTTTTGGAAAAAAAACAACACCAAGGAAACACTGAGAACACTGAAGATGTATAGGGATTTTTTGGAATCTCTGAGACTTGGTCATGTTGAGACTGTCCCGTACCATTGGTGACTCGTGGTTAGCTCTCACTGGCTTATTAATTGAGGCTAACTGTTGGATTATAGAACAATTTATTGTGGTGGTTCTTCTTTCTTTCCCTGGGGGTGGTGGGTTAGGATGGTGAAAACAAGAGAGCAGTATCTTTCCTCAATGTGAAAATGAACTCCTAATGTGGCTAAATGTTAATTTACAGTCTGTTTCCTATTTTCTTTGTAAAACAATAAAATGTTTTGAAAAAAAAAAGTTTGAAACTAATTTAATAGTATAAAAATTCATTCACAAATATTTTTCCCATTTTTTGTTTATATGTATTGTTTTCTTCAGAATATGTAAACCACGAAGGGTGTCTAAGTAACAAAATACAAAAATATTTTCAAGCAACAGTTTGATTTCAATGTGTAAAAAATAAATTACTTTTTACATCACTTTAAAACAATGTTATCAATTACGTAATACAATACAAATCTATTTTAAATGGAGATTTTACTTAAGTAGCATTATGTAACATCAATACAAAATCAGAATGTCCTTCATTCAGACACAGTGGAAAATAGGGCACCATGCATTGTGGTGTATTATTTTGTGCTACCACAAAATGAAGGACAAAAACATGTGACACACTAATTAGTATGGGGCCAATTCTTCACACCTCATGCATAATGATGAACCTATGAGCATGAGACAGACTATGTAATGGCAAACTCAACGAGCCTTTGAAAGAAAAGGACATGACCTGTTGTTAGCCTTCATTCGGGACCTGCTGAATTTGAGTTTGACCCAGGGTACTGCGCCAACACCAGACAATGTTAAGACCGCAGTTTAAATAGTTTTAATTAGGTGTCACATACCCATCCATTGGTGATTCTCATAAGAAACCGAGAATTATGTCAATCTACTAGCCCATGGGGGCTCATGAGCCATAATGCACTCACCTAGGCACCTGCAATCTTTGGGTCATTTGTCAGCTCTGAGCAACAGAAAATGTGGGTCTTTAAGTGAAGCCTGTGGTGCTGGAGACTTTTGATCCTGCTCAGTCATGAAGCACCAAATAAGACAGTTTGGGCCTTGCCTGCAGCCCCAGACAGTACAGAATTACATGGATAGACTAGAAAAAGAGACACACACAAACTTCCCCTATTGAGCACTAAGGGGTCATTACGTGTTTGGCAGTCGGAAACATCTGACAGCCAAACTCCCGACGAGGACACCGCCACCATGTTGGTGGTCTCCCCACCGGCCCCATTACAACTTTCCCACTGGGCTGAAGGATGGGATCCTGCCCGTCAGCCCAGTGAGTAAGGTGCTGCAGCATTGTTCCCAGCTCATAATTGAGCGGCGGCAATGCTGCCGCACACAGGGTGCACCAGCACCCTTGAAATGCGCACTGTCTGTATAGCTGACAGTGTGCATTTCACAGGTGCTTGGCAGGGGGACCCCTGCACTGCCCATTCCAGTGGCAGTGCAGGTGCCCTCCTGTGGCCCCCTGCACTTGTTCTCCACCCAGCTTTTTCATGGTGGTCAGACCGCCATGAAAAGTCTGGCGGAGAACAAGGTTCTAATCAGCAGGGAGGCGCGCTGACTTCAGCGCCGCCCTGGCTGATCACAGCCAAGACCGCCATCATCCCATCGGGATCAGAGATCCTGGTGGAGACAGCGGTCCCCTCATGGTTGGACCGCCAAGGTCATAATGTGGCGGTCGGAACGCCACAGCGGTCCAACAGCCACTGTGAGTCAGACTCGTAATCAGGCCCTAAGTATCTGAATCTCCATCCCAGATCAGATATACCAGGCCCTGCCTCTTCTCAACTTCCTGAAGAATTTGAGATGCTTCTGTTTGTAGAAACACCTCATCACAGAATAGCCACATGGACTTCAGACTCCGCCTGAAAGAAACTCTACCCTTCCACCTTATACCACTCTTCAAGTTTATGTTTCACCTCATCCAGGTTGAAACATCCACCATACTGCCAGCATCCAATCTTGGTAATAGCTGCTCCCTGCACAGCATCCCCAATTTACGCCATTTTTTGTTTACTTCTGAATTTGCATACCCTAATCAATGGCTAAACAATGCTTGTGCATAGTACTATGTTGTTTTACAAATTGGTTTCTGTTATATAGATTATATACATACACACATACATATAGTGATAATTTTCATTATCTCCGTGACACAGAACAGAATCTTTTACAAATCATGTAGAACTAATGGTATGTCTTTGGCTCTCTCAGTTCTTTTGTCTTAAAAACATTGACCAACCCAAAAAATATGTGGATCAATGAAATAAAAATGTTTAAACCTGAAGTACTATGTGAACTCAGGTGAAAGGAAGCAAGATATAGTTCTTAAAATAAATCCAAATAACTTGTGCATTCAGTTATACAACTCCCTAGCAGACTGCACCATAATAGTCTAAGAAACAAAGGTATTGTTGAGAGAGAAACACCAGGCCCCACATGTCTGCTTCCCTACAAACTGTGATATCACAACTTCTACACAGTTTTGGTTTTTGCATTAATTTTATTGAGAGGAATCAGATCTGGTGTTAGGACAGAATGTACCTGACTGTTTTGTCAAAGTAAGGATGTACGTTATACACAAGGTTCAGCCAGCAAGGGGCTTTTGTTTTCAAGGCAGTGTCTAGAGTAGGACAAAAATTAAGAAAAGTATCCAAATAGGTTTTATTTCCATTAATTAACGATACACACTACAAAGGTATTAAATCAATGGAAGGCAGCAGCCACACACAATCAGTAAATTCACATAGCAGTTTACAGATGGCATTACCAAATATCAGGAAGTTGTATCAGGTTCTTTTGGTATGACACAAATGATACTTAACCCCTTCGCTGCCAGGCCTTTTCCCCCTCAGGTGCCAGCCAGCCCTTTATTTTGCTATTTCGGGCAGTACGCGCTTAGGCCCTCCTGACTTTTTGTCCACATAAGATACCCACGTCAAATTTGTGTCCTTTTTTCCAACATCCTAGGGATTCTAGAGGTACCCAGAGTTTGTGGGTTTCCTTGGAGGAGACCAAGAAATTAGCCAAAATACAGAGAATATCTTGTTGTTTTGCAAAAGCAGAAAAAAGGGCTGCAGAATAAAGCATGTGGTTTTTCCCTGAAAATGGCATCAACAAAGGGTTGCTGTGCTACCACTACCATCTTCCAGGCATTCAGGAACAGGCAGACTTGAATCAGAAAACTACATTTTTCAACACAATTTTGGCATTTTACTGGGACATACCCCATTTTTACTATTTTGTGTGCTTTTAGCCTCCTTCCAGTTAGTGACAGAAACGGGTATGAAACCATTGATGGATGCTGGACATCTAAACATTTGTGAAATATAGACGAAAAGCTGAATTCAGCAAGGGGTCATTTGTGTAGATCCTACAAGATTTCCCTATAGAAAATAACAGCTGAAATAAAAACAAAATTGAAATTGAGATGAAAAAAACAACCATTTCTCTCCACGTTTTAGTCCGTAACATTTTCCTGCAATGTCAGATTTTCAAAAGCTAGATACCGTTACATCTGCTGGACTCTTCAGGTTGTGGGGATGTATAGGGCTTGTAGGTTCATCAAGAAACCTAGGTACCCAGAGCCAATAAATGAGCTGCACGTTGCGATGGATGTTAATTGTATACTGGGTATACAGCAATTTCATTTGGTAAAATATAAAGTCTCAAAAATAGGTATCAAGGAAACCTTTGTATTTCCAAAATGTGCACAAGACAAGGTGTGGAGAAGCATTGGTTATTTGCACATCTCTGAATTCCGGGGTCCCCATACTAGCATGTGAATTACAGGGCATTTGTCTAGCAGACGTCTTTTTTACATACTGTCTTACATTTGGAAGGAAAAATGTAGAGAAAGAAAAGGAGCAATAACAGTTGTTCTTCTATTCTGTGCTCCCTCAAGTCTCCCGATAAAAATGGTACCTCTCTTGTGTTGGTAGGCCTAATGCCTGCGACGGGAAACGCAACATGGACACATGACATTTTTACATTTAAATCTGATGTGTTTTTTGGGAAGTGCCTAGCTGTGGATTTTGGCCTCTAGCTCAGCCGGCACCAAGGGAAACCTACCAAATCGGTGCATTTTTTAAAACTAGACACCAAGGGGAATCTAGGATGGGATGACTTTTGGGGCTCTCACTAGGTTCTGTTACCCAGAATCCTTTGCAAACCTCAAAATTTGGCAAAAAAAACACTTTTTCCTAACATTTTGGTGACAGAAAGTACAGGAATCTGAGCGGAGCCACAAATTTCCTTCCACCCAGCTTTCCCGCAAGTCTCCCGATAAAAATGGTACCGCACTTGTGTGGGTTGTTTGGGTAGACCTAGTGCACGCAACAGGAAATGCCCCAAAACATGAAGTGGACACATCACATTTTCCCAAGGAAAACTGACTTGTTTTTTGAAAAGTGCCTAGCTGTGGATTTTGGCTTCTAGCTCAGCCAGCACTTAGGGAAACCTGGCAAACCTATAAATTTATGGAAAGTAGACACCTAGGGGAATCCAGAATGGGTGACTTGTGGGGCTCATACCAGGTTTTGTTATCCAGAATCCTTTGCAAACCTCAGAATTTGGCAAATAAAACACTTTTTCCTCACATTTCGGTGATGGAAAATTCTAGAATCTGAGGAGAGCCACAAACTTCCTTCAACCCAGCGTTACCCCAGGTCTCCCAATAAAAATGGTACCTCACTTGTGTGGGTAGGCCTAGTCCTCGCAATAGGAGATGCCCCAAAATACTGAGTGGTAGGAAATTTGTGCCCGCGTGGTGATCCTACAAAGAAAAGTGAGGAAAATATGTTTTTTTAAACAAAGTTTGTGGTTTGCAGGGAGTATGAGTGAGAAGATTTTGGGGGATCAACGCAAGCCACACCTCCCTGGTCTCCTCCGGGTGTCTAGTTTTCAAGAATGTCTGGGTGCGGTAGGTTTCCCTAGATGAGCGCCGCACTCTGGACAAAAAACGCAGGTGCCCCTCCTCCCCCACAGAAAAACAGGTAGTTTTGTAATAGGTCATTTTGATGTGTCGATGTCCTTCTGTGATGTTCCAAACACTAAAATTGTTAAAAGAAATGCGCTTAGATTATGTTACAAAGACCCCTCACCCGCCAACCAAGTTGGTGACTTGCTTCATCATCCGTGTCCCAACCGAGACACCTAGCATGTCACACGTGTGCTTCGACGTCTGATTACAGCGGAGCAGGTTTTTTCATTTTTACCACACATACTGGTTGGATTTGACACGAGGGTGAATGATGGTTCAGTAGATTAAATTTTATTAACAAGAGTTTTCACAAAAATGAAATGCACTGTTAATAACTGAAAGGCCAAAAAACTGAACCAATGACTCACAGCTCGTGAGCTGTAAAGCCGCATCAAGGCACCAACCGCTTTACAGTCCATTCACACACCTTTCATACATGACATGCACGCCGCGGGCCCATTACATTACAACACTCGCATCCACTGACAGCGCCATTCAAGGACCCATCACTTCCATATGCCCACATGCCTGACACAGCAATCACACCAGTTGATGGGAGTGTGTGGACTGGAGTTTGGCTAGCAGTGTGTTGCAGTGGCCAATAGCTAGACACTATTTACACCGCCAGCCAAGCACCACCCCACGCACCACTCCACGTACACCGTCAGACAAGCACCACTCCACGCACACCGCCATAATTTTTTTTTAAACACCAAAGAAACCACTAACTAATTATAAATAAGTACAAAACTACAAACATAAAAGCTCTAACTAAATACATGACAGTAATGGCAACCGTGAAACTGAACATATGAAACTATAAAATAGACAGTTTTCACTCCTAGTATTTCCCAAAGGTTCTTTTTGGTGTGGTAACTCCTGAAACAGCTTGCCACACACAGCCCAGGCTTTGAGGGACAATTGGGGCAGTATATCCGAGTCTCCCTCCGGATAACTCTTCGTGCACAGACTCTACATTTCTTAGCGGGAAAGTCTTTTTTGGGAGTGAGAGGAATCTGATCAGGAAAGTGGCGATCTTTCAATCTAGCCACATCCTCCACCACTGCTACTCTAGGAACTCTTGCATGTTCCACCACAACTAGGGTCTCTAACACTAACTCTTGAAATTTAACTAATGTCATCCTTAGCTCAGGGGAACAATCCTTGAACACATTAAAAACATTAAAAGTTGCTAAACTAAACAAATGGATCACCAACTCTTTATACCCAACGTAAGACTTACGAACAGCAGTGTCAGGTTCCAACCTCTGATCTACTCTATCAACACCACCCATGTGCTTATTGTAGTCCAAAATGCACGCAGGTTTGCGCACTTCGGCAACCTGACCCCAAAAAGTCACAGGGTAACTATGCTCATCATGGACGGTAGTCAGCATGTACACATCCCTCCTGTCTGCAAATTGCAGAGCTAGCAGCTCATCATTCCGCAAGGCACTGCACTGTCTCTTCTCAAGTTTTTTACAGACAAACTCCCTTGGATAGCCTTTGGGGTTAGAGTGGATTGTGCCACAAGCAACAGTGTCCACTCTGAACAATTCCTTGAACAACTGCATTCCAGTGTAGAAGTTATCTACATACCAATGGTGGCCTTTGTTAAACAGTCGTCTACCAAGTTCCCACACAATTTTCTCGCTAACTCCAAAAGTGGGTGGACAACTGGGGGGGGGGATCAATACTGGAATCCCTACCAGTGTAGATACGGACATTATACAGATATCCTGTACTACTTTCAGACAGAATAAACAATGGGATTCCATACCGTGCCCTTTTGATAGGAATGTACAGCCTAAAAACCAAACGACCATTGAACAGGACCAGACTCGTCCACACTTATTTCTTTGCCTGGAACATAGACCTCTAAAAACCGATCTACAAAGTGATCAAGGATAGGCCTAATCTCAAAAAGGCGGTCATAATCAGGGTGATCTCGTGGCAAGGCTAAAGCATTGTCAACAAAATGCAGCATCCGAAGAAGAAGCAAATACCGATTAGGAGTCATGGTTGCAGGAAATATAGCCGTTGCCATCAAGGGACTAGTAGACCAATAAGAAGCCAGTGACGGCTTCCTTATCAACCCTATCAAAAAAGTAAAACCCAAGAACTTTTTCATCTCTTCCAGATTTGTGGGAATCCACTGGATAGCTCTATACTGTGACCTAAGTCTGGCAGCATTGCCCCTCAAATACTGCTCCGCATACAAATTAGTCTGCTCAACAATCTATTCCAAAAATACATTGTCCATAAACAACTCAAAGAAATTGACAGGCAAAAAGCTTTCCGTACTCACTTTACACCCTGGGAGACCTGTAAAGGCAGGCAACTGTGGCTGCTCCATGTTTGGGGCAACCCAGAATTCAGGTCTTCCAATGGGAAACCTTTCAGCCCTAGGCTACTGCACTATTGGCACATCAGTGTCCTCCTCTAAAACAGGCTGTTCATCTGCACTGAGAGTGGCTTCCTCATCAGAAGATTCCTCTTGGACACAAAATTCACTGCCAGAATCTCTCTCTTCCTCCTCTGCCTCAGATGCAGGGTCAATCTCATAATCATGATCAGAAGACGACTTAAAAAGCATACCAACAACCTGCTGAGCAGTCACCCTGAGGCTAGCCATGATCCTTTCTAACAGCAAATGGATTGCCAACAACAACCAGCACTGTCTAAAATAAGTAGTAAACAAAGTGTGGCTTTATCACAAAGAGTTATGTACTCAAAAACAATACCACTCACTTGCCTGAAAAGGCTAGGCTCACTAGCAACTACTCTGCACAGACACAACAATCACCAATGATAGCCCACTAAAAAGAAAAAAAGAAAAGAAAATTAGACATAAGACAAAACAAATATCATTGTGCACAAATCAAAGGACAGTTTCACACACAATTCTGCATTTAGTATACCACTTACAAAAATGTCAGTCATGCATGTCAACAATACTCCTTTGAGGTCAATTGTTTTTTCTTCCCTAAAACATGCAACTATGCAAACTTCAGGTCAACCAATGCCAAAACTGCAGAGAGTCACAGCAAAGGAAGAAAAAGCTAGAACTAGAACAAAAAGGAGAAATAAACTGTTATAATCACACATGCAAATACTTCGTCACCAAACATTTAGAAATTTTCCCTGGTGTCTAGTGGTCTCAGATGAGCCTAAAAAAACTAGGCCGATCTGCCCCCAAGGAAGGCAAAAATGGCCATCAGTACTGTGCCTCCTTTGGGTGGCGACCCTTGCCCAAGGGGTCGCCCCGCACAAAACACACACACACACAAGATCCCTGGCGCTAAGTGGTTTCTGCCCCCCTTGGGGGCAAATGGGTCTAAAAACAATAGGCTGATCTGCCCCCAAGGGGGGTAGAAATGACCAACAGCTGTGTGCTCACTATGGGGGGCGACCCGTGCCCAAGGGGCCACCTCCCACACACAAAAAAAGAAAACCAAATAAATCCCTGCCGCCTTAGTGGCTTCTACCCTCCTTCGGGGCTGATGAGCCTAAAAATAATAGGCTGATCTTGTGTAAATAATATTGCCACACCTTGGGGAGCGACCCTTGCCCAAGGGGCCACCCCCCACACAAAACACACACCCACAAGATCCCAGGCGCTAAGTGGTTTCTGCCCCCCTCGGGGGCAGATGACCTAAAAAGAAGGCCTATCTGCCCCCGAAGGGGGCAAAACTGACAAACAGTGCTTTGCTTGCCCAGGGGCCGCCCACACACACAAAATAAACACACACAAAAACAATCCCTGGCTTCAAGTGGCTTCTGATCGGCCTTAAAAAAATAGGCCGATCTACCCCCAAGTGGGGCAGAAATGGCATAAAATATATGCTCCCTTCGGGGAACGACCCTTTTCCAAGGGGCCACCCCCCCCCAGACAAAACACACACAAGATCCCTGGCGCTAAGTGGTTTCTGCCCCCCTTCAGAGCAGATGGTCCTGAAAAAAATAGGTTGATCTGCCCCCTAGGGTGGGGAGAACTGCCCAACAGTGCTTTTCCCACTTTGAGGGGTGACCCTTGCCCAAGGGGCTGACCCCCCCACACACAAAAAACACACACAAAAACAATCCCTGGCTTCACGTGGCTTCTGCCCCCCCTTGGGGCAGATCGGCCTAAAATAAATAGGCCAATCTGCTCCCGAGAGGGGCAGAAATGGCATAAAATATATTTCCTCCTTTAGGGGGCGACCCTTGCCCATGGGGCCGCCCCCCCACCCCCCACACAAAGCACACACACACAACATCCCTGGCACTAAGTGGTTTCTACCTCCCTTGGGGGCAGATGGGTTTAAAAAAAATAGGCAGAGCTGCCCCCAAGGGGGACAGAACTGCCCAAAAGTGCTTTTCCCCCTTTGGAGGGCGACCCTTGCCCAAGGGACCGCCCCCACACAAACAAAACAGATAAAAAAAATCCCTGGTGTTCCACTGGCTTCTGCCCTCTTGGGGGCAGATTGGCCTAAAAATAAGAGGCCGATCTGCCCCCCTTTGGCGAGAAACATTATGCCCCCTTAGGGGAGTGACTCTTGACTAGAGGGCCACTCCTCTGTAGTGAAATTGACCCAAAAACAAAATCCCTTGTGTCTAGTGGGCATTCCTAATGCAGAAAGAGATATTGAGGGAAAGGAAAGGCCTTTCCTTTCCCCTTATACCCCTTTCACTAACAATCCCCCTCCCCAGCCGCAGGAGAAACTCACCTTCTTTCTCCTTCCTCACGCTGGAAGCAAATGGCTTCCAGCGCAATGGCGGCCTCTAATGATGACGTCATTAGATGGGGGGGGGCGGAATGGAAGGGGAAGCAATTCCCCTTCCATCCCTGCTCATGGGAGGGGGGGTGGGAGGCCCTTGGGGGGAGAGCTAGCGATTCACCCGAGGGCCAGGTGCAGGATGTAATGGTTACGTTGTGGGCACCTGAGCGGTGCTGCCCAGGATGTAACCATTACGTCCCAGGCACCCAAGGGGTTAAAAGAATATGAACCCCCAAAGTAAAATTATAGGTATGGAAAATCATATATGCACTCTCAATGCTCTTTTATATTTATTAGATTCTTGTAGGTCGAACAAGGGGCCAGGCTACAGAATTATATGAGAACTTTGTCTAAACCATAAGAACAGGCACGTTTATCTGATGATGCCTTCCAACCACACATTAAATCCTGGTTACATTGGCTACCAGTGAAACAAAGAATTCAAATTAAGACCCCTTTTCTAGTACACTACATTCTTTGCAATACTGCACCTCTATTTTATTGCACAAGATCTTTGCATCCCTGTTCTTTTTTCTTTTAAAAGCACCCCTCTTCAACGGTACTAGGAATGAGGATAAGGAAGAGGTAACCTTCCAAGTAATAGGGCCCAGATTTGGAATGACCTTCCCCAGGAAATCCATGATGTTTCCAATTTTGACCAATTTAAAGGGTTACTTAGAACCCACTTGTTGTGTTAATTGTTCTCTCAGTTTGCATCATTTTTCTAATGCCAAAATGAGCTGGTGCAAATGTACAGAAAAAAATTATAAATAATAATTTATCAGGGTATTCCCACTGATAAGTGGTTTAGCTTTGATGCTTCACCACAGTTTGACCAGCAAGTAATTTCAATCAATACTCTTTTGGAAAGTCGCTTTGATCCTATTAAATTGCAGCAAAAAAAATCACATGGTACCCCACCTACACAACATGCCATAAGTTCCAAGCTACATCCGATGGTTAATGCCCTGCAAGGCTAAAATTGGTCTGGGAGCTCAGGCTGGCCTGTTCCTATTGGAGAAAGCCCAAGTCTGATTTGCATATAGTTCTCCCTCATCTTCAGTGGACAAAAAACGATAAACTACAATGCTGCCTGGGCAATTGAATGTGGCTGAACATTTTGCAAGCATGCTGGTTTTTATGTTTTTTAGTGTTTCAAATGCAGAATCATTCACCCTCCTGGCATCATGAGTACCTTGTTTATGGAAACCTGAACATCCTGACTTATGCGTTTTGATATTCTACTGGCATTCATTTACAAAAACCTTTAGTGATTCACTCTAATCATCTAACTTCTCTTAAAGCTCTATTGTACCTTTGAAGAATTCAGAGTTTGCCAGGCTATGGAATTATGGACTAAACTTGCTAAAAACCCTGATAGCCAAAAAGCTGTTGCAAATTTCACAATAGCTCTTCACAACCAATGAATTATTTTGCAAACCAACCAATCTACTAATAGGCAGGTTTGCAAAATAAGGAATCATAGAGGGTTTCAGACCGACCTGCCTAATTAATATTAATTAGGCAGGTCACAATTTATGACCACTATGACTGGCTACAATCAC
The DNA here is from genome assembly GCF_031143425.1 of Pleurodeles waltl. NCBI lineage: Eukaryota > Metazoa > Chordata > Amphibia > Caudata > Salamandridae > Pleurodeles > Pleurodeles waltl. Next base: position 1,667,209,483 of record NC_090444.1, on the reverse strand, counting down.
ATGAATGGTGGTCTACAAGAGTTAGAAAGCCACCATTCTTGTGATTGCTTTTCAAAACATAATATTTTTTTAGCAGTCCCATTCCCTTAAAGGAAATGTGGCTGTTTAAAAAACAGTGTTCAAGTTTGAAACATTTCCATTTGACTTGGCAGTGTCCCCTGGACCTCAACCTTCTCCCCTTGGAGCTACCACCCCAATTCCATAGATGATACCGTCCCTTTTGCAAATGAGTTAGCATCCCAAATTGGGAGTCCGTAACTTTTCCTTGGTTTGCAACAGGCATTGAAGTCTCAAAACATTGATACATAGAGTCCTGAATTGCAATTTGGAAAGGACACCCACCAAACACCTATTCCAAGTTGAGATTCAGTACATATTTCTAAACATGTTTTTAAAACCACTGCTTTCAAACCAAATACAGTGCTTACAACCTCATCCTTACTGAAGCAGATGCAATGACAAATGTTGTAAGTCATCTTACAGATTACCCCCACCACCATGTTAGAGACAACTATGAATGCAGCATCATTAATTGAGTTAATTATGTGATGCACTCTAATTACATTTTGCCTTCACGTGTTGTTATTTATTGCCATAAACATTGTGAGGTTATGGGCATTGCATTTGGTGTGTGAGTTATGGTTTGCATGATGAACTATACATTTCGTAGTTTAAAAGAAAAGCATGAAAACAACACAAGAGGTGCAACTGACAACCATTTGAGCTATTCCAGCATGTTCCCTGTAACATTTTGCAGCTAACAGTCCATAATGAGGTATTGTGGTGTAATGACACACTTTTAAGAATTTCAAACAGAACACAAAATTCCCAAAACTAAGTGAATTACACATGCGTAATTTAAATTTCGCCTGGGCCTAGTCATAATATCTATTAAATATGCCAGGCAAACTAATAAACTGAAATATCAAAAGCAACACTTGACACATGTATTTTCTATTAAGCAATGCATCTACTGCACTCTTCGCAAGAATCACCCGTAATTCAGCTATTTTATATTATAGGTCATTTCCTAGAGCCCTTTTATTTCACAGTTTAATGCAGTTAGTTCGCCCAGAAACCGCCCACTTCTGCATCTTTTATCAGCCACAATGCAGCCCGGAACATCATGCTGAAATTAACTGGAAGCGAGGTGAAAAATCCCAGGATGCTCGCTCAAGCGTGCAGTTGCAATCTGGCCAATTCTATTAATCGCAAAATTCTTTCAAGTTTATTAGGAAACTCAAACATGGCTTTTAATTGAGGGCCCTTGACCTGCCAGCGCCCTGGCTGGAGTAATGAACAGACAAGCCGGGCATATTGAAACAGCTGCTGCTTGCTGATATGTTTGTGAAGCACAAACTCAGCTAATGCATGCGTCGGGGCAGTGCGGTATTTCGCTCTAAGCTGCTCGCCTCTGGGAACAACAGAGGATACAATCGTGTGCTGTTTAGTTTGTTATCACTCTCAGACTTGTCTTTGTGTGCTCTACGACTGAGCGCGTGCGCGCACGTACTCGCACAAACGCACCCAGCTCCGCGCCCTTTTTTGGTTCTGGGTGGTAAAATGGAGTCAGCGCACAGAGACAGACGGGCAGAAAGCAGTGAGGGCCTGAGTTTAACCTGTGAATTTTCACCATGGTACACTCCCCTCCACCATTTTCTTAACTCGTGTCTAGTTTTCACTCAGTAGTCAAGCGATGTGGAGAAAAGCAGAATGTTTTATCTGTTCCCATACCTTCTTGTTCTAGCGATGGCACAGTCGTGCCAAATTTAAGAAAACTTTCAGTTGGACGGATCTACTTTTATTTCCATTATATCATAAACACTCTCCTGGGGTATGTCACTTATATTTCCACTCCTAAAGTTTAAAGCCTTTAAATCTTGGTAGTGTTGTGTAGCCATTTTAGCTATAGCTCCATGCACGTTATTTTAACACACTAGGCCAAGCCACTGTGCACTCTAACCTAGATATATTTTATTCAGCTTTATTTTATTATTGTTACAATAGCCACTTTTACGGTCTTGTTTTATTTTCTGTTTATCTAACTGTTTTTGCCTAGGCCAGCACTCTGTTCTCAAACAAGACATTCTTGCTCACTCTGTGCTTCTTCCAAGGCTACAGCACGGTACATTGCTGGTGAACGTGGTATATGTTTAGTCTCTGACATTTGTAGAAAACACATCCTTATGTAGGGACATTTTCCCAGGACATCAGCTGTGTTATTATAAAAACACTTCCCTGCCTCTTACACATCAGAGGGAGATTCCAACCAGAGAACCACGACTGTATGCTGATTGCCGAATGCTTCGCTACAGATGCTAACGCAGACTACAGGTCTTTGCTCAGGTATTGGGGATGATGTCTTACCAGGGGAACCTGAAGGACAGAATTAGATCGTAACACGCTGTGCTCTGTCATACCCTAGGTAGGAATTAGTCTATTGACTGTAGTGACAATATGGTAGCATTATTTTTATGCTTCACTCTCCTCGTCACAATTTTAATACTGTCATGCTGTGTCGTCCTGGTTATTGCAGCTCATGCTTTGCTATCTAAGATGCAGTCGTTTTATTAAAATCATTATTGAAACATATACTGCCTCTGTTTATCAAGCACTGTGACCTGTTGTAAGTATTGTTGGCTTTTAACCACGTCCATCTCAGGCCCATTAGTTTAATTTGTTCGTGGTCTTGCGTTTCAAAAATTACTTGATGTCATTGGTAAATGGTTTACGTTTGCCCCGCCTTGAGGCTGTTTTTGTCACACCTTGCAGGATGCCCCTGTTACATGGATTATTGCATGATTGTCGGTATACTTCAGCGTGGGTGACCTATTTTTTTCTTTTGTCTCTCCCCTCGTGCTGCACGGCAGCCATGGCGCTCACAGCACAAATAGGCACAACAGTGTGAACTTGATCAGCAGTATTGGAGTGCTGGTCAAATTGTTCACAGTTCCTAATCATAAATATTTCTCGTGGCTCTTCCCTTAAAACACTTGAAATTGGTAAATGCTTTACGTAAAACAAAAATGCTCAAAGCGAAAGTGGCTCTTTCCATAATATTCACTGAACTCGGGAAACTTGCCCCATAATGTATTGCCAGGCATTCATTTCATAAAACATTTTTGCTTATAACTCAGCCTGTGGTTGTCCTAGGGAAATGGGAACACCTACAAAACAGTGAGCACAACGTGCTCTTTAAAATAATAACCCCTCCCACCATTCAGAGTCTTTTCAAGTGCCCTAATGGCTAGAAATTTTGTTTTATAGTTAGGACTAGCTTATGTTTTAAGAGCCTTTGTTTGTAATATCATTGCTAGAGGACGGCTACCTCTGAACATGTGTAATGCACTATGTTCTCTCGGGGCTAAATATATGGTTACATTGCATTATTTACTGCTATTTTCTTTTTGTGTGGTTATGCCCTCTGGAAGCTAACTATATGGCTAAATGACCATGTTTTTTACAAGTGCTATTTTCATCTTCTAGGGGCTGTTCTAAGCATTACAGTCATAGCAACATACTAAAATATTCGTGGCACTGAAACTTCCCCTATAATGCTTTGCAGGGCATTATTTTACAAAACATTTTTGCTTATAACTCAGCCTTTGATGGTCCTAGGACAATGGGACCACGTTCAAAACATTGACCACAATGTGCTCTTTCTATCTGTATCATCTCTGGGTCCCCACACTATGTGAATGGGGACTCCAAAATAATAACCCCTATCACTATTCTTCATATTTTTAAGCTTTTTTCTTGGCTGGACATTTTCTTTTACAACTAGAAGTTATGTTTTATGGGCCTTGTTTATAATATCATTGCAATAGGTCTTTTAGCCTTGAAAATGTGTAATGCACTATGCTCTCTTGGATCTAAGTGTTTGTTTGCATTGCATTGCTTTGTTTCCTTCGTATCTTATGTGGTTATACTCTTTAAGAGCTGACTGCACGGTTACATGACCATGTTTCTTCCAAATGTTATTTTTATTGTGGTGTTCTATAGGGGTTGTTCTGAGCATTGCAGTCAACATACTATAATAATTGTGGCATGAAAACATGCCACATAATGCTTTGCAGGGCATGACTTTTACAAAACATGTTTGCTCGTAACTCACCCTGTGGTGGTTTTAGGACAATGGGACCACCTTCACAACGCTATTTCTGTCTACATCATCTCTGGTTTGGGTTAGTGGGGACCCCAAAATAATAACACCCCCCACCCATTCAGAGTCCTTTGAGCTTTCTCTTAGCTAGAACCTTAGTTTTACAGGTAGGAGAAGTTTTGTTATAAAGGCCTTGTTTGTAATATCATTGAAGTAGGCCTTACTATCTCTAAAAACGTCCTCTAGGGGCTAAGTATATGGTTACACTGCATTACTTTCTCCTGTTTTTTTCATGGGGTTATGCCTTCTATGGGCTAGCAATATGGTTATATGACCATGTTTCTTACAAATGAAATTTTTGTTATGGTGCCCTCTAGGGGCTGTTTTGAGCATTACAGTATAATGCCAAAAGTTTATTTCTGATAAAGGTTTATATGATAAGTGTATATTAATATGTTGTAATAATCTCTTCTTATTACGATTATGGCCATGATTCAGGCCAACCTAACATCTTTATTACACTAAGAGTTTGAACACTATTGATATGTTTGAGAAACCTTCTAGTTTAATTCTCCTCTGTGGCTATCTTGTGTCTTTTTTGTGGGAATTGGGTTAGCCATCCGCAACTCTGATGGTGGTGTGGTAAAAGTGGAATTCTATTTGAATTAGAATGGCAGATTTAAATTAGGATGCTAAATGGCAACATTTAAATTTTTTGCTGCAGATAGAGGAAGAAGGTAAATGGAAGTGCTTTAGTTATATGCAGGTCCACTGGAATTTTATGGAAGGAAAAAGCGAAATTATGAGGCAGGGTTGACCAATTTATTTGGCAAGAAAAATCCAGTTATGAATTTACAATGCCAATAGCTCTAACTTAAGCAAATGTGAGACCTATTGCATTGCAAATGCTTGTTATGTACCTCTCACTCTGCATATTTTCCTTAGTAGCTAAAGGCATGACCCCTTTTCAAATGAAGACATTTCCTTTGAGTCTGTCACTGCCTGCCCATGTTAACCAGCAGATAGCAGAATGTGCAGCCTAGAAGGGCCTTGTGGGCAGTGTTCCTATGCATACATGCAGAGATCAATGGGCACTTAGAACACTGGCTCTGTAAATGTGTGGATGCTTATGATTTTCTAGAAAACCGTAAGCAAATCAAAAATGTTTTTACTGTGAAGCTGATTGCTAGTTCAGGTTGGAGCATACGTGAATATGAACAGTGACTGTGTACATTCACACATGCGCTGTCCTAAATTAGCAATCATCTTCTGATCAAAATGTGTTTCAAATGCTTATTATTATTTTGTTTAAAACATATCTTTATTCATTTTATTAATACATAGATCAAATACATTGGACAGGCAATTTAGTAGATTCAAGTATGTATTATTGTTACTCAATAAAGCTGTTATAATTCGAGAAACTGTCTTTGTTCGGTTATTTAGCTCAAAGTGCTTATGATTATTGACATGATTAGAGGTCAGATAGGTTTTGCATACCTCCTGAATAAGGTCTTTGGACCCCCAGGTATCAGTAGGCCACAGGTTCAGAACCCTCTATGCGGGGTATCCGAGTCATAGAAATAGACAAAATAGCGGTTTTTGGTGCTAAATGAAAACAAGCACTTATTATCTTCCAATATAATTTCCAACTTCTTTCTTGTTTTTGTGCTCTAGATTTGCTTTGTCCCTAGAGTATGATTAAGCTGAACTGAAAATGCAACACCAGTCACATCTCTTCTTTAATGAGGACAATACCACTTACCCTCTTGTATAGAAGGACAGCTTATTCGGTACTTGAAACAGAAATTCGGGAGTGCTGAAACTCCCTATCCCAATCTATCTGTTTGCTACAGAGAGGCAAATATACTGACCCACTGCTGAGAAATGCGGGGAATCTCTCTTACAAATTAAAGATGTGCAGGTACTCAGTACCTGACAATGCCCGCCCATTTAACGCACTGGTATGTCTAAATCTCTGCTACACATTCTGGGGGTTAGAGATGGCAACCTATAATAGCTTTAAGAACGTTGTGCCTTTGTAACATTCAAGGTCAAATGTCCCAAACAGTCTGACATGCAACTAATGGAGGTTCTGGGTTTTTCAGCACCACTGCTTTCATTATTCCAGCCACTGCATCATTTTACCCAACATTATTATTTTAGAAAGAAAATTATTGCATATATTAGTTCTGGAAGGCACCTCATTCATGAACACACTGCACTTACCATACCTAACTGCAGTTGTACCTAATTTTGGGTCTTGTGCTAAGGGATCTGCTCTTGCTTGAGGCAGTTTGTTTATAAACAAATTTTATTGATTCTCTTGTACCAAGTTAAAGAGCAAAAGGGTGTGTCACACACATTGTAGACAGCACCAGGCATCAGCAATAGATCAAGTGAAGGGAAGAACAATAGCCACATTTCCTCATGAAGGCATGCACATGTGATACTATGATCACCACTTCCCCCTGAGCTTCCCATGTTCGTGCAAGCTGCCTCTTGTGTGATACACTGGATGTTCCAGATTGGCATAGTGGTACTCTGGCGCTCTCCATTTGGCCTTGCTGTGGCAGTTTAAAGAAATGTTAACTCCAAAGAATGTTTTGTAAGAGGATATTATTTAATTGTGAATGGGATATAGTAATTTGATTTCCTGTAATTTTTCTTATTTGCACTTTCCTATCTTCTGAATGTCGTTGCAAATGATAATTGCTGTAAAGAAAGCCAAAAGATGAAGCACATATTTCTCAGCTACTGATTTTTTCACCTGGGCTTTGTGTTGGTGAACAATCTTCATGGCAGAGTTTTCTTGTCATCTTATTTCTCAAACAAAAGCTGAAACAATGCGAGCCAAACAAGGGCACAAATGTTATATTCTGCTGGTGAAACATTACCAGCCTGATTACAAGTGGGCTGACAAGTATCACATTCAAAATAAATCCGAAATTATGGTGTTCATAATGTATTGGATGTGATAGTTGTCACCTATTATCAAATCAAATCAGGGTTTATAAGCACAACCACTCACCCGTAAGGGTCTCAAGGGGCTAAGAAGGTTTGTCCTCTGAGCTTCAGTCAAAGACGCAGGTTTTTAGGTCCTTCCTGAATTGAGGTAGCAATGGTGACTGCATTTGGTGCAGGGACAAAGTGTTCCAGCTCTTTGCCGTGAGGTAGGCGAAGGATCTCCCACCAGGCGAGGTCTTCCGTATGCAGGGTATGGTGGCTAGTGCTTGATGAGCACAGTGGAGAGGTCTGGTGGGGGAGTAGAAGGTGATGCGGTGGTTGAGGTAGGCATGTCCCAGGTCGTGGAGGGCCTTGTAAGTGTGGACGAGGAGCTTGAAGTTAATTCTCCTCTCGATAGGGAGCCATTGGAGGTCTCTTAGGTGAATGGAGATATGTTCATGGCAGGGAATATCCAGGATGAGTCTGGCGGAGGCGTTTTGAATGTGCTGTAATTTCTTGAGTTTTTTCTGGGTGGTAACGGTGTAGAGGGCGTTGCCATAGTCGAGTCTGCTAGTGACCAGGGCATGGGTTACGGTTTTGTGCCAGTCCTTTGGGATCCATTTGTAGATCTTCTGGAGAAGTGGGATCTCAGTAGAGAATGCAACCCTTCCGGTGCTCACACAGCCACACCCCCTAAGAAAATATTTTAATAAGATTATTAACTTTCGCATAGACCGTGCCATTGTCACATTACTTTTTTTTGTATGTTTTCAGGATTCTAACTAGGACGTTCAAGGTAAGAGACTGAATGCTGTAGGGGCTTCTAGGAGATGTTAGGGGTGTTATTGTGGAATTTTCATTGGTCACTGTTGTGCACGTGATATTTATTTTGTGGCTTATGAAATGGTTGACGTTGCTGGGATGAGAGACATGGAGAAGCTGCAAAGTCGGGGCCACAGTACCTTCACATTTTTTAAAACTGTAACATCTTTGTTAACAGCAGATATGGCATAGGTTTAAAATATCTGTGGCTAAGGTGGGATCCTATCCTATATTGAAAACTTTCCTACCCAGGGGCAAGGCTGAGATCAGCAGTTATGTGCCTTTTTTGGTGGTGCTGCACTCTTCTTGGGACAGCAGTGACTGCACACTTTTTGATTGGAAGCATGGTCTGCTTGAGGCAGAGACAGCAGATCAGTCAGACAGGCAGCTCTATCCCTGCTCGTTGGTTGCGAGATATAATCTGCCATGTTGTGCAACACTCAGAGGAGAGAGCTTGCTCTATAAAAGGAGGTTGCTCCCAACAATGTCCTGAGCCTGTAGCCTGCTGTGTTTTTAATCTAGGTGGATCACTGAACCAGAGAAAGACCAGTGGCCATCAAATTGGTTGCCCTGAGTCCAGGGCCTATATGGTGGACATACCATCTCTTTGCATGGAGGAGTCAGCCTTGGTGCAATAGCTGCAACATGTTAGCGGGATTGTTTAACCATGAATCTGGAAAGTGGTGTTGATGTTGCTGCTACCCGGGTGAACGGTGCACTGTTCAAGAAGTGAAGTTTTGTATGGCCCACTTCTCTCTTCCTAAAAACGCCCAATTATATTCCATTTAGTGGGTTGTCAGAGGGGGTGTGGACCAATTTTCCCCAAAACAAGGACATGAGATAAAGGAGGTTGAAAACCCACTTATTGTATAACATTTCAGATTTGCAACTTGATTATAGTGTGCTCGGTCACAAGTCCAAAAGTCTTCATCCTAAAAAGATGTTAACAAATGCCCTTGATCTCCAGGACTAATGGACACCAATAAACACACTTGGATTCATCCTGCCCCTCGCACCTCCCACACCGCCAGATGCTGCTACACCGCAATAGAACTCCTCGCGCTCAACCCTGGCTGCCCCACTGCCTGCGTCCAGACCTCCCCTAGGCACACCCACGGACCCTTCTCATGCCGAACGTGCCACTTCACCTGTGCTCAAGCCACGAAGCACCACAACAACGTCAACCACCTTAGCTGCATCCTCCTCAACACCCGCTCCGTCTACAAGCATGCCGTCGAACTCTGGGACCTGCTCACATCAACCTACCCAGACATCACCCTCCTCACCGAAACCTGGATGAACCCCTCATCGGAACCCAACATCGCCATAGCCATAGCCATCCCTGAGGGCTACAAAATCACCCGAAGAGACCGCACCAACAAACCAGGAGGAGGAATCGCCATAGTCCACAGAAGCTCCATCAGGATCTCTACCGACCCCCACGACACCCTAGATGCCGCTGAACACCTGCACTTCCAGATATACCTCAACGCCAACACCACCCTGAGAGGAACCCTCGTCTACAGGCGGGCCCCCCCACAATTCTGCGACGCCATCACCGACACAATCAGCACCCATGCCCTCGCCTCCACAGGCTACATGCTCCTCGGCGACCTGAATTTTCACCTGGAGAACACCGGCGACAGCAACTCCTCAGCCCTACTGGACAACCTCGCCAACCTCGGCCTCAAGCAACTTGTCACCATGCCCACCCACTCAGCCAGCCAAACACTCTATGCCATCTTCTCCTCCAGCAACCACGTCACCTTCACTCACACCATGAACTCCACTGGACCGCCCACCGCAGTGTTCATTTTTCCTTCCAGAAACCCACCACCAACAGTATCTGATCCCTCACCACAAGTAGAACAAGATCTCCAAGGACCAACTGATCTCCAACCTCGCCCACGCCCCACCACCCAACACCAGCGACCCCAACACCGCCGCCCTCAACCTCAAGCAATGGCTCAACAACTGCACCAACACCCTCGCTCCACTCAGGAAAACCACCAACACCCGCGCCAACAAAAAAGCTCCCTGGTTTACCGCAGACCTTCAGGCCTCCAACTGGGAATGCTGAAAAGCCGAGAAGATCTGGCGCCTAGAACAAACAGAATACAACCACCACCGCCCTCAAATTTACCATCCGCAAACATCACCAGATCATCCGGACCACCAAAAGATCTTTCTACAAAGAACAAATCGACAACAATGCACACAACAGCAAGGAGCTCTTAAGCATCATCAAAGAACTCACCAACCCCAAGTCCTGCTCTGCCGCCCCCCCCCCCACTCGCAAGACCTCTGCGACTCCCTTGCCAACTTTTTTCACCGCCAGATCACAGACATCCATGGCAGCTTCGCACCGCCGTCCCCCACCACCGCCACTGCCAAGGTCGACCCCAATGCACCCATCCACACCAACATCCTGAGTAAGACCATGAGCACCATCCACTCCGGTTCCCCCACCGACCCCTTCCCTCACCACGTCTTCAATGAAGCCAGCCAAATCATCGCTCCCCAGCTCCGGGCCATCATCAACAGCTCCTTCGAGACCGCCATCTTTCCGGAGAGCTGGAAACACGCCGAAGTCAACGCCCTGATCAAAAAGCCCAAGGCCGACCCCGAAGACCTAAAAAACTACCGGCCCATCTCCCTTCTCCGCTTCCCTGTGAAGGTCATCAAGAAGATAGTCAACAAACAACTATCTCGCTTCTTGGAGGACAACAGCCTACTCAACATCTCCCAGTCTGGCTTCCGCAAGAACCACAGCACCGTGACCGCCCTTATCGCTTCCACCGACGACATCAGGAGCAGACTCGACAAAGGTGAAACCATTGCCCTCATCCTCCTTGACCTTTCCGAAGCCTTTGACTCCGTCTGTCACCCCACCCTTCGCACATGCCTCTACGACGCCGGAATCCGCCACAGAGCCCTGGATTGGCTCACATCCTTCCTCTCTGGAAGAACCCAAAGAGTCCGCCTCCCCCCGTTCCTGTCTAAAGCCACCACGACCATCTGCGGAGTTCCCCAGGGATGCTCACTCAGCCCCACCCTCTTCAATGTCTACATGGCACCGCTCGCCAACATCGTCCGATCCCACGGCCTCAACATCGTCTCCTATGCAGACACTCAGCTCATCCTCTCTCTCACGAAGGACCCCGCAACCGCTAAGCCCAACCTCCACACCGGACTTCACGCCATCGCCAACTGGATGGAAGCACGCTGCCTCAAAGGGAACTCGGAGAAGACCAAGATCATCATCTTCGGCTCCAACAGATCAGCATGGGACGACTCCCGGTGGCCTGCCACCCTGGGGTCTGCCCCAACACCCACGCACGCAACCTCAGCTTCATACTGGACTCATCGCTCTCTATGAACCAGCAAGTCAACGCCATCTCATCCTCATGTTTTAACACCCTTCGCATGCTTCGTAAGACCTTCAGATGGATCCCCGTTGAAACCAGAAGAACGGTCACCCACGCCCTCGTCAGTAACAGACTGGACTACGGCAACGCCCTCTACGTGGGACAAACGGCCAAGCTCCAGAGGAAACTCCAGCACATCCAGAACGCCTCAGCGCAACTCATCCTCAACCTCCCTCGTCACAAACACATCTCAGCTCACCTCAGAGACCTCCACTGGCTCCCTGTCAACAAAAGAATAGTCTTCAAACTCCTGACCCACGCTCACAAAGCTACAAAGCTCTCCATGATGCCGGACCTGCCTACCTCAACGAGTGTCTCAACTTCCACAACCCGACACACCAGCTCCGCTCCGCCAATCTCGCCCTCGCAACCGTCCCCAGCATCCACCGGACCACAACCGGCAGCAGATCCTTCTCCCACCTTACCTCCAAAACCTGGAACTCCCTCCCCGTCAACCTACATCTGACCCAGGACCACCTGACCATCAGGAAGTGCCTCAAGACCTGGCTCTTCGATCAGTAGCACAACCTCCCTCCTCCCCCAGCGTCTTGAGACCCTACCGGGTGAGTAGCACGCTTAACAAATTACTGATTGATTGATTAATTGAGTTTGACTCGGGCAGGGCCAGGGCGCTCCCAGGCAGACAGGGAGCCTGTGCAGGGTGAAACCCTGTTTTACCATCTCTTTGCATAGAGGAGTCAGCCTTGGTGCAATAGCTGCAACATGGTAGCGGGATTGTTTATCCAGGAATCTGGAAAGTGGTGTTGATGTTGCTGCTACCCGGGTGAACGGTGCACTGTTCAAGAAGTGAAGTTTTGTATGGCCCACTTCTCTCTTCCTAAAAACGCCCAATTATATTCCATTTAGTGGGTTGTCAGAGGGGGTGTGGACCAGTTTTCCCCAAAACAAGGACATGAGATAAAGGAGGTTGGAAACCCACTTATTGTATAACATTTCGGATTTGCAACTTGATTATAGTGTGCTCGGTCACGAGTCCAAAAGTCTTCATCCTAAAAAGACGTTAACAAATGCCCTTGATCTCCAGGACTAATGGACACCACTAAACGCACTCCTGCACCGCCAGACGCTGCTACACCGCAATAGAACTCCTCTTGCTCAAACCCAGCTGCCCCACCGCCTGCGTCCAGACCTCTCCTAGGCACACCCACGGACCCTTCTCATGCCAAACGTGCCACTTCACCTGCGCTCAAGCCACCAAGCACCACAACAACGCCACCCACCTCAACCACCTCAGCTGCATCCTCCTCAACACCCGCTCCGTCCACAAGCACGCCGTCGAACTCTGGGACCTGCTCACATCAACCTACCCAGACATCACCCTCCTCACCGAAACCTGGATGAACAGATCCAGGTTTCACCCTGTTTCACCCTGCACAGGCTCCCAGTCTGCCTGGGAGCGCCCTGGCCCTGCCCGAGTCAAAATGATGAATCCAAGTGTGTTTATTGGTGTCCAACTATGTTGCTGGGCTGGAGAGAGCCCTGTGCGCATGTGTGTTTGGTGGGCCCCAGACAGCTAGCCAAACATATTTGCGCACTGGCACTCCCCCTCCGTCCAGGTAACGCCCATGACCCCACCCTCTTTTATAGAAACAACATAATAAAATGAGTTTATTATGTTGTTTCTATAAAAGTTCTGCAGCTCCTACTGCTGGCGATTGGGGCGACGCTCCTCCAACTAGCGGAGGAGCTGCCCCTGATAAAATGGCAGTTGATATGAAAAGGTTTACATAAAAATATATTTGTACAGAAATATCAAAATATGTTTTAGGTTGAGCGGTTATCCTACCGAATTTAGAATGGATGTTGAAATTAGAAGGATAGCTACAATATAGGAATTCCATAAAAACAGGTTTTGAAGGGGTATTCCAAATCAATTAAGTGATCCATTAATTGATATGTAGTTGTTTTTAGGATTAAGCTTCTTCTTGTTGCATGTTATGTGAGCATAACAGTTGAAATGCAGAAATTATCAAATAAGAAAAACGTTGCGTGAGAAAATAAACAGGTCCTGTAAATTGTGGTAGTTACACTCTGACAAGTTCGGTGCTTTTAAGTTTTAAGTGACTAGCATGGTGTGTAATATTAAAAAGAATTAAACATTTTAAAACAATAACACAAGCTCAGACCTCTTTGTGGCATTAAATTTACTGCGTGGCATACTAGGTCTTTACTGGGGATGCAGGACGAAAACCTTCCTCCCAACAATCACCCTTCACTTTCTAGAGCAAACACTTGTCTTCTTCCAAACTAACAGGGCAATGCACTTCGCACCACCCTCCCTGAGCCCATGGCATTGGCAACTCCAGTCTCCATTGGAGCGCCTCACCACTCTGCCATTTTGGATGCTGTATTGGAGAAAAAGGTGTCTCTTGCTGGGGTGGGAGTGGCACCCTGCATCACTAAATACACATACTAACCAGTGTGTTCCACACAGGACTCTGCTGTGTACCTAATTATCTGTAAGTGGTTATGTAGGCTCCCTACCTTCCGCCGGCCAACCTAATTTGTGCTCCTCTGATCTCCAGATAGTAGTTTCATCTTGGCATCTCCATGAACTGACCCAGCATGGAAAACATCCAAGGCAGGTGGATAGGCACTGGATACGTTACTAACAGTAAATGAGGAATATCACAGCACCAAGAGAACATCCTTCAGTGGGTGATGCAAAGGCGGCGTTGCAGGAAACTGATGGAATGGCAATCGTACCTCTGGCTCACATCTTATTCCACGTGCCTATTGAACTAAACCCTACTTCAAAGCAATACTGGGGCAATCTTTTGAGGTTCATTGCGGTTTGTGCAAGATAAACATATTCAACCACCTATTCTAAGTAGTTTAAAATGTCATTAGAATGAGTCAATGCAAGAGAACTTAAATAGAGAAGTACTAATTCTGGAAGAACTCTGGACTGTGCTTAAACTAATCCAAACAAAATAAACAGTCAAATCCACACAAAATCATCAAAGACCCATGAGGCAAGCTGTGCTCTTCTGTAAACCAGGCAGACAGATCAAAAGGTTATGTGACATCTTGAAATATAATCCACATCCTTTAGTCTTTCAAGAAAAGAGGCTAAAGTCGTTTTCAGTGACATTAGACATGAAAGTGGGTTTTACTGAGCTGTAGCGTCGCATTCGAAGCCATGCATTGTACAGAACAAAATGAATGAATTGTCTATGAATACTGAACTGGGGAACCAGGTTCGAGTGCTCTGTGAATTTGGGGAATAACTTATTCTCCCCCTGCCTAAAAAAATGAATGTAAACTTGTGTAATGTATGGTGCTCATGTAAAGCGCTTCAATGTCTTAGGGTCGTGCTCGAACTATAAAAAATATATATATACATATATAGACAGACACAGACACAATATCCGGAAGTGCTGGCTAGGTGACTTCCACACAGTGGGGCTCTTGCGTGAGCAGCACTATGGAATGTTCCAACATAAATCACCGCAGACACAGGGCCCTCCCTCTTCCTATGCAGACACTGCTCCTCCTGCCACAACACAGCTAAAGCCCCCGGTCTGGGCAAAGATCCCCGCTCTGCATATTTGGAGTAAATCATTGCATGAAGTGAAGTAGACTCGACTTGCTCGACTCTGACTCAGAATATTTTGCTGATAGGGATTTTGGAAAGAATGTCATGTGGGTGTTTTGATCAGCTCTCGACCTTCCCAATCTCAAATAGTTGTGTTCACTTTTTCTGCAGAGAAAATGGCAAAACAGAGGCGCGCGCATCCAACTGCATAATGCTATAAAATGTTAGGCCCTGATTACGAGCTTAGGTGTTAGGTGTTATTTATCGCACCTATGAAAAACAATACCACGGGGTGCCTTATTTATTGGGTGGGATCATAATACATATTACGAGTTTGTGGGGAATTACGTGAAGATTTTGGTCTTTAACGCACCAGAATCCGCATGATACCTATGCTTTTCTCTCGTTAGAATTCATCAGTTTGACCTGCGAAATTTAACAAAGGCTGAGTTATTTAAAGTGTCCCATGATTATTGGATGCGTTAAATACCTTAAAGTTCGTTGGGCATGTGTTGGAATTTTCCCACCCGCTCATCATCAGGCCCTAATTGTCTAAATTACCCTACACTTATTCAAAAGCACACTCTGCGAATATTCAGGCACCTTATTAAAGAGGTAAACCTTATAAGATATGACGATCTTTGCACTTTAAATTTTTTTAAAATATTTTTTTTAAAAAACTTTATGCAAAGGAAAGCTGTGTACACTCTAATAAAGTCATTGTTGGCATAGGTTACCGCAAACCTTCACCTGTATGTGCCATTGATGTCATTACTTATGTTAATCTAGGTAGTGCGTAAGACTTTTATTGATTCGCTGTCTATAAGTGTCTAGCATAGCAGCATATATATGAGTACATTTAACAAAAGAACATGTGGAACTGTTATCAATTCCAGTTCATTTCATACTGTGGAGGTAGCGCCTGGGGTATCACTAGTGTATCTGCCCCTAATTGGCGTGGGGGGGGGGAACGGGGTCCCATTTGTATGTAGGGAGAGAGCAGAGGCCTTACCTGGGCTGGCCATTGCTAACTTCAAGTACCAGGGAGTCAATCTTTGCCTGTGGTGTCCTTGTGCCAAATGGGCAGAGGTGGCATTACTGTCTCAGTGTACAAAAAGCGGCAATCCCCTCCATCCAGTGAGCCGCCAACGCATCTTTACCCAAACCCCTAGCTTTCTCCAATTTTTGAGCCACCCCCTCGACCACTGCCTAGTCCTCCACATCTGGGCCATTGACAGACTTCCAGCACAGTGCTATGTCCCTATGGGCCACAGTCAGAGCTAGGTTCACAAATCTATTAGTAGCCTTCTATGTTGTCTGTCAAATACCCTGCCTGCGCAGGCATATTCTGGTGGTGTACAGATCCCCCAATTCAGGGTTCTTTTCAGGTCAGATGCCACATGTGACCAGACAGCCAAGTTGGTAATCTGCATTATTACATTCAACCTCTGGGTAGCGAAGTATGTGGCATGGAAATAATTAAATTGTATGAACTTAAACCATGTTTTCTTGGAGACCTTGTGTGTATACTCAAGAATCTGTTCCCACTTTCTGCCTTCCCACTGAACATATACCCCTTGTAAATTGTCAGAAACCATGGACACCAACATGTTGCCTAGCCAGGAAATCAGCAGGTGCTCATTTCTAAAGGTAAGCATGGTATGCAACAATTTGTTCATAAACATCCCCAAGAGTCTCAATTTTTGTTGCAGTCCAGTCTCTCATGTGTTTGGCTGTGAAGGATCCCCCCCTGTTGTGGGTAATCCCACTAAGGCCAGCATTAGAGAATACTTTTTCCGCCTCAACTCTTTCCTACTTCTCATTTCCAGCAGCAGAGGCTCATGAGAAGAGCTATTCGTTTCTGTGCCGGACCCAGTTTTGTCCCCATCAGAATTGCCACCAGGGCCCCTGCTCTTTGTGGGTCCCAAACTCTCCAGATTCCGGTATACTCAGCCCTGCTCGCCATCTGGCAGGCCACTGTAGCTGGGCGGCCAAGTAATATAATTAATCGTCTGGCACTCCGAGCCCCCATACAGCGTTGAGTACTGAAAAAGATGCAATGAAACTCTGTGATGTCCCCCATCCCCGATCAGTTCCCAGAACAAGACATTTAGGGGCAAATTTAAGAGCCCCTAGCACCTCCTTGCACATTAGCATCATTTTGTTTACGCTAATGTGGCCAATGAGGTCAAAATCACCATGCCAAATTTACAAAGTGGCGCAATGCATGCATTGCGCCACTTTGTAACTCTTTGCGCTACATTATGCCTGTGCCGGGCATAGATGTGTGAAAAAGGGGTGTTTTTTTTGGCACTCTTAACAGTTTCAAAAGGAGGAACACCATTGCTTACAATGGACCTCAATGGACTTTGCAGGATTAGCGTCAACATTTTTGACGCTACTACTCCAAAGCTCTGAACTAGCATAAAAAATGTTGATGCTAGTTCCCCTAACAACCGCCATGGTTCGCCGTATCATAGATATGGCGCACACAAGATGGCGTTAGGGGGGTGCTAAGGGGTGCAAGAAAAGTGGCGCTGCACTGGGTGCATTGACACTTTTATTAAATCAGACCCTTAGTGACCTAAACCAGCTCTGCGAAATCCAGACTGGTAGATTAGCAAAGTAATATAGGAATCTTGACAGGACTATCATTTTTGTCAGGGACATTCCATCCATGATGGGCAGTTTCAAAGTGCACCAGAATGCTACCTTACTCCTAAGGGCTTATAGAGTCCCTTCCAGGTTACTTTCTAATATGTACACATAACCATAATAGACTTTAACATCCACTATTTGAGGGCCCTGGGCTCCCATCAAATTCTCAAGACTGCACTACTGCAAGTCCGGGCATATGGGGAAGGCACATGTTTCCTGCCAATTGATACAAAGCCCAGAGACTCTCAACAGCTCATGCACATGTAACATGCCCTCCTCCTGCAAATACAATAGCATGTTATCAGCATACAATGAAATAATATTCTCATGTCATGTATTGGTATACCTCAACCCTTTGCGTAGTACACTTGGACATGGTTCTACCACGAGGGAAAGAACATTGGGGAAAGAGGACAACCCTGCATAGTGCTGCGGTGTATTGTGAATGCCTCAGATATGCACTGGTCCGTCTGTACCCTCGCCTGCATGTTTGAACATAGTACCTTAATCCACTTATCCCATCCAGCAACCAGGTTCATCACACATAACTGACCTCAGAGAGCCCCAGTGCAAGGTGCTGAATGCTTTACGGATGTTAATGAACAGCATTATTATAGCATGATGTTGAGGTCTCATCAAATATACAATACAATCTTCCAATGTTGTAAGAAGTATTGCCCTGGGGAATAAAGTCATTTTGATCTGGGTGGATTATCTTGCGTAGGTAAGACAGCAGGCAGTTGGCCAATACCTTGCTGAGGACTTCAAAGTCTGAATTCAGCCCGGAAAGCTGCTGATAGGACGCCACATCGACGTCACATTGAGTACGTCTCCAGGTAACTTGGTACTTGTACTATAAGAGCCTCCCTAGTGGCGCTAAGTAGATAACCACCATCCAGTGCTCCAGCATACATTTCTACCGACTTCTGTGCCAGAAGAGACACGTATGTCTGGTAAAATTCCACCAGAATGTGATTTACCTGACACAAGCCAACCCTTATCTCAGTTTCAGTTGCAGGGCCTCCCAGCGTTTCCCTATTCTCAGCATTGCAGGATAGTTGCACACTCCAGAAAGGCCTCCAAGGCTCCTGCAGGAGTTTTGCAAGGCTCATAGTTCAGTCCTTGATAATGTTGGGAGAATACCCCATGTATATCCTGTTGGGCATAAACGTATGCGCCCCAAATGCTCCCACAATTCAGGTAATACAATTCCCTTATCTGCAGGTTGAGCGAACCAGCTGCCTCCCTCCATATTAGCATATGAGCGATTATCAGGTGTTCATGTTGTTTAAGGGCCTACAACTTTTCCAGTGTGGTTGCAAGATTTTCCCTCTCCAGAACCAACCCGGATCAAGTTGTTGGTCCTCCCTGGGGTCCCCTCTCTAATCTTTGAATTATGTCATCCAAGCGGGTCAAGTCTCGGTCCAGTATTTTCCTATTTCCCACAGATTGATGAAGGCAGTACCTCTGCACCACGACCTTGAAAGCATCCCATTAATTATTTTGTGTGCTATCATATGATGGTTGCGTTGGGAGTATTCCCGGATCTGGTCATTTAATGTGTCTCTTAAAGTGGATTAATGCAAATAGGAAGAGTTAAGCTTCCAGGAGAGGATGGAGGACTCCCACCTGCCCCAGTTGACACACATAAGTAATGGGTTCTGGACGGACAGCTTACGGCCTAAATACACCAGTTTGTCAAGGCGGACATGTAAATCATACACTGCGGGGAATAACCCTGCATTTCTCTTTTTCCAGCTATCTCCGAAGCCCAGTGCTCCAACCAAGAGGGGAAATCATGTTCAGTCTTAACATTTGGGGAGTCCGCCAAGGGGGGTACCACTGTATCTAATTCTGTGTCCACCAGGCACTCTTAGTAGTCCCCAGGAGGACCATAGGGGACAAGATATTTAAGGACATGATGGGGCCCAGTCACTCTAGGAATTGCACTTGTCCTGCATTTGTGTCCTATATACCGACCAGCATCAATTGCATCTCATTGAGTCTCCCTGTACAAAGACCTATGTGCCCTCCTTGCCTTATCCATATCAGTGCTCCTCTACCTAGTAGCACAGATCTGGCCACCTTATCTCTCCTCAGCTTGTTTGTCTCCCCGTCCACAAAGTGGGCTTCTTGTAGGAAAGCCACATCGATCCCTCTGCCTTTCAGAACACCAATATTTTATAGTGCTTACTGGAAAATCCAGTACTTCTTACATTCAATGTTAGAAATGAGTATGCAGTCATGCTCATATCCATCCTCTACTCACCTTTTCAGGGGTCTATCGTCTTCCCCCTCATCAGACAGTCATGGGCCTCTACCCCAGCTAGCCCTAGTGCCACCCTCCCCCAGATTAAGCCACAGGTTCCCAACACAATGTATAATTTCTGTGCAGCTATGGAAGTGGATGTGCACAAAACAGCAAACCCCGAACTCTCTATCCCCAGGTCAGATCGGTAAACGCCGTTTGTCCAGTGAACCCAAACTAGACCCCTTAAGCATCACCGAGCATAGGCTGGTTTGGGGGATGTCACCCTGGATCCTACAATACCCTGCTCCCCCACCTTCCTTCCAAGGTGACCGCATGACAGCAGCAAGTGCAAACCAGGATCTCATTGATAAAAAAAGAAACTTACATCTAAAGCAGACCACTTTTGAACCACACACTAGCAGCATAAATATTGAATGCCAGCCACGGAGGACACATGTGTCCACTGCTTCAAGTGTTCCCCACCCTCCAATCCCCACTACAAGTTATCTATCATCTTGGGTGTTATCTGCGGCCCCAGCTCAGCTCTTCCCGTGGCACCCCAAAATGAGGAGTTTGGATTATTGTCACTGGAGGATGATTGTCTACGCGCAGTAAAATGAGTTGCCGTTTCAAGTGCAGCTGCTCATTCAAGTTCAACTTGACTCTTAGTCTATTGGGCTGTGTGGAATCATTTGCGCCACCGCCTTAGGAGTGAGGGTTTTCCATCACTCGGCATCTGTTCAACCTTTATATCATTCCAGCCTGTCCTAAGCACCTGTAGGCTCATCAAAGAACAATCATCAAGTATCACTTTAGCCGGGCCAGAAACAGAAGCGTGTATTTCAGGCATGCCTTCCACACTCCTTCTTCACTGCCAGACAGGATGACCTTTGTTACTGCACAGCCAGAAGATTGCTAGTCAGTAATTTTCTACCTGGGAGGGACCCTGTATCACATCCCAGTCTGGGTAATGAAACAAGAGTGCCACCACAAGGAAAGGCTGCTCCCTAGGTTGGGGGTAGGCACCAGCAGCCTGTGTGCCCTTTCTAATGCGAAGAAGGGTGATAGGCTATGTGGGGACACTTCTTTCAACCACTAACCTTCCAGGAAAGAAACAGTGTCCTTCCCGCCCACTCTTTCAAACAGGTCTATAACACTAATAGTGTTTCTGCTGCTGCATCCTTCTGATTCCTCCACTCTCCTGTTTAAGATCCCCACCTCCCTGTTAAGCACAGTCATATTGTCTTATAGCTTCTTCAGAGCCGGACACACCTCTTTCAGTGAGTTTCCATTGCACGTAACCTTATCTGCAAGTTTGCGATGGTCATCATTAAGTATGCCTAGGTCTTTAGTTATCTGGTCAACTTTATGCTCTAGGACCTCGCAGGAGCTGTTGACTGCATTCAGGATCTGGTCAAGTTTGTCCACTAGGACAGTGGCTAGTGGTCCCTGATTTGGCGTCAAAGGTCTCTCTGAGGGGCACCCTTGCTCTGATGGAACACAGCCTGGGTGGCCCCACCACTAGGTAGGGGTGGCCCCCCACTCAGTGGTGTAGTTTTTGTGGACCTTGTTCAGCCCATATCAACACCTAAGTGGCTTTCAACACTGCAATGCTCCAATTATCAACAACCTTTTCTCTGTTGGCCACTGTCTGCCTTTTCCCCTTGTGTACTGAAATGCCCTGTGGTGGAGGGGAAGGGGTCCCAATGTAGCATCTAGCCTTTCGTGTCAGCTAGGAATAGAAGGTCCAACAATCACGTTCCAGCCCCTCTAGGCCCAATCTCATATGTGTCTCCTTCCTACAGCTCTCCTCCATCAGTCACATCATTACAGCGTATGTCCATTCACCTTTATCTCATTGGGGTATAGGATCTCGAGGTATTATCACACAGCTCCACGGTCACATGGTAGTGCAGTGCCGACTGACTCCTTTTGTCCAACTTCTCTGCAAGGTCCCGACTGAGGCCTGCTCCTCCGTTGCTGACTCTCAGGAACTACATTGTTCCCAATCACCTTCCCCACTGGGAGACTAGGTCTTCCAGGGGCAGGCTGCAGCCTCTGAGGCAATGCCTTCACTCCCCGAGGAGCTGCGGACTGGTCTCACCCACTGCCTCTCTCCTTTCAGTTTTGGGGCCCCCTGCAAGGCAGTGCCTCAAGAGTATGTGATGCTTCCCAATAATGAAGGTTCTAGTGGGTGGGTGGATGAGAGGGTACATTTTAATTCCTGCTCCTAATGAAATAGCCTTATTATGTCTAGTGTTAACCAACCATTAGCCCTGCCCCTATATCACTAAAGACCACCTGGTAAACAAGGACATATCACTCAATATTGTCAGGATGAGATCTAAAAAACTGACTACCTCCTTCCATGACACCCACAATAAAGACAAAGATGTAGATCCATGTCCTCACAACTTGAGGAAATATTTAGACATTAATCAAGGCTTCACCCTGGTTGCCTCTAAATTTCAACCAGTGGCCCTAAAGTGGGACACATCTCACTACTTTTTCTCACTTCTCTGCAAGCCAGTGTGAGACTATGCTTATGTTGCATGTGTCCTTCCAATAAACCTCCCACCTCCTTGTATCTAGGAAATACCCCCCCTCAACACTTATTGCAGACTGTTTGTACCTCCTCACCCACACAGGTTTATCATAGTGGAAGAGTGGTGTCAGGAAACTGTAGCAGGGGAGAAGAGCACCATGGAGACTGTGGCCACTATGGGGCTGAAGGGGAGCTCCAGGGAACACAGACACCATGCAGAGACCTGGAAGCCTCTAACATGTAAGCTCTCCCGTTATAATGTATGTCAGTCTGGTGTGGTCCCCCCTTTTTCTCTTACAGCCAGCCAGCACATTTCACACCAATTAGTAATCAGTGAAAGGCCCACAAAAACACACAGCCACAAAATAGCAGTGTCTCAGCAGCTTCCTCAAAATAGGCTGCCTGCTAAGACTGTTCCTATTTGACCAACAAGCCCCTCCTGTAAAGCTATCCTTAGGGGGTTACCTCGGATTGACAATGCTTATTTGCACGTCTCAATTTCCTATCTCTCTCCGGAGGGATTTGTCACCATTTCTCGGACGTTGCTGCTGAGGGTTCAGATTATTAGCAGCAGTGCATTCTGGATCAAGTAGTTCACTTGGATAGTCTGGCAGTGGGCAGGCTTCTCAAAAGCATAGACTCACAGTGTACCATGAGGATGATTTTTCATCTTGCCTTATTTTAGCTCTCTGTGTGGCACTGCTATTTGTTTTCCTATCCCTGAGGTCTCCTCTTGCTGTTCAGTCAGATACACTGGCATGTAGAGGTGCTTTGTGGTTAGAGAGGTATCTCTTCGGACCCACTCCTGAAAGTTAAATCTGTATCCATCTGCCTGAACGGGATAGCTAGTCTTCCTTAAGGCTTTGAACTCTGTAGCATCTTATTTTGGTGACCTGTGCAGAAAAAGAGAAGCTTACCTTCCGTTTGAGAAAAGGGTCTAACCACTACTTGACAGAGGGACATGTACAATGGCTAGCAAGACTGAGCATGTGACAGTCACCTCAAAGGGCTGAGAAGCCCAACATCCGAGCTGGCCAAACTCAAACACTAACATCCGCCAAAGACGAGGAGCTGCATATCCATGTTCCATAAAACACTGTAGAGATTCAGCATCATCCCCAGTTGCCCTTTTTCTGCACCCATCGATACAAGGCCCAGCCGGGCAGAGATAGTTTTCCTCTTTACCAAAACCACTGTGGTTCTGTTAGCTGTAAACAGTTGCCCTCATTCCAGAACCATCTGCACATCTCTCAATGTACGACCTCTAAGATATATCAAATATCACTAGAAAGCTGTGTTTGATCCTAAACGTGTATTCCGCTTGCAGGAGAAACTAGCTGTGCCTGGGGTCCAGTGGATGCCCAAGGCTGTGGGCACCCCAACTAATGGAAAACCTGACAGAAGCCAGACCATTTTGCGGTGTGGGCCCCTAGAGTTATGTACCTCTGTGATTGGAGCACATTCCACTTTGAGTGCTGATCCACTTCAGACTTTGTCCTTATTGAAAATGTCCAAAAAACTGTGTTATAACTTTGGATCTTGGCTAGTCTCAATATGAATTGTGTCCTGCAGCAAACCAGTTACTATAAGTTTCTATACCCCGGTGGCACTATTGACGCTCTAACTTCTTCTGTTCTCACTCTAATAAGGACACCAGTCTCTCCATTTTAGCTCCTGCCCTCTCCCCGCAGTCAAAGCTTTGAAAATACCCAGTACTGAATGTCCTGGCTCCTTAGCAAGGACAGGCCAGAGAGCTCCATTTCATCCTTGCACTGAAAAGAAGAATGTAGAACTGTCCTAACCAGTGCCAGGAGACGGGATAAACAGGACTAGATGGGCAGAACTGCCCCTAAGGCAAGACATGAGATGGGCATGTCATGACACCCTACCCACAGCACTGGCTATCTGAGAAATAATGATGACTTCACAGTGAGTGCACAGTGAGACTGTTTATGAACTTTAGAAAATAGATGCGGTTTTCTATAAAATACTGCTAGAGACATCATGTACTCATATGGAAACACAAATACCGCATGAGAAATTAACTTGGGAGGGACAAGCGGATCAGCAGAGCAACTGCAAATGAGGCCTACGTCTCTAACTAGAGAGACATCAAGCCACATCTGACAAGGACCAATTTATAACAACGTTTCTCACTCTAGACAAAGGGCCGATTTAGATTTCGGTGGACGGATTAGTCTGGTTTTGTGGTGAAAATGAAAAAAACTCAGATCTCAGTGATGGCGTGAGTGGAATAGAGGACCTTAAAAGCGGTATTTTATTTGAGCACCTGGCCTCGAGAAGAGTCCTCCGTCCAATCGCGTAAGGAGTTTTAAAGAAAGATATGATATAAAATAGGAGCATTGTTGCTGATGACCGATGGCATTCACAAGCAAATTGATGTTTATTTCTAAAATGGAACAATATAGACAACACAAAAGAGGTGAATGCAAATTATTGAATCTAACTTAACCACTGTTTATTATTGTGGGATCATTTTATTTCATTGTTTTTAACTGTCAGGGCCAGGGAACAACCATATGTAATTCTGTCTAAGTCATGCCTAAAAAGAACCAATGCATTCTGAACTCCTAAGAGACATCCTCTCTGAACTAGAGCATAACCACTGTGAGGCTTCAATCTTGTTGGGTCTTAGTGATGGAGTGAAACCTGAGTCTATGGCACAGAAAGCTTGGGCACCACTCCTGGGTGTACCTACACCACCTACTAAACTCAGAGTGTGACTAGGCCAGATATTCTGGCATTGCCGGTCTTTTTGCTCCTTACTGTTCTACCCTACCACGAAGACCTAGAGAAGGGGATGTGTTGAAAATAGTCCATTCACAACAGATCAACAGATCAATACCACTGGATTGATTCTACCTGAATCTGAAGAGGTAATGAACCTGTGTGCAGTACTCCAACACGGTGTATCTGCTTCCAGTGGCGTAGCGTGGGTTGTCAGCACCCGGGGCAAGGCAAGTAATTTGCGTGAGTGAGCCAGGCAGGGGCAGAGAGCTGCGAGAGCGAGCGCGCCCCCCCCCCCAGATGTTGCGCCCGGTGCGGCCGGCCCCCCCTGCACCCCCCACGCTACGCCACTGTCTGCTTCACCTGCGATTCAGACTACTCAACTTGGGTACTCAAATGGTGTCTCTGTGGCAAAGCAAGTGAGAATATTGGCGAGCTGGGTGAATGATTGATCATTGTCACTCCGGTGGAGCTGGTCAAAAGTTCTGGTGGGTGAAGGGACCTTTGTGAGGTGGCAGCAAGTAATTATGGAGGTCACTCCACTTGGATGGACGGTCATGGACCAAGCCTTGCATGGAAAGCATTCTTCTAACTCTCCAGTGAGATCGACAAACTGAGGTAGGTAGCATTTGGACCGAGAATGTGCAAGAGGGGGCACCCAAATGGTGTTCTGCTCCTGGGCACTAAAGTCCGCAGCAGTCTTAGGGGGCATGCCTGGGGAGGGATGGTTGTGGGTGATATAGAAAACACTTGCCCACGTCCTTCTTGGTAGAATACGCATACAGAGATTTGACAAAGCGCCCAAAAAGGCAGTCATTTTTAGAATAATGAGTGAAAAAAATGTGTGGTCAAAAACACTGGCAGAGGGAATCGGTATTTGTCTCATTATAATAAAATACCAAAAGGTCTCACAAAAGAATATGCTGAATGGATGCATGATAACATGAGTTGAAGAGAAGGCTGTTTATGATCCAGGAAGGTCTCATTTGGTTTAGTTTTATAGATAGCAGATAATGAAAATATGTACAACATTGGCATAAAGTACAGAGACAAATCGCACTCTTTGAAACAGCTGAACATAGTAATGCCGGGTGTCATAGAAATGGCTCAAAGAGAGAGTAAAAATATGTGTTTTTACAGTTTTACAGCAGTAGCTCCCGGGTGTTGTTCCTCAGCTGCCACTGAGTTGATAGCTGTGGAGGATGGTAAAGGCATTCCTGCAGCGACAAAGAATCATGGGAAACTCGGCGCACGCTCTAATAGATTCTGAACAAGCGCGTGCTCTTTAGGACACAGTGTCAGACGCCTCTGGACACGACTTTCCGAAGCTGAGCAAAACGAAGAAATAAGGAAGCAGTCGTGCGTGAGAGATGGAACAGACGAGCAACAGAAACATATATTTACCCAAAACAACTACTTGCTGCGTGATTCTTTGTTTCACCCTTTCTTTATTTCCACGGGATAAGTCTGACAAGTAATAACAAAATCATGAAACTGTCTTTCTGCATTAATTTTGACAGGAGCTTAGCAGACCTCAAAACAGGGACAAGCAAGTATCATGTGTTGGAGAGCCTGACCCAACTTACCCCACCCACATCAGATTACTCTGGTACATATGGTCGCCATATTGGGCCGCTGCTGCTGCATTGCCACTTACCCAGAACTCCCAGCCATAACCATCACCATACTCCAAAGAGCTGACAATGCTATCAGCGGCATCATCCTCAGAGTGCTTTGGCTGACCCATTTCAAACGTCTGTCCCTAGTACGCAGTGCACAATAGGCTACCCTACCAGAGTCTTTCATGCCTACGAGCCAACCAGACTGCCTAAGGACAGTCCCCCTGACTCCAAATAGCAGGATACAAAGAAACTGGTGCAGACCTCCGCTAAACAATGCTCCACCCTTTGCTGTTCCACCCCTCCTCCACCCTGAGCAGGTCATGACTTACTGAGATACCAGAAACTCTTGAAGACCCAAAAGACGCAAGAGTTTACCACCAAGGACACTCTACCAAAGGACCTCTATTGGGTCGCCCCTGTTCCGGCTGCCTATGGCTGGCAAAACCCATAATACTCCGCAGAACTGAAGCCTAAGTAGCAGGCCTTTGGGTAGGCTGCGCTTACGGCCACTTACAGTCTACTCAAGACATGATGCTTTTAAGATCTGACCTGCTATGAAATGGTCAATCAAGGTGACTCCCTATGGCTACGAACAAAAACCTGCCCAATTAAGTGCAAGAATGAATGGTGACCTTTGTCTCTCAGCAGTACTGGAACTACAAGGACATCTGTTGTAGTGATTGCTGAAATTAGGTCAAATGTGGCAAAGAGTTTCACCAAGGACTTTTTATCTTTGTCCATTGGCGTTCTAGATCCCTTTGCCTTGTGATAACCAACCCAAGAGGTTATCTGATGCAGTTTTGTTCTCCCCACCTCTAAGACAGTATATATTCAAAGTCTCATCAAGTAAGTTCTTAAAGGGCTGGTGTAAATTTTTATTGTGTGGGCAGAAAAATTAAAGACTAAGGTCCTGATTAACAGAGTCCTAGTAAATCCCCAGTATTTTCCGCACCCCGGGTTACTGTTAGGCGAAGTACGAATAGCTCCAGAGGAGAGGAAAATCATCTTATTACAAGTAGGGACCCTGAGGTTCCACCAAAAATTCTGAATTGTCAGGGGATCAGTAAATTCACCCGGAGATTTCAGCTGCTTTCAGCAGTGTTTGCGCGGATCTCATAATTCTGACCGGCTGCATCGGAATTAAGTGGTCACGCGTAATAAGGGTCTCTGTATTCTGTGAAAACTGAAGCAAAACATACACTCTTTTACGACTTACAAGAGTATGTATGCACACACTATATACAAAACGCTTAGGATGCTCTGACATACTCCTATCTGCATTAGTATTCAGAACAGTTTGCTAGACAAGAACTACTTTATGATGGGTAGTAGTCATCATTATACTACTCTTGTACATTATCACAATAAGAGTTTGAATAGTTGGACTGACATTGAACAATAATGATTTAACATCTGTGCCTTAGAAACAAAGTTTACGAGTGTGACTGTTGAATAAATGTCCAATAAAACCGCTTGCAATCTCTTCAAGGCTTCCACGTGAGAAAACACGAAGATGACATGGGGATGTTCTGAAATTAGAAAGGCCAGATTAGATTAGACACAGCTGCACACAACATATCCGAAGCGACCAGGCAAAGAACCATCACTTTTTGACAAATATGACTATAACTATTTATACTTTCTTTGCAAAGAAGAGGCAGGATCACAGAATTCCTCAGTTGCCATATGGATATCCCACTAAAGGTTATAAGGCATTTAGAATGAGATCAAAGTGTTAAACTCTTAAAGAGGGATGTCTAATGTATGTTCAGGATGGCCAGCCCAGATCCGTGACACACCTCATGAATAACTACTGCCTTGGCAAATTAGTTCCATGTACATTTATTATATGTCAATTTATCTTAACAATGTTATGAAAACCTGGCATGGATCTCACCCTCTGGACCTATGTTGGGCACCAAGGCTTCTAGCTCAACCAGACAAAGTGCATGATAAAAACATAAACATAACACATAAAAGAGAACGTGTCACAGAAGCAGAGACACAGGCATTGAAAAATAATGTAGTATCACATCAAGAATGGTTGTGCCTTATGGAATTTCAATACAGGACTCTCATTTACATATACGACTATTTGAAACACGGAAAGAGGTGAAACATTATCACTATAAAATACGTTTTGGGGATGTCTGGAGAGTTGTATTACAGACAATGCCCGGAGCCATGTACATATCTCTAAATTGGGACCTTTTTAGACTGAAAAAGAGTCCAGACCACAGAACCGGGAGGAGGGATGGCCAGTTAGATAGAGTATCCAACAGAAAGTTTGTTACAGAAGGTAAGTAACTTGTTCTGCTGATGGATACTTCTAACCACAGATTCCCTACCTTGTGAGTATATATCATAGCAGTACCATTCAAGGTGGTGTGACTGTGAACTGGTTCAGACTAAATGTCCTTCTGGACTAAGTGGGTAAAATGCCCTTCTCAGCAGTCCTGACTGCAGAGGCAGTTGTGGTTTGTGAACATGTGAACTGACACCCACGTGGCTGCCTATCCAATGTTCAGGGAAGGTATTCGATGTGCCACCACAGTGCCAGCAGCTTTGGCCCTGGTGGATTGAGCCCATAAGCCTTCACGGGGCTTGTTCTGAGCCAGTGAGTAGCAGATCTTAATGCAGAGACTGATTCATCAAGCGATGTGCCATTTTTGCACTACCTTTCCCTTCTTTGCTCTGCAAAACCCTTCAATGAGCTGATTTTCCACTCAGTGTTCTTTGGTTGGATCAATATTAAAGGTTAGTACCCTCTTAGGATCCATACAATGGGGTCGCTGTTCCCCTTAGAGGATGAGGTGGAGCAAACAATAATGGAAAGGTGACAGCCTTGCAGACATGAAATAGAGTGACCACTTGCAGTAGAAAGAAAGCTCGGATCCTCAACACCAACTTATCTTGAAAGAACATTAGATAAGGAGGCTTTACAGAAACAGCCTGCTGCTCGCTCTCATGTCTACTTGAGATTATGGTGGCGAGAAAGACCGTTTTCATTATGAGAAGCCTTAACTGACAACTGTGTCAAAAGGGGTGCACATCAAAAAAGTAAAAACTAAGTTCAAGTCGCACTCTGGCATCACAAAAGATTTTTTAATAAAAAAGGACTTATCTGGCAACCGCAAGAAAGTTAACAGGTACCCTTTAAAATTGCCCAAAGCAAGTCCCTACTGGGCCAGAGACAGAAAAAACAACAAAACTTCAGACAGCTTTGCTTGTAATAGGTCAATTTGTTAGGTACCGCACCATTCCACACATTTGCCTCAAGGAATGGTGTACACTGATTTTGTGGAAGAACACCTCACTTCCAAGATGACCTCAATGACCTCAGCAGGATGGTCAAAGGTTGTAAGCTGATGCCGCTCAATTTCCAACTATGGAGATGCAAACTGTGCAGGTCCAGGTGTAGGACCATGCCCTGCTACTACAACAGAAGATACTCCCAAAGTGGCAACCTGATCAGAGAACAGATGCTCATACCAAGGTGTGCTGGGTACTACTCTCTCCTGGCCCAATCAGGTACAACTCAAATGATTTGGGACCATTCATTCCTGATTTTCTTCAGAACACGGGCAGGAAATATAGTAGTGGGAATGCATGCAGGAGTCCCACACTCCATTATAGCCCGAAGGCATCTCTGAGAGAGAGCACTGGAAAACTCCAATGTGCAAAAATGCTAACATTGCACATTCTCAGTGGTGGTGAAAAGTTCAAACCAGGGCTGTCCCCATTGCTAGAAGATACCCTCTGCCACCTCTAGATGCAACTGCCAAAGGTGATCCGCTGAGCGTCGCCAGCTGAGTTAGTCCGAGCTGGCATTTAGCGATCCCACCAGGTGGTTTACAACCGAAGAATTTCCTTGGTGGTTCAGCCACTTCCAGAGGCATGTAGCCTTATGATGGAGGCCCCACCCCACACTGCTTGTTGCAGTACCACAAGGAGGTAGGGTTGGCCATGAGCACCTGCACCAGCCTTCCTCTAATGGTGGGCAGAAAGGCCTTCAATGCCAAGTGAACCTCTCTCAAGGCCAACAAAATGATGTGGAATCAAGTCTCCACTGAAGACCAGAGATGTCTGATCTCCACTTCTCCCACATGGCCCCCCTCACCTCAGCAGTGATTCATTTGTGACCACTGTCAGCTCTGAATGGATTAGGGAGGGGTCTGCCACCGCCTCAATAGCAGTCCCGTAGCCGCCACTGCAGGTCTTTTGGAGTCTCTGCTGAAATCTGGGTACAATTCCACTATTTCCCCAGACGATGTGGCCACTGGGATTTGAGATCCTACTGCAGAGCCTGCATGTGACAATTGATATGTTTGGCCAGCAAGATGCAAGAGACCAACCAGCCTAGGAGTCACCTGCACTGAGATACAGGACCTGGGCTAAAATATCAAGATCATAGCTTGTATGTCCTGAACTCGCTGCTCCTGCGATTAGCTAGGGGAAAAAAATGTACTGTATCCAGAATAGCTTTGATGAAAGGGAGTGTAAGCAAAGGAGTAACAATGTTTGGAGGTTTGCCATTGTCTGGGTGAGGTTGACAACTGCCTGTGTGCGAGCCCCCTTTCACCAGACAGTCTTTGAGGAAGGGGAGACTGGTACCCTTGATCTCCCAAGGTGTGCTGATAGTACCTCCATCACTTTTGTGAACATCCTAGGGACACCGGTGAGGCCAAAAGGTAGTACTGCAAGACAGGGATACAGAAATAAGCGCTGTCCATATCTAACACCACCATCCAGTCTCTTGAGTCTAGGGAGGACAGTCCCAGGGCTAGCGAGAGTATCTTGAATTTGTCCTTCTGCAGGAAGGCGTTTAGAGGGTGAAGATCTAAAACAGGATGAAGTCCTCTGTCCTTCTTTGGCACAAGAAAGTAGCAAGGGTAATACCCAGTCCATACTTCCAAGGCCAGAATAAAAGGGCCTTCATTTCCTGATGTAGAACAGACAGATGATCCTCCGACAGTCGCCCTGATGGCAGTGGAAGGTGCAGCGAGGTAGAAAGAAATGGTAGGGCATAGCAGCCCGATGTAACATTTTAGGGGCCTACTTGTCGGAAGTGATTGCCCACCAGCCCTAAAGGCAGTATTAGATCCTGCCTCATACAGAAGGACACACCAAAGCAGTTTTGCAGCTTCTGATGCAACCAGGGGGAAAAGACTGAGCTACACATTGTCTCTGCAGTTCTAGGTGTTGTCTATGAGAATCTTGGCTTCAACTATAAAAGGACTGAAAGGCCTGCTGGGCTAGTGGTGGGATCCAACATTGGTGAAACTGAAAATTATGACCAGAGCCATGGAGGGGGTGACATTGTTGGTGGAATTCTCTGGTGGGAGCAGAAAGACTCAAGCAACATGCTGTGCCCTTACGCTTCATCAACTGCTTCAGGGCCAAAAAGGCAAGAGTCATCAAGCAGCATGTCCATCATGGATGGTTGGACAACCTCAGAGAAAGCCCATATGCTTTATCCAGGCATGACACTGAAGTGCCACACCGCTGCCCATCGCCTACCTAAGCAATCAGTCGTGTCCAAGCAAAAGCATATTACAAATTTCCCGCCATCACAATACCACAGAATTGCTGGTGTAGGGGATGCCCGAAGGTCATCGAGAACAGACAGTAAAACTTGTGCCACCATCGAAGGGCATGGAAGTAGCAGCCTAGAAGGCAACTGGCATTAATTGACCTCAGATCAAGGCTCGGAGAGGAAAACATTTGTTTGCAAAATGTCTCTATTCCTTTTGATTTCTGATCAGGTCGAATGGCATAAAACGTTTTGGGATTGACTTTACTGGTAGACGTCAGTACCACAAAACTCTCTGATATCAAATGTTGTCTAAGAAACGCCAGAGCGCCTAGTGCTGGATGATGGTGACAAGCAACTAATCTAGTTACAGGGGGCTCAAACTCGGTTTCCCCCAGGTGTCCAAAAATGGTATCCATGAGGGCCTCATTAAATTATAATAGATGCTCTATTACGGTCCGACCTGGTTGAAGCACCTCAGTCAATACATTAGTCTCTACTTTTTCCAAAGAGAGAAGCTGTAGATCTAAGACTTTTGGGACCCTTTGCATAACAACCAAGAAGGAGGCACTTTCCTCTGTAACAGGGTTAGGGGAAGATAAAATGCCAGCAGTTGGAGAAGTATCCAGACCACTGTCATCTTGGAGTTCTTCATACCAGATTTCTTCATCATATTGTGGGACATAACAGTCCCCTTCATTGTAATTGTCATCATCCAAGTCAGTGCCAAAGGGACTGTGTAAAGTTTGAGGCCTGAGATGAGGAAAGGGCAAGGTGTGGGAATCTGAAAGATTGCCTGTTGGCTGTGACAGTCAGACCAAGCCATGATTTAGGTTGAGTAGGAGAGAGTACAATGGGCTGCAATTACTCCTCCAGCATCAACAGTGTCCTCATTGCTGTAGATGTAAAGGGTAGATGTAAAGGGAATTGAAACAGAGGATGGAACTGGACCAGCAGTCAGTACCGTAGTCAGTACCGTAGCAGGTGCTGACTGTATATAGTTGCAAGGGACAGAGACAAGGACAGACCCACCTTTGGATGTCAGAACAGAGGACACTACAGATTCTTGTGGGCCAAAGGTCCACCAGAGGGAACCAGTAAAATGCCAAAAATACACATCATGGCCTCTCTGAAGGACTTTATTTGCTGCAACATCTCAGACAGACCCAGATACATGGGGTGCATCAGGACTAGACTCGGAATCCGCTACAATGGTGATTGGTAGTGAGCCTGGGAAGCACGTTGATGCCCCTGCGCCATGTCTGAAGTCTGAAGCCTGAAGCCTGAGAGCGGTGGGAAGGGGACAATTCCTGCTTTGACTTCTAATGTTTTTTCTTAGACTTACCCGAACCCTCTGATGCACTGATGAACTGCCACAGGAACACTTTTAGGAATGGAACTTTCATTTTGACTTCAACATGTCTCATTGTAGAGGGTTCTTGTGTTTGACAACGTAAAGTTTGGCCTCACGGTCTCATGTGGAGATCAGATTCGTTTGGAGACAATTATCACATTACCATGAGTCATGTTTTGACTCCAGGTACCATAGGCACACTTTGTGAGGCTCTATCACAGACATCTTTTTGCAACAGTCCCTACACAGTTTAAAGCCTGTTGTCTTAGGGGGTGATATTTTCCCCTGCACACTAGAGAATTTTGGCTAAAAGTTTGGTCTTGAAGACCAAGAAGAAGCTCTGGCTCTGCGTCTACAGGCAAAGAAAAAAAGTGCCTGACATCAGCAGACATAAGTGGCACTTATATGAGGCTCTGCTCATCACTTCCAGAGTGGAACAAAGGCAGCACGAAGCACAAACGAGGCTCCCTACCACACGCAGGAGTAGTGCTTTAAAGTTTCTAGATCCACTTTGAATAATGCAGGTATTGAAAAGGTGAGAAATCTGCAGTTAAAACTATCCATCAGAAAAACACTGCAGACCCTAGAAGTGCAGTTTCATGCTGATTCACTATTCTTCTTGCTCTTCGCTCAGTTTTCCTCCTTAGTGCTATGCAGAATCTGAAAAGCAGCATTTAGAATAAAATGAAACAGAGTCTCCTTTTTGTAACACACCTTTTTCACTCCTGAGCACTGCTTCGCACCCTGCCACTGAATGACTCCACGGTTACCAGATATTTTTTTTTTTTTAGAACTTTCATAAAGTGCTACATGTCTCTTTTCGGGTACTTCAAAACTGCACTGCATTAGCACATGGGGAGGTCGGGTTTCAGACTGAAGGGTAATAACAGTGTCCGACATTCTTTCATGGCCATTCCTGATCTAGGTCGAGTTCAAATCTGAATACTTTAGTTTCCTATTTGAACTACATGTAGTTGGGTTCAGATCTTGAGATCAGACTGAAGGAATTCAGGAATCTAGGTCCTTGTGTGCCTAGTGTCTCCGTCCATGTACCGTCCTCTTGAAGGATCACGGGTGCATCTGATGGGAAGTCATTTTGAGAACCGCTCTGATGGGAGGGTAGCACTGTACACGTTTCTGCAGGTGTTCAGAGTGCATTTGCCCAGCATAGTTTGTAGGCTGTGCCCTGGCCCTTAATTGGATTCTGGTGTTGTCAGGGAGCCAGTGAAATATTTTGGTAGTGAGCCTGGTGTAGCTTCAGTTGCAATGCTTAACACAGTCTGGCTGCCTAGCTGTGGAGAATTAGGTCCTCATTTACAAGGCCATTCTGCTACCGTTGCTTAATTTTTTTTTTTTACGAACAGTGGCGCAAGCAGCGCCCTACACTTCTCCACATTTACAAGCTGACACATTAGGCCCAATGCGTCAGTTTATAAGGCCTTGCGTCACATTATACCTGTGCAAGGTATGATGTATGCAAGGTAGGCGTTTCCATGGGAAAAGCTATACACAACTGATGCAGTTAAATTTACAACATGTTACTGCGTAATCCTGCGACTTCACTGCGTCAGAATTT
Source organism: Pleurodeles waltl (assembly GCF_031143425.1). Classification (NCBI taxonomy): domain Eukaryota; kingdom Metazoa; phylum Chordata; class Amphibia; order Caudata; family Salamandridae; genus Pleurodeles; species Pleurodeles waltl. Next base: position 1,667,174,339 of record NC_090444.1, on the reverse strand, counting down.
TACTGCCTGCTCAGAGCAGGCCTAAAACTGACGAAGGGCTTTTCTCAATGGGTCCTCCTGGCATTGCTGGAGTAGCATCATTTTTTTTAAGCTAGTCCAGCAATTCATGAGTTTAGCGCCACAGATGCATCAGTATTTCTGACGCATCTGTGAAAATGTGTGCCATGGGTTTCTGTAATGAGTCGATATGTCACATTCTTGTAAATGAGGCCCTTCGTTTTATGGAGAGGCAGAATAAATTATATTGCTGTAGTCGTGCCATACCACAATGAGGGCTCATGACAGTCCAGTTCTATGGTCACTGTGGAGAAGTGGGAGGGTTTTTGATGGTGAGATAACTTCAAATTTACTCCATTTGCTCCGTGTTGAAGACAGATTGCTGAGAGTGCTACATGACTTTAAAAACAATCATCTTTCTGAGGTGGAACATGATGGAGGATGTTCCTAGTTCATGCACTGGGGGTTTCCCTGCCTCCAGGTGTATGGTCGGGACTTTAATACTAATAGCAAATAGTGCAATGTGGATGTGGAAGCCATGGTGTAGTGATTTAAAGCAAAATGATATGCCCCCCTGCAGGTTGTCAAGCAGGGTGCCTGACTCTCCCATGTCTCCCAGACATTCATTTGCATTGGGCTGCGCAGGGGCACCTTAAAGGGTTGCGCCCCACCCCCTAAGTCGCACGGGCCTACATGACACTCCTCTAAGCCAGGTTCATAGCACCAAAGCAATTATGAGGGGGAAGAGTGTGTGAGTAAGGTGTGTGCTGATGAGACAACAACACTTTGACCAGGTAGCATGTTACCAGGCATTATAAAAAGCACCAGAGGGCATGCCCTCTGGGTGACAATGCAAGGTTGAACATGGTAGCCCAATGCCTGATCTCTTGCCTGTAGCCTGGCCTTCCTGTGAGCAATCCGCAGTTGGCGTGTTGTTGCACATTGATGTGTCACCGTCTTTGTGGCCCTTGGTGCGGTGGTGATTGCATGAAACGATGGTGAAGATGAACACGTGTAATTGCTGCTGTGTGCAGCACTGGTTCTTGCCATCTATGTCATTCGTTTCTGATCAGCATCATTTTATCCCCTGCCTAAAGACATTTACATACACCTTGCTTAGTAAGAAGCCACCACAGCGCTGTGTACTTACGCCAAGGCCAATGACTGTCTTGCACATTCTGCTGCTGGAACATGGGCCATATGTACGAAAGCTTTTTCCCATAGACACAGAATGGGTAAAATCCTTTGGTACATCTGGCCCATGGTCTGCAAACGTTCCTTTCTTAACTGCGACCGAGAGCACCACTGACTGTTGCCTCTTGTCTGATCCATCTACTAAGCAACAGTATCTAAAATGTAAGCAAAGCACAATTCCTTGGGCTATTTTTATATCTGGAAATAATACAGAGGAAGACATTCAAAAGTTCGTTTTTGTGAAGCTGCAATTGACAATGGAATGTTGTGAGGAAAGCTAATTTTATCTTGCTGTTTTTTTCAGACAGCTGCACTCGGAAGTTATTTAAAAATAGAGCTAAATCAATTTTATTACCACAGGGAACAACGCTAACAGGTCTGCGGTGTTGTTTATGGCAATATTCATGGATTTTTTTTACAGGTCTACACATACACATAAAGCATCGCTGCTGTATACTGTTTGCCACAGGATATACACATTTTAAACTTTGAAAAGCACAACAAGTACAAATAAAGACGGTCCAGATAAGGGCCAATCACAATTTCTTTCCAAGTACTCGGTCTTAACTCTTTGTTAAGCATTTGTTAATATAAGTTTTTGCAAACTTTGTACCTTAACCACCTCAATTACAGAGTAACATGATAAATGGACAGGGCCGGCAGTCTATTAATCCATTGTGGCATCACGGGTGCAAAGCAACAAGTTGTGCATTCTTGTCTGTATAAAGTAATGGAACAAGGAACCCTGTGCCTTGCACCAGTGATGCTATAATGGATTTTTTGCATGGGTCTTCAAACTGTGGGGGTACTGCTTGCGCCCCTGGGTGCCTCAAAATGTTACAACAAGGGAGGCATGACTTCCAGAAAACGAACAACATTCTGTTCGTGACTTGCTCGACATCTTCCTTCAATGATACCCGATAACCAAGGTAGTTTATTCTAAGGTGGTTCCTGCCATACACTGGCAGTGAGCACAATAGCGTTGTAGTCTGGTGGTGGGGAACCGTCCTAGGACAGAAACCAAGGCCCATATTTATCAAGGTTTTGCATCATCTTTGCACCACGGAAGCAGGCAAAAGGGAGATGCAAAACCTGAGATTTAACAAGCCATGCAAGGCCATCTTGAATGGCTCTCAGTGGCTTGATAAATCAAGAGTAAGGCAAGGCAGTCCAAAGCGCTGGCTTGGTTACTCTGCGGCAGGGAGGCATGCCATGGGTGGAGTGTGGGGATTCCCTAGCATCATCCCAGGCACTTTGACACATTCCCAGATTTACCAATATTGGTGGACCTGGTTGAGAATTGTATGTCTCCCCACAAAAGGTGCATCAAGGAGAAATATCTCTATTTCTCCTCCTTATTTCTTCTTTCCAAGTGTGCTGCAGAGAGGATAATGCCTCTGAGGATTGTTTTTGTGCAAGAAGGTACCTCTTCCAGCACAAAACCAAACTTGCCTACAATACAGGCACCCTTGCACCATGGAGCAAGGGTGTCTGTGTTAGTGCTAGGCAGCAGTTTGTGTGCCAGCACAGACAGAGGGCAGGAATTTGTTGTATAATGTGAAATACAGCATATTTCTGCCTTCTACCTTTTACACTGCGCAGAGCAGCAAGGTGGCTTGCTGTGTTGTGTGAAATATTGATAAATATGGGCCCAGTCTTGAAGGTAGCCCTTATCTCAGCACTGCTCCAATTAATTCTATGCCCCATATTCTTTATGTGGGAAATGAAATGTGCACTGTGGGCTGTAAAGTCTCATCACATTTGCCATTTCATCCTTTCTCTGCATCAAAGCTGTGCAACCACACAGCCCCCACCTTACCACCAGAGGTAGAGGACCCTTAAGCATGACATGCACTCACCCTCACACCATCATCTATAGTTTACGGCACAAAGACCCCACCCACCAGGAGCCTGCCTCCTGACCCACCTGAACACTATACTCTGGGGAAGGAGGCCTCTAAAGCCAGACCCATGCCTTCATGACCCACCTGGCCACTGTAATCTGTGGAAGTCTTCTTGTAACATTTGCTCCTCTCAAATGCTACTAAAATGAACTTGAGTATAATGATTCCAGCAGTAGACCCCTACCTCACCAGCTGCCAGAATACTGTATTCACAGCCAAAAGACCTCTGACATGAGACCCCTCTTGCCATTAGCAAAATTTGAGGTCCAGAGGCCTCTGTCCTCAGAGTTGTAAGTGGCCCAAGTCCCACAGCTCAAGAACCATGTGGGTAGTAGTTCTCTGCCTCACCAAGTAAACTCACACTCGTGGCTCGGGAGATTGAGAACAACCTACTCAATCCCAACCACTCATACTCAGGGGAAGAAGGCCTCCCTGCCCTCACTCTTCACATATCTGCCAGCAGGGTGACAGCAGCAGGAACATCCCCCATGTTTCCCTTCACCTTAACAAACAGAGGAAGATGCTTGTGACAGTAGCTCCATCATATTAAATTTGTTCATAGGAGGCCCTCAGCTTCAGGTCAATGTCCTTAACCTTAGTGTGAGAGCAGGCACATATTCTTCCACTAACCACTGCCAAGATCAGGGGCAAGTGACTCCTGGGCATGCCACATGCTGCTCCAAATCAAAACACATAGATATGTCAGATGCCTGGCACTGCACCTCACACTTTCCTATGCTGCAGAACATATTCAGTGTATTCAAACAGACAGATACATTTTTTATAATAACAGTTAAGAGGGCAGTGCTGAGCTCTTGCACAAGCAACTGACGGTTCTTGTGAGATTTATTTGAAATAAGACATGATGAGTCATTTATTTCGCCTTTTGAGGGTTTTTTTTTATCTGATGAGTGATGGCAAATGACAATATTAAAAGAATATCTTTGATTTGTGAGTTTGCAAGTGTCAGGATATCATGTTTCCCATGTTATAAGTACAGTTTACATTTCAGGCCCTGATTTGCAATGTGGCTGAATGTCTTTCAGTTTCTATGCAGAACTCTAAAATCCAGTAGGTGCATTTCCTTCACATTATCACCCAGTGGTGGAGAAAATTCAGCTGCTCAATGTTATTCCCTATTTTGAGTTCCCTCCAGAAATGGGTGAGTGATCTTCCATTTTAGTATAGATCCCAAACTTGAAACATTTTACTGAGGGAGTTCTGTATAATCAAATTTGAAGACGTCTTATCTACAGACTGCACATTCTTTGATCTGATGTGACTTCTTCCCTAAATATTCAAAGTAGTTCACATAATAATAAAAAACAGAAATACATACCAAGCAAAAAGAATCCTTAAACAAGCATTTGCAATGCAATGGGTCTCACGTTTGCTCTAGTTAGAGACATTAGCGTTGTAAATTACTAACTGGACTTTTCTTGCCACATAAATTGAAACTGAAAAGTAAAACAGTTGACATAAGCGAGCCGATACAAAGCGGCACAGCCGCCATGAGCGCGAAGGAGAGACACAAAAAGAAAAGTACGTTTGCTTGCAGTCAAACGTATCGCAAAAGTGCAATTATCCATGTAACAGGGTCGATTGCCAATGCGGTAACAAAAGTACCCCAAGGAGGGGCAAACGTAAAGCATTTGCCAATGATAACAAAGGGTTTTTAAAAGGCAAGCCCATGAATGAGTGAAAGTGATGGGCATGTGGTGGGCGTGGTTAAATGTCCACAGAGAGATTACAACAGCCCGGAGCGCTTGCACGTTCAACCTAAAAATTAATTGCAGAGAAACTGAAACGTAAAATATGTTCAAATAGCACACAGATCTACAACAGAACTGGTGCTTTAGAGAGAGGGTGAGAAAAACGAGGAGCAATTAAAAAAAAACCTGGTGAGGGGTAGGGCAAAGTGGAACTTACTTTCTATGACGCCATATGCAAAGTAATATGCCCTCTATTCTTAATGAATTCTTAAAGAAATGTGTGCTTCTAATGAAGTATTCCTAGCTGTGCTGGGCCAATTATGCCCTACCCAAAAGGCTGGCTAATTCTGCTGCAGCACGCTGATGAGCACAAATCACCTCCTCTTATAATGAGGCTCGTGCCCAAGAAGGTATTGCTAATTCCTGTTTATCAGAGGAAAGAGAGCCATGCACAGAACCCGGGGCTTGAAACGGTGAGTAGGAAATGGGGACCCGCCACCGGAGGCAAATAACTTGAGATTAAATGTAGATAATGCGCACATGGTCTGTTCTTCCTGCTATTGTCTTCCAGAAGAATGATGCATATATAATTCATGGCAATAAATTTCACAATAGGAGTAAAATTGAAATGGTGCGAGCGAAGGCTAATCACAGATGGATGTCTGTGATTTGGAGGAAAATGACAAAACTGTCAGTAAAGCAACTAAAAGGGAGGTAGGCAGAGGAATCACTGAAGAAAACGGAGATAGTGCTTTTTCACTGTCCGACTGCGCAATCAATTGCACAAAAGTGCCAACATCAAAGACGAGCGAAGCAATTCGGGATGGGCCTTTGACAAACACAGGCAACAGTACTATAAAACCATAAATATCCTTACAGGCTGCAAATGTGCTAATTAAAAAAAAAACTTAAAAATAAAACAGTTGACATAAGCGAGATGATTCAAAGCGCCAGAGCCGCCATGAGCATGAGCGCAAAGAAGACACACAAAAGGATGAATGAAAAGTAAAACAGTTGACATAAGTGAACCGATTCAAAGTGCCCTGGCCACCATGAGTGTGAGCGTGAAAGAGAGACACAAAAGGAAAAAGAAGTTAGTTCGCAGTGAAACATATCGGCAAACATGCAATTATCCATGTAACAAGGTCGGTCCCCAAGGCGGTAACAAAACCACCCCAAGGAGGGACAAACATAAAGCATATACCAATGATAACAAAGGACTTTTGAAAGGCAAGCCCACAAATGAGTGAAAGTGATGGGCGTGAGGTGGGCATGGTTAAAGGCCCACATAGATACCAAGACGTTGGAAAACCAGCGCTTGCGCGCTGCTATGCTCGACCTAAAAAGGTATAATTAATATGAATGGAAAGAGTTTTTTGATATAAAGATTTGTCTGAACCAGAAGGAAAGAAGGTATTTTAAATGTCTGTCCAAATATACCTGTTGTATGAAAGTCCAGAGATGCTTAGATTTCATAGTCGTGGAAACACCACGGTACACAAGGAGATTATTTTTCAAGATTGCTAGAAATGGGGTCTCTGGTTGGCAGTAAGCTTGCACTCTGTCCAAGCAGGGACCCTCACTCTAGTCAGGGCAATGGAGATACATACTTGGATAATCTCTGCTTGGTAGCTTGGCACAAGCAGTCAGGCTTATTGCAAAGGCAATGTGTAAAGTATTTGTACCAACACACGCAGTAATACAGTGAAAACATTACAAAATGGACACCACACCAATTTAGAAAATAGCCAATATTTATCTAAATCAAACAAGATCAAAATGTTAAAAACTTAACATACAAAAGTCAAGATATGAATTTTTTAAATTAAAAAAGTCTTACTCCAGAGAAAACAATGGAAACCTTGTTTCACAAAGTATCTGGTTGGCGTCAAAAATAAAGCCGTCCAGGTGAATGTGCATTGAAAAAGTCAGTGATGCGTCATTTTCTCACTCGCAAGTGAGGCCGTATGTCGTTTTCCTGACAGGGCACCTTGGGTCTACTCAGGTTTACATTGATTTTGATGCCCAACATGAAAAATCCAGCCAGACGGTGATGAAAAGAGTTTGCATTGTTTTCAGAAGCCACAAGCGAGTGTTGCATCGTTTCTCCAGCTGCAAAGCCGATTGATGAGTTGATTTCCGTGCTGCGATGCAGGGTGTGTGACAAAATCAGCCGCGAGGCAGGTGGCGCGTCGTTTTTACAGCCGCGTTGCAGGTGGTGCGTCGAAAACTTCCCCACACAGCATCCCGTGCGTGGATTTCAGTCCTTGTCCTACCAGCTTCACCTTTCAAGGGCCCAGGGACTGGATAGGGCACCACTTGGAAAGATAAGAGTCTCAACAGAGAATCCATGTGCTGGCAGAGAAATTCTTTGATGGCCCTGAGACTTCAAAACAGGAGGCAAGCTCAGTCCAAACCCTTGGAGATTCTTCACAAGCAGGAATATACCAAACAGTCCAGTCTTTGTCCTCTTTCAGGCAGAAGCAGAAACTGCAGGCCAACCCAGAAAAGCACAGTCACAGGTAAGGGGGCAGAACTCCTCCTCCAGCTATTCATCTCTTCTCCTTGGCAGAGGTTTCTCTTGGTTCCAAAAGTAATCTGAAAATCTGGGGTTTTGGGTCCACTACTTATATCCCTTTCTGCCTTTGAAGTAGGCAAACTTCAAAGGAAAGTCTCTGTTGTTCACAAGATCCTGCCTTGCCCAGGCCTGGCTCCAGACTCGCACCAGGGGGTTGGAGACTGCATTGTGTGAGGGCAGGCACAGCTCTTTCAGGTGTAAGTGACCACTCGCCCCTCCACTCTAGCCCAGATGGCCCATTAGGATATGTAGGTTACACCCCAGCTCCTTTTGTGTCACTGTGTAGTGGAGATTCACAAACATCCAAACTGTCAGTCTGACCAAGACGGGGAATACGCAAGCAGGCAGAGTAACAGAATGTTTTAAGCAAGAAAAGGCCGACTTTCTAAAAGTGGCAGTTTCAAACTGCCAATTTAAAAACCAACTGTACCAAAAGATGGATTTTTAGATTGTTAGTTCAGAGACACCAAACTACAAATTACTATCTGCTCCAAAAGGGAATCTGCCCTTAAAAGATATTTAAAGGCAGCCCCCATGTTAACCTATGAGAGAGATAGGCCTTGCAACAGTGAAAAACTAATTTGGCAGTATTTCACTGTTAGGACATGTAAAACACATCAGTACATGTCCCACCTTTAACATACACTGCACCCTGCCCAAGGGGCTAACCTAGGGCCTACCTTAGGGGTGCCTTACATGTATAAAAAGGAAAGGTTTGGACCTGGCAAGTGGGTACACTTGCCGGGTCGAATTGGCAGTTTAAAACTGCGCACACAAAGACACTGAAGTGGCAGGTCTGAGCCATGTTTACAGGACTACTCATGTGGGTGGCACAATCAGTGCTGCAGGCCCATCATTAGCATTTGATTTACAGACCCTGGGCACCTCCAGTTCACTTTATTCAGGACTTACTGGTGAATCAAATATGCTAATCATGGAAAAGCTAATTACACATACAATTTACACAGGGAACACTTGCACTTTAGCACTGGTCAGCAGTGGTAAAGTGCCCAGATTACCAAAAACAGCAAAGTCCAGCACGCAGTCAAAACATGGGAAGCAGAGGGAAAAAAGACAGGTGTGACCACACCAATGTTGCAGGTCTAACAAAGACCATAAACTAAGTGGGTAAATATACAATTACAGGACTATAGGATCTTTCACTTTAACATCACTAGATACATTTCGTAGAAGGATAAAGTATTTAGAAACCACTAGTGTGTGATGTTTTTCATTTTCCGGTGTGTTTGGGGACATAAATAGCACTATCAGTGTAATCCATATCCAATAAAACAGAGATTTTGGATGGTCTTGTGAACTAATAAGTTATAATTAGTGGATCGATCACAAGTTGGAGTACATGACCATCAAAGACACTGTCTTGGTTTATAGCATATGTTGAACATCTTCCATTCACCTCCATTTATTCGCGAGAGCAAATACAAAATCACTGTAACGTTTACAACTAATCAGGTGACAAACACACAAAAACACAGTATCTTATGGGACAGACCGTTTAAAAAAAATTCATCTAATATATCAAGCTTTGCACAACATTCCTTGCAAATAATAAAAATGTGACGAAAATGTTAATTTTAGACTGAATTTCATCACTAAACAGTTCTGTAGTAACCCTTTATTGAGTGTGAAAATGACCCAGTATATAGTGGCCTCTCTACATACTTACTTCAATATTACTTACTAGATCAATCAGAGATGATATTAAATACATATTCACTTTACTGAGTACTGTAAAACTAACATAAATGGAAAAAATTAAAAATTATCCATTGACATCTTTCTACTCATGTAGTAGCTAATACCACTCACTAACTGACAGAATACGTCTGGGAAAAGAGTACATTTAAGAGGTTTGGGGGTGTGAGAAACTGGGTTATTGGTTGACTGAGGCATAAGCCCTCATCAAGCAGCAGCCACAATCCTTGTCAGGGTAAGGCACAAGCAAACCCAAATTAACCTGTGCTCACCTATCTGGTAGGTTGACACAGAGCAGACAGGCTTAACTTGAAAGCACATAATAAAGTATATGTGTAACACTTCAAACAGTACAACAGTGAAAACACCACACAAGAAGAATCACACACAGATCAGAAAATAGAACTTAATTTAATACATAAAAAAACCAAAATGACAAAAATCCAATATGTAGAACTTGAGTTATGAATTTTTAAAAACAAAACTGTATTATAGAGCTTAAAAGCCAAAAGTGCGAACCAGGGATATCTGGTCATGGTGGGACAGGACAAAGTCCAAGGTTCTGGCCAACCACAATGGAACACAAGCCCTTTACCGTTAGGCCTGCTGAACAAAACACCTTCAATCCTGGTTGCGGAGCTTTGCGTGGATCCGAGTCAAAGATGCGTCATGCAGCCAATGCAATGTGTTGGTTCAGAGATGCTTTAAAGCTGCAGTGTGAGGTCCTGTTGCGTTCGTCATCGAGGATCCCGTTGATGAGACTTGTGATGTGAAGGCTGGTGTCTGCGATGTGTTGCACAGACAAGGCAATGTGTTAGTTCCAAATAGTAGTGAAGCTGCAATGCAGAGCTCTACTGTTGTGGTCAAGGCTGCCATCGACTAGGGATGTGAGGACTTGCTCCAGAGAAGCACTGCAAAGTGGTGGTTCCAAAGGCAATGTGCCAATCCCAAGATGAGTGTGGTGGCATCACTTGGCAGGGTAGACTCATCAATGGCAGAGTCCAGGTGCAGAAGCAGGGTGGTTGGAAGCCTCTTATGTACCGGACACTTCAGATCAGGAGGCAACCAACTAGCCCTTGAAGCCACTTTGGGTTGTGGGTTGGAAAGATGCAGGTCCAGTCCTTCTCACTCGCAGGCAACAGGGCAGCAGACAGCAGGCAGCAGGCCAGCACAGCAAAGCTAGAGTGCAGCAGAGAGCAGTCCAGCAGAGTGGCAGTGCTTTAGCAGCACAGCAGTCCTTCCTGGCAGAGTATCCACAGGTCCAGAAGTGTACTGAAGTGGTGGCGTCTGAGGTACAGTTCGTATTCCCAGTGGTGCCTTTGATGTAGGGAAGACTTTAAAGACATGCCATTGAAGTGCACAGATGTCTTGCCCTCCCTGTCCTTACTCCACTCTAGCTACAGGGGGTATGTGGCCCCTTGTGTGGGGAGAGACACAGCTTATTCAGGCGTAAGTGGAGCTTTGTGCAGCTCCTCCATCCCATCCTGCGCAGGATGGCCCTTCAAATCACAGCTGAGCCATCAAGTCATACCTAAGTGTCCAGTGTGTGTGGCTGTCTAGGGGGAATACAAAAAGCCCAACTGCCTATTACACCCAGTCATGTGAAGCAAGACAGGCTACAGTTACTAAATGGCTAAGACAAGAAAATACCAACCTTCTAAAAATGGCATTTTCATAATTGCAATTTAAAATTTGACTTCACCATAAGTTAGAATTTTAAATTCAAGAGCCACCAAACATGAAGGGGTTATCCCTTCCCATTTAGAAAGTAAGCTTATAAAGTGCAATAAGGCAATTTCAATGTTAACCTATGGGAGAGATAGGCCTTGCAGTAGTGAAAAATGAATTTAAAAGTTTTTCACTACCAGGACATGTACAACTTAAAGGTACAGACCCTGCTTTTTAAATAAATGGCACCCTGCCCTCTGGGCTGCCTATGGTCTATCCTAGGGGTGATTAAAAAGAAAGGTTGGGCCTGGCAAAAGGTTTATTTTGCCAGGTCGGAAGGGCAGTTCAAAACTGCACACCCAGACTCTGCAATGGCAGACCTGGGGCATGCTTAAAGGGCTACTTAAGTGGGTGTTGCAATCAATAGTGCAGCCCACTAGTAGTATTTAATTTCGAGGCCCTAGGCATTGGTAGTGCACTTTACTAGGGACTTATAAGAAAATAAATATGCCAGTTGAGTATATGCCAGTGCTAACATGCTTTAGGGAATGAGCACAAGCACTTAAGCACTTGTCGGCAGTAGTAAAATGCACAGAGTCCTAAGGCCAGCAAAACTGAAGTCAGCAAAAACAGGAGGTTTGAAGGCAAAAAGTGTAGGGGAAAACATGTCGAGGATGCCAGGTGTAACATGGTGTGAGGGTTTATTTGGGGAACTATCTCACTATTTTAAGATTTACATATTTTTCAGCTGGGATTTCTCTAGTTATCTGACTGGAGTAAATTGTTGACTAACAATATCCATCTATTCCTGAACATCTCACACCCTTCATGTATACTTACATGCTGACATGTAGACATGCATGACTGTCAATCAGAGGTTTTTCTTTTTTTAGTTCATGTCATAGTAATAAAGGAGTTATTCTTCAAAGAGAGAAACAAATTGAGCAAGAGGTACAATTATTTGGCCTGTGCAAAATAGAACATATTTCTAAAACTTAAGGTGAATACAAACTTGTCTTATAGAACTAATAGCATTTTATGAGTTTTATATTTTGGCGGGGAGGGAGGAAAAAAATGGAAAATTGTCTATAACAATAACCTTCCAAAAAAGTGGAAAAGTAAAAAGAAAATATGCTGACAAGAATTTTCTTGATGATAAAAAACCAAGAGGTATACAGTGAGTGACATAGCGCGCTTGAAAGAGGGATATGAGGTGAAATATAATATATTCATTGAGGTTTCAAAACTTCAACATTTCTAATGTTTATGGAATCAGGGTTAGATAGATAAGAAGTCAAAGGCAACCATAGTAAATCTCTCTTAATGCCCACCTGTAGTGCGGGTGAAAGTGTAATGTCCAATCTAAGATTATAACAGATTAAATTCCACCATGTGAGAAAAGAAATGTTGTTAAAGTTTTCCAATTACAGGTAGCAACTTGATAGGCCACCGCCAGGAGGAGATCCACCTCCATGCCCTTAATCTTATCTCTGGACCAAAGATCTGAGCACCCTCCGTGAAAGATATGGACTATATTGGGTGTAAATAGTAAAAAGTTCAGAAATTTTGTGCCATACCTGCTTCCAAAAAAGAGAGACGGTTGAACAATAAAACAAACATATCTAAGAAATCACCATTGGAGGTGTTGCAGGTCCAGCAATTATTATGTTCATTTTAAATAAAGAAGAAGGAGTTAAAAGTGGCCTATTGTGAAAGAAAAACATGGGCTGACTGGTGCTGGCAGAGCGAGAAGTATGGTGTATTTTAAGCCATAATTGGTTCCATAATGAAATGGAGAAGGTGGACTGAAGATGCTGTTCCCATGAATCTTCAATTGTAGATTTAGCCCTGTCTGAATCTGAAGAAGAGAGTTGTTTATATAAAAAAGCTTCCTTGGTGGAAAGGTCATGAGATGTTATAGGATTGCAGAGAGACTGAGGGGGGTATAGGAAGAGTCTATCACATTTTGTTGTAGAAGGTCTAATAGGAGTTTGTATTTAGGCCGGTATGAGGAATGAATACTAAAACAAGTGCATAATTCCTCAAAAGGAATAAACTAATTATTATTATTAGATATAATTGGGTAAAATGATGTAATTCCTTTGGCCAACCAAGAAGACCCCTTAAGAACTTTACCAACTACAGTGATACTTGAGTTGTACCGGATAATGGAAAGAAACAATATCTGAGGTGTGTAGGCTTGAGGCAATATAATTGGAATGATGTAAAGATGGAGAAGACATGGACTTTGGCTTTTGGGCAATAAGAGTAAATTGAAGAAATGAAAAAGGTAACACTAAAGATAGGTCTATGGTATGCCGGGGGGGCTGGGAAGGGAGCTTAGGTGGATGTGCCTAAAGAAGACCATATCTGTTTGAGAGTAAAAGCAGAATGATGTTGTGTAAAGGTGGGAAAGTTGACACCACCCGTTGTTTTCAGCTAAAAGGGGAAACGTTACTAATAAGATAAAGCAGGTAAATACAGAGACTAAGTAAAACAATAAATAAAGAACACACCTAAAAATAAAAGGAGGTCTTAACAATTAAAGGAGGAAGGCCTGGGATAGACATTCAATTGAAAGGACGATGGAGAACATCTGGACAATGAACAGAGTTAAGTATGTCAGTAGCAACAAAGGACCTGAGGGAGAGAGGGAGAAAATATGTTACTGACAAAACATGAGCATCAGACTTTTTAAATATAATAAACCAAAAAAACATAGAAACAAAGTATTGCTAAAGGTTCATGTGCCACCCATATCCATAGTTACATTCTTGTGAAGATGGATTAACTCTTCAAGTTGAGCTGGAGAGTCGAAGGAAGTAGTCCTACCTCTTACCCTGTTGGTGACCTTGAAAATGCATGGGTGGATAAGGCCATATCTTGCATTCATGTCACGCAATGAGGGGGTAAAATCCAAACATTCCTTACGTAGAGCAACTGTTACCTCGGTAAACATCCTGTGAGAGGGAAGATCTTGTGAACAGACCAAATTATCTGTTTCCTTTCCTTGGAGGCGGAAAGAGCTTGCACTAAGTTTGTATACTAGAGGAAGAGAATGACATTTCCTCTCAGTTTGGAAGAAACATTTGAGCCGAAGGGTTTGAGTCCAAGACGATGGGCTATATGGATATTAAGAGGAGTGCCACTGGTGAGAACCACATTTCTGGGTAAGTTTGTGTGTAGAAAGGCTATCATATCTCTCCCTTTGGCTCCCTCCAGTATACAGTGAAGATTGTTGCACCTGTTTCAATTTTCTAAGTCTTCTTTTTGTCTTTTGATGGCGTCGATCTCCTTGGCCATAGCATCAATTTCTAAAGTAACATCCTGCGTCTCTGCAGCATTGAGCTCTAGATCCGAAACCCTAGACTCAAGAGAAGACCATTTGTCTTCTATCCATTGAAGGGTGGAATTGGTATTGGTCATGAAGTGTTTCAACATTTTTAGTTCATCCATTATTTCCTCCATAGTAACTGGGAGGGGAGATTTCCTGGAAGAAGCGGGGTCTTTCTTAAGTCTTTTATTTCCACATCTAGGATTCTCCTTGCATGAAACGGAGGTAGAACTGGCGACAGAGCCATTTTTCAGAGGCTGGCTGCCTCCCTCCACTTCAGTGAAGGTAGAGCAAGTTGTGTGAAGAGAAGCACAACTGACTAGGCATGTAAAAGAGAAATTCTCTGCCAATGGCTGGGCTAATGAATCAAAACCGCCAAAAACATATCATTTTCAATGGATGAGGTAATTAGAAGGGAAATTGACAAGGGACAGTCCATCTAATGTAATGTTAGAGCAACTAAATCATGAATGTGTGGGTGAATATCCTCAGAAGGAGTGAGCAAAACAGTTCAGAAGGGTGGGCCATTATTAGAAGAAGCTGGGGAAAGTAATGCCAGCTGGCAAAGATGTGACCTCTGTTGGAGCGAGTGAAGCACTGACACTCCAGTCAGCAATAAAATGGAGGGAAACGCCGACCGTGATTGCGGATTTCAGGGCTGGAGAAATGATGACAAGTGCTCCAAGCCTTCATACAAGCTAATCGCCGGTTTCCCCAGATATTGGGCCACGGCCTGCAGCAATGTAGAATAGCCAAGAGCATCTCCGGTCAGTAGCATTATCCAAAAATTGGACCAGGGATCAAGAGGTCTAACAATTGCCTGCCATCTTGCAGGCACCTGGAAGTGCGCTCAAGGTTTTTCTTCTTAGCTGCAGTCAGCATTTTGAGATCTTTGTGAAATAATTAGCAGTCAAATTAACACATGAAATGGTGGTATCCTACCTTCATTGTGTGCATTCTGTATTGCTCTGTGTTCTCATCCAGTAGTCCTGAGGGGTTGAAGCCCACAGGAGGTGTTCCACAATCTGGTTTATGCCTGCTGTTTCTTGAGGAGAGTACAAGACTGGATAGGACTAAGCATACAGCCCGATTGTAGTCCCACATATAGCGAACATTGAATAATGCCCACTCACCAGGCTTTGGGCATGCTGGTGGTTGGTGGCTTCTAATACATATGTAGGGTCACAGATGTTTACAAGAGCAGCTTCCCAATGCACAATAGAGAATTATGTTGACGAGTGGGAACCAGGGGGACAGCTGGAGAAACTAGAGGCTGAAGCCAACAACAAGCCCCAGTCGCAACCAACAAATTGAAAAAGAGGATCTGCTGGTCTTCCCAACCTCACCATGACATCAGAGGAAGGGCATGCATGTGAAAAAAGGGTGGCACCCCAACATGGCACGAAGTTCTGTGAAAACTCAAAAAAAGGAGTGCCTCTCCTCATCGTACTCATTAGGGACAGAAAGTGAAGGGGAAGAGGAGACCACCAAAAGGATGGAGAAGCGTAATATTGATGCAACTTAGTACAGACCTGAGGACAATAATAAAGAGTGAGTTCCAAAACACTGTATCTGTGCAACCTGAGACCTGGCCTCAAACATGAACACCGCAGCATGATCCCAAGGTCATTCAGCCACAAAAGAAGATCATAACAGAAGGTAAGATCTGTAAAATAAGTACCAGTAAAGCGGGCAACAGATATTGCACTTAGAAACAGCAGATGTTCATAGTTAATTCCTACTCTACTCTATAGTGCATTACAACCTTGAGTAAGTCCTGCACAGATTCAAACAAGTACTTTCTTATACAGGGTTTAAAAAAAGGCTGAACCCACTGTGCTGTGTTATTAGGATTCAAACATGATTTACAGTTTACTCAAATGTAAGCCTTGCTGTTTACAAACTAATGTTTGCAGCAGACATAACTCGGTGAATATGAACCTGTGACCTGAAGGATGCCCATGAATCTCTTAATATTGAAAACCCTCTGGGTTACATTACTAGAATTTGAACTTGTTGCCCAAAGGGTGCATACACTGTTATGATGCAGACAGATTAACCTTCTGAGATATTTTATATTTATTTAAATCTGTAACCAGCAGATTACACTCAGATCTCTGCAGAAGGTACCTTAAACTATAAGGTGATCGTACTTGTATGTACTCTTGGCTAGCAGATACAGCCGATTAAGTACCTTGGTGATCAACGTTCCTACAGTATTTAGCCACTGATAACCTGAGGTCAAAGGTCTAAATTTTGTTGCAGCTAACCCAGCCTTTCCCTCTTCTAGGGTGGCTACAATAAAGTGTACTGAATTAATGTGTCGTTGTGTAATGTAACTGGAATTCGTACAAAGAGCTCCAATACCTTAGGGTTGAGTATATAAAACTGCAAAAAATCAAAATCAAAAACTAAACAACACAAAAATGGGGAAACACAAATTCGTGACATTGCTACTAAAGTGCAAGACTTTGGTAACAAGCGGCACCTAAAAACACAGGCAAATGCCATGGGTATAGATAGGCACCTATCTTTGATAGAGAAAAAAGTACTTCGAAGTAGGCATGCCACTTTTACGTGAGGGGTCTTAAACTCTGGATTTTGCTTGAAGCAAAGTTGGCATCCCTACACCAACGAGACACCAGAAACTCTGAAAACTCAACCTAGGTCCTCAGATAAAGAATTACCAGAGGGGGCTGCAACGTTTTGCAGCAGGAAGAGACTTTGAACGAGACGGTTTATGCTTATTTCACTCTTTTGATTTTGAAACGTATGCAGCTACCGCAGATTTGTGAGAAGAGAGGCCCTTTTGAGCCATCGGGAGCTTAGAGACCGTTTGAACTCTGTCCTCTTTACTTCCGGTCCGCCCCTCCCAGGTCCCCTCTTCCCAGAGAAGTGAGCAGGCAGGCCCTGGAAACCAGCCAGGAGACAGGGCGGGAGACAGATGAGCAGTGCGCACTCAGACTAAAACCAACAGACTGTCCAGGGCTCTGGAAAATGTCTCCGAGCAGCTGCAGATGTGGGCGGATAATAACACAGCTTGCTTTGAGTCAGTGAAACAGAAAAACTGCAGAACACACAAGGCTGCTGAGAAGAACCTAGGCGTGCTAGGAAAACATCTAAAAGGAATCACAGAGGGTCGCTTTCTTTTCAGTATGATGTACAGCTCACAAAACAGCAAAATACTGTGCATAAGGAAGGCTAATTGCAAGCTTTCAGAAATTGTGGTTGTCTTGATAGGTTGCACACACCATGCATTCAAATGACTGAGCCAGTACAACTTGGATATTTTTGATGTGTGTTTTACCTTAATATGGTTTGTTGGGTGGTCCTGCAACCTTGCCCTCCAAGGAGGTCCAGGCCTTCAAGGATCTAGTGAGGGTTCAAGTTTAAAGTTTACTTGACTCACTCTCTTATTTTTTTAGGTCTCACCTATAGACAGCTTAAGCTGTCTGGCAAGAGTCCCTGGCATCTCAACACTACACAGCCATTCAACCACAACACATAACATACACAGAGAATGTGCTAGAGGTGAACGAGCCAAAAAATTAATAGGAGGTACAGAGCAAAGTGCCTAACTTTGCTCTATGACAGTGATGCTCAAAGCACAGCCCAGAGGCCAAATGTGGGCCTCCTGACTTCCACATGCGGCCTCCAAGAGAACGACTGCACTTTGCTGCTTGATCAAGCAATAACATTCAGGAATATGTTAAATAAACAGCAAGGGTATATTTAAACTAACTAAGAAAAGAAGCAAATGAGGTGTTCTGCACCACTTAACTTAAGGAACACATTTTACAACAAATATGGCCTCATTATGACCCTAGCGGTCAGACCGCCACCAATGTGGTCGTCTGAGAGCCACATTACAACCGCAGCGGTAGCACCACGGTCGGACTGCCAGCACCACCAGAGTTCAACTATATGATGGCCTGACAGTGATGGCAGTCCTAATCCGCCAGGGCAGTGTTGTTCTGGGGATTACGACACCCTTCTCTGCCAGCGATTTCATGGTGGTAACAATGCCATGAAAAGGTTGGTGGAGATGGGGTGCAGGGGGACACCCCTAGCCAGCCCCATCGCAATGTTCACTGTCTGCTATGCTATGCAGACAGTGAACACTGCGATGGGTGCTGGTGCACCCTACACACTACAGCATTGATGCAGGCTCTATTACGAGCCGGAGACAATCCTATAGGCCGTTTCCCACTGGGCCAGCGGGAAACTGGTAATGACCCCGGCTGAGAGGCTCCCACACTGGCAACACCTGCCCGTCAGGGCTTCGGCAGATGGCCTTTTCTGTCTGCCAAAGTCTAATCAGGGCCTGAGTCTTTTCAAAATTCAAAAAAGTGTATTTCATTAACATGCGTTTCACCTTAATATATCAGAATATATCAGTGCATTCAGGCGTATTTTTAAAATGGCTAGTCAAAAAAATTAACACAGAAACATTCATGCCTCCTCCTACCTGACAGCAATGGCAATAGTAAAGTAAGAGGCAAGGTGTTTGTCACATAAAACCTTCTGGGTGGTCTGGGTTATTATTGTACATGGACAACAGTTTAGTTTATTAAATCAAACACAAGCAAAGGCTTTTTACAGCGCATATCCTGAACTCATGTATTTCAAGGTGCTCTTATGTGTCATAATGAACAAAAACGAGGCAAAGGGAAATTAGACAATTGTCTAGGATCACACAATTTGGTTACGTCGGGAAGCCAAGATTGATCCCAGGTTTTCTCATTTCATATTGTGCAATTCTATTTCATTTCAATTCAGTAATCATGTTACTTCCTTTTTAGGTTAAGTGTAAGCGTTCGAGCTCATGTATACTTTTAGTATACTTCCTATGGCTTAAAGCAATTTCATTTGTTGGTTGCAGTGTCCTTTAAAAATTCTTGCTCGCTGGTGGTCAGTTCTGCCTTTTTCTCCCTCCTTTTTCTGTTTCAGAGCAGTAACCAATTACTGTATTAATCCACTTTGGTTTCTTTATCTGTGGCTGTGACGGACAATTTTTGTTATTTCTTTTGTGCTCATCCTTTCACTGTGGGTGTTTTAGGCTGGTAGCTGCGTGCGTTTTATTGCAGCATTCGCTTGTTCCCATTTCCATCCATGTCGCTGACATTTGTTTTGGCTTTATTCCAGTGCTGTCCTCGTTCACCTCTGGCTCCTAAAATAAGCTTATTTTACAAAAGAAATACCCAGTCATTTAGCTCACTGCTCATGAAAGCCACAATATGCCCTATCTGGTAGAATGTAAACCAAGAAGCAATGATGTGAGACTTGCTTAGTCTTGCATGGCATCTTGAGTCTTTCTTTCCAGGGCCCCTCCCTGCCAGCACTCAGGACATTGCACACAGGGCATTGCTTATCTCCTTTATTGGGTCCATACATCTTCTCAGGCTGCTCTGCTCCTTGAAATGTGGGGCAAAAATACTTGCAAGACTTTTCATTCTGTTAAAATAAAAAGGAAATACTTTTCTAGCCTTATTTTCTCATTTCTGTTCCCATGTTTACCAAACACGAGGTAGTGCAGTCATCTTCTCATCCCTCCTCAATGACTTGTGATTTCTGATGTCAGTAGCCACCAGTGTGAGCGCTGGAATTATTACTAATAAAATATTTCATGTATTCTCTATTTTGAATTTACATAGAAAATGAATTAACATTGAAAATAATGTGCAACTCGAAAATGTGCCCACTTGAATGGCCACCACCTACTATGTAACGACTTATTAAAAGTGTATTAATGATTATTTAGAACTTATTTGAATGTGAAAATGGAAAAATATGTTATACTTACGATTAAATGCTATGTATTTGCTTAAATTAACTGTAGGCCCCAATATAGCAAGATCTAGGCCTTAGTGTTACACAGCCTTATATTGAAAAATGCAATATCAGAATGAGATATGATCTCATGCTTGCTGACTAATAAAGATGCATTGTTCTAACTAAAAGGTTGACCAAATTATAGGAGTAGCAAAAATGTATTTCCTGTCTTCATGAGAACTGTTTGTTATGAAATATGTGTAGAAACCTGAATGTTCTAAATTGTTACAAATATTAACGCAAAATGTGTGAGAAAGTTATGTTCCTAGGAACTAACAATTGATGCACTGACGGAAGAACAGAAGGATACTAAAATTGATTCTTAACGAGTCGAACGATGTGCACAGAAGAAGAGGAGCAAATCATCATCATTTGAAAGACTGTTTAGTTACATCTTAAATTTGAAATAATAATATTATTGGTCTAATGGCTATCACATGATTCACTGACCAATGACAACGTGGGACAACACTAGGGGCTCGTTTTTTTTTCACTTTCTTCTTGTGGTCAGTGCTCAGAGCTCGTTGCACTTTTGATTCTCTTACTTAGAGAATTTTGATCATTAACTTTAACTTGCTCAGATTTCTGATGCTGAATGCTGCCTACCTTAGACATTTCTTTTTAATGGTTTGGAGAGCTTAGAGTCCCCGATTCTAAACCATTACCCCTTTTCATGCCCCGCTGCCGATGCTGATTTAACTTATGTTCGCCTGACTTGCTGATCCATACGAAAAGGTATATAAAATCGCTAAATGTCTTTACTGTTGATTTGTCTTTTGTTTCTAGGTACCAACTGCTGCCTTTTGATAGAGCCATAGTTAGATGTTTTTCAAATTCATGTTGACTAAATTATTTTGCATGAAGTCCAAACATGCTGATGTTAGTCTGACGTTAGTGAGTTTTCCTCCATTCAACTAAATTGCTAATTTGATGTTACTCAATAGCTTAATTCCAATGTATGTTATTACCATTGTGCAATTTCTCTTAATATTGATTTGTACTTTTGTTTTAGAAGGACTAGTTATTAATGCATTAGTTAAGTTGAGATTCTTTAGAAGATTTGGTCAGCCAGTGTTGTTTTTATACTCATATTCTGTGGTTTTGAGGCTAATTTATGTGGTACTAACATTGTTAATCTAGGGAAATAAAATTTCAAATTGATACTAAAGGTGTGGTTATTCATGGCCTAATGGGTCACGGTGTGTGAAAATTTCTGACTCCAAAGAATTCCTATTGTTTATTTGACTGAATTTACATTGGCAATAGCTGTAATTCAAGAAAATGTGAGACCTATTGCATTGCAAATGCTCGTTACACTTGAATCTCCCAAGCTGATCAAGTTGCCCACCTTTACCCCTTCCCTCCCCTCCCCTCACAAAGCCCCACTCCCACCTGACATTGGTGCGACCCTCGGGCACACCACAGATCACACTATGTGGCCCCTGCAAAAATGCTTGTGAGTGCCCATGCTCTAAGAGCTATTACACAAGACAAAAATATAAAGTATTTGGCATGTAAATCGTGCAATAAACCTCATGTAGAAATATGATGCAGATTTTTCAAAATTCTAAAAAGTGCATTTATTCAACGTGCTTAAAGGGATAGTTTCTAAACATGAACTAGAAACATGGAGGCCCTCACCTTGCCCTAACAACAATGCCAATAGTGAACCTACAGGCAAGCCAATTATCATGTGCATCCAAAATGTGGTCTAGATACACTGAACATTATAATCTAATAAATCAAACAGAAAGGAGGTTTTTGCACAGTACACATCCTGAACTCATGTATTTCAAGAACCTCTTACATGCAAAAATTAAGAAAAAGGAGCCATGATGAAATAAAATATTTGCCTAGGATCTCACAACTTGCTCAAACGGGGAGCTGGGACTGATCTACTGATCCAGGTTTTTCTGTTCTCACATGGTGCAGTTTAGCCAGTTTTATATCAAAGATTAATGCTTTCCTTTTAATTCTTTGAGCATATGGTGAGAGCATTGATGGCAGGCAATAGCCATGTTCTTGAGGGTTCAAGAGGAGCTCAAGATGAGCCAGAACCAGGTATCTGCCTCATCCACCTAAAGATACACATACCTATATATATTTTGACATTTTGAACAGCCCCTTTTAGCCATTGGCTATGGTGCTTCAACTGGCTTTAGTCAATGGTCAACTGGTTTAGGAGCCCAGAGCATGCAGAAGTTAATGGGCCCCTGTTGTGGTAATTAACTGCATTTACTTCTGCTGTCCTGAGGTTGAGCTACAATGTGATTCAAAAACTGAGCACCAAGTAAAATTGATAATATAGCCATTGTCCAACCAGTGCCGTACCTTGAAGAAGAAAAAGTACTTTAGTGTTCTTACAATATAACACCATGCAAATAAATCTTGTACAATATATGGAACATGCTAACAATTACTGGAACTAGACTGGTAATGCTTCACTGTGTTTTGAGTGATTCAGCTTTTGCCTATGGCTGTGGCAGTAGAGTCTGTCCTTGAGTTGTTTTTACCAATTGTGCCTTTATCGCTATCAGGGAGTCTACTCTGGAGATCAGTAGGCAGAGATCAAAAGTCTGAAGTTGCTAATGGCCACAGAAGAATCTTTCACTTTGACTGCTGAGCAAAGGACTCTGTCCAAGTGGGTTGCAACATTCTGGCTTATCACAAATGCTTCATGAAAGCATGAAAGGAGCCGAGCAATTTACATTTCTCATCTGGCAGGATAACTTAATCCTCCATTTGCATAGCATCTCCTAAGACGGAATCCAAAACTAAATTGCTGAATCCATAGTGAACCACGGAATACATACTATTTAAACATTCTGCTATATACATACGTGGCATCTACACACAACTCGATGTACAGAAGGCCCCAGTTGTAGGGGACTGCTAGAACAATTTAGAGGGGAAAGGCTATAGGCAATAACCCTGTGCATATATATGTATAGGAAAATACTATGGGGGTCATTACAACATTGGCGGTAAAAGGCGCTTACCGCCGTACAGAAGACCGCCAATACACAGCGGCGGCGGTGGCATTCCGCCACAGCTATTATGACACACATCTTGGAATCCGCCGAAATTCAGACACCCACACAAGACCGCCACACCAAAGGTCAGTGATAAACTGGCGGAAACAAATCCTCCACCTCCACGCCAACAGAAACACGCCCATGCTATAACGACCCACAAATCCACGCGGCGGTCTTTCAACCGCGGTATTCCATTGGCAGTACACACCGCCGCGCTCAAAATACACACACATATACAGAACACCGCCACATTGGACAAATCCAAATACACACATCTGACACACATACAAACAACATACCCACACACCCAATACAATATAAAACACACACCCACATCACCCACAAACCCCTATGACAAAAAATTTGAGACGAAGGCGACAGAGAGAGAGCACAGAATAGATAACCCCACTACACAGAGGCACACAACACCATCACCCACACAACATCCACACACAAAACACCACACACCACTACACTCACCACAACCATCACCACATACACCACCCCACACATCACCCACACCACCCCATGTCACGCCAAAGACACCCCCGCTTCTCTGAGGAGGAGCTCAGGGTCATGGTGGAGGAAATCGTCCGGGTAGAGCCACAGCTATTTGGCTCACAGGTACAGCACACATCAATAGCCAGGAAGATGGAGTTATGGCGCAGAATAGTGGACAGGGTGAACGCTGTGGGACAGCACCCAAGAAATAGGGAGGACATCAGGAAGAGGTGGAACGACCTACGGGGGAAGGTGCGTTCAACGGTCTCCAGGCACAACATCGCGGTACAGCGGACTGGCGGCGGATCCCCACCTCCTCTCCCACAACTAACAACATGGGAGGAGCAAGTCTTGACCATCTTGCATCCTGAGGGCCTCGCAGGAGTCGGTGGAGGATGGGACACTAGTAAGTCAATTCTTAACTATCATATCCCCCACCCTACCTCTATGCTATCACACACCCCCTTCCTCACCCCCTCCCCTATCACTACAACTCCTCACTAATGTAATAATATCACAAACCACCCATCCCAACACCAAGCCCTGCATGACACAACTAAGCATGGACACCCCTCACTAAAGCATGCCCACTGCACATACCCAGTACACCCCCCCCAACCATCACCACACAACCCCACACACAGGAATGCTTGCACTGGGGTACACAAACACCCACCCATTGCACACCATTACACACACACATGCAATAATCTAGCTCTTATGCCCCTGCAGGAACCCGAAGGACCGTCACCACACCAGAGGGTCCAGACAACACCACTCCACCCCCAGAAGAGGCCCACAGTGACGAGAGCAGCTCTGCCCTACTGGATCCTGATGACCAGCCCGGACCATCGTGGGCCTCGAGACAGTCGGTTCCCCTTGCACAGGCACAGCCCAACACCGACCTTCCACCCTCTGGTAACACCAGCACAGCACCCACCCAGCGGGCCCAAACCTCCCTACCCAGGACAGGTCAATCAGCGGTGTGTCCACCACTACAGGGAACCCAGGGTAACCCACCACCCAACAACAACAGGGACCTGGGGGCAGTGGTAGTGGGCACACGGTCCAGGGGACAGAGGCACAGGAACACAGAGTAACTGGGAGGGCTGCTGTGCGACAGGGGGCGGACAGGCCAAGGGAACCCACTCTCCACAAGGCCCTCTCCTCCATCATGGGAGCATACCACCACTCCCAGGAGACGATGGCGACGGTCCTGGACAAGTTGCAGGAGACCCTGCGCCTGCAGGACGAACTGTATTTGGGGTTCAAGGAGGAGCTCAGGACCATCAGCTCCGCCCTGGGCACCATCGTAGGGGTGCTGAAGGACATACAGCAGACCTTGAGGGACACCGTGGCACTCCAAGGGGCCCCTGACACTAGCCAGGACGATGAACTGCCCACCACCTCCGCCGGCGCTAGTGGACAGGACGCCCCGCCACAGGACCACCACATCAGCACCCCACCCCCTGCAGACGGACAACCATCACGCAAGCGGTCCCTGAGATCCAGGAACAGGACAGAGCAAGATGGCAAGACCCCCGCCAGGAAATGACACCACCCTGTTTGTCCTCCCACTGTCCCACTTTGTTACCCTGTCCATACTTAAACTGCACAAGCTCCACTTCCTATGCCCAGATGGGCAGTGCACCTGTGAGACTAATAGACTGGACTCTGCCATGGACATTCCTCCGCCATCACCCATCCTCAATTTACAACCCCCTCCCATTTCTGAGCACTTCAATAAACACCCTTGAAACACAAAACAATCTGGAGTCAGTCTGTGATTTAGTAAAAATGTATTATCAATGACAGTGTCATAATGGGTTTACCATTGTAAAGCTAACATACCTATGTCACACATCACAAGCCCTTGAAGGATGCAAGCAGTTGACACGTAGGTAACCACACCTGTGAAACCGTAATGGAAGGGTACAACTCAGTTACCAAATAGTGATTTAAATCGAGAAACAGGATAGAGGTAGACGTGTGAATGTTAATGTAATGCTAAAAATGAAAATGTTCTCACCTGTGTCTCACTGGAAATATTGCTGTATGACTGACTCCCTGTTGTCGTTGTCTTCTTCCTCAGCTTCATCCTCATCACTGTCCACAGGCTCCACAGACTCCACAGCTGCTACAACAGAGTCATCTGGATCATCCTCCTGCAGAAAAGGCACCTGGCGTCGCAAAGCCAAATTATGGAGCATGGAGCAGGCGATGATGATGTCGCACACCTTCTTCGGTGAGTAGAATAGGGATCCACCTGTCATATGGAGGCACTTGAACCTGGCCTTCAGGAGGCCGAAGGTGCGTTCGATCACCCTCCTAGTCCGCCCATGGGCCTCATTGTACCGTTCCTCTGCCCTGGTCCTGGGATTCCTCACTGGGGTCAATAGCCAGGACAGGTTGGGGTAACCAGAGTCCCCCAATAGCCATACACGGTGCCTCTGGAGTTGACCCATCATATCAGGGATGCTGCTATTCCGCAGAATGTAGGCGTCATGCACAGAGCCAGGGAACATAGCATTTACCTGGGAGATGTACTGGTCTGCCAAACAGACCATCTGTACATTCATCGAATGATAACTCTTCCGGTTCCTGTACACCTGTTCACTCCTGTGGGGGGGGGGACCAGAGCTACATGGGTCCCATCAATAGCACCTATGACGTTGGGGATATGTCCAAGGGCATAGAAGTCACCTTTCACTGTAGGCAAATCCTCCACCTGAGGGAAAATGATGTATCTCCTTACATGTTTCAGCAGGGCAGACAACACTCTGGACAACACGTTGGAAAACATAGGCTGGGACATCCCTGATGCCATGGCCACTGTTGTCTGAAAAGACCCACTTGCAAGGAAATGGAGCACTGACAGCACCTGCACGTCAGGGGGAATTCCAGTTGGATGGCAAATTGGTGACATCAGGTCTGGCTCCAACTGGGTTCATAGTTCCTGGATTGTGACACGGTCAAACCGGTAGGTTACGATGACATGTCTCTCTTCCATTGTCAACAGGTCCACCAGCGGTCGGTACACCAGAGGATTCCGCCATCTTCTCATATGTCCCAGCTGACGGTGCCTACGAAGGACAACAGTGAAGAACCAGTCATTATTCCTCCAGGTATGTCCCACAGTGACACACAAGACTACACTACTCACAAAACCCTTCCTGTATGTGTGTTGAGTGTAGGCCTAGCTATGTGTGACGCAGTAGTAAATGAAGCCATGTGGGTCCCTGAAATGGCGGCTGCCTGACCTCTAAACTGGGACAATGGGATTGTGGGGTAACTGCGCTGGCGTTGCACACCGTGGCGGTAGGCGGTCGTAGACCGCGGCGCAATGCTGCATTGGTTAACATTGGACCCTATGGGTCCCAGGAGCCAATGAACATGTGCGCTGGCGGTGATGATGCGCCCCGCCGCGGACGTCCCGCCGCGGACGTCACCGCCATTTTCTATCTGTTCAATCACTAGATATCTGACCTTCGACAGGAGAGGACCTACACTGCAAGTGCTGCTGTGACCTCGGTCTGGAAGCGACGCTGGCTGCTGCGTCTGGGGAAAGGGCCCCTGCCTTCACTGCACAGGAGTTGGAGAAACTGGTTGACGGGGTCCTCCCCCAGTCCACGCTACTCTACGGTCCTCCAGACCAACAGGTTAGTACACAGGGAGCACGTTGTATGGGCTAGGCCTGGGTGGAGAGGGCTGGTTGGAAGAGGGAAGGGGGCACAGTTCATAGAACATTAATGCATGTGAATGATTGGGCCAAATGGCCAGAGTAGGGAGGGGGCCACTCACAACGATGGTGCAATTGGTAATGACTTTTCCTCTTCCCTTGTGCATGTCATGTAGGTCAGCGCCCACCAGAAGAGGGACATTTGGCGTGCCATCGCCAAGGAGGTCTGGACCCTGGGGGCCCACCAGAGACGGGGCACCCACTGCCGTAAGAGATGGGAGGACATTCGCCACTGCAGCAAGAAGACGGTGGAGGCTCAGCTGGGGATGGCCTCCCAACGTGGGAGGGATGCCTGTCGCACCATGACCCCCCTGATGTTCCGAATCCTGGCGGTGGCCTACCCGGAGTTGGATGGCCAACGGTAGCGGTATGCCATGCACTAAAACTCTCTTTCTTCTGTCTCCCCCCCTTTTTCTGCTCTCCCAGTCCTTTTGTACATCAGCATCAACAGGCGGAGGTACAGTGGAACCGGAGCACGAGGGAGCTGCATCCCACATGGCCATGGAGGGCCACACCACGGACTCTGAATGCACCAGTGGGACGGAGGGCGGGGGGAGCTTCACGTCGGCCACCGGATCACCAAGCAGCGACACGGACTCGTTCGACGATGTGGGTTCCCTTGTGGTGGCGTCACCATCTGTGCCCCCCCTCTCTACAGGTACAACAGCCACCTCCCCTACCAGCCCCGCCCTCCCAGCAGCCCCTCAGCGTTCGCCCCGTGCCCGCTCACCCAGGAGGGTGGGCATCACCTTCGCCCCAGGCACCTCAGGCCCTGCCCCAGTCACCCCTGCTGCCCTCAGTGAGGAGTCCATTGACCTCCTCAGGTCACTCACTGTTGGGCAGTCCACCATTGTGAATGCCATCCAGGGTGTAGCACGAGAGTTGCAACACGGCAATGCATTCCTGGAGGGCATTCATTCTGGTCAGGCTGTCCTTCAGCGAACCCTGCAATCTCTGGCCTCAGCACTGATGGCAGCCATTGTCCCTGTGTCTAGCCTCCCCCCTCCAACTTCCTCCACCCAGACCCAGTCTCCTGTACCCCAGCCCATTCCAAGCACACCTACAGACCAGCATGCACACAAGTCAACACGCACAAGTGGGGAACATCCTTTTTTACGACTTTTTTTTCCCGAAAGTCGTGGTTAACGAAAGCGCAACAATGCTTTTTTTAACCACGACTCCGTTTTTTTTGTGCCTTAACTACGTATGTTCTGAACAACGAACATGCGTGGTTAAGGTACAAAGAAGTGAGTTGGCGAAGGTAAGTGGTGGGTTTAGGTTTTGGGGAGGGGGTGGGGGGTCAGGGGGTTTTAGGTTTTGGGGTGGGGTGGGGGGGTGGGGCGTTTTTGGTTTTGGGGAGTGGGTGGGGGGTCAGGAGGTTTTAGGTTTTAGGGTGGGGTTGGGGGGTGGGGCGTTTTTGGTTTTGGGGAGTGGGTGGGGGGTCAGGGGGTTTTAGGTTTTGGGGTGGGGTTGGGGGGGTGGGGCGTTTTTGGTTTTGGGGAGTGGGTGGGGGTCAGGGGGTTTTAGGTTTTGGGGTGGGGCGTTTTTGGTTTTGGGGAGTTGGTGGGGGGTCAGAGGGTTTTAGGTTTTGGGGTGGGGTTGGGGGGGGTGGGGTGAGGGATGTAGGGTGAATGGTGCCTATTGCTAATGATTTTATCAGGAATGCCTTTACAACGAAATATCGCTGTTAAGGCATTCGTGGTAAAATCATTAGTAGTAGCAACGAGGTCGGTGTTCCGACCTCGTTGTTAAGGCAGTAGTTGTTTTTGAAGTCGTTGTTTCGTCGTACAGTCCACACAAGTAGCTCAAGCAAACATAGGCACCACACACACCACAGGCACTCACGCAAGCCTCACCCACATACAGACACAGCAACATCCACTGCCTCCACTGTGTCCCCCTCCTCCTCTTCTCCCTCCTCCCTCCCAGTCTCGTCTACACACACACCTGCATGCACCACATCTACAGGCACCATGAATCGCACCAGGACACCCAGCACCACAAGCCGCTCACCTGCACTCACCACCACCACTGCCATTTACACGTCCCCTGTGTCCTCTCCCAGTGTGTCTGTGACGCCCCCTCCCAAAGTACACAAACGCCGGCAATCACTCACCCAACATCCATCCACCTCACGACAGCCTCCAGTACCTGCACCTGCACCCAAAACAGCTAAAGTGACACCTCCGACAACCACCTCCTCTTCCTCCACTCCCAGACCCCCTCCAGTTACCCATCCCAGTGTTCGTCAGAAACTGTCCCTCTGTAAAGTTGACCTTTTTGCCCCCACCCCTCCAATTCATCAGTCCCGTCGTAGCGCCTCAGCCAAAAAGCCTCCAATACCAGTGGTGCCTGTTCAAGGTTTGTGGAGTGCACCGGCCACCAGGGCAGGCAGTAGGACTCGGAGCCAAGGCACTGGCAGCCCACCCCCTGTAAAGGCTCTGAAATTGGAGAGTGGACGACGGGACCGTGTTAAGACTCCTGGTGGGAAAACAACTGACATGGGTTCCAAGGGGATTGGAGAGTCAGCTGTGACTCCACCAAAGGTGGGGAAGGGCCAGAGGAAGTCTGCCCAGCCTGTTGTGAGTGTCACGGCGGAGAAGTGCGCCATCATTTCCGGCGGTCGAGACACAACCGCCAGCACCGTCGTCACTGGTCCAGAGACCACCGCCAGAGTCACAGCCCAGGAGGGCCCAAGTATCGTCACTGGTCAGGAGACCACCGCCGGAGTCAGTGCCCAGGAGGGCCCAAGTATCGTCACTGGTCCAGAGACCACCGCCAGAGTCACAGCCCAGGAGGGCCCAAGTATCGTCACTGGTCAGGAGACCACCGCCGGAGTCAGTGCCCAGGAGGGCCCAAGTATCGTCACTGGTCCAGAGACCACCGCCAGAGTCACAGCCCAGGAGGGCCCAAGTATTGTCACTGGTCAGGAGACCACCGCCGGAGTCAGTGCCCAGGAGGGCACTGGTATCGTCACTGGTTCATAGACCACCGCCGGAGTCAGTGCCCAGAAGGGCCCAAGTATCGTCACTGGTCCAGAGACCACCGCCAGAGTCACAGCCCAGGAGGGCCCAAGTATCGTCACTGGTCAGGAGACCACTGCCGGAGTCAGTGCCCAGGAGGGCCCAAGTATCGTCACTGGTCAGGAGACCACCGCCGGAGTCATTGCCCAGGAGGGCACTGGTATCGTCACTGGTCCAGAGACCACCGCCAGAGTCACAGCCCAGGAGGGCCCAAGTATCGTCACTGGTCAGGAGACGACCGCCGGAGTCAGTGCCCTGGAGGGCCCCGGCTGCCATGGCAAAGCACCGCTGAACAGTCCTGAACCGCCATGGCAAAGCACCGCCGAACAGTCCTGAACCGCCATAGCAAAGCACCGCTGAACAGGGCAAAGACTGCCTTGGCAAAGCACCGCCGAACAGTCCTGAACAGCCATGGCAAAGCACCGCTGAACAGGGCAAAGACCGCCATGGCAAAGCACCGCTGAACAGTCCTGAACCGCCATGGCAAAGCACCGCTGAACAGGGCAAAGATCGCCATGGCAAAGCACCGTTGAACAGTCCTGAAGCGCCATGGCAAAGCACCGCTGAACAGGGCAAAGATCGCCATTGCAAAACACCGCTGAACAGGGCAAAGACCGCCATGGCAAAGCACCGCTGAACAGTCCTGAACCGCCATGGCAAAGCACCGCTGAACAGTCCTGAACCGCCATGGCAAAGCACCGCTGAACAGGGCAAAGACCGCCATGGCAAAGCACCGCTGAACAGGGCAAGCACAGTGTAGGAATGAATGGACCGCCACATCAGGCATCCTTATCCCATGTGCAGCTGGAACAGTGACAGGACACGACCTTTCACGGGGAGACTCATCCAGTCTGGGCACCAGTCCCCCCCAGTACCAGTAGAGACCTGCATCTACTTGAGAGACTGTGGCTTTGCACTCCCCAGGATGGCACAGTGGGCAAACCACCCACTGTATAGACTTGAGAGACTGTGTCTTTGCACTCCCCAGGATGGCACAGTGGGCAAACCACCCACTGTATAGACTTGAGAGACTGTGACTTTGCACTCCCCAGGATGGGACAGTGGGCAAACCACCCACTGTATAGACTTGAGAGACTGTGGCTTTGCACTCCCCAGGATGGCATAAATAGGCATGGAGCCCCGTCGTGGATCTGGCTTTGCACTCCTCTGACTGAGGTGCCCCCTATTCCCTTCCCCCTGAGGTGCCTGTAGCATTTCTATCTGATGCCCCGGCAGTGTTCTCTCCGATTGTGGTCAGGTATCGTTTGTGGGCCTCGCCCATGCATTTTTGGACTGATGGTGCACGGACATTGTTATGTACATATCTGCACTACTTCTCGTATTGTATATAATTATGACTGATTTTCAAATATATATCTGTATATTTTTGTATGACATGTATATTGGCGCATTACATTGTTTGGCCGATTTTCGCTTTGTGTTTTCATTTTTCCGGGGGGATTGTGGGTTGTTACTATAATTTTTTGTGAATGCATTGGTGTGTATGTTGTAATATGCGAGGGTGGGGGTGGGGGTGTTTGGTGGGTGTCCCCCTAACTTTTGCCTCCCCCATGTCGTAGGTGCAGTACTCACCGTTGTCTTCGGCGCCTACGTAGCTGTTGGTCATAGAGGAGCAGAAACACAAGGGCAGGGAGTATTTGGAGTTCCGGCTCCATGGAGTCCTCGTTCCTTGTGGGATATGTTCAGGTGAGCGTTTTCCCATAGCAAAAGCTGTTTTCGCCGTGTTTTTATCCACGGTGAATCCGCCCCGGAAAAGGTGGCGGATTGGCGGGTTGTAATACTGTGGGCGGTACATTGTCTCCCGCCTGTCTGTTGGCGGTGACCGCCGCGCTGCTTGTCAGTACCGCTGTGGCGGGCGGTGTGTTAAAGTGGCTGTCTTTGTTGGCGGTTTCCGCCAGGGTCATAATTCCCTTTTTATGTCCGCTGGCCTGTTTGCGGTATTTCCGCAGCTTTAACACCGTCCGCCAGGGTTGTAATGACCACTTATATTCATGCACCATTATGGAGGGTGCATACGTGTACCCCTCTGGACACAGAGTCGTGTGGTGGGTTGCAGTCCATGCTATATTGGGCCATCGGTGTACATGCTTGATTGTTGTGTGCACTAAGGCAGGGAAAAACTGTCAAAAACACCAGAGATTCACTGCTAGTTTCATTAGAACCACATACATCAGTGGCCATTAATTTCCATAACTGCTGATTAATGATAATCCAGTAAGACTGTAATATGACATGGTAAATGTAGTCTGCATGGGGCTAAGAACCAAATTTACGGAGGTCTTAGACGTATGGTCTGGTATAACGTGTGGATATCAACTCTTAGGAGTCCCATCATCAGGTTTCCAATATGCACAAAGGGCATGCCCATCAACAGCAGAGTACTATACTACATTGAAACAAGCAAGCATGGTGCCCCTGAGTGTATGAATGGGTGAGTTCCTTAAATCTCTGTACAGCACTCCATGGTAAAGAATTTAAGAAACACATTTTTCAACTGTACTTTGAAGACCAGGATTTTGGTGAAGTTTGCATATGGATTTGAATATTGTAATGTTGAGTGTGTAGTGCAAAGTGCCTATTATACTGTATGTACAATATTTCCTTAGTCATTGTACATGCAAAAGGTATTCAAAAATATTACACTGTAGCCTTTTTATCATCAGGTGCTCCAGTGCCAAAGTTCAGCATATAATCAATGTACATTTTCAAAAGAAACAGAAATAAATGCACATTTTATGGACACGACTTAACATTGACGCCTACCACTGCACTATAATCTATTTTTTGTTCTTGCAGGCAAAGAATACAAACGCACAGTGAGATAGCTCCAAGGCATGCTATCATTACTGAATGTGATTTCAGTCAGCGAGCATGCAATTTTGGATGTGCAACAGTATCACAAGTGGACATTGTGCACAAATTAAAACATAGCATAATGGAGCAGTCACAAAGTGTTATACTGTCTTCATGATTAACTCAATAACAAACAACTGCTATTGGCAAATAAACAGAACATTTTGCTGAGAAACCACTGTGAGAAAGGTGTATACTATTTAAGAATTACATTGCTTGTCACATTTAGTGTCACCCATCTACTATGGATGAGCCATATGTCAAAAATTACTTCTACTATGCCACGTCCAGTAATTGTCATGGGTGCCCCACTCCCACAAGCCGTGGTTACTCCAGTGTGCCATCACCAGCAATTTGCCAAGGATTCCCACTATGCCAAGAATTTACTCCAGAATGCCAGTGCCCAAATTTTGTCATGAGTGCCTCTACAGACCAAGAATAACTTGCTGGTGCTAATGACAGACTCACAAGCATGACAACACATCTTCTCTCAAGTACACTTATATTCATGCACTCACACTCATTCTCACTCACACTCACTTGCTCTCACTCCTTCATTTTCACTCATTCTCTTCCACTCGTGCTTACTCTCATTCACTCATTTATTTGCACTCACTCACGCTCAATAAAGCTTCCTTTGATTTACTCATATCTTTTCACTGTCTCACATTACATTACACTCACTCTTACTCTCACCCAGGCATCTTGCCTATTCTCTCTTACTCTGACTCACTTATTTTCAATCATTCACACACACGTTCTCTCACTCATGCTCACTCACACTTGCCTTGCACTCACTCTTACTCTCACTCATTCCCACTGATTCACATGCACTCTGGCTCACTCCTTCTCACTCAGCTACACTCACCTACTCTCACTAATTTTTACTTACACTTATTCTCAATCAAACGCTTTAGCATTCCTTCACACTCATTCTTACTTGATCACTCTCACCCTCACTCACTTGAAGTTACGCTTTCTCTCACTTGTTCATTCTCATTCATTCTGATTCATTCATACTCACTCACATGCAATCTCACTCATTCTTAATCACTACCTGGCACTTACTTTCATTCATACACACATGCCAATACGTTCAGACACACATGCTTATGTGTTCTTTCAAACAACCACACTCACACCTGTATGCATTCCCACAAAATAAATTTCAAATAATTTTATTTTACTTACTTCAGCTGCCTGTAATGGCCCTATTCCCACTCGTGGTGCTCCATTTTAATTACAGTTATAAAGAACAGGCTATTATAGACTATGGGGAATATTCACAAAGGTAAAATTATATGTGAGTAAATCTACATGCGTAAGTTTACTATCATATTTTGTAGTAAATCTACTACTTTAGGCTCATCACCATTTACGAGTGTAAATTTACTGCAAAGTCTAGACTTACATGTCTCCACCCCCTAAAAGACAGAAAAAACATCATATGCGACTGTAAAGTTACTACTAATAGTGACAATACAACCATATTTGATGTTCTACACCTGGGACTGGAGACCTCCCTATGGTAAAGTAAAAATAAAAGTGTAAAAGTTTATTAAACTTTAAAAAAATATATATATATATATATTTATGCTAAATATGAATGATAATTAACTGTATATATTTAGTCTAAATGTAGAACAAAACATGTTACAGCGTTAATAACATAATTTAACATTTAAACAGTTAAGTATTTAGAAAATATTAAATTAATATAAAATTATGTATTTGAAGTTTTAGTTAAGAAAGTTTCCACTTAAACTTAGAAAACTATGTATTTTTATTATATATTAAAAATTATTAAAAGCGATGTATAGAATTAAGAGTGATTTAATTATTTTTACGAAAATATATTTTTAAAATTAAAATAGCCTATGGACATATTTAAAATTAAAATTAAAATGTCCTATTTAAATATATTTTCATATTAAATTAAATGTATTTATATTTTTAAATAGTTAAAATAGTTTATTTTATTATAAATTCCTATGCAGTTTTACTTTAAGTCCTGACATATATTAAGTTCTATGGAGGGTTTTGCATTACTAGTGGTTGGCTATGTGTGATGCTGGTCTTACTCCAGCTTTGAGCTTGAGTGCATTTGCTACTGTTCTGGGACCTTTTTGGCTGAGGTACCTGAAGAACTGCAATTTGTTAAGAGCATTGGGATTACTCTTTCGTGGATGGGTGTATACCCCTCTCTAGACCGCGCCTTACTCCTCCTTTAGTCCCCCCCCCTTTTTTGATAAATATTTCCCATTTTCCAGCCATTCCCCTTTGACCTTCCCACATTATAGCCTTACAGCACGTTGTCGTGGGCTATACCTATTGACCCTGAATCTGAAATCGGGGCCACTGGAATTATGCGGCAGGGGAGGGTAGCAGCGTTGAGTAAATTATGTGGCAAGAAAAGTCAAATTACGCTGCATGATGGGCCACATATTTCTGTCATATTTCTTTCTTATTTTGGCACTTTTACACTGTTGAGGAATTGGTTGCACCTCTTTAGTACTAGCTCAATACCCCAAAATAGCAATAAGCAACAGAAAGTCAACCAGTCAACCTTCGCAAAGGGTCTCCCACTGTGTGGCAACATGTGTAGCTGCATTTTTAATAACTTTTGAACCGTTTGAGTTTGAAACATTTTTGTGTTAAAATCTACGGATTATGCAGTAAATGAGGGATTATGTGGCAAATGTGGCAGGCCTGTCATTATGCGAACAATGCTGCTGCCGCATAATCACGTAATTCCAGTGGCCCAGCCCAAGTTATAGCGAGGGAGAGGGTCTTTAACAACTGTATAGCCTTACTCAGATGGTCTATAAGGCTATTGGAACATGTCACCCACTAAAGGTAGAATGTTTTATATTAAAAAGGGAGAAACATGAAGGCAAACATTGAAATGTTGGCACTCCAGGCTTGTACAAACCATTATAAGCCTGGAGCTACTCCATTGTCTTCAGTGGAGCTCTAAACATGCCAAAGTTGTAATTACTCTTAAAACATATGCTTACTTGCATGGAGATCTCTGCAGTCTGGGTGGAGGTCTCTGCACATAAAAGATAGGAGAGGCACAGACGACGACATCCACACATGGGTAGGTAAACAACATTTTTGTAGTACTAATAAACATGCTACAAAATGCTGTTTGCAAATAGGTCCCAGTTAGTATAACACAAATGGGCAGGAAACAAGGAGAGTAGGGCCCTGATGCACATAATTCTTGGAATTGATTTTGCAGCCAGGGTCGCAAATCCAGTGCCAGAGACCACAAGAGACAAGCCAGTGGCTGCAGCTGGTTATCCAGTGATCAATTATGCACTGCTTTGTGGAAAAGGCATAGGGATTTAAAATTAGCTCTTTCACTCTATGGGAGCTAGTCGTCGAACCACAGCACAGGTATTATTGCAAATGCCACTAGTATGGTACCATAGAAGACTAACTGTCCAGAGGGATTACAGGAGGATCAGAATCCAGAAATGTCAGCTATCCGAAGGGCTGAGCAAATTTGAGACCATTATCTAATATCCATTATTCTGTGACCAAAAAGATAGTATTTTTACTTTTTAGGACTACTAGTTAGCAAAACAATTGTATCACTTGAAATTATATCGCATATCCTTTGGCCTAATGGTGGCTAGCAGGAAATCACATTAGATGTTTGTAGTCTGAGATCACAGAAAAGGACCAAGTGGTTTCTGACTAGTGAAGTACAAAGGTAGGGCCCTCACAAGGTTGTGAATATTTGGTTTAAACTTCACAATTTGAGAAGTTTCCACATTACAAGTATCAGCAAGTCAATACGTCAGACCTCGGCAAACTGGTGTGCTGGCTACATTTTTTATATTTTTTATATAAAGCATAAGCCACAGAAATAAAAAATAAAAATATATACTACCATCTAAATGTGGCAGCAATATGCTTGCAATAAAATGTTAAATAAGCAAAAGGTAATGATTGCATTTCATTTTAACAGAACAACTTGACTGCTTCCTAGCAAGTAGGTGCATCTAGAACAGGAATAGAAACGTCTTTAGTTTAGATGCACATCAGAGGAAAATATGATGCTTGTTAGTGCAAAGAAAAGGTACTATTGGCTTTGAATTACTGTATGTTAATATATTGCATAAACACCCAAAGATGACTACGAAAATAAAAAGGATAAACAATGGGAAGAAAAAACAGTATTGGTAAGTAAAGTATTAGCCTACCAGCAATAGCCTCAAGTGCACTTCCTTTTAGGCGGACATGCACATGTGGTCAGTCAAAATGCCATCACTCAGACCACAAGAGAGCCAATAGCTGAAATATGTTCCACTATTGTTCCATGCTATATGCTGTGGTGGGCAAAAGCAAAATGTAGTTGACAGCTGGACAGACCAATGAATGAAGAGGACTGACCCAAAATCCCTATATCTATGTATGTATGTATATGTGTATATATGTATTTTTATTTATGACTGTTCCTGCAAAGGATCCCTCTGAGCCAAACTTTTAAAAAAATACTTTGGCAAAGCCAATAGGTTTTGCCTTTGAGGCATATTGGCTCCGCCAATGGTTTTTCACCATGCTATACAAAATCCATGATGCTAAAGACAAAAAGCCTATCACTTTTACAGTTGCAACATTTTTTAGTCCTGCCCACCACGCATTTGCGTGCCTACAAAACGGTGTGGTTGCTATTTTTTCTTTTTATTTGCTGATCTAAGTAGGATAGGCAAATAAAAAAAATAAACTGCCTGGAAGCTTTTTTATGTGTGGGTGGGTGGAGCAACACATAGGGCATGGGTGGGGAAAAAACAGATGATGCCGGTGCTGGAGGAGCAACTCAGGGGATGTTAAGGATAAACAATGAGCAACAGAGAAAGGGGTGCGTAGCTGTGGAAAACAACACAAGAGGGGTAAGCAAAATGTGATGGGGAGAAGAAACAACCAGCGAGATAGCATTGTGGATCAGACAGGGGAGAAGCACAAAGGGAGAAATCAATGGGGGAGGGACATGTAGAAAAGCGGGGAGAGGCGCACAGGTGACATTGAGAAAGACGAACCATACCAGAAGAGAAGTACAGAAGAGCGACAGCTGAAAACACATCTAATCTTGTGAAGTGATTCACCAAAACAAAAAAAGTAGTGCTTAAAAAGCAAGCAGTGAAAGGAAAGATGCCAGCCAATCAAAAGTAAAGCGTCTTTGCTCCATTAGATGGACAAACACAAGATTGACAAGCTGGGACACAACTGAGAAATAAGCAAATGAGAGTTACAGGAAAGCTAACCAATGGTAGGCACTGTGTGCGCTCCAAGCCCCTGTATGCTATTGGCAAGAACACAATATGTGCTGTGTGGGACCAAAAAGGTACATCAAAATTGAGACACCCCAAAATTTACCTTAGTCAGATTTCCCACAATATACTTGATTGGAAATGGTGTTAAGCCTCAATTTCATGAGGCAATGCATTCCCGAGTTAAGGCATCTTCCAAAACACCAAATTGTAGCAAAATGCAGTTCATTAATAATTCATAGTTGAATGAGATTGAGTAAGCCCAATCAATACCCAAGTTGTAGATCAATGAAAACACAAAGGGTTTTGTTACAAAATTAATAAAATAAGTGGTACAAAATCAATATCTTTGAGGCTTTCAAGAGCTGAGTTATACAGAGTATAGGATCAGAAAATATTCTAAGTCTAGTCTAAGTTTCAATGGGCAGAAAAATCAGAAAAGAATAAGTCAGCATCCCTGGCAGAATAGGAATGTCTTCTGGCTCACCCCCACCCAAAATCGAGAGTTTTTGCAGAATCGTCAGAGTGTGAGCGAATGTTTAATTTCCTCAGCAAATCGGAGAACAATAAAAATAAATGTCACATTAACTTACCAATTAAAACTAACCCACTACATGAATAATTATTCAGCACCCTCTATGCTAATGTCATCCAGAGACATTTGAACAGAACAAGATATATTTACAGTGTCACTCCAAAGTGGCTGAATAGGTCTCAGTGAAGAAACAGAAGATATGGCAATATGTCACAAGTTACATCAGAGCGAGAGAAAGTTCACCATAAGCAGAACAGGAATAACAATGGAAATATCCTAACGCATTTCAGCTTGACTGTATGTTGTGGAGGTTGTGATGAGAGGAAGGGTGTGGGGGCAGGAGGAAGCACAGGGTGAGTGACAAAGGTGAATTCCATCTATGTCAGACATGTGGCATAATTGATATCCATAAGAAAAACGCACTTCTACTTGTCATTGAAAATTGTTTCAAGACCAATTTCATTAAATCAGTCAGTACATGGGAAATCAAGTGTAAAATGATATACTGTATGTTGTTAAGGATTATTTAAAGTTTTTTTTAACCTTTTCTATGAACATTATAACACAGATGCATTGTATGCAAGTGTCTTTCTGTACACCGGTTCACACGATGAGGCGTACACACTTGCACACTGCAGAGATTCATCGAAATGTTATGGTCTGCAGGTCGCTCATGCTTTACAATATTATTAACAACATTTTAATGTACATTCTTAATGATGCACAACATTATAAATCTACAAAATTCTTCTACAGCTTCTTAGGCCCGACCTAAAAACGATGCTATGAGAAACTGTGCATTGAAGTAGGAATTTCTCAGCTGCTTCTCAAGGCTCAGAGAACCAACCATTTCCTCCTTTGTTTGTCCTGCTATATTCCGCATCCTTTTACCTCTAGCTTAAGTCTCAATTTGAGAGCTATGGGAGAAGGTGAAAGAGACCATGTGTGGCCACTCGTGAAACAATGAGGATTCACAAATCCCTGCACCCCATGCCCCGTCAATGTAGGTGGGACAATCCATTGCAGGGATTGGGTGAAATTATCCACATCCACCGCATGCACATTCGAGAAAATTAATTCTTTTTCCACAAAGTGCGAAATTCCATGATTTCACCTCACTACGCAGGTATAACGGGTTATGCCTTTAACAGGTTCAACGTGCAGCTTTCCTGAAAGCGGTAGAATTACTTCTTAGAGAACTCTAAAAAAAATAATCACTAACTACTTTCCAAATTAGTAGGAGCTAATCTTTCATTCCTGCAGCTACACAAGGCGGAGAAAACGTTTGACAGTAATGACGTCAATGCAGTTTACCCAGAGCACAACTAATTAAATCTGTATAAACATCTGTCCAGAAGGGGGAGCTTGTGTGTGCTTCACGGGTGCTGGCAAAGAACTGTTAAATTTGCTCTGAAGTAGTTTGCTTGGATGAAATGAAAAGTAAGAAATTATTTCAACAAGGTGAGTTAAATGTTTGGAAATAAAAATATACCAATCAGTGCGACAAAAACTGTCTGAGCATATGTTCTAACTCATTTGTGACAGGGGAGGGTGCCACGGAAAGCAGAATAATGAAGTAAGTTATGGTTTTGAAATTTAGGGGCATATTTATACTCCGTTTGCGCCGAATTAGCGTCGTTTTTTTCGACGCAAATTCGGCGCAAAACCAACGCCATATTTATACTTTGGCGTTAGACGCGTCTAGCGCCAAAGTATGAGGAAAGAGCGTCATTTTTTTGCGTGAACGCCTTCCTTGCGTTAATGAGATGCAAGGTAGGCGTTCCCGTCCAAAAAAATGACTGCGACACAAATGCGTCGTATTTATACTCCCGGGCAAAAATCACGCCCGGGAGTAGGCGGGGCAAAAAACCCCGCATTTGCGCCTCTTTTTAACGCCTGGGTCAGGGCAGGCGTTAAGGGACCTGTGGGCTCAAAATTAGCCCACAGCTGCCCTCCCATGCCCCCAGGGACCCCCCTGCCACCCTTGCCCATCCCAGGAGGACACCCAAGGATGGAGGGACCCATCCCAGGGACATTCAGGTAAGTTCAGGTAAGTATAAATTGTTATTTATTTTATTTATTTTTTTGGCATAGGGGGGCCTGATTTGTGCCCCCCTACATGCCTCAATGCCCAATGACCAATGACATAAGTCCCCTGGGCATGGCCATTGGGCAAGGGGGCATGACTCCTGTCTTTACTAAGACAGGAGTCATGTAAATGGCGTCTGGGCGTCGTTAAAAATGGCGCAAATCGGGTGGAGGTGATTTTTTTGCGTCAACCTGACTTGCACCATTTTTAAGACGCCCTAACGCCATTTTCCCCAACGCCGGCGCTGCCTGGTGTACGTGGTTTTTTTCCACGCACACCAGGCAGCCCCGGTCTGCTAGCGCCGGCTAACGCCATTCAATAAATACGGCGCCCGCATGGCGCTTCAGAATGGCGTTAGCCGGCGCTAAACTTTTTGACGCTAAACTGCGTTAGCGCAGTTTAGCGTCAAAAAGTATAAATACGGGCCTTAGTGTGTCAGGTGCGAACTGTGTCATTATATTTTATGTACAACTACAGTGATGCCAGAAATATGACAAAAGGGATGCTTTCACGCCGCTTTTTGAGAATGCCTGAAGGGCATTTATATGCATGTATCTAAAATGACTATAAGACCAAACTGCAGTTGTCATGCATGCACCACACATTACATACCAAGCTTTTCCTCATGCGTACACATTTCACATCTGCTTTGAGTCTCCAAATCTTGAGAGACATCCTCAGAGTGCAGGCTTTCCAGGCTCTTTGTTTGCAACACTGCATCCTGGGACTTGCAGTTTCACTTTTGTTCTTAAAAGAAAGATCCTACAACTCCCGGACCTGCAAGCTTTGAAGACTTTCTGACCCTGTGAGTGAAAAGACTGGGCCTCAGGATTGGTGGCTGAGCCTTTGAGACACTCACATCCAATGAGGGATAATGAAGAGCACGGGACGTGGTGAGGTTTTATGTTAGGACTTCCTACTCCTAACCCACCCTTGTGAAGACACTTTCCTGTCCTATGCGGTTTCAGCATTAGTATTAGATTTTAGAAGTGCAGAGCTGCTATACATGAGGGAAAACTTTGTTTACTGGCTTCCAGCTCGTCTTGCACTCACCATATGATAAGACCTTTTCACTGGGCAAAGTGCATTTGAGAAGTGGCCTGGCAGTTCAGGTCAAGACTGATTTGCATATGGCTGGGTCTAAACTAGGGTGGCATGGTGAGCAAAAGAACGATGGATTTAACCCAGATCAGTGACTGGGGGTGAGTTTTTGAAAAGTTTCAGCACTCCATCCATCATATTGTTGTTTTGCATCCTGTTTAATGTCAGATCGCTCTGGAAACACGCAACCGAAGTCTGGAATGCCATCTCCAGCCTCACCCCTGATGTAACCTTCATCACAGACACCTGGCTCACCCCGTCTCAGCCCCGGACATCGCTATGGCAAAATCCTCCCCACCCCCCGGCTACAAAATGAAACACTGCGACTGAATCAAAGGCACATAGGCGGCATCGTCATCATACACAAGGAATCAATCACCTGAACCATCACCAATGATGAAGCCACACCCATCATAGAACACATGTGTAGGAATCTGGCCTGGTGTGTGATGGACACCTATGGTGTTCTCACCCTATGCCAGGTGCAGGTATCCCCTATTAGTGAACTGTAGGCAGTGTCTAGGAAGCCAGGGCTCTCTAGAGGTAGCTGTGGATGAGCAGCCATGACTTATCTCGGAGACATGCAAAGCTTATACAATACCACTATAGTCACACAGCACTATCACACATGAAAGAACCACACAGTGTTACAAAAATAAATGTACTATATTATAGTAACACGAATACTAGAATACTGAACAGACAATCCCCAACTGGAAGTAAGTAAACAACCTATTATATACACATTAGCAATCAGTAAAGAGCATAAAAAGCAATAAGCATTAGCAAAAGTATAGGTAAAGTGAGGGCCCTAGGGGAGGGCCAAACCATATACTAAGAAAGTGGAATGTGAAAGGCAGTCCCCCACCCAAGGATGTGGAATCAGTAGAAGGGAGCTGGAGGAATTAGGAATCCCAAAAGGTGAGTACCAGAGTGACT
Organism: Pleurodeles waltl; assembly: GCF_031143425.1. Taxonomy (NCBI): domain Eukaryota; kingdom Metazoa; phylum Chordata; class Amphibia; order Caudata; family Salamandridae; genus Pleurodeles; species Pleurodeles waltl. The sequence continues at coordinate 1,667,131,286 of NC_090444.1, read as the reverse complement.
CCCAGCGACGAGAAGAAGAGAGGTAAGTACCTGGTTTTCCCCCAAAAACAATAGGAGAACTTTGGAAAAGGATTGTGCAAGACCCAATCAAGACTGAAAGAACCCTAAGGTGGATCCTGATGGAAGAGGACCTGCAAAGGAAGTTGACCAAGCCCAGTTTGTGTTGTAGTGTCCAGTTGTGGCAGGAGCCAGTACCCATCCTTCTGTGGATGCAGTACCAGGTCGACAGTGGACAAAGAAGGTCAGCAGTGCAGCACAGGAGATGAAGAGAAGTCCCAGAAGTGATGCACGTGGTGTCCCACATCAGGGGTCCAGATGCAGTTGGTTAGTGGTGCTGGAAAATCACCAATAAGCCTTGGCAAATATAAGACATGGAGAGGACGTTTTGGAAGGCTGAAGAGGACCAGCAAGGTGCAGGGGACTCGACCCAAGGAGGGGAGTCCGAGGTGACCCTCAGCAGTTGGGACAGTCACAAGAAGAGGAGGGAGCCCCCACAGGCAACCCACTGGCAGCAGGCACAGGAGTCGCAGTGAGGCCCACTCAGCACACCTGAAGAGGAGTCCCACGTCGCTGGAGCGGCAGGAAGGAGACTGTGCTTAGCCGGAAGAAGTGCTGGAGGCTAGGGCTACATGGAGCCTGAAGATCCCTTGGAGGAGGAGCAAACAAGCCTTGGTAGCTGCAAGAGTCACGATGCACAGGGGTACTGTCCTGCAAGGAGAGGCAAGGGCTTATGGTCTATCAAGTTGGACAGCTGGCAGAGAGGACCAAGGGGACCACTCCAGATCACCACCTGTGATGCAGGATCCATGCAGTTCCAGAGGGGAGCAGATCCACAAAGCCGGTCATCGTTGCAGTTGGTGCCTAGAGAGGCAGGGGAGTGCTCCTTCACTCCAAGGGAGTGGTCACTCCACTTTCCTTTGTCCAGTTTCACGCCAGAGCATAGACCGGGGGTCCCTGGACTGGTACAAATCAGTTTATGCAAGGAGGGCACCAAATGTGCCCTTCAAAGCATACTGGTGGCTTGGGGAGGCTACATCTCCCAAGCCACGTCACACCTATTTCCAAGGGGAGAGGGTGTTGTCTCCCTCTCCCAAGGAAATCCTTTGGTCTGCCTTCCCCTGCTTGAGCTGGTCAAGCAGCAGGAGGGCAAAAACCCATCTGGAGAGTGGCAGCAACGCTGGCTGCTTGCAAAACCCTGAAATACTAGTAGGAGCAATACAGGGAAGGTCCTCTAAGGAGCCCCCAGAGTTCATGGAATCATACAACCAATACTGGCAACAGTATTGAGGTATGATTCTGACATGTTTGATACCAAACATGCCCAGGTTTGGAGTTACCATTATGTAGCTGGACACAGGTACAGACCTGTGTCCATTACGCGGGTAAAATGGCTTCCCCACACTTACCAACTCCAGTGCAATAAAGCTGGAGTTTGTAGGAGCACCTCTGCTCATGGAGGTGTGCCCTCACACATAGGTACCTGCACCCTGCCCTCTGGGCCAGGAAGGCCTACCATAGAGGTGACTTACAGTGACCTGGTGCACTGACCTGTAGTGAAAGGGTGCATGCACCTTTTCACGCAGGCTGCAATGGCAGGCCTTCAGACACATTTTGCATGGGCTCCCATGGGTGGCACAATACATACTGCAGCCCATGGGGAACCCCTGGTGCCCCAATGCCATGGGTGCCTAAGTACTATGTACTAGGGACTTTTCTGAGTTCACCAGTATGCCAATTGTGGGGTGTGCAAAGTCCTAGGCAACCAAATTTAGAGGGAGAGAACACAATCCCTGGGGTCCTGATTAGCAGGATCCCAGTGAAAACAGTCAAAACATACTGAGAGCAAGCAAAAAGTGGGGGTAACCATGCCAAAAAGAGGGTATTTTCATAAAACGTGAACTTCCAGCTCCATGCAAGTGATAACACCCCTATCAAAGGCACCATTACATACAGACAACCAGGACAAAGAACCAACCTCAGCTACGCCTTCACTGAATTCATCACCCCACTTGCCATTGAATCCGAACATTACGTCTTTCTGGGAGACCTCAACTACCATCTGGACGACCCCTGTGACACCAACTCTACCGACCTACTGGAAAGGCTGGACAACATCGGCCCCAAGCAGCTGGTCATGGGCCCACGCACAAAGCAGGACACATGCCCCATCTTCACATCCAGCAACAGAATCAGCTACAGCCACACCACAGAACTCAACTGGTCTGACCACTACATCGTACACTTCACCCTCGATGGATCCCCATTCACCCCAATCTGCCACAGCGCCCTCTCCTCCGGCTGGACCAAGGTCATTCAGCAGCAATGGCACCCCGACCAAACCAGCCAAGACCCACAGAACCATAAAAAAATACAGCTGGTACACCCCGGAATGCAGCAAATCAAAACACAGGTGCAAACAACTAGAGAGAAGATGGCGCATGGCAAGAACAATGCCGTCCAAGCCTCCTTCAAAACGGCCCTCAACGACTACCACTGTAAGATCAAAACTACAAAAAGAGAGGCCCTGCCCCGCCGGATTGAGAACAATGCCAACCAAACCAAGAAACGTTTCACCATCGTCAAAGAGTTTGCCTGCCCATCAGCCAAAGAAAAATCCATTTCCCCTCACAAGAGCTCTGTGATGCCCTCCCTGACCACTTCCCCAAAAAGATAGAAACCATCTACAGTAACTTTGATCCCCAACCCTCTGACCTCCCCAGCCTCCCATCAACCTCCACAGCCAACCACCTGCTCACTGAATGAGGACAACTCTCCGACCTCCCCAGCATCCCATAAACCTCCACCGCCGACCACCCGTTCACCACATGGGGACAACTTGGTGCACCGAACACAATCACCCTCATGAGCTCCATCCACTCAGGAGCACCCAACTACTCCTGCTTCAACAGGATATTCAACCTCGGAACATACTAGATCATACAACATCTCACCACCATCCTCAATGCTTCGTTAAACACGTCCACATTTCCAGAAGCCGGGAAACACGTAGAAATCAGACCGCTCCTCAAGAAGCCCTCTGCAGACCCAGTGAGCTCCAGACCTACCACCCGATCTCTCTGCTCCCATTTCCCACCAAAGCCCTGGTGACGATCAACAACCTCCAACTCACCGAACACCTGGATAGAAACAACCTGCTAGACCCCTCCCAATCAGGCTTCAGAGCCAATTACAGCACTGAGACAGCTCTGATCCCCGCAACAGACGACATCGGCGCCCTGCTCGCCAAAGAAGAAACAGCTGCCCTGGTCCTGGTCGACCTCTCCATCAACCGACTACACCAGATTGGGATCACAGATGATGCACTCAGATGGTTAGCATCCTTCCTTACGGGACGCACCCAGAGAGTTTGCCTCCCCCCTTCACCTCACAGGTCAAGCACACCATCTGTGGCATCTCCGAAGGCTCCTCCCCCAGCCCTACACTCTTCAACATCTACATGACACAGAGTTGCAGACATCATCTCCTATACTGACACATAGCTTGTCATCTCGCTCTCAACAGACCCCACCAAGACGAAGACCAACTTCCACATCTGCATGAAAAACATATCTGCCTGGATGAAGGATAACTGCTTGAAGCTCAACAGGGACAAAACACAGGTTCTGATCTTCAGCAGACACTCAACCCTCTGGAACGACTCCTGGTGGCCAGCAGAGCTCAGACCCACCCTCACACTGAAAGATCATGTCCGCAACCTCGTCATCATTCTCAACAGCGACCTCTCCATGAAACACTAGGTCAACGGCATTTCCTCAGCCTGATTCCACACACCCCACATGCTCCACAAGATCTTTAAGTGGCTCCCCATCAGCACGAGGAAGACAGTGATGCAGGCCCTCATCACCAGCCGATTGGACTACTGCAATGCACTCTACGCAGGCACCACCACTGAAGTCATGCAAAGACTCCAAATGATCCAGAACGCAGCTGTCAGGCTGATCCTCAACCTGCCTAAGAGAACCCACATCACCCAGCACCTGAAGAACCTCCATTGGCTCCCAATCCAGAAAAGATGCTACTTCAAGCTCCTGACCCATTCCTACAAAAAGCCCTCCAAAACCAAGGACTCGCCTACCTGAACCACTCCCTTCCCCTCCTCCAACCGACCAGGAACCTCCGCTCGGCACACATCACCCTTGCATATATACCACACATATGCTGCTGCCGTGCTGGAAGACGCTCCTTCTCCCACCTTGCAGCCAAAGCCTGGAACGCCCTACCCTCCACCTCTGCACCGCACCCTCGCTGACCCACTTCAAAAAGTGACTGAAAACCTGGCTTTTCCAATAAACACCTGCAGCAAGCGCCTGGATACCAACTCGGGTGACAAGCTGCATGATACAAATAACACCTGATTGATTTATACAATAAAAATGTGTTATTTTTAAAAGCGGTGCCTTGGTTAAGATGTATTAGCATTGAGAAACAAGAGGAATAACGTTTGATAACCGTTATATTTCTCAATTTAAGGCAAACACTACTTATACCAACATCTGCCAAAATCTCTTTTAACAAGCACATGATTTTAGTTTTTCAACAACAGACTCTTGAAATCTTGGTGTGAAATATGAAGTTAGGAAGGGAACTAAAATGACACCTGGGGTCAGTCGGCACACTGTGGGCTGTAGGCACAACAAACCTGCCAGTGCCTTGGAAACACAAAGGGAAAGTGAACGAAACCGAGAAACTTTACTTTGTGTAGAACTTTAACAGGGTGTGAGTAAGGGGGCGGAGTAACAGCGTAACTGACCCCCCGCGGATCGACCAAAGAGCACCGTGTACTCCTTACCCCCAAGCAGAGTCCTTGCCGCTTTGTCATAGCGTACGTGCACCTGGCAGCAGCCCTTTTACCAAGCCTACGCTATTCAGTGAGATAAAGGCCATTAATTATTATTGGAGGTCAGATGAATATCAAAGAGACATATCTAGTATTAATTGAACAGCAGGTCAGACAATGGCTGACATCCCGCGGTGGGACGTGCAGCTGTGAAGGAACGCACTCGGGAGGAGCTGCCCATCAGATTGGGCATGTTTGCTGATCACAACAGGCCTCTCCGGCAAGGTCACACTCCGGGGGGCTGGCGGAATGTCTTGTGGTTGAGCGCGCACATTGCTAACGCGCACGCCTGATGACTAGCACGAAACAATGATGTCATCAGGTGCAAGTTTGTGCAACGATGCCTCGGTTCCACAGAGGTCTCCCCTTGCTCCACGTCCGTTGTAAAACTTTCCACCAGGCCTGAGTTTTAGCACTCAACTTTATAAGGTCTGCGCTTTCCGGTACTTACATAATAAGCCCGTATTTTCATTGAAAACGTGAATGTATCAGCGCTGGAATTTAAAGTGAGGTGAATTACAAAGCCAGCGTTGCCTGATATGGACATTGAGGGTTATTGCAGTGCTTTAAATGGTCCGGTACTGATGACGCAGAAAAGGAAGGACTAACAAATATTCATATATCATGTAACCAAAATCGTATAAGGTAGTGTGATTTTAGCAAAGAAAAATAATGTACGTGGGAAATTGTGCCCATGGGGTAGTTCGCCATTATTATAAACGGGCTTAATTAATCATGAAGAATTGACAAATGTAGTAATCCGTCATAATTGCAAATGTATTCCATGATTTTCTTGTTGAAACTGTTATATGCTTAGCTTAAATTTAGCAGAGGCTTTGGCCTAGTTGCCTGGTCTCAAATTTTAACTGCTGGTTTTCACTTGTATTAACAAAGACATAGGGGGTCATTCCGACTTTGGCGGGCGGCGGAGGCCGCCCACCAAAGTAACCCCGTCGGAAGACCGCTCCGCGGTCAACAGACCGCGACGGTCATTCCGACTTTCCCGCTGGGCCGGCGGGCGACCGCCAGAAGGCCGCCCACCGGCCCAGCGGGAAAGCCCCTTCAGCAATGAAGCCGGCTCCGAATGGAGCTGGCGGAGTTGAAGGGGTGCGACGGGTGCAGTGGCACCTGTCGCGATTTTCAGTGTCTGGAAGGCAGACACTGAAAATCTTAATGGGGCTCTGTTAGGGGGCCCCTGCACTGCCCATGCCAGTGGCATGGGCAGTGCAGGGGCCTCCAGGGGCCCCAGGACACCCGTTCCCGCCATCCTGTTCCTGGCGGTAACAACCGCCAGGAACAGGATGGCGGGAAGGGGGTCGGAATCCCCATGGCGGCGCTGCTTGGGCAGGGGTAAACCGTCGGGAAACCGCCGGTTGCCCTTTTCTGACCGCGGCTTTACCGCCGCGGTCAGAATTGCCCATGTAGCACCGCCAGCCTGTTGGCGGTGCTACCTCCGGCCTCCACCCTGGCGGTCTATGACCGCCAGGGTCGGAATGAGGCCCATATTCTTTTACTTTAAGGTTGTATTTTTCCAGTAGAAATGACTAATACACTTATCTAAAGGTTTCCTGCTAGGCTAGTTCCATCCCCTTTGAAGCAAGGTCAGCTCCTGCAGGTGCAGACAATAAAGGCACTAAGATAAAATTAATTGGCAAACTTTGTTGCAACTTGTGTTCCAAGGCTCCAAACTTATGCATAAATGAGTACTAGGAGAAAGACACTATTCATTGGCCAAAAGGAAGCCACCCTATGAACCCTCCAATGGAAGACCCTGAAGAATTTGGAATGTTTCTTACTTAAACCCACCGGACAAAGAGAAGTCAGCCATTTTCTTTGATGCCATTTTGAAGCCTGATTCAAGAAGCCATTTTTGAACGACCCTCTGAAGCCTTTTCTCTGTCGCAGAGAAAGAGACTTTAAGAATTCTCACCCTAGAGACTTTAACTTTAATTTTGCCCCGTCTTGCCCATGCAGTAACTTTTGCCCCATTCTCCTTACTGCCGCAAGGAAACTTGCCCTTAACTTTTCCCCTTTGAAAGCTGCCCCACGCTGATCGAACCGGTACCTGAAGGACGAAGACTTATCTTGAATGCTGATTGTATTTGGTAATTATGAAAGGATAATTGTATTATGCATTGTGTTTTCCTTCTTAGGTACCAACTGCTATTTTGATAGGGCCTAAGCTAGAAGTTTTCTAAATTTGTGTTGACTAAATTCGTTTTGCATGAAGCCCCACATGCCAATGTTAATTAAAGGTTAGTTGAGATATTCACTTGATGCACCATGTTGAATTGAAATCTTGTTATGCTGACCGATGTATGCAATTAGTCAAATTCAGTTGCTTATATTAGTGATTTGTATTGCTATAACCGAGTGCATTATAATCCAGATTTTGCATAGATTGCGTTTCTTCCATCGCTATGGACAGATAGTAATGTTCGTATATGTATACCATTTGATTTTTGAGACTCACTTATATCATGCTAGCTTTGTTAATATAGGGAAATAAATTCATTAACTTCAAATAAACTGGTGTGGTTATTCATGACTGAAAGGTCATGGTGCGTCAAAATACCGATTGTTATTGATTCCTAATGTGTTGTTTGATCTATTAATTAAGTATTGGGTATTGATTATAATGGTTATTAATTATTGATTTGAGAGATCCGACTATATTTGGATGAGGAGAACCCAACTCGGCTAAAAGGTTCACCGACCCATGGCGTGTCCAAGTACAAGTAATTTATAAAGACTGGACGCGCTATCAGTACCGGCACTTTTTTATTTTGAGAGGGCGAATATCTGACTTCTCACGAAAAACAGAATACTTTTAATTGGAGAGTGCCGACACTTCCCAGAAGCAAGCATGTACTCTGGTAAAGAGTACCTGCACTTCTATTTTTCCATTTCAAGCAGTGTATTTAAGGTAGTCAACAGCCCCAGCTCCACCTTGCTCTTTGATACTTACATATTGTCCTTACGACGCCTAGTCTCACAAAACACAAAGGAAGGAGGAACAGGAAGTGGAGACGGCTTAAAAACTTCTTAACATTCTGCGGTGTGTCTTTCCGCTAGTCCTTTAACGGCAAATTGGGAGTTGTTGAGGTTTTAAATGGATTGGGACACAGGTGCAAGTGGTCTACTCTTGATATTTAAAGAGCACATGGATGGATGTAGTAATAAGTAGTCCAAGGGTGAATAGTTTCATACACAAATGCATTGATGAATGGTTGGACGCATAGATGAATGTATAAAAGATGGAGTAGATAGACTGATGCGGACACATTAAATTATTAGCCCATCTTCACCTTTACTCCCTCACCCATCCACACACAGCCTCTAGTGCACCTCAAAAGGATACACCCCATAAAAATGAAACAAAAAAGAAAATGTATAATCCAGTCACGGCTCACGGTGCGCAGAAGGGGCAGGGCGGCGTGGGGGGAAATAAAAATTAAATTAATAAAATATAAAAATAAACACTTTCCTCCATCACCCCTGCCGCACCGCTCCATCCGCTTCTCTGCTGCAGGCACAGGCTCCCTGCCTGCCCGGTGGCCATTCCTGACGCTGCTCACAGCAGCGTTAGGATTGGCTGGGAGCATCCAGTCAGGGCACTCCCAGTCAGACTGGGAGCCAGTGCATGAGAGCCTACTGCGCATGTGTGTTTGGCCGACCCGAGATGGCAGGCCAAACATACATGCGCACTGAGGATAAGTGCTGTGCCCTCCCCGTCAGTGCTCATCACAGCCCGTGGCCCAGCCCCTTTTACTAAAAAATGATAATAAACGTAGCTTATTATTGTTTTTTAGTAAAAGGTTTGCAGCTGCCACTGCTAGCAGGGGGCAACGCTCCTCCGCTCTAATGGAGGAACCACCCCTGGTATAATCTTGAGAACTGCCTGGTGTCTTATGTAGCCAGGGCAGCACTCAACCAAGCAAGGTTCACATTTCACTCTCACCGGCAGCTTGAAATATTCGAAACAACACTTAGCTCCTATTTTCAACATATGAAACCTGAAATCTGCAACCACGGATAGAAAGAGAGATAGGAACTGTGATATCTGCAGGTGCTTTTTGGGGAACGGGATGCACCTAATGTGTTAACTTGAAAGAAAGGTACAATGAAGGCATCAAACTTGGGGAGGCAGTATTCTCAAGATGCATGTCTCCATATAAGAAAGCGAGGAATATTTTGGACCAAACTTTAGTGTTTACCCAATCCATAAAAGTACATGGGGCCCTTCCACGGGATAGAACTCCCAAGAGTGGCATTTCCACCGAATGAGCAAATGATAGATTTGATAGATAGATCAGTTAATTGAGCATTCAGTGATAAAATAGGTGAGTGCCCTGTTATAGTATGTTACATTATGAGTATGTGTAAGGTGGGCATCTCATCCGGGAGGGTATCCTGGTGCCTATAGAAAGGAGGTGAGGCCCTGGCTGGGGCCTATTGAAAGAGACAGATTTTCAGTTTCTTGTAAAATTCAAGGACTGAGCTGGCTGCTATGATGTGCAAGGGGAGGTGGTTCTGGGCTTTGGGGGCCAGGAATGAAAAAGTGTAACTGCTGGTTCTAGCTCTTTGGATGTGGGGGACATAGTCTAGCAGGAGCCCAGCCGAGCGGAGGTTTCTGGTCGCAGCATGAAGTCTAATACAGCTCTTCTGATAAGTGGGGCCTAGATTGTGTAGGCTTCTTAGGTGTCTTTGAGGAGCTTGAAGAGCGCATGTTTTTAAAGAGGGAACCAGTAAAGTTCTTTGAGGTGGGTGAAGATGTGGGAGTGGGTGCAGGGTGGGAACTTGAGCTTGAGTTAGGCAGTGGTGTTTTAGATGACCTGGAGATTTTTGGTGAGGTGTGCGGAGATATCGACACAGAGAGTGTTCTAGTAGTTCAGCTTGCTGGAAACCAGGGCTTGTGTGACGATTCTCTGAGTCTTGAGTGGGAGACATCTGAAGATTTTTCTTAGGAGCTTGAGTGTGAGGAAGCAAGAGGGGGCTACCGTGTTGATGATGAAGCAGAAAATGAAGGTTTACATTTATTAACGCGTAAACGTAGTGTGAAATAATCATGTGTGACTTTAACCGAACTAATAAAGATTGTACGGGGACAAAATGTGCCCTCAGAGTAGTTTGCCAACATTTATAAGCGTGCTTTATATAACGTGATGTATTAGAATTGCACTAATCCGACATAATCGTAAACGTGTGCTATGATTTGCTTGCTTTAAATGTTTTAGCTTAGCATTACTTTAGTGCAGGTTTTGGCCTAGTGGCCTGGTCTCACGGTTTAGATGCTCGTACTTTTCCAATGTGCTATTAAACGTGTATTTTTGCTTGAAGCTGTACTTTTCCACTGAGATCGTTCACATGCTTACCTTAAAGTTTCGTGCCAGCCTGGCATATTTTCTCTTTACTCCAAGGTCGATTTGCAGGTGCGGACAATGGAAGCTCTGAAAGTGGGTTAATTGGTATAAAATGTTGCAACTTGCGTACCCATCTCCAAGGATAATGTATGCTTAAGTAAAAGCTTGAGAACTGTCGTTTTTGATTGGACAATTTGAAGCTAACCTATGAACCCTCCAATGGAAGACCCTACTGGATTTGAACTGTTGTCTATAACAATCAGGTGCACGAGAGGAAAGTAACTATTATCGGCCATTGCAGCCATTACCAGCTCGATACCCGCCATTTTGACTTCGTAGCTATTATGGCCCACTTTGACATATGACGCCATTTTGAAAGAGATTTTGATGCTTTCTCTAATCGAGAGAAAGAGACTTTAATGATTCTTGCCCTAGAGACTTTAACTTTGATCCCTTGCATGAAGTAGTAGTTTTACCCTGCCGCCGTGAGGCAATTGCCCCGTCCACCCCTGCCCCTTAGTCCCGTCCCATGCTGATCGAAACGGTACCCATGCTGACCGAAGAACGGTACCTGTGAGACAAAGACTTCCTTGTATGCTGATCGTAATTGGTAAATATGAAAGGAAATTGTAAAATTGCATTGTGTTTCTTTTAGGTAACCAACTGCTGATTTTTGATAAGAGCCCTATTTAGGAGTTTTTTCTAAATTAATGTTGCTAAATTGTTTTTGCATGAAGTCCCACATGCCGATGCTAATTTGAGGTTAGATGAGGATTCCATATGTCGCACGATGCAATTTGAGATCTTGTTATGCTGACTAAATGTATGCAATTAGTTCATTACAGATTATCGTATTAGTGATTTGCATTGCCATTATCGAATGCCTTGTGATTCAAATGCTTCATAGATTGCACCTGTTTCGCCGCTATGGACAGCTATTAATGTTCATTTATGTTTATCATTTGGTGTTGAGACACATTTATATTGTGCTAGCTTTGTTAATATAGGGAAATAAATTCACTAACTTTGAATAAACTGGTGTGGTTATTCCTGACTGAAAGGTCAGGGTTCGCCGAAATGTATTCTGGATTAATTGTCAAGTGTTATGTTGATCAAGGTATTGCTTATGTTCGTTATTGATTATTGATTTGATGCAATTGATCGATTAGGAGTACAGAGAGTCCCACTTAGTCAAAAGATTCATTGGCCTAAAGAGCGTCCGAAAACAGGTAAAATTATTAGTACGGACTGCTCTATCAGTAGATGGTAGCAGAGGATGGTTTCGTCTTTTGGGACCCTGTACTCTTAAAGTACATGGTGTTGAATTAACGGTTACGCCCTTTGAGACCCCATTCGAGAAGTTGAATTAGATTTTTCTTGGATAAAACTGATTGACAGAATGATGATGGGCTAGGTCCACCGCGACTTTCCCGGGATCTCGGAGCTTGCGGATGGAGAGAATGGAGGTGTGGAATCGGCGTTGGCGGTACTAGTGATGGTATGAGTGAAGTTAGGGTTTTGCGCTTGCACAGCTTATTGCCGCAGGGTGTGTGAAAAGGTTGCGAGGATTTTTTTTTTCTTTTTAGAGGATAGCGGAGGTGCGACTCCGAGTGTAGGAGTAGTGAAGTCGTCGAACTTCATAGAAATAGCGGAGGTGCGGCTCCGAGTGTGAGAGTAGGGAAGTCGTCGAACTTCATGTGCGTGTGGCGCTTTGTGCATAAAAAGGTCCACGTGGTTGTTGTTGTTGAGACGGGCCCTGCGAGGTCAAGAGACTCCGGAGTATGTTGATCCATGTTGTGGTCTGGGCGGTTTAGTAGGTTGATCGGGCGTGGTCGACAAGTCGGTACGTGTGTTAGGGAGTGAAAGAAACTTCGACTTCGGGCTTTGACAAGATTCTAAGTGCACTAGAACAGATCATTGACAAGTTGAGAGTAGGTCTGCGGGTCAGATTTGCTTGCGAACGTGGGGACCGAGAAAGATGGAATAACTGCCGAGGCTAGTGAAAAGTCCCTAAGGTCCTGAAGCGATTGTGTTACCCTTCCTGTAGTAAACCGACAGATCTGTTTTATTTTTGGTAGCTCGCGATACATGCAAGAAGTTGTTACGAGAGGAGGTGAATGAAGGAGGACTAGCCGCGAGGCTTTGTCAGCCGCAGTGTGTGTGAGTGTGACGTCACTAGGAGCCGCGCTGGGATAGGTTGGTTGCAGGGAAGGGTCGCGCACGGATTGGACGCAGTCCGTGGGGCTCGATTGGAAGGGGAAAGGCAAGCGAAGAGTATTCCGGGAATTAAAGTCACCTATTGATTACAAACTTTGTGAAATAAAAGACGAGAAAATGAAATTCTTTAAAGCATTCAGGAGTGCGATGAAGGGGGAGTCTTACATTAAAGCGAGCGTAGGAGAGGAGACGCCGCCCGAAGGTACACCAGCTTACATTGTAATGGAAGAGAAGGGGGTAGCTCCGTGTCTTTGGCTAAAGCAATGGCACAAACTGACAGAGAAACATGGGAGCGTAGCGTTCCCGATACATGGGACATTCAATATAAGGATCCTAGAGAATTTGAGATTCACGATGTACGACATGAAGGTGCCTCCAAGGCCAGCCCAGTTTGAGGCTCTAGCAATTTGGGAACTGATGGCTAGACAGCAGCAGCAAAAGAAGTTCGAGACCAGGATGAGAAAGGTAGAAAAGACACTAGCGGATGCTAGGTGGGATAATGCACAGAAGGTGTGGAGGTCAGATGTATTGCAGGGGATAAAATTGTTCCCCGCAATTACTAAGGAAGAAGAGGAGACAGGTAAGAAAGCTACCTGTAAGACAGACAGGAAGTGTTCCAAGGATAGAGAGGACGAGGAAAAGTTGAGAAGGGAAGAGGAGTTAGAGGATGAGGAGTTAATAATGCAATTGCTGAACGACCGTCCACCACCTTATGCAGAGAATGGACAAGGTCCAGGTACCAGTTCTGCCGCTCCGGCACCGGTACAGAACAGTGAAACTCAGAGTTCAGGAGCAGCATCGGGATCTAAGGACCCAAGTTTACTGTTCACCCCGCAGATACCGCAGGTTAGGAGAATATATCCAGATGTGCCCATGTTGAAACCAGCAGAAAATTATCAGCCGCAGATGCCAGGGTACTACAGCAGTGACAACAGTGGAGGAATGATTCTAGAACAAACCGTAAGGGGAGTACAGAATGGTCACAACCCAACATTGACACAAGCCGAATCAACCCAGTTTTTGATGCCTCAAAAGCAGATGCAGGGGGGAACAGCACATGCTCAAATGACGGGGAGTCAGATGGGCATGCCGGCAATGATGACCCATGGTGTGGGAATGAACATGCCTCAGAACATGGGAAATGGACAAAACCCAGATGCGATATCACTACCTATTACTGTAGGTCCACCAGTACCTTTGTATAGTCAGCCTAACTTAGGTATGAGCGGTCAGGGATCAATGCTGCAGAATGGGACTGAAAGGAGGTGCATAGAAAACACTCCAGGGATAACTCCGATAGCGGCCCAGCCAACCGGATCTGGGTCCTTGATGGAGTTTAGTCCCATATGTGCTCAGTCAACACTGGTGAGGTCGAGTCCCCCACTGATAATACCTCTAACATCGAACACTGAAAAGTTGCCGCAACCATCAATGGCAGTCGATGTGAACGCTACACTGATGGGGGTAAATGCGCAACAGCTGACACAGTGGTTCAACAGTCTGAATTCCACACAGGGCTCAGCCAGTGGGAAAGGAGAAGATTATATGAACAGGATGAGGCTGAACATGGAAGCACAGGAATTGGTGGAAGGGACTATGGGTGTGAATAGGTTAGAGTCCTACTCGGAAGAGAAACTGAGGTACCTATGTCCAAAGATTACGAAGGAAGTGAACAAGATACATAAAAGCTTGCAGGAAATAGCCGACAAAAATGGGGTTGACATAGACAAGACAAAACATTTGAGCAGGAGCTACAGGCTGGATTTTGGGACCACAGATTTTGAACACATGAGGTCAGCAGGCATGAAGGCGCACCTTAGAGAATTGCTGCAGAGTGCACAAGTGTGGAGGTGCTTAGACAAGTGGGAAAGCAGGTGGGTAAAGAGAAAGGAAAAGAGGAGGGACAGAGCTACAGAGCATAATGAGAAAAGACCACAAAGCAGCGAGACAGTAACCATGTTACCAATGAGGGAGACAGCAGGGGGAAAATTAATACATGTACCATGGCACAGAAGCAACATTCAGTCATTTACGGATGATTTTCCCAAACTGAGAGAGAAGCCGATCGAATGGTATCAGCAGACTGATAGGTTTGTGAAGCTTGCAAAATGTCTCTGGGAAGATCTGAACACTCTCTTTGAGATTGTGGTTCCAGCAGATTTGTGGGAGGATTGCAAAAGAGCTGTAGGTTGGCCGACAAGTGAACCAGAAAGAGACAGGGAGACGGGTGCACCATCACCTATGGTGATGAGCTTGTACTACAAGGTGATTGAGCATTTGAAGACGAAGGTTGCCGCGAAAAATGTGGACTGGCAGAAGATCGATCGAACGGCCCAAGAGGCTAAAGAGTCGATTCATAGTTACTATGAGAGGTTGTTAAAGGCGTTTAAGAACTACAGTGGCACAGAGACAATAGAGGCGAAGGACATGCTTCATTTTGTGTTCAGATTTGTGGAAGGGCTGAGACCGGAGATAAGTCAGATGATAAAGTCGCATTTGATTTGTTGGCAGTCGAAACCGATTGATGAGGTGTTGAATTATGCGAAATACTGTAGCGACGAAATTGAAGTGAAGCAGAAAAGGTTGAAAGAGAAGGTGATGATGATGCAGCTTAAGGCAGCTCAGACAGGTCTGCAGGGTTTGCAAGGGATGCAAGGGTTCCAACAGCAGGTACCGCAACCGCAGCCGCAGTTGCAGGGAAACATGGCGTTTCAGCCACAGGCGAGAGGCAGAGGCAGAGGAGGTTTTGTGAATAATGGTCTGGATTTGAACACGG
This sequence comes from Pleurodeles waltl, assembly GCF_031143425.1. NCBI lineage: Eukaryota > Metazoa > Chordata > Amphibia > Caudata > Salamandridae > Pleurodeles > Pleurodeles waltl. Next base: position 1,667,116,072 of record NC_090444.1, on the reverse strand, counting down.
TTGTGACGGGTGTGCAGGCAATGAAGAAGGTGATGCCGTGTCACGTGTGCGGAATTGTCGGACATTGGAAACGCGAGTGCCTGATGGTGGTGCAGGAAGGTGCAGGTGCAGGTGCAGGTGTTGGTCAGCAAAACAATGATGTCAATGCATTTCAGACAATGAGGGGACCGAAAATGAGAGGTCCAAGCCCAAATTTTCAGACCGTAAATCAATTGCAGGGATTGCAACCTATGCAGCCGCAGCAGATGCAGATGCCCCGTATGCAGATGACGCAAATGCAGCCAATGCAACAGCAGTTACCTATGGTACCTAATCAGCAAATGCTAATACCCTTGGCACCAATGAGTCAGCAGCAAGTGATGGTTCCTCCACAGGTCTCGGGTCAGGTAATGAGTACAAATGGCACAGTACAACAGTTCCCACTACACAGTGAGAGTGGAATAAACAATGTATGGGAGAGTGAAAGTTCAGAAGAAGAAGGAGATTGTGTGCTTGCAGCATCCTTGGAAGTTGATCAAAAGGGTCCGTACGTGGAGGGAAGAGTAATGGGTCATCGTGTCTCATTCCTGGTTGACACAGGAGCAACACGTTCAACTGTTAAGAGCAGTGAAGTACCAAATTTGCCACTCTCAGGGAGGACAGTTCAAGTGGTGGGAGTAGCAAACAGGCACCTGACGAACCCAATAACAGATCCGGTACCAGTCAGCATCGGTAACTATCAAGGGGTACATCAGTTTGTGGTATGTGACTCAAGCCCGATAGCACTGTTAGGGAGAGACTTGTTGTGCAAATTGGGTTGTTCGATTATGTGCTCGAACGAGGGAATAACAATTCAGACGAGCAGTGATGGGGAAGAAGAGGACGGTGTAGAGGGGGATGAGATGGAAACTGTCGATGAAGAGTATCCTCTGATTTGTCTTTTCCCGATGATAACTGAAGAAGATATTCCAGCTGAATTATGGGAAACAGTCGGAAAGGAAGTGTGGGATATGACAGGGAAAGAGGTGGGATTGATGAAAGGAGTGGAACCAGTGAAAGTGACTGTAAAGCCCAATGCAATCTTTCCCCAGACCCCACAATACCACATGGCACAAGACACCCTCATGAAAGTTGCCCAACTCATTGACGAATTTGTAAAACAGGGAGTACTGAAAGAAGTGTTAAGCAGTCCATGTAATTCACCAATAATGGGACTAATAAAGCCAAGTGGAAAGGTCCGACTCGTGCAGGACTTGAGGAAAATAAATGACATCATAGTCAAATGCTGCCCTGTCGTACCAAATCCAGCTGTGATAATGTTTCAAGTCCCTTGCGATGCCGAGTGGTTCTCAGTCATCGACTTGTCACAAGCATTCTTTTCTGTGCCTCTTCATGAGGACAGCCAATTCCTCTTTTGTTTCAAATTCCTAGACAGAGTGTATAGTTGGTGTCGAATCCCTCAAGGGTTTTCTGAGTCACCGTCAATCTTCAATCAGATTCTAAAGAAAGATTTGGAAGCATTAGAATTGCCGTTTGAGTCAACCCTAGTACAGTACATTGATGATTTATTGATCGCGTCAAAGACAGAAAGTGGCTGTACAGCCGATACCATTGCTCTGTTGAACCATTTGGGAAGGAATGGACACAAGGTGTCTCCTTCCAAATTGCAGTTCTGTCAGAAGAAAGTGAAATACTTGGGTCACCAAATAGAGAAAGGGTCACGGAGAATAATGAAGGAAAGAATAACAAGCGTACTTCAAATGAGTCCACCAAAGACAAGGAGGGAGGTGAGGAAGTTTTTGGGAATGGTGGGCTACTGTCGCCAGTGGATTCCCAACTTCTCGACTCTAGCAAAGCCTCTACTGAAATTGACCCAGAAGGATGCTTTGGATCAAATTGAGTTGAAAGGAGATGAGATGGATGCTTTTGTTGAATTGAAAGAATGCATGTGCAGGGCTCCAGCTTTAGGTATGCCTGATTACACAAAGCCTTTCACATTGTTTTGTCATGAACGTGACGCATGTTCTTTGTCTGTCTTGACTCAAGCCCATGGTGGCGTAAACAGACCAGTAGCGTATTTTTCAGCTACTTTGGATCCGGTCGCAGCAGCACTTCCAGGGTGTTTGCGCGCCGTAGCAGCAGTTGGTATCAGCCTCACTCAGAGTGAAGGAATAGTGATGGGACACCCAGTAACAGTCATGGTCCCTCACTCAGTTGAAATACTTTTGACCCGCTCCCGAACGCAGCACATGACTGGAGCAAGACTCACAAGGTATGAAACGATAATTCTGGGCTCACCGAACGTGCAGCTGAAAAGGTGCACTACGTTGAATCCAGCAACCTTGCTCCCTGGAGAAAATGCTGAAATTGAGAACGCTGAAGACGTCGAGCATGACTGCCTTCAGGTGACTGAATTTTGCACAAAACCTCGACCTGACATTAAGGATACTAAGCTTGATGAAAATGACCAAATTCTTTTTGGTGATGGTTCATGTCTAAGAGACGGGATGGGGATTTTGAAAGCAGGATATGCTGTATGTACTGTAACAGGTGTCTTGGAAGCGGGATGGCTTCAAGGAGTCTATTCTGCACAAGTAGCAGAACTTGTAGCCCTTACAAGAGCATGTCAACTGTCTGCATTGATGAAAGTCACCATTTACACTGATAGTCAGTACGGGTTTGGGATTGTGCATGATTTTGGACAACTATGGTCACAGAGAGGTTACTTGACTTCTTCAGGATCCCCAGTGAAAAACGGGGAGAGAATAAGGGAATTGTTACACGCCATTCAAGCGCCAGCCGAAGTTGCAGTGGTAAAGTGTAGTGCTCATATGAAAGGACAGGACTATGTTTCTCTGGGAAATGCATATGCGGATCAAGTCGCGAGATTTTGTGCCTTGAATTGTATATTACTCAGAGATGAATGGAATTCGATAACTGAACCAGAACTCGAACCAGCTGAAGCATTTGCCTTGAAGGTCGTAGATACAATAGATGAACTAAAAGCATTACAGAATAATGTCAGGGAGGATGAAAGAGATTCCTGGATTAAATCACAATGTATAACAAGACCAGATGAGTTATGGGTTTCAAATGAGGGAAAATATGTTTTGCCAGATAATCTTTTATCACAGCTTGCGCGGTTCTATCATGGGCAGGCTCACCTAGGGAGAGATGCCATGATAAGATTGTTCAAAACTGATTGGTTTAACCCCAGATTTCGTCAAGCTGCAGAAGCAGTTTGCCATCGATGTGTCATTTGCCAGCAGATGAACCCAGGAAAGGAAACAGTTGTGAACGCGAGCCACATTGGCAGGGCCAGTGGGCCTTTTAGTCGTATGCAGATGGACTTCATTGAGATGCCTGTGCATGGAGGTCTGAAATATGTGTTGGTGATTGTGTGCATTTTTAGTCACTGGATTGAGGCATACCCCACACGTAGAAATGACAGCCTTACAGTTGCAAAGCTATTGTTGAGGGAGTTGATACCACGTTTCGGATTCCCGATCTCTTTAGAATCAGATAGGGGAAGTCACTTCAATAACGAGGTGATAAAGTTACTCTGCGAAGCGCTGAACATTGAGCAAAAGCTGCATTGTAGCTATCGCCCTGAAGCATCAGGACTGGTGGAGCAAATGAATGGTACACTGAAATCAAGAATGGCGAAAATATGTGCATCGACAAATTTGAAATGGCCTGACGCATTGCCCTTAGTGCTAATGTCAATGAGAAACACCCCTGATAGAAAGACTGGATTGTCTCCGCACGAAATTCTCATGGGCAGGGCTATGAGACTTCCTGCAGTTTCTGCAAACGCGCTTTTGAATATTACTGATGATATGGTGTTAGACTACTGCAAGGGTCTAGCTGACGTGGTTCGCTCTTTCTCTCACCAGGTGGAAGCGACCACCTTGCCACCGATCCAAGGTCCAGGACACGCACTGAAAGCAGGTGACTGGGTCGTGGTAAAGAAGCACGTGAGAAAGTCGTGTCTGGAACCCCGTTGGAAAGGCCCTTTCCAAGTGATCCTGACGACAACTACCGCTGTGAAGTGTGCAGGGGTTCCCAACTGGATTCACGCCAGTCACACAAAGAAGGTGTTGTGTCCCACAGATGAGGAAGTTGAAGCGCTGAAACTGCCAGTGCCTGACAAAACAGTGCTGAGTGCTGAGACAGAGCAAAAAGAAGGAGAGCCTGATCAGAGGAGGGCTTTCCCAGAAGCAGACGATACAGAAAAAGGGAAAGAGAACGTGATTGATTCCCCAGAAGGAGGGGACAAGGCAGAACAGAACGAAAAAGTTCAAGCTTCCTCAGAAAAGATCGCAGGTCCGTCAAATGGACATGGTGCAAAGAGGAGACTAAGTATATCACCAGTAAAACAAAGGACTGGAGAAGGTTTGAACGACGGAGAAAGGCCAAAAGTGAAAGAGAAAAGAAAGGAAGTGACTGTTGTGGAACAATCCTCAAGTGAAGAAAAAGACTTGACAAAAGAGGAAAGTACCAGCGAAGCAGAATCAAAAAGAGAAGCAAAATTGAAAAGGAAAAGGATACCAAACAGGAGATATTCCGGTCCTGAATGGGCATATGTAGTCAATGATGATTGGACTGACGAGTTTGTATCTCTAAGCATCGAGAACGAAGAAGAGGAAGAGATACCAATAGAAAAGAAAAGTTTTATGGACTCGGTCGATTGAAAGGGTAATAAATGATATTGCTTGCTACAATATAACGTGAAAAAAAAACAACCAGCTGAGACATTGCTAAACCGGATGAGACATTTGCTAAACCGATAAAGACTGAGTTATTGCCGAATTGAGACAAATGCTGCTAACCGATAAGTGACTGGCCTCTTGAAGAAAACTGTGTGAACATTGTGCTCGTTCAGCTTCGTAACTGAATTGCTAAATAAGTTTCTTTTACAGGTGCTTCTAGCTCTCTGATTCTATACAGATCATGACGCAAAACAATAGAAAGAAATATTGTAAATATGTGTGTATAGGCTTGATAATTGCATGTGTACTAATAATAATGGCAATTGTACTTGGAGTACATGGTAAGACTGAGAATGAGAGAATTGATGCTTCTACTTTTGCTCCTGTTACTGTCACCGAACTAACCGCATTGAAAAGACTAGCATTGGATGAGAGACTCTTGCACGATAAGAAAGAGCTTTCGTATAATGTTTTCTATCGCTTGCTAACAGAATATGTTGAGACTATGGATGCGAAAGATTGTTATGTGTGTACACAGATACCGACATCAGTGAAGGAAGGGGTGACATATCACCACATGCCTCTTACATACGGGATTACATGTAGTATAGTAATGTCTAGATTTTATGGTCAAACTAACATACAGTATTTTTACTCAAATTATGATGTTACCTTTGCATATGTTCCTATAATAGCGCAGCTAAGCCAGATTGCTAAAGATTGGGATGCTAAGATAATGAGGGAATTTTTCGAGCCAATGCAACCTTTTGAAACGGCTCACGCTCATAGGGAAAATCTTACCTGCTCGCTCTCTGCAGTAGAGATAAGCTTTTTAGATCGCACAGATGATAGAAGGGCACAAATGAATGCGAAATTAGAAAAGGAGCTACATAAGAGGACTTCAGTAGATAATTATGATTTTGCTGCAATAAAGACACAAGGGAAAATAGCTTTAGATGCTTGGCATGTAGGGAAATTTTTTATATATCGAGGTGAATCTTATTATGACAACATTTTTGTAGGAGCGAGTGAGTGTAAACATACGTTTATCTTTAAGGCCAAATGGACATTCATGATGGACGGACTTGACCCTGTCATTCCAGGTGTATATTACATTTGTGGGTATAATGCCTATTATCGTCTTCCAAAGGGATGGTGGGGGAGATGTTATTTGGGTATAGTGTTCCCAAAGGTTTATCAACTGGATGACCTATCGATGATTCAAAAGACATCTGGATCCCATCGTATCCAGAAAAGAGAGACCGCAGCTGCTGTGGTAGGAGATATATTTGGAGCCATGATTCCTTCATTGGGAGTTGTGTTGAATTCCATCAAAATAAGAAAGTTGTCTACTATAGTGGATAACATGTTGACAAAGTTTTCCGGTGCTATAATCCTGATAGATGCTGAACTTGCAGCGGAAAGAGCTATGACTCTTCAAAATAGGCTTGCTTTAGACATTCTTTTAGCAAAGGATGGTGGCGTTTGCAAAATGCTTGGTGCACAACACTGTTGTACTTATATTCCCGACAATAGTGTGAAAATTAAAACTATGCTTGCTAATCTAACAAAAGAAAGTGCAGATTTGAAGGAACTGAAAGAACAAGGAGTGTGGGAGAAGGTTGGAAAAGGACTTGCATCAGTGGGACATTGGATTGGGGGAATTTGGAATGGGATATTACTGAAAATAATAGAAGGAATATTAATAGTAATAATTTGCATATTTGGAATTTGGGGAATAAAAAGGGGAATAATAATGATTATGGAAATAATTAAGAGAAGAAAAGAAGAGAAAATTATGAAAAGAATGGCAGAAGAATACAAAGCGCAAACTAGGGGAATTAAAAGGAAAAGGGAACTGACAGAATTTTAATGGAATAAAATTTGTGGGCATGATTTGGTGTGATGACTAGTAGTCATCAGAGGAGGGATTGATGAAGCAGAAAATGAAGGTTTACATTTATTAACGCGTAAACGTAGTGTGAAATAATCATGTGTGACTTTAACCGAACTAATAAAGATTGTACGGGGACAAAATGTGCCCTCAGAGTAGTTTGCCAACATTTATAAGCGTGCTTTATCTAACGTGATGTATTAGAATTGCACTAATCCGACATAATCGTAAACGTGTGCTATGATTTGCTTGCTTGAAATGTTTTAGCTTAGCATTACTTTAGTGCAGGTTTTGGCCTAGTGGCCTGGTCTCACGGTTTAGATGCTCGTATTTTTCCAATGTGCTATTAAACGTGTATTTTTGCTTGAAGCTGTACTTTTCCACTGAGATCGTTCACATGCTTATCTTAAAGTTTCGTGCCAGCCTGGCATATTTTCTCTTTACTCCAAGGTCGATTTGCAGGTGCGGACAATGGAAGCTCTGAAAGTGAGTTAATTGGTATAAAATGTTGCAACTTGCGTACCCATCTCCAAGGATAATGTATGCTTAAGTAAAAGCTTGAGAACTGTCGTTTTTGATTGGACAATTTGAAGCTAACCTATGAACCCTCCAATGGAAGACCCTACTGGATTTGAACTGTTGTCTATAAAAATCAGGTGCACGAGAGGAAAGTAGCTATTATCGGCCATTGCAGCCATTACCAGCTCGATACCCACCATTTTGACTTCGTAGCTATTATGGCCCACTTTGCTGCGACGCCATTTTGAAAGAGATTTTGATGCTTTCTCTAATCGAGAGAAAGAGACTTTAATGATTCTTGCCCTAGAGACTTTAACTTTGATCCCTTGCATGAAGTAGTAGTTTTACCCTGCCGCCGTGAGGCAATTGCCCCGTCCACCCCTGCCCCTTAGTCCCGTCCCATGCTGATCGAAACGGTACCCATGCTGACCGAAGAACGGTACCTGTGAGACGAAGATTTCCTTGTATGCTGATCGTAATTGGTAAATATGAAAGGAAATTGTAAAATTGCATTGTGTTTCTTTTAGGTAACCAACTGCTGATTTTTGATAAGAGCCCTATTTAGGAGTTTTTTCTAAATTAATGTTGCTAAATTGTTTTTGCATGAAGTCCCACATGCCGATGCTAATTTGAGGTTAGATGAGGATTCCATATGTCGCACGATGCAATTTGAGATCTTGTTATGCTGACTAAATGTATGCAATTAGTTCATTACAGATTATCGTATTAGTGATTTGCATTGCCATTATCGAATGCCTTGTGATTCAAATGCTTCATAGATTGCACCTGTTTCGCCGCTATGGACAGCTATTAATGTTCATTTATGTTTATCATTTGGTGTTGAGACACATTTATATTGTGCTAGCTTTGTTAATATAGGGAAATAAATTCACTAACTTTGAATAAACTGGTGTGGTTATTCCTGACTGAAAGGTCAGGGTTCGCCGAAATGTATTCTGGATTAATTGTCAAGTGTTATGTTGATCAAGGTATTGCTTATGTTCGTTATTGATTATTGATTTGATGCAATTGATCGATTAGGAGTACAGAGAGTCCCACTTAGTCAAAAGATTCATCGGCCTAAAGAGCGTCCGAAAACAGGTAAAATTATTAGTACGGACTGCTCTATCATTGATCTGCGTGGTCATTGAGAGTTGCCTGCCTATTGCTATCCTGAGGTTCCTGGCTTGGTTCAAAGGGTTGAGTGTCACCCCTTGTTCAGCCTGCTACCAAGCTGGGGTCCACAGCGAGGTGTCCTTACCGAAGAGGATCACATCTATTTGTGTTGGAATTGAGCTTCAGACAGTTGGTCTTCATCCAGATGGTGGCATTAGAAACCCAAATGGTGAATTTCATCTGGGTGGCGGGGGACTCATCAGAGAGGGAGAGGATGATCTGGGTGTCCTTGGCATATGAGACGATGCTGATACTATGAGTGAGGGCAATAGTGGCGAGTGGTGCCACGAAGACATTGAACAGTGTGGGACTGAGCGAGCATCCTTTCAGGACTCTGCGGAGTAGTTTTGCGGCAGCAGAGGTGTACGACATCAGGCTGCCAGACTGGGTGCAATAGGCGAGTAAGGAGCTGATCCACTGTACTGCGGGTCTTTGTATGCTGGTTTCTAGGAGGCTGTGGATGAGGATGGAAAGGGAGATGGTGTTGAAAGTGTCTGAGAGGTCAAACAGGTTGAGTGCAATTGTGTCTCCTCCATCAATGATCCTGTGAATGCTGGTTGTGGTGATGAGGGCAGTCTCAGTGCTCTGATTATGCCTGAATCCGGATTGAGAGGGGTCCATTTGGTTGATGAGGTGGTTAGCCAGTTTATTTGCAAGTTTTTTCCAGGACTTTGGCCAGGTAGGGAAGTAAGATTGGTCAGTAATTAGCCATGGTTTCTTAAGAGGGGGTAACGGCATGTTTCCAGGTGTCCAAGAAGGTAGCTATGGTATGGGAGATTTTTAATACAGAGGTGAGAGTGGTGCAGATGGGTTAGAGTATCAGACCATAAGTTCAAATATTAGCAGATCTGATATAACCCTTAAAACTCCAGATGTAGATAAACTGAGTACCATTAAATTGAGTTATAATTGCATGTTACTGACTGTAATTTTATTTATTGAAATTGTGCTTTTTCTTACAAGCATATGGCAATTTCTTTTTACAAATAAAACATGCTGCCAACTAAATGTGGTGGCCATAAACTCTGAATAAAAAAAACGTAATTAAAAAAATAAATGAACCATTGCATATCTGTTTAATAATTTTAATAGGATAGTATCAGTGCTTCATACCAGGTAGGTGTAATTAGCATAGTTATAAAATAAATTTTTTGCTTTAATGCACGTCACAGGAAAACATGCCCCATGCCCTGCCTGCCCCCATGACTGGTGCTTGTCTGCCTTTGAGAGCCTTTGTAAGATTAAGAGTGGCTTGGAGCGACAATCACTACTCACAATGTTGACTTCCTTCAGCCTAGCAAGAGTAGGTGGAGTCTTGAATTTTAATTTTTTTGTAGTTTCTGCTCAGTTTGCCAGCCTTGATTATTTTTCCACTTCCTTCCTCTTTCATGGGTACAGTAATTCAGCAATAGGCACCATCCCTCCATTAAAAAAATCAGATACATAAATTAAAAAAATAAAATGATGCATGGCTACTGCTTATGTCACCAATTCCCATTCTTACCATTTTGGTACCCTTTTATTAATTCAAAAGCACCTGGCCCAAGTCGCCATAAGGATTACTGGGCCTTAGTTAATTACATCCCCTTTCGCCTTTTGGTGTACCTCCACACAGTACCTGTTTACATTGTGCTAAGCTCATTATTCCTTATCATATTTATGATTTGTATGTCTATCACTCACATACCCTCAACCATCACACCACCAGGTGCTGCATCGTATAACAAGATAACCGCACTTCAGTTGAAATAATGCATGACATGAAAACACTTTCCATATAGGCTCAAAACAAAAACTGCATCCTCCTAAACACACCCTACACTGTGTAGTTTTTTTATCTGTGTGAGTAAGTCCTACAGCATTTTACTTAGTGTTAAGAAGCCCTATATAAACACTGCAATACAATACAATTTGAATTACTGTTAACCTGAACAAATACTTTAAAGATACAAGGATGACTAAAAGAACAAGGAAGAGAAAGAAGGAAGCATTGGTAAAGTAATGCATTAGCCTAACAACCCTGAGAATAAGTGTACTCATTTTAGACCCGCCCATAAGTGATGAGGCAAAATTCCTTCACTCTTAGGCAAGAGAGTCAGTGGATGAGGTGGGCTGACTCACTGTTCCATGTAGTATGCTGTGGTGAGCAGAAGCAAAACATAAATGACAGCTAAACAAATCAATGAAATTAGAAGGTTGATTTAAGGCCCCACCCTCACTCTCTTTCTTACCTGCCCCACGCAGCCCCGGGGACCACCACCTTCCCAGAGATATTATTAAATTTAATGCGGGATCCCAGGGACCACCACCTCCCCAGGGCACTACTTATAAACAGTGCGGGGGGGCACACAGCACCCTGGCAGCCACCACCTCCCCAGGGCACTAACGACATACAATGCGGCCCTGGGGACCACCATCCCTCAAGCTGCAATTAAAATAGTGAAGGGGATCTGTTTCCGACCCCCAGGGACCACCACCTCCCCGGGGCTATACTCGTTGGAGGGGGGCCACGCGGCCCCCCTCGAGGAGCCAATGATGGCCCTTGGGACTACCACACCCCCAGGGCCAGATACTGCTCTGTCCCAGGATGCCCAACTCCAGGACATAGCTGTTTGCTTTTGCTTGGTGGGAGCTGACAGCCCCCACCAAGCAAAATCAAACAAAGTCCGGTTTCTGACAGCAGGAGCTGTCAAACAGCAATGCCGACTCCCATAATGGGATGGAAGAGAGAGAAAGAGAGATTGTTATTGCAAAGGTCTCTCCTTTCAATTACTTGAAGGAGTAATACTAGCAAGATGTGTGGTTCAAATGTTAGAGTTACGTTTTGATGAAAAGCAGAAGAGAGTCTCTTCTGACCTACTGGTAAAGCTCTTGGACAGTCACTCAGTGGGTTGATGGTTCAAAGCCTAGTATCTCAAGGCAATGGGTCAATTTATTTATTAGTGTTCAGACTGTTAAACCTTCCTAGTAATGGAACTTTCATGTCTTTTTCCTCTCGAACTGTGTCGGCTGAATGTCATAATTATGTCTGTACAAAGCACAATAAGGAGTCACCTGTGGCCTAATGTTTGTGGTCTCAGACTCTCACATTAGCAGTTGAGGGTTCTAGTCCAGGTATGTCTTAGGTCAGTGCACTGCTTTGATTTTTATTCAACGTCTAATGTTTAAGGTTCATACAGAAAGGTGATCTCCCTCGTTTTTATTGACAAATACATTTTTCTTTTCAATTTGTCCTAAAAAATCTCATTCTGCTTATATCATTCATCAAAGCCTAGAAACCTCTCTCCCTCCCTCTCTCTCTCTCTCTAGTTCTCTCTGTCAATCTCTTTCTCTTAATTTCTCCCTGTCTCTCAATCTCTTACTTTCTGCCTCTCTCTCTCTCTTCCATCCCATAATGCAATGGAAGAGAAAGAGAGAGATAGTCATTTCAATGGTCTCTCCATGCAGTGAATTCATAGAGCAAGGACTCACCTGTGGCATAATGGTTAAGGTCACAGAACCGCACACTGAAAGTTGGGGATTTTAGTCTAGGTGTATCTGTGGTCATTTTCCTACTTTAATTTGCTTTCAATCTTGAAAAGTTTAAGGTGCCTAATGAAAGGTGATCTCACTCCTTTTAATTGACAAATACCTTTTTGTTTTCAGTTTATCAAGAAATATCTCATTCAAAGCATATTGTTCACCAAAGCCTAAAAGAAATCTATCTCTGTCCCTCTCACTCTCTTTCTCTCTCTCTCAATTTTTCTTTTTCAATCTTTTTCATCCACTCACACCCTTACGCACCCACTCACAGACCCACTCAGAAACTCAAGCCTCCACTCACAGACACACTCAGACCCTTGTGCACCAACTCACACCCCCACTCAGACCCTTCTGGTCTCACCCACAGATCCACTCAGACTCTCACACACCAACTCACACTCTCACAAACCTACTCACAGACCCACTGAAACCCTCATGCACCCACTCACAGACCCACACATAAACTGACGCACCCACTAAGACACTGATGCACCCACTCTCACACCCATGCAGACACTCTCACATCCACTCTCACTGCCAGAGACACCCTCTCACACCTGTTCTCAAATCCAGAGAGACAGACCCTGCCAACTCCCGCCATGCACGGCCAATGGGCTGTGCGCAGCATGGGGTTCGGTGGTTAAGGGGGGTTGGTCACAGGGTCTGGCCACAGGCCAGGTCCTGCAGGCCAGTGCCACCACGCACGGTCTTTGGCCATGTGTGGCGGTGGTTGGATTAATGTATAGTAATAGTTATTACAAGTAACCATAACTTATGCCCTAAGATAACTATAACTCACGCTCTTGCCATGCACGCTAATTACCGCACAAATTACAGCACTCATGACATCTTTGATAACATTGGTGATAATGTCACTGTAACATCTGCAGTAAAATTATGATCAGATAACTATGTATGGCGGGGGTGCGAGCTATAGTTACCTTAGAGCAAGAGTTATAGTTACTTGGGATAACTCTAACTATAACTGGTGAATTTCTATTGTGTGGTACGTTTAAAATGTGAGCCTAACTATAACGTCCCTGTAACCTTTGTTTTTTTAAGTGAATATATACATCCACACATTTTTATTTTTGAACTTTTTTGATTACATGAGGTCTGCTAGAAGCTAACGCAGACCTAAAAAACAGAGTTTTGTGTTATTAGGTGGCTTTTTGCTACCTGAGTGGTGCTATAATTAAATTGTGCCCCTTTAAAACGGTATTTATAATACAGCATTGAAAAAGTGACAAAGATCAAGGGTCTTGGGCATTACCCTAGGTCTAGGCAGGCCTGCCTGCTACTCCCGCTCACTTTAAATCTGGTGGGCATAGACTAAACCGCAGGCCTTGGCCTCAAAGTTGTTGACTGAACATGTCTGATAACAGTTAAATGGCATAGACCATCCAGACTGGTGCCTCTTGTTGGCTTTGGCCAGGATGTATGCAAATCTAACAGTTCCATGAACTCTCAAAATATCTCCAAAGGTATTTATATATTTCAATAGCAGGTATGAATCTAACATCTCTATATTTTTCGAAGGTTGCAATAATAGGGCCACCACTGCAAATGAAGCACAGTAGGAAAGTCAGAAACGGAAAATTATATAGACCTGCCTAATGTCCTAGCTCCATGTGTTTGTTACTAGTTGCTGCAGTTCAGGATTTTCATGGCACTCTCTGCATATAAAAAACCCAGATTAGACCAGTTAGTCATGCATAAATCCACGAAACTTGGTAACTTTGAAACTGGAAGGATTGTTTAGGTGCAGTTGTGTTTAAACCTGGATAATGGGGTACCTTAGTGCTACCAAATAAGAAAAGTACTTCTTCATTTAGTGGACATTAATTACTCTCTACGACTTTACAGTGTATTTATTGAAAACAAAACTAGCTGTATTTAATTGAAAACAAAACTCTTTATTAAGATTCTCCAAAATTAACGTTGCCTGTTCTTCTGCTCCTTAAATAGTGAAAAAACATTGACCACGTTGTGCGCTAATGCTTCCATGAATACCTCACTTCAAAATAAGTATTGTGCTACTGGCTGTAATGTTGTACCTGCTGGGTAAACACCACATTCTTCTCTCCCTCCTGCAAGGGCTAGAAGTGCCCGTAATACATTCAGGCCCATATTTAAAAGGAAGTGGCGCATCAGGGCTGATGCACCACTTTTTCTGCGCGCCCCCCACAGCACCTAACTACACCATGATTGCGCCATATTTATAAAACGGCGCACCATGGTGGTCATTAGCACAATAGCGTCAATTTTTTTTATGATATTGTAGCACTTTGCTACACTAGCATCAAAAATGTTGACGCTAGGGTATCCAAGTGCAAGGTGGCCCATAGGTTTCTATGGGAGCATCATTTTGATGCCTGCTTTGAGCAGGGTTTAAACATGACGCTAAAAATGGCGCAGTGAAATCTGTGCCCCCCCTTGCATACTTTATGCTTGGCGAAGGCATAATGTGGTGCAAGGGTTTACAAAGTGACGCAATACATGCATTGCACCACTTTCTAAATATGGCGCCAGGGAAAGCCACTTAAGCGCCACCTTAGCGTAAAAAAAATTATGCTATGGTGGCGCTAGGGGCTCTTAAATATGTCTCTCAGTCTGTCTATCTCCAGGCACTTCTAAGCAGCTTGAGGTTTCATAGTGTTCTGCATTAGCTTGAACATGCATTTTGTTTGTTTTATCATACATGCACTTGTCGTTCAAAGTTCTGACCCCAGAATTAGGGGTATAACATAGTTCGCTGCAGCCCCTGCGGTGCAGAGGGAGCCTCCAATGCACCAGGGAGCACTCAACCTTTCAAGGGAAGCACCATTCAGACGAGGGCCAATGAATATCTGTCACTCTCAACTCAAACTTCTGTCAGGGTGGATTAATAACCCCTGCTGCGCCTACTTGTTCCTGCAGCCTTAAATATTTAATTAAATACTTTACTTTACTGTTGTAAATTTCATTTTATGAATGTCTTAGAAGTTGATTTGAAAAAGATAGTGTATTTTAGCTTTGCTTGTATAAAGTGTGTACAATGAGAGTTCCATATGCATAAAACACAAAACCAAACAAGGCAGTATCAATCAGCATGTGAACTGCTCTGTACTGTTGTTGGGTGTTGCCTATGATTTTGTTTTTTTCCTCAGTTTTGCAGCCACTTATACATGTTAATACTGGATGTAGGTATTTCCTTAAATCCATCTGCATCTCCTCTTAGACCAACCGATCCTCATAGCATCCAACAATGGACATTCTTCAAAGGTCTTTGTCGCGCAGATTCAACTGATATTTCAACTTTTTCAACCATCCCCTATCAAGATGTTGTTTGCCCTCATTCTTCACAAAAGCTCTTTCCGTAGAAGTTCTCTCAACCTCACTCACTACGATTAATGCCTCCCTCACTTAAGGTATCCTACCTGAAGCTCACAAGAGGTGCCAGATCCTCCAACTTCCATAGAGACCTAAACTAAACCTTTATTGCCTTCACAACAACCAGCCCACTCACCTACCCATCATTGCCAAGATCATCCAAAAACAAATCTAAGCTGATCTCCAAGATGACACCAACACCAGCTATCTCCTGCAGGGTTACTCATCTGATTTCAGATCACGAGACAACTACCTATACACTTTAGGTAACTCAGAGAAAAATAACCACTGCCTGCATTTGATAGTCAGCCACCTCATCTACACCTTACGATATGGATTCACAAGCAACGGTCTTCACTGGTTCTTCTCCTACCTTTCCAACTGACACGTTCATTTGCATGGGCACCTCAAAGTCCCTATCATCTATGAACGTATCGCCAGCAAAGTGCCCCAGGGTTCCATTATGTCCTCCATAATCATCATCATTTGCATGGATCCCCAGGGACTCTACTTGCTGACAGCAGCATAAAAATAAACCAATCTGGCAATGATACACAAAGCTACTTGAAAGTCTCCTCCGCTCCAGACATCCAATGATTTAAACACTGCCCTCACTACATGCCAAACTGGATGTCCAACACCTACCTGAAGTTCATCCCCACCAATTCAGAATTCCTCTTATTTGCCAAAGTCCAGACATAAGAAATAGTCCAAACCTGGCTCAATTACATTAACTATGTTTGCTTTGCAATACAACTTTCACCCAATGTCAAGTCACTTGTGCCCATATGTATGAAATTTCACATTTGCATTTCCTAAGTAGTGAATCTGAAGAAATCGCTATTTGTAATTGCAAATTGGAATGTACATATATTCTGATTTCCTAATCTCTGTTACGAAACCGTGATATAGGAAATTGCTAAATTGCGATTTCATAATAGGAAATTGCACAATATACACGTATGGGCCTAAGTGTTTCCATCACGAGCCACGAAAAATTGAGCTTTCCTTAACTGTTCAAAGGACTCCAGTAGCTGTACTATTCCCATAAAATGAGTAGCAGCGTCCACACAACAGGTTACCAATGACACCACAGGAGCACCTGCAACTTTTGTTACAGGTGGCAATCTTGATTGCGCTGTGGGATTTCAAGATTGGGTATTTATGATTCTTAGGTGTACTCACCTTTTGCTTTGGCACTTGGGTTAATTTTAAAGGTGACAAATTTTATTCAAGAGCACTCTTTGGTAGTAAGTTGGTTACCACAAGTAGAATTTGGGTGCCGGTATTAATTATACCACCAGCATCCTTGCCTGTAAATGTGGTTGACTTTCATGTTTTTCTACGAGACCTGAATTTCACAAAGTACCATTCAACACACAACATCTCCATAAGAAATATCACCCTTACCTTGAAAATTAACACATAATGTGACTGGGGTATGTACTTCTGCTCTTCTTTTCTTTGTTATCTTACTTCAAATGTACTTTTTTTACTTACCTGATATTAAAGTTCTTCTTTTATCAAGTAAAACACTGACTCAACATTGAAGGTCTGATTTATGAAGGTACAGTCAGTGTGACACAGCAGATAACACTGACCGTACCTTCATAAATCCTCCGGCCTCCTGAAGTAAGTCTTTTCTGCTCGCTCTTACCACCTTCAGAGTAAAGCGCTTAAAGGAGGCCTCTTAGCGCTTCATTTTGGAGTCCACCGGTATTGTGTTCCTGGGAGACCAGTGGTATACAACCTTACCCACACAGGCTGCACTCACTGTGATCAAATCCTGTAAAGCCATCACTGACATGGTGTGCTAGAGTGTATGAGTTTATGGAGTGTCTGAGTAGTTGACATACTGGGAAAAACATAAAAATGCAAAGATTAATAAAAGTGAGTCTCTATATACTTCTCAGGCCCTACAGACGTGTCCAGGAGAGATGGCATTAAAACTTGTGAGCTTCTTCAGACAGAATTTGAAGTACAGAGTGGAGAAGAATTTAGCTATAGACAACTCTGAAAGTCGAATGTGTCACATCATCAGGGTCAGACTAGAACAAAGAATTGGCTTGCACCATAAAAATGGTCCCCATTAGCGAACAACATAGCTAAAATAGTGGCCAAATTTGCAAATCAGGCCAGTCTAGAACTTGTAAAGACATTCTGTAAGGGTATCATGCAAGGTATAGGAGATTGCAGTAATTTTTGTATACTGCAGGCAATGCTTGTGGTAATATCATGGACCTTAACAGTAAAAACAAGCATTGCCAATGCCAATAGGTCTGGCTTTACAGTAATGTTGTTTGGTAATGTAATGTATTATTAATATATACCATGGGAACTAGTATATATTGTTGTGGGAGCTAAGAACTGTAGAATAATATTGATGTAGGTGAAAAGATCAGGTGACATGTGCGTAAAGTGCGCCAAAGGCAAGCCCGTTTGCACATGTCTGTGCCTGGACTGCACCCAGCCTTAGAATCGCTGCCCGTCTGACCACCCACAGGTACTCTTCCACCGAACTGCAAACCCTGGACCCCGGATACCACCACAACTGCTGCCTCACTTCTCCTCACTCAACAGCATGGCTGTTCACTTGCCACCGAATTCTCTTTAACTGCAACTCAGGACCACCCTCCTTCTCAGATACTTGCGTTATTCCCACTTTACCGACTGCAATCCCCTACCCCCACCGGAACCTTTCCAATGCCCCCTGCTCAACACCCGATTTCTCTGCAAACACGCCACCAAATTCTGGGACACCATCACCATCCTCGCCCCTGATGCGATCACAGGCACCTGGCTGAAATCCTCGTCCTCCCCTGACATCGCCACCGCAATGCCCAACTGCTACAAGATGGGACACCAAAACTGCACAAACAAGCACAGGGGATGGCGTCGCCATCATCCACAAAGAAACAATCTGCTGTTCCACAGTCAGTTCCTGCAGTCAACCCCCTAACCACCCAACCCCACACAGCCTTTGGCCATGCACAGCGGGAGTTGCCTGTAGGGCCTGTCTGTCTTGGTGTGAGAATAGGTGTGAAAGGTTGTCTCGCAGTGTGAGAGTGGCTGTGAGAGTGCCTGTCTGGGTGTGAGTATGGGTGTGAGAGGGTTTATGTGGGTGTGAGAGTTTCTGATTGTGCTCCAATAGATGAAAGATGCATTTAGCTCCACAAAGGATTTCAGATCGTTTTTCAATATGGAATCACGGAGTAAACACACTTGTGTTGCCTTTGCTAAGCCCAGGAGTTAGGATTATCTGTCCTTTCCAGAAGTGGAGCTTCAAGTGGGGCACCTGCCACGTTTATATTTGTAGCTGCTTCCTGCTGAGGTTTCATTTCTGTGAAATGAGCAACATGGCTAGAATGGAAGCTCGCCTGCTTGTTTATCCCATAAGAGTCCACACTTTGCAAAAAATGGCTATCCAAATGGAGCACTTTCTAATGGTTAGTTAGTAAGTGCTACCTCGTTGGGTTAATTGCCTGTGTGGGAGAGGGGGATTTCGGCCCCAGGGACCTCATTACCTGGGGCCCACTACAATTCCAGGTGGGAGGCCTCGTGGCCCCCCTCTCTGGGCCAAAATTTGCCCAGGCACCCCAAGCCCCAGGGCCTGACCTTCAGTTAATGGAGGAGGTGGGCCATGGAGGAGCTATATATATATCTCAAGAACAATTGTCCTCACTCACCCATGGGTGACACATGCATCATCATTGGACATTGCTCTTTGTCAGGACAGCACTGCAATGCCTGATGGCCCCCAATGGGGCTCTTTGCCGGAGATCTTTTGACTGTGTTTGTCAAAGGGGGTGAAGTCAAAAATAGGATTGGGTAGTGTGGAATTAAAATTGGCTAGAGGTACCAAACAGGAGACTCTTTAATAGTTGTATCGGTAGGAATCTATGTCAAGAATAAAACCAGATAAGGAGGACATGTCAGATATGATAGCCTTATTCCCCTCAAGTGCAAAAGTATCAACTCCTTTCCATACAAAGATGGAGGGAAAACCACTAGTGATTGATGTGACTAATAGTCTACACTCCAAATATTGTGGTCAACATGTTTCTCACCATAAATGTCCCTAAGGATCAGGCAGCGATTCATCAGAACCTAAATGTACCTCGTCCTCACTAAGATGGTGTAAAAACTCCTCTAATGTAGAACCCAATTGTACTTATCTCTTGTAACTGGGGAAAACTATCCCACTGTACATGATGACCCTCCTAGATGTAGGCAACAGGCCCCTTGGTAGCACATGGATGGTGCTATCCCCAGCGCCAAAGTTATGCGTCTCCGTAGAGTAGTGGTCTCTTCGACCTAACTGTCATCCATGCGTTTGAAGAAGGAAAGAGTAATGATGTGCTAGGGGGGAAATATCTCACTATGAGAATATGAATAACAATGTACAGAAGTTGATACAGTATGAATTTTGTGAATTAACGGTAAATATATATGCATACATATGCGTACATGATCTGTGAGCGAAATATCTGGCTTCGTTTGAGAACTGTGTTTTTTTAACATGCTGAGTCTAACACTACAAGTCCGAGAACGCCCCATAATAGGCTTATGTGGGACAACATAAATAACTGAGATAGAAAACACACTCTCTAACCGTGAGCAAGACTTGGGAGTCAAAGCATTGGTGGTGGTTAATTTAATGTGGTACATTTGTAACAGAATAAATATATATATAGGTTGCTGGGAGTGTGGGATAGTGGTCACGGAACCTTGGGGGTGGGGAAGCTAGCCACGGTGAATTGCTTTCTGGGTCTATGATAACGATAGAAAATGTAACAGGTACAGATTGTATGACAATACCAAGTCGACTGAGATGTAGCAAGAGCAGTAGGGAGAGTGGGGGGTGTTGGGGATTGATACCTTTATTATTTGTTTGCAACCATACTATCGGCAACTGTCTGATTTTCTGCATACTGTTAACGTTGCGACTATATGATAAGCCGATTGATTGCTTACGATGTACAAAACAATAAAAATATATATAAAGAAAACATCCTTGATAACATCAATGTAATATTTGCAGTAACATTTTTAAGGAAAAAACTGTGCATGGCAGGGGCGAGCAATAGTTACATTAGGGCAAGTGTTATAGTTACTTGAGATACCTCTAACTATAACTGCTGAATTTCTATGGTTTTGTACGTTTAAAATGTGAGACTAACTATAACGTCCCTGTAACCTTAGGTTTTTTAAGTGACTGTATATATATATATACTCTCCAGACAAAGTTGTATAGAAAAAGTACATCTGGTAACAGCATTTTACAAGCATCAAGCCATCACCCGCCAAACTTAAAATGGAGTATACCTTATGGAGAACTTCTCAGAGCTAAAAGGAACTGTAGTACAGCTCAGGGTTTCATGAATGAACAAGGGAAGATGATTCACAGATTCAGATCGCGGGGCTATCCTAAAAGGGTTTTATCCAAGGCATGCCAGCAAGTAGCAATGTCCCAGCGCGATAATCTCCTCCATCCGAGAGATAGGGGAGATAACACCAATACTCTACGTTTTATAACAACATTCAATGCAGAATCCCTCGCAGTAAGAAAAATTCTGATCAAATATTGGCATCTAATCAGAGCTGACAAGGTGGTTGGCCAGTTAGTAAGCCCCCAGCCTAGTGTGACATACAGAAGAAGTGGTTCCCTGCGGGACATGTTAGTACATAGCTACTCCAAGCGAAATAGGGAGACTTTCCTGGACAAACAAAAAGGTTTCTATAGATGCACTAAATGTAAGGCCTGTAAAAACAGCATAAATCGCAAGGATTATTTGTTACCAACTGGAAAAACTGAGAGAATCACAAAATTCCTTAGTTGTAATTCGGATTTTGCAATTTATGTTATTCTGTGCCCATGTGGATTATAATATGTAGGAAGTACCATTTTTCCCTTAAAAAAACCGATTTTAGAACATTGGCAGGCTATCAAGAATAATGATCCCGCCTACCCTGTAGCCCGTCACTGCAATGTAAATCATGCAGGTTTGAGCGATAGGATGTCATTTTTTGGAATAGACAGGGTACTTCCCACACCGCGAGGTGGGGACAGTGAAAAAAGACTCAGGAAACTAGAATCCGAATACATAATTCGCCTTAATAGTCGCCATCCTTGGGGTCTTAATAAGGATGAGGAACTTTTTGTTCACATCGGCTGATATCCACCATAAATTTGCATGAAATATATTATAATTAGATATAGAAAATAATGAGGGATGAATGTCATGTAAAAAATATACATATATATATAATATATATATCGTTTTTTTCTTTGGGGCCCATAGATTATAATTGTAGAAGTATGATACATAATTTTCTGTTTACTGGGGTAATGGATGAATAATTGCTTGATGATATTAATGCTGATAAGGATCGTTAAGTGGCCCATGCGTTTGTACACAATGATAATTTAACACTGTAGGCGTATTAGTGATTAACCATGTGGTGAAGTAACATTGTTAGTTATGTGTGTTTAGAAGTGCAAATTGGTTTCATGAAATTTTCATAGTATTTCTTTTATGTTGATGCACTAGGTTATAAAGGTTGAGGGGAGGGGAGATCATTATATTGACTTTGGCTGTTGACAAAGACCGTTATGGTCGAAACGCGTCCAGGCTTTATAAGCCTTGTAGAATGGCTTTGTAAATAAATCTCGTCATTATCCAGCAATTGTTGGGAGTGCCGTTTTTCTACAATTCAAATTGAGATATTTAAATATGGGTCCTGCGCCCATAATGGTGCACCAGCTCCGTAAGGCCAGCGGTGGAAGAACAGCAGGAGCAGTTGAAATATATTTATACATATATATATATAATAGTGTAAATAAATTCAGAACCTAACCTTTGTTTTTTTAAGTGAATTTTTATGTTTTTTTCATAAAGAAATTTTAATTGCTATACGCTAATCCAACCACTGCTGTGCAGCCAGCCCCATAAACCACCCAACCCCGTGCCATGCACGGCCTTTGGCTGTGCGTGCCGGGGGTAGGCCGCAAGGCCTGCATCCAACCACCTATAACGACGCAATCCTGAGCCACTTACATTGAGAAATGTTCTGACAAATAGAAACAAAAAATGTATTTGACGAGTAAAAAGAGTGAGATCACCTTTCTGTATGTACCTTAAATTTTTGAAGTTGAAAACAAATGACAACTGACCCTCCTAGACTAGAACCCTCAACCTTCTGTGTGAGAGTCTGAGACCACAGATAATTCATTAGCAGGGAGTGTCCAGACATCTCTATGACATTCAACCCAAATATATTCCATCACTAGGAATGTTTAACATTCTAAACACGAGTAAATAAACAGACATACTGCCTGGAGAAACCAGGATTTGAACCTTCAACCTATTGAGTGACGGTCAAAGAGCTTCACAGGTAGGCCAGACGTGACTCTGTTATGCTGTTCCTGAAAATGCAACTTTAACATTCCTACCAAGCATCTTGCTTATGTGCCACTTTGAAGTAATTCTATGGAGAGACCATTGGTATTGTTATTGCAATGGTCTCTCCATAGAATCACTTCAAATCAGCACACAAGCAAGATGCTTGCTCACAGGACTGCGGGAGGAGCCTGAAGGCCCCCGTGGCCCTAGCTGGCTTCCGCCATACTGCAGGAACCAGCATTGCTCCAGCAAGCAGGGAGCTGATTTAAATAGCAGCTCCCTGCTTACGGGAGGAATGTTTTCAACTCTTTCCCTGCACGCATATTTGTGTGTAGGGAAAGAGAAGAAAACTCCGCTTTCAGCAAGTGGGAGCTGTTTGACAGCTCACACCACGCAAAAGCAAACACCTACCTCTCGAGGGTGGTCACCTCAGGGGGCAGCAGGAGCCATCCCTGGTGGATGGTGGTCCCCAGGGCCATAAATGGCTCCACATGGGGAGGTGGTGGTCTTGGGGGCCGGGGGGCCACGACAGACACCTTCTTATATCTTTTTGTAGCCCTGGGGAGGTGGCAGTCCCCCTGCATATTTTTAGCATATAGCCCCAGGAAAGTGGTGCTCCCCGGGGCTTCTCTAAGACCTGGGTGGTCCCCATGTGCCCGTCCTGTTGTGCTCGCAATGCCCGGAAGACCTGGCCCCCCTAGGCACAATTTAAGCCATGCGCAGGAGATCGTCCTTCCTTTGTTTTCTTTTAAGTCACAGCAAAATTCATGAATATTCATAATTTTTGCTGTGATAAAAAAAAAATGCTTTTTAGCCCTGGTGGGTTCCTGGGGTACCCTTGCACCAAGGCTAGGGTGGTAAGGTAACTGTACCCTGCCCCCTTTTCTTTTGTTTCAATTTTGTTTTTAGATTCGGGTGAAGCAGAGTCTCAAAATGGCTGCCAACACTTCCTGGTTGAAGTGTTGGCAGCCATACAGATCTCTTTATAGGATCGGGAGCATTTGCAAAGCTTTTGTGCATCTAGGTATGTAGAGTTGGTTTTCCTTTAACTTCTCTTAAACTACTGAACATATTTACACCAAATAAGAAAAAGCGTAATCTGCGTACCAAAAGCTGCCTTTCTGCCATATTTAGTTTAATTCCATCCAGTGATTCGGGCTGTAGTCGTGTTCAAAACTCCTATGGGAATTAACATAGGAAATGCACAATTTTTTTAACCCCCCCTTTTTTTTTTCTTCCCCTGCTTGACGGATCACCCCAAACATTCCCTTGCACAACAGGATTCTTGGGCACACTTTTTTGGGAAAACTTTAGTGGAGATTCGTCAAACAGTGCCAAAAATGTAAGCAAGTCAAAAAATGCTTTTTCTATGGAGGAAACTAGCTCCTAACTATACCTACTGGTGACCGTACTATCGCACAGTCACAGGTCCTCATGGCATGGACCCACCGATCCCGGTGCACTTTTGGGTGAGGTGCCCATCACAAATTACCATACACACTGCCAACCAGCTGTGCGCACTCCAGGACAACAAGACAGCAGACAGTGAGAGTCTGAGTGGGTCTGTGAGTGGGCCTGTAAGTGTCTGAGTGGGTCTGTGAGTAGGTGCGTGAGGGTCTGACTGGGACTGTGAGTGGGTGCACAAGGGTCTGAGTGGGTCTGGGAGTGGGTGCGTGTATGTCTGAGTGGGTCTCTGAGTGGGTGCATAAGTGTCTGAGTGGGTGTGTATGTGAGCAAAAGAGACTGAAGGACAGAAAGAGAGAGGAGGGAGAGATAGAACGTTTTTAGGCTTTGATGGATGATATATTCAGAAGGAGATACTTTTGCACAAATTGAAAAGAAAAATGAATTTGTCAGTTAAAAAGAGTAAAATCGCCCTTCAGTAAACATTTTCATTTTAAAAAAAAATAATAAAGGAGGGAAAAGACCAGGGAAAATAGCTGTCGCACTTCAGCTATTCATTTTTTTTTTTTTGGGCCTTTATGGGCTATCTGGGACTGTGGGGGAGCCTCAAGGCCTCCCCTGCAGTCCCTGACATTTTTTAAAATGTATTTTATTAGATGCCCTTTATAGGCTATCTGGGACCACAGGGGGAGCCTCAAGGCCTCCCTCGCGGTCCCTGACATTTTTTAAAATGTATTTTATTAGATGCCCTTTACGGGCTACCTGGGCCCGTGGGGCCACTTCAAGGTCTCCCCCACTGTCCCATGGCTCCAGCAAGCAGGAAGCTACATTTAACAGCAGCTCCGTGCTTTCTGGAGAAAAGCTTTCATCTCTGTTCCCTGCACGGATATCTGCTTGCAGGGAACAGAGATGAAAACTCAGATTTTTGACAACGGGACCCCCCCACACTCCAATAAAAGAATGCCCCTGTGGTGGGGGGCACCGGGGGCTTCAAAAAGACAAAGCATGGGAGGCCATACTTTGTTTTTAAAAACATT
Organism: Pleurodeles waltl; assembly: GCF_031143425.1. Classification (NCBI taxonomy): domain Eukaryota; kingdom Metazoa; phylum Chordata; class Amphibia; order Caudata; family Salamandridae; genus Pleurodeles; species Pleurodeles waltl. The sequence continues at coordinate 1,667,091,054 of NC_090444.1, read as the reverse complement.
TTCACCCGATCCGCCACAACTTGTGACAAAAAAGTTACAAAAAAGATTTTTATCCCTGCCTAAAAGCTAAGGGGTCAGGGTGTCTGTACCCTGACCCCTTTTCTTTAAAAAAAAAAAAAAATTCTGTTACTCGGCTGCCGAGTCCTGAGATGGCTGTGAACACTTTCTGATTGAAGTGTTGACAGCCAATCAGATCTCAGCATGAGATCGGGAGGGGTTGTGAATCCTTTGCGTCCCTATATACACAAATTTGTTTTTACCTTAACTTCTCAAAAACTACTGAACAGATATGCACTAAAACATAAAAAGGTCACTTTCTGGATCAGGACATACCTTTGTGGCAAATTTGGTATAATTTCATCCAGTAATTTCGGCTCTATCGCTGTTCAATTTTTCCTATGGATAAATAAATGGGGAAAAATGTTTTGGGACCCTTCATTTTCTCTGCCCCTCCAGTCGATCACCCTGAAACTTTCCAGACAGCAGCTCAAGTGAGCCTAGTATTTTCTTGGAAAAATTCGTGAAGATTTGTCAAGCGGTGCCAAAGTTATTAACAAAACATAAAACTCTCTTTCTATAGAAACTTGGCCCTAACTATAACTATATAGTGGCAATAAATATATATATATATATATATATATATATATATATATCTGAAATCCCAATAGCCACTTAACTGCTCAACTCTTCTTACGGGTGCCTCCGTAGTGATAGTGGTCATTCACGTGTTAATATTTCAATCAATTCCCAAAGGACCGGAGCACTCACGGATAGGTGACAGCACAATTTATTGCTTCAACCAGACGCGTTATGGCATAATTACCTTTTTCAATGGTGATAGCATACGTCAGAGTCACATGACATTTGCTTTTAAAGACCTTCTCATTAGATAGTCAATTATAAGTTTCATATTTGCTTCTTCGCATCAAAAATTATTTTCAACTTAAGGCATGTTGCCTCCCTTGTAGCTGACACTGCCCTCTGTATAAACCCTGGGGACGCTGACTTTGTAGCTCACGTCACACCATTTTGTAATGTCCAATTCCGGCAGGTTTCATCACTGGGCTGCGGCGGTTCTGGCAGTTTAAAAAAAAATCAAATCATAATATCCACTTAACTGCCAAACTCTTCTCACAGGTGCCTCCATCATGATAGTAGCCATTCACCTGTTAATCTGTGCGGTGTGTCCAGCTTCCAGCTTGGCACATTTTTTTTTGTTGTGTGTGTTGTTTGCACCTGGTTACCACCTTATCTGATTGAATTGGTATAATACATATGGGCCTTGGATTCTTTGTGAACACCCTCCTCACACTGAGGAAACATGCTACCAAGAAAATGAAAAACCATCTTGTAACAGCTCTTTTGAAAATGATCCTACCAGAAAGTGATCTCAGAGCTGCTGTTCAAGCCCTCATACTCTCACATTTGGGTGGTGGAAATGCCTTGTTCCATAGCTTCCCCGATTCCACAATACATCCTTCCCGTAAGGGTCTTCCTTCAGGCCACAAAACATTTTATTAGGGCCTTAAGAAAGATGATCACATCACCCTCATTCTGACCGGTACTTAAATGTCCCCCCATGCCAGCCTACATCATCATTAAAACCAGCTGCATTATTTAAAAAGCCATCATACACTGCAACCCCACCTATCTGGCTGACAACCTCACCGTCCCCCATCATCTTGAAATACCTCCAGTCAGGACACCATCAGACTGGAAACAAAGAAGGTTGTAAAAAAGGCAGGATTGGTATCAGGAACAACAACTCTATATCCATGAAGATTGCCTCAACCCTGCTCTATTTCAAACCCCAGATACCTCTTCAATCACGTATTGCCTGTATCCTTGCCTTTGACACTAAGGCAAAAGATTACAGCTAGGATGTCACTAGACAAATAACATACATACATATATACATACATACATACATACTAAGGCACCATTGCTTGCAGATGTCATGCTCAGACTCCTTTATTAAAAGTAAAGGGTAACCCTATATTCTGCAAAGTATAAATTGATTGAAAATGTGTGTAGCATCCATAATTAAAATCATATTGATAGTTAACGTAGCTCATACCATATACTGATTTATAATCACATTATCCACTTCGGATGGCTGATTTGGAATCTGTTGGCTGTTACTTTCACAGATCTCTCTGCTGCTGGCACTCATGCCTCATAGTTTCCTGGGGCAACTACTATGTTCACAGTATACAATAGCATTACAAAAATGGTAACATCAAATATACAAATAGTGTTTAAAATCAAGAATATATTTTGAAAACTCCTTCTGCTTGTGGGGTACCATCACTAGGCTATGTCCTTTTCTGAGAATGGACTTAGAAGGTCATTACAAGTTTGGCGGCTTTGGTGGCGGCTGACAAAAGACCGCTATGTTGGCTGTCTCACAGACTGTCGTATTACGAATTACACAGCTTGGACCGCCAAAACCCAGCTAAAAAAACAAGGTGGGGGTGGAAAATAGGCAGTCCTATCACTAGCACCGCCAGCCCATCAACCAACCCCCGGAACTATTATGACTCACAAATCACAATTGGGGTTATTCCATGTCAGACATCCAATGGTGGAGCGTACCCCGGCGGTCGGCTGTCACCGCAGTAATACACAACACCACATTGGATAGATTCAAAATCCACACAGCTGACACACATCCACACACCCAACAGACCTACAATCTGCATTATAAAACACACCCCCTCACTCACCTCAATCCTTTGCATCTACAACACCACACATAGAAGCCAGAGCCTAAAATCAGAGACAGTACCATAGGTTGGGCCCCCCTCCAATTTTCTAATAGCAAGTAGCCCACACCATTACAACACACCCACCGCATAAAAGAGCACCTCTACACATCATCTACTAACTGTCACCCCTTCAGCACTCCACACCTACATCCCATCATCCTTTTACAGTGTTGTCCACCACCACAATGTCACCCAAAATACATACCCATTTCACAGACGACGAGTTACAAATTATGGTGGATGAAATTACCAGAGAAGAGCCACACTTATTTGGAGCCCAAGTCCGGCAGACCATAATTGCGAGGAAAATGGAAATGTGGCAAAGAATTCCGTAGGCAGCTACCTGCAGACAAGGGAGGATATCAGGAAGAGGTGGAACGATTTCAGGAGGAGGGTGTGTTCCATGTCTGCCAGGCACCAGCTGGCGGTACTCAAGACTGGCGGTGGTCTCCCACCTCCACCCCCACAGTTCACATCATGGGAGGAGAAGGTCTTGGCCATTCAGCATCCTGAGGGCTTGACAGGAATACCTGGGGGAGTCGAGTTGGGAAAGTCACTACACCAAGAAAGCCACCAAAATGTATTGTCATGCATGCTCACTGATCACCTTTTGCCACCTTAAAAATCAACCCACTCACCACTCCTGTGTCCAACTGTCCAAATACTCCTGTCTGGCATCTCACATGTGAATTTAACTCACCTGGGGGCCCAGTATCTGTGTTTAGAGTGGGTAGTACATGGACGGACAGGACTACAACTCACTGCAGGCACTGTTCTACCATTAAGAAAATCTGCTAGTGCAATAACACTAACACACAGCTGCAACTGGGTCCTCTACCAAATGGTCCCTTATAGCTCCCATCACCTATAGAACTGTACGGTTATATGTTGAAACAACGAGTGCTTCAACCACCCATGGCTCAACAACGAGGTCGGAACAACGACCTCGTTGTTATCACTAATGCCTTTACCACGAATGCCTTAACAACGATTTTTCGTTGTAAAGGCATTCCTGGTAAAGGCATTAGTGATCAGAATGCACGGTTCCAGAATGCGTCCCACCTGGACTCCCCACCCTTAAAAATTACTGCGACCCCCCACCCCCACAACCACCCCACCCCCAAAATTACCACAACCCCATCCCCCCTCCCCTAAAATCTAAAACACCCCAACCCACCCCTAAAACCTAAACCCTGACCCCCCTCCTCGCTCCGAAACCCTAATCACCCCGAGCCCCCCACCCTACCCCCAAAAACAAAAAATACCCCAAGTCCCCACCCCCTCCCCTTAAACCTAAAGCACCCCAAACCCCCAACCCACCCCTAAAAGCTAAACCCTGCCCCCTCCCTACCCCTAAACCCTTATCACCCTGAGCCCCCCACCTCACCCCAAAAAACAGCCCCAGTCCCAGCCCAACTTACCTCCTCGTTGACTCCCTTCTTCTGTGCCTTAACCACGCATGTACGTGGTTCATACATGCGTGGTTAAGGCCCTAAAACAAGGAAGTCGTAGAAAACGAAACAGTTGTTTCGCTTTCGTTTTCCACAACTTTGTGGTTTAGGACTCGTTGTTACGGGTGTTTCACGAACTGTACTCACCTAGGGGGGATAACAATAGTATACTCTGTTCCCATATGACAGCAATTGATAAGAATTCCAAGGACAGCTGCCACTGACATACCAAACACACAGCTACAAATGTGTCCTCTCCTAAACTGTCCCTTCTACCTCCCATCACCTATAGAACTGTACTCACCTAGGGGGATAACAATAGCATGGTCTGTTGTCATAGAAAAGCTATTGCCAGGAACGCCAAGGAAAGCTGCCACTGACAAATCCCCACACACAGCTAAAACTGTGCCCTCTCCTACTTTGTCCCTTCTACTTCCCATCACCTACTGTACCTTACTCACCTTGGGGGATCTCAAATATATTCAGTGTGCTGTACTCGGTGTAACCCATCACATATGGCCAGGTAGAATGGTTACTCCAAAACTGATGGTCAGCTCAGTGCCCATATGGCATTGTGCAGCTGTCTGTTAACAATGAAGTATTGCTAACTGGGACGCACCATGAAACATATAATGCTACACTGCTGTCAAGATATGAGTCAATGAACAGACATCCAAGTGCCAAGATACTCTGACATCCTGTAGCAAGGTGACTTAAAAAGGAATTCTCTGTACCCCAAATGTCAGGTCTTCTAATAATTGAAAGCAGGTGTCACTTCATATAAGAGGATCAAGAAAAGCCAATCTGTACATGGCCCAAAACATATCTACCTGTCAAATGTGGTGCTGCATGTCACATAACAACTTGTAACTGACTGTTTCCCATCTTCAAAGGTCTACCTGTCAATGGGACCATGGAAAGCACTCCTGAGACAGCCCCGTCCCCCTGGATGACACCCACAGTGAGGAGAGCCCTATTGTATGTGTGGACGTTGAGTACAGCTCTGGTCCATCTGGGAAACCTGGTCAGATGACAAATGACAGCATCACCAGTCACCCCCAAACCTGTGTCCCAAGGACAGTAACAACCATCATGTGCCCCACAGTCCAGCTACTGGAGTCACAACTCAAAATCCCTGACAATGACTGACCCGGCACCAGTGGCAGTGGGCAAACTGTGCCATGGGCACAGGCATGTGGCGGTAGGGTGCATGGGATGGATGGTGTGGGCCAGAGGCATGAGGCTCCTCGGGATACTTCTGGCCAGGACACCATCTCCCAAGTCTTGGAAGCCTTCCAACAATCCCAATTCATTAAGGGCCAGGTGCTTCCCATGATGGGGGAGATCAAGCAGCTGCAGAGGGACAACTATCAGGACGTCATGCAACAGAGGGAGGTCCAAAATGGCCAGCTGGCTGTCATAACAGGGGTGCTGAGAGACATCAACACCACCCTGACCAGGGAACGTTCTCAATACTAGACCCCTTCCATTGGCCCAATTACACCAGCCTCTTCAACATCTGTGGCAGCCAGTGGAATGGAGTCCCTGCCCGGGGAAGGACATGCTTCAGACACCCCTGCCTCTGTAGCTGAAGAACCCCCCGCAAGCGTGGACATCCACCCAAACAACCAGGATGTACAGATGGCAAGACAACAACTACTGCCAGGAAGTAACCCCCAACTGATAGATTCCCTTTTTTGTGCCTCAGGTGCATCCTGCTGACTTTTCCACAACCACTTTCCAATTTACCAGGATAGTAGAACACTGGATCTGGGACTTAAAATGTTGGGACACTCTTTGAACATTATTTCTTTGTTCACATTCATCCTAATATCCTATGCACAAGTAAATAAACACAACTAATACACTATCTAAGTATGATAGACATTGTTCTCCTATGTGAGTAGTTTAATCTGAAATATATTTCATGCTCATTATTGACTTATAAGGAGGAAATAGGAGGAGGGGCATGTCACAGGTAGTGTCATGCTGGGGATCCACACCAACAAAATGACACAACTGGACAATCACCAATCTCTATTTATTACACTGTGTAGCAAACAGGCTGACCAAATGTCAGGAATGTCCCAATCAGGTATGTCTTAACATGCATTGCTTCTGCCTAGGTGTCAGTCAGTAACATCTCACAGACTACTGAAGTAAAGGACATGTCAGACTGTGTCCCTCCAGATAGGCTCACAGATTGGTGGAAATTGTTATCACCTGAACCCTTATTACATTCCGATTGCATTCCAATGTGAAGGTTGGGTGAAGGGATTGCAAAGGATGACTTGTGTAAAAGACACATGATCACACACATGACACCTTTGGAACCACATACCATGGCAAACAGGTCTATTGTGTAGAACAGATCTCTGCCATCCCACTGTCATGACAGCATGGGCATGGGACTCACACACCCCAAAAATATGTAACTCAGTACTTGTATTAATCCATGCCCACTTCACATGTCAGACCAGTTAAAGCCACCTACCATTGACACAAGTCAAAAATGTCCACATGAGGATGGCATTGTGAATAGACCTGGAAGGAAAAAGTGGTAAACAAGGAGTTTATGCAGGTAAAGACTTGCATAACCTAGAAACATGTGTAGCAAATATTGTAGTCTTCAGATTGTGCCTTTCGATTGCCCCAAACAAAGGAGATCCTCATGAGAGTCACGACTCCAAGTCTATACTTGACTAAAAACCTGAGCTTTATTCTGCAAAGCATCAAATGACCTGTCTGACGGTCACATTGAGACCCTTCTCAAACAATACTGACCCTCCACACTTCCCCATGGAGTCTGTGAAATTACAAACCATCATATACTTACCTTCAGGTGAAATATTGATTGATGAGATCTTCCTGCATGTTTCCATCTTCATCATCATCACTGTCATCCTCACTTGGTATTTCTGCATTCTCACCCAGTGGAACTGCTAGTTTCCCCTTATCTGAGATGTATGGGATCTGTTGCCTCAGGGCAAGGTTGTGGAGCATGCAGCAGGTCACAATGATCTGACAAACTTTAGCAGGTGAGTGGAGGAGGGCTCCACCAGACTTATCAATGCTGCAGAATCTTGCCTTCAGGAGCCCAAAAGCCCACTCCAAGACATGCTGTGTCCTTCCATGGGCCTTATTGAAGCGGACTTCCCCTGGCCTGGTTGGGTTCCTCACTGGTGTCAACAACCAGGGACGATTTGGGTAGGCAGAGTCCCCTGTAAGGAATCTTGACGTGTGCAAACATGAGTCGAGGGGCAGCATATATAGTGTAAAAACACACATGATACATAGAATGTATCAACCAGCCAGGCCCTCTCTGGGTACTGTTGTGTCATCAGCTGTGGGATAGGCTGTTCCGCATGATGAAGGCAGCATGGACTGAACCTGAGTACCATGCACATACATGGGAAGTGTAGAGGTCTGCCAAGCAGACTACTTGGATATTTATGGAGTCGAAGTTCTTCCTGTTTCGATAGACTTGTTCATTGTCATGTGGGGGAACCAAGGCTACATGGGTACCATCAATAGCTCCCACTATATGTTGGATGAATGCCAAACCATACAACTCTGCCTTCACATGGGCAAAATCCTCACGTTGTGGAAATTGGATGTAGCTATCCAGGTATTTCAACAATGCAGACAGTACAGCCTTCAATCCAGAATGAACTTAGGCTAGGACATCCCTGCCGTTAGTGCCACTGTATTTTGGAAGGAGCCTGTGTCCAGGAAGTGCAGCACTGACATGACGTGTGATTTAGTTAGCCTAGGCTTATGGGTTATAAGTCAGAATGTGTCCTTAAAGCCCTGTAGGGGCTATCAGTATGCTTAAATGGTTTAATGCCTGGGCCTGTACCTATGTGAAGTAACAGGTTTAGAGTCCTGAAACATTGTGGAGAATGTGCAATTAATGTTCCCTGACCCACCTTGTGACTGTTGCACATGGTTAGCTAAGGTATCATGACAGCCATTACCAGGTCAATTCCTAATCAGATGTGCTTGATGTGTGGTCATATGTGCCAACTTGAAAGAAGGATGTCTTGTTGCATGTTGTTTGCTGGTTTCTCACCATACCCTGTCCTTTCTTGATCTGCATATAGATCTGTGGCCACATCTGGCATTGTTGTAGAGTTGTACTGAAGCCAGGTAATAACACTCAATGGCCCTAAGCTTTGCACACTGACAGCCTTTGGGAATTGGCTATGGGATACATGAAGTATTGTGATGATCTAACCTTTTGCACATGGTATTTTGTGTTGATTCGTGTGGTCTGCCTGCAGAGGATGTTGCCTTTCAATTGCCACATTCCGTAAATATTGCCATCTGGACTGTTATTGTATTGCATTTGCACTGCACTTGTGAGCCGGTAGCCACACCCTGTATCCATGAACAGCATGTGAAGGTTAAAGATCATGCCTCACTACTAAGGTTCTTCGACTTCAGCCTATGCCCAGTATATACCATTGTCATGTCATGGGAGGCATGGTGGAGAGCTGTGACAGATGTGCTCATAATAACTCTGAACATTTGTGTTACATATCCTTGCCAGGTTCCATGATCACACTGCCCTGCTGACTCCTTAAGCCAGCTCTAATGCGTACTGTGCATGTCCCTAGTTTGTTGGGCATTGAACATCTGCAAACAGTATTTTGTGAACTGATGTACCATGATATTTGATCCAGTGTCTTGGAAATGATGTGGGACATGTCAAATGCAAGACTAGGTGTATTTCTTTGACATAGTTTTTGTTTACACACATGTTTTGGAGGTATAGTTCTAAATTTTTGGACTGACACAAACACCCCCACTTACTGAAGTAGCATGTCGGTGTACGTGCATAGGTGCACACATGTAGAATCTTGCATGTTTGTGTGCACATGTGAATCCCTTGTATGTTGTCCTGGGAGTATAGGCCTGTCTGTAGCCTGGCTGTGACCTGTGGGGACCATATACAACTTGTGATCATCAGGGGTTGTGGATGCATGTGTGCTCTGTTTTCCATTGGGTATAGCTATCACTTGCCATTTTGTGTGATATGTTATATCGTATTCCTGGTCAATGTCATGTGGATTGTTCATGTCACATAAAACACACTGCTCTAGTACTTAGTCAATGCAAGGGCTGAACTGGTGGTTGTGATAGGTACCCACTGTTAGCAGTAAAGTCCCCCATCCAATGTCTGCGTTGTCCTGTAGGTGGACAGGATGGACAAGACAGGTCATTGGCTTGTTGGACTGACTCTCTCTTGTCTTTGTCATCCATGCAGGTCAACACCCATCAGAAGAAGAGGATTTGGTGTGCATCACCAAGAAGGTGCAGACTCGGGGGTTCCACATCTGGCAGAGCACCCACTGTCAGAAGAGGTGGGAGGACCTGAGATGCTAGGCCTGGAAGATTGCAGAGGCCCAGCTGGGGCTGTCCTCCCAATGAGGATTGGATGCCCGTCTGACCATGACCCCCTTAATGGCCCACATTTTGTCTATGGCCTATCCTGAGTTGGATGGGCGTTTGAGGGCAGCATAGCAGATACAAGGGAGTAAGTACATACCAAACACAAGTTTGCCCTTTAAGAGGTGATTGAGTGAGGGACAGGGTGTTAGCTCTGACAATGTGGTAAGTGTAATGTGTCACAGATCTTCTGTGATCACATTGTTGTACACAAGTCATGTATTGGAAACAGGTGGGCACATTCATTTTGTTTTGAGACATGGTACTCAACTATGGGGGACCCTCAGTCCTATAAAACAGAATGAAGCACATATGACATTGTTTTTTTGTTCCAGTGATCTGCTTTTACTACCCTGGTGGGTGTTAGTTCCCATCAACAGATCACTCCTCCCCAATGTCACAGTAGACAGGTGGGTTGGTTCTTTCTCTCTGTCCTCTGCTATGTATCAGCAGGTACGTCTATGTGTGAATTGAAGTCAAGTAGGGGCAAGTCATCTCCAGTGTTTGCTGGTTTCTGAGGTGTCACAGCATTATGTGATGCAGTGGTGTCCATCAGACATGTCCGGTGACATACATAGCTAACATCTTCACACCTGTTGCAAGGTTATTCCCCTAGGTATGTGAGGAATGTACAATGACATGTGATGTCCATCAGAGTTGACAATATGCATGTTGCTTACCAGTGTGCATATGCTACATTTGCACAGGGACACATATTTTGGTATCAGATGTAAGAATGTGATTGCCATGCTGATGTCCTGATAGCAGAAACTTGACAGATATTTTGTTCATGGTATTGTTGTGTAGGTATGATAAATAGGCAATGGTTGTCCACTCACACCTATAGCCCAGACAGTACTGTGTCAACATCATGTGTATTTTGAAGGCACATTTCATACCTCACTGTTGGAATTTATCATGTGTACTTGCTGTAGCTATGAAGGATATGACAAATGAGGCCAGGGTGTTTGGGGACTTCATGTTTGACAATAAACCTATGTGGTGCAGTTGTGGTAGTTCATAAACACCTATGTGTAGGTTGGTAAGTGTGACCTGACTGTTGGCTTGCATCATGGTTGTTGTACCAGTTATGTTAGCATCACTTATTCTCTGCCTCTGGGAATCGACCATAGACAGGTTCCAGGCTTGCCATGTCTGATGTATGGGTAGTGATGTTGCTTCTCATTCTGTAACAAATTGTTTACTCGTGTTAGTGTTAGCAAGGTCTGTTTCCTTCCTTCCTGCACAGTACAGTAGTCTATTTGGTACATACACAATATAGTAAACTGCTAATTGTGTGTGGGACATGGGTGTGAGCTTACTTGGTCCTTACATGACTATTATTTTTGGTCTTCTGGAGACATTTTTATGGATAGCTTGGACCTGAGTCCATTGTCACTCCTTGCTACATCACAATTTGTGTAAGTGTGTGGGACCTGTGTACTACCACCTTGACCAACATTTGACAGTTGTGACATGTTGCTATGTCATATGATGGTATATGTTGATAGTGATATGGTTGAATCTATGTCACGTAATGAAGATATGGTTTGTTTGTACCAGGGTTTCCAGCCTTCACTTGGCAACATATGTTACTGCCTGGTACATGACACCAGGGTAATGTATTTGTGTGGTAAGTATTGGGTCTGTGTAATTGTTAAGCTACCTTACAATGGTAATCAATTGCTTGTCTACTGGTTAACTATGTTATTGTGATTAGGGCACCTGTATTAAGTGGAATAGTCACCTAGTCATGGTATGGTCAGTGTGATTTGTGTACTTCATTCATTGTATTGTAGGTTTCTGTTAGCTTTCTTTGCTGGTGTGTGACGGTTGTGAAATTGATGGACATGCATAATGTTGTTACATGATGTTGGAACTTTACTGGCACTTCCTGCAGGGGGTCAGTTGACATGATGGTATGTGATTTCTGTCTGATTTGTGATGGAAGCGTTATCATGTTTATGTGATGACCCTACTTCAGAATCTATTTTCAGCAACAGCAGTTGAAGGAGATGGGGCACAGACGAGTGGGGAAGCTTCTGGCCATGGGAACTCCAGTCATGATGCCACAGACACTGAGGGACCCAGTGACCCAGTGGCCCAGAGAGTGAGGGAGTGCGACGTGGGAGACCAGATCGGCTACATCTTCATCTGAGTCCTCCTCCAGTGACCACTCCTATACTATCTTTGTCCCCCACCCCAATTCTATCACAGGAGGGTGGGCATCTCCTTTGCTGCAGACACCTCTGCCCCAGCCCCTGTTCCCCCTGCTGCCCTTAGTGAGGAGGCTATTGACCTCCTGAGAGGCATCTCTGTGGGTCAGTCCACCATTGTGACTGGCAATGCAGGTCCAACAAAACAATGCGTTCCTGGAGGACGTTCACAGTGCAATGGCTGGCTTACAGAGATCTTTTCAGGCTCTGGCCTCCACACTGATGGCAGCCAGTCACCCCTTGTCTACCGTCCCCCCCTCCATCTTCCTCTTTGCAGTCCAAACCCAACCTTCCCCGACCCAGCCAAAGCACACAGACTCTCATACATCCACCTGAGCAGACAAGGGAAGCGCACACAAATATAAGCACCACAAGACACACCACTGGCATGCACACAAACAACATCCACCTGCAGACACAGCAACAGTCACGACTTGCCCTGACACCCCCACCACCCCAATCATCACAGACACAACACTTGGCACACCTACAGACACCACACCAACATTCATTGATCCAGCCACCACACCTATCCTACCTGCAGACACCACTCCAGCAGACCCTCAGACTTCTACCCCAATCACCACACCAGCAGACACCACAAACACTGACACACCTACATGCAGCACATCCACCATACCTACAGCCACCAACCCAACAGACAGCCACCCATCACAGTATCCCCAGCGCCTCCACCCCAATCAGCTCAAGACACATAAACACCCTCACTCACCCATCCAACAGACACTCACCACACACAAGCACACCTCCCACAAGCAGGAGTCAAGTTGGGACACCATTTTTTGTCTTTGGTGCAAAACATTTTGGACTTATGGACTGGCCAATGACCTTGAACTTTCATATGGCTGGCACTGGCTAAACATTAAAGCCACCCAGTTGTTGGTTTTCTGGGTACAAATTTGTCCTGCATTTCCTTTCATAGGTTTGAGCTCTTCCTGGCTGACATTGGTTGTGTGCCAGTATTTCGTTGTGTGTGCTGCTTAATGTATTGTTTTAGCAGTATGTGAGGTTGTGTGCAGTGCTGTTGTCCCCCAGGCTAGGGTGTGTGTTTTGTGATAGGTATGTGTGTGTTGCTGAAATGATGGTGTCATGGTATTGTGTTGTGTTTGTTGTGATATGTGTTTGTTGTAGTGATGTGTGATGTGCTCCTGTATGGTGTGTGCCTTGTCCCCTGATGTGGCTATTGTGTACATGTGGTGTGTGTTGTGGAGTTTAGTCAGTGCAGACACAGAGTATGTTGAGTTGTGCATGTGTGCTTTGCTTTTGAGTGCATGTGACTATTTAGGTGTGTGTCCCTCAGAGTTGGCTGGTGTCTTGTATGGCGTTTGGAGTAGTCTATGCTTTGCAACCTTGCGCTTCACCCATATGTGTGACTGTGCATTACATCTGTTGGTGGCATTGCCTGTCCCTGAGATCTGAATGGGGCCTGTTCGTGTGGGCATGTTTTTGTGGGCCTTGTTCAACAAGAGATGTGTCCCAGTACGGCCTTCTTCCATGTACGGTTTTGCTGATCCCATCGCTGCTGTACCGGTCTTCTTGTGATGTGTCGCTTTGGGTGTTTTGACAGTTTGTGTCTGCCTGTATTGTGCATGGCCTGATAGGTTTGATGTGTTGTGTGTGTGATGTGTGTGTTGTTTGCTGTGTTGTATGATGGTGTTGATGTGTGTATTCCATTACACATGATGTACATATGTGTTGTATGTGTGTCCAGTCCCTGGCCAGTGTTTGGTGTGAGTATGTGACATGTTTTTGTAGCTGTGCAGTTTGTGTAACCTATGATCCTGGGCCTGTGCTGTGCTGCCGTGCGTAAATGTGTGGTATTGACATGTGGTGTGTGTGTGCTGGCTGAAGTGTGTGTGATGTGTATGTGTGGGTGTCCTTGATGTAGTGTATGAGTGTGTTTGTCCCTATGCGGTTACGTGTGTGTGCAGCCCTTCGCGCCGCCTCCCTATGGTATGTTATGAAACTGTACAAATTTATACATTTCATACTGTATATGTAACATGTGAGCGTGTGTACTTCCGGTTGTTATCGTCCTCGTCGGCAATGATTGCATTGTCTTTCAGTGAGAAGGAGCAGCAGGATGTCTAGTTCTAATTCCATGGCAGCTCCGGATGTGTATTGCTTTCTGGAGGTGAGCGTCTCCTTTTATACTGTTCGTTTCCACCTGGTGCTCCTGGTAAACCGTGATGGTCACATTGGTGGTGTGCAATGGTCTCCGCCGAATTGTTTGTCCCTCCAGATGACCATCGCGGTCTGTCCTGCCTGGCGGTGTAGGTGGATCGCTATTGTTTTTTTTGTGTGCACCATTGCCAAACTCATAATTTGGCGGTCCTCTCTGCCAGCCTATTGGCGGTCAGACCCCCACCGCCAACATGCTTGTAACAGGACCGCCAAACTCGTAATGAGGCCCTTAGTCTGCATATGTTCTTTCTTGTGATCTTTACATGCCATTTCTGAGTGTACAGACTTCTATACTAAATGGTAAGCCATGCGTGTGACATTTAAATAGGAAACAAGGCTTCCTTTTAGTTCTATTCCAATATCAATATGGGTAGGCAAAAGTGTACGCTGTAATGACAACTGCCCAAGATATTGATGTAGTAAAAAAACACCCGGTAAATACTGATCCTGCAGGGTACATGTAAGAAAATGCCTCTTTTTGCATTATCACCTCAATTTGTTTTTTGGACTGATGCTGTTGGTTTTTGGACTCTATACACTAGAACTCTGTTAACCTTGCACTAATGCATGTGCTCTGACCCCTAAAAACTTGTCAAATTGCTTAAAATCCCTAATAGGCACATTTAACTTACCTATACATCCATAGTATATGGTACCCTATGTGCCCAGGACCTGTTAGTAAAATGCCACTAATGGACTACAACACTTATTGTGCAACTACTAAAGGGGCCATTTAAATCCACCGCAGCAGCCTTGCTAGCCAGTTTTAAGCTTGCTATTTTGACCTGTCAAAACATCTTTGCCAGTCCTAAGCCTTCTTTTTAAATAGTAATAAGTCACCCATAAAGTAGGTGTTGCCCGCCCTAATGTATTTAATGTTTTTACATGTCCTTACAGTGAAGGCGGCCCTAAACCTGTTTTCAATGTAGCGAGGCTGGCTGTGCCATATAAGACAATACACTGAGGGAGCAAGAGGAAGGGGAAACCTGGTTGTGTCCTCCCTAGATTATACACTTCTCACAGAATTGCTACTAAGTCAAATTGAGAGGTCAGTCCCAAGGGAAATCAGAAGATTTTGGAATAGACTCCTCACCCACTACATATAGTCGCATGCTTTATCATTGGCACCTATCCACACCATGACGAGGTCCTACCATCATGGTGGACTCAACTAAAATTAGGAGTTCTTATTTAAACTATTCCTGGATATCTAGCAGGGATCCAAGAGAGTACAAATGTCTTGAGGTATACCCTAGGAGATTACCCTTATTGTGTGAGTACCTTAGACATGATTAAAAAGCTGTGTTGGGTATATTTCAGTAACAATGACTCAATTACCCCTAAAGAGCCAACATGTTTTGCCTTCGTCTAAAGCCCAGATGGGTCTGAGGCCTTCGTCAGGGCTGTTAGTATCCCTGCCTGTCTACTTGGTCATGCCAACCTTAAAAAGTAATGAAATGAGACATAAGGTTCTCACCTAATGAAAATTCCTTCTAGGAGATAAACCTGATTTCATGTGGTTCAGGAATCATGCAAGTCAAAGGGGGGGCATTCTCCTTTAGTCACATATTTGTCAAGGTGGCAACGCCTGCATCTTGAACCGTGGGTTAAACTGGGCACAAGCTAGGTCCCTTGGGACTAACCCCTCAATTTAGACTTAGTTGCATTTGTGAGAGCTATGCCACAGAAAACACTGGGTTACTCTATTACACCTAATAAGACTAATATCTGATTGGCACAAGCTAGACAAATACTTCGAACAGTTATTTCTATAGTTAAGCAAAATCCATCTTAATTCTAAAGTCAAATGTAATATTATTTCAGAAACAGTGACTTCAGAAAGTCACTATTTTCCTGTCTTAGGCTTCTGGTATCCTTTTCAGAGATAATCCCCAACTGCCATCTGGTATCCTGCAAGGAGATGTGAATAGCTCTCTAAAACAGGGAAAAGTTTCCTTTGGTGCAAGGATGTGTGACCTCCTCCTGACAGGATGGCCTGGAGGATGTGCCCACCAATGGCATAAACTTCAAAGGGGCACCCACTATCACAGGCAGATGTATCTCACATTGAGGGCTGCCTTTTCCATCGCCCAAGTAGTCAGGCCGGCACCAATCCTTGTGGGGAAAAGGAAAAACATGTTTCAGAGCTGGTGTTCATGGGGAGTTTCTCATTTTCTTAGACACACCTCAGGGGTGTGCTCAGGGCTCTGCCCAGAGAAAGAAAGGTTCTGTCATGTTGGATTTTGATAGTGCACTGTGGTATTGTTTAGGCCAAACCCCAGGAAGTGATGTCAAGGTGGATAGGGTTGTCTGGGAACTTTTCCCCTATTGGTCAGAGATTCTCCCTCACCCAGAAGTTAGCACCAGACATAAATGTGGCACCCTTGGATACTGTCTTTAGAGCACTTGACTTGTGAAAGACAGAAGACAGAAAGACAGAAGAAGGGACTTCACCTGCTGATGAACCTGTGGAGAGAAACCCAAATAGCCGGACCTGCTCCCACTGGTACCTAGGACAAAGAAGGAGACTCCAGTGGTCAGTTGACTGACCATCTGTTAAGCTACAAGGCCACAAAAGCTGCAAGAACCCTACTTTTTCCAAGATCCATGCTCTGGAACATTCTAATGGCTGCTGGGTGAGCGAGTCCTGTTTCCCAAGTGGTGCACACAGGGTCCTGGAGCCTTGGCTGGTGTTATAGGGTTCTCCTCTAACTCTACAATACAACGTACAAAACGGGACACCTAGAAACTTCTTCAGAACTGTTCTGCGGAGATTGGGACCTATGCCAAAGCCTCCCACATCAAATCACTTGTCGGATTCCCCCACTGAAAGTCCAGACATAAAGGAATTTCACCGAGGCTGATGTCGACCAGAACCAATTGCTGATGAGCCCTTCTTGGGTATGAATTCTGGATTTTACCAGCTTAGAGCTTGCCCGCTGTCAATGCCAACAAGGTCATGTTTTCCAATGGAGCCGAAGCTCACACTGAGGACCGTGCTTCACTAGGCCACTGTCATCAACACTTCCTTTGGATCCAGTCTGCAGACTGACCCGCTGATGATTCTTTAATGAGGATTTTTCTCCAGAAAATATACGTCAGAGGTAAACTTTCCACTGGGACAAACTGGGTCTCTGTATCCAACCGGCAGTAGCTGGCTGTTACAAAGAAGAGGTAGCATTCAGGTCTTCTGGCAGTAGAATGATATCTTCTTTTTATTGTAGGCCCTTTAGATACGGCTCAACCGCCACAAAGCTCCACACAGAAGAGCCTTTAGACGGATGATGAAATACTCCAACCGTCTGTCTCCTTGACCTCCACTCACCCTCCGCGCGTAGCGTTCTCCTCATAATTCTAGAATACTTATTCTAGAATACTACACCCCCCCTCTCTACAATACAAACAAGAAACCAAAAAAAACAACAAAAGAACACTAGAAATGAGATGAAAATTAGCGATTCACACATAGTCCTTCAAATAAGCAGGGCTCTGCAATTTCCTATTAGACTTCCTCGGATAGCTCCTTTCTTCCAGTTCTTCCGGGTCTCCTCCAACTTCGGACGAATCATCCTGCAACACCCCACCTTTATACACAACCACTCTATTAAGATTCCACACACGATGATCAAAGGTTTTGACAGCATTAGTAAAGATCTTGATGACTTTCATGGGTTTAGATAGTCTGTTTCCACTAGTTGCCAACCCAGGACGTTTTATCAAAACCAAGTCCCCAACATTCACTTTAGAGGCTTTGACCGCATGACTATGATCAAAATAGAGTTTACTTTTCCTCATCCTAGAAGGTTCTCTCACCCTCCTTTGAGCTTCTTTAACAGAATCTAAAAATGTATTTACCCAACCCGGTTCAAGAACAGTGTTGGGACACCTTCCGCGAAACAAAACAAATGGAGGAACACCAGTGGTCGTATGAGGTGTGAACCTATACACTCCAACCCTCTTAATGACCTACTGTTTCCAGTTCTTGTTGTGACTCTTAACCAAGGCTATTGTTTCTTTCAAGACTCTATTAAATCTCTCAACCATACCATTAGATTCTGGATGATACAACGCACATTTTTTGTGCTTGATCCCACACAGCTGAAGAAAGTACTCCATTTATTTGGAAACAAGTTGAACCCCATTGTCTGTCAGCAATGTTTCAGGTATGCCCTCCTTCAAAAATAGGCCCTTCAGAAAACGTACAACATTTTGTGACTCGATACCTCTAGAAAAATGAATTTCAGGCCAACGAAAAAACAATTCAATAACAACAATGATAAATGATTCTTGACCATTACCATGCACCGGCCCCAGTATGTCTAGAGCAATGTCTCTCCAAGGCTTCTCAGGACGACTTCCCAACAACATGGGTTGAACTCTTGGTTTCATACTTTTCTCACACACAGCACATTTAACACATTCCCTTACTAAACGTTCAATTTGAATATCCATGCCAGGCCACCAATAACTAGATCTCAATCTCTCCTTGGTCTTAGAGATACCTGAGTGACCCTCATGAGCTATGTCCAACAATTCCTTTCTTAGTTTATCTGGGGGCACCAATCTGGTACCTCGTAACAACAACAACCCATCCCTGGTTGCCAGTTGATCCCTAACAAACCAAAAATCCTTACACAGATCACCACCTTGATGTTTGTACTTCCAACCACCCTTGATAAGGCCAATCACTCTCTGTAGGGTAGAATCATCCTCCAATTCACAGCGCCATCTGTCTTCTGCAATCACAGCATGATCAATCTCACACACAAGATCCACATCCTCCACACAACTACCACCCTCCATCAATCCCATAGCATTCTCCGAAACCAACCTAGATAGAGTATCAGCAATTACATTCTCAACCCCAGGAATGTACTTCACCTCAAAATTAAACTCTTGGAGGTCAACCACCCACCTAGAAATCCTAGAGGAGATAGAATCAATCCCTTTCTTGTTGAAGACCTCACACAAAGGTTTGTGATCAGTCCTTACGATGAAAGTGGACCGCCACAACAGATTTTTCAGTTTCTTGATGGCCCAATAACAGCAAGTGCCTCTCTCTCAATTACAGAATATTTGCTCTCAGCGCCTTTAAGACTTCTTGATAAAAACATAATGATGTTCTGCGGCCCATACCCACCTTGCTGTAAAAAAGCTCCCAGACCTTTGAGGCCAGCATTAGTTGTAATGATAGAATTTTTCTTTGGATCAAAATTCTTGAGACAGGAGCTAAAGGTAACTTGTCTTTGATCATCTTAAACTCTTTTTCACACACATCACTCCACACAAAATCCACACCTTTCCTTAAAAGAACTCTCATATTGTAAGTAATATCAGCAAAATTCTTAATACATTTATGATAATACTCAACCATACCTAAGAACCTCATGAGCTCCTCTTTCGTGGAAGGAGAAACCATCGCTTGAATGGTATTCACTAGGTCAGATTTAGGGGCAACACCCTCACCAGTTATAGTGTGGCCTAAATAATCAATCGTCTTTGTACCAAACCTGCACTTCTCCAACTTCACGGTAAGATTGTGATCACTCACTCTCCTCAGCACCTGTCTGACCCTAGCACCATGTTCAGCATGCTCCTTACCATACACCAGAATGTCATCCTGGTATACACAAACACCATCCAACCCTTTAAGCACCCTCTCCATAACTCTTTGAAACACAGAAGCAGCTGAGACTAAACCAAAAGGAAGCCTGGTATACCTGAAAGTACCAAAGGGTGTTATAAAGGCAGTAAGATCCATGGAATCTTCATCAAGCTGGATCTAATGATATACTGAGGCCAGATCAGTAGTGTTGAACACCTCTGCATCACCAATCATCATGAGTAACTCGGCAATGTTAGGTAATGGGTATCTATCCACCACTACACATCTGTTCAATTGCCTGAGGTCAACACACAGCCTAAGTGAACCACTAGACTTCCTAGCCGCAACTACTGGGGCCACCCATGCAGTACTCTCCACCTCCTCAATTATACCCTGAACTTTAAGTTTATTCAACTCACTTAGCATTTCTTCCCTAACATTAACAGGAACATCTCGAACCTTACTGAAAAATGGAATCGAACCTGGAACAATCTTGATTTTATGTTGATAACCCTTCAAGCATCCCAATTCACTTCTAAAAACCTTTGGAAATTCTCGAGACAAGACTTGCTGCAAATCCAAATCAATATCGGACACACACTAGATAGAGGAAACATCTTTCAATACAATGGGATTCTCACTGTTAGGATCTAACATTACACCAAGGTCTTTTTGATGCCACCAGCTAATAATACTGTCTCCTTTTTTTGATACATAAATTTTCCCAGAAGTAAAGGGACCTTTGTATTCAATTAAACCAACAAAATATCCATGCAAATGAATCACTTCACCACCATAAGCACATGGTCTGATGTCTGGTCTGAGAATAGTAACGCTTCCTTTAAGACAACGACAGAAGAAATCATTAGACACAATCGTAATTTTCACACCAGAATCAACCAAACCCTGAGTCTCCTTTCCTTCAACTAAAATGGAGTCAAGAGGACCTCTCCCTTTAGCTACCTGAAGTACAATTTGTCCACAGTCAAAACCATCTGGAGCCAAGACCCCATCATTGTCAGTATGAATCTCATAAACACCTTGTTTAGCCTTCCTTGGCCTACAAACAGAGGTAAAATGTCCCTGCTTCTCCCAAAAGGTACACACTGCCCTAAGAGCCGGACACTTTTTGTCATTGGCAAAGTGTCCTAATTTGTCACACCAAAAACATCTTTTCTCTCCACCTGTAGAAGAAGAACAAGGTACCTTCTTCTTAGAAGCAAGTGTTTTCTTCTTACTGTCTGAAACAGCACAAACCACGCTAGAGGAATCCTTCCTTATCACATTTTAGAGTATGCTCTATTCTTTTAGCAACCATCAATACGTCTTCAAGAGAGAGCTCATCCCTAAGCTATAATTCCTCACGAACCTTCTCGATGTTACAGCCTAACATAAATTGGTCTCTTATCCTCTCATCAGTCAAAGAAGTAAACTTGCACGAAGAGGCAAGACATCTGAGATCCATCACATAGTCTTCAATTGACTCACCCTTCCATTGCAATCTCTTACCAAAGTAATAACGTTCTAGGATGGTGCTCACTCTGGGAGGATAGTGAATATCTAATTTGTGTATACAACTTTCAAACTCATTGAGATCTATTGCTTCACTATCAGGAACATCAGGAAGATGATCAAATACTTCTTGACCTTCCGACCCTAAACAGTGAAGTAATAACGCAGTTCGACGTTCGGCACTCAGAGACGTTCAGCATACCTTAGCATAACGCTCAAACACCTTTTCCCACTTTGCCCATTTGATAGTGGGCTCACCCGGAGAAGAAAGAAAGAATGGAGGAGCTGTGACATTCTGCATATTGCTACTTCAACCACACCACCCACAAAACGTAAACATACAAATTACAATTGCAATTAGAATTACAATTACAAGGTAATAGAGCTGAAAAGTGGAGAAGGGTTGTTTCACACGTAATGTAAACAGAAACGTTCAAAAGCTGTACACATCAGCGTTGCAAAAGCACTTGAAGTTGCACGATGCACACGTATCAAATTAGAAGCTGTGCACATCAGCAATCCACCAATCAAAAGATCTGATGCTGCATACAGTACACAGGAAGATGTGCAAGATTATGCTGTGTACATCAGCGATGTACAAAAAGAAACTTCCAGAAGTTCAAAATCGGGATTGAGGAAAAAAAACAAATAGTGACACTTGCCCGATGTTGAAAAATAGTAGAAAATCCGTTCTGTCTGATGGGAAGTAAAGGATCCAATTAATCAGTGAGAACAAACAGAACAGCAAAGCACAAAACTGCTGTCACTCCGTTCAGCGAGTAAACATGGCAACAGCAGCAGGAGACGGAGCACAGCGCAGGAGGGAAGCACCAGACGGAAGCGTCGTTAAGCGCCCTAATAATGTTGCTATGTAAACATAGCAACAATCCTGGAGAGCGTGAAGAAGGCGTCAGCGCGCTCGTGTGAGCTCAGAAACTCTCGAATAAGAAAGGAGAGTTCATGAGCGCCAATGGTTGTTGCGGAAAATAAATTTTTCCAGTACCTCGAAGCAAGTCCAGAGCCAAAAGGTGAAGACACCGCCAGGGAAGAGGTGTCAAATGACGATGACCGTCTCAGGACGTTGAGCCGAAGGAATGTTCTTCTCCGCCCACCTTCGTCGCCAGTGTTACAAAGAAGAGGTAGCACTCAGGTCAGTAGATTGATATCTTCTTTTTATTGTAGGTCCTATAGATACGGCTCAACCGTCCACAAAGCTCGGCACAGAAGAGCCTTTAGACGGACGATGAAAGACTCCAACCGTCTGTCTCCTCGACCTCCACTCAGCCTTCACGCGGAGCGTTCTCCTCATAATTCTAGACTACTCATTCTAGAATATTACACTGGTGGTTGGCTTTCACTTTTGACTTGGACCTGGTCTAGTGTGACCAGATAACTGCAATTGGCACTTTGCGCTTTTAGATGCTCCTATGACTTAATTGTAAAAATCATATCTGCAGTTCCCTACCACTGATTTTTGTAATTTTGTTATTGTTTGTTTATAAAATTTTACTCTACTGTTATACACTGGAATGGGATTTTTGTTTGTTTTGTGTTTTCTACTTTTTAATCTGTTTTGGTAGTGATAAATGGTTTACATATTTCTCCCAAGGTAACCCTGTCTGCTCTGTGCTATAGCTACCAAGAAGTTCAGAAGTAAATAATTCGGACCTAACTTGAGCTGGTATGGAAATGTGACATTTTTACTTGGTGAGGCATCACATTCCCTCCAACTAATAATCCACATTCTCACAGCGAGTTATTTACTGGATGTGGTACTCCCTTTCGAGTCAGAGTTTTTCTGCTTGGAATGAAAGGTGACCTGCAGTATAAGGGTTTTGTGCACCGGATGCATCTGCAGCAGATTTTCCCTCTTCAGTTTTTCCCTGTACACATTTTACTATTTTTTTCTGAAAAATTTGGGATGTGCAGTATATTCTTCAAAATTCTGAATTCCGAATTAGTCAAAAATCATATTTGTTTTCTATTTTAGATTTACACAGGGTTCCCTGTGCATTTAATTATGTATTATGTCTTCCAGTTCTTTTTATCAAGCGGATGTGGTTGCCCTCCTAGCTCTTAGGAAATCTGCTGCACTGCGTTTTCAGTTATTGCACCTGTTCCTGTTTTCTTTACTGCTATAACTTTGTTTTGATGAAAAACATGTTGAACTCACACCAACAAGTTATATGCTCTTCTAAGTATAAAAATATTGTCAGAAGGGGCCTGATCAGTGACTGGAAGTAAGGTACTACTATTAATGGTGGATATCTGTTGATATCAATTCACAGTTAACAGTTGAAAACACATTAAATAGGTGTATCCACATGCACTATGTAATAAACCATTATAAGCATTGTATATATTTTTAGACTACTTCAAAGTGCCTTCACATTGACACTTTCAAAGCACTGTATCCATGGAAGAACAAAATACTTTTCTGTGAGTGGCCCTGTTTAACTCTTTGTCAGACTTCACTGAAAGGGGCCACAGGGCAAATGGGTGGCACACGGCCACAGCAGTGGTGGTTTGGGTTGTTTACTGCTGGTGTTTTGCGGTCCATTCTAGTATGGCTCTGCAAGCTGGGACAAGGTATACCCTTTCTGCACTTGACTCCCGGGTTGTGAGGACGAGCACGCAAAGGCTTCTCAGGGTGGTAGTTTGGGAGTAGCGACACAGAACTCAATCATACAACAGGCACAATTTAGCTTTGTTGAGACGTGTGTTTTTCTTTTAGTAAAACGAGAAGTACTTTAATCGCATAAAAAAGACACACTACTCACAAGAAATGTCAGTTACCACAAGATTGCACATTACGGGTGCTAGCTGGTTAATCTACCTAGAAATCAGATTCAAGTCCACATGCACGCTTACTACCAGTGCAAATGCACAGCTTCTCCGGTTTCTGTGACTCATAGCTCAGTTACTATTCCCTTTACCATACAGTTTCCTTTAAATGGGCTTATTGTTAATGCATGCATCCCACACATGTTTCTATAGCAAAGTTCACAATCAATGTTCAGTGCAGACAGTGGTCTCACCAAAGATGTCAGGCGATTGTTAGACTTAAGCATGAGCGTACTTGCTATAGCCATACAGACAAGGAGATGCGTTGGCAAGTATGGTGTCTCTGCTCTTTTGAGCAAGACCTGAAGCACGGCCAGAGGCTCTGCCAAAGTTGTTTCTGATTGGGCAGGTCATGGCAGTCCCAAAGACGGCTTCCATCCTTTGGTCTGTCGTGCAGGTTCCTAGTCTAAGTGCTCAGAAGGTAGAGTCAGGAAAAGTCCATAGACCCTCCCTCTGGTTGTGGTCGCTTAGGCAGGTAGGGAGAGTTGGTGGGGTGGTTCAGCTCATGTTGGTTTCATCTAGAAACAATCAAGGAGGCCAAGAGACCTTCAGGCAGACACAGGACAACTCTAGTTATTCTCCTGCATAAGGGCACTCTTCTGGACTACCTCTCATAAGGGCTTGGCAGCTAGGCCACTCCTTCCTTGGGTAATTGGCTCCTTCAGGGCCAGCCATGCTTCTCCCCCCTCTCAGCACTTTAGGCACGCTCCTAGGTCACATGCAGACCCACAGCTCTTTCAGCAAATGTGCACATTTCAGATAATGCCTAATCATCGCTGGCGGAGTGGCTGTCTGATAGACATCAGTCCTGGATTTCTGCAGTTCTTCGAATACCTTGGTCTTGAAGAACTTAGAACTGGAAACAAGTCGCGTAGTTTGGATCCCAGTTTTATACACACTTCCCAGACAGGGGATGTCGATATCACTTTCAGTGTCTAAGAAGCGGTTTGAGGGTGGTTCCTTTTCATTTTTCACATTCTTTTTACACTGCAGACAGTATAACTAGCTTTGCATTTTCTTGCGGTCTTTTCTCATTACACAAAGGCAAACCTTTTTTCTTGCCTTGGATCCCCAGGATCATGAATGTAGAGAAACCTCGGCATAGAGCTAGCAGATCTCCATAACTCCAGGGCTACTGCTTAGGCTATCTCATTTTACATCTGGCAAGTTCACTCAACCACTGGACTTGTTGCCAAGTCTTGGTAGTGTACCAAAAGTTTTACCAATCTACAGGAAAGGGTTAGTTACCCATTATGGAGACTATCAAACAATCTCTCTCTTTGACTCAATATTAGCAAGTTGACATAGTATTGGCAAGTTAATTGTTATCGTTTCAGATCCGGTTTTAACACTGCAAGATGGTGTGCCTCATCTTCCAAGCAGGGTTTCGGTCAGAGCAGCTTTTGTCCATACAGGGCAATTAGCAGTATGCAGCCTTTAAAAAAGAACTTTATATTTAGTGTCTGTAGCTCCAAGGACCACTTAGGGCCATGTTAATGCTTTGCATCTTCCCATCTTCCGAAGACACGTCGACATTATTAGATTGTTCAACACAAACAGCACTTCCCAAGCCCAGATGGAAAGTGAAGCGATGTTTTTAGAATACCAAATGTATGGTGACATGGCTGTATGGAGACTCCATTTCTATTTAACATCCTTCTGAATGGACTAGCTGTGTCATTGCTACCATCTATCAGCCTATGTTCCTGCCCTAGGTGGTACTTCTACCTTCTGCTCCTTTATGGACAAACTTATGTCTCTAACTTCACAGAGACCAGTTTAGCTAAATCTCTGCCTGTGAGCGCCTTTTTAGAAAATAACAGTCTAAACCTTTTCCTATCAGCATGTTTGTTTCTGGCACACCGCAGCGGCTTGGAAACAGGATGGGAAGGATGGGCCACATCATCCTGGGCAGGTTGATCAAATTGGATGATTCAAAATTCCCTGCATATGCTATGTATGGGGCTCGAAAATGGGGAATATTAATGCTAAAGCATCAGAATGTAATACATGTAATAAATCCATCTTCTCCAGTAGTTCCATGCACAGCACACTCAGAAACGGGCATAAATTGGGTCTTGATGCCTGATAGCTTTATGCCAGTGCATCTATTGAATATGACTATGGTCCAACTATTAGGGTCTCACTATCAAGAATATGAAAACATAGTGGTAGTTAGTTAATGAAGGTTCTGCAAAACAACAGCGAACTTGCGGCTAACATAATCTCATGAGTTTGGTAAGAACATGTAGATGTACTTTTTATGATTAAGTAGCAGATCAGACAGAGATCTATGAACAGCTGAGTTTAGATCTCAAGGCTTATGCATGGAGTTTACAAGATTCAATTAGGCTGGTAATACATTCTAACACATGTGACACGTGGCCTGTCAGATTCATTCTTACGGGCAGATCCAGCTTTTTGAGAAACTGTGATAAGCTCCATTTAGTTTGCTGGAAAGGGAATACACGAATCCAGTCTGGGAGGGTAGCAGCCTCACTCGTACATGCATGAAAGGTCTTTTTCTCATTCAATTTGTCTCTCGTCTAATGATATTGGTGGAAATAGAAGTTTAGAGTTTTGCCTCTTATTGTTCACCTTTTCGAGAGTCGACTGAATAAATTAAAAAATTCCTTGAGGATTCCATGATGAAACTCCCACAAACAACAACCTTCTTTTCTTGTTTTGCAACTAAATTTTTAATACAAACCTAACGTACGTACCACAAATATATATGTCTCATTGGCCAGACTTGGGTATTTCATTCAAGCACAAATGCAAAAACAACAAGGTCATGGATGTCGTGGTTGAATTAATCTTAGACACTGGCAACCACTTGGGCCGCACCCCAATCCATCGTTTTTCACCCACCATGCCACCTCAGTATGGACCCAGCCATATACAAATCAGTTTTGACCAGGCTCCTTATGGAAACGGTCCAACCCGAACTGGCAAGCCACGTCCTCCCTGAACCGAACCACAGGCAACCCAGAACTAGGTTCGCCCTTTTTATGGTCTCTTCAGCCACGTAATTGAACTTATCTCAGCCACTGGCAATTACTTATCTGCAAAATACTTACTATGGACTTGGTTTAGCTTCTTCAGGTTCTCAGTGGGGGTAAAGGGGAGTTTTTATTTCTGCAGTAAATTGTTAGGATCTACGTGTATGTTCTGCATAGTGTTGGTGTGCTTACTCTGTTTTGGAACTTGGCACAGTTTTTTTATGAGTCATTACTATTGTGCATGGAGGCTACCATTTAACAAGGGTGATGTTGGTTTACACGTTTACACGGGAAAATCAAGTGAGATTTATTGGTCAAATAAGTCAGTCAGTGGTAGGGTAAAACAGACCCAAGACCCATGACAGGAGAAAAGAGGCCAAGTCTGATTTGATAACAGGTTAGTGGGTGAGAAGCGAGAAGGAATCTAATGGTGAAACAGTCCTCAGCCAGCATAGACTAGGAGGTTTTTACTAGGTATGTGAACCTGGACAATGCATATGGTACATGTCAGAATGGCCCTCTAGGATGGTTTCCAGAGACAGAAAGGACTACCAAGCTATGGCAGAGAGAATGATAGAGCAGAGAAAGAGGATGCTGTGGCTTTGAATGAGGAGAGGAGTGGAGGAAATGTACCGGTTGCTCTGCTATCATTAATAACCTGCATAGGATCAAGAAGATAAGATCACACACAAAGCCCCAGCATTATATTTTGAAAAGGAGTTTTTTTCTGTTATGTGATTGTGTCCTTGTTTTTTTCTATTTATCTTTTTTGGTTTTTTTCCTTTATCTTTTTCTTCTGTGTACAAATGTTTGTGCGAATAGCATATGAGTCGTGTGTTCTCAATTCGAGCATTGGTAAATCACTGTCTTTTCTCTGTGCATCATTCTAATGTGTCAGTTGCTGGTTAGCTGTGGTGTTGACTAGAGGGCAGGGTTTTTCCTCTTCTAATGACTGCTTGCTTTTCGCTGGCATTCGTGAATACTTCAGCAATGTGCAGGACTTCACACATAAACTCAAACATCATAAATCCACGAAATAGCACAAGGTGCAAGGGCCTACACAAAATCACCCATCAAAGCACAGAAAGACCTCGCCAAGGAAGGTGCAGCAGACACACAAAAATAAACATATCTAATCCAATTCCATAGTCTCGGCAAACGCAAACCCCAAGCATGCTGGAATACGCACACCCACATGAAGGAGTTAACTAGAAAGTTAAGTTTCAACAAATGGCTTTAGGTGGAGGCATTCTGATAGGCAAAACATTAAATCATGGAAGTGCCACACACAAAATGTTGGCAAAAACGAAGCAAATAGGTTAGAGGCAACATTGCACGTAAAATAGAACAGTTCTGCAGAGTAGTATGAATCACACACACTTTGATGCGTTCAACAAACTCCTTTAATCCAAATGGAAGGGTGCCAGCATGCAGAGACAGAACAAACAAACACGGAGGCTGACATTGAAATAAAACACAAGCGACATAATTCTCACTCAGTAACTGATGTGTGCCGTTATAGCATATTTCAAGCCAGCTAGCAGGGCTGGTGGCACCAAAACGAAAGTCCAAATAATGGAATCAGTTTCTGCCACCCTCACAAATGTGCCTGTGGCTCCTAAGCACATGTTCAGTGTGTCACAAATGTTGCGATACAGTACAATAGTATGTACAGGGTACACTGTATATAGTGTTGACATTCCAGACGAATGGCTGAACATAACCCGCTACATGAACAAACACACACACAGTTAAGTTGTAAGTAAACACGTTAACTTAGCTCCTGTAGGCAATCCAATGGAAGTGTCACTTCAGTTATATGTTATGCTATGTTGTGTGTATCTCTATAGCACAAACCTTACCACGGAGGGTTTCCCCGCGAGGAAGCTGCCGTGGCTGTAAAACAGCTTTCAGGGAGCCCTTCCCAAGCCGTAGCCCTCAGGCCAGAAGCTGTTTCGCGTGGAGACCCAGCTCATGCTAGTCCAGTAGTAAAAGGTTGATGAAAAATGTATTACTTACAGACATCTGATAGGTAGTTCTTTAATTAATATTTGTATATGTTCACTTCATACCGAAGTTTAGTCTGTTTCCAAGTGCTCCCAATTTTGACACAGAAAGAACTGAGGCATAAGCAAATTATATAATTTGCCTATTATCAGAAAATGTGGATGGGCTGGGAAACATCTAGTAGAACTCATGACTCCTAGTTCCACACAACACATCACCTTCAACCAATAAGTACAGCAAGGAAAAGAATTTAGGGCCAGATGTAGGAAGATTCCAATTTGCGACTTGCAAATTGCGAGTCAGAGCGACTCGCAATTTGTGTGTCACAAATTTGAATGTAGGATGGCGTCCCTGCGAGTGGCGGCATTCACAGGGATGGTGGCCTGCTACGGACAGCAGACCACCATGTCTGTGACTGCTTTTTAATAAAGCAGTTTTTTTTTTTTTTGTAATGCAGCCCGTTTTCCTTAAAGGAAAACGAGATGCATTACAAAAACGAAAAATGAAACGTTTTTGTTTCATTTTTTCAGAGCAGGCAGTGGTCCATAGGACTATAGTCCATAGGACCACTGCCTGCTCTGATTTATTTTTTGAAGTTCCATTCACAACGGGGTAGGGGTTCCATGGGGCCCCTTCCCTTTTTGCGAATGGGTTACCACCCGTTTGAAATGGGTGCAAACTGCGATTGGTTTGCGACCGCGTTCGTGGTCACAAAGCAATCGGGCATTGGACTGAGACTCACAATTAGGAAGGGGACTCCCCTTCCTAATTGTGACTCGCAAATCTGTTTTGCGATTCGGTATCCAGGTTACCGAATCGCAAAAGGGTTTTGTGCTTTGCATAGTGCAGTTTGCACGTCGCAAGCAGCGAAAATCGCTGTTTGTGACGTGCAATCTGTTACCTACATCTGGCCCTTAGTGATTGCAAATCAATTCCGAAAACCTTCTTGCGCTTACAACAAAGTCGATGCAATGGCACTAATTCAGATCCCAAAACCAAATCTACTTGATGTGCTTATAATGGACCTCATCGTGCCACAAATTGCAACAATGTACTGATGACACTTGTTGCCAGTCAGATGCATATGACCGGCTATTCGGAGGTATGGCTAAAGCATTAAAATCATTATCACCTCAAGGTGGTATGCAGCCCACTTAACTGAGGACATGGACCACTCCCTGACAGGACAATTCGATGAGTTGTTCCAGATCCTGAGTGCATGGTCTGAGACTGCTCTCTTCTGCCTTTTGTCTTTCTATCAGTTTTTTTGTCTCCAGTCTGGTAATATCCTGGTTCCTGGTGTGACAATGTCCACCTCATGGGTCAGGTATTTTGTAGGTATGTATGGCAGTTCATATCCAAGTTATTAATTTCCAAACAGTAAACAGCACGTGTACCTAATTTATTTCCTTTGGAATGATGAATGTGTGGGTTGTCCCAGCCAGCATTCAAACTTGTGACCTGTAGGGCTTTCTAGATATCAGCAACACTTAACCTGCTGAGTCATCTTCATTCGGGAAGAGGCATTGGTAGAAAGCATTATGACATGTGAAAAGTACATGCTTGAACCTGTGCAACACTGATGGCACTGTAGCAATCCTAAAGGGCGAGCTCTTGAAATTGACTGCACCCTTAGTTATAATTAGCTAGCTAAGTAGCTAGGCCACGTGCTTTTTTTTCTAGTTCTATTTAATAATACACACTATGTAAATTAATCATGCAGAAACCTTTAGCACCTTGTAGAGTCACAACAAGCTCATTAATCATGGGAGAAGGATGGGAGTGAATCAATATATTTCTGTCTGAAAAAAAAATAAAGAGTATAATATTAACTTGGTAAGATACCCCAGGAAAAGCATAGCTCAAGATGAGTATTTCACATGTCAGAATAGGAGCACCATTGACAAAGTGTATATTTTTTAGGGTCGGGACAGCATTGTTGGCAGTCAACAACTAAGAGGTTTAAAAATGAAAATTGCCCCATGTGCTGATCCCCATGTATAATAAATCAAATTATTGAACTCTTGATTTACTGTTGAAATATTAGTGAGCTATTCAGTGACAAGCTAGGGATACTGAAACAGTCATGTAATAAAACTCAAACCAGATGCTAGCCCAATTCAACATAAAGTATGAGACATAGGCCAGCCCACAAGACACGATGCCACCCCCATCTCAAGAAGAGAATGCGATGGGAGTGAGACTATTAATACCACATAATCATCTCCTCAGCTTTGCCCCTTTGTAGTAGCCTAAAAGCAGGGAAGTTAGATTCCGTATCATGTTTCTTAGGTCTTTAAACAAAAATGTAGGGGGTAACGGTCACTGTCTATCCATAATTATTGAAATCATTGTGACCCTAGGCTGTGGTTGATTTAAATATATCAAAATCAAACAGACCTGGAAAGAAACTTACATGACCTAACTGACCTCAAGACCTAACTGACTTATTACACTGCTGGGTGCATTCCGTTTCAAGAGAATACCTTTGGGCTTGCATCAGTGACATCGTTGTTTTAATGGTTGATGCATCAACTTTTCAGACACAAAGAGGACATACTAGTCTACTAGCCAGGCGAGGTAGATCGTGACAGAGCTTTAGAGACTGCACTTTAGATTTTGAAGGAAAAGGGAATGATGTTTCTAAGGGCAAGTGTGTGTTTAGCAAACGGGGTAGAATATCTAGGACATATCATTATAAGTCAAGGGGTCTTGCCTAAAACTAGATCAGGCAGCTGTGCCATTTGACAGAAAACAATGTTTGCCCTTCCTCGATCTGCAAGAATATTATGCCAAGTTCTAAAGAAAGAAGAACTTGGCATATTAGTTTATAAAGAAAGAAGCCTCATGTATGGATTGATGGATAGGCAGAAATGTTTTAGAAATATTCAAAAGAGTATTATATTAGTGGAGGAACCACTGCACTATTAGGGCAATGGAGTGTCGCCCACCCCCCTGCATTTGTTGCCCCCTTGGCTCCAGAGGCAAATGTTAGATTCACAATTTTGTTTAGACTTGTTTTCCCCGCCATGATGCTTTCATTGCACGCCAGGTCCCAATCAGCATGAGTGAGAGCATAGAGCGGGCAGGCAGGGATGGGGCTTTACAGCAGGCTTGGCTTGAAGGAAAGTGTGCATGTTGGGTTGGCCGGGTGTCTTTCTCTGTCCAACTCGACATGCGCACTTGAGGCTTCTCCTACATGTGCAATGTTAGGTTAGTGAGCTCTTGGTCTACTAAGGCTGCTTTTTTTTTCGGCTCCAGCCAATCCAGATGCAGCTTTCACGCTGTTTGAACAAGGAAGCAGAGTTGAAGTCGGCTCAGGAGATGCCTCTCTACTATGGCAATCGGCCACGTTGGAGTTCAGTGGCGCCCACAGATTTTCTCTCTGCAGCGTGCTAATAAAACTAATCGGACTTGGAGAGACGATACTGACAGCTATTGGCCTTTTCAGAAATGCAAAGAGGACCATGTTATCTATGAGGCTATCCCCAGTGAGTGAGGTCAGTGGGAATTTGAAACCTTTCATTCTTTTATGTCATATGAAACCCCCAATTTCGCTTTTGTGGCAACTCTGCAAATTTTGCTGTGCCTTACACAATATGCCTACAAACACTAATGATGGACAGAGCGCAGAACCAAACATTCATACCTAGTCACAGATCTGGGTTTAATCCATCAATTCTTTTGCTCACCATGCCACTCCAGTTTAGACCCAGTCACATGCAAATCAATCTTGACCCTGTTTCCCATGAGAACATTCCAGCCCAGCCAGGTCCTCATTGGACCAGTAACAAGCATCCTGGGACCAGTTTCAGGGCATCACCCTACATCAACCAGGCTAGCTTGAATGCAGTAGCATAGTGAGCCCTGGACCCAGGTCTGGACATACCCAGCACACCTAGGGTGACAGAAGCAAACAAACACAAATGATGAACGGAATGCCTGCCTGAAGAGGGGTGATACCCCAAAACCGGTCCCAGGATGCTTGTTTATTGTCCAGGGTGGACATGGCTTGGAAGTTCAGGCTGGACTTTTCCCATGGGGAGCAGGGTCAAGACTGATTTGCAAACTGGAATGGCATGGCAAGCAAATAAACTGATGGGTAAAACCTAGATCTGTGATTGGGGTGAATGTTTAATTTGTTCCGCATTCCATCTATCATCTGTTCTTTTTAGACAGTACACCTGGCATTTTCAAAATGATTGGAAATATGATCTTAAGAACTTTCAAAGGCTGAGAAATGTATGTTTTGGTACGTTACGAATGCTTTGAGTTATGTGAATAATGTGATTCAACGGCAGGAGAACCCCTATGAGCCGCCCGGTGCCCTTAAACATCAGCATCAGGGGACAGCTTTCATAGCAGGAACTCTCCCAATACATATCATAAGCGAGTGCTGGAGGATGATGTACACAGAAACAGGAATGAAGCTACAAGCATTAAAGGTGTAAGATAAAGATGAATCTATAGAAATAGAAAAGTATGAACAGTTACAGACAACAAAAATCAAGGAAAATGGTGAAGTGAAAAAGAGGAAAAATTTCAGATGAATATCTCTTAACTGTTTTGGCTATAAATAGATTAACTGTATAGTTGCACAATGTGTCTCTCCAGTTGAATACACTGTTTTAACCATGAACTGACAAGAGGCAATTGTAAAAAAGAGCTTTATCTCTTAGCGCCTATTTCCCTCTCTAATTTACCCTCTAATAAATAGAAGTTTTACCTAACAGCGGTGTAAATACCAAAATAAGCATAACCCCGCCTTAGTGAGATGAAACAAATATTGCGGAACACAAGGCTCACGCTTGTCATCCTTACTGAGTTTCCACTCATTTGTCCATGATTCAAACGCATTTTCTTTCTAAAGCTTGACTTATTTTGTTGTCTTTTCTTAATAAGGTGACAATTTTCAGCTGTGATTTTTCTAAGGTCAACAAGCAGCCTCGGGTTTCTAATGACCCTTCTTTAGAGTATTATTTCACAGTTCAGGAGGCTTCAGGTTTACAGTAAAGCTTGACAAAGGGGAACAAACATCTGGGCCAGTCATTAAGAGTACACACGAATTATAGAAATACAACAAATTACACTGCCTGATATTTGTTGCTACAGCAAAGAAACAGCAGGATTGTAGAGATCATCCCTAATTTGCAAGAAGTAAACACAATTCCTTCTAGTTACCCTGAATCTTGTTTCTTGAGATGGTTATAAATAGTTATACCTTTTCCAACTCACTGCACTAAAATTTGTGTTGGGAGTCTGCCCATGGTCGTTTTTATTGCAACCAGCCTGTGGTTACTCGACTTCGCTTCATGTTTTCTCAGCTCCATGTGAGACATGCAGTGCAGGCACTTCACCCACACTACATGTATATCACCTGCTCAAAGCACCCACATTACTCAGTGTGCATGCACATCATTCACGGCACACAGACATCACTGTCAACCCGTGCATTAAACCACCACATCCTAAAAGCCACTTTTTATGCTCATTGCAACTGTCTGTACTTTGTTATCTTGGCACTTTTCTTATTTTTTTACACAGTTATTATTCCGAAATAAAGGCTAGCCACTTTTTATTTGGGTGTGATGGATCACCGCATTCGCAGCATTCTTCTCGGAGGGTGAGCCTACATGTCATCATTACCAACACCCACCTGGGCCTGAGGATCATTTGGAAAGTGCAGCACTTACCATCAGCATCCTCAGGCTCACAAAGGAAGTGCAGCGGGTCAAGGTCTATGGATCTGGTGTGCCATAATTAAACACTGCAGCGGTGTTGGAACAATTGTCATAGTGGGGGTGCTGCCATCAGTGTTGCATAAGTAAAATCTTAGGGATTGTGAAAAATCCAAAGGTAGCACAAGGCACGTGGTAAGGGTGTAGTATGTATCTGGTGGTCACGAAGGTTGGGGCACACTGTTGCAAATATATTACTAAAGGATGGTGCAGTAGCGCACTGCTATTCACAGATAGCACATTTCCAGTGAAATGTGCATTACATTTTCACAATCACAAAAAGCAATAATTTGCTCACTCTTTTTTTTTTTTTAATAATCCTCCTGAACCTCCATTATGATAGTCAGACTTGCTTGCTTCACTTGCAATGTAACACTCATCCATGACGTTTACACCCGATCACCTTCAAATGTCACCAGCTGCCACTGGCTTTAACCATTTATTAAAATGTGCTATTGAAGTTGAAGTATTGAAGTTATTGAAGTTGATGTAAGTACCTTCTGCATCTGAGGTATGCTGTGATGCAAACTGATGTATCAAAAAATATATGGCTGCATTTGCTTCAAGGACTTTACGTCATCTGGATTGCAACTACACTGTGATATTAAAAGAAAACTTGTCATGCACCTAGGGAGTTGAGAAATTCAGACAATTAGTTTGGGGAAACAACTTTAATTTTCCAACCAATCATAAACTGGTATGGGTACAACCCTGTTGGCAACATGTATCAATGAGTATCAATATGATATGCAATACAAGCATGGTGTCACAAACACAGTAATTTTGAGACATTAAGGTCAGCCTCTCCATCACCCTGCACTGGGGCAAGAATGCTAACAACAACACAGGCTAAAGTGAAACAGAGGTAAGGAGGAAGGAATAGAGGGTGACACACTCCTGCAGGCTGGTGTCCACAAAAGCCAAAATGGATTTTGGGGACGCCGAGACTCTGGACCAAACTGTGTAACATCAAAATCTCCCCCAATGGTTGAAGAGAATATAATTACTGAAGGATTGACAAATTAGGACAGGAATTACAAATAAAGATAACAAAATGTAGGACTTACCCGGTGCAAGCAGGTGGGATGCAGTAACTAGTCTCTAGCGTACCGCAGACTCTGCTCAGGTGTCGAAGATGAAATACCCTCGTTGTAGTGGGAGAGAGGAGGCTTGGACAACAAGACAAACTGACAAGAGAGTAACAAGACCGTAAGCACAAACAGTAGGTAAGGGAACTAGAGAACGAAAGGAAACCAGACATGGTAAAAAACAGCAAAGGTGTGTGGATTAAACAAGATGAGCACGAACTGTAGCAAATAGCGAAGAGTCACTACAACCTCTGTTGCCAGACAAGGGAACTTTATACGAGTGGGTCTGAAATACTTGGTTTGCCACTTCCTGACCAAGTGTACCTGAGTGTGCTGGTCCTCTAGTGGGTGAGACTCCGCGTGAGTCTGGGAAATGTAGCCTTTTGAGTACAAGTCTTTGTTTGCCACTGCCCTATATGCCATCTATCAAGTTTCCAGTCTCAAATCTACTAATGTGAGTTGAGGCCTGACACATGGTAATAAATGCATGGGCGGATTCCTTTTATAGATTTCTGCCTCCTGCTAAAATAGAGAGCAATTGTGATAATTAGCATGATGACTGTCAAGGCCATCAATGATATAGACAGAGGAACGGATATGAGCATTGAAAATGATGTTTGGATGACAAAATTGCTTGCATACAGCAATCTCGAGAGAGTGATATGCTATATCAGCGAAAGGTGTCAGAGGGGAAATGGATTATCCATTATCTGGCAACCTTATTTGAAAGTAAAAAATTGGCTATTTAGGAATGGCCTTTTCTGTAGTAGGTTTAGGCTAGCTTTCCCAACTAATTTTAGACATAAATTAACTTTTTTAGCACATGCATGACAAAACACCACGAAAACACGGTTTTTGGTTGCCAGGTACGGACAGAAAATTTGAGTTATTACTATAAAGTTGCGATGACTTAAAAAAACTATGCAAGGACTTAAACTCTTAGACTACTTATCTGAACCATTTGTTAAATTCAGAACCCAGAAAATTTGAGTTATAATTGCTATAACTGAATTCCTATTCTAAATATCTTATTCTAAATGGTACGAGTGAAAACTTGTGGAAGACTCAAACAATGCCACTGCAATTGAATGTCTACAGGAAATCGTCAGCAGGGAAGGGCACCATGCAAAAAATGATTAATGAGGGTGGTTCATATTTCATATAATTAGAAATGAAAAATGTCTTAAACATGTCAGGCAAACAAAATAAACACACCTCCTTGAATCACCCACAGGCGATGGCCAAGCTGAGAAAACTGATTGTGTTATCAAACACTGCATTTCTAGCAATAGCATCTTCATTGATGTGTTAAAGTTATGACAGGCTCACAAAACATCCACAGTGTTACCAAAATACCACTGTATTTACCATTCAGCAGACAAATATAATTGACACTGTACCCTACCTGGATGTGTATTTGGAATGAACACAATCGTGTTCAACAAGATAAATGCCAAAATTAAGTTTTAGTAACACGCAACATAAACACTAGCAAAAATTTAAAACACATTATAACAAAAAAAATGTATGTATAAAAACTAAAATTCATATAGGAGATTTGATAAAGATCAAGAACACCTCAAGAGAGAATAAAGGAAAAACATTATATTTTTATACAGGCACAGAAAATGAGAGTTGGCAAAAGGTTGGTTTGCACGGAGCAAAAAGCTGGAATCTGAACAGAATTGAATATAGCAGATACAACATGTTGGTATTGTACAGAGGTGGAATGTACCAGATAAAGCATGTTGGTTTTGAGAATGAATCCAATAGAAAGATTGTTATGAACAACAGGTCGGGACTACACAGAGTTACAATATCTGTGGAGTTTGTTGGTGATGGCTACAGAGATGAGTCTGCCAAAAGGTCATGTGTCTTTTTTAGTGTTAAGGTGTGTGAAATCACATAATTTTTACCCCTGAAGTACGTTAGTTGCCAAAAATGTTATATGAAACTACACATAAATCCTGTGTGGGCATATCTCACTTTCAAAGGTCACTTGAGATACCAGCAGAAGAAAATGCCACTTGTTATGCATGTCCTGCTCAAGTATGTCAACCATTCTCTGTTCAAATCAGTCCCCTGCAAAAAATAATGTGTGGAATTTCACGCTTGTCTAATTTATGAGAGTTTGTGTAAATTGCATAATATGAAATTGCGTGAATCATGCATGTTATGTGAGTTTAACAGAACATTTCACACAGGCCTATTTTAAATTAGTAAATATGGCCTAAATTATTATGAGATGGATTGAGATGAAATTCCCTCTGTGGTGCCACCCACCTTTATTATAAATAGTTATTGTTTTTCATGTTTGTTTGTAATATATCATTATATTCATAAACAAAGTGAAAGTGCTGAGGGCAGGCGAATGGTATAGGGACATGGACTCGGATAACAGAGGCCAGGAGGGAGATGGGCAGGGGCACCAAAGTGACCTTACAGGGCGAGCCTCAGGGGTTGCAGCAGCACAGTACACTACACAGGGCTAACAGGACGTCAGTGCAGCACAACGGACCATGGAAAGCAATAAGGAGGAGGATAGGGCCATGCGCATGAACAACAGAGAGCAGAGGGGAAAGAGGCAAGGGCAGCAAGGCCACACAGAGCTGTAATGAGGGAGCAGGGGCATGGACTTGGACAATGGATGGCAAGGAGAGGGGGGCAGGAGCAGCAAACTTGGGTAGGGGGCAGCACAATGCCAGGCCCGGCGCTGCATCCAACCCCCGTGCATTGCTATGGGTATCTTAACGTTTAAATAAAACAGAAATTCAATGAAAAAACAAAAGTTACAGGGATGTTATAGTTAGGAAATAGAATTTTTTTAAAAATAATTCGAATTCACTAAAAAACAAAGGTTACAGCGACGTTACAGTTATGTTCAGCTTTTACATGCACAAAACCATATAAATTCAGCTGTTATAGTTAGAGTTATTTCAAATAATTAGAACTTGTGCCTTAATGTAACTATAACTTGCATCCTTGCGATGCACTGCTAATTACCCCAGTTATTACATCTCTCCATGACATCTGCTTTGATATCATTGATAATATCACTGTAACATCTGCAGTAAAATTACTGATGAGAAAAATGTGCATGGGGAGGGTGCAAGTTATAGTTACCGTAGGGCACAAGTTATAGTAACATGAAATAACTCTGAGTTTGCCACTCACTTCAGCTGCTGCTCTGGAAAGTTTTGCTGTGAGTCGTCAAGTGGGGCAGAGAAAGAGGGAAGGGTCCCAAAACGCATTTTCCCCATGCAGCTTCCCACAGGGATTTTAGACATGACTACAGCCCGACTACAGTGCAGCTGCTGTGCAACATGGCTGAAAGAAAAGAAAAAAGCACTATGACGCAGCCAGTGTTGACCGCTTTTTTAGGTCAAACCATTACCATACCAGAAAGCGCAGCTATCTGGTTACAAAAGACATAATAGGGGCATGCCAGAAACTGACCTAAGAATACATTCACCCATTGCTTACTAATGGCTTTGCTTTTGTCATTCACATTTGCTTGCATTTTATTTGCAGGCTTTGTTTGTTTTAGTTCCTACAGCTTGTGTTTGTCCCACCAGTGGAGCATAGCCTATTTACCACCTCTCTCATTAGCAGCTCCTATCCTCCCACAAGTCCTTGCTCTCAAGGGACATGTTATTCTTTTTATGGAAGAATTCAGTGAGAGAGAATGCTTTCGATCTCTCACTCATCTCTCACTCATGTTTTCCCCCAAAATCAGGTAAACTGAGCTTCGTGTTGCAACTGTTATCTAACTTTTTTCGGCTTTGTTGGCTTTGGTTTCATGCTCCTTTGCACAGAATCTTTGTTGCCGTTTACAGTTATAATATCCTTTCTTAACTTCTTAACACGCACACCACTGTGCGCTCTGTTTCACTTTCTTTTCACAAAGCTTAAACACAATCTTCTTTTTCTAAATGCGCATAGGCTTTTGTAGCTTTATGTTACTATTTTTAATAACTTCTATTTCTCATTACAAGCACCCTTGCGCACTGTGTCTATTTTTAACATATTGCTTTACCATTAATTCCTGTTTGTTAAAATCCTACTGTGCACACTACTGTAAATACTCCGGCAATAATTCCATGTAAAGCATGATGACATTGATCCTTGTGAAAACAAGAAAACACTTTTTCCATATCTTCAGTTTTGGTTTTAAATGAAATTGAACATTGAACCTTTACTACTCATTGGCATGATGCAACTTCTCTGCTGCACCAACTACCAGACCCACTTACCCTCCAATTCACTTACTGTCTCAAACATTGACGTGGAAAGCCTAACACTGATCCTTGGGGAAGCATGGAAATGCTGTCC
Source organism: Pleurodeles waltl (assembly GCF_031143425.1). Lineage (NCBI taxonomy): Eukaryota > Metazoa > Chordata > Amphibia > Caudata > Salamandridae > Pleurodeles > Pleurodeles waltl. The sequence goes on along the minus strand of NC_090444.1, from coordinate 1,667,050,835 downwards.
CCAAATCATCTGCTTCCTTTGTAAAAACGAAAGGGGAACGTTGGGTCCTTCGCACTCATAGGCCCTGGTGCAACTGCTCCTGCTGCATCAATAACAAATACAACCCTTCCTCCGTTAAAACACAAAACAATTCCCATAGTTTTGCCATTTTTAAAATAACAAACACATTCAATTCATGTTTTATTTTTTTCTAACTGGAGGTAACCCTGATTCAAACAGTTTCCAGACTTAAAATTTCATGAGCAAGCCATCCCTTAAAGTATATAAGCTCAAAGATCTGACACTCTCACCCTCCGTTAGTCAGTCATAATTTTTTATTCGGCTACGACTGGCCACAGAAGCACAACACATGCATCCAAAACAACATTAAAAGGATAAAGTCATTCCAGTGGTAAGCTGTGATATCAAAAGCTACTATTTAATGCATTCAGACTATAGTCCATATCACATCCTAAAAATCAGGGAGTATTGTAAAAAATGTAACATGTATTTTCAAGGTCAAATTGCATCCTCCATCTTTTAACATGAAATACTATAATTCCATTTTAACTTTTAGACAAGGAAAACACAGTACTTTGCAACAGCCAATCTTTGTATACATATCCATTAGGGCCCGCTCAGTCCCTCCACCTTCTGAGGTCGATATTTTAGGTTAGTTTGCAATGAAAACAACAAGACATTTTATTATACGTTAGAGTATCTGTATTATTTTAATCCACACTAAAAAGAACTTCAATTGCTGTGCACATTAAAAGCAGTTCGATCTAGCTTGTGACAACGTATTCTCTGCATGCGCTCTCGCTTGTGAGGGGTATTATTTGCAATAAAGGACTTAGAACTTGCCCATTGCCTACCATTCCTTGACCTCATTGTTACTCTTCTTCACTGCCTCTTGTTTGGCCAGTGAGTGCTGGGCTTCACTTTCTTTTCTGTCTGTGAACCATGGACCAAGCACTGATTGCTTCAACTTGAATAGTGTCCATCCACTGATCACGCTTTAATTCAGGTATGCATTTCCGACACTTGCTCTGTTTCCTGTTCTCAGGCAGCTTTCTCCAGCTGTTCTTTTTTCAAATGCATTTTTGGACCTTGTTTATCTACTCCTGCATCTTTTGTCTTACTCGTACATTACATTTTATGTGGATTGAATTAAGCTGTTACAATGCATAAGTGCCAATCTAAAAACACTTTTACAGCTTCATGATGCTTGCTGCTACATACATATTTTCATTGCCTTTCATCCTTCATCCTCTTATGCCTGATACTTTTGTTTTAATTTTAAATTTAGGTTCTTGTTTAAGTTACTTACACCCACAACAGTAGAACTCTGGCACTCTAAGCCACCCCACTCTGTGCTACCCCACTCTATTCCACGCCACTCTACACCACTCCACAGCACTCTATTCCACTCTATGCCACTCTACTCTATGCCACTCTACTGTACACCACTCTATGCCATTCCACTGTATGCCACTCCATTCTATGCCACTCCACTCTATGCTACTCAATCCAATGTACTCTACGCAACTACATTCCACACAATGCTACTTTATGGCAGCCTATGCCATTTTACTTCCCACAGTGTCACTCTACTCCACACAATTTGCGTCTACACTGCTCTTCTTTATGGCACACCACTAACTTTTAGCCATACTGAACAGCAGCCATGCTGCTGCATATCATGGCCAAAAAGCATCGGCATAGCCAATAACTCTCACATGGGTGAGATTTCAAGCTTTTGCCAGTGATTGTTTTTTCTTTACTTTTAGCCGTGCTGAACATAGCTAAAAGACATTGACAAAGCCAAGAACTCTTGCATAGGCTGGACCTATTGGCTTTGCCAAAGCTTGTTGACCTTGAATGCAAAATTCAGCTATTCAAATTATCACCATTGCTACTCACAGCATGAATGCTTGCATAAAATATGAAGCAGTGGAGCACTTGGAATGCCAGGGACCTACAGCCTCAGGGGCCCACAGTCAGCTGAATATCCACGAGGCACCAGACATTGGCAGAGGAACGGCTCTTATACCATTCTTGCGAAGTTAGTAGGACTGTATATATAACAATAAGAACTTCACAATGTAGAGACTTAAGTCCTAGTTTAGATTTCGGCAGACTGGTTACTCCATCACAATGATGATGGATATCCTGTCCGCCTAAATATAAATTCCATTATATCCTATGGGATTTATATTTTGGTGAACAGCATATCCGTCACCGTTGTGACAGAGTAACTCAGCCGCTAAAATATAAATCAGGTCCTTATTCTACGTATATAATCAGTAACTGTTGGGTAACAGATGTTAGCATTAACCTTGAACATGACACTATGGGTCCCTAAGAACCTGTGAAAACAGATCTAACCCTTCTGTTTGGTCACTCTTGTATGCCCAAGGTAAAAAAGGTATGAAAATGCATTTTCAAACATTTATTGAAATAATCGTATTCTTGCAAAGAAAGCATGAGCTGCAATTATTAGAAAGATGAAACATGTTAATGTAATCAGCATTATTAGAAGTGTGAACAATATAAACAATTCAACCATGTTAATTGTTACTAATGTTGCTAACTCCTATCTAATGCTATACTAAAGAGAGCATCGCAGGAGTACCCTCTGCCAGATCAGTTAGGATAGTCCAACCCCCATACCTTGGTCTTATCAGGAAGCCAGTTTAAGAGCATGGGTTATCTTCCTTTGTAGGATGGAGATCAGTAGGGCTGCATCTCAGTCACAGTTCACAGCGGTTCCATGATCATCTGGCATGAAGTCCTCCTCTCAATGGGAGTAGCATGGATGCTATTTATATTAAAAAAAACACTCTTCTTATCACACTGTGACAGGGGTGCAGAAAAGCTACTGTGGTTCATCTAGTGAAAACAGGTTGCCTCCTAACAAGCACAGAAAAGGAAAACAAGGGCATCACATTCTAATTGTACATCCCTGGAAAAATGTGCAGACTACAGGGTGACAATGCCTACCAGGAATAAATGTGTGAGCAGCACATACTCATGTTAGTAGGAAATTGTGTGAAAAGTCAACATTAGAAAAACATGTCAAGCTAAAAAAGTGAATCTAAAATGGAGACCGTAAGCAGGTCATCCAACACACCACCCCACTGAGAATGTTGTGGCTTGAAAAGCCATTGAGTAGGACACAGGATCCTGAAGCTCTGCTCCTGCCCAGCCTCACGAAGCACTTAACATAAACCTAGGTTATGCTGAGTGAGCCACAAGTACTGTCGGAGCTAGCTGAGGCTGTCAAGATATTAGAGGGACCCTGGGGGCAACTGGAGAGGTGAACTAATAGGGCCTGGAGACCACAAGATGTTCAAGACAGGTGGGGGGGTCAGTTGTATTCCATGCATTTAGGCAAGAACTCAACTCCTGTACTCGCTGGAGGTTTGTCTCTCACGTATTTACTGCTAACTTCCCATTTTTTACCCTACTCTTCTCCCCTATTTTCTGAATTCACCATGGTTATTCCTACATTGCTGGCTCATCAGCCTGCCTCTTCTAAATCAAATACAAATTCTACATTGTTTCCAATTTCCTTATTAATATCTACTCCCAGGAAATCTACAGATTCTTATCTATTTACTTGATAATTATCCACTATGGAATCTTGGACATAAAATAGCCTGAAACCTGATTTCACGCTTGCCTATCCTCTGATTATAAGGTTATTCAATACCTTCGTGCAGGTAAAAAATGAGCAGTCCAGCAATGTTTTTCAACCATTCTCTTTACCTCACAAAATGTATCTGGGTTCTTTTCATCATGCTGAACTTTTTAGTGTTTCCACAACTCTCTCTTCTTAAAGTACTTTCTTTTACATTCTTTATTATTGTTTTCCTGGTTCATTATCTTCTTTTGGTTTCCTCATTATTGATTTAATTTTACTTATCTGTTATCATCCTCACATTCTTTTATTTATTTTGTGACTTCAATATCTAGGCAGATATTTCCATTAGATCTGACTGGTCTCTTCTTCTTGAGTCCTTCAAATCACCTTGACCAGCTTGTGGTCGGCGAAATGTAGTATCTACTATTACAATATTATCTAGTTATTTAGCATTTAATAAATGCTAGATTCAGCTTCGAGGTAGCTAGAAAAATGGCTCAAGGCCACATTTTGTTAGTAATTTAAAATCTAATTTAATGGACAAGTTGGATTTTATATTACTATTTTGGAAATTACACTTTTAGAAACTTGTCATTTTTCTACCTAAAACCAAAAGGCTTTCCTTCCAGTGTCCAATTGTCACCTGACCATTGATTACTCTCCTGTGGTGAGATGTATATCACTCCTAAATAATGGACAAAGAGCTCTGGGTGTGGAGAAGGGTACTGCTCTCTTGACAGGATGGCCTTGGGCTGTGGCCAACCCCTTCTCTGACCTTCAAAGAATGCCTCCATTGTCACTGGCTCATGCCTAGGCCTGCCTCCCCTTTTGTTTCTCTAATCAGGCTGGCACCAAAGCTTGTGAAAATAGAGAACCTGATCACAACTGCTTTAGGAGGTGGACGAAGGCTTGCCCTCCACCCACAGGCTGGCACGGGGCATAACATTGGACCCCCACTGACCACTCCTCAGAGCAATCCTGGACCTGTAAAGATCAGAACATGGATTATCCTACTTTCTGAAACCTGATGGAAGACTGGATATGCTTACTGTGAGCCCAGGGCACCAGAAGTGACTCCAATGGTAAGCTGGCTGACTTCCTGTTTGAGCTACAGGGACACAACAAGCTTCCAGAGGCCTTTCTCCCAGCAACTGCCCAGCTCACCAGTTCCAACTGGACCTGCTATTGGACTCTGTTTGAGTGATTCCTAACCCCCAAGTGGTGCTCCCAGGTCCTGGACCTCTGGCTGGTATTAGAGTGTACTCCTTCTTTTCCGAAACTGCAAGAAATGGGACTTAGAAACATTGTTTCAACTCTGCCAGAACCGACGGAGACCTGGATCACTGTTGATGTCGCATCGCCGATGGCCTAAGCTTAGTGTTTTTTCCCACTGAAGGAGATCTGACTTACAGAAATGTTTTTAAGTCCGAACGTAGAGGGCTTCCTCAGGAATTATACAGAGCAGCATCCAGTCATCAATAGGCCTTCCCACGCACAGATTTTGGACTTCGTCTGGTCAGAGCTTTTCCACTTTCGTTGATGGCCGCTTCATGACAGCATTCTTCAGCAACTCACCATCTTATCCCCACTACAGATCCATCTTGCCCCGTCAATAGCTTTAGTGACTTCAGTAGTTCACCCTGACAAGGATTGTGATTATTATATGAGATCGTGTTAGACCTGTCAGGTTTAGGGTGGTTCTCCCCCAAACTTTTTGCTTGCGTTCCTCATATTTTTGCTGATTCTTTTTGTTGGCCTTAAGACTCTGAGCACTTTACCACTGCTGACCAGTACTAAATCCCTTCTCCTCTAAACATAGTAACATTGGTGTATACACAATTGGAATATTTAATTTGCTTGTAAGTCCCTTGTAAAGTGGTATACCATATACCCAGGACCTTTAAATTAAAAGCCACTAGTGGGGCTGCAGCACTGATTGTTCCACCCACTTAAGTAGCCATTTAAATGTGCCTCAGCCTGCCACTGCAGAGCCTGTGTGCGCAGTTTAATTGCCACTTCAACTTGGCATTTAAAACCCCTTGCCAAACCTTAAACTCCCCTTTTATTAAATATAAGTCAACCCTAGGGTAGGCCCTAAGTAGCCCATAGGGCAGGGTGCTACGTAATTAAAATGTAGCACATGTACTTTTAAGTTTTACATGTCCTGGTAGTCAAAAACTCCCAAAGTCGTTTTTCACTACTGTGAGGCCTACCCCTCTCATAGGTTAATATTGGGAATTCCTTAATAAACTTTTAAGCTGTAATTCCTGATTGAGAAGAAGTAGCTATAACATGTTTCATATCGTTGGAAAGATCATGATAAATCCTCTTTACAGGTAAAGTTGGATTTAACATTACCATTTTAGACATACCACTTTTAGAAAGTGGACATTTCTCCGCTCCTATAGTTCTGTGTGCCTTCAAACTGTCTCCTATACACGTCTGTGGTGGGGTGACAGCTGCACTTTTAGCATTTTCTCTAAACAGCCGCAAACACAGGAAGGTTAAGTGTGTCTGAGTGCTCATCAGCATCCTGTTGGCTCTTCCTGGCCAGGAAGGGCGATAGGGGAGACACTTATGCCTAAATAGGCAGTGCCTGTCCCCCACACAAAGGGCTGATTCATTCCTACTGATAGTCTGTAGCCAGGGTTCAGGAAGAAAGGATACTTGTGCACTTCAGAGACCCTTCTTTGAAGTCGTCCCCACTTCAAAGGCACTTTCGAGTATAAGTACTGGGTCTCTCATCCCACTAAATCAGAGACTCCTGGGTCTACAACGGGACTCTGTCAGAAGAACTGCTATGCTGCACCAAAGACTGCTACTCCCGACCTGGAAGGACTGCTTTTCTTGCTGTGGTGTCCTGCTGTCTGCTGCTCTCTAACCTTGCTGAGGGAGAGCTGGACTCTGCTTTGCACCCCAAAGTGATCTCCAAGGGCTTGCTGGCTTGCCTCCTGTTGCTTGAGACTCAGGGATATCAAAGTCTCTAGCTCTTCTCCTGTGCCTGGTTCACTGGAAGTGGACCCAGATACTTACTCCAATGAAAATCAATGCATTGCCTACTGTAAGAGGTAGAACCGACGAATCGCCATTGTTGCAAGAGCAGAACCATAACACTGCATTTGGAACGAGTGCTCCGCTATCGCACTGTCACCACATTGGAACCAGTGCATCGCCGCCACTGCTGAAGGAAGATCAGTGCATCCCTTCACTGCGTGAAGAAATCCGGTGTATCGGCTTAGGACCTAGCACATAAACACTGCATTGGAAGCACCACATCGCCGCCATCCTTGAAAGAAGATCGATGCATCCCTTCAGTGCATGGAGAAACCCGGAACTGATGCATCTCCATCACTGAGTGAGGAAAATCAATGCATCTTGTGACTGGGATCAGGATTAAAGTACTTTGCTCATCTGGCCCTGCGTGGGTCCTGTAACCAGCCTGCACTCCATCGTGGGCGGCCTGACTCCTGACTTTGTCCTGGTTCAGCCCGACCTTAAGTAACCCCAAAAGCGATATTTGCTTTGAAGCGCCAGAACTCTTTTATTCTTCTAAAATTCTTGCCTCGGCTTGTACTTAGTGGATTTCTGTCATTTTGGTCTTGATTTGTTCAGAATATAATAATCTATGTTTCTAAACATGTGTGGAGTCTTTTTGTGGTGTTTTCATTATTTTAGGGTGTGTGTGTGTGTCGCAGAAATACTTTATAGATTGCCTCTTTAGACAAGCCTGACTGCTCTGTGCCAGGCTACCAGATGGTGAGCACAGGTTATCTTTTAGTATGTATCTCACTCACCCTGACTAGAGTGGTGGTCCCTACTTGGAGTGGGTGCATACTCCTGCCAACTAAAGACCCCATTTCTAACAGATTGGTTCTTACCCCCCTCAACTAATACTCCAAATTCTTACAGCCTCAATGATCACACTGCAAATTTTCATCAAAGTTCAGTTTCATCTGCCTCTTGGAGGACCCTAAACTGCCTAAAAATCAACACTGATAAAACTGAAATCTTGCTTCTCTGCATTTCTGATGACTTCTTGTTATGGGGACCACCTGAACTCAGCCCCCCAACTCCAGATAAAGAAGTTCACTCTTTAAGCTTCTAGTTTGATGAATCTCTTCTCCTTTCAAATCAGATAAAGTTTCATTTTCTTGTTTCTATCATTTCAACTTCTGAAAATTCTCTCTTTTCACCCTTTGACCTATTGTCAACTTGTTAGCAATGAGTGATTATTTTAGACTCTCTTACTGTAATTCTCTCTGCTTAGGTCTACCACAATATCGAAATGCACTGACTATTCTGTATTCAACATGCAGCAGCCAGAATTATTATCTACCTTCCAAGATTCACGCACATCACACGCTATCCCTCGTAGCTTCTCTGCTTCTAGGCCACATCAAGTGTGTGCTGTGGTGCCACATTGCTTCAGATGCGACAAGTAGTATCCTGGTATTACGGTGCAATTTACTGGAAAGGATGGGTCCCACAATTGAGTTTTGTCCTTTCATATGTTGGGGGCCCAGGGCAGGCAAAAGAAAGAGTCTGTGACGACTGCTAGCACGGCTAACACACAATATAATAAATTTGCTGCGAGATGGTCTCCGCTGATAAACTAATTCTCTTAACTGGAACGTATTTGTGCTTTTGCTTCTAACACTGATAGCCCTCCAACTATGTTGACTATAAGTTGATGTCAGTCGACAAACTGTACTACTTTTTGTTTACCTCAGTCGCCATGCTGCCATACGCCTACATCCTGATGTACACAAGGAGAATTGCTACAATGCTTGTGTAGTAAGTTCGAACTTCCTTGTTCTCTTTGCTCCATACCGCACTTGGCCTGCAGCTGTTGTTTCGGAGGGGTGAAGAGGTTACTTCATGTTGAGTTTGTAACCACTAGTTAGACTGTCTTCTTGTCTTGCTCTTTCTGATATTGACTTTCAGCCATTTTTTACTACTAACATTGAAATAAATAAAAAAAATAGCAAAAAAATATGAGAGTTTTTGGAGGTGGCAATCTGAGGAGTGACAATTTATGCCATGAGGTACAGAAATCCCAAGCCCCCGGGTATCCTTTTTGCAGGGCATACAGGTCTGCAACACGTGGCGTCATGCTAGGGAGGGACGCCATCGTACCTAGCAATGTGACTCTACTAAAAAAAAAATCACTCCGAGCTGCCGTGCATTGATCTCCAAACGATCTTTGCCTCACTCGGTGCTTAATTTGTGCTTGTTGTTTCCGGTGCTGAGCACCGGCACTTATTTGTGAGGGCCGGGGCTTATACTTATGCCTCAAGCATTTCCTGCGAGCAAAAGACACATATGGTAAAGACGGAAGAAGGAAAAACTAAAAAGCCGTCATAAAGGGAGAAAGTAGAAGGTTGCAGGATGAGCTGAAGGGGCAAGGGTGGCCATAAATGGATTGAAGAGGCCCGAGATGGCTTCAGGGTTACGCTGCCTCAGTATTCAGTGCTGGCAGATTTAATTACAGCAGCCTCGTGTTTAAGAGAAGGGCTTTGAGCACTGGCACCTCCTTATTTACAAATTAAGCACTGGCCTCACTCAACTACCAGGATTTGAAGTTTAAACTTGGAAATTAACCTTTGCTGTGGGTGGTCAATTAAATGCAAGAGCACGAAAAAAAGAACTGGTAACGTCTTTCAACACTTGTGTCAATCATACCTCCTACCATCAGCAAAGCTGCGTACATTCTCCCGGTCCTGGACACGATGTTCCATCCTGCTGCAGTTTTTAATAAGCCCGTCCCCCGTCCTGCAGACCCACCAAGTTGCAGGCGGACAGTGGACACGAACACAGGAAAACAGACTGCATCCCTCAAACCCTGCTGACATTTCAATTAATGTTGCAGGGAACGTACTGGGTCAGCAAACAGTGATTTGTGACAAGACATTTGCGAGGTCTCAGTACAAACTGTTCAGCACTGCACCAACGTGAGAGTCACCACAACAAAATATACAAAAGGACAGAGGGAAAAAGAGATGCGTCGTAGGAAAAGCTATCCAACGCTGAGAATAGAAGAGAACTCAATGTGCATCTTGCATTCAGCCCTATCTAAACCATATTAATTTGACCTAAATTACCTGCTTTTTCTCTTTTCCACCGGCCACATATTGCATCAATATTTGTTTCATAGTGGTGTCTATTCTCGTTATTGTTATTTGGCACGTATACAGCGTTAATATTGTCATTAATATGGTATCTGTTGTAATGTGATGTGCCTTTATTAAAATAATCTTTAAGTGTTGTCATGGAAGCCGTGGCATTCTGCTTCAGACGGTTGTAAGGAGTTGGCTGAGGTAGAGGTCACATCAATTTTTCCAGATTATTAAACCATCTGTTTGATAAAGATACAGGCCCTGATTCTAAGCTTGGCGGGCGGCGGTAGCCGCCCGCCAAGCGGGAACCGCCAGAAGACCGTACCGCGGTCAAAAGACCGTACCGCGGTCAAAAGACCGCGGCGGTCATTCTGGGTTTCCCACTGGGCTGGCGGGCGACCGCCGAAAGTCCGCCCGCCAGCCCAGCGGGAAACACCCTTCCCACGAGGATGCCGGCTCAGAATGGAGCCGGCGGAGTGGGAAGGTGCGACGGGTGCAGTTGCCCCCGTCGCGAATTTCAGTGTCTGCAAAGCAGACACTGAAATTCTTTGTGGGGCCCTCTTACGGGGGCCCCTGCAGTGCCCATGCCATTGGCATGGGCACTGCAGGGGCCCCCAGGGGCCCCACGGCACCCCATACCGCCATCCTGTTCCTGGCGGGCGAACCGCCAGGAACAGGATGGCGGTATGGGGTGTCAGAATCCCCATGGCGGCGCAGCAAGCTGCGCCGCCATGGCGGATTCCCATGGGCAGCGGAAAGTCGGCGGTACACCGCCAGCTTTCCGCTTCTGGCCGCGGCTGTACCGCCGCGGTCAGAATGCCCGGCAGAGCACCGCCAGCCTGTTGGCGGTGCTACCGCCAACCTCCGCCCTGGCGGTATTTACCGCCAGGGTCAGAATGACCCCCACAGTGTTGGTGTGTCCTTCACAATATAAGTTTAGGGACCAGTTTAAACCAGCTTTTATTGTGAAGGAGCAATGTGACCTTTACCCTGAGAATCAGAGGAATTGTGTCGAAACTGTCGAGCAGATAAGACGACGGTTCTTTAAATGAAGTAAGGAACAAGGAGATGACGATGATTTGCAGCCAACCTGTACGGGATTTATGGAGGTAACCGCTGACAAGTTACCAGAGCAGTGACAGTGTTGACTTTCAGTATAGGAGCACTTGTGGTTTATCTGCGGGCCGTTTACTGTTCTTTGCATGTCACGCATTGCGTGTGAATTCCAGGATCTATTTCACACCTCATTTCAATCGCATTACCAGTTTGATAGTAGATACTAGCATCAAAGTGCAAGCACGAGCAGCGCGTGTGAAATTTAGCTTCAGCGCAAGCACTACATTTGAAATTCAAACTGGAGTCTACATATGAGCGCGAGTAGCACGTGTGAAATTTGCTTCAGTGCAAGCACTATGTTTGAAATTCGAATGCAGGATCAGGGCAAGCAACACCGCGTGTGCGTTTTGAACTGTTTATATATTGTATCGTCACTGTAGTGAACCCAGGACAAATACAATATTGCATTTAAGCACAGAGAACACAGAACATTACTGTCTAACGCCGCATGAATATCTCATCGGCTATCAGAACTTAATGTTACAGCAACGAAACGCTTCTGGGTGCACGGTCGTGGCTTAGAGGAAAGGCCCTTCAGAAGTTTATTGTGGAGCAAACAAAATATGATCTGTGGACTGTGAACTCATCGGGTATCGGAACCTTGTGTTAGGATGAGGAAACGCTTCCGTGTGCACGATCATCGTTTTGAAGAAAGGCCCTTTTGGAGTGGGCTGCAGGAGCAAACAGGATACAGTGGTCTATCAGGACTGGGAACCGGAAATGTCTTGTCGCTGTCGGTAGGGCAGGTATATCAGTCAGTTTAGGTCCCTCATAATCAGTAGCCTGGTAATCCTTACCAGGTCAGCAATCCTGTTGTGGGTAACCTCAAGGGGAGAGTTGTTACACCAAAATCCAGGGACCTCATATTGAGGCCCTTATTATGTTTGACACGTGAAGTGGTGGGATGGGGGGTGTCTGCACCAAGCTATCTTGTTACTCTGAATGCATGCCCCCTGGCTGGCAGACGTACGTGTGTGGTAGGTAGCTGGTGGTGCCACCTGCTGTTGAGTACTTTTGTAGCCAGTTAGTTACACTTTCAGAGACGTATTACAATGACTCTAGTCCTCTGAGTTTATAACAGGTGATTGTTAGAAATGTGGTCTCTAGTTGGCAGTAGGTTTGCACCCTGTCCAAGTAGGGACCCTCACTCTAGTCAGGATAAGGGAGATACCCGCTCAGATAACCCCTGCTCACCCCCTCGGTAGCTTGGCACAAGCAGTCAGGCTTATCTCAGAAGCAATGTGTAAAATATTTGCACATAACACACAGTAACAAGTGAAAACACTACAAATGGACACCACACCAGTTTTAGAAAAATCGCCAATATTTATCTATATAAAACAAGACCAAATACGATAAAAATTCAACATACAGTAATAAAAATATGAGTTCTGCAGGATTTACTCAAAAATACAGTTCCTTGAAGTCAACAGCTCCACCTGGGACTATCACAATGTTGTGATCAACAAAACCAATAGTTCAGGCCGGCCGCGGCGTTGCGGGCCAGCTACGGTGTCAGGAAGACCCACAAACAGTACCTTGGATTTGCAGGGCGTCGTGATCCTCGCGGTGAGCTCAGGAGAGCGGCATCGCTGACGTTGCGGTGTCGGTTCCGGAGTCGTCAGGCCCTTGAGGTCAAACGTGTTGCAGATCGAACTCCAGGCTGATGAAGTCAGGTGCGCCGGCGTGGATGGCGTCTGGGCTGCGGTGTGAAGCGGGCGGTGCGACGTGCGGTGTCCTCAGGTCACGGTGCAGGCAGCGTCGTTGCTGAAACGCTGTCGTCTGTAGGCCCAAGCCAGAGGTGCAGGACGGGACGGTGCTTTGTGACCCTCACGAGCGGTGTCCACAGGCCACAGTGCAGACAGGATGCCTGGTGACAACACAGGAGTCGATGGTTCCGGTGTCAGCAGGAGCGGTGTCATCGGGGATGCCCAGGCTGCGGTGTGAGCAGGCAATGCCGGAGTGCGGGGCCCACAGGCCACGGTGCGAGCAGCGGCTCGGTGAAGTCGTCCTATGACAGTGTTGGGGAGACCAGGGTCGCGGTGCAAAGGGGGGCAATGCAACTCTGTGTGGCGTCAGCAGGTCACGGTGCAGGCCAGCGACGTCATTGGCGGCGCCGTGGTGGTTTCTCCTCTTGAACAGCACAAAACACACAGTTCCCAGTGCTGCAGGTCGAGGAAACTGAAGTCTTTGGTGTCCCTGAGACTTCCAACAGGAGGCAAGCTCTTCTCCAGGCCCTTGGAGAATTTTCTCAAGCATATCACACAGCAAAGTTCACCCTTTGCACTCTTTTCAGGCAGAAGCAGCAACAGCAGGCCAGTCCAGCAAAGCAGCACAGCAAAGGGACAGTACTCCTCCTTCAGCTCTTCTTCTTTGCAGAGGTTCCTCTTGATTCCAGAAAGATTCTAAAAGTCTGGGGTTTTGGGTCTTCTTCTTATACCCAGTTCTGCCTTTGAAGTTGTCAAACTTTAAAGCAAAGTCTCAAGTGTTTGCAAGATCCTTCCTTGTCCAGGCTAGGCCCCAGACGCACACCAGGGGGTCGGAGACTGCATTGTGTGAGGGCAGGCACAGTCCTTTCAGGTGTGAACGACCACTCCTCCCTCCTCTCTAGCTCAGATGGCTCATCAGGATACGCAGGCTACACCTCTGCCCCCTTTTGTGTTACTGTCTAGAGAGGTGCAAAACAGCCCAACTGTCAAACTGACCCAGACAATCCACAAACAGGCAGAGTCACTGAATGGTATAAGCAAGAAAATGCCTACTTTCTAAAAGTGGCATTTTCAAACAGACAATTTAAAAACCAACTTCACCAAAAGATGTATTTTTAAAATGTGAGTTCAGAGACCCTAAACTCCACATTTTTATCTGCTCTTAAAGAGAATCTGCACTTTAAGTTTAAGGATATTTAAAGGCAGCCCCCATGTTAACCTATGAGAGGGATAGGCCTTGCACAGTGAAAACCGAATGTGGCAGTACTTCACTGTTAGGACATATAAAACACACTAGTATATGTCCTACCTTAAACATACACTGCACCCTGCCGCTGGGGCTACCTGGGGCCTACCTTAGGGGTGCCTGACATGTAGTAGAAGGGAAGGTCTAGGCCTGGCAAATGGGTACACTTGCCAAGTCGAATTGGCAGTTTAAAACTACACAAACAGACACTGCAGTGGCAGGTCTGAGTCATGTTTACAGGGCTACTAATGTGGGTGGCACAACCAGTGCTGCAGGACCACTAGTAGCATTTGATTTACAGGCCCTGGGCACCTCTAGTGCACTTTACTAAGGACTTACCAGTAAACCAATTATGCCAATCATGGATAAACCAATCAATAGTACACTTTACACAGAAAGCATATGCACTTTAGCACTGGTTAGCAGTGGTAAAGTGCCCAGAGTCCTAAAGCCAACAAAAACAGGTTAAAAAAAATAGGAGGAAGGAGGCAATAAGACTGGGGATGACCATGAAAAAAGGCCCATTTCTAACAGTGATGTAAGGAGGTACATCTTTACTGAATATGTTGAGGCCCCCCACACACAGGGCCAGACTGGGGAAACAAAAGAAGCCCTGGCAAAGGGCTCAAAACAGCCCCACTCTCCTCGTCCCCTTGTGCAATGTCTCTCCATCTATCCATTCTCTTCTCTCCTCTTTTCTCCCTCTCTGATCGCTTTCTTTTTCTCTCTCTTGAAGCCTCCCTGTGCCTGCTGCAGTTAACATCGGGGAGCTGGGGAAAGTGACAGAGGCACCAGGAGTGGCCCTGGTCATTCATAACCGGCCAACAGGAGCTCCAGCTCATCAGGGAAATGCCCAGTAGAATAAAAAGTCTGCCCAGCCCTGCACACATAGACCTGTGTGGATGATAGGATGAAGAATGGTTCAAGGTGAGAGGTCTTGAGTGTGGCTGGAGTGCAAAAGAATGGGGGGTGCTTTGAAGGATCCTGAATCCTTGCAGATTTGCTACAATTCTACAATGGTGTTGGTAGATGCCTGTATGATCTAGTCATACAAGAAGCATGCCTACTTTGAGATATCTGTGATTGTTAATAGTGTTGATATAAAAGTGCAGGCAACACCTTTTCCTTTTGTACTTTTTTTGCACGTGAATGGGGCTGTACATCACCCTCACATCACAAACAGGACTGGAGAGGTTTCATCTACCCTGTAATTGAGGGTTTAGATTATCCGAATTGTTGATTATTAATAGAATTCCCTTGGGTAAGGCAATAGGAGAATAGAGACACCCAAATGGTCATCACCTTGTGTTTAATATTTTTTTAATTTGCAATGCCTTTGTTTAATTGATTAGAAGAGCAAACCAGGACGCCTCAATATACTACTTACCAAATGGGAAACAAACACTACATAGCAAAGAGATGACAGACATTTAAATATATTTTATTTACTGTATGATGTTATATATTATAATTGACTATATGATGAAGAAATAAGGATAAATAAGAAAAGTATATAAAAATAAAATGTAATGGAGTACAATCTCTCTATTTACAATAAAGTTAGGGGCTGGAACTGTTCTGATTTAAGTACTTGTTATCCAAAATGATTAAGGGACCGATAATGGGCTGGCATGTTATTTCATGCTGGTATAGATTGTCCACAGATCGTAACACAGAAAACTAATTTCATAAGGATTTCTGTTTCTCTCTGGGAAACATAACGTGCAGGTTTGGAAGAATGAAACTAGCATCATGGACCTACATTTATAAAAGACCTGTTGCACCTGCAGAACAAATATCACACTGAAACATCTTCATGTAGTGGCATTCTACCACTTATCCTGAAGAAGGTTTCTGAAACATTTTTACTGCTGTGAGCCAAAATGTCAACAGCGATCAGACATTTTATGTTAGGCAGGTGGTCTGCAGTTCCAATCAGTCACAGTGGACCACCACATAGAGATAATCCATTATTCATACCTCACTCATATGGGTTAAACTTGAAGCGTGCAAGACCCTTCCCCCCATTGGATTACCTATCTGGGGAAAACCCAAAGCATCCAAGCCGCATCACTCACAATAACTGGGGTCAGTGGAACTAAAGTTCTCTTTCCTCACAGAAAAGCTATGTTGGGGAACCCAACAAATGAAGAATGCAGTTGTATTCCGAACCAATGCAATATATATACACACTCGGTAGCATAATATAACAACATTATAATGACATGACATTATCACAACCTTGACTAGACCTTTTTTGTGTACCCTGGTCATATCTCGCAGAAGCCTCAGTTGGTAGAAGATGTGTTTTGTGACTACTGTTGAATTCGGGATGTGAGAACGGAAGTTCTGTTTTTCAGTGAGCACATCTGCTTCACGCAGTGTTACATGTTTGGCAACCAATTTATTATTGACTCAATAAGCCTGACTTGTGAAACAGAAGACAATTTTTTAAAATATATTCTTGTGGTAGACGAGAGACCAGAGTAGGTTATGCAACGCCTATACATTGAACAAGTGCAAAGGTTGCTGATTTTACTGTTTGCTTTTGGAAACATAATCTCTAATGTGGCACGTTTTGCAAATTTCAAAGCCTTTCACAATGATCTATACCTAATTCATCTCCTTCCACTGACTGAGGGCTGACTAGGTTTTTATAACATGCCAAGATCTACGGATTTTCACGAGTAAAATCATATTCCCAGGGTTGCAAAGGACCAGAAACAGCAGGCATGTTTATGAAACTCTTTTGTGCCTCAGAATTGGAAGGGTTAGTCAGACCTGCGGGTACAGACCAGATATTTGGCATTCTTGGAGGACTGGAAATGAGATTATCTGAACCAGGTAGGAAACGAGAGTGTAGCAGTCAAGAATTGTAATAAATGAGCTACAAATAAGCCAGAGAAAATAATGAATTACTTCAGTAGAATTATTAAGCATTATTGACTTGATAAGACGTAAAAATACATTATAGTGTGAAACTAGAGCTAGATGTCTTTGATGTTCACTGAAGTTGAGATAAAGTGGCTTGATTTATCAAAGTAGACTGATGTTCGTTTATGATGTAATATAGTTATCAGTGGGTGGCCTTACTAACAAAAAGTAGATATTTTTTGCCAATTACAAAGGCTCCAATTTTGAATGGTGGCTTTAAGCATTGAGATCAAACTAATGAGGCCAAACAACTATTGTGAAAAACAAAGTTACATTAAAATGCACCCAGTATAGTGTCGACAGTGCGCCTTAATGCTAGGCATTGCCACCCGTTTTGTTTGCATTTTTCTCCTAGGGAGTGGTTGTGGTAAAGGGTGACACATTTTAGTAGAAGGTATTAATTAGGTATAAAGAGACTTCAGAAGTACCGGATTACCAACCCATTAGTGGGAATATTTGTGAGGTGTTTTTATAGCAGTGAAGTAGAGAGGAGTTTGAAAATGGCCTTCTCTCCAACTATCCGAAGAAACATTTTAAAGTCAATTTGAGGTAGTTTCGTTGCCCTGCAGTAGGCGCATTGAAGGGCATTGCAGCTGAAACCTAATTCGCTGATTTCAGTAAACAAAAGATGCTGAAACAATACATCATTTTTAATTCACTGTCTTGTGAGGTAATTGGGATCCAGGAAAAGTCAGAGTTCTAACTAGAGAGTTGTGAAAAAAAGAAGCTACGTAAGTGCCATCATCAAAGACACAGATTATTTTAAGGCAATTCATCTACTTAAGTGTTAAACAAACAATATGCACATTTGCAAAAATAATACTGATTCCTCATGAAATATAACAGTGCTAGAACCTGAAGGTTTTACTTTCACAAGAGTCGCACTGTTCCTCATTACTGCAATGTTTGTTTTTGCAACGATTCCAGTAATATAGACGCATATGAAATCTGCCACAAGACGGTCGTGGTCAGTCAGAGGTTTATGTCTTTGGAAGCGGGCACTTTCCCTTTGTGTGTACAGCTGGGGTCAGTTGTCAAAGGAACAAAGATAGGGCGATAACAAGCAAGCTTTTCACTTTAACACACACAGATGCACACGCACGCGCGCACACGCTCTCTCTCTCTCTCGACTCTCCTGGCCTCCGCTCCATGCCTAGTGTAAAATGTGGGAAAATGCCAAACCCCTTGGAAAACATGATCCTCTGCTATCATAAATGTCTCCAAATCACTAAGGAGCTTATAACAGAAGGGGGCATATTTATACTCCGTTTGCACCGGAATTGCGTCGTTTTTTTTTACGCAATTTAGACGCAAAACTAACTCCATATTTATACTTTGGCATTAGACGCGTCTAGCGCCAAAGTCCATGGAGTTAGCGTCATTTTTTAGCGTGGACACCTACTTTGCGTTAATTATATGCAAGATAGGCGTTCCCGTCTAAAAAATCGACTCCGAGGCATGTGCGTCGGATTTATACTCCCGGGCAAAAATCACGCCCGGGAGTGGGCGGGTCAAAAAAAATGACTTACGTCCGCTTTTGCGCCGTTTTTTAGCGCCTGCAAAAGGCAGGCGTTAAGGGACCTGTGGGCTCTGAAGGAGCCCAGAGGTGCCCTCCCATGCCCCCAGGGACACCCCCTGTCACCCTTGCCCACCCCAGGAGGACACCCAAGGCTGGAGGGACCCATCCCAGGGACATTAAGGTAAGTTCAGGTAAGTATTTTTTTTTAATTTTTTTGTGGCATAGGGGGGCCTGATTTGTGCCCCCCTACATGCCACTATGCCCAATGACCATGCCCAGGGGACATAAGTCCCCTGGGCATGGCCATTGGGCAAGGGGGCATGACTCCTGTCTTTGCTAAGACAGGAGTCATTTCTATGGGGGTTGGGAGTCGTAAAAAATGGCGCAAATCGGGTTGAGGCAAAAAAATTGCCTCAACCTGACTTGCCCCATTTCTTGACGCCCAAGCCCCATATCCCCCTACGCCGACGCTGCCTGGTGTACGTCGTTTTTTTTAACGCACACCAGACGGCGCCGGCAGCTAACGCCGGCTAACGTCATTCAATAAATACGGCGCCCGCATGGTGCTTCAGAATGGCGTTAGCCGGCGCTAATTTTTTTGACGCAAAACTGCGTTGGCGCAGTTTTGCGTCAAAAAGTATAAATATGGGCCAAGGTGTCTTATAATTGACATCTATTTGCAAATGAAGATATAGCTTAACATTCTCGGAGAAGATTCCAGAACGTTTCCGGGGCTAATCTGCATAACAAACGACGGCGCGCACGATGGCCCACGTAAGTTTGCGTCGGCTCGCGGTTGCCGGTAATGCCCCAGCACAGGGAGAGAACAGCACTGCGCCACTTCTGAGTAGGCACGAGGCAGTTCTGCTCTGTTAGGTGAAGAGACGCGGCAACTCCCCTCGTTGCCCTGCGTAAATCTTGGCCGTGGAATTTCTTACGCTCAACCCCTCTTGAATGCAGAGTTTTTGTCAACTCTTTTGCACCCTGAAAATGCACTGACTCGTGCTTCTAACAGGAGTAAAGTTATGTCCATTCCAGGGTAGCAGGATAGCAAACTACGCGCAGTGGTGGGGGAATAGCTACTGACTTCTGAGTCTGTGGATGCTCACATGCTTTTATAGAGTGATCCACCCCGAAAATCCCACTAACCTGCCCATATATCGACAATGCACCTCATTGTCCCCAGTGCAGCAGTGAACTCATGCCTCTACTTGGGAGAGTATAGCACTGAGAAGAAGTCCCGCTTGAAGCCGACAGATGCTGGGGTCCCCTGCAGGTGGGCGCAGTGTGTAACTGCACCTGCCTTCGAAGGTACACCTGAAGGGTTCTCAGGGACCACTATGCCATGGAGGTGCAGACGATGCACTGCCCCTTACACATAAGCACACTCCACGTGTCTAGAAACAGCTGTTTTTTTATCCCTGCACCCAGTGTAATATACCAAAGGTGCAGGGGAAAAGCTATGCCCATATGCCAACGAGGGATTGCCCCTTCTACAACGCACCAGTGTAGCTTTTTGGTAAAAAACTTCACACTTGTATAGCACACTACTCACCCATTGCGGTCTCAAGGCACTGTACACACACTGCTGTGCAACCCCTCCTGGCTTTTCCCTGTGAGGTGCCCACTCCTGGACAGCCCCAGGGTGAAGCCAGGCATCCAATCTATTGCCTAGAGTTAGAGTGGGACCCATTAATTAGATGAAGCACCTGAGGTGAGCATTATCTGGTCCAAGGGAATTGAACCCTGGTCCCAGGCCAAATCTCTGTATCAGGGTCTGCCACTCTAACCATTGTGCCACACTGGTCAGACACTTCCTATTTTACAGAAAGGGGAGCACAAGTATCTGCACCCCCTTGTAATACCAAAGTGTTCCTGGGGTGCAATAGCCTGTGTAGACAAGCCCCAGGAAAGCCATATGGCAACACTACAAGCTTATCTGTGCTGCTCTACCAACACGCGTGTGCAATATGCAGAAACCATGGAAGAGTGCTCAAAATGCAGTACGTACAATCTTTATACTTTGGGCCTCTTTGCTGAGGCTGCGATGCAGAACAGTCTATTAATAATTGTGACTTTGAAGTGACAGTCTCTGGAGTTACCCTAACACCTCTAAACGCTTTGTCCACAATAGTTCTCGATGGAAATTGCTTTCAGTTCTTGCATACTTTTGGCTGCTCTCAAACCAATGATAACTTTGTAAAGGTTTGAACCTACACATTAAGAAATTGGAGAGCACAAAAGCTGTGAGACTGTACGTCTTCTCCATCAGATTAAATCTTGGCTACTATGATTGCTCCACTCACATTTTTCCCTTGCAGTACTTTGCAGCCAGATTCCCCCTTTCCCTTCTTCACATAGATAGGAAAAGGGGAATGAGGTTTTCTGGTGCAATAGCAGAATAGCATTACCCGAAACACGGCAATAACAGAAAACGGCCTGGCGCCCTAAAACGTTTCTAAAACATTCCCAACTAGTGCAAACAATCCTCCTCCTTAGTAAAACTGTGAAGCAGGTAAACTGAGGATAAACTGCACATCAGACCGAGCAAGTACTGTGCTGTTAATGTGAATGCAGCAGTCTGTCTGACCTCCAAGGCCTCCCTGGTGTTTTCAGTGCTCTTGTATTTGTTTCTGCTCTTATCAGATATCTTGTTTGTTGCAAACCTCTGCCAACAACTGGCTACTGTGACCCTGTCACCCGGTTTACAGGAATGGCAACAAACACGCTGACCAGAAAGAGTGCAAAGTACACTCCACTGAGCGGCCAGTGTCGGTTCCTCCCTTTCTGAGCAGGGTGTGGCATTGCTGTAAGAGATGCCAACTTTGGACCTGGGAAACCTGGTTCGAGTCTCGGGCGCCGGCTCAACATCTTGTGATTCTGGCCAAATCACTAATCTCCCCGTGCATGTGACCTTGTGTAATTTAACTGGTGATAGCGTAAAGTGCTCCAAACCTTTCAGGTCGAGTTCGCGCTATATAAAACTGCAAAACAAATGTGCAGGTTAGATTAACAGAGTTAGTAACATCATGCCAAGGAAACATCCGCGGAAATGTACAAATGTAGCAATAAGAGGAGCTGATAGGACAGAAGTATTTGTTCTTCCAGAGTAAAGCAATAACATGGCCTAACAGAGGAAAACCTTGAGATCGCACTCAATGTGGCAAAGTTGCAGAATTCAGATAATGAAATAAATATTGCGTTTTTCCAAAAGGACAGGTTTTTAAGTTTGGCTAGCAGCAGCTCTAGCTGTCTGCCAAAGGTCATGTAATAAATAACGCAAATAAGTAAAGAGCAGTATAAAAAGCGGGTTTCGCCCCACCCCTGTGTTGATCGTCTTCTTTCCGGACATTTGTTTGGACAGCAGTTATGTTAGCCTGGCTATTAAGAAGTTCCTTTGCTCATACTGATGAAGCCTTTATATTTATCAAATACAGACCCTATGACCTATGACCATACGTCAACTTCAGTGGCAGCCGGTAAGTGCAAATGAGAGTGGGGTGCACACACACAAGCACACTCACTTACACTTACATGCAGACTCGTGCGCACACACACACATTCACAACACTCACTCACAAAAACACACACATTCGTACATGCACGCGTGCACCAAACAGTCAATAAGAAACAACACTTACCTGCTGCAGCTTTCAGGAACAGAAGCCTTGGTGGAGCCAGGAGGGTTGGGGCTGCTGCCTCCCCTCATTGGTTGACCTCAGGTCAGCAGTCCCTACCTCCTCACAGTATGTACATTAGTCATTTTAAATCCAGTTGTATATGAATTGAAGTGCATTTATTTGTTACTATTAAAAGAAATTGTTAGCAATTGATTATTGTTATTCTGCACTGTAAAGTCTGAGTTTCTCGCCCACACTACCTCTGTGAGCAAGCCTTGAACTCCTGTTTCTCACCATCCTGAAGATCATGTGCTAAAGGACATGAAGCTACACCAGCTAGTGAATTCACATAACAAAACCACGAGTGAACTTGTTTTGTGCAGGAAAGCCCTCAGCTATCCCCAGGGGAAAAGAAAGGGGCTACAGTAATGTTTGCTTTAAAGGCCACAGGCTTGTGGTGGAAACTATTCACTGATTTCAGTGTACGTAGGGATGCTGAAGCAAGTGTTTTCATCAACAGATTTATTAATATTATCTCTTACATGGCAGATTATTAATATCTGTTATATGGTAATTGTGATATAGTAGAAGCAGCAGGGACACCTCTTTGTGGGTGTGTCCCTGGGGTGGGGAAAGTTGTCTACCTTGGCTGGAATATGGCTCTTGCTGCTTCCTTTCCTGCACTCCCGTCTGTCGACCCTGACTGACCCTCTGCCCACTAGGTCGGCAGCCACTTCCTTTTCTTTTGTACTGAACAAGGTTTGCTTGGCGAACCCAGCCACGGCTGTGATGATCTCGAAAAGCAGAGACTCGTTCCAGTTTATTGTTCCATCTTCTGAAGACTAGAGGCAGTGGCCCCTTTATTAACACACGGAGACTGTCTTTATACTGCAGAGATGACTTATCATCCCTTATATCATTGCATGGGCTTCCACTGGTCTAGCATAGATGTGGGCACAAGTGTCTTTGTTCTCAGTCTGATGGTTTAGAAAAGCAACACTGCTATTTAAAATTAATGATGGATGCCTCTTCCCCATTTTCCTAGAGCTTTCTAGAGTTGTTGTATGCACTTACATGGTCCAGATTCTGGATTGCACCTTGTTCTGCAAGAAAAGGAGCATGGAGCAGTCTCACTGCTACATGTGCACTGTTTGGGAACAGTATATCCTATGCTTCCTTTTTACCACCTACACTACAGCGCAGATGTGACTTAAACATGGGGAGTAATTGGCAGTGCTGCTCAGCTGAAGTCACACCACCAGCTAGGGCAGGGGGGCTTTGACAGGGGCTGCTTCAGTGCTCTGACATTTGCATTGGCAATGCCTTTTACATTATTTACAGGCAAATACATCGCAGCTGCTCTTGGTCTGTTATGTGAAAAAAAGCAACTTTATCACAAACAAGCACATTAAAGCAGTGATGTATAAGTACACATCCCATGAAGTCCCATACTTATCAAGGAATCTTGCTCTCCTTTGAGTCTCATGTTTGGGCAATAAAATGATGTGCACGTTGACTTAATGCCAAACCATGAGAAACTCTTAAAACAGGATTTTTTTCATGCAGCATTACACCCAGAATTTGGGTACAGTCACATTCTGTGCAATATCATGGTGTTAAATGATCTCACATGCATGTCAGGTTTGTTCTCAGAAATAAGTGAAAGATCGGAGCTTAGCTGAGTTCCTACTGCTTTGGGAGGAAAGAAATCTCCCACACGCTTCTGTTCAGTGAGCTGCTGGTTGCCGTGCCATATTAGAAGCAGGCCTTTCTGCTGCTTGAGTCTCTTTGGTACCACCCCATTTGTAGACATCAAGAAGGCCTCCAGATGTGCAAGTGCAGAGTGCAGGAAATGTTGCAGAATGCTAACAGAGTGTCAGGACTCCAGAGTATGGCATGGAACACAAAATGTCAAAACTGAGCTTTTTCTGTGTGGAATCACCAATGCCAAAGCCTTTCCAGTTGAAGGTGGAGTTTGGTCATGTAAAGTGCCTGATCCAAGATGGTGGCTATCAAGAAGACAACTTCTTGGTAGGTTGAAACAAGTTTATTTTCTTTTACAGCAGGACAGCAACCAACTCCTCGCAATCTCCGACCATCTCCCACCTGCCATCTCGCCGTCTCTCTCTCAAACCCTTCCCCCTTTCTACATTCTATAATTATACCATAATGAAGGCATGCACCAGGGCTTACATAGTGTGATAATTTATTACCTTGCATCCCAAACACACCTCTCTCCTTTATAATAAAACAAAGACACTAAATAAAGGATTCTAGTGTTTCAAAATGTTATAATATACAAACTTCTAGAAAAATGTACAAAATATGGAATATACTACAGAATTCTAACTATTTAAAATGTTATAACATAAAACCTTCTCGAAAAGTGTACAACAAAAGGCATATACTTTTTAGGATCAGTTCCTGATATAGCAATTCATGTGAAACACATCTACAATTCTTGTATACGTTAAAGTCCTAATACATTAATGATGAATGAAGAATTCAATAATTACATTTTTCTATTTCAAACTGTAATCACAGAATTTAGTAGGTAATCTAGTTACCATTGTGGATGGCTTGCGCCTAACTTCTTCCTCCATAATGCCACCCTTAGTGTTCATTCCTGCTTGCTTTTCGTGCTTCTGAAATTGCGATATTGATATTTTATCTTTGTTCCACCACTTATTATCCTCCAGCTTTACCACACTATGGGGGTCATTACAACATTGGCGGTATAAGGCGCTTACCGCCGTGCAGAAGACCGCCAATACACCGCCGCGGCCGCGGTAGACCGCCACAGCTATTATGACACACATCACGGAATCCGCAGAAATTCAGACACCCACACAACACCGCCACACCAAAGGTCAGCGATAAACTGGCGGAAACAAATCCTCCACCTCCACGCCAACAGAATCACGCCCAGGCTATTACGACCCACGAATCCACGCGGCGGTCTTTCAACCGCGGTATTCCATTGGCGGTACACACCGCCGCGCTCAAAATACACACACATATACAAAACATCGCCACATTGGACAATTCAAAATACACACACCTGATACACATACACACACCACTCCCACACACCTAACACAATATAAAATACACACCCGCATCACACACAAACCTCTACAACCAGAAATTCTGAGAGAAGGCCAGAGAGACAGCACAGCTATTGACAACCCCATCACACAGAGGCACACAACACCATCACCCACACAACATCCACGCACAAAACACCACATACCACTACACTCACCACACTCATCAACATATACACCACCCCACACATCACACACAACACCCTATGTCACGCCAAAGACACCCCCGCTTTTCCGAGGAGGAGCTCAGGGTCATGGTGGAGGAAATCGTACGGGTAGAACCACAGCTATTTGGATCACAGGTACAGCACACATCAATAGCCAGGAAGATGGAGCTATGGCGCAGAATAGTGGACAGGGTCAACGCCGTGGGACAGCACCCAAGAAATAGGGAGGACATCAGGAAAAGGTGGAACAACCTACGGGGGAAGGTGCGTTCAACAGTCTCCAGGCACAACATCGCAGTGCAGCGGACTGGCGGCGGACCCCCCCCTCCTCCCCCACAACTAACAACATGGGAGGAGCAAGTCCTGACCATCTTGCATTCTTAGGGCCTCGGAGAAGTCGGTGGAGGATGGGACACTGGTAAGTCAAATCTTAACTATCACATCCCCCACCCTACCTGCATGCTATCACACACCCCCACCCTCACACCCTCCCCTATCACCCCAAATCCTCACTAATCTACCCATGACACCAAGCACCCATCCCAACACCAAGCCCTGCATGACACAACTAAGCATGGGCACCCCTCACTAAAGCATGCCCACTGCACACACCCAGAACACCCCCCCCCAATCATCACCAGACAAGCCCCCACACAGGAATGCCTGCACTGGGGATCACGCACACCCAACCATTGCACACCATTACACACACAGATGCAATAATCATGTTCTTATACCCCTGCAGGAACCCGAAGGAACGTCACCACACCAGAGGGTCCAGACAACACCACTCCACCCCCAGAAGAGGCCCACAGTGACAACAGCAGCTCTGCCCCACTGGATCCTGATGACCAGCCCAGACCATCGTGGGCCTCATGACAGTCGGTTCCCGTTGCCCAGCCACAGCCCAACACCGAGCTGCCACCCTCTGGTCACCCACCCAGCGGGCCCAAACCTCCCTACCCAGGACAGGTCAATCAGCGGTGTGTCCACCACTACAGGGCACCTAGGCTAACCCACCACCCCAACAACAACAGGGACCTGGGGGCAGTGGTAGTGGGCACACGGTCCAGGGGACGGAGGCACAGGAACACCAGGGAACTGGGAGGGCTGCTGTGCGACAGAGGGAGGACAGGCCAAGGGAACCAACTCTCCACGAGGCCCTATCCTCCATCATGGGAGCATGCCACCACTCCCAGGAGACGATAGCGACGCTCCTGGACAAGTTGCAGGAGACCCTGCGTCTGCAGGACGAACTGTATTTGGGGTTCAGGGAGGAGCTCAGGACCATCAGCTCAGCCCTGGGCACCATCGTAGGGGTGCTGACGGACATTCAAAAGACCTTGAGGGACACCGTGGCACTCCAAGGGGCCCCTGACACTATCCAGGATGACAAACCGCCCACCACCTCCGCCGGTGCTAGTGGACAGGACGCCCTGCCACAGGACCACCACACCAGCACCCCATCCCCTGCAGACGGACAAACACCACGCAAGCGGTCCCTGAGATCCAGGAACAGGACAGAGCAAGATGGCAAGACCCCGCCAGGAAATAGGACCACCCTGATTGTCCCCCCACTGTCCCACTTTGTCACCCTGTCCAGATTGGAGCTGCCCCAGCTCCACTTCCAATGCCCAGATGGGCAGTGCACCTGTGAGACGAATAGACTGGACTCTGCCATGGACATTCCTCCACCATCACCCATCCCCATTTTACAACCTTCCTTGATTTTTTTAGCACTTAAATAAACACCCTTGAAAGCCAAAAAAATCTTGAGTCAGTCTATGATTTGGAACTTTGTATTATCAATTACAGTGTCATAATGGGTTACCCATTGTAAGGCTAACATACCAATGTCACACATCACAAGCCCTTGAAGGATGCAAGCAGTTGACACGTAGGTTACCACACTTGTGAAACTGAAATGGAAGGGTACAACTCAATTAACAAATAGTGAGTGCAATGTAGGTACAGGATAGAGGTAGACGTGTGAAAGTTAATGTAATGTTAAACCAGAAAATGTTCTCACCTGTGTGTCACTGGAAATATTGCTGTATGACTGACTCCCTGTTGTCGTTTTCTTCATCCTCAGCTTCATCCTCATCACTGTCCACTGGCTCCACAGGCTCCACAGCTGCCACAACACCGTCATCTGGATCATCCTCCTGCAGAAAAGGCACCTGGCGTCGCAATGCCAAATTATGGAGCATGGAGCATGCGATGATGATGTCGCACACCTTCTTCGGTGAGTAGAATAGGGATCCACCTGTCATATGGAGGCACCTGAACCTGGCCTTAAGAAGGCCGAAGGTGCGTTCGATTACCCTCCTAGTCCGCCCATGGGCATCATTGTACCGTTCCTCTGCCCTGGTCCTGGGATTCCTCACTGGGGTCAATAGCCAGGAAAGGTTGGGGTAACCAGAGTCCCCCAATAGCCATACACGGTGTCTCTGGAGTTGACCCATCATATCAGGGATGCTGCTATTCTGCAGGATGTAGGCGTCATGCACAGAGCCAGGGAACATTGCATTTACCTGCGAGATGTACTGCTCTGCCAAACAGACCATCTGGACATTCATGGAATGATAACTCTTCCGGTTTCTGTACACCTGTTCACTCCTGTGGGGGGGGGGGACCAGAGCTACATGGGTCCCATCAATGGCACCTATGACGTTGGGGATATGTCCAAGCGCATAGAAGTCACCTTTCACTGTAGGTAAATCCTCCACCTCAGGGAAAATGATGTATCTCCTTATGTGTTTCAGCAGGGCAGACAACACTCTGGACAGCACGTTGGAAAACATAGGCTGGGACATCCCTGATGCCATGGCCACTGTTGTCTGAAATGACCCACTTGCAAGGAAATGGAGCACTGACAGCACCTGCACGTCAGGGAGGATTCCAGTCGGATGGCGGATTGGTGACATCAGGTCTGGCTCCAACTGTGTACATACTTCCTGGATTGTGGCACGGTCAAACCGGTAGGTGACGATGATATGTCTTTCTTCCATTGTCAACAGGTCCACTAGCGGTCGGTACACCGGAGGATTCCGCCATCTTCTCATATGTCCCAGCTGATGGTGCCTAAGAAGGACAACAGCGAAGAACCAGTCACTATTCCTCCAGGTATGTACCCACAGTTACACACAAGACTACACCAGACAAAAAAGCCTTCCTGTATGTGTGTTGAGTATAGGCCTAGCTATGCGTGACGCACTAGTAAATGAAGCCATGTGGGCCCCTGAAATGGCGGCTGCCTGACCTCTAAACTTGGACAATGGGATTGTGGGGTAACTGCGCTGGTGTTGCACACCGTCGCGGTAGGCGGTCGTAGACCGCGGCGCAATGCTGCATTGGTTAACATTGGACCCTATGGGTCCCAGGAGCCAATGAACAGGTGCGCCGGCGGTGATGATGCGCACCGCCGCGGACGTCACCGCCGCGGTCGTCACCGCCATTTTCTATCTGTTCACTCACTAGATACCTGACCTTCGACAGGAGAGGACCTACACTGCTAGTGCTGCTGTGACCTTGGTCTGGAAGCGACGATGGCTGCTGCGTCTGGGGAAAGGGCCCCTGCCTTCACTGCACAGGAGTTGGAGAAACTTGTGGATGGGGTCCTCCCCAGTACACGCTACTCTACGGTCCTCCAGACCAACAGGTTAGTACACAGGGAGCACATTGTATGGGCTAGGCCTGGGTGGAGAGGGCTGGGTGGAAGAGGGAAGGGGGCAGAGTACATAGAACAGGTATGCATGGGAATGAATGGGCCACATGGCCAGAGTAGGGAGGGGGTCACTCACATTGACGGTGCAGTTGGTAATGACTGTTCCTCTTTCCTTGTGCATGTCATGTAGGTCAGCGCCCACCAGAAGAGGGACATTTGGCGTGCCATCGCCAAGGACTGGGTAAGCTATTATTACATTGCGCACTTTGGTGTTGACTGGGTGTCTGGGGTGACTTTTCTTTGGACTTTGGAAACATGCACACTCATATTGTGATCAAACTTTATACACATGGGTTATTCACATATATATTCCCATTTTGTGCTTTAACTTTATAGGTAATCTTATCATATTTTGTGATAATTTTAATAATTTTATTGTGGTGATGGGACTATATGTTAGTTCCCAACAGATGAATGATCACAAGAAGTCACAAATTACATGTTTTCGTTTTAGGATCTCACAAATTGTCACGATAAGATATACTTTATGGTCTGCTCTTGACGGTTCTGTACACATGTTATGAAGTAGTGACTGTTCTCATTTATTTTCAGCCCTGATGAAGTCCGTGAGAGTACTGTTCTCATAGGACGAAACACGTGTTGGCTGTGGCTGTATGTGCTACATGGATACTGACTTCAATACTGTGTTTACTACATGAACATGGATGTCAAAGGACAATTTTGTGGTTACTATGATGAACTTTTCTGTTGAAGAATAAATTGAGCTTGAAACTCTCCATGGTATTAATGCCATTATACATTACATATTGATACATTACTTACTTGGAATTATATATTCATGGGTGCCCTGACAGCTGTGGTTTTGCCATCGCCAAGGATGTCCGGACCCTGGGGGCCCACCAGAGACGGGGCACCCACTGCCGTAAGAGATGGGAGGACATTCGCCGCTGCAGCAAGAAGACGGCGGAGGCTCAGCTGGGGATGGCCTCCCAACGTGGGAGGGGTGCCCGTCGCTCCATGACCCCCCTGATGTTCCGGATCCTGGCGGTGGCCTACCCGGAGTTGAATGGGCGCTTGAGGACATCACAGCAGACACAAGGGGGTGAGTACAACCTCATTCAGCGGACTTTGCGTGCATTGGAGGGGTCTGGGTGGGGGAGGTGGGCTGTGGGTGTCCCTAGGCCAGGGCGAGTTAGGTAGGCAAGGCCCCTCCGTAATGTAGGCCATGTGGCACTCAAACCCACCTCAGCAGACTGCCAAGTTGAAGTATAGTTGCCCCTGTGGGATCCATGTGCGCAGATTCCCACCATTGCCATGTAGGCCATGTCCCAGAAATTGCATGTGCAGAGGTCAAGAGCACGGCGTAATGCAGGGGGCTGCTGCATCTGTCTTGTCCGCCAACGGTAGAGGCATGCCATGCACTAAAACTCTCTTTGTTCTGTCTCCACCCCTTTTCTGCTCTCCCTGTCCTTTTGTACATCAGCATCATCAGGCGGAGGTACAGTGGCACCGGAGCACGAGGGAGCTGCATCCCACATGGCCATGGAGGGCCACACCACAGACTCTGAATGCACCAGTGGGACGGAGGGCGAGGGGAGCTTCACGTCGGCCACCGGATCACCAACCAGCGACACAGACTCGTCCGCCGATGGGAGCTCCCCTGTGGTGGCGGCACCACCTGTGCGCCCCACTTCTACAGGTACAGCCGCCACCCCCCCTACCAGCACCACCCTCCCAGCAGCCCCTCAGCGTTCGCCCCGTGCCCGCTCACCCAGGAGGGTGGGCATCACCTTCGCCCCAGGAACTTCAGGCCCTGCCCCAGTCACCCCTGCTGCCCTCAGTGAGGAGGCCATTGACCTCCTCAGGTCACTCACTGTTGGGCAGTCTACCATTGTGAATGCCATCCAGGGTGTAGAAAGGGAGTTGCAACAAGGTAATGCATTCCTGGAGGGCATTCATTCTGGTCAGGCTGTCCTTCAGCGAACCCTGCAATCTCTGGCCTCAGCACTGATGGCAGCCATTGTCCCTGTGTCTAGCCTCCCCCTCCAACTTCCTCCACCCAGACCCAATCTCCTGTACCCCAGCCCATCCCAAGCACACCTACAGACCAGCATGCACACAAGTCAACACACACAAGTAGCTCAAGCAAACATAGGCACCACACACACCACAGGCACTCACGCAAGCCTCACCCACATACAGACACAGCAACATCCACTGTCTCCACCGTGTCCCCCTCCTCCTTTTCTCCCTCCTCCCTCCCAGTCTCGTCTACAAACACACCTGCATGCACCACATCTACAGGCACTAGGACTCGCACCAGGACACCCAGCACCACAAGCCGCTCACCTGCACTCACCACCTCCACTGCCATTTACACAACCCCTGTGTCCTCTCCCAATGTGTCTGTGACGCCCCCTCCCAAAGTACACAAACGCCGGCAATCACTCACCCAACATCCATCCACCTCACGACAGCCTCCAGTACCTGCACCTGCACCTGCACCCAAAACACCTAAAGTGACACCTCCTCTTCCTCCACTCCCAGACCCCCTCCAGCTACCCATCCCAGTGTTCGTCAGAAACTGTCCCTCTGTCAAATTGACCTTTTTGCCCCCACCCCCCCTCCAATTCATCAGTCCTGTCGTAGCGCCTCAGCCAAAAAGCCTCCAGTACCAGTGGTGCGTGTTCCAGGTTTTTGGAGTGCACCGGCCACCAGGGCAGGCAGTAGGACCCGGAGCCAAGGCACTGGCAGCCCACCCCCTGTAAAGGCTCTGAAAATGGAGAGTGGACGATGGGACCGTCTTAAGACTCCTGGTGGGACAACAAGTGACATGGGATCGAAGGCGATTGGTGAGTCAGCTGTAACTCCAACAAAGGTGGGGAAGGTCCAGAGGAAGTCTGCCCAGCCTGTTGTGAGTGTCACGGCGGAGAAGTGCGCCATCATATCCGGCGGTCCAGACACAACCGCCAGCACCGTCGTCACTGGTCCAGAGACCACCGCCAGAGTCACAGCCCAGGAGGGCCCAAGTATCGTCACTGGTCCAGAGACCACCGCCGGAGTCACAGCCCAGGAGGGCCCAAGTATCGTCACTGGTCCAGAGACCACCGCCGGAGTCACAGCCCAGGAGGGCCCAAGTATCGTCACTGGTCCAGAGACCACCGCCGGAGTCACAGCCCAGGAGGGCACAAGTATCGTCACTGGTCCAGAGACCACCGCCAGAGTCACAGCCCAGGAGGGCACAAGTATCGTCACTGGTCCAGAGACCACCGCCAGAGTCACAGCCCAGGAGGGCACAAGTATCGTCAAGTCACAGCCCAGGAGGGCCCAAGTATCGTCACTGGTCAGGAGACCACCGCCGGAGTCATTGCCCAGGAGGGCACAAGTATCGTCACTGGTCAGGAGACCACCGCCGGAGTCACAGCCCATGAGGGGCCTAGATGCCACAGCCCCGCTGGGCAATGATGGAACGTCATGCCACATACCAATGCCCATTGTAGAGATCGTCATGCCACACACCAATGCCCAGTGTAGAGATCGTCATGCCACACACCAATGTCCGTATCAGAACCGCCATGTCAAAGCACCGCTGAACAGGGCAAAGACCGCCATGGCAAAGCACCGCTGAACAGTCCTGAAACACCATGTCAAAGCACCGCTGAACAGTCCTGAAACGCCATGTCAAAGCACCGCTGAACAGGGCAAAGACCGCCATGGCAAAGCA
Organism: Pleurodeles waltl; assembly: GCF_031143425.1. Classification (NCBI taxonomy): domain Eukaryota; kingdom Metazoa; phylum Chordata; class Amphibia; order Caudata; family Salamandridae; genus Pleurodeles; species Pleurodeles waltl. The sequence goes on along the minus strand of NC_090444.1, from coordinate 1,667,018,264 downwards.
CCGCTGAACAGTCCTGAAACGCCATGTCAAAGCACCGCTGAACAGTCCTGAAACGGCATGGCAAAGCACCGCTGAACAGGGCAAAGACCGCCATGGCAAAGCACCGCTGAACAGTCCTGAAACGCCATGTCAAAGCACCGCTGAACAGGGCAAAGACCGCCATGGCAAAGCACCGCTGAACAGGGCAAAGACCGCCATGGCAAAGCACCGCTGAACAGTCCTGAAACGCCATGGCAAAGCACCGCTGAACAGGGCAAAGACCGCCATGGCAAAGCACTGCTGAACAGTCCTGAAACGCCATGTCAAAGCACCGCTGAACAGGGCAAAGACCGCCATGGCAAAGCACCGCTGAACAGGGCAAAGACCGCCATGGCGAAGCACCGCTGAACAGTCCTGAAACGCCATGGCAAAGCACCGCTGAACAGTCCTGAAACGCCATGGCAAAGGACCGCTGAACAGGGCAAATACCGCCATGGCAAAGCACCGCTGAACAGGGCAAAGACCGCCATGGCAAAGCACCGCTGAACAGTCCTGAAACGCCATGTCAAAGCACCGCTGAACAGGGCAAAGACTGCCATGGCAAAGCACCGCTGAACAGGGCAAAGACCGCCATGGCAAAGCACCGCTGAACAGGGCATGCACCGTGTAGGAATGAATGGACCGCCACATCAGGCATCCTTATCCCATGTGCAGCTGGGACAGTGACAGGACAGGTACTTTCACGTGGAGACTCATCCAGTCTGGGCACCAGTCCCCCTCCACAACCAGTGGAGACCTGCATCTACGTGAGAGACTGTGTCTTTGCACTCCCCAGGATGGCACAGTGGGCAAACCACCCACTGTAGTGACTTGAGAGACTGTGGCTTTGCACTCCCCAGGATGGCACAGTGGGAAAACCACCCACTGTAGTGACTTGAGAGACTGTGGCTTTGCACTCCCCAGGATACATCAATGGGCATGGAGCCCCGTCGTGGATCTGGCCTTGCATTCATCTGGCTGAGGTGCCCCCCTTCCCTTCCCCCTGAGGTGCCTGTAGTGTTTCTATCTGATGCCCCGGCAGTGTTCTCTCCGATTTTGGTCAGGTATCTATTGTGGGCCTCACCCATACATTTTTGGATTTTGGTGCACGGACATTGTTGTGTACATATCTGCACTACTTCTCGGATTGTATGTGTAAATAAGAGTGATTTTGAGATATGTTTATCTGTATATTTTTGTATGACATGTATATTGGCACATTACAATGTTTGCCCGAATTTCGCATTGTCTTTGCATTCTTCCGGGGGGATTGTGGGTTGTTACTGTGATTTTTGTGACTGCATTGGTGTGTATGTTGTGATATGCGAGGGTGGGGGTGTTTGGTGGGTGTCCCCCTAACTTTTGTCTCCCCCGTGTCGTAGGTGCAGTACTCACTGGTATCTTCTGCACCTACATAGCTGTTGGTCGTAAAGGAGCAGAAAAACAAGGGCAGGTAGGATTTGTAATTCGGGCTCCATGGTGTCATCCTTCCTCGTGGGATGTGTTCAGGTGAGCGTTTTCCCATAGCAAAAGCTGTTTCCGCCGTGTTTTTATCCGCGGTGCATCCGCCCCGGAAAAGGTGGCGGATTGGCGGGTTGTAATAGTGTGGGCGGTACATTGTCTCCCGCCTGTCTGTTGGCGGTAACCGCCACGCTGCTTGTCTGTACCGCCGTGGCGGGCGGTGTGTTAAAGTGGCTGTCTTTGTTGGCGGTTTCCACCAGGGTCATGATTCCCTTTTTTTGTCCGCCGGCCTGTTTGCGGTATTACCGCACCTTTAACACCGTCCGCCAGGGTTGTAATGACACCCTATGTCTTACTTCCACCACTTTCTTTTGTTCTGAGGATTTGTATTCTCCTTTAGGAATTATTCTTGAACATTTCACTCTCACACGATCACCAACCTTTAACTATAATTTCCTGACTTCTCCATTATGTTGTGCATGTTCCTTTTTCCTACATCTTCTATTTTTCTTTTAGGTATTTCAAACTGACCCATCCATTCTCTCACTAACTTGGATGCAGAAACTCGTCCTCTCAATAATATGAACAGCGATATCTTTGTGTCTGCATTGGCTGTTGTGCATACAGCCCACAACAATTTTCTAAACGTCGATCCACAATCCAACCCACTTGCCTTGGCCAACTGCACATTCTCTGTAATAACTCTATTGAAGCTCTCAACAAGACTATTACTCCTTGGGTGATAGAAAGAAGTTTTAGTGTGTCTTATGCCCATTATTTGAAAAAATCCTTGAATTGCACAGATGTAACCTGACATCCATTATTTGTTAAAATCTCATCTGGAATACCTTGTCTTCCAAAAATAGATTCCAGAAATGTGATTACATTTGTAGAATTCAGCACTTTCACAAACTTGACCTCAGGCCAACATGTGCAATAATCAATGACAACAATGCCATATTCTTCAGTTCCACCTGATAAAACTATTGGGACTAATACATCAATTACCATTTTACTTCAACCTTTCCAAGGAACCTTGATTGCTTTTATTGGACTGGGAACTGTTACTTGTGATTTATCACTGATGGCACAACTCATGCAATCTCTTACAAAATGTTCCACACTTCTATCCAAACCTGGCCACCAGAAACTCTTTGTTATCCTTCTGTTCACAGTACTCATGCCAATATGACCTTTTTGAGCTAGGGTCAATATTTTATTCCTCATTCCTTCCAATACTACTAATGATTTGGGATGGAGTAAGAGATTATTTACAGTAGATAACCCATAAAAAACATGTTTGCATTCATTCCATAATCTTTTTTGAAAATCCATTTAGACTAACCTTGAGTTATACCATGCATGATCTCCCTCACTCCCTAATCTAATTCAAATGTATTCTTTCAATCTTGCTCTGATATAGTTCCCTCAGAATGGTCCGATACAGTGCACACAAATTCTGTATTGTCCTGTTGTGTAGCCATTTTAGTTATAGCTCCATGCACATTATTTTAACATACTAGGCCTGCCGCTGTGCACTTTAACCAAGATATATTTTATTCAGCTTCACTTTATAATTGTTACAATAGCCACTTTTATGGTCTTGTTTTATTTTTCTCTATCTAATTGTTTTTGCCTAGGCCAGCACTCTGTTCTCAAACAAGACATTCTTGCTCACTCTGTGCTTTTTCCAAGGCTGCAGCAAGATAGGTTGCTGGTGAACATTGTATAAGTTTAGTCTCTGACATTCATAGAAAATACACATCCTTAAGTAGGGACATTTTCTTAGAACATCAGTTGTTTTATTATAAAAACACTTCCCTGTCCCTTACATGTTAGAGGGAGATTCCAGCCAGAGAACCACAACTGTATGCTGATTGCCGAATGCTTTGCTACAGCTGCTTTTGCAGTCTTCAGGCCTTTGCTCAGGTATGGGGATGATGTCTTCCCAGGGGAACCTGAAGGGCAGAATTAGAGCTTAACACGCTGTGCTCTAGTATAGCCTAGGTAGGAATTAGTCTATTGACTGTAGTGATTATATGGTAGCATTATTTCTATGCTTCACTCTCCTTGTCACAATTTTAATCTTGTCATGCTGTATCGCCCTGGTTATTGCAGTCCACGCTTTGCTATCTAAGATGCAGTTGTTTAATTAAAAACATTACTGAAACATACACTGCCTCTGTTTGTCATTGTGTATATGAGACTCATGTAACTGAGAGAAACAGATGAGACCTTAGTGACCACGGCTTCCCTGAGAAACCAGTTATGTCATGCACTCGGCTGCCCAATCACCCGTGCCCTTGGGTAAAGGTGAGGCACTGCTAGTTAGCCTGAGCAAGACCCGGATTAGGGTGACATGTGTCACCTGTAGTGGGTCAGACTCAGTCTCCCACACCGCAGGCGATTCTGCCTCTCGAAATCCAGTAGTTTCATTAGAATAATGAGAGCCTACGCAACAGTCCTCCCTTAAATTATCATTAACTTCACCTGTTTCACCACCTGTTAATCATGACAAACAATCTGCCAACACATTTTTTCCAGGCACATTTTCAACTTTAAAGTTGTGCTCTTAAAGTCTCTATTGCCATCTGGCAATTATTGGTGTGACTCTTTCTCCTCCTTTTGCTGTAAACAACTGCACTATTGGTTTATGATCCACCTGTTCCATGAATCAAGAACCCCATAACTATGGTTAAAAATGCACTATGCCAAACCAGCATGCCAGTGCTTCACATTCAATTACAGAATATGTTGCTTCAGCTCCTCTCAGCCTTCTAGAAGCTGAAGCACCTACTTCATCCTTCACATCTCTCCTTTGCCTCACAACGGCTCCTAACTCCTTTTGCCTGACATCCTTCATAATTATAGTTTGGTCCCTGGTATTAAAAGGCTTCAACAGAATGGCATGGGCAATTTCTTTTTTGATAAGGTTAAACTCTCTATCACAACCCTTGCTCCATACAAATCTAAAGTTCTTTTTCAAAAGACCCCTAATGCTGAATGTCTTTTCAGCACAACAGGGCACAACTCTTTTACAAAACTCAATTAGTTTCATAGGGGATCTCAACTGATCTGTATTTCCTGGAAAACAAAATTCTTAAATGGCCTTCACTAAGCTGATTTTTAGTTCCATGCCCTTGGCTAATAACTTTTAACATAAGTAGTCTATAGAGGTCACATTCATTTGGAACATTTCTGGACTGAGAGTTATACCTTTGTTCCTTAATATATCTAGTACATGATGCAATCTCTCATCATGCTGACTACAATTTTCCCCATAAACTAATACATAATCTTGAAAGACTTTCACGCCACTCATGCCCTTAAACAAACTTTCCACTGTTCATTGGAATACAGCAGACGTGCAGCTAATCCAAAGGGCATGTGTTTAAATTAAAATAACCCTTCAGGGGTAACAAAGGCCATGTAATGTCTAGAATTTGGATGTAAATTGATTTGGTGATATGCTGATGTCATATCCAGTAAACTTAACACTTTACTACCTTTGAGCGTAAACAACATTTCTTTTATGTTGGGTAATGGAGGTTGATCTATCCATATATGTTCATTAGGATCACGTAAATCAACACACATTTGAATAAATCCATTGTCCTTATGGGCCAAGACAACAGGTGCAACCCAATCAGAAGATGCAATGGCTTCTATTACATCACTCTTATATAAATTGTCAAGTTCTTTTTTTAATTTTTCTCACAAAGCTAACGTCAGGAATCCCCAAGGTGCCTCCTGTGTTATCTGTCAGCATCCCCAGGGATTAGGGTTAAATCATATCTCTGTTCTTGGTTAAACCTTCATGTTTCTAAGTAAACATAATGTGCTGTGTTACACAATTTGTTTTATCAGTGCTTGTTTTACCAATGCTTGTTTGCTAATGTGAGCCGGTGTAGACATGTGCTTCTAATTGGGTGTGGTGTATTAGGTGTGGTGACTCATCCACATATGGAAACTCAACTGCTTTCCTGATTGGCTATAAATAGCAGAGTGAAGCATGCCCACCCCTAAAAACCAAACTGCCCTGACCCCGCCCATAAAAACAAAACTACCTCGACTCCACCAACCTGCCCCTAAAAACAAAACTACCCCAACACCCCACCCACCCTGAACCTTAAACCTTCCCCGACCCCCACACGCCCTGAAAACAACCAACCCCCTACCCCTGCCCCTAAAAACAAAACTACCCCACTCCCCACCCCTAAAAACAAAACTACCCTTACCCCCCACCCCAAGCCCTTAATCCACTCCACCCTTAAAAGATACCCCCAACCCCACTTACCTGACCGCGCCCTCTCCTGATCCACTCTGCCTTTTTCTGTGCCTTAACCACGCATATGTGTAGTTCTACACAAGCGTGGTTAAGACACAGAAAAAGGCAGTCCTTGTTCCGGCAAGCGTGGTTACGTTGTAGACGACATTGTTGTTCCGGAGTTGTTATTCAGGACGTTTCCCGGTGTGCGCACCTAAAATCAAAGACAGTGTTCTGGTTGCACAAATTTATCAAGATATTGCATGCTACACTGGGACGTGCACTGCTCAATGGACAAGCCAACATCACATATGAGAATTCCCAGCCACTAACATTGCTGGGACCCAGTGTGCACAGCAGAAATGACATATTCACAATTTTCACCAAAAAGCTCAGCTATTCTATCTTTATCAGTCGATTCAAATTCTATCTTTATCAGTCGATTTTAAAGATAAATCAGTACAGATGTAGCTGTATAAAAATGTTTCTGTGCTAAATTCAATGTCAGTTTAACAAAACTATGACAGCTCAACAATTAGTCTCCAAACCATTTCATGATTATTTCAGTAACTTTCCTTCTTCCACCGACATTATCTATATATTTCCACTACGTCTGTGCGATATTTCTACTTGCTGTTTTCCAGAATATATTGTTTCACAAATATGAACAGGTACATGTTCGAGGTTGTGGGACCCATATTACTCCTCCTCGTCACTCCTGTTGTCTTCAAAACAATAACTACTTTCAAACTGAAAATAACTGTGATATACAGTAAGAGTTACTTATTACAAAAAAAATCATTTTTTCGTGAAAATCTGACTCATCAAAAAAGTTATGAGCTATGTTATCATCCTTATATGTATTTTTTATAGGGCAGACGTCAACCAAGTATGAATCTGCGAACTGGACTCAAGAAAAACAGGTGAATTGGATTAACTCCTTACATAAAACTGACAAGTAACCAAAAAAGGCATAAAGACAAAAACAGAAGGACAACATTTGAAACAAGTCTCAAAATGGTGCACCGAAGAAACAAAACACTAAATAAAAAAAACGCAGCAGGCTAAAAGAGGGACAAGGAAAAGTAAAAAGAGGCTTAGAAGAATAGGCGTTAGTGAGAACTAAAAAGGAGGTGGTTTATGAAACTGTGAATAAGAGGGAAAGCTTGAGGTGGAGAGACTATATAAACTGATGACACAAGCATTGTCTCTACAATCAGAGTGGCACCCAGTGCACAGCTTCATTTTCGCAGTGACCTCTCAATTGTGTTGGCCAAAACACGGTCTCATTAGTGGTTTCTGAATATCTTTATGCAGTTTTGGTAGAGCACTCAAAATAAGACCCAATACATGCCCTTGTAATAAAAACTGCAATTTCCATATAGTTATCATCCTCTTCTAGTGCTTGAGCCACCAAAACCTTGACAAGCATTGGGAAAGCCAGCAGGTCCCCCTTTTTGGACCTATTGGCCTAGCATGGGTGCCAATTCACCAAAATGCCCTGGGTAACAGAAGTGACATCACACGCCATTTGACCTTTACTTTGACTCACACACACTTTTACACAAACACACACACACTGACATAAACACACTCTCACCCTAAAGCAGGCATACAACATACATTTATAAGCATCTTTTACAGCTGCCAAACAGGGTCATATTCCACCTAATTGTATGCTTGTTTTATTACACTAATAGTGAATACAATTATTCACTATTAGTGTAATAAAAAAGGAAAACCAGTAAAGTGGAGCTCCCACTGAAATCTATAAGGACAAGCTGTCTCTGTGTCCCAGGAACTGATTTTGCCACCTCTGAGGCCAGGGCTCACTCACAAAGGCAGTGCCAGGGATCACCCAGGGAAAGCCAGGGGTCGCCGCTGCAATCACTGGTGACGCCTGAATGATGTCCATATTTTTTCGCCTTGTTGCACTGCATCCCTCCTGCCTTTTACATGGCACTATGCAAGCATCCCTACAAAGAGACACTGAGACTTTTTTGTTTTGCTATTGGAGTAGGTTGGGCCAGTAGGTAAAAATAACAAAAACGTGGAAATGTTTTGTGTTTTTAAAAAGCCTGTGGCGAGGAAGAACAGGAGGATGGAAGCAACATGGGAGGATGTAAGAACACAGAGGGCGTGGGTGACGGAAGGGAAAGGAATGGCAAGAGACCAACGTGGATCGGGAAGGGAGAAGTACACAAGCGAGCAGGGAGTGGAGGAGGAGAGGGAAGAGGGAGCTGATGTGGGGAAGCAACAGGGTGGGTGGCGATGGGGAGGAGAACCAACAGGGGAGACAGCAAAGAGGAGCAAGTGAGGCAAGTGAGGCAGAAGCACATGGGTCAGAAAGCAGCAGAGGGAAGTACACAAGGGAGAGCGCAACATGGAGGGAGGTGGGGGGAAGCACATGGATGACAGCAACAAAGACTGCACGGGGAGAGAAGCACATGAGGAGCAGCTGGAAAAAAACATACTCTCATGGAAAAAAAGCAGTGCTTGATAAGCAAGCAGTATAAGTATAGAAGCCAGCCAACTTAAAGTAAGATAATGAGGCAATGTTCCATGGGAGGGGCAAACAAAGGTTTACAAACTGGGACATGAATAAGAATTAAGCAAACAAGTGTGACAGGGAAACCAACCAATGAGTTGGCTCCAGGCCCTGTACAGTGGCGTAACAAAACTAGAGGGCCCACCCTGCAAAGTACATGGAGGGAGGCCCTCTCTGTCCCATCACCTGCTAGTTTTGCTGAGGGGGGCCCCTGGAGGTCGCCACCCCCTGCACTGTGGGTGCTGGAGGGGCTTATGTTACACCACTGACCCTGAATGTTCTTGTAAGCCCACAATATGCCTTGTCTAGTAGTCGAGAACTACTGCATGTGGCTGTGTATGTAAGTGAGATGTATTTGGCATGGGAACAGACTGAGCAAGCTCACACAGCAGGCTCGTATTTTAGTTTCTTAAGTGAGGTAAGCATGTATTTACAGAGTGAAGCATTGTTTTTTGTCAATTTGAATATTTAGTGTCCAGTACAAGGGCAAGAATCACATGCTTTGTCAAGTGAGGAACATTGATTTCTGAATTGTAGGAAAGTTATATTCATCAACACTATTTTGAGCCACATAGTCTTCCCTTGTTCCTTCATGTGCATTAGTACTTCTGAGCCGAAATGTTTATTTTTTCTCTATTGCATTTAAAAACGTTCTTTGGTGCTGTCTAGCCCAAGGCCATCATGGGACTATGCACAATAAACAAAACAATTAAAGATCATAATAGAACTAAACACAATAAACAAAACAATTTAAGAACAATAAAACAATCCTCAAAAGTTAAACACTGGACAATTAAATATTATTGTACACAGAGATTTCCGAATACGTTTTAGTAACAATCGCTCTGAAGACAGAATACCTCCAAATAACCAAAAAGAAGTAACTTTGTGTTTTTTTTTTCAAATGGTGATAAAAATGTATCCATCCAAAGGGCAGCTGCGAGTGTTTTCCACGTCCGCATCTAAATGTCTTCTATCCTAAATGTACCATCATTCCTAAAGCTCTGGAGTCCTCATACCATATTTTTATTGCTTTTTCTAGCTATTCAGGAGTCCAGAAGTGCACACAGATACACCATTTCAATAGGGAAACAGTACAGGTTTTTCTGTTGCCATAAGACTACTGAGTACTGGTTTGGCATACACACACTGTGAAACAAGTGAAGGCTGGGTTTTTCTTGGTGGGTTCCATGGCAATGATTGGGTCAAAAGGTGCAAATAAAGACAAATTCAGAACTCTATTGAAATCAGACTACATTTTCAAAATACTGAGTAGCTTAAAACAAACAAAAGAAATAGTGAAACATGTGTCTTTCGAATAAGAGTGATGTATGCCTCTTTTAATCGCTACTTTTGAAGATTACCGAGAAGTGATGGTGTTACGAATGTTACCAGCACCACTGATCAGCTGGGCAGCACCAGGGAATCCTCGCATGTGTGTACTTGAATCTACTCAAAGCAGAACCGTGGCTTGAAAAATCCTCCCTAAATCACCTGCAGACAACAACTCTTTAACCTGTCTCAAAAGGAAAAGGCGAAAACTGTCTGACTTCAAAGATAAGGTTGTAACTAAAGGCCATAATCCAAGCATACCATAAAGTCTGCAACAACAGGAGGTGGGGTCGGGGGGCGGGCTAGGGGAGGTTACCATGATGACTGAGCTCCTCCAGCTACAGCTACGCTTACAGATGCTAAACTTTGATATGGCTTTGCAGAAAGTCAACTTTTAATAGATTCTGCTCTAAGTAATAGTTGGCTATCCACTGCAAGCTCTAAAGTAATTTCTCAGGTACCCGATGTCTTGGATGAATGGAAGCCACAAATTCCACTTTGTCATGACATACTGATGCATGAAAACTGGCAGCTTCTTCTTTAGGTATTTTAGAGGCTGCATACCCAAATAGACAACATGGGGGGCAGAATGGAACCCCGGGATACCCAAAGGGAGTTATAGCACAGTTTGGTTCATAAACCCACAAATAATGGATTGAAAACAATTAGTGAGGAAGCAGGAGATACAACAGCCTACACTACAAAAACCCAATGCACCTTACAGAATATTCATGCATGCCCGAGGGTCAGTATCAGTATCCCCTAAAAGATTCACAGAATCCAGCCAGAAGCATCTTTATCACCAACTAACAGCAGAGTATTATCCAGCACATAGAGTGGCAATCTCTCTATCGCCTGTCTTCATAAGAATCACCAGTGGAATCCTCCAAGAGTCATGTACTCCCTTCAGAAAGATCATCAACAAAGAACATTGGGCTCCAGAAACATATTCCTCATTAATGTGCAATTTGGAAGGCCATCCATGTTGGAACTATGTTCTAGTCATGATAGAATAAATATTATTAGGCATGCAAACACCTGCATCCTGTCAAAAATATATTTCAAGAGATTGGGCTAGACATCTGCATCAGCTGCAAAATCAGTCTTGTATTTATCTTGGTACCAATAGTGCATCATCCAGAAGAAAGCATCAAATGAGCTTAGACTTACCCACAAAATATGACATTTGGGCAAACTGATATCAACCTAACCTAAGGCCCTATATTTCCTGGGGAACCAGTGATCAGTAAGTGACCAAATTAAATGCTCCACCCAAGACTGGTGAATCTAAAAGTAGGACAGTTACTCTTAGTGTACAAAGAAGAGTTCTTAGAGGGATTTACAAGATCCCCCTGTCCCAACGTCTTAACACTGTCAACTGCTCAGTGCACAGAATTACTAGAGGCTTCTCTTTTCAGTTCTTGATCCTTCATATGATTTCTCCTACAGGGCATGTGGTTAGGTGAATTATTCTTGTTCATTTATAAATGTCTCTAGGTTATACAGTGAATTAGTTTCTTGCGTTGTGTTGTGTTATGTTGTATTATTGTGTGATGAATGTGTATCCAACTCATGACTGATATCCTTCAGGCAGCCTTAGGACACATTGAAACTGTTACATACTTTTATGACTTTAAATTAATTATGAACCCTGGTTTGGTACACTGTGGCTTTTGGGCCCGATGCCTGGGACCGTGATATACCAGTCTCTCAAAAAGAGCTGCATATAGCACTTCCGTGAACCCTTACGACCCCTTGTGTGCTATTCAATAAAGTGGTAAGTGCCATCACTCTCTTAAACTCCCAAAATTCAATAATTTGGCAGCACTACCTCTGCAGTACACAGATAGGCTCGAGTGGCCTAAGGAGGGGAAGTGTAACTAGGGATGGTAGTGTGGGTAGGTGTTAGACCTGGCATCCTTGGCATGGTCTCCCCTGTCCGTTTTTGTCCCTGCTTCCCATGTTTTGACTGTGCGCTGGACTTTGTTCTTGCTGGTGTTGGTACTCTGGGCACTTTACCACTGCTGATCAGTGCTAAAGTGCAAGTGCTCTCTGTGTAAATTGCATGTGTAATTGACTTTTCCATGATTGCCATATTTGATTTGCTAGTAAGTCCCTGGTGAAGTGCACTAGAGGTGCCCAGGGCCTGTAAATCAAATGCTGCTAGTGGGCCCGAAGCACTGATTGTGCTACCCACATGAGTAGCCCTGTAAACATGTCTCACACCTGCCACTGCAGTGTCTGTGAGTGCAGTGTTAAACTGCCAATTCGACCAGGCAAGTGTACCCACTTGCCAGTCCCAAACCATCCCTTTTTGTACATGTAAGACATCCCTATGGTAGGTCCTAGGTAGCCCCACGGGCAGGGTGCAGTGTATGTTAAAGGTAGGACATGTACTAATGGGTTTTACATGTACTGACAGAGAAATACTGCCAAATTAGTTTTTCACTGTTGCAAGGGCTAGCTCTCTCATAGGTTAACATGGGGGCTGCCTTTAAATAACTTTTAAGTGTAGTTTCATTTTGGGAGCAGATGGAGAAGTGGGGTTTGGTGTCTCTGAGATCACAATTTAAAAATACTACTTTTGGTAAAGTTGATTTTTAGATTGTCAGTTTGAAAATGCCACTTTTATGAGGTGGGAATTTTCTTGCTTAAACCATTCTGTGACTCTGCCTGCTTGTGTATTCCCTGTCTGGATCAGACTGACAGTTGGGCTGTTTGTGAATCTCCACTAGACAGTGACACAAAGGGAGCTGGGGTGTAGCCTGCATATCCTGATGGGTCACCCGGGCTAGAATGGTGGGAGGAGCTGACATACCTGAATGGGCTGTGCCTGCCCTCACACGTTTCAGCCCCCAACCCCTGGTGTGTGTCTAGGGCCAGGCCTGGGCAAGGTAGGATTTTGTGAACAACAAAGACTTTCCTTTGAAGTTTGCCTACTTCAAAGGTAGAAAGGGGTATAAGTAGTGGACCCAAAAATCCCAACTTTTTAGATTACTTCTGAACTCAAGGAGGAGTACTGTCCCTCTGCCTGTGACTGTGCTTTGTTGGGTTGGCCTGCAATTGCTGCTTCTGCCTGGAAAAAGACATAGACTGGAATTTGTGGTAAATTCCTGCTTGTGAAGTGTCTCGAAGGGCTTGAACTGAGCTTGCCTCCTGTTTTCAAGTCTCAGGGCCATCAAAGACTTCCTCTGTCAGCACTTGGACTCTCTTGCTGATTCTCCAACCCTGCCAAGGGGTGCTCTATCCAGTCCCTGGGCCCTTGAAAGGTGATGCCGGTGAAACCAGGACGTAAATCCACACACAGGAGCCGTGTGGGAAAGAATCTGACGCACCAACTGCAACTCAGCTGTAAAAAACAACGCACCACCTGCATCTCGGCTGAGAAATCGATGCACCACCTACATTGTGGCTGGGAAATCTACGCATCGCCTGCATCACAGCTGGAGAAACGATGCAACATCCACTTGCGGCTTCTGAAAACGACGCAAACCCCACGGAGCGTGGATCCTCGTCATCTTGTGGCCAGATTTTGCATGCATCCTTGCTGGGTGTCAAAAATCGGCGTGAATCTGCCCGGACCCGAGGTGGCCATCCGGAAATCGATGCATCGCTCTCTTGCGGGACCGAAAAACAGCACATCGCCTACCCAACTGGAGAAGAAACGACGCACAGCCTCACTTGCAAGTAAGGAATCGACACACCACTGACTTTTCCGATGCACGCTCGCCCGTGCGGCTTTATTTTTTACACTAACCAGGTGCTTTGTGTAATATCAATGCATCAATTGTTTTCTATGGAGTAAAACTCTGTTTTATTTAAAAATTCATATCTTTACTTGGGTATGTTGGATTTTTGTTCTTTTGGTCTTATTTGATTTAGATAAATATTGGCTATTTTCTAAACTGGTGTGGTGTCCATTTTGAAGTGTTTTCACTGTATTACTGTGTGTGTTGATACAAATACTTTACACATTTTCTTTGGGATAAGCCTGACTGCTTGTGCCAATCTACCAAGGGGATGAGCAGGGGTTATCTTAAGTGTGTATGCGACCCTGACTAGAGTGAGGGTCCCTGCTTGGACAGAGTGCAAACTGACTGCCAACCAGAGACCCCATTTCCAACAGGAGGGTTATCTGGAATTAGATGGAGATCTGATGCGTCAAGTGCCCAATGACACAAGCTGGATTTATGCACTACCTAATTGACATAGTCATTTTCCATATCTTATCAATGCATCTTTGTATGCTTTGCTCCAAAACGTGTTACCTCATGGATGTTGAAGGGAAAATGAAAAATACACTAACCCCTTTCAACAGATTTCACTGCTGTAGTGCTCTTTGCCAATAACACAATCACCTTCTCATTTGTACCCCTCTTAGTATTGTTGTTTCCAATGGATAAATGATCCTTCCCACACATGCACATATATTGTTCTTCCACAAGCAGCACAAGACAAGTGGTGTGATATACATGCACACTACAACAAGAACTTTGTTGTACAGTTTCCAAAGTTTAAAAGCAACAGTTTGTGTGTGGGGACAGTCCCCCGTTCTTGGCCAGGACTGATGCTTCTTCCAACCCTTAGTGTTTTGTCACAAAATTGCACAACTCTAATCATACGTTTGCACACTAAAAGGCACCCTTCGGCTGATGCAGCTCATGTCAGCCACACCTGATCACACCATACTACTTAGGATACAGATCTTCAATCTGTAGATCGAACCTGCAAAGATACTGTCTCCAAGTCCCAAGAAGGCAGTTCCACTCAACATGTTTCATGCTTCACCATACTAGTTTTAGGACACTAAGCATCGGTTCCATCCGACATGCCAGCTTTTTTTGGAAAAAAAGTATGATCAAAGATGATAAGGAAAAGGGCCTTCGAGAGCACTGTCTTAAAACAAATATTGGCAAAAATACCTTGTATAATCCGAGGAAAAAACATGCCTTTGTTGCCTTACAAGAACCACCTTCAACAGAATACACTGCTGTAGTGCTCTATGCCAGTAACACAATTACCTTCACTGGTGTACCCTTCTATGTTTTGTTCTCCATGATGACAGATGATCCTTCCCACACATGCACATATATTGTTCTTCAACAGGCAGCACAAGACAAGTGGCGTGATATACACATATGCTGAAACAAGGTCTTTGCTGTACAGTTTCCAAAGTTTAAACGTGATAGTATATTGGGGTCGTGGTTTGGCGCGCGGCAAGATGGCGGCGCCTTTTTAAGCTCTGGAGAGCCCGCCACTGATCCCAGAGGTAAATGGATGGTGTGAGCGTCCTTCGACATCTGAAAATGGTCATTTCTCCCCAGTAAGAGGCAAGGAGCCAATCTGAGCTACTCCGGTGTCTTCGCAGACCTTTGGGATCGCATATTTCTTTTCCTGCGCAGCACTCCACTGAGCGAGCAAGATGCCTGACCCACAGCATATGCTGTGTTGTGCTGACACTAAACAAAGGAAAGTGAGAGTCTCTCCCACACACAACGTCCACAAATCTAAGGTACATAGCTTGCAAAGCCCTTAACGGGAATTATCTGAATCACGTCGCGGAGTGAGATATGACTGTTTAATAATAATAACTCAGCTTGTGTGTGATCCAGTGTTTCTGGAGGCTGGTCATAGTGCTGAACGAGTTCATGCCTTCTTGGGTGCCCGCAAAGAGTCACTGGCTGCTCCCCCACATCTATGATTTTTTTTCTTTGTGTACTGTACGGCTTATCACAGCCTCCTTTTGGGAGCAGCATATGTGGGCCCAAATCGAGGTCCATATATCACTTCGAATAATCCAACTGACTGCGCAGTAACAACTATCGGTAGATGCACATGTTAAAGATTAAGGGCACTCTTTTTGCTCCTGCTAAAGGTTAGCCCATCCACACATATATCTAGACCAGTTTAGTTCTCATGCATAATAAGGCATGTATCATGTGTGACTTCGAGGTGTGGACGCCCAAATCGCATTTCTTCAGGCTCCACTAGCATTGCAGAGAGCAACATGGTGGAACCCAAGGACTCCACCACTAAAGAAAGAGAATCCAAAACTGCACTTAAGCAAACAAAGCACTCACCACCCACTCTAGAGTCACCAGTTAAGGAGAAACCAGATACCTCCTCTACACTTAATGCAATTCTATGCAAACTGAACACTATGCATGACGTAGCCCAAAGCACCAAGACCAATACTGATCTTTTCCAAGCTGAAGTAACAGCAATTCGTAGCGACCTCAAAGATCTGAAAATAAGAGTCACTGCCACAGAATCCAGGATAAGCAGAGTTGAAGACTGTACCAATGAACAGTCCCAAAAGTTTTCTGATCTTTAAAAGGTGGCTGCGACTCTGAAATCCCAAATAACAGAACAGGAAGATCGAAATAGAAGAAGTAGCCTCCGTATCTTTGGTCTTCCAGAAGGAATCGAATCGAGCTACAAATCAGCAGCAGAATTTCATATCTCATGGATTCCTACTGCCTACCAACTAGACTTTGACAAAGACTTAGAGATCGAAAGGGCACACGGGGTCCCCACCTACAAGCTGATTAACTAAACGACACCGAGAACCATGATTTTTAAATCACTCAGGCCCCAACACACAGAATAAATCCTGGCCCAGATGAGGAAACTTAAAGTGGTAATGTGGCAAACATGGAAAATATCCATCTCTCAAGACTAGGCAAAAGAAACTGTGATTCGTTGGAAAGGCTTTTTGGCCTTACGGAAGAGACTAACGTTGATGGGTATCTCCTTCGCCTTCAATGGTCCATCCAAGTTCTGTATTACACACAAAGGCCAGACGAAAATCTTCCCTGACCCTGCGGAGCTAACGAGGTTCCTGGACAATAAATCTGAAACACAGATGGAAGCGGAAGCCTCTAACTCCTCATCATCAAATTATACTCCATCCTGAGCATCCTACACAGTCGATTACAACATACAATTATTGTCAGAGCATATTTGATGTTGCTATACCTTGGCAATATATTTATCAGAAACACATTACCTTGATATATCGTTTAGGGCTTTTCCAAGAATACCCTCCCGCTTCTTCACCTACGCAGGGTTAATGCCTAAGCCCTACGACCTAGAGACTGTTTTTTCTTTTTCCAACACCTTTGTAGTTAGACTCATTTCTCTCACTACATTAAATCTTACACAACAACCATATTATGTTGTTAAACAATAAGGTTGATTGATAATGTATACCTACATACTGTCAGGAATGTCACAGTTAATGTGCTTTAACATGTATTTCTAAGATGATGTGGCCAAGTTCTAGACAGTTATACCTAGTCCACTTTCTGTTATGTTGAATTGTTGATTCATAATCATTTTACCTATATACACTCACCCACACCCCGGTGGAAATTACATCTGGTTTTAAGCCGTATTCTTTCCATGGGGTCTTTATGTAACACTCACTGACACATACTTGTTCAAATCCTTGACATGGGCACCAGTGATGGGTGTGGCCGTGCTCCTACCCATTGTTTGTGCTTCCTCCCCTTTTGATATCCATCTTAACAGACCTCCCCTGGTGGGAAGGGACACCATTACAAGCCTTCTAACATCAATTACTTCTGCCCTTCCACTTGTGGATGTCCCCTATACCCCTCACCCTTACTTACCCTTCTCTCACCTTCACGTTGGTATTACATGTGTACGCTGATTATGGATCGGTTCTCTTTATCTACCCAAAATCTAATCTAATGTGGTTGTCAATCAATAACTTCTTTCCATATGTTGTCCATTAATATAGTATCACTAAACACTAAAGGGTTGAATCATCCAGTGAAAAGATTTTTTTTTAAAAAATATTGTGAAGACTTAGCAGGTGATATTATACTCCTACAGGAAACTAAGATTTTCTTCAGGGAAGCCCTTTCTCTGAAGAGAGGGAGGGTGTCCAAGGCACTATGCACTGAAGTGGCAGGAAAGAAAAATGGGGCACTCGCACTTATCTCCAAGAGTTCTGGACTGTCAGTTATTTCATCAGAACAAGATGATAAAGGGAGATGGCTTCTCACTAGGGTTTCTAATGACACCCAGGAAATATACAAAATGAACATTCATGCACTGAACACTGATGGCCATGAATTCTGGGTCAGACTGGACAAGATACTAACTGATCTCCAACCTAACTCCTCCCTGAATGTGGGCGGAGATTTTAACCTCCCAATGGACACTATCCTAGACTGCAACTCTGCCGTGCAGTTTAGAATACCCCAATCTCACAAATACATGACAAAACTCTGCCAATCATACAAACTCACAAACTCAAATATGTGTAGAGAATTCATAATCCAACCAGCAATGACTTCACGTTTTTCTCCTCACCCAACTCCAGATTTTCATGTATTGATTACCTCATAGTTTCTCTTCTCGAGTACACCACATCATCCAAAATCCACCCAATTTTAGTGTCTGACCATGCTGCAGTTTCCATGACCATCCTCTTAGCACCCTAAGAGCCCTAAATTTCCCATTAATCATTTTGGGCCCTTGGAGTATCTCGAACAGACTCAATCTTGATGAGAACGACATGGCTTTATTGGATCTCCTTCTAACCATTGCAATTATGGAAATCTCTCAAACATGGCTCCCCTCACACATGGTGGGCATGGGTAACATACCTAAGAGAAGCTAATAAGTTATTTGAATCATCCTCATGCTTTCAAATGGCACCAAATAATATCTGGCGAACTTTAGACCACTTTATGGAAAAATAAGTAAATTCCACTTAACAGATTTCTTACTGCTTCTATACAACCACACTATAGACTAAACTTACCTAGCTACACCTTCACACCAACGCCTCCCATCCTCTTTTCACCCCCTTTTTCCTCTCCTTCCCCTTACCTTCCCTAGTTGTTATTATCACCTGTTTGACTAGAAGATACACCTTCTTCCATGTAACAAACACTCTAAGGGGGTCATTCTGACCCCGGCGGGCGGCGGGAGCCGCCCGCCTGGAGGGAACCGCCAGAAGATCGTACCGCGGTCAAAAGACCGCAGTGGTCATTCTGGGTTTCCCACTGGGCTGGCGGGCGACCGCCAAAAGGCCGCCCGCCAGCCCAGTGGGAAACAGCCCTCCATGAGGAGGCCGGCTCCGAATGGAGCCGGCGGAGTGGAGGGTGTGCGACGGGTGCAGTGGCACCCGTCGCGTATTTCAGTGTCTGCAATGCAGACACTGAAATACAAGGTGGGGCCCTCTTACGGGGGCCCCTGCAGTGCCCATGCCATTGGCATGGGCACTGCAGGGGCCCCCAGGGGCCCCACGACACCCCTCACCGCCATCCTGTTCCTGGCGGGCGGAACCGCCAGGAACAGGATGGCGTGAGGGGGTCAGAATCCCCCATGGCGGCGCAGCAAGCTGCGCCGCCATGGGGGATTCCCAGGGCAGCGGAAAACCGGCGGGAGACCGCCGGTTTTCCTCTTCTGACCACGGCCGAACCGCCGCGGTCAGAATGCCCAAGGGAGCAACGCCAGCCTGTTGGCGGTGCTCCCGCGGTCCCCGGCCCTGGCGGTATTTACCGCCAGGGTTGGAATGACCCCTAAATCTCTAAAATTACAAACGTTATCTTTGGTTTCTATATTCTGTCTTATTTGTATATGTGGATTATTTTTAGGTCAACCATACTAGATATATGGATAATATACACAATACCTGTAACTGATTGTTGTGTGTTCACCATGTTGCTATCCATTTAAGTGCATCCTCTGGTCTCTGTGTTACTTAATTTTTGTTTTTTTTTATGCCTAAATATACTAATAAAAATGATTTGCCAATATACTGTGATTGCTCTATCAACAGAGGACTTCAGGTGTGGCCAGTTTGGTGGCGACAACACAAAGGCCGGTCTGCATGGGTCTATCCTTTAAATTTAGGAACAGTAAATGATGGGGATAGAAAGAACAACCAGTAATTTTTGGCAGTGTGTCTGCATCCATCAAGCTTTAATTGAGGCCCTGTGTTTCTAGAGTGAGATATAGTGTAAGAACAGTAACCAGTAGGAGCTAGTTGCTGTGTTCTCACTCTGACTGACATATAGTTCTCTTGATCAGGAAACAACTGATGACCATGCACTTCTCTCCTTAAAAAGCCCAACTCTCTTTCACTTATATAAGTCTACGAATTTCTTGAATTGGTCTCATCGCCTTTTTGGTCCTTCAATTTCTTCCCTGAGATGAAGAAAGCCCTTCTACATTGTGCTCCGATCGGACGGGGTTCACATTGTACATATGAGAATTGCTGTACCCAGTAGTGGGTACCCTACCGTTAAGATGCTGCAAGGAAGTCCACCTTGTTGCAGTTTCTTTGGGTGGTTTACTTAAGATAGAACAGAGTAAGTCACAGGAAGAGCCTTAGGTGTAGCACCCCACCAGGAGCTACATTGTTTCAAGCTCAGTGCCTAGACCACTGCCATGAAGACATAATTTTGAAGGAACGACTTCAATCAATATTGCAGAGTCAGTTGTTGTCAGGTGATCTTTGGTCTTGTGAGCAATGTGCATCTTGGAGCTAAGTGTGATATAAATGTAGATGCCCAGGGACTTGGCACATTTGGCAGGTTGTGATGCAAAACCATCTAGATTGATTTAGTCAAGCAGTTCCTTGGCAGCTAATTCTTGCCAGTGTTACCATTGAGGATAAATCCTGTTTTAGCATGATTCAGTTTGAGGTATCTAGGATTATATAGTTGTCATTAGTGGAAAACACAGTGTTTCCTTCTGGCTTATTCAAAGAAGATGATTTGAGGTTCGGAAAAACAAACTCATTACTGTAGAGATCCCAATCTTTGATAAAGATTGAACATTGTTTGATAACTTAAAAGGTTAACAAGCATAACAAGACCAAACATATACATATTTAGAAGTCGTTTATAAATCCATCAATATAAAGGTACAACACATACATTAAAATAAGGCAGTGGTACTGTAGTTAAGTATGCAAGAGTGCATGAAGAGGTCCAGCCAGAGACTTTGAGAGATCAACAAAAGAACTTTAAGTTTATTTGCCTGACTCAACAGCTCAGCTGAGAATGAAGCCCTCTAGCAGTGACAAAGAAGGGGCCCCCACTAGCAGCCTCCAGGAGCTCAAATGATATATTAATTCAGACTCTCTTACCCGCCTCTTCTACCTGAAAATCAGCATCTAATTTGATGGATGGGCCTGATGCCCTTCTTTTCCTCACACAGTAACTTCCCCAAATGGATTAACTAACACTATTGGCATTATCAACAACAATGACCCACAGAGTCTAACATCCAGAAAAGCTGAAGATCCAGTCCTAAAGATAATCAGGCCACATAGTGAGAAACCAAAGGAGATAGCTCTTCAAACTAAGCAGACACATCCATCAAGCCATGCCATACCAGTCCCCCCAGATTACAAGTGAGATAATCAAGAATCAATGTCTGCCCAGGCCTTGCTTCAAGAGAAGCCTAACACTCTCCCACTACAAGAGAGCCATGTTCGTTTGGCCAATCCAAGCAATCTAATTTGCATCCAAGACACTAAGGGCCTGATTTAGATCTTGGCGGAGGGGAATACTCCTTCACAAACGTGATGGATATCCCGTCCCCCATAATACGATTCGATGATATCCTATAGAGACAGTTGATGAGCTATCCATCACGTTTGTGATCGAGTATTCCATCTGCCAAGATCTAAATCAGGCCCTAAATTAGAA
Organism: Pleurodeles waltl; assembly: GCF_031143425.1. Taxonomy (NCBI): domain Eukaryota; kingdom Metazoa; phylum Chordata; class Amphibia; order Caudata; family Salamandridae; genus Pleurodeles; species Pleurodeles waltl. Next base: position 1,666,996,939 of record NC_090444.1, on the reverse strand, counting down.
GGGGAAAAACAGCAGAAATGCTATTACATAAGGTGAAAATGTAAGTGATGCAGACTAACGGTGCTGTAAAACAATTAAGCTATCTACCACAGTCATCTGCCATGGCAGAGTCACAGTAACAGTACGCAACCTATGCTCTGAGTCTGGATAAAGCTAGGTTTGCTGCTAAAATCATATAAATTAATCTTTGCTAAGTGTTAGCCTGCCTTCTGTATCCTCTGAACCGAGTGACTATGAGGCCAAAATTACAAAATAAAAACCATTGGGGATAGGAAGAAAACAAAGTGTCTATCATTGCCTGCCTCAAGTGAACAAGACGCCTCAGAGAAGATGAGCAACTCTGGGTTTTTTAGAAGCAACGCCTGCCTCCACTAAAACCATGTTTAAAACTATATTAAAGGAGATAAATGCAATCAAAAAGCTTCACACAGATCAGACCTCTTAAATTGAGACACTGCCTAGCAAAACTGACATGGCAGACAACTGTTTCTTTATCCTGGTTGAATCCTGGAAACACATTGAATTTAACACACCAGTTGTGGAATCAGCAGCTCAGGAGAATCAAAGGAAGAAAAAAAATCAGCTGAAAGCAATGAGTCTATGTTTGGAGAACTGGAGAATAGATTATGACATTCTAATTTAAAAATCATTTGAATCCCTGATAGGGAGGTACTGCAACATAAAATAATTGACTCCATGTATCAGTACCTTTTTAAAGAAGAGATTTCTGATGTCTATGAGTCCTGCATATGAAAACAATAATTTATCCATCATCCACACTCATTTGACACCATACATCGCTCCAAAGGCAGGAGCCAGAGTACGTACCATCATCATCTGTGCAGTGGTTAAGGTAGGTAGGTCCAGTGTTGTGGAGGGCTTTGCATGCATGGGTGAGCAGTTTGAATTGCCAGTGCTTCTGAATTGGTAGCCGAGCATAGCTCTCTGAGGTGGGGCGTGACGTGTGCCCTGCAGGGCATGTTGAGGATGAGTCTGGTGGTGGTGTTCTGGGTGATCTGGAGCGTTTGTATGAGTTGATTCGCGATGCCGGCATATTATTCATTGTCGTAGTATATTCTGTGGGTGATGACGGCCTTGGGGACTGTGCGTCTGGTGTCAGTGGGGACAATTTGAATATCTTGCGGGACAAACATAGGATGAAGAAACAGGGTGAGGTGACAGCGCTCACCTGTTTGACCATTGTGAGTCTGTTGTCTAAGATGATGCAGAAGATTTTAGCATGGTCGGTGGGGGTGGGCGTGGGTCCCAGGGTGGTTGGCTACCAAAAGGAGTCCCAGGGAGAACTCTTGTTCCAGAAGATCAGAAACTTTGTTTATACAGTGTTGAATTTTAGTCAGTTTTGCATCATACAGTTTGTTAAGTTTGACATACAGGTGGTGAAGTTGGTCCTGGTTGTGTGGTTGTTCTCTGTGTGGGAGAGGATGAATTGGGTGTTATCTGCATAGGAGACAATGATTCCGGTGGATCTTATGATCTGAGCGACAGGTGCCATGTAGACGTTGAAGAGGTGGAGCTTAGTGATGATCCTTGAGGGACTCCACAGATGAGTTTCTTGAGTGCAGGAGTGTAGGGTGGGAACCTGACTCACTGGGTCCTGTCGGAGATAAAGAGACCAGCCATCTCAGGCAGATCCTTGTACTCCTGAGTTCTGAGTTCTGTAGTCTTGTGATGAGGGTGAAGTGGGAGATGGTATCGAAGGCTGAGGACAGGTCGAGAAGTATGATGGCTGTGGTTTCCCCTTTGTCTATGATGGTCTGGATGTCATCAGTTGGGGCAATGAGGGCGGTTTCGGTACTGTGGTTGCTGCAGAATCCAGATTGCGAGATGTCAAGGAGGTGGTGTTGTTCAAGATGATTGGAGAGTTGTTTGTTGATAGCTTTCTCAATGACTTTCAGTGGGAAGGTCAGGAGCAAGATGGGTCTGTAGTTGCTGAACCCTTCTGGGTCTGAAGTAGGTTTTTTCAGGTGAGCTATGATTTCTGCTTGTTTCCAGTTGTCCAGGAAGGTTCGGCTATGGATGGAGACATTTATGATGGTGGTGAGATGGAAGCTGATCAGAGTTCCTCATAGGTTGTAGATATGGTGGGGCCCGGGGTCAGAAGGGGCCTGAAGTAGATTTTGGCTGTGTCTTCTGAGGTGAGGAGTTTCCAGGTTGTGATCTGGTGGTCGGATTTGGTGACAGTGGGCAGCTGATTAATGAGGTCTGGTGTCCTACGTTAGGGGTCAAAGTTGCTGTAGATCTTGAGAATGTTGTTGTGAAAGAATTTGGTGAGTGTGTCACAGAGGTGTTGAGGTGAAATGACGGAGTTGGTGGCACCGTGGGGCTTGAAAAATTATTTGACGATGATGAAGAGCTCTTTGCAGTTGTCGGAGCTAGTTTCCGGCCTGGGACCAAGGGTTGTTTTTGTGGCCTTGTTGATTTGGGTGTAATATTTTCTGAGCAAAGATTTGCATGTGTTTCTTCCAATGGAGTCCTGGCTGGTTCTCCAATTTCTCTCCAGCAGTTTGTAGTGGCATTAGGAGTTTCTAAGATCTTTGGTGTACCAGTTGGCACATGTGCTTGTTCTTGATTGTCTGATGACATTCAGGGGCCTAGAGTGTCTACACAATTTGTAATCCATTTGTTGTAAGCTTTAATATCAGAGTGCAAGTCGTTGATGAGGTTTTGTTGGTGGGCACTGAGGGTGTTGGTCCAGTCTGCTTCTGTTTTCTTGTTTCAGCTGTGTCTGAGGTTGCTAGTAGTTTTGGCTGTGGAGAGTTGGGGTGTGTCGATAAAGAAGTGATTGATCGTGTGGTCTGTCCAAGTGAGCGGAGTGAGGTGACTGATTTTTAACTTGTTGCTGGATGTGAAGATGGAGTTGAGAGTGTGTCCTGCATTGTGGGTCGGGTCGTGGATGAACTGGGTGAGCCTGAGGTGCCTTTTATGGTGGTGTTGTTGCAGTTCTTTAGTCGAAAGTGCACATGTTCCATGAAAGTGTTCTCGTGGGTGGAGGTGGTGCAGGTGATGGAGTCCTTGTGGATGAGGTGAATACTCCTTCTTGCATGTTCTGTCTGTTCTGGCAGGAGATCTTGTAACCGGGTAGTATGGCCATAGTGATGGTGGGTGCCAATCAGGGTTTGAATCAGGTCCCAGCTAGGAAAACGATGCCTGGGGAGTGCATGTCAATTGTAACCCATTTCTTGGTGGTGTGTTTGTTGACAGATCTGGTGTTGAGGAGTATACATGCTAGGCAGGGTGAGGCATGTGTGGTGCATCAAGTGTGAGTGCTGGCACAGGTGAAGTGGCAATGAGTGTATGGAAAAGGTCCTACCGTGGTGCGGGTGAGACACGGAAGCAGCTGTAGTGGCTGCATCCAGTGTTCCAGTGTTAAGTACTTGTAGGTGGGAGGCTGTGTAGCGGCAGTGTTCGGACAGACCAGAGTCTGTGGTGCTGGGCGCTGTCCAGGCATGGATGGGCACATATGGGCTTGCCTTTGGCGCAATAGTGGCACAGACGCTGTGTGGATGTGCAGTGGGTGCCATCAAGTAGATCCTGGGAGGGGGAGAATGCAGGGAACTGAGGGCTGGGCTTGGGAATGAGGTACAGAAGGCAGAGAAGGCACGCAAGGGAAATGCAGGTGAGTAGTGGGGGAGGCAGGTAAGCTCGGGAGGTGGAAGGCAGGAGAGTCCCAGGGGAGAGAGGGCAAAGAGTGAGAGAGAGTGAGTCAAAAGAGAAAACGAGGACATAAGAATCGGTCCCAAAGGAAAGCAGACACAAAGGAAAGCAGGCAAAAGTGTGAAAGAGAGTGAACAGACACAGGAAGACGTAGGAGCTGGGGCCTAGGCACCTGCTCAATTGGGTTGAGCAATCAATCAATCAATCAAAGGATTTATAGAGTGCACTACTCACCCATTAGGGTCTCAAGGCGCTGGGGGGGAAGCTACTGGTTGTAAAGCCATGTCTTGAGGCATTTCCTGAATGTCAAGAGGTCTTGGGTCTGGCGAAGGTGGAGCGGTAGGGAGTTCCAGGTCTTTGCGGCTAGGTAAGAGAAGGATCTTCCTCCGGCGGTGGCGCGACTGATGCGGGGGACGGAGGCAAGAGCGAGGCTGGCGGAGCGAAGGTTGCGGGTGGGGAAGGTGAGTCTGTCGTTGAGGTAGGCTGGACCTGTATTGTGGAGGGCTTTGTGTGCGTGGATGAGGAGTTTGAAGGTGATCCTCTTTGATACTGGTAGCCAGTGTAGGTCTCTGAGGTGGGGGGAGATGTGGTTGAGGAGTGGGACGTCTAGAATGAGGCGGGCGATGCGTTCTGGATTCTTTGCAGCTTTATTTGGAGTTTGGTTGTTATTCCTGCATATAGGGTGTTTCCCCAGTCCAATCGGCTGCTGACCAGGGCGTGGGTGACAGTTTTCCTGGTTTCGATGGGAATCCACTTGAAGATTTTGCGGAGCATGCAGAGAGTGTTGTAGCAGGAAGAGGAGATAGCATTGACCTTCTGAGTCATGCTGAGTGTGGAGTCCAAGATGAATCCCAGGTTGCGTGCGTGGGTGGTGGGTGAGGGTCCTAGGGAGGTGGGCCACCAGGAGTCGTTCCAAGCTGAGTGGTTGGTGCCAAAGATGAGTATTTCTGTCTTGTCTGTGTTTAACATGAGGTGGCTTGATTCCATCCAGCTGGCGATGGCATGAAGTCCGTTGTGGAGGTTGTTCTTTGCAGTTGTAGGGTCTTTCGTGAGGGAGAGGATGAGCTGAGTGTCATCTGCTTAGGAAACTATGTTGATGTGGTGGGTTCGTGCGATGTTGGCGAGGGGGGCCATGTAAACGTTGAAGAGTGTGGGGCTGAGCGAATATCCTTGGGGGACGCCACACATGATTCTGGAGGCTTCTGACAGGAACGGTGGGAGGCGAACTCCCTGGGTTCTGCCCGTGAGAAATGACGAGATCCAGTCGAGTGCCTTGTTGCGGATTCCAGCGTTGTGGAGGTGTGTGTGGAGAGTGTGATGGCATACCGTGTCGAAAGCTGCGGAGAGGTCCAGGAGGATGAGTGCTGCTGTTTCTCCTTCATCGAGCATGGTCCTGATGTCGTCTGTGGCAGCAATGAGTGCGGTCTCGGTGCTGTGGTTTTTGCGGAATCCGGATTGGGAGGTGTCGAGTTCCTTGCTGTCTTCCAGGAACCGGGATAATTGGCTGTTCACGATTTATTCGATGACCTTGGCTGGGAAGGGGAGGAGGGAGATCGGCTGGTAGTTCTTGGTTTCATCTGGGTCTGCCTTTGGTTTATTCAGCAGGGAGTTGATTTCTGCGTGCTTCCATCTCTCTGGGAAGGTGGCTGACTCGAAGGAACTGTTGATGGTGCTGCAGAGGTGGTGAGCGATGATGATGTTTGCTTTATTGAAGATATGGTGTGGGCAGGGGTCCGATGGTGATCCGGAGTGGATGGAGGCCATGGTGTTGGCGGTGTCTTCTATGTTGACGGGGGTCCAGGTTTGGAGGAAGTGGGTGTTGCTTGGAGCGTTGGATTCGTGGGTGTTTGTAGTCAGCTGGTGGGTCTGGGGTTTGAAGCTGTTGTGGATTTCTTCTATCTTTCGACGGAAGTGGGTTGCGAGTGAGTTGCAGAACTCCTGTAATGGCGGGGGTTCGGTGGAGCAGGTCCTGGGAGTGGAGAACTCTTTGATGATGCCGAAGAGCTCTTTACTGTTGTGAGCGTTGGTGTCAATGCGGTTTTTGAAGTGGGTCCTTTTGGTGGTGCGGATCAGTTGGTGATGTTTGCGTAGGGTATCCTTGAAAGCGATGTGGTTGAAGTTGGTAGGGTCAAGGTGCCAGGTTTTTTCCATTCTGCGACATAGCCGTTTGGATTCCTGTAGGTCTGGGGTGAACCAGCTGGCCTTGATTCTGTGGGGGGTGTTTGGTTTTTTTTTTAGCGGTGCGAGGGTGTTGGCGCAGTCTTCTATCCAGCGATGTAGGTTGGTGGTGGCTGTGTTGGGGTCTGGGGTCCGGAGCAGCAGCAGTCATTAAGAAGGTCCTGAGCAGGGGGAAGGAAAACAGAGGAAAGAGCGGGAACAATGGAAAGCTGGCACAAATGATTAATGCAGTGATACTCAAAGTACGGCCTAGGGGCCACATGCAGCCCTTTTGAGCATTACATGCGGCCCCCAGGGCACTAGTAGCACCAGGCTGCTGTTTACTCGACTGAGCGTTAATGTTAGGAAGATGTTTAATTAACAGGCAATTCTCTATTTAAACATTATTTGAAGATGAAGTAAGGAAGTTGTCCTGCAAGGCTTAACTGCAGGAACACTTTCATTCTTTAAGAAATCTTGCAGCAAATGTCTACAACTATGATAAGAGTTCTTAAAAATTCAAAAAGTGTATTTCATTAACACACAGAACCATTTCACCTTAGTACATCAGATTATATCAGTGCATGGAGAAGTATTTTTTTTTAAAGTGAAGGATTTCAAATGTAAATTCTGAAACATTCACTATTCCCCCACCTTGATAACAATGCCAATAGTGAAATAAGAGGCAAGTCAGTTGTTATCTGCACTCTTTGATTGGCCTGATTTCCTATTGTACATGAACAACTTCATAATTTATTAAACCAAACACAGGAGAAGAGTTTGCACAGTTCACATCCTGATGTCATGCACTGTGAGGTCCTCTTACATATAATAATGAAGAAAAAGAATGGATCGTGAAATAAAACAATTGCCTAGGATCACACATTTTGGTCAAGGGGGAAGCTGTGATTAATGCCAGGTTTTCTGGTTTCACACTGTGTGAGTCACCTACTAGATCTGTTGCGTAGGCTCTCATTATCCTAATGAGACTACTGGATTTTGAGCGACAAGATCGTTCACAGTGTGGGGGACTAAATCTGACCCGCAGTGAAGGACCCTTGTCACTCTAGATCCGGGTTTTGCTCCCGCTAGCTAGCAGTGCCTCATCTCTCCCAAAGGGAAGAGATAATTAGGCAGCCGAGCACATGACATCTTAGTACTTCCCAGGGAAGTCGTGGTCACTCAGGTCACAACCGGTTCTCTCATACACAGTGCGGTCTCAAATATAAATGACAAAGGCAGTTTAAGTTTTAAAGATTGGTTTAATAAAACAACTGCATTTTAGATAGCAAAGTGTGAGCTGCAATAACCAGAACTACACAACACAGTAGGATTAAAATAGTAACGATGAGAGTGAAGCACAAGAATAAGGCTATCATAGTGCAACGAGATTAGGTTCTCTCTAAGTTATATTTTGAGCACAGCATGTAAAACTCCAAGCCTGCCTTTCAGGTTCCCCCGGGAGGACATCAACCCTCATACCTGAGCAAAGGCCTGTAATCTGCATCAGCATCTGCAACGGGGCAGTCAGCATCTAGTTGTAGGTTCCTGGTCGGAATCTCCCTCTGACCTGTACTAGGACTAGAAAGTGTTTTTATAACTAACACGCGGATGTTCTAAGAAAATGTCCCTACGTAAGGATGCGTTTTTTCTACGAACACTAGAGACTAAACTTCTACGACGTGTATCGGCAATGTACCAGACTGTAGCCTTGACTGAAGCACAGGGTGAGCAAGAATGCATTGTTTGAGAACACAGTGCTGAACTAAGTTAAACAGTGTGATAGAAGGAAATAAAAACAAGACCGTAAAACTGGTTATTGTAAAATAACAGTGCGAGGTTGAATAAAATGTATCTAGAGCAAAGTGCACAGAGGCCTAATATGTTATCCTAACGTGCATGAAGCTCTATTTAATAATGGCTACACTACACCCTCCCCTTGTCAGTAGAAAGTGGTTTAAGCCGAAGCTAAAATGTCCTAAGCTAAAATATAAGTAAAACCCTATTCAATTTCAACAAGTTTAGAGGACACACAAGCATAGTAATCGTCAAATTAAAAAATTAGCATGCGGCCAAATGCCGAATTCAAAGGATAACGTCAATTTAGAATAAGTCCAAATCAAGCATCGGTCATGGAAAGCAGGAGATTCTCCACTTCGGCAGATGACAAAACCGGAAAATCCACGCCAAAGACTATCAAGGAGCAGGTGTGTTCCAAAGCCCCAGTGTCAACCAAGGCGGCATACTGTGCAGTGCCTATGAACGAGTTAATATCAACTTCCTCCAGGAAGGGTATCTCGTAATCAGCTTCTCTAAGCAAACGCAGCCGCAGCGCGCATGTATGGTAATGAGCCTTCATCGAGAACATCAACAGATCAGCATCAACCACTGGGGGGCGTTGCTGTGAGAGACAAACGTTCAGTGCATGTTCAAAAGAGCACCAACGGCACCGAAACAAGGGCTGCACACAATCCAATACCGGTCTGAATGACAGAGACCAGTTACACTCCAAATGTTCCAGGGGTGTTGCTCCAAAGTGCTGCATCATGAGTTCACGACACAGCTGCGCTGATGGGAGCGCCCACATTCGTCCTTGTTGCGGCGGGACATCCATTGCGGAAAAACAACAGCAATTGCAAAATGCCGGCTAATAAAGCCAAAGTTATCGGAAATCCCTCAAAAATGCTTCCAAAAATTGAATGAATAGCCGAAGGTATTAAACTGAATATGGAAGAGAAGGTGTGAACGAAACCAACACCAACGGCTTTGAAAGAGTGTGCCAATCCAGCCATGCTGGAAGCATTAAATATACATTCCACGAGTTCACCAAAGTGGCTCGGAAAGCTTGTATTTGTTTTTGTAGTTCGGCAAACCCCACAACAATGCGGGCTTACCCGTCTTAAATGTTGTAGTAACTCGTCATCCGTGAGATATATATCATCCACATATGACAATGCTTCAGAGCCCAACTCGTGTAAAATAGCAGTCACAAGGGCTGAAAACAGTCCTTGGCTGTTCTTATACCCCTGAGGCAAACAACAGAATGTTTTCTGGGAGCCTAGGGCGCTAAAGCCTGTTAAATCTCTGCTTTCAGGCGCTATATTCAGGCAGAAGAATCCATTCGAGATATCCAAAGTTGCTTTGTATTTTTTCCGCACAATGTTGCTCATTAGTGCAGTGCTATGCGAATTTTGTATAGCATATGTACGTGTATGTCTGTTCAAAGTCTGTAGCCTAAAACTATTCTATATGAATGGTCTGGTTTTGCTACAGGAAATAAGGGATTATTAATCGGTGAGACACAGGGCTCAATCACTCCCTGGTATTCTAATTGTGTAAGTATTTCTCTCACCTGTGCCCTTGCTTCATGTTTTATGGGATACTACGGTTGTGGCTGAGGTTCACCTTTAATGGGAATTACATGATATGGAGAATCCCTGTCCCACCCTACGTGATTTCTATATAACGCAGGTGCCTGTGCGAGAGCCTATTTTATAGAATAGGACTCAGCGAGTTCCTGTGGAACAAGGGGCGAGAAGGAAGGTTTAATAACCTCCTCCCCAGCTGGGCAGGTGCGGACAAAATCAGGCGGCCAATCTTGTTCAGCCAGCAAAATGTCATATATCTTAACTACACGATCCCAGAAGATTGCGTGTATAGTGCGTTCAATGTCTCCTTCCAATTGTAAAGTTACTCTATACACTCTATCGGGTTCGAAGACCTGCATAGCTGCTGTTTCTACTTGTATGAAGTCATCAGTTGCTTTCACCTCCAGATGCTCTAGAAGATTCCGGCAAACTATTGTGACCTCTGCCGCGCTGTCTAGTAGTGCTAGAGCCCATGTCTTGTTCTTCAAGAGAACCCTCTTCCTGAGTGGCATGTCTAACTGAGACTGCTGCCACTTTTTTCTTTTTAAACTGTTGTTTTTGTTGTAAAGGATTCTCTTCCTTCTTGACAGAAACCTCCGAAGAGCGTTGTGATTCCTGTCTCGGTTTCACGTACTCTGTTCTCCGCTCTGACCGCCCACCTCTCTCATTTCTCTTTTCCGATGAGTCCTGAAAGGAACGAGATTGGCGTGTATCAGTATGTTGATATCTATCAGGCGTTTTTATATTATCTCTATTCCTGAGATTATACCTATTCTGTGGGGTCTCCGTACGTGGAGATTCTCCCCTTTCTTTTTTTAGGTGTTTTTTGTTTTTAATCCCAGCGCTTCTTAGTACCCTCAGGTTGTTGTTTAGTATTGTCTTTATTACCTTTTCCCTGAAATTAAGTTTTTTGCGGTCTAGCCCCCAGGCTATCACAAGCGATACTAGAATACGTTTCTGCTATTTTTTTAAGCAGTTCCCGCTCCTGATCTTGTTGCGGAACGTAACGAAGACGCATACGCACTGCAAGTGCAACTGGTTCCCCTTTAAGATTACTTAGGATAATTGAAGAAACTGTGGCAAAGTTGCCCATCAGTTGCATTCCTAAATCTAAGGCCGGGGCAGCCCCGTATTCATCTTGAATTTGCTTAAGCACTCCCGGTTGGTTGGCTAGTGTCGGTGTACCGTGTGCCGTTGTATAGAGCGCGGCAAACACCGTGCCCCATGTATTACAATGTTCCACTGCGGGAACCATCCCAAAGGATATACACATAGTTAATATTCTATGTTTGTTCTGAGGTCCCGTATGGGGAAATACCGCCTCCAGCGTATGAATTTTTTGTGCCAGCCAAAATGGAGTCTCCTCCCGCTTTGCTGGTACTTTACCCATAATAGAATGTACAGTCACCGGATTTATACCTGGTGTTACTGCGTGTGGTTGTGCTGGAGCAGCACGCGCTGGGTTTGTAATTAGTGTCTGCATTACAAATTGTACTAATCGTCTATATATTGCTGTTAAGTCAGTATATAAGTGTCGAACCTCAGCCACCGCCATATTTGCAGCCGCAGGATGAGGTGTATATGTGGCCAACAAAGGCCAGGTAGGACCTTCATTACTTAGTGGACCTAACCTTACTGGTAATATTGTATGGGGTAGGGCACCATCAAGCCAATTATTATGTTCTTGATAAGATAGAGGTATCTCTAAATATGCGTACGCCCTGTATTGTCCAGGCGCGTTCGCTACTGTATTTGTATGGAATGTATTTGTGTTCCCATCAACTGCTGGAAATGTGACCAAAGAGTAAAAAAGTTCTGTTCTATAGGCTGCGTGGGCGTCCACCACAAACGTGACTGGACCACCCTGGGCCGTAAGGCCGTGTGCTAGCAAATGTGCTGTGAGCGGATGTCTCATGTTAAGAGCTATTTGTACAACCTGGGGATTCGCCATTAGAAAAGCACCAAGAATTCAGAGAAGGCACACCAAAAGGCTTTCTTTCCTTTTAAGGTTCAAGCTTGAACAACCACCCGCTGTAAATAGGGTTACCTATACGGTGGTGGTGGAAGTCCTCAGTACCACGGACGTCTCCGTATACGGAACTGAGGGATCATTATATTATATGAGACCGAGATATACCGGTGGACCCGAAAATTAGAGCCTGGCCAAACGTTGGCGGCGCCATGTCGCGTAGGCTCTCATTATCCTAATGAGACTACTGGATTTTGAGCGGCAAGATCGTTCACAGTGTGGGGGACTAAGTCTGACCCACAGTGAAGGACCCTTGTCACTCTAGATCCGGGTTTTGCTCCGGCTAACTAGCAGTGCCTCATCTCTCCCAAAGGGAAGAGATAATTGGGCAGCCGAGCACATGACATCTTAGTACTTCCCAGGGAAGCCGTGGTCACTTAGGTCACAACCGGTTCTCTCATACACAGTGCGGTCTCATATATAAATGACAAAGGCAGTTTACGTTTTAAAGATTGGTTTAATAAAACGACTTCATTTTAGATAGCAAAGCGTGAGCTGCAATAACCAGAACTACACAACACAGTAGGATTAAAATAGTAACGATGAGAGTGAAGCACAAGAATAAGGCTATCATAGTGCAACTAGATTAGGTTCTCTCTAAGTTATATTTTGAGCACAGCATGTAAAGCTCTAAGCCTGCCTTTCAGGTTCCCCCGGGAGGACATCAACCCTCATACCTGAGCAAAGGCCTGTAATCTGCATCAGCATCTACAACGGGGCAGTCAGCATCTAGTTGTAGGTTCCTGGTCGGAATCTCCCTCTGACTTGTACTTAGACTAGAAAGTGTTTTTATAACTAACACGCAGATGTTCTAAGAAAATGTCCCTACGTAAGGATGCATTTTTTCTACGAACACTAGAGACTAAACTTCTACCACGTGTACCGGCAATGTACCAGACCTTAGCCTTGACTGAAGCACAGGGTGAGCAAGAATGCATTGTTTGAGAACACAGTGCTGAACTAAGTTAAACAGTGTGATAGAAGGAAATAAAAACAAGACCGTAAAACTGGTTATTGTAAAATAGTTTGAATAAAATGTATCTAGAGCAAAGTGCACAGAGGCCTAATATGTTATCCTAACGTGCATGAAGCTATATTAAAAATGGTTACACTACAGATCTATATGCTTTACTGCCCCCGACAGCCACCATAACGCCACTACCCGCCCCTTCGCAGTGCCCCCTCCTCCATTTCATCGCCACTCTGCTAGCATCAATGCGGCCCTCGTCACACAACAGACCAAACTTTGAGGCCCCTGGGAAAATGTTTGTGAGTACCCATGGATTAATGCAATCTATGATTTTGGAATTAAGGGCTTTTTCTATCCCTGCAATAACTGAGGCTGACTCCATAGTTAGACTCAACTGGTGAGGCTCTTTCCAAGTATTCGTCAAACCAGAGCAACTATGGCTTTTTTATCTTCTTTGTTATGTCGCAGAAATACGAGTGTCAAATATTTTTGCCTGTTCCCTCCAAAAGGAAAGAAAGAGAAAGAAAAGTAAGTGTTTTTTATTTGGGCTTTTTGAGGGGTAGTCCCCGTCTTCTCATATGCACACTAATGCATCCACAATGAGGCAGATGGGGTGAATCCTGCTCACTGGCAGATCAGGATTCTGTGGGAAACTGTGTCATCCGTCTTATTTTTCCTCCGTTTGATTTTGTAGTGCGAATTATTTTTCCCCTTTGAGCTGTTTATTTTTAGGACAAACATATCAAGTAGCGCCCAAGGAGCTTTTTATACCAAAAACGTAGCTCATAGGGACAAGGCACACTGAATTACTAGGTCTAAATGTAGCCAAATAGTAAATATCGCTCGAACACATTAAACAATCATAGGAAAAATAGGATGGATGGCACCTATATCAGATGGCATTAAAGAACATATGCAACAACGTGTGATTTGCCACTGTTGCACTCTAGTAATATTAGGAAGGAATCCAGTTCATGGGGGTGTTAGACTCAAGTCTGACATTTTTTACCGTAGCATGAAATACCATATAAATACTATTAAATGTTTTAGTACACAAACAATACAATTGCGAGTATACTTGGACAAGGCACAAATTAGATAAATGTTCTGTTCCTATACTCCCTATATTTGTTTTATTTTTGATGTATAAATACATATCCTATTTTTTGTTATAGGGCTAATTTCCCTATCCCCACCCCCTTTTTTAATTCAATGTCCCTGTTTCTGTGAGGGGAAATTTCCGGATCCTTTTTAATTTATCACTGTGTTTTTGAACCAGTGGCTCCATCGTGAGAGAGAAAAGCAATGGGGATAACGGACATCCCTGACAGGTTCCTCTGTGGATCGATATCGGTTAGATATAAGGCAGCCCATTTTTACCCTGGCCAGTGTCTGGGTGTAGAGTAATTTGACCAAGCAGATGAACTGGATTCCCAAACCAAATCGCAGGAGCACCTCAAACAGATAAGCCCATTAAAGTGAATCGAAGGCTTATTCCAGATCTAGAACCAAGCTGCCAGCTCAGTTCTAGTCAGAAGAAGCATATGCCATAACACAAAAAAGTCTGTGCAGATTAAGTGAGATGGTTCTAGCTGGTACAAATCAATTTTGGTCTGGGTGTACCAAGTTTGGGACCAATGGATCAAGATGGTCCGCTACTATCTGGGCAACTATATTATAGTCAGTATTGAGGAGGAACAATGGTCAGTAAAAGTCAAGCCCTGAAGGATCCTTGCCAGGTTTTAAAAGTGATATGAGTAGTGCCTTGAGAAGCGAAGGTGGGAGGCAGGCCAAAGCTAGTGCATCGTCGTATAAGGTCTTCAGGCGCAGGGCAAGAAGGGGAGCGTATTTTTTGTAGAATTCCAGTGGGAGCCCATCTGGGCCCGGGGTCTTGCCAGTGTCAAGTGACCGGATAGTCTCTTTGATTTTGAAATGTGTGATGTCACTTTTGAGCTCTTCTCTCTAGTCAGGAGCCTCTTTGTGTGTGACACGATCACCAAGGAAAACTCAATCTGTTCCAACGGTGCATTAGTCGCTGATGTGTATTAGGTGGTGTAGTATCTCATGAGTTCAGTGTGAATATCTTTTTGTGTGCAGAAGGGTTCTGGATGCAGCACTTAGGGCCAGTATAGGGTGCAGAGGCTGCTCTTGGCAGATGAGCAAGGCAAGCAGCGAACCCTATCTATCTCCCCTGCATGCATCTTAGCTGAATGGACCGCATAATTAAGGCAGCACAGTCTTTCCAGCAGCACAGTGTGTTTGTGTTTGGCTCAGGATAAGCATTTCACTCCCTCTGTAGAGGATCACACCTGGATATTATAGCCCAGCAAAGAGTTTTCTATCTCAATAATTTCATGGTCGAGCTGTCGGCGTACACTCCAAATATTGGCCAAGCAGTGACCCCTGATCACCACCTTAAAGGTGTCCCATTCCATCAAGCGGGAGGTAACTGTGTTCATGTTCAGGTCAAAATATTCTATAATGCTGTTGTCAAGGGTAACGGGGAAGGGGGGATCCTCCAGTGCTGTGGGCTGCAGCCACCATGTGGATATGGGAGGGGGACGATTATCTCAGCTTAGGCTCACATATTGGGGATTGTGGTTGGAGTGAGTACTGCCTAGATAGTCGATGTGAATGAGATGAGGGACCAAGTCAGGGGTGCAGACCAGGTGATCTATATGGACATGTTAGTCATGGGCGTTGTAGGAGGCTGGACTGGCTTGTAGTGAGTACCAAGGGGTACTTGCACCTTGCACCAGGCCCAGTTATCCCTTATTAGTGTATAGGGTGTCTAGCAGCTTAGGCTGATAGATAATGGTAGCTTAGCAGAGCAGCTTAGGCTGAACTAGGAGACGTGTGAAGCTACTACAGTACCACTTAGTGTCATATGCACAATATCATAAGAAAACACAATACACAGTTATACTAAAAATAAAGGTACTTTATTTTTATGACAATATGCCCAAGTATCTTAGAGTGTACCCTCAGTGAGAGGATAGGAAATATACACAAGATATATATACACAATAGCAAAAATATGCAGTATAGTCTTAGAAAACAGTGCAAACAATGTATAGTTACAATAGGATTCAATGGGGAAACATAGGGATAGGGGCAACACAAACCATATACTCCAAAAGTGGAATGCGAACCACGAATGGACCCCAAACCTATGTGACCTTGTAGAGGGTCGCTGGGACTATTAGAAAATAGTGAGAGTTAGAAAAATAACCCTCCCCAAGACCCTGAAAAGTGAGTGCAAAGTGCACTAAAGTTCCCCTAAGGACAAAGAAGTCGTGTTAGAGGAATAATGCAGGAAAGACACAAACCAGCAATGCAACAACTGTGGATTTCCAATCTAGGGTACCTGTGGAACAAGGGGACCAAGTCCAAAAGTCACAAGCAAGTCGGAGATGGGCAGATGCCCAGGAAATGCCAGCATTGGGTGCAAAGAAGCTTCTACTGGACAGAAGACGCTGAGGTTTCTGCAGGAACGAAAAGGGCTAGGGACTTCCCCTTTGGTGGACGGATCCCTCTCGCCGTGGAGAGTCGTGCAGAAGTGTTTTCCCGCCGAAAGAACGCTAACAAGCCTTGCTAGCTGCAAATCGTGCGGTTAGCGTTTTTGGACGCTGCTGAGGCCCAGGAGGGACCAGGAGGTCGCAAATTGGACCAGCAGAGAGAGGGGACGTCGAGCAAGACAAAGAGCCCTCTCTGAAGCCGGTAGCACCCGGGAAAGTGCCAGAAACAGGCACTACGAGGATGCGTGAAATGGTGCTCGCCGAAGTTGCACAAAGGAGTCCCACGTCGCCGGAGACCAACTTAGAAAGTCGTGCAATGCAGGTTAGAGTGCCATGGACCCAGGCTTGGCTGTGCACAAAGGATTTCCACCGGAAGTGCACAGGGGCCGGAGTAGCTGCAAAGTCGCGGTTCCCAGCAATGCAGCCCAGCGAGGTGAGGCAAGGACTTACCTCCACCAAACTTGGACTGAAGAGTCACTGGACTGTGGGGGTCACTTGGACAGAGTCGCTGGATTCGAGGGACCTCGCTCGTTGTGCTGAGAGGAGACCCAAGGGACCGGTAATGCAGCTTTTTGGTGCCTGCGGTTGCAGGGGGAAGATTCCGTCGACCCACAGGAGATTTCTTCGGAGCTTCTGGTGCAGAGAGGAGGCAGACTACCCCCACAGCATGCACAAGCAGGAAAACAGTCGAGAAGGCGGCAGGATCAGCGTTACAGAGTTGCAGTAGTCGTCTTTGCTACTATGTTGCAGGTTTGCAGGCTTCCAGCGCGGTCAGCAGTCGATTCCTTATCAGAAGGTGAAGAGAGAGATGCAGAGGAACTCGGATGAGCTCTTGCATTCGTTATCTAAAGTTTCCCCAGAGACAGAGACCCTAAATAGCCAGAAAAGAGGGTTTGGCTACCTAGGAGAGAGGATAGGCTAGCAACACCTGAAGGAGCCTATCACAAGGAGTCTCTGACGTCACCTGGTGGCACTGGCCACTCAGAGCAGTCCAGTGTGCCAGCAGCACCTCTGTTTCCAAGATGGCAGAGGTCTGGAGCACACTGGAGGAGCTCTGGACACCTCCCAGGGGAGGTGCAGGTCAGGGGAGTGGTCACTCCCCTTTCCTTTGTCCAGTTTCGCGCCAGAGCAGGGGCTAAGGGGTCCCTGAACCGGTGTAGACTGGCTTATGCAGAATTGGGCACATCTGTGCCCAACAAAGCATTTCCAGAGGCTGGGGGAGGCTACTCCTCCCCTGCCTTCACACCATTTTCCAAAGGGAGAGGGTGTCACACCCTCTCTCAGAGGAAGTTCTTTGTTCTGCCATCCTGGGCCAGGCCTGGCTGGACCCCAGGAGGGCAGATGCCTGTCTGAGGGGTTGGCAGCAGCAGCAGCTGCAGTGAAACCCCAGGAAGGGCAGTTTGGCAGTACCAGGGTCTGTGCTACAGACCACTGGGATCATGGGATTGTGCCAACTATGCCAGGATGGCATAGAGGGGGCAATTCCATGATCATAGACATGTTACATGGCCATATTCGGAGTTACCATTGTGAAGCTACATATAGGTAGTGACCTATATGTAGTGCACGCGTGTAATGGTGTCCCCGCACTCACAAAGTTCAGGGAATTGGCTCTGAACAATGTGGGGGCACCTTGGCTAGTGCCAGGGTGCCCTCACACTAAGTAACTTTGCACCTAACCTTTACCAGGTAAAGGTTAGACATATAGGTGACTTATAAGTTACTTAAGTGCAGTGTAAAATGGCTGTGAAATAACGTGGACGTTATTTCACTCAGGCTGCAGTGGCAGGCCTGTGTAAGAATTGTCAGAGCTCCCTATGGGTGGCAAAAGAAATGCTGCAGCCCATAGGGATCTCCTGGAACCCCAATACCCTGGGTACCTGAGTACCATATACTAGGGAATTATAAGGGTGTTCCAGTAAGCCAATGTAAATTGGTAAAAATGGTCACTAGCCTGTTAGTGACAATTTGGAAAGAAATGAGAGAGCATAACCACTGAGGTTCTGATTAGCAGAGCCTCAGTGAGACAGTTAGGCACCACACAGGGAACACATACATATAGGCCACAAACTTATGAGCACTGGGGTCCTGACTAGCAGGGTCCCAGTGACACATAACAAACATACTGAAAACATGGGGTTTTCACTATGAGCACTGGGCCCTGGCTAGCAGGATCCCAGTGAGACAGTGAAAATACCCTGACATACACTCACAAACAGGCCAAAAGTGGGGGTAACAAGGCTAGAAAGAGGCTACTTTCTCACAGGCGTGAAAAAGATTACACCTTCATGAGGGCATTTCATTGGTGCCAGATGCTGAATAGGTGCCAGTGAGTCAGCCAGCTTGACAGCATAAGCGCTTTGGGGGTGGCCAAAGTGTGGGGAAAGGTAGGGAAAGATTGGTCTAGGTCCACCTGTAGGACACTGTTGAAGTTCCCTCCCTGCAACCATGGGAGCCCACTCCATCTCAACAGAATCTTCAAGAGGGTGATTCAATACATAAGAGTACACTGTTCCAAAAAAGATAATGAACTCCACTAGGCACTTCTATATCTAGAAGCAAATGCCCTCACACATCCAATGGATGTCATGCTTCATCAAAGGGCTTGCTCCTCATCAGACTGGCGCTGCAATGTCTGACAGGCCCACCGCAAGGGGGCATTTTGCCAGAGATCTTTACTGAAGATCCCCACCGTGGTTTTAAAGAATGTAGAGATGAATTCAAATCTACACGCAGGAAAAGAGTAGGAGAGAGAAAAAAGGATACATTTGTTGATCAAGGAAGGGTCTCTGTAAAGGTTAAAAGAATTTTAGGGAGTAAAAAAGAGATAATGCTCAACCACTCTACCAACAAAACACAGCGAAGGCAGAAGAGATTATCTTCAACCATCACAACTGGTCAACGTGTTTCGTGCCCGAAGAGTCCATACAGATCTAGTGCGCTTCATCAGGACCAAATAACAAAGAAACACTTCTCCTAAGCCACTTGAAAAGACCTCAGTGTGTCTGAAAATGTGTGTGCAAGAAAAGCGAGTCACTTACTCACAACAAGGTTATAATTGAAATGTATGGTGTGGAAGGAAGCCTGCAGAGAAAAGTGCACATTAAAAATATCAACCTGAATTCAGGATCCAACATATATACAATAGAAAAACTGAATCTTTAAGGTGACGTGGCACTCAGTGATCAATGTGTTGCCATGCTCAGTGTAGATAAAACCAAAAACTACTAGAGCAACACTGCTCACCATCCCCAAATAAGGAAAAGGTTCCATGGGAACGAGCATGCCATGGGACTGGTGTGGTATCTATAAAGGTACAGAAGAACATTTGTTTATAAGCAAAAAATGCTTACACAGAGGATACAGCCTGAGTAGGATGAAGAGTCAAAATGACAATATGAGACACAAATCTAGGAGTAATGTATATGCTTAGATGTACTCTCCAATGATGAGGCAACGTGCAATATGATACATACCTTTCCATTCGCCTATACATCCATTAAATGGCTGAGGAGAGTCTTAAAAAATGGTAGAGAGGGCGAGGAGTATGTGAACTACTGGCCAGACTCATTCATTGCAAAACAGTTAGTATCCCACCTGTGTACTCAATCTCAGGCCAGAGCGTGAAGTCTCCTGCCTGTGTACTTAATCTCAGGCCAGTGCACGTAGTGTATTCCACAGCAAATGTCAAGTTAGATTGTGCCACACGACAAGCAGACAACAAGTGCTCGGAACAAGCAGTCATATTTGTATAATGGCCCACCAGTCCCCGTGCAAAAAAACAAATGAACACCGGGCAGGGCCCTTAAATAAAAAAACTGTACGCGCCGTCCCGGCAGGCTTACACTCAGGCCAGAGCACGATGTACCAAATACCACAAACGTAAAGTAGGATCGTACCATACAGCAAGTAAATATAAAACGCTCAGAGCGAGCGGTCATGCTTACATTGTATCACATCAGAACCAGCTACCCCGAGGCTGCGTTCCCGGATAGTACGGAGAGAACGTGTCTCTCAGATCAAATAGAATGGACTCCAGCCGGTGCACCAACCAGCATCACTAATTGCTGATTGGGCAGCCGGGGAAGAGCACATCACTCATCCCTGAAAATGGAGGAAGGACGAGTCCAGGAATTAAAGGAAGACACCCATCGAACTAAAAATAGAAACAGAACCCTCTCGGATCCAGGAGAGTCCACAAACAGTAGAAGCCAATTACATGTTGAACGTAAATAAGGCAGACAATTCCAGAACTTCAAACACAAAAACAAAAGAGGCATTTCCCCTCACAAAATCGAGGCAAGAAATAAAGAAAACCACAGCATGTGTAATGGTGATACAGGAAGACACTGTTGGAACTGTGATTTTGTTATGAATCCAAAGGGTCCCATATTCAAAAACTCCATAGGTGTAATGTGAATGTTAGAAAGACACTGCTGGAAATGTGATGGAGTTATGAATCCAAAAGGTTCCATATTTTAAAACTCATTGAGAGGAGGACCAGGTTGTCGAATATAAGAAGTGTACTACTGCAAACAGGTGGTAACAAGAGTAATGACCAACAGTAAAAAATGCTGTTGGCGTATGTAGTGGTAATAAGTACGAACTAGCTGGAACCAAGGATACCCTTAATGCCGTCCCCCTCAAGTCTTAGTATGAAAGCTCATCCACGGAATATCATCATTTAGCCCATGGATGTGTGTACCCAGTTTAAACACCCAACGTTGCTCTCTTTCCAAAAGGAACTTGGATCCATTTGGTAAGTGTTTGGGGGAGTCCAAGACTACCCACCACATATCCTCAGTAGTGTGTTTAGCATCAAGATAGTGGATGCTCAATTTGGTAGTAGAGTGACCGCATATGATGTTGCTGCGGTGCTCGTTAATCCTAATCTTGACTGTTCTTGTGGTCATTCCTATATACTTTAGGTCACAAGGGCAAGTGATCATATAAATACAATTATGGGTGTTACAATTAGTGTGTTTCAAAAGGCGTCATGTACCAATAGGCTCTAGATCCAAAACATCCACTTGTTTAGTAAGTGAACATACGTTACAATTTCTGCATGGATAATGCCCTGATATGGGAGTGAAATTCCAAAGTGTGGTCTGTTTGGGTGCTGTGTGGGTCGTAGTGGGACGAGTGTGGACAACCATATCCTTTATATTGGTTGTTCTCTTAAAGGCAAACAAGGGTTTTGGGATAGTTACCCCACCACTGCTAAGAATCGACCATCTATTGATAACTAATTTGTTTAGAGTATTAGACAGTCGGGTATACGGGGTGATGCATGTAAGACGGGTGTCAGTTGCCTTAGGTTCAGTTGTCAGCAGTGCCTCTCTGTGGATGTTCCGAGCTTGCTTCCGCGCTGTTTTGATTACATGACACGGATAATGTCTTTCGTGCAATTTAGCAGAGAGATCATTGGCTTATGCATCAAAAGATGAGACATTACTGCAATTGCGACGTTGTTGCAGTAACTGCCCATATGGTAAATTGACGCATAGTGCTTTTGGGTGGTGACTCTCATATAACAATAAACTATTGCGATCTGTGGTCTTTCAATAGTACTGGTCTCCAGCTTACCCTGATTGATCGTGATCATTAAGTCCAGAAGGGGAATTTAATTTACGGAGACAGTAGAAGTAAATTTCGAGAAAGGGTCAAGCTCGTTGATCCACGTAGTGAAAGAATCAACATTTTGTGTCTGACCCTGCCAAACGATCAAAATGTCATCGATATATCAACGCTATTGTCGAATATTGCTAGAGAAAGGGTTGGTACTCTGAAGTATGAAACATTGTTCAAAATCATACATATACAGACAGGCCAAACGGGGAGCAAAGGTACTCCCCATATATGTACTGCATATCTGATGATACAGCTGGTCCTCAAATTGTAAAAATATTTCAGTCTAGGGCTATAGTAGCACATTGCATCACAAAATGCACTGGAGTGGATAAAGTCCATGACCTGTTCATAAGGGCATTTGTCACCACCTGTAGTGTGGCTTGCTGGGGTGCGCTGGTATACAGGGCTTCCACATCAAGGCTTATAAGTGCATGAACCTCCTCAGTGGCATTGATAGATTCAATCAAATTAAGGACACCCTTAATGTCTTTCAAGTATGTGGAAGACTCTCTCACAATGGGTTGCAGAAAGTAATCACAGAAGGTGGAGAGGGGTTCCAAAACAGATCCTATACCTGAGACTATTGGGCACCCCAGGGGTGGTAGTCTTCACTTATGAATCTTGGAGAGGCAATAGAAGTAAGGAGTACGGGGTTGGGAAGTCTCCAAAAACTCGGCCTCCCTAGGGGATATCCAAGTATTGGTTAGTGCTTTATGGATCATAGTCCATATATGAGTTTGTAATCTCTCTGTATGATCTCTTGAAGTTGAGAAGTAGTATGTGAAATCAATCAAGAGACATAAACACTCCTGTCTATATTCCTGCGAATCCATAATAACAATCGCCCGCCTTGTCAGCTGATTTTATAACAATGGTTTAGTCTAGTGCCAGGGTTTTAAGAGCATCTCTCTCTTGGGTGGGAATGTTAACAAAGGTGTGGTTAGGACGTCATTTGTTAACATGAGGATGTTTTTTTCAGCCCAGAATCCTCCTTCAGTGACTCACCAAGTTTGTCCTTAAAGAAGAAATGTAGCCACATTTTTCGGAAAAATTGGGAAAGTTTGCAATTTAGTCGAAAAAATCTTCTTTAGGGGTTAGTACAAAACCCAGGCCTTTGTTCAAGGCATTGATCTCATCTGTAGAGAGAAGTCTGGGGGCCAGGTTAACCACTAAGTTTTCATTGGCTGGTTTTCGCACCGGCGCCGGGTCACCATCTGAGGTCCTTCCCTTGCCCAGTGTACATGTCTGCCTCATCCTCTGCGCCTGCCTCTTCCTCTGCCCCGGCCTCGACCTAAAAAAGCCACATAGGGCAACATGGGGCATGGTTGATGGAAAGGGTATGGGAGTTGCTGTGGTAATGGGTGGAGTACTGGAAATTGAGGTAGATTATAGTAGGGCTATGGTATACCTTAATCCATGCTCCAACCGTCTGAGAAGGAAATACTACTGTACGTACGTGGTTTCTTAAAAGAAGAAGTTGATTTCTCGGAAGAGCGTGATTGGGTGTCAACCTCATAATCATCTTTAATATAGAGGTACACCTTCTCTTTACTGAATTTGTTTATATCCTTTTGAAGTTTAGTAATCTTTTGTTGAGTTAAATATTCCTTTGTTTCATTCAGCTCAGTAGTAATTTTGGTTAACCTGCTCTTAAAAGCTGACAATGATACCGTAGTTTTTAGTGTACTTTCTGTCAAATTGATCTGGATAGCGATCGCGTCAGCTATTCTTTTAGAAGTATTAATAATAAGGACTAACGAGCCTCTAGTACACTTCCAAGCAATCAAGGCCAATCCTTTCTAAACACTAAGGCCCTCATTATTACTTTGGCGGTAAATGCCTCTTACTGCCGCTGTGACAGCCGCCAACATACCGCCACAGTGGCAAATATCGGTTCGCCATATTATGACACACAAACACCAAACCGACAGAATAGTGCCACATACACAAATCCGCCAGCCCAAAGGTCAATGGTAAAGTGTTGGTGCGAACCCATATCGTTATGCCAACAAAACACCCACCACATTATGACCCACGAATCACCATGGCAGACATTCAATGGCAGTAACGCATTGGTGGTACACACCAGCGTGCTCAGAATGGCCACCCAAATACAAAACAACACTGGCCAAAACGAAAATCACACACCTGACACTCATACACACACCACACACACACAGCTGTAGCACTATAAAACACCCACCCACATTACACACAACCCTTTACGAATAACAATAAGCGCCACAAGACCAACACGAAGACCACTGAGACAACTACACACACACACACCACAAACACCCATCCATCCATCACGCACCCCACATCCCACACCCCACCACATCACTTAACACCCTCTGCACAACACACCACACAACACCCATGTCCCCACTATGGCACCCCAGTTTCACAGATGAGGAGTTGCAGATCATGGTCGAGGAAATAGTCAGGGTAGAGCCACAGCTGTTTGGAGCACAGGTACAGGAAATATCCATTGCCAGGAAGATGAAGCTATTGCGGAGAATCGTGGACAGGGTGAACGCCGTGGGACAGCATCCAAGAACAAGGGACGACATCAGGAAGAGGTGGAATGACCTACGGGGGAAGGTATGGTCCGCTGCTGCAAGGCACCAGCTCACCCTCCAGAGGACTGGCAGTTGATCCCACAGCTCACAGCATGGGAGGAGCAAGTCTTGGCAATAATGCATCCTGAGGGACTCACTGGAGTAGCCAGAGGACTGGACACTGGTGAGTCAATATTTACTACTTATCACCCCCTATACCTGCATGCCATCACACTCCCTCACCCTCACTCCCATCACTCCACTCCATCCCACACACTGCACCTACACATATGACTAACCCCAATGCCAAGCCCTGCATGCTATACCAATGCATGGACAGCCCTCCCAGCCGTGCATGGACACCCATCACCAAAGTATGCACAGCATGGAGAACTAACAATCCCACAATGCATCACAATACACAAACAAAGGTGGCAGGGCAACAGCAACAATAGAGGGGAAGCAAGGGATGTACAATATGTCACAGACATGAAGTAGAATACATCACTTACATCCCCACAGGTGCCCCAGCAAATCTCAGGGGCGAGGAGGTGCCGCGACTAACCAGTCCCCCAACAAAAGATGCCCCCACTGATGAGAGTAACTACCTGGCCCATCAGGGACCACTGGTCAGTCGGCCACCCCAGCCCACTCACAGTCCACCACAGAGCCTCCCCATCAGTATCCAACACCACAGTACCCACCCAACACCCCCACGCCTCTGTCCCCAGGACACGTCAATCAGCAGTGTGCCAACCGGTACAGAGACCCCAGTCCACACCTCGCCCACAAGACAATCAGGGACCTGGGGTCAGTGGGCACACTGTTCAGGGGACAGAGGCACAGGGGAACAGGGACACTGGGAGGACCACTGTGCGCCAGGGGAGGACAGGCCCAGGGAACTGACTCTCCAGAAGGCACTCACTAATGTCCTGGGGGCTTACCAACAATCCCAGGACAAGATGGGCCAGATCCTTACCAACATGCATAAGAACAAGTGGCTGGAGGAGGTACACCATCAGGAGATCAGGGAGGATTTGCAGGCCATCAACACCACCATGGTCTTCACTGCAGTGGTGCTGGCAGATATGGCAAACATCATGAGGGAATGGACAGCACACCAGCAGGCTCCTACCACTAGCCAGTCTACTGACCATCCCAACACTTCCGTTGCAGCTTGTGGGTAGGAGGCCCTGCCACAGGACCCACAGGCCACCAGCACCCCTCCTCCTGCAGTAGGTGAACCACCCCACACACGTTCTTTGCGACCCAGACAGAAGCCAGAGACACTTGCCAAGACCAAGACCACCGTCAGGAAATGAGACCCTCCTGAATGTCCCCCTTGTGTCCCACCTTGTCCACCTTGAACTGCCTTTGCTCCCCTTCCTATGGCCCTTTGAACACTGGACCTATGCTACAAACAGACTGGAACAATACCCTGGACATTCCTCAACCATCACCCCATTCCATTTCACTTTTCCGTCAATTATGTGCACTACAATAAACACCCTTGAACACAACCTGAGTGAAAGTGTTTTTTATGTGATGAAAATGTGCACATATGGAAACAGTCACATCACGCAAATGATCTGAACACTGTGATAGCATGCATTTAATGACCTGTATCTGTCTGTAGTCATCACATCAGTACATAGTTGTCATATCACCAACATCTGCAAAATGAGAAGCCATAAGTAGAGATGCAAAGGAAGTGAATGCCATTCTGCTACAGCCACACAGAAAACATCAATAATCAGAGGAATGGTCAGTTCCACTGTCTCACCTGTGTGTCATTGGAAGTATTGACGTATAACTGATGTTCTGTTGTCCACATCCCCATCCTCTGCCTCCTCATCCTCACTGTGGTTCCACTGCTGCTACAGGGGCATTTCCAGTCACCTCCTCCTGCAGATAAGGCACATGTCATCTGAGGACCAGGTTGTGCAACATGCAGCATGCCACTACTATCTGGCAGACCTTCTCGGGTGAGTAGCACAGGGATCCACCTGTTAGATAGAGGCATCTGAACCTGCCCTTCAGGAGGCCGACGGTCCTTTCAATAATTTCCCTGGTTCGCCCATTTGCATCATTATAACAGTTCTCAGCCCTTGTCCTGGCATTCCTCACAGAGGTCAGGAGCCACGATAGGTTTAGGTAGCCAGAGTCACCTGCAAGTATTGAAGGACAAACATTAGCCTTACACAATGGTATGGGGTTAACACCAGAAGGCATACACTGACGTACATTGGGTGGGGAGTCAGGCTCACCAATTAGCCACACCCTGTGCCTCTGTAGTTGTGCCATCACATTTGGGATACTGCTATTGCTCAGGAAGAAGGCGTCAGGCACCAACCCATGATACTTGGCAGTGACGTGGGAGATGTACTGGTCAGCCAGGCATACCATTTGCACATTGAGTGAGTGGAAACTCTTCAGATTCCTGAACACCTGTTCATTCCGGTAGAGGGGTGGGGGAACAAACACAACATGTGTACCGTCAATCTTCCCAATGATGTTGGGTATATGTCCCATTGCATAGAATCCTGCCTTAACAGTGGCCAAATCTTCCACCTGGGGGAAGGCAGTGTAGCTGTACATGTGTTTCACCAGGGCAGATAAACCCCTTGCCAGCACAATTGAGAACATTGGCTGTGACATTCCTGCTGCCAAGCCCACTGTCACTTGGAAACAACCAGTTACCAGGAAATGGAGCACTTATAGAACTTGCACTAGAGGGGGGATCCCAGTGGGATGACGGATAGGTGATATCAGATCAGGCTCCAATTGAGCACACAGCTCTGTGATTGTGGCCCTGTCCAGTCTATAGGTCACTATTATGTGCCTGCCCTCCAGTGTAACCAAGGCCGCAAGTGGTCTGTACACGGGGTCTTGTCTCCTCCTCCGATTCCTCCGCAGTGGTAGGTATCTAAGGGACACAACAGTGAGTAGGCTGTCATAATTTGAACAATGGAACCACCACCTCAGTGTACATAGAGCAGTAACGTGATGGGACATTGGGAATGGCAATGTATGTGCAAAATATAGAAATAATGCAGTTCTCGATTATCTGAATACTGTCCACCACCATAAAATGGCAACCGCCTGTCCTGTATGTAGGGGCAGGTGGAAGTGAGGTAACCCCGCCGGCAATCCGCATCATGGCGGAAGGCGGTCTTGCACTGCCGTGCTATTTCTCATTGGATAACACAGGGCTCTATGGAGTACAGTGGCCAATGGGGATCACCGGCGGCTGTGACGGTGTACACCGCGCGGACGTGACCGCCATTTTCTGTCTATACCTTCACTTGAGTCCTGACTTTCCACAGGACAACACCTTCACTGCGTGTGCTGCTGTAACCTGTGTCTGGATCCTGCCATGGCCCGTGTGACTGGGGAAAGGGCCCCTGCCTTTACTTCAGAGGAGTTGGAGCATTTGGTGGATGGGGTCCTACCCCATTATGAGCATCTGTATGGGCCTCCAGACCAACAAGTGAGCACACCTTGGGCACGAAGCATGTGACAAGGTCGCATGGAGATGAGTGTGCAAGCATTGGGTCATTTGGGGGGTCGTATGTCTAGTGGTAGTGCACATGGTGGGCGCTGGGTGATGTGTGTGTCAATGGGGATGGAAGGGGATTTGTTGGCCATATGTGTGACAGGCTGGATTGTATGTGTAATGGTGTCCTCCTGTCTGTGTTTCCTCTGCAGGTCAGCGCCCATCAAAAGAAGGGATTGTGGAGTGCCATCGCCAAGGACGTGCGGACCCTGGGGGTCTACAGCAGGCAGAGCACCCACTGTAGGAAGAGGTGGGAGGACCTGAGACGCTGGGCCCGAAGAACCGCAGAGGCCCAGCTGGGGAGGGCCTCCCAATGAGGGCGGCATACCCATTGCAACCTGACGCCTCTGATGGCCTGCATACTGGCGGTGGCCTATTCACAGCTGGATGGGCACTTGAGGGCATCACAGCAGCCACAAGGGGGTGAGTACAGTGTGCGTTACAACTATGATTGCTAGGTGGCATGGGAACCTGGTGGTGGGTGTCAGTTAGTGGGTGCCCCTTTATGCCAGCTCAGAGATCGCAGCGTGATCCAGCTCAAGGGTAATGGTTGTATTGCTACATCTGGTAACCTAGCTAGATTGCATTCCATGTCAGACAGGGCTTAGTGACTCCCAGAAGGGGTGCAGTTGGCGGGGGCTGGCTCACATCTTGCTGTGGTACCTAGCCAAAGTAATGCCA
The DNA here is from genome assembly GCF_031143425.1 of Pleurodeles waltl. Classification (NCBI taxonomy): domain Eukaryota; kingdom Metazoa; phylum Chordata; class Amphibia; order Caudata; family Salamandridae; genus Pleurodeles; species Pleurodeles waltl. The sequence continues at coordinate 1,666,968,793 of NC_090444.1, read as the reverse complement.
GTGCGATGCATGGTGCTCAATCCTGATCCCTGTGTGTGACGGTAATGTGTATGCCATCTGTGGTGTTGGTGCTGCAATTGACCCAGTGTTCCCTTTCTCTCCCCCCCTTTTTTTCTTCTGTCATCCTGTCCATGTGTGCATTAGCATCATCTGGCGGAGGAGCAGGGGCACTGGTGACAGAGGGAGCTGCATCCCATAAGGGCCCAGGAGGCAGAGTCCACTGATGCTGAGGGGACCAGTGGGACAGAGGGCGAGGGGAGCACCACGGCAGAGACAGGAGGTGACAACACTGACTCAGATACCTCCTCCGATGGAAGCTCCCTGGTGGTGGCGGATATCCCTGGGACCACCCCAGCTACCGGTACAGCCGCCACCCCCGAACCAGCACTGCTCTCCCAGTAGTCCCTCACCAAGTTGCCCGTGCCCGCTCATCCAGGAAGATGGGCATCTCCTTTGGCCCAAGCACCTCAGGCCCTGCCCCAGTGAGCCCTGCTGCCCTCAGTGAGGAGGCTATTGACCTCCTGAGATCCATCTCTGTAGGGCAGTCAACCATTGTGAATGCCATCCAGGGGCTGGCATCCCAGATGCAGACATGCAGTGCATTCCTGGAGGGCATTCATGGTGTATTGGTGGCCCAACAGAGATCGTTCCAGGTTCCGGCCTCCTCTCTGATGGCAGCCATTGTCCCTGCTCCTACTGTCCCCCCTCCAACTACCACTTCCCAATCCCAATCTCCTCAACCCCAACCCATCCCACGCACACATACAGACAAGCAAGCACACAAAACATCACACAAGAGTGGCACAGCCAAACACAGGCAGCACACTTCAGACCACAAACACTCACACAAACAACAGACAGTTGCACACACAACAACATCCACTGCCTCCACTGTCACCCCCTCCTTCTCCTCCTCCTCCCTCACTGTCACATCTGCACTCACACCTGCGTGCACTTCATCAACAGCCACCACCACCATCACCACACCAAGCAGCACACACACCTCACTTGCAGACACCTCCACAACATCCATCCACGCGTCCCCTGTGTCCTCTCCCACCCTGTCTGTCCCCCTCCTAAGAGACACAAACGCATGCACTCAGACACCCAACAGCCATCCACCTCACATCAGCACACTGCCCATGCACCTAAGACCAGCAGACATACACCTCCAACAACTACTCCCTCAACCTCCACTCCCATCCCTCCTCCCTCATCCCGCCACACTGTCCCTAAGAAGCTTTTCCTTGCCCAACTTGACCTGTTCCCTCCCCCTCCCCTGTCCTGCTTGTAAGATCATGGTTACAACAATCCAGCCCAGCACCTCAGCCAAACAGTCCACGTGGACAGTGGAGGCACCTCCTAGTCGTGGAGGCAAGAAAGGAAAGGATCCCACTCCACCACCCAAGAAGGGGAAGGATCCTACTCCACCACCCAAGAGAGGGAAGGATCCCACTTCACCACCCAAGAGGGGGAAGGATCCTACTCCAACACCCAAGAGAGGGAAGGGTCCCACTCCAGCACCCAAGAGAGGGAAGGATCCCACTCCAACACCCAAGAGAGGGAAGGATCCCACTCCACCACCCAAGAGAAGGAAGGATCCCACTACACCACCCAGTAATGGGAAGGTTCCCACTCCACCAACTAAGAGAGGCAAGAGACCCCCTGCAACAGCAGTGGGCAAGGAGCCCTCACCTCCAGCAGAGGCTGTTAGGGTTTCCCCTCCAACAGCAGTGGGCAAGGAGCCCTCACCTCCATTTGGGACACAGCAGCCCTCACCTCCAGCTGGGACACAGCAGCCCTCACCTTCAGAGGGAACACAGCAAACCTCACCTCCAGCTGGGACACAGCCGCCCTCACTTCCAGCTGGGACACAGCAGCCCTCACCTCCAGCTGGGACACAGCAGCCCTCACCTCCAGCAGAGGGCATATAGGCCACCTTCCAGGGACTGTTGTACAAAGAGCCCCCTCCAGAACCAGTGGGGAAGTTCCCCACTTCAGCTGAGGTGCCACCCACTCCCCCTCCCCCTGAGGCACCTGGCCATTCCCAACATGATGCCCCTGCACAGTGTAGTGCGGATTACGTTAGGGAATGAGTTGGGGCTTGGACTGTGCCCTATGGCCATGTGGGCCTTTTGTACTTTAGACTGGCCATTGGCCCTTTCAGAACAGTGACTCATGTATTTCTTGTCATATGGACAATATGGTGGCTGTTAGCATCAAATTACACTATCAGTTCTGGAAAAATGTAGTCCTTGCATTATTATGACGTGTGTCCTGTGAGACCGGTGTTCCTCTGCAGCTGGTTGTTTGTATGGTGTGTGTGTGAATGGTGTGTGATGTGTGTGTGTGTGTGTGTGTCACTCTTCTTTTCCTCCCTCCCTCTCTACCTTGTTTGCTAGGCGGCTGTACTCACCGTCGCCATCTTCTTCGTCGGCGTTGGTGTTCCAGGTGGAGCATGGCGTAGAAGAGCATCGGGAAGACTTGAAGTTCCGGTTCCATGGCGGCGTTGATCTCTGTGTCTCTGTTGGTTAGTCTTTCATCTTCTGTGTTCTGTTTCCGCCAGGCTTTTGTTGGCGTTGGTACCGTGGTGGTTTGCAATGTCTTAATATGGTGGGCGGTACCTTGTCTTCCGCCTGGGTGTTGATGGCTACCGCAGTGGTCAATGGTGTTAATGCCCTAGTGGTTGGTGTGGTACATTGGCTGTCTATGAGAGTTATCACCGCTATGGTCATAATTTGGTGGTAATTACCACCAGCCTGTTGGCGGTATTACTGCCACTTTAACAGTCACCGCCAATGTCATAAGTCTTGTAAGAAGATTCTTGGACACAATCAGACCATTCAGGGCAATGTTAGCCCTCAGGGATTCTGTCATGATAGTTCCATGCCTTATTGTTTTAATAAGGTCCCGTTTAAGTGAAGACAGCTTATCCCAGTCTTCCTTGAGGCTTCCTGAGGGGCCGGACCCATCACTGCAAAGAATGGAGAGGGTTTGGAGTATGGCCAAAGCCACGTTATCATCAAAACTTAAGCCCTGGAAGTCGTCCATCTCAGAGCCACGGTAATGTGAAGAGTAGAAGAAATCGAGTCCCACAGCTGAGCCGCTGTGCTAACCTGTACAATCATAAAGAAAGACAGGGAGATTAATGGTCCAGTGTACAGCCTCCCTAATAATGATTCAATACATAACAGTACACTGTTCTAAAAAAGATAATGAACTCCACCAGGCACTTCTATATCTAGAAGCAAATGCCCTCACACATCCAATGGATGTCATGCTTCATCATAGGGTTTGCTCCTCGTCAGACTGGCGCTGCAATGTCTGACAGGCCCCCTGCAAGGGGGCACTTTGCCGGAGATCTTTACTGAATACCGTGCCGTGGTTTTAAAGAATGTAGGGATTAATTCAAACCTACATGCAGGAAAAGAGTAGGAGAGAGAAAAAATGATAAAATTGGTTCAAGAACCCTAAAAAAACCTCAATTTATTGATCAACAAAGGGTCTCGGTCAAGGATAGAAGAATGTTAGGGAGTGAAAAAGAGATAATGCTCAACCACTCTACCAACAAAACACAGCGAAGGCAGAAGAGATTGTCTTCAACCATCACAACGGGCTAACATTTTTTCGCGCCTAAAGAGTCCGTACGGATCTAGTGGCGCTTCATCAGGACCAAATAATAAAGAAACACTTCTCCTAAGCCACTTGAAAATATTTCAGTGTGTCTGAAAATGTGTGTGCAAGAAAAGCAAGTCACTTACTCACAATAAAGTTATAATTAAAATGTATGGTGTAGAAGGAACCCTGCCGAGAAAAGGAACACATTAAAAAGATCAACCTGAATTCGGATACAATAGAAAAACGTAATCTTTAAGGTGAGGTGGCACTCAGTGATCAAAGTGTTGCCATGCTCATTGTAGATAAAACCAAAAACAACTACAGCAACACTGCTTACCATCCCCAAATAAGGACAAGGCTTCATGGGAACGAGCATGCAATGACACTGGTGTGGTATTTATATAGGTACAGGAAGAGCATTTTTTTATAAGCAAAAAATGGTTACACAAAGGATACACCCTGAGTAGGATGGAGACTCAAAATGACAATATCTGACACAAATCTAGGAGTAATGTATATGCTTCCTTGTACTCTCTAATGATGAGGTAACTTGCAATAAGATACATTTTCTTCCATTCGTCTGTACATCCATAAAATGTCTGTGGAGAGTCTTAAAAAATGGTAGAGAGGGTGAGGAGTATGTGACTCACTGGTCAGACTCCTTCATTACAAAACGGTTAGTACCCCGCCTGTGTACTCAATCTCAGGCCAGCGCTTGTAGCCTCCTCCCTATGTACTTAATCTCAGGCCAATGCGCGTAGTGTATCCCACAGCAAATGTCAAGTTATATTGTGCCAAATGACAAGCAGACACCAATCGCTCGGAACGAGCAGTCATATTTGCATAATGGCCCGCCAGTTCCCATGCAGTAGAACAAATGAACACCGGGCAGGGCCCTTAAATGTACAAACAGTACACGCCCTACCGGCAGGCTTAGACTCAGGCCAGAGCACGATGTACCAAATACCACAAACGTAAAGTAGGATCGTACCATACAGCAAGTAAATATAAAATGCTCAGAACAAGCGGTCGTACTCACATTGTATCACATCAGACCCAGCACAGAGACCTACCCCGAGGCTGCGTTGCTGGATAGTACAGAGTGGACGCGTCTCTCGGGTCAAATAGAATGGACTCCAGCCAGTGCACCAATCAGTGTCACTAATTGCACGTCACTCATCCCTGAAGAGGGTGTCCAGAAACATTGTTTGTTCAATCCTGTGGACATATATTTCTCAGAGCAATATATGAAGGTCTTCTCGGTGGCTTCAATAGGTACAGCCCTCCAGGTTTATGATCTTGGTGTCTGCAACAAAGGGGACCCTCAGCTCTAATCCACACCAGTACTCCGTGAACATATGTAGAGCAATTGGTGGAGAAAACTTGCCAACGCCAGCACTTCTGCAACCCTGCAGCCTCCATCTGAGTAAAATGGGATTCCTGCAGGTAAGCTATGTGAGTTGTACGGTGGTGCTGGTAAGAGTATACTGCATTTCTGCGGGAAGGGGTTTGCATGCTCTGAACATTCCAGGTGACTATGTTAGTGGTAACCACCATGAGAGGTTGTGTAAGAGAGGGCTCCCTGCTCGGCTGAGGGAAGTGTTGTGGAGCTGTCCCACTGTCATGGGATAGAGATAGGTGCGGGCAACAACAATGAACCAGTAAAAATCAATGCAACTAAACTTAAAATACCATTGAGAGCAGAGATATAACATTTTTCCATCCAATGTATTAACTGAAGACACCTAAATTGGTCAACTGACAAGGCGGCAGGTGGAAGCATGTGGGCTGTATGGTAGCAGTGAATCCTCTGTGTGGAAGAACTATTAGGCAATTGGTGTTTACTATAGGAATCGCCCCTATGCTAGGAAAGGTTTGAGCTATAAGCAGGGGGCCACAAGCAGAACCCCACGAGAGCTTTGGGGGAACATTTGCAGCATGCATGCACCAGGTTGGCCCGCTATAGTGGGTGGCAGCCTAAAGTGGCAGTCTGCAGCTCCCCAGGGATGTAACAGGCCGCCACACCCACAGGAGCAGCACAGGAGAGCAAGTAAGTCACGGTCACAATAACCCAACTGGGGGGGTCACCCATCGGCAAATAAGGATGAGTCTTAGTAGTGCGAGGGGGGCAGAAGAGAGAGGGGAGCTGGGACATACCACCCTGGAAGCTGGCACTATGGTAATAAAGGGTGAAAAGCACAATTATGATGACTCAGCTCAGTGAGGAAGACACCTCCCCACCCAGCAGCCCCACGTGCCAGGAAGGCAGCGCGCGGGCGATGTGCACCACCATGGGAGGCCCCCAGCACCCATGAACAGCACCCCCCCCAAGTTAGCATGTATCTGATGTGGAAGGTGTTACTTTCTATCAGAAATGTTAGGAGCAACACAAGTCATAAGAAGCAATATTAAGTCCACTGTAATGGAAACATTAAACATAACAACACTAACAAGTTGATAACAAGAGTATCGTGATTACAAGGCAATGACCCAGTAAACTCAAAGAATATCATCTGCTGTCTTGGGCGACGTAAGGGAAACAAGCTGGACAGGGCAAGATGTCGAGGAGCAGTCATCACTGTTGGACCTGGAACCATTGTCCTCTGAATCTGCAAGGTGGGTTGGATCTCGAGACATTGCAGCAGCCTGCAGTTCACTCTCATATGACCAGCTCCAGGTCAGGTAAGTGTGGCATCTGTGGAGCCCATGCCGCCCATCTCCTGAGTCCGCCATGGTCTATGTGATGCTGCAGAGTCTCCAAGTTCACAAAGGTCTGCCCGGTCCCAAGCCTCCCTTGGATTAGTGAAGAAGTTGGACTTACCCTTCACCAGGAATTGGAGCTGGGCTGGGAACAGGAGTGAGTACCTAAAGTTGGAGCCATAGATTATTTCCTTAACAATGAGGAACAAACTCCATTGATGTTGCACCACGAGCATGTTATCTGGAAAGATCCTTACTTTTGCATCGTGCACAGTCAGATTGTCGAATTTACGGACCTCTTTCAGGATGAAGTTGCAGTCCTCCTAGTGAAGAAAGTGAACCACAAATGGTCGGGGCATGGTGCCAGGAGGTCCTCACTGGCGGAACTTAGTGCGCCCGGTCAATAGAAAAAAAACAGCATCAGCGGAGAGGACAATGCTACAGAACCATGACTCAAGGTAGGCCACTGCGTCCTGGCCACCGCATTCTCAGGGAGGACCACTATGTGAACATTGTTCTTCTGAGAGCAGCCCTCAGCATCTTCAGCCCTCTCTTTCAACACAAAAACACGATCATATAGTGTTTTTCATTGGGCCTGTATGTCTTATGCCTGTGGATGAAGGGTGACCAAGGACTGTTTCACAGTGTGTACCCTATCAGCCAGTTTATGATGACCGTTGAGCGGCAAGTGATGTCAGTCACTACTGTGTCAATTTTATTTTCCAACAGGACCAGGGATGTTTCTATGGCTGCCAAGACAATGTCCAATTTGTCATCCATGGAAGGGGGCTCCAAGGGTGGCTCATGGAAGTAACAACTTAGGAGATAGGTGTGGACTGCGCCAATGAGTTTGGGGGTGCAGAGTGGGTCCCCGAGTGCAGATGCCCCATTTCCATCAGGAGGCCCAACCTCTGCCCAGATGAAGAAATTACACCTCATGCAATGAGGACCTGCTTCTGAGCATCAAAATCCAGTACAGCACCAGCAGCCCAGAAGGTGAATCGATATGCGGCCCCTCACAGTGTCCAGCAGAGGAAGCGTATGGGGGCTACATCAGCAGCCACAGGTCTACTTGCAAGTGCTATGAGTGATGTAGCGCCATGCAGCACGATCAGCCCAATGTATAGTGTTGCACATGGGCCAACTCCAGTGGCAGCAGAGGGCAGAAAAACCATCTGCAAGTTTTGTTTAGCACGCAGTTTGTTAGCAGGGCATCAAATTACACACCATGCCTGCCACCTCAGCCATGCTCTTAAGAGACTGCATGTCATGGTCACTGTCCACTCCACCAGAATCCGTCCACCGTCAGGTTCAAGAACATGGATCCAGTTATGGGACAGTGCCAATCATGGGAGTTCCCCAGATCCTGTCTACAGTACTCAATATATGTGCGTTATTTCACCGAGCCATGCACTACCATGCCCGGTGTCCCGGGAGTCCCAGCCACCAAAATCGGGACCCCTGTCTTCACCAGCTCAGCAATGGCGTGGCCTCAACTCCACTGTGCACTCCCCTTCTCTAATAGGCCCACGGCAGCTGCCCCCTTCTCCTGTGAGGAGGTATAGAGGGTACAGAACGACAACTCCCCAAGCAGACCCATCACCGATGCATGTCCCAAGCAAAATGTGGCCACAGTCAGGAGAACCCCAGGGAGCACAGCACTGCCTTCTCCCGGCTCCTCTCACCTGTCTCTGCTCCTGCACCATCAGTGGCGCAGGGGCTCCAGTGTATGGAGCAAGGACCACTTGCAGCAGAAAGAAACAGGCCCATGAGGCAGCCCCTAGCTCACATCTTCTCTGGCAGCAGAGCCACTGATGTGCAGTCAGTGCATATGCCACAAGAAGGCAGGGGTGGCTCCTTCTTTAGGGCGGAGGAGCGTCACCCCCTTCCCCTCCCCACCAGCAGCAGCAGCTGCAAAACCTTTACAATAAAACTATAATAAACAGTGTTTATTATCGTTTACTTGTAAAGGGGCGAGGCATAGGGGTGATGTGCTTCATGAATGTTTCGCCGGCCGTTTCGGGCTGGAAAAACGCACATGTGCAGTAGGCTCTCTCCAGCCCAGCAATACAATTGCCAGGCTGGAGAGAGCCTGCACAGTCTCCCAGTCTGCCTGGGAGTGCCTTGGTGCTCTGAGCAGCACCATGATTGGCCATAGGGCAGGCTGGGAGGCTCTGCCTTCAGCCTGGAGCTACGAGGGACAGAGGAGTGGCGTGGCGTCAACGAAGGAGGTACGTTTTTCTTTCTTTTTTTAAAAATTATATGCTCCCACCCACCCCACCCCTTAAAGAGCAGCGAGCCGCAACTGTAAGGAGGCCACATCACCTGCGTGGATAGCCGAAAGGATAAGCTCACTTTTAACCCTAGATTAAGACACACCTAAACACATTAAATGCACCACGATTTAGGCCTAGATATTCTGGTGTAACTCCCTCCTAAGCCTGAAGTAAGATAAAACTACTCATAGAAAAATCTTTGTTAATCAGGCACAGTGTTTAACAGTCTGCAACAATAAACCTCGTCTGAACCTTGTGGACAGTGTCTGTAGGCAGATTCATTAAAACGACTTCGCCATTCACAGAGTAAAGTTAAATGCCAGCTACTGAGGGAAAACTGCAGCAGATGTCATGTGCAAAACTAGTTTGGGTGTATTAAAGAAATTGATTGCAGCATTGGAAAGATGAATGGCTGGAAACCACTTATTCAGTCAAATGTTTGCCACATGATCTACAACAGTGGTTCCCAACCTTTTGATTTCTGTGGACCCCCACTTTAACATTAATGGAACCCAGGGACCCCTACTGAATCATCATGGGAATCCGGGGACCCCCTCCTAAGTCAATACTGGAAGCTGGGGACCTAATTTGTCAATATTTGTTAATTTTCCAGGCTCTCGCGGACCCCCTCAGCAGGCTTTGCGGACCCCCAGGGGTCCCCGGACCACAGGTTGGGAACCACTGATCTACAATATAGTTACTTGACTGTTCTTAACTACAGAGAGCATTTTCAAAGGTAATGTTCTTTTTTGAGCGATCAGTGTGTAGGATAATGCCTGATTTCTGGTTGGGTGCGCTTAGTAAATATTTAAACAGTGCACATTACAAAGGGATAAAAATAATCAGCAATAGCATACATCAGAAACAAACATTTGCCGTACTTTGATTTAAACACTCAGGTAACTTATTACTCAATACCCAAACGTTTTGCTCACTGCACAGAAAAATTATATTCAGAAAGCCAGTGCTACTGGAATAAAATATCTAATCTGCTGAATTAGTTGTGCGATAGAAAATGAAGTAAGATACAATAAAAAATAAGCATTGGCAAACCCACGAGTTATCACCTTTATAATGAAAGTGTCAAGCTATTGAGGATGCTTGTTAAAAACAAAAAGTAAAAAACAAAAAAAAGAAATATTCTGGAGGTAAAGAAAACGTCTTAGGGCATCTCAAAATTCACCTTAAATTCAATATTTTCAATAAGCGTAAAACTCTCAAGAATTAAAAAGCCTGTTATACAGAATCTAGGTTAAAACAAATAGGATTAGTTACAAGGACTTAAAAATATAGCAGCTGTCTATGGCTGTTAACAAGGAAGTGTCAGGAGAACACTTTCCATTGCCTAATTCACTTTCCAAGCAACTCTTAAATGAAACTGGGAATTTGGGGCCAGATGTACCAAAAATCCAAATTGCGACTTGCAATTTGCGAGTCCCTGCGACTCGCAAATTGCAAGTCGCAATTTAGTATGCAGAAAGGTGTCTCAGACACCTTCTGCAACTCGCAATGGGGTCTCAAAGACCCACCTCATTAATATTAATAAGGTGGGTCGCAGTTTGCGACCCCATTGCGAGCATGGGCACTCACGGGGATGGTGGCCTGCTGGAGACAGCAGACCACCATGTCCGTGACTGCTTTTTAATAAAGCAGTTTTTTTTTTTCTAAGTGCAGCCCGTTTTCCTTAAAGGAAAACGAGCTGCACTTTGAAAAAAAAAACGAAACCTTTTGTTTCGGATTTTTTCAGGGCAGGTAGTGGTCCATTGGACCACTGCCTGCTCTGAAAAAATATTTATTTGTCCAGTCACAAAGGGGAAGGGGTCCCATGGGGACCCCTTCCCGTTTGCGACTGGGTTACCATCCACTTCAAGTGGATGGTAACTGCGATTCCATTTGCGACCGCTTTTGCGGTCGCAAATGGAATTGAATCGCATTGCAAGTCGCAAATAGGAAGGGAACACCTTCGCATCCGACTCGCAAAATGCATTTCTGAATTCCGGTGAGGCTTTTGCGCCTCGCAAACGCTTTGGTACATCTGGCACATCTGGCCCTTGGTTCTTTAAATCAGCCCAGGGAGAAGATTTATGGGTCTCCAGAAGAAGAGACTTTACAGTGGTGAGTGCAGCAGCCTGCTCCTCCTGCAAAAATATACCCTTTGCTGTGCTTTTACAGACAACCTGGGAGAAGAGTAGGGAGCAACATCTAGAGCAAGACGATGCAGGGAATGTGAGAAGTGAAGCAGCACTTGGGGGACAGAGCAAGGGGGGGTGTAACGCCCAGGGATGTGGTGGTTCCTGGGGCAGCAGGTGGGCCACATGGCCCCCCACATCATATTTATATACAGGTGGTGGTCCCCAGGGCAGTGGGGGGGGTGCAGCCCCCATATATTACCTATAAGCCCCAGGGAGGTGGCGGACCCTGGGGCAGCGGGATGTGGCCAGCTGGCCCTCACTGCATTATGATAAAAATGTCCCTGGGACTTGGCCCACCTGGAGGTTCAAAAAAGACAAAGCACAGGAGCCACTGCTACGTTTTTTCTCTTAATTTACGACGGATCCACAGATCCACCGCGACTCCCGCCGTAAATAAAAAAAAATGCTTTTTAGCGCTGGGTTCCTCTAGGACCCCATAACCAGAGCTAAGGCATAAGGGTGTCCCTACTGTGGCCCCTTTTCTTTTCTTTTTAGGTTTTTTTTCTTTGGGACCCGGCGGAAGCTGAGTCCTAAGATGGCTGCCAACACTTCCTGGTTGAATGTGTTGGCAGCCAATCAGAGCTCAACTCTGCACGTCATTATTTGAGAAGTCATCATGACCTAAAATATACGAATTTAGATTTCCTTCAATTTCTCAACAACTACCGAACAGATTTACATCAAATAACAGGAACACAATCTGCATACGGAAAGCTACCTTTCTGCCAAATTTGGTGTATTTCCATCCAGTGGCTCAAACTGTAGTCACATTCAAAACTCCTATGGGAATTAAAATGGAAAAAGCATGATATTTGTCTCCCCTTTTTTTTGCCAACCTCCCTCTTGACAGATCTCCCCGAAACTTTCCAAACACAACAAGAATCACCGGCACACTTTTTTTGGAAAATTTTGTGAGGATTTGTCAAACTGTGCCAAAGATATAGGCAAGTTAGGACCTAGTTTCCATTGGAAAGGCTTTTTTGTTTTGCCAATAACTTTTGAGCCATTTGATGAATCCTCACAAAAGTTTCAAAACTAATAGCTGCTGTCTTGAAAGTTTCAGAGTGATCCGTCGAGCGGGGCCGAGAAAAAGGGGTGCCCCAAAGTGCATTTTCCCCAAGCATTTTCTCTTAGGATTTTTAGACATGACTACAGCCCGAACCACTGAACATAATTACACCAAAATTTGGCAGGAAGTAAGATCTTGATGCACAGATTATGCTTTTGTTATTTGGTGTAAATTTGTTCAGTAGCTTTTGAGATATTAAAGGAAAAAGAAATCTAGGTATCTGGAAAGTTACTGTTCAGATATGCTGTGATTGGCCAAATTAAAGGAAATTACTCAATCCTGAATTGTTGATGACAACCTGAATAATACGTTTGGCAGCCATTACAAGACTCAGGGACTTGGTCCCTTTGTCCATGTTTCCTGAAAATTAATTGAAAAACTATGTAAGTAGGCAGAGGGACCACACCCAGACCCCAAAGGCCATATTTGGGGATTCTAAATGTCCCGCCCTTTATTGTCTAGCTACAACATGGACAACACGCTGTGGCAGCACTTACAGGACTCTGAGGCATGGTCCCCATTGAAATACATTGCATGAAATGCATGTAGTTAATGGAAGGTTTTGACGATCACAAAAAGGAGAACGTATGAAGGGTGATAACAGATTTATGTTGCAATATAAATCATTTATTGATGATACCATACTAATTTTACGAATTGTGTGTGTGTTACGAGGTGATTTTACCCTGTGAAAATGCATTCTGCTGGGTTTCATGAATCATGTTTGAGTGAAAACTGTTTTCTCATGATGTTCCCATTGAGGATTTGGAATGTGCTCCAGAATCTAAAATAAGAGCATAGTAAATTCACACTATCTTTCTCAGCCATATGAGAATGAAGTCTGGCATTCTTAGTAAAACATGTACTTTTAACAGGAGAAGTATGTCTGTTGATTTCCTTCTTTGTGTTCAGTGTTGCCAGATTTTAAGACCCTTCAGAAGCCCAAAGCTGTCCAAGTACAAGCCTAAATTGAGCCCAACAGTATCAGCCCAAAACCCAGCCCAAAGATGCAACTCTCAAATTGTGCAAAAACACTTTAAGGGTAATCCTAAAGTCTATTCAATACACATATAGATGGATGAGATACAATGGGCACCAGTAGACTTCTGCAATCATGCCCAAATTCTATTAGAAACACTCACTGTGACCTTCTAATTGGCACTTTTGTCACCACAAATCTACATTTTATTATGACATTCATGAATTAACTCTACAACAGCAGATCATAATCAACCTTAATGAAATCTAACATCAAAGCTATTTCAGGAGTTTGCTCCAAAACATGGAATGGATCTTGCATATGAAACACCACACAATATATGTGTTATGGAACACCTTCTGTATTAAATTATTATTAAATTAATTCCAGTAGGACTTGTCTGGCAATGTTTGCACTATATTGATTTGCCTAAAGATATTCAAACAAAAAAACCTCTCTTACAAGGCATTCACAGTATTGCAGAACAAAAAAATTAACATTGTGACAGACAATTAACAAGTGACCTTAAATATGACGTGACAATGTGCAAACTTAAAAACTAAAAGGAGAATAGTTCTGTTTGACAGCTGCAAGGGTAACCACAGTGCGATGAGGGTGCACACCCTTAAAATAAAATGTCCTAAAGAGTCAGGAAAAGAGATAGTCACTTACTCTGACTAATTCCTTTCTCTGCCCCCAACTCCAAAGTCCTTCACCATGACCATATACTCTGGCACTGAAAGTAAGACAGTGCCTGTGCAATTGCCTTCACAGTGCAGCAAAACAACAATACTAAAGCTCCCAGTCTTTACACGAAGCAGCTGTGTTTGCTTGAGGTCTAAAAGAACCATTTTCCTAGAACTTTTGGCAACATCCTCCAGTCAAAATCTAAACATTATTTTCGCTAACATTGTCATTACTCTTTTTGATCCATCCCAATGAATTCCACTTTATGATGTCCTGCTTTCATATCACTGCTGACCTAAGCAATGTCATGAGTCTGTGCCGCAGCTTCACACCAATCACCCACAATGTGTCCATTTCTTACGATAATGGCATTACTCCTAGTCCTACTCCCTCGCCTTCCTTTGAACCAATGAGGCTTCCTGCCTCCCTCTAGACCCTCCCTTCCCCTTTTAAAACCCCCCCACCCCTACCACCTCCTGTACAAAAACCAAGCCCAAGTAGCAACTCAGACCGTCCGTACTGGGGGTGCGGGAGGGAACGGAAAGGAAGGCGAGGGAGTAGGACTAGGAGTAATGCCATTATCGTAAGAAATGGACGCATTACCTACCGTCCCTCCCTCGCCTTCCTTTGAACCAATGAGACATAGCAAGAAACACACAGGAGACGGACACTGAGTTGCAAGAAATGTATTATAATGCACACAGGCCACCAAGACCCTACCCCTATTACCTCATAGAGGATAAGACCCGGTGACCCAACACCGACTCCTAACCCCCCAAGTCCGCCAGCCTATAATGGCGAACAAACGTTGAGGGAGAGGCCCAAGTGGCGGCCCTGCAAATCTCCACCACCTAAGTCCCATGAAGCTCAGCCACTGTAGCCGCCATACCCCTGGTAGAACAGCCCTGAATCCCATGGGGGGGCGCCACCCCTTTCAAGGAATACGCCAACTGAATCAAAGACCTCACCCACTGACTCAACAAAGCCGTGGAAGGCTTTTCCCCCTTACGGGCCGGACCGAAATTTACAAACAGTGAATCACCTTTACGGAAAGGAGCCACCACACTCAGATACTGCAACAACGCCCTGCGCACATCTAAAGAATGTAAACGAACCTCCTCATCCGAGGAGGGATTCGGACAAAATGATGGAAGGATGACCTCCTGGCGAGCATGGAAAGAAGAATTAACTTTCGGAATAAAAGAAGGAACCGGAACAAGAATCACCCGATCCTGAAAAACTTTACAAAAAGGAAAAGAACAGGCCAAGGCCCCCAATTCCCCTAAACGTCGGGCCGAAGTAATGGCCACCAAAAAGAATGTTTTCAAAGAAAGATGGCGCAAATCACAGTCCTTCCATGGTTCAAAAGGGGCAGCAGTCAACGTATCCAAAACTAAAGACAGATCCCAGGAAGGAAAAGAACGTACAGGGCGAAGAAACAAATTAAGAAGCCCCTGAAAAAATTTAGGCATCAAATGACCCTCATCCGGTAGATTACGCCAAGGACCCCTAAACGCCTGAATAGCCGCCCACTGCACCCGCAGAGAAGCCACCGACAACCCCAACTGTGGCCCATCCTGTAAAAACTGCATCACATCAAACATAGACGAGCAGGTAGGATCCAATTTATGCCGGAAGCACCAAGAAGAAAAAACCTTCCACTGTCTACCATATGAAAGCAAAGTGGAACGTCGCCTGGAAGCCAGCAAAGTAGAACTCAAAGCCACTTGTACCCCCAGACCCGTAAAACCCCGGCGTTCAACTTCCAGGCCGTCAAGTAATACCTCTTCAATGACCCCATCGAGAGGCAAGGAAACTCCAGGGGAGACGGACAAAGAGGAAGAGGCCACATCCGGCCGGATGCCATCAGCTGCAGCAATGGAAACCAATTCGCCCTCGGCCAATGGGGCGCAATCAAGATAACCCTGGCCCCCAGATGCCTCACCCTCAACAGAAAAGACCGTATCAGCTGAAACGGCGGGAAGGCGTACAAAAGGCCCCGAGGCCAAGGACACAACATCCCGTCCACCTCCCAAGCCTGAGGACACCGAAACCAGTAGCAGAAGCGACTGAGTTTAGCATTTTCCGGGGACGCAAACACATCCAACACCGGAAGACCCCAGATACGAACAAGATGAATAAACAGCGACCTTCGGAGGGAGAAAAGTTGTGAGGAAGGAATCACCCTGCTCAGCAGATCCGCCCGAACATTGAGCCCACAAAAAAATCTTCCTGGCCAGACTGAACAAAGCCCTCGACCTGGTCCCCCCCTGTCGGTTGACATAAGCCTTGGCTACTAAGTTGTCTGTCCGAATAAGAACCGAAACGCCCTTCAGGGACACCTGGAAATGAATCAGAGCCAACAATACTGCTTTCAACTCGCGCCAATTCGACGACCGATTGGCCTCCAGCGGGGACCAAAATCCCTGAATTTGTGCCGACCCCATCCAAGCACCCCAACCGGAGAGGCTGGCATCCGTTGTTACCACCACTGGGCTCAGAGGAGACAAAGACATCCCTACCCGAAGATGATTGGACCCCAACCACCATCTCAACTCCCTGCGAATCAATCCGGACCCCGGAATCCTGGCCATTAGAGAACCAGACCCTGGTGCCCACTTTTCAGGAACCAGTTCATCAAGCAAAGAAGATGGAATCGCGCCCAATGGACCAGAAATATCACGGACGCCAAATGACCTTGCAGACGTAACCACAGAAGCGCACTGGGGCAGGCTGCAACACGACCTCCCTCACCATTGACTGAAGTACACCTAACCTCTTTTCTGACACCGTCACCAACCCAGGAAGAGTCCGAAACCGAGCCCCTAGAAAAACCAGATCTTGGGACGGGACCAAATCTGACTTCCCAATTGATCAAAAACCTGTGGTTTTGCAGGACCACCAGCACCCGGACCACCTGCCTCCGCAACATGGCCTGCAATGGTGCATGTATCAGGATGTCGTCCAGATACGGATGAATAAACACCCCTTCGGAATGCAGCAAAGCCACCAGGGGGGCCAGCACCTTTGTAAAAATCCGGGGAGAAGACTTGAGGCCGAAAGGCAGTACACAAAACTGATAATGAACCTGATCCACAGCAAACCTCAGGAACCTCTGAGAAGTCTTTGCCACAGGCACATGTAGGTATGCATCCTGCAGATCCAGCGACACCAGAAAGTCCCCCTGACTGACCATTGGAAAAATAGTCTGAATTGACAGCATGCGGAAATGCACCGTCCTGATCCAAGCATTCACCCCTTTCAGATTAAGCACAGGCCGAAAACCCCCTGACACCTTCTGAACTAGAAACAAGACAGAATAAGTGCCCTGACCCCTTTCTTCCAGAGGAACGCGGGTAATGGCCCCTTTTAAAAGCAAGTCCCGGACTCCGTCCAATAATGCCTCTCTCCATGCCATGACCGCAGGCAGAGGAGTGGGACGCACCCCTGAATCTGGAGGCACCACAACGAAATCGATGACATAACCATTGGCCACAATGTCCAGCACCCAATGATCGCTGACACTCTCCTGCCAAGCTGAAAGAAAGTGTCTCAGCCGTCCCCCAACCTGCCCTATGCCAGGCCCACAGTGATTGTCAGGACCCCTTCTTGAACCCACCCCGGTTCGAAGGAGCAGCTTTCTAAGGGGAAAAACGTGGCTGAAAACAACGTTTCCTGAATGAAAAAGATTTTGCATCCATCTTGGGAGAAGAACGAGAATGCTTCTTCCACCCTTTGCCAGAAGCAGATCCCCCTTTATAAGGTAAGGCATGCTTCCTTTCCTTAAACGCCTTGGAAAGCATTGAAGGCAATTGATCTCCAAACAAGCTACGACCCTCAAAGGGCAGTCTCAGGAGGGCAGACTTCTCCCCAGGATCGGCCTTCCAGGACCACAACCAGAGGGACCTACGGGCCCCAATCAAAGCCCCAGATGCCAGAGCCAAAGTACGGACCGCATCTGATGATACATCCGCCAGCAACCTGGCCTGTTGCTCCATACCAGCCAGGAGTTCGGAGCACTCCGCACCTTCCTGAACAGCCACTGCCAGCTGATCAAAGTCTTGTACCAACGACTGGGCCGCATAAGCAGAATATATACCTGCTCGCAGGGCCAGATTCTCAGCCGCAAACGCCCTCTTGAGCCCCGAATCCACCTTACGGTCCGTGGCATCAGTAGGCACACAATCCTCCGGATTGACCGCCGTCTTGCCAATCAGGGTAGCCAAAATTGAATCCAGGTGAACAGAGGAAGGCAAAACATCCCCCCATTCTAGCAAATAAAGCTTCTGAAGGAATCGTGGAACTTGAGCTTTATCCACATCCTTCCATTCCCGAAACACCATATCCTTCAAAGGACCCTGAAAAGGCATGGCAAACTTAGAAGGCTTCTGATACTGCGGGAATAAGTGAGAGTCAGAGCTCGTAGGCTGAAACACTGGAAAACCTAAATTGTCCCGTACATGTGCCATCACCTCCCACATCTCTTCCCTGGAGACATATTTTCCCCCAGAAGAAGTAGATGGATCCTCCCCCTCCTCATCATCCGACGAAGATCTTTCCGCAGTAGCAGGAGGATGTGATGCTTTAGACCGAGTAGGCCTGGCCATCCCTGCCTGGAGAGCCCTAGGAACAGGCACCTCTATCATGTCCTGCACCTCCTCCCTGGACATGAGAGGCGCAGCACCCCCCGGAACCTGGTGACCCCCAGGGGTCGACATGGTAGCAGCACCCTCCTCCCCTGAGGAGGAGGAAGAAACAATCCTGCGACGTTTAGCCGGAACCTTTGGCATGGCAAACCCAATTATAACTACCAACACACTGACCCCGACTACCAAATATATAGGAAACAGGACCTCCCATAAAAAATCCTGTAACCAATCCAAAATGAACCCAAATAGTAAAAAATGCGGGCAGGACGCCCGTCCTACCGGTTCACAGAAGTCCAAAAAACGTCAGCCGGCACCTCCGCGCGGCTCCGCGGGGCGAGGAACCGGAAATAGACACCCCAGCTGCAAAGAGACGACTGACCTCGTCAGCCGACTCCCAGGACGCGTCCCACAAGCAGCCCCGCCTGCTTGTCGAAGACGCGACCGGCCAGAGCACACCTCGAGGGGCCCCGTGGAGTGGGGAAACTATGTCCCCCAGGCCCCGCCATGGAGGAAAGGAGAACAGGTAAGCCTAGCGTGGGCTAGACAAAAAAACAGGAGGTGGTAGGGGTGGGGGGGGTTTAAAAGGGGAAGGGAGGGTCTAGAGGGAGGCAGAAAGCCTCATTGGTTCAAAGGAAGGCGAGGGAGGGACGGGAGGTAATGGACTTTACGTGGGTTGGGTCATAAACTGATTTTGAAATGGCTACAAATACTCATGTTCTTAACTTTGAAGGCAAAAGCGCTGATTGATTTCTCAACAGTGACTGTAAAAACTATAAAGTAATCCATGTCAATCCATGTTAATCCATGTCAATAAAGCAGTCCCTGTTCATATTTCATATGCCCTGAAGAATAATTGCTTTTTCCAGATGATATTACTGTAGTATTATTTTCATGCAACATATGGCTATTGGATAGAACATACTATGAAAGGTGTCGCCTCCTGGTGTCTGGGTGGGTTCAGATTGTGGGTGGGTCGTTAATTATGGGCATGATTGCAAGTCCTAAGGCTGAAAGTAGTACGTGTTTCTCATAGTGTCTGCCAGTAGGCCATTAAGGAGTTCAGACTAAATGCACATGCAGTCCTTGGCCTCTCTGTAGAGCCCGCAGATCGACGGTCACGTATATGTCACTTGCAAATGAAAGCAGCGCTACATGTGTGCAGCAGGATGCAAGGTTATGCAAGCTCATCTTGGAAAGCTGAGGCCAGGCTTGTAGGGCCTCGTTTATCCCCACATTTTCTGAAATCCTTCATTTCCATACCTCACATGATCTCTTGCTTCTTCAGTACCAGTTTCCATGTTCTCCTTCTGTACGTATTTCATGTACTCAGTGCAGGAAATGAGGGGTAGCTGGCAGATATTATTGAGCTGCGTGTGGCATCCATGAAATATGCTGAATTTGTCACAGTTTCATTTGCCGGCACCAAGACTCTTTTTTCAGCAGCCGCACATTGTCAGCTTTTCTTTCAGAACAGCAACCTGTAGGGGAGTTTCTTAATCTCACATCTAGGCTCAAAACAAAGGCCTTAGTTAAAGGGCCATGAATCCTCTTTTTGTTGTAATCCCATTCTGGGTCATTGCTATGTGGAGTTTAACACTTAGATATCTATGCAATGGATGGAAATAAAGACACTCAGCTTGTTATCACTTCCCAAGTACTTAATCAACACTATGATTTGGAGGCAGGTTTTTGACTTTGTTCGTCAACTGTGTATAAGAGATATGCATGCACTGTAATCATGTCAAATGTATGTCTGTAATACCACTTACTAATTTATTTTTGTATTTATTTTCTTTTAAAGCACTAATCCTAATGTAGGGTGTCACACTGCTTTACTACACACAACCATAATATACAGGGAAAATTAATCATACATGTGTGAAAAGCAATACTCGTGAGGTTTCTACATAAGGTAATGAGCTCTACAATGTGTAGGAGTCCGATGTCATCCATACCAGTAGGCATAATATGTTAAGAGTACTTGGTCTGGGGAAACATGAAGTCTGGATTTAAAACAGAATGCAGTGGTTGCCTGTGCTGATAAGACTTCATTATTATCCAAAGTCAGCAACAAGCATTGGCAAATATTTATTGCCTATGAGAGAGCTAATGGCTTTGGTAATGTGTTTTAGCCATGTTCTACACAAGTGTGGCTGCTGCTCAGCATGACTACATATTAGTGGTGTGGAATGAAGTGGGTGGGGTAAATTGGAGTGGTGTAGAGTGGAGTGGGGTAGAGTAGAGAAGGGTAGATTGGAGTAGAGTGGAGTGATGTAGGGTGGGGTAGAGTGGGATAGAATGTGGTTGATTGGGGTAGATCATAGTGGGGTAGATTCAGATAGAGTGGGGTAGATTGAGTTGGAGTAGATTGGGGTGGGGTGGCATACATTGGAAGTTGAGGATTGGGGTAGATTGGGTTAAACTGGAGTGGAGTGGACAGAAGGGTTCGAGCAAAAAATATTTTAAATGTTCGTATTTATTCCAAAGAGTTCCTGTTAGTTTTGCTCACCACAAACCACAGTGTCTCCACATCTCCCCAGAAGTAGTTCTAATGTTGATTTTTCTAATTGCTCCACGGTGTATTTAAACTGCTCTCTGTAGACATTACCACGCCTTAGGAAATTCAGGAGGTTCTGAAGTTAACAATTTACACCCCCATGTCGCAGCATGTGAAGCATCTTGGCAGGCGCGGCCCATCCTTTAGGGTGGAGGGGCCATGCCCCCCCACCTTTTGTCCCTCATGAAGAGTGTCTGTCAGGCTGAACAAAGGTCAGCGTGACAGACACTCTTCATTTTCAGCTCAGACAGCCAGGAGTGAGACATGCGCGATTTGCGCAGACTCCTGGCTGCCTGAGCTGAACTTTGCTGGTCTGAGGAGGTCACAGCTCCTATGGGTGTGACCTCCTCGGCTCAGCAAAGATGCCTCAAGGTCCTCCCCTGGGTGACGAGGAAAGCGTCACCCATTGACTTCGACCTGGTCGCTTCAGGTTTAAGCCCTGAAGCACCCAGGGCGATTGTCAATCAGTGACACCTCGTCACAGAGTGGGGTGGGGCCAGCTGTCTCACTGACCCCATCCCACTCTGTGACGAGGCTGGGACTGCTGTCTTCCCTGGTCTGAGGGAAGGCAGCAGTCCCAACCCTCCTGGGACCTCGAGGCTGAAGGTAAGTGTGTGTGATGTTTTAAAATGAATGTTTCGTGCGTGCGTGCATGTTTGTGTGCATGTTTTGTGTGCATGTTTTTTGTTAATCGATGTGCGTGCGTGCATGTGTGTGTGAAAGAATGAGTGTGTGTGAACTTTTAAAATGGATGTTTGGTGCGTGCGTGCATGTTTGAATGTTATGAGTGTTGTTAATGGATGTGTGTGCGTGCATTTCTGTGTGTGAAAGAATGAGTGTGTGTGTGTGTATTTGTGTGCTTCACGCCCACCCCCTCCCTCCGAAAGCTGCCGGCCGCTACTGCATCTTGGAACAAAAGTGAATCGTTTGTATTAACACCTACTGAGAGTCTGTGTCCTGTGAAAAACACTCAATATCTATGGTTGTTAAACTTTTGAGCTTTATTCGGTATTTTATCTTTCAAGCTGTCATTCATAGATTGTGTATGCTCTTAATAAGTTTCCCACCTCAGCAGTTTTTGCTGGTATACCCCACCTCCCCCAGCACACGAAATCTGCATGCATGTTGTAGTAGAAATATGTCAAATTCAACTTTTGTAGCTACATGCACAGTCAGTAAAGAGCTTGGTATCGTGTTTTTGTGCAGTTATGTGAGGCAGGGTTGTTGCACATAAGCGTCTCATGGTTACAGCTCTTAAGCGCCTCTGGGTATTTAAGTCTGTGCAATGAGCTACATAAGCAGTGATTGCCGATTTTGCATCATGCTACTTACTAGTGCATATATTGTTTTTTTTTCAGTGAGCCCCAAAACCAGTCTAACATAAAGTTATCCCAATTACTGCTGCTGTTCGGAACAATTTATATTATTGAAGATGGAGGGTTAACATTGCCATTTGTAGAGAGTCCCCTATTACCAATGTGGTTGCATCACAAAATCAAATAAGTACAGAGCACGCATTGAATTGATGCTAGGCACTGCTGGTATGTGTTACTGTTGTGATGATCAATAGCACATACTTCATCCACTGGGTTTCCCAAGAAAGTTACACCAGAGAAGGTGCTCAACCCACTGACCTATCCCGTCGTAGGTACTTTTATCCCTTGGATACTATAGGACACACATAGGCGGTCAGCATAGCAGCAAGCTGAGACAGCCAAGGCAAGCACAACCCAGGAGGATATAATAAAAAATAAAAAAACAGTAATAGGCCCTGGTGACCACATTGGTCCTCTCACTATTTGGGGCAGGCCAACAGCATTTAGCAGGGTCGTCATAGGTAGAGATTTGGTGCCAGGAATGAATGACAGATCTGCTCTCCTGAGTCTAGGAGCTCCAAAATATGTTGTTTGGAGGCACAACTGCATTCAGGAATTTGGCGCACACAGGGCTAAATAAAGCCCAAATTTGTGCACCCTGCCCGGAGAGTTATTTCCCGCACAAATGTGAAAAATATCGCCCATTTGTACCAGAAATAGCCCAATCTGGCAACACTGCTTGTGTCCTACTGCAGCCTCCAGAGTGTTCTAAAGTACAACTAGAGTGCTAACAATCTTAAGTATGACAACAGTGTGGCACACTTGAAGGCATCTTGATTGAACCAAACTGGTAAAACGTAAAACATTTAATTTAGAAAGGATCAAAATGAAGGGGTTCATTTTGTCATAGAAATTATGGTTAGTGCTCTAGTTTAAGAGAGTTCTCTATGATCTTTTTTCTTCTGTTTCATTAAAACATTCTGACATGCAGACTGAAACATGCATTTTCAACACCAGCAGCAGACTGCCAGTTAACTCCTTGGTAATCAGCAGGTTTACTACAGTGTTCTAATGAGCAACTAGAGTGCTATCATTCTGAATTTATGCCAAACATGTGGCATATCTGAACCCCATCTTGATGGAATAGAAGTGGAAAACTGAAAGCATTTTCTACTGAGGATACTGCAATAAATGTGGAAATTAGAGAGTTTCATAACAAATAAGGGCCTGATTTAGATCATGGCGGGGCAGGGTTACTCTGTCACAAATGTGATGGATATCTGGTCAGTCGTATTATGATTCTATTATATCCTTTGGAAATTGTAATTTGGGGGGACAGAATAACCATCACATTTGTGACAGAGTAGCCCGTCCGCCAAGCTTTAAATGAGGCCCAAAGTCTCCCAAGATGGCCACCAGAGAAAAAATAGCCCAAATGCAGCACAAATATCACCCCAATGTAGCCCAAGTATAGCCCAATGACAGAAGTGTGCAAAGCACTTAGAGGCAGATTTAAGAAAAGTGGTGCTGCACATAGTGCAGCGTCACTTTCCTTGCGCCCCTTAGCGCCTTCCTACCGCCACCATGTGTTCGCCGTATTTAAAAAACAGCGCCCCATGGCGTAGGGTAAGGGGCAATAGCATATTTTTTTTTCTGCCATTGATGTACTCTGCAGGAGTAGTGCCAAAATGTTGAGACTATTCCTTCAGAGTACATAGGGGCCCATTATAAATAATGGAAGCCTCCTTTTAACGCCTGCTCTGAGCAAGTGTTAAAAGTGATGAAAAAAATGGCGCAAGGAAATCTCTTACCTTTCCTTGCATCATTTTTACAGCTCCCCTAACAGGGGAATGCCCCCCTTGCATACATTATGCCTGGCGCAGGAATAATGTGGCGCAAGGATTTGCAAAGTGCCACAATGCATGCATTGCACTACTTTGTAAATATGGTGCTGGTAAAATGCCACTTTAACATAAAAAAATGACGCTATGGGGCAATAAGGTGGCGCTAGGGGCTTTCAAACCTGCCTCTTATTTTTTTGTTTTTTTGCAGTTTTATATAGCGAGATTTGACCCAGAGGAATTGGAGGGCTTTGCATGAGCATCAGTTACTTTACACAAGGACACATTTCATTTTGGTTTCAGGCATGGGAAGATTAAGTGATTTGCCAGAATCACAGGATGTCAAGCTGACACCAAAACTCAAACCTGGTTCCCTAGTTGCAAAGTCTGCAGCTCTGGCCATAACGTCACATCCTCTCCCATAAATGTAACATACAATCAAGTGATCAATTGGATAAAAAACATAAAGATAGCAAATAATTTAAAAGAGCTTTGTTGCTATTTGAGAACTCAGAAAATATGTCCTCATTTTAGTTTTTTAGAGCACAAACATAATCTCTATGGGAATAAGACCCTCTCATTTTAAAGGAAATGCTTTAGGTATTACAGATTTGAGCATATCAAGATGGCGTCAGGTGTGCCACACTTTTGTGATAAGTATAGAAAGTTAGCAATCTAGTTGTTCATTAGAATAGTGTGAGGAGGCAAGTGTCAGGGGCATGAACCCAGATTATTGAGGGCAGGGAGGAGGATGCAGAGGAGAGCAGTTGACCATGCTGGGGAGGTGAGAGGGGTAGTGGCAGCACAATGGACCATGGAGGGCAGGGGCAACAAACCAACCATTCAGGACAGGCAAGAGAGGCTGTGGCAATACAACAGACGATTGAGGGCAGAAGGAAGAGGCAGTGGCAGTACAACCATACATGCCGGCAGACCCAAGTCAGGCAGGAGACTCCCATTGTCTTTAAGCCCAACATCGCTTTTTTTCATCAATTCCCCAGGTTGCTACTTTCAGAATCTCCCTCTTACCATGTTCAAAATGTTGGCAAGTATGGTACATTGGATACGGAGGGCAGGAGGAATGGGGTGTGGGAATGGACTCAGATAACAGAGGGCAGGAGGGAGATGGGCAGGTGCACCAATCTGACCTTACATGGCAGGCATCAGGGCTTTGAGAGACTGCTAGCGCAGGTGTTTTAATAAAAATTATTAATGAGTGTTTATGTACTTTG
This sequence comes from Pleurodeles waltl, assembly GCF_031143425.1. Lineage (NCBI taxonomy): Eukaryota > Metazoa > Chordata > Amphibia > Caudata > Salamandridae > Pleurodeles > Pleurodeles waltl. Next base: position 1,666,943,677 of record NC_090444.1, on the reverse strand, counting down.
AATAATAAGTTTGTGTAGAAAAATAATAACGTAAAGAAATAATGCACACATTTGAAAATGTGATTACGAAGAATGGCCACCAATGTTAACGAAATGTACTAATCAATGATTAAATATCATGAAATGCTAAGTATATGTTAGCCTAATGTAGTAATATCTCATATTGAGGATTATGCAATAGATTTAGCTTTATTAATTGTAGGGCTTAACTTAGCGAGTGTCTTGGACTACTTCCCAGGCCTCATGTAAAGCTGTATTTCTTAGCGTTTAATAAAATAGCTGACCAAAGAAAGTTCAACTGTGAATTACTATTGTATTGTTTAAATGTGCTCATAAAAGAAGCTTTTCGTGTGAACCGACTGCTAGGAGATAATGTTCTTGCTAATGCAACATTTTATGTGTAATGTGTGTGAGTCTGACTTTTCCAACACAAGACCAATGAAGATACTGATTAGAGTAGAAGCTGCAACAATATTGTTACCTGACAAGCCAGATGATGAGAACATTGCAAGACAAACCAATCAACGACATGTGAACGAAGTAATATAAGACTTCATAGATTTGGGATTTTACTTTTATTGGACAGAGTGTGATCACACGATTAACTGACCAGTAGGGTTTTGGGGAGTAGTTTAGGTAACTTTGACTTAACGACACCGCACAGAGAGAAGACAGACTTTTGCCCATTTTCTTCCTGACCAAGAGGTTATTACTTTTCTATTGCATCTAGACAAGAGACGGGCTCAACTTTAATGCTTAAAGACTTTGCCTTTCCTAAATTCTGATGCTGAAGCCTGATGCCTTGCTGATAGACTGATGTCCTGAGGACAAAGACTGGTTCTGATTTGCTGATCCGCCCTGAGGATAGGTATATCCAGACTGATTATTATGCGTATTTGCTTTTTCTTTCTAGCTACCAACTGCGCTGTTTTGATAGAGCCATAGTTAGATTTTTTCCCAAATTTGTGTTACTAAATTGTTTTGCATGAAGCCCAACATGCTGATGCTAATTTGATGTTAGTTAAGGATTCTCACTAATTGAATTATGATAATAGGGACTAATGCTTGATGAGTTTCTCTGCTAAACTTAATGTATGTTATCACATTGACGCAGCTGACTTTGCTATTGATTTGCACCATAACTTTAGAATGTGTTGTAGTTCAAGCTTTGATTAGATTATGTTTCTTCCGCCGCTTTGGACCACCAGTATTGTTCCTGTATATGTTTAATCTGATATTGAGATTAACCTACATGACCCTAGCATTGTTAATATAGGGAAATAAACATTCTAAACTTTTACTAAAGGTGTGGATATTCATGACTAAAAGGTCATGGTGCGTGACAATTACTGACTCCATTGATTATTGATTTATTGATTGCTAATGATGATTGATTATTGTGTATTGATTATTGATTATGTACTGGAGCTATGGTGAGAACATCTTAATTGCGAATCAAAAGGTTCATCGACCTATTCGCGTCCCCTTGTAAGTTTACTTATTAAGGCCAGACGCGTTAACAAGACACAACTCACCACACAGGGTAAGCGGGACGGCAGAGCAGCACAATGGACCATGGAATATACTAGGGAGAGGACAGGGCCATGCACCTGGATAACAGAGAGCAGAGGGAAAAAGGCAAGGATAGCAAGCTGCTCATACCAGACAGACAGGAAGGACAGTTGCAGCATAAAAAACCCTGAAGGGCGGGGGGAGGGGACAGTGGCACAATAACGCATCAGACAAGGTCGAAGAGAGGGGGATAGGGCCCTGCATATGGAAAACGGAGGGCAGGGCGCAAAGGGGCAGGGCAGGACCAGCAAGCTGACCAATGAAGGCAGGCGGGATAGGCACAGGAAGCACAGCACACCACGGAGGGCATACACACAGACAACAAAGGTAAGGTGGGAGGGGGTCAGGGTCAGCAAACTGACCACACTAGGAAGGTGGGAGGGGCTGTGGCAGCACAGAACACCATGCATGGCAAGCAGGAGGGTTAGTGGCAGCACAACAGCCATGGTGGACAAGAGGGAGGGGGCAGGCAGGGGCATGCACAAAGGACCATGGAGGACAGAAGGGATGGATAGGGGATGGACACAGACTACTGAGGGCAGGGGAAGGGGCTTCATAACAGACCACACAGGGCAGGCAGGAGGATCAGTTACAGCAGAAGAGAGCATGGAGGGTATATAGGAGTGTCAGCAAAATGGACCATGGAGGACAGGAGGTAGGGAATAGGGGCATGGAAGTCGGACAGGCAGGATGGAGGTGGCAGGGACAGGTAGCAGCCATCTAACCATACAAGACAGGTGGGGGGCAGTGACAGTTCAACAGAACACTCAGGCCCATATTTATACTTTCTTAACACCGCATTTGCGTAATTTTTTGACGCAAAACGGCACAAACTTGCAAAATACAACTGTATTTTGCAAGTTTGCACCGTTTTTGCGTAAAAAAAACGGCGCAAATGCGGCACTAAAAAAGTATAAATATGGGCCTCAGAGTAGATAGGATGGGCAGGGGCAGGTCCATGGAACGTGGTGGGCATAAAGGAGGGAGCAGGTGCATGCACACAGGCATCAGAGGGCAAGGGATAGAAGGGTATAGGCAGCAAGCTAAGCACAGAGGTTAAGCCGGAGAGCAATGATGGGGCATAGAATTGGGCAGTGGAGGGCAGGAGGAATGTGCAGGGATGTGGATGGGGCAGCAAGCTAATTATTCGGGGCAGGCGGGAAGGTCAGTGGCAGGACAACAGCCACACATGGCTGCAATGAGAGAGCAGAGGCATGGACTTGGACCATGAATGGCAAGGAGGGGGGTAGGAGAGGCAATCTTGGGTGAGGGCAGCACAATGCCAGGCCAGTCCCTGCATCCAGCCCCACACCCCAGACTTAGCGATGGGCATTTTACTTAACGGTAAAAGAATACTAGAAATTCACTGAAAAAAACAAAGGTTACAGAGATTATATAGTTAGGAAATAGAATTAAAAACATTAGAAATTCACTAAAAAAACAGAGGCTACAGGGATGTTTTAGTTAGGCTCAGATTTTAAATGCAGAAAATCATCGAAATTCAGCTTTCAGAGTTGGGCAACCATGGGCAGGGGAAGCCCATATTATTAATCCAATACGTTTGCTGAAGGCACCATCAGAAACCGATACGTACACTTATGTAAACTGCCAGAACATGATTTATTCAACTTACGGCTACAAGCCTTGATGTATGAACATTACAGAGTTACCAAGTGCAAAACCATAGAGAAAAGACGTGTGCCAGAAGTCATCTTGCCTGTCACAGTGACAGGTATCTTAGAATTTTCTATTTATGTAAAAAAATAATCATCCTTAGAGTTTACAATCGATCTTATGTGTTCCATACCTCAGTTACAGCTTTATCAAGACATATTCATGATATAAATTGGCATAAATTGCAATGTACATGAAATCATGGTATATATTATAAAATTAATCCAATTAACTAACTGATTGCTCTTATGACGTCTTACATTGTTCCCCATGACCGGCGTTGCTGTTATTGCCCAATCCCATTTTCCAGGTTGCTCATATGTAGCAAGCAGCTCATATGTTTTATAATGTTCCTATTATTGCATAAATCAACAGGACACCTAATATGAAGGTCTGCTGTCATGTGTTTCCAAATGATGATGCGCTTGAATATTGTATCAATAAGAAGTTATTCAAGTGTTGTTGATTATTCCATTGTACAAGCAAACACAAGATTTATTGCTGTGTTGCCTAGTTTGTATATATGTAGTCTGTTACCTAATTACCTAATAGTTTGTTTGTGTTGTTTGTTTGATTGAGCTCAAATGGGCCAATTCTATGTATGATATCCCCGATCTTATCTATAATTGGTTCGCTATACTCCTAGAGGTACTATAGAATATTACTCAATGTATAATTGGCAAATACGTAGTATCAACATCACTCCATAATCCTGACACTAATTTTAAACAAAAACACAAGCAATAATAGTAGCCTTGGCTGTCGGAAGCAAATTTCATGGTCTGCAATGTGATCATTCATCCAGTGCACCTTTGTAAAATCTAAAAGTCAAAATCAATTAAAATATTGTTAAAGTTATCTACCATGTTCTAGAAGAATCAACAATAAGACACAGTGAAAGAAAGGCTGTAAACTGCACTTCCAGTTAGTTAGCTGAAATGTTAGACATTTCTTTGTCTGAGTTCAACTATGAAGGGATACATGGGTCAAATTTGATAATGTACCTTGATTTGACACTCTGCATTTCTAATGCTCTGTCTCCCAATCTGATATATTTGGAGACTCTGTCAATAAGACACAGTAAAAGGAAGGCTGTAAACTGCACTTCCAGTTAGTTAGCCGAAATTTTAGACATTTCTTTGTCTGAGTTCAACCATGTAGGGATACATGTGTCAAATTTTATAATGTGCCTTGATTTGACACTCTGCATTTCTAATGCTCTGTCTCCCAATCTGATATATTTGGAGACTCTGTCAGCAGCTAAAAATCGTAATACATTTGCATTTTGTTCAAGAGTTTCGAAGAAATGTCTTTCCGCAGATTACTAAGTGTCATGCCTCCTGATAGCCCACGAGTTCCATGAATCTGTTTTTCACTGGGTAAACTGTTCTACCAACGTACAACATCTCACATGGACACAACAGGCCATACATACAGTAATCAGAAGTGCAAGATAATCCTTTTGTATCATGAAAATCTGTATGATGAACTTTTGGGGATGTAAAATTTGCCCTCATTAGTGCTGTTTTGCATGCTCTAAAATTACTGCACTTAAAACATCCTGGCTTAGACGGTAAACCGTGTCCTTGGGTTGTCGAATTTCTGCTGTATAAATCCTTAGGTAACTTATTTTTCTTGAATTTTATTTTAGGACGATCACTGACACACTTAGATACTATTTAATCAGTGTTTAGTATATGTCAGTGTCTGCTGTAGGATAATTCTCCATGTGGGTGCTCCACTAATGAATTTGATTATAGGCTTTATGTCCTTTGTCTCATTGTCCTCAGCTGTCTTTGTGATTTTAAACTGTAACAGATCAGATCTTTCTTTGTACGTTGTCTTTTGATTTTCCACAAATAACCTCTTTGTAGGTTACTTTTTCCTAAATGTATTTTTTTAAATAATGTTTAGCCTTTTTACATAATTTTCCACAAGTAATTCCGTGGTGAATTGTGGTTTCCAAGGGATAGATATTAAGATTCATTAGCCACATGTCTTGCTCCATACAATGCCTGTAAGGTGGGAGCTTTTCAAGGCTAAAAGAGATAATATACATTATTTTAAATATACAATCATTCCATGATGATTCACCCTTTTACTGCAATTCAGTCATGCTCTCATTTTTATGTTTTGAAACGGAAGAAAACATGTGCTCCCAGGGTCTTAATAATTCCTTTAGGACATGCTCAAGAAAACTGGAGTTTGTTTTAGGAAAAGAATTACTAGTTTTATTTCAGACCACTAGCCCTGGGGTGAAAGCTCACGTTTATATTACAAAATAGTCATCTTAAAAAAGATCTTATTTTATAAGATTATCATTCCCCAATTTGGCACTGACACACAGTATATGATATCCAACTAGGTGAATTTAGTTACCTTCTTCTAAGTCTGTCAATTTGAGAATCAGGTCTTATGATGTGTTTTTTTGAAAGCTTTTAAAGTTTTTATATGGCTGTAAAGAGAGTAAAGTAAGTAAATAGAACTCCCAGTTATTATGTTCTGTGATAAAACGTCCATGTACTTCAAAGAAAAACATTTGAAGATTCATGTGGAGTTTCCTACCCCTGTGGAGGACTCCTCTGTCTCTAGATCCCTGTTAGCTCAAAAAGAAGCAGGGTTAGCCCAGGAACCTCCTGGCTCTGATGGATTGATGAGATTCTCTCCGAAACCTGCCTCTAAAATCAAGTCTCTGCTCATGAGTACTAATTCTGGTTCTCCAGACAATCCTTGCCCGCCGCATTTTCTTCAGGCGGTTCCTGACCTTACAGCAGAGGTCTTTGAAGAAACCTTTTCAGAGGTACTGCAGACAGTGATATAGATCCTGAGGTTTGGAAGGAAGGGTGGTGATCCCATTGAAAAAGAAACCAGAGGGGTACCCTAGCAACTTGAAACATCTTCTCCCAATCTCTTGATTACCCCTTCCAGCTAAGATCTTGGAAAGACATGTAAACCAGGATCTAAATTTTTCCAGGATCACAATTTCCTGGATCCCTCGCAAAATGGGTTCAGGAATAATCATTGTACGGAATTCTCTCTTCTTGCCACTGCAGATACTATCCGTATGCAAGTGGACCAGGGAGGTTTTGCTATACTAATTCTGTTAGACCTCTCTGCAGCCTCCAACACCATATCTCCTGCTTTGATGGTACAAAGGCTGTGGCAGGTGGGCTTCAGAGATCAGGCTTTGAAGCTGCTGGAATTGTCCCTGTGTAACAGAACTATTACAGTGAGCTGTGGTGACTATAGAGCAACCCCCTTCCAGCTCCCAAGTGGAGTGCCACAGGGGTCCTCCTTGAGCCCGATCTTTTTCAACCTCTATGTGGCCCCCTTGGTAAAGCTAGTCCAATTCTTTGGATTTCAGGTATCGTCTCATGCTGCTGACACCCAGATTATTGTTTCCAGCATGAACGATTAGTAGAAGGTTGCAGAAAGGTTTCGGCCTATGAATGGATGAGTAGGCATTGATTAAAACTGAATGGGTATAAAACAGCGACTGTTGTGTTTGGAAGGGATAGCACCATATGGTCTGAACAATGGTGGCCTGAAAACTGTGGTGCACTCCTGATTCCATTAGTTGCAGCCAAAAACCTGGGTGTGATGTTTGATAACACTCTAACGTTTGACACGTAGGTGAATAGAACGGTCAGTTCTTGCTTCTGGATAATTAGGATTTTAAAGAAGATCTTGCCTTTGTTGCCTAAAGATCTTAGAGTGTCCGTGGTCCTCGCCTTTATTTCATCTCGGCTGGACTACTGTAATGCCTTGTATCTGAATATCAATCAGCTCCCTTTAGACAAATTGCAAAACATCCAGAATGGGGCTGCTCGACTAGTCTTAGGCCTGCCCAAACATGCCTCTATTTCTGAAGGGCTACATAAACGCCATTGGTTGCCCATAAGGAAATGGGTATCCTTTAAGGCCCTGTGCCTGTTGCCTAAAACGTTACATTGCCGAGGCTCGGGATACCTGACGACTTCTGTGAAATGGTATGTGCCCAGGAGATATTTGAGACCGGTAGGACATTACATTGTGGTGGTACCATGGGTCAGGACAACTAGGTGGGGGGAAGCAGTAGTGGCCAGTAGGCTGTGGGACTCTTCTCCCGGAGGACATTTGTGGCAATTTGGAGTACCTAGGATTTCGGAAACAGACAAAAACTCAGCTGTTTTCTAGAGGTGTGCAGGTATAAATGCTCTCAGAACCCAGGATGGACCGTCCAGCTTTGTTTGTCCCTGTTTTCCCTCTGCTTTATTAGTGCTTTGATACCTTTTTGGTCTTATGCACTTTATAAAAGCTATAAATAAATACATAAATAAACAAATTATGTATTGCTTATGTAACCAAGGTAGGAATTATGGGGGCCATTCTGACCCCCAGGGTCGGCGGGAGCACCGCCGACAGACCGGCGGTGCCCCGCAGGGCATTCTGACCGCGGCGGTTCGGCCGCGGTCAGATGCGGGAAACCGGCGGTCTCCCGCCGGTTTCCCGCTGCCCTGCAGAATCCTCCATGGCGGCGGAGCGCGCTCCGCTGCCATGGGGATTCTGACACCCCCTACCGCCATCCTGTTCCTGGCGGGTCTCCCGCCAGGAACAGGATGGCGGTAGGGGGTGCCGCGGGGCCCCTGGGGGCCCCTGCAGTGCCCATGCCAATGGCATGGGCACTGCAGGGGCCTCCGTAAGAGGGCCCCACAAAGTATTTCAGTGTCTGCTATGCAGACACTGAAATATGCGACGGGTGCCACTGCACCCGTCGCACCCCTGCAACTCCGCCGGCTCCATTCGGAGCCGGCATCCTCGTTGCAGGGGCATTTCCGCTGGGCCGGCGGGCGCTCTTTTGGAGAGCGCCCGCCGGCCCAGCGGAAATGTATGAATGGCCGCCGCGGTCTTTTGACCGCGGTGCGGTCATTTGTCGGCGGGACCTTGGCGGGCGGCCTCGGCCGCCCGCCAAGGTCTGAATCAGGCCCTATGTTGATTGTGACAGCACACAGCTGGTCTAAGTATGGTGTAAAATATTTAATATAAGTATCCTTTGGTATATTGATGTTTTATTAGTGGCATGAAAACTTTACCAAAAACATTATCTGTTCACCAAATCCTTGGTGTCTGGTTAGACCGACAGCCATATGGCGCTGAGTCTAGTGCGCACTGGAATCAGGGCCCTGTCTAGACCATATGTTACGTTAATGGATAAAAGTAAGTATTACATCAGTAGCGGCATGTCACAAATTGTGTCGTCTTACTCCTAACAATCACAGACAGTAGAGAATCAGAAAAAATTGTTTCCTTTTTCTGTGTCTATCTTTATTTCACTACCTCGACTGGATGTGACTAGGTGGAACCATCTTTGAAGGTGGTGGTGGTTATTGAATCAGTTCTGCAGAAAGGCCATTTCCATTCATTTGGAAAATAAATAAACTACATGTGGTCATTATTAACGGATAAAGTATGGCCCAGATTTAAGAAGCACTAACGCCACATTAGTGTCATTTTTTTACACTAATGTGGTGTTAGGCCTCAAAAACCGCTGCACCATATTTACAAAGTGGCGCAATGCATGCATTGTTCTGTATGCGCCACTTTGTAACCCCTTGTGCTACATTATACCTGTGCCTGGCATAATGTATGCAAGGGGAGTGATCCCCCTGTTGGGGGAGGGGCAAAAAAAATGGCGCAATGAAATCTAAAAGATTTCTTTGCGCCATTTTTTGCGCCATTTTTTAACCCCTGCTCTGAGTAGGCATTAAAAGGAGGCATACCATTTATTAAAATGGCCCTCTGTGTACTTTGCAAGACTAGCGCCAACATTTTTGGAGCTAGTCCTGCAAAGTCCATCAATAGCGTCAAAAATGTTGACGATATTGCCCCTACCCTGTGCCGTGGTGCACTGTATATTAAATATGGTGCACACATGGTGGCAGTGGGGAGGGATGCTCGAGGGATGCTAAGGGGCGCTAGAAAAGTGGTGCAGCATTGGATGCAGTGCCACTTTTCTTAAATATGCCCCTATGTATTCTGGCCTGAGTGACTTAATGTACAATTTACTTGTGAGTATACTTAGAATTTAAAGTGTAAGTCTTTGTGGTATTTTTGTTATGCGCCAATTTCTAATAGCTGGAGGAGGAAAACACTTACATGGAGGTAAACACTTACGCAATCTCATGCATATTTGATTAAACTTCAATCTATCTAAGTATACATTATATATACTAAACACACAGAACTGGCTTTTGGAATAGCTGCTCTAATTACAAAGTTTTGACTCTCAAGATGGCGCCACCTTCGAGCTTGGTAAGACATTGAGGGAAGACCGCTTACTCCCTTCAAAACATTTTCAGTTTTTAAAATTTTCCCTCCTCAAATTTAGTAAGTATTTTGCCCATGTGCCCTTTAACATAGTTTACAGTTACCTGGTCGGTATATTGTGTTAATTCATCCTCCAGCAACGTAATTTGTTGCAAAATGACATCCCCATCACTCAAAGCATAGTTAGCAGTCACAGCTCGCGGGTGTTACAGGGGGCAGAGCACGGGGGAGCAGGTGGGTGTCGCGGGGGGGAAATATTAATACAAGTTAAAAAAAAAAATAGAAAATACCCTTACCTGCACGCCGTGCTCTGCCCCCACTCCTTCATCTCCTCAGCAGGCTGCAGGCACAGGCTCCCAGCCTGCCCTGCATCCAATCCTGATGCTGCTCAGAGCAGCGTTAGGATTGCCTGGGAGCGCCCAGCTACGCACAGGGAGCCTGTGCCTGCTCTCTCCAGCCCAGCAACACAGTGCCGGGCTGGAGAGACCACAGTGCGCATGTGTGTTGGGCCAGCCCGAGATGGTCGGCCAAACATACATGCGCACTGAGGGAGTGCACAGTGCACTCCCCTCGTCCCTGTCATCCCCAATGCCTCGCCCCTTTAGCAATGAAAGGATTATAAACTTAATTTATTATCCTTTCATTGTTAAAGGATTTTCAGCGGTTGCTGCTGGCGGGGGGTGAGCTCCTCCGCCATAGCAGAGGACCCGCCCCTGATAGTTAACCAAAATGCTTAGCATCCCCTTTAACGAGGCTGCACAGTACTGTATCCCCCTTAATTTATTTCTATACTTAATAAATGTATTTACTTAATACTACTTAATACTAATATATTTCTCACTGTTTCAGTAATTCCTTTTTGTATAATTGTTCAAGTTGATAGAGTTTACCCATCTCTGTGTTCCCTGTTTGGGCATAAACGTCCTTTTTCACTGTTTCTACAAAAATTGCTGCAACTGCCTCTATATGTTAACAATGAAATTATATTTTTGATTTAATACATTTCATTTTAAACAAATATATTAGACATTTTAAATCATTATGTTAGTATTTAAATGAATTACATACATAACTTTTATCCAAGTTTACTACACATTACTTAAAATTATTGTTTAAGAATAATATTTCAACATTAAATTAATATATTTATAATATTTTATTATTTAATACAAATTAACACATTAATCTTAAGGGGTTTATCTGCTGTAACTTTTTATTTTATTAGTCCATGCTAGGGTTAAGGGGGATCTGATTACAATATTTAGGCAAATGGTGCCTAGGTATGTGATGAGTAGGATTTTGTCACTGTTTCATGTGAGATAATGTAGAGTTATCAGTGACATTTGTGTGATCATACTTATGATGTATAGATTGAGTCATACATAAACTTTCTGGTTTTCCCACATGGTTACCCTGGCATGAGAAGAGCAGGACAACCTCCAGTGTACCGTCCACTAGCAGACTATCACACAATGGAGGAGCGACATGTCATCCAAATATACCGCCTGGATAGGCAGACAATCATGGATCTCAGTCATCAGTTGGAGCCAGATCTGATGCCTGCCATTCGTAATCCTAATCGCATACCTCCCATTGTCCAAGTCATGTCAGTGCTACACTTCCTGGCCACTGGGTCCTTTCAAAATACAGTGGCCCTAACTGCAGGGATGTCTCAGCCCATATTCAGTCTGGTTTTGAAGGCTGCACTCTCTGCACTGTTGAAACACCTGGACAGCGACATCAGATTTCCCCAATGTGAGGATTTGGCCCATGTAAAGGCTTTGGGACACATTCCACATGTGGTTGGAGTCATAGATGGCACCCATGTTGCCTTGGTTCCCCAAGTGCCCATGAACAGGTATACAGGAACAGGAAAAACTTCCACTCCATCAATATTCAAATGGTTTGTTTGACTGACGTCAGCATTTCACAAATTTGTGCTAAGTATCCTGGGTCAGTCCATGATTCCTTCATCATACGGAACAGCAATATCCCCCTGCTAAGACACAAATATACACAGAGAGGGCCTAGCTGGTTGGTAAGTCATATTTGTAATGTGTGCCTGTACCTTTTATCTGCTGGCGTATATGTTGATGTCCAAGATTAATGTTTGGAACGGTTGTAACCATACCTTACAGGGGACTCTGGCTACGCAAACAGTCCTTGGTTGTTGACATCAGTGAGGTACCCTACCACGCCAAGTGAATTCTGCTTCAGTGAGGCCCACGGAAGGACAAGGTGAGTCATGGAGTGGACATTTGGGCTCCTTAAGGCAAGATTTCCTCATTGACAAGTCTGGAGGAGCCCTCCTCTACTCACCCAACAAAGTTTGTAAAGTTGTTGCTGCCTGCTGAATGCTCCACAACCTCGCCCTGAGATGTTAGATACCATTCATACCAGAGAGGGAGCCAGCAGATCCTGTGGGTCAAAATGCAGATTTGCAAAGTGAGAATGAGCATGATGAGGATGAAGTTGGAGACATCACGGCTGATCTCATCAATCAGTACTTCAACTGAATCAAGGTATGTGATATGATGTAATGAAAGTGATTCCGTGGGGTATTGGTGAGCTTAGGAATGCATGATATAGTTCTTAATATGACCCTCAGATAGGTCATAAGTGGCTCCAAAGCCCATGACTCATATATGCATGCAGATTGTTCCTTGGAGCTGTGTACAGGACTGTTATGTACGCAGTCTAATGTTCTCACAAAGCACAATCAAAGTCACATATGTACATATGATTTGGCAGTGTAATGAATGGGTATCAATGAGACCTATACCTTATGTTTGTCAATTTCAGATTGCAGATTGACTGTTTGGCTCATCCTCATTTGGCAATATCAGACAGTGTCACAGGCAGATGGGATTTGCAGACTGACATGTGAAGTGAACATGGATTAAACCAGGTACTGTCTGGCATGAGATTTATGGTGTGTGAGTCCTATGCCCAGACTGTCAGGACAATGGGACAGTAGTGTCCTTTTCCACACTAAAGACTTGCTTGGTATTTGAGGTGGGGCCAATGGTGTCATGTGTATGTTCATTTGTCTCTGACACATGTCATAATGTGGTATCCGTGTCCTCTAACATCATAATGTTTTGTGTTGTATGTGAGCTAACTTGTACATAGCTGTCAGTTTGTTTCCACTTTGCAGACCAATGAGCATGTGTCTGAAGAATAACATAGGTGAGTGGCAAGCCTACACATACCCAACCACTGTAAGTGGGAGGTTCCATGACTGGGGACATTAGTACTGAACTCTGTCTGTTTCATGGGGAATGGTCATTTGGGAACTGTGGTATGGGTATGTGATAAGGCTTTAGCTGATGATAAATTGAACAAATCTGTTTACCTCCTGGGATACTGAAAAACTGACATGTCTCTAACTTCAGATATCTGTGGGTTGGCAGTGTTTGAAAACTACGCTGCAACACTGAAGTTAGCAGCAGTACTTCACTATGTGGTAATTGGCATTCTCCAAATGAAGATGTGGGCAAGTACAATACAAGTGATGTGTGTCATGTATATAATACATTGTCAATGCAATACGTATCCTGGTTATACAGTACATGTGTAATGACCATGACAAATGTTTTACATTGGAGAGGAACAATTTGATACAAGCCTTTCATACATGACAGTTGTATATGGTTGATAAATCACACTAACAAATGATCAGTGGTTAAGTGGTATTTATTGGGGAGTGCACAGCAAAATGAGTGATATGAAACTAAAATAATAGAAACATGACAGTGAAGGATTCAGTCATGGTGGATGAATTCATCAGGGTAGCTGCTACACCATTTGGATGTCCACATTTGCAGGGTGTTCTTTGCTACAAAGGGTAGGGTGTCTCAGGTATTCCCTAAGGTATTTCCTTCCCCTGGCAGGGCCTCTATTCCACCAGCAGCCATAGATGTAGAAGGGCCAGATGTTTCATTGTTAGTGAAAGAAACCTTATGTTGGGTACACAACCTATTCAGGGTGGTATTCATTTCCCTCAGCATTTTGGGCCTGCCACTGCTGCATGTCTTCCTGGTGGTTGTCCCTTTGCAGCTGTCGGATCCTTTCCCCCCCCCCCCCACAACATGGTCAGTACCTGGCCCATCATGCATTGGGAATGTTGGTAGGCTCTTAAGATTTGGGAGATAGTGTCCCGGTCAGTTGTGTCCCTTGGAGGCCCCATCTTCTAGGCCACACCATTCCTACCATATACCCTACCCCCACTTACCTGTGCCCCTAGCACAGTGTGCCCACTCCCACTGGTGGCAGGACCATTATTGTCTGGGGTGTTGACATGAGACTCAGGTGCCTATACTAGGGGGCACACAATGGAATGCACTGGTCTTGGGACACAGGATTAGGGGGCGAATGGTTGCCTGTGATGCACAAGCAACAGGGCTGGGAGGAGTCGATGGGGGAAGGGTGAGGGTCACAGTTGTTGACTTGACCAGGTGTCCCTGATGGTCCAGCTTCATCTTCAGTGTACAAACAACCAGGGGTGTTTTCCTCACTGGTACCTTCATCCAAAGGGGCAGTGTCGGTGTCTGGTGTCCTCTCCATGTTGAGAATGACAAGCTTACCTGTAGAGGAAGAGGAACAAACAGTTGCTGTAAGTGATGCAACAAGTGATGTTTAAACTTTTTTTAACTGTGCTATGTGACATGCATACACTGCTTTTACTTCATCCCCCAATATGACAATGACAGCTGCTTCCAAAGCTGTATTAGAGCAATGTGGGACCCAGATCTTTGCAATTGCATATACCATGCTCTTGGAGTTTGTTGGTGTTTAGAGGACTACTGATACCCTCATATCTTGTCTAATTAAAGGCATGACATTGTACATTTCTCTCCTAGTAAGGTGTTTGGCATCATTGATTCAACTGACAGCTGGACAATGAACAGTGGTGACAGAGCTGGCACACAGTATGGGAGTAACCATTTGACCTGGGCCTCTGTATGGATATAGTGCAAGTATATGCAGTTTCCCATTGAGTCTTCCCCCCAGGTGAGTACATGACATTGTTGGGAAGGTTTTCTTAAAGGCCAGTTTGGTAGGGGACACAGCAGTAGCTGTGTTTAGCTTGTCATAGTACTGGTAATGGGCCATAGAATTGCTGTCATTGCCATGGACAGTAAGACAGTAGTGCATTCAGGAGGGGTTACATTGATTGTTAGTTTCACATCATTTTAAAATGTAGTACACTGTTCTGGTTTTCTTACAGGTGGAACAGTGCCTGCTGGTAGTTGTAGTGCTGTGAGTCCCTGTACTCCATATGCCATACACATACACTGTGACCCCAGGTGAGTTTAGTTGACATGTGGCATGCCAGAGAGGGGTATTTAGACATTTGTACACAGGGGTGGTGGGTGGTTTGGGCATCGAGGTGGGGAAAGGTGATCAGTGAGCACGCAAGACAACGTTTTTTGGTGACATGAATGGTGTTGTGACCTCCCCAGCTATTCCTGGCAGGCCCTCAGAATGCAGGGTGTCCAAGACCTTCTCCTCCCATAATGTGAACTGTGGGGGAGGAGATGGGTGTCCACCACCAGGCTTACGGCCCGCCAGCTGGTCCCTGGCGGTCATTGAACGTACCTTCCCCCTGAGGTTGTTCCACCTCTTCCTGAGGTCCTCCCTTGTGCGTGGGTACCTGCCTACTGAATTCACCCTTTCAACTATCCTTTGCCACAACTCAATTTTCCTGGTTATTGATTTTTGCTGGAACTGTGCTCCAAAAAGGTATGGCTCTACAATTTCGTCCACCATAACCCTTAACTCATCATCAGTGAAGCGTGGATGTTTTTGTGAGGGCATGGTAGTGGTGGAAGAGACAGTGAGGTAGTGAGAATAGTGTTGGTAAATGTTTAGTGATGAGGTGTGGGTGCTGTGATGCGAGTGGGTTGACCGTTGTTGTGTATTGTCTGGGATACAAAAATGTGTGTTGTGTAAGTGTGGGATGAGTGCTGAGTGAAAGGCATGATAGGCATGTGTAGGGGTGCCTATTGTTTGTTTTGCTAGTTTTTTAAATCTTTTTGTAGTCTCTGGCTGTGAATGGGTTCCTGGTTCAAAGGATTATGGGTTGTGCAGGGGTGTGTTTTATAGTGCAGTGTTTAGGTGTGTTGTGTGTGTGGATGTCAAGTGTGGGGTATTCAAACTATCCATTGTGGTGTTGTGTTTTGACTGATGTGACTTTAGACCCCCACAGTTTTCACTGCCAATGGTTTTCTGCCATGGAAGAACTGGTCTTGTGATTCGTAATTTGATCTGAAGCTTTTTGGCAGGCTGGCAGTCAGACCGCCTTTTTTCTATCCTCCAGTGTCCTGGCGGTTTTGGGAATTTGCCTGTTTTGGCGGGTTGGGCTGTGTAACGCTTAATACGGCGGTCGGATGACCACCAACATAGTGGTCTTTTGGCGGGCACCACCGCACCGGTCTTACCATCAGACCGCCAAACTCGTAATAATGCCCTTAGATTGTGAGGCAAATAAGGACGCCCAACTTTGGACAGGAAGTGTATGTCTGGAAAAAATTGCTTTCCATAGAGTTAAGCAGAAGAAGATGTTAATCCTTGATATCACTGAAATATCCGCACATTAAGTCAATGTCAGGTATATACTATACCCATGAATATCAGTTATTACAACACAAGTCACTAGATTGTCGTACATCATAACACTGTTTTTACCATGCATGCCTTTACAATGCATAGTAATACACCACTATGTATTTTACCTTTACCATGCAAGTTTTTGCAATGCAACTTTTGTATATGGACCGCATTACCTAAAAATTAAATACTTAGTATTTCATGAACATATGTTACGCATCTTTGATACTAATATAAAAAAATAACCCAAAATGACATTCAGGGCCTGATTCTGATTCTGGCGGGCGGCGGAGGCCGCCCGCCAGAATTCCGCCCTCCAAAATACCGCGCCGCGGTCATAAGACCGCGGCGGGTATTTCAAGTTTTCCCCTGGGCTGGCGGGCGGCCGCCAAAAGGCCGCCCGCCAGCCCAGGGGAAAACGACCTTCCCACGAGGATGCCGGCTCGTAATCGAGCCGGCGGAGTGGGAAGGTGCGACGGGTGCATTTGCACCCGTCGCGTATTTCACTGTCTGCCAAGCAGACAGTGAAATACTTGTAGGGGCCCCCAGGGGCCCCGCGGCACCCCCTACCGCCATCCTGTTCATGGCGGGTTTCCCGCCATGAACAGGATGGCGGTAGGGGCTGTCAGAATCCTCATGGCGGCGGAGCGCGCTCCGCCGCCATGAAGGATTCCCCCGAGCAGCGGTAAGTCGGCGGGAGCCCGCCGACTTGCCGCTTCTGACCGCGGCTGAACCGCCGCGGTCAGAATGCTCGTGGGAGCACCGCCAGCCTGTTGGCGGTGCTCCCGTGGTCGGTGGCCCTGGCGGCCACCGGCCGCCAGGGTCAGAATGACCCCCTCAGTTTTTAAATGAGATTAAGCAATCCAAAACCAATTAGGCATTGGTATTTCTACACAGGAGAATGTCAAAATAAGTTTTCCCAAACAACAAAAATTAACTAGATTTCTGTGATACACTAAAACCATAAGTGAAACACATTTCAATACACATTTTACATGTATATACAGACTAACCAATGAAATACTATAAAAACGATTGTCCACAATTCTGACATCAGTCGACTGGAATCCTATGTCGGGACAGCACGAGAGCCAGGAGCTGGAGAATAACACAGCTAAGAAAGCAAGGCCCTCTATCTTTTAATTTCGGTAAGCGAGAATTAATGTACAAAAGTACATTTTATAACAAGATATTGCCACAGCGGACGATAGCAATAGTAATATGTGCTTTTTTCCTGTTTCCAACACACACAAAAGGACATTTCTGAGCCAACTATTAATCATTAACTTAACTTGGAAATATCTACCCGAATAAATCCTTCCTCAGTAACGCAAAAAAAGACTCCAAAGGTAGTAATAACTTTCTCCTAAAAAGCAATGAATAAGTGTAAAAAAGTACAAGCTTTTTATCATCTAGGCGTATATATAATCAGATAAACTGTTTTTTCAGGAATGTTTTGAATAAATTGTAAAATATTATCCATAAATTTGTGTAACATTAATTTAAAATATATACTATTTTACACAGGGAAAATGAAATTAATATTTATTAATTAAATAACTGAAGACTGCTGTAAAAAAACGCACAGAACAGCACAGTTAAGCCAAAAAAAACTGTAACCTAAATACGATGTATAAAGCAAAGACACATAAAGTAATGAAAAATTCCCACTTAAGAACGACATCTTTTTTCTTTCCAATATTAACTTATATAAAGTTTTCTTTGCAAGGAAATTAAGTGATTTGTTTTGTTCGATCAGACATAAAAATATGCAACCAATTGTTGCGAAACAATGCAAATGATAAAACTAACATTATTTTGTCCCTTTCCTTCAACCATCTGGAAACATTAACCACAGCAATAATTATAAACAGCTTGAGTATAATCATTCAGTAAAATAAACCACTCAAAACTAGATAAAGAAAGGTACACAATGTTCAAATATAGAAAATGTATAATCTGTGTATGTAATTATTTTTATTCAAAACAAAGTCAAGATGGAAAAGACATCAAAGGCTCGTTACGTCCTATTCAGAAAAAATATTATTACAACATGAAAGGTAACTTTGCTGTAAGGCGAGGCACACTTAACCCAGGGTTCATTGGAAGAGTATGAGCTATTTCTTTACCCACTGCATGGGCAGAGCTGTTGTTCTGGGGGACGTATTTGTAAGGACCTCGGAGCATAACCACCTTCCCTATGCAAAATATGTACCAATTACAGAACAGGTTAAACAAATTAAAGCTCTGGCATCCACCTCCAGAGAGCTCTTTGGTGCATGGCTAAGGAAAGTTTCAAGGAATATCCTTCCTTATGTTGCTGGAGAAATGCCTGCTATCCCAAGTTTAACAATAATTATTACCAGGAATGTGAAATTAACATACCTGAAAAATTAACACAGACATTTACCTATGAACCATTTCTTCTTTATGGTAACAAAAATACTAATCTTGTGTCACCTACACAAAAGAGTAACATTAAAAAAGAGTGACATTTGGATGATGGTTGGGACATTTAAAACAATGCCCCATCCAGACAAGTCTGTTACAAAACACCTGGGAAAATAATAATTGACTTTGAATTGGCCATGATTTTGTGAATTAGAAAAATGTACCCTTACACTCACATTCAAGAATGTTTTTTTTTTTTTTACTTTTCACAGGCAATATGGCATAAAATACAAAGCACATCTTTAGCAGGAGACTAGAGGAATGACAGTAAACTCCAGTTTGAAATACAAAAAATAACTTCCTTAGTGTCTCATCCCTCCTGAACATGAAGATGACTTCTAAACAGCAACCACACAATCAAACTATTACATAAAAACTGAAAAGAAATTAGCCCCTTTACTAAACTATTTTAAATAAACCTGGATTGGCCATCTGCACAGATCAGGTCGCAGAAGGGCTCCACATTATCAATTGACTTGTGGAACTGCTGCTTGACTGAGCAAAAACTGACAAAGTCACTGAAGGCTGACATAAGTCCTTCTCTAGTTGCATAAGAAAATCCCACCTTTCTTTGAAGCACTGAACATGAAATTGGGTCCTTGCCTATTCCTAAAGCACTGGGTTGCATATGAAATGTTTACTAAATTATGAGGTGCCGTTCAAGGGTACACAAAATATCAATTTAACATTGAGTGTGGGGTGTTGTGTGAGAAATAAAACAGTTCCCAGTACAGTATGCATTGTTTTTAACCATAGATTTACATTGATTACTCCAAGAAAGACACTTCCAATGAAGGAAAACTGCTATCTTTTTCTTATTGTTATGCTATATGTCTGGACCATTCCTAAAAGTGCTTATCACACATAGGTATCACCCACTCCTCAAGAGGTGGCCATGTGGTAATTATCTGAGTGTGGATGACAAACAATGCATGTTGAAGCAAGATAAAGACCACTCAGAACCTACAATCTTTCTGGTGCCACTGTCCATCTAGAGACGCTCAATCCTACTCAACCTTTCA
This sequence comes from Pleurodeles waltl, assembly GCF_031143425.1. Classification (NCBI taxonomy): domain Eukaryota; kingdom Metazoa; phylum Chordata; class Amphibia; order Caudata; family Salamandridae; genus Pleurodeles; species Pleurodeles waltl. The sequence goes on along the minus strand of NC_090444.1, from coordinate 1,666,924,040 downwards.
CACATTGTTTTTGGCTTTCTCCATAGATAACACCACCTAATATGGACAAAGTCACCCAACATCACTTTGCATTTAAATCACTCACTTCAGGAGGATCAAGTTAAATGCAGGTGACGGGGTATATGGGTTCTATAAGGATACTCTCTCTTTTCTGGCATACAATGAACGCAGACCAAACCAATAGCTGGGTTTTTATCATGTCTTTATTCTTTAAAATAACTTCTTGTTTATGGGCTTTTAATGTTTTCTGCTTTTTGTTATGATAGCTATGTTGGTCTTCTTTTGTCTTCCTTTTATGCTTTGTTCTTGTTTTGTTTCTTTTCAGTGTCTTCTCTCGTCTCCTGGCCTCCTGTGACCTCAGAAGAGGAGAAGAAAGGCATTATTCAGGTAAGTGTTCCCTTAGTTTTCCTTCTTGTAGGAGTTTTGGGATAGGGTGGAATGTGGGTTACCGTGAGTAGTGAAGGATTCAGGGTTTGTGATTCACCTTCTGTGCACCCTGTCTTATTTCTGGGGGTTTTACCCTGCGTTGCCCAATACGGTTTACTACTGCTGATATAGCGTTTGTGACGCTGTTGGTTATGCCCTTCTCACTGTCCCTCCTGGTCTTCACTTATTCCCTCCCTCTTCCCCAAGTTATGACCCCACACTCGACTGTGTAAGCGGTTCCGTACCTGTGCAAGCCAAGTCCCTCTTGGAACATGGTGGGAATCTTGGTCTTCTCCCCTCTCTGCCAGAGGACGTCCTCGGGCTGTTCCTCTGGTCTTACTGTCTCCCGGGTTCCCCTTCTTAGGTACCTGCGGCATCTTCCTTGTTTCCATCTCTCTCTCCTCGCCTTCGTTCTTTGGGATCTCATCTAGTCTCATCTTGTCCTCCTTGTTCGCAGTTCCTCGCTCCTTCCACCTCTCTGTGGACCTTCCTCTGCACTGGTTTCCTTTTTCAGCGTCCAGACACACGGGTGTATGTTCCTTCGTGCTGCTCTCTGCTGTGCCCCGGGAGTACCTGCCAGTTGGGCTGTTGACGGCCTCTGTCGTTCCCTCTGGTATGCTGGGTGTGGCCCTGTCACAATGCACTTAGAAGAAGACCTGGATGTTTCTGACCCTTTTCTCTGAAATACATTATACCCAAAATTATAGTCCCCAAACCCTGGTCCACCATTGGCAATGATAGATAATTCTCCTTGCTAGGTGCAACCTCTCCCTTCACAATTAAACCATGAGCAAAGCACCAGCCAGGAGGTCTATAGGTTTGTGAAGGTTTGATGGAGTCAATCAAGGGACATTTGATCACGGATTATGGCTTTATCATGGTTTGTTTTGGCCCTTTTTTCCCCTTCAGGTATCAGTTCATGTTATTCCTGTTATAGTTTATCACTGCTACCTGTGTAAATGTTTCTTTGCTCTCTTTGTGTGTCTCATCTCCGTGAGGGACTGTATGATATGAAATTGTCCTTCCTTTCCTTGCAGTCCCATGGTTGCAACCTTCAGGCTGTGTGCAACCTCTTTGAATATTTCAAAAGTGTGGTCCAGCGATTTGTCCACTAAGCCATGTTAGTTTGATTGCTGGATCTGTGTGTATCTTTGGGTAGATTGTTGTCTGCTGTCAGATCATGAGAAACTTGATGCCAGTTTTTTTAAAATTTGGGTAGGTGTGCTGACTTCTGTTCATCCACTATGTGATCCTGCACTAGGTCCATGTGTGTTCCCTGCCTCCTTGGCTACTATCTGCATTTTGTACATGATCTCCAGAGGTTTCTTCAAAGAGGTTATGATCTTGAAGTTATTAATAGGATCAATGATGAAACTATGTAACTATCCAATTCATATATGTCCTTCTGAAGACCTTTCTAGCTGAAGAACCCTGGGTCTCATCTGTAATGGCTATTCTGCTATTCCACTCCTCTCAGGAGCTGATGTGCCAATTGTGTAGTATTGCTGGGTTTCTGTAGCAAGCAAGAAATAACTTCAGTAAATCCACTTTGAAGAGCTGTCCAAAATTAGAAATGTATTGATGGCAGTGGGAATAAAAGGACAGCCAAGAAAAAGTTACATATGCTGTTTATCTCACAAAAAAACTACCTCCCAGATTCACTCTCTCTGCTCTCCTGGAATGTTTGACCTCACACCAGTCAGCATTCCAGAACAGCAGAACAATCAGAGCAAATAAGACAGATTAGTAGTCATACAATACCTCCATTATTCTTTGAACAAACACAACAAAAGTATGTATGTTACAATATAAAAACCTTAAAACAAATATGGGAATTTATTGTCAGTCTTCTAGCAAAAAACAAGAACAGAATAAAAAAGAGTCCACACATAACATAATTTTTGTACCTGCTTGGGGCCTTCCAGGTCTGCATGTTGGTGTGTTGTCTTCAACTCCATTTGACAGCTGATCCAAAATATTGACCAGTAACAAGCAGAAATTCAGGATTGTTTATATTGTCATCACACATTTGATCAACACTCAATTTCTCAAACCCAATTCTGATAACTCGGCTATAATTCCACCAGTGGCCATTAGACAGTTTCACAGATTTAGCATCTTGTTTCACTTCCACAATCTCCTACACAGATCCATATTTTCTCACTCACTCCCTCCCTCCACTCACTCCCTACTTTTCCAGAACTTGTTCAATCATGCTGGACAAATAATCATGTGAAATTTTTCTCCTGAGGACTTTGAAAGTGGTAACTCCTGTATCACTTTGCAGGATGTTGCAGTATACTCACAACATACATCTAAGCGAATCCTCCACATTGAGGCCCATATTACAAGTGTAGCAGTCTTGAGATCGACACACTTGCGGTGGCGGTCAGACTAGTGCCAAAGTGGCAGTTAGACTGCCGGCACCACTAAGGTTGCCGCCGGTCCACAGCCTGGCAGTTCTGGCTGTCTTAATCCACCAGGACAGCGCTGCAAGCAGCGTTGCCCTGTGGATTACGAGACCCCTCTCTGCTGGCGTTTGCATGGTGGTTTCACTGCCATGCAAAGGCTGGTGGAGATGGGGTGCTGGGGGCCGCATGGGGGCCCCTGCACACCCATGAACTTGGCATGGGCAGTGCAGGGGCCCCATGGACAGCCCCACCGCACTTTTCACTGCCTGAATTACAGTCACAACTGAAGCACTGCATCATTGCCGCTGGCTTGAGTACGAGCCGGTGTCAATGTTGTGGCCTGTTCCCCACTGGGCCCGGAGGAAACTCGAAATAGGGCCAGCAGGTAGAAAACTGAAGTGGCGGTTTTCTGACCCAAACACTTTGGCAGGCGGCCTTCACCGCCCGCCAAACTCTTAATAAGGCCCCGAGTCCTATACCGATATAACCTCTCACACACTCATTCACTTCTTTAGTCATTCTATTCACCATACAATTACTTTGTGGATGGTAAAGACTGCTCTGCTTGTGCTTGAAATCAGCACCTTCGACAAACTCCTTCAATTATCTTGAAACAAACTGCACTCCATTATCGGAATTAAGTGCACCTGGGAATATGTAAGAAAACGGAACACACTGTGAAAATCTGGCCCCATGACACATCTCACTTACACAAATTTTGATTTGTAGGCAATCAGAACAGTGCCAATTTTCTGACATTGAGGCAGAACATGAAAAGGACTCAAGAAATCTATATATATATATAACATGTCCTACATCCCATTGCACATCCAAATTTAGCCACTGAGAGAGCCCTAGGCTGTATACTGTTAACATTACTGACACGATACTATACAACGCCATACACCTTTCCACTTCTCTATCCATTGCAGTCCACCAATGACTCCCACACAAACTTTTCATGTTGAGAGTCATGCCCAAATGCCTCTCATGATTTATTTCAACCAATCTTGAACTTATATGGGGGAATAAATTTATCATCACAAAAAGAATCCCACACTCAAGTGTCAATTCAGGTTGTACTTTGCTTCCTTCCCTTGTCCAATCATCCTTTACATAACTCATGACTTTATTCAAAATGACATCTTCACACAAAGCATCTCGCCATTCACTGTCCTTAATGCCCTTATCTGAAAACCACCCAACAGGTGATTTACTTGTTGTCAGCGAGGATACATCCTCACTGCATGTTATCAGAATTGTCTCATCTGCTTGCTGCAAGGTCTGTGAGGATGCACCTACCCCACACACAGGTGGATACTTTGTGATGGAAGAGGACATTGCAACTCCAACAAATTGGACATGGAAATGGATAAAAGACTATAGTTTCTCCGTTCCATCACTGCACAACTGTATTCTTACAGTGAGGTAAGAGCCTCCATTGCGTATTTCTACATTTTACATCTTAATGACTGTCCCACCACTTAAGGACAGACACTGAGATTTGGGGACCCCTTTTAGGGTCTTGTTATGAGTGGCCTCTACTTGCACCCTGTGAATCAGAACCCCTGGAATTAACGTTACTGGAGATCCTGCTAACTGCAAACGGGACCAAAGTGGTGCAAAGTTAATGGTTATTCTGAGTGGAACCCTAAGTTCACACTGATAAATGGGGAAACAATCAGTGAATCAGTCATTCTATCCCGTCTTCACCTGGCTATTTTCAACAGCTGAAACCACTACGAAAAAAGAAGACAGGTCCATAGTGCGCCCATTCCAATAGACCCAGTAACTACTGTTACCAGACCATAAGAGTCAACGGGCCACCCCTGATGAGGGCAAGGGAATAAGAAGGAAAAATGGCGGGTGCACTGCGCTCATCCTGAGCAAGAACCGTGATGCTCCCTCTGAACACTTCTGTGCAGAGGCATTCGAGTCTTTAAATCAAACAAGAAGTTGATGCTGCTGAAAAACATTTCGTAACTATTGCTATTTTGAGGTATACAACAGTAATATGAACTCTAGGGAAAACCATTTCCTGTTAGTTCACGCTCTGGAGTTACAATCCCAATGTGCTATTTCCCGTCAACCCCTCCCCCCATTCCATGTACCCCTGTACAGTCACTGAGCTTTGGAGCCACGCATGCAACCAACGAGTGCTGCTTAAATAATGAAAAATGTATTCACAGATTTAAAGGTCACTCCTGGAGGAGCCCCGTGATAGGCCACTCCATATTCAAGAAAAACTGGAACCGTTCAGAATCGAGGCGCCTTTCATGCTCTCAAAGCGGCATTTATTTTGGGGCCGAAACCATAAACGAGTTCAATCTCAATCTTAACCAAGCTGAGTAGAGTACATGTTGAGGAGGGGTGCAAGGTAGAGGCTTCAATAAAAGTGAGGGGTCACAGAATAAGATGAAAGGCGGACAAGGGTAGCATTATTTGAGTGTATTCTCTGATCTTTCAAAGTAGACACCCCTCTCCCTGCATCCACCAACCAAAGGCCCTCATTAAATCAATTGTCTGTAATTCTAAAGAGGGCAGGAACTGGAGTTACCATTGGGATTAAAAAGGCCTGTGTTAAAAATCTGGAGCCGGGCGAAACTCCAGGGGAAAATGAGTAATCTAGGGATCAGTGCTTAATTTGTAAATAAAAAGGTGCTGGTGCCCAAAGCCCTCCGCGGGCTGCTGCAATTAAATGTGTGAACAGGAACACTGAGGCGGCGTAATCCTTAAATCATGTCGGGCCTCTTCAATCCATATAAAGCCACTGCCTGCCCCTTCAGATCATTCTTGCAGCTTTCTACTTTCCCCCTTTATGACGCTTTTTCGTTTTTCCCTTCCTCCGTTTTTCCCATATGTGTCTTTTGCCCGCAGCAAATGCTTGAGGCAGAAGAATAAGCCCCGGCCCTCAAAAATAAGTGCCGGTGCTCAGCACCGGAAACGACAAGCACAAATTAAGCACTGGGGAAGTTGCACCGTGTTTGCAATGTCTCATTTCTGTGGATATCCTAGAGATACAGCCCTTACTGGCAAGTATTACCTGCCTCACTCACCTGATACTACCGGTGCTGCCTTGTCAGTCATTGAGAGAGGGGGGAAAACCAGGAGTCATTTGTAATGAGACCCTAAGTGGGCTGCAACATTAAATAATAATAACAGATTGCATCTCTTAATAACATTCACCATCTGAATAGCATCTTATTTAGTCTGTCCAGATATAGTAGTACTCCTTTCTAAAGCAATGGGATATATTTGACACATCCATGGTACCATCTTTCAGTGAATATGTCAACAAAGCCACATCATTGTTTGCTAGAATAGAACCTACATATTAGATCCAGGTAGATCATGTACACTTGAACCCCCAGAACACCTTAGACACAACCTACGTCCCCTAGTGGCGAAATGCAAAGTGATGCCCCCCCTGCAAAGTGTGACAAGGGGTCCTTGAGTGGCCCATGTTTCACAGATATTCATGGGCATTTGTCTGAATATGGCTCCCCCTGAAGGCTGAGGGCCCCCCTGTATGGGTGAGGGTCCCTCTGAGCTGTTGGGAGACCCCTAGCACCGCAGGCCAGCTAGGGGCCTGGCTTGCACCTTCACTTTATCTTCAAGTACACAAGGCGCCTAAGCCAAGCAGTTAACCAGCCTGCCTATATCACAGAACACTGACATCCTCCCACCAGATGACACATGAAAGCCACTTAGGCAGGTTAGCTTATATATACCGCCCCACCCCAATATACAACACTGCATTCAACATACAACATTGCATCCTAGCTGTATAATTACTTCACGCCTCTCTGCTTCATCGAGCCAAGCAATAGGCAACATTGCATCGCAGCAGAACAAAATATACCAAACAGCCCTTTGACCCAAACATCCACCACAGAAAGAACCCAAAAACTGACCATACCCCGTTCCACCATTTACATGGAACCTTTAAATGAAATAGCACCAAAGTAATCTGCAGCTGCGATGAGCGGATTATTGGGCCGCGTATTCGTACATTATTGCGATAAAAGGGCTCGCAGGAGCGGTTTTCCTCGTCTACGACCAGCAGGTCATGCAATTACAAAGAACCAGTGATGTCAGGCGAAAAGGGACTTCAAAGCAGCATCTGGGAAGCTTTGTTGTCTTTCAGACTGCAAGGAGGGGCGGCCTGCAGATCGCCCAGAGAACAAAGGCACATTTGGAAGGGCTTACCGTTCGCAAGTGGCTGTACAATAATGCATTCAGCCGCGCAGAGGCAGTGTCTGTGTGTGCCTGTCTGTTTACATTTGCTCCAGCAAACGCCTTGCATTAGAGCTTCAGGCATCCGAGCCAGCACTCCTTCCAAATTATAGATTTACTGAGAACATCTGGTGCCACGCGGTGATTTCAGGTCCATACCTGCCCAGCCAGCCCATTTTGTTTACTTCATTCGAGAAGGGCAGCTTTTCTTCGCAGAACGCAGCATGGCAACAGAAAATCTTTAGGCATAATGCGTGGGGTGTGTTCAAAGGCTATTTATGCATGGGCATAATTCACAGAAGCCTTTACAGTCTGAACTGGGTGAAAAATCACGCACAGCTGCGCCGCCATTTTCTAAGAGAACCACGGGCATTCATGGCACACAGAAAGAGGCCGAGACAAAACAAGTGAAGGATAGAAAGCAGAAATTAATCCTGGCTGGAACATGGCTGGCGGTTGCACGAGGTTATTTATACACAGACGCTTTGCAACCACACCTAGGCCCAGATTTACAAAACCGTTGCGTGACAGGGAGGGAGTAGGAGAGCGCCATATGTACAAAGGCATGGCACTCTTCTCCCCGCCCCCTGGCGCAGGTGCTCATTTCAGCCTCCGTGTGCCACACACACACCTTTGCGCCATAGTGCTAGGGTGTGTGCGTGAACCTATCAAAGGGTTTGTACTGGTGATGACGCTGAAATGAAGGTTTTACATTTATTAGCGCATAAACGTAGTGCTGCAATAATCAAGTGTGACTTTAACCGAACTAATAAAGATTGTACGGGGACAAAATGTGCCCTCAGAGTAGTTCGCCAACATTTAGAAGCGTGCTTTATATAACGTGATGTATTAGAATTGTACTAATCCGACATAACCGTAAACGTGTGCTATGATTTGATTGTTTGAAATGTTTTAACTTAGCATAACTTTAGTGGAGGCTTCGGCCTAGTTGCCTTGTCTCACGATTTAGATGCTCGTGTTTTTCTAATGTGCTAATAAACGCGTATTTCTGCTCGAAGCTGTACTTTTCCAGAGAGATCGGTTCACATGCTTATCTTTAAGGTTTCGTGCCAGCCTGGCATCTTCTTCTTTGCTCCAAGGTCAATCTGCAGGTGCGGACAATGGAAGCTCTGAAAGTGAGTTAATTGGTAAAATATGTTGCAACTTACGTACCCGGCTCCAAGGATAATGTATGCCTAGGTAGAAGCTTGAGAACTGTTGTTTTTGATTGGACAATTTGAAGCCAACCTATGAACCCTCCAATGGAAGACCCTACTGGATTTGAACTGTTGTTTATAAAAACCTGGTGCACAAGAAGAAAGCAGCGATTAGCTATTGGACATTATTGCCCATTGCAGCCATTATGGCCCATCTTGCTGACTTCGTCATTTTGCCATCTTCTACGATGCCAATTGATGTTCGACGCCATTTTGAATGAGACTTTGATGCTTTCTCTAATCGAGAGAAAGAGACTTTAAATAATTCTCGCCTTAGAGACTTTAACTTTGATCTGCCCCTTTGCATGAAGTAGTCGTCTTTTATCTTGCCGCTGTGAGGCAATTGCCCCGTCCACCCTACCCCTTTGCCCCGTCCCATGCCGATCGAAAACAGTACCTGTGAGACGAAGACTTCCTTGAATGCTGATTGAATTTGGTAAATATGAAAGGAAAATGTACAATTGCATTGTGTTTCTTTTAGGTAACCAACTGCTGATTTTTGATAAGAGCCCTAGTTAGGAGTTTTCCAAATTAATGTTACTAAATTGTGTTTTTGCATGAAATCCCACATGCAGATGCTAATTTGAGGTTAGATGAGGATTCATTTGTTACACGATGCAATTTGAGACCTTGTTATGCTGACTAATGTATGCAATTAGCCCATTACAGATTGTAGTTTTAGTGGTTTGCGTTGCTATTATCGAATGCATTGTTATTCAAATGCTGCATAGATTGCATCTGTTTCGCCGTTATGGACAGCTATTAATGTTCATTTACATATATCATTTGGTGTTGAGACACATTTATATTGTGCTAGCTTTGTTAATATAGGGAAATAAATTCATTAACTTTGAATAAACTGGTGTGGTTATTCATGACCGAAAGGTCATGGTTCGCCGAAATGTTTTCTGGATTAATTGTGAAGTGTTATGTTGATCAGGGCATTGCTTATGTTCGTTATTGATTATTGATTTGATTAAATTGATTGATCTCGGGTGAAGAGAGTCCCACTTGGTCAAAAGATTCATCGACCCAAGAGCGTCCAAATACAGGTAATTTATTAGGTCGGAACGCTCTATCAGTAGATGGTAGCAGAGGACGGTTACGCCCTTTGGGACCCCGCTCGAGAGGTATATGGTGTTGAATTAGATTTTTTCTTGGGTAAAACAGATTGAGAGAATGATGATGCCCTAAGTCCCCCGCGACTTTCCCGGGATCTCGGAGCTTGCGAATGGAAAGAATGGAGGTGTGAAATCGGCGTTGGCGGTACTAGTGACGGTATGAGTGAAGTCAGAGTTTTGCGCTTGTACAGCTTATTGCCGCAGATTGTTTGAAAAGGTTGCGAGGATTTTAGAGAATAGCGGAGGTGCGACTCCGAGTGTGAGAGTAGGGAAGTCGTCGAACTTCATGTGCATGTGGCGCTTTGTGCAGAAAAAGGTCCACGTGGTTGTTGTTGTTGAGACGGGCCCTGCGAGGTCAAGAGACTCCGGAGTATGTTGAAAAGTGTATGAGACACATGTTTTATGTTGTGGTCTGGTCGGTTTAATAGGTTGACCGGGCGTGGTCGACGAGTCGGTACGTGTGTTAAGGGAGTGAAAGAAAACTTCGACTTCGGGCTTTGACAAATTCTAAGTGCACTAGAATAGATCATTGACAAGTTGAAAGCAGAGTCTGCGGGTCAGATTTGCTTGCGAAAGTGGGGACCGAGAAAGATGGAATAACTGCCGAGGCTAGTGAAAAATCCCTAAGGTCCTGAAGCGATTGTGTTACCCTTCCTGTAGTAAACCGACAGATCTGTTTTATTATTATTTGGTTGCTCGCGATACATGCCAGAAGTTGTTACGAGAGGAGCTGAGTGAAGGAGGACAAGCCGCGAGGCTTTGTCAGCCGCAGTGTGTGTGAGTGTGACGTCACTAGGAGCCGCGCTGGGATAGGTTGGTTGCAGAGAAGGGTCGCGCACGGATTGGACGCAGTCCGTGGGGCTCGATTGGAAGGGGAAAGGCAAGCGAAGAGTATTCCGGGAATTAAAGTCACTTATTGATTACAAAATGTGTGAAATAAAAGACGAGAAAATGAAATTTTTTAAAGCATTAAAGAGTGCGATGAAGGGGGAGTCTTACATTAAAGCGAGCGTAGGAGAGGAGACGCCACCCGAAGGTACACCAGCTTACATTGTAATGGAGGAAAGGGGGGTAGCTCCGTGCCTTTGGCTAAAGCAATGGCACAAGCTGACAGAGAAACATGGGAGCGTAGCGTTCCCGATCCATGGGACATTCAATATAAGGATCCTAGAGAATTTGAGATTCGCGATGAACGACATGAAGGTACCTCCAAGGCCAGCACAGTTTGAGGCTCTAGCGATTTGGGAACTAATGGCTAGACAGCAACAGCAAAAGAAGTTCGAGACCAGGGTAAGAAAGGTAGAAAAGACACTAGCGGATGCTAGGTGGGATAATGCACAGAAGGTGTGGAGGTCAGATATATTGCAGGGGATAAAATTGTTTCCCGCAATTACTAAGGAAGAAGAGGCGACAGGCAAGAAAGCTACCTGTAAGACAAACAGGAGGTGTTCCAAAGATAGAGAGGACGAGGAAAAGTTAAGGAGAGAAGAGGAGTTAGAGGGTGAGGAGTTAATAATGCAATTGCTGAACGACCGTCCACCACCTTATGCAGAGAGTGGACAAGGTCCAAGTACCAGTTCTGCCCCTCCGGCACCGGTACAGAATAATGAAACTCCGAGTTCAGGAACGCCATCGGGATCTAAGGACCCGAGTTTACTGTTCACCCCGCAGATACCGCAGGTTAGGAGAATATATCCAGATGTGCCTATATTGAAAACAGCAGAAAATTATCAGCCGCAGGTCCCAAGGTACTACAGCAGTGACAATAGTACGGGAATGATTCTAGATCCAACCGTAATGGGAGTACAGAATGGTCGCAACTCAACATTGGCACAAGCTGAATCAACCCAGCTTTTGATGCCTCAAAAGCAGATGCAGGGGGGAACCGCACATGCTCAGATGACGGGGAGTCAGACGGGCATGCCGGCAATGATGACCCATAGTGTGGGAATGAACATGCCTCAGAACCTGGGAAATGGACAGAACCCAGATGCGATATCCCTACCCATTACTGTAGGTCCACCGGTACCTTTGTACATTCAGCCTAACTCAGGTATGAGCGGTCAAGGATCAGTGGTGCAGAATGGGACGGAAAGGAGGTGCATAGAAAACACTCCAGAGACAACTCCGATAGCGGCTCTGCCAACTGGATCTGGGTCCTTGATGGAGTTTAGTCCCATATGTGCTCAGTCAACAGTGGTGAGGTCGAGTCCCCCACTGATGATACCGCTATCATCGAACACTGAAAAGTTGCCGCAACCATCAATGGCAGTCGATGTGAATGCTACACTGATGGGGTTGAATGCGCAACAGCTGACACAGTGGTTCAACAGTCTGAATTCCACACAAAGCTCAGCCAGTGGGAAGGGAGAAGACTATCTGAATAGGGTCAGGTTGAACATGGAAGCACAAGAATTGGTGGAAGGGACTATGGGGGTGAATAGGTTAGAGTCCTACTCGGAAGAAGAGCTGAGGTATCTATGTCCCAGGATTACGAGAGAAGTGAACAAGGTACATAGAAGGTTGCAAGAAATAGCTGACAAAAATGGGGTTGAGATAGACAAGACAAAACATTTGAGCAGGAGCTATAGATTGGATTTCGGGACCATAGACTTTGAACATATGAGGTCAGCAGGCATGAAAACGCACCTTAGAGAATTGCTGCAGAGTGCACAAGTGTGGAGGTGCTTAGACAAATGGGAAAGCAGATGGGCAAAGAAAAAGGAAAAGAAGAAAGATAGTGTCCCAGAGCACAACGAGAAAAGACCACAGAGTAGTGATGCAATAACCATGTTACCAATGAGGGAGACAGCAGGGGGAAAATTAAAACATGTACCGTGGCACAGAAGCGACATTCAGTTTTTTACAGATGATTTTCCCAAACTGAGAGAGAAACCGATTGAATGGTATCAACAAACTGATAGGTTTGTGAAACTTGCAAAATGTCTTTGGGAAGACCTGAACACCCTCTTTGAGATTGTGGTTCCGGCAGATTTGTGGGAAGACTGCAAAAGGGCTGTAGGTTGGCCGACAAGTGAACCAGAGAGAGACAGGGATACTGGTGCACCATCACCTATGGTGATGAGTTTGTACTATAAGGTGATTGAGCATTTGAAGACGAAGGTTGCCGCGAAAAATGTGGATTGGCAGAAGATTGATCGAACTGCCCAAGAGGCTAAAGAGTCGATTCATGGTTACTATGAAAGGTTGTTGAAGGCGTTCAAGAACTACAGTGGCACGGAAACAATAGAGGCGAAGGACATGCTTCATTTTGTGTTTAGATTTGTGGAAGGGCTGAGACCAGAGATAAGTCAGATGATAAAGACGCATTTGATTTGTTGGCAGTCGAAACCGATTGATGAGGTGTTGAATTATGCGAAATACTGTAGCGACGAAATTGAAGTGAAACAGAAAAGGTTGAAAGAGAAAGTGATGGTGATGCAACTTAAAGCAGCTCAGACAGGTCTGCAAGGGTTGCAAGGGTTCCAACAGCAGATACCGCAGTCGCAGCCGCAGGGAAACATGGTGTTTCAGCCACAGGCGAGAGGCAGAGGCAGAGGATTTGAACACTGTTGCGATTCCGAATGGTGTGCAGGCAATGAAAAGGGTGATGCCATGTCACGTGTGCGGAATCGTCGGTCATTGGAAACGCGAGTGTCCGATGGTGGTGCAGGAAGGTGCAGGTGTTGGTCAGCAAAACAATGATGTCAATGCATTCCAGACAATGAGGGGACCGAAAATGAGAGGTCCAAACCCAAATTTTCAGACCATAAATCAGCTGCAGGGATTACAGCCCATGCAGCCGCAGCAGATGCAGATGCCCCGTATGCAGATGACGCAAATGCAGCCAATGCAACAGCAGTTTCCCATGGTACCTAATCAGCAAATGCAAATACCTTTGGCACCAGTGAGTCAGCAGTAAGTGATGGTTCCTCCACAGGTCTCGGGTCAGGTGATGAGTACAAATGGCACCGTACAACAGTTCCCATTACACAGTGAGAATGGAATAAACAATGTATGGGAGAGTGAAAGTTCAGATGAGGAGGGAAATTGTGTGCTTGCAGCATCCTTGGAAGTTGATCAAAAGGGTCCATATGTGGAGGGAAGAGTCATGGGTCATCCTGTCTCATTCTTGGTTGACACAGGAGCCACACGTTCAACTGTTAGGAGCATTGAAGTACCAAATTTGCCACTCTCAAGGAGAACAGTTCAAGTAGTGGGAGTAGCAAACAGGCACCTGACGAACCCAATCACAGATCCAGTACAAGTCAGAATTGGTAACTATCAAGGGTTACATAATTTTGTGGTATGTGACTCAAGCCCGATAGCACTGTTAGGGAGAGACCTATTGTGCAAATTGGGATGTTCGATTATGTGTTCGGACGATGGAATTAGAATTCAGACGAGCAGTGATGGGGAAGAAGAGAACAGTGTAGAAGGGGATGAGATGGAAACTGTCGATGAAGAATACCCTCTGATTAGCCTTTTTCCGATGATAACTGAAGAAGATATTGCAGCTGAATTACGGGAAACAGTCGGAAAGGAAGTGTGGGATATGACAGGAAAAGAGGTGGGATTGGTGAAAGGAGTGGAACCAGTGAAAGGACCATAAAACCCAATGTAACCTTTCCCCAGACCCCACAATACCACATGGCACAAGACACCCTCATGAAAGTCGCCCAACTCATTGACGAGTTTGTAAAACAGGGAGTGCTGAAAGAAGTGTTAAGCAGTCCATGTAATTCACCAATCATGGGACTAATAAAGCCGAGTGGAAAGGTCCGAATAGTGCAGGACTTGAGGAAAATAAATGACATCATAATTAAATGCTGCCCTGTAGTACCGAATCCAGCTGTGATAATGTTTCAAATCCCTTGCGATGCCGAGTGGTTCTCAGTCATCGACTTGTCACAAGCATTCTTTTCGGTGCCTCTTCATGAGGACAGCCAATTTCTCTTTTGTTTCAAATTCTTAGACAGAGTTTACAGTTGGTGTCGAATTCCTCAAGGGTTTTCGGAGTCACCGTCAATTTTCAATCAGATTCTAAAGAAAGACTTGGAAAAGTTAGAATTGCCATTCGAGTCAACCTTAGTACAGTACATCGATGACTTACTGATTGCATCTAAGACAGAAAGTGGCTGCACAGCCGACACCATTGCTCTACTGAACCATTTGGGAAGGAATGGACACAAGGTGTCTCCTTCCAAGTTGCAGTTCTGTCAGAAGAAAGTAAAATACTTGGGTCATCAAATAGAGAAAGGGTCAAGGAGAATAATGAAGGAGAGAATAACAAGTGTACTCCAAATGAGTCCACCAAAGACGAGGAGGGAGGTGAGGAAGTTTTTGGGGATGGTGAGCTACTGTCGCCAGTGGATTCCCAACTTCTCAACTCTAGCAAAGCCTTTACTGAAACTGACCCAGAAGGATGCCTTGGATGAAATTGAGCTGAAAGGAGATGAGATGGATGCTTTTATTGAATTGAAAGAATGCATGTGCAGGGCTCCAGCTTCAGGTATGCCTGATTACACAAAGCCTTTCACATTGTTTTGCCATGAACGTGATGCATGTTCTTTGTCTGTCTTGACCCAAGCCCATGGTGGCATAAACAGACCCGTAGCGTATTTTTCAGCTACTTTGGATCCGGTCGCAGCAGCACTTCCAGGGTGTTTGCGCGCCGTAGCAGCAGTTGGTATCAGCCTCACTCAGAGTGAAGGAATAGTGATGGGACACCCATTAACAGTCATGGTCCCTCACTCAGTTGAGATACTTTTGACCCGCTCCCGAACGCAACACATGACTGGAGCAAGACTCACAAGGTATGAGACAATAATTCTGGGCTCACCGAATGTGCAGCTGAAAAGGTGCACTACGTTGAATCCAGCAACCTTGCTTCCTGGTGAAAATGCTGAAATTGAGAACGCTGAAGACGTCGAGCACGACTGTCTTCAGGTGACTGAATTTTGCACAAAACCCGACCTGATATTAAGGATACTAAGCTTGATGAAAATGACCAAATTGTTTTTGTCGATGGTTCATGTCTAAGAGATGGGATGGGAATTTTGAAAGCAGGATATGCTGTATGTACTGTAACAGGTGTCTTGGAAGCATCCTGGCTTCAAGGAGTCTATTCCGCACAAGTAGCAGAGCTTGTAGCCCTTACAAGAGCATGCCAACTGTCTGCATTGATGAAGGTTACCATTTACACTGATAGTCAGTACGGGTTTGGAATTGTGCACGACTTTGGGCAACTATGGTCACAGAGAGGTTTCCTGACCTCTTCAGGGTCCCCAGTGAAAAACGGGGAGAGAATAAGGGAATTGTTACACGCCATTCAAATGCCAGCCGAAATTGCAGTGGTAAAGTGTAGTGCTCATACAAAAGGACAGGACTATGTTTCTCTGGGAAATGCATATGCGGATCAAGTCGCAAGATTTTGTGCCTTGAACTGTATATTGCTCAGGGATGAATGGAATTTGATAAGTGAACCAGAGCTCGAACCAGCTGAAGCATTTGCCTTGAAGGTTGTGGATACAATGGATGAACTAAAAGCATTACAGAATAGCGTCAGGGAGGATGAAAGAGATTCCTGGATTAAGTCACAATGTACAAAGAGACCAGATGAGTTATGGGTTTCAAATGAGGGAAAATTTGTTTTACCAAATAGTCTCTTATCGCAGCTAGCGCGGTTCTATCATGGGCAGTCTCACCTAGGGAGAGATGCCATGATAAGATTGTTCAAAACTGATTGGTTTAACCCCAGATTCCGTCAAGTTGCAGAAGCAGTTTGCCATCGATGTGTCATTTGCCAGCAGATGAACCCAGGGAAGGGAACGGTTGTGAACGCGAGCCACATTGGTAGGGCGGGTGGCCCGTTCAGCAGAATGCAGATGGACTTTATTGAGATGCCTGTGCATGGAGGTCTGAAGTATGTGTTGGTGATTGTGTGCATTTTTAGTCACTGGATTTAAGCATACCCCACATGTAGAAATGACAGCCTTACAGTTGCAAAACTATTGTTGAGGGAGTTGATACCACGTTTCGGATTCCCGATCTCTTTAGAATCAGATAGAGGAAGTCACTTCAATAACGAGGTGATAAAGTTACTTTGCGCAGCGCTGAACATTGAGCAAAAACTGCATTGTAGCTATCGCCCTGAAGCCTCAGGACTGGTGGAACAAATGAATGGTACACTGAAATCAAGAATGGCGAAAATATGTGCATCGACAAATTTGAAATGGCCTGACGCATTGCCTTTGGTGTTAATGTCAATGAGAAACACCCCTGACAGAAAGACTGGATTGTCCCCGCACGAAATTCTCATGGGCAGGGCCATGAGACTTCCTGCAGTTCCCGCAAACGCGCGTTTGAATATTACAGATGATATGGTGTTAGACTACTGCAAAGGTCTGGCTGACGTGGTTCGCTCTTTCTCTCACCAGGTGGAAGCAACCACCTTGCCACCGATCCAAGGTCCAGGACACACACTGAAAGCAGGTGACTGGGCCGTGATAAAGAAGCACGTGAGGAAGTCGTGTCTGGAACCCCGTTGGAAAGGCCCTTTCCAAGTGATCCTGACGACCACTACCGCTGTGAAGTGTGCGGGAGTTCCCAACTGGATTCACGCCAGTCATACAAAGAAAGTGTTGTGTCCCACAGATGAGGAAGTTGAAGCGCTGAAACTGCCAGTTCCTGATAACAAAGTGCCGAGCGCTGAGACAGAGCAAAACAGAACTAAAAGCGAACAGGCAGGAACAGGAGAGAGAGAAATATTCTCTGAGGACGAAACAACCGATTCACTTGGGGAAGGCCAAGGAGAAACCTCAGACAGCGACGAAACAGCTGAAGGTGACAAAGAGCCTGAAGCAGCTGAGGGTAACAAAGAGCCTGAAGCAGCTGAAGGTGACAAAGAGCCTGAAGCAGCTGAAAGTGATCAAGAGCCTGACGAAAGTAACGGTGACGAAGGGCTCGAAAGAGGTGAAGAAGCAGGAGAGCCTGATCAGAGGAGGGCTTTCCCAGAAGCAGACGGTACAGAAAAAGAAAAGGAAAACCTGATTGATTCCCCAGAAAAAGGGGACAAGGCAGAACAGAACGAAACTATTCGAACTTCTTCAGAAGAGATCGCAGGTCCATCAAGTGGACACAGTGCAAAGAGGAGACCAAGTATATCACCAATAAAACTAAGAACTAGAGAAAAGTTGAACGACAGTGAAAGGCCAAGAGTGAAAGAGAAAAGAAAGGAAGTGTCTGTCGTGGTACCGACATCAAGTGAAGGAAAAGACGTGGCCAAAGAGGAAAGTACCAGCGAGGCAGAATCAAAGAGAGATGCAAAATAGAAAAGGAAAAGGATACCAAACAGGAGATATTCCGGTCCAGAATGGGCATATGTAGTCAATGACGATTGGACTGACGAATTTGTATCTCTTAGCCTCGAGAACGAAGAAGAAGAGATACCAATAGAAAAGAAAAGTTTTATGGGCACTGTTGATTGATAAATGACATTGTTTGCTAAAATCTAACGTGAAACAACCAGTTGAGACATTGCTAAACCGGATGAGACATTTGCTAACTTGATAAGACTTTGATAACCTGATCCGAATTGAGACAAATGCTGCTAACCGATAAGTGACTGGGCTCCTGAAGAAAACTGTGTGAACATTGCGCTCGTTCAGCTTTGTAACTAATTGCTAAATCGTTTCTTTATAGGTGCTTCTAGCTCTCTGATTCTATACAGATCATGACTACACAAAACAGTAGAGTGAAATATTGTAAATATGCGTGTATAGGCTTGATAACTGCATGTGTACTAATAATAATGGCAATAGTGCTTGCAACGCGTGGTAAGGGTGAGAATGAGACAATTGATGCTTCTACTTTTGCTCCTGTTACTGTCACTGAACTAACCGCATTGAAAAGACTAGAATTAGATGAGAGACACTTGCATGATAAGAAGAAACTTTCGTATAATGTTTTCTATCGCCTACTAACAGAATATGTTGAGACTATGGATGCGAAAGATTGTTATGTGTGTACACAGATACCGACATCGGTAAAGGAAGGGGTGACTTATCACCACATGCCTCTTACATATGGGATTACATGTAGTTTAGTAACTTCTAGATTTTATGGTCAAACTAACATACAGTATTTTTATTCAAATTATGATGTTACCTTTGCATATGTTCCTATAATTACGCAGCTAAGCCAGATTGCTAAAGATTGGGATGCTAAAATAATGAGGGAATTTTTCGAGCCAATGCAACCTTTTGAAACAGCTCACGCTCATAGGGAAAACCTTACATGCTCAATCACCGCAGTAGAAATAAGCTTTTTAGATCGCACAGATGATAGAAGGGCACAAATGAATGCGAAATTAGAAAAGGAGCTAAGTAAGAGGACTTCAGTAGATAATTATTCTCTTGCCGCAATAATAACACAAGGAAAAATAGCTTTAGACGCTTGGCATATAGGGAAATTTTGTATATATCGTGGTGAATCTTATTATGATAACATTTTCGTGGGAGCGAGTGAATGTAAACATACGTTTATCTTTAAGGCCAAATGGACATTCATGCTGAACGGACTTGACCCTGTCATACCTGGTGTATATTACATTTGTGGGCATAATGCCTATTATCGTCTTCCAAAAGGGTGGTGGGGGAGATGTTATTTGGGTATAGTGTTCCCAAAGGTTTATCAACTGGATGACCTATCGGTGATTCCAAAGACGTCTGGATCTCATCGTATCCAGAAAAGAGAGACTGCAGCTGCTGTGGTAGGAGATATATTTGGAGCCATAATTCCTTCATTGGGAGTTGTGTTGAATTCCATCAAAATAAGAAAGTTGTCTACTATAGTGGATAACATGTTGACAAAGTTTTCAGGTGCTATAATCCTGATGGATGCTGAACTTGCAGCAGAAAGAGCTATGACTCTTCAAAACAGGCTTGCCCTAGACATTCTTTTAGCAAAGGATGGCGGCGTTTGCAAAATGCTTGCTGCGCGTCACTGTTGCACGTATATACCAGACAACAGTGTGAAAATTAAAACAATGCTTGCTAATCTAACAAAAGAGAGTGCAGACTTGAAGGAATTGAAAGAACCAGGAGTTTGGGAGAAGGTTGGAAAGGGAATTGCTTCAGTGGGAAATTGGCTTGGTAGCATTTGGAATGGAATATTACTAAAAATAATACAGGGAATACTAATAGTACTAATTTGCATCTTTGGGATTTGGGGAATAAAGAGGGGAATACTAATGATCATGGCAAGAATTAAGAGAAGGAAGGAAGAGAAAATGATGAAAAGAATGGCAGAAGAATACAAGGCAAGAACAAGGGGAACTAAAAGGCAAAGAGAATTGACAGAATTTTAATGGAATAAAATTTGTGGGAATAGTTTTGTGTGATGACAAGTAGTCATCAGAGGAGGGATTGATGACGCTGAAAGGAAGGTTTTACATTTATTAGCGCATAAACGTAGTGCTGCAATAATCAAGTGTGACTTTAACCGAACTAATAAAGATTGTACGGGGACAAAATGTGCCCTCAGAGTAGTTCGCCAACATTTAGAAGCGTGCTTTATATAACGTGATGTATTAGAATTGTACTAATCCGACATAACCGTAAACGTGTGCTATGATTTGCTTGTTTGAAATGTTTTAACTTAGCATAACTTTAGTGGAGGCTTCGGCCTAGTTGCCTTGTCTCACGATTTAGATGCTCATGTTTTTCTAATGTGCTAATAAACGCGTATTTCTGCTCGAAGCTGTACTTTTCCAGAGAGATCGGTTCACATGCTTATCTTTAAGGTTTCGTGCCAGCCTGGCATCTTCTTCTTTGCTCCAAGGTCAATCTGCAGGTGCGGACAATGGAAGCTCTGAAAGTGAGTTAATTGGTAAAATATGTTGCAACTTACGTACCCGACTCCAAGGATAATGTATGCCTAGGTAGAAGCTTGAGAACTGTTGTTTTTGATTGGACAATTTGAAGCCAACCTATGAACCCTCCAATGGAAGACCCTACTGGATTTGAACTGTTGTTTATAAAAACCTGGTGCACAAGAAGAAAGCAGCGATTAGCTATTGGACATTATTGCCCATTGCAGCCATTATGGCCCATCTTGCTGACTTCGTCATTTTGCCATCTTCTACGATGCCAATTGATGTTCGACGCCATTTTGAATGAGACTTTGATGCTTTCTCTAATCGAGAGAAAGAGACTTTAAATAATTCTCGCCTTAGAGACTTTAACTTTGATCTGCCCCTTTGCATGAAGTAGTCGTCTTTTATCTTGCCGCTGTGAGGCAATTGCCCCGCACACCCTACCCCTTTGCCCCGTCCCATGCCGATCGAAAACGGTACCTGTGAGACGAAGACTTCCTTGAATGCTGATTGAATTTGGTAAATATGAAAGGAAAATGTACAATTGCATTGTGTTTCTTTTAGGTAACCAACTGCTGATTTTTGATAAGAGCCCTAGTTAGGAGTTTTCCAAATTAATGTTACTAAATTGTGTTTTTGCATGAAATCCCACATGCAGATGCTAATTTGAGGTTAGATGAGGATTCATTTGTTACACGATGCAATTTGAGACCTTGTTATGCTGACTAATGTATGCGATTAGCCCATTACAGATTGTAGTTTTAGTGGTTTGCGTTGCTATTATCGAATGCATTGTTATTCAAATGCTGCATAGATTGCATCTGTTTCGCCGTTATGGACAGCTATTAATGTTCATTTACATATATCATTTGGTGTTGAGACACATTTATATTGTGCTAGCTTTGTTAATATAGGGAAATAAATTCATTAACTTTGAATAAACTGGTGTGGTTATTCATGACCGAAAGGTCATGGTTCGCCGAAATGTTTTCTGGATTAATTGTGAAGTGTTATGTTGATCAGGGCATTGCTTATGTTCGTTATTGATTATTGATTTGATTAAATTGATTGATCTCGGGTGAAAAGAGTCCCACTTGGTCAAAAGATTCATCGACCCAAGAGCGTCCAAATACAGGTAATTTATTAGGTCGGAACGCTCTATCACTGGTAGTACAAAATACTATGATTAGACACACTTTAAAACTTTTCCTACTTTGCATGCGTGCTGCACAGTGCAGCATGCAAAGTCGGAAAAGAAAGGAGAAATTAAAACATTTCTCCTTTTAACACAAGTTATGGCGTTAACTTTTGGGGCAAAACCCTCTCTACTATTGTTTGTATATACGGTTTTGACGTGGCTGGTTGCATGGGAACGGGCATGTACCACCCATGTAACGCCCCCTCGGTGCTAAGTAACGCAAAGCAGTGCTCCATGCTGCCTTGTATTAATTTTAGTGTACTTTCCAGCACAAAACAAGTTTTGTGCCGGAAAGTAAATTAGGACTAAAACACTTTGTGCTGGTTAGCATCACTTTTGTGACGCTAACCCAGA
This sequence comes from Pleurodeles waltl, assembly GCF_031143425.1. Taxonomy (NCBI): domain Eukaryota; kingdom Metazoa; phylum Chordata; class Amphibia; order Caudata; family Salamandridae; genus Pleurodeles; species Pleurodeles waltl. The sequence goes on along the minus strand of NC_090444.1, from coordinate 1,666,902,201 downwards.
GCCAAATGTTTGAAAATCTCCCCCTTGTTAGCGTGTCAGACCTTATTAAGTAAACTTACAAGGAAGACACAAATAGGCCGATGGATCTTTTGACTGCGCTTTGAGTTTTTCCCACCATGAACCCCGTACCAATACAAATCAATAACCATAACAATCAATGACATCCATAGTCAATAGAAGTCAGTACACACACCATGACCTTACAGTCATGAATAACCACACCTTTATGTAAAAGTTAGAATGTTTATTTCCCTATATTAACAATGCTAATGTCACGTAACTTAGGTGGTCATTACAACCCTGGCGGACGGTGTAAAACGGCGGTAAGGCCGGCGGTAAAAAAATTAGAATTACGACCGTGGCGGAAACCGCCAACAAAGACAGCCACTTTAACACTCCAACCGCCACGGCGGTACAGACAAACAGCTTGGCGGTCACCGCCAACAGACAGGCGGAAGTCAATGTACCACCCACAGTATCACAACCTACCAATCCGCCACCTTTTCCGGGGCGGATTCACCGCAGACAAAAACACGGCGGAAACAGGACTTCGAAGGGAAAACGCTCACCTCTACACACCCCACGAGGAATCCGGACGCCATGGAACCAGACCTGCACATATTTCCAGCCCTCATCTTCTTGCTCCTCTACCAGGAGCACAAACACCGGCAGCGAAGACAACAGTGAGTACTGCACCTACGACACAGGGGAGGGAAAAAACAGGGACACACACACACGCAACACCCCCACCCTCACCCACGACAACACACACACTAATACATATTTATACATTATAGTTACACCCCCCAATCCCCGCGGAAGAATGCAAAGACAAAAGGAAATGAGTCGAATAATTGTAATCTATTAAAATCAAGTACGCAAAAATATATTTATACACTATAAACAAAATATACACCAATCTTAGTAGTCCAGGTGGTGCTCCAATGAAGTCCGTGGAACACTGGGCCCACACGGTATGGGCGAGGTCGACACAAGATCCCCGACCATGACGGAGAGAACACTGCAGGGGCATCAGAGAGCAAGAAAACAGGCACCTCAGGGGGAGGGAAAGGGGGGGCACCTCAGCCGGTTGAGTGCACGACACCAAATCCACGAGGGGGCCACATGCCCACTGTTCAATCCTGGGGAGTGCAAAGCCACAGTCTCTCAAGTCTCTACAGTGGGTGGGTTACCCACTGTTCCATCCTGGGGAGTGCAAAGCTACAGTCTCCCAAGTCTCTACAGTGGGTGGGTTGCCCACTGTTCAATCCTGGGGAGTGCAAAGCCACAGCCTCTCAAGTCTCTACAGTGGGTGGGTTGCCCACTGTTCAATCCTGGGGAGTGCAAAGCCACAGTCTCTCAAGTCTCTACAGTGGGTGGGTTGCCCACTGTTCCATCCTGGGGAGTGCAAAGCCACAGTCTCACAAGTCTCTACAGTGGGTGGGTTGCCCACTGCTGCATCCTGGGGAGTGTAAAGCCACAGTTTCGCAAGTGGATAACAGTCTCCACTGGTTCTGGAGGGGGCCTGGTGCCCAGAGTGCTTCATCCTGCTATGGACAGAGGTAGTGGATGTGATACTCCACTGGTTCTGGAGGGGGCCTGGTGCCCAGAGTGCTTCATCCTGCTAAGGACAGAGGTAGTGGATGACAGTCTCCACTGGTTCTGGAGGGGCCCTGGTGCCCAGAGTGCTTCATCCTGCTATGGACAGAGGTAGTGGATGTGATACTCCACTAGTTCTGGAGGGGGCCTGGTGCCCAGAGTGCTTCATCCTGCTAAGGACAGAGGTAATGGATGACAGTCTCCACTGGTTCTGGAGGGGGCCTGTTGCCCAGAGTGCTTCATCCTGCTAAGGACAGAGGTAGTGGATGTGATACTCCACTGGTTCTGGAGGGGGCCTGGTGCCCAGAGTGCTTCATCCTGCTCGTGACTGACTCAGTAGCGTCAGTGCCCTTGGCGCTCATGGGCCAGCGGTGCATGTGGCGGCGGTGCCCTGTTCAGCGGTGCTTGAGGCGGCGGTGCCCTGTTCAGCGGTGCTTGAGGCGGTGGTGCCCTGTTCAGTGGTGCTTGGAGCGGCAGTGCCCTGTTCAGCGGTGCTTGAGGTGGCGGTGCCCTGTTCAGCGGTGCTTGAGGCGGCGGGGCCCTGTTCAGCGGTGCTTGAGGAGGCAGGCTCCTTTGAAGTGACTCAGCTGCTGGCGGTCCTCTCTGTCCCGGCGGGGCTTGTGCTGGCGGTCCTCTCTGTTCCAGCGGGGCTTGTGCTAGTGGTCCTCTCTGTCCCAGCGGGGCTTGTGCTGGCAGTCCTCTCTGGCCCAGCGGGGCTTGTGCTGGCGGTCCTCTCTAGCCCAGCGGGGATTGTGCTGGCGGTCCTCTCTGTCCCAGCGGGGCTTGTGCTGGCGGTCCTCTCTAGCCCAGCGGGGCTTGTGCTGGCGGTCCTCTCTGTCCCAGCGGGGCTTGTGCTGGCGGTCCTCTCTGGCCCAGCAGGGTTTGTGCTGGCGGTCCTCTCTAGCCCAGCGGGGCTTGTGCTGGCGGTCCTCTCTGTCCCAGCAGGGCTTGTGCTGGCGGTCCTCTATAGCCCAGCGGGGCTTGTGCTGGCAGTCCTCTCTGTCCCAGCGGGCTTGTGCTGGCGGTCCTCTCTGTCCCAACGGGGATGATGGCGGTGATCTCCTGGGAAGCGGGGATGATGGCGGTGGCCTTCTGGGCAGCGGGGATGATGGCGGTGGCCTCCTGGGCAGCGGGGATGATGGCGGTCTACTCCGCCGTGCTGCTCTTCCCAGACTTGCCGGGTTTCTTGTGGCCCTTCCCCACCTTTGAAGGTGTCGCAGCTAACTCCACACTCCCACCCGGACCCCTGGGAGCGGCTTTGGTGGCAGGAGTCTTCCGCCTCTCCCGCCGGGCACTGGCCAACGTTTGATGCTTGACAGGTGGGGGACTGTCCGTGCTGTGGCTCCGTGCCACACTGGCTGCCCTGGTGGCCTGTGCACTCCAGATTCCGGTGACTACAGGCACCACTGGTCCCGGAGATGTTGTGGCTGAGGTGCTAGGTTGGGACCTGGAGAGTCGGGACCTAGGAGATGGACGGGGTGGGGGAGGTGTGGGAAAGAGGTCAAGGTTGGACAGGAAAAGTTTTTGGGAGACACTGGGATGGGTAGCTGGAGGGGGTTTGGCAGTGGAGGAAGAGGTTGTGGTTGCAGGAGGTGTTCGTTTGGTGACTTTGGGTGAAGGTGCATGCACTGGAGGCTGTCATGAGGTGGATGGCTGTTGGGTGGGTGTGTGCCTGCGTTTGTGTATCTTGGGAGGTGGCGTGACAGACACACTGGGAGAGGACACAGGGGACGTGTGGATGGTAGTGGGGGTGGTGACTGCACGTGAGCGGGGTGTGGTGGTGTGTGTGCTGGTGATGGCAGTAGTGGCTGTAGATGTAGTGCATGCAGGTGTGAGTGTAGACGAGACTGGGAGGGAGGAGGGAGATGAGGAGGAGGGTGACACAGTGGAGGCAGTGGATGTTGGTGTGTCTGCATGTGTGTGATGCTTGCATGAGTGCCTGTGGGATGTGTGGTGCTTATGTTTGCCAGAGCTTCCCTTGTGTGTTGAGGTGTGTGCATGCTGGTCTGAAGGTGCGCTTGGGATAGGCTGGGGTACAGGGGATTGGGTCTGGGTGGAGGAGGTTGGAGGGGGGAGGCTAGAGACGGGGACAATGGTTGCCATCAGTGCTGAGGCCAGAGTCTGAAAAGCTCGCTGAAGGGCTGCCTGACCAGAATGAATGCCCTCCAGGAAGGCATTTGTTTGTTGCAACTGCCTTTCTACACCCTGGATGACATTCAAAATGGTAGACTGCCCAACAGTGAGGGACCTGAGGAGGTCAATGGCCTCCTCACTGAGGGCAGCAGGGGTGACTGGGGCAGGGCCTGAGGTGCCTGGGGCGAAGGTGATGCCCACCCTCTTGGGTGAGCGGGCACGGGGCAAAGGCTGAGGGGCTGCTGGGAGGGTGCTGCTGGTAGGGGGGGGGTGGCGGCTGTACCTGTAGATGCGGGGGGCACAGATGTTGCCGCCTCCACAAGGGAGCTCCCATCAGAGGACGAGTCCGTGTCACTGGTGTCAGCTCCTGTCTCTGCCGTGGAGCTCCCCTTGCCCTCCGTCCCACTGATGAACTCCGAGTCCGTAGTTTATCCTTCCATGGACATGTGGGATGCAGCTCCCTCGTGCTCCGGTGCCACTGCTCCTCCACCTGCTGATGCTAATGCACACTAGAACAGGGAGACCACAAAAAGGGGAGGTGACAGAAGAAAGACATGTTGAGTGCATGCATTACCGCTACCGTTGGCAGACACGACAGACACAGAAGCCCCCTGCACTACGCCACGCTCTTGGGCTCCACTGTTCCATCCCTGGGACATGGCCTACTAGGCTATGGACGACACCTACACACATGGATGACACAGGGGCATGACTAGGTGTACTTGGCACTCTACAGAGGTGGGGTGGGGTGCCACATGGCCTGCCTCACGGAGGGACCTTGCCTACTAAACTCACCCTGGCCTAGGGAAACCCACAGACCACCTCCCCCACCCAGACACCTCCACTGCGCGCTAAATCATTAGGATGAGAGTGTACTCACCCGCTTGTGGCTGCTGTGATGCCCTCAAGCACCCATCCAACTCCAGGTATGCCACCGCAAGGATCCTGAACATCAGGGGGGTCATGGTGCGACAGGCACCCCTCCCACACTGGGAGGCCATCCCCAGCTGAGCCTCTGCCGTCTTCTTGCCCCAGCGGCGAATGTCCTCCCATCTTTTCCGGCAGTGGGTGCTCCGTCTGTGGTAGACCCCCAGGGTCCGGACATCCTTGGCGATGGCACGCCAAATATCTTTTTTCTGGTGGGCGCTGACCTACATGATTTGTACAGGGGGAAGAGAAACTTATTACTCACTCAACTCAACTTATTATCACATTCATTGGCCACCATCCCTACCCTTGGCATGTGGCACATGCACTCAGCGTCGTTTCATGCACGCCGCACTCTCCCCCCTTCCTTCTTACATCCACCCCTCTCCACACAGGCATAGCTCATACAGCATGTTCCCGGCGTACTTACCTGTTTGTCTGGAGGACTGTAGAGTAGCGTGTACTGGGGGAGGACCCCCATCCACGAGTTCCTCCAACTCCTCCGATGTGAAGGCAGGGGCCCTTTCCCCAGACACTCGAGCCATTGTCTCTTCCGGACCGAGGTCACAGCAGCACTTGCAGTGTAGGTCCTCTCCTGTCGAAGATCAGGTATCGAGTGATTGAACAGATAGAAAATGGCGGTCACGTCCGCGGCGGTGCGTACCGTCGTCTCTGGCGTACATCGTCATTGGCTCCTGGGACTCATAGGGTCCAATGTTAACCAATGCAGCATTGTGCCGCGGTCTTTGACCGCCTACCGCGACGGTGTACAATGCCAGCGCAGTTACCTCACATCCCATTCTCCCACTTTAGAGGTCAGGCAGCCGCCATTTCAGGGGCCCACACGGCTTTATTTGTAACTGCGTCACACATACCTAGGCCTAGACTCAACACACATACAGGCCACTTTTCGGATTATGATTCGTGTTCTGTGTAAGCTGTGGGTACGTACCTCTGAGTTGGTTGACTCTGTGCTCACTGTTGTCCTTCATAGGCACCATCCGCTGGGACATGTGAGGAGATGGCGGCATCCTCCGGTGTACAGACCGCTGGTGGACCTATCGACAATGGAGGAAAGACAGGTTGAGTGCATGCATTACCGCTTCCGTTGGTGGACACGACAGACACAGAAGCCCCCTGCACTACGCCACGCTCTTGGGCTCCACTGTTCAATCCCGAGGACATGGCCTACTAGGCTATGGACGACACCTGCACACATGGATGACACAGGGGCATGACTAGATGTACTTGGCACTCTACAGAGGTGGGGTGGGGTGCCACATGGCCTGCCTCACGGTGGGACCTTGCCTACTAAACTCACCGTGGCCTAGGGAAACCCACAGCCCACCTCCCCCACCCAGACACCTCCACTGCGCGCTAAATCAGCAGGATGAGAGTGTACTCACCCCCTTGTGGCTGCTGTGATGCCCTCAAGCGCCCATCCAACTCCAGATACGCCACCGCAAGGATCCTGAACATCAGGGGGGTCATGGTGCGACGGGCACCCCTATCACATTGGGAGGCCGTCCCCAGCTGAGCCTCCGCCGTCTTCTTGCTCCAGCGGCGAATGTCCTCCCATCTTTTCCGGCAGTGGGTGCTCCGTCTGTGGTAGACCCCCAGGGTCCGGACATCCTTGGCGATGGCACGCCAAATATCTTTTTTCTGGTGGGCGCTGACCTACATGATTTGTACAGGGGGAAGAAAAACTTATTACCAACTGCACCGTCACATTCATTGGCCACCATCCCTACCCTTGGCATGTGGCACATGCAGTCACCATCGTTTCATGCACGGCGCACTCTCCCCCCTTCCTTCTTACATCCACCCCTCTCCACACAGGCATAGCTCATACAGCATGTTCCCAGTGTACTTACCTGTTTGTCTGGAGGACTGTAGAGTAGCGTGTACTGGGGGAGGACCCCATCCACGAGTTCCTCCAACTCCTCCGATGTGAAGGCAGGGGCCTTTTCCCCAGACACTCGAGCCATTGTCTCTTCCGGACCGAGGTCACAGCAGCACTTGCAGTGTAGGTCCTCTCCTGTCGAAGATCAGGTATCGAGTGATTGAACAGATAGAAAATGGCGGTCACGTCCGCGGCGGTGCGTACCGTCACCGCTGGCGTACATCGTCATTGGCTCCTGGGACTCATAGGGTCCAATGTTAACCAATGCAGCATTGCGCTGCGGTCTTTGACCGCCTACCGCGACGGTGTACAACGCCAGCGCAGTTACCTCACATCCCATTGTCCCACTTTAGAGGTCAGGCAGCCGCCATTTCAGGGGCCCACATGGCTTTATTTGTAACTGGGTCACACATACCTAGGCCTAGACTCAACACACATACAGGCCACTTTTCGGATTATGATTCGTGTTCTGTGTAAGCTGTGGGTACGTACCTCTGAGTTGGTTGACTCTGTGCTCGCTGTTGTCCTTCATAGGCACCATCCGCTGGGACATGTGAGGAGATGGCGGCATCCTCCGGTGTACAGACCGCTGGTGGACCTATCGACAATGGAGGAAAGACATGTGATCATCACATACAGGCTTGACCGTGCCACAATCCATGAACTGTGTACCTAGCTGGAGCCAGACCTGATGTCAGCTATCCGCCATCCCACAGGAATCCCCCCTCAAGTGCAGGTGCTGTCAGTGCACCATTTCCTTGCAAGTGGGTCAATTCAAACAACAGTGGCCATAGCATCAGGGATGCCCCAGCCTATGTTTTCCAACGTGTTGTCCAGAGTGTTGTCTGTCCTGCTGAAACACATGCGGAGCTACATCATTTTCCCTCAGGTGGAGGATTTGCCTACAGTGAAAGGTGATTTCTATGCCCTGGGACATATCCCCAACATCATAGGTGCCAGTGATGGGACACATGTGGCTTTGGTCCCCCCTGCAGAAGTGAACAGGTGTACAGAAACCGGAAGAGTTATCATTCCATGAATGTGCAGATGGTATGTTTGGCCGACCAGTACATCTCCCATGTTAATGCCAAGTTCCCTGGCTCAGTGCATGACGCCTCCATCCTGCGGAATAGCAGCATTCCTTATGTGATGGGGCAACTCCAGAGGCACCGTGTGTGGCTATTAGGTGAGCACCTGGGAGCAAGTCAGTGGAAATGGTAGTCTGGGTCTGGGGATATCCCTACAGGTTAGTGGGTGTCTAACAGTTGTCCCTCGCCATTTGCAGGTGACTCTGGTTACCCCAACCTATCATGGCTACTGACCCCAGTGAGGAATCCCAGGACAAGGGCAGAGAAACGCTACAATGAGGCCCATGGGCGAACACGGCAGATAATCGAGCGGACCTTCGGCCTCCTGAAGGCCAGGTTCCGGTGCCTCCATATGACAGGTGGATCCCTAATCTACTCACCAAAGAAGGTGTGCCAGATCATCGTGGCCTGCTGTATGCTTCACAACTTAGCTTTGCGACGACAGGTGCCTTTTCTACAGGAGGATGGTCCAGATGGCGGTGTTGTTGCAGCTGTGGAGCCTGTGGACAGTGAAGATGAGGAAGCAGAAGAAGAGGACATCGACAACAGGGACTCAGTGATCCTGCAGTATTTCCAGTGAGACACAGGTAAGAATACAAACCTGCCATTACATGTACTTTAACATTACTACCTCTCTACTGTCTGTCATTTTCACCCAGTGTATGGTCACTGAGTTGTCACTTTCCCTTACGATTTCACAGATGTGGGTCCCACTGTGTGACATCTGCTTTGATTCCTCATGGACTAGAGCTGTGTGACATAGGTATGTTGACATTACAATTGTAAGAGCATTTTGCCACAGTAATTGATAATACACTAATTCGAAATCACAGACTGACTCCAGATTGTTTTGTGCTTCAAGGGTGTTTATTTAAGTGCTCAATATTGGAGGGTGTTGCAAAATGGGCAGGGGTGATGGTGGAGGTATGTCCATGACAGAGTCCAGTCTATTGGTCTCACAGGTGCATTGCCCAAACGGGCATAGGAAGTGGAGCTGGGGCAGTTTGAGGATGGACAGGGTGACAAAGTGGGACAGAAAGATGACATTCAGGGTGGTCTCATTTCTTGGCAGGGGTCTTGGCATCGTTCTCTGTCTTTGTCCTGGATCTCAGGGACCATTTGCGGGGTGGTTCTCCCTCTGCAGGGGGTGGGGTGCTGGTGTGGTTGTCCTCTGGTGGTGCCTCCTGTCCACTAGCGCTGGCGGAGGTGGTGGGCAGTTCATCGTCCAGGCTAGTATCAAGGGCCCCTTGTTGTTCCACACTGTCCCTCCTGGAGTTGAGTACTTCCTTCAGCACCCCTACGATGGTGCCCAGGGTGGAATTGATGGCTCTGAGTTCCTCCCTGAAGCCCAGATACTGTTCCTCCTGCAGCTGCTGGGTCTCCCGAAACTTGGCCAGTACCGTTGCCATCATCTCCTGGGAGTGGTGGCAGGCTCCCATGATGTTGGAGAGGGCCTCATGGAGAGTGGGTTCCCTTGGCCTGTCCTCCCCCGGTCGCACAGCAGCCCTCCCAGTTCCCCTGTGTTCCTGTGCCTCTGTCCCCTGAACGGTGTGCCCACTGCCACTGCCCCTAGGTCCCTGTTGTTGTTGGGGTGGTGGGTTAGCCTGGGTTCCATGTAGTGGTGGACAAACTGCTGATTGACGTGTCCTGGGGAAAGAGATCTGGGCCCGCTGGGTGGGTGTTGTGCTGGTGTTTCCAGAGGGTGGAAGCTATGTAGTGGCCTGTGACTGTGTGATGGGAACCGACAGTCCCGAGGTCCCCGATGGGCCGGGCTGGTCATCTAGATCCAGTTGGTCAGAGCTGCTGTCATCACTGTGGGCCTCTTCTGTTGGTGGTGTGGACATGTCTGGACCCTCCTGTGCGGTGACGTTGGGTAGGGGTCCTGCAGGGGTGTAAAAGCATGATTATTGCATCTGTGTGTGCCATGGTGTGCAATGGGTGGTTAACCGTGTACCCCAGTGCTTGCATTCCTGTGTGGGACCTTGTGTGAGGATGGTTTAGGGGGGTGTATGGGTTTGTGCAGTGGGCATGCTTTGGTGTTGGTTGTCCATGCTTTGTTGTTGCATGCAGGGCTTGGTGTTGGGATGTGTGGTTTGTGATATTGGGACATTTGTGAGGAGTTGGAGTGATGGGGGTGAGGGTGAGGGTGGGGGTATGTGATGGCATGCAGGTTGGGTGGGGGATGTAATAGTTAAGATATGACTTACCAGAGTCCATTCCTCCTGCTACTCCTGCGAGGCCCTAGGGATGCAGAATCGCCAAGACCTGCTCCTCCCATGTTGTTAGTTGTGGGGGAGGAGGTGGGGGTCCGCCGCCAGTCCGCTGAACCGCAAGGTGGTGTCTTGAGACCACGGAACGCACCTTCCCCCGTAGGTCGTTCCACCTCTTCCTGATGTCATCCTGATTTCTTGGGTGCTGTCCCACTGCGTTGACCCTGTCCATTATTCTTCGACATAGCTCCATCTTCCTAGCAATGGAGGTGTGCTGCACCTGTGATCCGAATAGCTGTGGCTCTACCTGGACGATTTCCTCCACCATGACCCTGAGCTCGTCCTCCGAGAACCTGGGGTGTCTTTGCCATGCCATGGGGTGATGTGGGTGATGTGTGGGGTGGGGTGTGTGGTGATGTGTGCTGATATGTAGTGGTGTGTTGTGTGAGGCGGTGGAAGTTATGTGGGTGATGGTGTTGTGTGCCTGTGGATGCTAGTTTGTTGATGGTGGTGTCTCTTTCTGGCTTTCTCTTGGTGATTCTGGTCGTAGGGGTTTGTGGGTGATGTGGGTGTGTGTTTTATATAGTATTGGGTGTGTGGGAGTGGTGTGTGCATGTGTATCAGGTGTGTGTATTTCGATTTGTCCAATGTGGCTGTGTTTTGTAAATGTGTGTGTATTTTGAGCGCGGCGGTGTGTACCGCCAATGGAATACCGCGGTTGAAAGACCGCCGTGTGGATTCGTGGGTCATGATAGTGTGGGTGTATTTCTGTTGGCGTGACAGTGGAGGTTTTGTTTTCGCCAGTTTATCACTGACCCACTTGTGTGGGTGGCTGAATTTTGGCGGATTCCGTGCTGTGGGTCATAATAGCTGTGGCGGATTTCCGCGGGCGCGGTGGTGTGTTGGCGGTGTTCTGCACGGCGGTAAGCGGCTTTTACCGCCAATATTGTAATGACCGCCTTAGTCTCAATAACAAATGATAAACATACAGAAACAATACTCGCTGACCAAAGCGGAGAAAGAATTGCAATCTAATAAAAGCTTGAGCTACTACACATTCTAGTTACAGTACAAATTAATAGCAAGAATAGCTGCACAAATGATATTACATACATTTAGATTCAGCAAAGAAAAGACATCCACTAATTTTAACATGTAGTGAACTTCATCAGTGTACTAACCTCAGATTACAATAGCATGTTTGGACTTCATTCAAAACAATCTAGTAAACACAAATTTGGAAAAACATCTAACTATAGCTCTATCAAAATAGCAGTTGGTACCTAGAAATAAAAGCAAATAGACATAACTATCATTAAACTTGTCAGTATACCTGTCCTCAATATGGGTCAGCAAGCTGTAACATCCTTCGTCAGTAGGATATCAGTTCGGTCAGCAAGACATCAGGATTCAGCATCAAAGTTCAGAAAAGCAAAGTCTCTTTAAGCAGCTCAGAAAGGTTAACTAAACACTCAAGAAGAATGGGGAGAATTGCTCCACAGGACCGTTAGGAAGAAAGATAGCTAATGGACCCTCTCCTCTTGGTGCAGTCCGGCTAAGTTAGATTTCCTAAAACTACTTCCCGTATCCTAATTGGTCAGGGGATCGCATGTTTACATCTAGTCCAATGAAAGTAAACCCTCAAATCTACAATTTTACTACTACATGGTTCATATGTTAATGATTGGCTCCTCTTCTCCCACTCTCGTCATTCGGCTCGTCAGGTATCAATATTGTTGCATCTTATGCTCCAGCCAGTGCATCCATTGTCTCCTCCTGGGAAGGTCAGTTTACACATACTACAATATAGTGGGGGTCATTCTGACTTCGGCGGTAAAAGGCTCTTACCGCCGGTCAGAAGACCGCCATCATACCACCGTGGCCGCGGTAAACCGCCACGGTCATTCTGACCCACAACTTCCAAATCGCCAAAAACCCGACATCCACTGAAGGCCGCCTCATCAGCGGTCAGCGATAAACTGGAGATGACCAAACCTCCATCATCACGCCAACACAAACACGCCCATGCCATTACGACCCACGAATCCACGCGGCGGTCTTTCAACCGCGGTATCCCATTGGCGGTACACACCGCCGCGGTCAGAATACACACACATTTACAAAACACTACCACATTGGACAATTCGAAATACACACACCTGATACACATACATACACCACTCCCACACACCCATCACTATATAAAACACACACCCACAACACCCACAAACTCCCACAGCTCGAAATTCTGAGACAAGGCGCAAAACACAGAGAGAGAGCACAGGGAACGCAAAGCACAACACACACAGGAACCCAACATCATCACCCACACCACATCTACGCACAAAACACCACACACCACCACACTCATCACCACAAACACCACCCCACACCTCATCCACACCACCCCATGGCACCCCAAAGACACCCCAGGTTCTCGGACCAAGAACTCAGGGTCATGGTGGAGGAAATAATGAGGGTAGAGCCCCAGCTCTTCAGCACACAGGTGCAGCACACCACAATAGCCAGGAAGGCGGAGCTATGGCAAAGGATCGTCGACAGGGTCAACGCTGTGGGACAGCATCCCAGAAATCGGGAAGACATCCGAAAGCGCTGGAATGACCTACGGGGGAAGGTGCGGTCGATGGTGTCAAGACACAACATCGCTGTGCAGAAGACTGGCGGCGGACCCCCACCCACTCCACCCGAATTCACAGCATGGGAGAAAGAGGTCTTGAACATCCTGCATCCTGAGGGCCTCGCTGGAGTAGGCGGAGGAATGGACTCTGGTAAGTTCAATCTCAACTACTTCACCCCCCCCCACCCACCAGCATGCCAACCCACACCCCCACCCTCACCCCCAAACCCCCAGCACACATCCTCCCTGTTAATGTCTCACCAGCACAACCCACCCAACCCAACACCAACCCCTGAATGCCAACACAAACCATGGACACCCATCACCTAAGCATGACCACTGCACATACCCATCCCCCTCCCCCAAACCACCCTCTCAACTCCTCCCACAAGGGACTGCCAGCACTGGGGGACAAGGGCACCCACAAATCGCACGCCATGGCACACACAAAAGCAATAACCATACTCTTTTACCCCTGCAGGGCCCGAACGCCAACACACCGGCCAGGAGGGTCCAGATTTGTCCATCCCACCCCCAGAACAGGCCCCCAGTGATGACAGCAGCTCTGTCGACCTAGAACCTGATGACCAGCCCGGACCATCGGGGACCTCTGGACAGTCGGTTACCCTCAGTCAGCCACAGGCCACAGCAGACCTACCCCCCTCTGGAAACACCAGCACAGCACCCACCCAGCGGGCCCATGCTTCTGTCTCCAGGACAGGTCAAGCAGCGGTTGTCTACCAGTACAGGGCACCCAGGGTAACCCACAACCCCAACAACAACAGGGACCTGGGGGCACTGGTAGTGGGCACACCGTCCAGGGGACAGAGGCCCAGGAACAAAGGGGAACTGGGAGGCCTGCTGTGCGACAGAGGGAGGACAGGCCTAGGGAACCCACTGTCCAAGAGGCCCTCACCACCATCATGGGAGCGTACCACCACTCCCAAGAGACGATGGCGACGGTCCTGGCCAGGTTCCAGGAGATCCAGGCCATGCAGGAGGGCCAGTACATGGGGTTCCGGGAAGAACTGCTCAGCATCAGTTCTGCAGAACAAGAACCACCCCGCAAGAAAGGCCTGAGATTGAGGAAGAAGACAGAGTAGGATGTCAAGACCCCCGCCATGCACGGAATCCCCCGGATGTCATCCCACTGTCCCACTTGTTCACCCTGTCCAACCTTGAACTGCCCCTGCTCCACCTTCCACAGGCATATGGACAATGGACCTGTAGGAACGACAGTCTGGACACTGCCATGGACATGCCTCCACCATCACCCATCACCCTTTTAGAACTATACACCTATTTGAAAACTACAATAAACAAAAAAATTTGCACAAAAACAAACTGGATTCTGCTATCTATTTATTTAAACCAAATGTATTCGAGATAACCAACAAAACTCTTCTATTAACATTGTGATGACAACATACCAGTGTCACACAGCGGTAGTCCATGGGGAAAAAAACCAGAGGGCACTCCGTGGGGATCAGATCACTGAAATAGGAAGTGAAATACACAACTAAGTTACCATACATTGGGGTGAAAGGTCAGACAGTAGAGAGCCTCTACAGTTACAGAATTAATACAATGCAGGAGTAGATTCTTACCTGTGTGTCACTGGAAATACTGCAGTATCACTCTGTCCCTGTTCTCTGTGTCGTCCTCTTCGTCTTCCTCCTCTTCACTCTCCGCAGGCTCCACAGCGGCCACAACACCACCATCTGGACCATCCTCCTGCAGGAAAGGCACCTGGCGTCGCAAAGCCAGGTTGTGAAGCATGCAGCAGGCCACGATGATATGACACACCTTCTTTGGTGAGTACATTAGGGATCCACCTGTCATATGCAGGCACCTAAACCTGGCCTTCAGGAGGCCGAAGGTACGCTCAATCACCCTCCTAGTACGCCCATGGGCCTCATTGTACCGTTCCTCTGCCCTGGTCCTGGGATTCCTCACTGGGGTCATAAGCCAAGGCAGGTTGGGGTAACCAGAGTCACCAATTAGCCACACACGGTGTCTCTGTAGCTGTTCCATCACATAAGGGATGCTGCTATTTCGCATGATGTACGCGTCATGCACTGACCCTGGGAACTTGGCATTTAAATGGGAGATGTACTGGTCAGCCAAACAGACCACCTGGACATTCATCGAATGATAACTTTTTCGGTTCCTGTACACCTGTTCTATGTCTTTTGGGGGAACCAAAGCCACATGGGTACCATCAATGGCACCAATGATATTGGGAATGTGTCCAAGGGCATAGAAATCACCCTTCACTGTAGGCAAGTCACCCACCTCAGGGAAAATGATGTAGCTCCGCATGTATTTCATCAGGGCAGACAACACTCTGGACAACACCTTTGAAAACATAGGCTGAGACATCCCAGATGAAATGGCCACTGTAGTTTGAAATGATCCACTGGCAAAAAAATGCAGTACTGACAGCACCTGCACTAGAGGCGGAATCCCTGTGGGTTGGCGGATGGGTGACATCAGGTCTGGCTCCAGCTGGGCACACAGTTCCTGTATAGTGGCACGGTTGAGTCTGTAGGTGAGTATGACGTGTCTTTCTTCCATTGTCGACAGGTCCACCAGCGGTCTGTACACAGGAGGATTCCTCCATCTCCTCGCCAGTCCCAGCGGACGGTGCCTAGGAAGGACAACATGGAGCACCGAGTCAAGCAACCCACAGGTAAGTGCCCACAGCATGCACAGTACACGAATCTCTCGGTATTGAATGGCTAGTATGAATGTCGGTGCAAGGCCTAGCCATGTGTGACGCAGTAGGAATTAAGGCATTTGGGCCCTGGAAATGGCGGCTGCCTGACCTGTGAAGTGTGACAATGTGAAGTGAGGTCATTGCGCAAGCGTTGCACACCGTGGCGGTAGGCGGTCGCAGTCCGCGGCGCAAAGCCACATTGGACAACATTGAACCCTATGGGTTTCATGAGCCAATGGCGGTGAGCGCCGGTGGTCGCGGTACGCACCGCCGCGGTACGCACCGCGGCGGCCGTAACCGCCATTTTCTCTATGCTTATTCACACGAGACCTGATCATCCACAGGAGAGGACCTATACTGCAAGTGCTGCTGTGACCTCGGTCTGGAAGTGACAATGGCTGCTGCGACTGGGGAAAGGGCCCCCGCCTTCAGTTCCGAGTAGTTGGAGAAGCTCGTGGATGGGGTCCTTCCCCAGTATGCGCTACTCTACGGGCCTCTAGACCAACAGGTGAGTAAACGGGGGGCAATGCATAGTGCCCAATGCCTGGGTTGAGTGGGGAGGATGTACGATGGAGGCGAGGGCAGCGAATGACGAATGCATGGCACGACAGATGAGAGCATGTGCCACATGGCAAGGTTGGGGAGGGGGGGCCACTCACATCGAGCATGCAGAAAGGTGATGATGTTTCTCTTCCCCCCCTGTACATGTCACATAGGTCAGCGCCCATCAGAAGATCGACATTTGGCGTGCCATCGCCAAGGACGTCCAGGCCCTGGGGGTCCACAACAGAAGGGGCACCCACTGCCGCAAGAGGTGGGAGGACATCCGCCGCGGGAGCAGGAAGACCGCGGAGGCTCTGCTGGGGATGGCCTCCCAACCTAGGAGGGGTGCCAGTCGTACCTTGACCCCCCTGATGTCCCGGATCCTGGCGGTGGCCTACCCCGATTTAGATGGGCGCTTGAGGACATCACAGCAGACACAAGGGGGTGAGTACCAGCACATTCGGATATTTAGCGTGCAGTGGAGGTGCCTGGGGCGGGAGGAGGGCTGTGGGTATCCCTAGGCGATTTCTGTAGGATAGGCCCGTCCGTGAGGTATGGTCCTGTGCCCCCGCCCCCCACCTCTGTAGGGTGCCTAGTAATGCGATTCATGGACCAGTGTATACTGTGTGGGCAGTTGTCGCCCATAGGCTTGTAGGGCATGTCCCAGTGAATGAGTAGTGTACCCCAAGTGCGCAGCGTAGTGCAGGGGGCTTCTGTGTCTGTCCTCTCCGCCAACAGTGTCCCCAATGCATGCACTCAACTTGTCTTTATGTTTTCCACCCCCCCCCCCCCCCATTTTCTTTGATTTTCTGTGAATGTGTGCATTAGCATCATCAGGCGGAGGAGAAGTGGCATCGGCGCAAGAGGGAGCTGCATCTCACATGGCCCCAGAGGGCCATGCAACTGACTCCGACATGACCAGTGAGACGGAGGGCGAGGGGGGCTCCACCACGGGGACCCGTGGAGACCTCAGCGACACCGACACGTCCTCGGAAGGGAGCTCCCTTGCGGTGGCAGCAACATCCGTGCCCAACGATCCTACAGGTACAGCCGCCACCCAGCGCACCAGCTCCGCCCTCCCAGCAGCCCCTGGGCCTTCAGCCCGTGCCCGCAAGGCCAGGAAGCCGGCCATCTCCTTCGCCCCAGGCACCTCAGGCCCTGCCCCAGTCACCCCTGCTGCCCTCAGTGAGGAGGTCATTGACCTCCTGAGGACCATCATTGTTGGGCAGTCTACCCTTTTGAATGCCATCCAGGGTGTGGAGAGGGAGGTGCATCAAAGCAATGCATACCTGGAGGGCCTTCATTCGGGTCAGGCTGCCCATCAACGATCGTTCAACGCTCTGGCCTCAGCACTGACGGCAGCGATTGTCCCTGTCTCCAGCCTCCCTCTTCTGACTCCCTCCACCCAGTCCCACTCCCCTGTTCCTCTGCCTATCCCATCCACACCTACAGACCAGCCTGCACACACCTCAACAACCAAGGGCAGCTCATCCAAACATAAGCATCACAGAACACACAAGCATTCACCCAAGCAACATCCAGATGCAGACATACCAACAGTCACTACCTCCTCTGTGTCCCCCACCTCCTCGTCTCCCTCCTCCCTCCCTGTGACGTCTCCACACACACCTGCAAGCACACCACCATCAGCCATTGCACCCATCACCAGCACACCCTCCAGTACAGTCCGCACACGTGCAGTCACCACCCCCACTGCCATGTACACGTCCCCTGTGTCCTCTCCCAGTGTGTCTGTCACCCCCGCTTCCCAACCACACAAACGCAGGCAGGCACCCAAACAACAGCCATCCACCTCACGTCAGCCTCCAGCCCAAGCACCTGAACCCAAAGACAGCACACTTGACTCTCCTACAACCACATCCTCTTCCTCCACTCCCATACCCACTCCAGCTACCCTTCCCATGGCTCCAAAGAAAATTTTCCTCTCTAAACATGACCTCTTTTCCTCATCTGACCCACCCCCTCCATTCCGTAAGAGTTCCACAAACACCTCAGCCACCACCAGCCCAGCAACTCCCAAGAACGTCGTGCCTGGTTTTTGGAGTCCGCCCTTTCCTTGGGCAGGGACATCGTCCAGCAGCAAAGGCACAGCCAGCCCCCCCCCCTGGGAAGAGGAACAAAAAACTCAAGGGCAGGCGCGACAGGCCTGATACGCCTGCCCCCAAGGAGGGTAGCCTTACACCGTCACCTGCCACATCGGGTAAGGGAGCCAAGGGCCACGGACAGTCTGCCAAGGAGGGCAAGGGCAGCAAGGAGCAAAAGGCAGGGAGCAGCCGATCTCGCCATGAGGGCCCCACCAGCCCCATTCCGGGGGTATCGGAGGAGACACAGGGCCCGAGGGCTCCATCACAGGAGGGCCCCGCAACGGAGAGGTCCGATGCAGACTGAGCGGCAAGTATTGGCCAGGTGTGGTTCACTGGAAACACAAGACAGGCACCGCTGAACAGGGCACCGCCGTGAGAAGCACCGCTGAACAGGGCACCGCCGTCTCAAGCACCGCTGAACAGGGCCCCGCCGTGAGAAGCACCGCTGAACTGGGCCCTTCCTGTCAAGCACCGCTCCGCTGGGCCCTTCCTGTCAAGCACCGCTCCGCTGGGCACCGCCGTCTCAAGCACCGCTCCGCTGGGCACCGCCGTCTCAATCCTGTCAAGCACCGCTCCGCTGGGCCCTTCCTGTCAAGCACCGCTCCGCTGGGCCCTTCCTGTCAAGCACCGCTCCGCTGGGCCCCGCCGTCTCAAGCACCGCTCCGCTGGGCCCTTCCTGTCAAGCACCGCTCCGCTGGGCCCTTCCTGTCAAGCACCGCTCCGCTGGGCACCGCCGTCTCAAGCACCGCTCCGCTGGGCCTTTCCTGTCAAGCACCGCTCCGCTGGGCCCTTCCTGTCAAGCACCGCTCCGCTGGGCCCCGCCGTCTCAAGCACCGCTCCGCTGGGCCCTTCCTGTCAAGCACCGCTCCGCTGGGCCCTTCCTGTCAAGCACCGCTGGTCCATTGGCAGTCCCGGTTCTGTGTCGGGCAGGCCTTCACGACGCACTCTGCCCACCATGCCTCCTCCATGACCAGTGGTCTCTGTCATCCACTTGAGAGACTGTGGCTTTGCACTCCCCAGGATGGCACAGTGGGCAAGCCACCCACTGTAGAGACTTGAGAGACTGTGGCTTTGCACTCCCCAGGATGGCACAGTGGGCATGGAGGCCCTTCGTGGATCTGGCGTCGTGGACTCATGTGGCTGAGGTGCCCCCTCTTCCCTTCCCCCTGAGGTGCCTGTTTTATCTTTTTGTGATGCCCCAGCAGTGTTCTCTCCAATGGACTCGTTCTCGTGTGTGGGCTTTGCCCATGTGTTGCTGCACATTGGCCCACGGACATTTGGACTTTGAAAGACTGGGCCGGACTTTTGCTACTTGTATGTATATAGTTCTAGATGTGTATTTATTATTCATATATTGCTAAGATCGCTATACTTTATTGTTGCAATAATATAGTTCTACTTTTACATTCATTGCCTTTTGTCTTAGCTTTTTTGGGGGGGGGTTTGGGGGTGTCACTCTGACTTTTTATATGCATAGGTGTGTAGGTATTTCGGTCGGGGTGAGGGTGGGGGTGGGTGTGTCGCGTATGTGTGTGCCCGTAACTTTTCCTCCTCCCCCCTCCCCTGTGTCGTAGGTGCAGTACTCACCGTTGTCGTCTGCGGCGAGATTCGTGATCCTGGAAGAAGAGCAGGAAGGCAATGGCTGGGAGGATGTGGAGTTCGGGTTCCATGCTGTTCTGATTCCTCGTGGAGTGTGTCGAGGTTTTCCTTTTGAAATGTCTGTTTCCGCCGTGTTTTTATCGGCGGGGCTCCCGCCCCGGAAAAGGTGGCGGATTGGTGAGTCGTGATAGGGTGGGCGGTACATTGTCTGCCGCCTGCCTCTTGGCGGTGACCGCCGCGCTGTTTGTTTGTACCGCCGTGGCGGTCGGAGTGTTAATGCGGCGGCCTGTGTTGGCGGTTCCCGCCAGGGTCAGAATTCAATATTTTTGGCCGCCAGCCTGTTGGCGGGTTGGCCGCCGCTTTAACACTGACCGCCAGGGTCAGAATGACCCCCATAGTGTTTCACTAGAAGTACAGCATCTTCTGGCAAGCAGTTTCTCATGAGAAAGACTTTCAGCTATGAGCACTTGGTTAGCACAGTGGAAAATCACAATTTAATTCTCTAAGCATCCATTTTATAAAACACCTAAGAAATGCAGCTTGACATGAGGCCGTGCAACTAGGACAAGACCTCGCTAAGTTAAGGCCTACGATTAATAAAGCTAATACATAACGCATAACCCATAATATGACATATTACTACATTAATCAAACATAAGCTTTGACATTTCATATTAATAAGCCATTAATAAGTACACATTGTGAACATTGGCGGGCACTCTATCGGGCGCCCCTTCAAATGCGTGCATTTGTTTTTTCTAAGTTAATACATTTTCTACGCAAATCCAACACTCAGAATACATGAATATTCATTAATAAAATCAACGTTAACAATCCCTCCTCTGATGACTAAATATGTCATCACACTAAATCTTCCCACACAAATTTTTGCCTTAGCTAAAACTCTGTCATCCCGATGCTTTCAAATCTTCGTTCCCTTTTTGAATTGTCCCTAAACCAATTTTCCCTTTTCATTTCTTCCCTCCTATGATCATTTTTAATTTTTTCAATTTAATTATTTTACACAATTTACATATTGCCCATGGTCCAATTATGCAAATCACAATAATCAATATCCCTTGTATTATTTTCAACATTATCCCTTTCCCAATGTTGCTGAGCCAATTTCCCACTAAAGCAAATTCCTTGCCAACTTTCTCCCAAACACCTGGTTCTTTTAGCTCCTTCAAATCAGCACTTTCATTAGTCAGATTAGTAAGCAAGCCTCTAATTTCTTTACTATTGTCAGGAATAAACTAACAGCAATCCTTCGAATTAAGCATTTTGCAAACTCTGCTATCTTCTGCTAAAAGAATGTCTAAAGCAAGGCAGTTCTGAAGAGTCATAGCTCTTTCTGTGGGCAATTCTGTATCTATCAGGATCATGCCTCCTGAAAAATTTGTCAGCATGTTATCCACAATAGTAGACAACTTTCAAATCTTTATCGAATTAAGAACAACTCCTCCTAAAGAAATCATTGCTCCAAATATATCTCCCACTATACCAGAAGGAGACTCTCTCCTTTTTCTTCTGTCAATTTCAGTAATCTCTTCAAGTCATCCAGTTATAAAATCCTTGGGAAAACTATCCCCAAATAACATGTACCATACCATCCTCTTGGAAGACGGTAATAAGCATTAAGCCCACAAATATAATATATGCCAGGAATTGCTGGATCCTGTCCATTCAACATAAATGTCCATTTACTCTGAACAAAAACACATGTCTACATTCACTTGTTCCTACATACAAAGTGTCAGTACTAGATCTAGGCATATGCACACAAAGCTTTCCTATGTGTTGCGCATCTAAAGCTAATTTCACTTGTGTTCTTATTACACTATAAACATAATCATTCCTAAAATTCCTTTTCTCTAATCCCTTTTCTAATTTCTCCTTCAATGCCTTTCTCCTGTCATCTGTGTGATCTAAGAAGCCCTTTTCTAAAGGTGTAAGCAAGCATGTCAAGTTATTCCTGTGAGCGTAAGCCATGCCAAAAGTTAATGTAGGCTCAAAGAAACCCCTCACTAATACAATGGCATTGTCCTTGGCTACTCTACTCAGATACCTAATTGTGGGGACAAAAGAAAACACTACATCGTGGTCGTAATAGAAATATTGAATATACTCCTGGTTATAGAATCTTGTTAGTGGCAGACTACAACTTATCCTATAAGTAAGAGGCAAACTATGATAAGTAACTCCTTCTTCGACTGATGAATCTGTGAATACAAACAACAATTCTTCACATCCATCGCCTCAGCATACTCACTCAATAAGCGATCAACTCCACTTTCCCAGATGCTTTTCTTGACACAGTCTCAAACCTTATTACACTATACTCCAATCTATGCGTTCTTGGGGATCTAAACATTTGGTTTGACAAACCCAATATGCCCCATCCAAAAGCTATCACCACTGGCCTACTCGCATTGAACCTACATCAGATTGTACACAATCCCACACACATCGCTGGTCACATCCTAGATGTCATTTTTGCTAAGCCTGAACTCGTTACTATTCATAGCATCACACCAACCACCTGGTCAGACCACCATCTGATAACTTTCCGACAGACAACTCTACAAATCAACACACCCCACAACCACTTACATACATACACCTATCGACCATGGAGCAAACTCAATTTGGATCACTTAGAAACACAACTAACAGCAAACACAGATCTAGATACAATTAATTCTGTACCAAAACTTTATGAGTGGCTACAGGAAGCTTTTGATGTCCTAATACCACTCAGAAAAACAAAACACGACAAAAGAAAACCAACACCTTGGAGAAACACAGAACTTAAAAAGATAAAGCAACAAATCAGAAAGTTGCAGCGGACCTGGCTCAAAACAAACAACAGTCAAGACAAACTGCAGCTACACAAACTTAACAGGATATACAAATCATCAATCAAAAAAGCTAAAAAAAGATACTACTCAGACAGAATTCAAAATGCTCAATCTACAACCAAGGAATTTTATAAAATTCTCAATGAATTTCGAAAACCTATATGCATGGAAGGAAGGTATCCCACCACTCAAGATTTCACAAACTAATTGGCAACTCACTACACAACCAAGGCAGACACATTGGACTCCTATTTAAAACAGAAGAAAACCATCAGCACCAACCCCTTTCCTAAAATACCCTTTAAAAATAAACCATCCCAACCTCTACTGTCCTTCAAACAAATATCCCAGGATGAATTTATGGATTTGGTCAAAGCAAGCAGACCTTCTGGTTGCCCTTCTGACCCTTGCCCACCACAAATCTTCAAGAACATCCTGCTATCTACTTCTGCTGCCACACCTGTAAGAAGAATCATCAACAACTCGTTAACTTCTGGAACTTTTCCTGCAGACCTGAAAAAGGCATACATACGACCATTAATAAAGAAAACAAACCTAGACCCGCAAGACCCCAACAACTACAGACCTATCACAAATGGACCTTTCCTGGGCAAATTGATAGAAAGAGCAGCATTCGCCCAGATGTCACAATTCTTTGAAGACAATTCTATACTTTCAGACTTCCAAACTAGATTCTGCCCAGGAAGAAGCACTGAATCAGCACTCATGGCAATCTGGGACGATCTTAAAAACACAGTCGACCGAAATTGAGTTGCTGCACTACTTCTCTTGGACCTCTCAACTGCCTTTGATACGGTGGACCATGACACCCTAACTCAAAGACTCCACGAAGCCGGCATACAAGGGATTGCTCTCGACTGGATTACTTCCTATCTCCATAAAAGAGCGAATATCATCCACTCGCCCCCCTTCTCGTCCGAACCCTACCTCACAAAAGCAGGGGTCTCCCAAGGGTCAATCATCTCACCTTTGCTTTTCAACATCTACATGATATCTTTACCAGAACTGATCAATGATTTCCATCTCACATGCTACAACTATGCAGATGACACACAAATACTACTTAAATTAGAAGACCCCAAAAACATTGAAAACTCACAAATCTTCAGTTGCCTCAGAGCCGTTGATCAGTGGATGACCTGGAGCCATCTTAAACTAAATACCTCCAAAACAGAAATACTCATATGTGGTGACTGGAAAAATTATGACCCTCTGTGCGTCTGGCCTGACGATCTCGGACCACCTCCTCAATTATCCAAGGAAGTGAAAAACCTAGGAATCACCATGGATTCCAAGCTAACTATGAATGCCCAAGTAGACAAATTAGCACGCACAAGCTTCATCACCTTAAAGACTTTACGACACATCTTCCCCCACCTCGGATTTCCACACAAGGTGCAAGCTACTATCTCACTTGTATTATCCAAACTGGATTATGCCAATAGCCTCTACCATGGATCATCTCTATCTGTTATGAAAAAACTACAACGTATCCAGAATTCCGCAGCCAGGCTACTACTACATATAAAGCTGCAAGCCCACATCTCCCCTGCCTTGAGAGCACTACACTGGTTACCAGTTGCCAGAAGATGCACTTTCAAGCTGCTTTGTATCACCCACAAAGCTATACATGGAACAGGACCGCTTTATATCAGAAAGAAAATTACCAAATACATCCAACAAAGAACCCTCCGCTCAAGACTGGCACCCCTCCTTAGAACACCACCATACAAGAAAAAGACTGTAGGTGGTACATCCTTCTCTGTCCAAGCAGCCAAACTATGGAATTCATTACCCCCAACTATAAGAGCCACAGATAACTTTCTTGTCTTCAGAAAACTACTCAAGAGTTGGCTCTTTCCTTCATAACCACCTTTTTCAAACAACTATGAACTGCATATGCCTATGTGGATAAATATTTTTTTCAGATTATATGTATATTTCTATTTATTTATAGTTTCTATGGAAAATATGTATTGCTACTGTCATAACAATAAAATACACACACACTCTTTTAAACCTGTCTGACTAAGTATTTTTTTACCCATGATTCTAATTATATATTGTATGTGCATATGTGTGTGTATTCATGTGTGTGTGTGTATATATATATATATATATATGTGTGTATGTATGTGTGTATGTATGTGTATATGTTGTTTCTGTGCTTGGCATGTTTGTGGATCATTGCATGGCTCCTGGTTTTTTTGGGTTGTTATACTAGATATCTATGAATTCCTGCTCTCATCTTATCACACTTATCTACTCATCACTATTATGTCATGTCTATATCAAACTATCCTCCATTCTCACTCTGACTCATCCCAAATCCCTTCTACCACTTTTATCTCCTAAATATCTCTGCCTAAGCTCTTCCCTTCACCTCCACATCTAACTCAACGAACCTCACTCTACCTCTGTGACCCCCCACACAACCCTACTAAATTCTCCTGCATTCATCTCACCCTGCTACTATGCTCTCCCTAACCCTTCCACATACTCTTCCCCCTCCGCCCCCCTTTATTCATCCCAAGCCTTTGGGTTGAGTAAATGAAGGATATACTCCCAATTAACACTTCTGGATTTCTTTCCTCCTCCACCCCTCCATTACTCCAGTCAATCTAACTAACAAACTCTCATATCCGCGGCTCAAATTAACTCATAATAATACTAAAACTGTACTCATTATTAAATGATACTAATTCATCACTAATTCTTGTTGGGTTCCGGAGTAGCGTGCTACTCATCGAAAAGCGCTTCGACGTCTTGTCAGGGGTAGTAAGCGCTATATAAATACGATTACAATACAATACAATGCATTAGAAGAAAGTTCCTCTCGTGCATTATCTACGTACGGATACTTCTAATCTAACCTAAACTTCTCTATCGCTATTAATGCAGTAGTTGTCTCTAAAGCTGAAGCATGGTTGGTTTTACTCTTGTCAATAACAGTCATACCCACAATCAATATTACACACAATATCACACACAGAATGGTCAAACCAACACTCATATATTTACAGCACCTGTTCTTCCTACTCTGCTGGCTAATGTTACTCATGATCTGTAAAGAATCAGAAAGTAGAAAAAAAGTATAACTATGAAGCAAAAATCAAAAACAAAAATCTTCAGTCTTCTCTTAGCAGTTATTTACAGCTTTCAGTCTCACTTTCAGGATCCTTTTCTCAAAAATCAGTAAGTTTGTGAAAATCGGTTTAGCAGCTTGTCAAATCAGGTTGTCTTGTACAATCAGGTTTTCAAAGTCTTTTCTGGTTACTTTCAACAGTCTCTTTCTCTTTGTATTTTTTCTCAACTTTTTTTCAACAGTTCAGTTCATCAGCTCCCTTCACGTGCCAAAATATTGACCTGGAATGTCTAGATCAAAACAAAAAGACAAACATTCTCTTTGCCATTCACTTGTAGTTGCATACGTCCATTTAGGACCTGCGTACCTTTGACTTGCAATTCTCTTTCTTTTCAACTCTCAATCTCCCTTCAATTCTCGTTCACTTAGATCTTCTCTTCTCGTCATATCTACTTCTTCCTCAATTGTAGTCACAAGAACTGCTTCTTTTCTCTTTGCTTGGGACTCTGGCCACTTATCTCCTTCCAGTGGACCCTTGGTCAATGTTCTTTTCAGTGTTGAACTTGAAACTTCTTCTTGTCTTGCAGGATTTTCTCTTGATGAACTTTCAGCTGGTTCAGGAGGAGTCAGATCACATAGGCTTTGATCCGCCCCAACTCCTTTCCCCTTCGGGGTCTGGCATTTGCTCTGCTTGTCTCTCAAATTCATCTATTTTCTGGGAGAGCCCTCCCCTGACTTGACTCCCCTGCTGCCTCAATTGATATTGGCTCACTGTCACCCTTCTGGAGGTCTTCTCCTTCGTCTCTCACAGGAGTGACCAAACCGTCCTCAATGGGCTCAGATCCGGCCTCAGTTCCTCTTTCTTTTCCTTCCGGCTCTGAGGCTTGTCTGGTCATTGTTGATACTCTCAACAACTCCTCTTCATCATCCAAAGGACATGCCACTTTTCTCGTTTGGCTTGCATGTATCCAACTTGGAAATCCAGCACACTTCACAACTCTGGTAGTGGTCAGAACCACCTGGAAAGGGCCATATCATCTGTAATGTTCACAAGAGCATTTGCAGGAACCGCTGGCAACCTCATTGCTCTGCCCATGAGGATTTCATGCGGTGACAATCCTGTCTTCCTGTTGGGTGTGTTTCCCATTGTCATCAGAACTAACAGCAGTGCGTGGACGCACACATTTCCACCATTTTTTATTTCAAGGAACCAGTCATCTCTTCCACTAGTCCTGATGTTTCAGGGAGATAACTACAATGCAACTTCTGCTCGATGTTTAATGCTGCACATAGCAATTTACCTACTTCATTGTTGAAGTGACTTCCCCAATCTGATTCTAAAGAGATCGGAAACCCAAAACGTGGTATCAGTTCCCCAAGCAGTAGTTTTGCTACTGTGAGGCTGTCATTTCTTCGTGTAGGATACACTTCAATCCAATGACTAAACATGCAGACAATCACCAACACATATCTCAAACCTGCACAGACAGGCATCTCAACAAAATCTATCTGCATTCTGCTGAATGGACCTCCTGCTGTTCCAATGTGGCTCAAATTGATCTGGGTCCCTTTTCCCGCGTTCATTTGCTGACAAATGACGCAACAAGGGCAAACTGCTTCAGCAACTTGTCTAAACCTTGTATTGAACCAATTATGTTTAAAAAGGCGAATCATGGCATCCCTCCCAACATGTGCTTGACCATGGTAATATCTAGCCATTTGAGACAACAGACTGTTTGTCAAAACCAACTGACCCTCTTCTGAAACCCACAATTCATCCTGTTGCTGTATACATTTCAATTTGCTCCATGAGTGTTTTTCCTCCCTGTCAACATTATTCTGCAATGTTTTCAATTCTTCCAGTGTATCTATTACATGTAATGCAAAGCTTGGACATGTTTCATCTTCTTTAGGTAACAATTCCCACTTATCTTTGAACGATATACAGTTCAATGCGCAAAACCTTGCGACTTGATCCGCATATCCATTTCCCATTGACACAAAATCTTGCGACTTCAGATGTGCACTGCATTTCATCAGGGCAATCTTTTCGGGTATTTGGATAGCTTGCAACAGTTCTTTAATTCTTTCACCATTTCTCACTGGCGAACCAGAAGAGGTCATGAAACTTCTCTGTGACCACAGCTGGCCAAAGTCATGGACTATTCCAAATCCATACTGGCTATCTGTATAGATGGTAACTTTGCGCTGAGCAGAAACATGGCACGCTCTAGTAAGGGCTACCAGTTCCGCTACTTGTGCAGAATATACTCCTCGAAGCCAAGACGCTTCCAGTATACCAGTAATTGTGCACCCAGCATATCCTCCTCTCAGTACTCCTGTATTGTCCCTTAGACATGAACCATCAACAAAGATAATTTGGTCATTTTCTTCCAATCGGGTGTCTCTAATATCAGGTCTCGGTTTGTGCACAGATCAGTTACTTCAAGACAATCATGCTCAATGTCTTCCAACTTTTCAATTTCAACATTGTCATTCAGAAGCAAAGTTACCGGGTTCAGCACTTTACATCTTTTCAATGACACATTTGGTGGACCCTAGAATACTCGTCTCATAACGAGTCAATCTTGCACCTATTAGGTATTGGGTCTTGGTTCAGGTAAGCAAAAGTTCAACTGAGTAGGGGACCATTATTGTTAGGGGATGTCCCATCACAACGCCTTCACACTGTGCGAGGCTCTGTCCAACAACTGCAACGGTACGCAAACAGCCTAGTAAAGCTGTTGCAACTGGGTCCAAAGTAGCTGAAAAATATGCTACTGGGCGGTTTACACCTCCATGGACCTGCGTCAAGATAGACAAAGAACATGCATCACTCGCATGACAAAATAACGTGAAGGACTTTGTTAGTCAGGCATACCCAAAGCCGGAGCTTTGCACAGACTCTCTCTCATTTAAAAAAACGCTTTCATGCAAGCCTGATCTAACACTATGGGACCAGTAACCTCCTTGCGGATCAGCTTCTGCAATGGCTTGGAAATGACTGAAAAATTGGGTATCCTTCGGCAGGAGTAGCCTACCATTCCGAGGAACATCCTGACATCTCTTTGTATGGTCGAGGGACTCATCTGCAATATGGCTGTGACCATTTCTCTAGATATTTTCCTTATTCCTTTCTCATTCTGGTGACCCAAGTATTTCACTTCTTTCTTACAGTATTGCACTTTAAGTAAAGACACTTTATGACCATTCTTTCCCAAATGGTTCAGCAAGGCAATGGTGTCATACTTGTACTTGTCCCTTGTTTTGTATGCAATGAGCAAGTCATCAATGTACTGTACCAAGGTTGATTGGAAAGGCAATCCCAACAACTCCAAATTCTTTTTCAGGATCTGATTGAATATGGAAGGGGACTTTGCAAACCGTTGAGGAATTCAACACCAACAGTAAATTTGGTCTAAAAATTTTAAACAAAAGAGAAATTGGCTGTCCTCATGAAGAGGCACAGAAAAGAAAGCTTGCGACAAGTCTATGATGGTGAACCACTCAGCATCGCATGGAATCTGAAACAGAATCACAGCTGGATTTGGCACCACAGGGCAAGATTTGATCACAATGTCATTTATTTTTCTCAGACAAGTCAACCTTCCCATAGGGCTTCTTCAATCCCATTATCGGTGAATTACATGGGCTGCTCAACAGTTCTTTCAAGATGCCTTGTTTTACAAACTCTGCAATTATGTTAGCAACCTTCATAAGGATATCTTGTGGCATGTGATACTGTGGAATCTGAGGAAAAATTGCGTTCGGCTTTACAGGAACCTTAACTGGCTCAACTCCCTTTATCAGACCTATTTCTTTCCCTGTCAGATCCCACACTTTCTCTTTAACCGTTCCCTGCAAATCAGGAGGAAGCTCCTTCACTGTGAACACTGGAAATACATTAATCAGGGGGTACTCCTCATTTATAGTCTCACACTCCGTCTGTGGAGCTGGGTCATCCTCATCATCACTATTCGAGTGTACCTCGATTCCATCATTTGAACAAGTAATAAAGCACCTGGTTTTACACAGCAAGTCTCTTACCGGTAGGGATACCAGACTTGAACAGTAGACTACAAATGTGTGCAATCCTTCACAATTGCCAATTATAACCTGAACTGGTTCTGTAATTGGGTTAGTCAAATATTGATTCACTACAATCTGAACTGTCTTTCCTGAAAGGGGCAAATTTGGAACTTATGCAGTTCTCACTGTAGAGCATGTAGCTCCTGTGTCAATCAAAAAAGGAACCTTGTGACCCATTACCTTTCGCTTCACACATGGGCCTTTCTAATCTACTTCTAAAGAGGCTGCAAGCACACATTCCTCTTCATCCAAACTCTCGCTCACCCAATCATCGTTTATTCCATTCTCACTATGTAACGGGAATGGGCATTGGTAAACTGTCTTATTACTTTGGTTACACTTCTGACCTGTGACCTGTTGAGGAAGCATTGCCTGCTGCTGTTCCACTGGGGATTGAGGTATTTGAATTTGCTGTATAGGTACCATTTGGACCTGCAGTTGCATTTACTGCAGCTGCATCATTTGTACATGTGGCATTTGTACCTGCTTGATGGGTTGAAAATTCTGCATCTGATTCACATTATTATGAAAATTTGGATTATGACCTCGTATTCTCGGTCCTCTCATGTTTTGAAAAGAATTGATGTCACTTGTTTGCTGAACGACACCTTCTTTTACCATCATCGGACACTCCCGCTTCCAATGTCCGCCCGCTCCACAAGCGTGACAAGGCAACACTCTCTTCATTCCCCGCACATCATTCAGAATGACTACAGTATTCAAATCAGGACTACGGTTTCCATTACCAATTCCTCCGCGACCTCCACCTCTCATCTGTTTTGAAACAACACATTTCCCTGCTGCTGCTGCTGCTGCTGCTGCTGCTGCTGTGGGAAGTTTCCCTGCATCCCTGTTTGTGCCACTTTAATCTGCATCACCATCACCCTTTCTTTCAGCTTTCGCTGCTTCAATTCAAACTCGCGACTACAGTACTTTGCATACTGCAACACCTCATCAATCGGTTTTGCTTGCCAGCAAATCAAATGACTCTTAATCATCTGGCTAATTTCAGGTCTCAATCCTTCCACAAATCTGAACACAAAATGAATCATGTCTTTTGTCTCAATTACCTCTGTACCATTGTAATGCTTAAATGCCTGCAACAATCTCTCAAAATACTCATGTATTGACTCCTTTGCTTCCTGAGCTGTCCTGTCTGTTCTCTGCCAGTCAATGTTTTTGAGAGAAATTCTCGTCTTCACAAATTCAATCACTTTGTAGTAATATTTCATTACTTCAGGAGACAGCACACCTGTAACCTGATCTCTCTCTGGTTCTTTTGTCGGCCAGTCTATACTCCTCTTACACTCCATCCACAGATCAGCTGGAACTACTATCTCTAATAGAGTGTTCAAGTCTTCCCCCGGGCACTTTGCAAGTTTCACAAACCTGTCTGTCTGCTGTTACCATTCCACTGGCTTCTCTCTCAACCTGGGATAGTCATTTGTAAAAGACAGAATGGCACTTCTGTTCCAAGGGACATGAACCAAATTCCCTCCTGGAATCTCTCTCATTGGTAAGATTTTCACTGGATGCTTGCCCTGCTGCTCATTTGCTGTCAGCTCCACAGAATCCCTTTTCCTTTTATCTCTTTTCTTTGCTCACCTGTCTTCCCATTTGCCTAAGGCTCCCCATGTTTGGACACGTTGGAGTAACTCCCTAAGGTGTGCCTCCATTCCTGCAGATCTCATGTGCTCGAAGCCCTTTGCATCAAAATCTAACCTGTAACTCCTTTTCAAATGCTTTGTTTTCTCTATTTCTATGGAGTCCTTCTCTGCCAGGTCTGCTAAGCTTTGATGTACATTGCTCACCTCCCTCGTTATCTTTGGGCACAGATATCTCAACTCTGCTTCTGTGTAGGACTC
Source organism: Pleurodeles waltl (assembly GCF_031143425.1). NCBI lineage: Eukaryota > Metazoa > Chordata > Amphibia > Caudata > Salamandridae > Pleurodeles > Pleurodeles waltl. Next base: position 1,666,870,816 of record NC_090444.1, on the reverse strand, counting down.
TAATCTGTTCACACCCTTAGTTCCTTCGATGAGCTCACCCGCTTCCATTCCTAATCTCGTATAGTTCAAGTACTCCTTTCCCCTAGGAGCACTCTGTGGGGTATTCAGCTTGTCCAACCATTCAGTCAATTGTTGGGCAGTCAAATCTTGCAGTGAAATGTTATTGGCCTGGCCATGTGGCACTTGTTGCAAACTGTATTTGGGGACTGCAGAGTCAGTCATTTCTGACTCTAACTAACATTGAACCCTATCACAGTATCCAGAGGAATTCCAAATGGGCTAAGGGCTAGCAATTATCTCAATCCACCAAAGGTCTGTCTCATAGGAGAGACTACTCGAATATTCTCATTAAGACCTCCCTCATTGAATTCCCTGTTCATCTGCACTGGTTTTCTCTTGCGCGAACAAAGGTACAACTCAACCAATGTTAACAGGTACAGGTACAACATCTGGGTTTGGTCTAACACTCAAGGTCTGTGGGCGCATAGTTTCCATATTCTGGCTCAACAGTATGGACCTGTCTGACTGTGTTCCTATTACCGGAGCATATGTGGGCACTGCTTGTGACTGCACTTGAGGCAGTAAAAGAGGAGTTGGCTCTTTCTGAACCAACATTGGTTTCGTGAAAACCTGTCCTGTAGGCACAATTAGGTTTGTGGTAGTTTCCACAATAGGTAGATTAGGGTAAATTCTCGGGACACTCGACTGTGGCACCTGATTCTGTGTTACCGGAGTAATATGTGCATTACGACTGCTCTGCACTGGGCTCTGTGTCATACTCGAAGTAATCTGCACTAGAATCATTGTCATGATAACCTGGGTCGGAGCTGAAGGATTCACACTAGTGCTCGGACCACTCTCTTATGCTGCATATGGTGGGAGACGATTTCTCAATACCTACAAAATAAACTCATCATCGTCTGACTCTTCCTCAAATGTCAATGATTCTCTAGACTCCTTTGGTCTCCACTCCCTGCTCTTGGAATACTCCTGTATTTTTTTGCTGGTAGCTTTCCTTCCTTCCTTCTCCCTCACTGACTTGTGTAATCGCGGAAACATTTAAATTCCCTGTAAAGTCTCGGCTCTCCACAATTTCGGAGCACTGTCCCATCTAGGCTCCGCTAGTGTCTTTTCTGCCTTTTTCATCCTCCTCTCAAATTTCTGTTGCTCTCTGGCTACTAACTCCCAAATCGCTAATGCCTCAAATTGTGCTGGTCTCGGAGAGGGTTACAGACCATATAGCACCCTCCTCAGATTCTCTAAGCTCCTCAAATTAAATGTTCCATGGGCAGGAAACGCTAAGCTCCCATCCTTCTTTGTCACTTTGCACCATTGTTTCAGCCAAAGACATGGCGTGACACCCTTTTCTTCTATTACAATGTAAGCTGTTGTACCTTCTGGTGGTGCAATATCCCCTATACTCGATTTACACATGATTCACAACCCTCGTAATGACGGTTAAGTACTAGCTTATCTCAGTCGTCATAAAATTGACATGTCTTTACCCAAGAGACGAACATATCGCCAACTACACAGAACTGAGGGGGCACAGGTGTTTTTCTTTATACTCAACCTACTCCAGGTAGGTACTGAATATTACATGGAAAACTATAAACTTCACTTTGCAACAATGGGTTGGAGATTCGAATAGGTTGAAGTAATAGTTGTGGATTGCTGTGGTCCCAATGGTATCAGTGAATGTATAGGGTTCTAATGTTGACATGCCAGAATTCTTCTACTATGTCATGCTCAAATGTCAAAGGTTTGCAGATATACCAGTGTTATGGGGTGGGGACTTTAATCTGGTGCCATCTCTGCAGCAAGATAAAACCTCTGAGGTCTGGTGGTCGCTGTATGACTTACAGGACGGGTAGCGAAAAATGAGAGGTGACTCTGCCAAAACTCTCTTTCATGTCCGTGGAGCTGGTTGGCAATGGGAAAATTCCAGAATTAATAGCTAGGTCGGAAGACTGATCTGATACCCTCAGATTAAGTGTATTGTAATGAATTGATGGACAATTACACCGCTCTTATGCAACCTAAAACTCTCCCAAGAGACTTTTGTGAGTCACTCAGATCGTTTCTGTTACAAGTGGACCCAGAGCTCGTGTGTAAATTTGTAATGTGATGCTTAATGAACTGAGATTTGAGGGAGTGTAAATCCAGATTTAGGAATATGTGTACCATTCTGCTTTTATTGATTCTATTAACGAGGTGCACACATATTAATGAGTTGTGATTTTTTGCCCTTTTGGGTATTTTCTGTCTAGATTAAATCATGATTCTTGGTGTCACAACTGTATATTTGTATATATAAAGTCAACATAAAATGTATAAAAGAAGAAAAAAGACAGAAATACTCACCAGCAGCTCTTTGAGACACAAGCAAGAAGGACTATAGAGGAGAATAAAAGAGAGGAGGGGGAGTAAGAAAGAAAGAAAGAAAGAAGGGCCAACTAGAAAAATAACATTAAAAACGAACTGCATTTAAAAGTTCTGGATGATGGCTATATTTAACTGGCTTTATTGCATTTTATTAATTTCCCAGGGCTAATACTTAATGTACATCTATTCTCCACACCATTCATCCTGTATGGGTGTTTGCTTTCCAGAAGGCATGCGTTAAAGCTATTTTTATAATTGTGTAAAGCCTTTCATAATGTACGTGGTTTTAATGCATTCATTTTCTTCAGGTGGTTATGAATTGCATTGCTTTCCCAGTCGATAAATATCGTCAGTGCTATAAAATCAGAAAAATATCAAATTACATCTGCCTGACCTTCTATTATTTATTTTCCTAAACTGAAAACCTCGCCTGTCTCCCAGAAACCTCTCACCTTCCTGCGTCCATGCTTTATTAATTCTGGGTGAAAGAGCTGAGAGCAAAATTAGTTGTTGCGCGATTAGCACTCAGTGTAACTGACAACCGTTTGAAGTCCTTTCTTTTACCTCCCCCACTGCCCGGCCCCCACTGCCCTGTGCTTTATAATCAATAAAATGCGTTTAACATTATCCTTGAACGTCTGAAATATTGGATCAAAGCGTTTGTCCGTCTGCGGCCTCGTTTGAATGAAGGCTGGTGGTGAAAGGCAACAAATGAACTGTCATAATCCGGGGATTTTTCCTGTTCCTGTATATGGTGGTCGCCTTGTGTTACCAGGGGAGCTTGAATTTCACTCAGCGGGTGGGGGGCGGTCTCTTGATGGCTTTGATCCCATAACTTTAAAGAGAGGGCGGGAGAGAGCGCTACAGAAAGAGCGAGATCCGGGTCAAGTGCCATAGCAGAAAAAAACATCTGTCTGTGGGGACCTCAAACCCTGAAGGATTCAAAGTGGTGTGTTTTACCCTGAAGTCCGCATCTCCCCTGTAAACAACGCTGGGATCCTTGTAGATTAGTCTTCTCCTTCTGTATGTCTGATGGCTGAGGTCTGCAAGTACTGTCAACAAATTGTTTAGAGAATTTGACAGATTAGGGCAAGGATAGATCGCTGCCTAGGTGAGCGGTATCCGAAAATTCTGCACCACGAGATATATCGGAAAAAAAATCCTTTCTGCCACCGTGTTTGGCTAGGATGAAAAAGGTCACAAGTATATGTGTCTAAAGATCTATGGGGGTTATTCCAACTTTGGAGGAAGTGGTAATCCGTCCCAAAAGTGACGGTAAAGTGACGGATATACCACCAGCCGTAATACGAGTCCATTATATCCTATGGAACTCGTAATACGGCTGGTGGTAAATCCGTCACATTTGGGATGGATTACCACCTCCTCCAAAGTTGGAATAACCCCCTATGTGTTCAGGAGGTGTTTCACTCTCCTAATGAGCTGTAACTAAAGATACCATAATGCTGCAGATTTGCCATGTAAATCAGGGGTGGCTCCTTTGCTATGGCGACCGAGCGTCGTCCCACTGGCTGAGCCAGAAAAATAAAACAATAGTTCACTATTGTTTTATTTTTCTGCTTCTGGCGCAGCCAGCAGTGCATGGATGGGTGGGGCTCTGGCCACTGGAGGTGGGAGGAGGGGAGAGTGCACCTAAGTGCGCATGTGTGTTTGACTGGCTGTCTGAGGCCGGCCAATCACACATGCACACTTAGGTTTCTCCAGCCCGACTGTGTTTAACAGCCAGGCTGGAGAAACTGCACAGACCCCAGGGCTGTGTCTGAGAGGCAGACTGCCGCTCAGACCAATCATGGCACCCCCTTCATTCTAGGTTTTGCATGAAAGCAGCACCAGGATTGCTGGGGAGCCTGTGCTGGTGTCCCAGCAGTGAATTCTGGGACACCAGAAGAAGAGGAGCGCAAGGCAGCAGGGACAGAGGCAAGGTAAGTGCTTTTTAAAAATGTTTACCTCGTCTCTGTACCCCCCCACCCCTCCCTTTGAATTATGCAGCGGCCGCTGATATAAATGCTGTGTGAGCTTGGAATATCCTTACCCAATACAGATTGAAGGGAGAGAATATGTGCAAGCCAACACCACACTGTGTAGACACAGAACGTGTTTCAGGCAGTGCCTGGCAAAAATGAACATGTAGAACAGATAACAAGTATCAAACACAAAATGTGGTAGGAGGAATACTTGCAGTTAGTCTAACCACTGGAAATTGTTCGGGGTAGCATTTTAAACCATGGTTCTTTTGCCCAGAATAACACCTCTGTTTGGACCCAGCCATATGCAAATTATTCTTGACCGTGCTCCAATAGGAACAGTCCAGCCCAAAGTGCCAGGCCATGTCCTTTCAGAACCAGAACACAAGCAACCCAAAACCAGGGTTACAAGCACAAAAAGATGGACAGACACTGAGCAATCAGAACAACACATACTGTGCCCAAGCTCAGCACTTTAGAATGTGCGTTATCTCAGGTGTTCTGTAATGGTAGCGCTGATCTTTCTTGAAGAAGGGAGAGGTAGTGTGTCTGAGGTATTGTATCACCGCAGTATTAGTCTTTGTTGAAGAAGGGAGAGGTGTTGTGACTTGGATGATAGTTGATTGTAGTGTTGGTGTTTATTGAGGAAGGTAGAATTGTTGTGCTAGAGTGTCGGCCTTTGTTGCAGAAGGGAGATGTGTTATGTCTCAGATGCTGTGTGATTGCAGTGTAGTCTTTGTTAAAGATGGGAGATGTGTTGTGACTTAGGTATTGTGACAGACATGTCATGGGTACTGTGTGATTGAAGGTTGTGGCATTTGCTGGAGAAGGGAGATGTGTTATGTCTTGGGTATTGTGTGACTTCAGTGTTGGTTTTTATTGACGAAGGGAGAGTTGTTGTGCCAGAGTATTGGCCTTTGTTATGGAAGAGAGAAGCCTAATGTCAGGCATGCTGTGTAATTGCAGTGTAGTCTTTGTTAAAGATGGGAGCTGTATGCTGCCTTAGGTATTGTGAGATTGCAATGTCTATGTCTGTTGTACAAGGGAGAGGTGTGGTGTCTGAGGTATTGCGTGATTGCAGTGTTGGGTTGAAGAAGGGAAACAAGTTATGTCTTGGGCATTGTGTGCTTGCAGTGGTTTTCTTTGTTGAAGAAGAGTCTGGTGTTGTGACTTGGATATTGTGTGATTACAGTATGGACTTTTAAATAGACAATATGCATATTGAGTATTGTGTAACTGCAATGTTGGTATTTCTTGAAGAAGAGACAATTGTTGTTTCTTGGATCTTGTGAAGCAGTGATATTGGTCTTTGTTGAAGGGAGACGTGTATTTGTTGTTTTGTTATTGCAATACTGGTCTTTGTTGAAGAAGAGGGATATATTCTATTGTGGGTACTGTGTACTTGTAGTGCTAGTCTTTGTTGAAGAAAGGAGATGTTTCAGGGCACAAGCCCTAAAAAACAGAAGTGGGGGGACTAACCAAGTTAGGCAGTATGCAAGTGACATTAACGGTGCATGACATCCGGGCATGTGATGTCACACGTGGCATCACAAGAAGTGGCATCACAACCCATGACTTTACAGGAAAAGACATCACAAGAATTGACATCAGATCTTAAAACCTCACACATATGTTTAGGGGGTCTATCAGGAGTACATTTAAGTGAATTACGAGTATGCGTGCAAATACTTGTAAGCTACACAAAAAACAATGCTGCCTTTTGTCAGCATAAAGCTTCCTTTACCCAAGGATTGAACAAACTAACTCTGCTGCCAGCCTACTCCACCAGGCATAATAATCCATATGCAGCATATTTCCATGGAGATGTGATTGCTTTAGCTGCCGGAGTTCTTCAGAGGTGAGACCGCTCCCCTATGCAAAGTGTGCTTACTCACCCCTACCCACCACTTAATGTGTCTGTGGTGGGCACCTGCACTGATTTTTAGGAGTTTGGGGCTCATTTATCACCAACAGACCACGTCCTAAAACAAGATAGAAAGGCAAAAAGAGAAGAAAGGAGAAAGAGATAGGACAACAATGAAGAAGGCAGAAAAAGGAATGCAAACAACCTACAAGAATAAGCAAGTGTAGGGTACTGAAAGAAAAAGGTTATGGCAACATTGACATTCAGCAATAGGGCCGCAAGAAAATGGTTGAAGCTCTGCATTTATGTTTTTACAAATTACACACTGCCCCACCCCCAAATGTCACCTCCACATTTAGAAGCAGGCATCTCTCATGTTATTATTGTTGGCATAACCCTATCTAAACCACCCCCACATTAACCAGAACAACCTGACAGCTCACCATAAAATCAGTTCCTGCAGAATACCTACACCAAGCATTGGCCATACATTTCAAAGTAAGAGGTATCAGCTCCATGTCAAAATAAATGTAAGCCACCCAGTATCCAAGAATGAGAGGGAAATGGTGATTGCTAGACATTTCATCCTTGGCGTGGTCTCTCTCAGCTTTTTTCCTCTGTTCCCCAGGTTGTTGATGTGTGCTGGACTCTGTTTTTGCTGTTTTTGTTACTCTGGGCACTTTCCCACTGCTAACCAGTGCTAAAGTGCAAATGTTCCTTTACAAAATGTGTAAGTGATTGCTTTATCAATGATTGGCATATTTGATTTATTAGTAAGTCCCTAGTACAGTGCACTAGAGGTGCTCAGGCCCTGTAAATCAAATGCTACTAGTGGACCTGCAGCACTGGTTGTGCCACCCACATAAGTAGCTCTGTAATCATGTCTCAGACCTGCCACTGCAGTGTCTGTGTGTGCAGTTTTAACTATAAATTCGACTTGGCAAGTATACCCACTTGCCAGGCCTAAACCTTCCCTTTTCTTACATGTAAGACGCCCCTAAGGTAGGCACTAGGTAGCCCCAAGGGCAGGGTGCAGTGTATGGTTAAGGAAGGACATATAGTAATGTGTTTTATATGTCCTGACAGTGAAATATTGCCAATTTCGTTTTTGACTGTTGCAAGGCATGTCCCTCTCATAGGTTAACATGGGGGCTACCTTTAAATATGATTAAAGTTTAGATTCCCTTTGGGAGCAGGTGGACATGTGGAGTTTGAGGTCTCTGAGCTCACAATTTAAAAACAGATCTTTTAGTAAAGTTGATTTTAAGATTGTGTGTTTAAAAATGCCACTTTTAGAAAGTGAGCATTTTCTTGCTTATGCCATTTCTGTGACTCTGCCTGTTTGTGGATTCCCTGTTTGGGTCAGTTTGACAGTTGGGCTGGTTGCACATCACACTAGACAGTGACACAAAGGGAGCTGGGGTGTAGTCTGCATTTCCTATTGAGCCATCTATGCTAGGAGTGAGGGGAGGAGTGGTCAATCACACCTGAAAGGGCTGTGCCTGCCCTCACACAATGCAGTCTCAAACCCCCTGGTGAGTGTCTGGGGCCTGGCCTGGGCAAGGCAGGATTTCACAATCAAGAGAGACTTTGCTTTGAAGAAGGCCTATTTCAAAGGAGAAATTGAGTATAAGAAGGGCACCCAAAACCACAGACTTTAGAACACTTCTGGAAAACAAGAGGAACCTCTGCCTGAGCAGAAGAGCTGAGGAAGAAGAGCTGCCCTGCCTGTGACTGTGCTTTGTGGAGATATCCTGGAGTTGCTGTTTCTGCCAGAGTAAGAGGGGAAAAACTGGACTTTATGTGCCTTCCATCTTGTGAAGATCTCCAAGTGCTTGATTTAGAGCTTGCCTCCTGTTGTTTGAAGTCTCAGGGACAGCAAAGACTTCTCTCAGCTAGCACCTGGAGTCTCTGGAGAGACTCCTACTCTGCCAAGTGGTGCCCATCCAGTTCCTGGAACCCTGAAAGGAGAAGCGGGCAGCCTAAGAGGAAGAAATCCATGCACAGAACGCCGTGCGGGGAAAAGATCGTCGCGACTCCGATCTGCGGCTGAAAAATTGACGCACTGCCGGCTTTGCGGCTGAAAATTGAAGCGCGCCTGTAACGCGACCCGGAGATCGATGCACAGAGCTGGGGAAACTATGCGCAGCAACGCTGATGAAGACTGGTGAGATCGCAACCCGCACTGCGTGGTTTTGTGATCATCGTGCGGCTGGATTTCCGACGCAAATACCGGTGGGCGTGTAAAAACGACGCAAGGCCTGCCTGGATCCGGGAGTGCTGACTGGATCGACGCATCGCTCTCCTGCGGAGAGAAGAAACGACGCACCTGACCAGACGAAAGGAGAAACAACGCAAGGTCTCGCTCGTGAGTGAAATCGACGCATCACAAGCCCCTTTTGATGCACACTCGCCCGTGCAGGTTTATTTTTGACGCACCCAAGGTACATTTTCACGCTAACATTGTTAGTGTGTGATTAAAACTACAGGAAGACTCTTTTTGCTTTTTAATTGATAACTTGACTTGTGTATTGTGGATTTTTGCCATTTTGGTCTTGTTTTGTTTAGATAAATGTTTCCTATTTTTCTAAACCCATGTTGTGTCATTTTGTAGTGTTTTCATTAAGCTACTGTGGGGGTCATTCTGACCCCGGCGGTCCTTGACCGCTGGGGCCAGGGTCGGCGGGAGCACCGCCAACAGGCTGGCGGTGCCCCGCAGGGCATACTGACCGCGACGGTTTGGCCGCGGTCAGAAAGGGAAAACCGGCGGTCTCCCGCCGGTTTTCCGCTGCCCTGCTTGCTGCGCCGCCATGGGGATTCAGACACCCCATACCGCCATCCTGTTCCTGGCGGTTCGCCCGCCAGGAACAGGATGGCGGTATGGGGTGTCGTGGGGCCCCTGGGGGCCCCTGCAGTGCCCATGCCAATGGCATGGGCACTGCAGGGGCCCCCGTAAGAGGGCCCCACAAAGAATTTCAGTGTCTGCTCAGCAGACACTGAAATTCGCGACGGGTGCAACTGCACCCGTCGCACCTTCCCACTCCGCCGGCTCCATTCGTGGGAAGGGGTTTCCCGCTGGGCTGGCGGGCGGCCTTCTGGCGGTCGCCCGCCAGCCCAGCGGGAAACACAGAATAACTTCTGACCGCGGTGCGGTATTCTGGAGGGGGGAACTCTGGCGGGCGGCCTCCGCCGCCCGCCAGAGTTAGAATGACCCCCTGTGTGTGTTGGTACAAATACTTTACACCTAGCGCTCTGAAGTTAAGCCTACTGCTCGTGCCAAGCTACCAAGGGGGTAAGCAGGGGTTAGCTGAGGGTGATTCTCTTCTACCCTGACTAGACTGAGGGTCCTTGCTTGGACAGGGGGTAACCTGACTGCCAACCAAAGACCCCATTTCTAACAGTGATAAGTATAACTGACAAGAAAAAGGCACATGCAATTCCAGTCCCAACTAGTGCTTTCAGGAAAATATTTGCCTTCACAAGGAAATATTACTAGTTTGCATAAAAAAACTACCCAAGTGGAGAGATGCAGAAACAGCGAGAGACACCACAGACTATGGCCAACAATCAGAAACTATACTAGACTACACACTCTAGTAAGAACTTTGCATATTCTAGACATGTTACACTGCCATCATGATACACTTGAGACAGCCTAGTTGGCCTTCTTGTTTATAGTAATAATACTGACTTGTTTGCTTGCCTAATCACTGTAACCTCACCCTGAAGGAGCCAGACCTAAGTAAGGAAACATGAATTTTAATTTCATGAATAGCATTACTCTGAATGACGTTAGACTCCCAGACATAAGAGCATCGCAATAATAAAGCTGCCTTGTGTTATTGTGTTATAATTCAGTACATCACAAGCTTTGCAGCATTGCTGCAGTAGGTAGGTGTGAGAAGGGCAGAGAACAAAACCACCCATAACTTGGCAGGGTAGCAACTTGGCAAATTTTAACATGACCATATCCAGCGCTTTCGAATTTCCAGAGCTACAAATAAAATAACTAGTCTTCGTTTCCAGGACAACAGCTCTTCTACAATTAGTGATTGGAACTGGTAAATAAAGACCATACTTTTAAGTGTTTTGAAATAGGTTTGTGATGTGGTGTGACAGATTAAGATAGTTCTGCACAAAACAAACATATTTGGGTGATGGAGAAGCAAGCAGGATTATGCAAGGCAGTCCTTATAAGTGTGCATTATTTTTGTTACTGACGAAACATGAAATGATCAGTTCAAGTAGACTCTATACACTTTCACAAACATACAGCAATAAATGGAAGCTGAACTGGGGCTTAGCTATGAGTGGCAGGTATATAACCCTTTGTTTTGGTGTTTTAATCAATTATAACGTTGTTCCATGTTTAATAAGAATCTAGGCCATTTATAAGGTGTGCATGAAAACTGACTTGCTTGTGGCTTCGGCCACCCACACTCCAACCTAATGATGTGTCAAGAATTGAAGACAAAGCATTAACCTTTGATGAAAACGGGAGAAATAGGAGAATTAAAGAGATGTCCATCTAGTGGCTGAAATGAACAATTTGAAAGCAGAAAACCTGTGATCGATCCCGGATACCCAGCTTGGCCAATTTGTGTGATCCTACGTAAATCTCTCTTGAGGTTCATGTAATGGGCTGTAATGTTGCACCATGTATAATAAGAATCTAGGCCACATATAAGATGCACTCGTTCTTAACTTGCATGTGGCTTCTGCCTGCCAGCCACACTCTAACCTCATGTGCCAAGAATCAAAGACAAAATATTAACCTTTGATGTGAAATAGGAGAAATAAAGAGATGTCCATTTAGTGACTGACTTGCACAAAGTGAATGCAGAAAACTTATGTGCTGCCTATGACCTCCACAAGTCCAGGAGAGGGCCGCTGTGATGATTGAGGGCTGTGCCCCTGGTGTATTGCTCTGTCAAAGAAGAGGGCTGTCACCCTGTGAACTGCTGTGACCTGAAGGGGCTGTTTCTCTGTGTATGCTATTACAAACCCCGTATGCCAGGGATGATCCATTGTCAAGTGAGAGGGTCATTTCCTTGGAGCAGCATACAACAAATGAAGGAGAAGCAAGACATTGCTCTCAGAGAAAGAGCAACGATTCAACTGCAGGCTTACTGAGGAGGCGGAGGAGCATGTGGATGCCTGACACTTTTACCATAGCATCCAGATATCTGCTCACCTCCAGGGCTTAGATGTGTGCCAGGGCACTTTGAACCTCCACTCCAGTGAGGGAGGGTAGACTAAATAATGGGCCTCCAGGCAACTTGCTCTGACGACACATTACGGCTTGGGGACACTTTGACTTTCTCATAGCCATTATAGAACTTCTAAGACTTGAACTCACTAGTAGGGCCTAGCTGGAACGTCATCTCACATAAATAGGGAATAACCATGATCCTTTGACAGGGTAGTGGGGCTCAAGAGCTGACTGAGGAAAAGCAAGTGTGCCTGCCTTAAGAAAACTGTGTATATTATTTGTATACAAAATAAATTGAGGAATGTATGGGAACGCCATGGGTCACCCATGTATGCCTACCTGATGCACAGTAACACAAGGCAGCACAATGCACTACCTTGCATTTGTTTTTGTTTTTGTTTCCTACTAAGCCACTCAAAAACTATCCTATGAGGCTATTTCCTCTTTGTATGTGTGCTGCATACATGGAAAGTGGAAATAACGAGGAGCAATTAAGATATTTCTCCTTGTTACGCCAGCCTCATGTAGCCTCACCAGTTTGGCTCACGCCTATTTTTACAAATCTTTGTAAATATGGGTTTGTGTCAAAATACATGGGTGGATGCACAGGAACGCCCAAGCACCGCCAAGGAAATGCTAGGCAGGGTAATGTGCTGCCTTGTGTTAGGTTTCTTTTTTTTGCAAAGCCACACAAAGGGGATTTGTATAGCACTATAAATCCCAAAATAGATTTTGTATCAGGCCTTTGCCAGAAAGGTGACACACCCCCAATGCAAAATCTGGGCCTCAACTTATACATTTATTTTTTAGAAGCTCTGCCACTAAGAAATTGGCAACAAGGAAAAATGTGACAGTAAATCTGTTCTGCTTAATTGGTTGCAGGGTCTGAATTGTAAAATATCTTGTGGGGTGCTACAGAGATTTTTGTGTTACCAGTAAATCTGAGGGAATATTAACATTAAGATAACTTTGGTGGTTGCATATGATGGAACGATCTGTGTTTTGTCTAGTTCCAGTTTTGACTCAAATTAGCATAGAGTGTTAATGTGTCTCCTTCAAAGCACAACATGTAACATGCAGAGGACAAACTTTTATTTGATGTAAATAGGTGAGTGGGTTACTGCTTTTAACAGAGGTTATTTTGTGACTTGCAGTTCATACATTTTAAGCCTTCTAATATACCACAGTGAGCTATGAAGGATGATCTGTGGCTCCTATACCATGTAACCCTCACCCTCTTATTTAGCACATCCCGGTTCCACACACTTGTATGTTTTATTGTCAGTGTAATGTGTATGTGTGATCTAAAGCCTCTTACACCCTCCATTGGGATGAGTAGCGCTATAAAGGCAATAAAAAATAGTGGTATTTAAATTGTTATTTTGTGTAACTACTTGGACAGACCAACACATCTGCCATCGTTACAGTATATGCATAGCGCCTACATGCAGGGACTGAACCAAGTCAAACGTGTGCCTCTCTTAATTCTGGGTGAAGTGCTAACAAGCTGTGTGCATTTGTTTCCCCTCCATTGCATTTCCATTTACGTGTGATGCTCCAGGTAGCTGCCAGCCAGGATCCTCAAACAAAAAGAGGTCTGATGGTCCCTTAACTTAGGCTTTCATTATGGGCCCAGCTGGAGTCTGAGATAGGAATGCCCCCTCTCCTCCTGCACGCTGTTGCTCTGATCGAAAACAGACAACATGCAGGCGCTGCTGAATGTGTCCCAGTGTTTGAAAATTGCACCAGGATGGGTTCAGCGTACTTTACAGTGGGGACCAATTTCTTGGCAGGAAGGACGGCATCCACCCTGTGAAAATAGTGGGTGGACAACATCTACCCCCGTGTCCCCTCGACTTGTGCCATGAGATGTGCTGTGTCTGAGTTATTGTGCGATTGCAGTGTTGGTATTTGTTGAGGAAGGGACCCGTGCTGTGACTTGGTTATTGTGAAAATGCAGTTTGGGCTACCTTGAACAAGGGAAAAGTGTTGTCTTGGGTATTGTGCAATTGTGGTGTTAGTCTGTCTTGAACAAAAAAGAACTGCTGCACATTGGGTATGGTGTGACTGCACGATGAGCTCTATGAGGATGCTTCTGTCATGCTGTGGTGTGCACAGAAGTATTGGCATGCTGTGTTCTATATCGGAGAGGATTCTATTGTAGACAGTTGAAGTGTCTCAGTGTGAGGACTGATCTGAAGAGATCAGGAACTCCTCGTGGGGTGCTACGTTAAAGCTATGAGGTGTTGAGTTTATGCTTGCTTACACATGTGAAAAAACATGAATAAAGTATCTTAAATACATGAGCAGCAGGTGGACAATGGCTGATGGTTTGTGGTAACAAGTTTATATTGTGTATAAGAAATGAGAAGAGAGAGAAGGTATGTGTAAGGAAATGCATCTTTTTGCATGTTTACCCCCACATTTTTGGACTGATGCTGCTGGTTTTTCGACAGAGAGTGCACTGAGGCCTGCTTACCAGACCTTAGTGCCAGTCCTTAAACCCACCAAAATTGCATGTCAAATTGGATACACCCAATTGGCAAGACCTGACTTACTTGTAAGTCCCTAGTATATGGTACCCAGGGCATGTAAGACAGACTGTCCACTCAGGGCTGAAGCACTGTTTGTGCCACCCTTCATGTGACAGTGTGCAAAATGGCCCCTAGCCTGCCACTGCAGACTGGAAGGGCAGTGTTTGCTCTGCCAGTTCGTCTATGACATTTAAAACCTATGGCAAAGCCACCCTATTCCTTAACATTATGTGTAAGGCTCCCCTAAGTAAGGCCTATCGAGTCCTATGGGAGGGAGCAATATTTTGCTAAGTAAGACATGTTTTACGATATGTCTTAGCAGCAACACTTCCAAAATATAATTTTGCTGCAGGTAAATTTGGTAGCCCCTGTAGGAAAGTAGCACCTTTCTGACATAGTTACCCCTATTTTGTGCCTGGTGTCAGTGTGTTTTGCTTGTAGTGTACTGGGACCCTGCTAACCTACCTACTTACCTTTGGGGTTTTAGTACTTCCCCACTCCTAAGGGTCCTTGGGTTGGGAGTGATTTTTGCATTCCATTTTTTTAGTATGTGGTTTGCCCCCCCCCCCATAAAGACCAATTGTTATTTTATGCCTTTACTTACCTTTTGCTAAGTGAATTTGTGTATGACCATATATCTCGTTAGGAGATATACCAAAGTTAATTCTAGAGTGTGTCTTACAATATTACATGTTTTTCTTACACTGGTGTGGTTCTTTTCTGTATGTGCATCACTGACAGGCCTGTCTGGTATTTGCAACCGCTTTACACCCTCCTGGATAAGCCTTAGCTGCTCTTCACAGCTGCCCCATTTAGAGTTCTGGTTATCTAGAGCCGCCTACACTATCACTAAGGGTTGCCTGGAGCCAGTTCAGGGTGCCTCACCTATAAGTGTACACCATATACTGAGCCAGCCTGCTACAGTGGTGGTGCAGCGTTAGGATAAAGACTTGCATTGCTTTCCCACTTGGTCATAAGTGAATTTCCACAGGAAGCCACTGCTGACTAGGTACATACTGTACTTTTTACAAATTGGTATTTTTCTTTTTTTTTAGATTGGGTTGCTTAGGGTCTGGCATAGCCTTTCACAAATCTTTGGGAAACAAATTTAGATTGCTAGGATAGGGTAGATACACATACACTATACTAGTACCATGTCTTCAGTTGAGGAATCTAGACAGACTCAGGAGTCTGGATATAGCATCCATATGTTCCAGGAACTTAGGACTCTATGTAGGTCTACAACACTAAAAACAGGATGTAACCCTATTAAACCTCAGCTCCTAGAACTGCAAATACAATATGACCTTCAGGATCGTGAAGGCCAAGGTGAGAGGGATGGCTCCTAAGAGGTAGGCCAGGACGTACCCTTTACCTCTAAGGCCTCTAAGGACAAACCTGTGACTGGAGAGGAAGGTACTCACAGTACAGAAGGGGGCCACCTAGGTAGGCCCACTTTTACTCTTCTTGGGAGGGTCCAAAGGGTTCCCAAGAGGGATAGGTCCTCCTCAACATCATCCTCACTCTCCTCAGCATCCTGTGCTGAGTCCACCCATTCTTATCACTCAGAAGAGTTAGTGTTAGATAGGGGTTACCACCTGCTCAAGCTTGAGAAAGCTAAACTCGGGCTAAAAAGGGAGCAGCTGGCTCTTGAAAGGGAGGCCCTAGAGATGGAGAGGGAGAGGAAGAATTTGGAGTTAGAACTCCATGGTGGCAGCACAAGAGATTCTAGAGTCAGAGAGGACCACTTTGATTCTAGGAATCTCAGCAGGATAGTTCCCCCTTACAAATCTGGGGATGACATCCACAAATGGGTAACTGCCCTTGAGAGGGCCTGTAAAGTCCAAAAGGTCCCCAGGAGGCAGTTGGCAGCTATCCTGTGGCTCTCCTTTGCAGACAAACGAAGAGAAAAACCTTTGGCAGTTAGAGAAGAGGATGCAGACAACTACCAAGTTTGCTTTGAAACAGGCACTGATTGATGGGTTTGGGCTTACTACTGGGGAATACAGGATTATGTTCAGGGAAACCCAGATGGAGTCCTCTCAAGACTGAGTTGATTTTGTAGACTGTGCAGTTAAGGCTCTGGAAGGATGGCTACATGGTAGTAATGTACATGACTATGAAGGGCTGTACAATTTGATCATGAAAAAGCACATCCTTAATAACTGTGTGTGTCAGAAAAACTGCAACGGTTCCTGGTGGACTCTGAGCTGCTCTCTCCCCAAGAATTGGGAAAGAAGGTAGACAAATGGATCCGCACCAGGGTGAGTAAGAAAACACATAGGTGGTCATTATGAACATGGCGGTAAACACCGCACCGCCGGCGGTGGCGGTAACTACCGCCAACAGGCTGGCGGTCCAGACCGCCAAATAATGAAGCCCATGAGAAACAAGTAGCGGTCCATCCACACACCGCTATTTTTGTAGTCTCGATGATGACGGAGGAGGCCACCCTCAGGCCGGCGGATAGGCACTAACCACCCACCAAATAATGAAACAACACACCGTTCCGGGGCATGAACCACCGCCAGGCAAAGCGCGGGGGACACGGACAATATAAAAGGAAACACTCACCAGAGGTACACAGAACACGCGACGCAGACATGGAGCAAGAGTTGGAAATAATGCCAGTGCTTCTCCTTGCCATATTCCTCCAGGACTGCGACAGACGATGAAGGCGATGACGGTAAGTACCGCAGCCTAGCACGCATGGGAAGAAAGGGCACAGTTACACACCAACCCCACCCACTCCGTAACGCACTCCCAACCCACCTTCCCAAGCCATACGTACCATAAATATTTTTACCTACCAGACACAAGCCAACAAATATCTGCACTAATGTACACACCTGTGCGCACCACACCCCCACAGTGAAACGCTGAACAATGTCACCATATTGGGCCAACAGCACTGCTGGGCTCTTTAGATTTATTTTAAATATCAAAGGTAATGTCCAAATAAGGCCATTGGCCAGTCCATCGTAAAGTGCCTGAAGGGCAAATATAGCCTAAACTTGACTCCCACATGTGCAAAGGGAGCTCCACTGGAAAGGGAGTTCAATGGGGCAGCCAGGCACCTCAGGGAACAGGGGCAGGGGGTGGCTGTGGTGGGGGCTTAGGTCTGGAAGGGGAGGTCTTAGGGTTAGGTTTGGGAGGTGTAGGGGGTTTGGGCTTGCCCTTGGAAGGAGGGGGAGTGGGCCTGGACCAGGGGGTGGCAGAGGGACCTGGGGCAACACAGGGCTTCTTCCCCCATTGGGAAGGGGCACGGGAATGGGAAGGGCAGACTGGGACGGACTTAGATGAGGAAGCAGTGGACTGGTCAAGGACATGGGAAAGCTTAGGGACAAGACGGGGTGGGCCTTTGGGTTCAAACAGGTCAACATGGGATAGGAAAAGCTTCTTAGGTGCAGTAGGAGGGAATTTTGAGGCAGGTCTGGTAGTGGAGGTTGAGGGAGTGCTTGTACCAGGTGTAGGTGTGCCGGACGTGGATGCAGGTGCATGTATAGTTTGCTTATGTGTGGTGGATGTGTGTGATGAGGATGTGTGCGAACGTTTGAGTGTTTTGAGAGAAGGGGGTGGACACAGTGGGAGAAGACAGGCTGCCAGTGTAGATGGATGTTGTCTAGGTGTCTGCAGGTCTGGTGAGTGTGCTGCAAGTGTCTATTAATGTAGTCGTGGTGAGTGCAGGTGTGGTGTCCGGGGTGCATGTCTGGATGTCATACGTTGTTGTGACTGCATGAATGGGGGCAACAGCAGTGACTGAGGGTGCAGTGCTTGTGGGTGTGCATGGTGATGTGACAGACAGGGTAGTGGGGGAGGTTGACACACTGGGGGAAGTGGATGTTCTTGTGTGTGGTTAGGTATGTTGGGTGTGTGCTTGCCTGTGGTGGGAAGTGTGGTGCTTGTGTTTGTCTGTGTTCTTCTTGTGTGTTGATCTGTGTGCATGGCTGTCTGTATGTGTGCTTGGGATGGGTGAAGGGAGTGGGGTGCTAGAAGGGGTAGAGGTGGTGGGAGGGGGGACGGAAAGACCAAGGACACTGATTGCCATCAAAGAGGAGGCCAGAGCCTGAAAAGATCTCTGTAGGCCAGACATGGCACTGTGAATGCCTTCCAAGTATGCATTGCATTGCTGCATATGGGATACTAGCCCCTGGTTGGCATTCACAATGGTTGTCTGCCCTACAGAGATGGTTCTCAGGAGGTCAATAGCCTCCTCTGTGAGGGCAGCAGTGCTGACTGGGGCAGGGGATGAGGTGCCTGGGGCGAAGGATACGCCCACCCTCCTGGGTGAGCGGGTATGGGCAACTCAGTGGGGAGCAACTGGGAGGGGGTGATGGTATGGGGGATGAAGGAAGATGACATAGAATGGGAGCTGCCATCGGAGGAGGTATCAGAGTCACTACCTCCAGTGGTAGTTGCCTCCCCCATGGTACTCCCCTAGCCCTCCAACCCACTGGCCCCCCTGGCATCGGTCGACTCTGCCTCCTTGGAACCATGGGCTGCTGCATCCCCACTCGCCGGTGCCTCAGCTCCCTCGCCAGATGATGCTAATGTACACAGGGACATAAGAGCACAGGGGTGGGGAAACAAAACAAGGAAGAAGTATGTAAAACCTGAAAGTATGTACATTTTGGGCTACAGACACTCCCAACCAGGTCAGGCACGAACCCTCAGCAGACACAACATACTTTAGGAATGTGCCCCTGACTAGTAGGCATGATCCCAGAATATACCACATAACCCTCATGAAACACAACTCTGATACACTGTGTGAAGCACACCCATAAGAGACCATGCCAAGCCAATGCACTTACAAGTCCATAAGACCACTATGAATACCAGATGACAAAAAGGGGACACCTCATAGGCCTACAGACCCTGCCAAAACTAGCTATGACACTATCCCAAAGACGTGGAGGGGGGCAGGACTGCAGGGACACACCTTTCTAAGTGCCTGGCACTACAAAGCATGCATCCCACAGCACCCAAATACACCCATCAATGTGGTATCACAACAGTGATGGTACTTACACCCTTGTAGCTGCTGTGCTGCCTTCAAGCGCCCATCCAAATCCAGATAGGCCATCGCCAGAATGCAGGCCATTAGGGGGGTCAGGGTCCGACGGGCACCCCTTCCTCGTTGGCAGGGCTTCCCCAGCTGAGAATCTCCGGTCTTCCTGGTCCAGCGCCTCAGGTCCTCCCACTGCTTCCTACAGTGGGTGCTCCGCTGGTTGTAGACCCCCAGGGTCCGCACTTCCTTGGCGATGACTTACCACAGGCCTTTCTTTTGATGGCTGCATGGAACACACAGAGCAAAGAAACAGATGTCAGTGTGGGTGTCCTGTACACAAATGCCATATCCTTTCATACTGACATGGCCCATGTTTGCATGCATTTGAACAAATTACAGGCAGAAAGTGCCAGACAACCTACAGCTGGGCAGTCACACATCAAACACACATGCATACAGTCATCCGGCACAATCACATACATCGAAGGATGACAGATGGCAACTCACCTGCTATTCACCACTGGTGGCGATCATGATTGGCCCAGGTTCCCCATTGAAAACCATGTAATCCAATGGTCAGGTGCACGGCTGTGAACACCGCCTTCCACCATGACGACTTACGCCAACAAAATGAAGTCACTTCCACACTACCATATTTGGATGGAAGGAGACTGCCATTTTGCTCTCACCGCGTCTCAATAGCCTTGCCGTGGGCCCCATTCTCTCTCCCATTCGTCGATTACTGACATGATTCCTTGATCCACACATGTAGTCACAGTTGGACGTGTGTGTACAATGTGATGCCAGAGAAACCTCAGTACACATTAGCCTGATGGTGTACCTCATTCTTTCTGTTTTTGTGCGTTATATATGCGACGGATTTTGAAAAGTACAGTGACATCATGTGAAGCAAGTGTATGTTGACACTCAAAATGTGTTCTTTCCTCCCCCATAAGTACAGACCCATGTGGCGAGGGAGGGCCCCATCTGTTTACAGACCCCTGGTAGATCTGGCCAATATGGAGAAAAGTCACATCATTTTCACCTACCGACTCAATAGAGCTACAATTTATTACCTCGGTGCATTCATGGATACTGTTCTGAAGCCGGCCAAATGGAATCAGCATGCCACCCCTACAACTGTGTAAGTGCTATCTGTGCTCCATTTTTTGGCTACTGGATCATTTCAGGTGACAGTGGGCATGGCTGCAGGGGTCTCACAGCCAGTGTTCAGCATCATCCTGTCCAATTTCCTGGATGCCTTTGTTCAACACTTGCAAACCTATGTCCTATTTCCCAAAGGGTTGAACTTACCGCCATCAAATCTGGATTCTATGCCTTCGCTAATATCCCCTATGTGATAGGTGCCATTGATGGAAACCACATAGCTCTCATACCCCCAAGAGTGAATGAACAAGTGTATAGGAATCATAAGAACTATCACTCCATGAATGTACAATTGGTGTGTACTGCTGATCAATACATTTCACATGTGAATGCAAGGTTCCCAGGATCAGTCCATGATTCATTTGTCTTGAGAAACAGCAGTGTGCCACACATGATGGGACAACTACAAGGGGACCGAAGTTGGTTCATAGGTGATTGTGTATGACACTGGATCAGTTACATAGCTGACAGCCAGGCTGTATGCAAGTAAGGGCAGTTTGTTCAAGTCCTCTTTCGCCCACTTTTGCAGGTGATTCTGGCTACCCCAACTTCCTCCTGACACCTGTGAGGAATCCCAGGACAGATGCAGAGAGGAATTTTAATGAGGTCCATGGTCGTACTAGGAGGGTGATAGAGCGCACTATAGGACTCCTGAATGCAAGATTTTGTTGTCTCCATCTCTCTCGGGGATCCTTGTGTTATGTCCCTGACAAGGTATGTAAGATAGTGGTGGCCTGCTGCATGTTGCACAACTTGGCTGTGAGGAAAGCCATCCCCCTTCTGGAATAGGAGGGTGCTGTACAACCAGATCTGCAACCTCAGAGAGGGGATGAGAGTGATGGTGAGGAAGAAGAGGGGGAAGATCTCAACTCCAGGACCCAGCTATACTTCCAGTGACTCTAAGGTACTGTTCAATTATGCTGATGTCTTCACTGCATAGTTACAGTCTGTATCATGTAATAAGTACTTTGGAGTCTTTTGTCAGTGGCAATGCTAACTGATGACTGCAGTGGCATGTGCCAGGGAACGCAATATTAGGTACAGTGTGACATTCTTCAGACACTACAGTGCATTGGATCCCCTCCTGCAGTAAAAGTGTAATTATGATTGTAACTGGCTAGTGCATTCACAATCACAATTGATAGCTCATATCGATGAAGGACATATACAATTTGAGTGCATAGGTTTATTTATTCAATGGCAATATATACATAAGTGTTGAGACAGTGAAAGGGAATGGGCACATGGTTAAAAGCATACTCAGGTACATATGCTCAGCTGTTGGTAGCACTGGGTTTTGGTCCATGTGGCCACTGGAAGATGGTGTGATGGCAGTGGCATGTCAACAGGGTAGCTCAGTGGCACACAAGGGGGACAGTTCAGGGCAGAGTCACTTCCTGGCGCTGGGCTTGGTCTTGGCTGGTGTTTCAGTGGCATATCTGGGTCTGAGGGCACGTTTGCGAAGGTGCAGCTGGGTTGCAGGGGTAGGGGTGCTGGTTTCCTGTCTGTCCTCTGGCAGTGCCACCGGTCCAGTGGTTGCTGCTGATGTAGAAGGCAGGGCAGGGTCCTGGCTAGTGGTAGGAGCTTGCAGGTGGGTGGAGGACTCAGGCTGGCTGTGGTACTGATGCTGCAGCAGCCCTGCAATGGAGGCCATGGTGTCACTGAGCTGTTGCCAATGCTCCATGGCCTCCTGGTGGTGTGCTATCTGCAGCCTCTGATTTTGCTCCAGGGTGACCAGGATCTGGCCCATCCTGTCCTGGGTCTGGTGATATGCTCCCAGGGCCTCAGATATCACCTCCTGTGCTGCTGCATCCCTCCATGGGCCACCCACCTGGGCCACTGCTACCCTCCCACTGGCCCCAGCCCCCTGTGCCTGTGTCCCCTACACAGGTCTGGCAGTTCCACTGCCGGTTGGCCCTTCATCGTACTGCCTGTTGATGGGTGGAGACTCTGGCCTCTGTACATGTGGGCAGCCAGTCCCTGGCCGGAAGACACTGGTGTGGGGTCTTTTGGGCAGAGCTGATGATGGTGGCTGAGTGGTAGGGGTGTCTGTGGTATACTGTGTGGGGCTTCTGGAGGGTGACAGTTCAGGACTGTGTGATGGGCCACGGAGTTCCTCTGTGTCCAGACATCCCTCTGCACTCTCCTGAGTGGGGCATCCATCTTCAGGTGGAGGGCCGGCACTCCTTGATGTCTCCGGGTGGCATGGGTGGTGGTGCCTGTGTGTGGGAGAATAGACATGTTTGTTTTAGGTACTTGTCGGCAATTGCTGCACTGGTCTGCATTATTTGATGCTTATATTCCAGTGTAGTGGCATGCAAGATCCCTTCGTGTACATTTTGTTGCATTTTATGTGGGGGGTGGCGGTGCATTGTGGGTGCTGTAGTGACACTGGGATTCCATGCAGGGGTAGGTGACTGTGCACAGGGGGCTAGATGGAGATTTGTTTGTGGGATTGTGGGCATGCAGGGAACTTGGATGTGGGTGTTGTGGACTGGGTAGGGGATGGGGACCTGGCGGTAGTGAGGGGGTGGGGTGGCACGTGCATTACAGGTTGTGGTGGATATGAAGAAATTGTAGTTGACTTACCCAAGTCCAGTCCACCAGTGAGTCAAATGAGGCCCTCCGGGTGCAGGATAGCCAGGACCTTCTCCTCCCAGTCGGTGTAGTCGGGGGGAGTAGGCGGGGGACCACCACCAGTCTTTTTTACAGCAGTGTTGTGCCTGGATGCCATGGACCGAAACTTCCCGTGCAGGTCGTTCCATCTCTTCTGGATGTCGTCCCTTGTGCGTGGATGGTTTCCCACTGCGTTGACCTTATTGACTATCATCTGCCATTGCTCCATCTTCCTGGCCATGGGTGTCTGCTGCACCTGTGCCCTGAATAGTTGTGGCTCGACCCTGAGAATTTCGTCCACCATGGTCCTTAGCTCCCTGTCTCTGAGGCGGGGGTGACTAGGGGTGCCATGGTGTGTTGTGGGTGGTGTGTTGTAGGTGTATTGGTGAGGGTGCTGCTGTGTGGTTGTTTGTGTGGCTTGTGATGGTGTTTGGGGTATGTATGGGTTTTGGTGGTGTATTTGTGTGTGTGACTTGTCTGATGTTGAGTTCAGTGCATGCGTTGTTGTGTTGTCAATATCAGTCATGCTATTGGCGTTGCAAAGGATTGTGGGGTGTGTATGTGAGTGTTTTATAGCATTGTGGATGTGTGTCAGGTGTGTGTGATCAAACTTGCCAATATGTGGATTTGTTGTTGGTGTGTCCCATTGCTGGCCGTGGCGGTCCGTACGCCAATGGTCGTTCGGCATTCACTGTTCGCCAGGCTGATTTGTGCATTATTATTTGGTGGGCGGAGGCTTTGTCTTCAATGCGGGGTGGGGTGTACTGCCTTTCCACTGTCGTTGGCTCTGGCGGTGGGTGGAGGTTGCAGGATGTTAGGAGGTTTGTCTTTTTGGCATCATTATTTGGCTCTGTGCAGTCCACCGCCAATGGCGGTCTTCTGTTCACCGTTGGCACAGCAGTCGGTGGTGATTACCGCCAAGTTCATAATGAGGGCCTTTGTCATAGTGCATGGATATCACAGCATGATATACTGAAGACATGGTAAGTTCCAGCAAATACATAACTGAGCTCTCTCTACTGTAAATCCAGCGACCTAGGTAATAATCACGAATGTCCCCATCAGATCATCCAATAATCTCCATGTAGATCCTCAAGAAATGCACCATATGTGTCATCTTGGCACTCAGGGCAAGACCTAACCTCGACGTTCTTAATCCCAGTCTGGTTATGACTCCTGATCATGCCTGTGAACCCGTAGACCCCACCCAGCCAGGACCGGATGACCCATTTTGCCATAAATAGCTGTGACTTGCTAGCATGGCATTTTTGCATTTCTCCATTTTAGTCGCCCATATTGCTAGCGCCAGTCTTGGCATGCTAACTCTAAAGATGGCGATCTATCTGACTCGAAAGCCACCTACTGCAGTCAGTGCTGCTGGAAGATGATTTCATCTGCCTCCTTCTGAATCCCTTTGGTATTTCCAACTACAGACAATTTTTAGCAATAACCCATCTTGACACTGTTGTCAGTTAACCAAGTTTTGTCCTGTTGTCGTCATTCCACAAAGAGGACAGGGCGACACCAGGGACTCTAACATTAAATCTTACAGTTCACTAGTGAGAGATGTTTCTGAAACCCAAGTTATAAAGGTGATTGACGACACCACGCGGGTTTTCAGTGAAGGAACATTAAGCATCACAACTGGCTCAACTTTGCTGCATTTGCTACTTTCATTTTTCTCAGGCTAAATCTCTGGATGGGCTGATGGGTCCCCAAACACTCATTGGGAACTTTGTAAAACTGTCTCAGTGCTACAGAATTCGTTTCTTGCAGTCTTGAAGTTGCTTTACAAACAAGTGCAAGATTTGAACATTATTAACCCTAGTCACATAGGGTTTACCCGTTTGTGTGCATTGCACAGACTCTGGCAAAATAAGAAATAAATGCACTAGTCCAAATCAGAATAGGCACCTGCTTCCCTCCTTCGCTCTCACTCTTCTTCTGCTCTGTACAACTCCATTGCGTACTGTACTCTGTTTCCGTGTGGCTCATTTCGTGCTATAGTAGCCACATAATTTATACATTTAAGAAGATTCATTCTGCTATGCTCCACCATGTGCCATGTATGCAGGGTATGTATGTTACCAAGAGTTGGGTGTTGGGCATATCAGTGGGGCAACTCTAATTGACAAAGGTATGTGCTCACTGATGCACAGACCCAGCCCTCCTGTTCTCCTTGCCTGGTGTGGAAAAGTGTAGGCCAACTTCAGGGGAAAATGTAAGGCAAATAGAGGTTACATTAAACCTCGTATGGCAACGGTACACTCCACATGAGTATAGCTATACATTTCCCCTTATGTAAAGATGCAGTAGGAAGACAATACATTTCAGAAGATTCATTCTTTAGATCCCATAAATGTATGCAACGTATCTAATCTATCAACTATACTTCAAGCCTTGTGAGATGTAATTTTACGTGTTCCCATTTAGATACATTTAAATTGAAGTGCAGTGCATATTTGTAGTGGAACTCTGTGGTGTCACGGGCCAGTGACGCAACTGGTCACCGGACACCACCAACATGAGAGGGGCGCAGCGTGAGGAAATATCCTCGCACGCGCTCACTGCAAAAGAAGTGTAACCCCACCTGATAGGGCTGTGGTTGGTTTGCCCCGAGGTCAGGGGTAGACGTATAAGTATAATAAAAGGGCGTGGTTGGGGGGCAGAGGCGTCCGGCAAGTGCAGTGAAGCACACCAAGTGAGTAAAGACAGTTGCGCCAAGGCCACACCCGACCACACCGCATAACGTAAGCCAGTGTCCGTGTGATTATTTCCATCACCGGTTTATGCGTGTGATTCCAAGGCTGAACACTACAAACTCTACACCTAAGGATTGCTATTAAAATTGCAAAATAATGACTTTGTTTCTTTGTGTCGCAAATTGTTATTATAACTAATCATTGTGGTCACTTGTCTAGAAAGATACCAATAGGACAGATGCTTACAAACAGTCATTGTGGAAAATTTGGACAGGTGTTATGAGGGCCATTGGGTGCAATTTAAATTTGTGGTAAATCGATTACTAAACCATAAGTAATGGTCGACCTGAACTCACAGAAATGTTGGGACATGCCCCATATACATAAATAGATGACTTGGTAAAGAAAGTAGAAACTCCCTAAAAGGTACTGATGCTCTTCATACCTTAACATCAAAGCCCATTCCTTTAACATAGAAATTGCACAAGTGCCGTCTTCAATGTTTGTTAGGTGGTCATGTTGTCAGGAAGAGATATGCTGTACAGGGGAATAACAGAAGAATTCTTAGTGGGGAGAGACAGTGCAAACAGGGCAGCAGAACACAGAGGACAACCTCTTTCTTTTCGATGTCAATGCCACCACAGCAAGATGAGTTTTAATGAGCTTTGTGGGTCTATGACTTCACAAGAACATGGTAGATGGTAAAATTGCAGTTTCAGCAATTGGGACGCAGGTGGGACAGCAGGATGGGTTCTCTAGAGGATGTTCATGGGTCCATAGGGCATGCTTAAAGTTGATGTTTGCAGTGCCATGGCACTGGGGCAAGCTGTAGAAAAGAAGGGTGCAGAAGGTCCATCTTTGGTTGTTAAGGGGCTGTGCCAGAGAAAAGAGAGGAGTAAGGGTGACAGCCTTAAGGCTGTCAATGGCAGACCTGAACCAAGTGGAGGGGTGATGACCCAACATGATGACCCATGAGAAGCAAAAGTGGGGAAGGAACCATGCAGCAAGAGTATTTATTAGAACAGGGCAACTTCAGCGTAATTAACAAGATTTGTCTGGAGCACTCTAAGTGCTGAAGATGTATAGAATTTATACTTTTTGACAATTAACAGATGATATCAAACGGAAGTACAGTTAGTTGTGTTTATTGATTTGAAACAGGCATTCAATAATCTCATTGAATATAGCAATAAAATTGTGCAATATTGCTATGATCAATAGAAACCAAGTGTATTGTGTACTTTTTATCACGTATAGGACAGTGAAGTGACGTAGGTAGTTTCAAATGACTTTTCATGACAAATTAACAAAACTTACCACAGCTGACTACGTTTCGTCACAGAGGACTTTTTCAAGGCTGCGCTGATATAAGACAGAACAAAATTAAACAATTGAAAAATCACTGCTGGGATTACAATACAGGCAATAGGAATACCAGAGGAAACAAAGGTGATTGATAGCGATAGATGAAGCTCCCAGAAAGAGACAGCAAATTCTTAGTTATTGTGCCAAATGATAAAGATTGTCCTTTGATAAGTTTTGGAGAAATAAATAAAAACATCATTCCACCCAGGTGTTAGTGGTACTGAAGTGATGATGCAGGAAATAAATTAGTGACACAAAGTAAATAAAAAGCTACCTGGTAAACTGTGACAGGATAGAATAATGTTCAAATCTTGCTGAAGGATAGTCAATGAAAGGAGACAAATATGCTAACAAGATAAGTAAATTAGTGGCCTAGGTTATAGTATGGCGTAAGGGCAAGGAATAAGCAATGATCTAGTGTTTTAGATACTCAAACGTATATTTAGCAGCAAGGTATTGCATGAAGGTTATTTAGCATACAATTAAAAGGACAAGACGTAAGGGGAGCACAGTAAGATGAACCAGGTAAGAAAATTACATGATTACAAATATATCAGATTTCTTTTGTAAAAGACAAGAATGGGAACTCATCTGTTTTGTATGGCCATTCCAATGAACATCCTCGGTATAAGTACCAATAATATCAAAATGTGGTGGTGAACATGTCGACCGTTTATGTTAGAAAACCTGGAAAGAGGACATGGCCTTCTATAAGAAGAAAACTGTAGTGCATACAGGAAGGATAAATATCATGGAGGATTGTGAAATAAGTACAAAGTATGGGAATGTGGGGAATAAAGTACGAACAATAATTCTAAAAATAAAATAAAAGAGGCTGAAGTTGTAGTATGGGAGTATACCTGAGGGTTTACAAGGTATAACACAATGATTAAAGGAAGAACTGAGCATGGGAGAGAACACAGTAGTGTTGGTGTGATTGTTGAGAATTCATAGTCAACAATACGGCCATGATCTGCTATGAGTCTTCAGACAGACAAAGTGTGCCAAAATCAGCCCTGGTGGGAAGTGATGATATCAGAAAAGATTTATAAGGCATGATTGTTCAAGCAGACATAGACCCTGATTTAGAATTTGTCAGCGATGGTATTTAGTTGTGAGGGAGTACCCTCACCGCCAAACTGTCGGTCCACCTTTCTGGAAATTTAGGTCAGATATCTATGTTTCATATTGGAAAAGAGTTGTAAGTCCCTCCAGTGGTGGAGTTGTAGAGTGATAGTTTTTGTTATGTTGGGAATAGGGTTATTCTGCAGGGATGTATATGCCACTGAGTCATCAATTTATCTGATGATCTCTTTGCTTTAGTCAGCACTGTTCATAAACACTAATGCCCCCTTCATTAGTCTCTTTACTCAGGATAATGGCATTGTTTATTAGTGTCCCTAGGTCTGTATGTTCCTTAGGATTTAAGGTGTCAAAGTGTCAAGGTGTGAAGTGTCGGGGATGTCTATTACAGTGATCCTACAAGTTATGAAGGTCATTTGTCACTACTTTGTGAAAAAAATCAATGTAATCTGTTGGTAGTGCTAGTACACATGTTGATTTAGACTTAAGGCGATTATTAACATTAAGGTCCGATGTTACAACTCTCAATACACTTCTTTGGTAGCAGAGTGTAGTCTGATGTGGCACCCTCTACTATTGCTCTCATTTACTGTGATCATGTTGTTGAACTTTTGGCAACTTCTATTTGAGAAGTGTGGTTGGTATTCTCCAATCCTACCATTGTAAAGTCAACTTCAGTGTAGTGTTGGAAGCTGACAGAGAGGAAGGAATCCGAATATCATTTATTTATTTTTTATTTGGATGGCGATTGCTCACTTAAGTGGCCTTTCCTGGGCCTTCTAACACCGCACAATGATACCCCTCATACATATTCATGTCAACAATACGAAATGCAACACAAATAGGCTCCCAGCCTCTGAAAAGTATTAGATTAAACCCATATCTTGAAATGTTAGAAGCCTATTTTAACCATAAATCATGCTAAAGCCAAGATGTATCTTCAGTCGAATTTACTCCTCAGAAGACAAATTATATTATAGTTCTTCTGACTGTCAGCAGGTCCTCGACCACCCTGAATTTATTTTTGGAGGCACGTGCAAGTATATGATGCTCCAAACCTATTAATTGTTTTATTTTATATATTTAATAATGTGCAACGTCCTCTTCAAGAAACATTTAATTAGTGTGGAAGTATGTCAAGCATAGGGTGCAGCACAGAGAACTTTATTTGTGGGTGTTGTCTGGCAGAAACCAGGTTAAAGAAACAGAATGTGATTGGGAAGCATGTGTTTAGGATAGCAGCTGGCAGCACAGATATTACTTTACATAATTCATATTTATATTACAAAGCATACATTTTCAATCACAGCTTATAGTATTGTATGTCTCTGGAGTGGTGTACAAATGTCTCCCTCCTTCTTAGTTCATCAGTTTTGTTATACCCCCACAGAGACTTGTATCACGAGCCCCAGGAGCCCCACTGACACTATTATCACGAGCCCCACAGAGACTTGTATCACGGGCCCCACAGGCTTGTATCACGAGCCCCACAGAGACTTGTATCACGAGCCCCAGAGACTTGTATCACGAGCCCCACAGAGACTTGTATCACGAGCCCCACGAGCCCCACAGAGACTTGTATCACGAGCCACACAGACTTGTATCACGAGCCCCACAGAGACTTGTATCACGAGCCCCACAGACTTGTATCACAAACCCGACAGAGACTTGTATCACAAGCCCCACAAGCCTTACAGAGACTTGTATCACGAGCCTAACAGAGACTTTTATCACGCGCCCCACAAGCCCCACAGAGACTTGTATCACGAGCCCCACAAGCCCCACAGAGACTTGTATCACGAGCCCCGAAGAAGATTTCCCCATTATTTAGTAACACCCCCAACCACCATACCCTGGGTTCGGCTCAGGAAAATGATCTGCAGGTTCAACAGATTGAACAAGGCCTATTTGCCTGAACACTTATCCTCAGCAAATATAATGGGATGTTGGTCCTATCAAAGGACTATATGATAAAGCATATCATAGATGCCTGGTTGCCATTAGAACGGATGGTACAACAAAACTCATTGCATTGTTTCCTGCAAACTCTCATGTGTGTTCACAGCTTGAGTGGCTGGTGGACCTTGTGCAGACGCCATTGACTTTGGATTCAACCTGGCTCTATTATTCTCAATAATAATTTTCAATTTCACTTCAGGGAAGTCATGTGCCACAGACCACTGGAAAAGATTGTAATGGGTTAGAACTTTTGCTGCCATCCTATAACAAGCATTTGCAATGCATTGGGTCTCGCGTTTGCTCGAGTTAGAGCTATTAGCATTGTAAATTCCTAACTGGACTTTTCTTGTTAGATAAATTGAAAGTGAAAAGTAAAACAGTTGGCATAAGCGAGCCGATTCAAAGTGCCAGGGCCGCCATGAGTATGAGAGTAAAGGTAAGACAAAAAGAAAAAACAAGTTTGCTCGCAGTCAAACGTATTGGTAAACATGCAATTATCCATGAAACAGGGTTGATACCCAAGGTGGTAAGAAAACTGCCCCAAGGAGGGACAAACGCAATGCACTTACCAATGAGAACCAAGGATTTTTGAAAGGCAAGCCCATGAACGAGTGATAGTGATGGGCCTGCGGTGGATGTAGTTAAAAGCCCACAGATAGATTACAACAGGCCAGAGCGCTCAACCTAAAAATGAGGGACAGACTCTAGGACCAAGGAAGAAAGCCTTTTATTGCACAGACAAGAGAAGGAAGGGGGTAGACCTCCCAGTGAACTGATGAACAGCTCTCACTTTTTGCATGAATAAATAAGTCCAAGCTGCTTTGAGCCCTGGCACAAAGACCTGCTTCCTGTTGTTAAACGCCCCAAGACCACAATGCTACTGCTGCTTCCTCGCCAAACCCAAGAAGCCCAGAATCAAAACCATCACTGCTTTCGGCCTCTCAATATTTCCCCTTTCAAAAACGTCCTAGGGCTGCGATTTCTCCAACCGTAGTGAGGATACAAATCTCAAGCCCCTCTGCGGAGAACCTATTCACTTCAGAAGGTTCCCTGTGGTGGCCTGTTTTGATATGTTCCCGCCAAGGCAGGGGTGACTGCAGGACTTCCCTTGCTTTCCCTCCTCTGACGCATCACTACTGTGGCCTATGCCTTTGAAAGAGTTTGCACCTGCAAAGTCGCCACCGACTCCAATGTCGCTGGACCACTGCACCTTATGCTCACAGTGCTCCACTGAGGCTGGAGATGCTTAAACATTCCTAAAGCATCACCCTCTGTGACTCCACCCCTTGCCCACCTCCAGCAGAAATGTACCCGGAAACTGGAGTTGCATTAAATATGCCCCTAATTTGCTATAGTTACCTTCACCTCTATGGATCTTGATGCTATATATATTGTATCAAAATACGTATATGTGATGTTAAGTATAGGAAAGTTATACTTACCAATATATTCTTACCATGTCAATATTTAGGTCATTGACATTTGTGCTGCAATTTATTGGGAGCACGAAATGTAAAATTCGATATTCTTTTAGGATGCCTTCTCCCATCATATCAGCTTCCTGCACAGCAATCCCTGATAAGAGCACCGGTGTTACTCTATATGCTCATGCATTTAGTAATCTGCTTCTTGTAGGGACAGACAAAAATACCTCTCCAGGAATCAGCAGTCCGGCTGTGGAAAGCTCGCTTATCTGCTGCAGCACAAGCTGGTCTTACACCGAGTTTGGTGGAAGTTTGCATGCCTGTTTTCTGTCCTATATTTGCTCTAAATGTGAGCAGGGCCTTTTACTCCTGCAGACCAATTTCTGTGTCATGGGAGCTTTAAACTCCAACTGGCGGATTTATGTGTGAGAGAGACTTGCACTGTTGCTACATGTTCTGTGTGAAAGAAGTGTGCACTGATGGCGGCTGTGCTGTGCCTGGTCTCTGTGTAATGGGGGAGGGACCCTGTGAATGTCTTTTTACTGTGCAGTGGAAACATGATTGTCAGTTTCGTTTATGAAGGATACATGCACCTATGATGCCTCGGCTGCATACATAATGCACTGCTGGTGTCTGCACTGTGGCTGTTCTGCATATGAGGGAACATGCACCTATGCTCTCTATGCTACACACAGAATGCACTGCTGGTGCCTGCACCGGGGCAGTTCTGTGGGTGAGGGAAACATACACCTCTGCTGTCTAGGCTACACAAAGAATGCACTGCTTGTGCCTACACCTGGGTTGTTCTGCGTATGAGGGAAACATGCATCTATCTTGGCTCCGCTACAGTGGCTGTTCTGCGTTGGAGGGATACATGCACCTCTGCTACACACAGACTGTACTGCTGGCGCCCGCACTGTGGATGATGGAAACATGCACCTATGCTGTCTAGTCTATACACAGAATACACAACTGGTGCTTGAATCGTTGCTGTCTGAGGATGAGGGAAACTTGCACCTATGTTGTGTGGGCAACAATCAGAATGCACTGTCGGTACCTGCACCGGGACTGTTCTGCATACGAGGGGAACATGCGCCTTTGCTGTTTAGGCTACACACAGAATGCACTGCTGTTTTCTGCACGGGGGCTGTTCTACGTATGAGGGAAACATGCACCTATGCTGTCTAAGCTACACACAGAATGCATTGCTGGTGCCTGCACCAGGACTGTTCTGCATATGAGGGAAACATGCACCTATGATGTATAAGCTACACACAGAATGTGTTGCTGGTGCCTGCACCAGGACTGTTCTGCATATGAGGGAAACATGCACCTATGCTGTCTAAGCTACACACAGAATGCATTGCTGGTGCCTGCACCAGGACTGTTCTGCATATGAGGGAAACATGCACCTATGCTTTTTAGGCTACACACAGAATGCAGAATTCTTGCACGGGATTGTTCTGCGTATGATGGAAACATTCACCTCTGCTGTCTAGGCTACACACAGAATGTACTGCTGGTGCCTGCACCTGGACTGTTCTGCGTATGAGGGAACCATGCGTCTATCTTGGCTCAGCTACAGTGGCTGTTCTGCGTAGGAGGGATACATGCACCTCTGCTGTCTAGGCTACACACAGTCTGCACTGCTGGTGCCTGCATTGTGGATGCTCTGTGGATGATGGAAACATGCACCTCTGATGTCTAGTCTATACACAGAATGCACAACTGGTGCTTGAATCATTGCTGTCTGTGGATGATGGAAACCTGCACCTATGTTGTGTAGGCAACACGCAGAATGCACTGTTGGTACCTGCACCAGGACTGTTCTCCGTAAGGGGAACATGCACCGCTGCTGTTTAGGCTACACACAGAATGCACTGCTGTGTTCTGCACCGGGACTATTCTACTTATGAGGGAAACATGCACCTATGATGTCTAAGCTACACACAGAATGCGTTGCTGGTGCCTGCACCAGGACTGTTCTGCATATGAGGGAAACATGCACCTATGATGTCTAAGCTACACACAGAATACGTTGCTGGTGCCTGCACCAGGACTGTTCTGCATATGAGGGAAACATGCACCTATGATGTATAAGCTACACACAGAATGCGTTGCTGGTGCCTGCACCAGGACTGTTCTGCATATGAGGGAAACATGCACCTATGATGTATAAGCTACACACAGAATGCGTTGCTGGTGCCTGCACCAGGACTGTTCTGTGTTGAGGGAAACATGCACCTCTGCTGTCTAGGCAACACACAGAATGCACTGCTGATGCCTGCACTGTGGCTGTCCTGCGTGTAAGGGAAACATGCACCTCTGCTGTCTCGGCAACACACAGAATGCACTGCTGATGCCTGCACTGTGGCTGTTCTGGGGACGAGAGCAACATGCATCTATCTTGGCTCGGTGACACACAGAATGCACTGCTGGTGACTGCACCGGGGCAGTTCTGTAGGTGAGGGAAACATACACCTCTGCTGTCTAGGCTACACAAAGAATACACAACTGGTGCCTGAATCATTGCTGTCTGTGGATGATGGAAACCTGCAGCTATGTTGTGTAGGCAACAATCAGAATGCACTGTTGGTACCTGCACCAGGACTGTTCTCCATAAGGGGAACATGCACCGCTGCTGTTTAGGCTACACACAGAATGCACTGCTGTGTTCTGCACTGGGACTATTCTACTTATGAGGGAAACATGCACCTATGATGTCTAAGCTACACACAGAATGCATTGCTGGTGCCTGCACCAGGACTGTTCTGCATATGAGGGAAACATGCACCTATGATGTCTAAGCTACACACAGAATGTGTTGCTGGTGCCTGCACCAGGACTGTTCTGTGTTGAGGGAAATATGCACCTCTGCTGTCTCGGCTACACACATATTACACTGCTGATGCCTGCACTGTGGCTGTTCTGGGGATGAGAGCAACATGCATCTATCTTGGCTCGGTGACACAGAATGCACTGCTGCTGCCTGCGCTCGTCACTCTTCTGTTGAGGGAAAAATGCACCTGTACTGTCTAGGCTACACACGGAATGCCTCTCTGTTGTGTGTGATGGTATTTATTCTATGTGTGACTGGAACATGCAGAGATGCTCTCTGTGTCCCTGTTCGGCACCTCAAGCATTAGGTAATCCATCAATTTAAGAAGAAAGTATTCAGAAGAAGAGACGTTTACTTTTGGTTCAGTGTCTCTTTGATATAACAAACGTAGTAGGCAGCTAAGGTTCTGAACTTCAGGTGTGCATCCCCTTTCATAAAGCTACATGAACTGCATCGCCTACTGATGCAGATTTATTGTGGTTAGTTTGTATGCTTTTGCAGTGGCTTGGTTGGATGGCTGCTGGCTTTGTGTTGAGTTTAGAAGCAACATACCCCTGGTGGTATTTCACAACCCAGTCATGAGGCTTCCGCTTGTAACAGAGAACATCCGCTTCCCACGCAGCTAAGTATTTGCTTATGCAACACTTCATGGATAGCTCTACTGTAAGAGACTGCACAATCCGAGCCTGTAACATCTGTTAATTGTCCGAGCTTGTATGATGTATGTGATCTGCATATTTTTCGCCAGAAGCTTTAGGCTGTAACTTCTGTGCAACTGAGGCATTGCTTTGCTGTGCGACCAAAAAACTATTTTGACCTGAGAAGTAGCCGTGTTATCTGAAGCCTGAGTACTTATGATCCCTGCGACCTAAGGTGTAGCTCTGCTGTCAGAACACTGAGCCTATAAGATCTGAGCGACAAGAGGGATAGCTCTGCTGTTGGAACAGCTGGTAGGCCGCTGAGTTCTGTGTAACTTGATAGATATCCTTCTGTGAGAGACTTCAGTCTGTAGGAAAGATGATCACATTTGCTGTCCAAAGCCCGAGCCTGCAAAACCTGCCTAACCTAATGGAGATACATGCAGTCAAAGCCTGAAACTACAAGAGACCTGAACCTGAGGGACAGCTCTGCTGTTTGAGCAATGGGCCTGTATAACATGTGCAACCCAACAGGCAGCTTTGCTTTCAGAAAGCTGAACCTTTAGAATCTCGATAATAGGTACAACAGCTCTGCTGTCATAGGTCTGATGCTGTAGCTATTTTGGTACATGCCTAAAACTGTAAAATAGACATAATCTGGGAGATATCTTTGCTGTCAAATGTTTAAATCTGTGCAATACATATAACCTGGGGGAAACTTTGCTCTCGGAAGCCTGAGCTAGTGAAGTCTGGGAGAGGTTTCCTGTCTTAAGTCTAAGCTCAAACATGTCTTTACAATGCTTAGAGGATTGAGCCTGTGGCATCTCTGTACTCAGGAATTGCAAGACCGGCAAAATCTATGAAGGCTTCACTCACACTCTGAATAAGCAGTTGCCAGCCTACATACACAGACGTGCATACATGCACATACGGAGAGACACACTAACAGTAAGATTAACATCATTGCAAGCCCTCACGATGAGGATCACTGACTCACATCATTGTACACATGCAGGTGCGACAAAAAGACATGTCAGGAGACTGAGTAGACTGTACATACCACAACCAAACATTCTGTTAATCAATAATTTCTGCATCAAGCTGCAAGCTTCTCTATGGACACTTGACCACCTCTCGCGACAGATGAACCCCAGCCTGCAGCAGCCAATGAGTACTTAATTTTTAGCAGCAGGGATGCCTCTGCTCTTTATGTGAGATAATTGTTGCCACAGGTTCCACCAGGATATCTGACGTCTAGCAGATTCTTAAGCTTTGTGCAACCTCATTTCTAATTGGCAGAGGTAAGCTCCCTGTTCATGTAGGGACCATAATCCAAGTAAGGGTACATCACATACACAATCTAAATTAACCTGTGTGCACCCTCTGGTAGCTTGGCACAGAGCAGTCAGGCTTAATTTAAGAGGCAATGTGTAAAGTATTTGTGCAACACTTCATTACAGTAACACAGTGGAACAACACCAGTTTAGAACAATAGATTATACTTATCTGAGTAAAACAAGACCAAAATGACAAAAATCCAACCAGTAGAAGTTAAGATATGAATTTTTAAAGAATAAACTAAAAATAGCACTTAGAAGTCACATCGGTCAAAGGGTTACTTGAAGTCGCGAGGGACCGGTACAAATCCAAAGTTCAGGCCGACGGCGATGGAGTGTAAGCCGACTACAGAACTCACACAGTGTCAACTGAAACAGTAACTTGGGTGGAGCAAGCACTGACGTCGAGGAGCAAATGAGAAGGCAATGTATCAATATTTTCCACGCAGTTGGGTCCTGCATCGGCGTTGAACTCCGTTCAGATGAATGCGATGCATTGTCGTCAAACCACACAAAGCGTTGCCATCGGGCCGTGTGGCTGTGGCTCCACTGTCATTGAGCAGCCTCTCCATCGATGTAAGGGAAGCTATGCATCACTTTTTCACACACAGCTGGGTTGATGCATCGGTTTTAGCCGAAAGCAGATGCAGAACCCACTTCTGAGACTCAGGACTGAAGGGGGGGGCACCTCAGGCAAGGGTAGGACTTACAGATGGCAGAGTCCAGCAGCATCAGGAGAGTTGCAAGCAGTCTTTTGTGTCTCGGAGACTGCAGGAGAACAAGAGGATATCCAACAAGCTCTTGCAGAATCTTGGAGAATCTTGGGTTCAAGAATGTAGAAAACAGGTACAGTCCTTCTCACACCAGGCAAGAAGGAGCAGGCTGCAGGCCAACACAGAAAAGCAAGCAGCAAAGAGGTAGTCTCTTCTACAGCACAGCACAGAGCAAGCAGTAGGCCAACACAGAAAAGCAGTTGCAGAATGTCAGTCCCTTCTGGCAGCACAGCAGTCCTGCTTCCCGGCAGAATTTCCTTGGTTCCAGTAGAGTTCTGATTTGGTGGGGTGTGGGCTCCAGTACATATACTCAGTTGAGCATTTGAAGTAGGGGGGGACTTCAAAGAGAGGCCCTTGAAGTGTACAAGGTCCCTGACCTTCCTTCCCTGGCTCCAGACACTCTACAGGGTGTTATGCAGCCCTTTCTGTGGGATAGGCACAGGCCTATTCAGGTATAAGTGTCAGCTACTCCCTCCCATCTAGCCCAGAAAGACCCATCAGCTTGGTGATGGGCCATCAGGATGCAAATGTCACACCCAAGCTCCCTTTGTGTGTGACTGTCTGTCAGCTGTCTTCCTAGACACAAAGCAGTACCCTATCACACAACACTTTTAGCCCCACAAATAAAAAGAAATACCAGACATTGATAACTTGTTTTTGTCGAAAAATTGAAAGAGGCTACAATGCTTCTAGTATTGCACAAGCAAAAAAATAAATTCAATTGAGGGTGTTTACCCTTCCATAGGCCATGTTGAAATATAAAACGAAGTGCATCCTAAATACTGCTGCTGTTTTGTGTTTCTCCACTTAAACAGTAGCTTTTTCTATAGAGCAATTCCTCTTGAATAGGACAGAGTCTTCTCTTTATTCAGTGAATCACAGATTTTAATTCTACCATCTGGAATTAGAAATGGATCCTAATAAGCAATGAACAATCGTGAATTAATTCAAGTGGATTGTTTTGTGAAATCATTACACTGTTTTGAAACTACAGGTAGGTGTCTGAAAATAACAGTAGGGTTTGCACCTATTGGAGTGACTACATAAAGAATACTTTTCTGAGGTATTTCATTTGAACTTAGGGAATTTCTAACATTCGAGAAGGAGGTTGTGAAACCAGGAAGCATCACTAAGGGTTTTGCGACACATTTATTCTGAAAATTCCACAGCATGGGATTAATAAGAATAGCCCTGATGAAGTTCTGATGACAGAATGAAACACATTGGCTTGACTTACTGAGTGATTTTTAAGAGTTTTTTTTTTAATAAAGTCTAATATTCGCTAAATGAAGAGAAGAATATGTTATGACTATCAGTTTGGGAGTATACAAGAGAGATTGCTCTAAATGAAAATGTCCAACAGCAGTATTTAGTGTGTGCTTCCTCCTCTGTTTTTAATAGAGCTTGTTCTTGCTGGATCCAGGGCTACTGGATAGTGACAAGAAATTAAATAAACTCAAACCATTCCGGTGGAAAGTGCTCTGCTTCCTGGCTTGAGCTCCATGTTGGAGGCCTGGGGTCCTCAACGCCTTCCCACAGGAAATTTCTCCCCTATCTTCTCCACATGTCTGGTGGTCTCCACTCTGACTGTTATCTTATGTGAAGGTTGGCTAGGGGCTTATTTTCCAGTTGGTGCTTCAGACCCCCCCCCCCCCCACTTAATTTATTTGAATAAACATGGCTGCTGTGCTGTGCACCTTCACCCCATGAGCTCCTTCAAATCTTCTCAAGGTTGTTGGACAAGCTGTTCTGTCCTACTGTTATGACTGAAATACCAGCATCAATGTCCTTTCAGCATGACAGAAGAGCACCATGCAACCTAAAAGAAAGTCTTACTGTTGGTCTGCGAAGTACCATGTTAAAACAACTGCACTCAGTTAAATAGCTACCAGAGTACACAAAAGTTACATGCTGGTGCTCCTCTGAAGAAAAAATGTACTTACGCACAGACCACTTCCAATAAATATGCCAGAGTCAAGTTACCCTGCTGTTTCTGAGTCCGTGCCTTCACCCAATTGAAGTTAATGTTTAAGGCTGAGACCTATTGTACACCCCGGGAATTCAAAAAACATTCAGTGTTTTCCCCCATTGATCCATACCTCACACTGGCTGACACCTCACTGTGGAATTCTCTGACGAAGTTGTCGATATTAGCCTCAACTCCTATGTCTCTCAGCATTCACCAAAGTTTTGTGTGGTTCACATGGTCAAAGGCGGACTTTAGATCCATAAAGGCTAAATAGACATTCCCTCGCTTAGCTATGATGTTTTTGTTAATTATTGCCTGTAGATTTAAGCACTATCCAACAGTGCCTACTCCTGCTCGGAACCCATATTGAAGATCAGACACAATATTATTTTCCTGGGCCCAGACCTCTAAGCGATCCAAAATCCTTCTGCCTATAATCTTTGTTAATAAATTAATCAAGGAAATGGGGCAATAACATTTTGGGTTACTTCTAGCTCTTTTATTAGAAATGGGCAGAAAGAACGAATGCGACCAAGACTTAGGTGACCCTATCTTAGTTAATGCATTCAAAACATTAGTCAGGAAGGCTGCCCGAAAGTCGACATTATCTTTAAATATATCTGCAGGGACCCCATTGGGACTCAGTGCCTTCCCCGTGGGGCACCTATTTATGGCTGCTATAACTTCATGAATTTTAATCATCATTCCTCTAACATATGCCACTGGTTCTCCTAACATTAGGTCACCAAGATGATTTGATAACTTTGGATTGCCATTCACATCTCTGAAATGTTCAACCCCTCTATTGGGGGGCAATACCCATACCAATCTCTCCTTCATTGTGGTTGTTAAAAAAGGGTCTGTTTATCACTTTCCAAAAAAACACAGAATTCATCAGATTACTAGCTGCTATCAGGCACTCACCAGCCTCAGATCTGATCTCACTCTTCCTGGTCTCAAGTGCTGACCTGTAGGACCTACAACACATCCTAACAGGTTTGACACCTTGTGGGACCGTTTCCATGGATTTTAATAGGGCAGCGTGTGCTTTGGAGCAGTTGGAATCAAACCATCTAACAAGTTTCCGCTGGCAGTTCACAACCTGAAGGGTAAGCATCTCCTAATTGAAGTACACAGGAAGTCAAAGCATGTTATAATCTCAGTGGGGCCCCCATCAACATCCAAGCATGTAAGGAGTGCCTCCCTATTAAACAACTTCATTTTTTCAGTCCTATTCCATTTCTGTAAAACGCCTCTGATTTTAGTGGTGACCAAGGGGACAGATTCCCTACAAGTTTTCAGGAGGGGTGCAACAAGAGAGGAGAGTTGAAAGTAGGCTGTGATCGCTTAATGCATTTTCTCGAATTTCATACCCTGATAGGAGTCCTAACATATCCTCTGTATGCAAAATGAAATCAATGATACTACAGCAGTCCCTAGCTGGGACTGTTGGCTTTAGGATAAGGGAGCCAGCAAGTGAGTCAAAAGCAAAGTTCAGTCTGTGCTTAACAATAAGTTCATTAAGAGAGTCCCCATAGAGGTAGTGACTAAAGTGTGTTAGAGGTTCACCATGAATATCGCTTAGGCAACAAGTCACCATGCCTACACAGTCACAGCAATGGGTATTGAAATTGTCCATCTATAGAACAGAGAAAACAGACCCCAGAATGGGTGGAGAAACTCTCTAGCTCCTTACTGACAGTACTGATGATAGTGCAATTGTTGGTATAGAAACAGTTGTTGTATTAATTAGTAAACAAAAGCTTCATAGAGTAATGCTCCAACAAGAGGATTTGAAAATGGCAAGATCTCCCATCTACTCTAATAACTTGACTGGGAAATGAAGTGGATATCTGTCAGAGTCACCAGATCCTCGGGGTCTGTGCACGTTCCCAACACTTCCACCACAAGACAGCTCCAATACTCTGATTAGATTTATCACAGAGTCTAAGAGAGTCCAAGTGGGGAAAAGGGGATTAGGACGGGAACAGCTGGGAAGGAGACCTGTAGGAAGCAAAAGGTTAAAACACAACATCAAAATTACATCTCATGAAATCAGTACCATGCTACAACTCTAAGCTTCGTCTTCTCCGAAAAACATGAACAACCCTAGAATAGTCCTAAAACTTACTAGGCTTTAGATGACCGAATGCCTGAGGAGGAAACAGGAAAAGTTAAATAGGACTTTCAGATTCGAGTACTTTCTTTAGCATGAGAATCAGGAAACACTCTGAGCAATTTCTAAACAACCATATGAATCTCCTTTTAAGAATATCTATCAGAAACACACAGCATTACATCTAGAACTCTGGTATTGTTGTGTTCATCTCAGAAAAAACATTGGGAAGTGAATTGCGCACATTGCAGATTTTTATATGAGTATTAAACACCATAAAGGATTGTGCACCATGAAATCACACAACGTAGATTCAAGGAATAAATCACGCAACGTGTCAACTTGAAATGCTACCAAGAAAATGTGTTAGAATAGTAGCGCACAGTAATTTACATTATTTATACACGAGGAAAGAATTGCGCGTGTTGCCGATTCAAATGCGACCATACAAATGCCAAGAAATGGTAGCGCAAATGAACAACATGAAAAGCACTCAGGGAAAGAATCACGCGTCTTGTCGATTCAAATGCCACTATGCAAATGCCAAGAAATGGTAGCGCACAATGATTAACATGAAAAAACACTCAAGGAAAGAATCGCGCGTATTGCCGATTCGAATGCCACCATGTAAATGCCAGAAAATGGTAGCGCACAATGAACAGCATGAATTACACACGAGAAGTGAATCGCGCGTTTCGCCGATTCGAATGCCACCATGTAAATGTCAAGAAAAGGTAGCGCGCAATGAACAACAAAGTTAAATGCTCATGAAA
This sequence comes from Pleurodeles waltl, assembly GCF_031143425.1. Classification (NCBI taxonomy): domain Eukaryota; kingdom Metazoa; phylum Chordata; class Amphibia; order Caudata; family Salamandridae; genus Pleurodeles; species Pleurodeles waltl. The sequence goes on along the minus strand of NC_090444.1, from coordinate 1,666,829,067 downwards.
CGAGTTGCACGTCTTGCCAACTCGTAAAACATCATGTAAATGTCAAGAAATAGCGCGCAATGAACAACAATGTAATAGAAGTCAAATCTTTATGGAATAAATTGCGCGTCCTCCCTATTTGCAAACCACCATACAAATGTCAAAAAATGGCAGCACACAAGTAATCTGTTATTCATTTAAGAATTAAAATCAAGAATATGAAAATTCTCAATTACGGTGTTGGGAAATGTCCAAACACCGTCTTACCGCCTGGAAACAGTGATCACCAATGAGAGATGAGTGCAGAAGACTGGAAAATCCAAATAGGCCGCCGGGACAGGAGCTCAGGAAGAAGCTGCTGCTCTGCACCGGGACCTCTGAATAGTGAGCCCAGCCTAGAACCACGCCCAGGCATGTTGCAGGGAAAGTCTCTAGAAGGCCCTGGAAAGGGACCACACCCTAACACACTCTGAATGTCTGCAGCAATACATTGCAAATGTACAGTATTTATAAGCACCTTAAAAATTAATCTTTTGGATGGAATTCTGCAATGCAAAAGGTTAAACAATAACATATCATCACAATGCATAAATGACATTATCTTGCGAGTGTTGGGTTTTTGCATTCTAGATGCCCGTAGAGCGCGCACTGTCCTGGTGTTGACAGTACTCCCCTCTCCCAGGCGCGCTCTAGGGCCTGGTTTATCTGGATTGAGACGATGAAAGCGTCTCACAAGTACTGAAGCATGAACATCAGATGCGGAAACCCATGAATTACTTTCAGGGCCATAACCTTTCCATGAGATTAAGTACCATAGGTTACGCCCTCTCAGTTTAGAGTCCAACACTTTCTTGACTTCATATTCTTCTTCCCCTTGTACTAGAACAGGAGCTGGATGAGGGTGGACCTTTTGGACTGCCTTTTTTAAAAGGGAAGTATGGAACACTGGATGAATCCGTAATGATTTTGTCAATTGTAGTTTATAGGTCACAGGATTGATTTGCTGAAGAACAGTGTAAGGACCTATAAATTTGGGGTTGAATATGTGCTTCTTCTTGAAGTCTATATGTTTTGTGGAAAGCCACACTTTGTCACCAGGTTGATACTGCGGTCCCTCACAATGTTTCTTGTCATAATGCTTTTTGTATTTTTTTTTGGCTTTTTCTAAATGTTGTTGAATCGATTTCTGAGTTTGATGCAAATGTTGAATGATTTCTGACACAGCTGGAGTGAGAGAACTTTATTGAGGAATTGTGATGGGCAAGGTGTCAGGATGATAGCCAAACAAACCAAAGAAGGGTGTAACACCAGTAGACGTGTGGAAGGAGTTGTTGTAGGCTAACTCAGCTAACCAGAGCATTGATGTCCATGAATTAAGTGCTTTTTCAGCGTAAGCACGTAGGTATTGCTTCAAAGTCTGATTTAGTCTCTCCGTTTGACTATCTGTTTGAGGATGGTGGTTAGTAGATAGGGTAGATGTCACTTGGAGTGTTTTACACCATGTCTTCCAGAAGTTGGAGGCAAATTGCGATCCCCGATCGGAGAGGATCACTTTTGGCAGTCCATGATAACGAACCACTCTATTCAGTAAGATAGTTGCCAGTTCACTAGAGGTGGGTAATTTCTTACAGGCAATGAAATGTCCATATTTCGTGAGACTATCTACTACCACCAGAATTACTGAATGCTGTTGAACCACTGGCAGACCTGTAGTAAAGTCTAAAGAGATGTGTTCCCACGGACGACTTGGGGTTGGGAGTGGGTGTAACAACCCTTTCGGTTTTGAATGACTTGTTTTAGTGCGAGCACAGACTTCGCAGTTGTTTAACATTGTTTTTACATCCTTTGTTAAGGTAAGCCACCAAAAATAGCGTTGGATTAATTCAAGAGTTTTAGGAGTACCAGGGTGACCTGCTGTAGGTATAACATGCAACCAATGAAACACTATCTTGCGAACTTTGGTAGTGGGCACGAACAAACGAGCATCGTGAAAGGGTAATCCTTGCTTGATTGATCTTTTCGGATCTGCTTGGGCCCACGCCTGCCATTTTTCAACAGTGAATGAATTGCGGATGTCTTCAAAGAAATCTTCTGTTTTTATGATACATAGGACTTTGTCAGGAGCAATGATAGCTCTGAAGGTTTGAACTGCAGGCAATGTGGTAGACTCTTGGCGGGACAAGGCGTCAGCTTTGCGATTATCTTTACCAGGCCGGAAGGTTACCACAAAATCAAACTCGGCAAAAAACAGCATCCAGCGTAATTGCCGAGGAGTCAAAAGTCTGGCAGAACTCATGAATTGAAGATTGCGATGATCAGTATATACTGTCACAGTATATTTAGCTCCCAACAAATGATGTCTCCATTCTTTAAAGGCGTCACAAATCGCCAGAAGCTCTTTTTCAGCAATGACATAGTTTTGTTTGGCTTTGTTCAACTTCCGAGACATGTAAGCTACAGGATGAAGCTGACCAGTGTCTTTGTTTCGTTGTGACAAGACTGCTCCTATCGCCACATCTGAAGCATCAGCTTCCACTATGAAAGGTCGATCCGCATCTGGATGAGTCAAGACTGGGGCAGTGGAGAAAGCTTCTTTCAAAGTTGAAAAGGCTTGGTCTGCTTCTGGGGACCATACAAATTTTTCTTTCTTTCTTAATAACTTAGTAATTGGAGCCACTGTCTGGGAGAAATGATTGATGAACCTCCGGTAAAAATTTGCAAAGCCCAGGAAACATTGTACATCACAAACAGTCTTTGGGATGGGCCATTCAGATACGGCTTTTACTTTCCTTTCTGCCATCACCATACCTTGAGGGGTAAGGATAACCCCTAAAAACTCAACTGTGGTAACATGAAACTCACACTTGGTTAGCTTGCAATATAAATGGTGTTTACGAAGGGCTGCCAAAAATTTCTTGACATGTTGAACATGTTCATTCTCATTGTCTGAGTAGATCAAAATGTCATCAATGTAAACTTTGGCAAAGATATCGAGGTACTCTCTAAGAACGTCATTTAAGAAAAATTGAAATGCTGCTGGAGCATTGCACAGACCAAAAGGCATGACAGTGTATTCAAAAAGGCCATATCTTGTTTTGAATGCCATTTTCCATTCGTCACCCTCTCTCATTCTGACCAAATGGTAAGCACCTTGAAGATCAAGCTTCGTGTAGATTTTTGCTTTCTTTACTTGTTCCAGTAAGACCGGAATTAGAGGCAAAGGATATTTGTTTTTGATGGTGATTTTATTCAAGCCCCTATAGTCGATACAAGTTCGAAGCTCTCCGTTCGCTTTTGGAACAAAAAACAAAGGAGAAGATGTGGGAGACTTAGAGGGGCGGATGAAACCATTCTCTAAGAATTGATCCAAGTATTTTCGTAAATGTTGATTTTCATGTTCTGACAGGACATACACACAACAGTTGGGAAGTATCCCCCCTGGGACTAGATCAATTTGACAGCCATAAGATCTATGAGGAGGTAAGTTCTCTGCTTCCTTCTCATCAAATACATCTTCATAAGACGAATACTGTTTGGGCAACTGAACTTCTTTCTCTGCGGCGGTAGCTATGTAAGAATGGCAAACTTCCGATTCTTGAGACCTTTGGAGACAATGTTCTTTACATAGCACTGAAGAGAACACGATCTTTCGTTCTGCCCAATTAATCTCTGGATTGTGATGAGTTAACCATGGCAAGCCAAGGATGATCCCATATTGGGGAGCATGGATCACGTCAAGGATGAGTTCCTCTTTATGTTTCTTTCTTTGATTTTTACCTTCACAAAATTTTGTCAAGGGGATAGTCTGAAGAGTTATCGGACCTCCAGTCAAGAGTTTTCCATCAACTGCCTGGATGGGTTCTGGGGTCTTCTTTTCAATATATGGGATCCCCCATGCACGAACCAATTGGGCGTCAACAAAGTTTCCGGTAGCCCCAGAGTCGACTAGAGCCTTCTTGAAATAGGTCTTTTTCTTGACCTGAACTCTTATTCACAATTGTAGATGTTTGGATTGTGAAGGATCCACGGTGACACCCAAGAGCAACCCTTCTCTGCAACTTGGGTGCTTTAGATTTTCCGACTCGACTGATGCATTGGTTGCAACTTTCTGAACTGGGCCTCGCTTGCTCTTTGTTTTGATTGGACAATCTTTGGCGAAATGACCTTTCCGCCCACAATAGAGACATTGCCCATTTTTTCCGCTTAGGCCCTTTTCATCTTTGGTCAAAGGTCTCCTGATGGTTCCAATTTCCATCGGTTCCGGCGTTCTTTCTCTCGGAGTTCTTGAGTCTTTGTTATCATGATCATGCCAAGAATGTTTTTCAGTCTTTTTACGCGTTCCTTTTCGTTCATTTAAACGATGATCAAGCCTCAAGACAAGGTTTATTAAATCTTGACAGTTTGCAGGTTGTGGGTCGATTTGCGCTAAGATGTCTTTTAGCTCCTCTTTGAGTCCCCTGTAAAACAGGGCCGCTTGTTTTTCTTCAGGCCAGGATGTCTCAGCGACCAGCCGATTAAAGTTGGCTAAATATGACACTAAGTCCTGATTCCCTTGGCGTAAGCCTAATAATTCACGATCTGCTGACTGTGTTACAGTTCTACGATCAAAAACTCTCTCAAATTCACGAACAAACTTTTTCCAGTTGTACAACAGGGGACTATTTTTACGCACAAGAGGAATAGCCCAGGTAGCTGCATCTCCAGACAGATATGACAACAAGAAAGCTACTTTAGACTGGGCATCGGGGAAAGTATGTGGTCTGCAGGTGAAGTGAAGTTCCACTTGAACCAGAAAAGATTGCGCTTTCAAGGGATCACCTGAGAAGCGTTCTGGGGGAGCTAAAGGAATGGCTGAAGGAACATTGAGGGAAATGTTAGTCAGATTACCTCCAGAAGTCTGAGAAGAAGTACCTGGCCAAGACACACCTGTGGGACTTTGTTCTTTCTTCTCAACCTTATTCTGTAACTGACTCACCCTCTCAGCTAGACTATTTGTCAAATCCTTTGATGATACCACTTCTGACTGGAGTTGGGTGATAGCCTTGACTAGCTCGTCCAGTGTGGCCATGCTGAGAACATACACAAACCAGGAGGATAATAATTTGTGTGCTCACTATTCTGTCAGAGTCACCAGATCCTCGGGGTCTGTGCACGTTCCCAACACTTCCACCACAAGACAGCTACAATACTCTGATTAGATTTATCACAGAGTCTAAGAGAGTCCAAGTGGGGAAAAGGGGATTAGGACGGGAACAGCTGGGAAGGAGACCTGTAGGAAGCAAAAGGTTAAAACACAACATCAAAATTACATCTCATGAAATCAGTACCATGCTACAACTCTAAGCTTCGTCTTTTCCGAAAAACATGAACAACCCTAGAATAGTCCTAAAACTTACTAGGCTTTAGATGACCGAATGCCTGAAGAGGAAACAGGAAAAGTTAAATAGGACTTTCAGATTTTAGCACTTTCTTTAGCATGAGAATCAGGAAACACTCTGAGCAATTTCTAAACAACCATATGAATCTCCTTTTAAGAATATCTATCAGGAACACACAGCATTACATCTAGAACTCTGGTATTGTTGTGTTCATCTCAGAAAAAACATTGGGAAGTGAATTGCGCACATTGCAGATTTTTATATGAGTATTAAACACCATAAAGGATTGTGCACCATGAAATCACACAACGTAGATTCAAGGAATAAATCACGCAACGTATCAACTTGAAATGCTACCAAGAAAATGTGTTAGAATAGTAGCGCACAGTAATTTACATTATTTATACACGAGGAAAGAATTGCGCGTGTTGCCAATTCAAATGCCACCATACAAATGCCAAGAAATGGTAGCGCACAATGAACAACATGAAAAGCACTCAGGGAAAGAATCGCGTGTCTTGTCGATTCAAATGCCACTATGCAAATGCCAAGAAATGGTAGCGCACAATGAATAACATGAAAAAACACTCAAGGAAAGAATCGCGCGTGTTGCCGATTCGAATGCCACCATGTAAATGCCAGAAAATGGTAGCGCACAATGAACAGCATGAATTACATACGAGAAGTGAATCGCGCGTTTCGCTGATTCGAATGCCACCATGTAAATGTCAAGAAAAGGTAGCGCGCAATGAACAACAAAGTTAAATGCTCATGAAACGAGTTGCACGTCTTGCCAACTCGTAAAACATCATGTAAATGTCAAGAAATATCAGCACGCAATGAACAACAATGTAATAACGAAGTCAAATCTTTATGGAATAAATTGCGCATCCTCCCTATTTGCAAACCACCATACAAATGTCAAAAAATGGCAGCACACAAGTAATCTGTTATTCATTTAAGAATTAAAATCAAGAATATGAAAATTCTCAATTACGGTGTTGGGAAATGTCCAAACACCGTCTTACCGCCTGGAAACAGTGATCACCAATGAGAGATGAGTGCAGAAGACTGGAAAATCCAAATAGGCCGCCGGGACAGGAGCTCAGGAAGAAGCTGCTGCTCTGCACCGGGACCTCTGAATAGTGAGCACTGGAAGTTGGGCTGACTCTCTTTTATAGAGTCTTGGCCCAGCCTAGAACCACGCCCAGGCATGTTGCAGGGAAAGTCTCTAGAAGGCCCTGGAAAGGGACCACACCCTAACACACTCTGAATGTCTGCAGCAATACATTGCAAATGTACAGTATTTATAAGCACCTTAAAAATTTATCTTTTGGATTGAATTCTGCAATGCAAAAGGTTAAACAATAACATATCATCACAATGCATAAATTACATTATCTTGCGAGTGTTGGGTTTTTGCATTCTAGATGCCCGTAGAGCGCACACTGTCCTGGTGTTGACAATATCAGGGTTAGTAACCCACCCTTGGCCCCAGGTAGCTGGTGTACAGTAGGACATATAGCCATGGATCTAACCATTGAGATGACACGTTTTGGAACCCAAACTAGTCACATTCCATAGTGTTCCTCTTTTTCCTGTTGTCTTTGGTACAAAAGTCACACTGTTGCCTGATGTAATGCAAGAGTGTCTAGGTGATTTATGGCCACATAAATCATTATTACCATCAATATGGCTTTTTAAAGCATCACAAGACCTGGACGTAAAAGAAACAGTGCAATTTGTTATTTGTCAGTCTACAAGATCTCACTGGGCAAGTGCAGCATATCTTTTATGAACTGGAAGATGGTGTGTTAAGATATCAGCTTCACTCTACCCTTGGACCCCAAGATCAATTTGTGGTTTGCGAGTCATGGTTGTTTTTTGGTCTGTAGAAGAATCCCAGAGGAACAGCTAATATTCTGCTGTGGGTCTCCATATGGTTGAAGAGTCTCAAAAAACTTCTTCTAACTAAAGACTCAGATCTAAAGTTAACAATGACACAATCATCATCATCGAATTTAGGACTATTACCAATCCATGCAACTCTTTGTACCATATTGATATCCCTGTGTAGGATAGTGCTGTCTTTCAACTGCGAGTTAAACCAGTGAGTGATCTTATTAAGTAGCTGATGATGCCTTTCTACTTTGCCAGGGGCCATAGGAGGAAAACCTTTCAAGATGATAGTATAGGGCATGGTAGCAGGTGGAAGTTCCAAAAAACGCTGATTCGCAAATCTCAGGGAGCATCTCTCTATGCTGCTGCTTTGTACAAGAAGGGTGAGTGCCTTAGTTCTCTGTGCGGAAGGCAGAGCCTTTCTGTTTGCGTGAACAATTGCCACGGCTGAGTCTTGATGGATACATCCTTCGTTGGCAAGTCTGATCTAAGCCCCACATTAAGGTGGAGTTTCAAAAGTAGGTTTTCAATTTCCACAAGATGGATTGATGCGGTTTCCATAAAGCCATTCCTCCAGTTTTTCAACTGCAAGATAAAAAAAGTTAGAATCCCTTGTGGACATAGCTGCTTTAGTGGGATTTGTTCTCTTAGAGGTGTGCTTGCTGTGATGAGGACAAGCTTGACCCTTTTTTGGTACTACCATTAGTGGAGTCTCCGACACCCTTCTTTTTCTTGCCTGGAAGTGAAATACACAGTGAATCAAGACTCTGGGTATCGGCCTCTTCAATGGTCACTGGCACATCAGAAACACAAGGGTTGGCCCTACTTTTTCTGCAGCCACATCTTCCAGGGTATGATTTAGTTGACAACAATGCATGGAATGGTCAGAGATCCGTGATGTCATTTTGGGTAGGGGCCCCAAGTTTCCCTTTGTTGGTCCCTGCGGCATTATTTATCTACACTGTAAACGCATCAACTTCATGTTCAATAACCCCCATAGTATTAGATTAAAAAATGGCAATAGAGTTAAAGGTAAATCTTTCCTTACCTTGCTTTTCTACATATTTCCTTTAGTGACAGGGGATATAAAGAGCACAATTAACTACCTGGAAGAAATGAAAGCTAGGGCCACAAGAAGTGGTTCAGCCTAGCCTCTTCCGGGCTCTGATGTGCACAGATGGGACATCTCTTGGCCAGATCTTCGCCCGGGAGCATCCCAAGCCGCCTCACACTATGGAACGGTCCCCCGCGACCCCTCCTTCTCTCTTGAAGCAGAGGGTTGTGAGCAGTGTGGTCTTGTGAGGGCAGGCAGTGTACACTGAAGTCCCCATAACATAACATAACAAAACATATTGGTCTGTTCTCATTCGATTGAGAATTCGGGTTGAACAGGTCAAAAGAAAGGTATGTACCTCAAATGTGGTGGTTCCAAAATAGTAAACTGGGAATCCCATTCAGTAGCGCACAGGTATTGAACAAAAACAACTATCCCCTTAGCATTCCAGTTAGCCTTAAGTCCAGCATGCACAAATGAAACACTGTATCACCTCTTTAAAAAATTTGAAAATGTCCTTAATTCTTCTATTATACATGTCTGTTCATTTAAAACACTACCTATGCCTATATTTCCTAACTCTACACCTTTTTATCATTGCGGAAAATATGCAGACACAGCAGTAGGACATTTGTGAAATTTCACATTTTCTTATTTCGGAAACTGGATGTTTCTAGTCGGAAGCATGGCAATTTTGCAAATCGGGCCATTTGCGACTGGAAAAATGCTTTGTACATCTGCCACTGGTCCCGTCTCAGAGCAGGGCTGATCCAGATGTAGGCTCAGTGTGATCTCCCTGTGAATACTTGGCATCTGGCATCTTTTGAGGGTCAAAAACTGGGTTGACTAGTTAAGGCAGGACTCAAGAAGGCGTAGTCACAAAAGTATCTGAGTACAGGAAGCAGGAGTACACTTATACATACCTTTATATGCCTTTGTGAATCGGTCATGAAACGTCCAAATGCCTATGCGTGAAAGTGCTAAGAGGGCACTGTCCTTTCTAATTGCACTAACCTTATAAGAATATGACCAGAATATTCAAATTTTAGATATTTTAAGACAGATGCACAAAGGCATACAAGAATTCTACAGGAGTACTACTTTACATTCTCCAAATTGTCATTGTGTATAGGTCCCTATGTGTTCCATAGTTATGATCCCAGACCTTGGACTGTTCTGCCTCTGTCATCCTCCTGTTTGCATCTGCTATAGCCACTGATTTAATTAGCATTGCCTGACCTGTGGTTGTGGCTGGCGCATGGGCGTAGGAAGTGTGGAGGATGCAGGGGGTGTATCCCCCTCAGATTTTGGAGTGGGGGCAATATGGGGGACAGGTTGGGGGGGATGAGGGGATAAAATAATTTCCCCTCTCACTTCCATGATTGCCAGGCCATTAGTGCGCAAAACCGCTATTTATAATGGCCCTGCACTTGAACTGCTGACCTGTTTTTAGTTATATGTGACAAATCTCATGGTCACAGAAAGAAGGTGAAGCAGAAGGCCACCTATGCCCTTAGCCCTTTTGTTTGTGCGGTTTACATCTGCTCGCTTTATGCACGTGTGAGGACAAAGGGTGAGAGGAGGAGAAAGCAGTGTTTCCTGATTGCTCGGCCATACCCCTCCTGCCACTTTGAAGAGCAGCCCTGCAGGGCAATGAGGAAGGTCTAAAGAAGGAACAGAGTCCCACTCAGCTTTACAGTGGAGGCTGAAGAGGAGCCTCACTGAAAGACAGTATTTGCCTAGGATCACACCATTTGGTGAAACAGGGAGCCGAGCCCAGATTGTATCTTTTCACGTTTCATTATTCAGCTTCTAGAAGGGTATCTCTTTTTAACATCTTTGCCTAATGTTTTTACCCAATTAATGAAGGATTGGGTTACAGCGTGGGTGACAGGGAGAAGTCACGTTTTATTTTGGGCAGTTTTGCCTAGCATTTTTTATGTTGATTTTATCATTACATACTTAAGCATATTCGTGTATATTAGTATCTTTTTTGTTTTTAATTTTCTAACTTGACTTGCATCATAATTTGTTTTATTAATTTTCGAGTTTTATGAGTACAGAGAAAAACAAAATCAACAAATAAAAAAAGAATAATGGTTACACTCCAGGATACATTGTTGATAGTCAAGCAAGGCAACAGCAATACAGTGTTTCTATCAATGTATCTGCATAAATCTGCACACATTTCACAAAGTTATAGGGGAATACAGTGAGTGCATTCCATGCTCATAAGAGCGAGTGCAAAAGGCCCTAAATAGCAAGATACATTTTGACCATCACAGTAGTTAGATTACATATTGTAGTGTAGTCTGCCAGATCTCTGTGTACTGGCAGCATATATATCACAGGCATAGAATGCTTACTCTACTATGTGGGTTGGGCTATGAGAGGTCGATGTTTCAAAATCGTCATCTTCAAATGAGTGGAATATAAAAGGTACAGAGTAGATTCTAGATACCTTTGGGCCTTGAAGAAGGGGGTTGTAATTCTGCATATATTCAACTTCTTGTGTTACAGAGGGCAAGATCTCTTAGACCGTCTTCAGACTTGTATCATAATTGATTCATCATGAACAGGAAATCAATCAATGTCCCACTTCACACAGCACCCCTCCAAGTGATGTAGGGTTGCAGTTAGTGTACAAGCCTGGTAAATAGGGTATGGACGTTCAGTGTGCAGGATCACACAGCCTTATGTGGGGTTATATTTTCAGTACACAGGTCGTAATATAGACTGTAACACCAAGAGCTTATTCAGTGTACATGCTACATGTTTTCACTGACGTGGAGCTGAGTTGCCCACGATCACACAGAGGAGTAGATCTGCAGTCTCAGAGGACAGTTTACAATTGTTGCACTGGATCGCTTCTGACATCTCCAGTGCATTTTTAATTTGCTTAAGGAGAGAGGCATGATCGGTGTGGCACAGAGGGTCTGAGGGGAGAGGGATGATGTGTCCTGGACCCAGCGGGTTTGCAGAGAAGAAGATGACCTCTGCTGGGCATGTAGGGTCTGAGGCGAGGGGTATGATCTTTCTTGACCACAGAGGGGCTGGGGGGACAAGGATATTCCATTAAAGCAAACACAAGAAGTAATTGTACACCCCACATCCTGAACTCACAAATGAAAAGGTGCTGTCATGTGTGACAATGAAGGAAAAAGAAGGCATAGTGAAACTGTCTGCTTGGGATCAGACAGTTTGATCAAGCAGGGAAGCCAGGTTTGACCTCAGTTTTTGCAGTTTTTCATTGTGAAATTTAGCCACTAGATGGTTACCTCTCTTCGGTTATACATCAAAGGTTAATGCGTTGTCTTCTAACTCTTTGTGCCTCAGACTAGATATAAAGGATCAGCTCACTTTGGGCTCAAGGGTCCTAGAGGAGCTCAAGCTGAGCCAGAGCCAGACTATAAAGTGTTGCCATATTGCTAAAAGGCTATGGGGTGAAGTTCACCTTTATTTACATGACCTGTTTATTTTTTACAGCCGACAAGGTCTCACACATGAGCAAGCTAAGTCAATCCCACCCCTTCTTAGCACACAGGAAAAGAAAGCAAAACAAACACACGCTGTCTGGTTGTAGTGCTTTCCTCTTATTTAGTTTCTAAGCACTAACATAACACAACAGAAATGCACTTCTGAGGTCAAAGAAGACCTTTATTGTTATTTTATTCTTCCCCAACCACAATGTTTATGAATGAATGACGAATTAGTAGCTTTCAAGTCCGCGTTAATCAAACAAAATATATCAGTTTGCAATATACACAGCAGGTTATATTTATAAGATATTGAATGCAAAGCAAAACAAATACTTCACCGTGTAGGAACTATTTTACAGCTACATCTTTCTAAGGTCTGCAAGCTGATGACCCCTGTCAGCCGCGAGAAAGAGTGTCATCTACCCACACGGGATGCTGGCAGCTGGCGCCAAGCTCCAGCACGAGGTCCGGCAGATTCGAATCTCACTCTCTGCAGCCTGTTACATTCGTTACAAAGGTGTGCCCCCTCCTCTCAGACCTGGGAAACTGAGCAAGCCTTTTGGAGACTGGCCAGGTCTCCAAGACTACTCCTGTTCCCAAGCTCAAGGGAAGAGAAACGACGCCCATGTACTCTCTCTTATCAGGTCTAGTCTACTGTGAGAGCAAAACATCTTGGTTCTCTGGTGCAAAAACACAGCTTGGAAAAATACAGAACTCCACGTTAAAGGCAATGGGCAGCTAACCTAAATATCAAATGCAATGTCATGTTAAAGGCAATAGGCAGCTAACCTAAATATCAAATGCAATGTCTAGTGTCATGTCAAAGCCAATAGGCATCTAAGCTGAATACAAAATACAATGTCTTATATCATGTCAAAGCCCATAGGCAGCTGAGCTGAATACAAAATGCAATGTATAATATCATGTCAAAGCCCATAGGCAGCTGAGCTGAATACAAAATGTAATATATGATATCATGCCAAAGCCAATAGGCAGAATATCTAATAGCATGTCAAAGTCAATAGGCAGCTAAACTGAATACATCATGTCAAAGTCAATAGGCATGCAATGTCAAAGCCAATAGGCGGCTAGACTGGATACAGCGTGTCAAAGCCAATAGGCAGAATACAGAATGTAATGGCTAATGCAATGTCAAAGCCCATAGGCGGCTAAACTGAATACAGAAAGCAATGGCTAATGCCATGTTAAAGCCAATAGGCAGAATACAGAATGTAATGACTAATGCAATGTCAAAGCCCATAGGCGGCTAAACTGAACAAAACATACCATGTGCTACTGGTGAACATTGAGCAACTAATATGCGCAGTGGTGAAACACAAAGTCATTGGTCAAAACAAACTTTATCAAATGGCAGGACATTCCGCCCTTTGACCAATGAATTTTTGTTTCACATATCTCATATTTCAAACAAACAAACAAAAAAAACATCAGCACAAAAAAAAAACATTATGACCAAAGCAATCCCTGTAAAGCAATAGAAGTGAATTAACACATTGATTTCATAACCTTTCACATCAGATACATCTACATAGAAAAGACTGGGCAATTTTTTTTCTGAATGAGTCTCTAATTCAACAGTGTTAGCAATTTGATGTGGCATGAGTTCTGCTCATGTAAAGGTGCATGGTCCACCTGAAAGGTTTGCTGGAAGATAAGCAAAAGTCAGAGTTCCATACGAGAGGGAAAAAAAAAAAAAAAAAAATCACAGCTTGAAGAATGCAATCAAACAAGTTGAACTTGTCAGAACATCAGCGATGGTTGTTACCCGATGCGTATGTGCTTGCAGTGGTGACAATGGCTCATGGAATGGCCCATATCAGTGTGAAAGGGATTTGTAAGTTGTTGGCTCCAGTATGGCAAAATGCTGGAATTCCTAAATGTGCAGAGAATGTGGTCCATGGTGCTGGCACTTTACTCAGCCAGGTTCAGGTTGGGGGTTCGGTCCCTTCCCCGACCCCACACGCACACACCGGAAGGGGGACCACACAGCACACTCAGGGACAGTGGCGAAACGTGGTAGGATCTGCAAAAGAAACAAGTATGACTTTTCTTGCAAATAACATTTTTCATTTAAACTGCACCCTTTCTCTTTCTTTCCCTGTTTTATTATCAGGACGTTTTTGGGGCCCTTTGTTATATTTTCTGCAGGTTCTGGAGGGTCACTTGGGGCGTCAGCCCACACATCAGCACTGAGGTTTTTATCTGCTGCACCACAGCTTCCCTTTTCTTGCACTGTCAGAAGGGCTGGGGCAGACTCCTTCTTTACCAAACCTCCATTCACTGCATTTTTGCCAAGTTGGGCCATTCTGTCTCCAATTTGTATGAATAAATCAGATTCTTTTCTAGGTATCAGCATAATTTCGATTTTTCCTTGGTAATTTGCAACAATCACTTTCCCTAAAACCTGATCACTTTGCCATTTCTGTCCTGGTAACTTTCCTCTCCCCAACTGCTCTGTGACTGCTTGCATGACAGATTGCTTTTGTGCGTGCTGCACAGTTTTTATCAAATCTAGAGGAATGTGCATCTCTCTCATCTCTGCCCACCTGTAAGTGGCTTTTTCACATTTCTGGGGCACCCACATAGCCATCCCCACTAAGGCAGAATTCTGGGTGAACACTTCTCTCTCTGCATTTTTCTCATTAACATCTGCAAGGTAATTGAACCAGTTAGGTACAAGCCATGTGGCTAAAACATTATCAAAGAACCAAAAATCAGCATAAAAATGACACATCTCACGTAGCTCTTGCTTTAAAATCTGACACACATTATACAACGCTGTTCCTTCTACGGTACCAGAAAACAACATTTCAGTCAATGAATCATTAGTAAAACAAACATGCTTTTTATCTTCAGTAGACACGAATTCAAATGGTGCACACAATTTCATTGATAATTCTTTTATCTGTGGTACTCTAGCCCTGTCTTGCAAGTACCAGATCCATTGTATGATTCTAGCTAGGGGCAGTATTTTCTTTCCTTGTTCATGATTTAAATGTACATAAGTATTTCCTTCTTGCACTGCGCAAAAACCTAAAGTCTGCATTATTTCATTTGCCAAATCACACGCGCGCAGCTGCATATAATTTTTCACAGTGACCATATACAAAAGTGTTAGGATTTCACTCAAATGAGGGCTATTCTTTTTCCAAAAATCAAACAAGCTAATGAAACTCGGGGTGTCTTGCTCTAAAATCTTTCGTTTTACTTGTGCATTTTGCAACGGTAACTCGTAAATCACATTCTGGTCTCTCTCCTCCGTGTTATCAGTTAAGGAATGCATTTTGGCTGCCAAAAACCCTGGCTCACAGGGAAACTCAGTGCAGCTCGGAGCTGTCTTAACCCCCTCATTACTGGAATGGGACAAGAAAGATTCTTCAAAAACAGCCCTTTTATAACTTTCAGTCTTATTTTGAATTATTGTATCCTGGCTAATTTGCTCACGTAAATTCCTATTTTCATGTTCCAACTTCCTACATTTCTCCTGCATTTCTCTGTAAGCAGATAAAGGTATCCAGACCTTTCTGTCATCATTACTTCCAAAACACACTTTTTCTACATATATACAACGGGAATTATTTCTCAAAACAACATCAGGCATTTTAGCTACACATGCATTTTCTTCTGTAATTCCCCAAACAGAAAACAATTCACAGTTTTTCTTAGCACCATCAGGCAGTTCATCAACACATGTATTCTCAGACATGGTCTGCCGTGCTACTGTGATTCTCCAAACAGAAAACAATTTCTGTAATTCTCCAAACAACAAAAAAAACAATTACACTTTTAAAGTGTGCACTTAGAAATCTACCAACTCGTCAAACCCTTTAATCACCTCTTAATGACCGACCCCACGACTCCAGGTACCAATTGTAGTGCTTTCCTCTTATTTAGTTTCTAAGCACTAACATAACACAACAGAAATGCACTTCTGAGGTCAAAGAAGACCTTTATTGTTATTTTATTCTTCCCCAACCACAATGTTTATGAATGAATGACGAATTAGTAGCTTTCAAGTCCGCGTTAATCAAACAAAATATATCAGTTTGCAATATACACAGCAGGTTATATTTATAAGATATTGAATGCAAAGCAAAACAAATACTTCACCGTGTAGGAACTATTTACAGCTACATCTTTCTAAGGTCTGCAAGCTGATGACCCCTGTCAGCCGCGAGAAAGAGTGTCATCTACCCACATGGGATGCTGGCAGCTGGCGCCAAGCTCCAGCACGAGGTCCGGCAGATTCGAATCTCACTCTCTGCAGCCTGTTACATTCGTTACAAAGGTGTGCCCCCTCCTCTCAGACCTGGGAAACTGAGCAAGTCTTTTGGAGACTGGCCAGGTCTCCAAGACTACTCCTTTTCCCAAGCTCAAGGGAAGAGAAACGACGCCCATGTACTCTCTCTTATCAGGTCTAGTCTACTGTGAGAGCAAAACATCTTGGTTCTCTGGTGCAAAAACACAGCTTGGAAAAATACAGAACTCCACGTTAAAGGCAATGGGCAGCTAACCTAAATATCAAATGCAATGTCATGTTAAAGGCAATAGGCAGCTAACCTAAATATCAAATGCAATGTCTAGTGTCATGTCAAAGCCAATAGGCATCTAAGCTGAATACAAAATACAATGTCTTATATCATGTCAAAGCCCATAGGCAGCTGAGCTGAATACAAAATGCAATGTATAATATCATGTCAAAGCCCATAGGCAGCTGAGCTGAATACAAAATGTAATATATGATATCATGCCAAAGCCAATAGGCAGAATATCTAATAGCATGTCAAAGTCAATAGGCAGCTAAACTGAATACATCATGTCAAAGTCAATAGGCATGCAATGTCAAAGCCAATAGGCGGCTAGACTGGATACAGCGTGTCAAAGCCAATAGGCAGAATACAGAATGTAATGGCTAATGCAATGTCAAAGCCCATAGGCGGCTAAACTGAATACAGAAAGCAATGGCTAATGCCATGTCAAAGCCAATAGGCAGAATACAGAATGTAATGACTAATGCAATGTCAAAGCCCATAGGCGGCTAAACTGAACAAAACATACCATGTGCTACTGGTGAACATTGAGCAACTAATATGCGCAGTGGTGAAACACAAAGTCATTGGTCAAAACAAACTTTATCAAATGGCAGGACACTGGTCCAAATTGTGACTCTGAATTATGTTTCCCAGAAGTTGTCATAGACTGGAATTCACCCTGCTTGGCACTGGGTCAGCAACATCAGGGACCTCTCACACCATAAGCAAAGTACAGTCAGTGCTGCAGCATGCAGTCTAGATGGGGTTTATCAGTGTCCAGCATTCTTATCCAATCTAATAAACACAATCTGGTCCTTATAAGTAGCTTTTACCCAAATACCTTATTAATATGTTTTATAGCGAACCACCATACTAAATTGACTTTGGTAAAGCTTCTTTGACAGCTGGATCATTCACTCATGGAGCTAATTTAATCAAAAGCTTATGGCCTTGGTCAAACTGTTTCAAGAGGTCTGAGCACATTGGTAAAACTATCCTGTGGGGGAATTGAATGGCTGAGAGTCTTAAAACACAGAGGTGAAAGCCAGGACAACTTTCAAAGGGATATTTTAAGCAGTTTCCTCCCATATGACGTAGCACTGAAAAGGCTTGAGTGTGCGATTTTGGTGCTAGGTAGATGAAACCATTGGAGGAAACCTGTCCTCTAATACCCTCCACCTCCCATCACACAACAGATAACCCATTGAGAAAGTTACAGTTGTCTTAGAACCTGCAATATAGACTTTACCTCTCAAATGGACAGCATTAGTAAAGAGATATGACTTGTAGTTTGTTGATCTTACACCACCGTGTGAACCCTCCATCACAGCTTTCTACACCCACCACATTATTATGATTTGACCTATTAATACATAGGTCACATTGCAAATAGCACATCCATTTTAAAACCAGTCAGTGTGCAAATTGCACATTCTGGGAATGATTATAAGTGTACCTGGCGCTCATTCTGTGGTTATCTGGCTTGACAGCAGAGACCGGTGTTCAGGTTGCCAACTAAAGTAGAACACTCTTCCTCGCCCATAGGCTAGAGACCAAGATTTTAAATTAAGCCCGTTATTTGATTGGAGCCACATTTTTACTTCAAACATGACCTGTAAGATTTGGGGGGTCATTACGACCCTGGCGGCCAGCGGAACACTGGCGGTAATACCGCCAACAGGCTGGCGGTATTCTGCCAGTGTATTATGACCGTGGCGCATCAGCCACGGCCATACCGCTGGCCCCTCCACTATACAGCCAGGCTTCCGCTGGGCGGTCATAATCCCAAGGGCAGCACTGCAAGCAGCACTGCCCTTGGGATTATGAGTCCCCAACCACCAGCCTGTCCATGGTGGGAAACACCGCCATGGAAAGGCTGGCGGTATGGGGGACTCGGGTGCCCCTGGGGGCCCCTGCGCTGCCCATGCACTTGGCATGGGCAGTGCAGGGGCCTCCAGGCACAGCCCCATCGCGCATTTCACACCCCGAATTTCGGGCAGTGAAATGCGCAACACGTGCTGCTGCACCCGCTGCACATCAACATTGACGCCGGCTCTATTATGAGCCGGCTTTAATGTTAATGTGACTTTTCCGCTGGGCCAGCGGAAAAGTCACAACAGGGGGCCAGCCATACCGCCAGCACTGGCAGTATGTTGGCTTTCGCGGCTTCGGCGGTCTTTTGCAAAGACCGCTGAAGTCGTAATGAGGGCCTTGATCTCTTCTGAGTACATGAAACTGCATTTAGCCCATCTACCTCCATCTGAAATACATTTTTGTGCTTTAATTACTCTGCTTCTGATGCTTATAATAATGTCATCCTGCAGTAGAGTCATGTTAAAGGATCCAAACTTCTTGCTAAAAAATTATACAATTGGTTTCTGATTGTTAGCCAATTCTAATTGTATGGAAGACAACAGATAACATATATCCTCAGCACCCAATTGTTTTTTTCTAACTATTGCCATTTGAAAATGTTTCTTTGCTCACCAACCTCCCCATGCTATATTAATAGCAGCAATAAGATAACTAAATGCTAATTTGGTTTCACAGAATAGTGATGCACATTTATATAAATGTGCTGCCCACCACCTTCCAACTGTGCCACTCAACTCTTCATAGTCTTTTTCTCCCATTTTATAGCAGTGCCCATCCTAGTATAGGGGTTCAGAGTGTTTTACATCACACACACATTACACAGAAACAATGAATCATACAAGTGTGTAAATCAATATACAGGAAATGCTACAGAAGACAAGTATCAAGTATCTTTATTTTTGAACAGTTAATCAAAATCACTGCAAATGTTTAAAAGAAGACACAAGATCATTGCCAATTAAAAACAGTGCAGATAAAATAAGATGTTAAAAGAAGCATATGTTTGCATGTTTAAGCAAAAGCATTGCACATTTTCAAAAGAACACGTAGGATCAATACTAAATAAAAACAAAGAATACACAATAAGATCTAAAAAGAAGTACAAAAAATGCTAAAGAATGCATTGTGGGCTACAAAGTATAGGAGTCACATATAATCCACACGGGCAAGTAATTAGTCTGGAGAAACATAAACTCAGGGTTTAAAATGTAACACAATGGTCAGGTTTGTCTACACTAATAGGAATGTATTACTACAGAAAGAAAGCCTTCTTAGCAGTTTCAGAGTATTAAAAAATATTTTTATAACTGTACTTTTTTTAACTTATACATTGCAGTTTGCATGCAGCTCTTTGTAGCTGGTGCACAGGGATCACTGGCAGCATATTAGAAATAACAATATACTATGGACAGAATATAATTGTTAAAAATGGGGTCTCTAGTTGGCAATGGTTTGCACCATGTCCAAGTAGGGAGCCTCACTCTAGTCAGGGTAAGGGAGCCACGCAGCTAAGATAACCCCTGCTCACCCCCTCTGCATATTGGCATAAAGAGTCAGGCTTATCTCAGAGGCAATGTGAAAAGTATTTGTACATACACACACAGTAACACAGTGCAAATACTACAGAATAACTCCTCACCAGTTTAGAACAATAGCCAATATGTATCTGAATAAAACAAGACCAAAATAACAAAAATCCAACATACACAAGCAAAGATAATAATTTTTAACGGTTAAATCTTCAATAAAGCACTTAGAAACACAATAGCTCCAACAGATGAATCCAGGAGCTCAAGATGCGAAGTGTCAACTTCGCGGTGTCGCAATCACATCACGGGGCCACAGATGCTGTGGCAGAGTCGGGTGTCCCGAAATCGGGGTCACAGCACTCAGGACTCCCGCTGTGGTGGGACTTCAGAGCAGCTGCAGCGGTGTTGGGCCTGCAGCTTCGGTTGTGGTCATTGCACTCAGCGGCGAACAAGGCTCCGGTGCAGGCAGCAGCGCAGAGTCAGACAGTGGCGCTGCTTCCGAAGTCATTCTGGAATCGATGTACTTGGTTTATTCTTAGTTTCATAAGAACTCACTTCCAAGGGCCCAGGAACTGGATTTGGTACCACTTGGCAAGTCAGGACTCTCAGATAGAGAGCTCAGGTGCTGGTAGATGAAGTCTTTGATGTCCCTGAGACTCCTAACAGGAGGCAAGCTCAGTCCAAGCCGCTGGTGAACCTCTGGAATCAGGAAGTAGAAAGCAAAGTCCAGTCCTTTCACTCCCAGGACAGAAGCAGCAGGCCAGCACAGCAAAGCAACAGACAGAGTATCAGTCCCTCCAACAGCATCTCACTCTTCTTCCTGGCAGAGTGTCCTCAGTCCAGAAAGATTCTAAAGTTGTTGTCTCAGAGGTCCAGTACTTATACTCATTTCTGCCTTTGAAGTAGGCAAACTTCAAAGGAAAGTCTTTGTAGTGCACATGACCCTGCCATTCCTGCCCTGGCCCAAGATACACACTAGGGGGGTAGAAACTGCTTTGTGTGAGGACAGGAACAGCCCTATTCAAGTGCAAATGTCAGCTCCTCCCACCACTCTAGCCCAGAAAGACCCACCAGGATATGCAGGGCATACCTCAGCTCCCTTTGTGTGTCGTCTAGAGTGAATTCTCAAACAGCCCAACTGTCATCCTGACCCAGATGTGTATTCCACTGTCAGACAGAAGCACAGAATGGTTAAGCAAGAAAATGACCACTTTCTAAAAGTGGCATTTTCAAACTTACAATTTAATAACCAACTTCACCAAAAGATGTATTTTTAAATTGTGAGTTCAGAGACTCCAAACTCCAAATCTCTATCTGTTCCAAATGGGAAATTACACTTAAAAGATATTTCAAAGTGATCCCCATGTTACACTATTGGATAGATAGTCCTTGCAATAGTGAAAAAATAATTTAGCAGTATTTCACTATCAGTACTTTTAAAACCCACCAATACATGTCCTACCTTGTAAATACACTGCACCCTGTCCATGGGGCTGCCTTGGACCTACCTTAGGAGTGACGTATATGTAGTAAAAGGGAAGGTTTGGGCCTGGTAAGTGGGTGCACTTGTAAGCGCACATAGGTAAGTATAGATTTACTATCCTTAACTCCACATCTGCATATCTTAAAGACATATATATCGTCAAGGTACATTCTAAAAGTGGCATTTTCAAACTTACAATTTAATAACCAACTTCACCAAAAGATGTATTTTTAAATTGTGAGTTCAGAGACTCCAAACTCCATATCTCTATCTGTTCCAAATGGGAAATTACACTTAAAAGATATTTCAAAGTGATCCCCATGTTATCCTATTGGAGAGATAGTCATTGCAATAGTGAAAAAATAATTTAGCAGTATTTCACTATCAGTACTTGTAAAACCCACCAATACATGTCTTACCTTGTAAATATACTGCACCCTGTCCATGGAGCTGCCTTGGACCTACCTTAGGAGTGACGTATATGTAGTAAAAGGGAAGGTTTGGGCCTGGTAAGTGGGTGCACTTGTAAGCGCACATAGGTAAGTATAGATTTACTATCCTTAACTCCACATCTGCATATCTTAAAGACATATATATCGTCAAGGTACATGTAGGAAACGTGTGCTTACCTAAAGAAATGTACCTTCATGATATTTTTGACTCTGAAATTCTTGACACAATATTTTGTCCCGTGATATTTTTGTTTCCGATATTCTGTCTAACCACCAGTGGATAGCACACCCTCCTCCATAACAATGATTGTAACTTGAACTGCAAAGAACAAAAGGACATCTGTGCAAAAGCAGTAACCCACTTGGCTATCTACATAAAATACAAATCTATGATCTGTATGTTACATGTTGTGCTTTGCAGCAGGCACAATAACCCTATATGCTACTTTATCATGAGTCAAAACTAACACAAGGCAAACTCAGAGCTGTCCAGCAAGTACATTAATCACCAGACTTATCTTGGCATTATTATTGTGTGAAAATTGCTGGCCACATGGAGAACTCTGCTGCAGGTGCCATTAACCCCATAAGATATTTTTAACTGCAGCACCCCCCACTCCTGAGGTTAGTGCCTATTGCCACAGTGCCGGTCGTACCGCCCTAAAGCTGCCTCCAAGCAAATGCCTTTGCTCTGTTTGATGCCCAATTCACAAAATAGAAGACAGGGAAGCTGGCTCCAAGCGAATGCCTTTTGCTCTGTTTGATACACATCTCACAAAATAGCAGACAGGGAACAGAGTGGGATCTGATCTGCTTGTCTGTGTCTTGTGTCACATGGCTACACTACCTCTGTGTGTGTGCACTTTTCACACCGTAGGCTTCTTGCGTTTGCATGAATCTCATGTGGTGTGCTTCTCATATTTGTTACCATCACACATTGTAATGAGCATTATATAACATGCTGTTCATTTCTGTGAAAATCCCAAATATGAGGCTTTTGTGTTTTTGTGCATCCCACACAATACTCATTTGTGACCTTCCACCTGCTGTATTCACTTGTGTCACACACAAACACTTTTTGTAGTGTTTAAAAGTATCACACTCAGCCCCTCATATTTGTGTTCATCACTAACACTCACTTCTGAGCTTCGCCCATACACATCTCTTGCTGCATATCTCACTATACCCATCTTCAGTGCAAGTATATAACTTACTATACTTGTGTATGTGTATCGCACAGCAGGCTCCCTCACATTTTAAGCATCTCTCTTCCACACAAAATATTGTTGATCTCATTTTTGCAAACATCTAAAAAATGAGGCTTATTCTTATTGCAAACTTGTCTCATAAGGCTTCTCATGCTCATGTGCAAGAAATGCAGTTCGAGTGCACTCTACACTCATTTCATCCATCTGCAATCACTTTTCCCATAGATTAGACAACAAAAGTTTGAAGTTTTTGTTTTAAAGGCCGTACAAATGTGTTGAAAATAATGCCATTGTGTCCAATGTGCTCGACGATCTGTGTAAAAGCTGTACAAAAAGTAATGGATAACTACAAACCTACTCTGGAACCCCTAGAACAAATACCGAATTCCAGGATAAGTGGCAATGTGTCTGCATGTGCTCATGGTTTGCTGGTACAAGTTTAGAAAGGAACAAACCTCCTAGGTCTTCAGATTGGTCTCCAAGTACTGCGGCTTTTAGAATGTTTGAACATTGCCATGCAACGACGCCAGAAACCTATATTAGGACAACTATTAACTGCTGTGAATGTAGCAGAAAGTGCAATACTAAAGCTGTGCAGTGATGGCTCTTTCGAAAGTCTGCACAACTACAGTAACCAGTATAGTGTTTATGCTGCTAAGTACCATCTTAATGCCATTGAACTGCCATGACTGTGTTGATAGATGATGGAGCAGCAGAATTTTTTCATCCTGAAACTGTCAGGGATTTCCATCACCCTGAGTATTTTGATAAAACCTGAACAGCTGCTTTTAACAGGCAATGGCATTGACGCTATTGCTCAGTATGAAGAAATTGACCCTTGCTGCTTTCCGCTCAATTAGCTACATTATCAAGTATATTGAAGTACTCCTCAGTCCTAGAACTGGTAGACATACTCTGATAAATGCTTTCAACAGAGAGAGCTTTCTTTACATAGGATGATAAGCTACTAAAGATCCTGTTAGTTATTTCTGTATCTTCCTGGAGGCTGAAAGAAGCTTCAGTGGTTTCCTGCGACTGAAAACTTTGCCAAGATCAGCTATGTCCCAGAAAAGACTGAATCGTGTTGCCATGGGCAACATACTTAAAGAGATGGTGGATTGATCTGACACACAGGCAATAGCAAAATAATTTGTCCTCTGCATTAAATGAGACAAGAAAATATTTTATTTTTTTCGACTTAAAGCTCATGACATGATGGCTGCAACAAGAATGGTTTCTAAATAGCCCACTTGCATTTTGAGGGTTAGAAATGTAATGTAGAACATTTAGTTTGTTCTTCCCTTTTTTCCCTCCCTCCTTTATTTGCTTGGAGGATGACGATGCAAGGTTCATCAACATGTATTTTCACATTTAGTTTAATTACTTTGCAAATATAAATAACAATAAAACATACCTTTAGATTGTTACATCATCCTACCTCTCTCCCTATGTCACTTCAAAACTACATGATTGTGTATGGTATTGGAGCCTGCAGTTCATAAACATCCGGCGATTTGCATCGGGGGCAATGGAAAGTCTCCAGGCTCCCCCCCCCCCCCCCCCCCGAATTGTGTTGTCTCTTACGGCCTTGGGCTGGAGCGTAGTGAGGCTCAGGGCAGCTGCACAAGATAGAAGGTATCTGAAATGCTTTCCTTCGGATCATTGGCTACCAATCGGCTAGCGTTGGGACACTCTTCTGAGAAGCCATGCCCTTTATAAAAAACAATTTAAAAAAAGTATCGAGCACTATTAAAAAAGTGATTAAAGTTTGTCTTGATCGTGAAAGTGCTGGGACAAACAGTCAACAGCAAATCAGGCTGTCTTTGTCTTAGAGGGAGCCGTGCAACCCGAAGCGTCCTGTTCTGGAAAAACAAGCACACCCATATTTCGTGAGCAATGGCGTCGCCCATTGTGACACACAAAACCATACCTCGTGGAACGTCCATAAGCAAATATTGCTCCCCAGCTTACATTGTCTAGTTCCTGGAAGTTGGATCCCTCATTGAGTGCGATATTCTAATAAAACAAGACCTCTCTGGTCAGCAGAACACTCTTTTGGGCACTGTTTGTTACTGTTTAAAGAATGCCACAATCAAACCTGCGCTTTGGTAAGGTACCTCTCTCCGAATCTGAAAGCCGCAAAGCAAGTTTCACAATCGCATCATTAAAAGGATTACGAAAGAATGAACGCAAGATGTTCTTATTCCGGGTAAAGCGCTGTGAATCTGCTATGGAATTTCGGGACATATATCACGTGCTTCACGTGCTTTAAGAAGTCCCCGAACGAGCGCGCGCCTCATAGGAGCTTGTTTTAGGGGAGATACTCAAGGACGTCATTTAGGTCGCTGCGACCCCTGCCTTGCCCATTGCTGACCCCTGGCAAAACCAGTGCCAGACACACAAGGGCAGCCCCACTTGCCTTCTTTTTTCTCAATTGTTTATTACGCTGAGAATTCATAATATTTTTTTATTAACAATTAGTATGATAAGGAATGAATCACAATTTGCTGAAATATGGCCCTCCCTCGCAGCCGAGGTAAGTAAAACATCATTTTAAATGCATGCTGTGGGAGCGCTTGCGGGTGAGTGTATTTATGTGAGAACCAGTGTGTTTATGTGCAAATGCGTGTGTATGTGTAAGCATGTGTATGAATGAAAGTAAAGGTTAAATGATGATGTGATCTCTGGTACCCTTGGCATTTTGCAAATTGATGTTAATGGAGATACCACACAGTAGAAACACACGTTTCTCAGGGAAAACACTGGTTATTTTTTTACTAGAAGGGCTAAGTATTGGTAGTATGGTGCCCACCTGGCATAGAGGGAGTTTTTTTTATATAGGACTGCAAAAAATGGCAGTACAAAAGGTGAATTTTATGGATTCTTCCGAGATGAATGCCATACCTTACTACTGTTTCAGTGCATTTATCTACTATGTTTTATATTACGCTGTTTCATCACTGTGCTTTGTGTGATTACCTTTAGGTATATTAGAGCCAGGCTGGCAAATCTTTCTTGGAATGAAAGCAACAGAAAACTTGATTATTTTCTAAACATTTTAAAACCCATGACAAACAGTTTCGGAAGCATTAAAGTAAGTGACTCTTTCACCTTCTGCTTCTGAAGACGATGTGAACAAAAGCATCTGGCTCACTTTCCGGCCCACTAGACATCAAACCTAAAAACAAAATAATGGGGGGATAGATCCAGGCCAGATGAAATAAACGTAAACATCTCAAGAGTACTCCATAATCATCATACCAGGGATATGTCAAATAGTGCACCACCATATGCTGCAAAGTGGACCATTACCCATTGTGTAGCTTGCCCCCACTAATGGCATAACAATCTGGTTACTGGAAATTGTAAATGGTCATCTTCAATATCAGAGATTGCCAATTATGGTCAGGAATTAGAAACAGTCATTGGGTTTTCCACATCAGTCTCTTTTTCTCCATCTCGAGTTGAAGACCGATGAAACACAGGCCTGAAGTGAGAAGAGTCTCTGGTAAGGGGCTTCCCAGGTTGTTGGACAGTCACCATGTGTCCTTTAGTCGATGCTACTTGAAAAGATTCAGCATTGTAAGGAGCATAAGATTTTCTTTAACGTGACCAGTCGAACGATCAGCAAATCTCCTTTTCTGAATGACAGATCTTTTTCCTGTTCCCTATTGTCTGCATACACTTTCACTTTATGTTTTTGAACCAAGTCCCTTGTACAAATTATGTTTTCATTACTGTTTCTTTCTGTGGCCCATTGGGGTATCTTGGTTGCTACTGCTCTCCCGAACATCAAAGTCGCAGGACTTTCACCTGTGGTCAAGTGGGGTGTTGAACGGTAAGCTCATACAGTAGAGTTCAGTAATGTTTTTAGACTGAGTTTCTCAAGAGTTACACGCTGCATTGCTTTCTTTAAAATACTCATAAAACGCTCAAAATGTCCATTGGCCTTTGGCCATAACAATGTGATCTTTTGATGCTTTATGTTCAGATGCTCCAGAAATTATTTAAATTCTTTGCTGTTGAAGGGTGGACCATTGTCAAACTTCAGAAAGGCTGGTAAGCTCCATATTGCAAAGATGCCATCAAGTTTTACTCGCTCATGTGTCATGGATTTGAGATCTTCAACCAAAGCAAAACGGGAATATTCATCTATTACACCATTAAGTGATGTCCATTATTAAGTGGATGAAAGAAATCAATGGCTACTCTCTTCCAGGCATGTTTAGAGAGTTCTGACATGTTTAGAGTATGGTGAGTGACTTTGTTTCACAGGCAATTGCATATGTGACATGCCTTGAGTTCCTTTTCGACTCTTTCATGTAGAAATGGAAAGCAAACTCAGTGTTGGAGAGTTCTCTTGGTCCTTCATGAGCCACTTCTGTCTTAGACTCTGGAAACAGGATTATCGATCCTCGTGGGATAACTCCTTTCTGAGTTATAGACAATTCATCTTTAACATTCTTGAAGTATTGATATTCACCATCATTACTGAGAGGTCGAACGTGTTTGTTCAACGAATGATGTGTAGTTATATCTTTTAGCTTTAGCAGGTCACTATCATGACTCGTAGCATACAGTACATACAATACAGCAGCGGGTGTACTTCACTTGCCAATGAAATTGACGTAGGCCTCAACCGTTTTGGATGGAGTATCATGACCTTGAACAGGCACTCTCAAAAAGTAGTCAGCAGGATTTTGATCCTTTCTTGGTCGATGCACAATTGTATATTCTTACTCTTGCAATTGTAGTCCCCATCATTCAACTCGAGGAGGCATCTTGA
This sequence comes from Pleurodeles waltl, assembly GCF_031143425.1. Lineage (NCBI taxonomy): Eukaryota > Metazoa > Chordata > Amphibia > Caudata > Salamandridae > Pleurodeles > Pleurodeles waltl. Next base: position 1,666,801,392 of record NC_090444.1, on the reverse strand, counting down.
CTTTTGGATTCCCGAAGATGGTCAGTAAGGCGTGATGATGAGTCACCAGCATAAAAGGCTTTCCGTACAGGAATATATGTAAATGTTCACAAGCCCATGCTACAGCCAAACTTTCCCTTTCAGTCTGTGAGTAATCACGCTCTGAGATAAACTTCTACTAGCATATGCCACAATCTGTTGTCTCGCATTTGGGGATCCACTATACTGTGCAAGTATAGCGCCTAAAACAACAGCTTTAGTCGCAACTACAGTCTCGGTGTGGAGCTTTGTATTGAAGTAAGCCATTTCTGTAGCATTTTCTATGGCATTTTTGACTCCCTTGACACTCTTTTCACATTCTTGTGACCATTTAAAAGAGACATATTTTTTGTTAACTCTCGGAATGGAGCACTAACAGTGGCAAAGTCCTTTATGTATCATGAACAGTAACTGGCCATTCCAAGAAAAGAATGTACCATTGAAACATCTTGTGGGGTCTCAACATTGGTCATGGCTTGGAGTTTTGCAGGATCAGGCACCATGTCCCCATCAGAAAAGATATGGCCAAAGAATTTCAATTTTGGCTTCTTGAACTCACACCTGTATGCGTTTAAAGCTAAACCTGCATCATTGAGTGACTGACATAGTTAAATGAGGGCTTTATCGTGTTCCTCCTGTGTAGCTCCAAAAACCAGTATGTCATCACTATTGTTAAATGCATTCACAATAGGTTGTGTTAGACCCGGTTTACTGGGCACCAGCACTTGACTCTCTCAGGTTGGCGAGGCATAGCAGTCCAAGGCTTACTCAAGGAGGTGAGGTAGGTTTAGACATTCAGAATACAGGGTACACTGTACCACCAGCTAATAAGATCAATGTCCAGTCAGTGCTTTACTTTTTAAAAATAAATGTACTTTAATACACATAAGAGAAATATCCCACACATAAAACTAGGATAAACAGTGAAAACCAGACATCTCTACAACTCTCTGGACCAGGGTTCTGACCCCAAACAGTATTATAACAACTACACACTACGCAGTATACAAACACAGTTAGCATGTAGACACACAATTAGCAATGCATATTACAGACCATGTTGCAGAGGGTTTCTCTCATTCGCTAGAGCCATGATACAAAACCTTGTTTGGCAATGGTGTAGTTTCAACATGATGTGAAGTTAAATGTTCCAGATCAGCCCCAGAACCCACCATCCAAAAAACAATAGTGCCTTCCCGTCCTTAGCAAGGACACCACTCTGATGGCTTCAAGGATCTGATCACAGGTGCCTAATGTCTTGGCACAGTCTTCTGGAGTTCCACTATACCAGTAGCCACTGGCTAGTTGTAGGAGGGTATTAGCTGGCCAGAGTGCCAGTACCCCTATGTGTCACAAAGAGAAAGGTAGGGGGCCTGTATCACAGGAAATTCTTCCCCCGCTTCAAAGGCTTGGTGGAATCAAGCTTCCCCATCTCCCTCTGTTGATGTTATGCAAGCTTCCTTATCTTGAGCAGCTGTTTGCAATTTCCTTGTCTTCCAAGCCAATGCTGCTCTGCTTGACAAGCCCCACAGCTGAACCTTTGCATCTGTATTCAGGTTGCTGATTGATCTTTTTGCTCTTTAACAGCTGGCAAAGTCCTTCACAGCAGAATCCATCTATCACAGAGAAAACTAAGGCCCATATTTATACCTTTTTAGCACCGCATGTGCGCCGCTTTTTGATGCAAAAACGGCGCAAACTTGCAAAATACAACTGCACATGCAGCGCTAAAAAAGTATAAATATGGGCCTAAGTTCAGACACGGTGAGCAAGCTTCCTTGTCTTTACACGGCGGGCCCACAGCTGGCTTCTATATGCTTGTTAGAACTGAACACCAATCTTGGACAACCACTGAGGCCGGACTTTAATCACCTCTGATTGATAGGCTGATCAGAGGGTCTGCTACTTTTGAATCCTGGGTGCTCCTCCAATCATAAGACCTATCTGTGTCATGCTCACTGCGTGTATACGACATGTATAGGATGAGTTACTGGGCTTCAGGACAGGCACTTGGTATCAGCCAGGGCTATTCCCCAGAGAGGAATTTTAATTAACTCGAGGCCAGAAGGCACTGACCATCATCCCTCCTAGTAGAGTTACGACAGCTAAACACAGATGATAGCAATTGTCTTCCTCACCACCACCAAGTTTCTCCAAGGAATAGCGAGGGACACAGGGGAGCTGGAATTTCAAGAAGAACAGCTGAGCTCACATTAAGCGCAATGGCTCACCTCACCATTCTCCCCTAGGGAACCTACTGGCTCTCAAACACATGTCCCAGGTAGACAAACACAACAGGACAACAGGCAAAGAAGACTGCAGAGGGTGGCTAGTAGTCCCCCCCACCGAGAGTACAAAGATACAGGTATCCCTGATTATATATTTATTGCTGCCACCACTGTCAGTCTACCACCACCTTGGTAGAGAGGGCAGTAGCCACTCTCTGTGAAACAGGGTTGCACTATGTATGACCCCTCGACCTCAGAGCTAAGCTCTAGGGTATTAGTCAATGTAAACAGGGAGATCCTCAGTGGACATACATGTTTGTCATGTTCACTAAGGTAGTGATCCAGAAACCATACAGTAACTTTTAAGTGACTTACCTGTAGATTACCATAAGGCAGGGGAAGCACGCTCTCCAGAGACATGCAGAAGACTTACCATCCCAACATATGCCCCCCCAGATCAGAATGGTCGGTGCTTACTCCCCAGTGGGAGAAGCTTGTTATCTGATTGGGTAAACCGGAAGGAAAGGCCATCTGCATTACCGTGCTGTAAGCCTGCTTTATGTTCCACAGTTAAATTTATTCCCTGCAGAGATATTGAACACCTGAGCAACTTTGGGTTCTCCCCCTTCATTGCCATGAGCCACTTGAGGGTTTTGTGATCTGTCTGTACCACAAACTTCACACCAAACAAGTAAGGCCTGAATCTTCAAAGGGGCCCACACTATGGTAAAGCATTCTTTTTCAACAGCAGACTAGTTCAGCTCCCATGGGAGTAGGCAGCAGCTGATAAAAGCCACCAGATGTTCCCTTCCCTTCTCATTGAGCTGATCAAGAACTGCTCCATCTTCTTTGTCTGAAGCATCAGTCTGCACAATGAAGGTCTGACTATAACCAGGGGCCTTCAACACAGGTGCATTGCATAGTGCTGTCTTCAATTCATCAAATGTCCTCTGACACTCTTCAGTCCAGATCACCTTCCTGGGCTGCATCTTAGAGCTCAGGGCTGTTAAAGAAGCAACTATAGTCCCATAGCTTGCTACAAGTTCCGGTAGTAACCAGTAAGACCCACAATGGTCCTTACCTGGGTGTGGGTAGTGGGAACCTCCCAGTCCAGCCACTGCCTGGACTTTAGTCTCCAGGGGGTGAATATTCCCATTACCCACCTGATACCCAAAATAAACAATAGAGGGCTGCCCAACTTGGCATTTGGTTGTCTTGATGGTCAGCTTGGCACCCTGCATCCTCACCAACACCTGCTCCAGGTGTTTCATGTGGTCCTCCCAGAGGTTGCTGAACACAGCAATGTCATCAAGGTTCACCACAAAGAAGTCTTCCAGGCCTGCCAACACATGGTTAGGAAGGTGCTGGGAAGCAGCAGGGGCATTCTTCAATTCAAAAGGCATACCCTTAAATTGGTAGAGGCCCTCTGGAGTGGAAAATGCTGTTTTCTCCTTGGCACTAGGGGTTAAGGCAATCTGCCAGTAATCACTGGTTAGATCATAAGTACTAAGGTACTTCGCTGCACCTAACCTATCCACCAGCTCATCAGCTTGGGGAATAGGAAGGGCATCTGTTTTTGTCACAGTATTTAGATCGCAATAGTCCACACAGAAGCACGGTCAGCTGACCACTGCTTAGGAAATAATGCTACTAGGCTAGCCCAGGGTCTACGGGAGGGTTCAACAAAACCCAGGTCCAGCATTTTGGCCACTTCAGTCTTGATGCACTCTTGGACCCAGTCTGGCATCCTGTGTCTATGTCATGGACACAGGCAGGCAGCAGTCCTGGGGTAAGTGAAAAGGGATGGGAAAATCTCCCCAGCAGCTCTTTACATTCCACCTACTGTTCAGGTGTCAGTTCAGAGGCAAGCTTAACTCCCTCAACTTAACCATCCTTCTCATCACCTTGCAATAAGTCAGGAAGTGGATCACTCTCCTCTTCCACCTCCTCAGCCATTGCAAGTAAAGAAACTGTGTAATCCCTGTGAAGACACAGCTTCGGCCGAGTTACATGGAACACCCTGTGGGGCTCCTGTGCAGCACCTGTGTAATCTAAATACTTGACATTAAAAACCTTCATAACAACTTTGTAGGGGCCACACCACATGCTCTCCAGCGCCCGGAGACAAAATAGCTTCGGGACCCACACTTCCTGGTTCTTGTGGAACTCAGTCAGCATAGCCTTCTGGTCATACCACTTGCTCATCAGCTCCTGGCTGGCTTGAAGATTGTCCTTTGCTTTACTCATTAGCCTGGCCATCAGCATACAGAGGCCCTGCACATAGTCAACCACATCATCCGCTAAGGGTACTTCATAGGCTAGCTCCAACAGGAAATTCTTGTGCACCTGAGGAACCACCAACCTTTTGCTGGTTTCTGAATCTGGATCAGCGGGTTCACTGTAAAGGAGTCCATCTTCCCAAGCAACCTTGTGCATTCCGACTACTCCAGGAGAAACCTGATCCTGAGCAGTCTTCCGCAGACCCACGAGTGTAGGACACTCCGCCTGTGCCCTACAAAACTCCTCATGGGACAGTCCTTCTGCCAAAAGCAGCTCCTGCAGCTCTGGCAGGGACGTAGAATCCAACACCTTATCTGCCTCTGGATGCTCACCCTTCTCTCCAACTGGAGCAGGAGATGCAAACACCAAGACAGGTGCCTTTTCAGAATCTGCCCCTGGTTCTTGTTCTGGCCTAGTCCCTTCTAGTTTCTCTTTCTCTACAGTGGTCCAAACCCCACTAGAAAGTGGTTTAACAGACTGCACCCTTGTGAGCATAGCTGATAAAATCCAGGCCATATAGGCCTCAGGGCCTGGTACCAACCCGGTTTCAACCAGATCATCCCCCAGAAAGCACCCAAGCCCTGTTTCTCTCGCACCTCTACATCAACCATGGCGTTTTTGTTATTCACCTCTACTTCCACTCTGGCAAGAGGGTACTCCATGTCATCACCACTAGCTACAAGTCCATACCCCTTGGAACCAGGGATGATCTCCTCGGGTTTGAGATATTTCAGTTCAACCATAGCCCTGTGGGCATCAGTATCCCTCATTGCAGGAACCTTCCTGACATTGATACTAGCCACACTCATATACCTCCTCGAGTTAGGGTGATTATGTCTAAGGGCCTCTGGTTCGAGTTCGCAGATGTCCCTGGGGGCAAAGTTAAACTCAGTTGAACCTCCCTTCATGTCTACCCCCACTGAAAGCACACTTGCTATCACGGGTGCCACTAGCATCACATCCTTCCCTGGGCAGTCTGGCTTTAAGTGTCCCTCTCGGTGACAATTGTAGCATTTAATCACCTTGGGAGTGAAGGACCCGTCCCTCTTTTTCCCTTCAGGTGCTGACTAAAGGCCTCATTCCCCTTAGACTTCTGTCCTGGCTGACAGCCTTGGGAACTGTTCCGGCCATTCCCATCTCGTTTAGGGCTAAGTTGCTGGGAGTTCTTCTCCCACTTGGGCTTGGAATTGTGGTGATCCTGCCCCTTGTTCACTCTGTTGGCAAGCCACTTATCAGCCAACACTGCAGGTTTTTCTGGATCCCTCTCAGCAAGGTCAGACAAATACTGTCTGAGTGGGTTAGAGAACTCCTCCCAGAGGGGCTCTGCTATTATCACCTGATTCAGGGACTGGTAATCATTTGCTTCCATCCCTCTCACCCACTCATTTCAGTCTCTCACTATGTGATGAACCCAATTCTCAAAAGAAACTCCATCCACCTTCTTGTTCTCACAAAACCTCTTTAAGTACTGGTCTAATCAAAGTATCCCTTATGTACTCATATGTCAGACTGTCTTTCTCAGGCATCCTTTCAATTACCTCAGTCCCTTCCCATGGGAGGCAAATCTGTAGAGTTGCTGCTTTGGACTGACCATTCAGATATTGAGCCTTACATGCAAGATCAAAAGCACGCATCCAGCTTCAAATATCAGTGCCTGGGACATACATGTGTATTAATTCCTTTGGTACCTTGGTTGTGTTTTCCTTGCCCTTGGACTTTAAAGAGAGCTTACTGTCGTCAGAGCTAAGCCGTCTCTCCGCTGCTAACTTCAGTTTTTCTTTGTCCAGGTCTGGCCGCTCTTTTCCTAGTCCCCTATCCTTCTCTTTCTCCTGCCTTTCCCTTTCCCTCTCGTTCTCCTGCCTCTCCCTCTCCTTCTCCTTCCAAGCCCATTCTTCCTGTCTGGCCCTTCGCTGCTCCTTTTCTGCCTAATGGCTACGCTTATCATCTCCCTCTCAAATTCTCTTGCTTTCTCCTCTGCTAAATCCTTAGCTTCTTGAAGTTTCAGCTGGAGTTTCAGGGTCTCAGCTAAGTCAGTCCCTCCTAAGGGAGGCAACTCCTGGGGCAGGTGAAAAGTTAGCTCTAGAGATAGGAGGAGGTAAAAGTCTAAAAACAGGTGTAGGGAAAAACCTAGGGGAATGCTGTAGGAGGCTGGCCTGGCTTGTAGTGGGTACCAGAGGTACTTACACCTTGTGCCAGGTCCAGTTATCCCTTATTAGTGTAGAAGAGGTGTTTCTAGCAGCTTAGGCTGATAGAAGGTAGCTATGGCAAAGCAGCTTAGGCTGAACTAGGAGACATGTAAAGCTCCTACTATACCACTGGTGTCATATGCACAATATCATAAGAAAGCACAAAACACAGAATTACTAAAAATAAAGGTACTTTATTTTTATGACAATATGCCAAAAGTATATCAGTGAGTACCCTCAGTGTGAGGATAAGTTATATACACAAGATATATTTTCACAAACCAAAATTATGCAGATAATAGCAAAAGGAAGTAATGCATGCAATGTAAAGTTACAGTAGATTGTAATAGGAGCACATAGATATAGGGGCAACACAAATCATATACTCCAAAAGTGGAATGCGAACCACGAATGGACCCCAAACCTATGTGAGCTTCTAGAGGGTCGCTGGGACTGTAAGAAAACAGTGAGGGTTAGAAAAATAGCCCACCCCAAGACCCTGAAAGGTAGGTGTAAAGTGCACCTACTACCCCCAGAGAGCACAGAAGTCGTGATAGGGGGATTCTGCAGGAAGAACAAACACCAGTAATGCAACAACAGTGGATTTACGGACCTGAGTACCTGTAAGACAAGGGGACCAAGTCCAAGAGTTGCGACAGTGTCGAGAGTGGGCAGAAGCCCAAGAAATGCCAGCTGAGGGTGCAAGGAAGCTGCCACCTGTTGGAAGAAGCTTGGTGTTCTGCAAGAACGAAGAGGACTGGGAACTTCCCCTTTGGAGGATGGATGTCCCACGTCGTGAAGAAGCTTGCAGAGGTGTTCCCACGCAGAAAGACCGGAAACAAGCCTTGCTAGCTGCAAGGGTCACGGTTAGTGTTTTTGGATGCTGTTGTGGCCCAGGAGGGACCAGGATGTCGCCACTTGGATGAGGAGACAGAGGGGGCGCCCAGCGAGTCAGGGAGCCCTCACAGAAGCAGGCAGCACCCGCAGAAGTACCTGAACAGGCACTTAGAAGGAAAGTGAACCGGAGTCCACCCAAAGTCACAAAAGGGAGTCCCACGACGCCGGAGGACAACTCAGAAGGTTGTGCACTGCAGGTTAGAGTGTTGGGGACCCAGGCTTGGCTGTGCACGAAGGAAATCCTGGAAGAGTGCACAGGAGCCGGAGCAGCTGCAAATCACGTAGTACCCAGCAATGCAGTCTAGCGTGGGGAGGCAAGGACTTACCTCCACAAAACTTGAACTGAAGAGTCACTGGACTGTGGGAGTCACTTGGACAGAGTTGTTGAGTTCCAGGGACCACAATCGTCGTGCTGAGAGGGGACCCAGAGGACCGGTGATGCAGTCTTTTGTTGCCTGCAGTTGCAGGGGGAAGATTCCGTCGACCCACGGGAGATTTCTTCAGAGCTCCTGGTCCAGAGAGGAGGCAGGCTACCCCCAGAGCATGCACCACCTGGAAACAGTCGAGAAAGCCGGCAGGATGAAGTGATACAAGGTTGCTAGTAGTCGTCTTGCTACTTTGTTGCGGTTTTGCAGGCGTCCTGAGCAGTCAGCGGTTGATCTTTTGGCAGAAGGTGAAGAGGGAGATGCAGAGGAACTCTGGAGAGCTCTTGCATTCGTTATCTGGTGAGATCCCCAAAGCAGAGACCCTAAATAGCCAGAAAAGGAGGTTTGGCTACCTAGGAAGGAGGATTGGCTACCAAGAGAGGTAAGAGCCTATCAGAAGGAGCCTCTGACGTCACCTGCTGGCACTGGCCACTCAGAGCAGTCCAGTGTGCCACAAACACCTCTGTTTCCAAGATGACAGTGGTCTGGGACACACTGGAGGAGCTCTGGGCACCTCCCCTGGGAGGTGCAGGTCAGGGGAGTGGTCACTCCCCTTTCCTTTGTCCAGTTACGCGCCAGAGCAGGGCTGGGGGATCCCTGAACCGGTGTAGACTGGCTTATGCAGAGATGGGCACCATCTGTGCCCATCAAAGCATTTCCAGAAGCTGGGGGAGGCTACTCCTCCCCAGCCTTCACACCTATTTCCAAAGGGAGAGGGTGTTACACTCTCTCTCAGAGGAAATCCTTTGTTCTGCCTTTCTGGGCCAGGGCTGCCTGGACCCCAGGAGGGCAGAAACCTGTCTGAGGGGTTGGCAGCAGCAGCTGCAGTGGAGACCCCGGAAAGGCAGTTTGGCAGTACCTGGGTTCTGTGCTAGAGATCCTGGGGATCATGGAATTGTCCCCATGACAATTCCATGATCTTAGACATGTTACATGGCCATGTTCGGAGTTACCATTGTGACGCTGTACATAGGTAGTGACCTATGTACAGTGCACGCGTGTAATGGTGTCCCCATACTCACAAAGTCCGGGTAATTTGCCCTTTACGATGTGGGGGCACCTTGGCTAGTACCAGGGTGACCACACACTAACTAACTTTGCACCCAACCTTCACCAGGTGAAGGTTAGACATATAGGTGACTTATAAGTTACTTAAGTGCAGTGGTAAGTGGCTGTGAAGTAACGTGGACGTTATTTCACTCAGGCTGCACTGGCAGGCCTGTGTAAGAATTGTCAGAGCTCCTTATGGGTGGCAAAAGAAATGCTGCAGCCCATAGGGATCTCCTGGAACCCCAATACCCTGGGTACCTCAGTACCATATACTAGGGAATTATATGGGTGTACCAGTATGCCAATGTGAATTGGTAAATTTAGTCACTAGCCTGTTAGTGACAAATTTGGAAAGCAGAGAGAGCATAACCACTGAGGTTCTGGTTAGCAGAGCCTCAGTGAGACAGTTAGGCATCACACAGGGAACACATACAGGGCACATACTTATGAGCACTGGGGCCCTGCCTGGCAGGGTCCCAGTGACACATAGACTAAAACAACATATATACAGTGAAATATGGGGGTAACATGCCAGGCAAGATGGTACTTTACTACACAACCCCCCTCCCCCAAACGAAGGACAATAAGACTAGCCATGACCTGATGAGTCTTCATTGTCTAAGTGGAAATATCTGGAGAGTCCATCTGCATTGGAGTGGGTACTCCCAGGTCTATGTTTCACTGTATAGTCCATTTCCTGTAGAGATATGGACCACCTCAACAATTTAGGATTTTCTCCTTTCATTTGTTTTAGCCAAAGTAGAGGGTTGTGGTCTGTCTGAACAATGAAGTGAGTGCCAAACAGGTATGGCCTCAACTTCTTCAGTGCCCAGACCACAGCAAAGGCCTCCCTCTCTATGGCAGACCAACACTTTTCTCTAGGGGTCAACCTTCTGCTGATAAAAGCAACTGGTTGATCCTGGTCCTCAGAATTCAGTTGTGATAAGGTTGCCCCTACCCCTAATTCAGATGCATCAGTTTGAACAATGAATTTATTGGAGTAACATGGGCTTTTTAGGACAGGTGCAGTGCACATGGCCTGTTTGAGCTCCTCAAAAGCTTTCTGACAGCTAGCTGTCCACAATACCTTTTTAGGCATCTTTTTACTGGTGAGATCATTAAGTGGGGCTGCTATGGAGCCATAGTTTTTAATGAATCTCCTGTAATACCCAGTGAGGCCTAGGAAGGCTCTCACCTGGGTCTGAGTTGTAGGGGGAACCAAATCCATGATTGCCTGGATTTTCCCCTGAAGTGGTGCAATCTGTTCTCCACCTACCAGGTGTCCCAGATAAACCACCTTTCCCTGCCCTATCTGGCACTTTGAGGCCTTGATAGTGAGGCCTGCCTTTTGCAGGGCCTCCAAAACTTTCCAAAGGTGGACCAGGTGCTCATCCCAGGTGGAGCTAAAGACAGCAATATCATCTAGGTATGCTGCACTAAAAGCCTCCAACCCTTGCAGGACTGTGTTCACCAACCTCTGAAAAGTGGCAGGTGCATTCTTCAAACCAAAGGGCATCACTGTAAATTGGTAGTGCCCTCCTATAGTTGAAAATGCAGTTTTAGGTTTAGCATCCTCAGCCAATTTGATCTGCCAATACTCTGCAGTCAAATCAAAGGTGCATAGATACTTGGCAGATGCCAGTGTATCTATGAGCTCATCTGCCCTGGGTATAGGCTGAGCATCAGTTTTTGTTACCTGATTGAGACCTCTGTAGTCTACACAAAACCTCATCTCCCTTTTTCCATCTTTTGAGTGAGGCTTTGGTACAAGCACCACGGGACTCGCCCATGGGCTTTCAGAAGGTTCAACAACTCCTAGATCAAGCATTTTCTGAACCTCTTGTTTTATGCAGTCCCTGACATGGTCAGGCTGCCTATAGATTTTACTTTTGACAGGCAAGCTGTCTCCAGTATCAATTGTGTGTTCACACCAAGATGTGGTGCCAGGCACAGTTGAAAAGAGTTCAGAAAACTGTCCAGGAGATTTATGCAGTTGTCTTTCTGTTCTGCAGTAAGACAGCCTGCCAAAACTACTCCCTCCACTAGAGCATCCTCTTCAGTGGAGGAGAAGAGATCAGGGAGAGGGTCACTCTCTTCTTCCTGTCCTTCATCTGTTGCCATGAGCAGGGTGAGATCAGCCCTGTCGTAGTAGGGTTTTAGGCGGTTGACATGAATCACTCTAAGGGGACTCCTGGCAGTGCCCAGGTCAACCAAGTAGGTGACCTGGCCTTTTTTTCAACAATTAGATGGGATCCACTCCATTTATCCTGGAGTGCTGTTGGGGCCACAGGCTCCAATACCCACACCTTCTGTCCTGGTTGGTACTGAATCAGAACAGCCTTCTGGTCATGCCATTGCTTTTGGAGCTCTTGGCTGGCCTGAAGGTTTTTACTGGCCTTTTTCATGTACTCAGCCATTCTGGATCTTAGGCCAAGTACATAGTCCACTATGTCCTGTTTGGGAGCTTTTAAAGGTTGTTCCCAACCCTCCTTCACAAGTGTTAGTGGACCTCTTACAGGGTGCCCAAAGAGGAGTTCAAAGGGGCTGAAGCCCACTCCTTTCTCGGGTACCTCCCTGTAAGCAAAAAGGAGGCAAGGTAACAGGACATCCCATCTCCTCCTGAGTTTTTCACGGAGTCCCATTATCATACCTTTGAGAGTTTTATTAAACATCTCTACCAGTCCATTAGTCTGTGGATGATAAGGAGTGGTGAATTTGTAGGTTACACCACATTCCTTCCACATAGCATCCAAGTATGCAGACATAAAGTTGCTACCCCTGTCTGATACAACCTCTTTTGGGAAACCCACCATGGAAAAGATTCACAGGAGGGCTTTTGCCACTGCAGGAGCTGTAGTGGTCCTTAGAGGAATTGCTTCAGGATATCTTGTGGCATGGTCCACAGCCACCAAGATAAACCTATTGCCTGAAGCAGTAGGAGGGTCAAGGGGGGCAACTATGTCAACCCCTACCCTTTCAAAGGGGATCCAAACCACAGGTAGTGGAATAAGGGGAGCCTTTGGTGTGCCACCAGTCTTGCCACTGGCTTGGCAGGTCACACAAGACTTACAAAAATCTTTTGTGTCCTCTGACATCCTAGGCCAGTGAAACAGGGGGACAAGCCTTTCCCATGTTTTGATCTGGCCCAAATGCCCAGCCAAAGGAATGTCATGTGCCAGAGTTAGGAGGAACTCTCTGTACTGCAGGGGAATTACCAATCTCCTGGCTGCTCCAGGTTTTGGGTCCCTTGCCTCTGTGTACAAGAGGTTGTCCTCCCAGTAAACTCTATGTGAGTCACTGACATCCCCATTTTGCTGCTTGACAGCTTGCTGTCTGAGACCCTCTAATGTGGGACAGGATTGCTGTGCCACACTCAGTTCTTCCCTGGCAGGCCCCCCTCCACCCAAAAGCTCAGCAGTGTCTGCTGCCAGCTCATCTGGTGAAGGTTCTGCACAGGGAGGAAATTCTTCTTCCTCAGGAGAATCATCCGTAGAGGGAGAGATAGTGGGTAGGGATTTACACTTGCTACCTCTAGCTTTAGGGAGCACTTGGTCCATTGTTCCAGGATCCAAGTTACCCTGTCCTTTTTGCTTTTTGGCCTGAGCCCTTGTCAAAGCAAAAGTATGCCCAGGAATGCCCAGCATTGCTGCATGAGCCTCCAACTCCACTTCTGCCCAAGCTGATGTCTCTAAATCATTCCCTAGTAGACAGTCTACAGGTAAATCTGAGGCGACCACAACTTTCTTTGGACCAGTAACCCCCCACCCAGTTGAGATTCACAACAGCCATGGGGTGGCTAAGAGTGTTGTTATGAGCGTCTGTCACTTGGTACTGGTGACCAAGTAGTTGTTGTTCAGGGTGTACTAGTTTCTCTATTACCATGGTAACTCTGGCACCTGTGTCCCTGTAGGCCTGAACCTCAACACCATTTATTAGGGGAAGTTGCTTGTACTTATCCATATTAAGGGGACAAGCAACCAAGGTGGCCAAATCAATGGCACCTTCAGAGACTAGCACAGCCTCTGTGGTCTCCCTAACAAGACCAACCCCAACTAAATTACCAAAAGTGAGCCCAGCTACTCCCTTGGATTGGCTATTAGTAGGTTTGCTCCCACCACCACTGCTATTACTAGGGGCACTAGAATTTGCAGTAGGGGTTGTGGTAGTGGGAGGTTTGGTGTTTTTCTTTGGACAACTGGCATCAGTTGTCCAATGGCCTTTGACTTTACACAAATAACACCAAGGCTTTTTAACTTGATTTGAAGAGGATTCGAACCCACCACCCCCACCAGAGGATTTTTGTGGGCCTGATGAAGACTCAGTTTTACTTTTGTCCCCACCCTTGTCAGAAGACTTACCATCCTTCTTCTTGCCATCCTTGTCACCCCTGTATGAACTTTTCTGTTCACTCTTGTTCTGACCCATTTGTCTGCCTTCTTTCCCAATTCTTGGCGAGAGGTCAGATCTGAGTCCACTAGATATTGGTGTAACAAGTCAGACACACAGTTATTCAGAATATGCTCTCTCAGAATAAGATTATACAGGCTTTCATAGTCAGAAACTTTACTGCCATTTAACCACCCCTCCAAGGCCTTCACTGAACAGTCAACAAAGTCTATCCAGTCTTGTGAGGACTCTTTTCTGGTGTCTCTGAACTTAATCCTGTATTGTTCAGTGGCTAAGCCAAATCCATCCAAGAGTGCATCTTTCAAAACTGCAAAATTGTTAGCATCACTTTCTTTAACAGTAAGGAGCCTATCCCTACCCTTTCCATTGAAAGATAGCCACAATATAGCAGCCCACTGCCTTTGAGGGACCCCCTGTACCATACAGGCCCTCTCAAGTGCAGCAAACCACTTGTTAATGTCATCCCCCTCCTTGTAAGGGGGAACTATCTTGTGCAGATTCCTGGATCATGCTCTCTAACAGGATTACTATCAGGAATACTGCTGTTGCTGCCACCATGGGGTCCTAACCCCAAACTCTGTCTCTCCTTCTCCAGGTCTAGGGATTCCCTGTCTAGAGCCAGCTGTTGCTGTTTAAGCTTCAGTCTGGTCTCTTCCACTCTCAACTTTTTGAGTTCCCTTTCTAACATGTTGTCTTCAGGGTGGGTGGGTTGGGAATGCTTGGACACAGAAGTTAAATTGGAAACAACAGAGGGAGATCTGTCCCTAACTGACTGGACTCTAACAACATGGCCTCCAGGAATAAAAACACCCCTACTATGATGGGAGCTTCTATTACTACCAGCATTGCTAGGTGGTCTGCTAAGGGGCAGATTTGGAACAGAACCCTCCCCACCTCCCTCAAGGTTATCCCCTGAGTCAGAATGGGAGCCATCTATTAACTTCTCATTTTAAGTGCCTGCTTGGGACTCATCATTCACAATAAGCATGTTATATAGAAATTCTTTACACTAAACCTCTATCTAAGCAGAGACTCCTTAGGCTCTTGTAATTTAAATTGTCATAGGTAGTATTGACCATTTTAAGAGCAGACTCTACATCAGACAAGATAAGAGAAGGTTTAGAGACAGTGAGAAGAGAGAAAAAGTTTCAGAACTTTTTAAAGAACAGAGAAAAAAACTTTTACAAACTTAGTAGAAAGTGTAAGAGGAGAAAAGCAAAACTTTGTGGTTAGGTGTACATACACTGAACTTGTTTTGTATATTATTCTCTTATGAAAAGTACACAATGACAAAGTGGTACGTAGTTACAAGTACTTATCCCACCGCTGCACAACCAATGTAGGAGGCTGGCCTGGCTTGTAGTGGGTACCAGAGGCACTTACACCTTGTGTCAGGTCCAGTTATCCCTTATTAGTGTAGAAGAGGTGTTTCTAGCAGCTTAGGCTGATAGAAGGTAGCTATGGCAAAGCAGCTTAGGCTGAACTAGGAGACATGTAAAGCTCCTACTATACCACTGGTGTTATATGCACAATATCATAAGAAAACACAATACACAGAATTACTAAAAATAATGCTACTTTATTTTTATGACAATATGCCAAAAGTATATCAGTGAGTACCCTCAATATGAGGATAAGTTATATACTCAAGATATATGTACACAAACCAAAATTATGCAGATAATAGCAAAAGGATGTAATGCACGCAATGTAAAGTGACAGTAGATTGCAATAGGAGCACATAGGTATAAGGGCAACACAAACCATATACTCCAAAAGTGGAATGCGAACCACGAATGGACCCTAAACCTATGTGAGCTTGTAGAGGGTCGCTGGGACTGTAAGAAAACAGTGAGGGTTAGAAAAATAGCCCACCCCAAGACCCTGAAAGGTAGGTGTAAAGTGCACCTACTACCCCCAGAGAGCACAGAAGTCGTGATAGGGGGATTTTGCAGGAAGAACAAATACCAGTAATGCAACAACAGTGGATTTCCGGACCTGAGTACCTGTAAGACAAGGGGACCAAGTCCAAGAGTCGCAACAGTGTTGAGAGTGGGCAGGAGCCCAAGAAATGCCAGCTGAGGGTGCAAGGAATCTGCCACCTGTTGGAAGAAGCTTGGTGTTCTGCAAGAACGAAGAGGACTAGGAACTTTCCCTTTGGAGGATGGATGTCCCACGTCGTGAAGAAGCTTGCATAGGTGTTCCCACGCAGAAAGACCGCAAACAAGCCTTGCTAGCTGCAAGGGTTGCGGTTAGGGTTTTTGGGTCCCCAGGAGGGACCAGGATGTCGCCACTTGGATGAGGAGACAGAGGGGGCGCCGCGCAAGTCAGGGAGCCCTCACAGAAGCAGGCAGCACCCGCAGAAGTACCTGAACAGGAAATTAGAAGAAAAGTGAACCGGAGTCCACCCGAAGTCACAAAAGGGAGCCCCACAACGCCGGAGGACAACTCAGAAGGTTGTGCACTGCAGGTTAGAGTGTCGGGCACCCAGGCTTGGCTGTGCTCGAAGGAAATCCTGGAAGAGTGCACAGGAGCCGGAGCAGCTGCAAATCACGCTGTACCTAGCAATGCAGTCTAGCGTGGGGAGGCAAGGACTTACCTCCACCAAACTTGGACTGAAAAGTCACTGGACTGTGGGAGTCACTTGGACAGAGTTGCTGAGTTCCAGGGACCACGCTCGTTGTGCTGAGAGGGGACCCAGAGGACCGGTGATGCATTCTTTTGTTGCCTCCGGCTGCAGGGGGAAGATTCCGTCGACCCACAGGAGATTTCTTCAGAGCTCCTGGTGCAGAGAGGAGGCAGGCTACCCCCAGAGCATGCACCACCTGGAAACAGTCGAGAAAGCCGGCAGGATGAAGCGATACAAGGTTGCTAGTAGTCGTCTTGCTACTTTGTTGCGGTTTTGCAGGCGTCCTGAGCAGTCAGCGGTCGATCCTTTGGCAGAAGGTGAAGAGGGAGATGCAGAGGAACTCTGGTGAGCTCTTGCATTCGTTATCTGGTGAGATCCCCAAAGCAGAGACCCTAAATAGCCAGAAAAGGAGGTTTGGCTACCTAGGATGGAGGATAGGCTACCAAGAGAGGTAAGAGCCTATCAGAAGGAGCCTCTGACATCACCTGTTGGCACTGGCCACTCAGAGTAGTCCAGTGTGCCACAAACACCTCTGTTTCCAAGATGGCAGAGGTCTGGGACACACTGGAGGAGCTCTGGGCACCTCCTCTGGGAGGTGCAGGTCAGGGGAGTGGTCACTCCCCTTTCCTTTGTCCAGTTTGGCTGAACTAGTGTAGACTGGCTTATGCAGAGATGGGCACCATCTGTGCCCATCAAAGCATTTCCAGAGGCTGGGGGAGGCTACTCCTCCCCAGCCTTCACACCTATTTCCAAAGGGAGAGGGTGTTACACCCTCTCTCAGAGGAAATCCTTTGTTCTGCCTTCCTGGGCCAGGGCTGCCTGGACCCCAGGAGGGCAGAAACCTGTCTGAGGGGTTGGCAGCAGCAGCAGCTGCAGTGGAGACCCCGGAAAGGCAGTTTGGCAGTACCCGGGTTCTGTGCTAGAGACCCGGGGGATCATGGAATTGTCCCCCCAATGCCAGAATGGCATTGGGGTGACAATTCCATGATCTTAGACATGTTACATGGCCATGTTCGGAGTTACCATTGTGACGCTGTACATAGGTAGACCTATGTACAGTGCATGTGTGTAATGGTATCCCCGTACTCACAAAGTCTGGGGAATTTGCCCTGAACGATGTGGGGGCACCTTGCCTAGTGCCAGGGTGCCCACACACTAAGTAACTGTGCACCCAACCTTCACCAGGTGAAGGTTAGACATATAGGTGACTTATAAGTTACTTAAGTGCAGTGGAAAATGGCTGTGAAGTAACGTGGATGTTATTTCACTCAGGCTGCACTGGCAGGCCTGTGTAAGAATTGTCAGAGCTCCCTATGGGTGGCAAAAGAAATGCTGCAGCCCATAGGGATCTCCTGGAACCCCAATACCCTGGGTACCTCAGTACCATATACTAGGGAATTATATGGGTGTACCATTATGCCAATGTGAATTGGTAAATTTAGTCACTAGCCTGTTAGTGACAAAGTTGGAAAGCAGAGAGAGCATAACCACTGAGGTTCTGGTTAACAGAGCCTCAGTGAGACAATTAGGCATCACACAGGGAACACATACAGGGCACATACTTATGAGCACTGGGGCCCTGCCTGGCAGGGTCCCAGTGACACATAGACTAAAACAACATATATACAGTGAAATATGGGGGTAACATGCCAGGCAAGATGGTACTTTCCTACAAATGCCTAGAGGCAGGTGTAGGGAAAACCTAGGTAAAAGTCTAGGGGCAAGTGTAGTGGAGGTGTGCCCTGATGAACGGGGCAGGCTTGTGATAACAGTGATCTCCACCTCCCGCACTGCAGTGACCTCTTCCTCAAAGCAATTTCTCATGTGGCTAATCATGTGTTACCTGTCCTGAGACCTTGGGGGGACCTTCCACCCTCTGTCAGCACACATTTGCTTAAATTCCTCGATTGTCAGGTTCTACAGTTCACATTCCTCTCCAAAGTTATCTGCCATACATGTAAAATGGTAGATAACATTGGTGAGGAATTCGAGTATCTGCTGGACTTATCAATTGGCATAAGTGTCCACTGAGCCTGATGTCTAGTGATCCAACACAGCTTGCCACAAATGTTAGACCTGGTTTTCTGGGCACCAGGGCACTCAGGGGCTAACCTGCTCCAATTGCATCAAGTGGAGTGTCCCCCACTGGTGTCCTGGGGCCTCAGTACTAGGGGACCCAAAACTGGATAACTAAGTACTCCTCTCCAGCACTTGATTCTCTCAGGTGAGCGAGGCAGAGCAGTCCAAGGCTCAAGGACTCAAGGAGGTGAGGTGGGTTTAGACATTCAGAATACAGGGTACACTGTACTACTAGTTAATAAGATCAATGTCCAGTCAGTGCTTTACCTTTTAAAAAGAATTGTGCTTTAATACACATAAGAGAAATACACTACACATAAAACTAGGCTAAACAGTGAAAACCTGACATCTCTACAACCCTCTGGGCCATAGTTCTGACCCCAAATAGTATTATAGCACCTACACACTAAGCACTATATAAACACAGTTAGCATGCAGACACACACTTAGCATTGCATATTACAGACCATGTTTCTCTCATTCACTAGAGCTATGATACCAATCCTTATATGGCAACAGTGAAGTTTCAGCATATGATGTGAAGTCAAATGTTCCAGATCAGCCCCAGAACCCACCATCCAAAGAACAGAAGTACCCTCCTGTCCTTAGCAAGGACACTGCTCTGGTGGCGTCAGGGATCTGATTACAGGTGCCTGATGTCTTGGCACAGTTTACTGGAGTCCTACTAGACCAGTAGCCACTGGCTAGCTGTAGGAGGGAATCAGCAGGCCAGAATGCCAGTACACCCTAGTACCCCTCCATGTGTCACAAAGAGAAAGGTAGGGGGGCTGTACCTCAGGACACTCTTCCCCAGCTACAAATTGTGACTGTAAGTATCCCAGGCTCCCACAGCACAAGGGAGAGGTCTGGGCAGAAGTGACCTCACCTACAAAGGCTTGGTGGAATCAAGCTACCACGTTTCCCTCTTGATGTGCTGCAAGCTTCCTTATCTTGACCAACTGTTTGCAATTTCCTTGCCTTCCAAGCCGATGCTGCTCTGCTCGACAAGCCCCACAAACAGCTGGCCTTCTGCATCTGCATTCAGGTTGCTGATTCGCCATTTGCTCTTTCACAGCTGGTAAATTAATTCACAGCAGAATCCATCCATCACAGAGTAAACTCTCAAGTTCAGACGCAGTGAACAAGCTTCCTTGCCTTTACGCCACAGACCCACACCTGGCTTGTGTAGATGCTTGTTAGAACCGAACTCCAGTCTTGAAAAACCACTGAGGCCAGACTTTTATCACCTCTGATTGATAGGCTGATCCAATCAGAGGGTCTGCTACTTTTGAATCCTGGGTGCCCGTCTAATCATGAGGCCTATCTGTGTCATGCTCACTGCGTGTATAAGACATGAATAGGATGAGTTACTGGGCTTCAGGACAGACTTTTGGTATCAGCCCGGACTATTCCCCAGAGAGGACTTTTAATTAACTCTAGACCAGGAGGCACTGACCACCATCCCTCCTAACAGAGTTACGGCAGCTAAACACAGATAAGAGTAAGTGTCTATCCCAGCCCACCAAGCTTCTGCAAGGGATAGGGAGGGGCACAGGGGAGCTGGAATATCAAGCAGAACAGCTCAGCTCACATTAAGCACAATGGCTCATCTCACTATTCTTTCCTAGGAAACCTACTGGCTCTCAAATACACATCCGAGGTAGACAAAGGCAAAAGAACCACAGGCAAAGAGAACTGCACAGACTTGATCAGGAGGGTGGCTAGTAGCCTCCCCTACCAAGGGTCAAAGGATACAGGCATCCCTGACTATAGATTTATTGCTGCCACCACTGTCAGTCTACCACCGCCTTGGTAGAGAGGGCAATAGCCACTCTCTGTCAAATAAAGGTGCACTATGAATGCCCCCCTCGAGCTAAGCTCTAGGGTCTCAGTCCATGCAAACAGGGAGATCCTCAGTGGACATACATGTTTGTCATATTCACGGAGGTAGGGATCCAGAAACCATACAATAACTTTTAAGTGACTTGCCTGTAGGTCACCAGAAGGCTGGGGAAGCACACTCTCCAGAGATATGCAGACGACTTACAGTCCCAACAGGTTGTATGATGCTTTGTATGGAAAAGTTCTGCAACAGATGATATACCAAAACTAAGGTGGTCATTATGACCCTGGCGTCTTCTGACCGCCAGGTTTTATGTGGCGGTATCACCGCCAACAGGCTGGCGGTAATGACCGTCAAATAATGACCATGGAGGTGAACCCTCCCATAGAAAGCCAATGTACTACACAAACCACCAGCGGTACGACCACTGAACATGGCAGTAGACACCAACAGGCAGGCGGAAGACAAGAGTCCGCCCACCATATTATGACATAGCACACCACCAGGATTTCTGGGGCGACGACACCAAAAGCCTGGCAGAAACACATCATATAAAAGGAAACACTCACCTCCAGGGACACACAGGAGTCCGCGGCCACCATGGAACCAGAACTGCAAGTCTTCCAGATGCTGTACCACGCCATGGCCGTCCTGGAGCTCCAACGCTGATGAAGACGACAACGGTGAGTATATCCACCTAGCACACAAGGGAGGGAGGGAGGGGAGAGTGACACACACATACACACAACACACACACCACACACACAGAACCAGCTGCAGACTAAAACAACTTTAACAGAACCCCGGAGTAAAGAAAGACAGGACACATACCTCTATTCCAACCACTGTAATCCTGTTGGATGAATACTCAAAATGCAAAAACATACATAACAGCAGATATATATATACATATATATATATATATATATATATATATATATACATGCAGGCAGGCCCAAAGGCCAGTCCAAGGTCACTAATGCCCACAGGGCAAAGTCCAAGCTCCAACTTGACTCCTGACAACATTGGGACTCCACTGTTCAGGGGCCCTCATGTTGGAAATGGGCAGGCACCTCAGGACGCAACGTTGGGGGGGTCATCTCACTGGGGGGGCTCCTTGCCCACTGGTTCTGGGGGGGGCTCCTTGCCCACTGGTTACTGAAGGGGCTCCTTGCCCACTGGTTCTGGAGGGGGCTTCTTGCCCACTGGTGATGGAGGGGGCTCTTTGACCACTGGTTCTGGATGGGGCTCCTTAGGCACAGTTGTGTGAGGGGCCTCCTTGGGCAGAGTTGTGTGAGGGGCCTCCTTCGCCTTGGATTTGGGTGGGGCCTCCTTGGCCTTAGGTTTTGGAGGTGGTTCCATGGTCTTGGAAGTCTGTTTGGGAGGGGGCAGCACTTCAGCTTTTTATTTTGGGGGGGGGGGGAGTGTCCTTGGGGCAGAGGGCCGGCGTCGCACTCATGTGCCACTTAGTGGCAGCTGGAGACTTTGGGGATGGAGCAGTGTCAGAGTGGGTGCTTGAGGCACTGGGCTGGGGGGTGGGGCCTTCCTCTTACAGACAGGACAGGGGGAGGGGAGGGAAGAGGTCAAGGCAGGCAAGGAAAAGCTTCTTAGGGCCAATGGGGTGGGATGTGGGAGGAGGGATGGGAGTGGAGGTAGAGGAAGTGGTTGTAGGAGGAGGAGGAGGTGTGCTGGACTTGGGTGCAGGTGCAAGGACAGTGTGCAGGTGTGAGGTGGATGGCTGTTAGGGGTCTTAGTGCAAGCATTTGTGTGTCTGTGGGTAGGCAGACAGAGTAGGGGAGGACAAACAGGATGTGGGGATGGATTTTGTGGTGGTGTCTGCAAGTGAGGCGGGTGTGCTGCATAATGTCCTGAAGGCTAAGTTCAATACATTGTACATTACCTTTAGATAACGCACTACTACTCAAGTTGTGTCCAAGGGTGTTTATTGAAAATTGGAATACAATGGGAAGTGCAATAGAGTGGGGTGATGGTTGGGAATAGTCCAGTGTAGTGGGCCGGTCTGTTTGTAGCAAAGGTCCAGTGTCCAAGGGGCCATACGAAGGGGAGCAATGTCAGTTCAAAGTGGACAAGGTGATACAGTGGAACACAATGGGGACATTCAGGAGGGCCTCATTTCCTGGCGGAGGTCTTTGTCCTGGCAAGTGTCTCTGGTGTCTGTCTGGGTCACAGGGACCATTTGCGGGGTGGTTCACCTTGGTGCTGGTGGCTTGTGGGTCCTGTGGCAGGGCCTCCTGTCCACTAGCTGCAGCAGGTGTGCAGGGCTGGTCAGTACACTGGCAAGTGTAAGGGGCCCGCTGGTGTGCTGTGTAGTCCCTCATCATGTTGGCCATATCACCCAGCACCCCTTCAATGGAGACCATGGTGGTGTTCAGGGCCTGCAATTCTTGCTTGATCCCTCTGTCGTGTTCCCCCTGCAGCTGCTGGTTCTCCTGCATGATGTTTATCCCCTGACCCATCTTTTGCTGGGAATGCTGATAAGCCCCCAGGACATTAGTGAGTGCCTCATGGGCAGTTGGTTCCCTGTGCCTGTGTCCCCTGAACGGCGTGCCCACTGCCACTGACCCCATGATCTCATTGTCTTTCCTGTGAGGTGTGGACTTGGGTCTCTGTACAGGTGGGCACACTGCTGATTGACGTGTCCTGGGGACAGAGGTCTGGGACGTTGGGTGGCTGTTAAGGTATCAGATACTGAGGGCGGAGGCTCTGTGGTGGACTGGGTGTTGGCTGGGGTAGCCAACTGACCATTGGTCCCTGATGAGCCAGGGAGTTCATCCAGATCCAGAACTCCAGAGTTGCTGTCATCACTGGGGGCATCTTCTGGTGGGGGACTGGAGAGCAATGGCACCTCCTCGCCTCTGAGATTGGCTGGGGCATCTGTGGGGATATAAGTGGTGTATTATGCTACATGTCTGTGACATATTCTGCATCCCTAGCTTCCCCTATGTTATTGCTGTTGCCCTGCCACCTTTGTTTCTGTATGCTGATGGATTGTGGGATTGTTAGTTCTCCATGCTGTGCATGCATTGGTGGTGGGTGTACATGCAGGGCTGGAAAGGATGTGCATGCAGTGGGTATGGCATGCAGGGCTTGGCATTTAGGTTTGTTAATTGTGGTGGTGCACTGTGTGGGATGGAGTGGGGTGATGGGAGTCACGGTGAGCGGTGGTGGTGAAGTACTAGAGATTTTCATTCTCAGGGTAATATAACAATGAACTTGGCAAAGAAGCTGAAATATGAAAAGACATCTTTATTAAACTCAAATGAGTGAGACTACGTCTCCCAGAAGCTGACCTATAGCAACTGAAAGAGGCAGTCTCTTGAAATGGTCTTAGCTCAGACCTTTTATATCATTTATTATGCCCTAGGCATGCAAGGGGCTGTACCAGTCACATTTCTAAACAAATGAGAAAAGCTAGAGAGGCAACATGTGAGTAGCCTTTGGGGTTTTAACAGGATTACAGTTGACCATTCACATATTTTCACTACAAAGAAATAGCAGGTTTATGATGACAAGCCCATATTCCAGTTTGTCCAGCCCTCAATCAATTACCCGGCAAGGCTTAGTACTTTCATCAGATATCGACGGACCCCCAATAAAAATGGGCACCTCCTCCTTGTAAAGCAAGTCATAAACAAAGAAACAGGGACAGGTGTGTGTAAGATTAGGCATGGTTTGTGTGTGATGAAAGGTTTATGATGTGTTGTGCCTTGATACTAATCTCATTCGGCCACTGGGAAAGAAACTGGCCGAACAGGTTTGGCTTCAGGCAGTGGAGTCAGCTTGCCCAGGTCACAGAGGAGTCAGCAAAGGTGTACGTGTCCTTCAGACTCGTTTTCAACATTAGACATTGGCCTATGTGAGGGCAATCACAAAATGGCTATCGTTCTAAAATGGGATCAATATGCAGTATCATATACAAGGTCATTCCATTGATGAAACGCAATAAAAACACTCGTACATATCGTATTTGCCATTTGCGGCTCTCTGATACTAAAATCGGCATGATAGGGCCATGCCTCCAGTGTGGTTCCGAAATTTTAAAGTACCACAGTGGTAGCATGCAGGCATGGGGGGTGATAGGTAGTAAATGTTGACTCACCAGTGTCCAGTCCTCTGGCAACTCCAGTGAGTCCCTGAGGATGCAGGATTGCCAAGACTTGCTCCTCCCATGCTGTCAGCAGCAGGAGGAGGTG
This sequence comes from Pleurodeles waltl, assembly GCF_031143425.1. Classification (NCBI taxonomy): domain Eukaryota; kingdom Metazoa; phylum Chordata; class Amphibia; order Caudata; family Salamandridae; genus Pleurodeles; species Pleurodeles waltl. Next base: position 1,666,777,136 of record NC_090444.1, on the reverse strand, counting down.
AGGGTCCACTGCCAGTCCTCTGGATAGCAAGCTGGTGCCTTGTTGCTATGGAACGCACCTACCGCGGAGGTCGTTCCACCTCTTCCTTATGCCGTCCCTAGTTCGTGGATGGTGTCCCACTGTGTTCACTCTGTCCACGATCCTCCTCCCATAGCTCCGTCTTCCTGGCAATTGATATCTGCTGGATCTGTGCTCCAAACAGCTGTGGCTCTACCCTGACTATTTCCTCAACCATGACCCACAACCCCTCGTCTGTGAAACAGGGTGCCTTTGTCGGGACATGGTTGTTGTGTGGTGTGTGTAGGTTGTGCAGGGGTGATTTGTGATGTGGTGGGCTGTGGGGTGTGTGTTGGCTGAATTGATAGTTGTGATGTGTGCGCAGTTCTCTTTTGGATTTTCCTCACAAAGTGTAGCTGTCTTGTCATGTTTGCAAAGGTTTGTGGGTGTGTCTTTTATAGTGCTGTTGGTGGGTGTGTGGGATGTGTGTATTTGTGTCAGGTGTGGGTTTTTTGTTCTGGCCAATGTTGTCTTGTTTTGTATTTGGGTGGCAAAATCCACCACGGCAGTGTTCACTGCCAATGTTTTACTGTTGTTGAATGTCCACTGTGGTGATTCGTGGGTCATTAGTTGGAGGGCATAGTATTGGTGGTTTAACGGTATGGGTGGTAGTTCTGTCAGTTTACGACATTCAGTGGGTCTAGCGGATTTGTGATTGTGGCTGTTTTCTGTTGGTTTTGTGCGTGTGTGTCATAATCTGGTGGACGGATGTTCGCCTCCCCGGGGGTATGTTGGTGGCAGTCACTGCGGCGGAATTCAGAATTTACCGCCAATGTCATAATGAGGGCCTAAGTGTCTTGTATCTAAGCAAACCAACATTTGTACCAAAGGTTGTAATATGTCTGCAGCTTTCTTCTAGTTCTAACCGATGATTCCAATCAAGTCGAGAGAAGATTTTGGCACCATTCAATTGTGTGATCATCTCAGCAATGTGCACCCTGGTTGTCGCTCTCGTTCAAACACTTTTTTTGCCTGGTGCATGTCAACGCATATGTGCACAGCTCATTCATGGTCCTTTTTAGGCACCACTACTGAGGAAAAAAACAAAGGAATTGGACCAGTAGAACGTTCAATAATGTCATGCTTAAATAATGATTCAAGTTATTTTCCCACAGCTTCTTGCAAATGAAAAGCAACTCATCTAATTGTGGGTGCAACAGGACAGACATCCTTATTAATATGCAGTTTCACTTTCATAGTCCTTAATGTTTTTAAACCATAAAACAATGAAGGGAATGTACTTACTATTTCATGGTGACCAATCATGATATCAGTCCCAGGTCAGCAGGGGTGTTGAAACTGAGCAAACAGGCACTTGCCGGTGTCCCTTAAAGCACTTTGATGGTACTTGTACTTTCGTTTTCTTATGTTTTACTGCCGCTATAGATTAACATTTACTCTTCATGGATGTTGATGCAGTCCAAGTGTATACTTTGGTCTTCGATGGCGTAAGCCACAGTAATGAAGACAGTTCATTGTACTTTTCTTCAGGCATTATATTTAGCAATCCACCACTATCGATAATGAAAGGTATTGAACATACATTTATTTTCAATGTAATCTTTGGACAGTGTTTGTATGAATTTGTTGCTTTGACATGTCAACTTTTCTGTGACTGACTTTTCTCCTCCCGTGCGACCAGTCTGACATGCACGTTTTTCTGAGGTAAGTATTGACATAGCACAATCATTTTCACTTATTATTGAGCCTGAAAAACCGACAATGATTTAGATGACAATCAACTTTGTCAGTATCTATTTGCCTCAACTGATGTCGCCACTTGGCCTTGTGGGTGCATGTCGAACAATGATTCTGGAATGGTCTGGCGGCCATTTTGTTTTCCGTTGTGACACACTTACTTTTTCCTTCTCTCTTCACATCATCACAAAATGGTTCTCTTTACAAAGCCTTTGCATGTCTGACCAATGGTGGGACTTTTCCTTTGTGTGGAAATGAAAATCCACATCTGAAACACAACTTCTTTTTATGTGTAGACATCACTTTATGCTCTTCAGACTTTTGTTTCGCATTACTTTTCACACTCATAACTGACTCGCTCAGTGCACCTCCGGCCTCCATATCAGGAGCTTGTCTTTCAGCAAGATCCTCAGCTCTGGCAGCCATCAACACTCGCACCAGACTAAGAATTTCTCTCAGCATTTGCCACCTGAATGAATCAGACAGGCATCCATCGATCACTCTAAGCGCATGGCTTTTTCATCAATACATGCATTCAACGTACACTGTTTGATGAGTGTGTTGAGTCTTTCCACAAATTATCGATTGTCTCACCAACTCTTTGACATTCTTGACTGAAAACATATAATTCATGATCTACGTTTGGCACTTGATTAAGCTTGAGATTCAACACATTCTTAATCTGACAGTATGTGACTTCTTCGTTAGTTGTTGGCATTTTCTTTATGATTTCTTTCACGCCATGACCAGCATAGTTTTTGAGATATTTGATAATCTTCCTGTTATCATTTTCTTCAAGTGCATCTATGAAATCTTCAAATGACTCTATCTATGCAGTCCATCTATTGCTAATATTTTGCTTTTGCCAGTGTCGACTGGTGGTAGTGGTCTCAGGAAGGCAATAGCATTGTAACTGTTCATGGGAGTGGCTGACACCAAGCTCTGTCAAATGCTGTTGACTGTCCCTGGGAATCTGCATCATCAATGAAGCCCAACAAAGTTTTAGCCTCCGGGTCATCGAGAACAGTCTTTGTAGTTTTGATCTTCTTCTTGGTTTGCATCAGAGCCCTGTCCCTTATGGAGACCTCTGGAGTTGGTCTGAGCCACCACCCGGCACTTTGATGATGTGCAGCTTCAGGTATTGGACAGCTCAGTAAGCACAACCCCAGTGCTTCTTCTTGGGTCTCCTCGCTCGGTGCTGAGGTCGTAGTGCTCCACTTGTCAAGACTCAGGTAAGAGTATTAGCAGTATGCTTCCTTTTTACTTGTTTTGTCACAATATATTACCAATTACAATATTATTATAATTAATAGCCAGAGCTAATAATCATAATAATATATAGCATGAACTGTGCTTTGTAAACCTGGTTGAATCCATCTTCAGCATAAACGCTTTATATATAGTATAACTTTATTTTGTGTAGCAGTGTGGAACCCTTCCTTATGATCTTGGTTGTGACTTCTAGACTAATGATGGGTAGACTTTTCCGTGAAGCTCTCTTTCCATTCACACATTTCACACCTGGAATAGCGCTTTGACTCCACATATGAAAACCCTCAATTTGGTTCTTTGACAAAGGCACACATGGCATGCACAAGCAGTCTGTTTGGACCACGCAAACTCTCCCGAAGAGCACTTTCTTCTTCAAGTTACTTATCCCCCATCTTGTTGCCAGTTGTAGCGCCTTACCCAGCCAGGTACCCCGTCAATGACTAGGCCACACATTGAGCTGTAAATTACACGTCTTTATTCCTCTGTGTGTACCTGTGAACTCCAACATTGTAAACCAAGCTTTCATTACATTCTATGCTAGTGATTATGTCACACTAATACAGAGTCCCCTGGGATAACCCAGAACCAGCGAGAACACTAGGGGACCAGGGGACTGAGAGGGAGTGCATATAAGAGAAAGCATTCTGGATCATGCATGTAGTGTGAAGGGCCAGGCCCCTTGGAAGTTTTGGTGCTGGGCAACAGTTTACTCTGCCCATACTGTAAAATGGCTCTGCAGTTGAGACAAGCCCAAACTAATAGCCTGGCTCATTCCGATATGCCAAAGAACATTCCGAATCTTTAAAACACTTGGTATGTAAATTATGCAACAAACAACATGTAAGAATATGGTAAAGACTTTAAAATGTAGAAAGTGTTTCCTTAATAAATGGAAGTGTTTCAGTGTAGTATATTAGATCACAAAATTATATTGACATTTATTTGAAGTGAATGTTTCTAAATATGAACTTTGAAACATTTATTAACACTCCCTCCTGACAATGCCATGAGTGAACAAAGTATACCAGTTGTCCGGTGTTGGGTCATGGCCAATATTGTTGTTATAGATGGTGGATCATTACAGGCTATTAAAGGATAAACAAGTGAGGTTTTTGTACAGGTTTCATCTTGAACTGAATTACTTTAAAGTGCTCTCAGATGTCACTATCAAGTAAATTAGACACATAAAGTAAATCGATTTGACTTAGATCACACAACTTAGTCATGCAGAGAAGTCAGGATTTTAACACAGGTTTCCTAGTTACATGTAGTGCAATTAAGCCACTAAGTAGATTCATTTATTTGTTTCTCAATCCTGTTTAAAACCAGAAGATAGTGTTTGTGAACACTTTTGTCAGATGAATACCACTGTGTGTTAAATAAATACAAATGACAGATTATTTTGATACAATATCTAAACAAAAGGAACATAGTGAAGGTAAGGGAAGGCAAGACACCATATGCTAATACCACAGGGTTTCTCAGCTTTTACATAGCTATTCAACACTGTTGAAACGCATTAAGAAGGTATGGATGGGTACTGTGATCCTGACTGAAAATGAGATGGGGTCAGTGAGCATGGAGGTGGAGTCAAAGGGATGGCTAAAAAGAACAAAATATTCTGTAACTAATTTGTTGATCTTTCACCACCAGGTCTCTGCATATAAAATAACACACATCTTCAATAAAAAAGTAAATGCAAGTTAAATTAATCAGTGGGAAATGCACTACTTTATGTTATGAAACCTCTGTTGGTTAGTGTGATTACTGCAGGTGTCTGTGTGTGCAACCACAGAGCTACAGGATTGAATCCTGGTTTGTGCAGTGGTGAATAGTGGATTTGTTTGTGCTACAAGGTCCAACGAAAGCACTGTGAATGTGTAAGTTATTATTTTAAACTTGTATTATGCAAAGTCTAAGCTAGGCTGCCACAAAATGTGCTAGAAAATAGGTTTGGGATGATAAAAAGTACTTCTAAAGTACAGATGTCAGAAATACACAGAATTTACCTGGTGCAAACATTTTTATAACTGTCCATTAGATGGTGTCACTTCAGAGCTCAGCTTGTAACACCCTTACAAAACCTCTCAAAAAGAATAAAGCTTTGTCATCAGGAAGCTTCACATGACTCCATCAATTAATGCCTATACCGACTTTCAAGCTTTACGTTTGCAAATTAACCAATTGTACATATTTAAATTTATTTTAGGAAGAAGGCACTACAGCAAAATGGCTCGTTCATTTTTTGAATGTCTGCCCCTCCTTCGGCCTCACAGCGCAGGATTCATCTTCTCTCTTAAACTGAGTCATCTCAACTGTCAGAAGAAATGCTAAAATTATAGAGAAATGCTGTCTGTTGAAACATCAATCACAGACAATGGACATTAAGGCTAATTTATGGACAGTCCGTGTAAATTATGCACAGTTGGTCACCCTAATTGGTTACTGAAAAATAATTTGTGTATAATGCTAAATATTCTTTTGTACAAGGCAGTTGCCCTCCATTTGCTTCAATCATCACTTAGAAATAATTTAGACAACACTCAAAGTGATTTCTTCATGTATTTTCTGTTCCAAGTTCAAATTAATTTCAAAAGCGAAAGAATACTGTATTTCACAGATTTTCTCAAATTTTTTACTGCCATTAAGACTACCATAAAGAGCAGTAAAATACCAACCAGGTGGCAGCCCTCTCCTGATGGGATTGTAATGCAGCCCAAATCACAAGGGGTGCATTACAACCCCGTCCAGCACTGGTGCGCGTGGTCAGCCAGGAGTGAGTAGGAGCCGTATTATAATCCTGTTCTGGTTCTGTCTGCAAGTCATATAGGAGGTTGTCCCACTAGGGGCTGCTCTATATAAGGGATAAAGAACCCCCTGCCATACATTATAAGTATGCTGCAAGTCACAGAGGAGTTCCATAACCCTACAGAGGAACAAGGCCAAAAATTTGATTAATAAATTGAACAACCTGACAACAGAAATTGGCACAAGAGAAACAGTGGTGACCTTGAAGCTATCCATCCATCTGAAGAAGAGCCAAATTAAGCCAAATGAAGCTCCTTTGATGTGCTTTATGCCCCCTATGTTTTATTCTGATCTCAATATATATATAAATATATATATATATATATATATATATATATATATATATATATATATATATATATATATATATATATATATATATATATATTTTATATCCCTTTCTCCCTTCTCCAGGGATCTCCACAAATGGCACAATACTTGAGAACTAGCTTTGTTCACAACATGAATTAATACACACACACACACACGCACTCACACACATTACACATAGGTAGTCACCACTGTGTAGTTATAGTTTGGTCAGACTTTCTGTAGGAAGAACAATTTTTGTTTTGCTTTAGGGCTGTTTCATGAATCTTCACAAAGTAAAAAAGGTCATCCACCTCCACTCTTTCCTGGAAGGTTTGGGATTGAGCAGTCAAGCAGGGTCCCAAAACATGTGTTTTTCCATAGGAATTTAGGGCGGCGATTGGCACACAATTACAACAGATGTAGAAGAAATCTAGATCTTTACTTAGAAATCATGCCTTTTGTTATTTGGTTTACATCTTTTCAGCAATTTTGGAGAAATTAAAGTTTTTTTTATACATCTTTATTGATTTTAGGTACAAAACGGCACATGCAGTCCAAAGGAACGAATACATTACATTTTAAGCAGTTCACAGCTAGCAGCACATGTGTTGGGCTCTGCTGTTGCTTAGTTCAGCAGTGTCTCACGGCTTGGTCATCGCCTCTGCTGTTGCAAGTCTTTTTCATATGGTCACGTTTGTCTGTGGGTGCACACCATATCACCCAGTAGAATCACACACAGCTGTCTTGTCTAAAATCCACAAAGATTATTATCAGCAACATTACAACTCATAACTTTATCTACTATCATGTTTATTGTCTCCCATTGCAGTTCTGCCGAGATTGCTACTCGAGTGGCCCAGGGCGTCTTCAGCCAGCGTTTATAACAGATGAGCCTGGGGTAGAAGAAGGACTTACCTCTGACGATAATTTCTGTCTCCCAGCCAGTCCAAGCTTTCTCCACTGTCTCCCCTCTGCCCCACTCCCATCACTACTGCGGTTCCCCATCAAATGCTGCGGGGAAGCAAGGAATTGCCTATTCCACTTTAAACTGTATGTTACTAATCTAGCTCTAGGAAGCTAGCAACCACCTCTCCCCATAGTTCTGTTAATGGTAATCTGTGGAACCCTCTGTAGTCCTAAATGTGGAGCACCTCTCCTTCAGCCACCGCCCACGTTCTCACCTCGACTCTCCATCTGATAATGAGGTGAGCCATGGGGGGGCGTCCAGTGACGATCGGTATCTATGCATGCTATTCTAAAAGCCATATCAAAGAATCTGTTACCCACCTTTTGTGCAAGCCACATTTTATATAAGCCACGGAGACAGATCTGTTGCGACTTTCGACCAAAATCTGTGCCAGCGTGGGTGATCTAGGGCTCAGGTCAGTCATCTGCAACATAAAATTGAGGCTGTGAGGAGTGAGGTAGGTACAGTGGATTTAGCAAAATTTAGAATTTTTGTATTTAGTGTGGGTGTGAAAGATTAAGGGGGTCATTCTGACCGCGGCGGACGGCGGTCGCTGCCCGCCAAGCGGTTCCCGCCGAAAGACCGCTCCGCGGTCAAAAGACCGCGGCGGTCATTCTGGCTTTCCCACTGGGCCGGCGGGCGACCGCCGAAAGTCCGCCCGCCAGCCCAGCGGGAAACACCCTTCCCACGAGGACGCCGGCTCAGAATGGAGCCGGCGGAGTGGGAAGGTGCGACGGGTGCAGTTGCACCCGTCGCGAATTTCAGTGCCTGCAAAGCAGACACTGAAATTCTTCGTGGGGCCCTCTTACGGGGGCCCCTGCAGTGCCCATGCCATTGGCATGGGCACTGCAGGGGCCCCCAGGGGCCCCGCGGCACCCCCTACCGCCATCCTGTTCCTGGCGGGAGAACCGCCAGGAACCGGATGGCGGTAGGGGGTGTCAGAATCCCCATGGCGGCGGAGCGCGCTCCGCCGCCATGGAGGATTCTCAAGGGCAGCGGGAAGTCGGCGGTACACCGCCGACTTTCCGTTTCTGGCCGCGGCTGAACCGCCGCGGTCAGAATGCCCAGCGGTGCACCGCCAGCCTGTTGGCGGTGCTACCGCCGACCTCCGCCATGGCGGTAATTACCGCCAGGGTCAGAATGACCCCCTAAGTGTGTTCCAATGATCGCACCATTCCTTTTCACAGAAAGATCTGCCAATATTGGCCTCCAGTCTAGTCTTGCGGTGCAGCAAATCACTTGTCTGCATGGACAGCATTCATTTGTACAACCAGGACACCACATGCAAAAGTGGCTTCTGAACAAGTGCCCCCAGCAAGCGTCTCACGACCTAGGTTAGCATCCCATATGTCAGAAACTGGGTACTGGCAGGTTATCCTTCGTCATTAATGTCTCCAAGGGCCGAATGGAGTCCACTGAATAGCAGTCTTCCACGGTTTCCACACCAACCACCGTCCAGGGTGACATTTGGCGAGCAGTAACATAAACCCCTCGATCTGTCAGCCAACACAACACTGGCATAAAGGACAGCTGACCCCATCTGACAGTACGTGCACCCTCAGCACCTAAGAGCCACATGTAAAAAGTCTGGGTTTAGAGACAGGTAGTGATTTTCACCCCCATTAGTAGAGCCAGAAATGCTCCTTTCAGGCCTCTAAATTCTTCTAACTCAGCCAGATTGAACCCTAATAACCACCGTGCCGGCTATTGCAGCTGGTCTACAAGGTGATGTAATTTGTAATCTGGGACCCCAGCCCTTCTGTCAATGAGGGCCTCTGCAGGGTACATAGTGACATTCCAGGGCGTTGCATGTCCCAGATTTGTTGCAATCCCTCGAAATCCTGATTAGGGAACCCTAATCAGAACTTCAAGGGATCTCCAACCAAGCTTGTGGCATCCAGATTGAAAGATTTGCAAAGTGGTTCCTGTTCAGTTATTGAGGCACCCGGCACTTCCCAGTCCTCCTCCAGGGTTGCTCTATTTAGGAATAGGTCTAGCGTTTCTCTTGGTAAAGGAGAGCCAGGCTTATATAGGATCTGGTAGTAAGCTATGAAAACGTCATGTATTTCCATTTGAGTGCAAAGCATTTCTCCAGCGGGCCCAGCTATCTGCATGACAGGGGTCCCCCTATTCTTAGATCGAGTCAGCCATGCCAGCAGCCGGCCCATGCATCCGCCCTCGTTATGCACTGTGGTAAGGTAGTCCCATCTGCTCACAGAGTGGAGCTTTTCCAGTACCTGTAAGTGCTTCCATCACAGAGGGCAAGCTGAGCCACTGGGTGTCCCAGGACCTCGTTCTGTAGACGTCTAATGTTGTCCTTTAGAGTAGACAGCTCCATGGGGAGCAAGTGGTCCAGTCCACTGAATTTATAAGGCAATATCCCCTGATGACACATTTAAGGCATCCCACTCCATGTTAGTATGAGAGGTAGTGTTTGTTTGTGTTGAAGTAGTCAACTATTCTATCACCAATGGGGTCCCAAAAGGTGGGCTCATACAGATGTCTCAGTGATAGTCTCCAAGTAGGGCTGTGTGTCAACCGCCCTCCCCAATGGAGCACCATTTGCAGGGGGTTATGGTCTGACAGTGTGTCCCAAGGTACACAGCTCAGGCCACCCAGCTACCAGACCTGCCGAGCCCAGCATCTTATCGAGCCAAACGTGCAAGTCATGAACTGAAGAGTGGAATGAAAATTCCAAGGCTACATGGGTTCTGCTCTCGCCAAATGTCTCTGAGCGTCCAGCAGTCCAACCTGTCTTGGAAGCCCGCACCACAGACCAATCTGCCAAAGGAAGAACTAATCTATCTAGGGAAACATCCGCCACACAGCTATAGTCGCCCCCCAGTAGCATTGGAAGGTGAGGGTTATGCATGTGGATCTGAGAGAGGGCAACTAGGAATGTGAGTTGTCCTAAATTGGGAGCATAACTGCTACCTATCAGTAATCGAAGCCCATTAAGCTTCCCTACCACAATTACACTTGTCAATGTATATCTTACCTACCTTAAATGGACTACCGGTGAGACCCAAATAAATGCCCCCCCTGGAGAACAGAGAGTACCCATTTGAATATATCTGGGCCTTCCAGTGTCTCTGCTTGTCTTCAACGCCATCCAATGAATCTCCCGAAGCAGAGCTATATCCATCCCCCTACATTTTAGATGGGGTGGCAGCCTTGGTACCTTTCAGGATGGCCATAGTGCCAAGAGTCCCTTAAAGTACGATAATGTAGGATTACTCTCCTCTGGAGTTGGACCACCCAAGTCCCAGCAAGAAATCATAGTACACCCTTTGGTGGAACAGCTCAGGTGCTCTGATATAGAAACAGTGTAAGGAGAGGATTCTCCCCTTCTCAATCTGTCTCCTCCACCCCACCCCCTTGTCCCTGGCAGCAGTACTCCTGAATCGGAGACCCAGGGTCCTGACTTCAGTCTGTAGCAGAACTTTATAGGCCTCCAGCCAATCCCAAGCCCCTTTTGCCTCGTCAAAAAATATTGTGCTGCAGTCAATCATGATGATCAGATTTTACAAGCAGAAAACAGGCACATGTATCAGACACCAGCCTCTTTCAGTTCTTTTTTGATGGTGAAAAAATCACACTTTGCCACTGAACCGGCAGTGTATAGTCCAGGAAAATTGGCACTTCAGCGTTTTCCATTTGGAATCTGCTGCTTTCTCAAATGTTTTGCAGGATTATGTCCCTATCTTTATAGTGCAACAGACAAGCAAACCTCTGGGCAAGGGTTCATCGCCAGAAGCGGCAGCGGTGCAGGGTTCCTAGGCACCCGTTCCAGTCCAAAAAACTGTGAACGACTGTTAGGAGCAACCACAGTGGTTAACCAGTTCTCAAGAAATGTAACCATATTGGGCCCCTCCACCTCCTCAGGGAAACCAATAATTCTGATGTTTTCACGTTAGCTGTGTCCTTTGGCATCTTCTGCTTGTTTATCTAGCAGGCCTGCCCACGGGTGCAGGACTGCTCTTGCCTCCTGCAGCCCTCGGTGGGTTCCATTCCTGCAAGTGCCTCAGAGTTTTGCTTCACCTTATCAGCAAGATTGCTGTGATCATTGCAGAGGATTCCCAGGTCTCTAGCAACTTTGTCTATCTTACATTCACGTACCTCGAGGGAGGTGTTCACAGCATTTAAAATGAGGTCCAGTTTGTCAGGGCTATCCAGCTGTTGGGTCGTCTCATCAGCAGTTCCAGGGCGATTCCCCCCACCATTTCCCTCACACTTTTGGTACAACTGATGCTGCCAGGGTATTTTCCACATCAATCACACTGTAAGCGCTCTTCTGCCAGGTGGATTGCTGTGTCAGAACATTGCACTGTGTCTCAAAAGGGCAGCCCAGGGTTCCCGCAGCTCATCCACACACGGGGGGCAACAATATATCAGCAGCAGATGGTTTACCCTCAGCACCTGCCTCCTGTGCCTCTCTTTCTGCAGTTCTCAACCCTGTGGGCAGGGTTATTACTAGTGAGTGGTATTAATCTGCACAGGGGCCCCCTCACCTCATTGGTCTTCCCCAGCAGGTGGCCTCCAACTCCACTCTCAAGAGTCCATGAGCCCCCCACCGGGGCAGCTCACTGCTGTGACCACTGCCCAGCCAATACCACAAGGGGACTTCCCATGCCTCCACCACAATGTGCTTACTTCACCAGCCTTAGGCTCACACTGCAGGACTACAAACTGCCCTGACGTCGCCTACGCCTGAGTTAACCCCGCAGCCACAGAGCAAGGGGATCCACCGTAGCCAGAGGTCCAGCCCAGGAGGCACAAGTGCATTCAGCCCCTTAAGCAGCCTTTGGATCATCATGGTCACCTGCTCCAAAGGTGTGTGGGGTCTACTTCGTACTCTCATCCACAGCAGACCACCAGCAGCTGGGTGCCTCACCACTTCTCTGGTCTGCTGGCTGCCATTTTGCACGCCGCACAGCAGCAAAGATCCAGGCCTGCGTTTGCTCCACCGCTGGTGGGGAGATGCATCCCTCTTTTCCTCATTGTTGCTCTTTTTCCTGTTAGGCTCAGATCTGCCCAACTGGCCAGGTCTGGTGGTCCTGAAGCTTTGGTGGTGGTCCTGGAGCTTCAGTGGCACCCTGGAGTTGGGCGCGGCAGCCCGAGCTCCGCTAGTGCGTGGCCATCTTGGTGAGCAGCTAGCTATGCCCTTGAGAAATTAGGGTTTAGAATATAGTGATATCTGAACAATTGGTACTTCAGTACCCAGTGGTACTGCAAATTCAAACAATAAACCATGCTGATTGGTCAAGAGCCCTTTTTTACCTGTCGGTCCCTTCTGTCCTTTGGGACCAGTGCAGGTCCAGTGGGACCAAGTAATCTGATTCGCTGGCCACAACATCAAAAGAAATATTGTGACAGTCACTTCAGGACTCTGGTTACTCTTGTTACTCAGTCACCATGTCCTGAGTTTCAAAAACAAATGACATGCAACGGGGGAGGATAGGTGTACCTTGACCCCTGACCCTTGAGATGAGAGCCCAGTTTCCCAGAATGGTATTGAAATTTAACAAGTCTAACAGGGCATTAGTTTCTACAGAGCCATTACAGTTCTTATGCACTTTAAAACTGATAAAAAGAGTATAATATCTACTTAATGTGGGTGATTTCAAAGGTATCTTCGTGGTCTGCTTGTTTTGCTTGTTGTGGAAGGGCACAAACATATGTTCTGCAGTTGTTATGGAATATTGGGTGTATGTGTACTGTGCTGCATATCTTCCTGTATGAAAAGCTTACAGCAAACTGTCATATCTGTTGGATGACATGATGAGTGATGTCATCAATGATGTAATTTGAGAAGCCATCAGTTATGTCATCAATGATGTCATTTAACATGTCATAAGTGATGTAATATGTGAGGTCGTATGCAAGGAGCGAGTTAAAGTTGGTTCAGTAAACAATAACTGGTGAAAGTCAGTTTTTTTTTATTTTAAACATTTGTTTTTATGTTATTACAGGAGCTAACTATAATGTCTGTTTAAGCTTTGTCTTTTTCAGTGAATTTCTAGAGTTATTTTTAACATGGGTTTAAATCTTAGTACCTTACCTATCCCCAACTGTAACTTCACTTTAACCTTTGTTTTTTTCCAGTGGGAAAAAATATATAAATATATATATGGAGAGAGAGTCTATATATGCATACTACTCTCACTGTCCCTAAAAGTACAAAGATGACAGGCACTCAGTGATTGTGCTCAGTGAATATTTAATCCATAAACTGAAGATGGGAAACAGAATGTATTTCTGCAGTAAAGCCTTTCTTAACCTGATACCTCTCACTAGTAATGACTCTATTGATCAGTTTGTGGAAGTGGTCATAAAGGAACTAAAGAAACTCAAAAATAATGTGAGGAACATGCTGAATAGCAAAGAGAATTTATGTCCACATTGAATAAAATAGCCGCCAATCCTAAAGTGATAGTGAGAAGCTCTGATAAGGAGGTGGGGGGCAGCATAGTGATCTGGTCCACAAAGGAATACAAGATAGAAGCTTATAAACAGCTAAAAGATACATCCTGTTTCAAAAAGGTAGATTATGACCATTTACGACAGTGGAACTGGAGTTCACATAAGCTCTAAATTTATGGTATGAACAATGGTTATTAAGTGTGTATGAAGTGAGATATTTAAAAACAGAGCATCACAAACTACCAGTCTTCCACCTAAAGTGCACAAAGATGCCAGGAAACCAACACGAAGACCACCTATAGCATCACAAGAGAGATGTTTTGAGAATGTTTTGCATTATATTGATGTTTTCTTGAGACCCTTTTAAAAAAAAAGATATTTTTATTGCCATATTTAATAGATAAAACAGTTACCAAAGTACATCATATCACTGTATTCGCGTAGCAGAAGGAACTTTTATCATTGCGTACCTTTGTATTTATCAAGTGTATCAGTTCAATCCAAACCGCCTTTACAGCACTAAGTAGCATGTGGCCTCATTAATCAGTTCATAGTGACTTGGTCTGTGACATGCACAGAGCTATCTATGTTGCGCTTTCATTGGCACTGGGGCGTACAACTATTCAGAATACATTCATGCCATATCTTAATATACACCCAAACATTATTCATGGGAATAAACTACAGAACTAATTAACTGTGTCCTATTAACATGTGGTCTCGAAGGTCCGTATGCCCATGCATTGACAGTAATGTGTGGTATGGTGGTGCTCAGGCAGCTAGTGTTGGTGTCAACAGAAATGTTTCAACAGGGCGTAGGTATCAGGGAAAGTCAGGGAGCAGCAAAGAGAGTCAGACAGCAGTGGGGCACTCAGTCGTATAACGTGTTGGGATGACCCAGAACAGTGACAGGCGAGGCTCCCTATGGTCTCATTTTCTTGAGACCCTTAGTAGAGAACCTTCCCTCATATCTCAAAGATACCACAGACTTCTTGAGAAGAATGTTGGACATAAATTGGGAGGAAGACATGTTATTGATGACACTGGACATAGCATTATTATTCACCAGTATACAACACAGGGATGGTCTGAGAGCCACTGAATATTTTTTGAGGGTGAGGTCAGTGAGATTTTACAAACATTGCAAGATGCTATTAAGCATTATGAAGTGGTGTCTAAAACACAACATATTCTTTTTTAACAACATAATTTATGAACAACAGCAAGGAACAGCGATGGGCACCTGCTTTTCTCCCAGCTGTGCACATTTTACATGGGCTGGTGGGAGGAGCAAGTTCTCAATAGTCCTGCCTCAGATGTACATATAACCATGTGGCTTAGATTTATTGGCAATATTTTTGTCATTTGGAGAGGCGATAGAGAGAGTGCTCTACTTTCTTTGAAGGAGATTAACCAGAATGACTTGAATCTGAGTTTCAGAAGTAATATCAGCGACAGTGAAATAGAGTTTTTAGATGTAAAAATCAAGAAAGAACAACAGAGAGTAGAAACAACACTGTATAGAAAACCCAGTGCAAGTGCAGGAAATAGTATTCTACACTCCAATAGCTTCCACCCTACACCTTTGAAGGAAAGTTTTCCATACAGGGAGCTACTTAGACCTAAGAGCTTGCATGACCAATGAACGTTTTGATGAAGCAAAAAGAGATATGCTGAAAAGGATGAGGGAGAGAGAGTATGAGGAAGACACCCTTAACAATGCCTTTAAAAATGTTGAAAAGGAAAAGGGGGAGATAATTCTGTTTAATAAACTAAAGACTAGAAATACACAGAAGATACAACAGAGATTTATAACAACATATAACACCGCACATTCAGAAGATACAGCGTCCCTCTGTAGGCACTGGCATCTCTTAAAGAGTGATCCTATAATAGGAATTGAGATACCCAGACACCTTCTACTAACTCTCTGGAGAGGTAAATCTATGAGGGATAGTTAATGAGGAGTGATATCAGGAGGGAAAGAGAAACATGGTGGAAGTCTGCTGCAGGATTTGTGAAATGTTCCAAATGCAAAGCATGCAAGAATGGAGAAAACATCAAAGAAGTGGAAATAGGAAGAAAAACAGTGCACAAAATTAGGGGACAGCAACACAAATGTGTTTGTATTTTATATTTTGAAATGCAGTTACCCCAAGATATCTGTAGGTATGTACCACCTTGCAAGCCCATAACAGAATTTTGCAACATTTAAGAGCGATAAATAATTGTGATATGGCCTATCCGGTGGTCAGACACTAGAAAGAAGTGCATGGTGGCAATGTTCAGGATCTGAAATACAGTGTCATTGATGGAATAGCAAAAGATGCCAGAGGGGGCAACAGAGAAAATAAATAAGAATTTTAGAGTCTAAGTGCATACTAGCCTTTGGTAGCAAAGAACCTCATGGTGTGTATTGTGGAGAAAACTAAATGTGTATCTTTAAAATAAGGGAAAGGTCAATACGAGACTATTCTGTAGTAGAATACTGTATACAATGTAAATAGAATGAATTCGAACGGCACACGTTAAGATTCAGTAAGTGTCTATAGTTCATCAATGATGCATATTACACAAATACATTACTTATTTTGAAAGTCCATAATTATAACAATCAGCATAAATTCAACCAAAGCGTTCCTTATTCTTCTTGAAAGTTCTTGTATCCAAAACTGCTCTTGTTACCGTCCCAGTCTACCGTCCCAGTCAACACGTGTTTCGTCTGGGGAATACCCCTTGACTTCTTCAGGACTTTCTAGACAAGACAGTTTCAATACATCCAATGTAATTATGTTATCAAATATGAATATCAGTCTGATAACCTCTCACCATCCAATGTGACTTAACTATTGTACAATCATATGTGAAAACCGTGATTCCAAACACTGCAGTAAAATTGCCACTCTTTAAGATACAAAACATCAAATCTCTATATGCACACACCACTTCCTCTCAGTGTGAACCCAAACCGTGATTCCAAACACTGCAGTAAAATTGCCACTCTTTAAGTTACAAAACATCAAGGGCCAGATGTAGCAAAGGGTTGGCGCCTCGCAAACGGCGAAAATCGCCGTTTGCGAGGCGCAAAAGCCTCTTTGCTATTCAGAAATGCATATTGCGAGTCGGGACCGACTCGCAATATGCATTTCAGAATCGCAAACAGGAAGGGGTGTTCCCTTCCTATTTGCGATTCGGAGTGGAATGCAATTCCATTTGCGCGACCGCATATATGGAGTCGCAGTTACCATCCACTTGAAGTGGATGGTAACCCACTCGCAAATTGGAAGGGGTCCCCATGGGACCCCTCCCACTTTGTGGATGGACCCACAAATATTTTTTCAGGGCAGGGAGTGGTCCAAGGGACCACTCCCTGCCCTGAAAAAATACCGAAACTAAAGGTTTCATTTTTTTTTTAAGTGCAGCTCGTTTTCCTTTAAGGAAAACGGGCTACACTTAAAAAAAAAAAAACTGCTTTATTTAAAGCAGTCACGAATATGGAGGTCTGCTGACGACAGCAGGCCTCCATGTTTGCGAGTGCCTAGACTCGCTATGGGGCCGCAATTAGCGACCCACCTCATGAATATTAATGAGGTGGGTCATTGCAACCCCATGGCGAGTCGCTTTCGGTGTCTGAGACACCGTACTGCATACCAATTTGCGAGTTGCAAATTGCGAGTCGCAGGGACTCGCAATTTGCAAGTCGCAAATTGGCGTTTTGCTACATCTGGCCCCAAATCTCTATATGCACACACCACTTCCTCTCAGTGTGAACCCAAAATTATGCAACCCAATTTTTTAAAACAGAACCTTCTTTAGACAGAGTCAATGTATAAACAAACATGCTTAGTGATATCATCGTGCAGTGAGTATACCCATTGAACAATGTCAGTAGAAAAAAAAATAAAAAGTAGCTAGTACCTTATCTAGAAATAAACAGTCTCATATAACGAAATCTATATTTTTGATGACCGTTCAATTAATTATTGTGCTGCCATATGTAATCTGTAATTATAAAATATGTTTGTCATGTTTTTAATCATAAGCTATATCTCATATTGATACTGTGTAAATAATGTGGCAGTGTCCGCAAATTGTATTGCTTACCATGCTATGTATGCTTATTTACGTGTCCTACGTTTTTACTTGGATGCCCCAATCATAAAGAAGCGTATCCTAAAAAGTTAGTCACCACCTTGTATAAACGCTAATCTGAACGTTCCCACTCCTAACCATATAAACTCGTACCTTCTATTAATTGCCTGCAGTCCGCGAGTACGTCGGAAAATGTGTATAGGGAGAGCGTTTCTCCTCTCTGCGTTTTTAAGCCCGCCCCCTCTGGCCATAAACATTGAGAGCAGACTCATCCCGGTATTGCGCTTTTCCACGCTTATTCATAGTTCCAAATGCTATCAGTGGTCCTTCACCATTGAGCCAATCAAATAGACTCCCTGAGGTCCGCGGGTACAACGGAATTCATCTAAAGGGAGGACGTTTTTCTTCTTGGCGTTTTCAAACCCACCCCCTCTGGCCATAGACATTAAAAACGGACTGATCTTAGTGTCACACTTTTCTGTGCTTACTCAAATTCCAAATACAATCAATAGCCATTTACCAATAAGCAGATCTAATCAGTTATATTCTTTATCTTTAACCATATTTATAAAATCAATCTAATTATCTAATCAAGCATTTCCGCGCATGCTCAAAACCTCAAATCCTCTATAGTAATCACTCTCCAATGGTTAAACCAAATTGTTTATATCTATGTGCCATTTCTATTTATAAGGGGAAAAAATAAATAAATTAAGACACCCACAATACATTTAGGTACATACAGACTACAATATATATA
Source organism: Pleurodeles waltl (assembly GCF_031143425.1). Classification (NCBI taxonomy): domain Eukaryota; kingdom Metazoa; phylum Chordata; class Amphibia; order Caudata; family Salamandridae; genus Pleurodeles; species Pleurodeles waltl. The sequence continues at coordinate 1,666,758,747 of NC_090444.1, read as the reverse complement.
TTCTATTCCTCAATCATATACCATCCATTAATTATATATAAGAATTATATCCAATTGTTATTTGCCTTATATTAAAAATAACCCAAATATTCAAAGATGTTATTCCCACAAATATATGTATCATAATCCATAATCAAATCTATCATAAACCATATCTCTATCTGTCCCCAAGAAAATATTCTAATTCATGATCAGAATTTAAACCATGCTTCACTGCCCCTAAACGCATAGTCCAAACAGATTCTTTCCTTCTTAATGCCAATTCTCTATTACCACCTCGTGGAGTTATATCACAGTATTCAAATCCCAAAAATGTGAAATCTTTATGAACTCCCTGTACCCTACAAGATCTCATATGTGAGGCTATGGGATAGCGCTCATCCTCTTGTCTTATAGCTCTGAGATCCTCACCTTAAGGGGACGAATGGTGCTGCCCACATACATCTTACCACATTTGCAAATTAACATGTAGATAACATACTTAGTGTTACAATGAATGTGTGTTTTAATAGTATATTTATTGTTCCCAAATCCCTGGAAGTCCCTCTTTGCATGCCATGCCCACCTGCACATTGCACAGCTACCACACTTGTAAAAACCCAAATTATGTATATTAAGCCAATTTGGCTTAGTTTTTTCTTTTAAATAGCTAGGGCTAAGGATATTATTGAGTGTAGATCCTCTCCTATACGATACATCTGGTTTGCTACTAATGTACTTCCTCAAGGTTTGATCTTGTAGTATAATTACCTAATGTTTCTTCATGATCTTAAGTAATAAAGCTGAGTTGTCCGTATAATCCAATACTATTCTTATCTTCTTTTCATCATTATTCCCTTCTACCTCTTTCATTGTTCTACGATGTGCCATGTGGGTGAGCGAGATATCCTAGAAGGTTTAAGCTGGGACTTTCTAACAATGTCTGCTGAATAACCCCTGTCCATGAATCTCTGTCCCATACCCTCAATACAATTGTAAAAGTCATTATCTTTACTACAATTACGTCTTGCTCCAACCAGTTTGCCAAATGGTATTGCATCTATCTGATTTTTCGGGTGCGTGTAACAAGGCATTACATGCTGTTGATTTACGATGCAATCTACTATCAATCTTATTCTCTTCCACAAATAATTCCACATCTAAAAAATCTATACAAGTTTAACTGTATTTGTATGTGAACTTAATGTTAACCTCATGGTTGTTTAGATGATCACAGAACTTATTTAAAGTTTCTTAATTCCCCATCCATATCATAAAGCAATTATCTATATATCTCCCCCAATACAAGATGTGTGTCTGCCATTCCGCTGCTCCTAGACCCCACACCCATTTTAATTCAAACCATCCCATAAATAAGTTTGCATATGAGGGAGAAAATCTCGACCCCTTTGCCACCCCTTGTTTTTGCTTGAACCAATCATTTTTTTAAAGAAAATAGTTGTGATTAAGGATGAGATCAATCATTTGTAATATCATCTCAGTATGTTCCATTAGACTCGCTGATCTCCTGTTCAACATATATTTGATTGCTTGAATTCCACATTCATGTTTAATACTGGTATATAAGGCCACCACATCCAAAGTTACCATAAACATACTGGATTCCCAATGGATATCTGATAACAAACTCAATATATGTTTCGTATCCCTAATATACGAAAGGAGATTAGTTACAAAAGGTTGCAAAAATATGTCAACAAACTCTGATAATCTTTCTGTGGGACCTCCCATAACTGACACTATTTGTCTCCCAGGTGGAAAATCACATCCCTTGTGTATTTTAGGTAACGTATATAAGAATGGAAATTTAGGACGATTCAAATGTAAGTATGAATATTCCTCATCATCCAATAAATTATTATCATGCCAGATTTTAAGCAGTCTATTAATCTTGCTGGTTAGTCATGTCATGGGATTGTACATTAATTTCTCATAACAATTAGTATCATGAAGCTGTGCATATATTTCTTTCTCATAGTCCTCACGATTCATAACCACTATATTTCCACATTTGATAATCATGTCATCATCATACTTCAACGTTTTTAATGCTTGATGTTTTTTAAATGTTAAATTATATCTCATTGTACGTTTTTGTTTTAACTCATATTTGTCCAAGTCATTCCATACCAGTTTAAAAAATACATCGATATTGTTGTCCTTGGCCTGTCTAGGTATCCACATTGATTTTTGCCTAAGCCCACTCGTAGTATGCGAATCAGATACTACATTTAATTCTTGTAACACTGTAGATATAGTTGTTGGATATTCCTCATAATCAGTGATAGACATTAGAGCCACTGTGTCATATAAGTCTTGTATTGATAATCCAATATGTACTGTATTAGTATGTGAGATTGTTTCAGCCTCAAAATGTTTTTTAAGTTTTAGCCTTCTAATAAATTTAAACAGGTCTATTTTTGACTTACAGATATCTCCTCTACTAGTGGGGCAAAAGCCTAATCCTTTGTTCAAAAGCGTCAACATATCAACTGTTAAGTCCTTTTTAGATATATTGACCACATTATTTTCTTCCCTTGAGGGAAGGCTCAAATCTTTTTGTCCCGTGACCTTGTCTTCATGCCTGAATACTGTTCCCCTACCCTTTCCTCTGTTTCCTCTTCTTGTCTTCCTTCCCGGCTTCTCTTTTGATTTAGTTCCCAGTTCCCTTGCTTTATCCTCTTCAAATCTTGAAAAAAAAGCACCCCCTTGTGTGCCCGAGTTCAGTGATTGTGCTTGCATATTATCTGTATCATTTGAACTAGTCGCCAAACTACTTCGGGAAGTAGTTGCAGAATCCATAGAATTAGTAGATTGTGCTCTGGACATTGCGCTTTTTATCAGGTGATTATATTTACTCAAAAATGTGAACACTCTACCATTAAGGTAGTCTTGTTCATCCCTCTTTATTTTCCTAGCTTGTCTCCGTTTGATCGCATTCTGAAATTTCATTAATATATCGTCAAGAATGACCTAATTCTTATCAGTCGCCTCCTTTAAATTCAAATCCTTGATTTCCTTCTCTAATGTCAAAATCTCTGATTGGAGTTTTAAAACCTTTCTATCTGCATTTTCTATTAAAATATCCATAAGCTTCACTCAATTCTTCTTCCCACCTCATGAGTAAATCAGCATCTAAGTCATCATATGTGGGAAAAATATGTGACCTTAAACCTCTGGGCATCCTATTCAGTTTCTTATATTGTTTAAGTGTTATGCTATCCCACCATCTTGACATTTCATTTTTCTTTAATTTCTCCAATCTAATAAATTTATCCCTCAGGCCCTCTCTGCCTGCACGGTTTCCACTTCTGGTTGCTTGCCGTACCGTGTATCCACTATCTAAGCTTCCGAATAGTTCCTCAGCTAACTTTTTTCTTTCTATTCCACTGGTTGTGATCCAAATGTATCTAGTGTTAATTAAATAATATGATGAGTAGAGAGCCGCCTACTCCAAACTATTTAAAAAAACTCTCAAGGGGTGATTTTGTGTTGAGTAAAGTACTCGACACAAAATCACCCCTTGAAAGTTTTTTATTATGTAAATAGATATGAACATATTAAGTATGTTTTCACTTTCACACTGCACTGTGGGAGATGCACTAAACATATTGGGGGTGATTCTAACCCTGGCGGTCGGTGATAAAGCGGCGGCCAACCCGCCAACAGGCCGGCGGTCCAAAAAATGGAATTCTGACCCTGGCGGCAACCGCCAACACAGCCCGCCACATTAACACTCCGACCGCCACCGCGGTACAGACAAACAGCGCGACGGTCACCGCCAACAGGCAGGCGGCAGACAATGTACCGCCCACAGTATTACAACTCACCAATCCGCCACCTTTTCCGGGGCGGGAGCCCCGCCGATAAAAACACGGCGGAAACAGACTAGGGACGGGAAAACGCTCACCAAAACACACTCCACGAGTACGGAGGACAGCATGGAACCCAAATTAAACATCCTACCTGCACTCGTCTACCTGCTCATCTACCACGAGTACGAACTCCGGCGCACACGACAACGGTGAGTACTGCACCTACGACACACGGGAGGGGGGAGGAGGAAAGGTTACGGGCACACACATATGCGACCCCCACCCCCCCAAACTATGTACACACCAATGCAGAGCAACAATGCACAGTGACACCACCCAAACCCCCCTGAAAAATGCAAAGACATAATTAAATTGTGAACCAAAATTTTATATATAAAATAGACTCTGATATGTATCGGCAACTATGCAAAATATCCATAACAAAATAATACTATACACACTGCCATGGAGAACCGAGGCAATTAGTCCGCTACATCAAAGTCAAATGGAACAGTCCGTGGGCTACAGTGTAGCGACACAAGGGCAAAGCCCACACAGGAGACCTGAGTCCTTTGGAGAGAACACTGCAGGGGCATCTGATGAAAATACTACAGGCACCTCAGGGGGAAGGGAAGGGGGGGGGCACCACAGCCACATGAGTCCACGACGCCAGATCCACGAAGGGGCCACCATGCCCACTGTGCCATCCTGGGGAGTGCAAAGCCACAGTCTCTCAAGTCTCTACAGTGGGTGGGTTGCCCACTCTGCCATCCTGGGGAGTGCAAAACCACAGTCTCTCAAGTCTCTACAGTGGGTGGGTTGCCCACTGTACCATCCTGGGGAGTGCAAAGCCACAGTCTCTCAAGTCTCTACAGTGGGTGGGTTGCCCACTGTGACATCCTGGGGAGTGCAAAGCCACAGTCTCTCAAGTGGATAACAGTCTCCACTGGTCAAGGAGGAGGCATGGTGGGCACAGTGAACCATAAACAGTGCTTGAGATGAAGGGCCCAGCGGAGCGGTGCTTGAGACGGCGGGGCCCAGCGGAGCGGTGCTTGACAGGAAGGGCCCAGCGGAGCGGTGCTTGAGATGAAGGGCCCAGCGGAGCAGTGCTTGAGATGAAGGGCCCAGCGGAGCGGTGCTTCAGACGGCGGGGCCCAGCGGAGCGGTGCTTGAGACAGCGGGGCCCAGCGGAGCGGTGCTTGAGACGGCGGGGCCCAGCGGAGCGGTGCTTGAGACGGCGGGGCCCAGCGGAGCGGTGCTTGAGATGAAGGGGCCCAGCGGAGCGGTGCTTGAGACGGCGGGGCCCAGCGGAGCGGTGCTTGAGACGGCGGGGCCCAGCGGAGCGGTGCTTGAGACGGCGGGGCCAAGCGGAGCGGTGCTTGAGATGAAGGGCCCAGCGGAGCGGTGCTTGAGACGGCGGGGCCCAGCAGAGCGGTGCTTGAGATGAAGGGCCCAGCGGAGCGGTGCTTGAGACGGCGGGGCCCAGCGGAGCGGTGCTTGAGACAGCGGGGCCCAGCGGAGCGGTGCTTGACAGGAAGGGCCAAGCGGAGCGGTGCTTGAGATGAAGGGGCCCAGCGGAGCGGTGCTTGAGATGAAGGGCCCAGCGGAGCGGTGCTTGAGACGGCGGGGCCCAGCGGAGCGGTGCTTGAGACGGCGGGCCCAGCGGAGCGGTGCTTGACAGGAAGGGCCCAGCGGAGCGGTGCTTGAGATGAAGGGCCCAGCGGAGCGGTGCTTGAGATGAAGGGCCCAGCGGAGCGGTGCTTGAGACGGCGGGGCCCAGCGGAGCGGTGCTTGAGACGGCGGGGCCCAGCGGAGCGGTGCTTGAGACGGCGGGGCCCAGCAGAGCGGTGCTTGAGACGGCGGGGCCCAGCGGAGCGGTGCTTGAGATGAAGGGGCTCAGCGGAGCGGTGCTTGAGACGGCGGGGCCCAGCGGAGCGGTGCTTGAGACGGCAGGGCCCAGCGGAGCGGTGCTTGAGACGGCGGGGCCCAGCGGAGCGGTGCTTGAGATGAAGGGCCCAGCGGAGCGGTGCCTGAGATGAAGGGCCCAGCCGAGCGGTGCTCTTCTGCACGGCGGGCCCTGTTCAGCGGTGCTCTTCTGCACGGCGGGCCCTGTTCAGCGGTGCCTATCTTCACGGCGGGCCCTGTTCAGCGGTGCCTATCTTCACGGCGGGCCCTGTTCAGCAGTGCTCTTCTGCACGGCGGGCCCTGTTCAGCGGTGCTCTTCTGCACGGCGGGCCCTGTTCAGCGGTGCTCTTCTGCACGGCGGGCCCTGTTCAGCGGTGCTCTTCTGCACAGCGGGCCATGTTCAGCGGTGCTCTTCTGCACGGCGGGCCCTGTTCAGCGGTGCCTATCTTCACGGCGGGCCCTGTTCAGCGGTGCTCTTCTGCATGGCGGGCCCTGTTCAGCGGTGCCTATCTTCACGGCGGGCCCTGTTCAGCGGTGCTCTTCTGCACGGCGGGCCCTGTTCAGCGGTGCTCTTCTGCACAGCGGGTCCTGTTCAGCGGTGCTCTTCTGCACGGCGGGCCCTGTTCAGCGGTGCACATCCAGTAGGTTCAAGGGAGCCAGACCTGGCCTGGACTCCGTGCTCAGACGCCCTCCGACCGTGATGTTCCTGGGCCCTTCGGTGACGGAGTCCTGGGCCCTTTGGTGTCCTCCTTTACAGCTGGGATGTGGCATGTGGGGCCCACCTGCTCCGCGCTCCTGCTGGCTGACGTCTCCGCCCTGCTGCCCTTACGCTCCTTAGATGGGGCTCTCGGGCCCTTGCCTCCCCTAGACGTTGTGGCTGGTGAAGTGGGCGAACTCTGCTCCTTGGGGGCAGCCGTGTCAGTCTTCGCACGGCGGCCCTTGTGTTTCCTGGTCCTCTTGCCGGGGGGGGGCTGGATGTGTCCTTGCTGCTGATGGAGGTGTCACTGCTGGCAAAGGGTGGACTCCAGAACCCATGCACAACAGTGACACCCGAAGTTGGGCTGGTGGTGGCTGTGGTGCTCTTGGGACTCTTTGCAGATGGAGGGGGTAGGTCATCGGAGGGGAAGAGGTTAAGATTAGCCAGGAAAACTTTTTTAGGGCCAAGGTAAAAGGTAGGAGAAGTGGAGATGGAAGTGGAGGAAGAGGATGTGGTTGTAGGAGAGTCAGGTGTGCTGTCATTGGGTGAAGGTGCAGGTGCTGTAGGCTGTTGTGAGGTGGATGTCTGTTGGGTGGGTGTCTGCCTGCGTTTGTGTGTCTTGGAAGGGGTGGTGACAGACACAGTGGGAGAGGACACAGGGGACGTGTAAATGGCAGTGGGGGTGGTGACTGCACGCGTGCGGACTGTACAGGAGGGTGTGGTGGTGATGGAAGCACTGGCTGATGTTGGTGTGCATGCAGGTGTGAGTGTCGACGTCACAGGGAGGGAGGAGGGAGACGAGGAGGAGGGGGACACAGGGGTGGTAGTGACTGTTGGGATGTCTGCATCTGTGTGTTGCTTGGGTGAGTGTTTGTGGGATCTGTGGTGCTTGTGTCTGGATGAGCTGCCCTTGGGTGTTGAGGTGTGTGCAGGCTGGTCAGATGGTGTGGATGGGATAGGCTGAGGAACAGGAGACAGAGACAGGGTGGAGGCAGTCAGAAGAGGGAGGCTGGAAACAGGGACAATGGCTGCCGTCAGTGCTGAGGCCAGAGCATTGAACGATCGTTGATGGGCAGCCTGACCCGAATGAATGCCCTCCAGGTAGGCATTGCTCCGATGCACCTCCCTTTCTACCCCCTGGATGGCATTCAAAAGGGTAGTCTGCCCAACAATGAGTGTCCTGAGGAGATCAATGACCTCCTCACTGAGGGCAGCAGGGGTAACAGGGGCAGGGGCTGAGGTGCCTGGGGCGAAGGAGACGCCCGCCTTCCTGGGTGAGCGGGCACGGAGCGTAGGCTGAGGGGCTGCTGGGAGGGCGGGGCTGGTGCGCTGGGTGGCGGCTGTACCTGTAGAGGCGGGGGGCCCGGATGTTGCCGCCACCGCTAGGGAGCTCCCATCCGAGGACGTGTCGCTGTCGCTGCTCTCACCACCGGTCCCCGTCGTGGTGCTCCCCTGGCCCTCCGGCTCACTTGGGCCCTCGTGTCTGTTCCTGTGCCCACCGGGGCCTTGTGGCTTGCAGCTCCCTCGTGCTCCGATGCCAAATCTCCTCCGCCTGATGATGCTAATGCACACATGCACAAGAAGATGAAGAAGAAGGGTGGGGGGAGAAAAAGAAGACCTGGTTGAGTGCATGCAATGTCAACACCGTTGGCGGAGAGGACAGACACAGGAGCCGCATGCACTAAGCTGCGCATTCGGGGCACACTACTCAGTACTTCTGACTCGGACAACAGGTCAGGAGACGACAAACGCGCACATGTGTGAGGCTGGACCATCAATAGCTGTACTTGTCACCCTACGGAGGTGGGGGCCGGGAGCACAGGGCCATGCCTAAGGGAGAGGACTACACTACAGAAAGCGCCCTGGCCTAATGTCACCCCCAACCCTCCTACCCCACCCAGACGCCTCCACTGCGCAGAAAGATAACTGAATGTGCTGATACTCACCCCCTTGTGTCTGCTGTGATGCTCTCAAGCGCCCATCCAAATCAGGGTAGGCCACCGCCAGGATCCGGGACATCAGGGGGGTCAGGGTACGACTGGCACCCCTCCTAGGTTGGGAGGCCATCCCCAGCAGTGACTCGGCAGTCTTCCTGGTTCCGCGGCGGATGTCCTCCCACCTCTTGCGGCAGTGGGTGCCCCGTCTGACGTGGACCCCCAGGGCCCGGACTTCCTTGGCGATGGCACGCCAAATCTCGACTTTCTGATGGGCGCTGACCTATGTGACATGTACAGGGTGGGAAGGAAACATTAATCAACTTACTGCATGTTAGATGTGATTGGCCCCCCCTCCCCAACCTTGCAATATAGCACATGCTCTCATCTGTCGTGCGTTGCACTCCTCATTCGCCCCCCACCCCACCAACTTACATCCACCCCACTCCACACAGGCATTGCCCATTCCATGTGCACCCGGTGTACTCACCTGTTGGTCTGGAGGACCGTAGAGTAACGCATACTGGGGGAGGACCCCATCCACGAGCTTCTCCAACTCTTCAGACGTGAAGGCAGGGGCCCTTTCCCCAGTCGCAGCAGCCATTGTCACTTCCAGACCGAGTTCACAGCAGCACTTGCAGTATAGGTCCTCTCCTGTGGATGATCAGGTCTCGAGTGATTAAGCAGATAGAAAATGGCGGTCACGCCCGCGGCGGTGCGTACCGCAGCGGTGCGTACCGCGACCGCCGGCGCACATCGTCATTGGCTCCTGAAACCCATAGGCTTCAATGTTATCCAATGCGGCTCCGTATAGCGGTCTTCGACCGCCTACCGCCACGGTGTGCTCCGCCAGCGCAGTGACCTCACATCCCATTGTCCCACTTCACAGGTCAGGCAGCCGCCATTTCAAGGGCCCACATGGCATAATTTCTACTTCGACACACAGGCCTAGGCCTGGCATTGCCACACATACACGCCTTTCAATACCTAGATAACCGTGTGCCATGCAAGCTTTGGTGAACGTACCAGTGATTATCTTGACTCTGTGCTCCATGTTGTCCTTCCTAGGCACCGTCCACTGGGATTTGCGAGGAGAAGGATGAATCCTCGCGTGTACCGACCGCTGGTGGACCTGTCGACAATGGAAGAACGCCACATCATACTACGATACCGACTTGACCGTGCCACTATCCATGAACTGTGTGCCCAGCTGGAGCCAGCCCTGATGTCCCCCATCCGCCAACCCACAGGAATTCCCCCTCTGGTGCAGGTGCTGTCAGTCCTCCATTTTCTTGCAAGTGGCTCATTCCAGACAACAGTGGCCATGTCATCTGGAATGTCTCAGCCAATGTTTTCTAAGGTTTTGTCTAGAGTGTTGTCTGCCCTGACGAAACACATGCGGAGTTACATTATATTCCCTGAGGAGGTTGATTTGCCCACTGTGAAGGGTGATTTTTATGCCCTTGGACATATTCCCAACATAATTGGTGCCATTGATGGGACCCATGTAGCCTTAGTCCCCCCAAAAGACGATGAGCAGGTGTACAGAAACAGGAAGAGTTACCATTCTATGAACGTCCAGGTGGTCTTTTTGGCTGACCAGTACATCTCCCATGTGAATGCAATGTTCCCTGGTTCAGTGCATGACGCGTATGTGATGCGTAATAGCAGCATCCCTTATGTGATGGAACAGCTACAGAGACAACGTGTGTGGCTAATAGGTGACTCTGGTTACCCCAACCTGCCTTGGCTATTGACCCCAGTGAGGAGTCCCCGGACCAGGGCTGAGGAACGGTACAATGAGGCCCATGGCCGAACTAGGAGGATCATAGAAAGGACCTTTGGGGTTCTGAAGGCCAGGTTTAGGTGTCTGCATATGACAGGGGGATCCCTGATGTACTCACCAAAGAAGGTGTGCCAGATCATCGTGGCCTGCTGTATGCTTCACAATCTGGCATTGCGACGTCAGGTGCCTTTCCTGCAGGAGGATGGTCCAGATGGTGGTGTTGAAGCAGCTGTGGAGCCTTTGGAGAGTGAAGAGGAGGAAGACTCAGAGGATGACCCAGACAACAGGGACAGAGTTATCCAACAGTATTTTCAGTAGCACACAGGTAAGAATCACACACGCCATTTTAATTTTCCTGAATGCCTCGTGCTTCTCAACATTGTCTATGACCCCCCAGTTATTTGAAACTGATGTTTGATTTTCCCTTCCCTTTTCAGTGCTGTATGACCCACTGCGTGACTTCTGCTTGGTTAGCCCATGGACTAATGCTTATTGATCTCGGTATGTGTTCAGCACAAAGTTTACAGAACATAATTGATCAGTAATGTGTTTTACATTTGTAAATAATACAGCCTGACTCCAGCATGATTTCAGTGCATTGCGTGATTTATTTTTGGTGCTAGATGATGGTACATGATATTCACACGGTGATGGGTGGGGGTGGAGTAATGTCCATGGCAGAGTCCAGTTCTCAGTCTCACAGGTGCATTGTCCATATGCCTGTGGAAGGATGGAGCAGGGGCAGTTCAAGGTTGGACAGGGTGGCAATGTGGGACAGTGGGATGACTTCAGGGGGTATCTCATGCTGGCGGGGGTCTTGACATCCTACTCTGTCTTTTTTTTGGATCTCAGGCTCCTCTTGCGGGGTGGTTGTTCTTCAGCAGGAGGTGGGGTTCTGGTGGCCTGTCGTTGTGGTGGGGCCTCCTGTCCACTAGCGCCGGCGGAGGTGGTAGGCTGTTCCTGGTCCGGGCTAGTGACAGGGGCCCTGTGTGGTGCCACATGGTCCCGCAACGTGTCTTCTATCCGGTGGAGGGCCTGGACTATGCTCCCCATGGCGGTAGAGATGTTGGTGAGATGATTGTTGAACCCCATGTAGCGTTCCTCCTGCTGTGCCTGGATCTCCTGGAACCTGGCCAGTACCGTCGCCATCGTCTCTTGTGAGCGGTGGTAGGCTGCCATGATGGTGGTGAGGGCCTCTTGGAGAGTCGGTTCCCTGGGCCTCTCCTCCCCCCCCTGTCGCACAGCAGCCCTCCGAGTTGCCCTGTTTCCCCCGGACTCTGTCCCCTGGACGGTGTGCCCACTACCACTGCCCCCAGGTCCCTGTTGTTGTTGGGGTGGTGGGTTAGCCTGGGGGCCCTGTAGTGGCAGACACACCGCTGATTGACCTGTCCTAGAGACAGAGCCATGGGCCCGCTGGGTGGGAGCTGTGCTGTTGTTCCCAGAGGGGGTTGGGTCTGCTGTGGCCTGTGTGTGGGGAAGCGACTGTCCAGAGGTCCCCGATGGTCCGGGCTGGTCATCAGGTTCCAGGTCGACAGAGCTGCTGTCATCACTGGGTGCCTCTTCCGGGGGGGGGATGGACATTTCTGGACCCTCCTGGCCGGTGTGTTGGCGTTCGGGTCCTGCATGGGGTAAGAGAGTATGGTTATTGTTTCTGTGTGTGCTATTGTGTGCGATTTATGGGTGCCCTTGTCCCCCAGTGCTGTCATTCCCTTGGGGGAGGTGTTGTGGGGGTTTTTGGGGGGGGGGGGTATGTGCAGTGGTCATGCTTAGGTGATGGGTGTCCATAGTTTGTGGTGGCATGCAGGGGTTGGTGTTGGGTGGGTTGTGCTGGGGAGACATTCTCAGGGAGGATGTGTGATGGGGGGTTGGGGGTGAGGGTGGTGGTGGGGGTTGGCATGCTGGGGGGGGGGTGAAGTAGTTGAGATTGTACTTACCAGAGTCCATTCCTCCGTGTACTCCAGCGAGGCCATCAGGATGCAGGATGTTTAGTACCTCTTGCTCCCATGCTGTGAATTCGGATGGTGTGGGTGGGGGTCCCCCGCCAGTCTTCTGCACTGCGATGTTGTGTCGCGAGACCATCGAGCGCACCTATCCCCGTAAGTCGTTCCAACGTTTGCGGATGTCCTCTCGATTTCTGGGATGCTGTCCCACCGCGTTTACCCTGTCCACGATCCGCTGCCATAGCTCCGCCTTCCTGGCTATAGTGGTGTGCTGCACCTGTGAGCCGAAGAGCTGGGGTTCAACTCTTATGATCTCCTCCACCATGACCCGGAGTTCTTGGTCCGAAAAGCGTGGGTGCCTTTGGGGTGCCATGGGGTGGTGTGGATGAGGTGTGGGGTGGTGTATATGGTGAAGAGTGTGTTGGTGTGTGGTGCTTTGTGCTTCTATGTGTGTGTGTGATGGTGTAGTGTGCCTCTGTGTGATGTAGCTCTCTATTCTGTGATGTGTCTCTCTCTCCTTCGTCTATGATCTTCGGTCGTAGGGGTTTGTGCGTGATGTGGGTGTGTGTTTTATAGTTGGTTGGATGTGTGGGAGTGTTGTTTGTATGTGTGTCAGGTGTGTGTATTTCAAATTGTCCAATGTGGCTGTGTTTTGGAGCTGTGTGTGTATTTTGACCGCGGCGGTGTGTACCGCCAATGGAATACCGCGGTTGAAAGACCGCCGCGTGGATTGGTGGGTCAGAATGGCATGGGCGTGTTTGTGTTGGCGTGACGGTGGATGTTTGGTCATCTCCAGTTTTCCGCTGCCCGCTGATGAGGCGGCCTTCCTTGGATGTCGGGATTTTGGCGGTTTCGCCGTTGTGGGTCAGAATGACCGTGGCGGTTTACCGCGGCCGCGGCGGTAGAATGGCGGACTTCTGACCGGCGGTAAGGGCCTTTTACCGCCGAGGTCAGAATGACCCCCATAATCGGTTAAAATGTGAAGCAAGATAGCAATGGTTTCAGGTTGAGAAGGCGATACGCTGAAACATGTTCTGTTTCCCATTTCCAGCTTATGGATTAAATATTCACTGAGCATGATCACTGAATGTCTGTCGTCTTTGTACCTTCAGCAACAGTGAAAGGATTCAAGACGCAGTCGCGAGGTGTCATTGGAGGCACCGCTGGTGGTCTGGCGCAGTCCAGCAATGCTGCTTTGGAAAGAGTAACATATATTACTGTGTACACTCACTTAACATGATTGCACTCGCGTAACATGAGTTTGCTTTCCAGTTTGCTCTACACAAATAGAACGCTGCAGAGTACTGTTTTATTTTATTTTGAGTGTATATTGTTATATGTCTATGGCTTCCATACTGACCTCAACTGAAATATATATTAACCTGTCCAATGCTTTTAATAAATGTTATTTGTCCAGCAATATCATTATGTTCTTATGCTCATTTAAGAATGTTCAGGCTTGTGTTTGATTGCCGTAGTGCTACCCTGAGCGTTCCAGCCAGATCGGTTGGAGTGTGTGGAGCAGAGGAGCGGTGGTTTCTTACATGGATGAAAGTTAAATGAATACTCACTCGGATGTAATCTGGTGTTCATCGCCTCTCTTCAGTAGATCGCAACAAATATGTCACTCATGATTTACCCAGCTTGGGTTCTGAATGAGAGGTCCACGCACCAGCTGCACAGGCACATTATGGTGTATAAGGTATGCTTTTCCCACAATTAGATGTGGGGGGAAAAGAGATCAGCTTCTGAGAGATATGCTGCCGGATGGGACACAACAATGAAACAGATCATGCATGTGGGATGATATTACTTACATGCCTTGGAAAAACAGTACAATCATTTGATGCCAAGGGGCAAATAGGTAGAAGAGACTAGTTTGTTAGGGATGTTTGTTAAACAAAGGTTTGGGGTTTATATTCTATTTACCTGTACCATATTTCTTATTACTGAGTTATTTATTATGTTGATAAATCTGCTACTCACGATATACAGTAGATTCACACATAGTAAACAGTAATTATTATTGATTACAAATGTGTATTTGTACTGATGTAGAAGGGTTCAGGAAAAGACTCCTTACTCTACAAAAACAACACTGCCCACCACCTCACTCTTAACCACCATCTCCACCACCTCCACACACCCAAAAAAAATGTCTTCTAAGCATGATGGATGAGGATAGACAAACAACATTATTAGACAAACAAAACAATTGCTATCCTGACATAGTTAATACCAACACTAATACACCTGCTACAATTTCAAAGAATACTTCTCACTCTATTAGAAAACAAAGCCACACCATCACCAATACACAACCACAAAACAGCCTACTAATAAATGCTTGATCACTCTCTAAAAGCAAGCAACATATCTGCGACCTACTCACCAACACACAAACTGATATACTCTTCATAAATGAATCATGATGTTACGGCCCTGTATTGGAACTGATGATTTCCACACAAGTTTCCCACTGTGGCCCAGTACATATTAGAAATCCGGGATCTTAGATAATTCCCATAGATAAATACACTCACCTGAATGATTGTAGAGACAGTGCAGGGTGAAAGCTGCAGGATGGCTGTTCACACTTTCAAGCGCTCTTGTCTACACGCCAGGACTAGGACTCAGTATCCAATGACTCTTTGCCCTGGCATGGGGATGTTCAGAGGAAGCCCACATCCCGACCGCCATGTTTAAATTAAAGCGCATAAAAGGCATGCCCCTTTCCAGCATCAGTGTTCATCTATTTTCCTCATACCAGGAGGACCGTCCATTTGTCTGAGTGGCACATATGTGCCACCCACCAAGTCTTCTCAAGCCTTCCTTTGTGAGCCAGAGAAGGGCAGATGAAGTCCTTGCTGCAAACGCTCTTACTCAGGATAGTGCATCGTTACCTCCTAGGAGCTCCCAGCCAGATCTCCGCAGTACCTGTCTGGATTCCCTCATGGACTGCACGGAGGGGTGATAAAAATCCTTCTTGACTTCCGCCCTCCAGGGTAGCATTCTTAGACTGGACACATACCTCCCGACTCAAAGGAGCACGCTGAGAAGCACCAATCAGTCCCTAGATGCCTAAAAGATGCTGTTGTTCTCAAAGGAATCCCTGGGAGCTAAATGCTGTTTCACTTATCGTCTTCAGGTTTTTTGGCATGAATGCACAGCTGTTTTTTGTTCTTTTCATCCAGGATGTATGCTTCTGACAGAGATGTATCTCTGAACATTGCTTGACATTCGCTTACAAGAACTGGGATTTAAAAGCACAGTGTCTAACAAAAAAGAAAAATCTTATTTGGTTAGAGGGTAAAGTGAGATTTATCGCTTCCTCATCTCGGGCTGCTGTGTTACATAGGAGTATGGCTCATACTTTATTGTTTATCCCAACCGTACGTACAACAGTCTCATTGGGTGTACACTGAAGAAGGGAGATGAGTGTGGGTGGAAGAGGATGCACATAAAAAAATACCTTATATTGTTTCCTCTGTCTCTTTTTCTACTGTCTACAAGTCACACCAGTGGAGCTGTCTCTTCTCAAAAGCTAATGCTGGAAAAGTATCCAGTTGACTGTTGAAAACCAGTAGCCTGTTGTCTCTATGTTTTATCCACTCCCTCATTCCCTTGGGTGCGCTTCCTGACGAGTAGCGAAGCCTGTTCCTCAGGTAGTACACAGAGGAAAATGGTCGGACTGTCTTCACATCCTCGTCCCCTCTGACTGGATTCAACAGGTTAATGCTTGTACTATGCAGGTTCCTAACAGAGTTTGACATGTGATTGGGAGATGACGTGGCTCCAGTGTTGCATAAAGCTGTTCCTCCAGGCTATCAAACTGTCACACAAAATTGCATAGGGAAAGGAGGAGATGGACTGGCAGTTATATTCAGGGAAACAATAAATCTCACCAATGACTATGACATTTCCATTCACAGTTGTGAGGCCCCCATCATCAGATGCAAACCTGGATCAATTTCCTCCTGTAACGTCCTCCTTCTTTACAGACCAACACTAAGAAAAGCAACATTCTCAGACACATTTCTAGACAGTTTCAAACCTTCTGTCACTATACTCCAGCCTATGCATCCTCTGTAACCTAAGCATTTGGGTTTGACAAACCCAATATGCCCAATCCAAGAACTGGCCTGAGCACAGTGAACCTACATGAGATCATCCACAAACCCACACACATTGCTGGACACATCCTAGATGTAATTTTTGCAAATCCAGAACAGGTTACTTTTCAAAGGAATACTCCAGTCACGTGGCCAGACTACCATCTGGTAGCTTTCCAATATAAAACACCACAAATCATCCCAAATCATCCCAACTAAGGCCTCTTTACATGTAGTCATTTATCAACTGTGGAACAAATTCAATTTTGAATACTTAGAAACAAAACCAATGTCCAACACAGATCTAGAGACAATACATTTGGTTCGAAAACTCTACAATTGACTCCAGGAAGGTTTTGATATCCTAATACCACTAAAACAACAAAACAGGACAAAAGAAAACAAGCACCTTGGATGAATGCAGAGCTAAAAAAGATAAAAACAAACTGCAAAGCTGCAAGGTGCATGGCTCAAAACAAATTACAAGAAAGATAAACGTCACCTACACAAACTTAACAGAATATACAAGTCAAGAATCAAAAAAGGTAAAAACGGTAGTATTCAAACAGGATTCAAAATCCAAATGTGCAAATAAAGATATTTATAAAATTCTCAATTAATTTCATAAACCTAAATACAAAGAAGGAACATATCCCATTTCTCAAGACTTCTGTAATAAACTGGCAAATCATTACACAACCAAAGCAGACATGTTGGACACCTGTTTAAAATGAAGGAAACCCACCAGCACTAACTAATTTCCAACAATCCCCCCAAAGGTAGGCTAACCCGCCTCAACATTCCTTCAAACAACTAACAGAAAGTGAATTTAAGCATCTTGTCAAGCAAGCAGGCCAGCTGGCTCCCCTTCTGGCCCTTGTCCACCACAAATGTTCAAGAACATTATTTTAGCTACTTCAACTGCCACACCAGTCAGATCAATAATTATTTAACTACAGGAATCTTTCCAGAAGACTTAAAAATAGGCATACATATGCCCATTATTCACACAGTTCATCATAACACTCCAATCCAAAGACTCTACGAAGCCAGCATGGAGGGGGCTGCTCTTGACTAGATCATGTCTTACCATCTGAACAGAATAAATGCCATCCATGCTCCCCCTTTCTCATCCAAACCATACTTCACAAAAGCAGGGGTCCTTCAAGGCTCTATCATTTCACCCAGCTTTTCAACATCTGACATGAAGACATTGCCGTCAATGATCAATGGATTTCAGCTCACATGCTATAAATGCACATAACACTCACAAATATCTTACCCCACTTAGGATTTCGTCACAAGGTCCAAGCTACTATCTCTCTTGTACTGTCTAAACTTGATTATGCCAATGGCCTGTACCACAGATCATCTTTATCAACTATGAAAAGACTACAACAAAGTCAGAACTCTACTGCCAGACTACTCCTACATGTAAAGTCACAAACACACATCTTCCCTTCCTTGAGGGCTCCACATTGGTTATCAGTTGCCAGAAGATCCACTGTAAAGTTGTTTTGTATCACCCACAAAGCAATACATGGAACACGGTCCCTTTTTATCAGGAATAAAATCACCTCATACATACAACAAAGGAGCCTCTGCTTCAGATTGACATCTCGCCTCAAAACCCCAGCATACAAGAAAAAAAAAACATTGGAGCTACATCATTCTCTGTTGAAGCAGCCAAACTATGGAATTTGTCAGCCCCAAAGATAAGATCCAAGGATTACTATCTTACTTCAGAAGACAATTCAAGAGTTGGCTCTTTCCTACTTGACCACCATACTCAAAACACAAATGTACAGCTTATGCCTGTGTATGTAAACATGTATAATTTGATTATATGTATGTATTTAGCTATGTGCATTTCTATTTATACTACTTGTTTAAAAATATATAGATATTTCAGTATTACTATAGGTCTGTTTAATAAAGGTGCATATTATGATAAATATGTATATATATTATATATGCTCAACATATATAAAGGTCACTGTATAGTTTACATATGTTATTTGATGATATGCTTATGGGTTTCTGTTTTATTTTAACTATCATAATGAGTGATATGTTATATACCTTATTTGATTATATGCTTATGAGTCTCTGTTTTCTTTTATCTATCACAATATGCAAATATAATCAGAACAATTGTATCAACATGGCCTTCGCTATTGAAATATTGGGGAAATATAAAATAAAACAAAATATAAATATATGAACACATTTAAAAAAACATAACATTTCCCAAAAAAGTAATAAAAGTACACAAAACATTAGCTTTATATACAGCAACAATTGAAGTCTGAGTTTATAACTATTTAACTATACATGCACATATGAGACTTTGTATTAAGCAACTGTATATCTCTTTATTATTTTCTGTATACATGTATACCTTTTCTATGTAATTATGTATCTATATATTTATTACTTTACTCCTACTGCAGAGAAGAAAAAACCTTCAACTCACTCCAATGTACTAATCTGTCTCATCCTATAACTTTCTTAATATATCATCTATCTCCACTTTCCGACTCATCCTAAACCTCATTATATTATTATGATCTCCCCATTCTAGACCTTTCCCTCCTCTATTTCTCCTTTGACTCATCCCAAACCTCACTTTACTACTGTGATCTCCCAAATAACACTTTCTAGACTCTTCCACTCTTTATACCTCCTGTATCCTATCCAGTCCAACTAGCAGACTCACATGTCCACCTCTCAAATTAACAACTTGTATTTCCATATACTTATCCACCATTAATCCATTTTGGGTTGTGGAGTAGACAATTACATTTAATTCTAGCAATAATATTTTATTAGTTTAAGCATTCTCACTGGCATATTTGAGTAGCTACACAAACATCGTGCTTGTACAGCTCTCCTGACAAATTTGTGCAGTAGCCCTGGCAATTTGAGAAGCCCTCCTGCCACTTTCTGCAAAACCCTCACCTTTACTGCAGCACTATTAGCGTTTTATGTAGGACTTTATGCATATGGGAACAGCACCACAGGCAACTTCTTTTATCAACAATCCCGACTCATTCAAGCCAAAAGCATTGCTGGCGCATGAAGCCTCTTTCCTTGCATATTTTCTTGCATCCTTGGCAAATGTTGACAATATAATCCTGGCACATTAATTATAACAACCCATATTTCAGCGGTCTCGCTGCCATATGTGATCCAGGCACATAGCAATTCACAAAATGAATATAATAAAAGCCAAACTATGCTTGAACATAACAAATCCTGACATCAAAGGTAAGCTAAAACAGATTCTTGACAGGCTAGGAAAATGGATGAATCTTCCTCATGAGTTAAATCTAGAAAAGACAGCATTCTACAGTTGAATACAGGAGAAAACCCACACACACTCCAAAATGTATCTAATTTATGAAACTAAAAAGCCTCTAGAGTTACGTCAGCAATGAGGAACCTGGCTAAGTCCTTAGAATTCATTGCTGATATCCACTTAAAACTCAAGAACGTTCTCTTCAAGGTAAAGAAACCAGCACATCAATCACACCCACTCCAAGAAAATCAAACTTTTGACTATGGATATAAATTCCAATTATATTGTAAAAGCATTTGTCTGATTTCGGTACCCTGACTTACTCCCAGGACCTACTTAATGACGGCTGTAGGGCGGATGTGCACAGTGGGTGTTCAGCTGGCCCACCAAAGGCAAGCCCATCTATGCCCATCCTTGCCTGAACCACAGCCAATGCCAGGATCCCTGGATCAACCCTTACCCATCGATACCCTGCTGCACTTCTCCATGCTCTTAACCGTGACTGTCGCTCACCACACTGCTGCCACGTTGCATCACTCAACACAGAAGGACCGTTCACATGCACCTCTTCTAAGTTCTCATGCACTCTCCCACTCCCTAAACCCACCACTCCCGCACCAACAGTTCCCAGCACCCCACTCACTCCAACTACATGAAACAGCTTACGTTCATGATACACACCACAGCCAGCTCACTGGGCAAATTCCTTGTATACAGATCACCAGGACCCCGTACCAATTTCACTAGCTACATCATGGACTTCATCACACTCCTCATCATCAAAGCCTCCTTGAAGACCTCACCTTTCACCTAGAACACAGCACTGTCCCAAAACCTGCAATCTTCTAGAAAACCTTTGACATCATGCCATCACCCAGAGCGTTACCAAACACACCCACACCGCTGGCCACCTATTGGACCCGATTCTCTCCTTAATCAGAAGCATCACAGACATACACAGATCCGTATCAGGAAAATAGGAGTTCTTTCACATCACTCCTAAAGCATGGAATGACCTCCCACTCCAGAACAGAGCCTCTTTCTCTCTTCTTGGATTCTGCAAGATGCTAAAGATCTGCCTTTTAAATTAACCAACTTACCATAGGCAGGACTAGGCGCACACAACTGCTAAGAACCACAATACCTTTGCAGGTGATAGTGCGCTTTACAAATACACATAACATAACATAACATTGATAGTGGATCAACATTCTGAGTGGCTGCCCACAAGCAGCAGATGCCCCTTAAAATCTGTTTCACAGCCAACAGTCAGAGAGGGAAAACTCACTTTCCACTAGCTAACACTGGAAATTAGATTTTACTTCACATCATGCTGCAGAATAGAAAAGGTTATTTTCCTCCAACAACCAACCTACCTGCATGACAAAATATCTCCTACGGGAAGATCACACAATATGAGAAACAAGTCATGGATAATTGCAAATATTGCAAAAGTAAAGAACATCAAAATGGCAAGCTAAGCTTCTTCTTACCATGCCCACCAACTACAAAAAATGAAGACTGGCTCCTACACTGTTGGCACTGAGAAAACAAAACTTGAAAAATTAGCTGTTTAAAGCATTCCTCAACCACTTGTCCATAATTCTCAGTCTTGCCTAGAACTATCCCTCCTTGCTTTTTAATCTTTTAAACAATGGCTGAAAGATGTGTACTTGTTGAATGTACAGTGTTCCCGTATCACTGACTGAGGTGCAACTCTAGCATATTCAACCAGAACCCTGGGCACTTTGAGTAAGCAGAAGTCATATCCCTTTAAGCCCTTAAATGTGGGTGTCCGCCAATGAGCGAAACCCACACTACCTCACCGGTCCATCTGTCGGCCACTGGCCTAAACTGGGGAGGCATTTAAAGGCCCCTCTGGTGAACTGCACCAGAGGGAGTCCTTTATTTTATTTTATTCTCAGGCTCCTTGGGAATAGCTTTCAGAGCAGCCTAAGTGTTTTTTTTAATGTAATGACAATCAGCTCACAGAGCTCGCTGACGTCATTACAGTAAAGTGAAAGTACAGCGAGCCAGTGGGCTCGTTTTACTTTCACTGCATCAGAGCTTGGGGGCATGTCTCAGCCCCAAGCACTTATTGCTTTGGGAGAGATATAATTTAAAAGGGGAGAATTTCTTCTTTTCAATGGTATCTCCATCCAGTAGATCCCTGCTTTGGGATCACCACAGAAGAACGATCCTCAAACAAGGATCCACCAACTAAGCCCCAGGGACATGGGGGAGCAGCATCTTAGGGAAGCGCTCGCGCTCCTCCCGCCACCTTGCCTGAAATCACACATTTTCCTTACATAGCTGTGATGGGAACTTCAAGAATCCACTGAAATCCACAAAATTATTACCAAGCAGCATTACCCCACCTGTGCCAATAAAAAACGCTGTGCCACCTGTGTCGCTGGGCCTAGTGCAGCACCAGGAACAAATCATTCCAAGGACAAATTGGAGCCCATCCATGTTGCGTTTTGGGCCATTTCCCGTTGCGGGCAGTAGGCCTGTCCACACAGCTGAGGTACTATTTTTATAGGGAGACTTGAGAAAATGGTGGGTGGAAGAGGTTTGTGGCTCCCTGCAGGTTCCAGAACTTTTCATCACAGAAATGTGAGGAAATGTTGTTTTTTAAGTTACAGTTTGAGGTTTGCAAGAGATTCTGGGTAAGAAAAATCTGGTGAGAGTAATGCTAGTCACCCCACCTTGGATTCCCCCAAATGTCTCATTTTTCGAAATGTGCATGTTTGCTAGGTTTCGCTAGGTGCCAGCTGACATAGGGCTCAAACTCCACAGATACCCACTTTGCAAAAAAGGGTCAGTTAGAGTGGAAAAATGTGATGTATTCATCTTGGGTTTTGGGATGTTTCCAGTTGCACTAGGTCTACCCACACAAGTGAGATACCATTTGTATTGGGAGGCTTGGGGGAATGCCGGTTGGAAGGACATTTGTGGCTCCATGCAGATGCCAGAACTTTCCAACACAGCAACGTGAGCAACATGTTTTTTGTCAAAGTCTGAGGTTTGCAGGGGATTCTGGTGTCTAGTTTTAAAAAAAGGTGCAAGTTTGACATGTATTCATCTTGGGTTTTGGGACGTTTCCAGTTGCACTAGGTCTACCCACACAAGTGAGATACCATTTGTATTAGGAGGCTTGGGGGAATGCTGGTTGGAAGGACATTTGTGGCTCCATGCAGATGCCAGAACTTTCGAACACAGAAACGTGAGCAACGTGTTTTTTGTCAAAGTCTGAGGTTTGCAGGGGATTCTGGTGTCTAGTTTTAAAAAAGGTCCAAGTTTGACATGTTTCCCTAGGTGATGACTGAGCTAGGGCATAAAATCCACAGCTACCCACATTGGAAAAAAGGGTCAATTTTCAGAGGAAACGTGATGCATCCATGTTGTGTTTTGGCTCAATGCAGGCACTAGGCCTACCCACACAAGTAAGGTACCATTTTTATCTCAAGAAATGTGGGAGCATACAGTAGTAGAACATTTGCAATTATCAATTAGACTGCGTTGCATTTGGGCCTTCCAAATGTAAGCCAGCGTATAAGAAAGAAGACATTTTAAAGCAACCCTCTAAACCACATGCTGGTATGGGTACCCACAAATTCAGAGATGTACAAATAACCACTGCTCCTAAATTCCATATCTTGTGGCCATTTCAGAAAAGTGTAGTTTTCCTTGATACCCATTTTCAGTTTACATATTTCACCATATTAATTGGTCTGTACTCTGAAAACCACTGCACAGTGCAGCTCAGTTGGTGGCTCTGAGTACTTTGTGTTCTTGGAGAACCTACAAACACTATGGGGGTTATTCTAACTTTGGAGGAGTGTTAATCCGTCCCAAAAGTGACGGTAAAGTGACGGATATACCACCAGCCTTATTACGAGTTCCATAGGATATAATGGACTCGTAATACGGCTGGTGGTAAATCCGTCACTTTTCCGTCACTTTTGGGATGGATTAACACCTCCTCCAAAGTTAGAATAACCCCCTATATATTCCCACAACCAGAAGGGTCTAGGGGACATAACTGTGTTAATCGGCCATCCTGACAAAATGTTACAGATGAAGATGTTGTCACAAATGGCCATTTTTTCCTTCTCATTATCAATATTTCTTTAGTTCAAAAGTTAGTTTCTGTGAGAAAACCTTCATAGAGCTACACACATGACCCCTTGCTGAATTCCGAATTGTATTTACTTTTCAGAAATCTATAGCTTTTTTGGATCTCCCCTGGTTTCATACTGGTTTCCACCACAAACAGAAGTAGGTTGAGAGCACAAAAAATAGATAAAATGGGCTACCTCTGAAAAAATGCCAAAACTGTGATAATTTTTTTTTTATTCAACTCTGCATGCTCCTGAAAGCTGGAAAGATGGTGACTTTAGCACAGCAAACCGTTTGTTAATGCCATTTTTAGGAAAACAAACAGGCACTTTTATCTGGTACAGTTTTTTTCTGTTTTTCCTCCCAAAAAATCAAAACGTAGCTATATTTTGACTAATTTGTTGGCCCCGTCCAGGAAGGATCAACAAACCCTGGGTACCTTTAGAATCCCTAGGATATTGGAGAAAGGGATGCATAATTGGTGTGAATGCCTTATGTGGCAAACAAGTTATAGCGAATTACCCCAAATAGCCAGAAGGGGGCTCAGCAGGGGGTGGGAGAATTAGCAGTTAAGGGGTTGAGAAGCAATAACAGATTTTTGAACAACCCATTTACACAAATCACTGCTATTCTGAGAGGCATCCATGTCATATTTTTGCAGCACAGCTGACAGATTAGTACCGCACATTGAATATTTGAGGAGCAGTACAGGTGCTATGTACAGACTCCTACGCGTTTAAGGGACACTCTGGCATAGCACAGTAGACCCAGACTATTTGAGTCATACTCACAGCCTTTTGAGTGACCATGTAGCATATCTGAGATGAATCGATAATACCGTGACGAGAAACCCAGGTACATCATCAGTATATCTAACATATTTTAACAGCATATTTTAGCAGTACCTGACAAAACAGCTAGGCACGCTGGCCATTTTAGAAAACCCCAAGAGACTTTATGCAGTGCACCAAGCAAATTTTAGCAGGTTCCTGTCATACTTACAAGCAGCAAGCCAAAGATGAAAACTATCAGGAGAAATACGGAGCAGTACCACTGGCATATTTGATCAATGCCACATATTTATGTGACAGTCAACCTGGAATTCTGAGGAGGAGCCCTTGTCATTTGAACACAGCTTGGACTATCATGCCTGACCTTTCATAAGTTAACATAAGAGTTAAGTCACATTGCTGTCACTCTGAGCAACACATCTGGCATAAGTAAGCATTTTTTCAGGTTCTCAGCGTAGCACATAGAGGCATGCTTGACCATTAAAGCTAGCACTTTGTGTAGCATCTACAGAGCTAAAAGGAGCACCTCCTGCCTATTTAAGCAACACCTCTGGCATAGATCAGCCAATTCAGTGGCACCTGGAGACGTAAACCTGGAGATATTTAAACAGCATGGTGTATTTGACCAGCAGTACTGAGCCCACGTACAGTTTGGGAATATTGGAGAAGCAGTACTAGCATGTAGAGCAGACCTCCCATTTGACTTCCGGTACCTTAGCATGTCGAACAGCTATGATACATCCAACATGACCCTTGGCAATGCTGGCGGCACAATGTCATACTGAGCAGACAGCATCTGTGACAAAGAAACACACCTATGTACTTTGGCATCGCCTTGGCACATGATGGTGGCAATTATTATTTTGTGAGATAAGAATTCTGGTGGAATTTCACCTGTACAGTAGTGACTGGCAGAGAGTCAAAACTCATATTATTTCACCAGGCAGAGGCTCTTTAAGTTTCAAGCTTTCTGTCCTAATCAAATGACCATAAAAAGTAACGGAGGTCATGTATAAAGCTCAGAAAACCATGTTTGCTTACCAGCATGAGAACAGTGTGCGGGGATCTTGAAGTGTTGGAACAGACGTGAGCTGTTCCAACATAACATTTTAGCCAACAAATGTGAACTCTTTTGCTGTAATGTGTGTCCGTGCCCATGTTTGCAAAATGTTCCTGGGGTATGGCATCGCCCTAAATGCATGCATGCATGGAAATGGTTGGGCTTTCTGCTGCAATATGAGCATTGAAACATGGCCAGGGATGACCTTGCCAGGATGTCAAAGAGTAGATTTATAATTCTTTAATCTTGTTATCTTCAGACTAATCTTGTTTACTGAAGCTAATCTATGTTCACAGCGTTCAACTTTAAATCCCTTAATCTTTGCTGTTGCTCTCTCCAGCAGCAAACACCTCTCCGTTGTTGTGGTTAACTAAGTGATCCTGTTCCTCTTGAATTCTATATTTCTGCTTGTATGCGCCAAAAAGATAAAGGGGAAAGCTCCGTGCTTCTCAACAATACATATCGACATTGTAGGTCAGTAAAACTAGCAACTCACCCAAAAAGTATGTGACCCTTGGGAAAGCACCTTTTTAGCATTAAGGTTTCCAATAGCATAATAGATCACTGCTGCACAGCTACAAGGGCGGAAGCGCTCAAACAGACTTCGGGTAAATAAATGCAAGCTGAGTTATGGAGAAATGCCACGTCAGAGGTCACGATGCCCTCAAACGATTCTAGAGGGGCACTCTGGACGAAATGGTGGAAAACGGCAAAAAATATTTTTAAAAAGATATATGCTGTAAAATAAACAGTATCAAAATCTCGATCTCAAGTACATTTCTCTCGACGGAAATGTCGACCTGCATTTAATTTCTAAATAACGCCAAACTGCATATTTTAGGAGTGGGTTAATTTACTAACTCCAGTCCTGCCATATTTGCCTGCAAGCACTTGATCGTGACATTTGGTGTAGGGCAGAATTTGTGTAAATAGATATTTATGTAAGGTTGAGATTTTGCAAAAGATGTCTTTGTATTCTATGTTTTCACATGCTACTGGGTCAAAGTCAACATTGTTCTTGTGAATGGTGTACACACTGTTGTCTGATTCTTGAAAAATGTGTTAATCTGATAGGTTTACACCGAGGACTCAGTATCTGCATATATTTTTTCGAATTCTCAAAGTATTACAGGAGTGCTCCAATAAAAATGCAACAGTCACAGCTTTACAGAAGTATTCACATGATTAAACATATACACAGTGGCGGCTACTACTCAACGGGGGTGCCGGGGCGGTGGGAATAAAACAAAAAAAAAATTAAATTAAAAAAAAACACCTTTTCCGTCAGGAGAGACGGTTCCATCTTTCCTTCGTCCTCTTCTCTTCCCCAACTCCCGGAAGCACACAGGCTCCCAGACTCTCCTAAATTAATCACGATGCTGCTATCACCAGCATCACAGTACCATTGTGATTGGTCTGAGTGGCCTGGTTTGGCGCTCACACAGGGAGTGGGGAGTCTGAGCACTTTCTCCACCCGGCTGTGTAATACAGCAAGGTGGAGAAATGCTAAGTGCGCATGACCGTTTGGCCAGCCCAAAACGGCTGGCGAAACAGTCATACCAGAATCTAACAAAACCACAGTTTAGGAGCCAGGAAAGGGAAGGCTCGCCCTCCAGCTCTTGATTTGTGTATCTTAGGGACACACAATAAGTTTTGGTGAATCGACCGCAGGTTCCAGAGTGGTTGATACATTTTGATCTTGTGAATATACAACGGACCCTTCTGTTGCGATGCCCTATATGTAAATAGAAGGACTATAAATCTTATTATTTGGCTAATTTGTAGCCAATGTAGTGTCTTTAGACCTTTCCTGATTAGTTGCCATCGAGGAATATTCAGCACCAACCTGCTGCAGCATTCTGTACCCAATGCAGTCTGCTTATCAGCTCGAGGGGGGGCCGAGAAGCATGACATTAGACTAATCTAGTCTTGATGTGATCAGGGCATGGGTGACATCTTTCTGTGTGTTTTAGGCAGAAACTTGAGGGCCTTTCACAAAGCTCTCAATACGGTAAAACAGACTCCTGCAGTGGTCTTAACTTGGGACTTAACAGAGAGGGTAGGGTCAATCTTAACTCCCAGATCAGTGAGGGAGGAGTGTTTCACAATTTTGATGGCCAAATTTTAGTCATGTCAAGTGTTGAAGGTGTGCTAAAAATCAAGATCTCAGATTTGTCAGATTTGAGGTACAAGCAATTATGTTGCATCCCTGAAAATTGGCAACCCTGCTAATGCAACCCTGAAGTGGCAACCCTGAAAATTGGCTACCCTGAAAATTGGAATGTGTGAGTTGTTCTCAGGAAAGTGCAGGGATAGACTCCTGAAACTGAATGAGGCAGATTCTAAATCCTGTGACCTCATGAAGTGTACCCTGATTTAGGGCTTTAGATTTACAACTGAATAGTATTGAATAAGGTTCCGGGAGGCTAGAAAAACGCAGAGCCAAACCTGGGTAGACTTAGGGACTATTCAGTAAAGATGCTGGGTGGTTGGTTAGTTGGAAACAAGGTACAAGATTATGATGGGCTGTATAACCTATTTATGAAAGAGCATCTGCTAAGTAATTGCTCCAATGATAGGCTACATCAACACTTGGTAGACCTGGGTCCACTTTCCTCTCATGAGTTGGGGAGGACGGCAGAACATTGGTTCAAAACAAGGATACCCAAAACTACCTCTGGTGGGGGTCCAAAGCAAAGAGGCCAAAAGCAGCCCCCCCACCAAAGGAAAAGATGGGAGCCAAAACAAAAATAACAAGAGTCTCCCCAAGTCCCACAAAAACCTGCACAGGAGGGTGGGCCCAGAGACTCCTCACAGTCTAGGGATGGTTACAAAGGAAGACACTTTGATCCCAGCAAGTCTTGGTGCCATGACTGCAAAACTAAAGGGCACCAAACTGGAGACTCTAGCTGCAAAACCAAAAAGAGTGCCTCTAGTCAACATGCAGTAAATGCAGTTGCTAATCTCCAGATGAGATCAGAGGTGTGGCCTGACCATGTCAGTGATCCCACAGAGGCAGCATTAGTCACTGAGGGTAGGGTAGAATTAACCTGTGCTGTCTGGCAAAGTATTAGGCAACAATACAGACAGTACCTTTTGATTAATGGGGAAAAAGTGGAAGCACTGAGAGACACAGGAGCTAGTGTTACCATGGTCCACTCAAATCAGTACCTGGTAGGGACGTCTTATCCTGTCACCAATGCTGACAATGAGACAAAGTTCCATCCCATGGCTATGGTAACCTTTGATTGGGGGTAGGGGGTGGAATACCAAATAAGTGGATGTTTCCTCATCCATCCCAGTAGATTGCCTGCTTGGAAATTACCTTTAGCACTCCCCCTGGGCTGAAGTAGAACTGAAGACCCATGCAGCAATGCCAGGGATCCCAGAATGGGCATGTGTCAAGACATGAACACAGAGCAAACTTCGGAAAGAAAAGGGAGAGCTGGATCCTGAAATAGTGGACCAGCCTCCCAAGAGAAAAGGCAAGAATACTGGGGAACCAGCTTAAAAACAGATCACAAAACAGGACCCCTCTTCTCAGGAAGAGGGATCACCCATCTTGGAGGAAACTGAGCCTGAAGAGCTTGGGCCTTACCAGCCAGAGCTCCTGGGCCCAGGGGGCACCTCCAGGGAAGAATTGTGCCAGGGGCAGAAGACCTGCCGAACTCTTGAAGGCCTGAGGCAGCAGGCTGCATAGGTAGAGTTAGGAAATGTCAGTGGTACCCACAAGTTTATTGCGAGGAGGGGTGCCTGTACACTGAGGCCAGAGACCTCAAGCCTGGTGCAACCAAGAGGGTGGTAGTGCCCCAGCAGTTCAGAGAATCTCTCCTCACTCTAGCCCATGTCATTCTCCTAGCTGGGCATCTGGGCCAAAATAAATCTTGGAGTAGGTTAGTTAACCGCTTTTATTAGCCAGGGGTGTCCCAAAAAGTAAAGGACTTTTGCCAGTCCTACACTACCTGCCAAGCCAGTGGCAAAGCAGGTGGACACTTAAAGGCCCTCATAATGCCACTACCTGTGGTTGGGGCTCCCTTTGAAAGGGTATGGGTTGACATTGTTGGCCCCTTGACCCTCAAATAGCATCAGGACGTAGACACAGTGGTAGTGGATCATGCCACTATATATCCTGAGGCTATACCCCTTAGGACCATTACTTTACATGCAGTTGCAAAAGCGTTCCTGGATATTTTTACCAGGGTAGGGTTCCCTAAGGAGGTAGTATAAGACAGAGGGTCAAACTTCATGTCTATATACTTGAAATACATGTGGAAGAAATGTGGGGTGACCTATAAGTTCACCACCCCCATACCATCCTCAAACCAGTGGGCTGGTTGAAAGATTTAAACAGTCCCTTAAAGGCATGATTGGAGGGCTCCCTGAAAAACTCAGGAGATAGGATGTCCTGCTTCCTTGCCTGCTGTTTGCCTACAGGTAAGTGCCACAAAAGGGAGTAGGTTTCTCTCCATTTGATTTTTTTTGGGGCACCCTGTTAGGGGACCAGTAAGTCTTGTTAGGGAAGGCTGGAAGAAGCCTCCTAAAGAGCCCAAGCAAGGTATTGTAGACTATGTGCTTGGCCTACGTTCAAGGATGGCTGAGTACATGGAGAAAGCCAGCAAAACTCTTCAGGCCAGCCAGGAGCTGCAAAACCTCTGGTATGACCAGAAAGCTGCAATGGTTGAGTTCCAACCAGGGCAGAAAGTTTGGGTGTTGGAGCCTGTTGCTCCAAGGGCCCTCCAAGGCAAATGGCCGTACTTGAGAGAAAAGGGCAGGTCACTTATCTAGTTGACCTAGGCAGATGCAAATACCCAAAAAGAATAATACACATGAACTGCCTAAAACCCTTCTATGATAAAGCTGTATTGACCGTGCTCATGGTTACAGATAAGGGACAGGCACAAACTGGACTTTACATCTGGATAAAACTGCAGCCCAATGACAACGAGGACAAACCCTGCCAGTGTGCCAAGTTTGGTGGTACTGCACCCTCCAGCGGCCAAACCGTGCCAATACCGGGGGTTTTGTCAGTCCACGTCAGATATCAGGAAAGCCCAAGGCTGAAAAAGGACTAGGAGGAAGCCCAAGTCGAGAGACTCCCTAAGCAACTCAAACCTCCTGCCAGAGTGCCTCGGTTGTCCTGTGAACAACTCTGGAACCAACTTACCTCCTGCTCCTAACGGCATCCTTGCGCAAAGCTCCTGGCTGACCGATTTGCTTTGCACCCAGACGCCCTGTGCTCTGCACCGAAGAACCTGCTGTGCCTTAAGGGTCCCCCACCCCTTGCCTTCAGGATTCACAGTTAAACTTACCTGTGCAGTACTTTTCCAAGTGGTCCCCCGCAGTGGCCTTGCACCAGCTCCAGACACCTTCTCCCGTTGCTCTTGCCGGAACCGGGAGCCAGCCAAACTTCTCCAACTCGCACAGTGTGCCCACCGATGACCTCAACCAATGGGCAAAAGAAGAACTTGACAAACCAAAACTGCAATTTTATTTGTATTTTAAAGGTGATCCTCCATTGATTCCTATGATGCATATTTACGCATAAAAAGAGACTATTTTTATTAAATTTAAAAAATTCATATCTCGAAAAGTGCTTACCCAATTCTGGCGAGCTTGGTCTTAAAATGTATTAAAAAACTTGAAGTATTTTTATAAATTGGTCTTGAGTTACTCCTTTGAGTGTGTGAGTTGCAAGATTGATGCTTTGAGTACAACAAATGCTTTGTACTTCTCCAAGACTGGCCTCACTACTCGGGCATCTATCATATAAAATTTAAACATTAGGTGATCTAGTTTTCACCCCTGTAAACCAATGTGTTGTTGCCTGGCCCCCCTGCACATTGTGCCTAGCTTTGCACACTACATAGAGGACCAGCCTCCTACAGGTGAATACTTTGCTTAGAGGTTGGACGATTTAGAGTTATATGCATTTCCCTTAATTCCCTGAGCCTCAGTATGGATATGCAGAATCAAGGTGGTGCTAGAGATAGTGATGCCAATATGGTGGTGACAGACCTGGTCTCTAATGATGGTGGAGATATCAGTGCAGTTATTGGTGTTTTTAGCCTTGTTCCTGGGTCTGTAGGGAAAGTATAACAGGCTAGTGTTGAAGGCTCACCTTCATTTAGAAGAGTGGGAGATTTTGGAAGAGTCTGGCAGGTACAAGGACTTTCAGCAGAGACTTCAAATTGTATTATTTCATTTTGGTCTCCACACATCTAAGGCATTTAGATTAGCATGGAGAAAAGCGTTTTTAGTGTCTGAGAATGTGTGTTGGTTGGTTTACAGCTCTTCTGATTCATGTTTTGAGTTCTTTAACTGCGTTTTCTAAGATGGAAATGTGACATGACAAGGTTAATTTGTATTGATCTGCAAAATCAGCTGGACATGAGCTATGGAATGGTGTGCTAATGGGACAGGATATTTTTCTGGTGAGACTGGTTAAGAGTGTGAGGGTAGTGAAAGCGCAAGTTGCAAAATATAATTCAGTGTAGGATGTGAAACTGGTGTTACAGTGATTGAGGAATGGAAGGTGAATGAGTCTTTCATTAAAAGCTTTGTGTATACTGTTGGTTATATTATTTAGCATGGTGTCCCATCAGAGACTTTATTTGTGTTTTGTATAAAAGATGGAAGATCTAATGGGAAGCAGTTGTTGATTTAGGGGGTCATTACAACCCTGGCGGTCGGTGTTAAAGCGGCGGTAAAACCGCCAACAGGCCAGCGGTAAAGAAAATGGAATCACGACCGTGGCGGAAACCGCCAACATAGACAGCCACTTTAACACTCAGACCGCCACGGCGGTACAAACAAACACCACGGCAGTAACCGCCAACAGACAGGCGGAAGACAAGGTTCCGCCCACTGTATTACAACAGGCCAATCCGCCACCTTTTCCGGGACGGATTCACCACAAACAAAAACACGGCGGAAACAGGACTTGGAAGGGAAAACGCTCACCTCTACACACCCCACGAGGAACCAGGACGCCATGGAACCCGAGCTCCAGATACTCCCAGCCTTTATCTTCCTGCTCCTCTACCAGGAACAACAAAGACAGCGGCGAAGGCCACAGTGAGTACTGCACCTATGACACAGGGGAGCGGGGAGGGAAAAAAGAGTGACACACACATGCAACACGCAACACTCCCACCCCCACCCCCACCCCCACCCTCACCCACTACAACACACACACAAGTACATGTAGATACATTACATTTACAAGCCCCAAACCCCCCTGGAAGAATGCAAGGACAAAAGGAAATGAGTTGAACGTTTGTAAGCTATTCAAATACAGCAATCAAAAAAATATATATATATATATTTACACTATAAACAAATATATACACCAAGAAAACAAGTCCAAGGTATTCCACCATCATAGTCCGTGGACCACTGGGCCCAAAATGCATGGGCGAGGCCCACACTCAATACCCGATCAAAATGGAGAGAACACTGCTGGAGCAACAGATAGAAATACAACAGGCACCTCAGGGGGAAGGGAAGGGGGGGCACCTCAGCCGGATGAGTGCACGATGCCAGATCCACGAGGGGGCTCCATGCCCACTGCTGTATCCTGGGGAGTGCAAAGCCACAGTTTCACAAGTCTTTACAGTGGGTGGGTTGCCCGCTGCTTTATCCTGATGAGTGCAAAAAAAGCCACAGTCTCTCAAGTCTTTCCAGTGGGTGGGTTGCCCACTGCTTTATCCTGGGGAGTGCAAAGCCACAGTCTCACAAGTCTTTACAGTGGGTGGGCTGCCCACTGCTGCATCCTGGGGAGTGCAAAGCCACAGTCTCACAAGTCTTTACAGTGGGTGGGTTGCCCACTGCTGCATCCTGGGGAGTGCAAAGCCACAGTCTCACAAGTCTTTACAGTGGGTGGGTTGCCCACTGCTGCATCCTGGAGAGTGCAAAGCCACAGTTGCACAAGTCTTTCCAGTGGGTGGGTTGCCCACTGCTTTATCCTGGGGAGTGCAAAGCCACAGTCTCACAAATCTTTCCAGTGGGTGGGTTGCCCACTGCTTCATCCTGGGGAGTGCCAAGCCACAGTCTCTCAAGTGGATGCCTTACTCCACTGGTTCTGGGGCGGGCCTTGTGCACAGAGTGCTTCATCCTGCCAAGGACAGAGGTAGTGGATGTGATACTCCACTGGTTCTGGAGGGGGCTTTGTGCCCAGAGTGCTTCTCCTGCCAAGGACAGAGGTAGTGGGTTTAAATCTCCACTGGTTCTGGAGGGGGCCTTGTGCCCAGAGTGATTCATCCTGCTCGTGGCGGCCTCAGTAGCGTCAGAAGCTTTGGCGCTCATTGGCCTGCGGTGCTGGTGGCGGCAGTGTTCTATTCAGCGGTGCTTGTGGTGGCGGTGTCCTTGGCAGCGGTGCTGGTGGCGGCGATGTCCTGTTCAGCAGTGCTGGTGGCAGCGGTGTCCTTGGCAGCGATGCTGGTGGCGGCGGTGTCCTGTTCAGTGGTGCTTGTGGTGGCGGTGTCCTTGGCAGCAGTGCTTGTGGTGGCGGTGTCCTTGGCAACGGTGCTTGTGGCGGCGGTGTCCTTGGCAGCCGTGCTGGTGGCGGCAGTGTCCTTGGCGGCGGTGCTGGTGGCGGCGGTGTCCTTGGCAGCGGTGCTGGTGGCGGCGGTGTCCTGTTCAGCGGTGCTGGTGGCGGCGGTGTCCTTGGCAGCTGTGCTGGTCGCGGTCTTGTCCGCCGTGCAGGTTTTCGCAGACTTGTCTGTTTTTCTGTGCCCCTTCCCCACCTTGGATGGTGACGCAGCTGTCTTCCCACTCCCAACTGTACCCCTGGGAGAGGCTTTGGTGGTAGATGTTTTGCCTCTCTCCTGCCGGGCACTGGCCAACTTTTTATGCTTTTGAGGTGGGGGACTGTCCGTGGTCTGGCTCCTTGGCACACTGGCTGCCCTGCTGTTTGGCGCACTCCAGAATCCGATTACTACTGGCACCACTGTTCCCGCAGATGTTGTGGCTGAGGTGCTGGGTTGGGACCTGGAAAGGCGAGCCCTCGGAGACTGAAGGGTTGGGGGAGGTGAGGGGAAGAGGTCAAGGTTGGAAAGGAAAAGTTTTTTGGACACACTGGGACGGGTAGATGGAGGGGGTTTGGGAGTGGAGGAAGAGGTAGTGGTTGTAGGAGGTGTATGTTTGCTGACTTTGTGTGAAGGTGCATGGGCTGGAGGCTGTCGTGAGGTGGATGGCTGTTGGGTGGGTGTGTGGCTGCGTTTGTGTACCTTGGGAGGTGGGCTCACAGACACACTGGGAGAGGACACAGGGGATGTGTGAATGGTAGTGGGGGTGGTAACTGCACGTGAGCGGGGTGTGGTGGTGGGTGTGCTGGTGATGGAGGTAATGGCTGAAGATGTAGTGCATGCAGGTGTGAGTGGAGACGAGACTGGGAGGGAGGAGGGAGACGAGGAGGAGGGGGACACAGTGGAGGCAGTGGATGTTGGTATGTCTGCATGTGTATGATGCTTGCGTGAGTGCCTGTGGGATGTGTGGTGCTTATGTTTGCCTGAGCTTCCCTTGTGTGTTGACGTGTGTGCATGCTGGTCTGATGGTGTGCTTGGGATAGGCTGAGGTACAGGGGTTTGGGTCTGGGTGGAGGAAGTTGGAGGGGGGAGGCTAGAGACAGTGCTGAGGCCAGAGTCTGAAAAGCTCGCTGTTGGGCTGCCTGACCAGAATGAATGCCCTCCAGGTATGCATTGGTCTGTTGCAACTGCCTCTCTACACCCTGGATGGCATTAAAAATGGTAGACTGCCCAACAGTGAGGGACCTGAGGAGGTCAATGGCCTCCTCACTGAGGGCAGCAAGGTTGACTGGGGCAGGGCCTGAGGTGCCTGGGGCGAAGGAGATGCCCACCCTCCTGGGTGAGTGGCCACGGGGCACACGCTGAGGGGCTGCTGGGTGGGCGGTGCTGGTAAGGGGGGTGGCGGCTGTACCTGTAGATGCGGTGGGCACAGAGGGGCCCGCCACCGCGAGGGAGCTCCCATCAGAGGAGGAGTCGGTGTCGCTGGTCTCTGCCCCTGTCCCCTCCGTGGAGCTCCCCTCACCCTCAGTCCCACTGGTGGCTTCTGACTCCTGGGCCATGTGGGATGCAGCTCCCTCCTGCTCCGGTGGCACTGCTCCTCCGCCTGATGATGCTAATGCACACAAGAACAGGGAGACAACAAAAAGGGGGGGGGAGACAGAAGAAAGACATGTTGAGTGCATGCAATACCACTACCGTTGGTGGACACTACAGACACAGAAGCCCCCTGCACTACGCCGTGCACTTAGAGCTCCCTAATTAATCACAGGGACATGGGTTACAAGGCCTATTCCCGATTGCTGCACACATGGAAGTCACAGGAGCCTGACTAGGTGTAGTTGGCTCTGAACACAGGTGGGGTGGGGTGCCACAGGGCCTGCCTTAAGAAGGGACCTTGCCTACTAAACTCGCCCTGGCATAGGGGAACCCACAGCCCACCTCCCCCAGCCAGATACCTTGTAATGTCAGATGTCAGATGGATATGACTGTATTCACCCCCTTGTGGCTGCTGTGATGCCCTCAAGCGCCCATCCAACTCCAGATAGGCCACCGCCAGGATCCGGAACATCAGGGGGGTCATGGTGCGACGGGCACCCTTCCCACGTTGGGAGGCCATCCCCAGCTGGGCCTCCGCCGTCTTCTTGCTCCAGCGGCGAATGTCCTCCCATTTTTTACGGCAGTGGGTGCTCCGTCTGTGTTGGACACCCAGGATCCGGACTTCCTTGGTGATGGCACACCAAGTATCCTTCTTCTGGTGGGCGCTGACCTACAGGAATAGTACAGGGGAAAAGAAGAAAATATAACCGTCCGCCCCGTCACAGTCACTGGCCCGCATCCCTACCCTTGCCATGACGCACATGCACTCACCGTCGTATCATGCACGCCTCATTCTCCACCCCCCAATCTTTCATCAACACCACTCCACACAGGCATTGCCCATTCAGCATGCTCACAGTGTACTTACTTGTTTGTCTGGAGGACCGTAGAGTAGCGTGTACTGGGGGAGGACCCCATCCACTAGTTTCTCCAACTCCTCCGTGCTGAAGGCAGGGGCCCTTTCCCCAGACACATGAGCCATTGTCTCTTCCAGACTGAGGTCACAGCAGCACTTGCAGTGTAGGTCCTCTCCTGTCGAAGATCAGGTATCAAGTGATTGAACAGAGAGAAAATGGCGGTGACGTCTGCGGCGGTGCGTACCGTTACCGCTGGCGTACATCGTCATTGGCTCCTGGGACCCATAGGGTCCAATGTTAACCAATGCAGGATTGCGACGCGGTCTTCGACCGCCTACCGCGACGGTGTACAACGCCAGCGCAGTTACCTCATATCCCCTTGTCCCACATTACAGGTCAGGCAGCCGCCATTTCAGGGGGCCACATGGCATTAATTTTGACTGCGTCACACATATCTAAGCCTTGCTTTAACACTAATACAGCCATATATCGATTCTCAAACATTTTGCTATAAAGTTGTGTTTACGTTCCTCAGTTTTGGTTGACTCTCTGCTCGCTGTTCTCCTCCATAGAGCACGTCCGCTGGGGCACGTGAGGAGATGGCGGCATCCTCCGGTGAACAGATCGCTGGTGGACCTGTCGACACTGGAGGAGCGACATGTAATTGTCACATACAGACTTGATCGTACCACAATCCCGGAACTGTGTGCCCAGTTGGAGCCAGACCTGATGTCAGCAATCCGCCATCCCACAGGAATCCCCCCTCTAGTGCAGGTCCTGTCAGTACTCCATTTCCTAGCAAGTGGGTCTTTTCAAACAACAGTGGCCATTGCATCAGGGATGTTCCAGCCTATGTTCTCCAACGTGTTGTCCAGATTGCTGTCTGCCCTGCTGAAACACATGCGCAGCTACATCGTTTTCCCTCAGGTGGAGGATTTGCCTACAGTGAAAGGTGACTTCTATGCCCTGGGACATATCCCTAACATCATAGGTGCCATTGATGGGACACATGTGGCCTTGGTCCCCCCGCAGGAGTGAACAGGTGAACAGAAACTGGAAGAGTTACCATTCTATGAATGTGCAGGTGGTGTGTTTGGCCGACCAGTACATCTCCCATGGAAATGCCAAGTTTCCTGGCTCAGTGCATGACGCTTACATTCTGAGGAATAGCAGCATCCCTTATGTGATGGGGCAACTCCAGAGGCACCGTGTGTGGCCATTAGGTGAGGACATGGACCCAATACAGTGTGACTAGGTGTCTGGGGACTCTGGTTACCTCAACCTGTCATGGCTACTGACCCCAGTGAGGAATCCCAGGACAAGGGCAGAGGAACGCTACAATGAGGCCCATGGGCGAACTAGGAGGATTATAGAGAGGACCTTCGGCCTCCTGAAGGCCAGCTTCCGGTGCCTCCATATGACAGGTGGTTCCCTATTCTACTCACCAAAGAAGGTGTGCCAGATCATCGTGGCCTGCTGTATGCTTCACAACTTGGCTTTGCGACGACAGTTGCCTTTTCTGCAGGAGGATGGTCCAGATGGAAGTGTTGTGGCAGCTGTGGAGCCTGTGGACAGTGAAGACGAGGAAGCAGAAGAAGAAGACATAGACAATAGGAACACCGTGATCCAGCAATACTTCCAGTGAGACACAGGTAAGAAGACAACACTGCCTGCTACATCTGATTTAATTCTTCTACCTCTCATCTGTCTGTTATTTTCACCCAGTGTATGGACACTGAGTTGTCACTTTCCCTTTCGATTTCACAGATGTGGGTTCCACTGGGTGACCTCTGCTTTGTTTCCTCATGGACTAGAGCTGTGTGACATAGGCATATTGACATTACATTGGAGATAGCATTTTTCCACAGTTATTGCAAATACACATTTTCGAAAGCACAGACTGACTCCAGATTGTTTTGTGATTTAAGGGTGTTTATTTAAGTGCTAAATAGTGGAAGGGGTTGTAAAATGGTCAGGGGTGATGGTGGAGGAATGTCCATGGCAGAGTCCAGTCTATTAGTCTCACAGGTGCATCGTCCAAAGGGGCATAGGAAGTGGAGCTTGGGCAGTTTAAGTATGGACAGGGTGACAAAGTGGGACAAAAGGATGACAATCAGGGTGGTCTCATTCCTTGGTGGGGGTTTTGGCATTGTTCTCTGTCTTTGTCCTGGATCTCAGGGAGCGCTTGCAGGGTGGTTCTCCATCTGCAGGGGGTGGTGTGCTGGTGTCGTGGTCCTGTGGTGGTGCCTCCTGTTCACTAGCGCCAGCGGAGGTGGTGAGCAGTTCATCGTCCAGGCTAGTGTCAGGGGCCCCTTGTTGTGCCACAGTGACCCTCCTAGTGTTGTCGAGTTCCTTCAGCACCCCTACAATGGTGCCCAGGGTGGAATTGATGGATTTAAGTTACTCCCTGAACCCAAAATACTGTTCCTCCTGCAGCTGTTGGGTCTCCTGAAACTTGGCCAGTACCGTTGCCATAGTCTCCTGGGAATGGTGGTAGGCTCCCATGATGTTGGAGAGGGCCTCATTGAGAGTGGGTTCCCTGGGCCTGTCCTCCCCCTGTCGCACAGCAGCCCTCCCAGTTCCCCTGTGTTCCTGGGCCTCTGTCCCCTGAACCGTGTGCCCACTACCACTGCCCCCAGGTCCTTGGTATTGTTGGGGTGGTGGGTTAGCCCAGGTTCCCTGTAGTGGTGGACACACTGCTGCTTGACGTGTCCTGGGGACAGAGGGATGGGCCCACTGGGTGGGTGCTGTGCTGGTGTTTCCAGAGGGGGGAAGCTCTGTAGTGGCCTGTGCCAGTGTGAGGGGAACTGACTGTCCCGAGGTCCCAGATGGGCCGGGCTGGTCATCTTGATCCAGTTGGACAGAGCTGCTGTCATTACTGTGGGTCTCTTCTCTGGGTGGAGTGGACATGTCTGGACCCTCCTGTCCGGTGACGTTGGGTAGGGGTCCTGCAGGGGTGTAAAGGCATGATTATTGCATCTGTGTGTGCCATTGTGTTCAATGGGTGGGTCACCCTGTACCCCAGTGCTTCCATTCTTGTGTACGACCTTGTGTGATAATGGTTTAGGGGGGTGTATGGGTATGTGCAGTGGACGTGCTTTGGTGATGGGTGTCCATGCTTTGGTGCTGCATGCAGGGCTTGGGTTTGGGATGTGTGGTTTGTGATAGTGGGACATGTGTGAGGAGTTGGAGTGATGGGGTGAGGGCGAGGGTGGGAGTATGTGATAGCATGCAGGTAGGGTGGGGGATATGGTAGTTAAAGGTTTGACTTACCAGAGTCCATTCCTCCAGCTACTCCTGCGAGGCCCTCAGGATGCAGTATAGCCAAGACCTGCTCCTCCCATGTTGTTAGTTCTGAGGGAGGAGGTGGGGGTCCGCCGCCAGTCCTCTGAACCACAATCTGGTGTCTTGAGACCACGGAACGCACCTTCCCCTGTAGGTCGTTCCACCTCTTCCTGATGTCATCCCTAGTTCTTGGGTGCTGTCCCACTGTGTTGACCCTGTCCACGATTCTGCGCCATACCTCCATCTTCCTAGTTATGGTGGTGTGCTGCACCTGTGATCCGAATAGCTGTGGCTCTACCCAGATGATTTCCTCCACCATGACCCTGAGCTCCTCCTCAGAAAACCTGGGGTGTCTTTGCGATGCCATGGGGTGGTGTGGGTGATGTGTGGGTTGGTGTGTGTTGTGATGTGTGGGGTGATATTTAGAGGTGTGTTGTGAGGTGCGTGGATGTTGTGTGAGTGATGGTGTTGAGTGCCTGTGGATGCTAGTGTTGTTTCTGGTGGTGTCTCTCTCTGGCCTTCTGTTGCAATTGTTGTCGTAGGGGTTTGCGGGTGATGTGGGTGTGTGTTTTATATTGTATTGGGTGTGTGGGAGTGGTGTGTGTATGTGTATCAGGTGTGTGTATTTCGATTTGTCCAATGTGGTAGTGTTTTGTAAATGTGTGTGTATTTTGAGTGCGGCGGTGTGTACCGCCAATGGATTACCGCGGTTGAAAGACTGCTGCGTTGATTCGTGGGTCGTGATAGTGTGGGCGTATTCTTGTTGGTGTGACGGTGGAGGTTTTGTTATCGCCAGTTTATCACTGACCTTTGGTGTGGCGG
Source organism: Pleurodeles waltl (assembly GCF_031143425.1). Lineage (NCBI taxonomy): Eukaryota > Metazoa > Chordata > Amphibia > Caudata > Salamandridae > Pleurodeles > Pleurodeles waltl. Next base: position 1,666,718,199 of record NC_090444.1, on the reverse strand, counting down.
ACTTGTGTGGGTGTCTAGATTTTGGCGGATTCCGAGTTGTGGGTCATAATAGCTGTGGCGGAATTCCGCGGCTGCGGCAACGTGTTGGCGGTCTTCTGCACAGCGGTAAGCGGCTTTTACCGCCAATGTTGTAATGACCCCCTTAGTTTAGAAGACCTTATAGGCTTGTACCATTAGTGTCTAGGGGCAGACTGTTGGGAGAGGTGATGAGGAGGAGGGATAATTTGTAAGCCATTTTAACGTTGTTGTTTGGTTAAGCGACTTTTAGTTTTAAAAGATTCTAACTTAGGCTTTTTGAAAGTGCTACAGAAACATTTATGAAACAGCTTTACTGTTGCCCACTGCTGGAGCGGGGATCTCAATTTAAATATCAACTTAGGAGGTAAGACTTACCAACTCATCAGAGAGAAATCCCACTGTTATCACTTCTGGGCTAATAGACATTTGTCGTTAGTTGAGATAAACTAGGAGCTGTAAATCAATTAATTCATTATCACGGATTCAATTATTATTTTCAGTCAAGAATGAGAGCTGGTGTGAATTTAAAAGATTTATTAATCAAATCTTTTGGTGGCTCATCTTTATTGAGTCAATATTTAAATTCATCAATATCTATCATTAGTTTTTGTCAATGATAAAAAATAAGCAATCAATAATTCATAATCAATGCATAAAGCAAGTACCATGAAGGAAAGAATCCCTAGTCTAAGAATGAAGATAGTTAGAGAACAAGGTGTCAGTTAAAACCCATAAAGAGCCCAAAAACTTACTTAAGCCTGCAAAAGCTCTGCCCATAACCTTAGATGTAATCATTGCAAAGAGAACACCATTCAGATTGAATCTATCCTACCCCACGACTGGACTGCCAGCATTGTATCACCTTCTTCATAACTAAAAGGGCAGTTGTCTCTAAGGCCCAACCTATGAAAGCAAAATGCTGGGTCAGAGACACCCGTAACATCAACCATTCATACTGTCCACTATTAGTGAATGCAACTTGCTATCTCCCTCCAACATGCAAAATGCTCATGACCTCACTGATTACTACATCAACTACATGTGAGAAATCATGGATACCATTGCCCTTAAACAACTAAAGAGTGTCCAGATCAAAAAACCTAACCCTTGATTCAACTGTAAACTTAAAGAGAAAGGCTGAAGCCTCAGACTTGCTGAAAGAGCATGGAGACATACCCCCCTCTCTCTGACTAACCTCAGACTTCTACAACAAACACAGAGCGCATATGTTAGGCACATTAGAAACTCCAAAGCAGCATTATTTCAAAATCAACTTGATAAGGCAATTAATCGACCCAAAAAACTGTTTGAGATTGTCAAAAACAAAATTAACTACAAAAGCAATGCCACATCCTCGGCCAACAGATCTCTACCTAATTGTGAAACTTTTGCCTCCTTCTTTACTGAGAAAACCATGCTGATCAACTGAGATACAGAACTCTTACTGTGCAAACACCCCCACCCACTCACTACACACCTCATGATCAGTATGAATGCCAGTTAACCTCTCCACACAAACCTAAAAACAATGTCGCTTGGTCCAGCTTTAAAACCTTCAATGAAAGCAACATCAGAACTTCTAACTTCTCTGAAATACTTCGATCACTTCAACTATCCCCTTCCCTCCAAACTCCTAAATGAGTCAATTTACTTCCTACTCCCCTTAGGGATTAGGATTATCAATGACTCACTTACTCAAGGCTCTAAAGAGTGGTCAGGTTACTCATTTCTTAAAAGAAAAATAACTCTGACTAGTCTGACCCCAACAACTATTGCCCTATCTTCAACATCCCTACTTTGGCCAAACTCTTGGATGAGTGTGTGCACCTACACCTTTATAATCATTTCAAGCAATTCCAACTCCTTGACCATTGTCAATCTGGTTTCAGACTGGGCCATAGCACCGAAACTGCCCTGGTCCACATTGTTGAAGATGCTCTACACTCACTCGATCAGAATGAATCTTGCTTACTAATTCTACTTGACCTGTCAGCTGCGTTCAACACTGTCAATCATGAAAACCTTATGAACCTATTAGAACACAAAATGTATCTCTTTAGTACCATGGTAAAATGGTTCTCATTCTTTCACAACAGATCTCAGTGCATTATAATCAACCACACTCTTTCCGATCAATCTCCAGGTAGGCGAGGCGTTCCCCCAAGGTTTTACTCTCTCCTCGACATGGTCCAACCTGTACATTGAGCCCCTGATCAAAATCCTCAAACTCTCCTACATCTCCTACCACATGTATGCAGATGATACTGAACTTTACATCAAAATTGCCTCTCCCGATGACTTTAACATCCTTAATAACACCTTTACAAAAACACTACATTAGCTGACTCATAACCACCTTAAACTTAATGCCCTCAAAACAGAATTCTTATTGATCTCACCACTCAATATTGTCCCTTGTATTAAAGACTTGTTCCCACATCTTAAGGTCTTAGACCCACACATAATTGGCTCAAATAATCTTGGACATTGCCCTCTCCATGCAAAATCATGTCAGTGCCAACACCAGAGAAGCTAACCATCAACTACATGCATTAAGGGAACTAAAACCATTCCGTCCCACAGCACATCTCAAAACAGTGGTTCAAGCACTTGTGATATCTGAATTAGACTAAGGTAGTGCTACCCTTCTGGCCTTCCGAAAAGCAAACTTGCACCGCTGAAGATTCATCACCGGCTCAAAAAAAAGATCATATCACCACCGACCTCCAGTCACTGAAGTGACTATCCAATAAGGCTGGGATCCATCTTAAAATTGCCTGTGTGACCCATAAAGCACTGCACCACAACACCTCTTCTTACTTGGTCCAGAAATTGACCCTGTCTGGCGGTAATACATCTTCCAGAAGCACAAGCCCTCATGTACTTGAGCCACAAAAATGATTATTAAAAGATTATTCTGTAGGCTTTTACTACTGTGCTGTCCATAATTTTTGTGTCCCTGCCTCTTTGGGGTTCGCTGCCATATGTTAGTGTCCCGGAGGTTTTTGAGAAGCTAGTTTGATTAAGTGGAATTATTGCATTTTCCAGCAGCCCACGTCAGCAAGTCTTCAAGCAGATTCCCCGCAAAATATTTTGCCTTATTGTCAGTTGGGGCAATTAGATGGTACTTAACCCCACTTTTATAAACTGGGAATATTAATGACTGTGCATGTGGGCTGACTTTCTAAGAAGAGTAGTTCTAAGACCTCAGCCCAGAAATCTGAACTTTGTTTGAAAACTGCCAGAGGGATTCCAATGGGTCCTGCTGCCCCTTCCTTCTTGCGCTTGCCTGTCTGCCGTCTAATTGCATTAATGTGTACGGACCAAAGGGAGGGCCCTGGCCTATTTGCTGGCCTATTTGCTGGCATTGATAAATGTGTTGTGAAGTTCCCCTTACTCAGAGAAGAGTTGCATGTCATGTTAGTTTCCCCCATTCCAATTACCCCATTTGCATTACCACCTTGGTTAAAATGTTGCCGTAGGAACTTCGCCCAGTCTTCTTCTGCTGTATGCGAAGATATGCCCCCATGCGTTGGGCGCACCAGATGGCTTATTGTTTTCCAGATTCAAGCCAACCACGTTGTGCTTGGTGTCAGCAAGCAGTTTTACCCAGATATCATCCTCATGTGCTTGGTTGGCAGACCACTTCACCTTTTTTAATGTTGTTTTGTACTGATGTAAAGCAGAATGCAGGGGAGTGTCCTCTGGGTGAAGTTGCAAAGATCTTAAAGTACTGTTTATAAATCTTTTAAGTGACCTTAACTCCGACTGGTGTACTGTAGGGATATGCCCTATTTCATCCCTTATGTTACAAGGCTTGATTTTAGATGCTGTAGCAAAATGTTCCGCCAAGTTGTTGGTGAAGGACGCCCACCTGCTTAGATTACTTACAGTCATGTCCCCTTGGGTGTGCAAGAGCGCCATTGCGTACTGGGATAGTTGCTCTATATTAGCCTGAGCGAACTTTATCCTTTTCTAATTAACTGTGTAGATGGTGCCTGGGGTCAGAGGCAACTGGCAAGGGTGGGCTTGTATGTTATTAATGTTGTTTCTTGAGGCCAATGATCACTATCTCCTTTGTCACCCAGTCAATATGAAACCACACAATGGTGGAGCGGAAGGGAATCTATTGTTTGGGTCATAGAAGAATACAGAGATGCTACTGGAGGGTAACTGTTTAGAAACCTACCATTAACTGCCCTAAGATTGAGGTGCTCTAAATCATTCAGTAGCCCTTTCCCGGTCTTTGTTGGGCGACCCCATGTGTTTTGTCCTTATGACGGTATGTTCAAAGATGAAGTCTGGGCTGCTACTTCTTCATCAGAGGAGGAACCAAGCAAATGTATATTAAAGTCTCCAGTAAAGACAAAGTTCAAAAGTTCTCCGGTCCACCTGCTTACGAGCAGCAGTGACTTTATGTTTCGGTTGGATATAGACATTGATAATTGTTATCCCCTTTATGCTATCTTGAGGCAAGGTACTAATTCTGACTGCACTGATGTCTGGGGAGTCAGAGCGTATGGGGCACGCTGAGGCTGCACAGGTGATTGAAACGTAGGTTAATAACCTCACCTGCAGGTGACCGTATCTCCCCGGCCTAACTGCAGGTGTGGAAAAAGATAGGTAGCTCTGCAGACGGTGGGGTTCAGCTAGCTAAGTTTCCTGTAGCATAACAATGTCAACACTTGTGATGTAACTAAGAAAAGCACGATCAGGGGCCTTACTGGCAAGGCTGCTGACATTCCAGGTGCACATCCGTGCTACATAATTTGGTGTTGGTCCCATAAGCCTTGCCTTGTCATTGGCCCGAGAAAGGATTAGTAAAAGTTCTAGAGATCCGCACGGAGGTATGAGCAGGAGCAGAAATGTGTGATGTAGTTGAGTAAGCGATTCTCTTTAGCCTCTCAGAACCGAATTGGTGGTCACATTATTCGAAGCTCTCTGCCCTGTGTGCGGACGTGATGACAGCAGATGGGCCAGGTAGTCTGGCTCACAAAAGGATGTGATGCATATCCCCCAGTTCTTGAAAGTAGAGCACTCCGTTAAGATTTTCTGTGTGATCGTTGGTGTACACCAGGTTGTTTTGATCACTTTGCCCAGCAGTGGCCGGTCAGCTTGGATGAACTCTATAACTTCGAGGTTCGATGAAAGCAGATCTGCCAGTGGTGGGATATGTGATAAAAGTAGTAGAATATTACCTCTATTTAATACTTCTCCTTCCCTCTAGATTTGTATTCGGGCTAAAATATTAAGATATTTGAGTTGGGTTGCAGGGTAGTGTCCTCCTGAGATTGGGGAAGTGTTACTCCTAAATGATTTTAATCGCTGAAGTGGTCCTGAGATGACTATTTTTTTGCAAGCCCCTTGAGACTAAACTTTAGGATTGAAATTAAGATTGAGATGGCCTGGGGCAAATGAAGCGAGGAGGCTGAGGACTGTACAGTGTGTATGGAAGTTAGCAGGTGGTCTCGTAAGGTGCTCCCTAACTCTGTGTTAAGCCCGCTGAGTGGTTGCTGTTTATTAGATGGGTGACATTCCCTGACAGAGGCTGCATGGGTTCCGTGATTTTGTCCCCTACATGTAGGCTCTATTTTGCTTGGGCGGTGGGCCGCCACATTGTGACCTGGATTGGAGCACCAAGTGTTGGAGGATGTGACTGAATTTCCATGGACCTAGCAGCATTGGGTCGGACAGCCCCCTGGCCCGAGGCTCGGCCGGTGTCCTGTATCTGCTGTCTGGTAGTTGTGTTGATGCTCTAAGTGGCCGAATTGGGTGACTGGCACAGGACTCAAATCAAATCAAATCAAATCATTAACATTTATAAAGCGCGCTACTCACCCGTGCGGGTCTCAAGGCGCTAGGGGAAAAGGGGGGGTTATCGCTGCTCGAACAGCCAGGTCTTTAGGAGTCTCCGGAAAGCGGAGTGGTCCTGGGTGGTCCTGAGGCTGGTGGGGAGGGAGTTCCAGGTCTTGGCCGCCAGGAAGGAGAAAGATCTCCCACCAGCCGTGGAGCGGCGGATGCGAGGGACAGCAGCGAGGCCAGAGGAGCGGAGGAGGCGGGTGGGGACGTGGAAGCTGAGGCGTCTGTTGAGGTATTCCGGTCCCTTGTCGTGGGGGGCTTTGTGTGCGTGGGTGAGAAGTCGGAAGGTGATCCTTTTGCTGACTGGGAGCCAATGCAGGTGTCTCAGGTGTGCGGAGATGTGGCTGCTGCGGGGTACGTCGAGGATGAGGCGGGCCGAGGCGTTTTGAATGCGTTGCAGGCGATTTTGGAGTTTGGCTGTGGTCCCGGCGTAGAGGGTGTTGCCGTAGTCCAGGCGGCTCGTGACGAGGGCGTGGGTCACGGTTTTTCTGGTGTCGGCGGGGGTCCAGCGGAAGATCTTGCGGAGCATGCGGAGGGTGAGGAAGCAGGCGGAGGACACAGCGCTGACTTGCTTGGTCATGGTGAGAAGAGGGTCCAAGATGAAGCCGAGGTTGCGGGCGTGGTCTGTGGGGGTCGGTGCGGTGCCGAGGGCCGTGGGCCACCAGGAGTCGTCCCAGGCGGACGGGGTGTTGCGGAGGATGAGGACTTCCGTTTTTTCAGAGTTCAGCTTTAGGCGGCTGAGCCACATCCAATCTGCGACGTCCTTTATACCCTCTTGTAGGTTGGTCTTGGCGCTGGCGGGGTCCTTGGTGAGGGAGAGTATAAGTTGGGTGTCGTCGGCGTAGGAGGTGATGATGATGTCGTGCTTGCGTACGATGTTGACGAGGGGGCTCATGTAGACATTGAAGAGTGTTGGGCTGAGCGATGAGCCTTGAGGTACGCCGCAGATGATCTCAGTGGGTTCTGAGCGAAACGGAGGGAGGTAAACCCTTTGGGAACGGTTTGCGAGGAAGGAGGCGATCCAGTCCAGGGCCTGGCCTTGGATCCCGGTGGAGCGGAGGCGGGTGATTAGGGTGCGGTGACAGACGGTGTCAAAGGCAGCCGAGAGGTCGAGAAGAATGAGGGCGACTGTTTCACCGTTGTCCATCAGGGTTCTGATGTCATCTGTGACTGAGATGAGGGCGGTTTCAGTGCTGCGGTTGGTTCGGAATCCGGTTTGTGAGGGGTCGAGCAGGTTGTTGTCTTCCAGGAAGGTGGTCAGCTGTTTGTTGACGGTCTTCTCTATTACTTTGGCTTGGAAAGGCAGAAGAGAGATGGGGCGGAAGTTTTTCAGGTGACTCAGGGTGAGTGGAGAGAGTTCCTGCTTCGACTCTGGAGCCAAAGTGCTTGTGACCTCAATTCTGAGGTCTTTACATAGGGTGCTAAGCATGTTAGGCAGTGTGAATAGCTTGTCCACATTTGGTCCACATCAACAGCACAAGGGCATGTCAAGGGCCATTGACTGAGCTCGCTTGACAATAGAGTTTACATTTCAAAGCTTCTCATTTATGCCTGCAAAAAATACAGCTAGGGTGTTGAGTAAGGTTAGCTAGACATCCAGTCTGTCTGATTGATGCTGGAGGCCTGTAACCAAAAGTTGCATATTGTAGTGATGCCCAGGCGCTGTCTGTGTTAGACCAACCAGCTGTACCTTGATTGGCTGTTATTTCTCCAGTTACATTAACAGCATTTGTAGCAGCCTGTGAAGCCAGACCTGGGGCAGTTAAAAAAGTGAGAACTGGGTGAAACTCTTGAGGATGTAAACCTGACCTGCCCTGCCATTTTTGAATCCTCAAAGAAAAGAAGGAGCCACAATCTTCTGCAAGCAACTTCGGAACTCCCTCCTTGTTGTTCAATATGTCAGAAGGCGACCCATCAAAGGTGGGTGGGAAGCCGAGGGTGGCTGGAGTAGGGAACCCAGGTCGGGGAGTGAAAAAGACTGGAGCCCAAGGAGATTAGGCTATCCTCCTGGTCAGCTGTTAGTGCCTCGTTTGTTTTGCCCTGGGGGGGTGAGGGGAAGGTGCATTCTTCCTAGCACTCATGTAGCTTGCCTGCTTGTAAGGGGCTAGGTGTTACAGTGGCAGGGCTCCATGGTGCTGTGTTGAACTGAAGACCTCCTCCGCTTGACTGGTCCCCACCTGAGGCCTGCTCATGTGTAGCAATCACATCCATGTGGGTCAGGAGCCTTGTGGACCTAGGCGGTGCCAGAGCCAAGTCAGACATGATGGTCATTGTATTGCACTATCCAGTCCCCCATTCCTTTTCCTCGAAGGGCAGAGATGGCTTCCTTTGCTCTGCTCACGTCTAGAGGTTGCAGGGGAGGCTGGAGGCCGGTAATCCCATTGTTGCTTGAAAAGAGGACTGAGCTTGCATCTTTTAGGAAGCAAAATTTTGTCTACATTTTTGGTTGGGTTGAGTCCATGCACATTTCTTGACACTGACTCTAGCCCTCCAGGGCTTTCACTTGCTATCTCCTCCTTTTCTGTCTCTTTACCGGGGTCATTTTCAATGAGGGAGAGTCTCAGTGGCAACTGTTTGAGGGACTGAGATGTTTGCAGTCTCCTCTTATGTTTCAGCCCCTCATTTGTTACTGGGGTGCCCCCCTGGTTCGAAACAGATCTCATTATTAAATTTAGTTTGATGTAGCAATGTAGTAGCTCACTAGTACTGGGAGCTGGAGGCTGAGACATGCCGGTTATTGCCGGGGCAAACAAGATGGTCTGTTGGACTGACTAAGCTTGTGGTCCACCTGGCGTAGTTAGGTGTTACAGTTTGACGTGATTAAACAGCGCTGCCACACCCCACTTTTCACAGGATGGGGGGGGCATGAGCACGCACGTCGTAGGCTGTGTTCAGAGAGGTTTGCCTGCAAAGCCTGGTGCCTGATAGCTGATGATCGCTGGATGGCACCGCCATGCCCTATCCTGTTGGTTGGTTATCAAGGGGAGGAGGTACGAGTACGCACGTCTTTGGGAGTAAAGAGTCAAGGCAAAGGGGACAGTACTTGCTCAACTCAAGGGCTCCTGAGAACTGCAAGGAGTATTAGTGCTGCTTATGTCAAGATAGGTTGCAGGCAATGCTAAAGGGGCTCTGGACTTTAAGGCAGGATAAGGAGGAGCAGGTCCCCTTTGGCCGTCCTGTGGCCTAGGGGGGGTACCAGCACCCTCCACTTCTTGTAGCTAGACCAACGGGGAGCAGGGAGGTCAAGCCCAGAGAGCCCCAGGTTGTTTTTACAGGGTTTAAATGGCAAGTACTGCACTTGCACTTATCTAGCGCTCAAGAGCGTGAAGTAAAATAAAATCAATGAATAATTGAATAGATTGAATAAATAGAAAGTAATTATATACATACTAAATGTAATAAAACAAGAGGATAGGATTGCACCGGGGTTCCTCTCTATGGACTCACACTGTTCGTCTCTATGAACTCACACTGACTGAATGAAGGGGGACATTCCAGCTAGTTATGCCATCATAGAGATGATAGAGTCATTGAGGGCACTGCCACAAGACAGCGGTGAACAATGGAAGCAACTAGGCAATGTGCACTGAAGTGGAGTCAAAAAGCGGCAAGAACAGGCCCGTCTTGGATGCACTGGCTGATTCCGTGCTGCGTAGAGGGACCAGAGATCTGAGTCCTATGTTCCCTCCCAGCTCACCTCCCCCATGCCTCACTGCCTCACCGCTCTCCTTACGCCTGTGGTGTTGGTGTTTTCTCAGCAGACAACAGGCGGACGGCAGGGGGCCACAGGACTACAAATTCATATCCCAACTTTTACTTATTGGATTTTTGTTGTTTTGGTCTTGTTTTGTTCATTTAATTAAGATCTATATTTCTAACCTGGTGTGGATTATTGTTGTGTGGTGTTTTCAGTGTTTTAAGTGTTGGACAAATACACGTTGCCTCCTATGTTTAGCCTGCCTCTTCTGTGCCCAGCTACCAGAGGGAAAGCACAGGTTAATTTCTGTTATGTAACTGACTTACCGTGACTAGGACTGTGGTCCCTACTTGGACAGGGTGCATACCTCTGCCAACGAGAGACCCAATTTCAAACAGCTGGTATAATCAAGTTGTAAAGAATGTGGCTGAGTGTTTATTAGTAGATTTGGGGAATGATAGTAAAATGTGTATAGGGAATCCAAAACGAAAAGGAAACCCACAGCCATGGTTTGATAGTCATTGACAATTAAAAAAACGTACATTGAGGAACTTAAGGAAGGGGAAAATAGGGAGGGGAATGAGATCAAAGGAGAAGAAATTATGAGAATTAGCTCAGAATAAAAATATTGATATTAGATATATAGATATAGATAATGAAAGATTGATTCTTAAAAGAGAGAACATTTTAAGAAAAACTGTAAAATCATATGCTGTAGTTCAGGTAAAAAACTCCCAAACATTCTGGAAATTAGTTCAAATTGGCATTGATGGTGATAATAACAGAATAAATCACATTGCCAAGGGAGATCAGTGAGTATTTCACCTGGTCGAAGCATGCAGTAAAGGGTATATGATCTTCCACCTGGGAGATATGAGTGTGATAAATAATTATTGAAATGTTTTACCCTGAAACGCATCAAATAGGTTTTTTTGCCCTTTAGGCTAAATAGAGCAGCTGGTCACTATAACCTACTATCTGCTATAATTAAATCAAATAGTGATTGATGGGCATGTTTTTCCACGCTAACCTTTAGAGGTATTAAAATCCTGGGGAAGGTCGTAGGTAACTGGAAAGCAGCGTTAGTTAAACCAATTTTAACGACCAAAAGAATTATAGGCTCATAACTGATGTAGGGTTGAAGGTATTCTCTGAAATCCTTCTAGTTGAGTTCAGGAGAAGATTAATGCTAAGGATTTGATTTGAGGGGAACAAAGAGGGTTAAAAAAAGAACACCCCACTGTAGATCACTGTTTCTGTTTTGGGACTATAACTTGGAAGTATACAGAAATTAGAGGTAAGCTCTAGTTCTGCTTTGTTGATAGAGCGGCATTAGGTTTGGTTAACCGTGAAATACTGTGGGATTCATCAACAAATTTGGAACAGGCAGGAGGAATATTGGGAATCCTCAAAGAGACACACAGAGGAAATTGGGCTCAGGTGGAATTAAGTGTAGATGGCCATCTTACAGGAAAATTTCCCATTAGGAATTGCGTATGCCGTGGATATGTGTTGGTTCTGGCTCTGTTTGACCTGTATCTTAGGCATCTACTGTTATTATTATTGAATCCCCATCAATCTTCACCTAAAATGGGTGTGAGACATGCCCTGTCTTCTTTATGCCAATAATTTGGTCATTGTGGATGCAACCAAAGTAGGTTTACAAAGGATACCGGTTGTCTTGTTAAATCATGGTAAAAAAATTAATTATTTATAAGTTTTAAAAAGTTAAAAATTGTGGTATACAGTCATAGGTTAAAAACGTTGCAGTGGTTCTTACATAAATCAAGAGTGGAAGAAGTACGTTCCTATAAATATCTAGTGTTTGACTTTTTTGCTCATGCAGTGTCATCCCCAATATTTTTGCCTTCTGTCTCCTATTTTTTCTGACCCGTTGCTGTTGCCTTTTGAACTCTGAGCACTTTACCACTGCTAACCAGTGCTAAAGGGCATATGCTCTCTGTGTAAGTTTGTATGTAATTGGTTTATCCATGATTGGCATATTTGATTTACTAGTAAGTCCCTATTAAAGTGCACTAGAGGTGCCAGGGCCTGTAAATCAAATGCTACTAGTGGGCCTGCAGCACTGGTTGTGCCACCCACATAAGTAGCTCTGTAATCCTGTCTCAGACCTGCCATTGCGGTGTCTGTGTGTGCAGTTTTAACTGTAAATTTGACTTGGCAAGTGTATCCACTTGCCAGGTCTAAACCTTCCCTTTTCTTACATGTAAGACACCCCTAAGGTAGGCCCTAGGTAGCCCCAAAGGCAGGGTGCAGTGTATGGTTAAGGTAGGACATATAGTAATGTGTTTTATATGTCCAGACAGTGAAATATTGCTACATTCGTTTTTCACTGTTGCAAGGCCTGTCCCTCTCATAGGTTAACATGGGGCTACCTTTAAATCTGATTAAAGTGTAGATTCCCTTTGGGAGTGGATGGACATGTGGAGTTTGGGATCTCTGAGCTCACAATTTAAAAATACATCTTTTAGTAAAGTTGATTTTAAGATTGTGTGTTTGAAAATGCCGCTTTTAGAAAGTGAGAATTTTCTTGCTTATACCATTTCTGTGACTCTGCCTGTTTGTGGATTCCCTTTCTGGGTTAGTTTGACAGTTGGGCTGGTTGCACCTCACACTACACAGTGACACAAAGGGAGCTGGGATGTAGTCTGCATTTCCTGATGAGCCATCTGTGTTAGGAGGGAGGGGAGTAGTGGTCATTTACACCTGAAAGGACTGTGCCTGGCCTCACACAATGCAGTCTCCAACCCCCTGGTGAGTGTCTGGGGCCTGGCCTGGGCAAGACAGGATTTCACATTAAAGAGAGACTTTGCTTTGAAGTAGGCCTACTTCAAAGGTGAAATTGGGTATAAGAAGGGCACCCAAAACCACAGACTTTAGAACACTTCTGGAAACCAAGAGGAACCTCTACCTGGAGAAGAGCTGAAGAGCTGAGGAAGAAGAGCTGCCCTGCCTGTGACTTTGCTTTGTGGAGCTATCCTGCAGTTGCTGCTTCTGCCAGAGTAAGAGGGCAAAGACTGGACTTTGTGTGCATTCCATCTTGAGAAGAAATCTCCAAGGGCTTGATTTAGAGCTTGCCTCCTGTTGTTTGAAGTCGCAGGGACAGCAAAGACTTCTCTCTGCCAGCACCTGGAGTCTCTGGTCTGCAGTTATTTTGTTCAGGGGCCGTTTCACGAACCTGCCCTGCGGTGTCCTCTTCAGTCTATTTTTCTGCAGGTGCGCCCATCACCTTTGTTCAAGACTATGTTGTGTGCTTCACTCAACTGCTTCAGTTGGTGTCACCTGACACTTGATGACGAGCCCTCAGCATGGCTCTTAGGAATGGTCTGGTCTGGTTTCCCCTTTTCTGATATGTTGTGCTGTTCCACGGGTTGCAGGTGCTCATCCGTTGCAGGCACCTCTGTCTTGGTTGTTGTTGGTGCGGATCTGCACCTAGTGCCATGAATCCACTCTGGACGTCCGTGCACCTTCACCCCCATCCATGTCACCAGGAGCAAGAGGTGTGGTCTGTAGGAGGCTGGCCTGGCTTATAGTGGGTACCTTGTGGTACTTACACCCTGTGCCAGGTCCAGTTATCCCTTATTAGTAGAATAGAGGTGTTTCTAGCAGCTTAGGCTGATAGAAGGTAGCTATGGCAAAGCAGCTTAGGCTGAACTAGGAGACATGCAAAGCTCCTGCTATACCACTTATATCATATAGCACAATATCATAAGAAAACACAATACTCAGAGTTACTAAAAATAAAGGTACTTTATTTTTATGACAATATGCCACAAGTATCTCAGTGAGTACCTGAAGGGAAGGATCCAACGAGGGTGGAAGAGGTAATTAAATCTTTATTGCAAGATAATCCGATTTAAGTATATAAGGTAAAAGGGGCACAGAGGAAGACAAGACGTGTGCCTCGGTCCGTTAGTGTCATGTAGAATGCCAAGACATCAGCAAGCTCCGTCAGAGGATTCCACATGACACACCGGCATTCCAAGCCACATCACAACATCTCCCCTCTTTCTTTAATTAAACATTTTTTCTTTTCAATAAATAAATACAATAAAAACAATAACATTAACCTGAATAAACAATACACTTCTAAGATCATTAACCTGAACAAACAATACACTTCTAAGATCAAAACTAATGCAACTAATATACAATGCACAGTATACAATGCACATTCTAAGCATACACTCCTAAGATCAAAACTAATGCAACTAATATACAATGCACAATATACAATGCACATTCTAAGCACAGAATAATGACTTACTTAATAAATGATTAACATATATATTGTTTTCACGACAAAACATAATCACGAAACTTAGCAGGTCTGCGGGATTCCCGCTTACTCCTTTCCCCAATAGTTCTAAGCACATCCTTCCTTACACACTAAGAAGAATTGCGAGCTTCAATTTCATTTCCACTGGTTTGATTAGACAACCTGTGACTACCATCATGCTCACTTCTTGTTTGAACACTGGGATCTAAAGCCAAGCGTGTGACACCCCACCAACTCCCATCAGTCAACCTAGCAGCATTTCTACGTACCTCTTGAATTTGTTGAGATTCTTTAAACTTTGACAAGCCTTTTCTGACTAATAAGGGATCTTTTACTCTCACCCAATCACCAACCTGGAGATCATTTTTTTTCTTCAGTATCACCTGCAACCTTTTCCTTCCCATAACATCAGAATTATCCTTTGCTACCTGCAAGCCTCCTTAAGATCACTCCCTTCATGAAATAATTCAATCATCCAAAAAGGACATAATTCTGTCGTTGCAATCCTCCCTCTCATTAATTCAAAAGGGGTCTTACCAGTAGCAACATGAGGTGTAGTGCGATGAGACCAAATCAGTTATTTAATAGCTTGTCTCACAGACATGTTGCTCCTAAAAGCTGCCTGGATACACTCAACAAGCACGCGATTGAAACGTTCGACAACACCATTACTCTGGGGATGATAAAGAGGAGTTCTTATGTGTTTGATACCACACCTGCGCAGGAAATGACACATCTCTGTGGATACAAATTGTACCCCATTATCAGTCATTATTTGTTCAGGCAACCCTTCCTGGCTAAAGACATCTTTCAAACATTTAATGACACTTTGTGTGGTGGGAAGTCTTATAGGTAGGACCTCAACCCATCTAGAGATGATCTACTATCACCATGAAATACCTCATGTCTGGTGGCAACACATGATAAGGACCAAGAAAATCCAGACCAATTTTCTGCCACGCCCTAGCTGGTGAAGGAACAAAGGAATCACTCACGCCCTGAGAAACCAGAACTTTGTCACTTATGCAACACCTAGGGTAATCCCTTACCAATTCTTCAATTTCCTTATCCATCCTAGGCCACCAGAAATCTGATCTTAGCTTCCTTTTGCTAATAGTAGAACCTAGATGTCCTATGTGTGCTTTGAGTATCAAATCCCTCCTGAGACATTCTGGAGGAATAAGTTTGTCACATCTAATGAGCTTGTCACCTTCAACAGATAATTCCTCCGAAACTTTCCAAAAAGGTTGTAATTCAGGTGAGAGAGTTTTCTCTCCCGGCCACCCAGTCTTAACATAATGCATAACATCACACAACAATTTGTCGTTTTGTAATGACTTCATCCAAACATCTTCATCCAAGGTTTCAGCAATGCACGCTATAAAACACTCTTCTATTTCAGTTTCCCATTCCTGTTCTTCCTCATCTAAGATAGGTAGACGGGATAAACAATCTGCCCTACTGTTTTTACCCCATGGAATATACTCAACAGAAAAGTTGAATTCTAATAATATGGCAGATAACGGAGCTATGCGAGCAGTCGAGCGTTTTTTTTTCTTTTTCTGATAACATTTCCACCAGGGAACGGTGATCAGTTTTTAAAATAAAATGTCTACCCCAGAGATATTGTTTACATTTTTCTGCACTCCATACACAAGCCAGGAGTTCTTTTTCAATTACAGAGTACTTCCGCTCAACCACTCGCAATGTCCTTGAAGCAAACCCGATGGTGCTTTCCTTGCACTCATTAGAAACCTGTGTCAATACTGCACCCAAACCATATTTGCATGCATCCACTGTTACTATGGTCTTTTTACTATCCGAAAAAGGTTGTAACACCGGAGAATTAATAATGTGTTGTTTTATCTGCTCAAAAGCCTCATTGCACTCTTTAGACCAATGAAATGTTTGTTTCTTTTTAAGTATTGCTCTAAGGCACTCAGCAGTCTTAGCAAAGTCCTTTAAGAACTTCGCATAAAATTCACATAATCCCAAGAAAGAAAGCAGCTGCTCTTTGGTTTTAGGTGCAGGAGCTTCGAGAATGCTTTTCACTAATTTAGGTCTAGGTTTGACACCCTGCTCGGATAAAACATGCCCCAAGTACTCAATCTCCCGAGTCTTAAAGAGACATTTGTCTCTTCTCAGAGTGACCCCTCTTTCTTCTAAAGTTTTCAAGACCTCCTCCAAAACTCTGTTGTGTGCCGTATCAGTGTCAGCAAAAATCAGGATATCATCCTGAAATATGACTACATTGCGATTGTTGGGGAACATGTCAGTCATTAATCTTTGAAAAACTGCGGCAGCTGACGCCAAACCGAAAGGTAATCTACAAAATTGGAAAGTCCCATCAGGTGTCACAAAGGCTGTAAGATAACAAGAGTTAACATCTAGTTCTACTTGATGGTATGCCGATCTAAGATCCAACTTCGTAAACCAACTAGCAGAACCCACTTTTGAAATCAGATCATCAATTCTAGGCAATGGAAAACTATCGACCCAAATTGCCTCATTCAAGCTTCTTAAGTCCACACACATCCTCAGGTCTCCAGAGCTTTTCTTTGCTAAAACAATAGGAGATAACCACAGGGTTGCTTCCACCTTTTCTATTATGCCCTGTTCACACATGTCCCTCAATAAATTGGACAATTCTGCCCTCACGCTAAAGGGAACATTTCTCAGTTTATGTTTAACAGGGACTACTCCTTGTTTCAGCCTGATTGTGTGTGTGAAATTTGTTATTTTTCCTAACTTGTCCTGGAACAATCCCTTAAATTTTTGTTGCCAAGGACAAGCCATATCAGAAGATGTTTTAATACAATTGGTATTGTTCCTGTCAATAGACACAGGTTTATCCCTTCTTGGCTTAATGATTAATTTAAAATCAGCTTGATGAATTAAGCCCAAAACATTAATACCTTTTCTTGCCACATACACTTTGCCATGGACAGTCTCCCCAAAGATGGACAATGAAGTCCAAAAATACCCAACCAAATCAATTTTGCTCCCCTCAAAAGCTAATGTGGTAACATCAGGAGGGAAAAGAGTTTTTTCGCTCCAAAACTCATTGAACTTTTCTAATGAGACAATTGTAATTCATGCTCCAGTATCCACTAATAATTTGACAGCAACACCACCCACTAACACCTCAATGTCAGGATCTATTACCATTTTGCTAACAGTGGAAATATTGTCCTTGACAACTAACACAAACTCATTATCATCCTGTTGTACACTTTCCTTATCTCCATCAAGTACACAACGAACACTACTCCTTTTTCCACCTCTACATACGCGTGAGAAATGTCCTAGTTTATTGCAGTTCTTGCACTGTTGATTAACCGCAGGACAATTCCTGAAGGATGAAACGTGGTTCGAAGAACCACATCTGTAACACATAGTTTTTTGGTTGACTTTGGAAGACAAGGTATTCCTTGAAGGTGGAGTGTATTCTTGTTTTCTCTCAGCACGAACCTGTTTCTTGTAATCATTGTTCTGTGTATTCATCACTGCACCTGAAATAGAAACATTAGACAAAGAGAACTCCAACTGTTTAGCATCCTCCAATGAACATTCAATGCTCTTTGCTATGTCTATAGCTTTGTCTAAAGACGGATCCTTACATGTTAACAACTTTTCTTGGATTCTTTTAGAGTAGCATCTCGCTACAAGTTGATCACGTATAAGTTGCGAAGTAAACTTTTCAAATTCACACTTGGCAGCTAACACTTTTAATGCTGTAATAAATGAATCCACACTTTCATTAGGATTTTGCACCCTTGTAAAAAAAATTTACCTATGTACAACAACATTCTTGGTCTTAGTGAAATGCTTGTCCAGCTGCGCAACTGCCATCTCAAACTCATCTAACTCCTCCTCCTCACGTAATTCGTAGACTGGTAGATGGTCAAAAATATTCTGTCCTTCCACACCAAAACAGTAGTACATTATTTTTTCTTTCTTTCAGGCTTAAATTTGTGGCCGTCTATAGCTCCTAAATAAGCCTTGAATGAACGCAGCCATAATCTCCATTCCAAGGGAGGATCACCCGGATCTTGTAAAAAAGGTGAAGGTGGTAACACGTTCTGCATTCTCTCTTTACAACTTTCTCAACAAAAAAAAAACCCAAAAAAACAACAAAAAAACTATATATATATATATCTACGAAGATCCAAAGAAAGATGGGCGAGTATTTTCCCTTTCCAGAAGTCCGTCTTCTATGTTGATGACAAGGCAGAACAGACACTGTGACCTTCTTCTGTTTTTTTTTTTTTTTAATAAAAAAAACAAACACTTCCTGCAGGTGCCAATGAAACGGAAGACAAAGACTGGAGCAGTCCAGCATTAACTTAAAAAATGACAGGCAAACAAGAAAAGAAAACGTGCTGAAAGCAGTAAATCCAGCACTAGTAACGCCGAATGTCTGACGTGTGTGCACGCGATGCAGCACACACGAGCTGGTACAATTGAAAATACACACGCGCTCAGCAGCTCAGCTGTTCGCGCGCGCTCAGCAGCTCAGCTGTTCGCGCGCGCTCAGCAGCTCACGCTGAACACACCGTTAGGATTAACGGTGTGTTCCTTAATCACTCTGTGCCCCAAAATACATACAGCGTCAGAACAAGGTCACGGCTGCCAAAGCGTCGAATGGAGGAAGTTGCAGGAAGCTGCCAAACGGCTGCCGAAGCGTCCAGTACAGGAAAAGAAGGCTAGTAGCAGCTACCAAAGAAACTTCACGAAGAGGAACCACTCCGCTTCATCCTCATCGCCAAACTTGAAGTGAAGGATCCAACGAGGGTGGAAGAGGTAAGTAAATCTTTATTGCAAGATAATCCGATTTAAGTATATAAGGTAAAAGGGGCACAGAGGAAGACAAGACGTGTGCCTCGGTCCGTTAGTGTCATGTGGAATGCCAAGACATCAGCAAGCTCCGTCAGAGGATTCCACATGACACACCGGCATTCCAAGCCACATCACAACAGTACCCTCAGTTAGAAGGTAAGTAATATACACAAGTTATATGTACACACACCCAAAACAGGTAAGTAACAGTAAGAAAAGTAATGCAAACAGTGTAGAATTACAATAGGATGCAATAGGTAAACATAGGTCTAGGGGCAACACAAACCATATACTCCAAAAGTGGAATGCGAATCATTGAGGACCTGAAAAGGAAGGGGCCAAGTCCAGGGGGGGCAGGAGCCCAGATGATGGTGCAAGAAGGCTGGCTCTAGGTGGAAGAAGCCAAGGATTCTGCAACAACGAAAAGGGCTAGGAACTTCTCCTTTGGGTGAAAGATGTCCCACAGCATGCTGGAGGTTGCAGAAGTGTTTCCACGCAGAAATACCGCAAACAAGCCTTGCTAGCTGCAAGGGTCGCGGTAGAGGTTTTTGGGAGCTGCTGGGGACCAGGAAGGACCAGGATGTCGCCCCTTGGAGGAGGAGACAGAGGGGGCGCTCTGCAACTCAGAGAGCCCCCACAGGAGCAGGCAGCACCTGCAGAAGTACTGGAGCAGGCACTTAGAAGATTTGTGAACTGGAGCTGGCTCAGAGTCACAAAGGAGGGTCCCACGACGTCGGAGTCCAACTCAGAGGGTTGAGCACTGCAGGACGGAGTGCTGGGGACCCAGGCTAGGCTGTGCACAAAGGAATCTTTGGAGAAGTGCACAGAAGCCGGAGCAGCTGCAAATCACACAGTACACAGGTTTGCAGTCTAGCGTGGGGAGGCAAGGACTTACCTCCACCAAACTTGGACTGAAGGACCACTGGACTGTGAGGGTCACTTGGATATAGCTCCTGTGGTCCAGGGACCACGCTCGTCAGGATGAGAGGGGACCCAGAGGACCGGTGATGCAGTCTTTTGGTGCCTGCGTTAGGGGGAAGATTCCGTCGACCCACAGGAGATTTCTTCATGGCACTGCAGGGTGAAGACAGACAGCCCCCAGAGCATGCACCACCAGGAAACAGTCGAGAAAGCCAGCAGGATGAGGCGCTAAAATGTTGCTGGTAGTCGTCTTGCTACTTTGTTGCGGTTTTACAGGCATCCTGGAGCCTTCAGCAGTCGATCCTTGGCAGAAGTCGAAGAGGGAAGTGCAGAGGAACTCTGGTGAGCTCTTGCATTCGTTATCTGAAGAATACCCCAGAGGAGAGACCCTAAATAGCCAGAAAAGGAGGTTTGGCTACCAAGAAAGGAGGATTGGCTACCAAGAAAGGTAAGAGGCTATCAGAGGGGGTCTCTGACTTCACCTGCTGGAACTGGCCACTCAGAGCAGTCCAGTGTGGCCCCAACACCTCTGTTTCCAAGATGGCAGAGGTCTGGGACACACTGGAGGAGCTCTGGGAACCTCCCCTAGAAGGTACTGGTCAGGGGAGTGGTCACTCCCCTTTTCTTTGTCCAGTTTCATGCTAGGACAGGGCTGGGGGATCCCTGAAC
This sequence comes from Pleurodeles waltl, assembly GCF_031143425.1. NCBI lineage: Eukaryota > Metazoa > Chordata > Amphibia > Caudata > Salamandridae > Pleurodeles > Pleurodeles waltl. The sequence goes on along the minus strand of NC_090444.1, from coordinate 1,666,697,896 downwards.
CGGTGTAGACTGGCTTATACAGAGCAAAGCATTTCCAGAGGCTGGGGGGGGGGGGGCTACTCCTCCCCAGCCCTTCACACCTATTTCCAAAGAAGAGTCCCCGCACTCACAAATTCTGGGGAATTTGCCCTGAACGATGTGGGGGCACCTTGGCTAGTGCCAAGGTGCCCACACACTAAGTAACTTGGCACCCAACCATCACCAAGTGAGGGTTAGACATATAGGTGACTTATAAGTTACTTATGTGCAGTGAAAAATGGCTGTGAAATAACGTGGACGTTATTTCACTCAGGCTGCAGTGGCAGGCCTGTATAAGAATTGCCTGCGCTCCCTATGGGTGGCAAAAGAAATGCTGCAGCCCATAGGGATCTCCTGGAACCCCAATACCCTGGGTACCTAAGTACCATATACAAGGGAATTATATGGGTGTACCAGTGTGCCAATGTGAATTGGTAAATTTAGTCACTAGCCTGCAGTGACAAATTTAGAAAGCAGAGAGAGCATAAACACTGAGGTTCTGATTAGCAGATACAGTTAGGCACCACACAGGGAACACATGCAGGGCACATACTATGAGCACTGGGGTCCTGCCTAGCAGGATCCCAGTGACACAAGGGCTAAAACAAACATACATACAGTGAAAATGGGAGTAACATGCCAGGCAAGATGGTTCTTTCCTGCATGGTCCAGTCCAACTAGAACGAAGAGAAACACCTTTTATTTTTCTCACCATGACCATGTCTCCAGCTTTAAAAGGGTCTGTGGGCTCTGAGGATGGATGGGGCAAAGATTCCTTCACCTGGAGATGGTGATGCCTCAAGACTGCTGACAACTTTATAGCATAGTCAGAAATGTTTTCATCAGTCCACAGCAGTGCTGCTTGAGTTGCTGGGAGAGGCACCCTCAACCCCACAGACATAGGCAGCCCCATCAGTACTTCATGGGGGGGGGGGGCAAAAAGATTGTTCTAGATGGTGTTGCCCTTGTGGCATACAGCACTAAAGGCAGTGCATCAGCCCATTTCAGGCCTGTCGCATCAGTTGTCTCTGCTAATCTATTTTATTTTGTGGAGTTCATCCTCTCCACCTGTCCTGAACTTTGGGGGTGGTAAGGGGCATGCAGTTTCTACTCTATTCCCAAACATTCACACATCTTTTGCACAACTGCAGCCACAAATTCACCCCCTCTGTCGCTACTTATGCCCTGGTGGACACCAAATCGAGGTATGATATCTTTGATCAAGCACTGTACAACAGTTGCTGCAGCGTTATTCCTTGTGGGAAACGCCTCCACCCATTTTGAAAATTGATCCACACACACCAGCAAATATTTGAATCCATTTACTGGGGGCATATAGGAAAAGTCTATTTGGACGTTGGTAAAGGGACCCTGTGGTACTGGTAAGTGATCATGTGTAGCAGGGGACCGGCCTTTAGTATGTTGGGCACAGACACGACATTGGGAGAAGAATTGTGCAGTGAAGGCTGTTATCCCTGGTGCAAACCATTCCTAACTAATTAGCTCATTCATCTCCCTTGTGCCATGTGAGAAGGTCCATGAGCAAGCCTTGTAAGGGGAAGGAACATACTGCACAGAGCCACAGGTCTCCCATCCCAGTGGACCCACAATCCCATATCATTTTGCTCACATCCAGCATCAATCCACACTCTCTCCTCCCATGGTGTTGCAGACCATTGTGCTTCCTTCACAACAGCTAGCTACAATTGTCTCTGACTGAGCTGAAATTTTGGAATGCTTTTGGCCATTAGGGGCACCATCTGCACTAGCTGTAACATGCTTTCTTGCTCCTGTGTCAGCCATGGCGTTTCCTCTGGCTATCTTGGTATTAGCTCCTGTATGGGCCTCGCATTTTATGACTGCTATGCTGTTCGGTAGTAGTATTGCTTTTAACAAGTTCTCTACTAAAAGGCTATTTTGAATGGGGCACCCTTGCTCCTGTTATGAAACCCCGATACTGCCACAGCTGGCCAAAATCGTGGACAACTCCAATGGCATAACGTGAGTCAGTATAAATGTTAACAGTTTTTCCCTCAGCTAGGATGCATGCTCTTGTTACAGCATACATCTCAGCGTGCTGGGCAGATGTGCCAGGAGGCAGAGCTGCACTTTCAATTATGGTGTCTACTCTTGTTATAGCATACTCTGCTCTGTGATCAGTGTCTGTTAGTCTGCTGGAGGAACCATCAGTGTACCTCTCATAGTCTGCCTTTTCTAATGGTGTCTGTTGTAAAACTCGTCTGGGGGTGGTGCACGTTTCTACAACCTCAATACAATCATGGTCAGAGAGCTTATCAGAATCACCTATTGCAGGTAATAATGTTGCCAAATTAACAGGTGGGCATTTTTTTAATGGTGATAATAGTGTTAGACAACAACGTGACCTCATAACCTGTGTGCCTGGCCACCGAAAAATGCTGTGTTGCTGTGGATGACAGCAACATCTATATCAGAGGTCTTCAAACTGGGGGGCAGGCCAGACTTTGGCCAAAAGAAGCATTATACAGATAACAGGCATTTGTTTTAAGCAGAAGCATGTTATTGCGTTTGAAAAAAAGATAACAGTACTTAACTGTAATGCTTAAGTAGGCCTAGACATATTTAAACATTGCCATCTTTATAATAGAATTGAGAAAAATTTTGAGGAGGGCCCAATGATTTTTTTTTTTCAGCTGGGGGGTGGGGCGCGGCATTAAAAAGTTTGAAGACCACTGATCTATGTGACACATAAACACTACAAGGGTAATCCATAGGAGCCGTCTTCTCTACCATCACAGGGGCTACTGCCAATGCTCTCAAACAAACTGGATGCCCAGCTACTGCTGAAGGAAAAGTCACAGAGTATTACAGGTCTTTTTACAGAGCCATGCTGCTGTGTCAGCACACCATTTGCAATGCTGTTTTGCTCTGGCACAGAGATGAAAGGGCAGTTTGTAATCATGCAGCCCCAATGCTGCACAGTACACAGTGTCCCTTTCAGCTGAAACATTCTGCAATTTCATTAGTCCATACACTTTTGTTTGGTGCATCTTGTAGTGTGCATTTCCTCAAGATTGCACCACAGGATCTGTACTCAGGGATCCACTGGCGGCAGTAGTTCATCATCCCCAGGAAGGACATCATTCCTTTCTTATTAGATGGGGGCTGCATGCTTTAAATCATTTTTATTCTGCCAGGTGATATGTGGAGCGTACCTTTGGATACCACATAACCCAGGTGCTGCCTTCCAGGTGGAGGCTGCCCAGGTCTCGCTCTACTGCCTGTGCATAGACCGCGGGGTTCTCTGTCAAGCCTTGGGAGAGTCTTGTGAAAGTGTACTGGGTATCTTTTATTGTGACGGCAAAGAGGTACTCACTCTCTGGATGGACTCTAATACTGAAAAACGCACTTACAAGACCTAACTGAAAGTACTCTGCTTCTGCAGGTATAGAAGATAATTTAGCATTGGTGTCAGGCACAACAGGTGCTAAGGGAACCACAATGTTGTTTATCTGGCATAAATCCAGTATCAAATCAAATCATTAACATTTATAAAGCGCGCTACTCACTCGTGCGGGTCTCAAGGCGGTAGGGGAAAGAGGGGGTTACTGCTGCTCGAAAAGCCAGGTTTTTAGGAGTCTCCGGAAAGCGGAATGGTCCTGGGTAGTCCTGAGGCTGGTGGGGAGGGAGTTCCAGGTCTTGGCCGCCAGGAAGGAGAAAGATCTCCCACCCGCCGTGGAGCGGCGGATGCGAGGGACGGAAGCGAGTGCGAGGCCAGAGGAACGGAGGAGGCGGGTGGGGACGTAGAAGCTGAGGCGTCGGTTGAGGTATTCCGGTCCCTTGTTGTGGAGGGCTTTGTGTGCGTGGGTGAGAAGTCGAAAGGTGATCCTTTTGCTGACTGGGAGCCAATGCAGGTGTCTCAGGTGTGCGGAGATGTGGCTGTTGTGGGGTACGTCGAGGATGAGGCGGGCTGAGGCGTTTTGAATGCGTTGCAGGCGATTTTGGAGTTTGGCTGTGGTCCCAGCGTAGAGGGTGTTGCCGTAGTCCAGGCGGCTCGTGACGAGGGCGTGGGTCACGGTTTTTCTAGTGTCGGCGGGGATCCAGCGGAAGATCTTGCGGAGCATGTGGAGGGCGAGGAAGCAGGCGGAGGACACGGCGTTGACTTGCTTGGTCATGGTGAGAAGAGGGTCCAAGATGAAGCCGAGGTTGCGGGCGTGGTCTGTGGGGGACGGTGCGGTGCCGAGGGCCGTGGGCCACCAGGAGTCGTCCCAGGCGGACGGGGTGTTGCCGAGGATGAGGACTTCAGTTTTTTCAGAGTTCAGCTTTAGGCGGCTGAGCCTCATCCAATCTGCGACGTCCTTCATACCCTCTTGTAGGTTGGTCTTGGCGCTGGCGGGGTCCCTGGTGAGGAGGAGTATAAGTTGGGTGTCGTCGGCGTAGGAGGTGATGATGATGTCGTGCTTGCGTACGATGTTGGCGAGGGGGCTCATGTAGACATTGAAGAGTGTCGGGCTGAGTGATGAGCCTTGAGGTACGCCGCAGATGATCTCGGTGGGTACTGAGCGAAACGGAGGGAGGTAAACTCTTTGGGAACGGTTTGAGAGGAAGGAGGCGATCCAGTCCAGGGCCTGGCCTTGGATCCCGGTGGAGCGGAGGTGGGTGATTAGGGTGCGGTGACAGACGGTGTCGAAGGCAGCCGAGAGGTCGAGGAGAATGAGGGCGACTGTTTCACTGTTGTCCATCAGGGTTCTGATGTCGTCTGTGACTGAGATGAGGGCGGTTTCCGTGCTGTGATTGGTTCGGAATCCGGTTTGTGAAGGGTCGAGCAGGTTGTTGTTTTCCAGGAAGGTGGTCAGCTGTTTGTTGACGGTCTTCTCTATTACCTTGGCTGGGAAAGGCAGGAGAGAGATGGGGCGGAAGTTTTTCAGGTCGCTCGGGTCAGCCGTAGGTTTCTTTAGTAGGGCGTTGACTTCGGCGTGTTTCCAGCATTCGGGGAAGGTAGCAGAAGAAAAAGAAGAGTTGATGACGGCCTGGAGGTGCAGGGCGATGATGTCGTCAGCTTTGTTAAAGATGAAGTGAGGGCAGGGGTCCGAAGGGGCGCCGGAGTGGATAGAGTTCATGGTGGATTTGGTTTCTTCAGTGTTGATGTGGGTCCAGTTGTTGAGGGTGATGGCCGGGGGTGCGGGTTCGGTGGTGTTAGGTTGGGTCTGGTGTCCGAAGCTGTCGTGGAGGTCGCTGATCTTGCGATGGAAGAAGGTGGCGAGGGATTCGCACAAATCCTGTGAGGGCGTGACGGCGTTGGCGTTGGCGTTGGGGTTGGAGAACTCCTTGACGATGCTGAAGAGTTCTCTGCTGTTGTGGCTGTTTTTGTCCAGTCTGTCGGTGAAAAAGTTCCTTTTAGCAGCGCGGATCAGGTGGTGGTGTTCGCGGGTAGCGTTCTTGAGGGCGGTCATGTTGTCAGCGGTGTGGTCCTTGCGCCAGGCCTTCTCGAGGGCGCGACAAGTTTTCTTTGATTCTTTGAGGGTGTCAGAGAACCAGAGAGGTTTTTTGGTGTTGGTCTGTCGATGCGTGCGTTTGAGGGGAGCAAGGTTGTCTGCGCAGTTGGAGATCCAGTTTGTGAGGCTGAGGGCTGCATCGTTGGGGTCGGTGGTGAGGGTGGGTTGGTTGGCGGCGAGTGCGGAGAAGAGTTGCTCTTCGGGGATCTTGTTCCACTGTCGACGAGGGATGGGTTAAGTGCGGAGGTGGCGGGTCTCGCGTCGGAATGTGAAGTGGACACAGCTGTGGTCGCTCCAGTGTAGAGCAGAGGTGTGGCTGAAGAAGATGTGTTTGCTGGCGGAGAAGATAGGGTCGAGCGTGTGTCCGGTGATGTGGGTGGCGGTGTTCACCAGTTGTTTGAGGCCGAGGTTGGCGAGGTTGTCGAGCAGGGTGGTGGTGTTGGGGTCGTTGTTTTGTTCCAGATGAAAGTTGAGGTCGCCTAGGAGGATGTAGTCCGGTGAGACGAGGGCGTGCGGGGAGATGAAGTCGGCGATGGCGTCGCTGAAAGGGGCGCGCGGTCCGGGAGGACGGTAGACGAGGGATCCTCTGAGGGTAGTCCTCGGGTCGTGCGAATCTGAAAATGCAGGTGTTCAGCGGCGAGAGGGGTGTCTTCGGTGGAGGTGGTGGCGCTGATGGAGTCTTTGAAGACGATGGCGATACCTCCTCCTACTTGGTTGGTGCGGTCTTTTCTGGAGATCTTGTAGCCTTCGGGGATGGCGGTGGCGATGTCTGGAGCAGAGGAGGCGTTCATCCAGGTCTCCGTGATGAAGGCGACGTCCGGGGCTGTGGAGTCCAGGAGGTCCCAGAGTTCAACGGCGTGCTTGTGGACGGAACGAGCGTTGACCAGGATGCACTTGAGGTGGTTGATGGCGCGTGGGCTTGTGGTCGTGGTAGTTGGTGGTGGAAGATGCGTTTGCAGGAGTTGCAGGCGAAGGGTCCATGGGTGCGTTTGGGGTGAGCTTGGAAGCAGGTGTTGGGGCGTCCTGGGTTGAGGCCGTGGAGGGTGGTGGGGTCGTAGCGGATCAGCGGGGCTTGGGAGAGCTGGGGACCAGGGGTCGTGGCGCTGGGCGCGGGCCAGGCGCGGACGGGCGCAGACGGGCTTGCCTCTGGCGCGCCCGCTGCACGGTCGCGCAGCAGCCGCCATATGAGGTAGGAGGGGGGGGGGTCAGCTGGGGGCGAATGGGAGCTGGGGGGCGGGGCGTGCAGGAGGTCGCGGCGGGAAAGCGCGAGGGAGGGGGGGACAGGTAGAGTGAGAAGAGCTGGGGGAGGGGGGTTTAAGGGTGGAGGGGGGTGAGTGTTAGGAGGTTTAGGAGATTAGGGAGAAAGATAGGAGTAGGGTTGTGAAGATAGGGGAGGGGGGGTTGTAGAGGTGGGTGAGGGTGAGAGGTAGAGTGAGAGGATAGGAAGATAGGTAATAGGGGGGTGGCGGGAAGGGGGGAGAGATAGAGAAATAGATAGAGAAAATAGATAGATAGAGTAATCTATAGATAAAGAAATAGATAGATAGAGAGATGGGTAGATAGGAGGAGGTGGAGAGTGAGGGAGTTAGATAGTGGGATAGAGAGATAGAGAGATAGGTAGATAGGAGGAGTGAGGGAGGTAGATAGCGAACGGGTTAGATAGGGGTGATAGAGAGGGGGAGGCGAGTGAGGGAGGGGGATGAGGCAGGAGCAAGAGGGCAGGCGCGAGGAGAAGGAGACGGAGGGGGCAGAAGAGCCGAAGGCAGAAGATAGAGGACAGAAGACAGAAGAGCAGAAGACCGGAAGAACAGAAGAACAGAAGACCGGAAGAACAGAAGAAAGGAAGACCGGAAGAACAGAAGAGCAGGAGACCAGAAGAACACAGAAAAACACAGAAGAACACAGAGGAAGATACAGAAAACGAAGAACAGAAGGCAGAAGACCACAGAAGAAGATGAGGAAGAAGAGAGGCGATAGGAGAGGCTGAGAATCACACAGAAGAAGAGAGAAGACGGGGAAAAGAAGAGTACAGAAGAAGATTACAGACGAGGAGCGAGGAGGAAGAACAGAGAAGAAGAAAAGAAGAAAAGAAGCAGGAGAGAGGGTGAGTAGCGCGGGGCAGAGTGAGGGGCTGGGAGGTGGGGGGTACTTACTGTGAGGTGGGTCTCAGGAACTCAGGAACCTGGAGGAGCTGCAGCGGCAGGGGGAGCGACCTACCCTTGGGTCAAGGGTCACTACCACTGTCGCGCAGCGGCCGCCATATGAGGTAGGGGGGGGGGGATCAGCTGGGGACGAATGGGAGCTGGGGGGCGGGGGCGTGCAGGAGGTCGCGGCGGGAAAGCGCGAGGGAGGGGGGACAGGTAGAGTGAGAAGAGCTGGGGGAGGGGGGTTTAAGGGTGGAGGGGGGTGAGTGTTAGGAGGTTTAGATTAGGGAGAAAGATAGGAGTAGGGTTGTAAAGATAGGGGAGGGGGGGTTGTAGAGGTGGGTGAGAGGTAGAGTGAGAGGATAGGAAGATAGGTAATAGAGGGGGTGGCGGGAAGGGGGGGAGAGATAGAGAAATAGATAGAGAAAATAGATAGATAGAGTAATCGATAGATAGAGAAATAGATAGATAGAGAGATGGGTAGATAGGAGGAGGTGGAGAGTGAGGGAGTTAGATAGTGGGATAGAGAGATAGGTAGATAGGAGGAATGAGGGAGGTAGATAGCGAACGGGTTAGATAGGGGTGATAGAGAGGGGGAGGCGAGTGAGGGAGAGGGATGAGGCAGAAGCAGGAGGGCAGGCGCGGGGAGAAGGAGACGGAGGGGGCAGAAGAGCCGAAGGCAGAAGATAGAGGACAGAAGAGCAGAAGACCGGAAGAACAGAAGACCGGAAGACCGGAAGAACAGAAGAAAGGAAGACCGGAAGAACAGAAGAGCAGGAGACCAGAAGAACAGAAGAACACAGAAGAGCACAGAAGAACACAGAAGAACACAGAGGAAGATACAGAAAACGAAGAACAGAAGGCAGAAGACCACAGAAGAAGATGAGGAAGAGGAGAGGCTGAGAATCACACAGAAGAAGAGAGAAGACGGGGAAAAGAAGAGTACAGAAGAAGATTACAGACGAGGAGCGAGGAGGAAGAACAGAGAAGAAGAAAAGAAGCAGGAGCAGGAGAGAGGGTGAGTAGCGCGGGCAGAGCGAGGGGGCTGGGAGGTGGGGGGTACTTACTGTGAGGTGGGTCTCAGGAGCTCAGGAACCTGGAGGAGCTGCAGCGGCAGGGGGAGCGACCTACCCTTGGGTAAAGGGTCGCTACCACTGTCGCGCAGCGGCCGCCATATGAGGTAGGAGGGGGGGGAGGAGTCAGCTGGGGGCGAATGGGAGCTGGGGGGCGGGGCGTGCAGGAGGTTGTGGCGGGAAAGCGCGAGGGAGGGGGGGGACAGGTAGAGTGAGAAGAGCTGGTGGAGGGGGGTTTAAGGGTGGAGGGGGGTGAGTGTTAGGAGGTTTAGGAGATTAGGGAGAAAGATAGGAGTAGGGTTGTGAAGATAGGGGAGGGGGGTTGTAGAGGTGGGTGAGGGTGAGAGGTAGAGTGAGAGGATAGGAAGATAGGTAATAGAGGGGGTGGCGGGAAGGGGGGAGAGATAGAGAAATAGATAGAGAAAATAGATAGAGTAATCGATAGATAGAGAAATAGATAGATAGAGAGATGGGTAGATAGGAGGAGGTGGAGAGTGAGGGAGTTAGATAGTGGGATAGAGAGATAGGTAGATAGGAGGAGTGAGGGAGGTAGATAGCGAACGGGTTAGATAGGGGTGATAGAGAGGGGGAGGCGAGTGAGGGAGGGGGATGAGGCAGGAGCAGGAGGGCAGGCGCGGGGAGAAGGAGACGGAGGGGGCAGAAGAGCCGAAGGCAGAAGATAGAGGACAGAAGACAGAAGACAGAAGAGCAGAAGACCGGAAGAACAGAAGACCGGAAGAACAGAAGAACAGAAGACCGGAAGAACAGAAGAAAGGAAGACCGGAAGAACAGAAGAGCAGGAGAACAGAAGAACAGAAGAACACAGAAGAACACAGAGGAAGATACAGAAAACGAAGAACAGAAGGCAGAAGACCACAGAAGAAGATGAGGAAGAAGAGAGGCGACAGGAGAGGCTGAGAATCACACAGAAGAAGAGAGAAGATGGGGAAAAGAAGAGTACAGAAGAAGATTACAGACGAGGAGCGAGGAGGAAGAACAGAGAAGAAGAAAAGAAGAAAAGAAGCAGGAGCAGGAGAGAGGGTGAGTAGCGTGGGGCAGAGCGAGGGGCTGGGAGGTGGGGGGTACTTACTGTGAGGTGGGTCTCAGGAACTCAGGAACCTGGAGGAGCTGCAGCGGCAAGGGGAGCGACCTACCCTATGAATCTATACTGCCCTGTGTTGCCCTTGTGCAATGGAATTATTGAAGTATTACAGGGGCTATTGGTATTTTAAATGACATCCTGTTGTAAGAGACTTAGGCCCTCATTCTGACCCTGGCGGTCGGCGGAGAGACGGTGGTCGGACCGCGAACAGACCGGCGGTATTAAAAATGGCATTCTGACCGCGGCGGTCCCCGCCGCGACCGACCGCTACTTCTCCACTCCGACCGCCACGGCGGTCATGACCGCGGGGCTGGAGTTTGCGCACTCCGGCCCGGCGGTCGTCCCAAGACCGCCAAGGGTATTATGACCCTGCCTACCGCCGCGGTTTCTTGCGGGCGGGAACCGCCGTGCAAACCATGGTGGTAAGCACTATCGGGGCCAGGGAATTCCTTCCCTGGCACTGATAGGGGTCTCCCCCACCCCCCACTACCCACCCGAGTCCTCCCCCCACACCCTCCACCCCCCTGCCACCCCCCAGAGGTGGTACGAACCCCCTCCCCACCCCCACCCCGACATGCACATACATGTACCCCGACATGCACACACCCCCAACATGCACATATACACACCCCCTACACACACATACACAACGGGGACACATACCCGCACACATACATGCCGACATGCGCACCTGCCGAACAGCACACATTACCCATAGACACAGCACCACCCCCCGCCCGCATACACGCACTCACACACCCCCTCTACACACTCACACGCACACCCCCATGCACGCCCACATCACACAACACCCCCCCACCCCCTCCCCTCACGGACGATCAACTTACCTTGTGCGTTGGTCCTCCGGGAGGCGACGGGAGCCATAGGGACGTGACCGCCAACAGAAGACCGCCAACAGAAGACCGCCACACAGAAATGTGGGTCGTAATTCTGTGGGCGGTGTTCTGCTGGCGTGGCGGTGGAGGTTGACCAGTCTCCACTTTCCCGCCGACCGCCAGTGTGGCTGCTGGCGGTTTTCCGGCGGAACGCTCCCAGCGGTCAGAATGCGCACAGCGGCACACCGCCGCGGTCGGCGGTCTTCACCGCGGCGGTAACTCAGCGGTCTTGCGAAAAGACCGCCAAGGTCAGAATGAGGGCCTTAATCACGGGTTTTATTCCCTCATCTGCCTGAGGTGACAGTCTATACTGACACACATAAGGTAGTTCTGCATTTTCCTTAAGCGTCACTTTATGGGGAGGGCATGTTTTTAACAATTGTGCCTCATTTTTCTGCTTTGCCCAAACCTCTGAATTCACTTGTTCTAGGACCTTGTTTATAGTCAGTTGTAAAGCCATATTCCCTTCAAGCTTGTCAAAAACTGCAGCCCTGTTGTTTCTGAGCATACACAAAGTCCAACACCATCCTTCTCCATCTCCCAATACAGACACAACTCCCAAAGGAAATGTAAAATCCTAAGGTCTTGGTAAATCCCGGAGACGTTTGACCCTGGGGTCCAAATCTTTATGGTAAAATCCTGGTGCTACAGCTATAGACATGTGTGGTTTTGAAGTTGGTACTTGAAATAACCTCTCTTCCTGTGATCCTAGCTCAATGCTCACAGCACACCCTTCTTTTCTTTCATACGTGTCTTTGTGGAATTCCATTGTCCAGTACAAATATTTGTCTGCATGTAGGCGTACAGTTTAGGCACTTAGCCTATAAATAATGCTGCAGTACACTGTCTGGGCCCAGTTACTAATGCCAACTGCACTAACTTAGTCATCAAGTCACTTTCAATGTCAAGGCTGTATTTAATGGTTCTTGAAACATGTCTTTGTAGAAATCCCCTTATAATGGAGTCCATTGGTAGAGTGTTGGAGAGAGAGGGGCAAGACAGGGTTTAGACAGAACATAGAGTCCTCACTTAGTCTGCAAGCAAAAAGCACTCATTAGCCAATTCTAACCTATTCACACGCACTTGTATGTAAATCATTTTTTGTGAAACACATACTGGAGATATCTTACCAACAAATTAGTGGGGCACATCCATATTAGAATTAAGAAGTCAATCATTTTATCTCCTACCTTAGTTGGAAACATTGTATTATCTTCAGGTGTGTCAGATATCTCCATCATAAAACACTGGGCTCGTCGGTTTTCTGCTGCTTGGGTCAAAATCTCTCTTTGCGTCATCCTATGCTCCTACTTGTTTTCTCTGGAAAGTGTTAATTATGTGGTGCTGTTTCTTCTGTAAGCCTCTTTGCATGGAACAAAAATAACACTGATCCCTACTCTTGTCTCCTAGCTGGTATCCTTGTCCACCATCTTATATGCATTGTGCCCCTTGCTAATGTTATTCAATAATATATCCAACAAAGGTAGCCATTCCAACAGCCACCACAATAAATGGGGGCCTTAATAAAAGCTGAAATCACACAAATGTTTTTTTTCTTTAAAGAGGCTCTGAAAGTTTATATATATATATATATATATTTGTTTTTACATTTAAATACTGCATCTGGCTTGCACCAGCAGGCTTGTGCGTGTGATCCTTTCAAATCATTTAAATAAAACCAGTTTAATCAGTGTACTACTAACAAACTGGCGTAAAATAAAGACTGTCACAGTTGTCATTAATTCTTTGCATAACTTTGGATGACAAAATGTTGAAAGCTACCCTTGAGTATTTTTTTTAACAGTGATAGTGCTAAATACAGAAGCTTAGCATCAGACACCTAAACCTGATGTTGTAAATGTACATCCCCTGTCTTAGCACAGTTAATAGCTGCTGTTTAGTGTTTGACCTCCCCGTCCTGCCAGCTGAAATGATGATGCCCTCTGAGAAAAAGTGGTGCTCAGCCCCGGTAAGGAATGTAAGGGGAACTCTCCCTGGGCTCCCCCGTGCAATATTTGAAAGAGGGCGGGTTGTCCATGACATAGCTCCTGCTCATTGCTGCCCACTCAGGGACTCCCTTCCTCTTCGGCCCCAGCCTTAGTCTTCCAGGGCCTGTGGGGGAAACAATTTGCACTCCTCTGCCCTATGTGGGTACTCCGGCCTCCAAAATGCCTGATCCGATTTCCTGGGCAAAAATGGCAGACCGTCTCCCCTAACAATGTGGTTCGGCCTTGTTCCGCAGGTTTGTAGCTGGAGTGAGGGCCTGCTTGTGCCCCGGAGGTACTACCTTGTGCGCACTCGTCCACGTTCCCAATCACTGTTGACAAGGCCCGATACACTCCTCACTGGTGTGGGGGCCCGCTGTCACAGCACTCACCCTGCCTCATGAAGACCAGAGGGTGGAGCTTAGAACGCAGTACTCACATTCCCCATGCTGCGTCCGATTTCACAAAGCGCACTGCATATGCTTGAAAAGACACCGTGAAAGACACCAGCAGAAGTAGATAACAGCGCTCACTCCACGCTAGGAAGTAGGAAACAGGTGGAAAGGGGGACACACCACCCAGCCCCTGGAGATCACTGGGAAACACAGGGCAGGGGGCAAGTGACAGGCCAGCACACCAGGGTCCATGTAGAGTAAGTGGCGGTCCTTCTTGTGGCTCAACAGGACACAGGTCAGCACAACACACGCCAGTCCAACAGTGGTTCCTTATAGCATCATCGCCCCCTCCAGTAGCATCTGGTTCCACGCCACATAGTGTCTAAAAATGGACAACCCCCTGTACTTAAACTCATATTGCTCAGCTTCCACAAGGGTGGGGAGGGGGTTCCAACCAGCACTAACTGATTCTAGGAATGCCCCCTTCTCCTCCAGCAGTGGAACTAGACATCAGTAGGGGGGTAAACAAGCCCTTTGTGTGAGGACAAGACACAGCCTATACAAATGTAAGTGTGCCCTGCCTCGCCCTCTCCCACTCCAGGAACACCATTCAGTATGCAGATGTAATCCTGTTACACCTCCACCTTGCCTGTGTACTGGCTGTCTGGTAAGTATGCACAAAGCCCAGCTGCCCCAGGCGTGGATGGGAGTCAAGCTGCAAAACACCAGTCATAAGCACACAGAGGAATTTCTAGAATGGTAATAAATAAAAATCCACCTACACCAGTAAGCAGTATTTCTCACTACTATTCCAAACAAACCCACACTATCCCTCATAGATCATAAGATACCGCTTAGACATGTCAGGGCATTTCCAATGTACTCCTATGAGAGAAGCAGCGCTCACAGTAGTGGGAAACTAAACAGGCTGTTTGTCACTACCAAGACACATAGTACATAAAATCATGTCCTACCTTTTACATACACTGCACCCTACCCATAAGGCTATCAAGGGACTACATTAGGGGTGACTTAGGTGTAGCTGAAAGGGAGTTTAGGCCTTGGCAAGTAGTTTTGACTTGCCAAGTCAGTGTGGCAGAAAACTGTGCATGCAGGCCCTGCACTGGCAGGCCTGAGACTTGTTTAAAAGACCACTTCTGTGGGTGGTGCAATCTGTGCTGCAGGCAAACTAGTAGCATTTCATTTACAGGCCCTGGGTACACCTTATACCACTTTACAAGAGACTTATAGGAAAATTAAATAAGCCAAACAGGTGCAAAGCAATTTCACCACACTGTAGGGGAGATCACATGCACTTTAGCACTGACTAGCAGTGGTAAAGTGCCCAGAGTCCTTAAGCCAACAAAAAGAGGGTCAGAAAAATAGGAGGGAGAAAGGAAAGTTTGGGTATGACCCTGCCAAAAAAAAAAAAGGACCAGGTCCAACAGTGTGGGTATTTAAAACACCTGCGTACCTTGCACCTTGAAGAGCCCTAGACTGCTCGACTCATGCTACCACTGAGTTTTAAGTTCTAAGGGGGTAGCACTTAGCCCAGTTACTCAAAGCCAATAGTAAGTCAGGACCCTGGGCATCAGGAGTTGAAGGCCACAGCCTAGGGTTGGCCTAGTAGCTCCTGCTTGCCCTGTGTCCCTCTGAAAGGGATCCAATGGTGTTTGTGTTGACTGAGTATTATCGTGAGCTATTAACCCCTTCCAAACACCTTTATAATTTGCTTCAGCATAGGCAGGTGGGGATGCAAAAGTAGTTTCTCCCTTCAGAAGGGCCTAAACAATTTACTCATCATTTCATAATCACTGATGGGTAAATCATCAACTGTGTGTAAGTCAATCAAAATAATAACTAACACTTAGCCACTGGATTGGTTACACTACAAATGACCTACAATTATTAAAGATATTAGCCTGACCTGATTGAGCCAGACTGCCATGGCATTTAGCCTTTGTTGTGTAGGATGGTTAGCCTAATGGCAAAATGCTCTGTATTTGTGCACAAATTGATGGCCTCATTTTCGACACTGACAAACTACATTAGTTGTCCTTTGAATGGGAACTGGAGGTAGCAATCAAATGATTCACATCTCATCTGACAGACAACAGAACATCAAAATTGGTATAATTCTCTCCATGCCTGACAGTGTCCATTTTGGGGGCACTGAAGTGCCATCCTCACCATATTACTCTTCAGAGAAACCACTGGGGGCATGCTGAGAAATCAGTTGACTCCCAGTTATTTCTCAACATTGACAGTTTTAAGAGCCTAAAAAACATCTAGCCTACTTCATTGAAAGGAAACTCCAACCCTGGATAAAAAAGGAACCTTAAACTACACCTACAAAAGGCAGAGTTCCATATTTCTCCCCTAAAAAAAATCTAGGTGGCCGCAAACTGGATAAATGAGTCAGAAGACATGTGACCTTCATATAGAATACGTCTGGTGAGCCAAGATATGGGCGGTGAAGTACCCAGGTGTGATGGACATATTGTAGTGGTGTTCTGAAGAAGAACTGCGCGAATCTCATCAAGAATGATTAATCCATGGGAGGATTGGTGTGTGCTGCGGAGGGGGGCCCAGTAAAGGTAAAGCCGGAACAGTATGGCTGTGCTTTGATCTGATGCTCCTTTGTCAGGAATTTTAAATACTGTTCAGTATGGCAGGTGTAATAAATCATGGTGGATTGGAGGAGGGGCGGATTCCAAATGAGCGGATTAGTGTGTCCTGTGGTGGTGCTGGAGTGTGAAATTAAGTTGTGACTGGTGAGATATTGTGAAGAGTAAACTGCAATGGCTCACCTGTTTGTAAGTGTATGTGGGGATGTTTTAGGGACCTGCGTGATTTGATGTGTTGCCAATTGAAATATTGTGGCGTAGGGTCTACTAGGAAGGGAGTGTTGTGATGATACAGTTGACTATGCTGTGTTTTGTCACTGTGGGGGCACAGCATAATGTGACGCTATTGGTGAGAAGATTTTATACCATTCTATTTACTTGCAGAGCAGGTGGAACCTTACTTGCCAAGGACTAATCTGAATAAGTTATATTGTTTTGGGAGAGATGTGCAGTTGTGGGCTCCAGGGCAGGTTTTTATGCTTTTGGAGTGCGCAGATCTCCGAGGGGAGATGGTGTTTGACAGTGGGGAAAAGAATGCAGAACAGTTGGTGTGTGAAATAAGGGTATCAAGAAACGCGGGTGGTGGACTCCACCTATCCCTGATGGTGCCTCGTCTTAACGCAATGCTGAGTCCGGGCATCCATTCACCCTGAAGTTATCTGTTTTTTATGTAAATTTCATCTATTACTGATTTTGTTTTTTGGTTCCTTTCTTTTGCACTTCCAGGCATGAACGTGCGGTAGATTTACAATGGTTTTAATGTGTTTTATGTAAGGAGATGCAGATGAAAAATATATACCATATAAAGAAAGATATTAATCACTGTACCACGTAGGCTGTGTCTTGTGAAATAAATAGCACTAACCTAGCTGCAGAGCAAAGGAGTGATGTGCGAAAGCCAGGTCGAGTTAATTCAATCATGTTGTTAGGGCACCAACAGGGTTACCAAGCACTTTGCCTCTCACGATTACATCCAGGGTAGCTAGTGTAGGAGCCACTACCAGACTATGGCTCACCCAACTTGGGCCCCACCTGCTCAAAATGTTGGCTTCATACGGCCCTAGCCGAAGGTGGAATCTGGCCCGTTTGACGTTTGATTAGATTTTGTTCAGGTTGCAGTCTTGATTGCTCTTCCAATTCCCTCATTCTCCGTGGTGTGTATTTATTAAGTCTTCCATCACAAAAAAAAAATATATATATATATACACATAACGTGGCGCGTGGCTACTGTTCATTTCACCAAATCCCATCCTTGTCCTGCTATTTACGTATTCAACAGCATCTCTGCAGGGCGCTGCACTTGTTACCTATGCGAGTAAGCACTCCAAAACACCACACAGTGGTCCTAAACACTTGCTATAATTTGAGTGGATATTTACATCTTTTAAATACACAATTACGTTTAAAATGCATACCCGGTTTTAAGCATATGGAAGTTAAGGAATTCGACCAAAATCACATGTTTTGGGCCAGTGTCTTTTTTTTTTTTTTATTAAATGGAGGAGGGGGCAGAAGAGGTCGAACAGAGGTTATTGGCTGGTGTTGAATCGGTAGAAAGCCGCTTGACTACATCTCCGCCAGCACTTCATCCGAAATCAATTAGGCTTCTCGGGCTCATACCAGTTCTTATTGTGCCTGACCCACACACTTTACTGGATACAGCTATCCACTCTTGGGTTCTTCTGTGGGTGTAGGTTAACGCACTGCACAGTGGTGTTCTGGAATCCACTCCCCTGCGCTAACTGGGAAGGGCGGTGGGGGTGGGCAAAGGCGTGGGGGAGCTCCCAGCTGCAAACGCCTAGCGCTCTCGATACATGACAAAGCATGCGCCTCTGGTTCAGTTTCCCCTCCCACAAAACAGTATTTTTTTAAACCAGCAAATCCCAGCTGCATATGAAGAGGGAGCAGGCAGGGCTGACCGACCAGTATCGTCCCTGAAACAAAAGCATTATATAAATTCTGAGGAGTGGGCCTGTGAGCGGAAGAACAAAGGCAGCGGAATAATGGGAGATAAAATGTGCATTCCTTAGGTGCAAATTCCTACAAGACCACACTGCACTCTGGTGTTAAAGAACACCCATAAAGCCATACAGTAGGACGAAAAAAAAAAAAAACACCACAAGACAGATCATATCAGAACAATTTTAATACTTAACATTAGAAAAAAAAAAAATGTACAGCTCATAGAATTTATGTAAACATTAAATCATCTTCTTTACCACTTGCAACGGCCTATTTTAGATAATTTCAGAACAAAACCCAAGCAGTACCACCGCCCACTAAAACCGTGCAAGCACAATCGTGCCTGGCTCTTTAAACGAGACCATTTTGTGTTTCGTCATTACCTGACGAAAAAACACAAGCGAGGACTTTCCGCCCATACGCAAAAATAAAATACTGATCAGTTACCAAAATGCAGTGGTTTTCTTTTCAATTTATAACAAAAACAAAAATAAAATAAAAAAACACAATCTTCGTCCTTATAAGCAGTTACAACATAAGATTCTTAAAGATGCTAGTGTTAACCGAGTGCACCGTATTTAAAAAACAAAGTGTGCAAAATACGTTTTCTTCAAATAATTTAATACAAAAAGCGTCCACAAAGGAGTAGCTTGGGTAATGCAAATTTGAGCACACTCCTCTCACTCCAATAGGGAATGTGTTTCCATTAAAATGGTGTGCGATAACATTTCATGCCCAACAGTTAACCAGGGCGGCACATGATGGCAGGTCAATGTTAATATTGAACAATTCGCATTAGCGTGAAGCAACCCCACTCTGTGAAAAGTAAACAGAATGCGGAATTAGATGGTTCCTAGGTCACAGCATCTCCGGAGGAGCAGCACTGCTGCGAGTTATTGACCACCGAGGTGCCAGGCGTCTGTGTTCACTGGGATGCACCATTATGTTGTAGAATGCAGTAACGTGTGGGCTGGGTCAGGTCATCCTATTTATAATTTATCAAGGGACATTCTAACCACTTTGGAAAAGGTGCTAGTATGATACGTTCGTAAAACAGAAGGAAAAACCTGCATTCGCTTGCTTGTGGACCAACAGAAGGCTGTATATGATGGGAAGTACATGGCATTCTGATCAATTGAATAAAAGCTTACTTCGAACCATCAAAGCCACCAAAGATTTAAAAGAGGTTCGACTTAACGAACTTGATAATCAGAACCCTGTGCGTGTTCAGTTGGCCACTTAAACCCACCCCAGGCTTAAGTTTCAACAAGACGACACCATTAAAAAGGAATAACATGACCCAATGAGGTTTCACTTACAGCTCAACACGTTACTTTACAAACTGATGCACCGGCGCAGGGTTGCAAAAGACAACTGCGCGAAAAAAAACTGTAAACAGTATTAACAATGGCTACGACCCCGCCCGAAGTTAGCATTTTAAAGAATACCCAAACCACCCTAATGGCTATCAGTGTAAGAAGAGTTCGTTGCTGGCTCGACCACCAGGCACTGTTCTTGGAGGGCAATTAAGAAAGTCATGTCCCGTTCCTCACCCGGTCTGCCCAAGCAAATACTGATGTTGTGGTGGGCAGGCGCCCCTCCCCTGAGGCATCGATTTGTTTCGTCTCTGCACCGCTGGAAGGCAGAGCACGGGTGCTAAAGGTGATGGGAACCCAAGCCCCAACACTTTCGGATGAACGACGTCCCGGGCTCGGCCTGCATCTGCGGGTGGGTAGGGTCAGTCAGCGATGGCCTGAAAGCCCTCCTCGTGCCCCCCAGGGTTGGTCCGCCCCTTTCACTAGGGGTTGCTCAGTCTATAGTCTGCGGGGGCGACCCTGCTGGAACACCTGCCGGCGCTGCGCGCCCTCCGGCGGGCTCATTGTCCGTGTCCTGCGGCACCTCCGGCCCTCACAGTACCTTGCAGCAGTTGGCGCAGCCGCCGCCCGCGGAGCCGTGCCTCTTCTGCAGGGCGGCGCGCGTGGCCGTCTCGAAGACCTCCCGCACGCCCTCCTTGGTCTTGGCCGAGCACTCGAGGTAGTCGTAGGCGCCGATGCGCAGCGCCATGGCGCGGCCGTCCTCGGCGCGCACCGGCTCCTGCTTCATGCGTGCCAGCTCGCCCCGGACGTGCTCGTCCTGCCGCAGGTCCTTCTTGTTGGCGACCAGGATGATGGGCACGCTGGGGCAGAAGTGGCGCACCTCGGGCACCCACTTCTCGGGGATGTTCTCCAGGGAGTCGGGGCTGTCGGCCGAGAAGCACATGAGGATGACGTCCGTGTCGGGGTAGGAGAGGGGGCGCAGCCGGTCGTAGTCCTCCTGCCCGGCCGTGTCCCACAGCGCCAGCTCCACCTGCTTGCCGTCCACCTCGATGTCGGCCACATAGTTCTCGAAGACGGTGGGCACGTAGACCTCGGGGAACTCGTCCTTACTGAAAACGATCAGCAGGCACGTCTTGCCGCACGCGCCGTCGCCCACCACGACCAGCTTCTTCCGGATAGCCGCCATCGCGCTCTGCGACGTCACAGGCGCGCGCGTAGCGTCACGCCGCACGGTAGCAGCTAGTGCTTGGTCTGCAGGGAGTCGCCTGTAGCAGCGGCTGGCTACCTCCTGTGGAGTACTGGGACCGTAGGTTGCAGGTAGCTTCCTGGTTCAGCGGCTGTCAGTCTGTGCACACAGCTCCTCGGCACCGTGTTGTCGCTTTGTTTCAGCGTATGGCAGTCCTACGCTTCTAAGAGGCGCTATCTCCTCGACAAAGCGTCAGGATTTGCTTTTGTAGCTACGGCACTGGTTTTTCATGAAGCTGCTTCTCAGTGATCACAGCATCTACCAGCTATTGCTCAGTCCTTTGTAGCTCTCGCTCAACTGCTCGCCTTCGCGGTTGTACTGTTGGCAACGGCGCTGCGCTGAGATATAAAGGCACCGGTCGCGTTCTTAATATAGCCAGCCAATGGCGGGGCACGTGGTGAGCTCATCGCCGTACAGCCCGGCTGTGATTGGCGCAGGGCGGTCGGCACGAGGGCGGCGGGGAGGGGGCGTCGTGAAGCGGGGTGCGATCCCGGTGGGAGGAGGGGCGGGTGTCAAGGAGAGGGCTCCCCCTCCTCCACACTCAGCAGCCTGGAGACAACACAGCTCTGGGAGCGGCGCGGGCAGAATGTACAATGAGCGAGAAATCCGCACTGTGAGGGTGGGAGCAGGGGAAGGTTTTCAGGGCTCATGCAGACATTGCTTCTTCTTTCATGGAAAAAGCACATTAAAAGAAACTAACATGGCCAGATGATCATCAAAAGGGCGATAACAGCTTAAACATCTGCTCTTTCAAAAAGATGCCTAGAGGGTTGGTTGGGCGTGTACGGTGGTTCGGTGCAGGTATTGGGTATTTGAGAGCAATTATGGGAGAATTCGAAATTTGTAATAATGCTTTATTGAAAGGTAGCTATTGAGCGCCGACAAAATAGTTGAACTTTGTCCCGGTTCCTTTGTTTCTTTTTCAAACCTGATCTGCAAGCAACAAACAAGGAAATGAGTGACCGGCGGTGGATTTAAGTAAGCAACTTACTTTCCCACGGTCTCTATGTTTCCTCCAGTGTGTCAAAATTCCACTATTTGGGTACTGCGCTAAGACGTAAAGTGCAATAAATGAACTACCTTTTATTCAGAGCGAAAATGGGAAAGTATTGCCCAGGCAAACGTCGATACCATAGGTTGATAACTGCAAGTGAAATGGCTGGTGTTGATATCCAAAAGGATGAGACACAATATATTCAAGAGGGTCCAAATGTAAGCAAATGCGTGCAGTATTTATGTACTAAGCATTTGTATTTCACGGTATAGCATTCTTAAGGATTTGGATTCAAAATCAAGAGTGTCCCTTTAAAACGGATGCAGTTCCAATGTTTCATTGTCCCCATGCAAAGTGAGCCAGGAAACCAACATCCTGGTCCAGTAACCAGAAATACATCTTCCCTCCTAACACAGGCGCTGTCACAGTCTGTTCCTTAGCTCGACCACCTCCCCCCGCACCAAAAAAAAGCTCTCAGCGTGTTTGCCTGGAGGATGGGACGCTGATAAAAGGGCAAACACTCGAGTCAAGACTGACACAGCTGTCAGTTTGTACTCTTACTGTGTATAAACACCGGCCAAAGGTTACCCGCGTCAATTATACTCCGTAGCAGGATTACACACATTGTGCCAATAAGCTTCGTGGGACAAATGGTGACTGGGGTAATTTTGTGATCATTACATTATAGCCGGGGTACTTAGCATCTGATGTGACCACGGAACACCGAGAAAATTGAACAGATGCAATAAGCAACACTGTAGGAGAGAAGGATGAAGAACAAGAAGGGGTGGCCAATGATGCAAACTGTGCACAGTATAAGGTAGATGTGCTACCATAGAGCAGAGTACAGAAGTGCTGGAGAGGTGCAGTATGATGATATAGTACATTAACAATCCAGCAATGGCACTTAAGTAGCAAGCATAGCCCAGAAACAGTGGTTAATCCAATCTGAGCCACAGCTGGGGCACCTTACAGAAACCTGTCCAAGACAGAGGGAAGTGGAGGTCTTTCGTTACTGCCCTACATGCAAGTCGACATAACGGGTAGTAAGCAAGTAAGTGGCCAACCCGGATTACCATGGCTCTCTTTTTGGTCTTCCTGACTAAATCGTTGGCTAAGAAATGGTCATAATATCACATTCATTGGTAACCTTCCCTCATGTACTGGTCACGCTCAGTCGCTCACCATTGTCCAAGTCTCTAGCCACTTTGCCTCATTCATATGGTCTAATCTGATTTTCCCTGATTGTCCTAATGTGCCCTGCCCTTTCACTTACAAACTGTCTTTAGTCAATGCATTCTCTTATTTGCTTGCCACCAAATTCCCTGTTACCTTGCCACATTGGTCACCCATCCACAATTACATCTCATCTTGCACCATTCACTTATCACTCAGCCTCAGTCACTGCTCTCTACCTGCGTCGTTTGCAGATCATCCTTCAGTTACTGTTCCTCATTTACTGGGCATCCATCCTCAGTCACTGGTCACCTTCCATTTTCACTCATCATTTAAAATTAGTCACTGATCAACCTGCAGTGTTCAGTGGCTGGTCCCTTTCTTGGGCTTATCTAGGAGCAGAGTCTAATACTGGTGTTGCTGTGCCCCTCACACCCCCCCCTTTCACCTGGCAGATTTACAGTCACCTGAGCTTGAAGAAGGGATGGGGAATTGTGTGGCCTCATCTATGTTTGTAAAGTATCCGGGTTCCTTACCACAACCTCAACCACTTCTCTCTTCACGGCCTGGGTGAGTCATCCTTGTCTGAGTTGGTCTATTGGCTTTGGCATTCTTTGTGATTATTCTATGGTGTTCTATGTTACTAATTTCCTCTCGCTGCTGCCTTTATTTTGCTGATAGGGTCAGGCATCACAGTCTCCATGGTCCTGGGTCTGCTTGTGGCCCTCTTGGAGCATGGACTTTTGACACCTTAGCCCGCTGGGTCCTGGCTCACTCCCCGTATGGAGTATCTTTGCTTTGCACCTGCTTTAGTTCGGAACGCATAGTTTTGTCATATATTGCTGGTCATCTGTCTATGGGTTCAGTTGTACATGTCCTGCTCATTCTGATTTTTCTGAACTACTGGTGGGTTTCCTGTACTCTAGGATTTCTGTAGGAACTGGGTTAGCTAGTTGTTCTACACTTGATGGACAAACACAAGTTCACCAACACATGCCATTCTGTTACAGCTGCTTCTGTTTTCCAGGATGTTTTATCTGAGATGCACTTTCCTCTGCCCGTTCCGGAGTAGGGAGTATTTTTTGCGTGTCTGCCATTGTGGCTGTGTCCTGTGGCTGTGGTACGTTACTCTTGTTTCTTCTCTTGGATCCAGCTCTGCTGTGGTCTTGATTGTGACTTTAATTGTACTCTCTTGCTGGTCAGGAGTCTCTGTAAGCCGCACTTGGATATATGTATCTGATGTGCAGGTTGGATGTTCATCATGTTTGACTCGATCTTCCATACTTTGATCCTCTGTGTCTTACAGGCATCCACTGGTTTGCTGGAAGAGTTCTATCTTGGCTTCCTATAATCTATGTCTCTATCCTGGTGCTTGCTTTGTGTCCATGTTTGTAGTTTACAGCTCTCTAAGCTGAGTTGTGCCAGGGTTGCATCTTGCCTTTATCTCTTTTGGTACTTTCTGAGCTCTCCAGGAATTCACCACTCTTTTGCTTTGTTGGGAATGCCTACTCGGGTGTTGAATGTCTGCCGAGTTGCGCTAGCTTTGTTAGATCCCCAGGCCACTGTTCATTGAGGAGGTGCTGGAGGCCTGCTCCTGGGTGGTGGCCCTTTTAGTTTTTTTTTTTTTTTTAAGGTGGCCTTAACACGGCAGGATCACCCCATGGTAGACCATTGCGACTGGATGTTGCCTTCCTCTCTTACTTTCTCCCAGTGTTCCAGTTTATTTTCTTGAAGTAACAACCTGGTTCGATATTCCTTGGATGCAACTTTATAGAGCTTCTGCTGAGTGCTCTCCTACTCCAGGTTTGCACACGAAGGGGCCATCATTAAGTTGTAGGTTTGTTGATCGCACAGTGCCAACATAACATTACTTGTGAACGTAGCATTTCAAAGAAATACAAACACAAAAGAATTGCTTACCTTTTGTAGCTATCCTGTAGGACACCATTTAAATATATTGCTTTATTAGGTAGGCATTGTTCACACCATTCACGTACTGTTTTTATTTTCTTACTGCTGCCTTAGTAGTTTGCCAGCATAAGAGGTTTTACCCTCAATCAAAATATGCAAGTTGCTTTTATTTTACTATATTAGCGCAGGAAGGTAAATCCACACGCTTGCTTAGGCCAACAGTTGATCATGCGGCATCTAAAGGGTAACATTTCCCTGCTCTGCCCCTCCAGCCGTGTACTCTTAAAGACCCCCCAATGCAGAGCTAGAGCTGGCTTGTATAACACTTGAAACAAACACCTGTGTTATTCCGCATTCAGTAGCGATTCGTTGAGGGCTATCCTGGCCGTTTACGCAGCAGGAAGCAACTGTTCAGCATCCGACGTCCTTGTTTACCTTGTGATGGGAATGTAATCCTCGCCTCCACCCTGCGGGGGTGCCCTGCACTTTACCCATGCATGTGCCGGTACCCCACCGTGCGCACATTAGCAGCTCATTGGGCTCCGCCTTCCGTCAACCTACGCACTTGATTACTGAGTGCATGTAAGAGGCCTCGAAGGTGTTTGCTTCCACTGTGCGTTCACGAGCTGTGGAGCGTGGGTTAACCCATTGTTGACTGAGCTCACAAAGGAAAAGGGGTCTAGTGGTACTTGAGCTTAGGTGGGTTACGGACCCACTTTACCCCAATTCATTGCAGTATTTTTGCCTTAAAACCACGGGCATGTGGGGCCCAAGTTTCATGCTTGCGTTAGGGCCCACGGCACCATTGCTTACCACTGTGAAGGGCACTTCATTTAAGCATCAAGAGTTTGTGTCAGTTTGCTAAAAACCGTGACGTGCGCCTCCATATTGCAAAAAATGGGACGTTGGTTTCAAATGTATTTTTGGCATTAAACCCCGTAATACAGCTTGATGGCTACATGTGCATGTGTTTTGGCTGTGTATGTATACTCATACACACAGTCTTTTATGAGCTGGTGCTTAAAGATGGTGCTTGCCAGCACTCATCTGGGGCACTTACTGTTCCTCATCATATATGCTGAGAGACCATCCTACATGCCTCCCTTACCAAAGGCATTTGGCCCATGCTAACCAAAAATGTGTTTTATTGCCAAAATTCCTTGGTGCATCAGCCTTACATGCTGACACTATAGAACATGGATACTCATAAACAATTTCCCAGGGGCCACAAAGTTTGGCTGTCATGTGACGTTCGGATGCATTGATGCCAGCAGGGTGGTGGTTGTGTGTGGGGAGGAGGTAGGGGAATTGGCAGTAAGGTGGGTTTGGAGGAAATTAAGCATATACATCTAGTGTCTGAATTGCACACTGTGAAACCAAAAACGTGTGATTAATACTGGCTTCGCCACTTCACTAAATTGTATGATCCTGGGCAATTTGTTTTTTTCACTTTCCCTCCTTTTTCATTATCATATATGAGGATCTTGAAATACATGACTTCAGGATGCGTGCTGTACAAAACCTTCTCATATGTTTGACTTAATAAACCATAATGTTGCTCATGTATAATATAAACCCAAGCCACCCAAAGAGTGCGCATAGCAACTGACTTGCCTCTTAGTTCACTCTTAGAATTGTTGTCGGAGTCTGGGGATGGAGAATGAAAGCTTCTAAATTTATGATTAAAGAATATCACTTAAAAAAAAATACTTCGCAATGCACTGATATAATCCGATGTACTAAGGTGAAACGGTTCCGCATGTTAATGATTTACAATTTTTTAATTTTGAACAAACTTTATCATATCTTTTCACTTCTGGTGCAAGATGTCTTTAAAAATAAAGGTGTTTTCTAAATGCAAGCTTTGCAAGACACCCTAGTTACTTCCTTTATTTGACTTAAATTAAGCTTTAGATAAATACTTGCCTGTTTATTTAACATTTTTTAATGTTTGTGCTGAGTCCAGTTGTCCTTGGGTGGGGGGACTTTTAAAGGTCAGGAGGGCTGTATGCGGCCGCCAGGACGTACTTTGAGTATCACTGCTATAGAAGAACCCTCTTCTCTGCAGCACACATTGTAAGCACACTCCTTGGCCCTGTACCTGTACTAAGCTCTGTTGCAACTCAGGTTGTCACCATATAAATAACAATACATACATACAAGACTGAAAAAAGTTGTTTCCTTGTGACATGGGGTGATATGGTAACCTTATTAACAACTGGGATTCATCCCAGCGTGACAGGCACGCAAACAAGTTTGAACCGTTTGCACATTTACTCAGTGCAGCTTGAAAGTGCACAAATGATTTTGTAAACAAACATTGAGGAAACACACAGAAAGATTGGCTCTACTTAACGACGTCTTGTCACAACATTTGAAGTTTGAAGGCTCAAGAGAACTTGAACCAAGATTACAAGTCTCAGATTTCTTTGACGTGGTCACTGAGGACGTAGTACTAGAAACGTAGCCTCAAGACATGGAATTATACTGTTACCATAGGAATCAGTAAACATGTTTGGAAATTATTGTTTGTAGTCCTGGGCTGCACACATGCAATTGCCACCACTAAGTGGCAGGTGTATCAAATCCAACCCTTTCATAAAGCTTCCAGATTAACACCACAGAAGGCTGTGGTTCCCCCAACACCATGTAAAACACTACAGTAGATAAATAATGCCACGCAGACTACGCCTGGTTATATGCAGAACCCATCCGCTTCAGTATCCACCACAGCTTGTCAGCCATTTTTCCCACACACCAGTCTGTGGCTGCTGGCAGCTCACCCACCCAGGCGCTACCCCGCTGCAGCCACATGCGTATAATTTAGCCGCTTAAAAGGGCTGCTGTTACCAATCAGAGCTTTCAAGTTTACTAGGTTCATGCATGAGTAGAACATCCAGTACAGGTTTATTATTTGCATTTTGGGTCTTACCGCATTCATTTAGTAATGGGATTAAAAAATAACTACAAATCCTAGGATTCAAAGAAAAGACGTCTGGACTGCATGATCAACTCACTCATGTATTGAAGACATTTGGGAAGTTTAAGATGTGATCAGCTTACTGGGTGGAATATAAACTCCCCGATTCACCACCCAGCTCATTCAGTCATAACATCTGTGGATGACCCTAAGGGAGTCTGTGCATTGCTGCCTCAGTGAACACTCAAGGCCAGCACAGTTTTATTGTACTTGTGAGTGGGTATCCGCCACACTGCTCTCACAATGTGGCCTACTAATTTAATTATCGTTTGATCAGTCTTAAAACGGTAATGTACAACATTACAAGTTGGAGTATGGAAAGAAAACCCCTAGAAAGGTTGACTTACTCTTACATAGAAGAAGGAAACTTGGGAGGACTGACAACCCAGATGATCTGGTAAGGACAGACCTGCTTGTCACCAAAGGGCAGTGAGCAGGCAGAGTAGGAAGAGCACATTTGTTTGTCACTGCGTGAAGTGAAACGTCTGGCTTAACAAATGTCTTCAAGTTTGTTTGATGTCATGGAATGGAAAGAGATACTTCCATACAGAACAGCCCAGAACATGCCTGGTTCAGGGCCCCAAACAGCGCTAGCCTCCCGGATGAGTACAGAGTCACGGATGGGTTCAGAGTCTGCTGTGGGTGACAGAGTTTAGGTGTTTGGTTGGCTGGATCAGCATCGTCAGTTGGTGAGGTTCGAGTGGATACAGAGTCTGCTGTAGGTAACTGGGCTTAGGTGCCTTGTTGGCTGAAACGTCATTGGTCGGTGAGCTTCAAATGGGTACAAAATTGGAGTGGGTAACTGAGCTTAGGTGGTAGGTGGCCTGGAACTTCATCAGTTGGTGAGGTTCGGATGGATACAGAGTCTGCTGTGGGTAACTGAGCTTAGGTGTCTTCTTGGCTGGAACATAATCGGTTGTTGTGCTTCGGGTAGGTACAGAGTCTGATGTGGTGATTGGAGCTAGATAGTCGGTGGACTGGAACAACATCGGTTGGTGATGTTCGCATGGATAGAGTCTGTTGTAAGTTGCTTAGGTGTTTGGTTGGCTGGTGAGGTTTTTGCAACCTGAAGGTGCAGATCGTGTGGTTGGCAAGATTCTACATTGCTTGAAC
Organism: Pleurodeles waltl; assembly: GCF_031143425.1. Taxonomy (NCBI): domain Eukaryota; kingdom Metazoa; phylum Chordata; class Amphibia; order Caudata; family Salamandridae; genus Pleurodeles; species Pleurodeles waltl. The sequence continues at coordinate 1,666,669,484 of NC_090444.1, read as the reverse complement.
CAATAGAAATCGAGTTATATATCCCAGTGGTTTGCTTATAGGAAGAAACATTCAACTGGGAAGGCAATGAGAGAAGTCCTGTGACTCGGAGGCAAGAACTCCAAGTGTGCTTGTTAATCACTCTACTAATGCGCTCAAGCTGCCATTGCTTCTCACACTGTCTTGACGGAGTTTGTCATTGGAGTCATGTACAAAGTCCACTTAGGCAGTTATAAGCAGGACCACTGGCATTATTCAATTGTGTGGCCGCGGCGATTTACTCATAATTATTGGTTTGCTGCACTTGTCACATAATCCATTATCTGCAGATTTTAACAAAAGGATATTTTTGTTTCTAGCTCAAACTGTTAAAAAGTTACTAAAAATGAAGTAACGCGTGGTGGGATGTCCTTTGCAAAGCTGGACTGGTCACCTTTCTGTTGCTTATCTATTTGAGAATTAAATTGGTGCAAAGGAGATGCAACAAAGGCCCATACAGTGTTACCAAGTTTTAAAATGACCACATAATACTGACATACTATACTAAAATGTGCCTCATTATGCCGCATAATTAACTCAACCCTGCCGCACAATTTGGCCCTCTTCTGCCGCATAATTCCAGTGGCCCTGATTATAAATTGTGCAACCTAACAGATCATTTATGTGCCCCATTCAATTAAAGTGGTTTTTCTAATCGTTTTGTATTTCCTTTCAGCCCTCTATTTTGCATACGCAGCTCCTCTTTGTTAGAGCTGGGAGAAACTGCGGTTGCACAGGAGCTCAATTTGTGCAAAAGCCTCAAGTGTTAAAGCAGGCACAAGCACTGCCTGCGCCCAATTTTATACTTACGCAATTGTATTCAAAACAGCCTGGTTCCGAAACGAGGAATCAAGAATGAGCAAAGTTAAAAGCGGAGGCCATGGACCATGTGAGCGGAAAAGTAGGCGACAAATGTAGCGATCGCCATAGGTACTGACAAAAGAGCGAACAGCAAGCCCTGGGTGTTGCTGCCACCTAGTGGTCGTGTCAGGTTTTGCAATGATACCTTCGGAATTGTTGAGAGCATCCTGGTTTAAATTTGATATTCATAACAAACAAAATCACTGGAAGAAAGGTTGAATCCAAATACAAAAGTGCAGCATTGACAGTTTCACTTGTTACGCTGTGGTCCTGGTGTGATTCTACGCAGAGACCCTGCATGTCGATCACTTCTTGTCTCCCCTTGAACCTATCTCCTGCAGAAGACGATGTCCCACAGTAGGGACGGGGTTCCTCTGCATCCGGGTCTCTACACCTATGATGAGTGGCCCCAGGTCGCTGTGTGGCCCCACCCCCACAGCCTCTTATTTACACGCAGTTCGTATATGAGATGCCGACAAGGACGATTAACTCCTATGCTCCCTCTGATCCCAGGAAAAGGCTCAGGGAACAAACCCTGCCTGATCTAGACCATACTACTACGAGGAAACCTAGCGATTAGAACGGTAGCGTCATTTTCCACGAGCTGCAGGGAGAGGCCTGGGGCTGATTCTCCCAAGCCCGATCAAAGGATGCGGGTGGCGTTTGATTGGTGCCGTCTTTCAGTAGTGTCCTGGTCAGCTTGACAAGATTCACTGTTGGGCCATTTCGACTGCTGCGAAGCTGCACATGACAGAGATACCTTTTTTTTTTTTTTAAATGTCTGAAAGAAGTTACTAGGCACTGTACTGCCACAGGACTAGCAAGTAGTTCTCCAGTGAATTACCATTAGGAGTGCTGAGAGGTGCAGGCACTCTCCATTTTAATTGGAAAAAGTGCAGGTACTCGGCACCGGACAGCACCTGCCCATTTAAAGCACTGGGGTAGTAGAAACTTACCATCCACTCTAAATCGGGCGGGCACTTGAATGGCCAAACCTCTTGGCGGACCTTCCTCCGTCAGGTTGGATGTCAGCAACGGAGACGGAGTAAGCTGGGTCGCTGAATTTGTTAAATTATGCCGAACTGTAAATACGGCTGGCGGACCTTCAGTTTGGAGGATAAGGTACTCTGTTGCCGTTTGGGATGGAGTACCCTCACCGCTAAACTCTAAACAGCCACCAAGTCTGTTGTGACTGCTTGAGAATTCATTAACAGGTTGAGTAATTTCACCATAAATATTGCAAACAACCATCAGTCCATTAAAACGGCCATGCCTCCCCCCATCACAACTAGTGGTGATCATTTGTTTGCTCAGAGGTCTTCAATCATGATCAACTCTAGTTCATTAAAAAGTTGTGGCGCTTAGTCCATATGAAGAAGACACGTCGCATGTTCCCCACTTCATATTAAGAAGACACGTAGCATGTTCCCCATATGATCCCTGTTTGATAAAAATGCAGCACAGGGTCCCAGAAGTTACTATCCTATGGTTGTAACACATATCAATTCCACATTAGTACCAGGCAGGTACTTTCAACCTTCAGTAGGGTGTTTGTCTTCCCCCCTACAAATCTGTTGTTCACCCCACTGTCTATGAGAACATGTCTTCAATTCCCACCTGACAAATCTGTAGTAATGCAGCTTCTTTGAAAATGGTGGTATCCCAGCCCCACCCCAGAGTAGTATGTACCCTGGCAGATATACAGAATCAGTCCAGCTAGTGGTCACAGATGTATGACAGCAGACTAGGGTGATCTCTCTGCATTGATTCTTCTGGATCTCGACTGCAGTCACTGCCGTGGACCATAGGCTATTTCTAAGCCACCTGATGCAGAAAGGGGAGCCATAGTCCTTTATTGAACATTTGAATTCCTGACTGCAGAAAGGGGAGCCATAGTCCTTTATTGAACATTTGAATTCCTGACTGGCAGAGCACCTCAACCAATAATGGATTGTACAGCTCAGCGCCAGGCACTGTAACCTGGGGCGTGCCACAGGGTTCTCCATATAGCTCTTTGTTGTTTCACATTGATGTTAGACCTCCGCCACGCTGATTTTATATTTTGTGCTTTCATTTTTCACATATGCTGCCTCTGCAATGAAATCTTGCCCTAAGGCAGTCACTCTAAAAGATGCATTTTAATTCCTTGAACCTGAATGGTAGCAAAGCGGACATTCTGATCCGTTGTTATAAATCACCCTTGCTTGTTGAAAACCAGCTCTTCAGTGCTCAGGCTGATGCATTGTAAAGTTTTGGCTAGTTGAAGGGAATTCCTGGCATAAGGGTGCCGGAGTGGGCAATCAAGAAAAGCAACCTAGGGGCACTTACATCATGCTAGTGTTGCAGACTGGGAAAAGGCGTGGAGAAAAGAGGACACAGAAAAGGGAATAAGGAAAAAGAGAATTTCATTACTCTACCTGTAAATGATGCTCACTATGCGAGCAAAGAAGAAACCGAAAAGCCTCTGTCTTACCGGGTTTGCATCTAGAACGCACCAAGACAATCACAGCGTTTCCCTCCCTTCCACCCAAATGAATGCTCAGTGACATAACTAAGAAAGGAGATGGTCAGTCCCATTCACATTCACGTTAATTGACTCTCTACACCTTAATTCAAGCCCAGCAGCTTCACCCGTGTACCAAACGGTAGAGTGCATTTTGTCACCACCAAAACGAACTCCCAGCCACCTCCTATTTTCAGTCCACGTTGACTAAAGAAAATATATGGGTTATTTATATTTTTGCATTTGCACAAAATGCGTTTTGAAAATTCTCTGATTAAAAAGAAAAATTGTTAGGAATTGGAGCGTGGGTCCTTCCCATGCCCCTTAACGTGGATGTCTTCCTAGGAGTCTTTAGTACTGTGATAGTGGTGTTTGGGGCGAAGGCCCGCGACCACCGGGAGCGCTAGGTGGCCGGAGTGGAAACCACACCGCGGCCCGAGCAGAAAACAGCGCCAAGTTGGGCGCGCAAAAAACAAAGGGTCATGGGGGGCGGAAGTCCCCCAGACAACAAACACCCAAGGAGAAGAAGACACCCACCCACCCACCCACATCAACAGGAACGCCAGGCACCCAGAGCGTCGCAGGCTGGGTTGACGGACGAATGGCAGTAAGAAAGAAGGCGGAAAGAAAGGATAAAAGAACTAAAAAGGCCACACCCAGCACAGCGGGGTGGCAAGACATCTTACCTTGGGATGCCTGGGATAGTGATGTTTCTGCAAGTAGCCCACCATCAGCAATTAGGACAACAAAGGACAGGATGCAGTGCGTCCTTTGGTATCTCTAGTACCCCCCCATGACTTTCATACGGACACCTCTGTGAATGCTGTCAAGACATTCAGTTCTTGTGTTCAGCTTCAAGGCACTGTCCCTTACTGCGTTTTTAAGTTACACAAGCTTACACAGAAGGAAGCCATCTGCTTCGTACTAAAGACTCAAAGACGCCAATTTACTGTGGACACCACACCTTTCCAGTCTGATATCCACAGTGTGCATCAGTGGAGGCATTCCTGACTTTTAGTGGCCAGATCTTTGTTCAGCTGTTGATTGCTAGAAGTGAGGCCCTCACCCCCCTTTAACCTCTTTGCTTCCACCAGCTTCAGTGCTTCATGGACAGATTCTCTTTGATTTTGGGCACAGGGGTAATACTCAGGCTTTAGAAATTTCGCCCAAGAGCGTCTTTTCATTTTCTCCACCATCATCCTTAAATGGATTCCACTGACAGATGGCTCAGGATTCAACTTCTAGAATCTTGGGCATTTAAAACACCTCAGTGCAGACTCAGGGTGAGGGCATGAAATGCTCTTCGTAGTAGTAATGCACAGCTGTGGGGCTTCAGAGTCTATTAAGTTGCACCAAAAAGTCCTGCATTGCTGCCTGTCGCATAGAAATACCTGTTAAGATGGGTGGGAGAAATATTGTGCTGCAAAGGAGCATTCACACAGGGTGGGTAGGGCCTCCTGCCACCCAAATATAGATATCTCTTGGTACTTCAGAGTATGGCCTCTTCCAAACTTTTATCCATAAGCCTCGGGCTAACGGAATAGGAACGATTGGTGTCCCGGTCAACTCTCATGGCTCCTTGATGCTGTATGTAGGCCTCACCTTAAGCACACTGTCTCTTCTCTACATCTCCTCACTGCCTCAGTCTAGCTCACACATGCTGCAGTGCATCCCAGTGGGATCCAACATCTGCAACCCATGTCGAGTCTCCTACCAGTGCATCCGATGATCACATTTATACAGGGCAACTGTGTCAGTAAGTGGGAGGCTCCTAACATCACCACCCAGCAGCCCTGACGGTGCCTTCCCTGTACCTTCAGGAGCTCTTCATTTTCCCACGTGCTCCACATGGTTCATCCTCTCCCTTGGTGTAGACCCAAGTAGCTGACAGAGGGAGGCAAACCTGAGAGCCAACAAGGCAAATCGCCATCATAGAGTCCGGTAAGCAGCACCCTTCAAAACAATATTGATGCAAGCTGCAGTGTAGTAAGGCAGCCCCTATGCCTAATGCATGCCTCCTGTTTCTGCTGTTGTGGAAAGTACTACAAAGGTGGTGTGACCTAGTTACTGCAGTGTGTCACAGGCCATGTTGCTGTTATTGTGTATTTTTCGGTAGGTCCAACGAATGAGCAAGGTTTGTGGAGCACGTGATCAGGATCGCTCAAACAGTGAAAACGAGGGCAGGAGCTGGTTCTATCAATATGATGTTAATAGAATATACAAAAGCCCTCAATGTGGCTTGTGTTTGCCCTCTCTGTGTCTCTCATAGTCAACCCTAACCTTGCAAGGACCAGAAAGCAGACTAGCCAGCTTCCTCTGTTCCACGTTGTAGGTGCCTGGCCAGGCATATAGACGGGCCAGAGAACGTGTAAGATGAGTGGTACAGAAACCGTGCTAGATCTCCATATTTCATTTTACTGGATCCTTCTTTAAGACAATATTGCATTGATCCTTTATTCTGGTAGATCAGTAATGTAGTCAATATAAAAGAGGCAACAGGGAATGTTAAAATTGAAAGTGATTTAAAGTTTTATATACATTTTATTCCATGATTTTTTATCAAACGCAAATTAGCATGTTTTTAATTAAATACATTTATAAAATGATGTAAAGATGCAGTGGTTCACCCTAAAAGAGATACAGTCTTCAATCTATCAGCTGATGTTTTCATCACATACAGAACGAGCTAGGGACGATCGCTTTTCCAGTCTGAGATCAAACCAGCATACTTGCTAAGAGCACGCCACAGGCATGTTTTTAACAAACGGGCTGGTGCTGACCAGCCCTCACTTTTTATATTCTCCTGCTATGAGAACCAGTAGTTTTCTTATCACAGGACCATCAAGGTTTTACTATTTGGTTTCAAAGAGATATTTTGTGTCACCTGCAGCACGTCCCCTTAGGTGATGATGCATACAGAAGCTGAATCCCCGTTCGATTCCCTAGTGCTCATGCACACGGCCATACAATTTGTCCTCTGGCCATAAATGCATTACCATGTCCCTAGTGGAGAACAACAAGTGTTTGAACAGGAGCCTTGTTAATGTTAAAAACAGTCTTGGGAACTTTGCCCTTCATGAAATTGACAGTAGGCTCCAATCTTCGCCTCAGGTTGTTTTACATCACCCCCAAAGCATTACTTGCACCTCGAAGGCCTGCAGGAGTTACCATCAGCATACAGGTAAACATATTGTCAGGGAAGCCAATATCTCCCCACTCCCCCTTCCCTGCCTGGAACATGAAAAGGCATAATGAAGACCTTTGAGCAGCTTCTCCTGAGTTTTAGACACAAAGGAACCCTAGGCAAGCCTGCCCAAGAATTAGGTGATTGCCGCTAACACCTTATGACGTACAGTATCACCCCATTGTAGCCGCAGAGACCTACTCCATTTAATTGGGTCAACCAAAATACTTGAAGCATGTAGCCTCATGACTGGACTTTCAGCCCGGCTCAGCTACTCCCATTTATGGTTTTAAACTGGTCCTAAAGATGAGGCTAGAAATTTCACCTTTATCTTACCCGAGACCACGCAGCACTCTAGCGAGTCAGTACAAGTACAGGACTTAACATATCTACTGGCTCCTGTTATTAATTGGGACCAAACTACAGATGCAGGAGAAGCTGACTTCTTGCCTCCAGAATCCTAATGCCAACAGCCTGCCTTCATCACAGAGATCCAGCCTGGGGCGACAGAAACAAATGTTAGCTAGCTGCCTACATCGACATAAGGAATGACAAGTAAAAGATCAACCAGCAAGTATTTAATCAGAGTACCCCGTCTTGCCTTGAGTCAATTGCAGATTTGAGAGTCCATGTTTCTTTTGCATTTTCTTGGCTCATGCTGAGATGAGTCCAGCAGTGAACACAGTCCAGGAGGTGCCTATTTACTTCCCATCAGTTTCTGCCCTAGACTGTGTTGATTTAGTTCAGGGGTCTCCAACCTTTTCTGTAGTGAGAGCTATTTCTGATCAATGTAAATCATTGTGAGCTCCTGAAGGCCCATCCACTCGCACATTGTTACCAGATATCCCCGGGCCCAGCTCAATTGACTTTAAGCCTCATGTCCTTAGAGCAAGATACTATGGTTTGAACAAAATACTTTGAGTGTGGTCTGTGAGGATGTATGAACGGGTCTTATGTGGACAAAGTACTATATTTATAACAGAAAAATACAGCCATTTGTTTAAGTGGGAGGAATTTTAAGTGAAAAAGCATGCTTCATAAAACATTAAGATGTAATTGGCTTAATTGTGGAAACAAAGTGGAGAAAGGTTTTAAGTAGTGTTTCATAGAAACATTTTCTTCACTCTAAATATTTCCCTAAAAAAAGACTGTATGTTTCAGTTATAAATATGGCACAGTGTCTACTAGCCACTGGGAGCAATATGCCTGCTGTTTGTAAACATAATACTTTGAACTGGGAGAAAACTAAAATGAGGAGTTAACTTAACCATTAAAATAACTCTTCATTTTAATTTTTTCCCATTTAAAAGTATTCAGAAACCCAATTTTGTTTTCATGCTCCAATACTGAAGTGACAAGGACGTTTATTTAAGAGTTAAAAGCCTAAGTACTTCAGTTCTTCACCTCTACGCCCCACCCAGAATCATAAAACTGAGTCAGCACTGCTCATTATCAGGCCCTGTCTGCATCCACCGGATATACCACCAGCCGTATTACGAGTTCCATAGGATATAATGGACTCGTAATACGGCTGGTGGTATATCCGTCACTTTACCGTCACTTTTGGGACGGATTAACACCTCCTCCAAAGTTGTAATAACCCCCTAAGTGTGGGTTTTGGAGCAGCCAGTGTAAACTACTTCCATGCCTAGTCAGGGGTAGAAAGCACTATACAAAATGCAATTACAAAATGTGTTTGTGTGTCAGAAATCAAGGTAGTATTTGCCCATCATGTTACATTGCTAAAATGTGAGGTGAGTCCTGTACGAAAACTCCTTTATTTTTTTTCTTAACTCTCCAGCCTTCTTTCTTCAGTGTGACTTTCTCTGTACTCACAACAGTTGCTGCACAGACTGCGCTTCACTCTACCCTCTCTTCTAGGTAAGAGTTTCAACTTTCATATTTGTTTCTTGTTTTGTTCTTTCCTTTATGCTTGTGGACTCCATGTGCATTGTTAGACTTGGCTGCTCTTGGTGTGGTTTCCCTGTACATTTTTGCTTCTGAGCTCCTATTTTTGGATCCTGTGCTGTAATTCGTTTTTGCTGGTTTCGATACTCTAGGCACATTACCACTGCCAACCAGTACTAAAGTCCAAATACATTCTGTCTAAATGATATTGGTAATTGGTTATCCATTATTGGCATATTTGATTTACTAGTAAGTCTCTAGTAAAGTGCACTAGTGGTGCTCAGGGCCTGTAAATCAAATGCTACCAGTGGGCCTGCAGCACTGATTGTCCCACCCTCATGGGTAGCCCTGTAAACATCTCAGACCTGCCACTGCAGTATCTGTGTGCACAGTTTTTAACTGCCAGTTTGACCTTGCCAGGCCCAATCCTTCCCTTTTCTTATATGTAAGTCATCCCTGATGTAGGCCCAAGGTACCCCCATGGGCAGGGTGCAGTGTATTTAAAAGGTAGGGCATGTACTGATGTGTTTTACATGTCCTAATAGTAAAATAAAGCTACATTTATTTTTCACTATTGAAAGGCCTATCTCTCCCATGGGTTAACATGGGGATTGCCTAGGAATACCTCCTAAGTGTAAGTTCCCATTGGGAGCAGATAGAGATTTGGAGTTTGGGGTCTCTGAACTCACAATTTAAAAATACATCTTTTAGTGAAGTTGGTTTTTATATTCTAAGGTTGAAAAGGTTGAAAAAGTGGGCATTTTCTTGCTTAACCATTCTGTGCTTCTGCCTGGCTACTGAATACACGTCTGGGCCAGACTGACAGTTGGGCTCTTTTTGAATTCCCTCTAGAGAGTTACACAACAGGAGCTGAGGTGTGTCCTGCATTTCTTAATGTGTCTTCCTGGGCTAGAGAGGGAGGGAGGGAGGAGCTGACACCTGCACTTGAAAGGGCTGTACTTGTCCTCTCACCATACAGTCTCCAGCCCCCTAGTGCATGTCTGGGGCCAGGGCAAGGAAGAGGCAGAGTCTTGCACACTTTTCCTTTGAAGCTTGCCTACTTCAAAGGTAGAAAGGGGTATAAGTAGTGGATCCAAAAGCCAAGACTTTTAGAATACTTCTGGATCAAGAGGAACATCTGCCAGGAGAAGAGCTTTGTGCTTGAGAAGGGCCTGCCACTCTGTCTCTTGATTTGCTGTGATGGCCTGCTGTTGCTGCTTCTGCCTGAAGATGAAAAGGAACGTACTTTGCTTTCTGAAATCCTGCTTGTGAAGTTTGCTTTCTGAAATCCAAGCTTGTGAGCTTGCCCTCTGCCATGAAGTCCCAGCGCCATCAAAGACTTCATCTGCCAGCACCTGGGCTCTCTTGCAGAGACCCCCTACCCTTCCAAATGATGCCACATCCAGTCCTTGGGCCCTAGAAAGGAGAAGCTGGAGAACCCAGGGTGAAAATTTACGCACCGGAGCCAAGTGGCAGATATATTGACCCACCGCTTTCTCAGTGGCAGGAAAAAAGATGCAGCACCAGTGAAATCGATGCATCGCCAGCTCAGCGTGGGTTCATCGCTGCAGTGTGTCTGGATTTTCCAAGTATTGTCCCTGGGTATCAAAATCTTCAACTTCCCTGCACAGACCTGTGGCTGCTTGTCCAGGAACTGACGAGTCGCTTGCCTGGTGGAGAAAGAATTGATGCATGGCCTCACTTGCTAGTAAGGAATCAATGCATCGCTTGCTTTTCTGATGCACGCTCGCTTGTGCGGCTTTATTTTTATGCATACCAGGTACTTTGAGCTAAAACAATGCATCCATTGACTTCTATGGATTAATACTCTTTTTACTTTGAAAATTCATATCTTTGCTTGTGTATATTGGAGTTTTGTCGTTCTGGTCTTGTTTGATTTAGATTAATATTGGCCATTTTCCTAAACTGGTGTGGAGTCCCCTTGTGTTGTTTCCACTGTGTTACTGTGTGTATTTGTACAAATACTTTACACATTGCCTTGGAGATAAGCCTTACTGCTTGTGTAAAGGTACCAAAGGGGTGAGCAGGGGTTATCTGAGCTGTGCATCTCCCTAATCCTAAAGAGAGTGAGGGTCCCTACTTGGACAGGGTGTAAACTAACTGCCAACTAGAGACCCCATTTCTAACATGCATCTATCACTTGGGTGTTGTGCTTTATTCAGAGTCGGGGCTAAGCTGGCATCATGCTCGTGTTTTTGCTGACAGAGCATGGCCAGCTACTATATTATTGGCTTTCCCTGTGTCTATGTACTGCTCGTCTGTGCCTGTCTTCTGTTCAGAGAAAGGTGGCAGGGGGGTTCCTCAAGGTTTTAATTTATTTACTTTTTTTAAATTAATTTTTAAATTAGGTTTTTCATCAAATTGACAACAGTAAACATAACAGTTGCAATGTGGTTCCACCACTTCATCCAGTCATTACAGAGGTCAGCTACAGTGAGCATTTCATCACTTGTTATATCTTATTGTCATAACGAAGTACAGAATAAATATATTCACCTAGATCATAATTTCTGTTGATAACAGATACGTAGTGAATAGGCTTCATATATCTCTAGGTCTAAAGGCCTGATGAAGTTGTTCCACATAGTGTTCTAGCTGATTGCTACAGTATGTCAGAGCTTTTAGCCACGTATCAAAGTTGGGCGACCTTCTACTGCCCCAATTGGTAGCCACCCTCCTTTTCGCTCTCTATTGCGACATGTGGTGCATGCACGCATAAATAGTATAAGTATAGATCCAGGTCTCCAAATCCAACTCGCATATATGGATGTGTAAGTGTATTCCAGCTAACTCTGGGCTGTTTCCCAGCCCAAGCTAGTTTTGTCATGTGGGTTCTGAGAGTCTCGAAGAAGGCTTTCATCAGCGAAATGGGGATGTTTAAAAAGAGGTTTAGGAATTTGGGAAGTACGACCATCTTTATAAGTGCTATTCTATCAGCAGACAATAAAGGAATCGCCCAGCGAGATATCTGGTCCTCAAGACGTGAAACAGTGGTGCCATTATTCCACCTAATAACTGTCTCTGTATCTCTGTGTAACCATATACCCAAGTATTTTATGGGGTCCATGCACCATTCCAGTGGAAAGTCCAAAGCATGTGGAATGGTACTCCTAATGAAGAGGAAGATGGTCGACTTAGTCCAATGAATGCTCAGTCCGAGTATCACTTTCACATATCACCTGTGCTAAGTTCACTGCCGGGTGATATACGTACAGCACCATGTCATCCGCGTATAGGGATATTGCCAATAGGCACTGGTGAAAACGCAGGGTGGCATTAGCTTGCCATTGCCTTATCACACAGACTGAGGGTTTAAGCGCCAAGGCAGATTCAATTGGTGACAGTGGACATCCTTGCAGTGTCCCCTGGTATATTCTAAGTGTTTCCGATATATTGCCATTGTTGCAGACTCACACCTCCGGGTCCGCGTACAGCAGGCAAATCCATTGTAGAAACGCCTGTGGCGTGCCCAGGTAGCGAAGCACCGTGAACATATATGGCCACTATGTAGAATCAGACGCATGTGCTGCATCGAGGAGAACTGCCGCTGCGGGGAACAAGGGCTCAAGATAATATAGCACACCAAAAAGTGCTAGTAGATTCTGCGTTTTGACTGCTCTGTTCAATGTTTACATCTAGCCTCTGTGTGTGGTCTGAATCCATTTTATTGGTTTTCAGCATTTTCATACACTAACAACACACAATTATTTCTTAAATTTGACCAACATTCTACCATTTCAATTGGATAGGTGCAAGGCTGTCTGGTAGGCATTACCGTGTGAAGGACTACTAACTTTCTAAAATTGAATGAAGATGAGACTGGCCTCCTTGTAATAGGCGGGGGCTCTAAATTTTGGTCTGGTGACATATGCACCACTTGGCCCCTCTTCCATCCCAGTGGGTCAGGGGAAGGACTTGGGAGTCTATTAGATCATGGGCTTTCGTTCCTCACCCAAATGCAGAAAGTAGTGTTGAAGAAGTTGCCAAATTAAAGGTGGGGGTCGTGGCCCCTCCACCTGTGTGGACGAGCGGCAGCTACAAAAGACACCAACCTTTTATGCTCCAAAGGTTTTTTTTTTAAAGTATGTTAACACTTTCAGTCACTTGCTATCAGCAAATTCATCTATTTCCGGTGCATGAGCTCTCACACACTTGACATTATTAGATTTCCTCTTACATATCTTGGCACAGTGATCTCTTGTGCCACAATTGCTACATTTGACCTTTCTATTGGGACACATTTTAGCAAATGCTCTCTTAATTTTGGAAACAACTTCTAATCCTTTCTCATCGGGTTTCAACGCATTTGTACATCTACTGGACGTTTCCCCTTTGCTAACAATCGCTAAAATCATGTGCAAGTTTCTTCAGCTCACTGACATACTCATCAATAGGTTCACATTTATGTTGTTTCCTCTGGAAAAATGTATAACGTGTAATACCAGTACATAATTTTGAGGAAAAATAAGTATCCAAATTCCCAATAGCAGCACTAAAAACATTAACATCCGCACCCTCAGGAATTGCTTTATGTATTTGATTAAAATTATTTTCATTGAGGACCTAATGAATGCAAAAGTATACATTTTGTTTTTTCAGGGTACATTCCGCCATCAACAACAATAGTCTTATTATAGTTTAAGAAATAGTCCTTTCATTCACTCCACCGTAGGGAAAGTTCCAATCCAAAAGGCTTGAGGAGGACTAAGAGAAAAGGTTTGTTGACTCATGGTAAAAACTGGGTGGAATTGTTCAGTGTCTCTGCTTCACCAGTAAACAACTGGATTAGATCATTGAAAGGCAGAGATGGCTTTCAAATATAACCAGTAAATAACATTTTAGCCCAGTCGTTCGCAACCTTTTGACTTCTGTGGACCCCCATTTTATCAATACTGGAGCCCAGGGACCCCCACTGAATCATTATTGGAACACGGGGACCCCCAAGGAGTCATTACTGATAGCTGGGACCTAATATTATTAAATTTTTTAGGCAGCCGCAGACCCCCTGAGAAGGCTTCGCGGACCCCCAGGGGTCCCCGGCCCACAGGTTGGGAACCACTGTTTTAGCCGAACAAGCTAATTAACATTTTCCTTGTCTCAGGAGCCACAATGTGAGAGATGCTCTGCGCATTATAAACGAACACAACTGTTTGGGCACAGATAGCATGAGACGAAAACATGGCTGCGGAGGCTACAGTTACATTCATATCCAGGCTTTATTTCCACGCATGGGTCTGGTAATGTAAGAGATGGCTAGAACAATGTTACAATAGTCTACATACGACCCAGACTGCAGATGCATGGGAACTGGGTGCATTTCTAGGTACGGAGGGGTTAGAAGGTAAGAGATGATAAAGCGTTTTTCATTATGTTACATTTCATGATGTGTGTTGTGGAAATTCTGTAAAAAACAATAAAAAGATCTAAACCTCAAAATCAAGGTCTGAAATAACATCAGCATTTTAGAGTGAGTCAATAGTGGCATGAATGCGAGAGAACGAAGGAGCAACTGACTGACTTAAGGTTATCACGTAGCAGTAAACGTTGAGTGATCTACATATGTTTGTTATAGAAGGCAAGTTGAGTTAGGTTTTAGTCCCTTATGTATCAAATAATTCCCCCATAGACACAAAATGGGTAAAACCCTTTGTTACATCAGGCCCATGCTGAGCCCAGAGTAGCAAGTTGAATTACTGAACTGCAGAGCAGCTGTTTATTCCTTGTTTCTGTGAACACATAAACTTTGCAATGAAAAAAACAATTATTACTATTACATTAACTGCACAGTTATTTAAATGGTCCACCACAGACAGACAGAATTAGACTCAACTGTAAATATTTTATACTCTTTGAGCAAAATGTATCAAGGAACACATTTGCTACACCACCACATATTGAAGTGCCTGTGCTGTATTGTTATTTGAGGCTAAATGAATAACCTGTAGAGGTCTGCTGTACTCCCTACTGATTTCATCAAAGGTCATTACTGTACATGAGCCAAATAGGGTGGTGCGCTGCGAAACCATAGTAGACAGACGCATTCAGGTTAGAGCTGAGACGTCTAATAGGCAAATTAGGTATAGTTGCCACAAATCTGATCTTTAATATGTTCTTATGAATAGAGACTAAATATTGTATATGAAAGCATAGGCTGGAGGAACAGAGGGCAGAGCAAGGTAATGTAGCTGCCTTGCTTTGGTGGGACAACACTCACGTTAGAGGCAGGGGTGGTTTCTCTTTTGGGGCGTTAGGGCATTGACCCCCTGTATTTGCAAAACTAATTGGTAAATTAAGCATACTCTTTCCAGCCGCAATGCTCTTTTTATTTTAGCTGTGGGCTGGGTCTTCATTAACAGCAGGGACACCAGGGGAAGTGGCCGTGAAGTGCAGTGTGCATGCAAGGTTGGGCTCGTGCCCCTCTGTGACCAGCCCGGCATGTACATTTGAGGCCAGTGTCAGCCACCTGAGCGGATCACAACCAAAAATAAAATAAACAGCAAGGTAGCAGTGTCTGGGTTGACTCAGGAGGCAGGTTGTAGACCTCTAGTCCCGTAGGGGGCCTGAACACTTGAGACAGCGCAAGGGTGGAGGTTCAAAGAACATGACCAATCACTGTATGGCTTTATTTTGAAGCAATGCAGCGATTGGCCATTTTTTTTTTCTTGCTCTCTTCTCTTCCCTTCGTGCCCAGTGCCAGTGATGGCATTGTGCACAAGGGAGTGGAAGAGAGTACCCGTGTACTTGGAGTGGAAGCCCTGCCTGACAGGAAGCCAGGGCCTGCTTATTTTTTTTTAATTGGTGTCATGTCAGCACCCACAGATTTTCAAGGTACCATATTTGGAGGGCATGAAAGAATACAGAACTCAGAGGGACTAGACTAGCCTGCTCAGGGAGTTTAAATATAACACCATTGTTTCATTTTTACCTGAACATATACTTGGTTTAATTTCACCTAATACGTGCTGTCCTAGGCGTTGGAAATGCTGGGGATGCTGCAGCACCCCTAGCGTAACCATCCTAAAGTTCAGAAAGTGAATGATTACAAAGATGCCGGTACGTTTCCTTTTTATTTTGTCACATTTACAAAGGTTCAAAGTCAGGATCAAATGTCAGGCTATGTCTTCTGCCTAATTGCTGTGTATTCTTTTAAAAGGGATATTGGTGTTTACTTTTAGTAATCAATGAGTGCGGGGATTTCGTAGCGTGAACTATGTGACAACCTTGCTAGTGTTCAGAGTGAGTGAATGAAAAAGCATTACAATTTAATTATTGTTTCTAATGCACAACTTTAGAATACCTGTAAATGAACTGTACAAATATTTCAAAATATATCAGCAGCAATGAAAGAAAAAGTAGGCACATTGTGAGTTTATAAGTGTGATGGAAACAAAGATTATCCGGAAAAAATGAATCAACATTGTATTCAAATAGTAAATATTAGCTGAAATCCGTTAGCCACACATTTTTATTTGTGCGCGCTACAGTTTTATCAATAAAGCTGTATATCTGTGAAAAGTTAGTGGGCATTTAAATGGAAAATTGCTGTCTGTAAATTACAATCTGCTATCACACCATTCTTTAGTAATATATTTGTGACAGTATGCTCCAAAATGCGCCATCAGACATGCTACACCGTTACCACTTTACTGCCGAGTGAGCATGTCTCATTTGCTACACTTGTTGTTTGAATGACGCTTGGATTTTTCGCTATCCCTATGACCTCAGTGATGTACAATTGTTCCAGCACTCCTGTTCTAGTCTGCAATAGTTGATTGCACTTAAATTGTACTTTTAGTTAAAGAATGTATTTGCTGGACTCAGAAAGAGTTGTACAGTCTTTCATTTCTAACTAAAGCTGAGGGCCCTGCCATATTTTCGTGGGCAAGGGGGTCTTGTCTTCAGAGGGCTCCACTTCCTATTCCTAAAAAAATGAATCTCTGACCTTAAGGCGTCACCTGCTCCATAAACCAGCCTCTTTGCAGTGCCACAGTCAGTGTTTCAATCTGTCGGTTCTCAGAAGGTATAAGTTTTGATATGTCTTTCCGTTTAAGATCGCATTGTCCAGGTCCATTTACCCATATGGGTTCCCTGAACAGGTAACCAAGAAAACTAATTCAGTGATGCTTAGTCTACAGTGAATGCACTATTTCCCTAATTATGAAGGGTTTGCCAGTGTGAGCTGCTTAAGTTAATGGGGTGGGGCTAACGCTAACTAATCAAGACCAAGTATGTTTGTTCATAGATCTGCAGCACGTGGGCTCAGGGAAGTGCGACCTTCAGGAGGTCTCGAGGAAATTGTAATTGTTAACACTCTGCTGTGATGATGCAACCCTCAATTTCAAATGGCCTAAATTCTAAAATGATGTTTGATGTGGATAGTGTGGTTCATGACTTGTATTAATTTTCTGTGGTTTGTGTGGTGTCTTAAGACTGACCACTAGGACCCCGTAGCCCAAGGTAGACTCCAGGAAGGGATTACGCAATCAATCTGGGAGGTGTTAAGGTGTGGTGTTTAACGGCTATGAGATATTGTGAGGTCAGTATAATGATATACACTGATGAATAAAGATGTTAACTATGAGCTCAGTGTGTGGCATGTTCTTGTACATGCCCCCAGGCTGGGGAGGATGTAACAACTGGCAGTGAATAGGGGATACATGCCCCAAAGAAACAGAAATACTCTCCCTGAGAATTAGCAAGGAAATAGCAAATTGCTTGTATATGCCATGTGCACCCCCAAGCCACTGCAAAGAAGCCTGTGGTTGGTGTATGTGGAGTGCAAGCTCCACTCAAGCCCATATGAGGCCTCGTGAAGAAGTTGAAGGACTAGCAGAGGGACGCCTGTGGAGAAGCCTGCCAAGACTTGTCAGCCAGCCTGAAAGATCACAGTGTTGGGCCACAACACTGAGCCATCATTCATATGACGAGAATGTTATAGTCAGTGATAACCAGATACAGTATAAAAGGCAGCATCATCCAGATAGAACGTTAGAAGGCAGCTACAACCAGGTATGAATAGTGAACTTTACTCACCAGCCTTACAACCTCAAAATCAGGTGAGGCGACTCAAAAGCGAACACAGGGGTTGTACTTGCAAAGTTGTTGGTCCCCGCCATAACAACCGAAGCCACCTTTGGAATAGTGATTTTTTTTCAGTTGACAGCCACAGAAACATGGAGTATGGTGCTGCTCATAGACGCTCTGGAAGAAGTAAGTGATGAAAAAATCATTAAATACTTAAAGAATCTTCCTGGTGATAGAGTAAAAGAAGTGGTAAAGAAAAACTCACAATGCCATACTGTCAAATCAAAGAAGCTTTTGGAGGCAAGCTCAATCTGGTGCAGATCGCCAACTATGAAAGGTACATTTTCATTTAAGCAACACAGGTTGGTGAGACGATGGATGAGTTTGTTGCAAGACTTGATGTGCTATTCAAACGTTGCAAATATAGTGAATTTAATGATGCCTTGCCCCTCAGAGTCATTGAAGGCTGTTTGTCAGACTCATTCAGAAAATGCATTTAGTTAGTCTAGAAAAAGTACTGATGGCTGCCTAAGCAGAGGTACTTGCAAATTGGCAAGCCTCCGGCATCGAAGTGGGAACAGGAAAAGGTGAGTTGGCCTTGCTCATAAAGAGTAGACTCAAGCTCTAAGCAGACGCCCGCAAGTTGACATCTTCAAAGAAAGAAAGACTGTTTTTCCGATATGGATTTTGATTTCCACATGGAAATAAATGTCCAGCCATCTGACAACATGTAAAGGGTGCGGAAAAGAGAAACACTTCATAACAGTTTGCAAAGCAAAAGAGAAACCAATTGCGTCAGGGCGAGATGAGCAAATGGAAGCCAAAAGGTTCCAGAAGCATTCTTGTCACTCCCACAAAGACAAAAGACAACCTCAACTGCACAGGAGGAAATTAAACAAAGTTGATCTTCATCAAATTCATCCGGCAGGAGTACCTGGACATCGCCATCAAACAACAGTGAAGAGGGTGAATCTGCAATGATCATAGATAAACAGGAGCGACATGCACATGTGGGGGCCTTGCCGCTTGCAAAGAAGACAAACAAACGGCAAAAACAAGTGAGGTAACAGAACAAAATAACTCATACGGACATTTCCCAAGATTAAACTGAAAGTCAATGGATGTCTCGGAACCTGTGTAACCGATAGTGGTGCATCAATCAACATTATGCCAGTCAAACGATTTAACAGCCTGTCACCTATACTGCACCTCAAAGTGTCAAATACTAAAGTGTACACATGGGCTGCTTCCAAACTGCTGGGGAGTCAAGGATTTAAAAGCGACCTTGCAGCATAAGAAGATGTCTATGCTGGCCCCAATCCACGTTCTTAGTGCATGCCTGTTTAGTTTTTCAACTGCTACTGACATCTGACTGATAGCTATCAATTAGCAGCTAAATACAGAATCCGAAACTGGTAGTCAGTTCTCATCCCTGTTTCATGGCCTAGGAGGGCTAAAAAACAATGAGAGTCTAACTTCACATCAATGACGACATTCGGCCTGTTATGCAGAGAGACAGCAGAATAGCAATTCATCTACAAAAAGCGGTCGAGAAAGAACTAGAAGCCATCCTGAAACATGGCATTATTGAGCACTGTACTGGTCCCACACCATGGGTATCACACATAGTGGTAGTGCCGAAAAGGACAGTGGAGGTGCAGTGCGCATCTGTGTGGATATGCTCCAAGCCAACAAAGCAATCGAGAGAAACATCTTGGTCCACACATATGATCATGCAGCTGAATGGGGCCAAAGTCCTCTCCCATTTTGACCTGAATAAGGGATACCATCAACTTGAACTGGAAGAAAACTGCAGGTACATACCACTTTTTCGACTCATGTTGGTTTGTTCAGATCAAAAAGATTGAGCTTCTGAATGTGTCATCTTTTGCAAAAATATTCCAAGCTGTTATACTAGGAATTATTCAGCCGGTTAGACATGCCTTCAGTTACAGTGATGATATATTGGTGTTTAGAATAACACAAGCCTCCTTGCTAGATGTACACATCAGAGGGGTGCAGCCTTGCACAATGACCACTTGTAGAAAATTGGAGTTTTATATGGTGTGGGGAGTTAGTCCTCAAGTTATGTTATGTTACAGTGTTTTATATAGCGCCAAACTACCCGGAGGCTTCGTAGCGCTAATCAGACTAAATATTAGACAAGCTGGAGGGATAGAGCCGCCTCAAGATGGATTGAAAAATGCTACATTAAAATTAAAATAGCCATGTTTTAATGGCCTTCCGAAATTCAGTCTCCTGTCTCATCAAACAAATATTAAGCGGTAGTGAACTCCAAAGTCTGGCTCCCTGATACTTCAGCGATCTGCCTCCCCAAGATGCTCTTTTTAGTTTAGGGAGCACTACCAAGGCTTTAGAAGAAGATCTTAAGGCTCTCGTAGGTGCATAGAATGAAACTAATGTTTTTAATTGATGAGGACCCCCTTTGTAAAGAGCTCTATGAAAAATACACAAAGCCTTAAACTTAATTATTTTCCCCACTGAGAGCCAATGCAAAGCGATCAAAAGCTTTCTTAGCCGAAGTAGACCTAGGCAAATTAAACAGTAACCGGGCAGACGCATTTTGGACTACTTGTAATTTATTGACCACATACTCTGGGGAACCCAGGAGGAGACTGTTACCATAATCCAACCTGGATAAAATGAGGGCCTGTACTGTAAGTCTTTTGGCCAAGGACGGGAGCAAACCAATGACCTTACGAAGTAGCTTCAGTATTCCAAAACAGGTAGCTGAAAGTCTCCTGGCCTGATAGTCTAAAGTTAGTCTGGTATCTAACCAGACTCCTAATGCTTTAATATGGTCTTTCGGTGGCGGTAAATATTCCAAATGTATTGCTGGCAAAGTATTCTTTGCTGGATTGGAAAGCCTTCCCAAAAACATTATTTCAGTCTTTTCTTCATTAAGCTGAAGCCTGCTATCTGTCATCCAAGATGACACCGCTTGCAAGCAAGCAGGTAGCACTGAATTATCAACATCCTTACTAGAAGAAAAAGAGACTACCAGCTGCGTGTCGTCCGCATATGATACAAGCGATACAACAAGAGGTTCCACAACATCTGCCAGGGGGGCCATATAAATATTAAAAAGAGTCGGGCTCAAAGATGAACCCTGTGGCACTCCACATTGAAATCTAAACTGGCCTGAAAAAAAAGAACGATCTAAAACCTGAAAAGGTCTGTTTTGAAGAAAAGAGCTCAACCATTTAAGCGCTAGGCCTTTAATACCACTTTTTTCCATTCTTTGAATTAGTAATCCATGATTGACTGTATCAAATGCGGCGCTTAAGTCCAACATTATTACGTCTGTCACCTGACCCAGATCCATCCGTTTTCTGGCTTCTTCCGTAACCGCTATCATAGCTGATTCAGTGCTGTGGGCAGGTCCAAAGCCCATTTGCGTAGAATGCAAAATCTTATGTTCTTCCAAAAATCCAGATATTTGAGTGTTGACATGCTTGTCAATTAATTTTGCCATAATTGGAAGAAGAGAAATTGGCCTATAGTTCTTAAGTTTTGCTCCATCTAGATTGGCTTTCTTTAGCAGGGGTTTTACCACTGCATGCTTCCATGATTCAGGTACCATGCCACTTTGTAAGGAGCTATTCAACAGCTCCGTTATCACCGGTATTGTGGCTAATCCTCCCTGCATAATTATATGAGGAGGCGTGGGATCTAATGGGGAACCAGATTTCAATTTACTAAGAAGCAAGGAGGTACCTTCTTCAGAGATAGGGAGAAAACTCTGTAGAATAATGTCACCCTCCTTATTCTCCTCATCATGTAACACTAACACAATACCCCAAAGATGGTCATTGGATTCACACTAGTAAATCCTTAGCTCAGTCCTGGTAGTGTGGCAAAGAGCAGTCAGCCTTTGCTTAGAGGAACATGTGTTAAGCATTTCAGAGCACCAACATGCATGATAAGTAATTGACACGACTCAAAAGAAATCTAACACCAAGTTATAAAGATAGAGCTTATTTTACACAAATTTGGACACCAAAACTAACAGAATTGGATAAGTATAACTGGAGTTAAAGATTTTAGAAGCAAAATCAAATCACAGAAGAACTGGGATTTAAACGTTGTATTGGAGTCTATGGGAGCAATGTCACTGGTTGCAAATCCCACTTAGAAAGCGAATTGCATGGAACCCTTTTGGGGCTAAGTTTGGGTAATCCCTAGGCCAGATCATAACAGTCAGTACAGTTTTACCTGGCCCGTGGTGTCCGGGTGCAGAGTTGTCCTGGCTGTCTGTGGTGCTGAACGGGACTTGCGTTGAAGTCAATGGCACGGAACCACTAGTGAAATTCGACCTGCTTAAGGGTCGTGCTGTGGGGAACCTTTGCAAGGTTAAGTTTGTGCGGGTCCTGGGACTATGCCACAGCAGTCAGTTCACTTCGCCCTAGTACATGGGTCCAGGGTTAAGAGTTCTGGCTATCCGTGGTGCTGACCGGGACTCGCACTGATACTGACTACCGCATGCATGACGTCGCTGACAAAGATGCAAAATCTCAGCTGGGGCTGGGTTGCAGATGTCAGCTGCACACTGTGCACTTCATCTGCGGTGTCCAATGTGGGGTTTACTTACCGGAATGGCAATCAACAAGCTTTGGCAGCGGTAACGGTGCAGGATTCCTTTGAGAACTTCCTGGGGTCCAAGGGAGCAGTGTAGCGGCCTGAAACTTGGCAGAAGCCTGGACTATGACTCCCAGAAGACACTGGACCACCTGCTTATCGATGATCACACGCGGGCCTGATGGCCAGTGAAGATTTGGAATCTGCAGTTGCTTTTGCCTGCAGTTTGCAGGAGACTAGTGCCACTAGTCCAAGGGAGACTGAAGGTGCTTCTGGCTTCCACAGGTGTTCCTCTGGTCGGGAGTGATGAGTTTCCACTAAGGACTAAGTCGATCACGCAGTTCCAAGTCTGTTGCTTCAGGGACAGAGTTTCCCTCTTTTGCTTTGGAGCAGTGAGCAGAGTCCTATTGTCCGTGATGCAGAGCTTCACTTGGTCCTTCTTTGAAGTTGGTCGATCAAATCTGAGGTTCTTGTGTCAGGGGTGCCCCTTAAACCGGAATTTAGGGATGTGGAGATTAGTGGCCAATTGGCAGGTAGGTCCGCCTCTAAGGTTACCACATCTGGTGGGGCAGGTCACTTTTAGCTATATAGAACATCTATTCTGCCACTCATAAGATGGCAGAAATCAAACTTTAGTGCACAGACCGGGATGCTTGCCCTACAGGGGTTGTCAGCCTGCTGAAGGTGTACACAGTCCTGCATACCTAGTTTCCTGTCTGTCTACGAGCAAATGTGCCTGGGGGCAGGGAGAGTGCTGTTTCCTCGTTGGTAGACAGCACTGATGTCTATCAGGGGTGATGAAGCCTGGGAAACTCACCGCCCTGATGGCTATATTCTCTAGCTCGGCTGGGGGGTGGGAGGTGTGACCTCCTTCCTGCCTCAGCCTTTTGTTTATGACCTCTGGAAGCACCCAGGCTACCAGACAGGAGGTCAGAAACCTGTCTTGGCTGCAGCAAGCTTGGGAAAAAGAGTGGTCTGCTCGGCCAGAGAACAAAGAAGTGTGGCAAACAGGTGGGCAACCAGTATGCATACCAGCTGTTCCTCAACATGAGAATTGTGTTGGGAGAAGACAAGGCACGTGGTTTGACACCAAACCTGACATATCTACAAGGTACCATAATGGAGCTAGCAACCCTGGTCAACCAGGGCTTATGTCTCATGGCATCCTATGGCCCAGCCTGCACTTATAGTGTACCTAAATGGAAGGGACACTGTAGAGACATAGACGCTTGTGCCTATGCACCTTAAATATAATGCACCCTGCTGGGCTGCAGAGGCCTACCTTGGGGGTGTCTGACATACATATAAGGCTGTGCATGGAACTGTGCCACTCTTGGTGAAGGCCCAATCGAACTGGAGCAGTTTGCACCACTCTTGCAGTCTTCAATGGCAGGCCTGCCATCAGGAGTTTGCGTGGGTCATCTAGGGTGGCACAAACTCTGGCTGCAGCCCTAGGGACCCCTTTACCACCTATGCCGTGGGTACCAACTACTAGGGACTTAGGGGGTGAAGTCTTTACCAATCAGGGAATTACCATGTTGACAAATAATTTAGGGAAAGAACACAGACACTGGGGCCTTGTTAGCAGAGTCGAAAAACCAGCATCTAGGGGTCCAGATGGGGGCAAAAACTGTGTGGAGGCATCTGCAAAGAGCCAAGTTTTCTTACACCACCATAATTTCCTGTAAACTCAAATCATGTTAAGTAAAAAGCAGGTAAAAATTCAAATGGCTCAGAAGAAAAAAGGTAACTGGTATGCATTGTGCCTTAAGTGGTATGAAAGATGAGGGTACTGTAAAAGGAGCGAAGCACTGTCAATTAAATAATACTAAGGTCTTTGTAGGGGGGAGTGGTCTTCAGAGTGCCTCATTCACTGCTGTTCTCACGTTTACACCACTTTCCTCTGCAGTCGTTTTGTGTTGGAAAAGTGTACCATGTTTCCTCATCAGATCATCCTGGAATCCTGCATGTCTCTCACATACTCATTTTCCTTTTCAACAATGCTTTCACTCTCTCCTTGTTGTGCGTACTTCCTTTCATTTCCTCCACTTCTGTCTCCCCTGCACACACAGCACACCAACTTCTTTCACCTGTAAGCACTGCAGTCTCTTACGTTCCTTTGTTGCTGTACATATTTTGACAGCAATGTGACCTCCTTTATGTATTTTCCCACATTAGACATATTTTACCATTGTCAGGGTTCTCTGCAGGGAGGCCAAGATTGGATGGGCTTGTAGTGTGAACACGTGTATGAACCCCTGGTAGACACTCAGCTACAGATTTTTTAATACTGACCTGTCATAAATACCCAATAACTTCAGCTCCCCCAGGTAGGCATGTTGAGGTAGGATATTTCTGCCACATGTTAACTCCATTGAGGTAAAAGTAACTCTGGGGCATTGCAACACTAGTGCAACGGCGCTAGGGCCCGGGGTTTTTAGGGTACCCTTCACCTCGCAGGGGTGTATTTTACTGCCTAAATGGGGGCGGAGAGCTATTTTCTTTGTTTGCATTGGCGCTCTTGGCACTCTTGCTGCTCCAGCAGATTTACTGATTTAGAACAGTTTCACATTCAGAAGTCGAATATCATTCACTTCTGCAATCTGTGTGATCGGAAGCTCACCGGCTCGGGTTCCACCAAGTCTGACTCAATCTTTCATCTTTCCAAAATTGTAGACAACAAACAGTGCGGACTCTAAATAATATCTGCGGCCAGAGTACGTAATGTAAAAACTACAGCACTGCAAATGTGCACCAAGTAGTGCAGGAACGGCACTGAACTACTCGAACGATGCATTCGCTTGTCCACTGATTGGGTGGTGCAAAACTTGTATCTGTGCACTGATTGGTGCCAGTGTTGCTTTTGCACCAGTGGTCCTTTTTAAGATTAATGGACAATTGCACTGGGCTACATTTTCACAATGTAATCTGCTTCCTCATACCTGCATTGCTATTCTAAAACCAACAGTGGCGGCAATCGCTATGTGAGAATACAGATTATTGCTCTGCAAGGGCATTTTGGGAACTCACTGCTGCTATGTCCGTATGAGTAGAGGGATCTGTTCCAGGTGGAGATGGAGGCTAAGGAATCAGAAGAAAACATGTAATATTGGCTTCCCCAACAAAACTGAAAGTTCCTGAACACATCTCATTGTGTCCCAATAGCTATAACTCGCAGACCAGATATTTTATATTAAATTAGAAGTTAGATATGTGTGAACCAACAAATTAACAGGAGAGTAGATCCGAGCTGTGCCAAGGATCTAACTTGGCTCTACGAGCCCATGCACGAGCCAAGCCATGAAAATGTTAGTCATGTACAATTGTATAATAAACACATGGAAATATGATGTTAGTCATGTACAACTGTATAATAAACATATGGAAATATGATAAAGTTGTTTCCAAAATCAGTGCATTTGTTTAACATGGACAAGGGTTTTACCTTTCTGCATTAGATTACATTCCTGCACTGAGCGGCATTCAATACACAATTTAGTTTTTAAACATGAAGTTAGAAACATTACTTTCTCACAAAATTCTTTATTAAAATTGTTTTAAAATGCACCATTTGTCCATCTTTTACTACAACATTTTATCGGTGGGAGAACCCCCCCAAATTCCCTTCATGTCAGTGTTGCTTGCTTGCTTGCTCTGCTTGTATGCTAAGTTAAACTCATCCTAAAATTTCAAGCCCTACAAATTTCAAAAGTCACCAGCTGTCACTAGTTAGATGTACCACTATCTGAATGTCAAGGACTGTAGCTGTCATAGCTATAGGGAAACTGGCTCTGTCAGATCACTTCTATCGAGGACTGGGCTACGATTAAAAGATAGAAGGCTTACGGTTGCACTAGTTAACAGAGGGGGCATATTTATGAGACACTTGCACCGCAGTTGCGTTACTTTTTGTGAACCAGTGGTGGCGCAAACTTCTCACCCATATCTGGTTTGAATGGCCTCATCAGTATGGAGTAAGGCAAGGCAGCAAAAATCGCTGCGTTGCCTTGCACTGCACCAGGGAAGCATTCCATGGGCATTGCAGTGGGTTTTCCCACGCAACGCCCATTAATTTGATGCTGCCCCAGACTAACAAAATCATATAAACCTGGGGAAGCGCCAGAACTTTACGCCGCCCGAGGTGAGGCATAACGAGGTAAAATATTTTTTATTTCTCCTTGTTTTTTCCTCTTTTCATGTGTGCTGCGTTCTGCAGCACACATGGAAAGAGGAAAGTTCTGCTCTGGATTGTTTTTGTGCAGGAAGGTGCCCCTTTCTGCATTAAAATAATCCTGCATGCACCCTTGAACCGTGGTGCAAGGGTGCATGTGTTGGCGCTAGGCTGCCGAAACGGTGCCAGTGCAGGGGGAAAAGACAGGAATGCACCATATTGCATAAATACAGTGCATTCCTTCCCTTTCACATTGGTGTAGGGCAGCGCACAAAGATGACTTGCTGCGTTGCCCTACTACATATCCCCATACATATACCCCATAGCTTCTCAGATTTCATAACACCTTCAAAAAGCATTGCTCTCACCTATGGGAGAGCTATTGGATTTGCTGTGTTTTAAGTGTGTACTGCATATATTCTCTTTTTAAAAAATTAATACAAAATTTACTTTAAAAAAGGAACAGTGATACACACAGCAAAATTTAGCAGCTGGAATAAATATTGAAGAGAAAATATAAAAGGAAAAACACAAAGAAAGAAGGGGATAAAGGAAGAAAATGGGCAATTTGAAGTAACTGCAAACAGTCCAAGTGTGCACTCAGGGAAAGGAGGAAGAGAACGAGATGGTTAATTGTATTTCGACTGTTACGTTGAATTTCATGAATGAACTCCAAACAGATGAGTGTGATGTGCCATATTAGGGAAAAAAACAAAATGGCACATACCATAAAAAACGCAATATAAATTCAGAAGTAAAATCGTCTGTAATTAAGTGGTTTTATAACCCCCCCTCTTTTTTATCTGTTATTCACACGGTAAGCGCATTCTGGACCCTCAGTGTAGCCATCCGAGAATAGCATGAAAAAGTATTACCAACAAACAGTTAGACAAGGGAGACCTCAGCAGGCTGTACTAAATTGTTTTCTTGCATTACGATTCAGATAAAAAATGAAAAACGAAAACAGTAAAATAAATGAAGCCGGCAAACTAAACAAGAAACTAAAACATACAGGGAGACACGCACTGCACATGTAAGCTACGTCCTCCCTCCCTCCTTACGGAGTAATTTCATGCAGAATATTTTCCTTTCTTTTTATGATTGAAATTATTTTCTCTGCATTGAGAGATCTGGTGTGCAGTTGTAAATAGCAAAAACAGGAAAGTAGTAGTGTGGTCACGCAAAGTAGCATTTCATCGGTGGCCAGGTTAAGCACAAAAAAAGATCTTAGATTAACACAAATATGAAGAAGACGCTAAATGTATGAATCTGAAAGCGTCATCCAGCCCTTGACATGCCAGCTGTGCTGTTTCAGTGCTTGGGTTAGAATACACATTACTACGATAAGGAACTGTGAACGTGTGCGCACCGCCGGATAGCTAATTAACTGTAAGTTATGTAGTTAACTTTCACTTCGGTATGTGGTACATCTTGCGACATGCCCTTTATGCTGTTTCACTGATTATGAGGAAGGCAGATTTGCAAGAGGAAGTAATACTTAACTTCACAGCTCTGGCTGCCTTCCCCAGCAAAAAAAAAAGTATCAATGCGCCGAAGAGGGAGGAGAAGCACAGGCACTCAGTGCTTTAAAAAACAGGCATTTGCTAAGCAATGGGTCTCGCATTTGCTTGAGTTAGAGCTATTAGCCTTGTAAATTCCTAACTGGATTTTACTTGCCACTTAAATTGAAAATGAAAAGTAAAACAGTTGACATTAGCCAGCCCATTCAAAGTGCCATGGTCGCCATGAGCATGAGCGTGAAGGAGAGACACAAAAAGAAAAAGAAGTTTGCTCGCAGTCAGACGTATCAGCAATCGTGCAATTATCCATGTAACAGAGGCAGTCTGCAAGGCGGTAACAAAACTGCCTCAAGGAGGGACAAACGTAAAGCATTTACCAATGATAAGGATTTTTGAAAGGCAAGCCCAGGAATGAGTGAAAGGGATGGGCGTGCGGTGGGCATGGTGGAAGGTCCACAGTTCTTACAACAGGTCAAAGCACATGCACGCTCGACCTAATGATCATCTTAACTGCTGGTGCAAGCATCAATGGATACAGGGATGCGGGGGTCAGTAACATGAAGAAGATGAAGGATAAACACCAGAGGAATAGAAATAGTACCTCAATGCCAGCACGAGCAGCGGAGGGACATTAATCAACAGAAATCAATCTGTACTTCGTCCATGCACCAGATTAGAAACAGGAAGTGACGCATGGCGCACACTGGTCAATAAGGAGCTAGCAAAGAAGAGCGACAATGAAGTCAACGAATGGGATGCAAAGGCGGGCTTCAAGCTCTCTATTGTAAACAGTACCTCTCACAAGCGGCGAGACCTAAAAAGACAAAACTCCACCTACAGCCACAGGATTGAAACATCGACTCATCTTTGACATTCTTTCCATACTGATTTAAACATCAGAATACAGTATTTACTCTGTCAGGGTGTGTAAAACACTGTGGCTCTGACGTAGTACCCATGCAGTGGGGCTGAATTAGGGTTTTGCAGAGAGGTTACTCAGTCACAAAACCTGTCAGCCAAACTGAAGATCCACCCACCTGATTTACAGTCGTAAAGTATGCAGCGATGGAGACTACTATGTCTCTGTCGCTGACATACTCCTCCGACGGAGTAAGGGCCTCTGCAGGTTTGTTGCAGCAGAATTGCAAGCAGTGTTTGATGTCTCAGAGACTGCAGGACAGGGGGTAAGCCTGCAAGCCCTTAGAGACACTCTGGGTCAGCAAGATGGGTCCCGTCCTTGTCCTCAGCAGGGCAGAGTTCAGCAAGCTTTCAACCTCCTGTCCGATTTAAAATATGGATTAGAATGGGCAGTTTTCACTGTCCCTTACCGCTGTAGTACTGTACTGGAGCATCCTACAGAAGAAAAAAGTCTCATTTTGGAAAGCCTGGAATTTGGGGCCAGAGTATGTAAACCGTACCAATTTCACTTTCACTGCTGTACGACTATTTTGCACCAGCACCAGACAATGTTGCACTGATAACTGTACCAACTGCATGATGCAAACCGTTGAATCAGTCAGTAGGAATGTCTGTTGAAAACTGCTCTGCATTGCTGTCAAAATGTCTAGCATCAGTGCAACATGTTTGACTAGGCCCCTCATTTAGATATACAGTGGTAATGTAGCTTTCAATCATTGGCAGATTTGGCTAGACAAACTCAGGATATATTATTGTAAGGCGCACAATGGGCTGACTCATCCCTGTGAGGCAGGGTGCTATTTCTGCAGATGTCAGCACGCACCGCATTCAGCGACAGGAAGGAGGAACTGAGGCGACTTTAGAAGGTCAACAGGTCTCAACCAACCCAGCATCTGCTGCGTGTAATACAAGCTCACTTCCGGATTCCCTCCCTTTAAACCTTTATGTCGTCTGTTCCTAAAATAGCCACCCAATGGGCAAAGTGAACAAGATAACGTCATGGGTTATGACCCCAGGACAATAAACTAAATATTGCAGAATGTCATAAACTGAGAAAGAGAGGGAATTATGAAGTGTGTGGTAAATATTCATCTGATTGCCCAACTGTCCTCGTGCTGCCTTATTGCAACTATTAAATCTTTGTCTTCTGCAGGCCTTTTCCCTGAAATATATACAAATTGTTGAGTAGTTTTGTTCCCTGAGCAAATGTTGAACGCATGTTACAACTACGATTATTTCTCTCGGGTAGCTGGTTTCTGTTGTTACTGTACGTCCTAAGGCGCACTGTAAAAGTGAGCAATGGTGATTTATTTGGGAATTGCATTAGTGCATGTTGTGACAGAAATGAGAACCGGCTTAGCTGAATGTTTGAGCCGTGAGGGATTTATAGGGAGCAGTCCTAGAAGCTGTGAGTGCGGTACAGGAGGTGACGCAAGAGTGTCGTGGCTGTCACGGAAATTAGTAAAAAAAACTACCTCAACCTTTCTACTTTTTGGTTATCAAAGGCAGACGCAGTTTTGTCTCTCATCAGGGGCCTCGGATCCATTGTACCTGCTGAACTACAGTCTTGTGCAGCTCCTAGACACACACAGCATCTCTGCCTCCTCTAAAAACACCCCTGCTCATTCAAAACACAGCACACTCACAGCAAAGTTTCGAGATATTCGTCACACAAACCTCGCTCTGCACCTCTTACACCAGATTACCTTTACATTTTGAAACAGACACCATAGTTTTAGTGACTTCTGATAAACTGTAAAATCCAGGCACACACACATATAGAAGGTATTATGTGTGTTTAATGGTTAACAGCACAGTACAATCCTTCCTCCAGCAAGGTTCAACGAGTAATGCCCTTGCTTCACATTCCACCTTCTGGAACCCCACAACATTCTACACCCCACATTCTACAATATCAACCTATAACATATTCCCCCCTTTAAACAAACACAGTAAAATAAACAGAATACAAGGACGTTTATATTATATTTTACATTAATATTATATTCTATCTTAACCATTCTAAAAAAATCCAAAATATGGTTTGGCTGCATAACATTATCAACCCGAGACAAAGTCTCCAAATTTGGCTGGCCAATATCTTGTTCTAGCATCAAATTTCACCCGGACGCTATCGAATTACTACTTTCTACGGTATCAAAATCATCCCGACAGACCCAGCATAATCTTCTTCCCTATCCAGCTCATTTTCCACAACCATCTGTTCTGGATTCACACTCTCAATACAACATCCTGCTGAAGACACTCCTCCCATACCAAGATTTTTACCTGCGTTTATTACAAAACTCTCATAATTCTCACCATCAAAGCACTCCCTGTTATTATTGCACTTTGCCACTCTCACTCACATTCCATACTTTCCCATCCTGAGTAACCACACTCTTGTGATATACCTTTATCACTTTCAAAGCTCTCCCAAACTTGGACGTACCTTTCCTCACAAACCCTGGTTTGCGTATTCTGACCCAATCGCCCACAGCAATTCTAGGTTCCTTCACTTTCCATTTGTTATCATATGCTTCCTTGAATTTCTCTTGTTTCCTCCTCGCTCTTTCTCTGACCTCTTCGTCACACACTCTATCCCACTCCATTTTAGTCGCAAAATTTTCAATGAACTTACTATAATATTCACAAGGATCTATGACTGACAACAATTTATCCCGATTGTCAGGAGAAGGAGCATTGACAATAGCTTCCACAACGATCGTTTAGGAATCACTGCTTCTCCTGATATTGTGTGACCCAAGTACTCCACAGATCTTGAGAAAAATGTGCACTTTTTTTCCTTCAAAGTTAAACCACTCTTTCTTAATACCTCGCAAACATTTACTACATGCTCTTTGTGTTCACTCTCATTCTTTGTAAATATCAGAACATCATCTTGGAAACACTTCACATAACTATCCATATCCATGAAAAGATGATATATAGCTCTCTGAAACACTGCCGCCGCAGAGACTAGCCCAAATGGCATCCTTTTAAATTGGTACAAACCCTGTGGTGTGATAAATGCTGTGAGATGTCTAGAATCTTCTGTCCGTTCTATCTGATGATAAGCCGACCTTAAATCAAGAGTGGAGAAAATGCTTGGTCCCTCCAACATGCTGATTACCTCATCTATATTGGGCAAAGGATGACAATTTACAATGATATTTGCATTAACAGCCCTCAGGTCCACACACAAGCTCAAAGATTTGTCAGCTTTCCGGGCCAAAACAATAGGAGAAACCCATTCAGACAACTCAATTTCTTCAATTACATTTTCTTTAACCCTTTCTGACAAAATCTGTTTCAATTCTCCTCTGACACGTATAGGAACATTCCTAAGTTTTTGCACCATAGGTTTAGCATTTGTTTTGATTCTGATTTTGTGACTGTAATTTTCTAACTTTCCCAACTTGCTAGAAAAAACTTGAGGAAACTTAGCGATAATCCACTCCCTTGCCTCAGAGTCCGCTATTGCTAAGACTGGTTCTTTACATCTTGGATTCAATATAATTCCCAACTTGCCTTGTTCTCTCCATCCTAGGACATTAACTCCTTTTTTTAGCTACATACAACTTGATCACAGCACTTCTCCCTAAAAACTATTTCAGTCTCCACGTAACTAATAACATCAATAGTGGTACCATCAAAACTTTCATCTATTATGTCAGATGCTCTCAAATCTGACATTTTCCAAATGCTTTCAAATTTCTGCTTAAAGTATTCTCGTGAAACAATCGTCCAAGGTGATCCCGAATCTGCCATGAGATCTTAACACTTTCCCATCACCTGTCCTTCACATCTGGGTTGTCTAATGCTACTCTCCACCATTCCATCACAATTTGTAGGCAACAGGACCACTCCTCTGTGTTCTTCTTCCTGTCCGTGCCACCCTTTATCATACTTCCCCGAATTCATATAAGCCACTTCTTAGTCGTTCCACTACTGTTTTAAAAAAAATCTTTACATACATGAGCAAAATGGCCAATTTTACCACATTTGTGACACCTCTTCCCAACAGCGGGACACTGAGGTGAAGCTGCAATATGATTGATATTACCACAGCGATAGCATGATGCCCTTTCCATCCTATCACTTCTAGCCCATTTCTTGCTAAACATATTATTTCTGAAATTTGAGTTTGGTTACTACTACACCCCATTGCACCCACAACTTCAGACTCCATACTTTTAATTCCCTCAGAATCCTGTATGGATTTTATCCATTTCTCCGACTGTTCAAAAGCTTTTGCTGTGGTAATAACATTGTGTAACTTGGGATCTCCCATTATCCACAATTGTTCTTCAATTTTCCTACACTTAACATGCACTATTATCTGATCACGTATCATCTCATTTGTCTTGTTCCCAAAGTTACCATTCATAGACAATCCTTATAATGCAGTTAAAAACTCATCAAACGTCTCTTCAGATTGCTGTGTTCTTAAAAGTTAAATCTATTTAACGCTATGCTTGGAGTAGGCTTAAACCTAATTTCATCAATGCTTCCTTGAACACATCTATCTCCACATCAGATTGTCCCTGAATGACAACTTCTGGTATAGTCCTGAACACCATTTGTCCTTCCGAACCTAGACAATGCAACAAAATATTATTTGTTCTCTCTTGAGACATATCGTCATCATCAATAGCCTTCATGTACATCAGAAACTCTTCTTTCCATCTGGACCATGGCATGGGTGGATCTCCTTTGTTCTGCAAAAACTTTTAAGGCGGTTCAAATAGCATTGTTTCTTTTCGGTTCGAAAAAGAAAGAAATACATTTGCACCAAAAATGAGTGTGCAAATCACTGTGAAATCTCCAGTTCAAATGTTCTGGTTCCTTTAAGTCCCAATTTTTGTTGTAATTTTTTTTTTTTAGATAAAACTCGTTTCAAAACTTCATAAATTGTTGATAATAATACAACAATGCGGTTATTATTTAATTCAGAATAACTATTTTCGTAATTCCTTACTTCCTTATTGTCCTTCAACAATTTTCATAGTCCACGATTAAGCGGAATAGAAAAAAAAAACATTTGATCACTCCTTATTGTCCTTCAAAAGTTTTTACAGATCACCAGAAAGTGGTAGATGGAAGAAAACAACATAGAGAAATCACTTCCTGTTGAGGACACGAACAGATGAAGGAAAAAACAATAACTCGAGCAGGTAAGGTTCCTTTTTTTTTTGTTTAGTTTACACAGCAGCATGCGCGTAGGGACGAGTTCCTTATAGGCGCATTTATGGACTCGCCCATCGGAATGCAAATAGCACAGCGCGCATGCCTTTGTTCCTATCAGCATGCACGTAGAGTTCCTCGCAAGGCGGAATCGAATAGCAAGACACTCGTGCCTTTGTTGGTCCTTAAATCCACGCGTCTCCCTCGATACCTCAGATAACGTTGCACGGTGCAACTTTTAAAAGCCTGCAGCATGTGGTGGCTAGAACGGTCACCGGCAAGTCCTTTACAGCAAATATCCAACACATAGTTTAGCGCTGCAGCTCTCCTCGAAAACAGCATGCAGCCATAAATGTCACAACAAGAAGAGATTCCTACCATCACCCGACCGTCGACAGCCACCTGGTGCTCGCCTGCTCAAACAGCGTGAGCTGGGTCCAGTGGAGCCTGTGTTGCTCCTAGATTTGACACCGCTCCTGTGCTGTTGAATACAGTAACAGGTGTCGTCCCTCATCGCCACGTGTAAAATCCAGACACACACACATGGAGAAGGTATTATGTGTGTTTAATGGTTAACAGCACAGTTCAATCCTTCCTTCAGCAAGGTCCAACGAGTAATGCCCTTGCTTCATATTCCACCTTCTGGAACCCCACGACATTCTACACCCCACATTCTACAATATCAACCCATAACATGAACAATTCACAAAATACCAAACACAGATCAAACTAACTATAATCTCCTCAAATATGTCAATGAGGTGCTTTATTTACTGGAGGCAGATCCTTCTCCCACCTCGCTGCCAAGACCTGGAACACCCTTCTCTTGCCCCTGCGACAAACCGAAGACCTGCTGACCTTCAGGAGGCGGCTCAAGACCTGGCTATTTGAGCAGTAGCAGCACCCCCCCCCTCAGCGCCCCGAGACCCATGCTGGTGGGAGTGCGCTCTAAAAATAGATTGATTGATTGATTTATTAGAGCTGCACCAGCACTTATTTTTAAGGCCCAGCACTTATTTTTCCGCCTCAAGAATTTACTGGGAGCAAAAGACTCATCTGGGAAAGACGGAGGAAGAGAAAAACGAAAAAGCGTCACAAACAGAGAAAGGAGAAAGCTGCAAGAGTGAGCTGAAGGGACAGAGGGTGGCTTTACCCCTTTGCTGCCAGGCCTTTTCCCCCTCAGGTGCCAGGCCTTTTTTGGCCATTTGGGGCAGTATGCGCTTAGACCCTCATAACTTTTTGTCCACATAAGCTACCCACGCCAAATGTGCATCCTGTTTTTCCAACATCCTAGGGATTCTAGAGGTACCAAGAGTTTGTGGGTTCCCCTGAAGGAGACAAACAAATTAGCCAAAATACAGCAAAAATGTAGTTGTTTTTTTTTTAAAAAAAAGGGCTGCAGAAGAAGGCTTGTGTTTTTTTCCCTGAAAATAACATCAACAAAGGGTTGGCGATGCTAAAATCACCATCTTCCCAGCGTTCAGGGACATGCAGACTTGAATCAGAAAACCCAATTTTTCAAAACAATTTTGGCATTTTACTGGGACATACCCCATTTTTACTATTTTTTCTGCTTTTAGCCTCCTTCCAGTTAGTGACAGAAATGTGTATGAAACCAATGCTGGATCCCGGACAGCTAAACATTTATAAAAAGTAGACAAAATTCTGAATTCAGCAAGGAGTCATTTGTGTAGATCCTACAAGGGTTTCCTATAGAAAATAACAGCTGAAATGAAAAAATATTGAAATTGAGGTGAAAAAAACAGCAATTTTTCTCCATGTTTTACCATGTAACTTTTTCCTGTGATGTCAGATTTTTTAAAGCAATATACCGTTACCTCTGCTGGACTCTTCTGGTTGCGGGGATATATAGGGCTTGTAGGTTCATTTAGAACCCTAGGTACCCAGAGCCAATAAATGAGCTGCACCTTGCAATGGGTTTTCATTCTATACCGGGTGTACAGCAATTCATTTGCTGAAATATAAAGAGTGAAAAATAGGTATCAAGAAAACCTTTGTGTTTCCAAAATGGGCACAAGATAAGGTATTGAGAAGCAGTGGTTATTTGTACATCTCTTACTTCTGGGGTGCCCATACTAGCATGTGAATTACAGGGCATTTCTCAAATAGATGTCTTTTTTTACACACTGTCTTACATTTGGAAGGAAAAGATTTAGAGAAAGACAAGGGGCAATAACACTTATTTTGCTATTTCTGTGTTCTCCCAAGTCTCCCGATAAAAATGGTACCTCTCTTGCATGGGTAGCCACAGGAAACGCAACATGGAGACATCACATTTTTACATTGAAATCTGACATGTTTGTTGCAAAGTGCCTAGCTGTAGATTTTGGCCTCTAGCTCAGCCTGCACCTACTACTAGACACCTAGGGGAATCCAAGATGGGGTGACTTGGGGGCTTTCACCAGGTTCTGTTACCCAGAATCCTTTGCAAACCTCACCATTTGGACAAAAAACACTTTTTCCTCACATTTTGGTGACAGAAAGTTCTGGAATCTGAGAGGAGCCACTAATTTCCATCCACCCAGCGTTCCCCCAAGTCTCCCGATAAAAATGGTACCTCACTTGTGTGGGTAGGCCTAGCGCCCGCGACAGGAAATGCCCCAAAACACAATGTGGACACATAATTTCCCAAAGAAAACAGAGCTGTTTTTTGCAAAGTGCATAGCTGTGGATTTTGGCCTCTAGTTCAGTTGGCACGTAGGGAAGCCTTCCAAGCCTGTGCATTTTTTAAAACTAGACACCTAGGGGAATCCAAGATGGGGTGACTAGTGGGGCTCGCACCAGGTTCTGTTACCCAGAATACTTTGCAAACCTCAAAATTTGGCCAAAAAAACACTTTTTCCTCACATTTCGGTGACAGAAAGTTCTGGAATCTGAGAGGAGCCACAATTTTCCTTCCACCCAGCTTTCCCCCAAGTCTCCTGATAAAAATGGTACCTCACTTCTGTGGGTAGGCCTAGTGCCCGCGAAAGGAAATGCCCAAAAACCCTATGTGTACACATCAAAATTATGGGGGTGGCACCTGCGTTTTTGGTCCTGGGCACAGAAGCCATATAGGGAAACCTACCAAACCCAAACATTTCTGAAAACTAGTCACCCGAGGGAGTCCAGGGTGGTGTGACTTGCGTTGATCCCCCAGTGTTTTCTTACCCAGAATCCTTTGCAAACCTCCAAATTTGGCTAAAAAACACTTTTTTCTCACATTTCGGTGACAGAAAGTCCTGGACCTGAGAAGTCCTTCCATCCAGCATTCCCCCAAGTCTCCCAATAAAAATGATACCTCACTTGTGTGGGGGCCCAGGTGCCTGCAACAGAAAAATGGCAAAAACCTGTAGAGATTGAGGGGATAGCACAGCGAGTTGATAAGCACATATTTTTCTTTCATACATCTTTAGGCTGACTGTTTTGGAGACCCACGCAAGTGAGGTATCATTTTACTTGGGTGACTGAGGGGAACGCTGGGGAGTAGGAAATTTGTGCCGGAGCTGTGATTCTACAAAGAAAAGCGGGTAAAATATGATTTTTTAAGCAAATTTTGAGGCTTGCAGAGGAGTCTGCGTAAGAAAATTTTGAGGGATCCATGCAAGCTACACCTCCCTGGACTCCTTGGGATATCTAGTTTTAAAAAATGTCTGGGTTTGGTAGGTTTCCCTAGATGAAGGCCACACTGAGACCAAAAACATAGGTGCTCCCTTACCCCCAAACACAGTTAGTTTTGTAATATGTCATTTTGACGTGTCCATGTACTTCTGTGATGTTCCAAACACTAAAAT